>NC_141874.1:308256806-310756806 GCF_056163025.1 Triticum urartu
GCATATTAGACCACGTGTATGATCTACCTTTGATGGGCAATTCCAAAAGGCCCAAGTGACCTATAATTTCATTGAAGATAAACATGTCATTCAGGTCCCCTCCAGGGAAATTTCTGTTATCCAGCGAGCGCATAAAATTGAAATCCCCCAGGAGCAGCCAATTTTCATCCACTGGAATATTCAGGTGGTATAACCAAGTAACAAAATTATCCCTAGCTTCCCCCTGACAAGGACCATAAACAACAACAAGAGTCCATCTCTCATTATTTTGTCTGGAGACAAACTGAACTACTACTGCAAATTGTTGAATTTCCAATAAGGTCCCCTCAAAAATAGAGGAGTTCCAAACAACTATGATTCCACCAGAGGCCCCCAAAGAAGGAGCAAAAGCAAAACTGTCAAATCTTTTAGGACAAAAACTTTTAACTGATCTGGAGTCAAAAGAAGCACATTTAGTTTCCTGCAAACATGCAATTGCACAGTGACTTTCATCGATCTTTTGCCTGACAGCTCTTTGCCTAGTTTCAGAGTTCAAACCCCTGACATTCCAGCACAGGACATTCCAGCTTTTACATTGATAATTCATAGATAAAGATCATAAACAGGTCTCCAAACCACACAGCACACAATGCCATATGTCCAAAAGCCAAATCAAGTTCTGAACCAACATTATTACATATCTAAAATTCAAAAAGTAAAGACATGCAGGGAGCAAATCTTGGGGCTTGCAAAACCCAGCATTCGAATAGCACACTATGCATTAGGAGCTTGGTTGGTTGCGGCAGAAGGGTCCACCATAAGTGCATCCTCAGTGAGCAGAGCTGCATCAATGTCTAACTCCTTGCCAAGAGCTTGCAGGTGACTGATAGGTGTGGGAGGAGGGACATCTCCATATGCAGTGTTACTGGGCCTCTCAGCAGCAATGGGCTTAGCCTTGGGCTTCTTCTTCTTGGGTTGTGGCACCAGCTCATGAAAAGTGGGCTTAAACCCATCACGCTGGGCTGAGCTTCTGGTACATCTGTGAACAGACGTTTCAACCAGAGGCGTTGGCGCCAGAGTTTTACGAGGTCTCCTTGGTCTTGTGCACATAGGTGGAGGGGGGACAACAGCAGGCATAGCTTCACTCGCGTCATCTGCAAAAAGAGCTCTTGCCACAGGTCTAACCAGCTCCGGCTCATTCCACGTCAGCAAAGGAAGATCATCAGGCTGAAAAGAAAGGCTCCATCTTCTCTTGACTGGCGACAAGGGCTTAATCATTAGAGGCTTCGGCACCTCAAACACCACTGGTGCATTCAGCAAATTCTCAAAAGAACGCTTCCATATCATTTCAGGAGGCAGAGGGGGTCCAAAAGGAACCTTAAATACAGGTTGAGCAAGGGCCTGAACATCAATAACTGGGGGTTGATAAACCACGATCGCCCAATTGCTAGCATCTTCCACGTCCTTGGCAATGTTCTCCGGGTTACTTCGGGTTTCCGTTGCAGTTCCACCAATAACTGCAGGCAGCTCCTGAAGCTGCACGTCTGAACTTGGCTGAGTAGAGCTTTGCTGTGCCGAAACATTGAAAACCATGGACTCTTGGTCGTCCACAACTGGATCCACAGCAGGCACATCCCAGTTGCCCCAGTTGTCCTCTTGATCATGGGCAGGAGTAGGCGGCGGTGGTGGCACATCGTTCCATCCCAAAGCAGGGAATGGAGGCAGGACAAAAGGTGGCATTTCTGGAAAGGGCACTTCAGGCAGCGGATGAGGGTTGCCATTGATGGGCATCCAGTCCTCATCTTGGGGCATTTGTTCGGCGAAATTGGCACCCAGAATGTACAATGGCGCCGTCCAAGACACTCTGGCACCACCCCAGGCTGCATACTCCATGAACACCACGTCCCTGGGCACAAGAATATCCTCGGGGAAAGATGCAAAGACCAAGGAGCACACAAGATATGGGTCCTCACTAATCCAATGATGAAACTTCCCAAAGGTGTTAACTGCTGCCCGAAGACCATTCTCATTGCGAAGATCGAGCGGAATCCCCAAAAACATAAGCAAACCCTGTCGGAAAACCTGAACACCTCTAAAAGATTCCCCCTCATCATGCTTCATAAACCGAACAAAACGATCATTACCCAGGGGCTGAGGCGGCATCTGAAGAAGTGAAAATCTGACAGCAGCATCCCGTAACTCAAAAAGACCGACCGATCTAATCCAAGGTTGAGCAGACCTCACCAAAATCCCATGAGCTTGTAGCCATTGGACGACTTCCTCCCTAGCAACCCCAATCTGATCAGGAGGGGGGATGGGCATTACCTCGGCCAGCTTGAACTCCTCATGGCGACGCACAATTGGGGTATGTGGCGTCGCGAAGGTTCGCGGCACCCGAGCCTCACCGCCATCCACAATGTGGTGCCCTGCCGGCACATAGAGTAGAGGGTCAAGGTGAAAATTTGCCATCTGGGATGCACGTCCCGAGCTAGCAGCAGACGGCGAGGACTCCGGCGGAGGTGGGGTTTCCGACGGTGCAGTCGAAGGTGTTTTGGGACCAGGGCTGATGGAACGGGGCGAAAGAGTTAATGCAGAAGTGCAAGAGGAGTCCAAGTTTGGTAAAAGTTGTGTCAGAGATATATTCTCGATGGGAGCTGAGGGATCCTCGGAAGTTGCAACGTTACCGGGTTTCGGTTTCCAAACCAAGCCCAAGATCTGTGCAAACTGGTTGCAATCTTTTGCAACATGCCCCACCCGCAGACACGAGTTACAGTGTAACCCGGACGTGCACGCCGTAGCAAAATGGCCCTTGCGCAAACATTTTTGACATGTTAAGATTTCATCCACCATATCTGAAACCAAATTATCAAAATCCACTGCAGCTTGTTGAGAGGAAGGAATAGTGGAAGGCCCAGAAGATAACACCGGCCCAACTTGATCCACGACATGTGCAGATAACGACCCAACATGAGAGGACACGTCCACATTCGAAGAATCATAATTCCCGCCCGAGATAGACGGCGTCCGAGTCGCATTAGGAGGGAGGTTCCCAACCGTGCCGAAAGATATGGATGGAGAGGTTGACGTCCACCGGAGCTCAGCCGGCGGCGGGGGGTGGATGACCACCCTTTCATGATCCGGGAGAGTATACCCCGCATCTTCAATAGTTTGGATACAGTCCTGTGTGGCTGGATAACGATAACCACGGCAAGCAAGATAACTCTGGAACGTTGAAAAAGAAAGCTTCTTGGCTTGGGCATGAGTAGATCTTACCGAGGACTTTTGGGGCTTGGAATGCATGGCTAGCATGCCAAGGGCAGCTCGACGTTAGAAGGACTAACAAGAACCCATTCTGCATCACATTCCAACTTCCAAAGCTTGAACTCACGGCCCCAATTTGGGCCCCCATGACCCCAAAGATGGAAGTAACATTTAAAATGATCACAAGAATAAGAACGGAGCTGAAGAACGATCATAGCCACAACCTTACAGGAAACTTGAAAGCCAAAAACCTTATCCTTGAGCGAAAAAACCATGTACTCAATTGCAGAACCCCCAATGGCCGCCTCAATTGCTGCTGCTACTGAATCTTCATGCAAACGAAAAACATGCCGCCCAAAAGAGATTACCATGGTGAAGAAGCCCGTGTCATCCATGGGATGTACCGTAAAACCAGTAGATTGAAAGACCTTTTCCGCAAAAACCAAGCCCTTGGAGAAATCCAAGACAAGGGTGGATCCGACATCAGAACCCATGGAGATGGGTATTAGAAGGTAGATCTCAGTGCGCCGGAGAGATCTAGTGGAGAGAAGAGGAATTTTAGTGGCTAGGGGAGGAGATCACCGGAGAGGTGGCGATCGCCAAGGAGTCCGCCCCATTAGAGACACGGAGCACCCCCATGCTTAGAGATTATGATACTATTAGCAGCTAGGCAGTATGGATCAGGATGGAAGATAGTATGAAGCCAATCAGAACAAGTAGTCACACAGTGAAGTCAAACAGATAATGCAAGCAGGCAATGACTTCACGAAGACAAACTGTATATAAAGAGAAGGAAGAGATAGAACCAGTTGCTTGGTGAAGACAAATGATTTGTTGGACCAGTTCCAGTTGCTGTGACAACTATACGTCTGGTTAGGGAGGCTAAGATTCAACTCAGAAGACTGCGTCTTCACCTTGTTCCCCTTGAGATAAGGACACTTAGTCCCCGCCCAATCACTCTGGTAAGTCTTCAAGGCAGGCTTCCAAACCTTCACAGCCTTCGTTCACCGGCAATCCACAATGACTTTTGGATGCTCAGAACGCGACGCCTAACCGGCTGGAGGATTCATATTCCTCAAGTGTAACAAGTCTTCAGATCACGCGGACAGAAAGACTTCAGTGATGACAAACACTCTTTGGGCTCTGGGTGTTTTGGGCTTTGTCCTCGCAAGGATCCCTCTCTCAAATGCTTCGGAGGTGGGTTGCTCTCAAATGACAAAAGCCATGCACTAACTCTGAGCAGCCACCAATTTATTGTGTAGGGGGTGGGCTATTTATAGCCACTAGGCAACCCGACCTGATTTTTCTGAAATGACCATGGGGCACTAAGGAACTGACACGTGTTCCAATGGTCAGATTTCAAACACACGCGGCAGCTTGACTTGGGCTACAAGTAAAGCTGACTCATCCAGCTCTGGATAAGATTTGCTCTCATTGTCTTCGCTTGAAGACATAGGATTTGGTTGAGCATCACTTTAGTCACTCTAACTTTGTTCACTTGGACCTCAATTAACAGTATGGTGGTTCCTATGACTCAACAAAGAAGAAAACGAAACTACGAAACAACTATGTCTTCGCGCTCCAAAGACTTCATGCGAAGTCTTCTCTCATGTCATAGTCTTCAATGTGAATATCTTCACATACCACCATTATCTTCACTGCCTTCACACATTTTTAGGCGTCATCTCCAGTAGGTAAACCGAATCAATAAGGTACTACTACCTGTGTTATCCTGCAATTCTCACAAACACATTAGTCCCTCAACCTAGTTTGTCCTTCAATACTCTAAAATCAACTAGGGGTGGCACTAGATGCACTTACAGTCACTCTAGCAACCCATCATCTAATAACTACTCCACAATGCATTCCCTTAGGCCCCAATATGGTGAAGTGGGATGTAGTCGACATTCACATGACACCACTAAGGGAATCACAACATACATATCAGCAAAATATCAAACGCATATCAAGTTCACATGATTACTTGCAACAAGGTTTCTCCCGTGACCTCAAGAACAAAAGTAACTACTCTCAAATGATAATCATGCTCAATATCAGAGGGGTATTAAATAGAATAATGGATCTGAACAAATCTTCTACCAAATAAACCATATAGTAATCAACTACAAGATGTAATCAACACTACTAGTCACCTACAGGTACCAATCTGAGGTTTCGGTACAAAGATTGAACACAAGAGATGAACACGGGTTTGAGAGGAGATGGTGTTTTTGAAGATGTTGATGGATATTAGCCTTCCAAAGATAGAGGGTTGTTGGTGATGACGATGGCTTCGATTTCCCCCTCCGGGAGGGAATTTCCCCTGGTGGAATCGCTCTGCCGGTGGGCAAAAGCCACAGGGTGGGCCAAAGAAGTACCAGAGGGGTGCCCAGGGGGGTGGGGACAACCCACCTAGGCACGCCTGGGGGCCCAGGCGTGCCCTGGTGAGTGGTGCCCATCTCAATGGCCTCCCGCACTACCTCTTTGCTTTATAAATACCCCAATATTCCAAAAACCCTAGGTGAGTCAACGAAACACAATTCCAGCCGCCGCAAGTTCCAGAAACCATAGATCCAATCTAGACACCATCACGGAGGGATTCTCCATCCTCATTGGTGCCTCTCTAGTGATGCGTGAGTAGTTCATTGTAGACCTATGGGTCCGTAGTTAGTAGCTAGATGGCTTCCTCTCTCTCTCTCTCTCTCTTTTGATTCTCAATACAATGGTCTCTTGGAGATCTATTTGATGTAACTCTTTTTGCGGTGTGTTTGTTGGGATCCGATGAACTTTGAGTTTATGATCAGATCTATTTTATCCATGAAAGTTATTTGAGTTTTGATCTCTTATATGCATGATCTCTTATAGGCTCGTATTTCTTCGTCGAACCTTTGGTTTAGTTAGGCCGACTAGATCGATTTTCTTTGCCATGGGAAGATGTGCTTTGTGATGGGTTCGTTCTTATGGTGCTCAATCCCCGTGATGGAAGGGGAAATGACATGTATGTATCGTTGCTATTAAGGATAACAAGATGAGGTCTATTCCTACATTAATAGATCTTGTATACATCATGTCATCGTTCTTATTGCATTACTCCATTTTTCCATGAACTTAATACACTAGATGCATGATGGATAGCGGTCGATGTATGGAGTAATAGTAGTAGATGCAGGCAGGAGTCAGACTACTAACCCAAAAACGTGATGCCTATACAATGATCATTGCCTAGATATCGTCATAATTATTTTAAGTTTTATAAATTTCCCAACAGTAATTTGTTTACCCGCCGTATGCCATTTTTCTCGAGAGAAACCACTAGTGAAATCTATGGCCCCCGGGTCTCTTCTGTATTATATTTGACTTCGAGATCTATTTTTATTTGCTTTTATTTTCAGATCTATTAACCCAAAAACCCAAAAATACCATGCTGCAATTTTTCTTTATTTATTTTATCTCGCGTTCCCGTGGGATCTGCTTATCCAATCTACTACAATTTTATCAATCTTTTTACCCGGGAGGGATAGACAACCATTCTTTTACGTCGGGTTGCAACTATTTGTTCTTTATGTGGAGGTACCGTTCACGTAGTGTTTTGTGGTTCTCCTACAGGTTCGATAACCTTGGTCTCATCACTGAGGGAAATACCTATCATAGCTGTGCTACATCATCCCTTCCTCTTTGGAGAAATACCGACGTAGTTCAAGCCGCATCAAAAGGAGTTTCTGGCACCGTTGCTGGGGATACATCATTAACATCCATTAGGTTCCTAATCACAAATCTCATCTCCCTGAAATTTACATTATTTGCCATTTGCCTCTCATTTTCATCTCCCGCAATTCACAAAACTTTGCCGTTTTACTCATCCTCTTTTTCGTTTGTTGTTTTCTCGTTAGATCTGTTTTTGTGTGCAATCTTGCTTGCATAGTCACGATAACTCAAGAGAATACCAAGTTGTGCAATTTTTTGAATACAAATAATAATAATTTCATTAGCACTCCGATTGCTCCTCCCTCCACTAGTGCGGAATCTTGTGATATTAATGTCGCTTTGTTGAATCTTGTTATGAAAGATCAATTTTTTGGTACTCCTAATGAGGATGCCTGGTCCCATCTTAACACATTCCTGGAATTATGCGATATGCAAAAGAAAAAAGATGTGGACAATGATATTGTGAAGTTGAGATTATTCCCGTTTTCTTTGCGAGATCGTGCAAAAATTTGGTTTTCTTCTTTGCCTCGCAATAGTATCGATTCTTGGGATAAGTGCAAAGATGCTTTTATTACTAAGTATTTTCTGCCCGCTAAAATTATTTCCCTTAGGACACAAATCATGAATTTTAAGCAACATGAGCATGAACATGTTGCGCATTCTTGGGAAAGAGTGAAATTGATGCTAAGAAATTGTCCTACTCATGGTTTAAATCTTTGGGTGATCATACAAAATTTCTTTGCGGGATTGAATTTTGTTTCTAGAAATCTTTTAGATTCCGCTGCAGGTGGTTACTTTTATGGAAATTACTTTAGGTGAAGCTACTAAATTGTTAGACAATATTATGGAAAGTTATTCACAATGGCATACCAAAAGAGCACCTAATAGTAAAAAAGTTAATTCGGTTGAAGAGATAAATTCTTTGAGTGAAAAAGTTGATGCTCTTATGAAATTGGTTGCTAATAAAAGTGCTTCCATTGATATTAATGATGTGCCTTTGTCTACTTTAATTGAGCAAAATAGTGATGCCGTAGATGTGAATTGTGTCTCGCAAAACAATTTGAATAACAATGCTTATAGAGGTAATTCTAATCCTAGACCTTTTCCGGGAAATTCCTCTAATAATTATGGTAATTCCTATGGTAATCCTTCTTATAATAATAATAACAATAATAATAGGAACACCTTTGATCTTGAGAATAATATTAAAGAATTTATCAATGCTCAAAAAGTGTCAACAATACGATAGAGGAAAAGTTGAATAAGATTGATGATATGTCTAGAAGCATTGAAAAAATTTCTCATGATGTAGAAAATCTCAAGATGAAAATTTTTGTGCCTAAGGTTGAGGAATCAATTAAATCTCTATATGTTTCAATGGATGAAAGTAAGAAAAGAACCGCTATGCTTAGAGCTAAAAGGGAATTTTTAGAAAAGGTGTTTTCTAGTGATTGCTTTCATAAAAATGATGAAGATCTTAAAATGATTGGTGTTTCTTCTATTGATTCCTTGTTTAGTAAAATTAAGATTGATGATAAAGGGACTGAAGAAGAGTCAACTTTAGTTAGAAGGCGTCCCGATAATTTGGAGGGTGAAAATCTTGTTGAGAAAATTGATAAAAGTTGGTTTGGAGAGGTCAAAACTCTAACTAGTGATGTGCCCACTCTTTTGGATTACAAAGACTTTAATTATGATAATTGCTCTTTGATTGATTGTATTTCTTTGTTGCAATCCATGATAAATTCACCCCATGCTTATGAACAAAATAAAGATTTTACTAAAGATATTGTTGTTGTTATGATGAAAGCTTTGGAAGAAAAGTTGGAATTAGAGATTTCAATCCCTAGAAAATTACATGATGAATGGGAACCTGCTATTAAACTCAAGATTAAAAATTATGAGTGTTTTGCTTTATGTGACTTGGGTTATAGTGTTTCTACAATTCCGAAATCTCTATGTGATGTGCTTGGTCTTACTAATATTGAAGAATGTTCTTTAAATTTGCACTTGGCGGCTTCTATTATTAAAAAGCCTATGGGAAGAATTAATGATGTTCTTATTCTTTAAAATAGGAATTATGTGCCCATAGATTTTATTGTTCTTGATAATGATTGCAATCCGTCTTGTCCAATTATACTTGGTAGACCGTTTTTACCCACTTTTTGTGCCGTGATTGATATGAAAGAATGCAATATTAAGTTTCAGTTTCCACTAAGGAAGGGTATGGAACACTTCCCATAGGACAATAATTAGGCCACCTTATGAATGAATCATGGGGGCATCTTATGGATCTAAAACTAAAATGACAATACTTGAATCTTTGCATTATGCCTAGCTAGGGGCATAAAACGATAGCGCTTGTTGGTAGGCTACCCAACAACAAAGCCTTTAGTACCAAACAAGTTGGGGTAGGCTAGAGGTGAAGCCCATGATCTCGCAACTAACTCATGGCTCTGGTAGCGAGCTTCCACGCACCTCTTTGGTGATACTCCAATCCTTTAGGTCTCTCTTAACGGACTCCTCCCATGTCAAATTCTATCTACCCCGCCCTCTCTTGACATTCTCCGCACGCTTTAGCCATCCGCTCTACACTGGAGCTTCTGGAGGCCTGCACTGAATATGCCCAAACCATATCAAACGATGTTGGACAAGCTTCTCTTCAATTGGTGCTACCCCAACTCTATCTCGTATATCATCATTTCGGACTTGATCCTTCCTCGTGTGGCCACACATCCATCTCAACATACGCATCTCCGCCACACCTAATTGTTGAACATGTCGCCTTTTCGCCGGCCAACACTCAATGCCATACAACATTGCGGGTCGAACCGCCGTCCTATGTAACTTGCCTTTTAGCATTTGTGGCAGTCTCTTGTCATAGAGAATGCCAGAAGCTTGGTGCCACTTCATCCATCCGGTTTTGATTCGATGGTTCATATCTTCATCAATACCCCCATCCTCCTACAGCATTGACCCCAAATATCAAAAGGTGTCCTTCTGAGGTACCATGTGGCCATCAAGGCTAACCTCCTCCTCTTCACACCTATTAGTACTGAAACCGCACATCATGTACTCGGCTTTAGTTATAATAAGCCTAAACCCTTTCAATTCCAAGGTTTGTCTCCATAATTCTTTCTTCCTATTTACCACCGTCCGACTATCGTCAACTAGCACCACATCATCCGCAAAGAGCATACACCATGGGATATCTCCTTGTATATCCCTTGTGACCTCATCCATCACCAATGCAAAAGGATAAGGGCTCAAAGCTAACCCCTGATGCAGTCCTATACTAATTGGGAAGTCATCAATGTCGACATCACTTGTTCGAACACTTGTCAAAACATTATCGTACATGTCCTTGATGAGGGTAATGTACTTTGCTGGGACTTTGTGTTTCTCCAAGGCCCACCACATGAAATTCCGTGATATCTTATCATAGGCCTTCCCCAAGTCAATGAACACCATATGCAAGTCCTTCTGGTCCCTATATCTCTCCATAAGTTGTTGTACCAAGAAAATGGCTCCATGGTCGACCTCCCAGGCATGAAACCAAACTGATTTTTGGTCACGCTTGTCATTTTTCTTAGGCGGTTCTCAATGACTCTCTCCCATAGCTTCATTGTATGGCTCATCAGCTTAATTCCACGGTAATTAGTACAACTCTAAACATCCCCCTTGTTCTTGAAGATTGGTACCAATATACTCCGTCTCCATTCTCCTGACATCTTGTTTGCCTGAAAAAGGAGGTTGAAAAGCTTGGTTAGCCATACTATCGCTATGTCCCCGAGACCTTTCCACACCTCAATGGGGATACAATCACGGCCCATCGCCTTGCCTCCTTTCACCCTTTTTAAAGCCTCCTTGACATCAGACTCCTGGATTCGTCGGACAAAACTCATGTTGGTCTCATCAAAGGAGTTGTCCAGTTCATTGGTAGAACTCTCATTCTCCCCATTGAACAGCTTGTCGAAGTAGCCCCGCCATCTATGCTTAATCTCCTCGTCCTTCACCAAGAGTTGGCCTGCTCCATCCTTTATGCATTTGACTTGGCCAATATCCCTTGTCTTCCTCTCTTGGATCTTGGCCATCTTATAGATGTCCCTTTCGCCTTCCTTCGTGCCTAACCATTGGTAGAGGTCCTCGTATGCCCAACACCTTGCTTCACTAATAGCTTGCTTTGCGGCCTTCTTCGCCATCTTGTACTTCTCTATGTTGTCTGCACTCTAAAAGCACAAGTGCTCCCTGGGTGATTTTGGTAATTAATGCCAACATATCTCTTGTTGGACTAGTATCTTTATCTAGTATATTTCAGATAAGTTCAACAATGGCGTGGCATGGACAAGAGGATGTTGAACCCCTTCAAAATGCTAAGGACAAAGATTGGCAAAAGCTCAAGACTCTTCATTTCTATTTTAGTAATCCAAGATCATATTGAGTCCATAGGAAAAGCCAATACTATTAAAAGGGGATGAGGTGTTGCTTAATGGTCTACTTGCTCAAAGTGCTTAGTGATATGCTCCAAAGCCCTCAACCACTTTCTCATTTCCAAATATGTCCAAAACCTAAAGTCAAACTCGGCCCCACCGATTTGATCTATCTGGCGCCACCAAGTTATTTTTGACATAGCCACTGCCAGAAACCTAGACAATTCCGTCTCACCGATACGGATCTTGGTCCCACCGATACGGATCTTGGTACCACCGATACGGATCTCGATCCCACTGAGATGGCCTTGCAAACTCTCTGTTGCCTGTTGCAAATATTTCGGTCCCACTGAAATGAGGGACCGGTCCCACCAAGTTTGCCTGACCAACTCTCTAGTTTGCTCATTGCTGAAATCGGTCTTAATGAGTTGAGGTTTTGCCCTAAACCTAGCACATCGGTCCCGCCTAGTTGATCATGTCGGTCCCACCGAGAATCCTAACATTCACATTTTGAACTGAATCTGTCTCACCTACTTCTCCTATTCGGTCTGATCGAGTTGTGTCAAATGTGTGTAACGGTTGGATTTTGTGTGGAGGCTATATATACCCCTCCACCCCCTTCTCTATTCAAGAGAGAGCCATCAGAACGTGCCTACACTTCCACTACTCTTTTCTAAGAGAGAACCACATACTCATGTGTTGAGACCAAGACATTCCAATCCAACTACAAGAATCTTGATCTCTAGCCTTCCCCAAGTTGCTTTCCACTCAAATCATCTTTCCACCATAGCCAAATCTGTGAGAGAGAGTTGAGTGTTGGGAAGACTATCATTTGAAGCACAAGAGCAAGGAGTTCATCATCATCACACCATCTATTGCCTTTTGGGGAGTGGTGTCTCCTAGATTGGTGAGGTGTCACTTGGGAGCCTCCGACAAGATTGCGGAGTTGAACCAAGTAGTTTGTACGGGCAAGGAGATCACCTACTTCGTGAAGATATACCCGAGTGAGGCAAGTCCTTCGTGGGCGATGGCCATGGTGGGATAGAAAAGGTTGCTTCTTCGTGGACCCTTCGTGGGTGGAGCCCTCTATGGACTCGCGCAACCATTACCCTTCATGGGTTGAAGTCTCCACCAACGTGGACGTACGATAGTACCACCTATCGGAACCACGCCAAAAAACACCGTATCTTCATTCCGTTTGCACACTCCAATCCCATCCCTTTACTTTCTTGCAAATAGGATGCTTTACTCTTTTCGCTGCTCATGCTCTTATCATGCTTGCTCGAAATATATTGTGAATGCTTAAACTTGTGCTAAAACTCCACCTGTCAGTGTCAAAACCGGCGGATCTCGAGTAGGGGGCCCCGAACTGTGCGTCTAGGATCGATGGTAACAGGAGACAGGGGACACAATGTTTACCCAGGTTCGGGCCCTCTCTATGGAGTTAATACCCTACATCCTGCTTGATTGATATTGATGAATATAGGTGTTACAAGAGTTGATCTACCACGAGATCGTGATGGCTAAACCCTAGAAGCCTAGCCTATATGACTATGGTAATGAATGGTGTCCTTTCCGGACAATCCCCTCCGGTTTATATAGACACCAGGGGAGATCTAGGGTTTACATAGAGTCGGTTACATAAGAAGGAATCTTCATAGTCGGTCGCCAAGCTTGCCTTCCACGCCAAGGAGAGTCCAATCCGGACTCAGGTATAGTCTTTGGCCTTCATGTCTTCACAGCCCATCACTCCGACCCATGGATAACAGTCCGGACGCCCGAGGACCCCTTAGTCTAGGACTCCCTCAGTAGCCCCCAAACCAGTCTTCAATAACGAGGTGTTCGGCACACAAATTGTCTTTGACATTGCAAGGCGGGTTCCCCCTTTAATTATCTCCAAGTGATGTATTCGGCCATCTGTTCCATGTCACCCCCCTCGGCTTCTGCGCATTAAATAACTTCGCCTCGCACGCGTCAAGCAAAGGCGGAGGGTCATGGCAATTTTGGAAATAACACCCCGCCTATGCAAGGGGGAGCACCTATTAAAGAGATCGGATCCTAGATCCATTCGGCACCATATAGAGGAAATCCCTAGAAACTGCTTGGGAGAAACCATTCCAGCATGACTAGCGTCCCCAGCTCCTCCACCCGTTCCGGCCCAGAGAAAGGCTAGTGGGAGAGGTGTTCAGTGTCCCACAGTCAATTGATGGAGCTGCAGACGCAGGGATTTCTTCACCCCGCAGATCTGGTTCCCGTTCGAGCGGGGCTAGATTCCTTCAACGGAGAGATTCAGGTAGAGGACTTCCCCAATCCATCCGGGGAGAACGAGTATGTTTTGTCCCCTACCTGCTGAGGGGCATTATATTTCCCATTCATCCATTCCTCCAAGGGCATCTAGAATATTATGGCCTCCAGTTGCACAACTTCACCCCTGCCTCCGTTCTGCACATTGCGGGTTATGTCGCTTTATGTGAATTATTCCTGGGTATCGAGGCGCACTTCGAGCTATGGAGGAAGTTGTTCTGCCTTGTCCTGCGTAATCACGAGGGGTCCATATTTGAAGTGGGCGGAGCCGAAGTTTGGCGCATTGTCGATACCGGATATCTGTCCGGCACACCAAGGAAGGCCTCCGAAGAATGGGCTTCTGAATGGTTCTATATTGAGGACGTCGCGCTTCCCGGCCCAGTTCGAAAGGGTCTTCTTGAATTTGCAAGCATTCCGCTAAAGAAACACCACAGTTGGCGTCCTCAGAGTCTGGAAGAGGAGGACAACGCGGAAGTTCGCCAACTCATGAGCAAGATAAAGATGCTCACCCAGTCCGGACTTACAATAATCGAGGTAATGGCGATCTCCATAGTGCGTGGGGTTCAGCAGCTACAATACAGAGGGTTGCCCATGTGGCATTATAACGGAGAGGATGACGCTTCCCGTTATGGCCGGAAGGCTCCGGATACCTCCGTTGCTCTGGCCAAAATGTTGGTCGATCTCTTTAAAGGGGAAGAAGAGGAGTTTCTTCGCATTAAGCACAGAGATGGATATTCTATGTATAATTCTCCCAGTTGGGTAAGCTTCAATCCTTCGATTCTACTCATTCCCCTTCTGGTTTACTTTTGATAAATTTCAAGTCTGTTTGTTATGGCAGCACTGGCGGAAGGTCACCGAAGGACTTCATAGTCCTGCCCCACAGCCGGAGACCCACAACCGGGAACTAGATCCCGGATTTGAAGAGGATCCGGATATATTCGTGGTGCTCGCGGGGGGAGTGTTCTTCCAGACAAGCTATGACAGCACAGAAGTGGCCATCACCGCCGACTACCCTGGCCTCCTTCCTGCTTGTCATGTAAATAATTAAGAAACACCTTCTCTGAAAGAGTTCTCTTATTCTGTCTCACCCATCGCGTTGTATCATGCTTCACAAGGGAGACGTTCGGTGATTTCGAAGAGATCGGCTGCCGCGCTGGGCAATCATTCCAAGAGGAAAGCAAATGAAGCTACGGCCATGCCTTCATCGAAGAGGTATGAATTCGCCAACCTACCCCTAAGCAGTCACGCCCATCCGTGACCTTCCCGTTTTCCATTTGCCAGGAGGAAGACGCGCCGAACTATATCCGGGGGTCCGAGCGGCCGTACTTCCCACAGCCAGGATTCAAGTCCTCCCGTGAAGACGGGGGCTGATGCAGGGGCGACGCCGGACTGTCCTCTAGCCAAGGACTCGGATGATGTATTCGTCACCAACTCGGAAGTGGAGAGTGTTATGAATCTTGGGCATCACCGGGTGTCGGTGTCAAAACCGGTGGATCTCGGGTAGGGGGTCCCGAACTATGCGTCTAGGATCGATGGTAATAGGAGACAGGGGACACGATGTTTACGCAGGTTCGGGCCCTCTCTATGGAGGTAAAACCCTATGTCCTGCTTGATTGATATTGATGAATATGAGTGTTACAAGAGTGGATCTACCACGAGATCATAATGGCTAAACCCTACAAGTCTAGCCTATGTGGGCATGGTAATGAGTATATATGATGTCCTTTCCGGACTATCCCCTTTGGTTTATATAGACACCAAGGGGATCTAGGGTTTACATGGAGTTGGTTACATAAGAAGGAATCTTCGGTCACCAAGCTTGTCTTCCACGCCAAGTAGAGTCCAATCTGGACACAGTGCAGTCTTCGACCTTCATGTCTTCTCAGCCCATCAGTCCGACCCATAGATAACAGGCCGGACGCCTGAGGACCCCTTAGTCCAGGACTCCCTCAGTAGCCCCCGAACCTAGCTTTCAATGACGAGGAGTTCGGCGTGCAGATTGTCTTCGGAATTGCAAGGCGGGTTCCCCTTTCTTCGAACTCCAAGGTAGTCTTCGGATGCAATAATAGTATCCTAACCTGTTACGCACACCATACACAACTGCAGAGAGAATATAATATTTGCACAAATCTAATCTGTTGACAGCTTTTTTCCAACACGACATTACGTCTGTCTGGTTATAATTTCGAACCATTTTTCTTCTGCCGCTCCATGTTTTGAGACGCGGTTGCCATTGGCATGTCTTGTCAAAGCAAAGATCGTGTCCCCTTATCGTGGGATTCTCATCAATGCGGGCATGGGTAACTCAACTGTGCCGTTTACACAGCCCTTGGGAATAGGCGAATTTTTAGGACGAGCGGGGAGGCGCTTGATATTCACGGACTTTATAAGGGGATTACAACATTATCGCTTTACCCTCATCCTTCTTCATCTTTAGTCCTTCCATCCTTGAGCTCTAGCGCCCATGCTTTTAGCTTTTCCTCTTTCGAGAAGGCACTCCAATCATGTCCGGATCCGGAGCTGGAGGCAAATGGATGGCCTCCTCCGTTGAGAAGAAGAATATCACGGAGCTCCGAGAGGCCGACTATTTAGCCAAGGAGATTGCTCACCGACTCCCGGCAAAAGGGCAAATCGTCCCTACCCCGAGCCCCATGAGAGAGTTGTGTTTCTCACACACTTCGTCCACGGGCTGGGATTCCCTCTTCATCCATTCGTCCGTGGATTAATGTTTTACTATGGGTTGGACTTCCATGATCTGGCCCCCAATTTTATCCTTAACATCTCCACATTCATAGTTGTGTGTGAAGCCTTTCTCCGCATCCCACCTCACTTTGGCCTATGGCTGAAGACTTTTAATGTAAAGCCAAAGGTGGTGCGCGGCCAGCAGGCCGAGTGCGGAGATGACATGGTGGGAAAGATGCCCAATACCACCTGGCTTGAAGGCTCCTTTGTAGAGACGGTGAAGGGATGGCAATCGGGGTGGTTCTACATCACCGAGCCGTGCGACACCAACTGGGCGGTGGCTCCCAAATTTCGATCCGGAGTCCTGATGCGGCTTACCTCCTGGCAAGAGAAAGGCCTGACCTGGGGATCTTTGGAAGAGATCACGGGGCTCCAAACGTGCCTCTAGAATATGATAACCCGGAAGATCAAGCTCGTTGATGTGATCCAGGTCATGCTTGTACGCTGGATCCTTCCGTGTCAACGCCGGACCTCTTATTTGTGGGAGTTCGATTCAGCCAAGCACCAGACGCTGTTAAGGCTTTTCGGCACGACGCACGAAGATATCTGGAAGGTGCTCTTCAAGGGCAGCGAGACACCGCCACCCTTAACCAAGGATCACGGGCTCAACTTTAAGCGTCAGGCCAATTCAGTAGGCTATCAAGGTATAGTCTTTAAGGACATACTTCGAGGAAAGATACTAAGCCCTCTTATCAATTTCTTTTTCAGGCCTGGGTTGACCTAACGGGACGGATTAATAGTCCGGATCCGCTGCCTGAAGGTGGAGAAACCTCAGTCCTCACGAAGATATTATTTCCGGTGCCATACGACATACCGGAGAAGAAGGTTAAAACCACTGCCAAGGGGACCAGGAGTGGGCTTCGCTGAAGGAGCACCTTGGTCATCTCATCTGATGATGAGATAGACCCCTCGGCCGCCGACGATGACGACGACGAGGGAGTCTAATCCCGTCCTGCGAGAGGAAGGGAGAAAAGGGATGCCTCCACGAGTTTGGAGGCGGAGGCGACCAAAAGGGGAAATGGCTCCCTCACGGATAACTCTACGTGGGATGTCAACAGCAGTCCGGAGCGACCTCGCCGGACCAAGCCTCGGGCCGCCTCGTGAGTACCAGAATCAAAAACATCTGGCCTTCTCGATCTGTAATATTGATACATCTCAAACCTTGTCATTGTAGTCCGGCATGTGATGCCTCCCCGCGATCCTTGACAGAGGATTCGCTGGACTCGAAGGAGATGGCTAGCATGTCTCCACCACCTGCCCATTCCATCTCACCCAAGGGAGATGACGAGGTGGTGTCCCAAAAGACCTTCCCAGGCCGAGGGGAGATTCCGGAGACCATCGGGGTGACGTCCCAGGATGACTCCTCGGCCGTCGGACATACGGGGGAAAAAGTCCCCACGGGGACTGGTGACGGGGCCCGAGTTCCCTTCGGGCCTCAGCCGGATACCATCCCGGAGGTCTATGTGGCTTCGGGGTCCAGCAAATGGCATTCCCCCCAAGGAGGGAATGTACCTATTCCTCTGGTGATCTCTGTCCAACCAGAGGCACCGGATAATCTGCTGGAGGCGCTACGAGGCGCCTCTATCATGGATGAGCATCGTGTCCTTATGGACACGGTATTAGAGAAGGTCAGTTTGTCAAAAGCGGACTGACCAAAGATTGCACGAGCCTTCTAACGGGCTTTGAGGTAAGTAATGTAATTGTAGGAAAAACATCACCATATAGACAGTAGCCCCTGATGCTCTATTTGGTATTCGGGAGGAAAAGCCAAACAGAGGATCAAGAATGAATATCAGAGGAGTCTAACATGAGTTGTCTATGTGAATAAGCAGGTGTCACTGCAGGCTGCCACTGCTCACGCTGCGGAAGTTTCCGGACTGAAGCGGAAACTGGAGCGGGTCGAGGAGGAGCTCGGCCTCGTGAAGAAACACCTGGAGGATAGCCAAGGTATGAAGTAACCTGTGGGTACATTTCAAAAAATGAGTTGTCCAGCTAGACTTAAAGTGTCATAAACTTTGTATGTCACCACGACTGAGGTGGCGGCCCTTAAGAAGGCGCTAACCGAGGCCGAGGACAAAGCGGCCAAAGGACGCGCCTCACGCGAGGAGCACAAAGCCTGGGTTGGCGAGGCGCAACAACAGCTCCAGGGCGCGATAGAGAGGTTTGAGTCCTTGGAGTGTGATTGTAAGGTGCAAGAGTCCGAATTGGTGAAGGCCCGCCAGAGCATGTAGGATGCATGATCCGAAGCCGAAATTCAGGCGGCCAAGGATATTACGGCGGGTAAATCCTTCCCCATGCATAGCAAGTGTGTAGAAGAAACGTTCCTTGTACTTATCCTAAATTTGGATTTTCCAGGGGCGTTTATAGATCTGCCGCACAGTGTGTCAAATGTTGTCGAGCATTATAAAGACGAAGAAGGGATGTCTACTGAGAAGCTGTTCTGGTCCCAATATCCGGGATCCGAACATCTGGTGCCCTTCAGTGACCAGCTAAAGCAGTTGATCGAGCTGCATAGGTTGGCAGAGCTAGCCATGAAGGACCTAATTGTCCGGCTGTGGCCTGTCGATCCTATATTTAGCAGCTACTTCGGGCTTGTGAAGTGGCTTGTGAGTGCCTGTCCGTGGCTCGAAGCTGTGAAGCGGTCGGTCTGTATTGAAGGTGCGTGTATGGCCTTTGCCCGCGGCAAGGCGCATTGGGCAAAGCTGGATGCCAAGAAGCTAATGACCGAGGGACAGCCGGAGGGCAAGGAGCATCGTCGGCCTGAGCACTATTTTGAAGGTGTCCTAGAGGGGTCCCGCCTTGTGGCGGAGCAATGTTCGAAGGGTATCGTATTCTCATGAGAACATGTGTATTACCTTGCCCTGTAATATGGAACGATGGTGTTTATGTAGTATAATGCTTATGATTTAAATTTTACCTCCTGTGCGGCCGTTTATTAACTCTGAGGGTTGACCAGTCATCGGCTTCTGCCCCCACGTAGATAGTACGAGGGTGTTCGGGATAAATCTAAACACTCTTTACTCCACA
Source organism: Triticum urartu (assembly GCF_056163025.1). NCBI lineage: Eukaryota > Viridiplantae > Streptophyta > Magnoliopsida > Poales > Poaceae > Triticum > Triticum urartu. Next base: position 308,276,252 of record NC_141874.1, read on the forward strand.
TTCTGGTCCTTAAAGGAGGTGTTTAGCGCAACGAACAAGGCAATCGGACTATGTGGCCTTTACCGCCTTCACTTAGCCATAGGAGTTTGACAATTAAGAAAGTTGGCGAAGCCCCTGGTATTCGAAAGACCGAACTAGGGGCTCTATGCACGCCTAATCGGGGGAACCGATTCTTCGCAAGAAGCGAAAAAAAATCTCTAACGATTTGGAACCTCTCGAACAGCTGACCGGCTCTCACCGCATCATGACAGTCAGTTTTCGGCTTTCTCTACTGAGGTGCTTGTCTGGAAGAAACGGGACACAATCGCAGTAGTTCTCCCTTTACTACCCTAGCCGATATAGCGGAACGTAAGGTAGTAAGCACAGGAGCCGGGCAACCCAACTATTAACCAAAGACATGATTCGGAGCCGATGCATATAATGCTATAAGTTCGGGGTGTCGAACTATACTATGAAAGAGTTCGGACTTTTATTGCCGTAGTGTTGGGCGTAATGAAGCCCCTGGCGTAGTAATACGTACCATGGCATACGTGTGCGGTAAGTGATTAATACCGAAGCGAGTAAATGGAAAAATGAAATAATGAGCTGACGCTACCGTGTATTCGTCATTGTGATGTAACTAGTACATCGGGGCGTACTTTGTGCAAGTAATATGATAAGCAAAAATAGGGCTATTTAACATACCGCAACTAAGGGCGAGCTACATGTGGGTATGCAGAGCAAGTATGGCAATCGTTTAGTAGAGACCACCTGGGGATTCTCTTGTAAGCCAGAGCTCCATGCCTCCTTGGTTTGTTCTGCAAGCAGGTTGTCCCCATAGACCTTCAAAAGAGAAGAAAACTCGTGAAAAGGAAAAGTGAAATCGTGCGAATCCCAGGGTCGGTCGAGCCATATAGTGGATCGTGAACGAGTTATGCCTCCGTCAATTCCCCTAGGGTTTTGAGTGCGTAGTTTATGTACGCGCGGTATTGGTGCCGTTGCCTCGTCAGGGCTGCGACGGAGGTCAAATTGCTAATTCGGCCAAGCTGAGCTGTCCTGCTGCAGTGTGGTCCGGACCCTCTTGATGATGTCTAGGGGCTTGGCAGCCGGATTATAATGCTACTTGAGAAGGCCACTCTGTACTTCTGCTGCTAGGGCGGTAGTGTGCTCCTCTGTATGGAGGGAGCGTTCCGTATTTCCATTTACTGTAATGATGCCACGTGGGCCGGGCATCTTGAGCTTGAGATAAGCGTAATGTGGCACCGCATTGAATCTAGCAAATGCGGTTCGTCCGAGCAGAGCGTGATAGCCGCTGCGAAATGGGGTGATATCGAATATTAGTTCTTCGCTTTGGAAGTTATCCGGGGAACCGAATACTACCTCCAGCGTTATTGAGCCCGTACAGCGGGCCTCTACGCCAGGTATGACTCCTTTAAAGGTAGTCTTCGTGGGCTTGACCCGTGAGGGGTCGATGCTCATTTTACGTACTGTATCCTGATAGAGCAGGTTGAGGTTGCTACCACCGTCCATTAGGACTCACGTCAGGTGAAATCCGTCGATGATTGGGTCGAGGACCAGTGCGGCTGAACCACCGTGGCGGATGCTGGTTGGATGATCTCGGCGGTCGAAGGTGATTGGGAATGACAACCACGGATTGAATTTCGGGGCGACTGGCTCTAACGCATAGACGCCCCGAAGTGCGCTCTTGTGCTCCCTTTTGGGGATGTGTGTAGTGTATATCATGTTCACCATGTTGACTTGAGGGGGAAATTTCTTTTGCTCCCGAGTGTTCGGCTGCCGGGGCTCCGCGTCATCATCCTCACTCTGTGATTCTCCTTCCGTATTTATGCTATTGACCTTGCTGGCTTCTTTAAATACCCGGTAATCTCTGTTGGTATGGTTGGCCGGTTTGTCTGGGGTGCCATGTATTTGGCAAGGATGATCGAGTATGCGGTCCAAGCTGGATGGTCCTCCGCTGCTCTTTTTATAGGGCTTCTTTCGCTGGCCAGACTTGGAGCCACTGAATCCGGCATGAACTGTAGTGTCATTGGCATTATCGCCATTGCTTCGGCGTTTGTGTCTGTTGCGCCGGAGCTTGCCGGTGCTGTTTTTGGCCTCGGAGGGGCCTGTTTCGTTGGTTGTGTTTGTGCTGCGAGCCAGCCAACTATCCTCTCCCGCGCAAAATCGAGTCATAAGTGTCGTGAGGGCTGCCATGGATCTCGGCTTTTCCTGGCCGAGGTGGCGGGCAAGCCATTCGTCCCGGATGCTATGCTTAAAGGCCGCTAGAGCTTTAGCGTCCGGACAGTCGACGATCTGGTTCTTTTTGGTTGGGAACCTAGTCCAAAATTTTCTGGCTGATTCTCCATATTGTTGAACTATGTGGCTTAAGTCATTGGCATCGGGTGGCCGGACGTATGTACCTTGGAAGTTGTTGAGGAAGGCCTCTTCCAAGTCCTCCCAGTTGCCGATGGAGTTCTCAGGCAGACTATTTAGCCAGTATCGAGCTGGTCCTTTGAGTTTTAATGGGAGGTAATTGATGGCATGGAGGTCATCTCCTCGGGCCATGAGTATGTGAAGAATAAAATCTTCTATCCATACTGCGGGGTCAGTTGTTCCGTCGTATGATTCAATATTGACAGGCTTGAACCCTTTGGGGAATTGATGATCCAGCACCTCGTCTGTGAAGCAGAGAGGGTGTGCGGCGCCTCTATAACGGGTCATGTAACGGCGTATCTCTGATGACGTCCGTCTGTGATTATCGTCCCGGATGTGATTAAGTTTGTCACGTCCGAGTAGGTAGCTGTCGTCCCGAGTATGGGAGCGTCCTCGCGATCCGTATATAGATCTGGTGTGTCCTTCTCTATTGTCCAATTGCTGTCAAAGATCGTATGTACGGTCTCGAGCTGGTTTGTCCCTGTTTTTGCGAGGCGGTTGGGCGGGCTGTTGTTCAGTCTGAGTTGTCGTTTTATCCCGACCGCGGGGTGCTCGATCCATATTGTGCGAAGGAGGTATGGGATCTATTGCCTCCTCATTGAACTGAGGTAGCAGTCTGCGTTTTGGGTACGTCTTGGTTGGGTGCTTGAGGCCGTATTCCTCAGCTGTCAGGACATTAGTCCATTTGTCGACGAGCAGGTCTTGTTCAGCTTGAAGTTGTTGTTGTTTCTTTTTCAGGCTTCTTGCAGTGGCTATGAGCTGGAGCTTAAAGCGTTTCTGCTCAAGAGGATCCTCAGGCACGATGAAATCTCTGTTGCCAAGGCTTGTCTCCTCCTCGGAGGGTGGATTGTAACTATCATCCTCCGGGTCATCTTCTATGGCCTGTTCGTCAGGGTTGTTTTGCCTGCTGTCATGGTCCTATTCGGATGTGGCCCCGACGGGGCCTTCATTGTTTTCATCGTTGCCTGGAGTACTATTTTCTCCGGTGCCAGTGTTGTCGTTCTTTGAACGGCGGTACTTAGAGCGGTGTTTTGGCCACCGGCGCTTGGACTGTGTCTCAGAGGTTTTGTTCATATCTGGCTCTTCTTTGTCGTCGCCAGATCCTTTAGGTGTATCGACCATGTACACGTCGTATGAAGAGGTGGTCGTCCATCATCCAGTGAATGGCGGGTCTTGGCCTTGCTCCTTGTCGGCATCGTCGTCCATACCATCGATGTCTTTGGAGCCATAGTCAAGCACATCGGTTAAGTCATCGATGGTGGCTATGAAGTGCATGGCGGGTGGGAAGCGAAATTCCTCATCATCCGTCTCGAGCTCGAACCGGACATAGTTCGGCTGTGAGTCCTTTTCCAAGGACAAATTCTTTAAAGATTTTAGCACGTCACCCAAAGGCGAGTGTTGGAACACGTCAGTGGCAATGAACTCGAGGATCGATAACTGATCTAGCTCGGTGTCTGCGGGTGTACACAATCCGGAACTTGTAACCGGAGATGAGTCCGAAGTTCCGTTAAAGTGAATATCACAGGACGTCGAGTCCACGTGCGGCTCCAACACCGCGGACTCTGAGGCCTCGGATGGCTCGATCTGCTTCGGCCCTAAGGTCGTTGCAGCCGCAGGAACCATCTCCTGGGTGTGATCCGATGATAGATTTAAGTCACGTTCATCGGGATGAGGGGAAGAAATCATCGTGGGCTCCGGTCCCTCGAAGATCAAGTCTCCACAGATATCCGTGGCATGGTTCAAGCTTCTGAATCCGACCTGATGGCCAGGGGTGCGGCTGTCGATCTGCTCCAGATGGCCAAGCGAGTTGGCCCGCAGTGCGAAGCCGCCGGATACGAGGATCTGTTCGGGGAGGAAAGTTCCTCCTCGGACAGTGTCAGTATTGACGATTGAGGGGGGCATCGAACCTTTTGTCGACGGCACAATGGAACTCTCAATGAAAGCAACAATGTCGGTGTCAAAACCGACGGATCTCGGGTGGGGGTCCCGAACTATGCGTCGAGGATCGATGGTAACAAGAGACGGGGGAAACGATGTTTACCAAGGTTCGGGCCCTCTCTATGGAGGTAAAACCCTATGCCCTGCTTGATTGATATTGATGAATATGAGTGTTACAAGAGTGGATCTATCACGAGATCGTAATGGCTAAACCCTAGAAGTCTAGCCTATGTGGGTATGGTAATGAGTATATATGATGTCCTTTCCGGACTATCCCCTTCGGTTTATATACACACCGAGGGGATCGAGGGTTTACATGGAGTCGGTTACATAAGAAGGAATCTTCGGTCACCAAGCTTGTCTTCCATGCCAAGTAGAGTCCAATTTGGACACGGTGCAATCTTCGACCTTCATGTCTTCTTAGCCCATCAGTCCGGCCCATAGATAACAGGCCGGACGCCTGAGGACCCCTTAGTGCAGGACTCCCTCACTGAGCCATTTTACAAAATCCAGGCTTTTCGGAAGGGTCGTTTAACGCCTTCAATGCAGCCGACATCTACATCCAGGCTGCTCGAGATGGGATTAGCAGGGCTGCGAAGCAACATTTGAAAGATGTGCAGGTAAATTCGCTTTGTTTGACTATGATAGCCATATGCCAGTAGCCCCCGAAACTTAAAGGAGTTGAAACAACTGATTTAAGGATCAATGTACAACCAGATGCTTACGGAGATGAATACCCAGCTGGCTCAGGAGCTAGAAAAGTGTCAGCGTCAACTATTTGCTGCTAACGCTGAACTGGAGAAATACAAGGCATCTCCAGGTAATGTTTTCCTCCATCGAAAGTTCAAAAGGCTACAGCGATAGTGTGAATCTTAGTTCTAATCTTTCTGTTGGGTTGTTTATACCAAGTTCGAGAGCAGCTTCACGCCGCTCGAGGCAAAGAACACGGAGCCAAAAAGCTAATAGCAGCGGGCGAGCGTGTATTGACAAAGGTTGTTGAAGAGAAGAAGAAACTCCAGGATTCTAACATCAACCTATGCGAAGAACTAAAAGATGTGCGAGCGCAACTAGCCGACTCTGTGAAGGAGAACAAAAAGCTCCGAGGCGGCATATTCAGTATGTGGCCTCTTTTGTTTTATAATGGTTTGGAGGTAGCGGTAGCTCATATAGCTATAATTGTAGGTGTGTTGATGATCCGTCCCGAAGAGGAAGTGTCCGAATCATCAAATGATCTTCTGCAGGAGCTGTCGTAGTTGCATGAGCAAGCTCGGGAGGCTATGTGGAGTGTAGCCAAGGCTTTATGGCCGTCCGAGTCCCCTCCAGGAAGCATGGATAAGCTAGTAGAGCTGTTCAAGGGTGCGCGGCGGCGTATCCGACTGTGGAAGATATCTGCCTGCCGAGAGGGCGCGCGAGAGGCCTGGGCCATGGTGAAGACGCATTATACCAAGATGGATCCTAATCACATGGCTCGTGTTGTGCCAGTAGAGCCGAATGGGGAAGAAATTCCCGTTAGTATAGTATATGGCCAAGTAGAGGTGGCCGCCAAATATTCCCAACAGGATTGTAAGTTAGACTGCCTGTTGGAAGGTGTAGAGGAAGAGGTGTTCGAGTTCAAATGACTGTGTACTTTCCTCATCTAGCTGAATTGTATATCATTTGTTATGGCAGACCTTTTCGCTTCAACCTCCGGACTCTAAGGTGCGGAGTGTTTCCAAATACCGTCACGGCCGAATACGCCGGGGTATGCTTGGAAAACTAGGCGTAGGGGCATAGTTGCTTGAACAGACAAGTTGTATCCGGCTAGCTATGTTATATTACATTAAGGTCGTAAGAAACATCTTCCAGAGAGAATAGTTCCGTTAAGGGTTCCATTCCATGGGTGTGCATGCATTTGATGTACATGTTCGAATTGTGATGCGAGCACCACAGTTCGTATAACTTCTGGGGGTGCACAATGGAGTGAGTTTAGAAAACATATTTAATTCACCGACCGAATATTCCCTTAAGAATGCTAGCTTTCGGCTTCACCCAGTCTGAGGTACACATCCGGATGACCCGGCAGTAACAATCGCAAAGGTGCTCCCTTTATGCCCTAGTCAAACTAACGGGAACGTAGGGCATAAACACAGGAGCCAGGCAACCCAGATTGGCCAAAACTTAAGTCATATCAATGCATATAGTGGAGAAGAAAAGGTACATATGGAAAAACTCATATGTGAGGAGCTTAATGCTCAAAAAATGACAAGAACTTCTATCCGAGAAGCCCCCAGGTACAAGTAACATACATGTTTAAAGATGTATGTGTCGATGTTGTGCGGTCTAGACGTACCAAAGCTTTAAAGCAAGAAAGAAGAAAATAATCGACCAAGAGAGAGAAAAAATAGAAGCTACAGGGGAGGAGGAGACGGACACGGGGTTTGGCGCTAGGCATAGAATCTTCGGAGTCTGGCCGCATTCCAAGGGTTCGGCTTGAGGCGATTGTCTGACGCATCACGAAGACGGTACGCCCCTCCGGTGAGGACTTCGTCAATTATGAAGGGACCCTCCCATTTGGGCTTGAGTTTGTCCTTTTTCTTCTCTGGCAGACGTAGAACGAGTTCTCCAACGTTGTAAGTCTTGGCCCGTACTTCTCTGCTTTGATATATTCAAGCCTGCTATTGGTAAAATGCTGAACGGGATTTTGCGACATCACGTTCCTCCTCCAGGGCATCTAGGCCATCCTGCCGATCAAGCTCGACTTCTCTCTCTTCGTACATACGCACTCGGGGTGAGTCGTGAATAATATTGCAGGGCAGTACGGCCTCTGCGCCATACACAATGAAGAAAGGTGTGTATCTGGTAGTGCAGTTGGGCGTGGTCCACAGCCCCCAGAGTACAGAGTTGAACTCCTCAACCTAGTGCTTGTCTGATTCTTTCAAGGACCGCACTAGTCTAGGCTTGATGCCGCTCATAATGAGACCGTTGGCCCGTTCGACTTGACCGTTGGTTTGTGGGTGGTAGACGGAGGCGTAATAGAGTTTAATACCCAGATTAGTACACCAAGTTTTTACCTCGTCGGCTGTGAAATTGGAGCCGTTGTCAGTGATGATGCTGTATGGGACACCATAACGGTGCACAACACCGGATATGAAGTCTATCACTGGGCCGGATTCGGCCATTTTGACCGGCTTAGCCTCTATCCACTTAGTGAATTTGTCCACCACAACCAGTAGATATTTTTCTTATGGCTTCCCCCTTTAAGGGGTCCGACCATATCGAGTCCCCAGACTGCAAAAGGCCAAGTAATGGGGATTGTTTGTAGGGTGGTGGGGGGCATATGGCTCTGATTGGCGAAGAGTTAGCATGCGATGCAACGTTGGACAAGGTCCTGTGCATCTGCTCGGGCTGTTGGCCAATAAAATCCTGTATGGAAGGCCTTGCAAACAAGGGCCCGAGCTGCGTCGTGGTGACCGCCGAGTCCGGCATGGATTTCAGCCAAGAGCTGTCGCCCCTGTTCCTCGAATATACATCATTGTAGGACTCCAGTGGTGCTTTTCTTGTAGAGCTCTCCATCATGAACCTTGTATGCTTTTGAATGCCGGACAATGCAGCGGGCCTCATTTTGGTCCTCGGGATGCTCTTTCCGGTTGAGGTAGGTCGGGAAGGGTTCGGTCCATGGGGCAATGACTTCCATGATGAGATGCGCCGATGGTGTTATTTCGATGGCTGAGCCCCCTACGACGTTGGTGTTTCTGGGATCTTGGATTATGTTTGATTCCGGACTTGTATTGTCGTTTTCCCCCTGCCACACCATGGATGGCTTAAAGAGCCTTTCTAGGAAAATATTAGGTGGGACGGGTTCGCGCTTAGCACCGATACGAGCAAGAACATCCGCCGCTTGATTACTTTCTTGGGCCACATGATGGAACTCGAGTCCTTCAAACCGGTCCAACATTTTGACGACTGCGTTACGATACGGTGCCATCTTTGGATCTTTAGCATCGAAAACTCCATTTATTTGAGATATTGCAAGGTTCGAGTCCCTGCGTACCTCTAGGTGTGGTATGCGCATGGAGACAGCTATCCGGAGACCATGTACTAAGGCTTCGTATTCGGCCGCGTTATTGGAGTCTGTGTATAATATTTGGAGAACATACTGGACAATGTCTCCCGTAGGGGACGTTAAGACGACCCCCGCTCCTAATCCTGCCAGCATTTCGGAGCCGTCGAAGTACATGACCCAATTGGAGTATGTTCCGTACTCTTTAGGGAGTTCTGCCTCTGTCCATTCGGCGACGAAGTCGGCCAGTACTTGGGACTTGATGGCTCGACGTGGTTTATATGTAATATCGAATGGGAGGAGTTCGATGGCCCATTTCGCAATCCGGCCTGTAGCATCGTGGTTGTTTATGATGTCATTGAGGGGTACTTCGGAGGCCACCGTGATCGAACACTCCTGGAAGTAGTGACGGAGCTTTTGGTATGCCATGAAGACCGCATATGCTATTTTTTGATAATGAGGGTACTGGGATTTGCATGGTGTAAGGACAGTGGATACGTAGTATACTAGCTTCTGAAGCAGGAATTTATGTCCGTCCTGTTCTCGTTCGACGACGAGTACGGCGCTCACTACCTGGTGTGTTGCCGATATGTATAATAACATCGGTTCGCTGGTGTTTGGTGCGGTCAGTATTGGATTGCTCGCCAGAAGGGTTTTTATTTCCTGCAATCCAGCTGTTGCCGCGTCCGTCCACTCGAAGTGGTCGGTTCGCCATAGAAGAGGATAGAGTGGCAGTGCCTTTTCTCCCAATCTGGAGATAAATCGGCTTAGAGCTGCTACGCAGCCCGCAAGCTTTTGAACTTGCTTAAGATCTGTTGGCCTAGCAAGTTGTGACAGAGGTCGGATTTTGGCTGGGTTTGCTTCGATTCCTCTATTGGAGACAATGAAGCCGAGTAGTTTTCCAGCGGGCATGCCGAAGACACACTTTTCCGGGTTGAGTTTAATGTCATATGCCCGGAGGTTGTCTAATGTAAGACGTAAGTCGTCTATTAGTGTCTCGACGTGCCTGGTTTTGACGACGATGTCATCGACGTAAGCTTCTACTATTTTGCCGATCTGTTTCTCCAGGCATGTTTGAATCATGCGTTGGTACATGGCACCTGCGTTCTTGAGCCCAAAGGGCATGGTGTTGAAGTAGAATGGGTCGTATGGGGTGATAAATGCTGTTGCGGCTTGATCGGACTCCTTCATTTTGATTTGATGGTATCCGGAATATGCATCGAGGAAACACAATGACTCATGTCCTGCAGTGGCGTTGATGATTTGATCAATGCGGGAGACCGGGAAGGGATCCTTAGGGCAAGCCTTATTGAGGTCTTTGAAATTGATGCATAGGCACCAGGATTTGTCCTTCTTTGGTACCATCACTAGGATTGCCAACCAGTCCGGGTGTTTGATTTCTCTAATGAATCCGGCCTCGATGAGTTTGGCTAGCTCTTCCCCCATTGCTTGTCACTTAGGTTAGGCCAGCTTGCGTGGGATCCCTGGCATATCTGAAGGGTGCCAGGCTAATATGTCCCAGTTTTCGTGCAGGAATTCTCGTAGTGCGGAGTCAACTGTTGGGTTCAGTTGAGCTCCGATAGATGCTGTCTTCTTGGGGTCCATTGGGTGGACCTAGAATTTGACTATTTCCTCTGCTGGTTTGAATGATGTGGATTTAGGGCGTTTGTCAAGGATTACATCGTCCCTGTCCACCGTGGAGCATAGTGCAGTTAATTCGTCGGCTGCGAGGGCTTCGGATAGCTCCTCCAGGGCCTGTGATGCGGTTTTGTTTTTGTCATGGAGTGCTTTGTCTGGATCACTGATGAGAGTGATTATACCATTTTGGTCTGGGCATCTTGAGCTTCATATACCCGTAATGGGATATGGCCTGAAAGCGTGTAAAAGCATCCCGCCCCAATAGGGCGTGATATCCGCTCCTGAAAGGGGCCACTTGGAAAGTTATTTCTTCGGACTGGTAGTTCTCCGGCGTGCCGAATACTACGTCAAGTGTGATTTTGCCCGCGCACCGCGCCTCCTGACTAGGAATAATTCCTCGGAAGGTTTTGTTTCTTTGCATGATGCGGCTCCTGTCTATTTCCATTTTATGGAGTGTGTCCTCATAAATGAGGTTTAGTCTGCTACCGCCGTCAATGAGGACCTTGGTAAGTCGAAACCCGTCCACGATGGGGCTTAGGACTAACGCAACTGGCGCTCGCACTGTTCTGTACTTTGGCTCGTCGCCGGCATTGAATGTTATAGCTGTGTCATTCCAGGGGTTTATCATAGCAATTTGGCATACTTCGGCGAGCCCGCGGAGCGCCCTTTTGCGCTTGTTATTTGAAGCGAATGTCTCAAAGACCGTCAATACTCTTAAGTTGTCGTCCACTGGGGGATGCCGTTCTGAGTCGTCCTTGATAAGGATATCCTCGACGCTTTTCGCTACCTGTCGTAGTATCCAACATGCTCTAAGGCTATGGGTTGCCATGGTATCCAGTGTTGTATGTATTTTGCATGGGCCATCGAGCCACCCGGTCAGAACGGTGACGTGCCACATAGCGATTTTGTGTTTCTTGACTGTTGGACTGGGCGTGCCGCGAGGGTGCGCCCTTTTCGCCTATAGGGGGAGTTGGGTTGGGACTGGCAGTTCATAGCGAGCTGCCTGAGTTTTCTAGGTGCTCTTCATCGCACTGTATTTTTGTACGATGGTTGCTAAGTCAGCGAATTTCAGTATGTGGCGGCGATTGATGGCGTTGAGGATTCCTTCGTCCACACAATTGTTGCAGAACGCTGAAATTGCGTCTTCGTCACGACAATCTTTTACCTTTTCCTTGACAAGGAGGAATCTGGCCGAGAAGTGGTGGACTATTTCCTGAGGCTGTTGTTTTATGCTTACGAGAGTGTCTAAATTCAGGTGGGTGGGTGGAATTAAATCCGAACCACAACCCGACCGATTATCCGGAGTCAGGTGATCTTCCGGGCTTAACAGTCCAGGTTCCGGAATACCTTCTGATTGTTTAGGACCGTCGTCCGACGCTATGTTCGGAAGGCTGGTTGCATCCTTTTGTGGGTGGGTATCCGGCTTTTCCTGGTCGGTGATCCGGACATAGTCCGTCTTCAGTATAGGAGAAACCTCGTCGTCCTGCTCCATGACTACCGCAATCTGGTGGGTGACTGGTAGGGTCTCGATTTCTCTTTGGTTGGTTTTAAGCCCGATCCGGTCGTAGTCTATGGCTATTCCCAAAGCGGTGATGCGACCTAGGAGTTCGTTCAAAGACGAAAGCTCTGCCGGATCCATCTACTTGGAGTGCTCGGAGTTGATGCGAAGGGGGTTTTTGATGGCCCGAGAGGTCATCGTCGGCCCAACGGCCGAACATGCGATCATAGTAAAGCCGCCCAACCGGAGGGTTTGGCCCGGGGCCAGAGCTCCTCTAAGGGTGATGTTGCCTTTAAGGACAAGGTGAGCCATCGAGCCTTTTGTCGACGACACAGTGGAACTCAATGAAAGCACCAATATCGGTGTCAAAACCGGCGGTTCTCGGATAGGGGGTCCCGAACTATGCGTCTAGGATCGATGGTAATAGGAGACAAGGGACATAATGTTTACCCAGGTTCGGGCCCTCTCTATGGAGGTAATACCCTACGTCGTGCTTGATTGATACTGATGAATATGGGTATTACAAGAGTTGATCTACCGCGAGATCGTGATGGCTAAACCCTAGAAGCCTAGCCTATATGACTATGGTAATGAATGGTGTCCTTTCCGGACTATCCCCTCCGGTTTATATAGACACCGGGGGGGTCTAGGGTTTACATACAGTCGGTTACATAAGAAGGAATCTTCATAGTCAGTCGCCAAGCTTACCTTCCACGCCAAGGAGAGTCCAATCCGGACTCAAGTATAGTCTTCGGCCTTCATGTCTTCACAGCCCATCAGTCCGGCCCATGGATAACAGGCCAGACGCCCGAGGACCCCTTAGTCCAGGACTCCCTCACCACCTCAACTTGAAGAACTTAAAAACTACTACTTTTGCTTGTTGAGGGTCTAATCACCCCCCTCTAGACACCTCTTCTTGATCCTTTCACACTCCTATCCATGTATAGGTGTCTGAAGCAATCTTTCTTCTCTTTAATCTCCATCTGGACATCATCATTCCACCTTCCCCTGAACACTCCAAACTCCTCCGAGGCCACCTTACGAATGCAAGTCGCCATCTTCATCCACACATTGTCCACATCCCCCCTTCCTCCCAAGGGCCCTCCTTAATGACCCTCTCCTTGACCACCTGAGCTACCTCCCCCTTGAGCTTCCACCACTTCGTTCTAGCGACTTTGGCATGCTTATCCCGCTGGACACGAATCCAAAAGCGGAAGTCAGCAACCACCAGCTTATTCTAGGGTACAACACTCTCTCCATGTATCACCTTACAGTCTAGGCACCCACGCCTATCTTCTCTTCACGAGAGGATGAAAGCAATCTGGCCAGAGTGTTGGCCACTACTAAAAGTTCCCAGATGGGATTCCTGATGCCATAGCCAAAGCCTCCATGCGCCCTTCAAAACCTGTGTAAGATGTACCCACGTGGCCATTGAGGTCTCTGCTACCTCTTGAGCTTGCGTTGGTTTTTTCCTTGAAGAGGAAAGGGTGATGTAGGAAAGTAGCATAAGTATTTCCCTCAATTTTGAGAACCAAGGTATCAATCCAGTAGGAGATGACACGACAGGCCACCGAATACCTACACAAACAAACACCAACTGGCAACCAACACCACAAAGGGGTTGTCAATCCCTTCACGGTTATTCGCAAAGTGAGATCTGATAGAGATGGATAAATGGTAAAGTAATATTTTTGGTATTTTTGGTTTATGGAACAGAAAGTAAAATATTGCAAAAGAAAGTAAATAGGAAACTAGAATTTTAGATCGGAAACTTATATGATGGAAAATAGACCCGGGGGCCATAGGTTTCACTAGAGGCTTCTCTCAAGATAGAAGATATTACGGTGGGTGAACAAATTACTGCCGAGAAATTGATAGAAAAGTGCAAAGTTATGACGATATGTAAGGCAATGATCATGAATATAGGCATCATGTCCGTGTCAAGTAGACCAAAACGATCCTGCATCTACTACTATTACTCCACACATCAACCGCTATCCAGCATGCATCTAGAGTATTAAGTTCATAAAGAACGGAGTAACACCTTAAGCAAGATGACATGATGTAGAGGAATTAACTCAAACAACATGATGAAAACCCCATCGTTTTATCCTCGATGGCAACGATACAATACATGTTGTTTCCCCTTCTGTCACTAGGATCGAGCACCGCAAGATTGAACCCAAAGCTAAGCACTTCTCCCATTGCAACAAAAACCAATTTATTTGGCCAAACCAAATCGATAGTTCGAAGAGACTTGCGAATATATCAAATCATGCATAAAAGAATTCAGAGGAGATTCAAATAATATTCATAGATAAGCTGATCATAAATCCACAATTCATCGGATCTCGGCAAAGACATCGCAAAAGAGTATTGCATCGAATAGATCTCCAAGAACATCGAGGAGAATTGAGAATCAAAGAGATATAAGAAGCCATCTAGCTACTAGCTATGGACCCGTAGGTCTGAGGTAAACTACTCACGCTTCATCAGAGAGGCAATGGTGTTGATGTAGAAGCCCTCCGTGATCGAATCACCCTCCGGCAGGATGCCGGAAAAGGCCCCAAGATGGGATCTCACGTGTATAGAAGGTTGCGGCGGTGGAAAAGTGGTTTCGTGGCTCCCCTGGAGGTTTTCAGGCTATAAGAGTATATATGGGAGGAAGATCTAGGTTAGGAGGCCACCGAGGGGCCCACAAGGTTGGGGGCGCACCCCACCCCCTGGGCGCGCCCTCCACCCTTGTGGCCGCCTCGTGGCTCTTCTGACTTGCAGTCCAAGTCTCCTGGGTGTCTTCTGGTCCAAGAAAAATCATCACAAAAGTTCTATTTCGTTTGGACTCTTTTTGGTATTCCTTTTCTGTGAAACTCTAAAACAAGGAAAAACAGAAAGTGGCACTGGGCTCTAGGTTAATTTGTTAGGCCCAAAAATCATATAAAATAGCATATTAATGCATATAAAACGTCCAAAACAGATAATATAATAGCATGGAACAAGAAAAATTTATAGACACGTTGGAGACGTATCAAGAATCCCCAAGCTTAATTCCTGCTCGTCCTTGAGTAGGTAAATGATAAAAACAGAATCTTTGATGTGGAATGCTATCTAACATATTTATGCATGTAATTCTCTTTATTGTGGCATGAATGTTCAGATCTGTAAGATTCAAAACAAAAGTTTAATATTGACATAAAAATAATAATATTTCAAGCATACTAACAAAATAATTATGTCTTCTCAAAATAACATGGCCAAAGAAAGCTTATCCCTACAAAATCATATAATCTGGCTATGCTCCATCTTCATCACACAAAATATTCAAATCATGGACAACCCCAAAGACAAGCCAAGCAATTGTTTCATACTTTTGATATTCTCAAACCTTTTTAAATTTCACGCAATACATGAGTGTGAGCCATGGACATAGCACTATAGGTGGAATAGACGGTGGTTGTGGAGAAGACAAAAAAGAAGGAGATAGTCTCACATCAACTAGGCATATCAACAGGCTATGGAGATGTCCACTAATAGATATCAATGTGTGTGAGTAGGGATTGCCATGCAGCGGATGCACTAAAGCTATAAGTTTATGAAAGCTCAAAAAGAAAACTAAGTGGGTGTGCGTCCAACTTGCTTGCTCATGAAGACCAAGGGCGTTTGAGGAAGCCCATCGTTGGAATATACAATCCAAGTTCTATAATAAAATTCCCACTAGTATATGAAAGTGATAACATAGGAGACTCTCTATCATGACGATCATGGTGCTACTTTGAAGAACAAGTGTGGCAAAAAGGATAGTAACATTGTCCTTTCTCTCTTTTTCTCTCATTTTTTTGGGACTTCCCTTTTTTTTATTTGTCCTTTATCTCTTTTTTTATTTCCTTACATGGGACTCTAATAATGAAAATCATCACATTTCTATTTACTTACAACTCAAGAATTACAACTCGATACTAGAAAAAAATATGACTCTATGTGATTGCCTCTGGCGGTGTACCGGGATGTGCAATGTATCAAGCAACATGTATAAAACATGATGAACGGTGGCTTTGCCACAAATACAATGTCAACTACATGATGATCTATGTCAATATATCTCAGAATGGCTATGGAAATGTCATAATAGGTAGGTATGGTGGCTGTTTTGAGGAAGGATATGTGGTGGGTTTATGGTACCGGCGAAATTTGCGTGGTAATAGAGAGGCTAGCAATGGCAGAAAGGTGAGAGTGCGTGTAATCCATGGACTCAATATTAGTCATAAAGAACTCACATACTTATTGCAAAAATCTATTAGTCATCGAAACAAAGTACTACATGCATGCTCCTAGAGGGATAGATTGGTAGTAAAAGACCATCGCTCGTCCCCGACCGCCACTCATAAGGAAGACAATCAAAAAACATCTCATGCTCCAACTTCGTTACATAACGGTTCACCATACGTGCATGCTACAGGACTCACAAACCTCAACACAAGTATTTACCTAATTCACAACTACTTACTAGCATGATTCTAATAATACCATCTTCATATCTCAAAACAATCATAAGGAATCAAACTTCTCACAGTATTCAATGCACTTTATATGAAAGTTTTTATTATATCCCTCTTGGGTGCCTATCGTATTAGGACTAATTCTATAACCAAAGCAAATTACAATGTTGTTCTAAAGACTCTTAAATAATATAAGTGATGTATGAGAGTTCATCAATTTCTATAAAATAAAACCACCGCCGTGCTCTAAAAAGATATAAGTAAAGGACTAGAGCAAAATTGTCTAGCTCAAAAGATATAAGTGAAGCACATAGAGAGTTCTAATAAATCACGATTCATGCGTTTCTCTCCCAAAAGGTGTGTACAGCAAGGATGATTGTGGCAAACTAAAAAGCAAAGACTCAAATCATACAAGACGCTCCAAGCAAAACACATATCATGTGGTGAATAAAAATATAGCCTCAAGTAAAATTACCGATAGACGAAGACGAAAGAGGGGATGCCTTCCCGGGGCATCCCCAAGCTTAGGCTTTTTGACATCCTTGAATATTACCTTGGGGTGCCTTGGGCATCCCGAAGCTTGGGCTCTTGACACTCCTTATTCCATATCCCATCAAATTCTTACCCAAAAGTTGAAAACTTCAGAACACAAAACTTCAACAAAAAATATCGTAAGCTCCGTTAGTATAAGAAAATAAATCACAACTTTTGGTATTGTTGTGAACTCATTCTTTTATTTATATTGGTGTAATATCTACTATATTCCAACTTTTCCATGGTTCATACCCCCTGATACTAGCCATAGATGCATCAAAATAGGCAAACAACACGCAAAAAACAGAATCTGTCAAAAACAGAACAGTCTGTAGCAATCTGGAGATTTCGAATACTTCTGTAACTCCAAAAATCATGAGACATTAGGAAGTCCTAGACAATTTGTTTATTAATCCCCTGCATAAAGAATCAGTATTTTATCACGCTTCTATTAAAAACGAAAACTAATCTCCTGGGCACAAAAGTTTTTGTTATTCAGCAGGATCAAATCAACTATCACTGTAAGTACTTGGCACAACCACTAATTAAAACAGAAAACCACATCTAACCAGAGGCTAGATAAATTATTTAATGCAAAACATAACCTAAAAAGCAAAAACAAAAATAAAATTGGGTTGCCTCCCAACAAGCACTATTGTTTAATGCCCTTTGTCGGTGTCAAAACCGGCGGATCTCGGGTAGGGGGTCCCGAACTGTGCGTCTAGGCGGATGGTAATAGGAGACAAGGGACACGATGTTTTTACCTAGGTTCGGGCCCTCTCGATGGAGGTAAAACCCTACTCCTGCTTGATTAATATTGATGATATGGGTAGTACAAGAGTAGATCTACCACGAGATCAAGGAGGCTAAACCCTACTCCTGATTGTTGTATGAGGAAATTGTCCTACGGACTAGAACCCTCCGGTTTATATAGACACCGGATAGGGCTAGGGTTACACAGAGTCGGTTACAATGGTAGGAGATCTTGAATATCCGCATCGCCAAGCTTGCCTTCCACGCCAAGGAAAGTCCCATCCAGACACGGGACGAAGTCTTCAATCTTGTATCTTCATAGTCCTGGAGTCCGACTAAAGGTATAGTCCGGCTACCCGAACACCCCCTATTCCAGGACTCCCTCAGTAGCCCCTGAACCAGGCTTCAATGATGATGAGTCCGGCGCGCAGATTGTCTTCGGCATTGCAAGGCGGGTTCCTCCTACAAGTTCTTCAAGAAGATTTTAAACACCAAGGATAGTGTCCGGCTCTGCAAAATAAGTTTCCCCATATTGCCATAGAGAGAATAATATCAACACAAATCTAATATTCTGACATATTCCGCAGCGTGACATCACACTACGGCCAAGTCCTTTACTCGAATTATTTTTACTTTTCCACCTCAGCACGTTTAGCGAGGCGGTTTCCTTGGCACGTCTTGTCAAAGCAGAGATCGTGTGCCCCCTTTTACGAGATTCTCATCAATACGGACGTGGGTAACCCAACTGTGCCATTTATCACGGCGCTTGGGAGGCAAGCGAGTTTTACTAGGCTGGTGGGGACGCACAACCACATCCGCCCATATAAGGGGATAAGGATCCACCTTTTTACCTACGCCTTCTTCCTCCTTTGCCTATCCATCTCCTGCGCACTCGAGCTCCAGCGCCCAAGCCCGCACTTCCTACCTCAACCTCCTCTAGCAATGTCCAGAGCGGGAGGCAAGTGGATGGTCTCCTCCATCATGGAGGGCCATGTCAAAAAGCTAAGGAAGGCCGGATACTTGTCCAAGGACATCGCGCACTGGCTTCCCGAGGAAGGGCAGCTTCTCCCCACCCCAAGGCCCCATGAGAGGGTAGTATTCCTTCCCCACTTCCTCTGCGGACTGGGTTTCCCACTCCACCCATTTGTCCGGGGGCTCATGTTCTACTATGGCCTGGATTTCCACGATCTGGCCCCAAACTTCTTCCTCAACATCTCGGCGTTTATCGTCGTGTGCGAGGCTTTCCTCCGCATCCGCCCCCATTTCGGCCTCTGGCTCAAGACCTTCAACGTCAAGCCCAAGGTGGTGCGCGGCAGCCAGGCGGAGTGCGGAGGCGCCATGGCGGGTAAGATGGCCAACGTCCTATGGCTCGAGGGCTCCTTCGTGGAGACCCTGAAGGGGTGGCAATCATGGTGGTTTTACATCACCGAGCCGCACGATCCGAAATGGATCGCAGCCCCCGAGTTCCGATCCGGACCCCCCACGCGGCTTATGTCCTGGAAAGAGACGGGCCTGTCGTGGGGCGACGAAAAAGAGGTGACCAGATTGCAGACATGCATCCAGTCCCTAGTGAGCAAGCCGATCAAGCTTGTCAATGTAGTCCAGGTCATGCTCGTCCGCCGGATCCTCCCGTGTCAACAACGGGACTTTACTCTGTGGGAGTTCGACCCGGCGCAGCACCAAACCCTTAACAGGCTCTTCGACACGACGTATGAAGACGTCTGGAAGGTGCTAACCAAAGGCGCCGAGGCTCCCACATCCGCTTCCGAGGACCGCGGATACAGCTCGCAGCGGCACGCTAGCGAGGCAAGCTATTTTCACCTTTTACAGGATGTTAAGTTTTTCCATAGTTTGACTCTATGCGGGATCTAAACTCCCTCACCTTTGACAGGCTTGGCAGGCGCAGTCCGGATCGATTAACTGTCCGGCTCCCTTGCCCGAAGACCCAGCCCCTGCTCTCCTAGTGAAGCTGGTGGTTCCGGCGCCTTATGTGGAGCCGGAGAAGAAGGCCAAGAAGAAGAAGGCCACGGGGACTCGAAAGAGTGCCCGTAATGTGGTGGTGTCGGACTCATCATCCGATGAGTCCGAGACGCTCTCCTCCCATGAGAACGAGGAGGAGGAAGAAGAACGCTCTCCCCCTCCAGCGGGGGGAGGAAAGAAAAGGAAGGTCTCCCCAACGGGGGAGGCCGAAGGGTCCAGGAAGAGGAAGACCCCTCCGCCGAACTACTCCCCCGACGCCGAAGAGGACGAAGAGGAGTGGCCAGATAGGGCCAAGTGTCCTGCGAAATCGTAAGTATCCAGATATCAGAGTAACTCATGACGTTCCTTTGTTGCACAGCCTTCCCTAATGTCGAACATAATTATGCAGCCCGCCCCAGGCCGAACTCAACGAGTTGTCGAGCGGCTCCCTGGATTCATCGGATGTGAACTCAGTTCCGCCCGCTGTCTCCCCCCGCACTGCGGACGACGCCAAAGTGGCGTCGCAACAAGCTCCGGGGCAGGAGGAGGTGGTCCTGGAGGAGCCGCAAGGCGACCTCCCGGACTCCAGGAGTAAAGGGGACAAGGCCCCCCAGGGCTCCAAGTCCGGCTTTGTGCCGGACACCGCGCCGGAATCTTCAACATTTCCGGACCGCGGTAGGCGAACTCCTTCCAAGAGGAGCAAGCCTTCTGAGCCGGCGGCCTTCGTCCAACCGGAGGTGCCGGACAATCTGCTGAAGGTGCTTGACGGCGCCTCCATTGACGAGGAGCACCGTACTATTATGAGTACGGTGATCCAGAAGGTTCAGTCCGCCAAGAGCGGACTGAGTGAAGCTTGCGCTAGCCTTCTAACAGGCTTCGAGGTAAGTAAACAATATGTAAGAATATAACCGCATAGACAGTAGCCCCTGATGCTCTGTTTGGCGTTCGGAAAGAAAAGCCGAATAGAGGATCTATTAAATGTCGCAGGAGTCTAAGAACAAAGAGTCAATATGCGTATGCAGGCTTCGCTGCTAGCCACCGCCGCACTGACTACGGAGGTGGGTGCCCTGAAACAGGGACTCGAGTGGACCGAGCAAGAGCTCGGCCTTGCCAAGCGGCAGCTCGAGGAGAAAGAAGGTAAGAAATACCTTACAAAAAAAGTGCCTATAAAAAGACGTGATTGCAAAAAATAACAGGATTGTACTGCTTATTGTAGGGGCCACGACTGAGGTGGCGACCCTCAAGCAGGCACTGTCCGAGGCCGAAAAGAAAGCGGCCGCGGAGCGCACCGAGCGATACAAACTTGAGGCCCGGGTCGGCGAGGTGCAGCAAGAGCTTCAGGCTCTCATGAAAAAACATGAGAGTTTGGAGCTTGAGTCAAAGACACAAGCGTCCGAGCTCGCGGCGGCCCATGAGACTACCAAGTCTGTTAAGGCCGAAGCCTAAAAGGCCCTCCAAGAGTTGGAGGAGATGAAAAAGATAGCAGCGGGTAAGGCATTCTTTATGCAAAGTAGAAATATAAAAGTAAACTACTAGTTACTTACCCGAATCCGGAGCTCTCCAGGGGCATTCGCAGATCTTCCCCGCAGCGTATCCGCCGCCGCTGCATTCTACCGAGCTGAAGAGGGAAGCTCGACGGAGAAGGTGTTCTGGTCTCAGTATACTGAGGCCGGACACCCTGTGCCCTTGAGCGACCAGCTGAAATAGCTGGTCGAGCTCCACAAGGCGGCCGAACAGGCCATGAAGGGCTTCATAGTTCGGCTGTGGCCCGGAGAGGCCCTGCCTGGGAGCTACTTCGGGCTGGTGCGGCGGCTGGTGGAGGCCTGTCCAAGGCTCGAGGTCATCAAGCGCTCCATCTGCATCGAAGGTGCCCATAGGGCCCTTGCCCGTGCAAAGGTGCACTGGGGTAAGCTGGACGGTGAGAAGCTTGTGAGGGACGGGCCGCCGCCGGGGAAGGAGCATCGCAAGCCCGAGAACTACTATAAGGATGTTCTTCTGGGTGCCCGCCTTGTGGCGGATGAGTGTACCAAGGATGTAATTTTTGAATGAACTCGCTCGTGTTTATCCTGTGCGCTGAAAACTTGTTCATATGCGCTAAGCAATGCTTGTTGAATTTAAAATATTACTTTCTGTGCGGCCGTTTATCAAAAAATTGAGAGATGGCCAGTCGTCGGCTTCTGCCCCCATGCCACTAGTGCTGGGGTGTTCGGGATAAACCTGAGTGCTCTTTTTCCCATAGTTGGGTCCTTCGAGGGAGGCGCTCAGCACAACGAACCAGGCAATCGGGCTATAATGCTTGAACACTCTCACTTAGCCATAGAACTCTATAATTTTAAATTTCGGCAAAGCCCCTAGTTCGGAAGACCGAGTTTGGGGCGCTATCCACGCCTTGGCTGGACAAAGCCGGCTCCTCGCTCGAAGCGGCATAAGTCTTTAGGGACTCAAAAAACCTCCCGAACAGCGACCGGTCTCTCGCCTCATCATGACAGTCAGTTTTAGCTTTCTCCGCTGAGGTGCTTAACCCAGCTCAACTGGGGCACAATCGCAGTGGTTCTCCTATTGCTACCTTAGCCGATATAGCGGAACGTAAGGCACCAAAACATAGGAGCCGGGCAAACCCAACTATTGACCCAAATCATGATTCGGAGCCGATGCATATAGTGCTATAAGTTCGGGGTGCCGCACTTGTGAAAGTGTACGGGCTTCTCACACCATATTGAGGGGTACTGAAGCCCCTAGCGTGTTTGCCGTACCATGGTGTACGGGTGCAACATGTCATTTAATAAACATGTATATGAAAGGAGGATAATGCAAAAAATAGACAAAAAGCTATGCATTGTTTATAGAAAGGCTGCTATCAAAGCAGAACGATACAAGTAGTGTGATAAGCAAAAGATATTGGGCTATTTAACATGTCTTGGCCAGGAGTAGGCCGCAGAATTGTATGCCAAAACAGGTATACTGCTCGTAACAGAGACCACCTGGGAGTTCCATAATGCGGCATGGCTTGTCTGCTTCCCTAGATCTTGCATCGTTTGTGCGATAGTTGAATTGCCGAACAGGTCGTCCGAAGTATGGAGTCCTGAAAGTAAGACAAAATTAAAAAAAGAATTCGGCAGCCCCTAGTATGTTTGAAGCCGTATTTTGGGTTTGCCGTTATTGTGCCCCTTCCCCTGCGCCCATGGTATTTCAAGAGCGTAGTTATGTATGCGAGGCACTGGTTTCGCTATGTCGCGAGGGCTGGGGTTGGGGCCGCATTGCTACGCCTACTCAGAACGTGCCAGGCGGTCTTGTTGTAGGTTACTCCGGGCGCGCTTGGCAGTGTCTGGCTTTTTAATGGCCGGACTGGAGAATTGCCTAAGAAGGCTGCTTTGTACTTCCACTGCGAGGGCCGCCGTGTGCTCCTCCGTACGGAGGGAGCGTTCGGTGTTTCCGTTGACCGTGATTACTCCTCGAGGGCCTGGCATCTTGAGCTTGAGATATGTGTAGTGCGGTACCGCATTGAACTTTGCAAATGCGGTTCGCCCGAGCAGGGCGTGATAGCCACTGCGAAACGGGACTATATCAAAGATTAACTCTTCGCTTCGGAAATTGTCCGGAGACCCGAAGACCACTTCAAGTGTTACTGAGCCTGTACAGTTGGCCTCTACACCTGGTATAATGCCTTTAAAGGTCGTTTTTGTGGGCTTAATCCTCGAGGGATCGATGCCCATTTTCCGCATTGTATCCTGGTAAAGCAGGTTCAGGCTACTTCCGCTGTCCATGAAGACTCTTGTGAGATGAAATCCGTCGATAATTGGGTCGAGAACCAATGCGGCGAAGCCGCCGTGACGGATGCTAGTGGGGTGGTCCCTTCGATCAAAAGTGATCGGGTAGGAGGACCATGGGTTGAACTTTGGGGCGACTGGCTCCATCGCGTATACGTCCCGTAGAGCACGCTTCCGCTCCCTCTTGGGAATGTGGGTTGCGGATATCATGTTCACCGTCTGCACTTGTGGGGGAAAACCCTTCTGTCCACTATTGTTCGGCGGCCTGGGCTCCTCTTCGTCATCGCTATGCAGCCCCTTGTCTTTATTTTCGGCTCTTAGCTTGCCTGCCTGCTTGAACACCCAACAATCCCTGTTGGTGTGATTGGCTGGCCTTTTGGGGGTGCCATGTATCTAGCACAAGCGGTCGAGTATTCAGTCCAAACTGGACGGGCCCTGAGTATTCTTTTTGAATGGCTTTTTCCGCTGACCGGATTTATAGCCTCTGAATCCGGCATTAACTGCCGTGACTTCGTTGCTGTCGCTGCTAACACTGCGCTTTTGCTTATTCTGACGTGTACTGCCACTTTTGTCCTTGGCATCCAAATTACCAGGGTTCTTTGCTAAGTTGTTACTGCGAGCTAGCTAGCTGTCTTCTCCCGTGCAAAAGCGGGTCATGAGTGTCGTGAGGGCTGCCATGGACTTCGGCTTTTCCTGTCCCAGGTGCCGGGCAAGCCACTCGTTGCGGATATTATGCTTGAAGGCTGCTAGGGCCTCTGCGTCCGGATAGTCGACTATCTGGTTTTTCTTTGTTAGGAACCATGTCCAAAATTGCCTGGCCAATTCCTCTGGCTACTGAATTATGTGGCTTAAGTCATCGGCATCCGGTGGTCGCACATAAGTGCCCTGGAAGTTGTCGAGGAATGCGGCTTCCAGGTCCTCCCAAGAACCGATTGAGTCTGCTGGCAAGCTGTTAAGCCAATGCCGGGCCGGTCCCTTAAGTTTGAGCGGGAGGTATTTGATGGCGTGTAGATCATCGCCGCAGCCATGTGGATATGGAGGAGATAATCCTCAATCCATACCGCAGGATCTGTTGTTCCATCATATGATTCGATGTTTACGAGTTTGAAACCCTCTGGGATTTTATGATCCATTACTTCGTCTGTGAAGCATAATGGGTGTGCGGCGCCTCTATACTGGGTATATCACGATGCAGCTCGAAGGAGCTATGTCTGTTGTGTTCGACCCAGCCGGATTTGTTGTATCCGGAATGAAGATCACCGTCACGTGCCATGGGGCGCCTGCTCGATCCATAGATCGATCTTGTTTGTCTTGCCTTGTCCTCCAGTACGTCTCGCAGGTCTGGCGCATTTTCCCGTGCCTTGGTTGAACGGCGCCGGGGCATGGCTTAGGTGGAGGGCCGAGAGGCTTCTCTGTCGCGGCCGCGAGGTGGCCGGTCGGCCATGTCGTGCGCTGGTGATGTAGGTGCTTCCTCCTCTGATCGGGGTAGCAGCCTGCGCTTTGGGTAACTCTTGGAGGGGCGTTCGAGTTCATACTCTTCGGCTGCAAGGACTTCAGTCCATCTGTCAGCTAGCAAATCTTGATCAGCTCTAAGCTGTTGCTGCTTTTTCTTGAGGCTGCTTGCTGTGGCTAAAAGCCTACGTTTAAAACGCTCTTGTTCGGCGGGGTCCGATGGTACGACGAATTCGTCGTCGTTGAGGCTTGCCTCGTCTTCGGAGGGAGGCATATAGTTATCATCCTCAACCTCTCGGTCTGCCGCTCTCTCATGAGGGCTGGCTTCTCCATCTTCCTATGCCGAATCTTGCTGTAGGGGGTGTTCTTCGGCGCTATTCGGGGTAGTATTATCTCCCGTGCCGGAATCACCATTTTTGCTTTGGCGGAATTTAGAGCGGCGCCGCTGACGCCGGCGCTTTGGCTGTTTCTTGGAGGTGTCATCCTCCGCTGTTCCATCGCCATCTCCATCTTTTGGAGTATCCACCATGTATATATCATATGATGAGGTGGCCTTCCAGCGCCCTACAGGTGCTGGTTCCTGTTCGTCTCCTGCATCGTCGTCCATACCGTCGATGTCTTCGGAGTCGAAGTCAAGCATGTCGGTTAAATCGTCGACAGTGGCTACAAAGTGGGTGGTGGGTGGGCTTCGAATTTGTTCGTCGTCTGCATCCCATCCTTGCTGACCGTAGTCCGGCCATGCCTCTCCTGATAAAGAAAGAGACTTTAGTGAGTTCAGGATGTCGCCGAAGGGCGAGTGCTGAAAGATGTCCGCTGCGGTGAACTCCATTATCGGTTCCCAATCGGATTCGATCGGTAGGGGCGCGGGGGGTTCGGAGTCCGGAGAGGAATCCGGATCCTCGGAGTCACGGGTCACGCGGAACGCGGGGCTGACGTTCGGCTCGATCGCCTTTGAGATCATAGCCCTTGAGGTGACGTCCAACCGCTCATCCTCGATTGGCGCAATAGGCTCCGGATTAAGTGTAGGAACCGGTGCGCGTGCGGCCTCCAGGGCACTGTTTGGCGGCAGAGCAAGATCATGCCTCTCAAAACAGTGCGTCGCGCTTGGCTGTGGCTCGAATCCGTCGAAGATCAAATCCCCGCAGATGTCTGCCGTGTAGTTTAAGCTTCCAAACCAGACCTGATGGCCAGGGGCATAGCTTTCGATCTGCTCCAGGTGGCCAAGCGAATTGGCCCGCAGTGCGAAGCCGCCGAAGATGAAGATCTGTCCGGGGAGAAAAGTCTCACCCTGGACCGCATCATCGTTGATGATCAAAGGAGCCATCGGGCCTAAAAGTGACGACACAGAGGAACTCTCAATGAAAGCACCAATGTCGGTGTCAAAACCGGCAGATCTCGGGTAGGGGGTCCCGAACTGTGCGTCTAGGCGGATGGTAACAGGAGACAAGGGACACGATGTTTTTACCCAGGTTCGGGCCCTCTCGATGGAGGTAAAACCCTACTCCTTCTTGATTAATATTGATGATATGGGTAGTACAAGAGTAGATCTACCACGAGATCAAGGAGGCTAAACCCTACTCCTGATTGTTGTATGAGGAAATTGTCCTACGGACTAGAACCCTCCGGTTTATATAGACACCGGATAGGGCTAGGGTTACACAGAGTCGGTTACAATGGTAGGAGATCTTGAATATCCGCATCGCCAAGCTTGCCTTCCACGCCAAGGAAAGTCCCATCCGGACACGGGACGAAGTCTTCAATCTTGTATCTTCATAGTCCTGGAGTACGGCTACCCGAACACCCCCTAATCCAGGACTCCCTCACCCTTACCCAGGCATTGATAATTTTAATGACGCTCACATGAATTGAAGCACAAAGAGCGCATCATATAGCACATGACAAACACATCTAAGTCTAACATACTTCCTATGCATAGGCATTTTATAAGCAAACAAAATATTAAGACAAGCAAAAACTAGCATATGCAAGGAAGAAGAAAGAAACAATAACAATCTCAACATAACGAGAGGTACTTTAATGACATGAAAATACCTACAACCATATTTCCCTCTCTCATAATAATTACATGTGGGATCATACTCAAATTCAACAATATAGCTATCACAAAAAATATTCTCTACATGATCCACATGCATGCAAAGTTTACACTCTTCCGAAATAGTGGGATTATCATAAAATAAAGTCATGACCTCTCCGAGCCCACTTTTATCAAAAACTTCATAAGATTGAACATTATCCAAATACGTGGGATCTAAAGTTGACACTCTTCCAAACCCACTTTCAGTATTATTGCGAACATTATTATCAATCTCATATTCATCATGGGGCTTAAATAATTTTTCAAGATTGTAAGAAGAATCACCCCAATCATGATCATTGCAACAAGTAGTAGACATAACAAAACTAGCATCCCCACGCTTAGGGTTTTGCATACCATTAACACAATTGACATTAATATAATTTATAATAATATCATTTCAATCATGTTTTTCATTCAAGGAGCTATCATGAATCACCTCATAAATTTCTTCTTTTAACACTTCATCCCAATTTTCAGATTCACGAATTTAAAGCAAAACCTCAAAGATATAATCTAGTGCATTCAACTCACTAGCAATTGGTTCATCATAATTGGATCTCTTAAAAATATTATCAAGTGGATGAGGATCCATAAACTTTTAGCAAGGGAAGATGCAAGCAAAAGGAAGGCACATGGTAACACGAGCAAAGATAGCAAAGAAAAGACGAACGGAAGAAGGGGCGAAGAAAAGGCAAATCTTTTCGAAAATCATTTTACAAGTGGGGGAGATCAATATGAGAGGCAGATGGCAAATAATGTAATGCGAGGGATGAGAGTTTATGATGGGTACTTGGTATGTCTCGGCTTGGCATAGATCTCCCCGACAACGGCGCCAGAAATCCTTCTTGCTACCGCTTGAGCTTGTGTAGGTTTTTCCCTTGAAGAGGAAAGGGTGATGCAGCAAAGTAGCATAAGTATTTCCCTCGGTTCTGAGAACCAAGGTATCAATCTAGTAGGAGAGAACGCGACAAGCCACCGAATACCTGCACAAACAAACACCAACTGGAAACCAACGCGACAAAGGGGTTGTCAATCCCTTCACGGTTATTCGCAAAGTGAGATCTGATAGAGATGGATAAACGATAAAGTAATATTTTTGGTATTTTTGGTTTATGGAACGAAAAGTAAAATATTGTAAAAGAAAGTAAATAGGAAACTAGAATTGTAGATCGTAAACTTATATGATGGAAAATAGCCTCGGGGGCCATAGGTTTCACTAGAGGCTTCTCTCAAGATAGAAGATATTACGGTGGGTGAACAAATTACTGCCGAGAAATTGATAGAAAAGCGCAAAGTTATGACGATATCTAAGGCAATGATCATGAATATAGCCATAACGTCCGTATCAAGTAGACCGAAATGATCCTGCATCTACTACTATTACTCCACACATCGACCACTATCCAACATGCATCTAGAGTATTAAGTTCATAAAGAACAGAGTAACGCCTTAAGCAAGATGACATGATGTAGAGGAATTAACTCAAACAATATGATGAAAACCCCTTCTTTTATCCTCGATGGCAACAATACAATACATGTCGTTTCCCCTTCTATCACTAGGATCGAGCACCACAAGATTGAACCCAAAGCTAAGCAATTCTCCCATTGCAAGAAAAACAAATCTAGTTAGCCAAACCAAATCGATAGTTTGAAGAGACTTGCAAAGATATAAAATCATGCATAAAAGAATTTAGAGGAGATTCAAATAATATTCATAGCTAAGCTGATCATAAATCCACAATTCATCGGATCTCGGCAAACACACCGCAAAAGAGTATTACATCGAATAGATCTCCAAGCACATCAAGGAGAACTTTGTATTGAGAATCAAAGAGAGAGAAGAAGACATCTAGCTACTTGCTATGGACCTGTAGGTCTGAGGTAAACTACTCACGCTTCATCGGAGAGGCAATGGTGTTGATGTAGAAGCCCTCCATGATCGAATCCCCCTCCGGCAGGATGCTGGGAAAGGCCCCAAGATGGGATCTCACGGGTACAGAAGGTTGTGGCGGTAGAAAAGTGGTTTCGTGGCTCCCCTGGAGGTTTTTAGGGTATAAGAGTATATATATGAGGAAGATCTAGGTCAAGAGGCCACCAAGGGGCCCACAAGGGTGGGGGCGTGCCCCACCCCCTAGGTGCGCCCCACCCCCTGGGCGCGCCCTCCACCCTTGTGGCCGCCTCGTGGCTCTTCTAACATGCACTCCAACTCTCCTGGGTGTCTTCTTGTCCAAGAAAAATCATCGCAAAGGTTTTATTCCGTTTGGACTCCGATTGGTATTCCTTTTCTCTGAAACTTTAAAACAAGGAAAAAGTAGAAAATGGCACTAGGATCTAGGTTAATAGGTTAGCCTCAAAAATCATATAAAATAGCATATTAGTGCATATAAAACATTCCAAACAGATAATATAATAGGATGGAACAATCAAAAATTATAGATACATTGGAGACGTATCAGTCCCCTCCTATGAAGAGCTTCTCATCAATCGTTACACTCCTAACCATGGCTTCTAGGCCTTCCCAGAACTCCCACTTAGTGTTCCCATTGTGGCATACTTGCAGGCTATATGCGTTGATAACATTCAGAACCAAGTCCTCAACTACCAGCTCGACCAGGATAATGCAGTCCCCACATCTCTTAAGATCTACCACTCCATACTTGAGGCTCTTGTTGATCAAGATGCCTACGCCATTTCTGTTTGCAGCCGTCCCCGTGTACCATAGCTTGAAGCCGATATCCTCCACCTCCTTCGCCTTCTGTCCTCTCCATTTGGTTTCTTGGATGGAAAGGATATCAACACATCTCCTCAATGCTGCATCAACTAGCTCCCGAAGCTTCCCTGTCGGAGACCCTACGTTCCAGCTACCTAAGAAAATCCTCCTAGGCTCAGCTAGCTTCCTTACCCTTCGCACTCGTCGAGTCAAATGCGAAGACCCTTGCTCATTTTCCACTACATTTGGGCGCCAATGTAGCGCACCACTAAGGATGTGATGACCCGATCCTTGCTCACTTGCAACTGTATCCAGATCAAGATATGGCACGCCACCTGGGGGTGACGGCCCAGCCCTTGCCCATTTGGCACCACACCCGGGTTCCAATATGGTGCGTCGCTGAGAGGGTTACGCCCCAATGAAAATCTTTTGGGTTTCATCTCCAAAAGAGTGGTAACCCAATGAATAAAATTTATTTTTGTCTTTTTCTTTCTATTTTTAGTGTTTGCACAATTATGCTACAATTATGATTGTATTTTTTATGTTTTATTTAGTGTTTGTGCCAAGCAAAGCCTTTGGGATCATGTTGGGTGATAGTTGATTTGATCTTGTTGAAAAATAGAAACTTTTGCGTAGTGTAAAATAATTTAAAAAATAACAAAAGTGACAAAAAATTCTGATTTTTTTACAAAAGGTTGATATACAAATTGCCCAGATTGTCCTAATTTTTCAGAATTTTTGGAGTTACAGAAGGTTCGAAGTTTTCAGATTGCTACAGACTATTCTGTTTTGACAGATTCTGTTTTCTTTGCGTTTTGTGCTTATTTTAACTAGTAAATGTGCATGTGCGATGCATGTTAATATTTAGGCAATATATTAATTGTACATGGATATTAGGTATGCTATTATTTGTGTGATAATTCTATGATTAGTGCAATATTTGGTATGATATTAATTGCACGTTAATCATGTTGAACATTCGCCATTGGAGCAGTGTAGATCGTTGGATTGACCTAGTTTGACGGTCGAGATAAGTTGGATCTTCCCCTTTGGGTCTTTTTATACTGGTATAGATGAATCTATGGACTCTATCGAAGGGTATGAGCCATACCAAAGTTGGAATACATTATATATAATGCAAGAATAAAATATGACTGGGTTTGAGTACTTATAGTAGTGATTTCCTTTGTTATACTAACGGATCTCATGAAGGATTTGCTGAGTTTTGTGTGATTGAAGTTTTCAAGTTTTAGGTGAGATCACGATGGATGAAGGAATAAGGAGTAAGAAGAGCCTAAGCTTGGGGATGCCCCATGGCATCCCAAGCTATTATCTAAAAGAGAATAAAGCAACTAAGCTTGGGGATGCCCGAGTGGCATCCCCTCTTTCTTCTAACGATCGTCGGTATTTTACTTGGAACTATATTTGTATTCATCACATATCATGAGTTTTGTTGGAGCATCTTGTATGATATGAGTCTTTGCTTGTTTTGCTTTTTATTTTCTGTCATCTATCCTTGCTGGGCACACCTATTTGAGAGAGCCAAATTTATGTAATGACTTGTTAGAATTGCTCTCTATGCTTCACTTAAATCTTTTAGAGCTATGGAATTGCTCTAGTGCTTCACTTATATGTTTTTGAGCACGGTGTGCTTTATTATTTTAGAAGAAATTATCTCATGCTTCACTTTATACTTATTTGAGTGTTAGTATTTTTTATAGGAAATTCCCTCATGCTTCACTTATATTATTTTGAGAGAAGAAACTTTTTATGCTCATGTTCTTCACATAGATTCGTTTGAGCTATCAAAAGAAAAATATGACATTAGTCCCAAAGTGATAGATATTCAAGAGGGATATAATAAAAACTTTCATGAAGATTATTGGACAAAATAAACTTGATTCTGTGTAATAGTTTTGCGATATGATGATATAATATGTGAGTCATGTTGATGAGTAATTATGCTTTAGTAAGAATACTGAAGTTAAGGTTTGTGATTCCCTATGCAAGCATGAAAGTTAATAGTTAGGAAATTAAATTACATCCTACTTGTGGTGCATTATTTAGTGTTAGTTATGCTTAATGCTTGCTTATGAGATTTTTTGTTTCTTGGTTGGATGCTTCTCAATCTTTCGCTAGCCTTCACTTCACTAAGTAGGGGTGGCTGATATCCAAAATCCAAAATCCTTAAACCCAGTTTTGCCTTATGAGTCCACTATACCTACCTATATGCGGTATACTTTTGCCGTTCTAAGAAAATTTGTATGTGCCATCTCTAATTTTCAAAATAAATTTCTCTTTTGTGTGCTCATACCGCTCATGAAACGGTAGGGGTGGCTGATATCTTTCCATGCTAGATGTGTTATTCTCAAGATGAGTGTTTATTCACTTGTCATTGCACAAGAGTACAGCAAAGGTATTAGGGATGCCCAGTCCCGAAATGAAATAATGAATTTACTTTATGTTGTCAAATAATAAATTCCTTGGAAAGTGTTGGTATGGATGGCACCCCTAGATTTGGTTAGCCGTGGAATGTGAAATTATGGTGGAAAAAGGAATAAACTTTATTTTCTATTTGGGAACCGCCTATGATATATCTAGCATGGAAAGTATTGGGAACTACTCAATCGTTTTCGTTGACAGGAAAGGCATGCCACCCAAAATGTTTTATCTCTATCTTTTTTGCTTTGAGCTCTGGCACCTCTACAAATCCTTACTTCCCTCTGCGAAGGGCCTTTCTATTTACTTTATGAAATTTTTATTTTCCGTCTCCATCTTCTCTTATAAAGCACCAACTAAGCGGCACTATGATCGTACTTGAGCATTGGGCGTAGCTAAAATACTAGTGTGTTTCATGAATGGATCAATGATTGAGCATAATGGGCTAGGGATAACTTGCTTTAGTGTTGATATTTTGAAAGACATGGTTGCTCATTGATATGCTTGAGTATTGAAATCTTCATGTCAAAACTAGACTATTGCTTTGAATCATATAAAAGTCCAAATGTACATGCTACAAAGAAAAGAATATGTGATGAACATGTTAGGCAACACTACACATCAAAAATCATGTTTTTATCACTTACCTACTTGAGGACGAGCACGAATTAAGCTTGGGGATGTTGATACGTCTCCAACGTATCTATAATTTTTTATTGTTCCATGTTGTTATATTATCAATCTTGGATGTTTTACAATCATTTCATAGCAAATTTATATGATGTTTTGGGACTAACCTGTTGACATAGTGCCCAGTGCCAGTTGCTGTTTTTTGCTTGTTTTTTACTTTGTAGAAAAACAATACCAAATAGAATCCAAACATAGCGAAATTTTTTGGAGAATTTTTTTGGGCCAAAAGACACAGGGTGGGCCATAGAAGTACCAGAGGGGTTCCCTGAGGGGGGCACAATCCACCTGGGCACGCCTGGGGACCCAGGCACGCCCTGGTGGATTGTGCCCACCTCGGTGGCCTCCCGCACCGCCTCTTTGCTCTATAAATACCCCAATATTCCAAAAACCCTAGGGGAATCAACAAAACACAATTCCAACCGCCGCAAGTTCTAGAAACCACATATCCAATCTAGACACCATCATAGAGGGGTTCATCATCCTCATTGGTGCCTCTCCGATGATGCGTGAGTAGTTCATTATAGACCTACGGGACCGTAGTTAGTAGACAAATGTCTTCCTCTCTCTCTCTTTGATTCTCAATACAATGGTCTCTTGGAGATCTATTTGATGTAGCTCTATTTGCGGTGTGTTTGTTGGGATCCGATGAACTTTGAGTTTATGATGAGATCTATTTTATCCATGAAAGTTATTTGAGTTTTGATCTCTGATATGCATGATTGCTTATAGCCTCGTATTTCTTCTTCGAATCTTTGGTTTAGTTAGGCCGACTAGATCGATTTTTCTTTCCATGGGAAGAGGTGCTTTGTGATGGGTTCGATCTTATGGTGCTCAATCCCAGTGACAGAAGGGGAAATGACACGTACGTATCATTGCTATTAAGGATAACAAGATGGGGTCTATTCCTACATGAATAGATCTTGTCTACATCATGTCATCGTTCTTATTGCATTACTCCATTTTTCCATTAAATTAATACACTAGATGTGTGCTGGATAGCGGTCGATGTGTGGAGTAATATTAGTAGATGTAGGCAGGAGTCGGTCTACTAATCTTGGACGTGATGCCCATGTAATGATCATTGCCTATATATCGGCATAATTATTTGAAGTTATATGAATTGCCCAACAGTAATTTGTTTACCCGACTTATGCAATTTTTCTCGAGAGAAGCCACTAGTGAAATCTATGGCCTCCGGGCCTCTTCTTTATCATATTTGCCTTAGAGATCTATTTTTATTTGCTTTTATTTTCAGATCTATTAATCCAAAAACCCAAAAATACCTTGCTGCAATTTTTCTTTATTTATTTTATCTCGCGTTCTTGCAAGATCTATTTATCCAATCTACTATAATTTTATCTACCTTTTTACCCAGGAGGAATTGACAACCCCTCTTTTACGTCGGGTTGCAAGTACTTGTTCTTTGTGTGCAGGTACCGTTCATGTAGTGTTCTATGGTTCTCCTACAGATTCGATAACCTTGGTCTCATCACTGAGGGAAATACCTACCGTAGTTGTGCTGCATCATCCCTTCCTCTTTGGGGAAACACTAACGTAGTTCAAGTCGCATCATCCACAAGTATAGGGGATCAATCATAGTCCTTTTGATAAGTAAGAGTGTCGAACCCAACGAGGAGCAGAAGGAAATGACAAGCGGTGTTCAGCAAGGTATTTTCTGCAGGGATTGAAATTGTCGGTAATAGATAGTTTGATAGCAAGGTTATTTGTAACGGACAAGTAATAGTAATGGTAAAAAAAGGTCACTACAAAAAAAAGACACATCCGTGAAATTTTGGGCCGAACAAAAAAATATGCCATGCTTATGACACTTCTATGACGATAATTGTGACAAAACCCAGTATCATCATAGATGTGGTGGGCTCCTACTTCTATGACAAAAAATCATGACAGAAAATGGGATTTTTTTCCTAGGCAGGCCGGAGATGCACCTGCATGATATTCTTTGGGCCGTCCATGATGGAGAAAATCATGGTAGACGCGAGGGCGAGGAAAATTTCGGGGAGTTCCCAGTTACGGTGGGTGGTCGGGGCCGAGCGATGCATGGAGGTTTGCGTGTTTCTCTCGTACACGTACGTGCGTGTGTGTGAGGTGTTGGGCTCTAATTGAACCCGAGTGAGGCGTCTGCCTACTGAACCCGAGCGATTGCACTGCAGGCAATGCGTTACTGAACCCGAGCGATCGATCGATCTCTGGCTGTTAACTGAACTCGATCGAGCGATTTCTTCGCTAATGCTGCTAACTGAAGCCGATCGAACCTGCTGCCTCTTGATGAATAGTCAGCATTGTTGGGGGTTGGATGAACAATTCTCGGTGTGGGTTGGATGAACAGTTCCTCATTGTTATAGAGGCCTTTGCCGCTGGATGAACAGGACCCCAATCGAGCCGGTTGGGGTGGATGAACAGGACCCCATGGAGGGCTGGTTGAACAGTAACCAGTGGAGAGCTGGATGAACAGTAGCTCGTGGATGGGTGGTTAAACAGTAGCCGGTGGAGGAGCGGTGGAGGCTGGATGAACAGGAGCCCGTGGGTGAACAGTAGCTAGTGGAGGCAGGATGGAGACGCCATGGATGAAGAGTCACAGGTGGAGGCTGGAGGAGGTTGATGGTGGACGAACAATAGCTCGTGGAGGCTGGAGCGAGGTAGTAGACGGTGGATGAACAGTAGCCCATGGAGTCTGGTTTTGCGGTACGCCAGACCCCTCCCGATGAACAGGACCCCCGTTTTAACCATAGGAGGTCGAAGAGAAGTCCGTTTCCTCTGTTTTGCGGTACACCAGACCCCTCCTGATCAACAGGACCCCATTTCAACCATAGGAGGTTGAAGAGAATTCCATTTCCTCCGTTTTGCGGTATGCCAGCCCCTCCCGGTGAACAGGATCCCGTTTCGACCATAGGCGGCCGAACACAAGGCTGTTTCCTTCGTTCTGCGGTATGCCAGGCCTCGTTTCGGCTGTTCCATCCAAGCCGGTTGGCTCCCGATGAACACGAAGCATTCCGTAGCCTCTCGATGAACATGATGACGCAGTTTCTATGTTCCGACCCAGTCGGTTGGCTGCCGATGAATAGGACGTCGTCGCTGCTCTTTGTTGCCTCTCCATGTACACGAGCCATGGCTGTACGTATGCGCGAGTAGGCATTCGAGACCCCTCCCATATGTACGTACGTTGCCGTATTGACTTTCTTGCACCCTGGTTGTACACATGTACACGATATTGACGGGACTGCGTTACATGCTATGTCTGCACCTCTACTACGACACATGCCCTTCCTTTCTCGGCCACGGTTCATCTTTGCAGCCTACAGACAGACCGATCGACCATCATGTACGTACACGTTCGCGACCAGAATGACAACGCTACGTACAGTTCGACCAGGTGGGTCCCAACTGTCAGGAAGGATAAGGAGGCACTTCCTTGCGTGCGAAGATATTGCTGGTGGGTCCCAGCTGTCAGGGGGAGAATCATTTTTTTGCTCGTAATATGGACGCACTTCCTTGCATGCGAAGATATAGCTGGTGGATCCCAGCAGTCAGGGGGGAAATGTTTTTTTGTGAAATACGATGGCCCATCCAGTGGGTCCCCGCTATTAGGTGGAGGAATCATTATTTTACGCGTAATAAGGTTGAACTTCCTTACTGTGACCGTGGACCCAGTTGTCAGCCTCCCCACGTAGTACTCTTCCGGTGGAAGTCTGTTCCTTGACCACATTGACCACGTCGCGCCAAGAGCACCAAGGCTGTGGATGACGGTGAGGCCTAGGAAGGGGACGGCATGGAGCCCGGGAAGACACGGCAGTGGATGCCCACGCGGAGAGTGGTACAAGGTTTGACTGGTTCGGCTGCGGTGTGAGGTTGCCATCGCCGCAGAATAGCAGGGGTTGTGGGTGAGTAGGGGGATGGCATGGCCAGAGGTTGGAGTAGGGTGGGGTGGTGACACCTGCACCACAGCAGACCCGACCACGGGAGGCAGGAGTAGGCGGCACGACCGGCGCTGGTTTGGCCGGCTAGAGCAAGAAGACCAGAGGTTGAAGAAGCACTACGGCCGTTGGATGGACATCGTATGTTCACTGGAACTAGAATCGCTCATATTTACCAAGTTGACAAAGCCCTCTGTCCGCGTCAACTTAGTAGGCCCACAAGTCAGCCTCCCACTGTGGTGGGTCCCAGCTAGCAGGGGGAGTATTCATTTTTTGTGCGTAATAAGGAGGCACTTCCTTGTGTGCGAAGATATAGCTGGTGGGTCTGAGCTGTCAGTGGGGGGAACATTTTTCATGAAATACAGAGGCCATTCCGGTGGGTCCCAGCTGTCATATGGTTGAATCATTATTTTGCGTGTAATAAGGAGGCATTTCCTTGCATGCGGCCGTGGACCCGGCTGTCAGCCTCTCCACGTACAGTCCACTTCTGATGAGTGTTGATCGCTGAATATGTTGACCACGCCACACTGAGAGCACTGGGGCGGTGGACGACGGTGAGGCCTGGAAGGGGACGACATGGAGCCGGGGAAGACGCGGCACTGGATGCCCACCTGGAGAGGAGTACGAGGGTTGACTGGTTCGTCTGCTGTCGCTGGATAATAACAACAGGTGTGGGTGATTAGAGGGATGGCCAGGCCAACGATGGGAGTAGGGTGGGGCAGTGAGGCCTGCGCGGCAGCACAGCCGGCCATGGGAGGAGGGAGCAGGCAGTCCCGCCGGTGCTTGTTTGAGCGGCTGGAGTAGGAAGAGCAGAGATTGAAGAAGCACGGTGGCCGTTGGATGGACATCCAATAGTTACTGCTCTCGTGCATTGACTAAGTTGACACGGTGTAGCGTGTGCGTCAACCTTTTTTTAGGAAAGCGTACGCGTCAACCTATAGTAGGCGCACAAGTCAGCCTCAAATCTGTGGAAAACATCATACAACCCATCTGCCATTATTTCTCATAAATTACAGCCCATTTGCTAATTCTTAAGGTTTTTTTGGAGCCCATATTCTTTTTGTTAGCATTACAGCCCATATTGTGGCCACGATTAAAAAATTATATGTAATTTTTCATATTTCGGTGCGGTCCGGACTGTTTTTAATCCTGAAATTTCGAGTCACATTCAAACTAATTTGAAAAATAAATTCATATAAATATAAAATACAAATAATTGTCCACGCATAAAAATCAATGGAATTTAAAATCTTGAAATGAAAAAAAATTTGAAACTAATTGCCGGTTTGATGTGTTTTAAAAATGTACATCACATTTCTCATTACTGATAGCCCATTTTCTGGGCAAGCCGAATGAAGCTTTCCTCGTCTTGAAAGATTTGTAGCCCAGCAGGGCTGACAAAGCAATTAGGTCTCGGTTGGGTATTCTGCAAAAGAACAAAAAAACTGGGCTAGCCATTTTCAGAAAGAAAAAACTACTAGGCTGGTCTTATGGTACACATAAAAGAAAAGGCTGGCTAGACAGGCTAGAGTGCCCCGCACAGCCCAGTTGACACCCTCCTTCCATCTCAAAAACAAAGAATAACTAGGCGAGTTGCTGGGTCCCTGGTGTCAGCCACTCGTTGTGCAATTCTCTCATTTATTGACTATGTTCACAATGGCATGGGACCCAGATGTTAGAAATCCATTAGGAGGAACCATTTTTTTGGCTTGAAATAAGGAGGCACTTGCTTGCATACTGCCATGACCTTGGTGGGTCCCTGCTGTCATCCTCTCCACATACAATCATCTCCTGATTGTGTATGCATCAACCTAGTAGGCACACAAGTTAGCCTCTAAACCCGTGGCGGACAAATACAACCCATTTAAAAAAATAACAGCCCATTCCATACGTTCAAATGGAAAGTTTAACATTCAGAGCAAAGGAACATGTCTGATCTAGATATAGATATAGAGTACTGAACTTCCATGTTGACAACCATTATAGCCAAGTTAACTATCTACTCCCAGTAATACTCTAGTAGTGTACAAGTACTAACTTACTCTTAGCTAACTAGACGATGTCGGCCGCCTTCTGCGGTACACTCTAAGCACCGGCACCGACGTCCTCCTCCTCACCTCGGACTTGCCAGAGATGCGATAGGGCGCGTTGTTTGCGCGTGTTGGCCCTTTCCATGCCAGCATGGTCCACCGAAGCTTCGGCTTCTAAGCGGGAAACCCACTTGACGAGCTGGTAGTAAAATTTGGCGTTGCGAACGCGTGCGTGACCGATAGCCTCCAGGGCTATTTGCCGGGTGTAGGCCTCCACGTAGTCGGCCCATTTGCGGGCGCTCTGCTCGCGACTCAGAGCATCGGTGCGATGCTACTCCATGCCCCACTGGCAGCGCAAATCGGCGATATGCTGCTCCTCCACCAGGCGGTCGTGCTCCAACAAGTCCTCATACTCCGCATTGCCATCTAAAGGCCGATCGAATGCCTCCTCCCTCCGTCTGCCTTCCGGTGAAAAACCGAACACTAGTTCCGGTGATGTCCGCCTCCGGTGTCACCCATGGCGGATGGGTGGGGGCATGACGGACATGGCGAGAGCGAGGACAAGTGGTGAGCGACGTCGGGCCGGTGGGAGCTTATGAGGATAGGGCGAGTTGGGTGATGGTGCCACCGGAGAATGCTGAGAACCAGTAATTATAGGCGGAAGGTAGCTGAACCATCGTGTCGTGAGAAACGTGACGGCCATTGCTACCTCTTGAGCATGTGTTGGTTTTCCCTTGAAGAGGAAAGGGTGATGCAGCAAAGTAGCATAAGTATTTCCCTCATTTTTTGAGAACAAAGGTATCAATCCAGTAAGAGATAACACACAAGTCACCTAGTACCTGCACAAACAATCAAGAACCTCACAACCAACGCGATAAAGGGGTTGTCAATCCCTTCACGGTCACTTGTGAAAGTGAGATCTGATAAAGATAGTAAGATAAATATTTTTGGTATTTTTGTTGTATATATTGGAAAGTAAAGATTGCAAAATAGTAAATGAGATGTGATGTAAATAAAAAGAGATGCAATATAATAAGAGACCCCGGGGCCATAGGTTTCACTAGTGGCTTCTTTCCTGATAGCATGTATTACGGTGGGTGAACAAATTACTGCTGAGCAATTGATAGAAGAGCGCATAGTTATGAGAATATCTAGGCAATGATTATGAGTATAGGCATCACATCCGTGTTAAGTAGACTGAAACGATTCTGCATCTACTACTATTACTCCACACATCGATCGCTATCCAGCATGCATCTAGAGTATTAAGTTCATATGAACAGAGTAATGCATCAAGCAAGATGACATGATGTAGAGGGATAAACTCAAGCAATATGATATAAACCCCATGTTTTTATCCTCAATGGAAACATAACAATACGTGCTTGCTGCCCCTACTGTCACTGGGAAAGTACACCGCAAGATTGAACCCAAAGCTAAGCACTTCTCCCATTGCAAGAAAGATCAATCTAGTAGGCCAAACTAAACTGATAATTCGAAGAGACTTGCAAAGATATCACATCATGCATATAAGAATTCAGAGAAGAACCAAATATTATTCATAGATAAACTTGATCATAAATCCACAATTCATCGGATCTCGGCAAACACATCGCAAAAATTATTACATCGAATAGATCTCCAAGAACATTGAGGAGAACTTTGTATTAAGAACCAAAGAGAGAGAAGAAGCCATCTAGCTAATAACTATGGACCCGAAGGTCTATGGTAAACTACTCACACATCATCAGAGAGGCTATGGTGTTGATGTAGAAGCCCTCCGTGATCGAATTCCCCTCCGGCAGATCACCGGAAAAGGCCCCAGATGGGATCTCACGGGTACAGAAGGTTGCGGCGGTGGAAATGTGGTTTCGTGGCTCCCTCTGATGTTTTTACGGTATAAGAGTATATATAGGCGAAAGAAGTACGTCGGTGGAGCTCTGTGCGCCCCACAAGGGTGGGGGCGCGCCTACCCCCTGGGTGTGCCCTCCTATCTCGTGGAAGCCTCGCGGAGTTCCAGACTTCCACTCCAAGTCTCCTGGTTTGCGTTTGTTCCAAGAAAGATCCTCGTGAAGGTTTCGTTACGTTTGATATTCCTTTTCTGCGAAACACTGAAATAGGCAAAAAAACCGAAACTGGCACTAGGCCTCCGGTTAATAGGTTAGTCCCTAAAATAATATAAAAGAGCATATTAAAGCCCATTAAACATCCAAAATAGATAATATAATAGTATGGAACAATCAAAAATTATAGATACATTGGGGACGTATTGAGCATCCCCAAGCTTAATTCGTGCTCGTCCTCGAGTAGGTAAATGATAAAAATAGAATTTTTTATGTGGAATGCTACCTAACATAATTTCAATGTAATTTTCTTTATTGTGGCATGAATATTCAGATCCGAAAGATTCAAGACAAAAGTTTAATATTGACATAAAAATAATAATACTTCAAGCATACTAACCAAGAAATTATATCTTCTCAAAATAACATAGCCAAAGAAAGCTCATCCCTATAAAATTATATAGTTTGGCCATGCTTCATTTTCATCACACAAAATGCTCCCATCATGCACAACCTCGATGACAAGCCAAGCAATTGTTTCATACTTATTATTTTCGAACTTTTTCAACTTTCATGCAATATATGAGCGCGAGCCATGGACATAGCACTATAGGTGGAATAGAATGGTGGTTGTGGAGAAGACAAAAAGGAGGAAGATAGTCTCACATCAACTAGGCATATTAATAGGCTATGGAGATGCCCATCAATAGATATCAATGTGAGGGAGTAGGGATTGCCATGCAATGGATGCACTAGGGCTATAAGTGTATGCAAGCTCAACAAAAGAAACTAAGTGGGTGTGCATCCAACTTGCTTGCTCGCGAAGACCTAGGGCAATTTGAGGAAGCCCATCATTGGAATATACAAGTCAAGTTCTATAATGAAAAATTCCCGCTAGTATATGAAAGTGACAACATAAGAGACTCTCTATCATGAAGATCATGGTGCTACTTTGAAGCATAAGTGTGGAAAAAGGATAGTAACATTGCCCCATCTCTCTTTTTATCTCATTTTTTTGTTGGGCCTTCTTCTTCTTTTTATGGACTCTTTTTTTAGTCCGGAGTATCATCCCGACTTGTGGGACAATGCTCTAATAATGAAGATCATCACACTTTTATTAACTTACAACTCAAGAATTACAACTCGATACTTATTACAAAATATGACTCTATGTGAATGCCTCCGGCGATGTACCGGGATGTGCAATGAATCAAGAGTGACATGTATAAAAATTATGAATGGTGGCAATGCCACAAATACGATGTCAACTACATGATCATGCAAAGCAATATGAATATGATGAAGTGCGTCATAATAAACAGAACAGTGGAAAGTTGCATGGCAATATATCTCGAAATGACCATGGAAATGCCATAATAGGTAGGTATGGTGGCTGTTTTGAGGAAGGTAAATGATGGGTTTATGGTACCGGCGAAAGTTGCGCGGCACAAGAGAGGCTAGCAATGGTGGAAGGGTGAGAGTGCGTATAATCCATGGACTCAACATTAGTCATAAAGAACTCACATACTTATTGCAGAAATCTACAAGTCATCAAAACCAAGCACTACGCGCATGCTCCTAGGGGATAGATTGGTTGGAAAAGATCATCACTCATCCCGGACCGCCACTCATAAGGAAGGCAATCAAAGAACACCTCATGGTTCAAATTTGCCACACAACGGTTACCATTCGTGCATGCTACGGGACATGCAAACCTCAACACAAGTATTTCTCAATTTCAAAATTACTCAACTAGCATGACTCTAATACCACCATCTTTATATCTCAAAACAATTATCAAGTATCAAACTTCTCATAGTTTTTAATGCACTCTATATGAAAGTTTTTATTATACCCATCTTGGATGCCCATCATATTAGGACTAATTTTATAACCAAAGCAAAATACCATGATGTTCTAAAATACTCTCAAAATAATATAAGTGAAGCATTAGATATCAATAATTTCTATAAAATAAAACCACCACCGTTCTCTAAAAATATATAAGTGAAGCACTAGAGCAAAAATATCTAGCTCAAAATATATAAGTGAAGCACATAGAATATTCTAATAAATTCTGATTCATGTGTGTCTCTCCCAAAAGGTTTGTATAGAAAGTATGATTGTGATAAACTAAAAAGCAAAGACTCACATCATACAAGACGCTCCAAGCAAAACACATATCATGTGGTGAATAAAAATATAGCCTCAAGTAAAGTTACCGATAGACGAAGACGAAAGAGGGGATGCCTTCCGGTGAATCCCCAGGCTTAGGCTTTTGGTTGTCCTTAAATTTTACCTTGGGGTTCCATGGGCATCCCCAAGCTTAGGCTCTTTCCACTCCTTGTTACAAAATCCATCAAATCTTTAACCAAAAACATGAAAACTTAA
Source organism: Triticum urartu (assembly GCF_056163025.1). Lineage (NCBI taxonomy): Eukaryota > Viridiplantae > Streptophyta > Magnoliopsida > Poales > Poaceae > Triticum > Triticum urartu. The sequence continues at coordinate 308,319,097 of NC_141874.1, forward strand.
CAACACAAAACTCAACATAAAATGTCATGAGCTCTGTTAGTATAAGAAAACAAACCACCACTTTAATGTACTGTAATTAACTCATTATTTATTTATATTGGTGTTAAACCTACTGTATTTCAACTTCTCTATGGTTCATACCCCCCGATATGAGCCATAGATTCATCAAAATAAGCAAACAACACACAGAAAACAGAATCTGTCAAAACAAAACAGTCTGTAGCAATCTGGAGGTTTCGAATACTTCTGTAACTCCAAAAATTCTAAAAACTTAGGAAGACCTAAATAATTTGTATATTGATCTAGTGCAGTTGGAATTGGTATTTTATCGCTCTCTGGAAAAAAATGAAAATTATTTTTGTGAGCGCATACTTTCTGTTTTTTTCAGCAAGATCAAACAACAATCACCCAAGAATATCCTAAAGGCTTTACTTGGCACAAACACTAATTAAAACATAAAAAACACAATCATAACAGAGGCTAGGTAAATTATTTATTACTAAACAGGAACAAAAAGTAAAGAACAAAAATAAAATTGGGTTGCCTTCCAACAAGCGCTATCGTTTTAACGCCCGTAGTTAGGCATAAAAGCAAGAAAACATCTACGTATTGTCATCTTTGGTATGCAATCCATAAGTGGCTCTCATAATTGATCCATAAGGAAATTTAATTTTCTTTCTAGGAAAGTGTTCCATGCCTTTCCTTAAAAAAATTGGAATCTAATATTTCCTTCTTTCTTGTCAATAATTGCACCAATCGTTCTAAGGAAAGGTCTACCAAGAATAACAGGACATGTAGGATTGCAATCTATATCAAGAACGATGATATCTACCTTCACATAATTCCTATTTGCAACAATAAACATCATTAATCCTTCCCATAGGTTTATTAATGGTGGAATCCTCAAGGTGCAAATTTAAAGAACAATCATCAAATTCACGGAAACCTAACACATCACACAAAGTTTTTGGAATCGTGGAAACACTAGAACCCAAATCACACAAAGCATAGCATTCATAATCTTTAATATTAATTTTAATAGTAGGTTCCCACTCATCATAAAGTTTTCTAGTTCAAGTTTTTCTTCATAAAATTGCATTAAAGCATCAACAATATGTTTAGTAAAAGCTTTATTTTGATTATAAGCATGTGGAGAATTTAACACGGATTACAACAATGAAATACAATCTAACAAAGAGCAATTATCATAATTAAATTCCTTGAAATCCAAAATAGTGGGTTCATTGCTATGTAAAGTTTTGTCCTCTTCAATCCCACTTTTATTAATTTTAGCATCAAGATCTAAAAACTCTGAATCATTGGGACGCCTTTTAACTAAAGTTGACTCATTTCCAGTCCCATCTTTATCAAGATTCATATTGGAAAACAAAGATTTAATAGGAGACACATCAATCACTTTTAGATCTTCATCTTTATTATCTTGAAAACTAGAAGAACACGCTCTCACAAAGCAATCTTTTTTAGCGCGCATCCTAGCGGTTCTTTCCTTGCACTAATCAATGGAAATTCTCTTGGCTTTGAGAGAATCATTAATGTCATGCTTAGGTGGAATAGATCTAAGTTTCAAAAAATCAACATCAAGAGAAATTCTATCCACGTTCCTAGCCAACTCATCAATCTTAAGAAATTTTTCTTCAACCAAAGCATTAAAATTCTTTTGCGAACTCATAAATTCTTTAACACTAGTATCAAAATCAGAGGGCATCCTATTAAAATTTCCATAAGAGTTGTTGTTGGAATTACCATAATTATTAGACGAATTATTAGGAAATGGCCTAGAATTAAAGTTTCCTCTATACGCGTTGTTACCAAAATTGTTCCTACCAACAAAATTCACATCCATAGATTCATTATTATTCTCAATAAAAGTGGACAAAGGCATATCATTAGGATCATAATAAACACTCTTATTACCAAACAATTTCATAAGTTCATCCATCTTTCCAATCAAAACATTAATCTCTTCAATCGCATGAACTTTTTTACTAGTGGATCTTTCGGTGTGCCATTGAGAATAATTAACCATAATATTATCTTGGAGTTTAGTAGAATCTCCTAAAGTGATTTCCATAAAAGTGCCTCCCGTGGCCGAATCTAAAAGATTTCTTGAAGCAAAATTCAATCTGGCATAAATTTTTTGTATAATCATCCATAAATTCAAACCATGGGTATGGCAATTACGTATCATTAATTTCATCCTCTCCCAAGCTTGTGCAACATGCTCATGATCAAGTTGCTTAAAATTCATAACATCGTTTCTAAGAGATATGATCTTAGTGGGAGGAAAATACTTAGAGATAAAAGCATCTTTGCACTTATTCGAATAATCAATATTAGTTTTAGGCAAAGAAGAGAACCAAGTTTTAGCACGATCTCTAAGAAAAAACGGAAATAGCTTCAATTTAACAATATCATTATCCACATCTTTCTTCTTTTGCATATCACACCAATCTACAAAGTTTTTTAGATGGGTAGCAGCATCTTCACTAGGAAGGCCGGAAAATGGATCTTTCATGACAAGATTCAACAAAGCAGCATAAATTTCACAAGATTCAGCATCGGTAATAGGAGCAATCGGAGTGCTAATAAAATCATTGTTGTTGGTATTGGAAAAGTCACATAATTTAGTATTATCTTCAGCCATCATGACAAACAATCAATCCAACACACAATCACACAATAGGCAAGCAAAAATAGGCGAACGGAAAAGGGCGAATAAAACAGCAAAGGTGAAGTGGGGGAGAGGAAAATGAGAGGCAAATGGCAAATAATGTAATGCGAGCGAGAAGAGTTTATGATGGGTACTTGGTATGTCTTGACTTGAGCGTAGATCTCCCCGGTAACGGCGCCAGAAATCCTTCTTGCTACCTCTTGAGCATGCGTTGGTTTTCCCTTGAAGAGGAAAGGGTGATGCAGCAAACTAGCGTAAGTATTTCCCTCATTTTTTGAGAACCAAGTTATCAATCTAGTAGGAGATAACACGCAAGTCACCTAGTACCTGCACAAACAATCAAGAACCTCGCAACCAATGTGATAAAGGGGTTGCCAATCCCTTCACGGTCACTTGCGAAAGTGAGATCTGATAAAGATAGTAAGATAAATTTTTTGGTATTTTTGTTGTATAGATTGGAAAGTAAAGATTGCAAAATAGTAAATGAGATGCGATGTAAATAAAAAGAGATGAAATATAATAATAAAGAGACCCCGGGGTCATAGGTTTCGCTAGTGGCTTCTCTCATGATAGCATGTATTACGGTGGGTGAAAAAATTACTCTCGAGCAATTAATAGAAGAGCGCATAGTTATGAGAATATCTAGGCAGTGATTATGAATATAGCCATCACGTCTGTGTTAAGTAGACCGAAACGATTCTGCATCTACTACTATTACTCCACACATCGACCGCTATCCAGGATGCATCTAGAGTATTAAGTTCATAAGAATAGAGTAATGCATTAAGCAAGATGACATGATGTAGAGGGATAAACTCAAGCAATATGATATAAACCCCATCTTTTTATCCTTGATGGCAACAATACAATACGTGCCTTGCTGCCCCTACTGTCACTGGGAAAGGACACCGCAAGATTGAACCCAAAGCTAAGCACTTCTCCCATTGCAAGAAAGTTCAATCTAGTAGGCCAAACTAAACCGATAATTCGAAGAGACTTGCAAAGATATCACATCATGCATATAAGAATTCAGAGAAGAACCAAATACTATTCATAGATAAACTTGATTAAATCCACAATTCATCGGATCTCGGCAAACACACCGCAAAAAGTATTACATCGAATAGATCTCCAAGAATATCAAGGAGAACTTTGTATTGAGAACCAAAGAGAGAGAAGAAGCCATCTAGCTAATAACTATGCACCCTAGGGTCTGTGGTAAACTACTCACACATCATCGGACAGGCTATGGTGTTGATGTAGAAGCCCTCCGTGATCGAATCCCCCTCCGGCAGATCACCGGAAAAGGCCCCAGATGGGATCTCATGGGTACAGAAGGTTGCAGCAGTGGAAAAGTGGATTCGTGGCTCCCCCTGATGTTTTTAGGGTATAAGAGTATATATAGGCGAAATAAGTATGTCGGTGGAGCTCCGTGGAGCCCACGAGGGTGGGGTGCGCCTACCCCCCTAGGCGCGCCCTCCTATCTTGTGGAAACCTCGCGGAGTTCCAGACTTCCACTCCAAGTCTCTTGGTTTGCGTTTGTTCCAAGAAAGGTCCTTGCGAAGGTTTCATTCCGTTTGGATTCCGTTTGATATTCCTTTTCTGTGAAACACTGAAATAGGCAAAAAACAGAAACTTGCACTGGGCCTCCGGTTAATAGGTTAGTCCCAAAAATAATATAAAAGAGCATATTAAAGCCCATTAAACATCCAAAACAGATAATATAATAGCATGGAACAATCAAAATTGTAGATATGTTGGAGACATATCACTCATCGCGGTCATCGGACTTCAATGCATAAGCAGGCATGGCTTAGCGCACCAGCTTGCCGTGGAAAACAAGAAAAACTGAAATTATGAATATGTCGTCCCATCCCGTCCCGTCAGTGGTGCATCCCGTCCGTGCTGGGTCGCACGTCGGCATGACGGTCAAACGAGTGTGCTCGATTCACCCAGATGAGGTATGTGTGTGATCCGTTGGTTATTCGCGTAGGATCGAGTCGGTCGGATAGTGTATGTGTAGGATCGCAATAGCGGATGAGCGTTCGCTTGAGATAAGGCATTTGCGAACGTTTTTGCTGGTAGTTTCTTCACATTCGCATGGCATTTTCTTCAGAACAGCATGTCAGTTTCTTCAGAGGAAGGCATTTTTATTCAAAAAACTGCCACTCCGGATCTTGCGTCACAACGAAAACTACAGGAGCGTATTAGTAGGCTAGCTAGTGATCGATCAGTAACTTGTAAACAATGAGCGAATAGAAATAAGGAACTGCTAGTAACTTGTAAACATTGAGAACACAGAAATAAGGATCATTTTGTGCCTAGTAGTAAGAGCTGATCTGTTCAAAATGTTCACACGAGACCCACATGCTTGGCATTGTAATATGTTCACATTAGTAGCCCAAATTCACAACCAACTAGTACGATTCCCATACATAAGATAAACATGTTAATGCATCTCAATGATTCACAGATCATATACAAATATGTAGCTCCAAAAGCAGAGATCTAGAAAAAACATCTATTCTTCCTACAAACATGGATGCTTCTCTGGGCCAACATCTTACCTACTAATAAAGCACGGACTGTTTCTAGTCGTCCGTCTCCGTCATGCCATTTTACAAATAAATCCCTTAGTTTTCTATAAATCAACCCGCAGTACACGTTTAAGTATACAACCGAACCGTTTTTTTCTCATTTTCTCAGAAAACCCCCTAACGTTTTAGAAAATCAACCCGCCGTCCATATTTAAGTCAGCTGAAACATTTTTTTTAGTTTTAACAGAAAACCCCTTGACGTTTCGGTTAATCAATCTACAGTTTATGTAAAATAAGATTATTCATATTTTTTAAACCATAACTTAGATTTTAACATGTTTTATATGAAACTTGATTAGAAAAATATGTAGAATCTAAATATGAAGTTATTTTTAGCTGTTAAATAATTCTAAAATATAATTTTTGGTGAAAACTTAAAATATAGTGTACAGTCTGTTTTTTTTGTACCGTCGGTGATTCGAATTGCAAATAAACATCTATTAAAACCAGAGTGAGAGAAAAAATCATGGAGAACCATGCATACACAACTATGAAAAACCTTGCGGGAAAAAACAACATACTTTTTTATCTTATTCCAAGTGAGTGTGCGCACATGCGCGCACGCAAAAGAGAGAGACACTAAGACTAACCACATTCAAACGTGTTTTCATTGTGTGAGCACAGAGGTCACTGTCGGCAACACAAATGTGATGCTATGTGAAACTAAAAGACGTGGGCCTATTAATGTCTTCAGTCATGGTTATTGGGTTAAGAGTGTATGTTCTTTTCTTTCCCGTTGCAATGCACGAGCTTTTTTTTTGAGCGAGTGTGTGAGTACAGAGGAAATACAAATGTGATGCCATGTGAAACTAAAAGACGCGGGCCTATTAAGGTCTTGAGTCATGGTTATTGGGTTAAGAACGTGTGTTATTTTCTTTCCCGTTGCAACGCATGTTTTTTTTTGCTAGTTTAGTATAAAGTGAAAGACAAATTTGTTTGTGAATTCTACAATTCCTCTTGCAAACGTAAGTGGTTTCACCAACAGCTGGAACCATGAGAATGAACCACACATGATGGAGGAACATCCACTGCAATATGATTTGGTCTTCTCTTGATCACACGGCGAGACTATTTTCGTAATACAAACTTTAACTTAGGCAAAACTATGTCCATTGTCTAATCATACCAAAGCAATGAAGCACCTAGTGTTGGCCAATAAATAGTACATTACTACTTTTGTGCAATCCATGAAGTGACTATCCAATCTTTCTGTGTCTATTTTCAAATGGCACTACATGCAGTGACTATACTATTCTCTTGTGTAGTTCCACCGAAATTGCGGTCACTTTGTTTGTTTGCCAATTAGCAACGGGTAGACATTTGTCTACACAAATATCAAGCAGCTAGTAAACATATACCCCACCTTGTATTTTTGGTTTAAGCACGTCTCTTCCGCTTAGCATCTGTCATGTTTTGCACTAGGAAATTTGATAATGTCATGTTTTCCCTTGGACAATTTCGTATTGAATTGATTTGCTGGTACAGAGCAAAAATATAGCACATATTCTTCATCAGACCAAGGATATCCATGTTCCCAGTGATGGAAGAGGTGAAATCGATACAACCGAAATTGTGCATCCAATCATTGAATCATGTCCTGCACCTCCAATGTAGGTCCACCCTGCCAATAAATTCACATGCAAACCACTAATATTTCTATGTAATGACAGTACAAAAAGAGTAGCGAGATAGTAGCAAACCATGTACCTTCATAATGAACAGCCCATAGTGCCACCAATTGGATATAACGGTTTGGAAGAAAACACGCTCCTAATGTTGAACCATTTGGACTTTTTGTGCAGTTCCACTAAAATTGAGCATCCCTGTTTGCACAGATATTGAAAGTGTGATTACTATAGAAGTGGCACTAGTTGAAGCATAGACTCACAAATATAAGCATTCCAATTTCTTAATGGGAAAAGGTAGCAAGACTTTTTCTAACCACCTGTTTGAAGGAATAAATAAGGCAACAACGGCTGGTGTCAAGAAGGCATACATAGTATTTTCTGAAAAATTGAACCATTCCTGACCTTTCCTCTTCTTTTAAGCATATTTTGTGCAGTTCAACTAAAATAAAATTCCATCACCACCTTGACACTTCAGTGACAATGTACAAAAAGAAATGACTTAACATTACATCATGATGTCAGGTACGTTATCGACAGGCATTAGAGACAAACATACAGACCTCCTCTGATAACATAATGAACATTAATTTTAACAAAGGTGTGACTAGCTTTACAGGATAATTTGAGTGAACTGTACACCCTCAGCTCCTTAATATAAGACGTTTATGCAGTTCAATTTAAAGTACCCAAACGTCTAGTGTTTAGAAAAACAGGTAGTAGTTTTCTTGAGCACATATCTAGGAAAGCTTGCCACACTTTATATATATCCATACGCTAATGCAACACCATTCGAATAGTACAAATATACACTAATCCAGTGGCTAGTGCAATGGTAGAGTAGTTTTTTTTATTACGGGGTACAGTACAATGGTTTTACTAAACAGATTTCCACAAGCTAGCACTGGAAGATTTCTATAAGCATTAACAATACAAAATGTAAAGGTAACAAGTTTCGGCATTGGTATACTAGTTGTGCAACAGCATTAAACCAAATACAAAAGTCTGAAGGTAACTAGCATTATTAACTAATGATAGTATAAAAATATTGCAAACTATGTACCTTCAAGGTAAATATTATTTTGAACTCGTGGGGACTTGAAAAATTGCTATCCCAATCTTGATAATCGATCAAACATAAAAACTTGATCAAACGAATCAATACAACAGCTGGAGGAGGATGTGCCCACTCTTGACCTTTCCTCTTCTCTTCATAATTTTTTGTGCAGTCTAACCAAAATAAAATGACATCATCGCCTTGGAATTTTGGTGACACTGTACAAAAAATTGACTTATCTCATGAAAGTGAGGTATGTAATCTATAAGCATTAACATTGCAAAAATCTGAAGGTAGTAACAAGTTTCATCGTTGGTATACTGGTTTTGCAACAACATTAGAATACCTTAGCTGGAAAATCTTTAATACATCCACAATCAATAGCTAACCCTGAAATAATCCAGAGACATTAAATGGCATTGCTTAAATTTATCGGTGGCATTAGACTGAGTGCGGCATTAGTTAAATGTGGCATCACTTTAGTAGTAGCATTGCTTGACTTTACCACTGGTGTTATACTAACAACAAAAAAGTGGAAATAAGAGCATGGAAGGCCCATTCAGACAGTGGGCGCACCAGTACGATGTACCTCCATGGACGCATAGAGTGGTGAGGGAGGTATGGTTGCCCAGAGCAACAAATATCCAGGCAACATATGTGGATTACGTCCCATTTTTGTTCCTTTTAGCCACCTTTTTCCTATGTTAGGACAACAAACCGACCGACCTGGTCATTCTCTATTGTGTTGTCATGCCTTTCTACCCTTCTTCGCCCTTTTTCAACTAAGAGACATGAGACTCGTTCCTTAGCTACTGATTTTCCCCTTTTCAACCTAGATGCGGGTTTGATGCCTAGTCTCTTGGATAGTACTTTCTCCCTTCCTTTCCTTATTCAACCCAGACATGGATTAGTCTGCATGAAGTAGGGTTTCCTTTAATAGTGCAAATTAAGGTTTTCGTCTACGTGACCAGCAAAGTAGAGGATAGCAAATTGGGAAGATGGTAGAGTGGAAAAAGATCCACATGCAGCGACGTGGTAGATGGGGCAATAGAACAAGGGTATGGTTCGAAAAGAGGTAGCATACCCGAGGGTCGACCGAAAGTGGCTTCGCTCGTGGTCGTCATCCTCCGCACACACTACAGTAGCGAGCTTGGGGACGGAGGCCATTCTGCGTGGGTTCTAGGTCTGAGAGGACGACCTTGTCGTCAGTGCGTGACCTCGCTCACCGCCGACAAGTGCGTCAATGCTACATGTCCTTTTCTTCCTTGGCGGATCTGTGACCACCGGCGAGGAGGGAGAGAGAGGCCGTCTTTTTTAGATCTGGAGATAGGGTGATAGTGTGAGAAGCAAGTGGGCAACCCTTAGCAGGAAAGCGCTGAAGCTCTAGCCTATATATCTTTTTTGATACTAGTACTAGAGGTGGAGTAGTGGTAGAGTAGTTTATATTTTCTCTGCATACAGTACCAGTTATTCGTGCTTCAAAACTGAACGGCGCGCCATTAAAAAATAAAGTTGAGAAATAACGCAACACCTCAGGACAACGCGGCCAGATCTCATTTTGCACGAGAAATGACACACTATGTTTCATTGACATGTGGTCCTGTTCCAACATGTCAGTGAGACGATGGCGAGTCCTTTTATACAATTTCCGAACAGACGTCTATGTAGGTCGGGGCGCCTCTTCGTGTACCGTGGCAATCGTCCACCGCCACTTCGCTTTTCCCTCTCGATTTGGAACTACTGTCACACGCTCTTCCCCCCTCCCATTTGCCTTCACCCTTCCTTCTTCCACTGTTCGATTGTCTTCTCCATGGAGGGAACAAGACGGAAACGATCCCATTATTCTTGCCCCGAACTGAAAGATGACCTAGTGGAGGAAATCATTGATCGGTGCGACATCATCACCTCGGCTAGCATGGCAGGTTCGTTCAAGACCATTCTCGACTCAACTAGTAACATCATTACAAAGAACACAAGGGTCCAGGAGTGGTTTGATCTCCCCTATGTTCTTCGCCATGACCCTGCTTGCTGGCACGCGGACGACGGAAGCCTCGCCTTGTGCAAGTTGATGCCGCTTGATAATGATATGTGTGATGTTAAGATGCCATCGCTTGAGGGTAAGGCTTGGGCAGGCGCAAATGGAGACTGGGTTGTTTATATTGGGTACAACTGCGAGTGGGAACTTGTGAATGTGTACACTCGTCACCGGGTTCCACTTCCAAAAATCTCAGACCGCCCAGAAGTTGAGCACACCAGTATTCTACCGTGGCAACCGTCCACCGCCTCTTCACCTTTCCCTCTCGATTTGGAACTGCTCTCGCATGCTCTTCCTCCCTCCTCCATTTGTCTTCACCCATCCTTCTGCCATTGTTCGGTCGTCTTATCCATGGAGGGAACAGGCCAGAAAAGACCCCTTATTCTTGCCCTGATCAGAAAGATGACGTGGTGGAGGAACCCATTGATCGGTGCGACGTCATCACCTCGGCTAGCATGCAGGTTATTTCAAGACCATTCTCAAATCAACTAATAACATCATTACAAAGAACCCCAAGGGTCTAGGAGCGGTTTGATCTCCCCTATCTTCTTTGCCATGACCCTTCTTGCTGGCGCGCGGACGAGGAAGCCTCGCCTTGTGCAAGTTGATATCGCATGATAATGATACGTGTGATGTTAAGATGCCATCGCTTAAGGATAAGGCCTAGGCAAGCGCAAATGGAGATTGGGTTGTTTATATTGGGCACAACTGCGAGTGGGAACTTGTGAATGTGTACACTCGTCACTGGGTTCCACTTCCAAAAAACTCAGAGTGCCCAGAGGTTGAGCACACAGATGGTCTACGTACGTTCAAGTACGATCATGGTGACTGTCATCTATAGGATAGCAATTTGTCGAGTTCCCAAACGCTCTCGGGATTACATGAACTATCAAGTTGTTGCTATCTTCGACAAGCTTTTTGCCGTCCTTACTTCCACACCTCCATTGATATTGCTCAAAAATCAGTTTCTGTACACGAATGTCTACTGTGATGCAATTCAATATGAGGGTCTTGTATTTGCTGCCACCACTCGTGGCACTGTTTTTGCATGGAATCCTAATGCTTTCGGTACATTTGTCTTCCACCGTAATTATAATTGTTTCATCCACATGCATGCGGGTTAGCTAGTTTCCCTTTACTAATTAACCTTCTTGTGTTTCCAAGGTCTTGTGAACATTCCACCACATATACTTGAAAAAAATTATAACCAAGGGGGACATGACGATGGTGATGATCACGAGCATGAGGACGAGCAGGACCTATATACTCAGTGCCACCTGGCAACTTATTCCGATGGATCACCTATTCTTGTCTGTATACAGGGCACTGCTGATGTTACCAAGGAAGCAGGTGTTGTCTCCCATGGTCGCACTCTCCGGACCTATGCCAACATCCGTTGAAGGGTATTCGGGATGGATACTAGTGTCCTAGCGCCAACACCTTCTCCCTGGTTCAGTATTGATAGTCTTGGAGAAAACTCGTTCTTCCTTGGACAAAACTATCCAATGATGGTGAAAGGCAATCCAGCTGTTGTTGACACAATGTTACTACCATTTATGAGAAGCAACTGTATCTATGCCTCGAACATTGATATGGTTCCTTACCGTGGATATCACAATATGCGTCCTGATATAGGCCGCTTCAGCCTGGATGATTGATACGTCTCGAACGTATCTATAATTTTTTTTATTGTTCCATGCTATTATATTATCCATCTAGGATGTTTTGTATGCATTTATATGGTATTTTATATGATTTTTGGGACTAACCTATTAACCTAGAGCCCAGTGCCAGTTTCTATTTTTTCCCTTTTTTTTGAGTTTTACAGAAAAGGAATACCAAACGGAGTCCAATTGACGTGCCAATTTTGGTATTTTTTTTATGGACCAAAAGATGCCCCCGGAGTAAAAGAGTTGGGCCAGAAGAGTCCTGGGCCGTCCACGAGGGTGGGGGGCGCTCCCTACCCCCCTAGGCGCACCGCCCTATCTCGTGGACGACTCGGGGACCCCCCTGACTTGTTCTCGACGCCAAAAATTCCTATAAATACAGAAACCTCCAGAAAATAACCTAGATCAGGAGTTCCGTCGCCGCAAGCCTCTGTAGCCACTGAAAACCAATCTAGACCCGTTCTGGCACCCTGCCGGAGGGGGAAATCCCTCTCTGGTGGCCATCTTCATCATCTTGGCAATCTCCATGATGAGGAGGGAGTAGTTCACCCTCGGGGCTGAGGGTATGTACCAGTAGCTATGTGTTTGATCTCTCTCTCTCATGTTCTTGATTTGGCACGATCTTGACGTATCGCGAGCTTTGCTATCATAGTTGGATCTTATGATGTTTCTCCCCCTCTACTCTCTTGTAATGGATTGAGTTTTCCCTTTGAAGTTATCTTATCGGATTGAGTCTTTAAGGATTTGAGAACACTGGATGTATGTCTTGCATGTGCTTATCTGTGGTGACATTGGGATATTCACGTGATCCACTTGATGTATGTTTGATCAACTTGCGAGTTCTCTGACCTCGTGAACTTATGCATAGGGGTTCGCACACGTTTTCATCTTGACTCTTCGGTAGAAACTTTGGGGCACTCTTTGAAGTTCTTTGTGTTGGTTGAATAGATGAATCTGAGATTGTGTGATGCATATCGTATAATCATACCCACGGATACTTGAGGTGACATTAGAGTATCTAGGTGACATTAGGGTTTTAGTTGATTTGTGTCTTAAGGTGTTATTCTAGTACGAACTCTAGGATAGATCGAACAGAAAGAATAGCTTCGTGTTATTTTACTACGGACTCTTGAATAGATCGATCAGAAAGGATAACTTTGAGGTGGTTTCGTACCCTACAATAATCTCTTCGTTTGTTCTCCGCTATTAGTGACTTTGGAGTGACTCTTTGTTGCATGTTGAGGGATTGTTATATGATCCAATTATGTTATTATTGTTGAGAGAACTTGCACTAGTGAAAGTATGAACCCTAAGCCTTGTTTCAACACATTGCAATACCGTTTTCACTCACTTTTATCATTAGTTACCTTGCTGTTTTTATATTTTCAGGTTACAAAAACCTATATGTACCATCTCTTCACCGAACTAGTGCACCTATACAATTTACCATTGTACTAGGTGTGTTGGGGACACAAGAGACTCTTTGTTATTTGGTTGCAAGGTTTTTTGAGAGAGACCATCTTCATCCTACGCCTCCCATGGATTGATAAACCTTAGGTCATCCACTTGAGGGAAATTTGCTACTTTCCTACAAACCTCTACACTTGGAGGCCCAACAACGTCTACAAGAAGAAGGTTGTGAAGTAGACATCAAGCTCTTTTCTGGCACCGTTGCCATGGAGGTTAGCGCTTGAAGGTATATCTTTAGAACTTGCAATCAAATCTTTTAGTTTCTTGTTTTATCACTAGTTTAGTCTATAAAGGAAAACTACAAAAAATGGAATTGAGGTTGCCTCATATGCTTCATTTTTTTAATGTCTTTTGTGAAAATAAGGATTCCGATAATTGTGCCAAAGTGTTAGAAGAAGAATGCATTAAAATATTTGGCAGTAAATATTTGGATGATGAGCATGATTGCAATGTTTTTAGTATGAATTCTTTGAATATCCATGATGCTAATGATATGCAAAGCCACAAGCTTGGGGATGCTATGTTTGATGAAGATGATATGAAAATAAGGATCAGACTGATATGCACAAGTTATCCCCACCTTGGGAAGGACCCTTTGTGGTCAGCAAAAATCTGCACAACGGATCTTACTACCTCATTGATGTTCGAGAGCATAAAGAGTCACGTCAATCGGAGGAGGAGACCAAGTGGCCATGGAACATAGCTCTCCTTTGGCCTTACTATACTTGAAGACATAGGCTCTTCATCTGTACATATTTATGATAGTGTATATATTATATAATAAACCAGAAACTCCGATTAAGAAGGGTATCTATTCTTTTTACATCCTGTGTATGCTGTATGAGTTTACTGACAAAGCAGAGTTTTTTTAATCCGGTCTTAGGAGTGGCTCGGGTTTAAAGAAAATCACTAGGGGGCTTGGTCATATTTGAACTACAACTACACCTCTTGATCGGTTTTGAAACCATGAAGGGATATCACTAGGGGGCTTGGTTGTTATCACACCATAGCTACACCTCTTGATAGGCATTTAGGCCATAAAAGAAAAATATGTGGAACCAAAGAGAGTGTTGTACAAAGCACAGACTCAAACATGGCACACACTGAGCACAACTCACAAAGTTACTTGGGGGCTCTTTTTGCAGAGCAACAAAGAGTTTGAAAGGACCCTTGTAATTGGCTATCAAGCCACGGCTTGGAAGCCTGGTGTATTCACCTAAAAACCCGGGTTAACCTGCCTTCATCAAGTAAGCCACTCCTGTCCAGGTAATCCTGGTATGACCCATCGAACATTTGACATGTCAATCTTTTATAGACCCTGAACTTGTCAAAGTTAAAACAATGATTGGTTAATTGGAGGCCTGTCTTAAAAGGCTTTGTTAAATGGTTTAACTCCGAGGCCTGGCAGCCCATGAAAAGCCTCGATTTGGAGCCTGGCCTCGTAAAAAGCCTTGCATATTTCCATTTTTGAGTTTTATTTGTTGAAGTTCATAAATATTTTTTGATAAACCGGCGTCCTTGACCCGACTTGCTTTTCAACTACAAGGTGTCAGCACATCATCAATTATAAACCGGTGTTTATTGACCCGGTCTGGTTTGATTAAATCACCAGTGTTATAAAGAAAACCCGGTAGTTATCCCGGTCCGGTTTTGTATATAGACTGGCATTACAAAGATGGGGTTATCAACGCTCCGGATTGGTATTAACACCTTTGCCGTATGCACCGTTGGTCAACCAATGAGGTATGTTATGTATATTGCTTTTTGTACAAACACTTCGATTATTTCATCTATGTACTATACACTTCCTGGACATTATGACCCGTCTAGCGGTAGACCGCTAGATACTTTTAAGTTGTTGTACCCGGGAACACAATTCATCATGGGTTATGCATCAATGTATCCCAAAAGGTGGCACAAGTTTTCATGAGGCATTACAAAACATGCTCGATGGCATGGCAAATAACGAAGTTTTGGCTATCCTATTACAAGAATCTTTCAAAGCGGCTCCAATGGCATAACTGTTTTTCATAAGATCGGCATACAGTAGCCAGTAAACCGGCGACCGGCTTAGGACGCTTCGTCTGGACGGTTTGATGGTTGAGGGTCAGTTGGTGTGGGCACTTCTTCATCCCTCCCAGACGCTGGAAATCAACCGTCGACCAATTGATTCCAGTTAAAGCTTGAAATACTGCTTCCTCATCGATAAGATTGGAGGGGTTAATATCAGGACCATAAGTGTGCTTATGAAACGGAGGCACAAGTTCTTCAACTTCATGGATGTCGGTCGGCTGTCTTCTCCCTTCAGCGTCGTAAACCGGTTGGAAATGGGACAAGTCTGTATCATCGGCCAGTTTGCTGGCTACTGGCGCATCTGTTTGGTCAGCCGCCGGAGGTCATCATTATCAAAGTTTGAACCGTCTTCCTTCACACCTGGGTATCCTTTAATGATATCCTCCGCTTCAAGATCTGGAATCCAGGCTTTGGCTCGAATAAGTGCGATTAAAGCTCCTGACCTGGCAGCTGCTTTCTTCAATTCGGCAATACGGGCTGGTAACATGGCCAATTTCTCAAGTGTTTCCTTAATCAATGTTGGGGCCGGTTTGTTGTAAGCTACCGTGCAAATAGCCCGCTGAGACCCAGAGTACAGCTGTTCAACCAATGTGTATGCCGCTTTGAGCTTCATACGCATATCTGTACCAAGATGAGCGATCCGAGTACCTGCCAAAGATTTTTCCAATGTGCTGGTCAATGATAAGGTTCATTGACTTGCGCAAAACACATAAGTAGACACTTACCAAAGATAGCAGAAGTCATAGCATTGATTTGCCATTTCAAACCAGCTACTTCATCTGCAACTGGTTTCAGGGCTGCCTCGGTGTCTTCAGCTCTTTTGGTTAAACCGGATTTTTCGGTTTCCCAGTTAGCCCGATCATTGTTGAAAGATTCTTTCAGTTTCTCCATTGCGGCCAGGGCTTGGGTCAGCTCCTCTTTGGCTTTTGCAGCCTCTTCTTGTTGTGACTTTACATTCTCTTGCAAGTCAGAGTTTCGGGCATCTTTGCTTCTCAGTTCAGCCTGCAACATTGAAGGTCTATTAAGCAACATGTTATATATGCTCTAAGTACAAAGCGTATAACAAGTTATGCACTTCATACTTGGGGGCTAATGCCTATTTTGCTCTAAAGTGCTACATGTTATACAAGTATCCAGAACAATGCAAGCATTATCCTTGACACTTGGGGGCTAATGTGCGTCTGTTCTAAAATGGATGTATGGATTAAAATCCGGATTAACTTGCCAAGTTAAACCGGCCTTTGGGGGTTATGCTGCAGAAAGTTCTTTAATTGTTAAAAGATGAGTCTTTTCTATTCTTAGAGACCTGCCATTATGAGGATCAATGATAAGAAACTTAAGCTGTTACAAAGACCCGGTTTATGATTAACATCATGAAACGGCCCTTGGGGGCTACTTGGGATAGTGTTTCGGCTATAAATCAATACATAAAGGGAGAGGAATTTACCTCATATCGCTCTTTCATCAAGTTCGCCAAACCGGTCTCATAGTCCCGGTTGAGTGCAGACGGTTCAAGAAGCCAGAGTGAAGCTCTTCAGCATTAAGATGAGCATAGCTTGCTAAATCGCTGCTCCATTTGCCTTTTTCCCTAGCAACTTGCTCTTCTTTGGCACTATGTTGAGCCAAGATAACGGGATGGCCAGGAGAGCTATGGCCCATTCCAGTAATGATAACATCGTCTCCTTGACCTTCAGTATGTTTGGCTGGTGACAATGGAGTATCAGCATTTCTCACCGGACAAGCCTGATTTTGCTCTGCCGGTTCAACGTCAGGTGCTGCAGGTTCAGCGTCAGCTGGTTCATTGGTATTTTGGCCTTGAAGGGGCGGTTCGCCTGAGGCGGCTTCAGGATGAAGGCCCTCCAGTTCACAAGTTTGTTCCGGTTCACCTCTGAGTTCTTCTTCAAAAGTGGCCGGGTCTTCGGGCGGATTGGTGACCCGAGCTTTCTTGCTAGGTCTGGCTTTGGCCCTGCAAACAAAAATACAAAAGGATTAATATCTTATTCAAGTTCTATGATGCATTGAAGGAAAATGTGTTACAGCTTACCCAGCCACAGTTATCAGAGGAGGGAGTTGAGTTGCTGTCGACTCGCCAGATGATGAGGGAGGTGTCACCTGATAATTTGAATCGGACGGATTAAGAGGTTGTCTGAAATAACCTGCCTTGGGGTAAGAATGGTCAGAAGTAGGAGAGACCTCAGACCGGCTCTTCCGAAACGGGGTATCAGGTAAACCGGCTGAAGTGACCTGTTGGCCACTGTGCCGGGTTATCCGGCGAGCTTCATGCTGCTGAGTCTTCAAAATAAATGTTGGATCCAAGTGAGCAAGAGGATGAGAAAAGCTTACTTTCTGGACTGCTTGGCGGGTTTTTTGTGTTGGCATAGAGTCTGAACCGGAGGAAAGGATAATTACCTCTACATCATCAGCTTGACTAGCTTCTACGTCCTCCTGAGGAAGATCATTGTTAATGATGCATGAAAAGAGAACCAAGTGAGTCAAGTTATACCTCAACTTCTGGATCATCAGTGTCATCATAAGGCTCCATGTTGATCCGGTCAGCCGTTTTCCGTTTTGACATTCATTTGACGGCTTTGGTTTTTGGGAGAGATGGTTTGACCGCTTTGTCCCCAGTTGGTTTTACCGCTTTATCTATGGTTTTCCGTTTCCAGAAGGGGTCATCACCCTATACATACATACACAGAAGAAGGATTACATGTTGCACAAGATAAAAATATTAAAGGTGAGAAAGAAGTATAATGCTTACATCAGGCGGTTTGTTCTTGGCATAGAAGGGACTCAAACAGGTTTGACTACAGGCCAGTTCCAATTCATTCAGAATTTTCTTTACACCTTCAGTGACTTCTTCATCAGATAATTGAAGGTTGCAATGGCGTTGAGGGTCATCAACCTCACCGGTATAGTCACACATTAAACCGAGACGCCGGCTTAGAGGCCAGATGCTCCAAGATATCCAACAGTGCACGAAATCCACACCTGTTAAACCGTTGGCCATAAAGGCTCGGAGTTTGGAGAGTTGAGGGGCATATTTCACCCTTTCGGCGGAGCTCAAGCGTTGCGGCATTGGATGAGTATTGGAAAGCCGGTGATCACGAAAGCCTGGAAGGGGATTTTCGTCTTCAGGCGAAGTGTCTCTGCAATAAAACCAAGTTTGGTTCCATTCCTTTGGGTGGCTGTGATGTTTGGCATGAGGAAACTCAACTTCTTTCCGCTTTTGAATCGAGACACCACTAAGTTCTGTGTTCGGGCCATTTACAAACTCTGTGCGCCGGTTTAAGTGAAAGAAATCCCGAAACAGTTCTACAGTTGGTTCTTCCTGTAAGTATGCTTCACAAAATACCTGGAAGTTGCATAGGTTGGATACTGAATTTGGCCCAATATCTTGGGGATGGAGTTGGAAATTGGCAAGCACATCCCGGTAAAACTTTGATCCTGGCGGTTTGAAGCGACGGCTTATGTGGTCGACAAAGACCACCACCTCACCTGCCTTGGGGTCAGAGGATTTTCTGTTCCTGGAACCCGCCATTTAATTTCAGTTTTCTTAGGTAGGGAGCCGATGCTAACCATCTCATTCAGCTGAGTTTCAGTAACCCGGGAACGAGCCCAGTTGCAAGCAGTGAATTGTTTGGCCATTGTGAAACAAACAAGCTGAAAATGAAAGGCCGGTTTATAAGTCACGCATGATGATATGCAAGATACAATGGAGTAAGAGACATACTGATATGCGAAATGGCATAAACCGGAGACTAATGCAATAAGAGAAAAAAAGGTAATACCAGGACAAGGGTACTCAGACACTGTTAAACCGGAGTATAATTATAAAGGTAAAGGGCTCCTCCAGTTTATCACAGGGCTAATGGTATAGATTGATTATGCAAAGTTAAACCGCCTAGGTTGGCGCGAGGAGAAACAGATTTCACAGAGACATGTGAAAATTTCAGATCTAAGGTAAGACAGGAAAGAAAAAATATATTGACCTAAAAAGGGGGTAAGACCCGAAACAGTTTATGAAGGACTACATCAGCTTTTGCGCATAAGGATCTATGGTGGTAACAGAAGATTAGCCACGGCAAGGGATACGATAGGTGCGAAACATTCATCTACAGGCTAAGGAAGAACAGCACCAAAAGCTCCGATGAACTTCAAGAACCGCGAAGAACAAGGAAACCCTAGTGGATCTAGAAAGGAAGGGGGGAAGGACTTACTGCGGCCGCGGAAGCAGCAGAGGGGTGCTGCGGAACTCTGGTGCGAACAGGTTGATGCAGCGGCCGATGGTGAAGCAGAGGCGAGGCTTGGCGATGACGGCGGCACTCAGGTGCAAAGACGTCGCGAGGAAGAAGAAGGGAGGAAAGGAGAGCGGAAAGAAAATAAAGGGGTCCGCTGCCCCTATTTATAAGATGAAGCGATGAAACGGCAAGTGCGGGAATCGAGGAGCCAAAATGGATAAGTTAATAAGGGTGTCGCCTCGGTGACTGAAGACACATTAAATGAAGGTAATCTTCGACATCAACGGATGGATGACGTTAGGGTGGTTTATCATAATCTTGAAGTATGACGTCAGGGCGGTTTATCATAATCTTGAAGTATGACGTCACGGCGGTTTACAAGATCAAGGTGAAGATATGAGGGAGGAATTTTTCTAAGTGTAGAAGATTGACATGAACAAGTTCAAACCAATCTGGGGCCTAATGTTGGGGATATTACTACTGGAGGTAAACCGGCCTTATGTAGCCGGGTTAACTCCTTGAAGATTAGAAGCCCATGAAGATGCAAGGATGATGGCGCTTCACGAAGGCCCAAGGCCCAAAGGCGGGTTAAAGCCTGTAAATGTAAACCGACCTAGTCATGTAACTTGTGTTGTAAGATAGGAAGGATAGAGACTGAACCGGACACGTTTATGATCCGCTCAGGGACTCTGTAGCCCGGCGAGCGTCAACCTATGTATGTAAAGGGATGACCCGGCAGCGGTTTAGGGACAGACAACAACTCGAGAGCCAGACAAAGCGGATTCGCTCCCTGGCCTTCTAAACCCTAGCAATACCAATCACAACTAGATGTAGGCTTTTACCTTCCTTGAAGGGGCCGAACTAGTATAAAATCCCCGTGTCCCCTTGTCCGGTTTAACCCCTTTAAGCTAACCCGTAGCGATGGCTCCACGACTAAGTCCTTTCACAAGGACATCTGCCGTGACAAACCCACGACAATCCGGTTATATGAAGTTGCCACACACATAGAGCCAACCTAATATTGGAGTATGCTAGCACAATAGTTAGTTCTAGTTAGATCAACTAGAGCTAGATGTCACATGGAGGCCGAGAAATATGGTGATAGCATGACTACGTGAGATGGGCTTGTACGTAGTATGATGTAGCCACAGGGCTTGCCGTGTTACCTACTCCTCCGGTCTAAATGTGGAGAAGATTTGGTCGAGTTCTTCCTCCTATTGCCGACATGTGGGACATCCATCATCCAAGTCATGTCATGTAAGAAAATGGAGTGCTAGTTGAAGTCATGTGATGTGCATCTTGGTTTAAACTGTAAATAGAATCTTACTCTTGAGTAACTCCAAAAGAGGCCACTGAAGATCTTTATTTGATTTATTTTTCATCACCAGCACGTCGAGGTGAAAGATGTGCAGGTTCAGTGGGTCGTCTTGCGTTTTCACTGACATGTGGGACCGCATGTGAGCAAACAGACGATGGGCTCTGCACGTCTGCTGGTTGGCTGAGAAGAGAGAGAGAGGAGGGTTGAGCACGGACTCTAGGAAATTTCGCGACAATGGGAGTAGTACTAGTGGTGTACCGTACTCCTGGAGAGATAATGTGTTCGCTCTACGTAACCAGCACCTCGATATAGTGGGTGGCATGGGCCATAACTAGCAGTCACGTCTAGCAGTACGGCACACGCCACCCACACGAGTCCCATCTGACACCAATTTTCTTGGAGTTCGTGCTACAGCCATCTCTTCTCCCTCCTGTTTTGCCAGCCATCGCGCGGTGGGCGGGGTGGAGGTTTTTCGATAGTCTGTTTGCTCAACTATGGTCCCACTTGTAAGTGAAAATGCAACACAGCACGCATTCCACCTTGAGCGGTGTACCGGAGCAACCGTGTGGGGGTGCAACGCAAACACGGTGGGCTTTTCCTTTTGAACTTGTAACTTGTAAAATTGGTTCTACTCCATGGCGTGACTGATAGATAGAAATAACGATTTTCCCTACAGTAATGAGAACTTTGGTTCTGGCGCGGTTCATGCATGGAGTACATACGAAAATTATGAAGTTGATGCGAAAGGTTAGATAATTACTAGTAGTACAATACACTACTACATGGATTTGACAGAAAGATAAAGATACATATGGATCCACCAATGACATCCTCATGCCCTAGTGCGCTGGGTCACGAACCGACGTGTGAGGAGCAGTGGTGTTGGCGGCGAGCTCAATGTGCTTTGCCGTCCAAGGTTGCCCTGCGGTCCAAGAAGGCCAACATCCTATTGTCCTCCTCTTGCACGTAGTAGTCCTTGTAGACGATTTGCCTGTAGACGTGGGTGATTATGTCGAGGTGGACATTCTCCAGCGCGACAACGGGCAATCGCAGGGCCACTAGTGCATCGAAGAGGTTGTCACCATAGAGGCCGTTGAGGGCGACGAGCATCACAGAGCCTAGACGCGTGGGCTGGAGGCATACGTCAAGGTCGTCTGCGAGCTTCTTGACGACGGTGAACTTGTTGAGGAAGCTGATGAGGACCTCGTCGAACAAGGAGACGAAGCTATCGTCCAAGAGGCCTCTCGCCCTGGCAGCCTCAAGCACGACCTGGAGACGTTCCTCGATGCCGGACAGTAGGCCGGCGTCGTGGACCATCTGGCACAGCCGGCTGATGCTCGCGCTCATCGCCTCCATGGGTCTAGCTTCTAGTCACTGATATTGCGATTGGAGTGATCACTCTTGCCCTTAGTTAGGGTGCATAGGTGTGTAGGATTTCGTAGGTTGGATTGGCTGGCGGGGAGCCTTTATATGAGAAGTGCAGACTGTGTTGTATTCACGTGTGTGTTGGCCATCTACTCCTTGGTCCTTCCTCTGTGACAGTGTAGTATAGTCATCTCACCAAGACCAAGTTGGGACAAAACGAGAGAACTTTGATGTTTACTGGTTTATTGGTCCCCTTTGCATTTCGCGCCAAGCTTTGACCTTTGATTTAACTGATAAAATGTTAATGCACGTAACCAAAAATGTTGTGCTAAGTAGTCTCAAGTCATTGAATGCATAAGCACCCCACGTCTCCTATTGGGTGATTTCTTTTTTCATGGCAAAAACAGGGAACGAGGTGGGTAGTTAATGCACTGCGCCCAAAAGTTTTGGGATTATTTGGTTTCCATAACATGACTAATGAGGGAGTACAATAGTAGTCTTTGATTGCAATTTTTTGTTGGTAGCTTACCAAGCTAACCACTTGGTGAGTACAATAGTAGTCTGATTGATGAGGCTTTAGATTTGAGCCATCTACCGGAAGGGATAGTGTATAATATCATCGGTAACAACGTTCAAAAATGAATAAAACAATACTCCATGTATTTATTTACAGAGGGAGTAGTATATTTTTTGTGACATGCATTACTAGATATTGCTAGCCAAATACGAAATCTAGACGGACGTGGTAGTACTACTAAATCTAGACGATGGTGCTAGACTAGTAGTAGTACTACCAATGTAGTACTAGTAATGTACTACATGTTGGTCAAATGACTCCTCACAGTGAAGTGACAAGACCCTGCGATGGAGATGACACCTGAGTGTAGGCGCCGTGTTCGGCATACCAAAGTCAGCCTCACCGTGTGCAGTCACTACTATCAGGATGTAGAGCTAGCCTGCTTACAACTAGCCGTGTTCGACATAATTTCCTGTGCATTGCCATGAGTATCTCTACTCTTTTCTTATAGAGTACGAGTAAGATGCCTGTGCATTGCATGGAACACCAAGATTGGTGGTGGACGGCGCCGGCAGCGGCCATCACGCCAGATTGTTGCATGGCCTTCTAGATGTGGTGGGGAGGAGATAAGGCTGATTGTGGGAGAGAAGAAGTTGTTTGTAAATAGGGAACAAGTGCGGGCATCTTTTTGCAAAACTGCAGAAGTTTGCTTTGTATGCGTCAGATCTAGATCTGATAGCTATTGGTGAAAGATGGCAGGCACACCATCATCACCAACTCAGGACCTCTTTGATTCGCAGTATTTTGAAAACGCACGAATAGGACACGGCAATATTACAAGTTTCAAACTGATATTACAAATGTTAGGAGTAATGTTGCACCTACGAAGAGGGAATTATTAGGAAGTTCACATAAGAACTTTCGTTACTTCAGGTGGATGCAGCATTACCGTACAAACTAAAATCCACTGCCCTGACAAGTCATAAATGGGCAAATAAATTTTTGAGTCTCTGGCGACAATGTTTCAAAAACAAATTCAGCTTCTGTAGAGACTTTGTCATTTAGGCTTAGATGCTTGGGGTGATCAGCAAGCCATTCATTGTTGCGCCAGAGAATGCCAAACCACATTACCTTGAGCAAAATTTCCTCCAGAACAAAGAACCTGGCCAATTTAATCTCAGATGTGCTGCCACGGTAGTCAAGCAAATCAATTTATGTAAGATGGAGATCAAGGCATTAGATGAGATTGTTATAGTGCAGCACATTTTTCACTTTCGGGTCTTTTTTATCTGCAAAAGAAGAGAACATATTAGAGCAGCAGGTTGTATAAGATTGCGTGTCATCAAGAGGTACCAATATCATTCGCTCATATGATAGGGTTGGCTCTAAGGCTAGTGATATTTTTTCACTCTCTCTCTCTCTATCTATCTATCTATCTATCTATCTATCTTTCTCTTTCCTCTCATCTACCTAAGAGCACATGAAGATCTTGGGCATTTGTTGCCTTCCACTATGTGGATGATGCCATATTTCTCAAAAGTATGCCACATAATACACATCGATGTAAACTGAAAAGATTTTGGCACCGCTCTAGCGATGTGAGAGAGTCGGCACCGTTGTGCACACAGACCCTCATGTATATACAAATCAATCAAACCAAATACACCAACCTCTCACTCTCCCAAACAAGTGTTTTTTGCCTCAGTCCTCTCCCTCTCCCACGCAAGTGTTTTTCTTGCGTGAGTTAATTTGGCACCGGAGCAAAGTAGGTGATCCAGATTGGGGCACCAGGTGAGCAATGTAAGGGCATCAATGCCAAATGCATCACAAGTGAATTTGGCACGTGTTTTGGCCTACATAGTGGAGGGCCGTTATAGCCCACTTTTGTACTACCTCATATTTAGTGTAAAATTTTGATCATAGATTTACCTAAGAAAATGCCAATGCATGTCACCAAAAATTATACCATTTGAAATTTTGTTCAAATACAAATCCAACGGTATAATTTTTAGTGACATGCATCAACATTTTGTCAGTTAAATCTATGGTCAAATTTTGATACTACAAAATAGGAAGAGTAGACCAGGACGGAGGTAGTACTTGCTCTTAGGGTAACCATAGAGTTACTAGTCTAAGTTACTTGCCACTATGACTAGCCTAGGCTACTAGTAGTACAACAGAAAAACGATGCAGGTGATCACGTGAGAAAAATACTAAAAATATTTCTTTCGGTGCAGTGCGTAGATGCAGTTTTGAACACTACACTTGTCATCATAATTTGGGAAAATTACGAAAAAAATTGAGCTACATTGTGATTACCGTTTACTAATAGGAAAGAAGTTTCACCTCGATGAGTAGCTTCTCCGTGCATGGAAAGCATGTAAGGAATCCAACAACATGATCCAGATTGGGGCCGATAGATTTTATTGCCAAGATCTTCACTATGTGCACAGACTGGGTCAAGCTTGTGGGAATCATTTTCTGGGTGACAGTCATAAATACATCAAGAAGAAATTTAAAAATGTGAATTTAAAGAAGACGGAGAAGAAGATGAGTGTTGTACCTGAACGATAAAGGATCCAATAAAGATTTCAGAGAATTTGGCAGACGAGTACACCAACGCTGTCAATTTTGACGTGTCAATGAGCCTGATTTTTGTTGGACCTTCTAGATCAGATACAAGCAATCTCTCAAGGAAAGGTGCATTCTCAATGACCATAACGTGGAACAGCTAGAGTGATCTCTTCACTATTGATGTCTTGTTGCGGGGCCAACAAGACACATAAATCCATTGGAGATTCATCGAGGCGATGTGGAGGCTAATGAACATGTGGATCTGCCGAAGACGAAGGTACTCGAGCCCACTACAGCTGCGGAGTAGGTGCTCCATAGTCTTCTTCGAGATGCCAACGTCTAAGAGGTTGAGCTGCTTTAGTTGAGGGAGAAGAAGGGTGGGCGCAACATTAATTTGGGGAAAATAGCAGGAACTGAAGCTCGCGCGGCACAACATTGGCGTGAGGTGGAGCGCGGATGGCAGCAGAGAGCGACATCGTCCAGCTTCAAACCTAAGCTCCTCGAGCTGATCTAGGGCGGGGGATAAGAACCACTCGTCGAACTTGGCTTGGACCTTGCAGTTGGTACGAAACATGTGGATGTCAAGGCGTCTAGCTGGCCCAGGGTGCGATGAAAGGATCTTGGAGACTGCGGCCATGCGTTTGCAATCCCCGTCACAGAGGCAGCTATCGACGGTGAGGTTGAGGGGGACGTGGAGCCAGAGGGGGCTGCTACCTCTTGAGCATTTGCGTTGGTTTTCCCTAGAAGAGGAAAGGGTGATGCAGCAAAGTAGCGTAAGTATTTCCCTCAGTTTTTGAGAACCAAGGTATCAATCCAGTAGGAGGCCACGCACGAGTCCCTCGCACCTACACAAACAAATAAATCCTTGCAACCAACGCGATAAGGGGTTGTCAATCCCTACACGGTCACTTACGAGAGTGAGATCTGATAGATATGATAAGATAATATTTTTGGTATTATAATGATAAAGATGCAAAGTAATATAAAAGGCAATAAAAATAACCAAGTATTTGAAGATTAATATGATGGAAAATAGACCCGGGGGCCATAGGTTTCACTAGTGGCTTCTCTCAAGAGCATAAGTATTCACGGTGGGTGAACAAATTACTGTTGAGAAATTGACAGAATTGAGCATAGTTATGAGAATATCTAGGTATGATCATGTATATAGGCATCACGTCCGAGACAAGTAGACTGACTCCTGCCTGCATCTACTACTATTACTCCACACATCGACCGCTATCCAACATGCATCTAGAGTATTAAGTTCAAGAGAACAGAGTAACGCTTTAAGCAAGATGACATGATGTAGAGGGATAAACTCATGCAATATGAAATAAACCCCATCTTGTTATCCTCGATGGCAACAATACAATACGTGCCTTGCTGCCCCTACTGTCACTGGGAAAGGACACCGCAAGATTGAACCCAAAGCTAAGCAGTTCTCCCATTGCAAGAAAGATCAATCTAGTAGGCCAAACAAAACTGGTAATTCGAAGAGACTTGCAAAGATAACCAATCATACATAAAAGAATTCAGAGAAGATTCAAATATTGTTCATAGATAAACTTGATCATAAACCCACAATTCATCGTTCTCAACAAACACACCGCAAAAAGAAGATTACATCGAATAGATCTCCACAAGAGAGGGGGAGAACTTTGTATTGAGATCCAAAAAGAGAGAAGAAGCCATCTAGCTAATAACTATGGACCCGTAGGTCTGAAGTAAACTACACACACTTCATTGGAGAGGCTATGGTGTTGATGTAGAAGCCCTCCGTGATCGATGCCCCCTCCGGCGGAGCTCCGGAAGAGGCCTCAAGATGGGATCTCGTGGATACAGAAAGTTACGGCGGTGGAATTAGGGTTTTGGCTCCCTATCTGGTAGTTTGGGGGTACGTAGGTATATATAGGAGGAAGGTTTACATCGGTGGAGCAACAGGTGGGCCACGAGGGTGGAGGGCGCGCCTGGGAGGGGGGGGTAGGCGCGCCCCCTACCTCGTGCCCTCCTCGTTGAATTCTTGACGTAGGGTCCAAGTCCTCTAGATCATGTTCATTCCGAAAATCACGTTCCCGAAGGTTTCATTCCGTTTGGACTCCGTTTGATATTCTTTTTCTGCGGAACCCTAAAATAGGAAAAAAAACAGCAATTCTAGGCTGGGCCTCTGGTTAATAGGTTCGTCCCAAAAATAATATAAAAGTGTATAATAAAGCCCAATAATGTCCAAAACAGAATATAATATAGCATGGAACAATAAAAAATTATAGATACATTGCAGACGTATCAAGCATCCCCAAGCTTAATTCCTGCTCGTCCTCGAGTAGGTAAATGATAAAAACAGAATTTTTGATGTGGAATGCTACTTGGCATAATTTCAATGTAATTCTTCTTAATTGTGGTATGAATATTCAGATCCGAAAGATTCAAGATAAAAGTTCAATATTGACATGGCCAAAGAAAGTTACCCCTACAAAATAACTAACTAAGCAATTATGTCTCTTCAAAATAACATGGCCAAAGAAAGTTACCCCTACAAAATCATATAGTCTGGCTATGCTCTATCTTCACCACACAAAGTATTTAAATCATGCACAACCCCAATGACAAGCCAAGAAATTGTTTCATACTTTTGGTGTTCTCAAACTTTTTCAATCTCCATGCAATACATGAGCATGAACCATGGACATAGCACCTTTGGTGGAATAGAATGGTTGTTGTGGAGGAGACAAAAAGGGGGAAGATAGTCTCACATCAACTAGGCGTATCAACGGGCTATGGAGATGCCCATCAATAGATATCAATGTGAGTGAGTATGGATTGCCATGCAACGGATGCACTAGAGCTATAAGTATATGAAAGCCCAACAAAAAGAACTAAGTGGGTGTGCATCCAACTCGCTTGCTCAAGAAGACCTAGGGCATTTTGAGGAAGCCCATCATTGGAATATACAAGCTAAGTTCTATAATGAAAAATTCCCACTAGTATATGAAAGTGATAACATCGGAGACTCTCT
Organism: Triticum urartu; assembly: GCF_056163025.1. Taxonomy (NCBI): domain Eukaryota; kingdom Viridiplantae; phylum Streptophyta; class Magnoliopsida; order Poales; family Poaceae; genus Triticum; species Triticum urartu. The sequence goes on from NC_141874.1 coordinate 308,347,344, forward strand.
ATCATGAAGATCATGGTGCTACTTTGAAGCACAAGTGTGGTAAAAGGATAGTATCATTGTCCCTTCTCTCTTTTTCTCTCATATTTTTTTATTTGGGCCTTTTCCCCTTTTTATGGCCTCTTTTTTTATTCGGGCTTCTTTGGCCTCTTTTTTTTCGTCCGGAGTCTCATCCCGACTTGTGGGGTAATCATAGTCTCCATCATCCTTTCCTCACTTGGGACAATGCTCTAAAAATTATGATCATCACGCTTTTATTCACTTACAACTCGACAATTACAACTCAATACGTAGAACAAAATATGACTCTATGTAAATGCCTCCGGTGGTGTACCGGGATATGCAATGAATCAAGAGTGACATGTATGAAAGAATTATGAACAGTGGCTTTGCCACAAATACAATGTCAACTACATGATCATGTAAAGCAATATGACAATGATGGAGCGTGTCATAGTAAATGGATCGGTGGAAAGTTGCATGGCAATATATCTCGGAATGGCTATGGAAATGCCATGATAGGTAGATATGGTGGCTATTTTGAGGAAGGTATATCGTGGGTGTATGATACCGGCGAAAGGTGCGCGGTATTAGAGAGGCTAGCAATGGTGGAAGGAAGAAAAGTGCGTATGATCCATGGACTCAACCTTAGTCATAAAGAACTCATATACTTATTGCAAAAACCTGGAAGTTATCAAGGAAAAGTATTACGCATATGCTCCTAGGGGGATAGATTGGTAGGAAAAGACCATCGTTCGTCCCCGGCCGCCACTCATAAGGAAGACATTCAATAAATAAATCATGCTCTGACTTCATCACATAACGGTTCACCATACGTGCATGCTACGGGAATCACAAACTTTAACACAAGTATTTCTCAAATTCACAACTACTCGACTAGCATGACTCTAATATTACCATCTCCATATCTCAAAACAATTATCAAGTATCAAACTTCTCATAGTATTCAACACACTCATAAGAAAAAATTTATTAATCTTGAATGCCTAACATAATTGAAGAAAATTAGCATGCTGTTTTGTAGGACTCTCAAAATAATATAAGTGAAGCATGAGAGAACAATAGTTTCTATAAAACAAATCCACCGAAGTGCTCTAAAAGATATAAGTGAAGCACTAGAGCAAAAACTATATAACTCAAAAGATATAAGTGAAGCACATAGAGTATTCTAACAATTTCCGAGTCATGTGTGTCTCTCTGAAAAGGTGTGTACAGAAAGGATGATTGTGGAAAACTAACAAATAAAGACTCAAATCATACAAGACGCTCCAAGCAAAACACATATCATGTTGTGAATAAAAATGTAGCTCCAAGTAAAGGTACCAATGGAAGTAGAAAAAAGAGGGGATGCCTTCCGGGGCATCCCCAAGCTATGGCTTTTAGGTGTCCTTAGATTATCTTGGGGGTATCATGGGCATCCCCAAGCTTAGTCTCTTGCCACTCCTTGTTCCATAATCCATCAAATCTTTACCCAAAACGTGAAAACTTCACAACACAAAACTTAAAGTAGAAAATCTCGTGAGCTCCGTTAGCGAAAGAAAACAAAACACCACATCAAGGTAATGTAATGAACTCATTCTTTATTTATATTTGTGTTAAACCTACTGTATTCCAACTTATCTATGGTTTATAAACTATTTTACTAGCCATAGATTCATCAAAATAAGCAAACAACACACAAAAAACAGAATCTGTCAAAAACAGAACAGTCTGTAGTAATCTGTAGCTAACGCAAGATCTGAAACCCCAAAAATTATAAAATAAATTGCTGGACGTTAGGAATCTATCTATTAATAATATGCAAAAATAATTAACTAAATATCAGTTTCAAAATAAAAATGGCAGCACTTCTCGTGAGCGCTAAAGTTTCTGTTTTTTACAGCAACATTAAAAAGACTTTCCCGAAGTCTTCCCAACGGTTCTACTTGGCACAAACACTAACTAAACACAAAAAACACAACCAAAAAATAGGCTAGATAAATTATTTATTACTAAACAGGATAAAAAAGCAAGGAATAAAAATAAAATTGGGTTGCCTCCCAACAAGCGCTATCGTTTAACCCCCTAGCTAGGCATAAAAGCAAGGATAGATCTAGGTATTGCCATCTTTGGAAGGCAATCCATAAGTGGCTCTCATAATAGATTCATAAGCTAATTTAATTTTATTTCTAGGGAAGTGTTCCATGCCTTTCTTAACGGAAATTGGAATCTAATATTTCCTTCCTTCATATCAATAATTGCACCAATCGTTCTAAGGAAAGGTCTACCAAGAATAATAGGACATGAAGGATTGCAATCTATGTCAAGAACAATAAAATCTACGGGAACATAGTTCCTATTTGCAACAATAATAACATCATTAATTCTTCCCATAGGTTTCTTAATGGTGGAATCCACAAGGTGCAAGTTTAAAGAGCAATCATCAAAATCACGGAAACCTAGCAAATCACACAAAGTCTTTGGAATCGTGGAAACACTAGCACCCAAATCACACAAAGCATAGCATTCATCATCTTTAATTTTAAATTTAATAGTAGGTTCCCACTAATCATAAAGTTTTCTAAGGATAGAAACTTCCATCTCAAGTTTTTCTTCATAAGATTGCATCAAAGCATCAACGATATGTTTAGTAAAAGCTTTATTTTGACTATAAGCATGAGCAGAATTTAGCATGGATTGCAAGAAGGAAATACATTCTATCAAAGAGCAATTATCATAATTAAATTACTTGAAATCAAAAATAGTGGGTTCATTAATATTTAAAGTTTTGACTTCTTCAATCCCACTTTTAACAATTTTAGCATCAAGATCTAAAGAATCCAAATTCTTGGAACGCTGTCTAGGTAAAGGTGGATCATATTCAGTCCCATCATTATCAAGATTCATATTGCAAAACAAAGATTTAATAGGGGACACATCAATAACTTTTAGATCTTCATCTTTATTATCATGGAAACTAGAAGAACACGCTTTTATAAAGCAATCTTTCTTAGCACGCATCCTAGCGGTTCTTTCTTTGCACTCATCAATGGAAATTCTCATGGATTTGAGATACTCATTTATATAATGCTTAGGAGGTATAGATCTAAGTTTCAAAGAATCAACATCAAGAGAAATTCTATCAACATTCCTAGCCAACTCATCAATCTTAATCAATTTTTCTTCAATCAAAGCATTGAAATTCTTTTGCGAAGTAATAAATTCGTTAATATTAGATTCAAAATCAGAGGGCATCTTATTATAATTTCCATAAGAATTGTTGTAGGAATTACCATAATTATTAGAGGAATTACTAGGATACGGCCTAGGATTAAAGTTTCCTCTATACACATTGTTACCAAAATTATTCCTACCAACAAAATTCACATCCATAGATTCATTATTATTCTCAATCAAACTATACAAAGGCATATCATTAGGGTCAGAAGAAACACTTTTATTAGCAAATAATTTCATAAGTTCATCCATCTTTCCACTCAAAACATTAATTTCTTCTATCGCATGCACTTTTTTATTAATAGATCTTTTAGTGTGCCATTGAGAATAATTAACCATAATATTATCTAGGAGTTTAGTAGCTTCTCCTAAAGTGATTTCCATAAAAGTGCCTCTCATGGCTGAATCTAAAAGATTTCTAGAAGCAAAATTCAATCCGGCATAAAAATTTGTATAATCATCCACAAATTCAAACCATGAGTAGGGCAATTACGTATCATTAATTTCATCCTCTCCCAAGATTGTGCAACATGTTCATCATCAAGTTTCTTAAAATTCATAATATCGTTTCTAAGAGAGATGATCTTAGCGGGAGGAAAATACCTAGAGGTAAAAGCATCTTTGCACTTATTCCAAGAATCAATACTATTTTTAGGCAAAGACGAAAACCAAGCTTTAGCACGATCTCTAAGTGAAAAAGGAAATAGCTTCAATTTAACAATATTATTATCCACATCTTTCTTCTTTTGCATATCACACAAGTCAACGAAGCTATTTAGATGGGTAGCGGCATCTTCACTAGGAAGGCCGGCGAATTGATCTTTCATGACAAGATTCAACAAAGAAGCATTGATTGCACAAGATTCAGTATCGATAAGAGGAGCAATCGGAGTGCTAAGGAAATCATTATTGTTGGTATTGGTGAAGTCACACAAATTAGTATTATCTTGAGCCATCGTGACTAGCAAGCAATCCAACACATGAGCAAACAAGAGACGGGCAAAAAGAGGCAAACGGAGAAAGAGAGGGAGGATGGAGAGAGAGGGCGAATCAAACGGCAAGGGTGAAGTGGGGGAGAGGAAAATGAGAGGCAAATGCCATATAATGTAATGCGGGAGATAAGGGTTTGTGATGGGTACTTGGTGACTTGACTTTTGCATAGACCTCCCCAGCAACGACGCCAGAAATCCTTCTTGCTACCTCTTGAGCACTTGCATTGGTTTTCCCTTGAAGAGGAAAGGGTGATGCAGCAAAGTAGCATAAGTATCTCCCTCAGTTTTTGAGAACCAAGGTATCAATCCAGTAGGAGGCCACGCACGAGTCTCTCGCACCTACACAAACAAATAAATCCTTGGAACCAACACGATAAGGGGTTGTCAATCCCTACACGGCCACTTACGAGAGTGAGATCTGATAGATATGATAAGATAATATTTTCGCTATTTTTATTATAAAGATGCAAAGTAAAATAAAAGGCAATAAAAATAACTAAGTATTGGAAGATTAATATGATGGAAAATAGACCCGGGGGCCATAGGTTTCACTAGTGGCTTCTCTCAAGAGCATAAGTATTCACGGTGGGTGAACAAATTACTGTCGAGCAATTGACAGAATTGAGCATAGTTATGAGAATATCTAGGTATGATCATGTACATAGGCATCACGTCCGAGACAAGTAGACCGACTCCTGCCTGCATCTACTACTATTACTCCACACATCGACCGCTATCCAACATGCATCTAGAGTATTAAGTTCAAGAGAACAGAGTAACGCTTTAAGCAAGATGACATGATGTAGAGGGATAAACTCATGCAATATGAAATAAACCCCATCTTGTTATCCTCGATGGCAACAATACAATACGTGCCTTGCTGCCCCTACTGTCACTGGGAAAGGACACCGCAAGATTGAACCCAAAGCTAAGCAGTTCTCCCATTGCAAGAAAGATCAATCTAGTAGGCCAAACAAAACTGGTAATTCGAAGAGACTTGCAAAGATAACCAATCATACATAAAAGAATTCAGAGAAGATTCAAATATTGTTCATAGATAAACTTGATCATAAACCCACAATTCATCGGTCTCAACAAACACACCGCAAAAAGAAGATTACATCGAATAGATCTCCACAAGAGAGGGGGAGAACTTTGTATTGAGATCCAAAAAGAGAGAAGAAGCCATCTAGCTAATTACTATGGACCCGTAGGTCTGAAGTAAACTACTCACACTTTATTGGAGAGGCTATGGTGTTGATGTAGAAGCCCTCCGTGATCGATGCCCCCTCCGGCGGAGCTCCGGAAGAGGCCTCAAGATGGGATCTCGTGGATACAGAAAGTTACGGCGGTGGAATTAGGGTTTTGGCTCCGTATCTGGTAGTTTGGGGGTACGTAGGTATATATAGGAGGAAGTTGTATGTCGGTGGAGCAACAGGTGGGCCACGAGGGTGGAGGGCACGCCTGGGAGGGGGGGGGTAGGCGCGCCCCCTACCTCATGCCCTCCTCGTTGAATTCTTGATGTAGGGTCCAAGTCCTCTAGATCATGTTCGTTCCGAAAATCACGTTCCCGAAGGTTTCGTTCCGTTTGGACTCCGTTTGATATTCTTTTTCTGCGGAACCCTAAAATAGGCAAAAAAACAGCAATACTGGGCTGGGCCTCTGGTTAATAGGTTAGTCCCAAAAATAATATAGAAGTGTATAATAAAGCCCAATAATGTCCAAAACAGAATATAATATAGCATGGAACAATCAAAAATTATAGATACGTTGCAGACGTATCAGGGGGGCCACCGTCGGGAGAGCAGGGTGGTCCACACGGCAGATTTGGTGGGGAGGAGGCCGATGATGACGAGTAGCATGTCGTCGGGGAGGCTGCTGATGAAGTCCAAGCTCGCCGAATGCGGTTTTGGTCGAGCCGCCTCTGCTTGTTGGCTGCCTCACTGTCCATCTCAGTCGGCGCCGACGTCGGTGTACACGTGGGCTGGTGTGTATTATGTGTTGGGTGTGCGAGAGTGCGTCCTTCTATGCATGTCGACATGCAGTGGAGAAGTGTGTGCGAGTGCGTCCTTCACGCGGAAGAAGTGTGCCCTCAATTTACTAGTGTGCGGGGTGCTACCCCGAGTGGTTTCAACTTTGTTTACTTCACCGTGTGTCAGATGGGCCTCTAGTTTACTTATTTTCACCCACTGCCACATGGGCCAGCACATGAAGATTGAGAAGACGAGCTGACAAGGCAGCATGTGGAATGGTTGACCGGTCAACTAAACAATATACGGAGCTATACGCTGACACAATGACCGTATAATCCCTCGGTATAGAGAGGTCGAGTGAGAGGGGAGGCCCGTGAGAGATAGTAGAGAGAGAGAGATAAAGAGCTACTCCGTCCGTTCGGTAATGCAATGCCTATATTTTTTAAGTCAAACTTTTGAAACTTTGACCAAGTTTAGAAAGAAATTACTTATATCTACAATACCAAAGATAAATGATAGTATGAAGTAAGTACATGTTGTGATGAATCTAATGGTTGTTCCAGATGTAACTATTTTTCTCCACATATACCTGGTCAAACTTTTCTGAGGTTTGACTTTTCAAAACATCCATATGCTTATGGACATGAGAGGGTACCTAACTAGAGAGAGAGAGAGAGAGAGAGAGAGAGAGTGTGTGAAATAGAAAGAGTGACTGAAAAAAGTGTGTGTGCATGTGTGAAAGAGACATGGACAACACACCATAAAGTAGAGAAAAAGCGTGTGTGTCTTATGCAAACATATCTCACATGCATCTTTGACAGCGGAAGCGAGGTGAGGAGATAGTGTGTGGTTGTTTGCAACCGAGAGAGAAAGACCCCTAGCACATGGCCAAGAGAGGTCTGACAAACAAGGTAGAGAGGTCGAGAGAGACGTATGGATAAAATGCAGACATGGGGAGGAGAGAGTGTGTGTTTGTGACAGAGAGATCCCCTGGAGATCATGATGGGACTACATGGGTGGGAGACCGAGTGACAAGGTGTGTGCGCGATAGTAGATACCCCGAGAGATATCGAGATAGACGTATGGATGGAAGGAGACAATACGTGTGTTCCTGATGGCTAGTGGGAGATAGTCATACTTAGCGGGGAGTGCGTGCGCCTATGATGGAGTGAGGGATTATGGTACTTAAGGGAGGTGTGTGTCACATAGATAGAGAACAAGGGTGGAGGTTGTTAGATGCGTCTATGTAGCACGAGCGATATATGTGTATGTGTGAACCAGGGAGATATAAGTTTGAGAGAGATAGAGGAGCCCCGATACGGCTGAGTGGTGCATCAGATAGTTGAGAGGGGGAAGAGATATTCCATCCGCTTGATAATGCAGTGCATACAAATTTTTTAGAAGTCCAACTTTGGAAACTTTGACCAGGTTTACACAAATATTAATTATATCTACAATACCAAAGATACATCATACGAAACTACATCTCATGATGAATCTAATGATATATGTTTGCTGTTCTAGATGTAAATGTTTTTCTCCATGTACATGGTCAAACTTTGTGATGTTTGACTTCTCAATAAATCTATATGCTATGGACCGAAGAGAGTTCCTAAGTCGAGAGAGATCAAGTGCATATGAAGGAGAATGAGTGAGTGTGCAAAAAGAGTGTGTGTGTGTGAAAGAGAAAGGGACAACAAACGATAAATTAAAGGGGGAGTGTGTGTGTTTGTTTCTTATGCAAACATATCACGCATGCATCTCCAAGATATAAAAGCGAGGTGATAAGATACACAAAGATAGCTAGTGTGTGATTGTTTGCAAGTTGCAGCAGAGAGAGACACCCCTATTGCACATGTCCGGCAGAGGTCTGGCCAACAAGGGACAAAGGTCTAGAGGGACACACGGAGAAGATGGACACATGGGGAGGGAGAGAGGGTGTGTTTGTGATAGAGAGATCCCCTCGAGATCGTGAGGGGACTATATGGGTGGGAGATCGAGGGATGACGTGCATGTGCGATAGAAAGATGCCCCGAGAGAAATCGAGATAGACCATGCACATGTTTGTGATGGACACTAAGAATTAGCTAGTCATATACATATAGGGGGGACTGCGTGTGCCTACAATTGAGTGAGAGACCATCATACTTGGCTAGCGTGAGATTGTGTATGTGTGTGTGTGCGTGTGAGATGGAGAGAGAACGAGGGAGAGAGAGTTTTAGATGGGTCGACCGAGTGCTAGTGAGATATGCATGTGTATGTGTGACCCAGGGAGATGGAGAGTTTGAGAGAGAGAGAGGGAAGAGCTCTGAGATGGCAGAGTGGTGCATGAGAGAGTTACGGGCAACAAGCTAGGGAATTTGTGTGCGTACGATGAGTGCACCCAAGATATTTAGCTTGGACTAGAGAATCATAAATAGTGTGCGATAGAATTGAAGATTGTCGGCGATAGAGAGAGCAGGAGTTCGGGAGAGGGGGAGGTCGCCTTTTATGCCTCAAACACTGATATAAACCACGTTTTGATATAAACTTGCATTCAAATATTGAAATTGGAGAACATGTTGTCTACAATCCACAAATGAATGGAGATATGCGTATCAAACAAGTTCATTAATTTGATTTTCAACATGTTCATGGAGTATTATAATACTGTACAACATGCTACTCGATTGAGGTGTTCAATTTTGGATTTAGTTCACTATTTTGACCTGGTGAGCGAGCTATTTCATTGAATCGAGATATTTCATTTTGGGTTTGATTCCTATTTTTTAGTGGGCCAACTATTTGTCATATAGTAAATCGTTAGCAACGAGCATGTAAAACACATTAGTCCCGAGCATCATCTCTCCATCTAAAAAATAAGTGGCAAGCTAATATTTCAAAAAAAAATTCGAATCGACTTGGTAAGGTAGGTGTGGATGCTCATTCTCCAAAAATTTGAATGAACCGCTAAACACCCTCTGCTCGGTGTAATTCGCCCGAGCAAATAAATGGGAGACACGAAATTACCAGCCTATGTGGGACACACATCAATTGGCCCATTGTACATCGAGGGTAGGTTTGTAACTTCATCCAAGCGCGCCTTCTCCTCAGCCAAAATGACATGTGCCGAATAATTCATAAACCATGGGTAGCAAAACACCCTCTCCTCGCCCGAAACCGCTCGCGCCGACTATTTCAACACACACCCTCCTCGCCCGAAATCGCTCGCACCCACTATTTCAAAACACGCCCTCCTCACCCGAAATCGCTCGCGCCCACTATTTCAAAACATGCCCTCCTCTCCCGAAATCACTCGCGCCCACTATTTGGGAGAAGCAAAGTTACTCTACTATCCTGACCCTCAGTACACAGACCCAAGCTCAGAAGCCTAAAGGCAGGGGCAGAACTGTAACTCCACCCACATTTCAGACAAGTGCATCTGTAAGACATGGTTCCCCTCCCAATTCCCCATTCATACCTCATGGGTGCCAAATCACCTTCTCCCCAGAAGCTCCCTTCTCCCCAGCTGCGAAATCTCAGCCCCTCCTCCATGGCGCCCCCACCGCACCAAATTCACCGCCGCCCTCCTCCCCCATGCCGGAGACGCTGTCCGTTTGTCGTCGTGCACTGGGCCGTGTGCCTCTTACTTTGTGCTGTCAAAGTTGCATCGACGACGGTCGCGTGGACCATAATGGAGCCGATTCACTCCCGCCATTGTGCACGTCGTCGAAGCGGCTCCAACTTCGGATGTGTCTAGGGCCCTGACGCTGCTTCCTTATATCCATCGACCATCGCGATCTCTCCGCTTTCCTGCCGCCGGTAGCCACCGCAACCGCGCTGGCCTCACCGACTCGGCAGCTGGAGCTCCCTACTTCACCGGGCTGCAAGATAGGTTGTACACTCATCTCAAATCACTTTATTTAGGCGTCAGTTGTCTGAGTTTTTATTCTGGGCCAATCGATTCCCAATGGGAAGTAGCACCCGTCGAGGCAGCGGGTCTCCTAGGCTGTCGGTTGGCTAGTGTCTAACATAAGGGTGCGGGGGCGCAAGTTCGCCGCGGAAGCAGCGCTTAGATGGCTATCTTAGAGTTGCGTGGCTTCAAGGTACTGCCGTAGCCGGATCTGGATGACGGCGAGTCTTCATGGATTGGCCGGGGGCGGCGTAACCACGGCAGTGTGGTGGGGCGGGGAGCGGGGTTTTGGTCGGAGCTCTCGTGGCCGCGGGCGGCAGAGGCAGGCTGCTCTGCCGGTGATCACTGGCTCTTCGGGGAACATTCTGAACAATGTCAGTCGGGAGGCACAAGACGGCCATCAAGCCATCCGGCATAGATCGGACAGTACCAAACTAAAATAAAATCATGTGACCCCAATTGAGTCTTCAGTCAACAGACGTGTGGCCACTCTCGTACCTTACTGTTGATCTCTTAGGGTATTTCTTCAGATAAGAGATATGTGTCGTTCTTAACATTATGTGTTTTCTGCATCTTCGGCCACACTGTCTTCCTTCTCACCGCAGCTGCTCCAACAAGGGAAGCATACACCAGATGGGAGCTATAGTCCCCACCCAACAGTTCCCTGCATTGAATGCGCGTGCTCGACATGGACAACCACAACAACTGTAGGGCCATCGACAAGTCAGCACATGATGCTCTCTCCTATGGATGGCGGCTAGATAGGTTGTACCCTCATCTTACTTGTGTGCAACATTTATGGCTTTGTTATTCATCTAAGCATGGAAAATAGATGATCACATTTCACTGTATATTCATGCTAATCTCGTACAGGTCTTGTTCAGGAGTTAATGTTGTTCCATAGTTCAGCTAAGAGACTTGTTCTTTAGGTAACGTTGTTCCATAGTTATCATCCATCAGCCAATGCTATCCCACAGGCTGGTGATTATAGTATTATACCACTTCTAGCATTACCTATGTTGTTCTTTGATACTTTTGTGTGCCATCTAGTTAATCTCGAGTACAAACGATACATATTCTGTAGCTTTCATCTGTGTTCCCCCTTTAGTTTTTGAGACATGTTGCTGCTAGTTAAACCCAGTCCTACTATTTATGTCGTCTCCTACAGGCACTCATTACATAAATCTAACTACTAGTTGTCTTCCATGCATATCAGATATAATTTCACACATTGATATATCCACAAGAACCTCATGGAGCAATGTAACAGCCAACAAACTTGACGTCAATGATACCCAATATGATGGAACATGTAAAGGGAGTTCTTCAGAAGACTTGCAGAAAGATGATGAATCCTATTCACCCCTGCAAGGTCCTTGCTCTAACTTGGCCTATGATATGGGTACAACATGCATATAATGTCCTGGAGTTCATCTACTCTGTTGCGATGCCATGTGCTTAGCCTGCTGATCATGCATGTAAATATGTCATGCCTTCCTGTTTTTCAGTACCTATTCCATTCATCATAACATGTTTTCAAATGCAAGTACTGTCATTCTACTCTATCGCAATGCCATTTGCTTAGTTTGGACATCATGCTTCTGAATATCTTATGCATTGTTATTCATCAGTATGTACTTCATCTGTCTACCATACCATGTTTTTTTTACATTGAAGTGATGTTCTAGTGGTCTTTTGCAATGCCATCTTAGTTTCCCAATCGTACACGCATATGTTGCCTTATTATTTTTCTATATGTATTCCGCTAGCATACAATTTTAAAATCAACTAGTGTTTTTTACTTTGTTGTCCTGTCGTATCCCTAGCTCTTACATCATACTCCCTTCGTCCGGATTACATGTCGCAGAAATGGATAAAAATGGATGTATCTAGAACTGAAATACGCCTAGACCCATCCATTTATTTACGGATGGAGGGAATACATGTCAATATGTCATGCCTTTCTATTCTTCAGTACCTATTCCATCTCTCTGTTGTAGCATGTTTTATAATTGAAGCACCATTCTTCTATATAATGCATACAAGGGGAAGACGACTATGTTAGAATCTGAAGGGTTACAAACAAGTTCTTTGCAAAAGATCCAAACGCCAGGAGATAGTAAACCAGCTCCAGTTTTCATAGATACTGATCCAACACAGAGAACTCCTACTGATAATAAGCAGATTCCAAGGGCCAGAGAACTAGTCCGCTCTAGTCCAGCAAAAATATGTCAACTCCATTCTAAGAAGCGTGTGCGTATCTTCACATCATGAAATTTTATAGCATTCTGATCATATTTTCTACATGTTTCTTACCCATCTCTCTTTTAGAAAATAAGCTTAAAGGGTAGAAGACTTTGTGCACTGGGATCATATTCGAGGAAAGTATCTTGCGGGAATTCTTTGTGCTATAATGTTGATGTAAGTACCTGTTGTATATCACTATATTTTTGCATCAGTATGTATCTTGTTAATCGGCGTGAATCCAACCTTTATCTGATCTAAATTTAGTTGTAGCAAAATGTATAATTAAAGGTGACAATGTTGATTTTTGTAAAGAAAACTGCCTGGTAGTTTTGCATACTGAGCTACATGAGTGTACTATCTCATATCATGCACATTATTGAATTGTAGTGCTGCTCTGGTTGCCCATTCATTCATTGTGTCGATGTTACTTTCATATTACCTTACCTGGCTGATGAAAGTTGTGCCATATTGTGTTAATTTGGTGTTGGATGGTGTGGTCTGGTTGCCCAAACATTCATTGTGTCAGGACCCCGATTCCAAGTCACATCGATCTAGCTGATAACACCTCATATCACATTGCGGCCTCACGCATGGTATCCCCACGGGTGTCGCCTTACCATGTCCCGGGACCGTTTGCTCCTTTTGGCTCACATATATGATAGTGTCGCTAGCATCCATATGACAAAGAACCCGGGCCGACATGGCTAGTCGTGAACCCAAAGTGGCACAGACCTATGGAGACAGGCATACATGAATCATATCGAGCATGTCGGTCAACAGCGTGTGAATCCGGGATGTAGCAATGGGCTAATAGGACTCCGGGTAACCCGGGCTATAGCAGGCTAGGCAGGACTCGGATGTCACCGCGTGACATTTCCCCGAAGGGACAGACATAGGAACGAAGTGAAACACATGCCGGCCAGTCAAGTGTCCTGAGCAGTAGTGCTGGGCTAGTAGGACTCCGGTGAACCGGGCTGTAGCGGACTACTATGGCTAGAGGAGCACTAGACTACATTTCCCCATAAGAGAGGCTGCTAAGGATAAACAACTAGATTGTCGGATCCCACACATACCAAGCATTTCAATCATACACACAATATGCTCGATATGTGCAAATACAACATGGCATCACAACAAAACTCTACAACTCAAGTACTTTATTTAAAGGCTCCAGAGAGCCATACATAACATGTTCATACAGGTAGGGGTCACATGACCCGACACTCAAGTCATACAAGCATACAAGCACATGCGGAAGCAAATAGTCTGAGTACATACACTAGAAAGAAAGAAGGCTTGTCGAAGCCTGTCTATCTACATAAGGCCCTCCATGGCCAGAATCACCACCTAGGTGGCAAGTTACTCATCGACGTCGAGGTCTACGTAAAACCCATCAGAGGGGGCGGTGTTGTCGTCTGAAAACAGTAATTAAAGCAACATGAGTACAAAGGTACTCAGCAAGTCTTACAACAGAACCTACTATACATGCTCATTCTCAAGAAGGTGGTGGAGTTATTGCAGCAAGCCAACTTTGACTCTTGGCTAAGCTATCCTACGAGACACCACTAGTAAAATAGTTTTCGCACACGAGTCCACTAATCACCAACGTAATACTCCACCGGGGATCCTCCCTCGTCATCCTACGAGAGAGCCATCCTCGGTACTCACACTTATCTTGAGTCTTTTAGTAGTAACCATTAACTTATCTATGAACTGTATAGGCAACCAAGTAGTCCTTTACCACGGACGCGGCTATCTGAATAGATGATGTTAACCCTGCAGGGGTGTACTTCTTCATACACGCTCTCACCACTTACCGTCGTTTACACGACATGTACTCCGCAACCTTCAAGCGGAAGCCCAATGAGGGTGTCGGCCACGGCCTACCTAAACACTCAAGTCTCTAGTCCGGGTTTATCGCCTATCCCGGTTCCATCCGCAGGGAGTCCGGCCGAGGTTTCCACATACAGCCCCGAACGATGTGAACAGGGTTCCCGAGACACCAAATGGGTGACCCAGTACACCGTGCCACGGTGTATCTACCGCATCATAGCCCACCCCTAGGGTCAGCACTACGCACGGCCGCCAACACATAACCTACAAACACCAGAAACTAGTTGCAACTCCTGGATAGAGTACTAGGGTGATTAAGAAGCCGAGAGGGTCCATTGGTTTCGGTCCCAATGTATGGTAGTAACTGAATCTTAAATCACACATACAGATCTCAGTTCTTAGGGACGACCTCAATGAAACAACCCACCATGTACTCCTACATGGCATCTCATCGATACCTTTACCAAATCATGTTCAACACATCCCTCACATTACCGACATAATCATTTCACTCTAGCCATCACCCAGATGAACCAGACCTAGCACAACTCTAAGCATAGTAGGCATAGCAAGGTAGGAAACACATACATGGCTCAATCAACTCCTACACATGCTAGTGGGTTTCATCTAGTTACTGTGGCAATGATAGGTCATGCAGAGGATAAGGGTTCAACTACCGCAGCACACAGCAGTTTGAAACGTTGTTGTCTTAATGCAGTAAGTGAGAGCAGAAGCGATAACATGGGATTGTATCGATATAATCAATGGGGCTGCTTGCCTGATGGAGTAGTAGTAGGGTACTGCCCTTCAGTTGGATACTCGGAGATATCCTCGGAGGCAGAACCTACCACAAAAGACACCACAGAATATAATCAACACATGGCAATATGCAACAATATGATGCATGCTATGACATGGCAAAATGAGGTGTCCTGCCTAATGCAATGTGAAACAAGTTGAAATGGGTCCATTTGAATCAAAGATTCAAATGGAAGCTTAAGTTCTTATGCATTATAAGTGTATTAGCTTGTTTCACCTAAACATCAAGGTTAGAGTGTTTTGTCATGCATGAAACCATTACAGATGGAAAGATTGAATTTTTCTGATCATTTTTCATATATAACTTGCTTGATTTGGAGCTATGGTTGATTTTCTATGATTTTTAGAAGTTTTGGCTATTTTCTGGAATTTCCTATATAAGAATAAATCCAGAAAATAAATAACTGCGTCAGCACTGCGTCACTGTGACATCATCAGGTCAAAGGCGCCAGCCCAGGTCAAACCTGACGGCTGGGACCCACACGTCAGTGAAACAACTAATTAACAGGGTTAAGTTAATACTAACTAAACTGTTAGTGGGGCCTGGGCCCGCATGTCAGTGACCTATTGGGTTAACTAAAAGTTGATTAGTGCTAAGCTAAAATTAGCAGGGCTCTGGGCCCACCTGTCATTGACCCAGGGGAGTTAAACCCTAGGTCAAACGAGGTCAACTCGCCGGCGGTTTGACACCGGTGACGATAGACGTGGCGGAGGGCTTCGGAAAACGTCCACAGGCGACCATTTGCATGGCGGAGAGGCTCTACGTGACGAGGAGACTCGTCTGCGTCTAGTGGCGGTGGTGTTTGGGCTCAGGGTGGTCGGAAAAGACGCCGGCGATGAGTTTGGCGGCGGCCGGAGCTCGGCTGAGCTTGGACACGTCGCTAGGGGGCACGGAGAGGCACGTGGGTTAGTGCGTTGAGCTCCTAGGGGTGCGGTAGGGCTAGTGGAGAATGTGGCACAGTCGTTGGGTGGTCGGAGCCTCGTCGGCGACGAGCTCCGCAGCGGCGCGTGCGGGTGAGCTACGTGCAGTTGCTACGGGGCTCGAGAGAGGCAACGGAGAGGGTGGGGAGGTAGCTAGGCTCACGGCGGTTGCGACGGAGCTGACGACAAGGTCGGGGACAGCCTTCTGCGACGGTGATGGCGAAGGGGGTCTCCGGCGGTGGCGGAGTCGGGCGAGGTCGATGTGGTGGCTACGGGGCACGTGAGCGCTCGGGGCTTGACCTGCTCGACGGAGAGGAGGGTGGCGGAGCTCGTGGACACGGTAGGGCGACGCAGAGACGACGGTGGCTACGGCTACGGTGGTGAGACGGCGGCGGCTGCGTCGGCTATGGCGTCGGGGGAGCGAGGGAGAGAGCAGGGGGGAAGTGTGAGGTGTCCAGGGGGTCGGGGGCGCGACGTGGAGGTCGTACCGCCCGCCCAACAACGAAGCGGCAAGCAGGAGGTGGCGCACGGCGGTGCGCGCGCGTCGGGCACACGCCCGTCGTCCTTCTGTCCCAAGGAAGGGGACGGCTGGCACGGCCAGATGGACTGGGCTGTGCTGGGCCGACCACTTGGGCTACAGGCGCGCCAGGTAAGAAGGCCCAGGTGGGTTTCTCTCTCTCTTTGTTTTTTTGTTCTTATTTACTTTCTATTATTTCTGTAACTTTAGGGCTTTATTAAAAATGCCAGGGCATTTCCAAAAATCATAAAATTAATCATGGCTACTGCTTAGAATATATCCAACAGTAAACATTTTAGTTTATGATTATTTGAGCATTTAAAATATTTTATAGCATTTAAATGCCCAAATGCAAATACTATATGAATTAATCCAATGACCTTAAGATGTCCTAGAAAAATGTTCACCATTTTTGTCAAAGGTTTTAACCCAAAACAAAAAGGGTGGACTTTTTAGAAGGCATTTCAGGTTCACTGAAAAAGTTTTTAGTAAACCCTAGTTGTTCCAGGGGGGCTGGGGGTTCTATCATCCCCATTTCATCTTTCTAGGAAATTAAACATGATGCAATCACTCTAATGCATGAACTAGCTAGGGTGTGACAACTCACCCCCACTCAAAAGAATCTCGTCCCGAGATTTAGGATCTGTTGGGAAGAAGGTGGGGTACTCGAGTCGAAGACGATCCTCCCTTTCCCAAGTGGCTTCCTTTTCGGAATGGTGTGACCATTGAACCTTGAGAAACTTGATGTTATGGCGTCGAGTGGTACGCTAGGCTTGATCAAGGATACGAACGGGATATTCCTGATATGAGAGATTATCTTGTAGATCAAGCGTTTCATGGTCCACTCCACGGATAGGATCCGCGAAGCAACGCCTGAGTTGAGAAACGTGGAAGACATCGTGAACTCTGGAAAGATGCGGAGGTAGTTCCAATTGGTAGGCAACTTCTCCTCATTTGGCAAGAATGCGAAAGGGTCCAATGTAACGAGGAGCCAATTTTCCTTTGATACCGAAACGATGGGTTCCTTTTAACAAAGTAACCCGAAGGTAAGCCTTCTCGCCGACTTCATAAGTCATGAGCTTATGTTTATGATCATATTGGCTCTTTTGACGAGATTGGGCTGTTTTCAATTTCTCACGAATAACGCGAACCTGCTCTTCTGCTTCCTGAATCATATCCGGGCCAAAGAGTTGTCTTTCCCCGGTTTCTGACCAGTTAAGAGGCGTTCGACATTTTCGTCCGTAGAGAACTTCGAAAGGAGCTTTGCCCAAGCTAGCTTGATAACTATTGTTGTAAGCAAACTCCGCGAATGGAAGGCATTTCTCCCAATCCATTCCGAATGAGATGATAGAAGCACGAAGCATATCCTCCAGAATTTGATTGACTCGCTCTACTTGACCACTTGATTGGGGGTGGAAGGCGGTGCTAAAAGGGAGACGAGTTCCCATAGCATTTTGGAAACTTTCCCAAAATCGAGAGGTGAAGAGACTCCCACGGTCTGAGTTAATTTCCAATGGGACACCATGAAGAGACACTATTCGGGAGATGTATAAATCAGCTAGCTGGCTAGCGGTGATACTCTCACGAACAGGTAGGAAATGGGCTACTTTGGGAAGACGATCGATCACGACGAAGATAGCATTGTTCCCTCTCTTGGTCCTGGGAAACCCAGTAATGAAATCCATACTGATTTTATCCCATTTCCACTCAGGAATAGCCAAAGGTTGAAGGATGCCAGCAGGCCGTTGATGCTCTGCTTTAACATGACGACAGACGTCGCAACTAGCAATGTATTGAGCAATTTCTCTCTTCATCCTAGTCCACCAAAACCTTTGGCGTAGGTCTTGATACATTTTAGTACTACCCGGATGAATGGTGAGAGGGGATTCATGGGCTTCCTTAAGAATCAGCCGCCTCAGGTTTCATGCTTTGGGAACCACTAAGCGGTTTCCAAAGTATACGACACCTTGATCATCAACGGAGAAACAATTCGCGACTCCTTTCTTAATGTTTCTCTTAATATGGGAGATTCCTGGATCTACCTTCTGTGCCTTGATGATCTGATCTGTAAGGGTAGGTTTCGCCACCAGGGTGGATAGGAATCCTTGAGGAACAATGTGAAGGTTAAGCTTATGAAATTCCTCGTGGAGAAGTGGTTGACTTTGTTGTAACATTAGGTTGTTACAATAAGATTTATGACTTAGCGCATCGGCCATGACATTGGCTTTGCCCAGGGTGTAAGTTATTCCTAAGTCGTAATCCAAGATCAACTCGACCCAACGTCTTTGCCTGAGATTCAAATCCGGTTGGGTGAAGATATATTTCAAACTTTGGTGATCGGTGAAGATCTCGCAACGATTACCGAGAAGGTAATGTCGCCATGTTTTCAGTGCATGGACTACAGCTACAAGATCTAGATCATGTGTGGGATAGTTTTCCTCATGGGGGTGTAATTGTCGTGAAGCATAGGCAATTACCTGACGATCTTGCATGAGTATGCAACCTAGTCCTTGTCGCGAGGCGTCGCAATAGATAATAAAGTCCTTGGAGAAATCTGGTGGTACCAGTACGGGAGCAGATGTGAGGCGCCTTTTCAGTTCCTGAAAGCTGAACTCGCACTATGGGGTCCACTCGAACTTTTTATCTTTCTTGAGGAGTTCAGTTAGGGGTTTAGCAACCTTGGAGAAATTCTCGATGAAGCGGCGGCAATAGCTCGCTAAGCCAAGGAAGCTCCGAACTTGCTTGACCGTTTCAGGTGGAGTCCAATCAAGGACGGCTTGAACTCGCTCGGGATTGACAGCAATACCCTTACTAGAGATTACATGGCCTAGATAGGTCACTTCTAGCAACCAAAATTCACACTTGGAGAATTTGGCATAAAGACGATGCTCTCGAAGTTTCGTCAATACCAGCCTTAGATGTTCGGCATGTTCCTCCTCACTCTTGGAGTAGATGAGTATATCATCGAGGTATACCACAACAAATTTATCCAAATACTCCATGAAGACTGAGTTCATAAACCGAGAGAAAGTGGCTAGGGCATTGGTTAAACCGAAGGACATGACGGTGTACTCATATTGGCCATAGCGGGTAACAAAGGCCATTTTGGGAATGTCCCCGTTTCTGATTTTGATTTGATGGTAGCCCAACCTCAAATCCATCTTGGAAAAGACTGAGGATCCAGCGAGCTGATCATATAGATCGTTGATCCTGGGGAGTGGATACTTGTTCTTGATAGTGACCAAGTTGACAGGTCAGTAATCTACAACCATCCGATCCGTTCCATCCTTCTTCTTGACGAAGAGGACGGGGCAAGCCCAAGGAGAGGAACTAGGATGGATGAAACCCTTTTTCAAGGACTCATCGAGTTGGTTCTTAAGCTCGGCTAGTTCTAAGGGTGCCATCTTATAGGGTCTTGTAGAAATTGGAACGGTTCCTGGAACAAGGTCTATCACAAACTCGACATCCCTGTCAGGTGGAACACCTGGCAGTTCCTCTGGAAAGACACCCGGGAAGTCTAGGACTACTAGAATATCTTCGAGGTCTGGAATGGGGTTGGCATTTAGGAAGTAAAGCTGGCGCTTGGCCACTCGAGTTAAGACATTGACTGTCTTGCCCGATGGGTGAGTAAGTTGAATGGTTCTAGTGGCACAATCAATCTTAGCATAATGACCTGACATCCAGTCCATACCCAAGATGATGTTTATGTCTAAGGACTTGAGAGCTATTAAGGATGCAAGGAAGACAAGTCTATCGACAAGAATTTCATTCCCATGGCTTAATCTAGAAGTTTTCCATTTGGAACCCGGAGTTTGAATTACCATGGAAGTGGGCATGTCACAGAATGTCGTGTTATGCAATCGAGCATAGTTCTCAGATATGAATGAATGAGATGCTCCAGTATCGAAAAGAACAGATGTCGGATGGCAATTAACAAGGAGCGTACCAAGGACGATGTTAGGATCATCATGAGCCTCCTCAGCTGAGACATAGTTGACATGGCCACGTGCAGTGGTGGCTGGCTTGGCGTAGAATGTCTTTCCCACTGGCTTACCATGGCCAACGGACTTTCCAGACTGATTGGGGTTGTTGTTCTGGGGACACTCTCGACTGTAGTGACCCGGCTCCCCACACTTGAAACATGTCACAACATTGGGGCGTGGAGCAGCATTAGCAGCGGGGACACCATAGGGCTTAGACGGTGCAAATGGCTGGTTGGGGCGAGGCGCCTCAAAGGATGGCCTTAGAATGAACCTGGGTGGCAGTGTCGTGCATGGAATCCACACCCGGCGCTTCTGAGATCCAGAGCCGGATGAAGAACCAAAATCACGAGAGTGCTTGCGTGAAGTGTCATAGTCAGACTGGCCTGTCTCAGCACTGATGGCTTTATTGACCAACTTCTGAAAGGAGGTGCACTCGTGCAGACGAAGATCACGACGAAGCTCAGGGCTAAGTCCCTTGCGGAACCTTGCCTGCTTCTTAGCGTCGATGGATACCTCTTCAGGAGCATATCCTGCCAGATTCCCAAATTCACGACTATATGCATCCACAGTCAGTCTTCCTTGGGTGAAATTGCAGAACTCTTCCCTCTTGCGATCTATGAGACCTTCCGGGATGTGATGCTCATGGAAAGCCTCACCGAATTCAGCCCAAGTAGTGATTTGGCCGACCGGGCGCAGAGCCTCAAAGTTTTCCCACCAAAGGCTAGCAGGGCCTTCGAGGTGATAGGCAGCATAGGTAACCTTATCCGCTTCGGCTACATTGGCAGAACGTAGCTTGTGTGTGATGCTGCGGAGCCAGTCATCCGCGTCGAGGGGCTCGACGGAATGATTAAACTTTGGTGGGTACAACTTGATGAAGTCATTGATTGACACGAAGTCGTTTCGCTGATGGCGTGCAGTGTTCTGCTCAATCCGCTCCAGCAAGCGGTTAGTCTCGTGATTGTTTATTTCCGCCTCCAGCATAACTTCGGCCAGAGAAGGCGGGTGAGGCATATTTTCACCCCTAGCTGCACTGGCTTCTCCCTGCTCCGGGGCAGCAGGGTTGCTGCGGGTGTTGACCATCCTAGGAAAAAAACAAGACAACGGTTTAGATAAGGATGTCTCAAACTTGGCAAGGAAGTGCAGAATGTAATGGATAACATGGAATGCTAAGATGTTCATTGCACGACATGGTAATATAGAAACTGCCATATATATACCATTGGTCATACACACCATACATAGTTTAGTACAAGCCCATGCTAGAGTACAACTACGGTGGAAGACATTACATATCATCGGAGGCATTCCAAACTCCTATACATTATTTTTCTACACCTCTGGAGCGTGATACACACCAAGTCATATCCCACGGTCATGCAGGACTGTGGAGATTACAACTATTACAGTACTAGTGAAACTACTACTAGCTCAGACGACTCTGTAGAAATCCTCATAAAAGTCACCCCCAAAGCCTGGAAGTGGAACATGATCATCTGGGAACAAACGGTCCTGCGGAGCCTGCGGACCATAGGGACTCGGATGTGGCCTTGGTCCCACAGGCGGTGGCAGAAGGGGACCACGAGGAGGGGTGATGCCTCCTACATCGCGCCACTCCATACAATCTGGCAATCCAGACCGTACAGGGTACAAGTCCCTCATGTCCATGTATCCTGCCTGCACCGCAGGTGCAAACTGAGTCAAAGTGGCCCAATGATCAAAACGAGTGTGGAAAAGCTCCATACGCAAGGCCTGATTTTCACGGTCCTTATCCTCGAGCATCTTAGCAGTGGTGCGGAGTAGTGACTCCTCATGTGTAGAGTCATAGTACAAAGCCTGATAGTACCCCTGTGCTCCAGGAAGTGAGGCTAGTATGTAATGGAAATCGGTGTTCTGAAGCAAGGCAGTCCTGGCTCGAATGATAGTCATCATTGAGTAAGTTGCATCCTGCACAGACATCTCAATAGTGACCCCAAGTCCATAGGAACAGTGAAGGGGCTCAGTGGCTCCAAGATAAGAGGGATATATCCTGACGGTACAAAGGTACTGGCTCTGGTTGAAGTCTCTGAACTGCTCCTCGACGGTATATTCCGGATACCACCGATAGCCTGACTCGACCATCACTCGAACCAACATGGCCATGTGGCCAGGCACATCGAGGCACCGGGTCAGACGAACCACTTGGTTCTGGGAACGGGTGGCCATCTGAAAGCACAGAATAATGCGAAGGCATTAGAATTTTCTAGGGGAAATCGGACAGCATAACGGCTGTAAATGCTCAGAAAAGATTTGAGACATACACAACAGCTTGCAATACCACTCAACAACATCATATCAAGGTTCTGGTTCAACTGACAACATACTAAAAGTAGTAGAAACTGTACTGAGGCTTGTAACAACAATCCTATAAGCTACTACGGATTAGTAACACGTGAACCTGATAGAAAGAAGAGAGCCTAGTTCTTAACCCACGTATAATGATAAGAGAATGACTCAGATCAGAGGGCATAAGGTAAAGGAGTAAAAGATCCTTACATTCCCTCCCACAATCAATTCCCCTACATATAACTAAAGCATTTCTAGACTCGACATCGACCAGTTTCGCTCAACGAACCTACAGGCAGTCTGGCTCTGATGCCAACGCTGTCAGGACCCCGATTCCAAGTCACATCGATCTAGCCGGTAACACCTCATATCACATTGTGGCCTCAGGCACAGTATCCCCACGGGTGTCGCCTTACCATGGCCCAGGACCGTTTGCGCCTTTTGGCTCACATATATGATAGTGTCGCTAGCATCCATATGACAGAGAACCCGGGCTGACATGGCTAGTCGTGAACCCAAAGCGGCACAGACCTATGGAGACAGGCATACATGAATCATATCGAGCATGTCGGTCAACGGCGTGTGAATCCGAGCTGTAGCACTGGGCTAACAGGACTCCGGGTAACCCGGGCTGTAGCAGGCTAGGCAGGACTCCGGATGTCACCGCGTGACATTTCCCCGAAGGGACAGACATAGGAACAAAGTGAAACACATGCCGGCCAGTCAAGTGTCCTGAGCAGTAGTGCTGGGCTAGCAGGACTCCGGTGAACCGGGCTGTAGCGGACTACTATGGCTCGAGGAGCACTAGACTACATTTCCCCATAAGAGAGGCTGCCAAGGATAAACAACTAGATTGTCGGATCCCACACATACCAAGCATTTCAATCATACACACAATATGCTCGATATGTGCAAATACAACATGGCATCACAACAAAACTCTACAACTCAAGTCTCTCGTACACGTATGCGCATGGGTGCGAGGCGTTGGGCTCTAACTGAACCCAAGCAATTGCGTTGCAGGCTACGCGTCACTAAACCCGAGCGATCGGTCGATCCCTTGCTGTTAACTGAAGCCGAGTGATTCCTTCGCTACTGCTGCTAACTGAAGCCGATCGAACACTGCTGCTTCCTTCCGTTGATGAACAGTGAGTGTTGTTGGGGGGGTGGATGAACAGTTCCCAGTGGGGGTTGGACGAACATGACCCCATGGTAGTAGAGGTCGCTGCCGCTGGATGAACAGGACCCCGATCGATCGAGCCGGTGGATGAACAGGACCCCATGGAGGGCTGGATGAACAGGACCCGTGGAGGGCTGGTTGAACAGTAGACGGTGGAGGGCTGGTCGAACAGTAGCCGGTGGAGGGCTGGTGGAACAGTAGCCCGTGGAGGGGTGGTTGAACAGGACCCCGTGGAGAGGGCTGGTTGAACAGTAGCCGGTGGAGGAGCGTGCGGTGGAGGCTGGATGAACACGAGCCCATGGATGAACAGTCGCAGGTGGAGGCTGGAGGAGGTCGACGGTGGATGAACAGTAGCCCGTGGAGGCTGTCGACAGTGGAGATGAACAATAGCCCATGGAGTCCCGTTTTGCGGTACGCCACACCCCTCCTGATGAACAGGACCCCCGTTTCGACCGTAGCGCTCCAACACAAGTCCGTTTCCTCTGTTTTGAGGTATGCCAACCCCTCCCGATCAACAGGACCCCGTTTCCACCGTAGGAGGTCCGTTTCCTTCGTTTTACGGTAGGTTAGACCCCTCCCGATGAACAAGATCCCGTTTCTATCATGGTCGGTCGAACACAAGGCCGTTTCCTCCGTTCTGTGGTACGCCGGGCCTCGTTTCCATCGGTTGTTCCGTCCAAGCCGGTTGGCTCCCGGTGAACAGCACGAGTTTCGTTGCCTCCCGATGAACACAACGCATTCCGTTGCCTCCCCCTGAACACGACGACGGCGCAGCTTCCCCGTTCCGACCCAGCCATGTACACGAGCCCTGGCCATACGTATGCACGAGTAGGTGTTCAAGACCCCGCCTGTATGTACGTACGTGGCCGTATTTTCTTTCTTGCACCCTGGCTGTTGTATGTATGTGTACATGCTATGTTCACGCCTCTACTACGACACGTGCGCGCCTCTACATCGACCATTATGTACGTACACGTTCGCGACCAGAATGACAACGCTACGTACACATCAACCAGGTGGGTCCCGACTGTCAGGCACTTCCTTGCGTGCGAAGATGTAGCTGGTGGGTCCCAGCTGTCAGGGGGCGAATCATTATTTTTTGCCCGTCATATGGACACACTTCCTTGCATACGAAGATGTAGCTGGTGGGTGCCAGCAGTCAGGGAGGAAACATTTCTTCACGAAATACGGTGGCCCGTCCGGTGGGTCCCTCTGTCAAGTGGAGGAATCATTATTTTGCGCGTAATAAGGAGCCATTTCCTTGTGTGCCGCCGTGGACCCAGCTGTCAGCCTCTCGACGTACAGTCCACGTCCAATGGATGTCGTTCGATGACCATGTTGACCATGGCGTGCCGAGAGCACCAGGAAGGGAACGACACGGAGCTGGGGAAGACTCGGCAGTGGTTGCTAATGTCTACTACACAACCTTCTTCTTGTAGACGTTGTTGGGCCTCCAAGTGCAGATGTTTGTAGGACAGTAGCAAATTTCCCTCAAGTGGATGACCTAAGGTTTATCAATCTGTGGGAGGCATAGGATGAAGATGGTCTCTCTCAAACAACCCTGCAACCAAATAACAAAGAGTCTCTTGTGTCCCCAACACACCCAATATAATGGTAAATTGTATAGGTGCACTAGTTCAGCGAAGAGATGGTGATACAAGTGCAATATGGATGGTAGATAAAGGTTTTTGTAATCTGAAAATATAAAAACAGCAAGGTAACTAATGATAAAAGTGAGCACAAACGGTATTGCAATGCGTTGAAACAAGGCCTAGTATTCATGCTTTCACTAGTGCAAGTTCTCTCAACAATAATAACATAATTGGATCATATAACTATCCCTCAACATGAAAATAAGAGTCACTCCAAAGTCACTAATAGCGGAGAACAAATGAAGAGATTATTGTAGGGTACGAAACCACCTCAAAGTTATCCTTTCTGATCGATCTATTCAAGAGTCCGTAGTAAAATAACATGAAGCTATTTTTCTGTTCAATCTATCCTAGAGTTCGTACTAGAATAACACCTTAAGACACAAATCAAACAAAACCCTAATGTCACCTAGATACTCCAATGTCACCTCAAGTATCCGTGGGTATGATTATACGATATGCATCACACAATCTCAGATTCATCTATTCAACCAACACAAAGAACTTCAAAGAGTGCCCCAAAGTTTCTACCGGAGAGTCAAGACGAAAACGTGTGCCAACCCCTATGCATAAGTTCATGAGGTCAGGAAACTCGCAAGTTGATCACCAAAACATACATCAAGTGGATCACGTGATACCCCATTGTCACCACAGATAAGTGCATGCAAGACATACATCAAGTGTTTTCAAATCCTTAAAGACTCAATCTGATAAGATAACTTCAAAGGGAAAACTCAATCCATTACAAGAGAGTAGAGGGGGGAGAAACATCATAAGATCCAACTATAATAGCAAAGCTCGCGATACATCAAGATCGTGTCGAATCAAGAACACGAGAGAGAGAGAGAGAGAGAGAGATCAAACAACTAGCTACTGGTACATACCCTTAGCCCCGAGGGTGAACTACTCCCTCCTCGTCATGGAGAGTGTCGGGATGATGAAGATGGCCACTGGAGAGGGACTCCCCCCTCAGGCAGGGTGCCGGAACAGGTCTAGATTGGTTTTCGTTTGCTACAGAGGCTTGAGGCGGCGGAACTCCTGATCTAGGTTATTTTTTGGAGGTTTCTGTATTTATAGGAATTTTTGGCATAGGTCTCACGTCAGTGGGCTCTCTGGATCGTCCACGGGATAGGGGCCCACGCCCAGGTGGGTAGGGCGCGCCCACCACCCTCGTAGACAGCCCGGGACTCTTCTGGCCCAACTCTTTTACTCCGGGGGCTTCTGTTGGTCCATAAAAAATCATCAAAAATTGGCACATCAATTGGACTCCGTTTGGTATTCCTTTTATGCGATACTCAAAAAGAAGGAAAAAACAGAAACTGGCACTAGGCTCTAGGTTAATAGGTCAGTCCCAAAAATCATATAAAATAGCATATAAATGCATATAAAACATCCAAGGTTGATAATATAATAGCATGGAACAATAAAAAATTATAGATACGTTGGAGACGTATCAAGCATCCCCAAGCTTAATTCCTGATTGTCCTCGAGTAGGTAAATGATAAAAACAGACTTTTTGATGTGGAATTCTACCTAACATATTTATCCATGTAATTCTCTTTATTGTGGAAAGAATATTCAGATCCAAAAGATTCAAGACAAAAGTTTAATATTGACATAAAAATAATAATACTTCAAGCATACTAACAAAGTAATCATGTCTTCTCAAAATAACATGGCCAAAGAAAGCTATCCCTACAAAATCATATAGTCTGGCTATGCTCTATCTTCATCACACAAAATATTTAAATCATGCACAACCCCGATGACAAGCCAAGAAATTGTTTCATACTTTTGATGTTCTCAAACTTTTTCAATCTTCATGCAATACATGAGCGTGAGCCATGGACATAGCACTATAGGTGGAATAAAATTGTGGTTGTGGAGAAGACAAAAAGGAGAAGATAGTCTCACATCAACTAGGCGTATCAACTGGCTATGGAGATGCCCACCAATAGATATCAATGTGAGTGAGTAGGAATTGCCATGCAACGGATGCGCTAGAGCTATAAGTGTATGAAAGCTCAAAAAGAAACTAAGTGGGTGTGCATCCAACTCGCTTGCTCATGAAGACCTAGGGCATTTTGAGGAAGCCCATCATTGGAATATACAAGCCAAGTTCTATAATGAAAGAGTCCCACTAGTATATGAAAGCGACAACATAGGAGACTCTCTATCATGAAGTTCATGGTGCTACTTTGAAGCACAGGTGTGGTAAAAGGATAGTAGCATTGCCCTTTCTCTCCTTTTCTCTCATTTTTTTGTTTTCTTTTGTGTTTTCTTGGGCCTTCTCTTTTTTTATGGCCTCTTTTTTCTCTTTTTTTTATTTTCGTCCAGAGTCTCATCCTGACTTGTGGGGGAATCACAGTCACCATCATCCTTTCCTCACATGGGACAATGCTCTAATAATGATGACCATCACACTTTTATTTACTTACAACTCAAGAATTACAACTCGATACTTAGAACAAAATATGGCTCTATATGAATGCCTCCGACGGTGTACCGGGATGTGCAATGACACATGAGTGACATGTATGAAAGAAATATGAACGGTGGCTTTTGCCACAAATATGATGTCAACTACATGATCATGCAAAGCAATAGGACAATGATGAAGCGTGCCATAATAAATGGAACAGTGGAAAGTTGCATGGCAATATATCTCAGAATGGCTATGGAAATGCCATAATAGGTAGGTATGGTGGCTGTTTTGAGGAAGGTATATGGTCGGTGTATGATACTAGCAAAAGGTGCACGGTATTAGAGAGGCTAGCAATGGTGGAAGGGTGAGAGTGCATATAATCCATGGACTCAACATTAGTCATAAAGAACTCACATACTTATTGCAAAAATCTATTAGTTGTCGAAACGAAGTACTACGCGCATGCTCCTAGGGTGATAGATTGGTAGGAAAAGACCATCGTTTGTCCCCGACCGCCACTCTGAATGAAGACAATCAATAAATAAATCAAGCTCCAACTTCATCACATAACGGTTCACCATACGTGCATGCTACGGGAATCACAAACTTTAACACAAGTATCTCTCAAATTCACAACTACTCAACTAGCATGACTCTAATATCACCATGTTCATATCTCAAAACAATCATCAAGTATCAAACTTCTCATAGTATTTAATGCACTCTATATGAAAGTTTTTATTATACCCATCTTGAATGCCCATCATAGTAGGACTAATTTTATAACCCATGCAAATTACCATGCTATTCTAAAGACTCTCAAAATAATATAAGTGAAGCATGAGAGTTCATGTGACGCCCCGAGACCGTTGCGCCAGGTGTCTTCCGGTTATTCGCTGTTGTTGCCTTGCCTTTCATTTGTGTGTTGCATCTTGCCATGTCATCATCTGCATTGCATCTGCATGTTTTCAAAACTTGCATCTGTCCGGGTTCCCCCAGTACCATCTGTTGTCCGTTCTGAGCCCAGACACACTTGCACGCGCCCGCGGCACGTCCGAAATATTATTTTATAAGTGGCTAGGAAATGTTCTCGGAATGGGATGACAGTTGGCATGTAGTCTTATTATAGTGTAGATAGACCGCCTGTCAAGTTTCATCGCATTTGGAGTCCATTTGACGCCCCAACGGATAACTATAGCGGCAGTATAGCCGGTCTTTTCGTCGGACGTTTTCGGTCTCCGAAAACCATGCCGGGCTGCATCTCTCCCCTCTTCTCTCAGACCAACCCTCTCTTCACAATCCGCCAAATCCAACCTAACCTCTCTCGTCAGCCCGCGGCTCTCCTCGCGCGCGCGTCCGAAAGTTGTCCCAAACCCGACTCGGACTGTCGCCACCTTTGTGTCCGGATCATCCCCAAACATCTACAAAATATCTCCGTTTTGTTAATTGGACTCCCTAGCTATTTATTCATGACCGTCCGTTTCCGGTCAGAGGGACCGAGGTAGCCCCTAACCTAATCTGTGAGGTATATATAGTCCACCCTTAGTCATTTTGGTCAAACCCTAAAATCTAGGGATTTTGTCCCGTCGAGCCGCAGCCACCTACCGTATCTTCCTCAGGATCCAGATCCATCCACTCCCCCTTGTTTTCCCCACGAGCCAACCACCACACCACAGCCGCTCAAATCCCGCAGCGCCCCTCCTTCTCCTACCTGAGACATGCCTCGTCCCTGGCCCCTCCTCGTCTCGTCGTCCGACGACCAACGCCGCAGCCGGAAACCCCCAGGCCAGTCCCTCGTGAGCTGCCCTTAATCTCCTTCTTTTCTTCTCCGCGTCCCTGCTCAACTCCCTCTTGTTTCTCTCCATAAAAGGAAACCACCATGGACGCCCGAGACGGTGACCTCGACCTTCAGGCCACCCGGTCGGGCCCCTGCATCCTCGATCGCCTGATCCTCCCTCACGCCCGAGCCGTGCAGTAGACAAGCGCCCCGCTGCAGCGCTTGACCCCGCGCTCGTCTTCCTGCTCGGACGGCCGCCTCGCCAGCATCCCAGGGCCCGATCTCCGCCGCACCATCGCTCGAATCCGCCGCCCTTCGTCAAGTCCGCGACGCCATCGCCTCCATCTTCGTAAGAGCACTGCCAGACCAGCAGCGCCGCCGCGCCCAGGCTCCACTGCCATGGCCGCCCCTTGGTCCTTCGCGTCGCGCCCGAACTCCTCCTGTGTCGCCCGTGCTTCTTCTCCATGACGCGCCGGGTCTTCGTTGATCTCCAGTTCGAGCGTCTTGCCTCGCGTTGAACGCGCCTCCAGGTCGCCGCCCTCCTCACCGGAGTCCCTCAAGCCGCCGCCAGACCCGCTGCTGCGGCCTCCTGCATCGCCGGCGTCCTTTGCATCAAAGCAAATGCTGAGGAGGACAAGCGCCCCGAACCGCCTTGTATCGCTTGCGTTGACCGCGCCCCCTCTCTCGTTCGATCCAACCAGCGTTCTGGCCCAGAGCTCCAGTCGGCCTGCTTCCCCTCCAACCTGGGCCTCAGCCCATGGGTGAGAAGCCCGAGCACCTCTTGTTGTTTTTTTTCCTTTTCCCCGCTGGTTGGGCCGGCCTCAGCCCATGGGTGAGAAGCCCGAACAAATGTTTAAAATGATGTTTGCCTATAATTTGCCTCTTGCCATGTTAAAATGATTTAATTCATAACTAAATAACCGTAGCTCCAAATTTAACAAACTTTATATATAAATGGTGTGGAAAAATGTCTAGTTTAACATGGTGGCATCACTTTGCATGTTTAACAACCCTAAAATTGTGTCTAGGGCAGAACAGTACCAAACCTAATATTTGCATATGGGGATTTACCGGAATTGTTGTTCGTTGCTTCCGGCCTCATTTAAACTTGCCTAGATAGATAGTTTCATTATGCTTCACCTCTTGCCATGCTAACAACATTTAATCTTGTTGGGTACATAAACGAGAGTGAACTAAATAAGTCACGTGGTGTTCCGTCAATATGCAACTCGTTGCATATTGAGCTCCACTTAATTTGTAGGGTTGTTTGTGCACTTTGCCATGCGATGCCTCATTAAACCGGACATGCATCATACTTGTTTGCGCATCGTGCCATGCTTATGTGATGTTTGTTTACTATGTTGTTTGCTTCTTTCCGGGTTGCTTCTCGCGTTAGCTTCGGTTTCGTTCCAGAGTTGTGAGGATCCGTTCTACTACGTCCGTTTGTCTTCTTCATGGACTCGTTCTTCTTCCTTGCGGGATTTCAGGCAAGATGACCATACCCTCGAAATCACTTCTATCTTTGCTTGCTAGTTGCTCGCTCTATTGCTATGCCTATACTATGATACCTACCACTTGCTATATCATGCCTCCCATGTTACTAAGCCAAGCCTCTAACCCACCTTGTCCTAGCAAACCATTGTTTGGCTATGTTACCGCTTTGCTCAGCCCCTCTTATAGCGTTCTTAGTTGCAGGTGAAGATTGGAGCTTGTTCCATGTTTGGAACATGGATATTTTGTTGGGATATCACAATATCTCTTATTTAATTAATGCATCTATATACTTGGTAAAGGGTGGAAGGCTCGGCCTTATGCCTGGTGTTTTGTTCCACTCTTGCCGCCCTAGTTTCCGTCATATCGGTGTTATGTTCCCGGATTTTGCGTTCCTTACACGGTTGGGTTATAATGGGAACCCCTTGACAGTTCGCCTTGAATAAAACTCCTCCAGCAAGGCCCAACATTGGTTTTACCATTTGCCACCTAGCCTTTTCTTTCCCTTGGGTAGGCCTGCCCAAGGGTCATCTTTATTTAAACCCCCGGGCCAGTGCTCCTCTGAGTGTTGGTCCAACTTGTCAGCCGCCGGTGGCCACCAGGGGCAACTCTGGGCTGGCCTACCGGAAGTTTGGACAATCCGGTGTGCCCTGAGAATGAGATATGTGTAGCTCCTATTGGGATTTGTCGACACATTCGGGTGGCTTTGCTGGTCTTGTTTTACCATTGTCGAAATGTCTTGTAACCGAGATTCCGAGTCTGATTGGGTTGTCTTGGGAGAAGGAATATCCTTTGTTTGACCGTGAGAGCTTGTGATGGGCTAAGTTGGGACACCCCTGCAGGGTTTGATCTTTCGAAATCCGTTCCCGCAGTTATGGGGATATGGGAATTATTAATGTCCGGTTGTAGAAAACCTGAAGTTGATCTTAATTAAAATACATCAACCGCGTGTGTGGCCGTGATGGTCTCTTCTCGGCGGAGTCCAGGAAGTGAACACGGTGTTGGAGTAATGCTTGACGTAGGTTGTTCTAGAATCGTTTCTTGATCATAGTTGTTCGACCCTGCGTTTGCCTTCTCTTCTCGCTCTCTTTTGGGTATGTTAGCCACCAAATATGCTAGTCACTTGCCACAACTCCACCTCATACCTTTTCCCTACCTATAAGCTTAAATATTCTGGATCGCGAGGGTGTGAGATTGCTGAGTCCCCGTGACTCACAGATACTTCAAAAACCAGTTTGCAGGTGCCGATGAAACCGTACAGGTGATGCAACCGAGCTCAAGGAGGAGCTCAATGAAGATCATGTTCGTTGTGTTGTTCCATTTCCAGTTGATCGGTAGTGGAGCCCAGTTGGGACGATCGGGGGTCTGTGTAGCATTTGGGGTAGTCTTCTTTTATTTTGGTTCCGTAGTCGGACCTTGATTGTATCTGGATGATGTAATGTTATATTCTTGTAGTGTGTGAAGTGGCGAGTGTAAGCCAACTATGTATCTCTTTCCCTTATGTATTACATGGGTTGTGTGAAGATTACCTCACTTGCGACATTGCTTTCAATGCGGTTATGCCTCTAAGTCGTGCTTCGACACGTGGGAGATATAGCCGCATCGAGGGCGTTACAAGTTGGTAATCAGAGCCTTCCCCGACTTTAGGAGCCCCCTGCTTGATCGAATCACTGGCGTTGTCGAGTCTAGAAAATGTTTTGAGTCATTTAGGAATTATATATATCGTAGAGTTAGGAATTCTTTTTACTCCTCAGTCCCTTCGTCGCTCTGGTGAGGCATCCTGACATAGAGTTTTTGACTCTTCTCTTCTCAAATTTCACTAAAAAAAATTTAGGATCACGCGGGTATCTTGGAATCAGTCCGATGGTTTTGTGACGAGAACATTGTTCTTGGTGCCTCCTGACATTTAGGGGTTGTGGCAGTGTCCCGGGGAGTTGAACTCCGAGGTGTTGTCGTCACAATTTTATCGTTACAGTTCTGGAATACCTGAGTTCGCCGACATCGAAAATCTCTTTTATGCAGTTGTTGGTGAGATAACCTCGACGCCACCCAGTACTGGGGCGGGAGTTCGCGAGTATTGCCATAACTCGTATAACGGATGCTTTTCGAAGGTTGAGGTAAACGATTTCCGAAGGTTTCTTGGTTATGTGTTGAAGGATGGATACAGCTGGATGTAGGATTTGCTAGTTTTGGGTGAGATATTATGCTTCCCCTGTATCCCCAACACCTGATTGCATAACCAGTAAGTTTCGGGAATTTATAAGTGGGAATTTAAGTAGCTCTTAGGATATCTTTCCGACAGAGGTATGATATGAAATTGGGGTTCGACGTCTAGTGGTCCGCCTATCCACGGTTGGTTTTACAGTGGTCTCGTTGTGTCTTAAAGAGTCCTTGGCTATGCCGACTCGGGGACGCTTCGTATGTCATGTGCACTGCCTTGTACATGATGGTGTTGTACGATCGAGCCCGTGTAGGCCCCACCACGAAAACTTCGGACGAAATCTCTATCATATGTTTGTTCCGGCTTATTCTGCAAGCCAATCCTTGTTTTGTTTTGAGTTGTGGTATTCGAGTTGCTTCGAAGTCAAATGTTGATTCCATACCTTCCCCAAATGGTGTTCTCATACTCCGATGTGAATACTAATCCTTCTCGATAATCGAGATTGTCATATCAATCCTTTTCACCGGTGTGCTTCTCTTCAAGTGGATCCAATCATTTCAACATCCGCAAGATCAAGTATCAGTTTCTTCTAAACGGTGTTTGTTTCATCTGTCTCCAAGTTGCCTTTGTTTTTTCTCGCCCACCCAGCCTTTTTCTTCGAGGACTAAGATTTTCTTAATCAAATATACATTTTATTCATGTGAAGTCTCTTCGTTCTTTTCAATCAATGTTCTTACCCGGTGGTTCTCTTGAAGATGCTCTACTAGTTCATCATTCTTCATTCTTTTTCTTCTTCGGTGGATTCAATTCAAGCTTTCGGTGTTGATCATATTCGTTTCCTCGTTTCAATG
This sequence comes from Triticum urartu, assembly GCF_056163025.1. Taxonomy (NCBI): domain Eukaryota; kingdom Viridiplantae; phylum Streptophyta; class Magnoliopsida; order Poales; family Poaceae; genus Triticum; species Triticum urartu. Next base: position 308,381,614 of record NC_141874.1, read on the forward strand.
CTTTTTCATGCCGGTGCACCTCTTAATCATCCACTCCTCGCTATTCAATTATTCCAGAGTGCTGAAGATATCTCGAAGATTCATGTTTCCACTCTGCTTTCGTTCAAGCTCTTTCGAGGATGTTATCTCATTCAATCCATTTAATTCAACCGGTGCATTCTCTCTTTTAAATCGTTCAACGGTGTTTTCTTTTGAGTGGGCTCTAACCCACAGGTCTTTTCCCAGTATCTTACCCGACTCTTCTAATCTTCCCGGAGCTATCGTCAAACTTCTTTTTGAAATTTGACGTAAGAATGATTCATCATCAGTCAAATGCCTTTCTCCAAGATCGGTTAAATTCTTTTCATCGTTGGCTCAACCTTTAAATTTGTCATTCCGGAGAATCTCAACAATTCATGGTGGTGTTTCTCATCGTCATTCTCTGCATTTGAAGACCGAAGAAGATTTTTCTCTCAATCTTGTTCCATTCTCTTCAAGATTCATGGTTCTAGCTTATTGCCATTCTCTCATAATTGTTTTCAATTGTGAGAATTCTTTCCACCTATCCGGAGCAATTCAGGAGTCTTTTCAGTTTGATTTCCCGGAGCCCTTCATTTCAGAAGATTTATTCATTCTCAGCTTTCAGCTATCATTCTCCAAATCTTACCGGTGCATTGTTCAAGTGTTCTTTAATCAGTTCATGGTATCTTTGTTCCCTTGTATCTAAATTCCAACAAGTATCTTCATTCGTTCTCTAATTCTTTCCGCCATTTCCTTATCTTTTCTTCATTCAATTGTCAATTCTTACCGGTGATTCATCCCCTTTACTTCGTTCGTTTTCAATTCTTACGGTGGTTCGTTCAAGATCTCTTCCTGGTTATCATATCAATTCATTCGTTGTTCCCAAATTCTACCGGTGGTTCGTTGAAGATTTTCTCAAGTTTACGCTATATCTATCTTAATCCTTTCTACGAGAATAAGTAGTATGCCAAATCCATTGCTTGTCATCAATTTAAATTGGTGAAGGATAAGCATAATGTAATTCTTATTCTTGTTTCATCGACTACATTCAATTCCTTATTCCGGAGCCTCATCAAAATTCTCGGTTTCAATTGTTTCATCTTTTCTAACCGCAATTCCAAGCTCTCTCAATTATATCATCACGAAGATCCATCTAAATCACAAGGATTCACCTTGCGCTTTCAACTTCTCTTTCTTTTTGTTTGATCATTCCTTCAGTACCGGAGTTCTTCGTGGAGACTCTACATGTTGGATCATAAAGGATTTATTTCCTTCTCGAAGTGTTCATCAACATTCTTTTCAGAGGAGTTCAAGTATTCTTCATCTTGCATTCCGATGTGCAATTCCTTCTATCTTATCTTTTGAGGTGGTGTTATGTCATTCGTGACAATTTGAATTCATGTTTCACGATTCGCATGTTGTCAAGAATGAGATATCTTAAATGCATCAATCGCGTCATTGGATTTATGTTGAGTTATTTTTCACCTAAATCCTTCCATAAGGAATGTTGCTATTGTGGTGCTTCTCAATGACCCAAGCTTGCTCTTTATCCTCTTGGTGGAACAAGTTTTTCATCTCTTCGTTGATCTCAAGCAAGCAATTGTTTTCGTTTGTGGCAGGTTTTCACCTCAAGTTCTTGAGATGTTTTCCATAAGCCCTCAACAAGCCTGTTCTTTTCGTTGTTGATTCCCCAACATCTCCGTTAAATCCTTCTTTTAAGGATGTTCTCTCAAATTCATTTGAGGTAGAACATGTTGTTTTCTTCTCCGTTCTTTTCATTGCATTCTTTCATTTCTTCCGGAGGCATTGTGATGATGCTCTCTTCACTCATCATCTCGTATTGTGAAGATCATGCTCTTTCCTTTGCTTATCCATTCAACCGGAGTGTCATGTTTTCATTCCAGTTCTCTCATCTTATCAAGTTTTTCATCCCTTCTCAACCGGAGTGTTGTCCAAATTATATCATTCTTAATACTTCTCTATCTTGTTTAAACCGAAGTGGTTTCAATATATATCTTGCCCTTCAACCTCAAGGTTTTTTGCAATGTTCTTTGTCCCTCTTTTCTAACAGAGTGTTTTCGACTGTATTCGCCTTCGTTGTACTCTTTTCTTGAATTTGTTCAACCTCGCAAGGTTCTTTGGTTTCACTCGTTTGTCAAAGAAGCAACATAGTTTCACCTCACCTCTTCCTCTTCCTTTCCCCTCCGGTGCCATCCCTAAGATCTCGGTTCGAGATCCTCTCGTAGTGGTGGAGTGTTGTGACGCCCCGAGACCGTTGCGCCAGGTGTCTTCCGGTTATTCGCTGTTGTTGCCTTGCCTTTCGCTTGTGTGTTGCATCTTGCCATGTCATCATCCGCATTGCATCTGCATGTTTTCAAAACTTGCATCCGTCCGGGTTCCCCCAGTTCCGTCTGTTGTCCGTTCTGAGCCCAGACACACTTGCACGCGCCCGCGGCACATCCGAAATATTATTTTATAAGTGGCCGGGAAATGTTCTCGGAATGGGATGAAAGTTGGCGTGTGGTCTTATTATAGTGTAGATAGACCGCCTGTCAAGTTTCATCGCATTTGGAGTGCGTTTGATGCCCCAACGGATAACTATAGCGGCAGTATAGCCAGTCTTTTCGTCGGATGTTTTCGGTCTCCAGAAACCGTGCCGGGCTGCATCTCTCCCCTCTTCTCTCAGACCAACCTGCTCTTCACAATCCGCCAGATCCAACCTAACCTCTCTCGTCAGCCCGCGGCCCTCCTCGCGCGCGCGTCCGAAAGTTGTCCCGAACCCGACCCAGACTGTCGCCACCTTTGTGTCCGGATCATCCCCAAACATCTACAAAATATGTCTGTTTTGTTAACTGGACTCCCTAGCTATTTATTCGCGACCGTCCGTTTTTTATCAGAGGGACCGAGGTAGCACCTAACCTAATCTATGAGGTATATATAGTCCACCCTTAGTCATTTTGGTCAAACCTTAAAATCTAGGGACTTTGTCCCGTCGAGCCGCCGCCACCTACCGCATCTTCCTCGGGATCCAGATCCATCCACTCCCCCTTGTTTTCCCCAGCGAGCCAACCACCACACCACAGCCGCTCAAATCCCGCAGTGCCCCTCCTTCTCCTACCCGAGACATGCCTCGTCCCTGGCCCCTCCTCGTCTCATCGTCCGACAACCAACGCCGTAGCCGGAAACCCCCAGGCCAGTCCCTCGCGAGCTGCCCTTAATCTCCTTCTTTTCTTCTCCGCGTCCCTGCTCAACTCCCTCTTGTTTCTCTCTATAAAAGGAAACTGCCATGGACGCCCGAGACGGCGACCTCGACCTTCAGGCCACCCGGTCGGGCCCCTGCGTCCTCGATTGCTTGATCCCCCCTCACGCCCGAGCCGCACAGTAGATAAGCGCCCCGCTACAGTGCTCGACCCCACGCTCGTCTTCCCGCTCGGACGGCCACCTCGCCAGCATCCCAGGGCCTGGGCTCCGCCGCGCCATCACTCGAATCCGCCGCCCTTCGTCAAGTCTGTGACCCCGTCGCCTCCATCTTTGTCAGAGCACCGCCAGACCAGCAGCGCCGCCGCGCCCAGGCTCCACCGCCATGGCCGCTCCTTGGTCCTTCGCGTCGCGCCCGAACTCCTCCTGTGCCGCCCGTGCTTCTTCTCCAGGACGCGCCGAGTCTTCGTTGATCTCCAGGTCGAGCGCCTCGCCTCGCGTTGAACGCGCCTCCAGGTCGCCGCCCTCCTCACCGGAGTCCCTCAAGCCGCCGCCAGACCCGCTGCTGTGGCCTCCTGCATCGCCAGCGTCCTCTGCATCGAAGCAGATGCAGAGGAGGACGAGCGCCCCAAACCGCCTTGTATCGCTTGCGTTGACCGCGCCCCCTTTCTCGTTCGATCCAACCAGCGTTCTGGCCCAGAGCTCCAATCGGCCTGCTTCCCCTCCAACCTGGGCCTCAGCCCATGGGTGAGAAGCCCCAGCACCTCTTGTTGTTTTTTCCTTTCCCCGCTGGTTGGGCTGGCCAGTTTCGGCCTGTTCGTTTTTTTTCTGTTGTCAGCGAATTAGTTAATTTCTCAGGGCTTTGCAAATTTACAGAACTGCCCCTATTTTAAACTGCTAATAACTTTTGAACCATGCATCCATTTAAAACATGTCATATATGTAACTTGACTAGAATTTCATCTAGTTTAATAATTTGAAACTTTCATCTATGTTCAAAATGTTTAAAATGATGTTTGCCTATAATTTGCCTCTTGCCATGTTAAAATGATTTAATTCATAACTAAATAACCGTAGCTCCAAATTTAACAAACTTTATATATAAATGGGGTGGAAAAATGTCTAGTTTAACATGGTGGCATCACTTTGCATGTTTAACAACCCTAAAATTGTGTCAAGGGCAGAACAGTACCAAACCTAATATTTGCATATGGGGATTTACCGGAATTGTTGTTCGTTGCTTCCGGCCTCATTTAAACTTGCCTACATAGATAGTTTCATTATGCTTCACCTCTTGCCATGCTAACAACATTTAATCTTGTTGGGTACATAAACGAGAGTGAACTAAATAAGTCACGTGGTGTTCCGTCAATATGCAACTCGTTGTATATTGAGCTCCACTTAATTTGTAGGGTTGTTTGTGCACTTTGCCATGCCATGCCTCATTAAACCGGACATGCATCATACCTGTTTGCGCATCATGCCATGCTTATGTGATGTTTGTTTACTATGTTGTTTGCTTCTTTCCGGGTTGCTTCTCGCGTTAGCTTCCGTTTCGTTCCAGAGTTGTGAGGATCCGTTCTACTACGTCCGTTTGTCTTCTTCATGGACTCGTTCTTCTTCCTTGCGGGATTTCAGGCAAGATGACCATACCCTCGAAATCACTTCTATCTTTGCTTGCTAGTTGCTCGCTCTATTGCTATGCCTATACTACGATACCTACCACTTGCTATATCATGCCTCCCATGTTACTAAGCCAAGCCTCTAACCCACCTTGTCCTAGCAAACCATTGTTTGGCTATGTTACCGCTTTGCTTAGCCCCTCTTATAGCGTTCTTAGTTGCAGGTGAAGATTGGAGCTTGTTCCATGTTTGGAACATGGATATTTTGTTGGGATATCACAATATCTCTTATTTAATTAATGCATCTATATACTTGGTAAAGGGTGGAAGGCTCGGCCTTATGCCTGGTGTTTTGTTCCACTCTTGCCGCCCTAGTTTCCGTCATATCGGTGTTATGTTCCCGGATTTTGCGTTCCTTACACGGTTAGGTTATAATGGGAACCCCTTGACAGTTCGCCTTGAATAAAACTCCTCCAGCAAGGCCCAACATTGGTTTTACCATTTGCCACCTAGCCTTTTCTTTCCCTTGGGTAGGCCTGCCCAAGGGTCATCTTTATTTAAAACCCCGGGCCAGTGCTCCTCTGAGTGTTGGTCCAACTTGTCAGCCGCCGGTGGCCACCAGGGGCAACTCTGGGCTGGCCTACCGGAAGTTTGGACAATCCGGTGTGCCCTGAGAACGAGATATGCGAGCTCCTATTGGGATTTGTCAGCACATTCGGGTGGCTTTGCTGTCTTGTTTTCCCATTGTCGAAATGTCTTGTAACCGGGATTCCGAGTCTGATCGGGTTGTCTTGGGAGAAGGAATATCCTTTGTTTGACCGTGAGAGCTTGTGATGGGCTAAGTTGGGACACCCCTGCAGGGTTTTGATCTTTCAAAAGCCGTTCCCGCGGTTATGGGGATATGGGAATTATTAATGTCCGGTTGTAGAAAACCTGAAGTTGATCTTCATTAAAATACATCAACCGCTTGTGTGGCCGTGATGGTCTCTTCTCGGCGGAGTCCGGGAAGTGAACACGGTGTTGGAGTAATGCTTGACGTAGGTTGTTCTAGAATCATTTCTTGATCATAGTTGTTCGACCCTGCGTTTGCCTTCTCTTCTCGCTCTCTTTTGCGTATGTTAGCCACCAAATATGCTAGTCACTTGCTGCAACTCCACCTCATACCTTTTCCCTACCTATAAGCTTAAATATTCTTGATCGCGAGGGTGTGAGATTGCTGAGTCCCCGTGACTCACAGATACTTCAAAAACCAGTTTGCAGGTGCCGATGAAACCGTACAGGTGACGCAACCGAGCTCAAGGAGGAGCTCGATGAAGATCGTGTTCGTTGTGTTGTTCCGTTTCCAGTTGATCGGTAGTGGAGCCCAGTTGGGACGATCGGGGGTCTGTGTAGCATTTGGAGTATTCTTCTTTTATTTTGGTTCCATAGTCGGACCTTGATTGTATCTGGATGATGTAATGTTATATTCATGTATTGTGTGAAGTGGCGAGTGTAAGCCAACTATGTATCTCTTTCCCTTATGTATTACATGGGTTGTGTGAAGATTACCTCACTTGCGACATTGCTTTGAATGCGGTTATGCCTCTAAGTCGTGCTTCGACATGTGGGAGATATAGCTGCATCGAGGGCGTTACAGTTCATCTATTTCTTCAAAATAAAACCACCGCCATGCTCTAAAAAGATATAAGTGAAGCACTAGAGCAAATGACAAACTACTCCAAAAGATATAAGTGAAGATCAATGAGTAGTCGAATAATTATGCAACTATGTGAAGACTCTCTAACATTTAAGAATTTAAGATCTTGGTATATTATTCAAGCAGCAAGCAAAAAAATAAGAAAAAATGACGCTCCAAGCAATACACATATCATGTGGTGAATAAAAATATAGCTCCAAGTAAAGTTACCAATGAACGAAGACAAAAGAGGGGATGCCATCCAGGGCATCCCCAAGCTTAGACTCTTAGTTTTCCTTGAATATTACCTTGCGGTGCCTTGGGCATCCCCAATCTTAGGCTCTTGCCACTCCTTGTTCCATAGTGCATCGAATACCTACCCAAAACAAGAAAACTTCACAACACAAAACTCAACAGAAAACTCGTAAGCTCTGTTAGTATAAGAAAATAAATCACCACTTTTTGTACTGTTGTGAACTCATTCTAAATTCATATTGGTGTAATATCTACTGTATTCCAACTTCTCTATGGTTCATACCCTCCGATACTACTCATAGATTCATCAAACTAAGAAAACAACACATAGAAAACAGAATCTGTCAAAAACAGAACAGTCTGTAGTAATCTGTAGGTTTGGAATACTTATGTCACTCCAAAAATTCTGAATAAATAGGTGGACCTAAGGAATTTGTCTATTAATCATCTAAAAAAAGAATCAACCTAAACTCACTCTCCAGTAAAAAAATGGCAGCTAATATCGTGAGCGTAAAAGTTTCTGTTTTTTACAGCAAGATCGCAAAGACTTCACCCAAGTCTTCCCAAAGGTTCTACTTGGCACAAACACTAACTAAAACATAAAACCACATCTAAACAGAGGCTAGATGAATTATTTATTACTAAACAGGAACAAAAATCAAAGAACAAAAATGAAGTTGGGTTGCCTCCCAACAAGCGCTATCGTTTAATGTTCCTAGCTAGGCATGACGATTTTAATGATGCTCATATAAAAGATAGGAATTGAAACATAATGGGAGCATCATGAAGAATATGACTAGCACATTTAATTCTAACCCACTTCCTATGCATAGGGATTTTGTGAGAAAACAACTTATGGGAACAAGAATCAACTTGCATAGGAAGGTAAAACAAGCATAGCTTCAAGATTTTCAATACATAGAGAGGAAACTTGATATTGTTGCAACCCCTACAAGCATATATTCCCCCCTCATAATCATTTTCAGTAGCATCATGGATGAATTCAACAATATAATCATCACATAAAGCACTCTTTTCATGATGCATAAGCATAGAATTTTTATTACTCTCCACATAAGCAAATTTCTTCTCATGGATAGTTGTGGGAGCAAACTCAACAAAATAAATATCATGGGATTGAAAATTGAAATCAAGATAACAAGTTTCATTGTTATCATTATTCTTTAAAGCATACATGTCATCTCAATAATCATATATAGGAGGCATGCTTTCATCATAATAAATTTGCACATCAAAACTTGAGGGAGAGAAAATATCATCTTCATCAAAGATAGCATCCCCAAGCTTGTGGCTTTGCATATCATTAGCATCATGGATATTCAAAGAATTCATACTAACAACATTGCAATCATGCTCATCATCCAAAGATTTAGTGCCAAACATTTTAATACATTCTTCTTCTAACACTTTGGCACAATTATTGGAATCCTTATTTTCACGAAAGACATTTAAAAGATGAAGCATATGAGGCAACCTTAATTCCATTTTTTGTAGTTTTCTTTTATAGAATAAACTAGTGGTAAAACAAGAAACTAACAGATTTGATTGCAAGATCTAAATATATACCTTCAAGCGCTAACCTCGCTGCCAACGGCGCTAGAAAAGAGCTTGATGTCTACTACAAAACCTTCTTCTTGTAGACGTTGTTGGGCGTCCAAGTGCAGAGGTTTGTAGGACAACAACAAATTGCCCTCAAGTGGATCACCTAAGGTTTATCAATCCATGGGAGGCGTAGGATGAAGATGGTCTCTCTCAAACAACCCTGCAACCAAATAACAAAGAGTCTCTTGTGTCCCCAACACACCCAATACAATGGTAAATTGTATAGGTGCACTAGTTCGGCGAAGAGATGGTGATACAAGTGCAATATGTATGGTAGAGAAAGGCTTTTGTAATCTGGAAAAATAAAAACAGCAAGGTAACTAATGATAAAAGTGAGCACAAATGGTATTGCAATGCATTGAAACAAGGCCTAGGGTTCATACTTTCACTAGTGGAAGTTCTCTCAAAAATAATAACATAATTGGATCATATAACTATCCCTCAACATGCAACAAAGAGTCACTCCAAAGTCACTAATAGCGGAGAACAAACAAAGAGATTATTGTAGGGTACGAAAACACCTCAAAGTTATCCTTTCTGATCGATCTATTCAAAAGTCCGTAGTAAAATAACATGAAGCTATTCTTTCCGTTCAATCTATCCTAGAGTTCGTACTAGAATAACACCTTAAGACACAAATCAACAAATACCCTAATGTCACCTAGATACTCAAATGTCACCTCAAGTATCCGTGGGTATGATTATACGATATGCATCACACAATCTCAGATTCATCTCTTCAACCAACACAAAGAACTTCAAAGAGTGCCCCAAAGTTTCTACCGGAGAGTCAAGACGAAAACGTGTGCCAACCCCTATGCATAAGTTCACGAGGTCACGAAACTCGCAAGTTGATCACCAAAACATACATCAAGTGGATCACGTGATATCCCATTGTCACCAAAGATAAGCAAATGCAAGACATACATCAAGTGTTCTCAAATCCTTAAAGACTCAATCCGATAAGATAACTTCAAAGGGAAAACTCAATCCATTACAAGAGAGTAGAGGGGGGAGAAACATCATAAGATCCAACTATAATAGAAAAGCTCGCGACAGATCAAGATCGTGCCGAATCAAGAACATGAGAGAGAGATAGATAGATAGATAGATAGATAGATAGATAGATAGAGAGAGATCAAACACATAGCTACTGGTACATACCGTCAGCCCTGAGGGTGAACTACTCCCTCCTCGTCATGGAGAGCGCCGGGATGATGAAGATGGACACCAGAGAGGGATTCCCCCTCCAGCGGGGTGCCGGAACGGGTCTAGATTGGTTTTCGGTGGCTACAGAGGTTTACTGCGGCGGAACTCCCGGTCCAGGTTATATTCTGGAGGTTTCCGTATTTATAGGAATTTTTGGCGTAGGTATCACGTCAGGGGGTCTCCGGATCGTCCACGAGATAGGGGCCCACGCCCAGGCGGTAGGGCGCGCCCCCCACCCTCGTCGACAGCCCGGGACTCTTCTGGCCCAACTCTTTTACTCCGAGGGCTTCTTTTGGTCCATCAAAAATTGGCACGTCAATTGGACTCCGTTTGGTATTCCTTTTCTGCGATACTCAAAAACAAGGAAAAAACAGAAACTGACACTCGACTCTAGGTTAATAGGTTAGTCCCAGAAATCTTATAAAATAGCATATGAATGCATATAAAACATCCAAGGTTGATAATATAATAGCATGGAACAATGAAAAATTATAGATACGTTGGAGACGTATCAGTTGCCCACTCGATGGGGAGTATGAGGGTTTACTGGTCCGGCTGCCATCGCTGTAAAATAACAGGAGGTGTGCGTGAGTAGAGGAATGGCCTGGCCAGCAATGGAGTAGGGTGGGGCGGTGCGGCCTGTGCGGCAGCACAGCCGGCCATGGGAAGCGGGAGCAGGCAGTCCCACTAACGCTGGTTTGGGCGGCTGGAGCAAGAAGACCAGAGGTTGAAGAAGCACTACGGCCATTTGATGGACATCTTACGGTCTTTGTAGCTAGAATCGTTTATATTGACTAAGTTGACAAAGTGCTTGGTACGCGTAAACTTAGTAGGCCCACAGGTCAGCCTCCGAAACGGTGCTCTGCAGATGTCACTGGGAGGAATCATTTTTTGGGCGGCTGAAGCAAGAATATTCGAGATTGAAGAAAAAGCACGACATCCATTGGATGGACATCGAACGGCCACTGCTGCTAGAACCGTGTGTTGACTATAAGTTTACAAAGCCTTGCATATGCGTCAACTTACTTTTTTAGGGGACGGTCAACTTAGTAGGCCCACAAGTGTGTGGCAGAGAACTTATAGCCCATTTGTGATTTGCAAGAATGTACAACCCATTTTTGAATTCTAATGGAATTTACTACAGCCCATTTATAGTTTGTTAAAAGTACAGCGCATTTTCTAGCTAGGACAACGATTAATAATTTCAACCAACCGTTCAAAACAGAATTCAATAAAATTTCCCACATTTTGATGGGATCCGAAATATTTTTATCCCAAAATTTCTAATCAGATTAAATATAATTCCAATATAAATTTGTATTACGTAAAAATTCCAACGAAACATTGCGGGTGCAACAATTAATGAAATTAAAATTTTCAAAATCCAAAAAAAATTATAAACTAATTATGTGTTTGGTGCATTTTTTATAATTACTTCCAGTTTTTATAATGACATCCCATTTATTATTTCTTAAAGCACATTTCCTTGTTAAGCCTAATAAATCCCTCCTTGGAAAGATTTGCAGCCCAGCGGGGCGGAGAATAACAAGTTGACCTTGCTTGGGTATTCCTCAAGAAAAGTATAGCTGGGCTAGCCATTTTCAGCTTGAAAAAAATTAATATCTGGGCTGGATATCTGGCCTGGGCTAGACGGGCCATAGCCCGCCGAGTTAATACCCTGCTCTCCTGTGAACAACAACGAAAACATCGCTCAAGAAAAACTCTGCAGTGCTCATACCTCAAAAACACAAATACTACTCGAGCTACTAGGTCCCAGCTGTCGGCCGCTCCTTGTGCAATTATCTCATTTATTGACTACATAGGTTGACAATGGTGTGGGACCATAATGTCAGGAAACCAGGAGGAAGCAAAAAACATTATAGTTGTATATAATGTGGAGGCACTTGCGTACGTGCGGCTATGGCCCTGGTGGGTCCCCACTATCATCCTCTCCAAGTAAAGTCATCTCCTCATTCCTCATGTCCATTGACCATGTTGACAACGCGAGATGGCGGCGCCACGGCGAGCGCAACAACTCAAAGGACAACGGAGAGGGCCTCGCGGGCCCTACGGATGGTCTAATACAGCGCCCGCTGCTCATTCGGGAAGCCAGGATCATAGGGCCACATGTACGCAATGGCACTGTCGTTCGCTTATTCACCGGTGCTCATTGAGGAGACGGAGGTTGCAGCACGGGTCCTCCTACGCTGGTTGCTCTTCCACCAATAGGGCATCGAAGTGCGGCCACACCTGCTCTATGGTGAACACGGCATGAACCGACTTGGACAGTGGCGCCAGCTCCTGGTCGGAAGCTACGTCCATCGTCTGATTGTCGACGCTTAGCTCGGTGAGCTCGCTGGCGAGCCAGCATGTCCGGCTGCTGGACCGATGTGCTGCCAAGGACGAGTCTGACTATCGTGGCCCACCCAGACCGCCTCACTCGCCCGCGCGCGCTTTCCGCCTGAAACGGTCAGCACCGCCCGCCCCACTTCCCGGTACAAGCGATTGCTCCGCCTTCAAACAACACAAGTGCCGTCTGTCCGTCTGTCTGCCGCCCACATTAATGATACGCAGTTGCCGAGGCGGCTACTCTGGCGCCACACATCTGTCCCTCCGCCACCCACCATTGCTATATAAACTGCTGCACTGGCCATAGCCGCAGTCATCCACCTCCATTCCCTTTCTCTAGTCCACACCACTACTGCCCACCATGGCCTCCTCGCGCTCCAGCGCTCTTCGGGATAGGCGGACAACAGACCACAAGGAGATGGTAGCCATTGCTGCCGACTGGCTGGCCGGCAGCAGAGGACGACGACGTCCTAATGGATAACACGGTAGTCGACGATCCGGCGCCAACCCCCTCCTCCGTGCCATCCTCGCCGGTGCATTGCACCATGACCATCGGCGAGGCCCGTGCCCAATACATTGACACGGTAAGGCAGAAGAGTGAGGAGCAGTTCCGGGAGGTGCAGGCCGATGCCGCCTACAACCACCATCTCCTCCAGGAGCACCTACAGGCGGAGGAGCAGATCACCGCGGAGCTGGCAGAGCAGGAGGCGCTGCCCGACTCGTACCGCTCCGCCCGCGAGGGCCGCCTCGAGAACTGGCGGTACCGCATGCGGGTGGCGGAGGCTACGGCCGCCTACAAAGACGGTGATAAAGCAGGCGAGGCGCTGTTTGGCGAGACCGAGGACGAGGTAGAGGACAATGCCGGCTCCGACGAGTCCCCGCTCCGCTGGTGTCGACGAGGCCCTGCTCTACCGAGGCCCCATGGAACCAACAACGAGGCAGAGCACACCACAGGCTCCGCCAAGGCCCCACCCCATCAGCATCGATGTGGAGGACCTCACCGGCTTCGGCGAGGCCCTACTCCATCGAGGCCCCGCCCCGCCGACAACGAGGCACGAGACACTGCCGGCTCAGCCGAGGCCCCACCCTGCTGACAACGGGGGAGGATTTCCCCCGCTCTGCCGAGGCGTCGCCCCGCCGGCAACGAGACAGAGGACAGCGCCGGCTCCGTCGAGGCTCTGCCCTGCTGCCAATGAGTTCATGCCACACAAATTACGACGATGAGTAGAACACAATAGGTCGCCGCCGCTCGGGTCCAAGTAAGGCAGCCGCTGCTACCCTCCGGTTGAAGCCAAGCTAAGCGGGTTGACCATTGACGGCCGATTAGCTTCTTGGCGGTGACGTGGAGTCGGAGAGCTATGTTGCAGAAGGATGCTGCATCAGCTACTTAACTGCTGGTGCAGTGGGTCACTGGCACATGGGCCCAACAGCCATCTGGGCCACATGTCAGTTACGCAACTGCACCTGCAGTTAATTCACTGAAGCTCAGTCCACTGGAGAATAAGCTTCTGTTCGGCTCAACCGGACGCAGGTGGGTAGATTCGGTTAATTAATCATACCTCCAACGCATCCCTTTTTAGTTGAAGAATGTATGAAATGTAATGAAATCTGGCATGTTTATATGAAATTCGACCGTGTATGAATGAACTTAGTTCGATTAGTTCGAATTCTTGTATCACTGGTATTGGATGAACATGCAAAACAATACGTATTAGGATTATTCCCAGGGTGATCATCTCGTTTGCAGCAGTTTCACATGTACTCCATCCGGTTCTTTTTAGTTTGTATACAAGTTTTTTCTGCAGTCAAAGTATCTCTACTTTGACCACTCTTTTAGAAAAAAGTATGAACATTCACAATGTAAATCAACTGACTTGCACGAAATCTAATATGCGAAGTAAAAAGGAATAGAGGGAGTACAAAGAGTTTGAGCTGCTTTTTAGCATCCGTGTACATTGCAATCAAACACACAGGCCTGTCAATTCATAGAGAACATTCAAAACAATCGATGATTATGCATCTCAGCGATTCACATGTCAGAGCCAATATTTCCTTCACAACTAAACAATAAAGAAAAATCGATCGATGCTGCTGACAGGAAAGGGTATCCCATTCGAAAATATCAAACACATGTCTTCTTGCTAACATCAATGAGAAAAATTTAACATGGTTGTCCCATTCCAGAATGTCAAATGTTTGTTGTTTTGCGCACATCAGTGAGGAAACTTTGACAAGGTTTTCCCATTCCAAAATATCAAATGCCTACGATTGTGGAATGGGCAGGGTTTGCCATCAGTTCAGACATTGACATGGCACCTCGTGCTAAATAAACCAGCTGTTTTTTGTGCACTTCCACCAAAATCAACCAAATTCGTGCATAGCTTGTATGATTTCACCTTTATATATTGAAATGCCTTGAACATATCGGCACGTCCTTTCTTGTGGTGGAAATGAATGATTTGATGTATTCATGAACATTTTGTGTAGTTCCCATTGAAATCAAGCTGAGCACCTCTATTTGCACAAATACAAAATAACTGATTAGTATAAAGCAAATTGTACTATGAATTGACAGTTTAAACATGTACCAACATGGTCCATGTAGAGCACACTTTTAAAAAAGGAACTCGCGAGAAAGAATCCTAGAACAACATTGTACTTGTGCATCATAGCAAAAAAGATGAAGATCTGTCAGTCCTTCTGAGCTGAAGTTAGTTTGGTCTTGTGGGGAGTAATGTAACCATCCTTCAACTGCTCCTTCTGATGAGAAGATAGACATGATTCTTCATCCTGGCATAATCAGAACTAGTCACTTCACGTACTTCATATTCTTCTACAGAGGAGGATGATCCTATTGTGCAAAGACAAGAGGACAACTAAATGCTAGCATCCCTGTTTGCTCGAAAAAAAGGAAAGGAAATATTTAAAACGACACAGATGAAGCACTTCTCAAGGACAATACCGCTTTCTCATGACAGTATCTAAACAGTAGCACAACACCAATAGAGATGACAAAGCTCAATCATATGGATGAAATCCATGGGGAGTAACAACCTTTGTCAGGAGGCTTATTGTGTAGAGCATACAGATCAAGCACTTCTCCGGAACCATCTGTTGTTATCTATTGTGGTTGGCATGCTTACTATATACTCCTCGATTAGTTTAATGTTTCCAACATCTTCTTGTGCAGTTCCACTAAAATATATGGTATCTTCAAAGAAGATCCCTGTCTGCACAAGTAGAGATAACTACATATTACATTAAGAGTGGCATCAAATCAGTGGCAAAACAATTGCTCGTTCCATCCATAGCAATAAATTAAGATGCAAAACTATATCATTACTTGTGTCATCACAGTTCCAGTGCTTCATTACAGCACCAGGAGTTGATTTTTGTTTTTCTTCCGCTTGTTCTTCCCCTTCATCACTTGGTTCAATAACAGACAAGCTTCGCCTTCAATGTAAGATTTGGCATGTCAATTATGGAGCACAAGTATAGCACTAAATAACGACATTAATTTTCTGATGAAAGTGGCGAAATACAGGCCAAAAGTTGTGCAATATCCTTATCTTACCTCAATGGGATATTACAGTGCACATACAGATTGGAAGTATTGTCTCCATTTGTGCAGTTCACTAAAATCAAGCAACATTACCGTACAAGTAGCACAACATATGAAAGCACACTGCACAATCATGTGAAAGAAGGCTAGTATTGGCATCTCATGACGCGGAATTCAAACAACTCATAAGAAGAAGATCTGAACCAAATTTGCCAACACGGATAGGAAGTAAGATCTCCTCTTGTGCAGTTCCACTAAGGTCAGCCAATCAAGCAACGATGTCTGTGTGACATTTTGGTTGAACTGCATAAAACACTCATAAAACAAAAGTGTTTTGTGTAGTTGTAGCGATCTGACCTAAGGCGGTCAAATCTCTGTGTATAAGTGTCATCCCTGGATCGGTAATGCTGACACACACAGTACTTGAAGGATTTATAACAGAGTTCAATCACACACTTATTACATTGAATGTCTCAAAAGAGAACTTATTACAATAAATATGGCTTAAGGCCATCTAAAATATGATAACAGTGGAAGGCTTGGAAGATAAAGTGAGTCCATCAACTCCAACGGCATAGCTAAGTGCACGACAACGACCTAGCGCACCTTACTCTTCGTCTGAAAAGTCTGCAACATGATACATTGCAGCCCAAAAACGGGTCAGCACATGGAATATGCTGGCAATGTAACACAGTAGAGCAATGAACAGAATAAAATCTATCACTACATGCATATATGGCTGATGGAGGCTCTATGGTTATAATGTTTTGCGAAAAGCCAATTTTCCCTACAACAAAGGAATATATTTTATTTAACTATCATGGTAGTTGTTAAACATTGAGAAGGTTCCTCCAACTCAATCCCAATTAAACAGTATTAATAACCCAACCAATTAATTTAGAGTGATGAGATCAACATGATAATTCAAGTACCAGATACTCAAGATGTCCATAACCGGGGACACGGCTAACCATGATTAGTTTATACACTCTGCAGAGGTTTGCGCACTTTTCTCCACAAGACTCGATCTCCTCCGTTGGATTTCTCGCACTACATGGTGTTTGAGAAATGGATGACTGAGACACAGTCTTTCATAAACATTAACTCTTTACTCTCGGTAGACAGTACAAACCTACATCCCCTACATCTGCTAGTCTACCACTGAAAGAGGTCATGCAACATACTCAACTATGCTAGAGCCCATAATAGTTTGTGGCTACACATGGAAGTTTCTAGCATGAATAATCTTATGATCCCTTTGAGCCTGGGTGGTGAACCATAGGATGATCACATGGGTACTTGATAACCCACAAGTATAGGGGATCGCAACAGCTTTCGAGGGTAGAGTATTCAACCCAAATTTATTGATTCGACACAAGGGGAGCCAAAGAATATTCTCAAGTATTAGCAGTTGAGTTGTCAATTCAACCACACCTGGAAACTTAGTATCTGCAACAAAGTGTTTAGTAGCAAAGTAATATGATAGTGGTGGTAGCGGCAACAAAAGTAAAGACAGCAAAGTAATGTTTTTGGTATTTTGTAGTGACTATAACAGTAGCAGCGGGAAAGTAAATAAGCGAGAACCAGTATATGGAAAACTCATAGGCACCAGATCAGTGATGGATAATTATGCCGGATGCGGTTCATCATGTAACAGACATAACATAGGGTGACACAGAACTAGCTCCAATTCATCAATGTAATGTAGGCATGTATTCCGTATATAGTCATACGTGCTTATGGAAAAGAACTTGCATGACATCTTTTGTCCTACCCTCCCATGGCAGCGGGGTCCTATTGGAAACTAAGGGATATTAAGGCCTCCTTTTAATAGAGAACCGGAACAAAGCATTAGCACACAGTGAATACATGAACTCCTCAAAATATGGTCATCACCGGGAGTGGTCCCGGTTATTGTCACTTCGGGGTTGCCGGATCATAACACATAGTAGGTGACTATAGACTTGCAAGATAGGATCAAGAACTCACATATATTCATGAAAACATAATAGGTTCAGATCTGAAATCATGGCACTCGGGCCCTAGTGACAAGCATTAAGCATAGCAAAGTCATAGCAACATCAATCTCAGAACATAATGGATACTAGGGATCAAACCCTAACAAAACTAACTCGATTATATGATAAATCTCATCCAACCCATCACCGTCCAGCAAGCCTACAATGGAATTACTCACATACGACGGTGAGCATCATGAAATTGGTGATGGAGGATGGTTGATGATGACGACGGCGATGAATCCCCCTCTCCGGAGCCCCGAACGGACTCCAAATCAGCCCTCCCGAGAGGTTTTAGGGCTTGGCGGCGGCTCCGTATCATAAAACGCGATGATTTCTTCTCTCTGATTTTTTTCTCATCGAAACTCAATATATGGAGGTGGAGTTCGAGTCGGAGATGCAACAGGGGGCCCACGAGGTAGGGGGGCGCACCCTGGGGGGGTGCCTCCCACCCTCGTGATCAGGGTGTGGGCCCCCTGGTCTTCATCTTTGGCGAGGATTTTTTATTGTTTTTTCTAAGATGTTCCGGGGAGTTTCAGGTCATTCCGAGAATATTTGTTTTCTGCACATAAAACAACACCATGGTAATTCTGCTGAAAACAACGTCAGTCCGGGTTAGTTCCATTCAAATCATACAAGTTAGAGTCCAAAACAAGGGCAAAAGTGTTTGGAAAAGTATATGCGACGGAGACGTATCAACTCCCCCAAGCTTAAACCCTTGCTTGTCCTCAAGCAATTCAGTTGACAAACTGAAAGAAAGAAAGAAAAACTTTTACAAACTCTATTTGCTCTTGTTGTTGTAACTATGTCAAGCCATCATTCAAGTTTTCAGCATAGATCATAACTAACCACATTTGCAATAATTCTCAGGTCTCACAATTACTCATATCAATAGCATAATCAACTAGCAAGTCATAATAATAAATCTCGGATGACAACACTTTCTCAAAACAATCATAATATGATATAACAAGATGGTATCTCGCTAGCCCTTTCTAAGACCGCAAAACATAAATGCAGAGCACCTTTAAAGATCAAGGACTGACTAGACATTGTAATTCATGGTAAAAGAGATCCAATCATAGTCATACCCAATATAAATTAATAGTAATGAATGCAAATGACAGATGTGCTCTCCAGCTAGTGCTTTTTAATAAGAGGGTGATGACTCAACATAAAAGTAAATGGATAGGCCCTTTGCAGAGGGAAGCAGGGATTTGTAGAGGTGGCAGAGCTCGGTTTTGAAATAGAGATAAATTGTATTTTAAGCGATATAGTTTCATTGTCAACGTAACAACTAAGAGATGGCGATATCTTCCATGCTAAACACATTATAGGCGGTTCCCAAACGGAATGGTAAAGTTTATACTCCCCCTCCACCAACAGGCATCAATCCATGGCTTGCTCGAAACAACGAGTGCCTCCAACATACATAAGGTCCCAGGGGGAGTTTTGTTTGCAATTAATTTTGATTTAGTTAGCATGGGACTGGGCATCCCGGTGACCAGCCATTTTCTCGCGAGTGAGGAGCGGAGTCCACACCTCTTGAGAATAACCCACCTAACGCGGAAGATAAGGACAACCTTTGTTGATACATGAACTATTCGAGCATACAAAACAGAATGATTATTTGAAGGTTTAGAGTTTGGCACATACAAATTTACTTGGAACGGCAGGTAGATACCGCATATAGGAAGGTATGGTGGACTCATCTGGAATAACTTTGGGGTTTAAGGGATTGGATGCACAAGTTGTATTCCCGCTTAGTACAAGTGAAGGCTAGCAAAAGACTGGGAAGCGACCAACTAGAGAGCGACAACAGCCATGTACATGCATTAAAATTAATAAACATTGTATGCAAGCATGAGTAGGATATAATCCACCATGAACATAAATATCGTGAAGGCTATGTTGATTTTGTTTCAACTACATGCGTGAACATGTGCCAAGTCAAGTCACTTAAATCATTCAAAGGAGGATACCACCCCATCATACCACATCATAATCATCTCAATAGCATGTTGGCACACAAGGTAAATCATTATAACTCATAGCTAATCAAGCATGGCACAAGCAACTATGATCTCTAATTGTCATTGCAAACATGTTTATTCATAATAAGATGAATCAAGAACGAGGGGCTCATCATATTTACAAAAACAAAAGAGGTCGAGTTCATACCAGCTTTTCTCATCTCAGTCAGCCCATCATATATCATCATAATTGCCTTTCACTTGCATGCGCGAACGGTGTGAATAATAATAAGAGTGTACGCGCATTGGACTAAGCTGGAATCTGCGAGCATTCAATAAACATGAGAAGACAAGGCAATATGGGCTCTGGGTTAAATCAACAATAATGCATATAAGAGCCACTTCAACAATTTAATTATGGTCTTCTCCTACTGACCCCCAAAGAAAAGAAATAAAACTATTTACACGGGAAAGCTCCCAACAAGCAAAAGAAGAACGGGAAATATTTTTGGGTTTTCTTTTTAATTATTACTACTACAGCAGAAAAATAAACTACTACTAATTTTCTT
Organism: Triticum urartu; assembly: GCF_056163025.1. Lineage (NCBI taxonomy): Eukaryota > Viridiplantae > Streptophyta > Magnoliopsida > Poales > Poaceae > Triticum > Triticum urartu. Next base: position 308,401,667 of record NC_141874.1, read on the forward strand.
TTGTTTTTCTTAAGGTTTATTAAACACACAAGAAGAAAGCAGGAAAAAGAAAATAAACTAGCATGGATATTACAGTGAAAAAGTATGAGCACCAACATTTAGCAATGAGTGTGTGTGAGCATAAATGTAATGTCGGTGACAAACACGTACTCCCCCAAGCTTAGGCTTTTGGCCTAAGTTGGTCTATGGCCACGGCTGGCCTAGCGGATATCCATAATGATAGTTGTTGGGGCCGTACTGTGATGAGGAAGAATAGTTGGGATCATACTGATGTGCAGCGGTTATCGCCTGCTGAGCTACAGCATGGAGTCGAGCTGCCTCCGCTCTCCTCTCGTACTCTTCTGCCTCCTCTCTGGTAATAAGATATCTTCCTTTTGTCTTTGAATCAAACAAGGCAGGAGCAGGGAGAGTAATACGGAAAACACGCCGTTTATCAAAACTTAAACGATATAAGAGAGGTGATTCAGGCCTCTCGACAAACTGGTGCGAAGCCATAGAGTCATAATCTAAATATGCAGGAGGCAACTCCATAACACCCTCACGAATGTCTTTCTCAAGAAAACGAGCTAAGCGGGTTGCATAAATTCCTCCAAAGAAATCTCCATTATGTCTATTATGATGCAACCTACGAGCTACAATGGCTCCCATATGATAAGATTGGTCTCCTAACACAGCACTCCTAAGAATGCTAAGATCAGGGACGCACATGTGACATGCTTCATCCTTAGCATTTATGCATCTACCGATGAAGAGAGCAAAATAATGTATAGCAGGAAAGTGAATGCTCCCTATGGTACCCTGCGTTATATCTCTAGATTCCCCCACAGTTATACTAGCAAGAAAGTTTCTAAATTCAGATTTAGGGGGATCCCTAACACTACCCCATGATGGAAGTTCGCAAGTAGAAGTGAAATCCTCTAGGTCCATGGTATAAGATTTGTCATAAAGATCAAACATGACTGATGGAGAATTACGCGAAGATGAATACTCAAACCTCCTCACAAATGAACTTGTGAGATCATGATACTGGGGGCATTTGTTAGCCTCAAAATCTTCAAGACCGGCATTGCGCAAATATGCTTTGAATTCTTCTCTAATTCCCGCACGGTCCATAAAATTTTCCGACGGCCATTCGCAAGGCCGTACTGGAGCGTCTCTTGGTGGATCCTCATCAACATCGCACATAGCAATCCTGGGTCCTTGATTCTTAGAGGAACCACCTTGGAACATCTTCCTAAACATATTGTTTTTCTCTGAAAAATTCTGAATTTTTTAGTAACTTCAAAATAAAAGTAAACCAACTTCAATAAAACTGATAGCAACTACTCCTACAAGTGCCTAGAGCCTATATCAAGCATTACAACTACTTGGAACCATATAAATTTGACATGCAAGCTCAAGAACATGGTCACCTATGCAGCAAAAATTTGCAAAGAATAAAGCACTAGAATAAAAACTAATTGGACCAATGGAGGAGTCACATACCAAGGAACAATCTCCCCAAGCAGTTTTGCGAGAGCTGCTTTGAGCAAGGAGATCGAAAATCACAGCAAAAGTGGCCGGAACTCGTGCTTGAGTTGGTTTTTCGGGTTTGTGTGAGATAGAGGAAGAAGATGGGTGCTGGGATAAGTGGAGGAGGGCCACCGTGGGCCCACGAGGCAGGGGGGCGCGCCCTATAGGGGGGGGCGCCCACCACCCTCGTGGCCAGGTGGCAGCTCCTCCCGCGGTAATTTTTGCACGGTAAATCCTCCAATATTCCCGAAAAAATCATATTAAATTGGCAAGTCATTCTGAGGACTTTTATTTTTGGGATATTTTTATATTGCACGGATAAGTCAGGAAACAGACAGAAAATACTATTTTTACTTTATTTAATATAAATATTAGAAAGTAAAAGTGGAGTACAGATGGTTGTGCTTCTAGTTTCATCCATCTCATGCTCATCAAAAAGAATCCACTAACAAGGTTGATCAAGTCTTGTTAACAAACTCATTCCGATAATCATGAAACCGGAGAAATTTCGAATAACACTAAGTTACCTCAACGGGGATATGCACATCCCCTATAATAAGAATATCATATTTCTTCTTGACAGTAGGAAGAGGAAATTCAAAATCTCCGAATATAATCGATGAAATTTTTCCAATAGAGTTGATACTATGAACTTGAGATTGTTTCCTCGGAAAGTGTACCGTATGCTCATTACCATTAACATGAAAAGTGACATTGCCTTTGTTGCAATCAATAACAGCCCTGCAGTATTAAGAAAAGGTCTTCCAAGAATAATAGACATACTATCATCCTCGGGAATATCAAGAATAACAAAGTCCGTTAAAATAGTAACGTTTGCAACCACAACAGGCACATCCTCACAGATACCGACAGGTATAGCAGTTGATTTATCGGCCATTTGCAAAGATATTTCAGTAGGTGTCAGCTTATTCAAGTCAAGTCTACGATATAAAGAGAGAGGCATAACACTAACACCGGCTCCAAGATCACATAAAGCAGTTTTGATATAATTTGTTTTAATGGAGCAAGGTATAGTAGGTACTCCGGGGTCTCCAAGTTTCTTTGGTATTCCACCCTTAAAAGTATAATTAGCAAGCATGGTGGAAATTTTAGCTTCCGGTATCTTTCTTTTATTAGTAATGATATCCTTCATATATTTAGCATAAGGATTTGTTTTAAGCACATCAGTTAATCTCATACGCAAAAAGATAGGCCTAATCATTTCAGCAAAGCGCTCAAAATCCTCATCATCCTTTTTCTTGGATGGTTTCGGAGGAAAAGGCATAGGTTTCTGAGCCCAAGGTTCCCTTTCTTTACCATGTTTCGTAGCAACAAAGTCTCTTTTATCATAACATTGATTCTTTGATTGTGGGTTATCAAGATCAACAGCAGGTTCAATTTCTACATCATTATCATTACTAGGTTGAGCATCATCATGAACATCATCATTAATATTTTTACTAGGTTCATGTTCATTACTAGATTGTGTTTCAGTATCAGACATAGAAATATCATTTGGATTATCAGGTGGTTCAGCAATAGGTTCACTAGAAGTTTGCACAGTTCTATCATTTTTCTTCTTCTTTTTAGAAGAACTAGGAATATCAATATTATTTCTTTGAGAATATTGCTCGATTCTCTTAGGGTGGCCTTCAGGATACAAAGGTTCTTGAGTCATTCTACCAGTTCTAGTAGCCACTCTAACAGCATAATCATTTTTCTTACTATTCATTTCATCAAGCACTTCTTTTTGAGCCTTAAGTACTTGTTCCACTTGAGTGGTAACTATAGAAGCATGTTTGCTAACAAGTTTAAGTTCACCTTTAATGTTAGCCATATAATCACCCAAGTATTTAAGCATATCGGAATCATATTTCAATTGTCTACCAAAATAAGCATTGAAATTTTCTTGTTTGCCATAAAATAATCAAACTCATCAAAGCATTTCCTAGCAGGCTTATAGTGAGGGATATCACCTTCATCAAATCTATAGAGAGAATTTACCTTTACTACCTGTGTCGGGATATCGGGATCAGGAGGTTCTTCAGTAAATAAATAATTAAGATCATATGTTTCTTCAACAGGCAGTGAATTAAGACCATGTATTTCTTCAATAGGTGGTAAATTCTTAACATCTTCAGCTTTAATACCTTTTTCTTTCGTAGATTTCTTTGCCTCTTACATATCTTCAGGACTGAGGAATAAAACACCTCTCTTCTTCGGAGTTGGTTTAAGAATAGGCTCAGTAATTGGAGCAAGAGCTGGCTCAGGAGTTGGCTCAGGAGTTGGCTCAGGAGGTGCCCAATTATTTTCATTTGTCAACATATTATTCAATAGAATTTCAGCTTCATCCAGTGTTCTTTCCCTGAAAAGAGAACCATCACAACTATCCAGGTAATCTCTGGAAGCATCGGTTAGTCCATTATAAAAGATATTAAGTATTTCAGGTTTCTTAAGAGGATGATCAGGCAAAGCATTAAATAACTTGAGAAGCCTCCCCTCAGCTTGTGGGAGACTCTCTTCTTTAATTTGCACGAAGTTGTATATTTCCCTCAAAGCAGCTTGTTTCTTATGAGCAGGGAAATATTTAGCATAGAAGTAATAAATCATATCTTGGGGACTACGCACACAACCAGGATCAAGAGAATTAAACCATATCTTAGCATCACCCTTTAATGAGAACAGAAATATTTTGAGTATATAAAAGTAATGCGATCCCTCATCATTAGTGAACAGGGAAGCTATATCATTTAACTTAGTAAGATGTGCCACAACAGTTTCAGATTCATAGCCATAAACGGATCAGATTCAACCAAAGTAATTATATCAGGATCAACAGAGAATTCATAATCCTTATCAGGAACACAAATAGGTGAAGTAGCAAAAGCGGGGTCAGGTCTCATTTTATCTCTAAGTGATTCTTTGTTCCATTTAATTAATAACCTCTTAAGCTCATATCTATCTTTGCAAGCTAAAATAGCGGCAGAAGATTCCATATCAAAAAGATAACCCTCAGGAATAACAGGCATATTTTCATCATCACTATCATCATCGTATTCAGATTCAATAATTTATTTTTCTCTAGCCCTAGCAATTTGTTCATCAAGAAATTCACTAAGGGGCACAGTAGTATCAGGCATAGAAGCAGTTTCATCATAAGTATCATGCATAGCAGAAGTGGCATCATCAATAACATGCGACATATCAGAACGAATAGCAGAAGCAGGTGTAGGTGTCGCTAGCTTACTCATAATAGAAGGTGAATCAAGTGCAGAGCTAGATGGCAGTTCCTTACCACCCCTCGTAGTTGAGGGATAGATCTTGGATTTTGGATCTCTCAAGTTCTTCATAGTGTCCAGCAGATATAAATCCCAAGTGACTCAAAGAATAGAGCTATGCTCCCCGGCAACGGCGCCAGAAATTAGTCTTGATAACCCAGAAGTATAGGGGATTGCAACATCTTTCGAGGGTAGAGTATTCAACCCAAATTTATTGATTCGACACAAGGGGAGCCAAAGAATATTCTCAAGTATTAGCAGCTGAGTTGTCAATTCAACCACATCTGGAAACTTAGTATCTGCAACAAAGTCTTTAGTAGCAAAGTAATATGATAGTGGTCGTAGCTGCAACAAAAGTAAAGACAGCAAAAGTAATGTTTTTGGTATTTTGTAGTGACTATAACAGTAGCAGCGGGAAGTAAATAAGCGAGAACTAGTATATGGAAAACTCGTAGGCACCAGATCAGTGATGGATAATTATGCCAGATGTGGTTCATCATGTAACAGTCATAACATAGGGTGACACAGAACTAGCTCCAATTCATCAATGTAATGTAGGCATGTATTCCGTATATAGTCATACGTGCTTATGGAAAAGAACTTGCATGACATCTTTTGTCCTACCCTCCCGTGGCAGCGGGGTCCTATTGGAAACTAAGAGATATTAAGGCCTCCTTTTAATAGAGAACCGGAACAAAGAATTAGCACATAGTGAATACATGAACTCCTCAAACTATGGTCATCACTGGGAGTGGTCCCGATTATTGTCACTTCGGGGTTGCCGGATCATAACACATAGTTGGTGACTATAGACTTGCAAGATAGGATCAAGAACTCACATATATTCATGAAAACATAATAGGTTCAGATCTGAAATCATGGCACGCGGGCCCTAGTGACAAGCATTAAGCATAGCAAAGTCATAGCAACATCAATCACAGAACATAATGGATACTAGGGATCAAACCCTAACAAAACTAACTCGATTACATGATAAATCTCATCCAACCCATCACTGTCCAGCAAGCCTACGATGGAATTACTCACGCACGGCGGTGAGTATCATGAAATTGGTGATGGAGGATGGTTGATGATGACGACGGCGATGAATCCCCCTCTCCGGAGCCCAGAACGGACTCCAAATCAGCCCTCCCAAGAGGTTTTAGGGCTTGGCGGCGGCTCCGTATCGTAAAACGCACTGATTTCTTCTCTCTGATTTTTTTCTCATCAAAACTCAATATATGGAGGTGGAGTTGGAGTCGGAGATGCAACAGGGGGCCCACAAGGTAGGGGGCGCACCCTAGGGGGGGCGTGCCCCCCACCCTCTTGAGAAGGGTGTGGGGCCCCTGGTCTTCATCTTTGGCGAGGATTTTTTATTGTTTTTTCTAAGATGTTCCGTGGAGTTTCAGGTCATTCTGAGAATATTTGTTTTCTGCACATAAAACAACACCATGGTAATTCTGTTAAAAACAGTGTCAGTCCGGGTTAGTTCCATTCAAATCATACAAGTTAGTGTCCAAAACAAGGGCAAAAGTGTTTGGAAAATTAGATACGACGGAGACATATCAGTACTCCGGGATGTCCTAGGACAACACTGGATTCTCCAGGTGCCCGCAACCAATCCACCCAGATGTGTATTTAAGAGCCACCTTAAGTTAACCATTAATTAACATCTCACATCTGTCATGGATACACTCAAACCCAATCCACGTCTACGAGCATAGTATAGCACTATAAGCATAGTGTAGAAGTAACTCCCAAGTGTTTGATAATAAAAGGGCAATAGGTTCTACCTCATCATCTACTTCCCAAACCCACATGTTAATAGATCCTACTCATGCTAATGTTTGAGGATTGTAACTAATGCATAAAAACTGGGTAACAAAGGGGTATGATCAATGTGTTACTTGCCTTGCTGATGATCCGCAAACCCTAGAGACTCGTAGTAGCACGCTGCGCACTCCAGGTATTCTATCGCAAACAAACAATGGCATACATAAGCACTCAAGCATAGATGCAAGGGTAAAACTCCAATAAGAAGATCCAAATCTGAAATTTCAACTGAAGAGGTCGATTTGCAAAAAGAAACGGCCAAATCGGAGCTATGGAACTGAAACTACGGTCAAAATAGCTTCGAATTCAAATCTGCTTGAAACCAAAATTTTAAATTGTCAAAATCATGTTCAAGTTGATTAAACAGAAAGAGGGGCTCAAGACGAAGACTTTGGCATTGGTTTCACTAGATTTGGACGAACGGATGAAAAGTTGCGAGGGTTTGAAGATCAGGGGCTAATCTACGATAAAAATAATCACGGATAGGTCCCTGGCTGAAAATAAATGGAAAAAGAAAAATCTATCGGACAAACGTCCGCTAACAGAGACAAACGGGCGAATTCGTTCGCTAAAACGAACGAACGGACGAATGAACGCTAAATAAGTAAAGCAAAGAAAAACCGAACCAATCTAAAATAAATAAATAAAACCGAACTAGGGTTTTTAAGAAAGCCGGCGGTTTTTACCTAAAACCAAAAAAACCGGCGGAGGCGGGATTCCGGCGAGGACGGGCGGCGGGGCTGCGCGGGACGGCGAGGCGAGGCACGACGCAGGCGGCAGAGTGCGGCGCGGGCCGCGCGGCGCGGCGGCGGCCCGACGGTCGGCGGCGCGGCGGAGCTGCGGCTGCTGCTTGTTGCTGATGCGGCTGCGGCGGGGTGGCGAAGTGGGGCGGGGGTGGCGGCTATTTAAGGGGGGAGGGGCTGGGCGGCTTGGGGGAGGGGCCGGGCGGCGGGGAGGCCGACTCGGCCACAACGGTGATGGCGGCGGCGCGTGCTGGAGCGGGACTCCCGCTCGGGGTCGGGGGTGATGCGGCTGGGTCGGCTTGGCCGCTGGCCCAGTTTGGTCCAGAAAGTTTTTTTTAACTATTCCACCGAAAGAAAAATCCTAAAGAAGTATAAAAAATTCTAAAAATGCCAAAATCAATTTTCACCGTCTAAATAAAATATTCACAACATAGTGAACACTTTCTTGGCCTAAAAATGCAATTTTGAAAAATGCATATTTTTCTAATTCATATAAAATAGCAATAAAATCCAAATAAAATAATTTATTTGATTTTAACATTTTTTTCTCTAGTATTTCTTTCATTTTGGAGAAGTCATATCATCTCCTCTCTCTTATTTTTAATATTGGAAATATTTTCGGAGAGAAAAAATAACTAAAACCAAAATGATCCTCTTTTCTATATTTGAGAAAATTCAAATATGAAAATAGATGAAATCGCCAACTCTCTCCGTGGGTCCTTGAGTTGCTTAGAATTTCTAGGATCGCAAACGAAATGCAAATAAAATTGTGAGATGCATATGATGACCTATGTATAACATTCCAAATCAAAAATTTGGGATGTTACAACAGTGCAACAAAAGGTCACAATAGCAATGAGGTGAAGTAGATAACCCTGTTTACACAGAGGTGCAATGGAAACAACAAGTGGTCAATAATGGTGGATGACACAGAATCCAACAAAAAGAAGCATCTAACTTATCTAATTGGGAAAGAAAGCAAGACAGTAGCATTTCTCAAACGGTGGCATTGATTCATATTAACAAAGAGATTATATTCTATACCTACTAATAAAGCAAGGTGCGTTTCTCCAATTTTTTCATCTGTTCACCATCGAGAAGTTTTTTCTATTCGAGGTGGTACTAATTTTTTGTTCGTTCTCTATTAGAAAAGGAAAAACACCCGAATTTCATACATGGGCCGCCAATAGTGTGGCCCAGCAAAGCCAGCCTGTTTATTTTCGTGCCCACGTAAGTAGCAAAACTCTATTTATTGTAGTGAGCGTCAAATAGCAGCAAATTCGCACATGGCCACCAAGCTGGGCTGACCCGTTTTCTTTTTCTTTGTTATATTGCAGTGAGCATCAAATAGCAGCAAACTCTATTAATTTTGTGCCCATTCAACTGGAAAACTCCTATTAATCGCACTGAGCGTCAAATATTTACAAATTCGCGCAGGGCCCCCTAGCTGGGCTGAACTATTTTTTCTGGTTCCGTGTTATGTTTCTATTTTTCTTTTTCCATTTCTTTCTTTCTTTCTTTCCCGTTTCTTTTGTCTTATTTCCTTTCAAGTTTATTTTTCTTTCTCCCTTTTTCATAAATTCTAAAAAATTCAGAACAGTTCATATTATTAGAAAAACTCGATTTTTTAAAAAGATCCAAAGTTTTAAAATAGTTTTTTTTGAAAAACGTTCAGAATATTAAAATTTTGTTCTCATTCCAAAATTGGTACAGATGTTTTTTAAATGTTCCATTTTTCTTTGTCTTTCCAAAGTTTTTCGGGTTTTCCAAAAAAAGCATTTAAAAAATGTTCCAAATATGAACAATATTCTCTTTTTGGTGAAATATTCGCAAATTCAGAATAATGTCCGAGGTTAAAGAAAAACATTTTAAAAAATTGTTCTGAGTGTTCAAAATGTTTTTCCTTTTCCAAAAGCAATCACAAATTCGAAAAATGTTCTTGTTATTTTAAAAGGTTCGTGTTTTTAAATTAAATTGTGAATTTCGAATGATTCAAATTTTGTTGTATATATTTAAAAACTTTTTCCCGTTTCTATATCTTTTTCTTTCCTGTTTCTTTTCTCTTTCTTTCTTTCAAGCTTATTTTTCTTTCTCCCTTTTTTGTAAATTTAAAATTTTCAAAAAAGTTCATAATACCAGAAAAATTCGAATTTTGAAATATATTCCGATTTGAAAATTCTGAAATATATTTCTTTTTGAAAAAAATTCGGAACATTAAATCTTTGCTCTCATTCTAAAATAGTGACAAATCTGCATAGGGCGCCCAAGCTTGCGTGAACCGTTTTCTTCCTTTTGTTCTGTGTTAGGTTTGTATTTTTCTTTTTTTTCCCGTTTCTTTTGTCTTTTTCCTTTCAAATTTATTTTTCTTTCTCCTTTTCTCATAAATTCAAAAATTTCAAAAAAGTTCAGATTATTAGGAAAATTGGAATTTTTTTAAAAATGTCAAAAATTTGAAAATATATTATGTTTTGAAAAATGTTTGAAATACAAAAAATGTTCTCATTCCAAAATTGGTATATATTTTTATACACGTTCCATTTTTTCTTGTGTTTTCCAAATCTATTTGAGATTTTCCAAAAAAAATCATTTTAATAATGTTTGAAATATGAAAAATATTCTTGTTTTGGTGCAATGTTCGCAAATTCAGAATAATGACCGAGTTTAAAGAAACACATTTAAAAAAATCTGAATGTTCAAAATGTGTTTCCTTTTTAAAAACCAATCACAAATTCAAAAAGTTTTCAAGTTATTTTAAAAGGTTCATGATTTCACATAGAAGGGACATTGGTGTCTGGTGATGTGCTAAATATGCTAATGAAACATGATTTATGCGCTACAATTAGTAATTCATCCTGTTACGCAATCATAAGAGAGAATGGTCGAAACTACCGTGCCCCGAAGGTCGCCACGTAGCTACCAAATGAGGAGGTAGACACAACCCCGACACAGAGGCGGACCCGGAGAAAAAAAGGCACAAGTTAGATGGTTGTCGGCACACCGACTAATCCCACCACTATCAAGATCTCATAGGACAAACATGACCCGCGAGAAGTCCACAACACCTCTCTCTATCACATCGCTATGCTGATCATTTTTCTTTGACATGTTATGGTGATCTTTTTGGTGGACACATCAATTATCTCTCCCATTGCTTCCGGCAAAGAAATATCTCTCCCGTTGCAACGCACGGGCATATGTGCTAGTAACAATAAAATTTGTTAAACATGTAATTTGCTTTTAACTGTGGCATTGCATCAATTTTCTAGCGGCATTATTGGAGGGTGTTTGCTTACAAGGACTTTTTGGTGTAGGGACTAAAAAAGTCCGTTTTAGTCCCATCTAAACCAAACAGGAGGGACTTTTAGGGACTAAAAGTGGGAATTCGGGACGAAAGAAAGAAGACCCCGAGGGAGAGTCTTTTTGGGACTTTTTTCCAACAGTTGCCCCTGCCCCGCATCGCACCTTATCTCTGTTAGTTCATTACTTAGGGTAACATGGTCTTTTAGCATGTAATTTAATAACCTATAGTCCATGTATAGTCCTTGGAACCAAGCAGGTAGGGACTAGGGACTTTTTAGTTGGGACTAAAAAAGTACTAGGACTTTTTAGCCAAACAGGGCCTTAGATTAACAACAGCTAAAGAGTTGCACGGGACAATGGACTCACCATCACCATGTGCATCTACTGATGTATGAAGGGGTGATGCACAGCCTGTTGCAAGAAAGAACAAACAACCAAGGAGCATATTTGTTTTGGTCCCAGTTTTGTTATCTTTAGACACCTTTCCCTATGTGAGGCGGCAAATCTAGTCCCGCTAAAACTCTATAGCCTTGTCCCCCAAAACAAAAAGATTAGATCATTACAGATGTGCGTACGCCTTTTCGACCAACGTAGGTGCTGGATAGCCAGTCTGTACTAGTACTTTCCCCCCTTCCTTTCCTCTTTGAACCACCTCCTAGATTCATGCTATACAACTTTCCCCACTACTTTCCCCCTTTCCTTTCCTCTTTGAACCACGTCCTAGATTCATGCAATACAACTTTCCCCACTACTTTCCCCCCTTCCTTTCCTTTTTGAACCACGTCCTAGATTCATGTGATACAACTTCCCCCCCCCCATTCCTTTCCTCTTTGAACCACGTCCTAGATTCATGCTATACAACTTTCCCCACTACTTTCCTATTTAATCCAACACCAAGATTCGAGTGCAGAAGCGGAAAAAGCCCACATGCATCTAGAGCAATGCATGTGGAATTAAGTAAATTATACCTTAAGGTTCTTGGGGTGTGGTTTGATGGGTGATTGAAGGCCGTTCTTCCCACACTATGTACGGCGGCGAGGAACAAGGGGTCTGAGGCCCTCCCGCACCGCCGTTGGGTGAAAGAGAACAGCTGCGCTAGTAGTGGATTCCCTCCCTTGCCGACGGCGACAGCGTTAAGCCTCCTTCCCTTCCCGGCAGACGGATCCTGCCGGCTCTTTGACCAATAGTGAGGGGAGAGAGACAGAGAGGCCAACAAAGTCTTGTTTAGATCTGGAGAGGGTGAGAGAGTGTGAAGAGAGCAACTACAAGCGACGAGGCTCCAGCGTGTATATATATAGTGGAGAGAGAGTGTGAAGAGTGCAAACCCTAGAAAACAAGAAAGAAGTCAAACAAAAACAAAATTATGCTCAAGAGTGGTTATCGAACCCGAGACCTCTAGTTTGATGAGCGAATAGGCTAGCCAAATACACCACCCTCACGTTATGTTTAACGAGAGGAAAGTAACCTTTTATACATTCCTGCATTCGTGTGACAAGCATGCCGTGTTTTTTTGCGTGGGAGTCATTGGGATTTAAATCATAACTGTGTCATGTGGCTTTGGCGGTAAGGTCTTTTGGGATTTAAAGCAGTGTTGGTAGTACAGAAATCACTATTCAAGATATCTTCCGATATTCTGATAAATCGACCGATTTATCACTTATCGTTGTCTGGCCGATAGATCAGCTGATATGGCGATAAATCGGCCAATATGCCGATAAACTTGCCGATTTACCCCTTATCATGGGTCGACCGATAAGCGATATCCCCAACATTGACATAAATAATGCAGCCTTAGTCACCTTACCTCTCTCCACATAGTATGTTGGTTCCCACCAGTCAGAGGGTGAAACAAACTAATTAATAAGAAAAATGTTAGTACGCGAAATACAAATTAATATAATTTTTTGTGACATGCATGAACATTTTGTTAGTTCAATCTATGGTCAAAATTTGACACAAAATACAATGAAGACCAATAAACCAGGACGGAGGTAGTACGAGAAGTTTGCCGTTGGAAGCGAGCCGATCTGGCTCTCCTGAGCTAGCAAGGTTTTTCTAGCCCACCCAAACTAGCTGGCCCACAAAACCTAACATATTTTAACAGTTACAAACGCCTAAGCTTGCCCGGCTAGGCTATAAACTATTCTTGCTAAGGATCCAAACGCTCCCTAAGTAACTCGCACGATATTCCTATTCTATGAACATGTGCGTGCGTGCGTGTGTGAGTGTGTTTAACAGCATGTGTGTGTTAGAGAGAGCGACACATCGACCTACTCCTATAGAGAGATGGTGTGTAGTGTATGATTTAGTTGCGAGAGTCGGTGCATCCTCTCGTTTCCGGGCGTCCGGTCAGGACAGGCGGACCGCTGCCACACCCGCTCCTGACTAGCCCAGCTCACCCAAAGCCCCTCCATCGCCCGCGCGCTTCCCGTCCAAAACGGTCAGCACCGCTCCAAAGAATCGGTGCCGCATTCATGCCCGGGCAGAGCGGACGCGACCTCTCACTGGCGCGTGCCTTGAAGAGAGAAGCGGATTCAAGAGTGATGGTTGCTTCATCCGTCCAACTTACTGTTGGGTCTATGTGATTTGACGGCCCATTGGTCATTATTACTGAGGTGGTAGGAGTGTTGGATGTCCCACGCTTTCGGCAAAAGGAGGTACTACTAGATTAAAATTTTCTCCATTCTTACAATGGAGGAGTGAGAGAGCAGTGAAAACATGCAGGCTCAGTGATTACATGGCCCACCTCACATTATCACCATATTTTCTGGACACTGTGCGACACCTAACTCTTTACATATTACTCCCTCCGTTCCTAAATACTATAAGTCTTTTTAGACATTTCAAATGGAATACAACATATGGATGTATGTAGACATATTTTAGAGTGTAGATTCACTCATTTTACTCTGTATGTAGTCACTTGGTGGAATCTCTAGAAAGACTTATATTTGGGAACTGAGGGAGTACTAGTATAGTACGTATTGTAATTTATCAGCGAGATAAATTTGTACAATGCTATGAAGCTTCCAGCTTCCACCTTTCTCTATGTTTGACCGAGGAAGCAGCCATCATCTCACTCCTCATTGAATATCCATCTGCTGCTACCTCCGCGAATAAATAAAAATCCGCTTCTACCTCCGTATCATGGTTAATAATATAGCCATGTCAATCACGACATAGAAATATCATTCACTAATACGATAGGGATGGATCTAAGGCTGGTGATTTTTATTACTTTGTCTCTTTCTCTTTTTGTCTCATTTACTCATTCTACATAGGAGCACGTGTAGAGGATGGCTATTCCTTTCGATGGGACTTCTTCATGGGGTTTAAGACTAAGGCTGGTCATAGTGGGGAGTAATTTGACTAGTAACATGCTTTTGTTACTAGTCCATGTTACTACCTTCATAATGGGTAGTAACATATAGATGGTAACATACAAACCTTCATTAATTGAGACATAGACTCATTTTACCTCGGGGTGTGTTATGTTACAGTAACATATTATGTTACCACAAGCATCTCTTCCCTCATTCACTCCATGCCACATAAGCAAATTTGTCTCGGGATGTGTCATGTTACTACATAAGTTACTCCCACTATGACTAGCCTAAGCAGCTCTGAATTATGCCCGCTGCCCACCACTCTGAATCGTGCCATCTATGATAGGGAGTAGTCCCATTGCAACAATGATGTCCACTAGGTCTAGCACGTCATGTAAGAAGAGACTGCCATGCAAAACATACATCTTGTTGCCTTCTTCCTCGTACAGTATGTACCATTGGTACGTACTACTAGTACTACTACTCGTTCTCCTATAAACCTTGCACTTGGCGTCTCCAAAATATTAACCTTGCAATTGGCTCTTCGCCTCTTTGGGAAGTCGAGCAATAATGGTACTGCAGTATATATCGTTTTGGCTATATGAGACCGAATGAATTGCTGCACATCCACCACGTGGGCGAGGGAGAGAGTGTACTATTACGTCTGTTTCAATATTGACTACATACGGAGCAAAATGAGTGAATCTACACTCTAAAATACGTCTATATACATCAGTGTTTGGAGTATGTACTAGTAGTTCATATTGAAATCTACTAAAGTACATATATTCCAAACAATATGATAATCTCTCTAACCAAGATAGGGACGAGGAGTAAACGGAGGGAGTAGTAAAATTTTCTCCTCGTACTACGAGCCACCGCGTGCGTGGGCAAGGGAGCGGGCGTAAGGCGTAGTAAGCAAGCTTCACCTCGTCCTACGAGCCACCGTGCCCGTGGGCGCGGGAGACGGCGTACTAAGCAAGCTTCTCCTTGTTTTGCGAGTTGATGGGACACATCCAAAGTAATACACATAGAGCATCCCGAGTGTATAGAGCATTGCCTCTAAGGTAGGCCCCTCATGGTTTGCCTCTCTTTTAAAATAACACGTCAAGTTGCAATTTGTTTGTTCACCCGTGGTAGATGATCCTCCATCAAGTGGACAACCAGTACACGTGTCAAATTACCACGTGGGCTGCCTTTTTGTACAGAAATGAGCTCCACCGTGTACCCGCGCGGGTGTGGTTGGGAAAGAGAAGGGAGTACGTGCGCCATGCGCGCACCTCTTCTCTTCGTGCACCTCACCCACCTACGTGGGTGTGTGTGAGAGAGATGCAAACCTAGATAGATGGCGTGTGCGTTCATGAGTGTTTTTTGTTTGGGGGTGATTTCGTGAATGTATTTGTGGGAATATGTGTCCATGACATCTCAAACAAAAATTTGACACATGCAATGTGTGTGAAATAGAGGCCTACCGATATCATACATAGATGCGGTGATCCACGAGAAGAGAGGGAGGGGTCATAGATATTGATAGAGTCAAAGAGAGGATCAAGTGGGTGGGTGCGAGAT
This sequence comes from Triticum urartu, assembly GCF_056163025.1. Lineage (NCBI taxonomy): Eukaryota > Viridiplantae > Streptophyta > Magnoliopsida > Poales > Poaceae > Triticum > Triticum urartu. The sequence continues at coordinate 308,417,228 of NC_141874.1, forward strand.
CGATGAAGAGAGCCATTGAAATTGTGCGTGTGCAAGTCAAAGATATAGGGCGACTAACCTACCGGAACATCGGAGGGCACATGACAAGTTTGTGTGTGGCAGGGAGACATTACTAGAGCGCTCGACATATCGGTGTGTGGGGGAGGAGGGGGGAGGCAGAGGCCTAAACTAGAGAGGTAGAATGACTCGTGTATGTGTTGAGAAGGAGAGACCCAGCTATGTCTTGAGGGAGATCGGTCGACATCCATACATAACTGAAGGACGGGAAATAGGTTGGACAGAGAGAGAGAGAGAGGAGAGAGAGCGGGGAGAAGGGTAGAGTGTTGGATGGGTGATGGAGATGCTTCTCGAAGATGGTGGGAGAGGCCTACTAGACAAACTGAGGGTAGAACTGCAATATTATCAATAAGTGTGGGGATGTGTTTCTGTGTGTGCATGTGTGTGATAGATGTGTCAGGACGCATGCATGGATGATGAACGAGAACCATGTGTTTGGTAAGCAAACCAAACTAGATAGGTAAATCATTGTTGTTTGTCGGAGGAAGGGACAGACATAACTAATGAGGTAGATCGATCGACGCGTGGGGAAAACGAGTTATAAGGACCTAGCTAGCTATATGTATAGCAGGAGATCGGTCGGTGTACATCCATTTGTTAGAGGCAAATAAGGCCCAGTGAGACGAATAGACAGAGAGAATGGAGCTAGGAGGTGGTGCGAGATGCCGAGCTACAAGCTAGATAGGGGGAGGAGTGTGCGATTGTGAGATCGATGAAAAGAGGGGCGAGAGTTTACACGTGTGTGGGACCATATAAGAGACACGAGGCATGGACACAGAAAGGAGGTGATGGAAGGTGCGTGTGTATGTTGTAGGCATACATCGCTAGAGAGGTTTATCGATCGGTGTGTGTCGGAAAGGAGTTGTGGAGACTATGGGAGAACGACCTAAAAAAAGAATGTGCGCGATGGATAGAATGCTGAGGGAGGGGGAGGGCGAGGAGGGTGTGTGCATGCACGAGTGAAAGTTAGTGTTAGCTACAAAGGTTAGAGGATTGTGTGGGTGTGAGAGACTAACAAAGATGATAATTTGACATGAAAGTGGATTCATATATTTGAATAGGAGATCATAGTGTTATAAACATATGCATGCATGAATATAGTGGTGATACGCGTGTTGTGGTTTTGCACATGTTATACCATAACGTGATAATGCATGGCATTTGCAACTCATAGCTAAATGTCGAACAATCTAAACCATACTATACATCGAACAATCTCACATTTTATTTGAATTTGTGATAATGTCACTAGTACAGCGATCTCCTAAACAAACGGTTTAAAACCCCTTTCCGCGACGGCATCTGGAACCGTCGCCAAGTGAGTGTGGGCGATAGGGGGGTCCTTCCCACATGACCCAGAAACCGTCAGGGATATGCCCTCCTGGCACACACATTTGGCAAAATGAGGTCGTGTGCGACCGATGAGCGCTCAAATACGGAAATACGTATAGTAGAGCTAAAAATACAATTATATGGCGAAATTGTTTCCGGACGCATGTACATCACACACAGACAATCCCCGCTAAACGTTTCCATTCGTATGTACATACCACATAGTCGCTCGAAGGAAACTCGTTCCCAGGTACATCACACACAATTTTTCCCATTAAATCACTTGCATTATTAAATATATCACACACGGTCCATGGAAGAAACTGTATGGCAAAGACTATCCATCACACACAGTTTTCATGTGGTAAATGTTTGCGCAAGGTGGCCTAACACAAACAGTTTTCAAGAGAAAGTCGTGTGTGATTGTTCATTGATCCAACACGGTTTATTCCTAGAAAATGTGTGCGTTGCCTAAGGTCATCGCCCACGGTATTTTTTTAACAACCGTTTGCAATAGCAAAACCCAATTAGCAGGCTAATTATCCGATTATTCATAATCCATTTATTAATCTAATTGATAGTTCATATTAAGCTCACAATATATTTCATTTTCATAATTGAAATACATCAAAGTACAACATCATATAGCTTCAGAACTCGGCTACCCCATTACACAACTACACCAGGACCGAGTTTCACATGCAACATCTATAACCTTTCGAAGTACATAGACAGATGTATCTCATCTGGAAAACTGATGAAGCAGAAGGAGAATATTGATCCTTCATTGATGTTGAAGGTCTTTGTAACTTTAGGCCAGTGCATGTGGATGATTGACCGTCCATCATTCGTCCTCTTCAGGGACACTTCAATACTGAATTGTGGGTGCTGTATGAATACCTTCCTCGCCTCCTGACCATATAGGTGGTTTGAGAGGTAATCATGAGTGAACTGCTTTGGAAATGCCTGAAAACAAGGATGTGCATAAATATTTTCTCTATATTGGAAATGGGGCAAAGGAATAAAAAAGGCAAGGTATAATAGTTAGTACCATCCTGTAGTGAACTGATGTCTTCTTCATTGTGCAGACAAAGATCTTGTTGTTTTTTGTCGCCAATTTCTTTATCCTAACAATATTTCTGAGTTTCTTGACTTGACTGATATTCGTGGACAACTCATTTCCCCATATGCAAAAATGGTCGAACAGTGGGTCAAAACCTCTGACAGCAGGACCTACATGTGCAAGACCAAATTGTTAAAAACCTAAATATTAGAATGGTTCCTGCAATTGCACAATAATGTGCTATTGGACAACATACCATGCACGTGCTAACCTCGATTGTAAACCTCGGTGCTTCTCATTGTTTCCCTGCAACACATATAAGGTAGTTAGTCATCAGGTTAAGTAAGGGTCGCATGCTATCAGTAAAATATGTTGATGAAAAATAATCACATTGCAAATTCATCAGATTAATTCAAGCCACAGGGAAAACCCATTTATCCAAACCAAGCATGATTAAGAACTAGGAAATATAGCACTTGTATATGTTTCTCATGTATTAAGTGCAGCCAAATTCGATTTATTCCTCACATGCACAACAATACAAAATTCTACCCACGACAATTGGACATCGCATTGCAGAATTGAACCAAGCAGTTAACTAAACACCACAACAAATGAACCAAACATTAACTGAGCACCACATTGCACAATATAGCATTGAACCAAGCAGTTAACTAAACACCACAACAAATGAACCGAACATTAACTGAGCACCACATTGCACAATATAACATACTCCTAATAGAAGATCAGATAGTTAACCAAACAGTTAACTACAGCCAATTGTAGCAATTGTATTTGTTTCTCATGTATTTACTACAGACAAATTCAATTTATTCCTCACATGGTATACAATAACAGAATGCACCCACAATTTTGTAAAGATAAATTTGATTTATTTCTCACATGGAAGACAATACAAAATTACAGCCTGAAGAATTGAACATCACAATTGCAGAATTGAACCAAATAGTTAACTGAAGACGACAACTAATTAACAAAATAGTTAATAAGTGAGCACCACACTGCACGACATATAGAACATGTACACTAGAGGAATAGATTGCATGGTAAAATTAGATAGCACAATTCACTAGAATTTGTGAAGGAAAGGTAGGAGCAACACACGCAACGGGTAAACCGAGCATGCATAACCGACGTAACTAGCAAATGGCAAGGTGCTCCTTCAAGATCTGGGGGTCGGCACGAATGGCAGCCATCGTGACCTCATCCGCACGTGCGGCCGCGATTTGCTTCTCCGCTGCCAAATGCTCCTTGAGGTCCTGGCTATACTGTGTGCACCATGGCTTAGGCCGGTGCTTATTTGGTGGAGGGGTCGGTGATTTGGGTGGAAGGTGTCGCGCTCGCGCCGGCGATAGGGGCATGTGGGATGTGGAAGGAGGAGGAGGATGGGGGTCGGGTGTGGATTACTTGCTTGGATAGGCGAGGCCGAGGAGCGTGAAGGAGGGTCGCCGGCGAGGAGGCGGCGGCGCTGCAAGCAAGGGGTGAAGGTTTCAAGTTGGAAAGGAAGACGGAAAGAGGGGAAATGTGGCTTTTGGTAAGGGGGAGAGGGTGGGAGGTAGATATTTCTGCGAAAGCCGAAAATGTGGAAATGCTTCAGCCAAAAAACTGGCGCGCAAAGTGTCATCGGACATGGTCCCTTATTCAGAACTGGCGTGTTGTGGACTATAGCCGACGCACCTTCTCTCATAAGCCATGGGCGTACTATACACCGACGGTGCTCCAAGATATTTTGTGCTGCATCTCACACGGTTGATGATAATAAACTGTGTGTGATCTACTTGATTTATCGTCTTGATCATTTGAATTACGTAATGGGGTCACAACTACAAAGGATGGTGTTTGAATAGTTAGAACATGCAACTATAGGTGTGTCGTCAAAAAAATTGGAATGATTCAGGGTGCGTTTGTACATTTTTATACATTAACTGGGTTCTCCAGGCATTTTATGTGCATAATTCAAATTTGAACTACATGCACATGCTCCAGTGCATATAAACTTATTGAAAAATCAAATATATGTCCTTGGTTGCATGCTTAGGTCCCATGCAAGAAATGGGAATGAATTTCAAACACCCTGCCACCGTCACTCGGCCGCAAACATTGACATGCCTGGTTTTTAAATTCTAGTAAATCCAAAACTCATCTGAAATTCATAAACTTGGCATGTTATCCCGTAGCGGCATCAACATGACGTGGTACAAATTTTTTCCCATTTGGGGCAGGTTAGGGTATAAGATTATCACAAACCAGAGCTTCTCACATCAAGCATGATGGTTTCGGTAGGGAACGTGCCACCTTTGGGGACGGAACGATATTCGTTGCCTCTTATTGCTTTCAAAAAAATTCAAGTGTCAACATAGAACAACAGGAGTGTTGTGCGATTTTTTGTCATTTTTCGGGGTTCGTTTGGACATTTTTATGCATTAACTGAGTATTCAATGCATTTATGTGCATAATTCAAATTTGAACTACATGCACATGCTCTAGTGCATATAAACTGGTTGAAAAACCAAATATGTGTCCTTGTGTGCATGCTTAGGTCCCATGCAAGAAATGGGAATGAATTTGAAACACCAGGGCACCGTTGATTGCCGGTAAAACATTAAGATTAGTTTTTAAATTCTAGTAAATGCAAAACTCATCGGAAATTCATGAAACTTGGCATGCTATCATGTAGTGGCATCAACATGCCGTGGTACAAATTTTGTCCCATTCGGGGCAGGTTTGGGTATATGCTTCTCACAAACCGGAACTTCTCACAACAAGCATGATGGTTTTAGGTAGGGAACATCCCACCTTTGGGATGAAACGATATCCATTGCCTCTTATTGCTTTCAAAAAATTTCTCGTGTCAACATAGAACGACAGGAGTGTTGTGTGAATTTTTGTGATTTTTCGGGGTTCATTTGGACATTTTTATGCATTAACTAAGTTTTCAATGCATTTTATGTGCATAATTCAAAATTTGATCTGCATGCACATGCTCCAGTGCATATAAATTGGTTCAAAAATCAAATCTGTGTCCTTGGGTGCATGCTTAGGTCCCATGCAAGAAATGGGAATGAATTTCAAACACCGGGGCATCGTTGATTGCCGGCAAAACATTGAGATGTCTGGTTTTTAAATTCTAGTAAATCCAAAACTCGTCTGAAATTCATGAAACTTGGAAGGCTATCATGGAGTGGCATCAACATGTCGTGGTACAAATTTTGTCCCATTTGGGGCAGGTTTGGGTATATGCTTCTCACAAACTGGAGCTTCTGACAACAAGCATGATGGTTTTCAGTAGGGAACGTCCCACCTTTGGGGACGAAACGATATCCATTGCCTCTTATTGCTTTCAATTTTTTTTCTCGTGTCAACATAGAACAACAGGAGTGTTGTGCGAATTTTTGTGACTTTTCGGGGTTCGTTTGGACATTTTATGCATTAACTAAATTTTCAGTGCATTTTATGTGCATAATTCAAATTTGAACTGCATGCACATGCTCAAGTGCATATAAATTGGTTGAAAATCAAATCTGTGTCCTTGGGTGCATGATTAGGTCCCATTCACGAAATGGGAATGAATTTCAAACACCGAGGCACCGTTGATTGTCGGTAAAACATTGAGATGCCTGGTTTTTAAATTCTAGTAAATCCAAAACTCATCTAAAATTCATGAAACTTGGCATGCTATCATGGAGCGGCATCAACATGCTGTGGAACAAATTTTGTCCCATTTGCGGCAGGTTTGGGTATATGCTTCTCACAAACTAGAGCTTCTGACAACCAGGATGATGGAACGTCCCACCTTTGGGGACAAAACGATATCCATTGCCTCTTATTGCTTTCAAATTTTTTTATCATGTCAACATAGAACAACAGGAGTGTTGTGTCAATTCTGGTGACTTTTAGGGGTTTGTTTGGACATTTTTATGCATTAACTGAGTTTTTAATGCATTTTATGTGCATAATTCAAATTTGAACTACGTGCACATGCTCCAGTCCATATAAATTGGTTGAAAAATCAAATATGTGTCCTTGGGTGCATGCTTAGGTCCCATGCAAGAAATGGGCATGAATTTCAAACATCAGGGCACCGTTGATTTCCGGCAAAACATTGAGATGCCTAGGTTTTTAAATTCTAGTAAATTCAAAATTATGTTAACCATTCATGTGATGCCACGTGTCTTGGTTTTAATGGCTGTAGGAGGTGCCGTGCAGACAGCTTCTTAACCTTGACTGAATGGGAGGCGTGCGAGCGTCGTCCGGTGCGCAGGCTGACCAAGAGACGTGCAAGCTATCCTCAAGTGTGCAGGCTCACCAGGAAGCGTGCGAGCTGTACACTGCGCAGGCTCACTTGGAAGCGAGCCCTTTGATTTCCATGGCCGCCTGCCTTGCTCGTGTCCTCTCCATTAATGGCGCCCAAGACGCAGTGTAATTTTCTTTTTAAATATAAAACACTCATTGGAAATGCTTTAGTTAGAACACCCGTATGCAAACCGACAGCTTCCCCAGGAAGCCAAGAGAAAATGTGCCGAGCAGGATTTCTGCAGCTCTTGATTGCAAATGATTTAGATAGAACACCCATATGCAAAGTGAGAGCAGTGCAGGATTTGTGCATCCCTTTAACGCAAATGGTTGTTCTGGATGACCTGTGTGCAACCACGCACAAACAGTTTGGTAAGATTTGCATCTATCATATTGGGTATGTTGCCATTTGTCAAACTGGAAAGATTTACATTTGTTGATCTAGTAACGTTGCCATTTGTCAATCCTTGTAACACTGCGATTTGTCAAAATATGCAGCTAGAAATCATTAGCACTATGTAATTTTTGCAACTAAAATTCAGTAATTAAGCATAGATTTCATTCATACATTAAGCAGTCATTCTTAATTTATACAAACAGTTCAACTCGACAGCTGAACCGACCAGACTTCTCCCCAATTGTTGCCAACCACGTACTGAAATAACTAGTTCAACTATATATACTAGCTAATTTTAAGTACGTTGTACAGTTCGACCACACATCTATAGTCAGATGAACTGAACAAAATAGCCCCTAAATACTACTACCACGGAGGGGCTTTGTGCTACTTCCGGCAGCCTCTCCTCTACCGAGCACGCTCAGTAAGAGGCAGAGGAGGAGGAGGAGCCTACCGACGAGCTGGACAAATACAATACGGTGCCTGCCGCTGCTACACGTTCAGCGACGCTCGCCAGCTCGAACGCCCACTGCCGCTCCAAACGATCCCTCTCGAAGCAGACGGGCTGCTCGTAGATCTCCTAATTCCTAGCCTATGCGTTGGTGTGTGCTGCGGCCACGGCTGCGGTAAGGCTCTTTGCGTGCTCGACGAGGCACTCCTCCTCTTCCCGCAGGAACTCGATGTAGCGTGCAAGGTCGCTGACGCATGTGCGGGCCTCCACCTCTGCCCCCCCCTTCGGGTGGTAGTGGCGGAGCGGGTGATGATCCGGCGGTCGACCATGGGCTGGCAGTCACGGCAGCCGACGATGGGGTGGCGGCCACCACCACCTCCCGCCTTCGGGCCGCGGTGGCGGAGCGGGTGATCACCATGGTGCCCGGCAATGGGGTGGCGGCCATGACGGCCACCTCCCGCCTTCGGGCTATGGCAGCAAAGCGGGAGATGGCACTGGCTTTCGACGGTGGTGTGGCAGCAATGGCGGCCAGCAACAGTTGCCGACGGGCAGCGGTGGTGGACCATGTGGTGGGTGTTCTGCGCACACCGAATAGAGACGCCACGCGCACTACACTACACCGGGTACTGCATCACCGCCGCCGCGGTGTATCCTCCAAGCTGGAGCTGTCCTCTGATGACGGTGGGGTGGCTGAGCGACGATGACAGACCGGTTCCATTGCCGATTGTGGAAGAAGCAGACGAGATAAGCTACAGAGAGTGAGGGGAAAATGTGACGCAGGACTCGCCGGCCGTGAGGGTTTTTATAGCAGGCCGGTAAGCATTGGGATTTTGGGGAGTTTCACCGAGTCGGGCAGGAAGTTTGCGCGGGAACCTGCGAGGTTGCGTGGGAACGGGCTCATCAACGATTCATTGGCTCCACCGTTTGGCCAGAAGAACGCCCCCGCGCGCTGCGCAAACTTGCGTTGTAAGCCGTCTGCGGCAGCGGGGTGACAAGATGTTTGTGAGGAGGATGAGAGGACACGTACACATATAGTTAATAAAAAAAGGTTTGCGATTTAATTACCTACTATGCCCCCATCCTGGTTTATAAGTAGGATTTATTAACTAATAAAATACGAATGCATGTCGCCATAGATTATATCGTTGGAGTCGTATTTGAACATAGTTTCCAGCTATACAATTTTTGTAACATGCATTAACACTTTTTTGGTTAAATTTAAGGTTATACACCAGCAAGCGTTTGCCCGCAACACATATGGCTTATTCCATCACAAACAGATCTGATGGATCAACTGTGTGCCACGTATCGCACACTCAACTCTAATCTAATTCGTGCTTGACGTCTCCAACATCGCTCGCATAGTTCGTCTTATTTGCCACATATCACTGTGCCGTCCTCTGCTCGCGTCCCTGAGCAGGCACTACTCGCCGTTAGGCACCGCAGCGTGCTATGCTCGCCGTTAGGCACCACGGTGCGCTCGGTCGCGTCAGTTGGGGCGCTCTGCTCGTGTCCGTCAGCGGGCTCAGCTTATGGACAACTTTTCCTTGAGGCGACCACGGAGCGCTCTGCTCGCATCCCTCCACGCGCACTCTGTCAGCGGTTGCGCGTGCACACAATCACGTCGGGGGCCCCATATGCATGCGGTTGCGCCGCGCACGTTGCCACGCGATGCAGTTATGTGTGGCACGATGGAGTTACGCGCTGCAAATTAGAACTGCCATCAGGGCCTGCCGATATTCCTGGCCGTCCGACTTCCCCTTTAATTCCTGTGGCCATTATAACCTTAGTCTCTTCAACCTTTCGATCGCGCCCCACAACACAACAAGCACACCCACGACGACACATAGAGAGGGGCTGTCAGGTGGTGCTCCAATGGAGTCCGGCGAGCATAGAGTGGAGATCCACGCGAGGGAGACGGGTCTCTCGGTGGTGTACACCATCAACCCGGCCGTGGTGGACGACTACATCAACAGCGTTGAGCAGTTGCTTGCTGGAGACAAGTACAAGATGGTCGGCATCGACCTCCAGTACACCGCCGGTCGTCCCGGCATAGATCAGAAGGTTGTCGTCGCCTAGTTGTGCATGCACCATCATGTCCTCATCTACCACTACTACAAGGCCACAGAGCCTTGCGACCGTTTCAATAGTTTTGTCAACAGCACCGACTACAAGTTCGCCACGGTGGATACCAAAGATGATGTAAAAGCGCTCAGTGTTACTGCTTGGCCTGCAAGAACCTTGTCGAAATCTGTGACTACTACAGGGTCTAGGGCTGCACGAAGTAGGACTCCCTGGTCGAACTCGCCTCGGCCATCATCGACCCCTACTACGAAAAGATGAAGCAGGATGCCCAGAGAACAAGTCCCGTATCCTGGCACAAGGCCTGGATGCGGCAACTGGATGAACCTCACCTCAGGTTCGTGGCCAAGAGCGTGTACACATGCTATGAGATGCATAGGCAGATCATTGACATGAGGAAGTGCCTTGTTACCCAAATCAACGAGCCCGGATCGAGCCACAAGAAGAGCAAGCGTCACAAGAAGTAGATGATGATCAGATGATCGTTTATGCTAGTTAATCATGCATGTAATATATAGTTTACTTTATTGGTGTGTGTGGAAATGTCATGTGTGTAGTAGCCACCTATGTAATTATGCATGTAACAGTTTAGTTTGGTGTGTGCAAATGACATGGTTGTAGTAGCCACCTATGTAAGTGGATGTTTAATTTGGTTATGCAAGCATGTCCTTATAAGTGTGTGTGTGTGTGTGTATGTTGTTGTTCTGTATGCAATCCCATCACACAACACACACGTCTTATTAGCAGCAACCGTCTGTGTTCCTATCGGTCTTCAGATACATTTCTGGTTACAGACTTGTTTGCCGCGTATCACACACATCTTGTTAAGTTGAACCGTTTCTGTTCTCATGTCTCAATGCAAACAGTTCATCCAAGTGAACCGCATGCCATATATGGCACACACCTTTGATCTGGCTGACCGTTTCTTTTGTGTTGCCTAATCACAAACAGTTCATCCGAGTGAACTGTATGTTGTGTATCGCACACGCCTCCATCTGGCTGCCCGTTTCTTTTGTTCCTCCTCGTCGCAAACAGTTCATTGAACTGAACCGTATGCCCTTAATCGCACACGCAACTAAAACCTAAACCGTGTTTGATGCATCCGTCATCGCAAACGTTTTACACATTTTTGACGGTTTTCATACATCACCGTTTGCGATTATGGCATCACACACAATTTCTCAAAGGGTCTCTGATTGTAGTGTCGCGTTAGCAGCATCCCTGCAGTAGTGTGTGTGGTGCTTGCAGCTTACAACTAAATATCGAACAATCTAAACAATACTATATATCGAACAATCTCACATTTTATTTGAATTTGTGGTAATGTGTGGCGTTTACAACTCACATCTAAATACTTGTAGGAGTAGGGGGCGGGGCACCATACATTATGTGATAAACACATTATACATATGAGACCTGGTTTAGATTATGAAGATCTATCTAGAGCATGAAATGTAGTGTGATTTGAAATCAACATAAAGTGGATTCAAAAAATCGAGTTCGAGTTCATATAGTACACATAGTTCATATCTAACTCGACAGTAATCATGTGGTGTGATGTGAAGATAATACACAAACGATGGTTTAACTTGACAATAATGATGATTGTAAATCTTATTAAAATAGAGAAACAAATTCAAATGGTTTGACTTCACAACAATCATTATTGCAGATCTTATTCAAATAGAGAAATGAATTCCAATTTAGTTCATATTGAAGCGGTAGTGTATACGTTTGGAATGCACTAAAACGTTCATTTGAGTAGCAGGTTGCATGCATTATACACGTAGCAAAATATTTTAATTGAATATAACATGATTCAAAGTTTTGAATGGCATTTGTAGTGCGAATTGATTTGGTACAGTACACGGGACTAGACTCTCTTGTGTGGTGCGAATTGATTTGTTTTTGTTTTTTCATCGATGGAAGTGCGAATTGATTTGGTACAGTACATGTTAGGCTTGTCCGGAAATTTCAACCCGCGCCTTGTTACCCCGAAATATTTAAGATACTTCTTTGTCTTGTTGTGCTCCAAAAACTCCCCCATCTCAACCCGTGCCTTGCTATCCCAAAATTAAAAAGCGTGCGAAAAATCCCACCTCCAGCGAAATTCTGACACGCGAAATGCCTGTGATACCCCTAAACCGAAAGAACCGCCTAGCACTAATCGGTGGGGGTACTTCCGTAACTTACCCCACATTTCGGACAAGCGGGTCCCTAAGCCATGGTTCCCCACTCCCATCCCATCAGCCCACCCATTCGTACACCGAGGCCGAAAAAACCCGCGAAGCCCCACACCCTCCTCCGTCTGCCACTCAGCCGGAGCCTCTTCCCCGACGACGTCGTCCACAGCAACACCTCAACGTCCCTCATCCACCATACCGGATGAGGATCCGTCGTCGATCTCGTCATCCCGCCGGTTCAGCCACCCCATCCTCCACCTCCAAGGAGCTGCCCCGACGTTCCCCTCGTCTTTTGCGCCACCTCCATTCTGACACCACCGTCTTCACCTGCACCACCGGAAGAGTAGCATCATCACCGTCTCCTCGGATGAAGCTGAGGCCTAATCGGCGCCAACAAAGAGGTTGTACACTAATCGCCGCATTTTCTTCTTGATTCGATCTCACAGTGCTGCCGACGCTCGGTCCCGAACCGACATGGCGCGGCTCCATCCACGGTGGCATCGCCGGCCACTTCCTCAACGGCATCGCTCCCTCGGCGGCGACGTCCACATCAGTAGGAGCTGCTGCTGCTTTAGCTCTCGCTCGCTCTGCTGCTCTGCTCTTGCTCTCAGTCCCCTGCCTGGTCTGCTCTTGCTATTGCTCTTGCTCGCGTTGCTGCTCTTGCTCTTGCTCTTGCTTGCGATGCTGCTCTGATTTGGCTACACTTCAGTCGACTGAATCGACTTTTGGGTCAGTCGATTTTCAGGGGGTGGGGGGGTTCGCCGGAGTTAAGGAAGAACTAGGTGCAGTGGGGAGGGGGGCTCGCCGGAGAGGTACCCCACTAGCTATCTTAGGGTTCAGGGTGGCGGCGGTGGTCGCCGGCGGTGGTGGGGCGGTGGCGTGGGGATTACTAGAGAAAAAACTTGGCACAGGAGGGGCCTAGAGGGATGGTCGGGGCGGCGGCGGACCAGCGGTGGGGAGTGATTCCGGGGCGTCGCACCGCCGGACGCGGGCGGGGGGGCGGCGGTTTGGCCGGTGGTGTCAGTCGACTGATGCTGCTACATGACCAGCTGCCTCGGCTCTCGCACGCACTGCTGCTACTGCTTTTCTACTACTAGTGCGTTCAGTTTCGACAGTAAAATTCAGTTTTGAAAGTTAAGTTCAGTTTCAACAGTTAAATTCAGTTTCAACAATTAAGTTCAGAGATGAGCGACTGATGTATTTTACATCTAGCACTTTGTGGTTATGTATTTTACGTCATCTATTTGAGATGCTATTAGAATTCCACTCAGGTTAACGTTGTCTCTCTTGTCCCGCTTCAGCCTCGGCGTCGTACAACTCACCAAAGCTGCTCCAACGACAAAACCCTCAATCACAGCGGAGCAGTACCCCGGGCTCCATCTCTAGACGCCTAAGATCTTCTTCCCCTCCTCCAACAGCCAAGTCAGCCGGAGCATCCTCACTGACCAACCCAATCACGCTGAGATCGACATGGCTTCGCCAAAGAGGCTGTACACTTGTTGCATCTCCTTTTTACTCTACATGTTATATATATTGTCCACTGAGCACACGTAGTAACGTGAAATATGATTATTTTCTCCTACTATATGACAAGCAGTGAGGTACCAGTCAACTTAGCTATCCGTCATGGACTCTCTTGAACACCGTCATTATTTATCTCTGCGCATTTGAGCTGTGCATTTGTCGATGGGCCTCGGAGTTGAGCTAGTAGGGCAGTGGCATGGGTCCAAAGTAGTAGAAGTAGCACAAAAACATCTTTTGAGTGTATGCTTTACCTTGCTCAAGCCTGCCTACTAGAACCGCCAGTGCTTGAAAGGAAAAGTGAAGGAAAACATAGAAATTGGAAAGTTTCATATGGTACTACATTCATGCATTTGGTTCAAAGGAGTGGAGCAAAGGAAAACTGTAGGATTTGTTCCTTTAGTGTCTCTTTGAAAGAAAAACCGTAGGAATTTTAATGTCCAGTTGTCCTCCTTTTCAAATTCCTATTCATGAAGCACAAGACTAAGAGATAGTAGCATAATAGCATTATAACTGTACATTTTCTTGTGGTTCGACTTAATCTCACCATGCTTCTTTGCATCCTGTGATCTTCCAATTCTTGTGAACCAAACACCCAGATTGGCAAAAATCCTGTGTTTTTAAATTCTCTGTTTTGCACATGCATTCCTATCCTATTACTGTGTATTTCCTATCCCTGCGTAGGTAGAATCCTCCAATTCAAACGAGCCCATATAGAATTACTTCTCTTACAGATAGTTGTCAAAGAAAACCTTGTGTGGTTTGTCCCGCTCCTGCTACGTCGTCGTCCACCCCAGCTCAGCTGCTCCAACTATAGAAGGGTCCAGCACAGCAGGGATCCAGCCTCCAGACTGTCTTTTGCCACCTCAGATCTTCTTCCCCGCTGCGGGCAGCCATGACAACTGCATTACCATCATCAACCGAGCAGATGACCTCAAGGACTAAACTGGTCCGCAAGAGAGGTCGCACTCTTTCGTGTTTGCTTATGTTATGCATCGCTTAATATTACATGCTACTTTATCGTCATGTTCACCAATTAGACTCTGAGTCAACTCCAAACTAATGGTCAAACTTGAGTTTTTAAATGGTTGTGGGGTACATATCAGGGCCGCAATCAATAGTATCTATCTACTATCTGGTTAATCTTAGGTGTCTACTATGAGTTTCATGTTGGGTGGGAAACAAACAATAAAGAAGCCATTATCTGTAATTTTTAACTGAAGACATTATCTGCCTGCTATCATTGGTTTTGGGTCTATCCACGGGTTGCTACCATCACTCTGGATTTCTGCATGCACTCCTTACATAATCTCACTATGTTTGATTCCTATGCAGGTCAGTTATTGTACACAATGGAACAGAACATGTAGAGCAAAAGAGATGAGCCTTGCGTGGCAATAAAATTTCATGCAGACGTTGCTCCATGGTAGGCACAAAGGCAGCCCCCCTCCACCCATTTCGGATTGTAATCGAGAGGAAGATATTTGTTCTGAGGGGGATTCAGAAGGAGAAGACCACTCCTATTTACCCCCTGAGGTCTTCGCTCTAACTTGGCATGCTGATGTTGGTTATATCATGCATATGGTGCCTTGCATTGCTTACTTTATACATCAAATATGTCATCTGCTTAGTTTAGACATGCTTTGTGTGAATGCCATCTGTTTAGTTTATTCATCGTTTATGTGAATTATGCAATGCCATCTTGTTTAACCAGGCATCATATATGTGAATTTTGCAATGCCATCCTGCTTAGCCAGTCATCTTATATGTGAATTATATCAGGCCATCCTTTTTTTGTTA
Source organism: Triticum urartu (assembly GCF_056163025.1). Lineage (NCBI taxonomy): Eukaryota > Viridiplantae > Streptophyta > Magnoliopsida > Poales > Poaceae > Triticum > Triticum urartu. The sequence continues at coordinate 308,432,431 of NC_141874.1, forward strand.
CGTATTACATTTGTCAACAATGTTAGTACATTCAACTACTCTTCATGTGCATCAACCATTTGACACGGTGATGGAAAATTCTGGAGTGAAAACAAGGTCTTCAGAGCAGACTATGCTATCTGATGAAGCACATATCTCGCTGGTTACGGATAGCTCCTCGGAGGAGGATTCAGAGACAGATGACCATTCCTATCCCCCCCGAGGTGTATGCTCTAACTTGGCAGGGTTATGTTGCTCATATCATGCATATGGTGTCTTGCATTGCTATGTCATTTGATTAGTTTAGACATGCTTTGTGTGAATGCCACCTGTTTAGTGTCTAATTACCATATATGTGAATTATGCATTGCCATCTTGTTGCAAGACATTATATATGTGAATTATGCAATGATATCTTGTTGCAAAGGCATTATATATGTGAATTATCCAATGCCATGCTGTTTAGCCAATCATCATGTATGTGAATTATATCATGCTATCATTTTTTGTATTACGTGTTCCATTTGTCGATAATGTTTGTATATTCAACTACTATTCCTGTGCATCAGCCATTTGAAGCGGTGATGGAAGTATCTGGAGTGAAAACAAGGTATTCATAGCAGACAATGCTACCTGCTGAAGCAGACATCTTGCTGGTTACAGAGAGCTCCTCGGAGGAGGATTCAGAGACTGATGACCAGTCCTATTTTCCCCCTAAGGTCTATGGTCAAACTTGGCAGGGTTATATTACCCATGTCATGCATGTTGTCTTGCATTGCTTAGTTTTTACATCATATATGGATTGCCATCTGCTTACTTCATTACTATATAAATCATATATTTGAATTATATCATGCCATCATGTTTACATACACAACATCTATCTGCATTATGGCATGGCAACCCATTTAATAAAGACATCATATAGTTATATCATCTCATCCTATTTAGTGTTTACAGACATCATATTTTGAATCATGTCATTCTATCCATGAATTATATCATGCTATCATGTTTCCATAGGCAGCATGTATGTGAATTATGGCATGCCAACTTATTTAATAAACACATTATATAGTTATATCATGTCATCCTGTTTACATAGTCATCATATTATGAACTATGTCTTTCCATCTTTTTTAGTTAGCCATCATAATGTGAAATTGTGTCATGCTATCCTGTTTAGTTAGCCATCATATATGTGAAATCGTGTCGTGCTATCCTGTTTGGTTAGACAACATAAATGTGAATTATTGCATGCCCTCTTTTATTCCCCACTATCCATTGCACATGTCTATCATACAATGTCTGTACATTCAATTACTTTTCTTTTTTATCAGCCATTTGAATTGGAGAGCCTGATGGCAGTATCTAATGGAGTAACAACATGGTCTTCAGAAAAGATAGTGCTACCAGTTGATGCAGATAGAACCACGATTGTACTTTCGCAAGAACCAACCCCACCACACATAACCCAGACTCTCGCAGATTGTACCCCTACCCAGTTGGACAGAGAACCAGCTACACCCCTTCTAACCCCAACCCCAGCAGATAGTAACCCAGTTGTCGTTGACACAGCACCATCTCCACCACAGAGCACCCAAACACGAGCAGTTAGTAAGGGAACTACAGTGCCCAAAGCACGAGGACCACCACTCTGAATCCCAACTCAACGCTTAAAGGAGAAGAGGAATTGTTCTCAGGTCAGGTTCTGTAGCTATGGTTCATACTCCTTTGCTCTTGCATCACTGTATTTACTCATACCAACTTTTCGAATTTGAAGGAAGGAATTGAAACTCCAATGGCGCAAGAGGTATGTTTTAAACATGTTTCTTTAACTATTTTGCTTTTGTAACTTCCTCTATGTTGATTTCAGTTTCAATTGAATAAACAATTATGTTCTCATCCCATGCACATTACAAGTGTTGTTATTGCTCTATAGTTTCCCAAACTTATATTATGTCTATTCTGCTTTGTCTTGAACAAATATTATTTGAATTGTGTCTCTATCTTGATTTGGCAACAAAAACTAGAATGATATAGACCATAAAGTTACCATGGTACATAGATATATGTGTGTTTCATGCTGTTATCCTGTCCACTTTACTACTGAACTAATTTACCAAAATGAGTTTCATATACAACATGGTAAACCTATGATGTGTCTACTTGCTTCTCTTTTAGAATGCAGCCAAAATATTGGAGAACAATACCCCGTTATGCAATGGTAAAGGAAGTAATGCAGATAAGGTTCAAGATAATGAGACATCCCTGTCGGTCTCTAAGAAAGCTGATAAAAACTATCTTGACGACAGTGAGAGAACCCAAAAGTCCTGTCTTGATGTAGTGTTCGAGTTACTGGCCACTACTACTGGCACAAGCTCTTCGAACTCGCTGCCTGAATTAGTTCGTCTTCTTGAGTCTCAACTTCAAGTTGAAACACATCGATCAGATGTGTTGTGACAGGAAGCTAAAGGACTGAGGAACTCCCTGCAGAATTCAGATGCATACTTTCTGGTGCAACAGCAAGCGCTAGAGAATTTAAGCGCCAAATAAGAGAAAGTTAATAAGCTTTCTAAGCATCTTGCCAGCATTATGGGTACCCAGGATATTGTTTCTTGAGCTCTTCTAAAGTGGTTTCAGTTCTGGACTTGTTTTGCTACGGCGTTTATTTGCACTGGTCGCCAACTTTGACAACCAGTGTATATGATATGCTGCTTTGTTCCCTATATTTGCACTGGTGGCGAACTTTGATGCCCAGTGGATGTAATATGTGTAATAGCCGTGATAGCCTAGCGTAAGTTGCTTGCTTATTTATTTCCTTGTTGTCTTGTTATTTTTTTGCTTGTAGTCAGTGCAGTTCTTTTTCCGCGGTTTGCTACTGGCCGCAATAACCTATTTTTTAAAAACTAGGCCACAATAACCATGGGCTACATATTTACTGTAGTTACCATGGGCCTCCTACGGGCCGTAGAAACAATGGGCATTCTAAGGGTCGTAGAAACAATGGGCTCTCACGGGTCGTAGCATCAATGGGCCTTCTACGGGTCTATGATCGATAGGCCAAACATGGGCCGATAATAGACCACATTATGGGCCGTATACGGGCTAGATTTGGAATCGTCCGTTCATGGGCTGACAATAACGGGTCGTCGTTAATCGGCCGTTTTTGATGACGCTATGAAAACGGCCCAACGGATTAACGGGCTGCAAATGGGCCGATTGTAACCACGGGCTGAATTTGGCCCACAAGCGGAAAATGCCAGTAAAGGGCCGTAAGTAACCGAATGCTAGAAATGAGCCCAAGAATAAATGGGCCCTGAGAAGGCTGAAAGATAACACGGGTTGGAAACGGCTCAATGGAATAATGGGCCGTTGATGGGTATAAAACGGTACACTGTTCATTGCAGGCCAGATTCACCAGAGCCGTTAATGGGCCAAGAGTTACAAATGGCCTCATATGGGCCGAAAGACATCATGGGCCATACATGGGCCGGAAGTTACAACGGGCTGGAATCATATTGGATGGCCTAGATGAAGCTACTGGGCTTAATTCCGATAGGCCGTAACGGGCCGTGAGTTAGCGGGCCGTGAATGGGCTATATACTAATAGGTCGTTAACAGGCTTTCCGTGGGCCGGCCCGTTACCTTTTGACCAAGTCAAACGGGTTGGCCTTTTCATCGGAATGGGCCTCTGTTGGGCCGTGCCACGTGTCGACGTATCATAGGCGCCTCCTGTCCAATTAATGGATGACATCTATCCCAACGGTGAGCCAACACGTGTTTCCTCCGGCCAATGAGAATTTTACACATGGAAAATCCTCATTGGTCTGGGCTGTTAGCGGGTTATCGGATCCAAAACCGGACCCGATAGCTTAACGGCGACCGATTACGATGGATGCCACGTGTCGGTCACCCTTGAAGAAAGCACTTCCATGACGTGTGATTTATTGTCGTGGAAGTGGACACTTCCGTGATGATAATATTGGTAACGTCATGGAACACTTCTACGACAGCATAGGTATGACTATCTTGATTCTGTCATAAAATTGTCATGGATGTACATGCATGACAGAAAACGTGACCTACTCTGACCAACACGTATCATCATGGAAGTGTCTTTTTTTGTAGTGAGTGTGACTGAATAGAACCTATGGTTTGAACAAACTTGCGTTCTTCTTCTAAATGCACAGACTTATCAAAGGAATTTTTTAAGAAAACATCAATGTTTTCTCTAAATAAAACACTCATCACAAACATTTTAGATAGAACACCTGTATGCAAAGCGAGAGCTATGGTTCCTTCCCAGTAAGCCAAGGGAAATTTTGCGGCGCGGGGTTTGTCCATCTCTTCATCGCAAATAGTTCATATTGAACACCGTGTACAAAGCGAGAGCTATGGTTCCTTCACCACTAATCCAAGAGAAAATCTGGCGCGCGGGATTTGTACATCTCTTCATCATAAACGATTTTTTATGATGACTTGTGTGCATCCACGTACAAACAATTTAGTAAGATTTGCATCTGCCATATTGGGTATATTGCCATTTGTCAAACTGGAAACAATGGCATTTGTCGATCTACTAACATTGCCATTTGTCCCTACTTGTAACATTGCCATTTGTCAAAAATTGTAGCTAAAATTACTAGCACTGTCTAATTTTGCAAATGAAATTCAGTAAGCATAGATTAAGCATATGTTCTTTATACAAACAATTCAACTCGATAGGTGAACCGAGCAAACTTTTCACCAACTGTTGCTAACCACGTACTGAAATAGCTACTTCAACTATATATCCTAGCTAATTTTAAGTACTTAGTATAGTTCAACCATATCTATAGTCAGATGAACAGAACAAAATAGCCCCTAAATACTACTACTGCGGAGGGGCTTTGTACAACTTCCAACAGCTTCTCCTCTCCCGAGCGCGCTCAGTAACACGTAGAGGAGGATGAGCTACCGACGAGCTAAAGAACTGGAATCCGGTGCCTGCCACTGCTGCACCTTTAGTGACGCCCACCTCAAACACCCTCTACCACTCCAGACGACCCCTCTCGAAGTGAGGGACTCCTCGTAGGTCTCCGCATTCCACGCCTCTGTGGCAGCATGTGTTGCGGCCAGGACGGTGGTAAGACTCTTTGCATGCTCGACCAAATGCTCCTCCTCCTCCCACAGGAACTCGATGCAGCGCGCAAGGTCATTGACGCACATGCGGGGCTCCACCTACACGTCCCGCCTTTGGGTGGTCATGGCGGAGCGGGTGATGACCCTGGCGATCGATGGTGTGGTGGCGGCCACGGCAAGCGACAGTGGGGTGGTGGGCACGACAGCCACCTCCCGCCTTTGGGCCGTGGTAGCGGAGCGGGTGATGGTCACAGAGGCCAACAGTGGGGTAGCGGCCACGACGGCCACCTCCCGCCTTCAGGCTGCAGTGGCGGAGCGAGCGATGGCCCTGGCTTTTGACGGTGGTGTGGCGGCCATGGCGGCAGACGGTGGGGTGGCAGCAACAGCTGCCGACGGGCAGCGACGGCGGAGCATGTGGTGGGTGTTGTTCACTGATATGTCTCCAACGTATCTATAATTTTTTATTGTTCCATGCTATTATAATATCCATCTTGGATGTTTTATATGCATTTATATGCTATTTTATATGATTTTTGGGACTAACTTATTAACCTAGAGCCCAGTGCCAGTTTCTACTTTTTTCCTTGGAAAATATAAAAAATACTAGAACAAAAAGATATCGGAGAGAAGTCCCGAGGCCACCACAAGGGTGGAGGGCGCCCCCTAGGGCACACCCCCCGTCCTTGTCGGCGCCTCGTGGGCCCCCTTGACTTGTCCCTAACGCCAACACTTCCTATAAATCCCAAAACCTCCAGAACAGAACCTAGATTGGGAGTTCTGCTGCCGCAAGCCTCTATAGCCACGAAAAACCTATCGGGAGCCCGTTCCAGCACCCTGGCGGAGGGGGAAACCATCACCGGTGGCCATCTTCATAATCCCTGCGGTCTCCATGACGAGGAGGGAGCAGTTCACCCTCGGGGATGAGGGTATGTACTAGTAGCTATGTGTTTGATCCCTCTCTCTATCTCATGTTCTTGATATGGAACGATCTTGATGTAACGCGAGCTTTGCTACTATAGTTGAATCATATGGTGTTTCTCCCCCTCTACCATCTTATAATGGATTGAGTTTTCCCTTTGAAGTTATCTTATCGGATTGAGTCTTTAAGGATTTTAGAACACTTGATGTATGTCTTGCATGTGCTTATCTGTGGTGACAATTGGATATTCATGTGATATATTTGATGTATGCCTTGGTGATCAACTTGTGGGTTTGGTGACCTTGTGAACTTATGCATAGGGGTTGGCACACGTTTTCGTCTTGACTCTCTCATAGAAACTTTGGGACACTCTTTGAAGTTCTTTGTGTTGGTTTGAATAGATGAATCTGAGATTGTGTGATGCATATCGTATAATAAAACCCATGGGTACTTGTAGTGACATTGGAGTATCTAGGTGACATCAGGGTTTTGGTTGATGTGTGTCTTAAGGTGTTATTTTAGTATGAACTCTAGGGCTGTTTGTGACACTTATAGGAATAGCCCAATAGATCGATCAGAAAGAATAACTTTGAGGTGGTTTCGTACCCTACAATAATCTCTTCGTTTGTTCTCTGCTATTAGTGACTTTGGAGTGACTCTTTGTTGCACATTGAGGGATTGTTATATGATCTAATTATGTTATCATTGTTGAGAGAACTTGCACTAGTGAAAGTATGATCCCTAGGCCTTGTTTCCAAGCATTGCAATACCATTTTCGCTCACTTTTGTTACTTGCTACCTTGATGTTTTTATATTTTAAGATTACAAAAAACTATATCTAATATCCATATTGCACTTGTATCACCATCTCTTCTCCAAACTAGTGCACCTATACAATTTACCGTTGTATTGGGTGTGTTGGGGACACAAGACACTAGTTGTTATTTGGTTGCAGGGTTGTTTGAGAGAGACCATCTTCATCCTATGCCTCCCACGGATTGATAAACCTTAGGTCATCCACTTGAGGGAAATTTGCTACTATCCTACAAAACTTTGCACTTGGAGGCCCAACAACATCTACCAGGATAAAGTTGTGTAGTAGACATCAAGCTCTTTTTTGGCGCCATTGCCGGGGAGGCTAGGTAAGCGGCACTCACACCCCGTCAACTAAGCTATTTTGTGGCACAGTTGCCGGGGAGGTTAGTGCTTGAAGGTATATCTTTAGATCTTGCAATGAAATCTTTTAGTTTCTTGCTTTATCACTAGCTTAGTCTATAAAAGAAAACTACAAAAAATGGAATTGAAGTTGCCTCATATGCTTCATCTTTTTAATGTCTTTCGTGAAAATAAGGATTCCGGTAATTGTGCTCAATTGCTGGAGGGAGAATGCAATAAAATGTTTGACATACAATCTTTGAATGATGAGCATGATTGCAATGGTGTTAGTATGAATTCTTTGAGTATCCATAGTACTAATGATGATTGCACTACTCATGATAAAAATGTTTCTTATAAGCATGTCAATTTTTGTGGAGTGCATAGAGTTTGTTGTTACATACCAAATAGGGAAGATATATTTTGCAAGAGGCATAAGGATTTAGAAACTAAATGGTTGCAATAGATGCTAGATGTTTGCGCTGAAAAGTTTAATTTTTTCCACCATCCTTGTGAACTTTGCAATGAACGTGGTCATTTAAATCTCCAATGCAAATTGTTTCATGATCGCGCCGTCTCCAAAAATTGTGATGTCTTGATTTCCCTTGCGCGTCATAATGAACTTGGTTTGCTTTTGAGATATGAAGAAATGAAACGTATAACTAAGGGTATTCTAGAATATAATCTTAAGAGATTTCTTGATTTTTGATCTAGAGGAAATTTATATGTATTGTGCGGTAAATTGCATTGAGAATCCTTATATTGCCAATTACTTAAACACAAGAAAAAAATAGAAGATGAAGAGAATATTAATGAAGGGGATGAGGTTTCCCAATATCCTCCTATTTTCTCTTATGATGAATCGGGTAACGAGGAGGAGCTTTTTATTCAACCAACCTCATCAATAAGGAGCTCCAAAAGGGTGATAAAACCCACACATGATGTGAAGAATAAAAAAAGATGGAGAATCAAAGGTAAAAAGGTATCACTCCCAAATGGTGTTGCTCCTATTATTGTTATGCCTATTACTCATTGTGATGATTATGGTTGGGAAAGTAATGATACTTGTTATAATCTTGAGAATCTTTTTGGCACCAACTTAGAAAGTTGTGATGATAATAATTGCTATACTATTGATGCTATTCATATTATTAATGATGAGAGTGACTATGCTTATGATATGCAAGGGCCCAAGCTTAGGGATGCTATGTTTGATGAGAATGACATGTTTGAGAATTAATTTGCTGCAATTAATGTTTTCCCCAAGCTTGGGGATGCTATGTTCAATGAAGATGATATTTTTAGTCCCCCAAGTTTTCATGCGCAAATTTATTATGATGATAGCATGCCTCGTACTTATGATGATTGCAATATTTATGAAAGTGGGTTTGGAAGAGTGTCAACTTTAGATAATAATTATCCCACTATTTTGGAGGGTGTTGAATCTTATTATAATGATAAAAGTGGATTTGGAGAGGTCATGACTTTATTTAGTAATGATTCCACTATCTTGGAAGAGGTTTCAATTGATTATGATGAGAACATAGTTGCTACTTATGATGATTATTGTGATGACACTTATGTTATAAAAAGTAGTGATGATTATATTTATAAAGTTGGTCATAATTATGATTACCCTTTTTCTGAACATTATTCTTTCAATGTTGAAGCAATTTATAGTATTCAAGTTTCATATGATACTCCCACTATTCCGAATGAGAAGAAATTTGCTTATATGGAAAGTAGTAAAATTCCTATGCTTATGGATCATGAAATTAATGCTTTATGTGATGGTTATATTGTTGAATTCATTCATATGCCACTGAAAATTATTATGAGAGAGGAACATATGCTTTTACATATCTCAATAATATCAAGTTTCCTTTCTATGGAAAGTTTTGAAGTTATGCTTGTTTTACCTTCCTATGCTAGTTGATTCTTGCTCCCATAAGTTTTTTGCTCACAAAATCCCTATGCATAGGAAGTGGGTTAGAATTAAATGTTGTAGTCATATTCTTCATGATGCTCCCATTATCTTTCAATTCTTATCTTTTATGTGAGCATCATTGAAATCATCATGCCTAGCTAGAAAGGCATTAAATAAAAGCGCTTGTTGGGAGACAACCCAATATTTACTTATGTGTGTTCACATGATTATGCTACTGTAGTATTCATGTTTTATAGCTTTTGTTTCAATAAAGTGCCAAGTAAGACCTTTGGGATGGCTTACGGTGATAGTTGATTTGATCTTGCTGAAAAACAGAAACTTTTGCGCTTAGGAAAACAATTCTCATTTTGAACAGAAGCGTGATAAAATACTGATTCATTTTTAAGAAGATTAATAAACAAATTTCTCAGGTTATCCTAATTTTCCACAATTTTTGGACTTACATAAGTATTCAAGAGTTACAGATTATTACAGACTGTTCTGTTTTCAATAGATTCTATTTTCTATGTGTTGTTTGCTTATTTTGATGAATCTATGATTAATATCAGAGGGTATGAACCATGGAGAAGTTGTAATATAGTATATATAACACCAATATAAATTTAGAACGAGTTCGCAACAGTACCAAAAGTGGTGATTTATTTTCTTATACTAATGGAGCTTATGAGTTTTCTGTTGAGTTTTGTGGTGTGGAGTTTTCAAGTTTTGGGTAAAGTTTTGATGGACTACGGAATAAGCAATGGCAAGAGCCTAAGCTTGTGGATGCACAAGGAATCCCAAGGTAATATTCAAGGACAACCAAGCATCTAAGCTTGGGGATGCCCGGATGGCATCCCCTCTTTCGTCTTCGTCCATCGGTAACTTTACTTGAGGCTATATTTTTATTCAGCACATGATATGTGTTTTGCTTGGAGCGTCATTTTATTTTATTAGGATTTGCTTGTTGTTTGAATAAAATATTAAGATCTAAAATACTTAAATGAGAGAGAGTCCTCACATAGCTAAATAATTATTTGACTACTCGTTGATCTTCACTTATATCTTTTGGAGTAGTTTGTCATTTACTCACATGCTTCACTTATATCCTATGAGTAAATGGTTGAATGAATTGAATATCATAAATCTGAAATTATATATGATTCATATGCTTATCCCATGGGGAGTAATGACTTTACATATAAGAAGTAGAGGTGGTAAATTTATTGAAAGTTAGCAAAGATGGTATTGGTCACTTGAACAATTCATGAAAGAATATCGAAGGAAGAGAGATTTCACATATAAATATACTATCTTGGACATATTCTATGATTGTGAGCCCCATTAATTATTTTCAAACTTGAGCAAATTAGTTGAAGTTGGACAAGGAAGACAACATAATGAGTTATGCTTGGGTATATTTGTATAGAAGTTATATTGTTATGGATCCTCCAACATGTGGTGCTTGCTATTTAGAATCTTCTGCTAGCCTAAATTTCGGTACTAAACGGGATACTGCTTATGCTTCCAAATCCCTTGAACCAAGTTTCTTCCATGAGTGTCCACTATATCTACCTATATGCGGTATTTACCTGCCGTTCCAAGTAAATTTGCATGTGCCAAACTCTAAACCTTCAAATAATAATCTGTTTTGTATGCCCGGATCACTCATGTAGCGACTAGGGGTTGTCAGTATCTTCCATGCTAGGTGGGTTATTCTCACGACGAGTGGACATCATTCATGAGAAAATGGCTGGTAACCGGGATGCCCAATTCCATGCTCAAATCAAATCAAAATATAATTGCAAACGAAACTCCCCCAAGATTGTTGATAGTTGGACGGTACCCGTTGTTTCGGACCAGCCGTGGAATGTGCTTGTTGGTGGTGGGGGAGTAAAAATTTTACCATTCTGTTTGGGAACCGCCTATAATGTGTCTTGCATGGAAGATAGTGAGAACTCTTGGTTGTTATGTTGACAATGAAAGCATACCTCTCAAAATTATTTTCATCTCTACTTTAAAAGCATCGAGCTCTGGCACCTCTGCAAATCCCTGCTTCCCTCTGTGAAGGGCCTATATTTTACTTTTATGCAAGAGTCAGTAGTATTCCTTCTCATTCCAACCTACTCTTTAGTTGGCAAGCATCATGTGATGGGGAAATATCTAAGCATATATGGCCATTCAAATATATTTGATCACGAATTATTATTGTTGAAAATTATCTATATGATAAATAAGTTGGGAGGCAAAACATTACGCCCCTATCTTTCTCTGTGTTCAATGGATGCTATTTGTTCTAAAAATATGCTTTGAGAGGTAGCAATCATGGAAGACTATATGATAGTTGAGTATGTGGGATTTGCTGAATCAAAGCTCTTACATAGACCCTTCCTGAAAATAAGATGAATTGCAATTGTTTGATGACTGAGAACATAGATTGTTAGTTTTCAAGAAAGTTTATGGTCTATGCTTTAACATGTGAATAGCTTGTTACTTGATCATGAGAAGCTTTGTGATATGAGCTACTATTATGATATATAATGATGCTATAAAAAGTTATTGAAATTATCATTGATCAAACTTGTGAACTTGCTAGCATTCCACATCAAAAATTCTGTTTTTTATCATTTACCTACTCGGGGACGAGCATGAATTGAGCTTGGGGATTCTTGATACGTCTCCAACGTATCTATAATTTTTTATTGTTCCATGCTATTATATTATCCATCTTGGATGTTTTATATGCATTTGTATGCTATTTTATATGATTTTTTGGACTAACCTATTAACCTAGAGCCCAGTGCCACTTTCTGCTTTTTTCCTTGTTTTACAGTTTTGCAAAAAAAGGAATATCAAATGGAGTCCAATTGACCTGAAAATTTACGGAGAATATTTTTGGAAAATATAAAAAATACTGGAACGAAAAGATATCGGAGAAGAGTCCCGAGGCCACCACAAGGGTGGAGGGCGCCCCCTAGGGCGCGCCCCCTGTCCTTGTCGTCACCTCGTGGCCCCCCTTGACGTGTCCCCAGCGCCAACACTTACTATAAATCCCAAAACCTCCAGAACAAAACCTAGATCGGGAGTTCCGCCGCCGCAAGCCTCTATAGCCACGAAAAACCAATTGGGAGCCTGTTCTGGCACCCTGCCAGAGGGGGAAACCATCATCAGTGGCCATCTTCATCATCTCGGCGGTCTCCATGACGAGGAGGGAGTAGTTCACCCTCGGGGCTGAGGGTGTACCAGTAGCTATGTGTTTGATCTCTCTCTCTCTCATGTTCTTGATATGGCACGATCTTGATGTAACGCGAGCTTTGCTACTATAGTTGAATCATATGGTGTTTCTCCCCCTCTACCTTCTTGTAATGGATTGAGTTTTCCCTTTGAAGTTATCTTATCGGATTGATTCTTCAAGGATTTGAGAACACTTGATGTATGTCTTGCATGTGCTTATCTGTGGTGACAATGGGATATTCACATGATCTACTTGATGTATGCTTTGGTGATCAACTTGCGGGTTTTGTGACCTTGTGAACTTATGCATAGGGGTTGGCACACGTTTTCGTCTTGACTCTCTAGTAGAAACTTTGAGGCACTCTTTGAAGTTCTTTGTGTTGGTTTGAATAGATGAATCTGAGATTGTGTGATGCATATCGTATAATCAAACCCGCGGATACTTGTGGTGACATTGGAATATCTAGGTGACATTAGGGTTTTGGTTGATGTGTGTCTTAAGGTGTTATTTACTACGAACTCTAGGGTTGTTTGTGACACTTATAGGAATAGCCCAATAGATCGATCAGAAAGAATAACTTCGAGGTAGTTTCACACCCTACAATAATCTCTTCGTTTGTTCTCCGCTAATAGTGACTTTGGAGTGACTCTTTGTTGCACATTAAGGGATTGTTATATGATCCAATGATGTTATCATTATTGAGAGAACTTGCACTAGTGAAAGTATGAACCCTAGGTCTTGTTTCCAAGCATTGCAATACCGTTTTCGCTCACTTTTGTTACTTGCTACCTTGATATTTTTATATTTTCAGATTACAAAAACCTATATCTAATATCCATATTGCACTTGTATCACCATCTCTTCGCCAAACTAGTGCACCTATACAATTTACCGTTGTATTGGGTGTGTTGGGGACACAAGAGACTCCTTGTTATTTGGTTGCAGGGTTTTTTGAGAGAGACCATCTTCATCCTACGCCTCCCATGGATTGATAAACCTTAGGTCATCCACTTGAGGGAAATTTGCAACTGTCCTACAATATTCTGCACTTGGAGGCCCAACAACGTCTACTAGGATAAAGTTGCCACTACAAAAAAATACACTTCCGTGATGATATGTGTTTGTCACAGTAGGTCGCGTTTTTTTGTCATGCATGTACATCCATGACAAATTTATGACAGAATCAAGATAGTCATACCTGTGATGTCGTAGAAGTGTTCCATGACATTACCAAAATTATCACCACGGAAGTGTCCACTTCCATGACGATAAATCGCGCGTCACAGAAGTGCTTTCGTCAAGGGTGACCAACACGTGGCATCCATCGTAACGGAACGTCGTTAAGATATCGGGTCAGGTTTTGGATCCGATAACCCGTTAACAGCCCCGACCAATGGGGATTTTCCACGTGTAAAATCATCATTGGCTGGAGGAAACATGTGTCGGCTCATCGTCGGGACAGATATCATCCACTCATTGGACCGAAGGCGCCTATGATACGTTGACACGTGGCACGGTCCAACAGAGGCCCATTCCTGTGAAAAGGCCGGCCCGTTTGACTTGGTCAAAAGGTGGTGGGCCGGCCCATGGAAAGCTTGTTAACGGCCTGTTCGCATATAGCCCATTTACAGCCAGCTAACCCAAGGCCCGTTACGCCCTATCCGAATTATGCCCAGTAGCATCATCTGGGCCATCCAATATGATTCCAGCCCGTTTTCACTTCTGGCCCATGTATGGCCCATGACGTCTTTCGGCCCATATGAGGCCCTATGTAACTCTTGGCCTATTAATGGCCCGTGGTGAAACTGGCCCGTAATGAATAGTGTATCACTTTACACCCATTAACGGCCCGTGGTGAAACTGGCCCGTAATGAACAGTGTATCACTTTATACCCATTAACGGCCCGTTATTCCGTTGGGCCGTCTCCAGCCCATGTTATCTTTCGGCCTTCTCAGAGCCCATTTATTCTTGGGCTCATTTCCAGCATTCGTTTACTTACGGCCCGTTACTGTCATTTTCTGCTTGTGGGCCAAATTCAGCCTGTGGTTACAATCAGCCCGTTTGTGGTCCGTTAATACGTTGGGCCGTTTTCATAGCGTCATCAAATACGGCCTATTAATGATGGCCCGTTATGGTCGGCCCATGAACGGACGATTCCAACTCTAGCCCGTTTACGGCCAGAATGCGGTCTGTTTGGCCACATATTTGGCCAATCGATCATACGGCCCGTATAAGGCCCATTGATGATATGGCCCGTAGAAGGCCCATTGATGATACGGCCCGTAGAAGTCCCATTGTTTCCACGGCCCATAGAAGGCCCACTGTTTCTACGGCCCAAGGAAGGCCCACTATTTATACGGCCCGTAGAAGGCCCACTGTTTCTACGGCCCGTAGGAGGCCCAGTGTCACTCTAGTAAATATTAGCCCATGGTTATTGTGGCCTAGTTTTAAAAAATAGGTTATTGCAGCCACTAGCAAAATGTAGAAAAAGAACTGCACTGACTACAAGGAAACAAATAAAGAAGACAACAAGGAAATAAATAAGCAAGCAACTTACACTAGGCTATCACGGCTATTACACAGACTAGTATGCATACACGTGCATTGCACGTCTTAAAATTGGTGAATGATTTTGGCTCAAAGGGAATGCCATGAGGAACAAGAATGAGTCAATGCAAATGAACGTTTTGTGTGTAGTCAGAATCATTAGTATAAGAACAATCCATGTTGATTGGGCCTTTTATATGCATCCCGTTCCGGTGACCAATGGAGGGGAGGGAAACTCTGGTGCCTCAACTTTGGTGAGTAGATAGATTAGAGTTTTAATCATTGCAAGGGCGGTGCTTCATCTTCGAGTGGACCTTTCAGGCTTTGATCCTTCTCAAGTTAGTCTGTTGGGACTAATTAGATGGAGCTCCGGCGTATATTTTTATCGGCTCTCAGGTGGTGAGGTTAGGTTTCTCACCATGCGTACACGGCTATGAGATTTGGTGTCTACTTATTTCGATCAATTCAAGGGTTCAATGGCGACCAACACGGCTATGAGATGTTGATCTTTGGAGGCACGTACACGAAGACTTTTTAATTGTCATTGACAAAGTCAAGTCGCATCCGGTATGAAAATCGTGACAAGTCGCCTCCGTTCTGACAATGATAATGGTCATTCGGTGGTTCAAAGACCTTGTTGTAATCTGTTTATGTTTGCGTTGCTTTGTATTTGGGGTGGACCTTTATGATAATAGAACTGAGTTGGTTTAAAAAACAATCCTTATTAATTGGTGACAAAGGACGGAATTAAAAATATATAAAGAAAAATGTATCCATGTACCCCGCACCCATTTTGTTTTTAAATAATAACTCTCCTGTCTCCCTGCTTCCTTGGCAGGCCATGTCAAGAGGCTCGTACCTACCTACAAGGTCACAAGCGCACCAGGCTCGTCTCAAAAATAAAAAACGAGCGCATGCGCACAAGGCATGCGGCCCTTTTTTGACGGAAGGAGAATGGGATGGTTCTAGAGTACCGTGGAGGCAGTTGATGCCACTGTTCTTTGCGAATCCTGCTCTTCTCAGCCGCTAGATTTAGGAAACCAACGGTCAAGATCAATGCTATGAGTTCAATTCAAAACTGATACACTATATAGGAGTATAGATTACATCCACTGGGCATCAAAGTTCGCCACCAGTGCAAATATAGGGAACACAGCAGCATATAAATGCCACAGCAAAACAAGTCCAGAACTGAAACCACTTCAGAAGAGCTCAAGCAACAATATCCTGGGTACCCATAATGCTGGCAAGATGCTTAGCAAGCTTATTAAGTTTCTCTTGTTTGGCACTTAAGTCCTCCAACTCTTGCTGTTGCACCAGAAAGTATCCATCTGAATTCTGCAGGGACTTCCTCAGTCCTTCGGCTTCCTGTCGCATAACATCTGATCGATGTCTTTCAACTTGAAGTTGAGACTCAAGAAGCCGAACTGATTCAGGCAATGAGTTCGAAGAGCTGGTGCCAGCAGTGGTAGCCAGTAACTCGAACACTACATCAAGACAGGACTTTGGGGTTGTCTCGGTGTCTTCAATATAGTTTTTATAAGCTTTCTTGGAGACCAACAGGGATGTCTCACTATCTTGAATCTTATCTGCATTACTTCCTTTACCATTGCATAACAGGGTACTCTTCTCCAATATTTTATCCGCATTCTAAAAGAGAAAAAAACAAACACATCTCAGGTTTACAATGTAGTATATGAAACTCATTTTGGTAAACCAGTTCAGTAGTAAGGTGGACAGGATAACAGCATGAAACAAACATATATCTATGTAGTATGGTCACTGTATGGTCTATATCATTCTAGTTTATGTTGCCAAAAATCAAGATAGATACGGTTCGAATCATATCTATTTAAGACAAAGCAGCATAGACAGAATATAAGTGTGGGAAACTACACAGCAATAACAACACTTGTAATGTGCATGACATGAGAACATAACTATTTATTCAATTGAAACTGAAATCGACATAGTGCAAGTTACAACAGCAAACAGCCAAACACGTTGAAGAAACAGGTTTAAAACATACATGTTGCGCCATTGGAGTTTCAATTGCATCCTTCAAATTTGAAATTAATTGGTATCAGTAAATACAGTGATGCAAGAGCAAAGTAGTATGAACCATAGCTACGGAACCTGACCTGAGAACAATTCTTCTTCTGCTTTAAGCGTTGACTTCGGGTTCGGAGTGGTGGTTCTCGTGATTTGGGCACTGCAGTTGCCTTACTAACTTCTCGTGTTTGGGTGCTCTGTGGTGGAGACGATGCTGTGTCAACGGGAACTAGGTGTCTATCCGCTGGGGTTGGGGTTAGAAGGGGTTTAGTTGGTTCTCTGTCCAACTGGGTAGGGGTACAATCTGCATGAGTGTGGGTTATGTGTGGTGGGGCTGGTTCTTGGGCAAGTACAAACGTGGTTCTATCTGCATCGACAGGTAGCACGATCTTTTCTAAAGACCGTGTTTTTACTCCCACAGATACTGCCATCACTCCCTCCAATTGAAATGGCTGATAAATAAGAAAAGTAATTGAATGTACAGACATTGTAAGATAGACAGGTGCAATGGATAGTAGGGAAGAAAACAGGGCATGAAATAATTCACATTTATGTTGTCTAAGCGAACAGAATAGCAGGACATAATTTCACATATATGATGGCTAATTAAACAGGATAGCATGACCCAATTTCACATGTATGATGGCTAACTAAACATGATAGAATGACATACTTCAAAATATGATGACTATGTAAACAAGATGACATGATATAACTATACGATGTGTCTATTAAAGTGGTTGGCATGCCATAAATCACAAACATGCCGTCGATGGAAACATGATGGCATGATATAATTCACGGATAGAATGACATAATTTAAATATGATGACTATGTAAACAGGATGAGATGATATAACTATATTATGTCTTTAGAAAATGGGTTGGCATGCCATAATTCAGATACATGCTGTCTATGTAAACATCATGGCATGACATAATTCAAATATATGATTTATATACTAAGGAAGTGAGAAGATATCTGCTTCAGCAGGTAGCATTGTCTGCTCTGAAGACCTTGTTTTCACTCCAGATTTCTCCATCACGAATTCAAATGGCTGATGCACAGGAAGAGAAATTGAATATACAAACATTGTCGACAAAAGCAATGAGAAATACAAAAAAAGGACGGCATGATATAATTCACATATATGACGCTTGCCTAAACAGCATGGCATTGCATAATTCACATACATAATGCCTTGCAACAAGATAACATTGCATAATTCACATATATAATGTCTTGCAACAAGATGACATTGCATAATTCACATATATGGTAATTAGACACTAAACAGGTGGCATTCACACAAAGCATGTCTAAACTAAGAAAATGACATAGCAATGCAAGATACCATACGCATGATATGAGCAACATAACCCTTCCATGTTAGGGCATGCACCTCAGGGGGAAATATGACTGGTCATCTGTCTCTGAATCCTCCTCTGAGGAGCTATCGGTAACCAGCAAGACATGTGCTTCGTCAGATAGCATTGTCTACTCTAAAGACCGTGTTTCCACTCCAGATTTTTCCATGACCGTGCCAAATGGCTGATGCACAGGAAGAGTAATTGAATGTACTAAAATTGTTGACAAATTTAACACGTAATAAAAAATGATGGCATGATATAATTCACATATAAGATGAGTGGCTAACCAGGGTGGCATTGCAAAATTCACATATATGATGCCTGGCTAGACAAGATGGCATTGCATGATTCACATATACGATAAAGAAACTAAACAGATGGCATTGACACAAAGCATGTCTAAACTAAGCAGATGACATCTTTAATGTATACAGTAAGCAACGCAAGGCACCATATGCATGATATTACCAACATCAGCATGCCAAGTTAGAGCGAAGACCTCATGGGGTAAATAGGAGTGGTCTTCTCCTTCTGAATCCCCCTCATAATAGTTATATTCCTCTTGATTATGATCTGAAATGGGTGGAGGGGGGCTGCCTTTGCGCCCACCATGGAACACCGTCTGCATGAAATTTTATTGCCACGCAAGGCTCGTCTCTTTTGCTCTACATGATCAGTTCCATTGTGTACAATAACTAGCATGCATAGGAATAAAACATAGTGAGATTATGTAAGGAGTGCATGCACAAATCCAGAGTGACGGTAGCAAACTATGGATAGACCCATAACCAATAATAGCAGGCAGGTGATAGCTTTAGTTAAAAAATACAGATAATGGCTCCTTTAATGTTTGTTTGCACCCAACATGAAACTCATAGTAGACACCGGAGATTAACCAGATAGTAGACAGATAGTACTGATTGCTGCCCCAATATGTACCCCACAACCATTTAAAAACTCAAGTTTCAGCATTAGTTTGGACCTGACTCGGAGTCTAATAGGTGAACACGATGATAATGTAGCATGTCATCATATTAAGCGACACATAACGTAAGCAGACATGGAAGAGTGCGACCTCTCTTGCGGACCCGTGTAGTCCTCAAGGTCATCTGCTCAGTTGATAATGGTAATGCAGTTGCCGTGGCTGCCGGCGGCGGGGAAGAAGATCTGAGGCGGCGAAAGACAGTCTAGAGAGCGGATCCCTGCTGTGGTGAACCCTTCCGTCGTTGGAGCAGCTGTCCTGGGGTGGAACACAGTGCCGCAGGAGTAGTTCAAACCACACAAGGTTTTCTTTGACACATATCTGTAACAGAAGTAATTGAGTAAGGGTTTGTTTGAATTTGAGGATTCTAACAATGCAGGGATAGGAAATAGACAGGAATAGGATAGGAATGCACGTGCAAAACAGAGAATTTAAAAACACAGGATTTCTGCCAATCTGGGTGTTTGATTCACAACAATTGGAAGATCACAGGATGCAAAAAAGCATGGTGAGATTAAGTCAAACCACAAGAAAATGTACGGTTATAATGCTATTATGCTACTATCTCTTAGTCTTGTGCTTGATGAATAGGAATATAAAAAGGAGGAGAAGTGGAAATTAGAATTCCTACGGTTTTTATTTCAAGGAGACACTAAAGGAACAAATCCTACAGTTTTCCTTTGCTCCATTCCTTTGCACCAAATTCATGAAAAGTAGTACCATAGGAAACTTTCCAATTCCGATGTTTTTCATTCACTTTTCCTTTCAAGCACTGGCGATTCTAGTAGGCGGGCTTGAGCAAGGAAAATCCTACACTAAAAAATGTTTTTGTGCTACTTCTATTACTTTGGACACAAGCCACTGCCATACTAGCTCAACTCCCAGGCCCATCGACAAATGCACAGCTCAAATGCGCAGAGATAAATAGTGATGGCGTTCAAGAGAGTCCATCACGGATAGCTAAGTTGCCTGGTACCTCACTGCTTGTCATATAGTAGGATAAAATAATCGTATTTCCCGTTACTACGAGTGCTCAGTGGCGAAGCCATGTCGATCTCAGCGTGATTGGGTTGGCCGGTGAGGATGCTCCGGCTGACTTAGCTGTCGGAGGAGGGGAAGAAGATCTTAGGCGTCTGGAGATGGAGCCCGAGGTACTGCTCCGATGTGATGGAGGGTTTCGCCGTTGGAGCAGCTCTGGTGGGTTATACGATGCCGAGGCTGAAGCAGGACAAGAGAGACAACGAACAACGTTACCTGAGTGGAATTCTAATAGCATCTACAATACATGACGTAAAATACATAACCACAAAGTGCTAGATGTAAAATACATCAGCCGCTCATCTCTAAACTTAACTGTCGAAACTGAATTTAACTGTCGAAACTGAACTTAACTGTCAAAACTAAACACACTAGCAAGGTGAGGCTGCACATCGGTCGACTGACTTTTTCATCTCTGGTCAGTCGATTTTGCAGCCGTTGGATACGAAATCAAGGGCCTGCGGTTCATCTTCAACCTCCACCCCCCTGAGCCGGCCAAACAGCAGCCCCCCGCCGCCCGTGGCCGACGGTGCGCCGCCCTGCCCACCCCGAAAACACTCCCCATCGCCGGTCCGCCGCCGCCTAGGCCATCCCTCTAGCCCCCCCCCCCCGTGCCGAGCTTTTTCTCTGGCAATCCCCACGCCACCGCCCCGCCAATGCCCCGCCACCGCCGGCGATCACCGCCCCCATCCTGAACCCTAAGATAGATAGTGGGGTACCTCTCCGGCGAGCCCCCCTCCCTGCTGCGGCTGGTTCTTCCTTCACCCCGGCGGCATCGGAGTGAAGTGTAGCTAAATCGGAGCAGCATCGCAAGCAAGAGCGAGAGAAGCAACATGAGCAAGAGCAATAGCAAGAGCAGACCAGGCAGGGGACCGAGAGCAAGAGCAAAGCAGCAGCGCGAGCGAGAGCTAAAGCAGCAGCAGGTCCTACTGATGTGGATGTCACCGCCGAGGGAGCGATGTAGTGGAGGAAGTGGTCGGCGACGCCGCCGTGGATGGAGCCGCGCCGTGTCGGCTCGGGACCGAGCGCCGGCAGCACCGTGAGATCGAATCAAGAAGAAAATGCAGCGATTAGTGTACAACCTCTTTGGTGGCGCCGATTAGGCCGCAGCTTCATCCGAGGAAATGGTGATGATGATGCTCTTCCGGTGGTGCAGGTGAAGACAGCGGTGTGGGAATGGAGGTGGCGCGAAAGACGAGGGGAACATCGGGGCAGCTCCTTGGAGGTGGAGGACGGGGTGGCTGAACCGGCGGGACGATGAGATCGACGACAGATCCTCATCCGGTACGGTGGATGAGGGATGTTGAGGTGTTGCTATGGACGACATCGTCGGGGAAGAGGCTCCGACTGGGTGGCGGACGGAGCAGGGTGTGGGGTTTCGTCGTGGGTTTTCGCGGCCTCGGTGTATGAATGGGTGGGCAGATGGGATGGCAGTGGGGAACCATGGCTTAGAGACGCGCTTGTCCAAAATGTGGGGTAAGTTACGAAAGTACCCCCACCGATTTGAGGCAGTTCTTTTGGTTCAGGGGTACCACGGGCATTTCGTGTGTCGGGATTTCACAGGAGGTGGGAGTTTTCGCGCGTGCTGTAATTTCGGAATAGCAAGGCGCGGGTTGAGATGGAGGGAGTTGTCAGAGCACAACGAGACAAAGATATATCTTAAATATTTCGGGCTAACAAGTCACGGGTTGAAGAGGCGGGAGTTTCGCAGCACGATAGACAGAGACGCTAGCTTGAATTTTCGGCATAACAAGGCGCGGCTTGAAATTTCGAAAGAACAAGCTTAACGTGTACCAAAAAAAGACAATTTGCACCTCAACACGCACAACACACACACACACAAACACCATTTAGACTAGAGTAAGGTACACGTGCATTGCACGCATGAGATTTGGAAACCAAATTATGAATAAATACCACATTATAGCATGCAAGCTTTGAGTCATATATGCATGATGTAGATGTTCGTTTAATTCTTATAGTTCATTTCATTCAAAATCATCTGGTTTTTATAAGAAATCTAATCTATTTTAAGATTCATGGAATTGTGCGTCGTAAGACATAAAGTAAAAACAAATAATGGCAAATCATGTAGAAAAACATTTGGGCAATTCTGACATAGAAGATTCTAGAACAAATAAGAAGTGCTTGTGTTTTGATGTTTGTGCATTATGCTTAAGTTCAACCATGGAGTCTTCTGGATTATACATGTGGCGAAATCTGGTGGAATCTAGATGATATACAACGGCCAGTAGTGCTCAAATTTTCCATCTTTGGACCATCGAATTCGCCTCATCCAACGACCATCTTTCAAAGTTAAAGTTACCCGCACACAATAAAAAAATATAAAATATAATATATATATATATATAGGGGTATAGATATAGATATGTGATGCAAAATCCGCCCATCATCTCCAATTAGAATAGTGTGTCCATGCACGGATGCGACGTGGCCAAATGATGTCTGCCATCGGTATCTCAAATTCAAATTAGTCTGACCTTGTTCAATGTGTATACATTACAACATGCTCGTTTCCAAACCACACCGCGCAGATCTCCGTTATATTCATGCATGCATGGGATTCAAACATCAGGATCTCTTATTCAAATATTTGAATTCAACTTTACATTGATTGTGACCTCACCTATTCAGCTATTCTTTTACACCCACACAGTAGTCTTTGCTTTATAATTGTACCACTAACTTTCTCTCGTGCATGCATGCACACACACTACCAGTCGGTATTATCCATCGCACGCATGCAATCTTTTTCTTCAGGTCGGTCTCCCATGAAGGCACACACCAACACACATTCCCCTCTCCATCATATCGGGCATTCTTTATCTCTCACGCGTGCATGCGCAACGATTGATGTTCCTCTATGTATGTGTGTATATATCTAGGTCTTTCATAGTTTTCCACACAAACCGATCAATCGATATACCCAGTGATGTCTCACCCTCTTTCCCACGTCCACATCGATCAATCTATACCTCTCTATATAGGATTAACATATATAGCTAATACACCCACATTAATTATGTATCCAACGTCCCCCTTTCATCATCCATGCCTTCCGCTTCATCTCTCAGACGCGTGCACAATGGTGAAGACAAGGGCAGTAAGGGCCCTGCCCCCTCCCCCTAACATCACTATATATCAAGGCTAATATGAATGTGATCATTAGACAATTGCTGCTAAAAATGGTTTAAGTTCATGAATTGACCCTCCTCGTAAAGGATTAGCAATGCTTGGCCCCCTAGCTCATTTATTTTTCATGGCTCCACCACTGCGCGCATCAGCGCACGTGTTCGCCCCCTCTCTCTAAATATCGATCTCGCACTTGTGCATTCCTTCATAGTCTCCCTCCACTCAGCCCCTCGCACCATCTTCTATCCCCCCGCCGGATTTTGCCACATGTACAATCTAGCAGACTCCATGGTTGAACTTAAGCATAATGCACAAACCTCAAAACAACAGTGGTTCTCTTTTGTTCTAGAATCTTCCGTATCATAACTGTCCAAACTTTTTTCTAGTTGAATTGCCATTATTTGTTTTTACTTTATGCTTTACAACGCACAATTCCATGAATCATAAAATAGATTAAGGGCTTCTTTGATTCAAAGGATTCTCAAAGGAATTTTGGAGGATTCTAATCATTAGGAATTTTTCCTATCTTGGTTGTTTGATTCGTAGGATTGTAAACCATAGGAATTTTTCCATATGATTCATTTGCACTAGATTTCATAGGAAACATCCCGTCCACTCAAACCTATTTGAAAGAATTCTGCGTTTTTTCTATGCACAATCAAACACTCGTACAATCCTGTAGGATTCAAGACGACATTCCACTATAATCCCATGTTTTTCCTATTCCCGCGTTCTTAGCTTTTTTATAAAAACTAATTGATTTTGAATGAAATGAACTATAAGAATTAAACGAAGGGCTAAATTAGGCATATATGACTCAGAGCTTACATGCTATAGTGTGGTATTTATTCATAATTTGGTTGCAAAATCTGATGCGTGCAATGCACGTGTACCTTACTAGTACTTCGAGTATGTGCAAAACACATAAATTAGAATACCAATGGCACGCTACACAGTGTCTCTCTTATAGTTCATGAAGCCACATGGCACATGTGTAGGCGTTGTCGCGACCTCCTTGCGTGGATTGATCACAGTGACGTGCTGCTGGTTCCAAAAGAATGTACGCGTCCTCCCTGAGCCATACTGGCGGTACATGCATGAAGCGAAAATGTGCATGCACGCCATGCACGCACTCATTCCTTGCACGCACACACGGGTACACGGGAGGACGCAATTTTTTACCAAGATCCACCCCATGTGATAATTTAACGCGTGTAAAGTCGTTCACTTCATTGATGGTCAATTAATACAGCGCATGCAAATTGAGTAGACGTGAGGGCGGAAGAAAGACATTATTACTCCACTGCGCGCATGCGAGTAGTTAAATCGTGGGTTGCTAGTAGTACTTCCATTGGTCTCCTTTGTAATTTGTGCCAATTTTTGATAGTAACATAATATTTACGCATTTGAGTAGTGTAGTACTTGAAATTTATGTTCTGCTAAACTCATCGGGGGCTGTTTCGGGCCTCGAAACCAAAACCATCAATTAATCTTTACCTTGTTCCCATCACATTCGAAAGCCTGCTCACACCTACTAGTAGTACGTACCAAACCTGAACGTGTTCCCACTATGCAGGTATTAGTACTAGTGCTAGTACTTAGGTTATAAAAAGGGGAACTACCTAACCGAAAATCACTCTACCTTTCCTCCTCATAAGTGCTTCTTCTTCGTCCGTTGTTGCCATGGCCGGTGAGCAGAGCTCTAGGTCGAGAACTACTCGTAACAAGGGAGCGACAACCAAGGCTGCGGACAAAAAAAGAGGGCTCGCCGCCACGCAGAGACCTCAAAAGATCTCTCACGGGCAGGCGATGGCTCCCAGGAGCGCCCTAGCCGCGGAGGCGAACATGCCGAGTCGGCGGAGCTGGAGTCGTTATCCCTCGACGGCATGCCCGATCAGCTCAATAAGCAGAAGGAGTTCATCCAAGGTTGATGGAGTTGCTGAAGGAGAGCCTTGACGACATGCCCGCTGAGGTCAATCAGCAGGGGGAGTTGACCGCCGGCTTGGTGATGCTGCTGAAGAAGAGCATTGCCTCGGAGAAGAAGGCGACCGGCGAAATCCTGCGACTTCGGGAGGACAATGCGAAGCTCTGCCACGAGATCGACCTGTTGAAGGAGAAGAACATCGGCTGGAAGAAGCTGCATGATAATAGTAGTTCCTCGATGAAGATGCTGCATGCCCTCGCCATGGAACAGAAGGAAGAGTTGGCGAAGCTCCGCATCGAGAACCCGGCTGCTGTCAAGGTATGTAATATGGCCGTGGAACAGATGATGAAGGCTCGCATCGAGAAATGCCGCATCATGGACACAATGATGAAGATGGCGGAGGATACACGCAAGGAGATGGAGGTCGTGGAGGCGATGAAGAAGCAGTTACGACTCCGCGGCGAATTATATCATTTGGGGTGATAATCTTCCTTCTTCTTTTGCTCCTGTGTTTCATCTTTTTCTTTGGGTGTTTGGTCGCATGTGTCACGTTCTCTGCGAGGCATGAATAGAACAATGTTTTTTAGGGAATGAATAGAACAATGCTAACAATGAGATGACTAGCAAATTAGATCATTTTTTATCGCCATATGGCACTGGGCTGCCGTGTTTCGTGCTCCTCCGTCGCAGTACTACTCCAGTGGAAAACTTGAGTATACCGCATAGTTATTTGCTCCTCCTCGATCAGGTCGTCGGCGCATTTATACGAGCAGTCAAATCACAAGGCCCCGCCTTCCAGCAGTAATGAGCCATCAAATCACAAAGGCCCTCACCTCTCGTGAAACCGACCAAGCTAGACTACCCCGCCCTCTAGCCTTTTAAAAATTGTATACTTTTGTACAGCAGTAGTAG
Source organism: Triticum urartu (assembly GCF_056163025.1). Classification (NCBI taxonomy): domain Eukaryota; kingdom Viridiplantae; phylum Streptophyta; class Magnoliopsida; order Poales; family Poaceae; genus Triticum; species Triticum urartu. Next base: position 308,458,747 of record NC_141874.1, read on the forward strand.
TATCGATGGATTGCGCCAAGGAGAAAAACTTGAAATTAAAAAAAGGTGGTACATATAGAGAGCGCTCGTCGCCAAATTATGCATATAGTACTATTAAAAAGGCTAGTCACAATAATGGTGTCCAGCACAACCCACTCCTCAAATAAAACTAAGAGGGTGCTTGGATACGTTTTAGTCCCATGACTAAAAGTAGTGGGACTAAAACATGCTAGCCTCACCCATGCTTGGATCCAAATACTAAAAAGGCTAAAATCAAGTTAATGAGAATTTATTATCCTCCAAACCCTCCAATCCACAACTCGCCTGTGTTAAAGGAGAGGAGTTAAATGAGTAGAGAGAGGACTAATCCACATTTTAGTAGGGGTACCCCTGACTAAAAAAACTTAGTCTCAAGACTAGTTTTAGCCCCTCTTTAGTCAGGGGTGCTTGGAACTTTAGCCCCTTAAAGAGACTATTTTTAGTCAGACTAAAATAAGTCCCTTGGATCCAAGCACCCTCTAAGCATCCTGGAATTCTTTGACAAAACTAAGCACCCTGAAATTCTTTGACAACTAAACTGCTGGCTATATGATGTTGGCCATATATATTGTACGTATATAATGTGAAGAAACGAGTGGTAGTACTATACCAACTAAAAGATGAAATGTAAGAAATACTAGTATGTACGTACTGAAGAGTTAAAGTAACAAGAAGAAACATAGCATAGTTCTGCTAGGGGCTCAGCACAACACACCCCTCAAATTAAATTAAGCACACCTGAAATTAAACTTTGCAACTATTCTGGTAGACACTGCATTAGAACCACCATGAGCAACGACACTGCCACCTTACTCGGAGTCCTCGTCCACGTCCTCGACTTCGTCCTTGTCCCTCTTCCTCTTGGCCGATACTTCTTTGCTTGAACCGCACACTTGGCTGTTGCTCTTCATCCAACCCTTGTAGATATTGAAGCAAAGGTAGCCATCCATTGCAGCGTAGTGGATGTGGTCTATATCTAGTAAATTCCGCTGCCATGCATGACGATGAAACGTGTAATGAGGTTTCTCCAGTTTACCGTAAGAAGGATGAACCATGGCTCCTACCAGGGTCAGCATTGAAGGCTGACGAGAGGACACCAGCCGATTCTTCTGGAGGTCGAAGGTGTTGCCTACAATGAGGCCTATCCGATGCAGGACTTCTTTGTCGTTACCAAAGTCTACAGTAACGAATTTGACTAGGTTGCTCTCGAGGAAGTCCTTAAAATCCTGGCACTCAACGTCGACATGGCATATGTGGTAGACCAAGCATAAGTCATGCACGCAAACCTGGATCACCGCGGGCTGCTTCCTCTCTTCGTCCTTTAGATCCTTCTCTCGTCCTAGGACTGTGGTGTACTCAACATCTAGCCCAACGACCCACTCATCATCTGAGTCTTCGAACATGCGTCTGAAGAGAGAAAGGCATCCTTTCACCGTCGCGGAGGAACGGGTGTAGATGACGTCGAACTCATCGCCGGTGATGGTTCTAACCTTGTACTCACCGCCGATCGTGGAGATTTGGGACGCCATGGATTTGGGAGGAGGGTTAGGATTAGTGGAACTGCCATAATGTGAATGGACGGGACGACTAGGAGCGAACCACCGTAGTATTGAAGGACGTGCGGGGATGAGTAGGAGCGAACTGCTAGCGTGCGAACGGCAGGGTAGTGGCTTTCCATTCTCCCATGATATGGGCTTCCGTGAGCCCTTGGATCTGAGATCGAATGGTTGCATGGCGTGATTCTAGACCTATGGGTGAATATCCTATCCTGGAGGGTTATTCTGTAAATTTTCAGCAACTTAGCATGCGACCGTTTGATCTCAGATCCAAGGGCTGCCAGCAGCCCGTATCATGGTCGCACCTACCACGACTGTCACGTCGCTCGCGCGGTCACGCCCTTGGAGATTTAACACGGTGCGTTAGGCTATCTGATGTTGGCATGTCATACATAGTCATCACTTAGTCACTCATACTACAACAAGGTTGGCTATAAGTGTTTTTTTACTCCTCTCTATCTCTTTCTTCGTACTCAAGGAAGAAACGGTGCTAAGCGCGTGTATTTATTGCATTTGCCAAGGAGTGACCTCTTCCAATGAAATGGTGTTGCTAAGTTTGCTTCATTTAATTAGCTATGGACTCAAAATTGTCTTTTCACCTAGGTACACGCGCTTAGCACCGTTTCTTCCTTGGGTCACCAAACTAGTCTCCCTCTTCTTGATTAACTTGCCACATCAGACTTTATGCTTATGTGGCAAGCTTAAGCACCTGTAGGAGCAAGTAAAAGTAAGTACAATAGTGCGCTTTACATGGCATTTTTGCATATGTCAAGGAAAGAGAGGCAAGGAAAAAGTGGAGAAGTGGGCTCTTATGCAAGAGCCAGCCTCTAGTACATGGTGGAGCATTGGGAGAGGCACCTGTATGGAGGTGGTCAGGAATCTGGGAGACTCACGCCGGTCGTAGCATCGCAGTTAAAATGATAATGGGAAGTCAAATCACGGGGCCCCACATGTCCAGCAGTAACTCGCTGTCAAATCACACAGCCCTACGTTTGCAGCAGCCTACTCCCTCGTCTTCTCGCGTCTCTGTCGAACCGACTAGGCGGAACTGCCCCGCCGCCTACCGTGCAGGAAAAGCCCCGCCCTCGACTTTTAAATAGTATACAGTATACTAATTCTGTATCCATGGATTGCGCCCGTGCCATGGAGCAAAGCGTCTAGAAAATGGAGGAGAGACGGTGGTCTTGCAATAGAGAAGAGGGAGAGGCGAGACGGTGGTTTTGGAATGGAGATGATGGAGAGGAGAGGAGGTGGTTTTGCAATGGAGAAGAGGGAGAGGAGCATGCGGCAGCGATTTAGGATTGGACGAGAGGGCCAACACGCTCTGACTGGATCAAAATCAAAATCAATTTACCCTTCAATTAAGAAAGCGACCCCACATTAACTAGTCTCCCTTTTATTCTGGGTCATAATTGACCATGATTTTCGCACATAAAATATATGTTATACGTCGTATACAAGGCCACTATCAAAATTACAATTTGCAGCTATACAAGGCCACTAACATTAATCGAGGAAAAATTGATGGCGTTTGCCTCGTACTAGCACCCGAGGACATTAATATCCCTTGTGTGCATGCGGGAGTGAGAAGGTTAGCTTGCATTCCCAACATTAATGAACCAATGAGGAGTAAGAGGGTTGGCTTGTTGTGCTTGGGAGAGAAAAACCACATTAATTAACACGACAATCAAGGTGACAAGCTAGCTTGCAACATTGACTTAAACATAGCATTGATTTTTACCTTGGTACCTGTAATATGAGTTTGTGGCCTTGTATACAAAAATGGAGGGAGTATAATTTGAAAGTACATTCATATAAGAACCAAATGATACATTTTTTGGTGACATGCATTCACATTTTGCTTGTCAAATACAGTACGTGGTCAAACTTTGACCCAAAATACGCGAAACAACAAAAAAATACTTCCAAGACTAGCGCCGCTCTTCCGCTCTTCTCCTCTTAAACCACCGCCGCTCCTCTCCTGTTCCAATCTAAATGCAGCGCCGCTCCTCTCCTCTTCCATTTCAAAACCACCGCCCCTCCTCTCCTGTTCCAGTCCAAAACCAGCGTCGCTCCTCTCCCATTCTAATCCAAAACCAGCGCTGCTCCTCTCCTCTTCCATTCAAAAACCACCACCGGCGAGTGAAGGTGCTGTGGAGAAGTAGATCGATGGAGGAGTACAACCGATACGTGAGGATCACAGATGGCGACCCTGTGAAGCTAGCTAGGATGTTGGAGATACAGTCTTGGTTTGACAACAAGGACCAACTAGCAGCGACGACGACATCCATGGCCAAATATCTGCAACAGAGCGAAAAGGCGGCGATACTCCCAGAGGGAGTCACGACGGAGTACATAGAGCTTCTCCTCTGGGCCATGGAGCAAACAGATTCACCGAATCCAATCGTGAAGGAGCGATGGTGGGAGTATCGATCCCAGATGGAGCATCCACCAGAGATTGAAGGATCGAGCATCTACAGGGTGCCGTTTGTGAGGGTGTCCTGCCAGAGTGAGTCGGTGGAGTCTTCATCGACCGAACCCAACTGCAACAGGAGAAAAGCAGTTGGCCGACAATGCTTCCCCGCCATCGTCTCCCTCGCCGTTCACATCGTCTCACGGGGCGGCTGTCTGCCGCCGAGGAATAGGAGGGGGCTGCCCCCCCCCAGCCCAATAGTCGAGCAGGTTGTGAATTGTCGGGAGGAGCTTAGGGTTGTTGGTATTTGCAGGCTGTGAATTGTGTTTTGTATTTTGAGAGTACTTTCAGATATGAATGTCTTTTGAATTTCAGATTTGCAGTATTGAGCATATGAAGTATTTTATGAATTCTAGATATCTATTTTCAGCACTTAAAAATGTAGTTTCATAGGAGTACAAAAGTGCAGACAATGTGATTCTCAGAGAAGAAACTACAAGTTTCAGTTTCAGATAAGAAACTGCAAGTTCAGTTTCAGATAAGAAACTGCAACTTTGAGAGGAAGAGCATTTATATCAACACGGCCTTTTCAAACAGGGTTAACATCATGTTGGAAGTTTTATTCATGGACGAAAATGGAACTACCAGCCAGTTAACATCATGCTGATCAACATTCATGCATAGAACATCTTCATATGATGCACAGTCAAAATGCCCACACAATTCGAGTGTGCGAAACACAGAGAAAACGAGGGACGAAGTTTTGGCAAGTGTTGGACGTGGTTTTGGGCTGCTCCGTCTAGGCTTTCATTTTTAACATGCGCAGCCCACGTCCTCGGATGGGAGGTCCATAGGCCTGTTTGTATTTTCTTAGGGCCATCATGTATCGACCGGCCTATGGACCTCCCATCCGAGATTTTATTTTTGGCAGCCCAATTTATGTATTTTTTTTGAAGAAAACGCAGAGGTCTGTTCTATTTTTCTATATAAGAATAAGAACGCTAGGTCCAACTTATGTTTCCCTTCTAACTATATTACATATATTTAAATTATTTTATATGTTGTCTGTTTAGTTCACATAATTGGCAAATAGATGACCGCTCTCGCGATCCCCTTCGCCCCCGCCACCACCTCCACCCTCACCGCCGCCCCCGCCACAACCTCCACCCTCGCTGCCGCCATAGATCTCGCCGCCACCCCCTGCCTCCTGACTCCGAGCGCGCCTACCCCCCTCAGCAATTCCACTCGCGCGCCCCATGGAGTCGTCGGCCATATCCACGGGGGAATGGCTGGAAGACAGGCAGATGTACAAGATGCATCTCCCACATGTCTACAAAGCCTTCCCGTGGATGCTCCAGCCGCTCGACTCCGTCACGCCAGCGGTGCTGCAGGACACTCGAGGGAGGAGATGGAGGGAGCAGGCGATGCGGATCCACAACGACGCTCTCTCCTGGACCCAGTGCACGCGCGAATGGAGGGAAGCAGAGGAGGAAGCTGCGAGGGAGGAAGCCGAGGAGGGACCGAATCTGTTCTCTCACTCGCACAGGTATGCTCAGATGTGCAAGGATCATGTGGATTGGGAGTTGTCGAATCTAGCCCTACGGATCTACTTCGAAGGAGATTTCTCAGAGAAGCACATGATGCCCCACCCCAGTGAGCCGCCGATTGCGTTCGTTCGATGGGCGAAAGGAGAAGTGAATTCAGGAGATCCACGCCGTGCTGCGAGATGGGAATGCTTGACTGGACTCCTACCCACCAGCACGCCACTGGAGCCGGAGCAGGTGGATCCCCTACCTTACCTCTCCCCCCAAACTTGCAGAAGATTGAAACTAGGCTTGCAATCTGCTTCAATTGAGCTATCTGGTGGTTATTTCTGCTTCCTGAGAGACAACATCTGGCTGGAGGATGAGAAGGAACCAGGAACTCCAATGAATTTCCCTATCACAATGGGGGGGAGCACCGGTTGGGCAATGGTACGGCCCACCTCCGCCCCAAATGGGGGCACAATCTGGGCAGACTCCTGTAATTGCCCAAGATCAATCTGCTGGTGGTTCTGACTCTCAGATCAGTGGGAAATCTCAAGGCAAGAATTAGCAAAAGAAGAGATAGGACATCCAGAAAACTGCTCCTGCCCCTGCTTCGGGCCTTATTGCATACTCTAAGGTGATCTGCTACAACTGTGGGGAACCAGGGCATCATTTGGATAAATGTGTCAAGCCCAAGAGTTGTTTTATCTGCAAAATGGTTACCCATAAAGTTGAGAATTGCCCTGTCAGAAGGAAAACCCATAGTTCTGCTAGATATGTTGGAAGTGCTGCTCCAGGATTATGTCCACCATTGACAGATTTTTCTGTGACACAGAAGTAGATAGTTTATTTCCCCTTTCTAGTTGTAGAGCTCTGCCCAGATATGGTAGTGACCACACTCCTTTGCTCTGGGACTCTGGTCTTAACCAAACTCCAAAGAGCAATAGTTTTAAATTTGAAAAGTGGTGGTTTCTTAGAGAAGATTTTACTGAGCTAGTCAGGAAAATCTGCAATGAGCCTACTAGGAGCAGCTGCCCCCTAGAAAATTGGCAGTTCAAAATCAGGAGATTTAGAAGAACTACCAAAGGGTGGAACTTCAATGAGGAAGCTAATCTTAGAAGATACAAAAGACTTCTCCTCCTTGAGTTTGATTCTCTAGATATTAAGGAAGAAACCACTGACCTCTCTGAGGCTGAGACTAATAGATTAAACTTTGCCCGTGGAGAGCTCAAGAAAATTTGGCTTCAAGAAGAAATCAAAGCCAAACAAAGGTCTAGAGATAGGAACATTAAGGAGGGTGATAGAAATACTGCTTACTTCCATGTAGTAGCTAACCAGAGGTGGAGGAAAACCCTCATTCACTCCCTTCATGGCCCTAATGACCCTGTTACTGAGGTAGATGAGATGTTGAAAGTGGCTAGTGACTTCTACAAAGACATGTTTAAGAAAGAAAACCCTTCTGGGTTCTCTCTACAAAACAATTTTTTCTCTGCTTCTGAAAAAGTCTCTCCTGCTGAAAATGAGCTGCTAGAAGCCCCTTTTTCAGAGACAGAGGTGAAGGAAGCCATTTTTAGCTCTTATCCTGATGGGGCTCCTGGTCCTGATGGGATTCCCTTCTTGTTTTACCAGCATTTTTGGGACTTGGTGAAAAATGATCTCTTAGATCTTTTCCAAGCCTTTCATAGAGGAGAGTTGGATCCAGCAACTTACTCATGGGGGGTCTGTTGGGGTCAAGTTAAATAACTGTGAAAGTGATATTTTCCTTGCTGGTAAAGGCCTTAGGCAAGGTGACCCCATCTCCCCCGCTTTTGTTTAATTTAGTAGTGGAAGTTCTTACTAAAATGCTGAGCAAAGCTGCTGATCATAGTCTGATTGCAGGGCTCTGTCCTGATGTCTGCCCTGGTGGCATCATCTGCCTTCAATATGCAGATGATATCATCCTTTTCTTAGACAATGACTCCACACATGCTAGCAATCTGAAAACTGTTCTAACCTGGTTTGAACAAGTCTCAGGCATGAGAATCAACTACTCTAAAAGTGAACTCATCCCTATCAACATGGATGATCAGGAGTTAGTTGAGTTCCTCTCTATTCTAGTCTGTAATAAAGGTAACTTCCCCATTAAGTACCTAGGTATCCCTCTCCACTATGATAAACTGAGGAGGGGCGATATCCAACCCCTTCCGGATAAAATCATTAAAAGGATTGTTGGGTGGAGGGGCAAACTTCTCTCCTACAGAGGTAGATTGATCTTCATACAAGCTTGTTTGGCTAGCATTCCAGTGTATCTCCTCTCCTTCTTCAAGTTCCCTAAATGGGAAGTGAAGCTCATCAATTCTCAGATGTCTCATTGCTTGTGGAATGATTTTGAGGGAAATAGGAAGCTACTCCTTTCTAATTGGGCCCTAGTCTCTATGAAAAAATATTTTAGAGGCGTAGGCATACCTAACCTCCAAGAAATTAACATCTGTCTTCTAGGGTCTTGGATTAAAAGATTCTATGAGGAAGACCTGAAACCCTGGAAGCTTCTTATTGCCCATAAATACCTAGGAAATAAACCTAATATTTTTGTCCCTTCCTCCAACCCTAAGACCTCTAGATTCTGGAAAGGATTAAAATCTATTATGCATGCTGTGAAATTTGGCTACAGATGGAACGTAGGGGATGGGAGTAGAACCAAGTTCTGGGAAGATACTTGGTTTGGCACATCCCCCCTAGCAGTCCAATTTTGGCCTATTTACTCTGTCCGCAATGAGCTTAACAAAAGTGTCAATGAAGTTTGGGACGGTCAATGTCTAAAACTCTCTTTTAGAAGGAACTTTAGTGATAGTGTCATGGAACAATGGTTCCAGTTGGAGGAAATTGCCAAAAGCATTACCTTTACTGCTGAGCCGGATGCCCTGATTTGGCAGCTAGACAATAAGGGGAAGTATTCCTCCAGCTCCCTCTATCATGTTATCAACTTTAGAGGGGTTCAACCCGTGTTTATCCCTGCTGTCTAGAAATTGAGAGTTCCCCCTAAAATTCATGTATTTCTCTGGCTTCTCTCCAAAAACAAATTGATGACTAGGGATAACCTTAGGAAGAGACACATCATCAAACCCCTTAATTGTGTTTACTGCTTGGAACAAGAGTCTTGTTCTCACCTATTTTTTGAATGTATAGTTGCTAAACATCTCTGGGCCCACATTGAGGAATATTTCTCTAGTCAGATTGGCTCATCCTTCGAATCTGTCGCTAGATTCTGGATTGCTACCAAAAAGTGCTCAGTTTTAAACACTGTTAGCTCAGCTGTCCTTTGGTGCCTCTGGAAATATAGAAATGCTATGATTTCAGTAACACCTCCTGGATTTCCATTCCGCGGGTCTTGAGGTTGATCAGGAACATGGTGAGGAACTGAGCGATTCTCTTCTCCGGATCGCACAAGGACAAGTTGATGAGCTTCGTGGAAACCCTAACAAGATCCCTCCAGAAACCGTTGGCGATCACTTGTGGCTGAACAAGGCTCGACTTGCTCTAGGGCTGGACCCGTGGACTCGTCTCAAGATCTCTGATGAAGATGATGGGCACCTGGCGCCGAAAAAGAGGGACATCCACCATGCTACGCCTTGTAGCCCGGTGTCTCCGTGTAACGCCCCCGATGCGGCTATATCTCCCACGTGTCGAAGCACGACTTAGAGGCATAACCGCATTGAAAGCAATGTCGCAAGTGAGGTAATATTCCCACAACCCATGTAATAAAATAGGGGAAGAAGTTACATAGTTGGCTTACAATCGCCACTTCACACAATTACATGAATAAAGCATTACATCATCCAAATACAATCAAGGTCCGACTACGGAACCAAAATAAAAGAAGAACCCCAAATGTGACACGGTCCCCGATCGACCCCAACTGGGCTCCACTACTGATCAACTAGAACGAAACACCACAAAGGACAAGATCTTCATCGAGCTCCTCCTGAGCTTGGTTGCGTCAACTGCACGGTCTCATCGGCACCTGCAAGCTGGTTTTTGGAAGTATCTGTGAGCCACGGGGACTCAGCAATCTTACACCCTCGCGATCAAGACTATTTAAGCTTATGGGTAAGGTAAAAGGTATGAGGTGGAGCTGCAGCAAGCTACTAGCATATATGGTGGCTAACATACGCAAATGAGAGCGAGAAGAGAAGGCAAAGCACGGTCGATACAAGTATGATCAAGAAGTGATCCTAAAACAACCTACGTCAAGCATAAGTCCAACACCGTGTTCACTTCCCGGACTCCGCCGGAAAGAGACTATCACGGTAACACACGCGGTTGATTCATTTATTTAAGGTCAACTTCAGGTTTTCTACAACCGGACATTAACAAATTCCCATCTGCCCATAACCGCGGGCACGGCTTTCGAAAGTTCAAATCCCTGCAGGGGTGTCCCAACTTAGCCCACCACAAGCTCTCACGGTCAACGAAGGAATAGACCTCCTCCCGAGACATTCCGATCAGACTCGGTATCCCGGTACAACAAGACATTTCGACAGGGTAAAACTAAACCAGCAACACCGCCCAAATGTGCCGACAAATCCTGATAGGAGCTGCACATATCTCTTTCTCAGGGCACACCGGATCGTCCAAACTTCCGGTAGGCCAGCCCAGAGTTTCCCCTGGTGGCCACCGGCGGCTGACAAGTTGGACCAACACTCAGAGGAGCACTGGCCCGGGGGGTAAAATAATGATGACCCTTGGGCGCGCGACCCCCAAGGGAAAAGAAAAAGGCTGGGTGGCGAATGGCAAAACCAATGTTGGGCATTGCTGGAAGAGTTTTACTCAAGGAGAACTGTCAAGGGGTTCCCATTATAGCCCAACCGCGTAAGGGACGCAAAATTCGGGAACATAACACCGATATGACGGAAAATAGGGCGGCAAGAGTGGAACAAAACACCAGGCATAAGGCCGAGCCTTCCACCCTTTACCAAGTATATAGATGCATTAATTAAATAAGATATATTGTGATATCCCAACAAGTAAACATGTTCCAACCAGGAACAACATCTCCATGTTCCAACAAGGAACAAAACTTCAATCTTCACCTGCAACTAACAACGCTATAAGAGGGCTGAGCAAAGCGGTAACATAGCCAATCAACGGTTTGCTAGGACAAGGTGGGTTAGAGGCTTGACATGGCAATTTGGGAGGCTTGAAAGCAAGTGGTAGGCATCGTAGCATTGCCATAGCAAAAGAGCGAGCAAATCTAGCATAGCAAAGATAGTAGTGATTTCGAGGGTATGATCATCTTGCCTCAAATCCCGCAAGGAAGAAGAACGAGTCCATGAAGAAGACAAACGGATGTAGACGAACGGGTCCTCACAAACGCGACGTTACCGGAACCAACCCGAAGAAGCAACACCGGAAAGAAGCACACAACATAGTAAACAACCACCACAAAATCATGGCATGATGCACAACCAAGTATGATGCATGACCGGTTTAGAGAAGCATGGCATGGCAAAGTGCACAAACAATCCTACAAATTAAGTGGAGCACAATATGCAACAGAGTTGCGTATTGAAGAAAACACCACATGGATTATTTAGTTCTCTCTCGTTTAGGTAACCAACAAGATTAAATGTTGTTTAAACATGGCAAGAGGTGAAGCATAACAAAACTATACTATCTAAACAATTTAAATGGGGCCGGATATAACAAACAACAAATCCGGTAACTCCCCATATGCATTTAGCAAATTAATGCAAACAACAAATTAAACATTCTTGATGTTGTTAACATGATGTGGATGACATGTGCAAGTTTATGCAAATTTTATTAAAAATTGATAAGAGCATTATGAAGCATTTGGTCACCATGGCGGAACGAAAGGGGTGCCACAGCAACGACAACGGCAATGGTGCCACGGCAACATTCTGGTTCCGGTAACTCGATTGAGATACCGATGCAAAGGAGAAGTGTGCGGTTGCGTGCAGAAGATGGTGGGGCGCTCCCGGATACCGGGTGTCCCATGAGTTGGTGACAAGGAAACAAGTGACAAATTGGACATGGTGCAAACACGAGCATCTCAAACATCGCAAGCATTCGTTCACGGACGTCGTCTCGGGGTTATACCTTCGGAGCGTGCAAAGGGGATGGTTCTCCTTCGTAGAGGGAAGTAGGCGTTCTCGCGACGGCGGTAGTGGAAGTAGTCGTTCTCGCTTCGTACATGTTCACACTCCGTAGGTGTTCGGGGTCAACAAGGAACTTGCCGTCCACGGGTCTTCGAGGGTCGACGATACATGTACTGCAAACGTTCGAGCAGCGGTAGTGGTACACATTCACGGAGTAGGTCGTACACGTCGACGGTCTTATCGGAACCTCGTCAAAGTTCGCGATCCACCTTGGTGATCCGAAGGGGTACTTGGCGTCATGGTACTTGGGTCTTCGGACTTGCCGGGCTCGGTTCTTGCAACGGTAGTTGTACAAGGTTGTCGTGGGAGGTAGTGGTACTCGCGAACTTGTCGGATCCACGGCGACGGTAGTGGAACCTCACGGATTCGTGGTCTCCGGGCGGTCTCGGTCTTGACGGTGGGGTACTTGACACATCCCGGATATGTAGTCGTACTTGACGAATCCAAAATACTCCTGCTCGGCATGGGTGCACCGGAGGCATCGTCTTACATTTCGAATCTGGGTCATGTTCATATATCTGTTCGCATCAATGACAAAAAAAGGCTTGGCCTTGAGGTGCTCGGCCGTGGGCGACGGAGCACACTGTGGACAAGGAGGCAGGGCGCCCCTGGCCTTGAGGTCACAACGGAGCTCGGGTCAACGACAACAAGGTAGGGGCGCGCGGCTGGAGGCACTGGGAACAACGGCAGGCGGCGGCTGGTCATGGTCGCCGGCGATGGAGGCGGAGTAGGGGACGGTCAAAGCAGAGGAGGCGGTGGCGAACGCGGGCGGCAGTGCAATCCGGCAGCGGAGCTCGCCGGATCAAGGACGCGGCAGGGAGCTCCTGAAGGCTGGCAACGAAGAGAGGCGGCGGCGCTCCTGGCAGTGGGGCGAGCCAAGGGCGAGGGAGAAGGTCGAGGTCGCCGGCGGGGGGGGGGGGGGGGCTGGTGGTGCAGGGATGAAGCAGCTGGGCAGCACCGGTGCTGGAATCCTCCCTGACCGCGACGTGGTCCTGTTCGTCTGGTCGCTGCTCATCGGGGCGTGGAGGAGCAAGGGCGAGGCAGAGGGGTTCCTCCGGGGCGTGAGGTGGAGGAAAAGAGGAGTGGGGCTCGATGGAGATGGGGGAGGTGCTTGGGGCGCTGCTCCTCTCTTGCGGTGGCGCTAGGAGGAAGGAGTGAGAGGAAGAGGGCATAGGGGGTCAGGTGCTGGAGGGAAGGAGATGGGGATCGAGAGGAGGGAGGAGCGCGAGGGGATCGAGCGAATGGTCCTGGCGGCGCGAGGGGAGACGAGGGAGATGGGATCGAGGCCTAGGGTTCAGGAGGGAGTGGGCTTAGGAGAGGCATATGGGCCTGGGAGGCCGGTCGACCTGGCTGGGCTGCCGACCCCGGCTGGGCCTGGTGCTCTCTCTCTCTCTCACCTACACTCCTTAGAAGAAAGAGGGAGACAAGAAAGAAAGAAAAAAAATAGAGAGAAGAAAAAGAAGAAGAGGGATTATTTTCACGGACTCGTAAAAGTGTGCACGGTCCACGAAAAATAGGAGAGGCAAGATTGGAAGATGTCATTCAAACTCATTTGAATTTAATTCAAATGGGTTTGAACTAGGGCTTGGTTATAGAAGTATCCAAAAATGTTGAGGTTTTTGGTGGAACTCCGGAAAGTGAAGAGAGAATTTAGGGCAAAGTTTGGAGACGAGGAATATAGTAAGAAAAGCATGGAATATTTTGCAAGTGTGTTGCGGTAATTTCCAAGGGTTGGAATATTTATTATAGCCCCCTAATATTGGGAGGATATGTTATAAAGAGAAATCACCACGTGAATTCCCTCGGTTTAAATGGATCAAAGATCCATGCCATTTATTTAATTGAGTTAAGAAAAGAAATGACATGATGGCATGATGACATGATGCAAAGATGAAATGCAACGGGCCAAACAAATCACACGACGAAACCCGGAAACCCTGGAAGGCATCTGAAGCTCCGGTCTTGGGGCGTTACAACACTCCACCACTACGAGAGGATCTCGTCCCGAGATCTAGAATGGCACCAAAGGGAAAAAACGGAAGAGAAAGAGAAGAGGTAAAACTAAGTTGCTTCTTTGATGAATGAGTGAAACCAAAGAACCTTGCGAGGTTGAACAAATTCGAGACAAAAAACAACGAAGGTGAACAAGGTCGAAAACACTCCTTTAGAAAAGATCAACAAAGAACATTGCGAAAAACCTTCAGGTTGAAGGGCAAGATAAATATTGAAACCACTCCGGTTAAAACAAGATAGGAAAGGATTAAGAATGATATAATTTGGACAGCACTCTGACTGAAAAGAAAAGGAATTGAATAAGAACTTGATAAGATGAGAAGATACTTGGTGAAATCAACAACACACTGCCTCCGGAACAAAAGTAAGAATGGAATGGAATGAACGACGAGAAACAAGATCTTGAGGATGCACGCTTACAACAAATGCTAGAACGGAGTTGTTGGAAACCAACAATGAAAAGAATAATCTTGATATGATCTTATGGAATACATCTCAGATTATGAGGTGACAACCTGCCACTCACGGGAAGAAGAATTGAATTGATATGGAAAAGGAGACGAGAAAGTTATTTCACCGGGAGGATAGATGAAGCACTGGGATCATATATTATCACCATTAATAGCAACAATCCTTAGGGAAAGCTTTAGGTGAAATATAACCCCAGATGACTCCAATGACGAGATTGATGGATTTAAAAATTATCTCATTCTTAACAACATGTGTATCATGGAACATGAACTCAAATTATCAAGAATGGCATAATACCACCTCCAATAATATGATAGAAAGAATGCACTCCGGATAGCAAGAAGAAGAAAGCTTGAGCTCCTTTGAAAAGAATCTCAATGAACACTTGGAGAAGGAATTATTTCTTTGATGAACCATCATGTATAGCCTCCATGAAAAAAAACTCCGGTAACAAAAGGATGATCCAAAATAATTGAATGATGAAAAAAATAAGATTTAAGCCTCGCAACGATTTAGATAGAGATCTCCGTGACAATATAATTGAAAGAGGTTGGCACTCTGGGAAAAAGAGAAGATGAAACAAATGAAACCGAGAGTTTGAAGGGCCTCCGGAATAAGAATTAATCATTAGGATGAAACAAGAATAAGAATTACATTATGCTTATCCTTCACCAATTAAATTGATGACAATCAACGGATTTATCACACTACTTATTCCCGTAGAAAGGATTAAGCGAGATATAGCGCAAACTTGAGACGATCTTCAACAAGCCATCGGTAGGATTGAAAACATGAATGGATTGATATGCTAACCAAGGAAGAGAGATCTTGAATGAACCACCGTAAGAATTGAAAAAGAACGACTAAAATATGAAGAAACACCAGAAAGAATTAGCAAATGAACGAAGAAGCTTGAGGGGATTTAGATACATCAGAACGAAGAGATCAAGAACTGATTAGAGGATATTTGATTGATGCGCCGGCAAGATTGTAGAATGATAACTGACAGCTGAGAATGAATAAACCTGAATTGATGGACTCTGGATAGCAAACTGAGAAGACTCTTGAATTACTCCGGATAGGTGAAAAGAATTCTCACAATCGAAAACAATTATGAGAGGATGGCAACAAATTAGAACCATGGGTCTTTGGAACAACGGGTAAGGATTTAAGAGGAACTCCTCTTTGGTCTTCAAATCCGAGAATGACGAGAACAACACCACCAAAATTGTTGAAAAACTCCGGGATGACGAATAGAAAGGTTGATCCAACGATGAAAAGAATCTGAAAGATCTTGGAAAAAGACATTTGATTGATGATAATCCATTCTTGCGTCAAACTTTAAAAGGAATTTAGGATATCTCCGGGAAATAAGAAGAGTCAGGTAAGATCCTGGGAATAGACCTGTGGGTTAGGGCCCACTCAAAAGAAACACCGTTGAACGATTTAAAAGAGAGGTTGCACCGGTTGAATTAAATGACTTGAATGAGATAACAACCTGGAAAGATCTTGAACGAATGTAGAGTGGAAAACACGAATCTTCGAGATATCTTTAGCACTGCGGAACAAATGAATAACGAAAAGTTAATGATTGAGAGGTGCACCGGCAAGAGAAGACATTTGAAAAAAGGAAAAGAATATGATCAAACACTGAGAGCTTGAATAGAATCCACCGGAGAAGAAAACGAGTGAAAAGTGACGAACTTGAAGCTCCGTTAGAATCTTCATGAGAATCACCGGATAAGAACATGAAGGGAGAAGAATGGAGAGACTTCCATAATAAAATGGATACTTTATTAAAACATCTGAGTCCTCGAAGAAACAAGGGAGGGAGGGTGGGAAAAACAAAGGCAGCTTGGGATGGAAGAAAACGACACCGTTGAGAAGACTTGAGTTGATCTTGCGAATGATTGAAGTGATCGGATCCACTTGAAGAGAAGCACACCGGTTAAAAGGATTGACAAAAACAATCTTGATGATCAAGAAGGATTGGTATTCACATATAAATATGAGAACAACATTTAGGAAAAGGTATGGAATCAACATTTGACTTCGAAGCAACTCGAATACCACAACTCAAAACAAAACAAGGATTGGCTTGCAGAATAAGCCAGAACAAACATATGATAGAGAATTCGTCCGAATTTTTCGTGGTGGGGCCTACACGGGCTCGATCATACAGCACCATCATATACAAGGCAGTGCACATGACATACGAAGCGTCCCCGAGTCGGCATAGCCAAGGACTCTTTAAGACACAACGAGACCACTGTAAAACCGACTGTGAATAGGCGGACCACTAGACGTCGAACCCCAATTTCATATCATACATTTGTCGGAAAGATAACCTAAGAACTACTTGAATTCCCACCTATGAAACTCCTGAACCTTTCCGGTTATGCAATCAGGTGTTGGGGATACAGGGGAAGCGTAATATCTCACCCAAACTAACAAATCCTACATCCAGCTGTATCCATCCTTCAACACATAAACCTTCGGAAATCATCTACCTCAACCTTCAAAAAGCATCCGTTATACAAGTTACGGCGATACTCCCGAACTCCCGCCCCAGTACTGGGTGGCGTCGAGGTTATCTCACCAACGAACTGCATAAAAGAGATTTTCGATGTCGGCGTACTAAACTCAGGTATTCCAGAACTGCAACGATAAAATTATGACGACAACACCTCAGAGCTCAACTCCCCGGGAAACTTCCACAAAACTCCTGACAGGAGGCACCAAGACAATGTTCTCATCATAAAACCATCGGAACGATTCCAAGATACCCGCGTGATCCTCAAAAAATTAGTGAAATTTGAGAAGAGAAGAGTCAAAACTCTACATCAGGATGCCTTACCAGAGCGATGAGGAGACTGGGAAGTAAAAAGAATTCCTAAACTCTCCGATATATAATTCCTAAATGACTCAAAACATTTTTCTAGACACAACTCGGCCGCTAAAAACGATCAAGCAATGGGGCTCCTAAGGTCGGGGAAGGCTCTGATTACCAACTTATAACGCCCCCGATGCGGCTATGTCTCCCACGTGTCGAAGCATGACTTAGAGGCATAACCGCATTGAAAGCAATGTCGCAAGTGAGGTAATCTTCACACAACCCATGTAATAAAATAGGGGAAGAAGTTACATAGTTGGCTTACAATCGCCACTTCACACAATTACATGAATAAAGCATTACATCATCCAAATACAATCAAGGTCCGACTACGGAACCAAAATAAAAGGAGAACCCCAAATGTGACAAGGTCCCCGATCGACCCCAACTGGGCTCCACTACTGATCAACTAGAACGAAACACCACAAAGGACAAGATCTTCATCGAGCTCCTCCTGAGCTTGGTTGCATCAACTGCACGGTCTCATCGGCACCTGCAAGCTGGTTTTTGGAAGTATCTGTGAGCCACGGGGAATCAGCAATCTCGCACCCTCGCGATCAAGACTATTTAAGCTTATGGGTAAGGTAAAAGGTATGAGGTGGAGCTGCAGCAAGCGACTAGCATATATGGTGGCTAACATACGCAAATGAGAGCGAGAAGAGAAGGCAAAGCACGGTCGATACAAGTATGATCAAGAAGTGATCCTAAAACAACCTACGTCAAGCATAACTCCAACACCGTGTTCACTTCCCGGACTCCGCCGGAAAGAGACCATCACGGTAACACACGCGGTTGATTCATTTTAATTAAGGTCAACTTCAGGTTTTCTACAACCGGACATTAACAAATTCCCATCTGCCCATAACCGTGGGCACGGCTTTCGAAAGTTCAAATCCCTGCAGGGGTGTCCCAACTTAGCCCATCACAAGCTCTCACGGTCAACGAAGGAATAGACCTCCTCCCGAGACATTCCGATCAGACTCGGTATCCCGGTACAACAAGACATTTCGACAGGGTAAAACTAAACCAGCAACACCGCCCGAATGTGCCGACAAATCCCGATAGGAGCTGCACATATCTCTTTCTCAGGGCACACCGGATCGTCCAAACTTCCGGTAGGCCAGCCCAGAGTTTCCCCTGGTGACCACCGGCGGCTGACAAGTTGGACCAACACTCAGAGGAGCACTGGCCCGGGGGGTAAAATAATGATGACCCTTGGGCGCGCGACCCCCAAGGGAAAAGAAAAAGGCTGGGTGGCGAATGGTAAAACCAATGTTGGGCATTGCTGGAAGAGTTTTACTCAAGGCGAACTGTCAAGGGGTTCCCATTATAGCCCAACCGCGTAAGGGACGCAAAATCCGGGAACATAACACCGATATGACGGAAACTAGGGCGGCAAGAGTGGAACAAAACACCAGGCATAAGGCCGAGCCTTCCACCCTTTACCAAGTATATAGATGCATTAATTAAATAAGATATATTGTGATATCCCAACAAGTAAACATGTTCCAACCAGGAACAACATCTCCATGTTCCAACAAGGAACAAAACTTCAATCTTCACCTGCAACTAACAATGCTATAAGAGGGGCTGAGCAAAGCGGTAACATAGCCAATCAATGGTTTGCTAGGACAAGGTGGGTTAGAGGCTTGACATGGCAATTTGGGAGGCTTGAAAGCAAGTGGTAGGCATCGTAGCATTGCCATAGCAAAAGAGCGAGCAAATCTAGCATAGCAAAGATAGTAGTGATTTCGAGGGTATGATCATCTTGCCTCAAATCCCGCAAGGAAGAAGAACGAGTCCATGAAGAAGACAAACGGATGTAGACGAACGGGTCCTCACAAACGCGACATTACCGGAACCAACCCGAAGAAGCAACACCGGAAAGAAGCACACAACATAGTAAACAACCACCACAAAATCATGGCATGATGCACAACCAAGTATGATGCATGACCGGTTTAAAGAAGCATGGCATGGCAAAGTGCACAAACAATCCTACAAATTAAGTGGAGCACAATATGCAACGGAGTTGCATACTGAAGAAAACACCACATGACCTATTTAGTTCTCTCTCGTTTAGGTAACCAACAAGATTAAATGTTGTTTAAACATGGCAAGAGGTGAAGCATGACAAAACTATACTATCTAAACAATTTAAATGGGGCCGGATATAACAAACAACAAATCCGGTAACTCCCCATATGCATTTAGCAAATTAATACAAACAACAAATTAAACATTCTTGATGTTATTAACATGATGTGGATGACATGTGCAAGTTTATGCAAATTTTATTAGAAGTTGATAAGAGCATTATGAAGCATTTGGTCACCATGGCGGAACGAAAGGGGTGCCACAGCAACGACAACAGCAATGGTGCCACGGCAACATTCTGGTTCCGGTAACTCGATTGAGATACCGATGCAAAGGAGAAGTGTGCGGTTGCGTGCAGAAGATGGTGGGGCGCTCCCGGATACCGGGTGTCCCATGAGTTGGCGACAAGGAAACAAGTGACAAATTGGACACGGTGCAAACACGAGCATCTCAAACATCGCAAGCATTCGTTCACGGACGTCGTCTCGGGGTTATACCTTCGGAGCGTGCAAAGGGGATGGTTCTCGTTCGTAGAGGGAAGTAGGAGTTCTCGCAACGGCGGTAGTGGAAGTAGTCGTTCTCGCTTCGTACATGTTCACACTCCGTAGGTGTTCGGGGTCAACAAGGAACTTGCCGTCCACGGGTCTTCGAGGGTCGACGATACATGTACTGCAAACGTTCGAGCGGCGGTAGTGGTACACATTCACGGAGTAGGTCGTACATGTCGACGGTCTTATCGGAACCTCGTCAAAGTTCGCGATCCACCTTGGTGATCCGAAGGGGTACTTGGCGTCATGGTACTTGGGTCTTCGGACTTGCCGGGCTCGGTTCTTGCAACGGTAGTTGTACAAGCTCGTCGTGGGAGGTAGTGGTACTCGTGAACTTGTCGGATCCACGGCGATGGTAGTGGAACCTCACGGATTCGTGGTCTTCGGGCGGTCTCGGTCTTGACGGTGGGGTACTTGACGCATCCCGGATATGTAGTCGTACTTGACGAATACAAAATACTCCTGCTCGGCATGGGTGCAGCGGAGGCATCATCTTACGTTTCGAATCTGGGTCATGTTCATATATCTGTTCGCATCAACGACAAAAAAAGGGCTTGGCCTTGAGGTGCTCGACCATGGGCGACGGAGCACACTGTGGACAAGGAGGCAGGGCGCCCCTGGCCTTGAGGTCACAGCGGAGCTCGGGTCAACGACAACAAGGTAGGGGCGCGCGGCTGGAGGCACTGGGAACAACGGCAGGAGGCGGCTGGTCATGGTCGCCGGCGATGGAGGCGGAGCAGGGGACGGTCAAAGCAGAGGAGGCGGTGGCAAACGCGGGCGGTAGTGAAATCCGGCAGCGGAGCTCGCCGGATCAAGTACGCGGCAGGGAGCTCCTGAAGGCTGGCAACGAAGAGAGGCGGCGGCGCTCCTGGCAGTGGGGCGAGCCAAGGGAGAGGGAGAAGGTCGAGGTCGCCGGCGGGGGGGGGGGGGGGGGGGGCTGGTGGTGCAGGGACGAAGCAGCAAGGCAGCACCGGTGCTGGAATCCTCCCTGACCGTGACATGGTCCTGTTCGTCTGGTCGCTGCTCGTCGGGGCGTGGAGGAGCAAGGGCGAGGCAGAGGGGTTCCTCCGGGGCGTGAGGTGGAGGAAAAGAGGAGTGGGGCTCGATGGAGATGGGGGAGGCGCGTGGAGAGCTGGTCCTCTCTTGCGGTGGCGCTAGGAGGAAGGAGTGAGAGGAAGAGGGCATAGGGGGTCGGGCACTGGAGGGAAGGAGATGGGGATCGAGAGGAGGGAGGAGCGCGAGGGAATCGAGTGAATGGTCCTGGCGGCGCGAGGGGAGACGAGGGAGATGGGATCGAGGCCTAGGGTTCAGGAGGGAGTGGGCTTAGGAGAGGCATATGGGCCTGGGAGGCCGGTCGACCTGGCTGTGCTGCCAACCCCGGCTGGGCCTGGTGCTCTCTCTCTCTCACCTACACTCCTTAGAAGAAAGAGGGAGACAAGAAAGAAAGAAAAAAAATAGAGAGAAGAAAAATAAGAAGAGGTATTATTTTCACGGACTCGTAAAAGTGTGCATGGTCCACGAAAAATAGGAGAGGCAAGATTGGAAGATGTCATTCAAACTCATTTGAATTTAATTCAAATGGGTTTGAACTAGGGCTTGGTTATAGAAGTGTCCAAAAATGTTGAGGTTTTTGGTGGAACTCCGGAAAGTGAAGAAAGAATTTAGGGCAAAGTTTGGAGGCGAGGAATATAGTAAGAAAATCATGGAATATTTTGCAAGTGTGTTGCGGTAATTTCCAAGGGATGGAATATTTATTATAGCCCCCTAATATTGGGAGGATATGTTATAAAGAGAAATCACCACGTGAATTCCCTCGGTTTAAATGGATCAAAGATCCATGCCATTTATTTAGTTGAGTTAAGAAAAGAAATGACATAATGGCATGATGACATGATGCAATGCACATGATGCAAAGATGAAATGCAATGGGCCAAACAAATCACACGACGAAACCCGGAAACCCTGGAAGGCATCTGAAGCTCCGGTCTTGGGGTGTTACACTCCGCTTGCTTACAGGTCGCCGCAGGCTGACACGGCCCCTCGGCTGAAGACCATGAAGGCTTCGCTGGACCCTCCTTGTGTCATTTGAGTGCTCTATCCGCTCTGCCTTTGGCACCGCTCGGGTGATTTGTGTTATTCAGAGAACTTGTTCATCCACCCCCCTAGTTTGTAGCTTTTCTACCTTTGCTTTCGAACTGCTCTTTGAGCTGCTGTATCAGAATATGTTGTGGTTTCGTTCTCAGCAATGGAACCGGGGAGATGCTCCCTGTTTTTCTAAAAAATATATTTTATATGTTATTATATATTATTTTTATTGTCATCATATATTTAACAGATACTTACATATGTAAGAAAACAATATCCCACATCTTATTAACTTATAAAAATAATTTCTTAACAAATAAAATCCTGGATTGTTTTGGCATGAAAATCCTAGTGATTGTGTACAAAAGCTTGGTAAAATTTAAGGACGAATGTAATAATATCACTTATTATTTAAATATATTTATAACAAAATGCTCAGCCCCTTTTTATTTTTTGATAACATTGCTGGCCCAACCCAACATTATAATTAGAATCTGCCCAATAAAATCGTGTATTTCGAGAAAGTGCAAATGGGTTGTAATTTTTTAGGAAATAAAATAAACGGGCCGCATGGACGCTACATTATTTGTTCACCCAGCCCAGCTAATGGCTGTAATTCAAAAAAAGATCAAATTGACTGTAAATTCTACCGCGCAAAAAAAAGACTGTAAATTCTGAAAAAATGGGTTGAATGTGTGCCACATTTTTGGAGGCTGAAATGTGGGCCAATAGGTCGAAGCCAATGCAAGTCGTTGTCAATTTAGTCAACAAATGATTCTCACATGTTAGCCGTTGGATGTGGCATCCATCTTCAATCTCTCGTCTTCTTCCTCCAGTGCCGTCGGGACCACCTCCCGCCTCCTGCTGCTAGCAGCTCTGCTTAGCACGCTTCGCTATGAAGCGCTACTCCACCGTTGGCCAGGCCATCCCTCCACCCCTCCACACCTCCTGTTCTTCTCCACCGACTGCCGAACCACACCGCACTAGAACCAGTTAACCCTCGTACACCTCTCTGTCTACGACTCTACTCCCGTGTCTTCCCATCTCCAGCTCATTGCTGTCCGGGGCCTCGCCGTCGTCCACCACCTTGGATGCGCTCGGCGCGGCATGGTTAACATGGTCAATGAATGACACCATCGGAAGTAGACTGTGCGTGGAGAGGCTGACAGCTGGGTCCACGGCCGCACACAAGGAAATACCTCCTTATTACGCGCAAAATAATGATTCCTCCACCTGACATCTGGGACTCACCGGAAGTGCCTCTATATTTCGCGAAATAAAGTGCCTCCCGCTGAAATGTCGGACCCACCAGCTATCTTCGCACGCAAGGAAGTGCCTCCTTATTACGCACAAAAAATGAATATTCCCCATGCCAACTGGAACCCAGCATAGTGGGAGACTGACTTGTGGGCCTACCAAGTTGACGGGGACGAAGGGCTTTGTCAACTTAGTCAATATGAACGATTCTAGCTCCTGTTACCGTATGATGTTCATCCAATGGCCGTAGTGCTTCTTCAACCTCTGGTCTTCTTGCTCCAGCCGCCCAAACCAACATCGGTCGTGCCGCGTGCTCCTGCCTCCCGTGGCCGGCTGTGATGCCGCAGAGGCCTCACCGCCCCCTACTACTCCGAACGCTGGCCAGGCCATCCCTCTACTCACCCACACCCCCTGTTATTCTGCGGCAACAACAGCCTCACACTGCAGCCGAACCAGTGAACCCTTGTACTCTTCACGTGGGCATCCACTGCTGCGTCTTCCCCGGCTCCGAGTCGCCCCCTTCCTAGTCCTCGCCGTCGTCCACCGCCCTGGTGCTCTCGGCGCGGTGTGGTCAACGTGATCAACGACCAACTTCCATCGGAAGAGTACTGTATGTGGAGAGGCTGATAGCTGGGTCCACGGCAGCCGCAAGGAAGTGCCTCCTCATTACGCGGAAAATAATTATTCCTCCACCTGACAGCAGGGACCCACCGGACGGGCCACCAGTATTTTGCGAAAAAAATCGTTTCCCCCTGACTGCTGGGACCCACCATACGGGCCACCGTATTTTGTGAAAAAAACGTTCCCCCCGCTGTCAGCTCAGACCCACCGGAAGTGCCTCCTTATTACGCACAAAAAAATGAATACTGCCCCAGCTAGCTGGGACCCACCTTGCCGGGAGGCTAACTTGTGGGCCTACTAAGTTGACGGGGACGAAGGGCTTTGTCAACTTAGTCAATATGAACGATTCTAGCTCCAGTGACCGTACGATGTCCATCCAACGGCCGTAGTGCTTCTTCAACCTCTGGTCTTCTTGCTCCAGCCGCCCAAAGCAGCGCCGGTCGTGCCGCATGCTCCTGCCTCCCGTGGCCGGCTATGCTGCCGCAGAGGCCTCACCGCCCCCTATTATTCCCACCGCTGGCCAGGACCTGCGGCGATGGCAGCCTCACCCCGTAGCCGAACCAGTGAACCCTCATAGTCCTCTCCACACGGGCTTCCACTGCCACGTCGTCCCCTTCCTAGGCCTCGCCGTCGTCCACCGCCCTGGTGCTCTCGGCGCGGCATGGTCAACATGGTCAAGGAATGACTTCCATCGGAAGAGTACTGTACGTGGAGAGGCTGACAGCTGGGTCCACGGCCACAGCCCAGTGTTTTTGTGATTTGCCAAGTAAGTCGCTTTGTCAGGCCTGTTGGGCTGCAAATCTTTCAAGACGAGGAGAGCTTTCATTCGGCTGGCCGAGAAAATGGCCCATCAGTAATGAGAAATGGGTTGTACATTTTTAAAACACATCAAACTGGCAATTAGTTTCAAATATCTTTTTTTCATTTCAAGATTTTAAATTACATTAATTTTTATGCGTGGAGAATTTGTTAGATTTTATATTGATATACATTTATTTTTAAAATCAGTTTGAATGTGAGTCAAAATTTTGGGATTAAGAACAGTTCGGACCGCACCAAAATATGCAAAATTTCGTATATTTTTTTATCTGTTGCCACAATATGGGTTGTAATGCTAACAAAAAGAATATGGGCTCCAAAAAAACCTTAAGTATTAGCAAATGGGCTGTAAATTATTAGAAATAATGGCAAATGGGATGTATGCTGTTTTCCACAGATTTGAGGCTTTCCTAAAAAAAGGTTGACGCACAAGCACTGATTGTTGGATGTCCATCCAACGGTCGTCGTGCTTCTTCAATCTCCGCTCTTCCTGCTCCAGTCGCTCAAACAAGCGCCGGCGGGACTGCCTGCTCCCTCCTCCTCACGGCCGGCTGTGCTATCACGCAGGCCTCACCGCCCGACCGTACTCCCATCGCTAGCCTAGCCATCCCACTACTCACCCACACCTACTGTTATTCTCCGGCGATGGCAGACGAACCAGTAAACCCTCGTACAGTCGTACTCCCCTCCGCGTGGGAAACAACTGCCGAGTCTTCCCTGCCTCTGTGTCGTCCCCTTCCTAGGCCTCGCCGTCGTCCACCGCCCTGGTGCTCTCGGCGCGGCATGGTCAACATGGTCAATGAACGACTTACATAGGACGTGGACTGTACATGGAGAGGAGGACAGCTGGGTCCATGGCCGCAGCAAGGAAGTGCCTCCTTATTACGCGGAAAATAATGATTCCTCCACCTGATAGTTGGGACCCACCGGACAGGCCACTGTATTTCGCGAAAAAAAACGTTTCCCCTGACTGCTGGGACCCACCAGCTACATCTTCGCACGCAAGGAAGTGCGTCCGGGCAAAAAGATGATTCGCCCCCTGACTGCTGGGACCGACCAGCTACATCTTCGCAGTCAAGGAAGTGCCTGACAGTCGGGACCCACCTGGTCGAAGCGTACGTAGCGTTGTCATTCTGGTCACGAACGTGTACGTACATATTGGTCGATGTAGAGGCGCACACGTGTCGTAGTAGAGGCGCGCACGTGTCGTAGTAGAGGCACGCACGTAGCATTTACACGTACGTACAGCGGCCAGGGTGCAAGAAAGAAAATACGGCCATGTATGTGTACATACGGGCGGGGTCTAGAACGCCTACCCGCGCATACGTACGACCAGGGCTCCTGTACATGGCTGGGTCGGAACGGAGAAACAACGTCGTCGTCGTGTTCATGGGGAGGCAACGGAATACGTCATGTTCATGGGGAGGCAACGGAATGCGCCGTGTTCATGGGGAGGCAACAGAATGTGTCGTGTTCATCGGGAGGGCTTGGACGGAACAGGCGATGGAAACGAGGCATGGTGTACCACAGAACGGAGGAAACGGCCTTGTGTTCGACCGGCCACGTTCGAAACAGGATCATGTTCATCGGGAGGGGTGTGGCGTACCGCAAAACAGAGGAAACGGACCTCCTACGGTCGAAACGGGGGTCCTGTTGATCGGGAGGGGTGTGGCGTACCACAAAACTGAGGAAACGGACTTGTGTTGGAGCGCTACGCTCGAAGCGGGGGTCCTGTTAATCGGGAGGGGTGTGGCGTACTGCAAAACGGGACTCCACGGGATATTGTTCATCTCCACTGTCGACCTCCTCCAGCCTCCACAGGCTCTTGTTCATCCAGCCTCCACCGCGCGCTACTCCACCGGCTACTGTTCAACCACCCCTTCACCATCTACTGTTCATCTAGCCCTCCACACCACGGGGTCCTGTTCAACCACCCCTCCACGGGCACCCCTCCACCGTCTACTGTTCATCCAGCCCTCCACACCACGGGGTCCTGTTAAACCACCCCTCCACCGTCTACTGTTCATCCAGCCCTCCACACCACGGGGTCCTGTTCATCCACCCCTCCACGGGCACCCCTCCACCGTCTACTGTTCATCCAGCCCTCCACCACACCACGGGGTCCTGTTCATCCAGAGGCAACGCCACCGCTCACTGTTCATCCAAACCCCCCCCCCCCCGCAACACTCACTGTTCATCCCATCGATCGGCTTCAGTTAGCAGCAGTAGTGAAGGAATCGCTCGATCGGGTTCAGTTAACATCCATCGATCGATCGCTCGGGTTCAGTAACACGTAGCCTGCAGTGCAATCCCTCGGGTTCAGTTAGAGCCCAACGCCTTGCTCAGGTTCAGTTAGAGCCAACGCCTCGCACACACGCGCATACGTGTACGAGAGAAACGCGCATCGCTCGGCCCCCGACCTCCCACCATAACCGGGAACTCCCCGAAATTTTCCTCCCCCTCGCTTCTACCACGGTTTTTTCCGTCATGGACGGCCCAAAGAATGTCATGCAGCTGCGTCTCCGGCCTGCCCAAGATGAAAAGCCCATTTTCTGGCATGATTTTTTGTCATAGAAGTAGGAGCCCACCACATCTATGATGATACCGGGTTTTGTCACAATTATCGTCATAGAAGTGTCATATGTATGACAGAAAAAAATTCGTTCGGCCCAAAATGTCACGGATGTGTTTTTTTTTGTAGTGTGCATAGAAGACATCATGCATACACCTAACAAGGGATGCCACGCGAAGCACGCGACACTGGGGACTACACTGCCGTCATTGTGCAGCCTCCCAGCTGGAGCTGTCCTTTGATGATGGCGGAGTATGTGAGCGACAACGATAGACAGGTGCCATTGGCGATCGTGGGAGAAGCAGACGAGATAAGCTATGGGGAAGGGGGAAATGCGACGCAGGACTCGCCAGCCATGAGGGTTTATATAGCAGGCTAGTAAGCATTGCGTTTTTGGGGGATTTCGCCGAGTCCGGCGGGAAGCTTGCGTGGCTGTGCACGAGAACCTGCGCGATTGCGCGGGAACAGGCTCATCGATGATTCATTGGCGCCTCTTCGAGCCATAGTTTGGCCAAAAGAACGCATGTGCGGTGCTCAAGCTTGTGCTCGATGCCTTCTGTGGCAGCGGGGTGACAAGACGTGCAAGAGGAGGAGGAAATAACACGTACACATATAGTTAATAAAAAAATTTACGATTTAATTAGCTAGCACACGCCCGCTCTCTACGCAACGTCGCGAACGATTGTTCAACCACCGTGTGATGTGGAATGTGACGTAGTTTCACATCATGCCACCGGCTCGCAACTGCCGGCCGGCTTGTAGACGAACATTCCCTGCGTATTCAATTGCTCTATGCGTGTGGTTGCTCGCGGTTCAGGTGGCTGCGCCGTGCTCTGCTCCCGTCCCTCCGCGCGCTCTGCTTGCGTCCCTCCATGCGTGATGCTAGCGTTTGGGACCGATGCACGATCGCGTACGTTTGTGCTGCCATTATGCACGCGGTTGCATCGGGCGCGGTGCCACGATGTAGTTACCCGCTGCAGAAACTGCCATGCGGACGTGCCGACAGTCCAGGACGCACGGCCACCATTTATTCCCGCAGCCATTTACCTTAATATCCCACGCCCCATGACACAATAAGCACACTCACGACGACACATACAGAGAGGATATCTAGCAGCTCCAATGGCGCTCCCCGTGGCTCCAATGGCGCTCCCAGCAGCTAATGACGATAACGGGCGGTAGTTTACCATGCCTCACATAGTGGACACCCACATGAGGGAGAAGGACCTCCTGGTGGTGTACACGAATGACCCGGTCTCAGTGGAGAGCTCCATCCACACTATGGAGCAGTTGCTTGCTGAGGACAAGTACCAAGTGGTTGGCTTCGACCTCGAGTTCATCATCGGCTGTGTCGGGTATGATTAGAAAATTACCGTCGCCCAGTTGTGCATGCTCCATGACGTCCTCGCCTACCACTACCACCTGGACGCAAGGCCTTGCGAGCGTTTCGTCAAGTTTATCAATAGCCTTGACTACAGTTTCGCTACGGTGGATACCGATAACGATCTAAAAGCACTCAAGATTTCGGGCTTGGCCTGCCGGAATCTTGTCGACACCCGTGACCACTACATGGTCTGGGGAAGCACAAAGAACAATCAAGACTCCCTGGTTAACCTCGCCTCGGCCATCATCAACCCCTACTACATGAAGATGAAGGATGAGAGCAAGCAGGACAAGATCGCCTGGCACAGTGCCTGGGAGCAGAGACTGGATGAAGAACACGTCAAGTGCACGACGAAGGACGCGTACACAAGCGACGAGATATACAGGCGGATCGTTAGCATGAGGAAGTGCCTTCATCCTGCCCCAGACAAGGGATCAAGCCATAGAGCAGTGGCGGCAGTGTCTAAAGAAGTAGATGATTAGATGATCATTTCCCCTAGTTTAGAATGCATGTAATTGTTTATTGAGGTGTGTGCGAATGTTTGGTATAGTCACTTATGTAATTGGATGATTATTTTTGTTATATATGTTGTTACTCTATAGACAAAGAAAATCAAATCGCACATGGAGTAAACTAGGGAACCCGTCGGTGATGATTTAATCAACCGCTGACAATTGTATATGAGCAAGCATTTGCCCACAACACACACGACTTATTAGCAGCAACCGTATGTGTTAATATTGGTCTTCGCACACATTTTTTATTATGGACCTGTTTGCCGTGTATCACACACATGTTGTTAAGTCGAACTATTGTTGTTGTCTTGACTCATCGCAAATAGTTCATCCAAGTGAAATGTATGTCGTATATCGCACACACACACTAATCTGGCTGACCATTTCTGTTGTGTTGCCTAATCACAAATAGTTCATCTGAGTGAACTATATGCCATAAATCGCACACACCTTCATCTGCCAGACTGTCTCTGTTGTTATGCTCATCGCAAACAGTTGGTATGGATCAATTATGCCACGTATCTATAACGCCCCGGACACACCCGCCGGTGGTCGTTACTCCTGGCGGGTGTGTCCGGGGCATTACAAGTTGGTATCAGAGCCATCCCTGACTTAGGAATCCCCCTGCTTGATCAAATCGCTGACGTTGTTGAGTCTAGAACAAAATGTTTTGAGTCTTAGGATTATATATATCGGAGAGTAGGATTCTTTTTACTCCTCAGTCCCTTCGTCGCTCTGGTGAGACCTCCTGACATAGAGTTTTGACTCTTCTCTCCTCAAATTTCACAAAAAAATTAGGATCACGCGGGTATCTTGGAATCGTTCCGATGGTTTTGTGACGAGAACATTGTTCTTGGTGCCTCTCGACATTTAGGGGTTGTGGCAGTGTCCCGGGGAGTTGAGCTCCGAGGTGCTGTCGTCACAATTTTATCGTTGCAGTTCTGGAATACCTGAGTTCGCCGACATCGAAAATATCTTTTATGTAGTTGTTGGTGACATAACCTCGACGCCACCCAGTACTGGGGCGGGAGTTCGGGAGTATTGCCATAACTCGTATAACTGATGCTTTTCGAAGGTTGAGGTAAATGATTTCTGAAGGTTTCTTGGTTATGTGTTGAAGGATGGATACAGCTAGATGTAGGATTTGTTAGTTTTGGGTGAGATATCATGCTTCCCCTGTATCCCCAACACCTGATTTTATAACTAGAAAGTTTCGGGAGTTTATAAGTGGGAATTCAAGTATATCGTAGGATATCCTTCCAACAGAAACATGATACGACATGGGGTCTATCTTATGTTTGTTTCCAGCTTATTTTGGAAGCCAATCCTTTTTTTGTTTTTCAGTTGTGGTATTCGAGTTGCTTCGAAGTCAAATATTGATTCCATACCTTTCCTAAGCGGTGTTCTCACATTTCTATGTGAATACTAATCCTTCTTGATCATCGAGGTTGTCATGTCAATTCTTTTCAACCGGCGTGTTTCTCTTCAAGTGGATCCGATCATTTCAACATCCGCAAGATCAACTCAAAGTCTTCTCAACGTTATTTGTTTCATCCGTCCCAAGTTGCTTTTATTGTTCCCACCCTCCCAACCCTTTTTCTTCAAGGACTCGGATTCCTGAATCAAGTATCCATCTTATGGATGTGAAGACTCTTCATTCTTGTCTTTCAATGTTTTACTCGGCGGTTCTCATGAAGATGCTCTACAAGTTCATCATTCTTCGTTCTCTTTCTTCTCCGGTGGTTTCAATTCAAGCTTTGTTGATCACATCCTTTTCATCATTTCAAATGCTTTTCCCATGCCGGTGCACCTCATAATCATCCACTTCTCACTATTCAATTGTTCCGGAGTGCTGAAGATCTCTCAAAAGAATCGTGTTTTCCATTCTCAATCCGTTCAAGTTATTTCGAGGTGGATATCTTGTTCAAGCCATTTAATTCAACCGGTGCAATCTCTCTTTTCGAGCAATCATTCAACGATGTATCTTTTGAGTGGGCCCTAACCCACAGGTCTTTTCCCAGGATCTTACCTGACTCTTCTAATTTTCCCAGAGTTACTCTCAAATTCTTTTCCAAGTTTGACGTAAGAATGAGTTATCATCAGTCAAATGTCTTTCTCCAAGATCTTCAAATTCTTTTCATCGTTGGTTCAACCTTTCTAATTTTCATTCCGGAGTGTCTCAACAAATGCATAGTGGTGTTTCTCGTCATCATTCTCAGATTTGAAGACCGAAGAAGAGTTTTACTCCAAATCTTATCCGTTCTCTCAAAGATTCGTGATTCTAGCTTGTTGCCATCCTCTCATGATTGTTTTCGATTGTGAGAATTCTTTTCACCCATCCGGAGCATTTCAGGAGTTGTTTTCGTTTTTCTTGATCATCCAAAGGCCATCATTTCAGAAGATTTATTCATTCTCATCTTTCAGCTCTCGTTCTCCAAATCTTACCGGTGCATCATTCAAATATTCTCTAATCAGCTCGTGATCTATTCGTTCTCTTGTATAAAATTCTCTCTTGTATCTTCGTTCATTTCCTAATTCTTCTTGGCGTTTCGCTATATTTTCTTCATTCGTTTTAAATTCTTACGGTGGTTCGTTCAAGATTTATCTTCCTTCGTTATCATATCAATTCATACGTTCTTTCCATATCTTAACGATGGTTCGTCGAAGACCTTCTCAAGTTTGTGCCATATCTATCTTAATCCTTTCTAAGAGAATAAGTAGTATGCCAAATCCATTGTTTGTCATCATTTTAATTGGTGAAGGACGAGCATAATGTAATTCTTATTCTTGTTTCATCGAGTAAATTCAATTCCTTATTCCGGAGGTTCATCAAAATTCTTTATTTCATTTGTTCATCTTTCTTTTCCGAAGTTCCAAGTTTTTTCCGCATTATCTTGTCGTGAAGCTTCATCTAAATCATTACAAGGCTTCACCTTGTGCTTTCAACTTTCCTTTCTTTTTATCATCATTTTGTTACTGGAGTTCTTCATGGAGGCTTACATGGTGGTTCATCAAGGATTCCTTTCATTCTTCAATTATTCGTCAAGATTTCTCTCGAAGCTATGATCCGCCAAGCTATACTTCAAGTATTCTTCATCTTGCATTTCAAAGTGAAATTATTTCATATCTCATCTTTTGAGGTGGTTTTATTTCATTGTTGATAATTTCCCTTCGTGTTCCATGATTCACAAGTTGTCCGGAATGACATATTTTAAACCCATCATTTTCAATTCGTTCATGAGATCTTGTGCAACCCATCAATCGTTTCATTGGAGTTATCTTGGGTTATATTTCACCTAAAGCTTTCCCTAAGGATTGTTGCTATTTATGGTGCTCATAAATGACCCAAGTTCTTCATTTATTCTTCTGGTGAAATAAGTTTCTCGTCTCCTTGTTCATATCAATCCAATCTATTGTTTTTCGTTAGTGGTAGAATTTCACCTCAACATTTCGAGATGTTTTCCATAATCCCACAACAAGCTTACTCTTTTCGTTGTTGGTTTTCCAACAACTCCGTTGTAACCTTCTTGTAAGGGTGCCTTCCAAGCTCATTTGTGGCAGAAGTTGGCATTTTCAACTCCATTCTTTTATTACTACGATCTAGTTTCTATTCTTTTGTTTCGGAGGCATTGATATGTTGCTATCTTCACTCATCATCTCAGGTTGTGAGGACCGTGTTCTTATCCATTTTCAACCGGAGTGTCATTTCCTTCATTCAAGTTCTCTCATCTTATCAAGTTTTGCCTCCCTTCTCAACTGGAGTGCTGTCTGAAATCTTTCTTACCCCTTGTGCCATTCTTTCAGTAGTTCTGGAGGCAGTGTGTTGTTGATTTCATCAAGTATCCTCTCATCTGGTAAAGTTTATGTTCAATTCCTTCCATTTACAGTCGGAGTGCTACCCAAATTATATCATTCTTATTCCTTCTCTATCTTGTTTTAACCGGAGTGTTGTGGCCATCATTCCTCTTCTAACCGGAGTCTCATCCAAGTGCTTTCATTTTGCCAAGTCCATATCATTGCCTTCCATTTCCAACCGAAGTGTTGTCATATTTGATCCTTATCGTTCCTTGTACATCTCATTTCAATCGGAGTGCTTGCATGCACCTTTTGTCCGTTGCAATCTTTTTTCTTATGTCTTTCAACCTACAAGGTTCTCGTAATGTTCCTTGTTCCTCTTTTCTAACGGAGTGTTTTCAACTTTCTTCATCTTCGTTGTATTCTTTCTTTCAATTTTTTCAACCTCTCAAGGTTCGTGGTTTCACTCGTTTGTCAAAGAAGCAACTTAGTTTTACCTCTTCTCGTCCTCTTCTGTTTTCCCTCCGGTGCCATTCTAGATCTCGGGACGAGATCCTCTTGTAGTGGTGGAGTGTTGTAACACCCCGAGACCGTTGTGCCAGGTGTCTTTCAGTTATTCGCTGTTGTTGCCTTGTCATTATGCTTGCGTGTTGCATCTTGCCATGTCATCATGTGCATTGCATCATCATGTTTTCAAAACTTGCATCTGTCCGGGTTCCCCCATTCCTTCCGTTGTCCGTTTTGAGCCCAACCACACTCGCACGCGCTCGCGGCATGTCCGAAATATTATTCTATAAGTGGCCAGAAAATGTTCTCGGAATGGGATGAAAGTTGGTGTGCGATGTTGTTATGTTGTTAGTAGGTCGCCTGCCAAGTTTCATCGCATTCGGAGTCCGTTTGACGCCCCAGCGGATAACTATAGCGACAATATAGTCGGTCAAATCGTCGGACGTTTTCGGTCACCGAAAACTGTTGCCGGGCTTTCCCTCTCTTTCCTCCCTAGACCGTCTACACAATCCACTACTTACCATGAGGCCCAATCTAACCTCTCTCATCAGCCCGCGGCCCTCGTCACGTGCGTGTCTAAAAGCTGTCCCGGACCCGACCCGAGCAGTCATCACCGATGGGTCCGAATCATCCCTAAACATCTATAAAACATCTCCTTTTTCCTATTTGGACTTCCTAACTATTTATTTCTCGACCGTCCGATTGCGATTGGAGGGACGAGGTAGCCCCTAACCTTACCCACTCACTATATAATCAGTCTACTCTAACCCTAAATCCTAGGGAGATGTCCCATCCTTCCTATTCCGCGCCGCCACTCCACCGAGATCCCCCTTGGGATCACCTCTCCACTCCCGATGCATCCATCCCATCGCAGTGCCGCAACCCCACCAAACTTCACTCGGCTTTCGTGCCCAGCCAATCCAGAGCATAGCTCCTCCCTGCCTCGATCTGGATCGAGGAGCCCGAGCCTCTGCAGCTTCCTGAGGCCTCCGCGGCTTGCCCCTCCTGCCTCCTACTTCCGTCCTCTTCTTCGTTTTTCCCTCTCTCTAATCCCTCTCCCTCCCAGGTACTCTGTCGCCATGGATGCCCGACGCCGCTTCGTCCTGGAATGGATCCTCGTCGCCCTGAGCTCGTGCAAGCTGTCGAGCCCCACCATGGATCTCCAAGCCCGCGGTTGCGTTGACCCGGAGCCCCCACGTCGTCGCCCTGCACCAGCCGCCCCTTTTCCATCTCAGCTGGGTCCGCTGCCGCCCTGCATCATCCCCGCCATCCTCCCGCCAGACTCCGGCGACCTCTGCCTCGAACCCGACGTCTCCGATTCAAATCACCGGGTCGTCTCTCTTGGTTATTGGAGGATACACCGCGGCGACGGCGACGACGAACCCGGCGCACTACACTACACCGGGTACTGCATCGCCGCCGCCGCTGTCCTCTGATGACGGTGGAGTGGCTGAGCGACGATGACAGACCGGTTCCATTTCCGATTGTGGAAGAAGCAGACGAGATAAGCTACAGAGAGGGAGGGGAAAATGTGACACAGGACTCGCCGGCCGTGAGGGTTTTTATAGCAGGCCGGTAAGCATTGGGATTTTGGGGAGTTTCACCGAGTCGGGCAGGAAGTTTGCGCGGGAACCTGCGAGGTTGCGTGGGAACGGGCTCATCGACGATTCATTGGCGCCACCGTTTGGCCAGAAGAACGCCCCCGCGCGCTGCACAAACTTGCGTTGTAAGCCGTCTGCAGCGGGGTGACAAGATGTTTGTGAGGAGGACGAGAGGACACGTACACATATAGTTAATAAAAAAATGTTTGCAATTTAATTACCTACTATGCCCCCATCCTGGTTTATAAGTAGGATTTATTAACTAATAAAATACGAATGCATGTCGTCATAGATTATATCGTTGGAGTCGTATTTGAACATAGTTTCCAGCTATACAATTTTTGTAACATGCATTAACACTTTTTTGGTTAAATTTAAGGTTATACACCAGCAAGCGTTTGCCCGCAACACATACGGCTTATTCCATCACAAACAGATCTGATGGATCAACTGTGTGCCACGTATCGCACACTCAACTCTAATCTAATTCGTGCTTGACGTCTCCAACATCGCTCGCATAGTTCGTCTTATTTGCCACATATCACTGTGTCGTCCTCTGCTCGCGTCCCTGAGCAGGCTCTACTCGCCATTAGGCACCGCAGCGTGCTATGCTCGCCGTTAGGCACCGCGGTGCGCTCGGTCGCGTCAGTTGGGGCGCTCTGCTCGCGTCCGTCAGCGGGCTCAGCTTATGGACAGCTTTTCCTTGAGGCGACCACGGAGCGCTCTGCTCGCATCCCTCCACGCGCGCTCTATCAGCGGTTGCGCGTGCACACAATCACGTCGGGGGCCCCATATGCATGCGGTTGCGCCGCGCGCGTTGCCACGCGATGCAGTTATGTGTGGCACGATGGAGTTACGCGCTGAAAATTAGAACTGCCATCAGGGCCTGCCGATATTCCTGGCCGTCCGACTTCCCCTTTAATTCCTGCGGCCATTATAACCTTAGTCTCTTCAACCTTTCGATCGCGCCCCACAACACAACAAGCACACCCACGACGACACATAGAGAGGGGCTGTCAGGTGGTGCTCCAATGGAGTCCGGCGAGCATAGAGTGGAGATCCACGCGAGGGAGACGGGTCTCTCGGTGGTGTACACCATCAACCCGGCCGTGGTGGACGACTACATCAACAGCGTTGAGCAGTTGCTTGCTGGAGACAAGTACAAGGTGGTCGGCATCGACCTCCAGTACACCGCCGGTCGTCCCGGCATAGATTAGAAGGTTGTCGTCGCCTAGTTGTGCGTGCACCATCATGTCCTCATCTACCACTACTACAAGGCCACAGAGCCTTGCGACCGTTTCAATAGTTTTGTCAACAGCACCGACTACAAGTTCGCCACGGTGGATACCAAAGATGATGTAAAAGCGCTCAGTGTTACGTGCTTGGCCTGCAAGAACCTTGTCGAAATCTGTGACTACTACAGGGTCTAGGGCTGCATGAAGTAGGACTCCCTGGTCGAACTCGCCTCGGCCATCATCGACCCCTACTATGAAAAGATGAAGCAGGATGCCCAGAGAACTTGTCCCGTATCCTGGCACAAGGCCTGGATGCGGCAACTGGATGAACCTCACCTCAGGTTCACGGCCAAGAGCGTGTACGCATGCTATGAGATGCATAGGCGGATCATTGACATGAGGAAGTGCCTCATTACCCAAATCGACGAGCCCGGATCGAGCCACAAGAAGAGCAAGTGTCACAAGAAGTAGATGATGATCAGATGATCGTTTATGCTAGTTAATCATGCATGTAATATATAGTTTACTTTATTGGTGTGTGTGGAAATGTCATGTGTGTAGTAGCCACCTATGTAATTATGCATGTAACAGTTTAGTTTGGTGTGTGCAAATGACATGGTTGTAGTAGCCACCTATGTAAGTGGATGTTTAATTTGGTTATGCAAGCATGTCCTTATAAGTGTGTGTGTGTGTGTGTATGTTGTTGTTCTGTATGCAATCCCATCACACAACACACACGTCTTATTAGCAGCAACCGTCTGTGTTCCTATCGGTCTTCAGATACATTTCTGATTACAGACTTGTTTGCCGCGTATCACACACATCTTGTTAAGTTGAACCGTTTCTGTTCTCATGTCTCAACGCAAACAGTTCATCCAAGTGAACCACATGCCGTATATGGCACACACCTTTGATCTGGCTGACCGTTTCTTTTGTGTTGCCTAATCACAAACAGTTCATCCGAGTGAACTGTATGTTGTGTATCGCACACGCCTCCATCTGGCTGCCCGTTTCTTTTGTTCCTCCTCGTCGCAAACAGTTCATTGAACTGAACCGTATGCCCTTAATCGCACACGCAACTAAAACCTGAACCGTGTTTGATGCATCCGTCATCGCAAACGTTTTACACATTTTTGACGGTTTTCATACATCACCGTTTGCGATTATGGCATCACACACAATTTCTCAAAGGGTCTCTGATCGTAGTGTCGCGTTAGCAGCATCCCTACAGTAGTGTGTGTGGTGTTTGCAGCTTACAACTAAATATCGAACAATCTAAACAATACTATATATCGAACAATCTCACATTTTATTTGAATTTGTGGTAATGTGTGGCGTTTGCAACTCACATCTAAATACTTGTAGGAGTAGGGGGCGGGGCACCATACATTATGTGATAAACACATTATACATATGAGACCTGGTTTAGATTATGAAGATCTATCTAGAGCATGAAATGTAGTGTGATTTGAAATCAACATAAAGTGGATTCAAAAAATCGAGTTCGAGTTCATATAGTACACATAGTTCATACCTAACTCGACAGTAATCATGTGGTGTGATGTGAAGATAATACACAAACGATGGTTTAACTTGACAATAATGATGATTGTAAATCTTATTAAAATAGAGAAACGAATTCAAATGGTTTGACTTCACAACAATCATTATTGCAGATCTTATTCAAATAGAGAAATGAATTCCAATTTAGTTCATATTGAAGCGGTAGTGTATACGTTTGGAATGCACTAAAACGTTCATTTGAGTAGCAGGTTGCATGCATTATACACGTAGCAAAATATTTTAATTGAATATAACATGATTCAAAGTTTTGAATGGCATTTGTAGTGCGAATTGATTTGGTACAGTACACGGGACTAGACTCTCTTGTGTGGTGCGAATTGATTTGTTTTTGTTTTTTCATCGATGGAAGTGCGAATTGATTTGGTACAGTACATGTTAGGCTTGTCCGGAAATTTCAACCCGCGCCTTGTTACCCCGAAATATTTAAGATACTTCTTTGTCTTGTTGTGCTCCAAAAACTCC
Source organism: Triticum urartu (assembly GCF_056163025.1). Classification (NCBI taxonomy): domain Eukaryota; kingdom Viridiplantae; phylum Streptophyta; class Magnoliopsida; order Poales; family Poaceae; genus Triticum; species Triticum urartu. The sequence continues at coordinate 308,496,877 of NC_141874.1, forward strand.
CCCATCTCAACCCGTGCCTTGCTATCCCAAAATTACAACACGCGCGAAAACTCCCACCTCCAGCGAAATTCTGACACGCGAAATGCCTGTGATACCCCTAAACCGAAAGAACCGCTTAGCACAAATCGATGGGGGTACTTCCGTAACTTACCCCACATTTCGGACAAGCGGGTCCCTAAGCCATGGTTCCCCACTCCCATCCCATCAGCCCACCCATTCGTACACTGAGGCCGAAAAAACCCGCGAAGCCCCACACCCTCCTCCGTCTGCCACTCAGCCGGAGCCTCTTCCCCGACGACGTCGTCCACAGCAACACCTCAACGTCCCTCATCCACCATACCGGATGAGGATCCGTCGTCGATCTCGTCATCCCGCCGGTTCAGCCACCCCATCCTCCACCTCCAAGGAGCTGCCCCGACGTTCCCCTCGTCTTTCGCGCCACCTCCATTCTGACACCACCGTCTTCACCTGCACCACCGGAAGAGTAGCATCATCACCGTCTCCTTGGATGAAGCTGAGGCCTAATCGGCGCCAACAAAGAGGTTGTACACTAATCGCCGCATTTTCTTCTTGATTCGATCTCACAGTGCTGTCGGCGCTCGGTCCCGAACCGACATGGCGCGGCTCCATCCACGGTGGCATCGCCGGCCACTTCCTCAATGGCGCCGCTCCCTCGGCGGCGACGTCCACATCAGTAGGAGCTGCTGCTGCTTTAGCTCTCGCTCGCTCTGCTGCTCTGCTCTTGCTCTCAGTCCCCTGCCTGGTCTGCTCTTGCTATTGCTCTTGCTCACGTTGCTGCTCTTGCTCTTGCTCTTGCTTGCGATGCTGCTCCGATTTGGCTACACTTCAGTCGACTAAATCGACTTTTGGGTCAGTCGATTTTCAGGGGGTGGGGGGTTCGCCGGAGTTAAGGAAGAACTAGCTGCAGTGGGGAGGGGGGCTCGCCGGAGAGGTACCCCACTAGCTATCTTAGGGTTCAGGGTGGCGGCGGTGGTCGCCGGTGGTGGTGGGGCGGTGGCGTGGGGATTACTGGAGAAAAAACTCGGCACAGGAGGGGCCTAGAGGGATGGTCGGGGCGGCGGCGGACCGGCGGTGGGGAGTGATTCCGGGGCGGCGCACCGCCGGACGAGGGCGGGGGGCGACGGTTTGGCCGGTGGTGTCAGTCGACTGATGCTGCTACATGACCAGGTGCCCCGGCTCTCGCACGCACTGCTGCTACTGCTTTTCTACTACTAGTGCGTTCAGTTTCGACAGTAAAATTCAGTTTTGAAAGTTAAGTTCAGTTTCAACAGTTAAATTCAGTTTCAACAATTAAGTTCAGAGATGAGCGGCTGATGTATTTTACATCTAGCACTTTGTGGTTATGTATTTTACGTCATCTATTTGAGATGCTATTAGAATTCCACTCAGGTCAACGTTGTCTCTCTTGTCCCGCTTCAGCCTCGGCGTCGTACAACTCACCAAAGCTGCTCCAACGACAAAACCCTCAATCACAGCGGAGCAGTACCCCGGGCTCCATCTCTAGACGCCTAAGATCTTCTTCCCCTCCTCCAACAGCCAAGTCAGCCGGAGCATCCTCACTGACCAACCCAATCACGCTGAGATCGACATGGCTTCGCCAAAGAGGTTGTACACTTGTTGCATCTCCTTTTTACTCTACATGTTATATATATTGTCCACTGAGCACACGTAGTAACGTGAAATACCATTATTTTCTCCTACTATATGACAAGCAGTGAGGTACCAGTCAATTTAGCTATCCGTCATGGACTCTCTTGAACACCATCATTATTTATCTCTGCGCATTTGAGTTGTGCATTTGTCGATGGGCCTCGGAGTTGAGCTAGTAGGGCAGTGGCATGGGTCCAAAGTAGTAGAAGTAGCACAAAAACATCTTTTGAGTGTATGCTTTACCTTGCTCAAGCCTGCCTACTAGAATCGCCAGTGCTTGAAAGGAAAAGTGAAGGAAAACATAGAAATTGGAAAGTTTCATATGGTACTACATTCATGCATTTGGTTCAAAGGAGTGGAGCAAAGGAAAACTGTAGGATTTGTTCCTTTAGTGTCTCTTTGAAAGAAAAACCGTAGGAATTTTAATGTCCAGTTGTCCTCCTTTTCAAATTCCTATTCATGAAGCACAAGACTAAGAGATAGTAGCATAATAGCATTATAACTGTAGATTTTCTTGTGGTTTGACTTAATCTCACCATGCTTCTTTGCATCCTGTGATCTTCCAATTCTTGTGAACCAAACACCCAGATTGGCAAAAATCCTGTGTTTTTAAATTCTCTGTTTTGCACATGCATTCCTATCCTATTACTGTGTATTTCCTATCCCTGCGTAGGTAGAATCCTCCAATTCAAACGAGCCCATATAGAATTACTTCTCTTACAGATAGTTGTCAAAGAAAACCTTGTGTGGTTTGTCCCGCTCCTGCTACGTCGTCGTCCACCCCAGCTCAGCTGCTCCAACTATAGAAGGGTCCAGCACAGCAGGGATCCAGCCTCCAGACTGTCTTTCGCCACCTCAGATCTTCTTCCCCGCTGCGGGCAGCCATGACAACTGCATTACCATCATCAACCGAGCAGATGACCTCAAGGACTAAACTGGTCCGCAAGAGAGGTCGCACTCTTTCGTGTTTGCTTACGTTATGCATCGCTTAATATTACATGCTACTTTATCATCATGTTCACCGATTAGACTCTGAGTCAACTCCAAACTAATGGTCAAACTTGAGTTTTTAAATGGTTGTGGGGTACATATCAGGGCCGCAATCAATAGTATCTATCTACTATCTGGTTAATCTCAGGTGTCTACTATGAGTTTCATGTTGGGTGGGAAACAAACAATAAAGAAGCCATTATCTGTAATTTTTAAATGAAGACATTATCTGCCTGCTATCATTGGTTTTGGGTCTATCCACAGGTTGCTACCATCACTCTGGATTTCTGCATGCACTCCTTACATAATCTCACTATGTTTGATTCCTATGCAGGTCAGTTATTGTACACAATGGAACAGAACATGTAGAGCAAAAGAGATGAGCCTTGCGTGGCAATAAAATTTCATGCAGACGTTGCTCCATGGTAGGCACAAAGGCAGCCCCCCTCCACCCATTTCGGATTGTAATCGAGAGGAAGATATTTGTTCTGAGGGGGATTCAGAAGGAGAAGACCACTCCTATTTACCCCCTGAGGTCTTCACTCTAACTTGGCATGCTGATGTTGGTTATATCATGCATATGGTGCCTTGCATTGCTTACTTTATACATCAAATATGTCATCTGCTTAGTTTAGACATGCTTTGTGTGAATGCCATTTGTTTAGTTTATTCATCGTTTATGTGAATTATGCAATGCCATCTTGTTTAGCCAGGCATCATATATGTGAATTTTGCAATGCCATCCTGCTTAGCCAGTCATCTTATATGTGAATTATATCAGGCCATCCTTTTTTTGTTACGTATTACATTTGTCAACAATGTTAGTACATTCAACTACTCTTCATGTGCATCAACCATTTGACACGGTGATGGAAAATTCTGGAGTGAAAACAAGGTCTTCAGAGCAGACTATGCTATCTGATGAAGCACATATCTCGCTGGTTACGGATAGCTCCTCGGAGGAGGATTCAGAGACAGATGACCATTCCTATCCCCCCCCCCCAGGTGTATGCTCTAACTTGGCAAGGTAATGTTGCTCATATCATGCATATGGTGTCTTGCATTGTTATGTCATTTGATTAGTTTAGACATGCTTTGTGTGAATGCCACCTGTTTAGTGTCTAATTACCATATATGTGAATTATGCATTGCCATCTTGTTGCAAGACATTATATATGAGAATTATGCAATGATATCTTGTTGCAAAAGCATTATATATGTGAATTATCCAATGCCATGCTGTTTAGCCAATCATCATGTATGTGAATTATATCATGCTATCATTTTTTGTATTACGTGTTCCATTTGTTGACAATGTTTGTATATTCAACTACTATTCCTGTGCATCAGCCATTTGAAGCGGTGATGGAAGTATCTGGAGTGAAAACAAGGTATTCATAGCAGACAATGCTACCTGCTGAAGCAGACATCTTGCTGGTTACAGAGAGCTCCTCGGAGGAGGATTCAGAGACTGATGACCAGTCCTATTTTTCCCCTAAGGTCTATGGTCAAACTTGGCAGGGTTATATTACCCATGTCATGCATGTTGTCTTGCATTGCTTAGTTTTTACATCATATATAGATTGCCATCTGCTTACTTCATTACTATATAAATCATATATTTTAATTATATCATGCCATCATGTTTACATACACAACATCTATCTGCATTATGGCATGGCAACCCATTTAATAAAGACATCATATAGTTATATCATCTCATCCTATTTAGTGTTTACAGACATCATATTTTGAATTATGTCATTCTATCCATGAATTATATCATGCTATCATGTTTCCATAGGCAGCATGTATGTGAATTATGGCATGCCAACTTATTTAATAAACACATTATATAGTTATATCATGTCATCCTGTTTACATAGTCATCATATTATGAACTATGTCTTTCCATCTTTTTTAGTTAGCCATCATAATGTGAAATTGTGTCATGCTATCCTGTTTAGTTAGCCATCATATATGTGAAATCGTGCCATTCTATCCTGTTTGGTTAGACAACATAAATGTGAATTATTGCATGCCCTCTTTTATTCCCCACTATCCATTGCACATGTCTATCATACAATGTCTGTACATTCAATTACTTTTCTTTTTTATCAGCCATTTGAATTGGAGAGCGTGATCGCAGTATCTAATGGAGTAACAACACGGTCTTCAGAAAAGATAGTGCTACCAGTTGATGCAGATAGAACCACGATTGTACTTTCCCAAGAACCAACCCCACCACACATAACCCAGACTCTCGCAGATTGTACCCCTACCCAGTTGGACAGAGAACCAGCTACACCCCTTCTAACCCCAACCCCAGCAGATAGTAACCCAGTTGTCGTTGACACAGCACCATCTCCACCACAGAGCACCCAAACACGAGCAGTTAGTAAGGGAACTACAGTGCCCAAAGCACGATGACCACCACTCTGAATCCCAACTCAACGCTTAAAGGAGAAGTGGAATTGTTCTCAGGTCAGGTTCTGTAGCTATGGTTCATACTCCTTTGCTCTTGCATCACTGTATTTACTCATACCAACTTTTCGAATTTGAAGGAAGGAATTGAAACACCAATGGCGCAAGAGGTATGTTTTAAACATGTTTCTTTAACTATTTTGCTTTTGTAACTTGCTCTATGTTGATTTCAGTTTCAATTGAATAAACAATTATGTTCTCATCCCTTGCACATTACAAGTGTTGTTATTGCTCTATAGTTTCCCACACTTATATTATGTCTATTCTGCTTTGTCTTGAACAAATATTATTTGAATTGTGTCTCTATCTTGATTTGGCAACAAAAACTAGAATGATATAGACCATAAAGTTACCATGGTACATAGATATATGTGTGTTTCATGATGTTATCCTGTCCACTTTACTACTGAACTAATTTACCAAAATGAGTTTCATATGCAACATGGTAAACCTGTGATGTGTCTACTTGCTTCTCTTTTAGAATGCAGCCAAAATATTGGAGAACAATACCCCGTTATGCAATGGTAAAGGAAGTAATGCAGATAAGGTTCAAGATAATGAGACATCCCTGTCGATCTCTAAGAAAGCTGATAGAAACTATCTTGACGACAGTGAGAGAACCCAAAAGTCATGTCTTGATGTAGTGTTCGAGTTACTGGCCACTACTACTGGCACAAGCTCTTTGAACTCGCTGCCTGAATTAGTTCGTCTTCTTGAGTCTCAACTTCAAGTTGAAACACATCGATCAGATGTGTTGTGACAGGAAGCTAAAGGACTGAGGAACTCCCTGCAGAATTCAGATGCATACTTTCTGGTGCAACAGCAAGCACTAGAGAATTTAAGCGCCAAATAAGAGAAAGTTAATAAGCTTGCTAAGCATCTTGCCAGCATTATGGGTACCCAAGATATTGTTTCTTGAGCTCTTCTAAAGTGGTTTCAGTTCTGGACTTGTTTTGCTACGGCGTTTATTTGCACTGGTCGCCAACTTTGACAACCAGTGTATATGATATGCTGCTTTGTTCCCTATATTTTCACTGGTGGCGAACTTTGATGCCCAGTGGATGTAATATGTGTAATAGCCGTGATAGCCTAGCGTAAGTTGCTTGCTTATTTATTTCCTTGTTGTCTTGTTATTTTTTTGCTTGTAGTCAGTGTAGTTCTTTTTCCGCGGTTTGCTACTGGCCGCAATAACCTATTTTTTAAAAACTAGGCCACAATAACCATGGGCTACATATTTACTGTAGTTACCATGGGCCTCCTACGGGCCGTAGAAACAATGGGCATTCTAAGGGTCGTAGAAACAATGGGCCCTCACGGGTCGTAGCATCAATGGGCCTTCTACGGGTCTATGATCGATAGGCCAAACATGGGCCGATAATAGACCACATTATGGGCCGTATACGGGCTAGATTTGGAATCGTCCGTTCATGGGCCGACAATAACAGGTCGTCGTTAATCGGCCGTTTTTGATGACGCTATGAAAACGGCCCAACGGATTAACGGGTCGCAAATGGGCCGATTGTAACCACGGGCTGAATTTGGCCCACAAGCGGAAAATCCCAGTAACGGGCCGTAAGTAACCGAATGCTGGAAATGAGCCCAAGAATAAATGGGCCCTGAGAAGGCTGAAAGATAACACGGGTTGGAAACGGCTCAATGGAATAATGGGCCGTTGATGGGTATAAAATGGTACACTGTTCATTGCGGGCCAGATTCACCAAGGGCCGTTAATGGGCCAAGAGTTACAAATGGCCTCGTATGGGCCGAAAGACATCATGGGCCATACATGGGCCGGAAGTTACAACGGGCTGGAATCATATTGGACGGCCTGGATGAAGCTACTGGGCTTAATTCCGATAGGCTGTAACGGGCCGTGAGTTAGCGGGCCGTAAATGGGCTATATACTAATAGGTCGTTAACAGGCTTTCCGTGGGCCGGCCCGTTACCTTTTGACCAAGTCAAACGGGTTGGCCTTTTCATCGGAATGGGCCTCTGTTGTGCCGTGCCACGTGTCGACGTATCATAGGCGCCTCCTGTCCAATTAATGGATGACATCTATCCCAACGGTGAGCCAACACGTGTTTCCTCCGGCCAATGAGAATTTTACACATGGAAATCCTCATTGGTCTGGGCTGTTAGCGCGTTATCGGAACCAAAACCGGACCCGATAGCTTAATGGCGACCGAGTACGGTGGATGCCACGTGTCGGTCACCCTTGAAGAAAGCACTTCCATGACGTGTGATTTATTGTCGTGGAAGTGGACACTTCCGTGATGATAATATTGGTAACGTCATGGAACACTTCTACGACAGCACAGGTATGACTATCTTGATTCTGTCATAAAATTGTCATGGATGTACATGCATGACAGAAAACGTGACCTACTCTGACAAACACGTATCATCATGGAAGTGTCTTTTTTTGTAGTGAGTGTGACTGAATAGAACCTATGGTTTGAACAAACTTGCGTTCTTCTTCTAAATGCACAGACTTATCAAAGGAATTTTTTAAGAAAACATCAATGTTTTCTCTAAATAAAACACTCATCACAAACATTTTAGATAGAACACCTGTATGCAAAGCGAGAGCTATGGTTCCTTCCCAGTAAGCCAAGGGAAATTTTGCGGCGCGGGGTTTGTCCATCTCTTCATCGCAAATAGTTCATACTGAACACCGTGTACAAAGCGAGAGCTATGGTTCCTTCGCCACTAATCCAAGAGAAAATCTGGCGCGCGGGATTTGTACATCTCTTCATCATAAACGATTTTTTATGATGACTTGTGTGCATCCACGTACAAACAATTTGGTAAGATTTGCATCTGCCATATTGGGTATATTGCCATTTGTCAAACTGGAAACTATGGCATTTGTTGATCTAGTAACATTGCCATTTGTCCCTACTTGTAACACTGCCATTTGTCAAAAATTGTAGCTAAAATTACTAGCACTGTCTAATTTTGCAAATGAAATTCAATAAGCATAGATTAAGCATATATTCTTTATACAAACAATTCAACTCGATAGGTGAACCGAGCAAACTTTTCCCCAACTGTTGCCAACCACGTACTGAAATAGCTACTTCAACTATATATCCTAGCTAATTTTAAGTACTTAGTATAGTTCAACCATATCTATAGTCAGATGAACAGAACAAAATAGCCCCTAAATACTACTACTGCGGAGGGGCTTTGTACAACTTCCAACAGCTTCTCCTCTCCCGAGCGCGCTCATTAACACGTAGAGGAGGATGAGCTACCGACGAGCTAAAGAACTGGAATCCGGTGCCTGCCACTGCTGCACCTTTAGTGACGCCCACCTCAAACACCCCCTACCACTCCAGACGACCCCTCTCGAAGTGAGGGACTCCTCGTAGATCTCCGCATTCCACGCCTCTGTGGCATCATGTGTTGCGGCCAGGACGGTGGTAAGACTCTTTGCATGCTCGACCAAGTGCTCCTCCTCCTCCCACAGGAACTCGATGCAGCGCGCAAGGTCATTGACACACATGCGGGGCTCCACCTACACGTCCCGCCTTTGGGTGGTCGTGGCGGAGCGGGTGATGACCCTGGCGATCGATGGTGTGGTGGCGGCCACGGCAAGCGACAGTGGGGTGGTGGGCACGACAGCCACCTCCCGCCTTTGGGCCGTGGTAGCGGAGCGGGTGATGGTCACAGAGGCCAACAGTGGGGTGGCGGCCACGACGGCCACCTCCCGCCTTCAGGCTGCAGTGGCGGAGCGAGCGATGGCCCTGGCTTTTGACGGTGGTGTGGCGGCCATGGCGGCAGACGGTGGGGTGGCAGCAACAGCTGCCGACGGGCAGCGACAGCGGAGCATGTGGTGGGTGTTGTTCACTGATATGTCTCCAACGTATCTATAATTTTTTATTGTTCCATGCTATTATAATATCCGTCTTGGATGTTTTATATGCATTTATATGCTATTTTATATGATTTTTGGGACTAACCTATTAACCTAGAGCCCAGTGCCAGTTTCTGCTTTTTTCCTTGGAAAATATAAAAAATACTAGAACAAAAAGATATCGGAGAAAAGTCCCGAGGCCACCACAAGGGTGGAGGGCGCCCCCTAGGGCACACCCCCCGTCCTTGTCGGCGCCTCGTGGGCCCCTTGACTTGTCCCTAACGCCAACACTTCCTATAAATCCCAAAACCTCCAAAACAGAACCTAGATTGGGAGTTCTGCTGCTGCAAGCCTCTGTAGCCACGAAAAACCTATCGGGAGCCCGTTCCAGCACCCTGGCGGAGGGGGAAACCATCACCGGTGGCCATCTTCATCATCCCTGCGGTCTCCATGACGAGGAGGGAGTAGTTCACCCTCGGGGATGAGGGTATGTACTAGTAGCTATGTGTTTGATCCCTCTCTCTCTCATGTTCTTGATATGGAACGATCTTGATGTAACGCGAGCTTTGCTACTATAGTTGAATCATATGGTGTTTCTCCCCCTCTACCTTCTTATAATGGATTGAGTTTTCCCTTTGAAGTTATCTTAACAGATTTAGTCTTTAAGGATTTTAGAACACTTGATGTATGTCTTGCATGTGCTTATCTGTGGTGACAATTGGATATTCATGTGATATACTTGATGTATGCCTTGGTGATCAACTTGTGGGTTTGGTGACCTTGTGAACTTATGCATAGGGGTTGGCACACGTTTTCGTCTTGACTCTCTCGTAGAAACTTTGGGACACTCTTTGAAGTTCTTTGTGTTGGTTTGAATAGATGAATCTGAGATTGTGTGATGCATATTGTATAATAAAACCCGTGGGTACTTGTAGTGACATTGGAGTATCTAGGTGACATCAGGGTTTTGGTTGATGTGTGTCTTAAGGTGTTATTTTAGTATGAACTCTAGGGATGTTTGTGACACTTATAGGAATAGCCCAATAGATTGATCAGAAAGAATAACTTTGAGGTGGTTTCGTACCCTACAATAATCTCTTCGTTTGTTCTCTGCTATTAGTGACTTTGGAGTGACTCTTTGTTGCACATTGAGGGATTGTTATATGATCTAATTATGTTATCATTGTTGAGAGAACTTGCACTATTGAAAGTATGATCCCTAGGCCTTGTTTCCAAGCATTGCAATACCATTTTCGCTCACTTTTGTTACTTGCTACCTTGATGTTTTTATATTTCCAGATTACAAAAAACTATATCTAATATCCATATTGCACTTGTATCACCATCTCTTCTCCAAACTAGTGCACCTATACAATTTACCGTTGTATTGGGTGTGTTGGGGACACAAGAGACTAGTTGTTATTTGGTTGCAGGGTTGTTTGAGAGAGACCATCTTCATCCTATGCCTCCCACGGATTGATAAACCTTAGGTCATCCACTTGAGGGAAATTTGCTACTATCCTACAAAACTTTGCACTTGGAGGCCCAACAACGTCTACCAGGATAAAGTTGTGTAGTAGACATCAAGCTCTTTTCTGGCGCCATTGCCGGGGAGGCTAGGTAAGCGGCACTCACACCCCGTCAACTAAGCTCTTTTGTGGCACAGTTGCCGGGGAGGTTAGTGCTTGAAGGTATATCTTTAGATCTTGCAATCAAATCTTTTAGTTTCTTGCTTTATCACTAGCTTAGTCTATAAAAGAAAACTACAAAAAATGGAATTTAAGTTGCCTCATATGCTTCATCTTTTTAATGTCTTTCGTGAAAATAAGGATTCCGATAATTGTGCTCAATTGCTGGAGGGAGAATGCAATAAAATGTTTGACATACAATCTTTGAATGATGAGCATGATTGCAATGGTGTTAGTATGAATTCTTTGAGTATCCATAGTACTAATGATGATTGCACTAGTCATGATAAAAATGTTTCTTATAAGCATGTCAATTTTTGTGGAGTGCATAGAGTTTGTTGTTACATACCAAATAGGGAAGATATATTTTGCAAGAGGCATAAGGATTTAGAAACTAAATGGTTGCAATAGAGGCTAGATGTTTGCGCTGAAAAGTTTAATTTTTTCCACCATCCTTGTGAACTTTGCAATGAACGTGGTCATTTAAATCTCCAATGCAAATTGTTTCATGATCGCGCCGTGTCCAAAAATTGTGATGTCTTGATTTCCCTTGCGCGTCATAATGAACTTAGTTTGCTTTTGAGATATGAAGAAATGAAACGTATAACTAAGGGTATTCTAGAATATAATCTTAAGAGATTTCTTGATTTTTGATCTAGAGTAAATTTATATGTATTGTGCGGTAAATTGCATTGAGAATCCTTATATTGCCAATTACTTAAACACAAGAAAAAAATAGAAGATGAAGAGAATGCTAATGAAGGGGATGAGGTTTCCCAGTATCCTCCTATTTTCTCTTATGATGAATCGGGTAACGAGGAGGAGCTTTTTATTCAACCAACCTCATCAATAAGGAGCTCCAAAAGGGTGATAAAACCCACACAGGATGTGAAGAATAAAAAAAGATGGAGAATCAAAGGTAAAAAGGTATCACTCCCAAATGGTGTTGCTCCTATTATTGTTCTGCCTATTACTCATTGTGATGATTATGGTTGGGAAAGTAATGATACTTGTTATAATCTTGAGAATCTTTTTGGCACCAACTTAGAAAGTTGTGATGATAATAATTGCTATACTATTGATGCTATTCATATTACTAATGATGAGAGTGACTATGCTTATGATATGCAAGGGCCCAAGCTTAGGGATGCTATGTTTGATGAGAATGACATGTTTGAGAATTTATTTGCTGCAATTAATGTTTTCCCCAAGCTTGGGGATGCTATGTTCAATGAAGATGATATTTTTAGTCCCCCAAGTTTTCATGCGCAAATTTATTATGATGATAGCATGCCTCGTACTTATGATTATTGCAATATTTATGAAAGTGGGTTTGGAAGAGTGTCAACTTTAGATAATAATTATCCCACTATTTTGGAGGGTGTTGAATCTTATTATAATGATAAAAGTGGATTTGGAGAGGTCATGACTTTATTTAGTAATGATTCCACTATCTTGGAAGAGGTTTCAATTGATTATGATGAGAACATAGTTGCTACTTATGATGATTATTGTGATGACACTTATGTTATAAAAAGTAGTGATGATTATATTTATAAAGTTGGTCATAATTATGATTACCCTTTTTCTGAACATTATTCTTTCAATGTTGAAGCAATTTATAGTATTCAAGTTTCATATGATACTCCCACTATTCCGAATGAGAAGAAATTTGCTTATATGGAAAGTAGTAAAATTCCTATGCTTATGGATCATGAAATTAATGCTTTATGTGATGGTTATATTGTTGAATTCATTCATATGCCACTGAAAATTATTATGAGAGAGGAACATATGCTTTTACATATCTCAATAATATCAGGTTTCCTTTCTATGTGTTGAAAGTTTTGAAGTTATGCTTGTTTTACCTTCCTATGCTAGTTGATTCTTGCTCCCATAAGTTTTTTGCTCACAAAATCCATATGCATAGGAAGTGGGTTAGAATTAAATGTTGTAGTCATATTCTTCATGATGCTCCCATTATCTTTCAATTCTTATCTTTTATGTGAGCATCATTGAAATCATCATGCCTAGCTAGAAAGGCATTAAATAAAAGCGCTTGTTGGGAGACAACCCAATATTTACTTATGTGTGTTCACATGATTATGCTACTGTAGTATTCATGTTTTATAGCTTTTGTTTCAGTAAAGTGCCAAGTAAGACCTTTGGGATGACTTACGGTGATAGTTGATTTGATCTTGCTGAAAAACAGAAACTTTTGCGCTTAGGAATACAATTCTCATTGTGAACAGAAGCGTGATAAAATACTGATTCATTTTGAAGAAGATTAATAAACAAATTTCTCAGGTTATCCTAATTTTCCACAATTTTTGGACTTACAGAAGTATTCAAGAGTTACAGATTATTACAGACTGTTCTGTTTTCAATAGATTCTATTTTCTATGTGTTGTTTGCTTATTTTGATGAATCTATGATTAATATCAGAGGGTATGAACCATGGAGAAGTTGTAATATAGTATATATAACACCAATATAAATTTAGAATGAGTTCACAACAGTACCAAAAGTGGTGATTTATTTTCTTATACTAACGGAGCTTATGAGTTTTCTGTTGAGTTTTGTGGTGTGGAGTTTTCAAGTTTTGGGTAAAGTTTTGATGGACTACGGAATAAGGAGTGGCAAGAGCCTAAGCTTGTGGATGCACAAGGAAGCCCAAGGTAATATTCAAGGACAACCAAGCATCTAAGCTTGGGGATGCCCGGATGGCATCCTCTCTTTCGTCTTCGTCCATCGGTAACTTTACTTGAGGCTATATTTTTATTCAGCACATGATATGTGTTTTGCTTGGAGCGTCATTTTATTTTATTAGGATTTGCTTGTTGTTTGAATAAAATATTAAGATCTAAAATACTTAAATGAGAGAGAGTCCTCACATAGCTAAATAATTATTTGACTACTCATTGATCTTCACTTATATCTTTTGGAGTAGTTTGTCATTTACTCACATGCTTCACTTGTATCCTATGAGTAAATGGTTGAATGAATTGAATATCATAAATCTGAAATTATATATGATTCATATGCTTATCCCATGGGGAGTAATGACTTTACATATAAGAAGTAGAGGTGGTAAATTTATTGAAAGTTAGCAAAGATGGTATTGGTCACTTGAACAATTCATGAAAGAATATCGAAGGAAGAGAGATTTCACATATAAATATACTATCTTGGACATATTCTATGATTGTGAGCCCCATTAATTATTTTCAAACTTGAGCAAATTAGTTGAAGTTGGACAAGGAAGACAACATAATGAGTTATGCTTGGGTATATTTGTATAGAAGTTATATTGTTATGGATCCTCCAACATGTGGTGCTTGCTATTTAGAATCTTCTGCTAGCCTAAATTTCGGTACTAAACGGGATATTGCTTATGCTTCCAAATCCCTTGAACCAAGTTTCTTCCATGAGTGTCCACTATATCTACCTATATGCGGTATTTACCTGCCGTTCCAAGTAAATTTGCATGTGCCAAACTCTAAACCTTCAAATAATAATCTGTTTTGTATGCCCGGATCACTCATGTAGCGACTAGGGGTTGTCAGTATCTTCCATGCTAGGTGGGTTATTCTCACGACGAGTGGACATCATTCATGAGAAAATGGCTGGTAACCGGGATGCCCAATTCCATGCTCAAATCAAATCAAAATATAATTGCAAACGAAACTCCCCCAGGATTGTTGATAGTTGGACGGTACCCGTTGTTTCGGACCAGCCGTGGAATGTGCTTGTTGGTGGTGGGGGAGTAAAAATTTTACCATTCTGTTTGGGAACCGCCTATAATGTGTCTTGCATGGAAGATAGTGAGAACTCTTGGTTGTTATGTTGACAATGAAAGCATACCTCTCAAAATTATTTTCATCTCTACTTTAAAAGCATCGAGCTCTGGCACCTCTGCAAATCCCTGCTTCCCTCTGTGAAGGGCCTATATTTTACTTTTATGCAAGAGTCAGTAGTATTCCTTCTCATTCCAACCTATTCTTTAGTTGGCAAGCATCATGTGATGGGGAAATATCTAAGCATATATGGCCATTCAAATATATTTGATCACGAATTATTATTGTTGAAAATTATCTATATGATAAATAAGTTGGGAGGCAAAACATTACGCCCCTATCTTTCTCTGTGTTCAATGGATGCTATTTGTTCTAAAAATATGCTTTGAGAGGTAGCAATCATGGAAGACTATATGATAGTTGAGTATGTGGGATTTGCTGAATCAAAGCTCTTACATAGACCCTTCCTGAAAATAAGATGAATTGCAATTGTTTGATGACTGAGAACATAGATTGTTAGTTTTCAAGAAAGTTTATGGTCTATGCTTTAACATGTGAATAGCTTGTTACTTGATCATGAGAAGCTTTGTGATATGAGCTACTATTATGATATATAATGATGCTATAAAAAGTTATTGAAATTATCATTGATCAAACTTGTGAACTTGCTAGCATTCCACATCAAAAATTCTGTTTTTTATCATTTACCTACTCGGGGACGAGCATGAATTGAGCTTGGGGATGCTTGATACGTCTCCAACGTATCTATAATTTTTTATTGTTCCATGCTATTATATTATCCATCTTGGATGTTTTATATGCATTTGTATGCTATTTTATATGATTTTTGGGACTAACCTATTAACCTAGAGCCCAGTGCCACTTTCTGCTTTTTTCCTTGTTTTACAGTTTTGCAAAAAAAGGAATATCAAATGGAGTCCAATTGACCTGAAAATTTACGGAGAATATTTTTGGAAAATATAAAAAATACTGGAACGAAAAGATATCGGAGAAGAGTCCCGAGGCCACCACAAGGGTGGAGGGCGCCCCCTAGGGCGCGCCCCCTGTCCTTGTCGTCACCTCGTGGCCCCCCTTGACGTGTCCCCAGCGCCAACACTTACTATAAATCCCAAAACCTCCAGAACAAAACCTAGATCGGGAGTTCCGCCGCCGCAAGCCTCTATAGCCACGAAAAACCAATTGGGAGCCTGTTCTGGCACCCTGCCGGAGGGGGAAACCATCATCAGTGGCCATCTTCATCATCTCGGCGGTCTCCATGACGAGGAGGGAGTAGTTCACCCTCGGGGCTGAGGGTGTACCAGTAGCTATGTGTTTGATCTCTCTCTCTCTCTCTCATGTTCTTGATATGGCACGATCTTGATGTAACGCGAGCTTTGCTACTATAGTTGAATCATATGGTGTTTCTCCCCCTCTACCTTCTTGTAATGGATTGAGTTTTCCCTTTGAAGTTATCTTATCGGATTGATTCTTTAAGGATTTGAGAACACTTGATGTATGTCTTGCATGTGCTTATCTGTGGTGACAATGGGATATTCACATGATCTACTTGATGTATGCTTTGGTGATCAACTTGCGGGTTTTGTGACCTTGTGAACTTATGCATAGGGGTTGGCACACGTTTTCGTCTTGACTCTCTAGTAGAAACTTTGAGGCACTCTTTGAAGTTCTTTGTGTTGGTTTGAATAGATGAATCTGAGATTGTGTGATGCATATCGTATAATCAAACCCGCGGATACTTGTGGTGACATTGGAATATCTAGGTGACATTAGGGTTTTGGTTGATGTGTGTCTTAAGGTGTTATTTACTATGAACTCTAGGGTTGTTTGTGACACTTATAGGAATAGCCCAATAGATCGATCAGAAAGAATAACTTCGAGGTAGTTTCACACCCTACAATAATCTCTTCGTTTGTTCTCCGCTAATAGTGACTTTGGAGTGACTCTTTGTTGCACATTAAGGGATTTTTATATGATCCAATGATGTTATCATTGTTGAGAGAACTTGCACTAGTGAAAGTATGAACCCTAGGTCTTGTTTCCAAGCATTGCAATACCGTTTTCGCTCACTTTTGTTACTTGCTACCCTGATGTTTTTATATTTTCAGATTACAAAAACCTATATCTAATATCCATATTGCACTTGTATCACCATCTCTTCGCCAAACTAGTGCACCTATACAATTTACCGTTGTATTGGGTGTGTTGGGGACACAAGAGACTCCTTGTTATTTGGTTGCAGGGTTTTTTGAGAGAGACCATCTTCATCCTACGCCTCCCATGGATTGATAAACCTTAGGTCATCCACTTGAGGGAAATTTGCAACTGTCCTACAATATTCTGCACTTGGAGGCCCAACAACGTCTACTAGGATAAAGTTGCCACTACAAAAAAATACACTTCCGTGATGATATGTGTTTGTCACAGTAGGTCGCGTTTTTTTGTCATGCATGTACATCCATGACAAATTTATGATAGAGTCAAGATAGTCATACCTGTGATGTCGTAGAAGTGTTCCATGACATTACCAAAATTATCATCACGGAAGTGTCCACTTCCATGACGATAAATCGCATGTCACAGAAGTGCTTTCGTCAAGGGTGACCAACACGTGGCATCCATCGTAACGGAACGTCGTTAAGATATCAGGTAAGGTTTTGGATCCGATAACCCGTTAACAGCCCCGACCAATGGGGATTTTCCACGTGTAAAATCATCATTGGCTGGAGGAAACACGTGTCGGCTCATCGTCGGGACAGATATCATCCACTCATTGGACCGAAGGCGCCTATGATACGTTGACACGTGGCACGGTCCAACAGAGGCCCATTCCTGTGAAAAGGCCAGCCCGTTTGACTTGGTCAAAAGGTGGTGGGCCGGCCCATGGAAAGCTTGTTAACGGCCTGTTTGCATATAGCCCATTTACAGCCCGCTAACCCAAGGCCCGTTACGCCCTATCCGAATTAGGCCCAGTAGCGTCATCTGGGCCATCCAATATGATTCCAGCCCGTTTTCACTTCTGGCCCATGTATGGCCCATGACGTCTTTCGGCCCATATGAGGCCCTATGTAACTCTTGGCCTATTAATGGCCCGTGGTGAAACTGGCCCGTAATGAATAGTGTATCACTTTACACCCATTAACGGCCCCTGGTGAAACTGGCCCGTAATGAACAGTGTATCACTTTATACCCATTAACGGCCCGTTATTCCGTTGGGCCGTCTCCAGCCCATGTTATCTTTCGGCCTTCTCAGAGCCCATTTATTCTTGGGCTCATTTCCAACATTCGTTTACTTACGGCCCGTTACTGTCATTTTCTGCCTGTGGGCCAAATTCAGCCTGTGGTTACAATCAGCCCATTTGTGGTCCGTTAATACATTGGGCCGTTTTCATAGCGTCATCAAATACGGCCTATTAATGATGGCCCGTTATGGTCGGCCCATGAACGGACGATTCCAACTCTAGCCCGTTTACGGCCAGAATGCGGTCTGTTTGGCCCATGTTTGGCCAATCGATCATACGGCCCATATAAGGCCCATTGATGATGTGGCCCGTAGAAGGACCATTGATGATATGGCCCGTAGAAGTCCCATTGTTTCTACGGCCCGTAGAAGGCCCACTGTTTCTACGGCCCGTGGAAGGCCCACTATTTATACGGCCCGTAGAAGGTCCACTGTTTCTACGGCCCGTAGGAGGCCCAGTGTCACTACAGTAAATATTAGCCCATGGTTATTGTGGCCTAGTTTTAAAAAATAGGTTATTGCAGCCACTAGCAAACTGCAGAAAAAGAACTGCACTGACTACAAGCAAACAAATAAAGAAGACAACAAGGAAATAAATAAGCAAGCAACTTACACTAGGCTATCACGGCTATTACACAGACTAGTATGCATACACGTGCATTGCACGTCTTAAAATTGGTGAATGATTTTGGCTCAAAGGGAATGCCATGAGGAACAAGAATGAGTCAATGCAAATGAACGTTTTGTGTGTAGTCAGAATCATTAGTATAAGAACAATCCTTGTTGATTGGGCCTTTTATATGCATCCCGTTCCGGTGACCAATGGAGGGGAGGGAAACTCTTGTGCCTCAACTTTGGTGAGTAGATAGATTAGAGTTTTAATCATTGCAAGGGCGGTGCTTCATCTTCGAGTGGACCTTTCAGGCTTTGATCCTTCTCAAGTTAGTCTGTTGGGACTGATTAGATGGAGCTCCGGCGTATATTTTTATCAGCTCTCAGGTGGTGAGGTTAGGTTTCTCACCATGTGTACACGGCTATGAGATTTGGTGTCTACTTATTTCGATCAATTCAAGGGTTCAATGGCGACCAACACGGCTATGAGATGTTGATCTTTGGAGGCATGTACACGAAGACTTTTTAATTGTCATTGACAAAGTCAAGTCGCATCCGGTATGAAAATCGTGACAAGTCGCCTCCGTTTTGACAATGATAATGGTCATTCGGTGGTTCAAAGACCTCGTTGTAATCTGTTTATGTTTGCGTTGCTTTGATTTTGGGGTGGACCTTTATGATAATAGAACTGAGTTGGTTTAAAAAACAATCCTTATTAATTGGTGACAAAGGACGGAATTAAAAATATATAAAGAAAAATGTATCCATGTACCCCGCACCCATTTTGTTTTTAAATAATAACTGTCCTGTCTCCCTGCTTCCTTGGCAGGCCATGTCGAGAGGCTCGTACCTACCTACAAGGTCACAAGCGCACCAGGCTCGTCTCAAAAATAAAAAACGAGCGCATGCGCACAAGGCATGCAGCCCTTTTTTGACGGAAGGAGAATGGGATGGTTCTAGAATACCGTGGAGGCAGTTGATGCCACTGTTCTTTGCGAATCCTGCTCTTCTCAGCCGCTAGATTTAGGAAACCAACGGTCAAGATCAATGCTATGTGTTCAATTCAAAACTGATACACTATATAGGAGTATAGATTACATCCACTGGGCATCAAAGTTCGCCACCAGTGCAAATATAGGGAACATAGCAGCATATAAACGCCACAGCAAAACAAGTCCAGAACTGAAACCACTTCAGAAGAGCTCAAGCAACAATATCCTGGGTACCCATAATGCTGGCAAGATGCTTAGCAAGCTTATTAAGTTTCTCTTGTTTGGCGCTTAAGTCCTCCAGCGCTTGCTGTTGCACCAGAAAGTATGCATCTGAATTCTGCAGGGACTTCCTCAGTCCTTCGGCTTCCTGTCGCATAACATCTGATCGATGTCTTTCAACTTGAAGTTGAGACTCAAGAAGCCGAACTGATTCAGGCAATGAGTTCGAAGAGCTAGTGCCAGCAGTGGTAGCCAGTAACTCGAACACTACATCAAGACAGGACTTTGGGGTTGTCTCGGTGTCTTCAATATAGTTTTTATAAGCTTTCTTGGAGACCAACAGGGATGTCTCACTATCTTGAATCTTATCTGCATTACTTCCTTTACCATTGCATAACAGGGTACTCTTCTCCAATATTTTATCCGCATTGTAAAAGAGAAAAAAACAAACACATCTCAGGTTTACAATGTAGTATATGAAACTCATTTTGGTAAACCAGTTCAGTAGTAAGGTGGACAGGATAACAGCATGAAACAAACATATATCTATGTAGTATGGTCACTGTATGGTCTATATCATTCTAGTTTATGTTGCCAAATCAAGATAGATACGGTTCGAATCATATCTATTTAAGACAAAGCAGCATAGACAGAATATAAGTGTGGGAAACTACACAGCAATAACAACACTTGTAATGTGCATGGCATGAGAACATAACTGTTTATTCAATTGAAACTGAAATCAACATAGTGCAAGTTACAACAGCAAACAGCCAAACACGTTGAAGAAACAGGTTTAAAACATACATGTTGCGCCATTGGAGTTTCAGTTGCATCCTTCAAATTTGAAATTAGTTGGTATCAGTAAATACAGTGATGCAAGAGCAAAGTAGTATGAACCATAGCTACGGAACCTGACCTGAGAACAATTCTTCTTCTGCTTTAAGCGTTGACTTCGAGTTCGGAGTGGTGGTTCTCGTGATTTGGGCACTGCAGTTGCCTTACTAACTGCTCGTGTTTGGGTGCTCTGTGGTGGAGACGGTGCTGTGTCAACGGGAACTAGGTGTCTATCCGCTGGGGTTGGGGTTAGAAGGGGTGTAGTTGGTTCTCTGTCCAACTGGGTAGGGGTACAATCTGCATGAGTGTGGGTTATGTGTGGTGGGGCTGGTTCTTGGGCAAGTACAACCGTGGTTCTATCTGCATCGACAGGTAGCACGATCTTTTCTGAAGACCGTGTTTTTACTCCCACAGATACTGCCATCACTCCCTCCAATTGAAATGGCTGATAAATAAGAAAAGTAATTGAATGTACAGACAGTGTAAGATAGACAGGTGCAATGGATAGTAGGGAAAAAAACAGGGCATGAAATAATTCACATTTATGTTGTCTAAGCGAACAGAATAGCAGGACATAATTTCACATATATGATGGCTAATTAAACAGGATAGCATGACCCAATTTCACATGTATGATGGCTAACTAAACATGATAGAATGACATACTTCAAAATATGATGACTATGTAAACAAGATGACATGATATAACTATACGATGTGTCTATTAAAGTGGTTGGCATGCCATAAATCACAAACATGCCGTCGATGGAAACATGATGGCATGATATAATTCACGGATAGAATGACATAATTTAAATATGATGACTATGTAAACAGGATGAGATGATATAACTATATTATGTCTTTAGAAAATGGGTTGGCATGCCATAATTCAGATACATGCTGTCTATGTAAACATCATGGCATGAAATAATTCAAATATATGATTTATATACTAAGGAAGTGAGCAGAGGGCAATCGCATATATGATGTGTCAACTAAGGAGATGGCATTCAATATTGTGTATATGATGTAAAAACTAAGCATTGCAATACAACATATGCATTATATGAGTAATATAACCCTGCCAAGTTTGAGCATACACCTCGGGGGGATAATAGGACTGGTCGTCTGCCTCTGAATCCTCCTCTGAAGAGCTATCTGTAACCAGCAAGATATCTGCTTCAGTAGGTAGCATTGTCTGCTCTGAAGACCTTGTTTTCACTCCAGATTTCTCCATCACGAATTCAAATGGCTGATGCACAGGAAGAGCAGTTGAATATACAAACATTGTCGACAAAAGCAATGAGAAATACAAAAAAAGGACGACATGATATAATTCACATATATGACGCTTGCCTAAACAGCATGGCATTGCATAATTCACATACATAATGCCTTGCAACAAGATAACATTGCATAATTCACATATATAATGTCTTGCAACAAGATGACATTGCATAATTCACATATATAATGTCTTGCAACAAGATGACATTGCATAATTCACATATATGGTAATTAGACACTAAACAGGTGGCATTCACACAAAGCATGTCTAAACTAAGCAAATGACATAGCAATGCAAGATACCATACGCATGATATGAGCAACATAACCCTGCCAAGTTAGGGCATGCACCTCAGGGGGGAAATATGACTGGTCATCTGTCTCTGAATCCTCCTCTGAGGAGCTATCAGTAACCAGCAAGACATGTGCTTCGTCAGATAGCATTGTCTACTCTAAAGACCTTGTTTCCACTCCAGATTTTTCCATGACCGTGCCAAATGGCTGATGCACAGGAAGAGTAATTGAATGTACTAAAATTGTTGACAAATTTAACACGTAATAAAAAATGATGGCATGATATAATTCACATATAAGATGAGTGGCTAACCAGGGTGGCATTGCAAAATTCACATATATGATGCCTGGCTAGACAAGATGGCATTGCATGATTCACATATACGATAAAGAAACTAAACAGATGGCATTGACACAAAGCATGTCTAAACTAAGCAGATGACATCTTTAATGTATACAGTAAGCAACGCAAGGCACCATATGCATGATATTACCAACATCAGCATGCCAAGCTAGAGCGAAGACCTCATGGGGTAAATAGGAGTGGTCTTCTCCTTCTGAATCCCCCTCATAATAGTTATATTCCTCTTGATTATGATCTGAAATGGGTGGAGGGGGGCTGCCTTTGCGCCCACCATGGAACGCCGTCTGCATGAAATTTTATTGCCACGCAAGGCTCGTCTCTTTTGCTCTACATGATCAGTTCCATTGTGTACAATAACTAGCATGCATAGGAATAAAACATAGTGAGATTATGTAAGGAGTGCATGCACAAATCCAGAGTGACGGTAGCAAACTATGGATAGACCCATAACCAATAATAGCAGGCAGGTAATAGCTTTAGTTAAAAAATACAGATAATGGCTCCTTTAATGTCTGTTTGCACCCAACATGAAACTCATAGTAGACACCGGAGATTAACCAGATAGTAGACAGATAGTACTGATTGCTGCCCCAATATGTACCCCACAACCATTTAAAAACTCAAGTTTCAGCATTAGTTTGGACCTGACTCAGAGTCTAATAGGTGAACACGATGATAATGTAGCATGTCATCATATTAAGCGACACATAACGTAAGCAGACATGGAAGAGTGCGACCTCTCTTGCGGACCCGTGTAGTCCTCAAGGTCATCTGCTCAGTTGATGATGGTAATGCAGTTGTCGTGGCTGCCGGCGGCGGGGAAGAAGATCTGAGGCGGCGAAAGACAGTCTAGAGAGCGGATCCCTGCTGTGGTGAACCCTTCCGTCGTTGGAGCAGCTGTGCTGGGGTGGAACATAGTGCCACAGGAGCAGTTCAAACCACACAAGGTTTTCTTTGACACATATCTGTAACAGAAGTAATTGAGTAAGGGTTTGTTTGAATTTGAGGATTCTAACAATGCAGGGATAGGACATAGACAGGAATAGGATAGGAATGCACGTGCAAAATAGAGAATTTAAAAACACAGGACTTCTGCCAATCTGGGTGTTTGATTCACAACAATTGGAAGATCACAGGATGAAAAAAAAGCATGGTGAGATTAAGTCAAACCACAAGAAAATGTACGGTTATAATGCTATTATGCTACTATCTCTTAGTCTTGTGCTTGATGAATAGGAATATGAAAAGGAGGAGAAGTGGAAATTAGAATTCCTACGGTTTTTCTTTCAAGGAGACACTAAAGGAACAAATCCTACCGTTTTCCTTTGCTCCATTCCTTTGCACCAAATTCATGAAAAGTAGTACCATAGGAAACTTTCCAATTCCGATGTTTTTCATTCACTTTTCCTTTCAAGCACTGGCGATTCTAGTAGGCAGGCTTGAGCAAGGAAAATCCTACACTAAAAAATGTTTTTGTGCTACTTCTATTACTTTGGACACAGGCCACTGCCATACTAGCTCAACTCCCAGGCCCATCGACAAATGCACAGCTCAAATGCGCAGAGATAAATAGTGATGGCGTTCAAGAGAGTCCATCACGGATAGCTAAGTTGCCTGGTACCTCACTACTTGTCATATAGTAGGATAAAATAATCGTATTTCCCGTTACTACGAGTGCTCAGTGGACAATATATATAACATGTAGAGTAAAAAAGAGATGCAACAAGTGTACAACCTCTTTGGCGAAGCCATGTCGATCTCAGCGTGATTGGGTTGGCCGGTGAGGATGCTCCGGCTGACTTAGCTGTCGGAGGAGGGGAAGAAGATCTTAGGCGTCTGGAGATGGAGCCCGAGGTACTGCTCCAATGTGATGGAGGGTTTCGTCGTTGGAGCAGCTCTGGTGGGTTATACGATGCCGAGGCTGAAGCAGGACAAGAGAGACAACGAACAACGTTACCTGAGTGGAATTCTAATAGCATCTACAATACATGACGTAAAATACATAACCACAAAGTGCTAGATGTAAAATACATCAGCCGCTCAGCTCTGAACTTAACTGTCGAAACTGAATTTAACTGTCGAAACTGAACTTAACTGTCGAAACTAAACGCACTAGCAAGGTGAGGCTACATGTCGGTCGACTGACTTTTTCATCTCTGGTCAGTCAATTTTGCAGCCGTTGGATACGAAATCAAGGGCCTGCGGTTCATCTTCAACCTCCACCCCCCTGAGCCGGCCAAACAGCAGCCCCCCGCCGCCCGCGGCCGGCGGTGCGCCGCCCCGCCCGCCCCGAAAACACTCCCCATCGCCGGTCCGCCGCCGCCTAGGCCATCCCTCTAGCCCCCCCCCTCCCATGCCGAGCTTTTTCTCTGGCGATCCCCACGCCACCGCCCCGCCAATGCCCCGCCACCGCCGGCGACCACCGCCCCCATCCTGAACCCTAAGATAGATAGTGGGGTACCTCTCCAGCGAGCCCCCCTCCCCGCTGCGGCTGGTTCTTCCTTCACCCCGGCGGCATCGGAGTGAAGTGTAGCTAAATCGGAGCAGCATCGCAAGCAAGAGCGAGAGTAGCAACGTGAGCAAGAGCAATAGCAAGAGCAGACCAGGCAGGGGACCAAGAGCAAGAGCAAAGCAGCAGCGCGAGCGAGAGCTAAAGCAGCAGCAAGTCCTACTGATGTGGACGTCACCGCCGAGGGAGCGACGTAGTGGAGGAAGTGGTCGGCGACGCCGCCGTGGATGGAGCCGCGTCGTGTCGGCTCGGGACCGAGCGCCGGCATCACCGTGAGATCGAATCAAGAAGAAAATGCAGCGATTAGTGTACAACCTCTTTGGTGGCGCCGATTAGGCCATAGCTTCATCCGAGGAAACGGTGATGATGATGCTCTTCCGGTGGTGCAGGTGAAGACAGCGGTGTGGGAATGGAGGTGGCACGAAAGACGAGGGGAACATCAGGGCAGCTCCTTGGAGGTGGAGGACGGGGTGGCTGAACCGGCGGGGCGATGAGATCGACGACGGATCCTCATCCGGTACGGTGGATGAGGGACGTCGAGGTGTTGCTATGGACGACGTCGTCGGGGAAGAGGCTCTGACTGGGTGGCGGACGGAGCAGGGCGTGGGGTTTCGTCACGGGTTTTCGCGGCCTCGGTGTATGAATGGGTGGGCAGATGGGATGGCAGTGGGGAACCATGGCTTAGAGACGCGCTTGTCCAAAATGTGGGGTAAGTTACGAAAGTACCCCCACCGATTTGAGGCGGTTCTTTCGGTTCAGGGGTACCACGGGCATTTCGCGTGTCGGGATTTCACAGGAGGTGGGAGTTTTGGCGCGTGTTGTAATTTCGGAATAGCAAGGCGCGGGTTGAGATGGAGGGAGTTGTCGGAGCACAACGAGACAAAGATATATCTTAAATATTTCGGGCTAACAAGTCGCGGGTTGAAGAGGCAGGAGTTTCGCAGCACGATAGACAGAGACACTAGCTTGAATTTTCGGCATAACAAGGCGCGGCTTGAAATTTCGAAAGAACAAGCTTAACGTGTACCCAAAAAAGACAATTTGCACCTCAACACGCACAACACACACACACACACAAACACCATTTAGACTAGAGTAAGGTACACGTGCATTGCACGCATGAGATTTGGCAACCAAATTATGAATAAATACCACATTATAGCATGCAAGCTTTGAGTCATATATGCATGATGTAGATGTTCGTTTAATTCTTATAGTTCATTTCATTCAAAATCATCTAGTTTTTATAAGAAAGCTAATCTATTTTAAGATTCATGGAATTGTGCGTCGTAAGACATAAAGTAAAAACAAATAATGGCAAATCATGTAGAAAAACATTTGGGCAATTTTGATACAGAAGATTCTAGAACAAATAAGAAGTGCTTGTGTTTTGATGTTTGTGCATTATGCTTAAGTTCAACCATGGAGTCTTCTAGATTATACATGTGGCGAAATCTGGTGGAATCAAGATGATATCCAACTGCCAGTAGTGCTCAAATTTGCCATCTTTGGACCATCGGATTCGCCTCATACAACGACCATCTTTCAAAGTTAAAGTTACCCGCACACAATAAAAAATATAAAATATAATATATATAGGGGTATAGATATAGATATGTGATGCAAAAGCCGCCCATCATCTCCAATTAGAATAGTGTGTCCATGCACGGATGCGACGTGGTCAAATGATGTCTGCCATCGGTATCTCAAATTCAAATTAGTCTGACCTTGTTCAATGTGTATACATTACAACATGCTCGTTTCCAAACCACACCGCGCAGATCTCCGTTATATTCATGCATGCATGGGATTCAAACATCAGGATCTCTTATTCAAATATTTGAATTCAACTTTACATTGATTGTGACCTCACCTATTCAGCTATTCTTTTACACCCACACAGTAGTCTTCGCTTTATAATTGTACCACTAACTTTCTCTCATGCATGCATGCACACACACTACCAGTCGGTATTATCCATCGCACGCATGCAATCTTTTTCTTCAGGTCGGTCTCCCATGAAGGCACACACCAACACACATCCCCCTCTCCATCATATCGGGCATTCTTTATCTCTCACGCGTGCATGCGCAACGATTGATGTTCCTCTATGTATGTGTGTATATATCTAGGTATTTCATAGTTTTCCACACAAACCGATCAATCGATATACCCAGTGATGTCTCACCCTCTTTCCCACGTCCACATCGATCAATCTATACCTCTCTATATAGGATTAACATATATAGCTAATACACCCACATTAATTATGTATCCAACGTCCCCCTTTCATCATCCATGCCTTCTGCTTCATCTCTCAAACGCGTGCACAATGGTGAAGACAAGGGCAGTAAGGGCCCTGCCCCCTCCCCCCCTAACATCACTATATATGAAGGCTAATATGAATGTGATCATTAGACAATTGCTGCTAAAAATGGTTTAAGTTCATGAATTGACCCTCCTCATAAAGGATTAGCAATGCTTGGCCCCCTAGCTCATTTATTTTTCATGGCTCCGCCACTGCGCGCATCAGCGCACGTGTTCGCCCCCTCTCTCTAAATATCGATCTCGCACTTGTGCATTCCTTCATAGTCTCCCTCCACTCGGCCCCTCGCACCATCTTCTAGCCCCCCACCGGATTTTGCCACATGTACTAGCAGACTCCATGGTTGAACTTAAGCATAATGCACAAACCTCAAAACAACAGTGGTTCTCTTTTGTTCTAGAATCTTCCGTATCATAACTGTCCAAACTTTTTTCTAGTTGAATTGCCATTATTTGTTTTTACTTTATGCTTTACAACGCACAATTCCATGAATCATAAAATAGATTAAGGGCTTCTTTGATTCAAAGGATTCTCAAAGGAATTTCGGAGGATTCTAATCATTAGGAATTTTTCCTATCTTGGTTGTTTGATTCGTAGGATTGTAAACCATAGGAATTTTTCCATATGATTCATTTGCACTAGATTTCATAGGAAACATCCCGTCCACTCAAACCTATTTGAAAGAATTCTGCGTTTTTTCTATGCACAATCAAACACTCGTACAATCCTGTAGGATTCAAGACGACATTCCACTATAATCCCATGTTTTTCCTATTCCCGCGTTCTTAGCTTTTTTATAAAAACTAATTGATTTTGAATGAAATGAACTATAAGAATTAAACGAAGGGCTAAATCAGGCATATATGAATCAGAGCTTACATGCTATAGTGTGGTATTTATTCATAATTTGGTTGCAAAATCTGATGCGTGCAATGCACGTGTACCTTACTAGTACTTCGAGTATGTGCAAAACACGTAAATTAGAATACCAATGGCACGCTACACAGTGTCTCTCTTACAGTTCATGAAGCCACATGGCACATGTGTAGGCGTTGTCGCGACCTCCTTGCGTGGATTGATCACAGTGACGTGCTGCTGGTTCCAAAAGAATGTACGCGTCCTCCCTGAGCCATACTGGCCGTACATGCACGAAGCGAAAATGTGCATGCACGCCATGCATGCACTCATTCCTTGCACGCACATGCGGGTACACGGGAGGACGCAATTTTGTACCAAGATCCACCCCATGTGATAATTTAACGCGTGTAAAGTCGTTCACTTCATTGATGGTCAATTAATACAGCGCATGCAAATTGAGTAGACATGAGGGCGGAAGAAAGACATTATTACTCCACTACGCGCATGCGAGTAGTTAAATCGTGGGTTGCTAGTAGTACTTCCATTGGTCTCCTTTGTATTTTGTGCCAATTTTTGACAGTAACATAATATTTACGCATTTGAGTAGTGTAGTACTTGAAATTTATGTTCTGCTAAACTCATCGGGGGCCGTTTCGGGCCTCGAAACCAAAACCATCAATTAATCTTTACCTTGTTCCCATCACATTCGAAAGCCTGCTCACACCTACTAGTAGTACGTACCAAACCTGAACGTGTTCCCACTATGCAGGTATTAGTACTAGTGCTAGTACTTAGGTTATAAAAAGGGGAACTACCTAACCGAAAATCACTCTACCTTTCCTCCTCATAAGTGCTTCTTCTTCGTCCGTCGTTGCCATGGCCGGTGAGCAGAGCTCTAGGTCGAGAACTACTCGTAACAAGGGAGCGACAACCAAGGCTGCGGACAAAAAAAGAGGGCTCGCCGCCACGCAGAGACCTCGAAAGATCTCTCACGGGCAGGCGATGGCTCCCAGGAGCGCCCTAGCCGCGGAGGCGAACATGCCGAGTCGGCGGAGCTGGAGTCGTTATCCCTCGACGGCATGCCCGATCAGCTCAATAAGCAGAAGGAGTTCATCCAAGGTTGATGGAGTTGCTGAAGGAGAGCCTCGACGACATGCCCGCTGAGGTCAATCAGCAGGGGGAGTTGACCGCTGGCTTGGTGATGCTGCTGAAGAAGAGCATTGCCTCGGAGAAGAAGGCGACCGGCGAAATCCTGCGACTTCGGGAGGACAATGCGAAGCTCTGCCACGAGATTGACCTATTGAAGGAGAAGAACACCGGCTGGAAGAAGCTGCATGATAATAGTAGTTACTCGATGAAGATGCTGCATGCCCTCACCATGGAACAGAAGGAAGAGTTGGCGAAGCTCCGCATCGAGAACCCAGCTGCTGTCAAGGTATGTAATATGGCCGTGGAACAGATGATGAAGGCTCGCATCGAGAAATGCCGCATCATGGACACAATGATGAAGATGGCGGAGGATACACGCAAGGAGATGGAGGTCGTGGAGGCGATGAAGAAGCAGTTACGACTCCACGGCGAATTATATCATTTGGGGTGATAATCTTCCTTCTTCTTTTGCTCTTGTGTTTCATCTTTTGCTTCGGATGTTTCGCCGCACGTGTCACGTTCTCTGCGAGGCATGAATAGAACAATGTTTTTTAGGGAATGAATAGAACAATGCTAACAATGAGATGACTAGCAAATTAGATCATTTTTTATCGCCATATGGCACTGGGCTGCCGTGTTTCGTGCTCCTCCGTCGCAGTACTACTCCAGTGGAAAACTTGAGTATACCACATAGTTATTTGCTCCTCCTCGATCAAGTCGTCAGCGCATTTATACGAGCAGTCAAATCACAAGGCCCCGCCTTCCAGCAGTAATGAGCCGTCAAATCACAAAGGCCCTCGCCTCTCGTGAAACCGACCAAGCTAGACTGCCCCGCCCTCTAGCCTTTTAAAAAATGTATACTTTTGTACAGCAGTAGTAGTATCGATGGATTGCGCCATGGAGCAAAACTTGAAATTAAAAAAAAGGTGGTACATATAGAGAGCGCTCGTCGCCAAATTATGCATATAGTACTATTAAAAAGGCTAGTCACAATAATGGTGTCCAGCACAACCCACTCCTCAAATAAAACTAAGAGGGTGCTTGGATACGTTTTAGTCCCATGACTAAAAGTAGTGGGACTAAAACATGCTAGCCTCACCCATGCTTGGATCCAAATACTAAAAAGGCTAAAATCAAGTTAATGAGCATTTATTATCCTCCAAAACCTCCAATCCAGAAATCGTCTATGTTAAAGGAGAGGAGTTAAATGAGTAGAGAGAGGACTAATCCACATTTTAGTAGGGGTACCCCTGACTAAAAAAAATTAGTCTCAAGACTAGTTTTAGCCCCTCTTTAGTCAGGGGTGCTTGGAACTTTAGCCCCTTAAAGAGACTATTTTTAGTCAGACTAAAATAAGTCCCTTGGATCCAAGCACCCTCTAAGCATCCTGGAATTCTTTGACAAAACTAAGCACCCTGAAATTCTTTGACAACTAAACTGCTGGCTATATGATGTTGGCCATATATATTGTACGTATATAATGTGAAGAAACGAGTGGTAGTAATATACCAACTAAAAGATGAAATGTAAGAAATACTAGTATGTACGTACTGAAGAGTTAAAGTAACAAGAAGAAACATAGCATAGTTCTGCTAGGGGCTCAGCACAACACACCCCTCAAATTAAATTAAGCACACCTGAAATTAAACTTTGCAACTATTCTGGTAGACACTGCATTAGAACCACCATGAGCAACGACACTGCCACCTTACTCGGAGTCCTCGTCCACGTCCTCGACTTCGTCCTTGTCCCTCTTCCTCTTGGCCAATACTTCTTTGCTTGAACCGCACACTTGGCTATTGCTCTTCATCCAACCCTTGTAGATATTGAAGCAAAGGTAGCCATCCATTGCAGCGTAGTGGATGTGGTCTATATCTAGTAAATTCCGCTGCCATGCATGACGATGAAACGTGTAATGAGGTTTCTCCAGTTTACCGTACGAAGGATGAACCATGGCTCCTACCAGGGTCAGCATTGAAGGCTGACGAGAGGACACCAGCCGATTCTTCTGGAGGTCGAAGGTGTTGCCTACAACGAGGCCTATCCGATGCAGGACTTCTTTGTCGTTACCAAAGTCTACAGTAACGAATTTGACTAGGTTTCTCTCGAGGAAGTCCTTAAAATCCTAGCACTCAACGTCGACATGGCATATGTGGTAGACCAAGCATAAGTCATGCACGCAAACCTGGATCACAGCGGGCTGCTTCCTCTCTTCGTCCTTTAGATCCTTCTCTCGTCCTAGGACTGTGGTGTACTCAACATCTAGCCCAACGACCCACTCATCATCTGAGTCTTCGAACATGCGTCTTAAGAGAGAAAGGCATCCTTTCACCGTCGCGGAGGAACGGGTGTAGATGACGTCGAACTCATCGCCGGTGATGGTTCTAACCTTGTACTCACCGCCGATCGTGGAGATTTGGGACGCCATGGATTTGGGAGGGTTAGGATTAGTGGAACTACCATAATGTGAATGGACAGGACGACTAGGAGCGAACCGCCGTAGTATTGAAGGACGTGCGGGGACGAGTAGGAGCGAACTGCTAGCGTGCGAACGGCAGGGTAGTGGCTTTCCATTCTCCCATGATATGGGCTTCCGAGAGCCCTTGGATCTGAGATCGAATGGTTGCATGGCGTGATTCTAGACCTATGGGTGAATATCCTATCCTGGAGGGTTATTCTGCAAATTTTCAGCAACTTAGCATGCGACCATTTGATCTCAGATCCAAGGGCTGCCAGCAGCCCGTATCATGGTCGCGCCTACCACGACTGTCGCGTCGCTCGCGCGGTCGCGCCCTTGGAGATTTAACACGGTGTGTTAGGCTATCTGATGTTGGCATGTCATACATAGTCATCACTTAGTCACTCATACTACAACAAGGTTGGCTATAAGTGTTTTTTTACTCCTCTCTATCTCTTTCTTCGTACTCAAGGAAGAAACGGTGCTAAGCGCGTGTATTTATTGCATTTGCCAAGGAGTGACCTCTTCCAATGAAATGGTGTTGCTAAGTTTGCTTCATTTAATTAGCTATAGACTCAAAATTGTCTTTTCACCTAGGTACACGCGCTTAGCACCGTTTCTTCCTTGGGTCACCAAACTAGTCTCTCTCTTCTTGATTAACTTGCCACATCAGACTTTATGCTTATGTGGCAAGCTTAAGCACCTGTAGGAGCAAGTAAAAGTAAGTACAATAGTGCGCTTTACATGGCATTTTTGCATATGTCGAGGAAAGAGAGGCGAGGAAAAAGTGGAGAAGTGGGCTCTTATGCAAGAGCCAGCCTCTAGTACATGGTGGAGCATTGGGAGAGGCACCTGTATGGAGGTGGTCAGGAATCTGGGAGACTCACGCCGGTCGTAGCATCGTAGTTAAAATGATAATGGGAAGTCAAATCACGGGGCCCCACATGTCCAGCAGTAACTCGCTGTCAAATCACACAGCCCTACGTTTGCAGCAGCCTACTCCCTCGTCTTCTCGCGTCTCTGTCGAACCGACTAGGCGGAACTGCCCCGCCGCCTACCGCGCAGGAAAAGCCCCGCCCTCGACTTTTAAATAGTATACAGTATACTAATTTTGTATCCATGGATTGCGCCCGTGCCATGGAGCAAAGCGTCTAGAAAACGGAGGAGAGACGGTGGTCTTGCAATAGAGAAGAGGGAGAGGCGAGACGGTGGTTTTGGAATGGAGATGATGGAGAGGAGAGGAGGTGGTTTTGCAATGGAGAAGAGGGAGAGGAGCGTGCGGCAGCGATTTAGGATTGGATGAGAGGGCCGACACGCTCTGACTGGATCAAAATCAAAATCAATTTACCCTTCAATTAAGAAAGCGACCCCACATTAACTAGTCTCCCTTTTATTCTGGATCATAATTGACCATGATTTTCGCACATAAAATATATGTTATACGTCGTATACAAGGCCACTATCAAAATTACAATTTGCAACTATACAAGGCCACTAACATTAATCGAGGCAAAATTGATGGCGTTTGCCTCGTACTAGCACCCGAGGACATTAATATCCCTTGTGTGCATGCGGGAGTGAGAAGGTTAGCTTGCATTCCCAACATCAATGAACCAATGAGGAGTAAGAGAGTTGGCTTGTTGTGCTTGGGAGAGAAAAACCACATTAATTAACACGACAATCAAGGTGACAAGCTAGCTTGCAACATTGACTTAAACATAGCATTGATTTTTACCTTGGTACCTGTAATATGAGTTTGTGGCCTTGTATACAAAAATGGAGGGAGTATAATTTGAAAGTACATTCATATACGAACCAAACGATACAATTTTTGGTGACATGCATCCACATTTTGCTTGTCAAATACAGTACGTGGTCAAACTTTGACCCAAAATACGCGAAACAACAAAAAAAAACTTCCAAGACTAGCGCCGCTCTTCCGCTCTTCTCCTCTTAAACCATCGCCGCTCCTCTCCTGTTCCAATCTAAATGCAGCGCCGCTCCTCTCCTCTTCCATTTCAAAACCACCGCCCCTCCTCTCCTGTTCCAGTCCAAAACCAGCGTCGCTCCTCTCCTGTTCTAATCCAAAACCAGCGCTGCTCCTCTCCTCTTCCATTCAAAAACCACCGCCGGCGAGTGAAGGTGCTGTGGAGAAGTAGATCGATGGAGGAGTACAACCGATACGTGAGGATCACAGATGGCGACCCTGTGAAGCTAGCTAGGATGTTGGAGATACAGTCTTGGTTTGACAATAAGGACCAACTAGCGGCGACGACGACATCCATGGCCAAATATCTGCAACAGAGCTAAAAGGCGGTGATACTCCCAGAGGGAGTCACGACGGCGTACATAGAGCTTCTCCTCTGGGCCATGGAGCAAACAGATTCACCGAATCCAATCGTGAAGGAGCGATGGTGGGAGTATCGATCCCAGATGGAGCATCCACCAGAGATTGAAGGATCGAGCATCTACAGGGTGCCGTTTGTGAGGGTGTCCTGCCAGAGTGAGTCGATGGAGTCTTCGTCGACCGAACCCAACTGCAACAGGAGAAAAGCAGTTGGCCGACAATGCTTCCCCGCCATCGTCTCCCTCGCCGTTCACATCGTCTCACGGGGTGGCTGTCTGCCGCCGAGGAATAGGAGGGGGCTGCCCCCCCCCCCAGCCTAATAGTCGGGCAGGTTGTGAATTGTCACGAGGAGCTTAGGGTTGTTGGTATTTGCAGGCTGTGAATTGTGTTTTGTATTTTGAGAGTACTTTCAGATATGAATGTCTTTTGAATTTCAGATTTGCAGTATTGAGCATATGAAGTATTTTATGAATTCTAGATATCTATTTTTTGCACTTAAAAATGTAGTTTCATAGGAGTACAAAAGTGCAGACAATGTGATTCTCAGAGAAGAAACTGTAAGTTTCAGTTTCAGATAAGAAACTGCAAGTTCAGCTTCAGATAAGAAACTGCAACTTTGAGAGGAAGAGCATTTATATTAACACGGCCTTTTCAAACAGGGTTAACATCATGTTGGAAGTTTTATTCATGGTCGAAAATGGAACTACCAGCCAGTTAACCTCATGCTGATCAACATTCATGCATAGCACATCTTCATATGATGCACAGTCAAAATGCCCACAGAATTCGAGTGTGCGAAACACAGAGAAAACGAGGGACGGAGTTTTGGCAAGTGTTGGACGTGGTTTTGGGCTGCTCCGTCTAGGCTTTCATTTTTAACATGCGCAGCCCACGTCCTCGGATGGGAGGTCCATAGGCCTGTTTGTATTTTCTTAGGGCCGTCATGTATCGACTGGCCTATGGACCTCCCATCCGAGATTTTATTTTTGGCAGCCCAATTTATGTATTTTTTTGAAGAAAACGCAGAGGTCTGTTCTATTTTTCTATATAAGAATAGGAACGCTAGGTCCAACTTATGTTTCCCTTCTAACTATATTATATATATTTAAATTATTTTATATGTTGTCTGTTTAGTTCACATAATTGGCAAATAGATGACCGCTCTCGCGATCCCCTTCGCCCCCGCCACCACCTCCACCCTCACCGCCGCCCCCGCCACAACCTCCACCCTCGCTGCCGCCATAGATCTCGCCGCCACCCCCTGCCTCCTGACTCCGAGCGCGCCTACCCCCCTCAGCAATTCCACTCGCGCGCCCCATGGAGTCGTCGGCCATATCCACGGGGGAATGGCTGGAAGACAGGCAGATGTACAAGATGCATCTCCCACATGTCTACAAAGCCTTCCCGTGGATGCTCCAGCCGCTCGACTCCGTCACGCCAGCGGTGCTGCAGGACACTCGAGGGAGGAGATGGAGGGAGCAGGCGATGCGGATCCACAACGACGCTCTCTCCTGGACCCAGTGCACGCGCGAATGGAGGGAAGCAGAGGAGGAAGCTGCGAGGGAGGAAGCCGAGGAGGGACCGAATCTGTTCTCTCACTCGCACAGGTATGCTCAGATGTGCAAGGATCATGTGGATTGGGAGTTGTCGAATCTAGCCCTACGGATCTACTTCGAAGGATATTTCTCGGAGAAGCACATGATGCCCCACCCCAGTGAGCCGCCGATTGCGTTCGTTCTATGGGCGAAAGGAGAAGTGAATTCAGGAGATCCACGCCGTGCTGCGAGATGGGAATGCTTGACTGGACTCCTGCCCACCAGCACGCCACTGGAGCCGGAGCAGGTGGATCCCCTACCTTACCTCTCCCCCCAAACCTGCAGAAGATTGAAACTAGGCTTGCAATCTGCTTCAATTGAGCTATCTGGTGGTTATTTCTGCTTCCTGAGAGACAACATCTGGCTGGAGGATGAGAAGGAACCAGGAACTCCAATGAATTTCCCCTATCACAATGGGGGGAGCATCGGTTGGGCAATGGTACGGCCCACCTCCGCCCCAAATGGGGGCACAATCTGGGCATGCTCCTGTAATTGCCCAAGATCAATCTGCTGGTGGTTCTGACTCTCAGATCAGTGGGAAATCTCAAGGCAAGAATTAGCAAAAGAAGAGATAGGACATCCAGAAAACTGCTCCTGCCCCTGCTTCGGGCCTTATGGCATACTCTGAGGTGATCTGCTACAACTGTGGGGAACCAGGGCATCATTTGGATAAATGTGTCAAGCCCAAGAGTTGTTTTATCTGCAAAATGGTTACCCATAAAGTTGAGAATTGCCCTGTCAGAAGGAAAACCCATAGTCCTGCTAGATATGTTGGAAGTGCTGCTCCAGGATTATGTCCACCATTGACAGATTTTTCTGTGACACAAAAGTAGATAGTTTATTTCCCCTTTCTAGTTGTAGAGCTCTGCCCAGATATGGTAGTGACCACACTCCTTTGCTCTGGGACTCTGGTCTTAACCAAACTCCAAAGAGCAATAGTTTTAAATTTGAAAAGTGGTGGTTGCTTAGAGAAGATTTTACTGAGCTAGTCAGGAAAATCTGCAATGAGCCTACTGGGAGCAGCTGCCCCCTAGAAAATTGGCAGATCAAAATCAGGAGATTTAGAAGAACTACCAAAGGGTGGAACTTCAATGAGGAAGCTAATCTTAGAAGATACAAAAGACTTCTCCTCCTTGAGTTTGATTCTCTAGATATTAAGGCAGAAACCACTGACCTCTCTGAGGCTGAGACTAATAGATTAAACTTTGCCCATGGAGAGCTCAAGAAAATTTGGCTTCAAGAAAAAATCAAAGCCAAACAAAGGTCTAGAGATAGGAACATTAAGGAGGGTGATAGAAATACTGCTTACTTCCATGCAGTAGCTAACCAGAGGTGGAGGAAAACCCTCATTCACTCCCTTGATGGCCCTAATGACCCTGTTACTGAGGTAGATGAGATGTTGAAAGTGGCTAGTGACTTCTACAAAGACCTGTTTAAGAAAGAAAACCCTTCTGGGTTCTCTCTACAAAACAATTTTTTCTCTGCTTCTGAAAAAGTCTCTCCTGCTGAAAATGAGCTGCTAGAAGCCCCTTTTTCAGAGACAGAGGTGAAGGAAGCCATTTTTAGCTCTTATCCTGATGGGGCTCCTGGTCCTGATGGGATTCCCTTCTTGTTTTACCAGCATTTTTGGGACTTGGTGAAAAATGATCTCTTAGATCTTTTCCAAGCCTTTCATAGAGGAGAGTTGGATCCAGCAACTTACTCATGGGGGGTCTGTTGGGGTCAAGTTAAATAACTGCGAAAGTGATATTTTCCTTGCTGGTAAAGGCCTTAGGCAAGGTGACCCCATCTCCCCGCTTTTGTTTAATTTAGTAGTGGATGTTCTTACTAAAATGCTGAGCAAAGCTGCTGATCATAGTCTGATTGCAGGGCTCTGTCCTGATGTCTGCCCTGGTGGCATCATCTGCCTTCAATATGCAGATGATATCATCCTTTTCTTAGACAATGACTCCGCACATGCTAGCAATCTGAAAACTGTTCTAACCTGGTTTGAACAAGTCTCAGGCATGAAAATCAACTACTCTAAAAGTGAACTCATCCCTATCAACATGCATGATCAGGAGTTAGTTGAGTTCCTCTCTATTCTAGTCTGTAATAAAGGTAACTTCCCCATTAAGTACCTAGGTATCCCTCTCCACTATGATAAACTGAGGAGGGAGGATATCCAACCCCTTCTGGATAAAATCATTAAAAGGATTGTTGGGTGGAGGGGCAAACTTCTCTCCTACAGAGGTAGATTGATCTTCATACAAGCTTGTTTGGCTAGCATTCCAGTGTATCTCCTCTCCTTCTTCAAGTTCCCTAAATGGGCAGTGAAGCTCATTAATTCTCAGATGTCTCATTGCTTGTGGAATGATTTTGAGGGAAATAGGAAGCCACTCCTTTCTAATTGGGCCCTAGTCTCTATGAAAAAATATTTTGGAGGCCTAGGCATACCTAACCTCCAAGAAATTAACATCTGTCTTCTAGGGTCTTGGATTAAAAGATTCTATGAGGAAGACCTGAAACCCTGGAAGCTTCTTATTGCCCATAAATACCTAGGAAATAAACCTAATATTTTTGTCCCTTCCTCCAACCCTAAGACCTCTAAATTCTGGAAAGGATTAAAATCTATTATGCATGCTGTGAAATTTGGCTACAGATGGAACGTAGGGGATGGGAGTAGAACCAAGTTCTGGGAAGATACTTGGTTTGGCACATCCCCCCTAGCAGTCCAATTTTGGCCTATTTACTCTGTCCGCAATGAGCTTAACAAAAGTGTCAATGAAGTTTGGGACGGTCAATGTCTAAAACTCTCTTTTAGAAGGAACTTTAGTGATAGTCTCATGGAACAATGGTTCCAGTTGGAGGAAATTGCCAAAAGCATTACCTTTACTGCTGAGCCGGATGCCCTGATTTGGCAGCTAGACAATAAGGGGAAGTATTCCTCCAGCTCCCTCTATCATGTTATCAACTTTAGAGGGGTTCAACCCGTGTTTATCCCTGCTGTCTGGAAATTGAGAGTTCCCCCTAAAATTCATGTATTTCTCTGGCTTCTCTCCAAAAACAAATTGATGACTAGGGATAACCTTAGGAAGAGACACATCATCAAACCCCTTGATTGTGTTTACTGCTTGGAACAAGAGTCTTGTTCTCACCTATTTTTTGAATGTATAGTTGCTAAACATCTCTGGGCCCACATTGAGGAATATTTCTCTAGTCAGATTGGCTCATCCTTCGAATCTGTCGCCAGATTCTGGATTGCTACCAAAAAGTGCTCAGTTTTAAACACTGTTAGCTCAGCTGTCCTTTGGTGCCTCTGGAAATATAGAAATGCTATGATTTTCAGTAACACCTCCTGGATTTCCATTCCGTGGGTCTTGAGGTTGATCAGGAACATGGTGAGGAACTGAGCGATTCTCTCCTCCGGATCGGACAAGGACAAGTTGATGAGCTTCATGGAAACCCTAACAAGATCCCTCCAGAAACCGTTGGCGATCACTTGTGGCTGAACAAGGCTCGACCTGCTCTAGGGCTGGACCCGTGGACTCGTCTCAAGATCTCTAATGAAGATGATGGGCACCTGGCGCCGAAAAAGAGGGACATCCACCATGCTACGCCTTGTAGCCCGGTGTCTCCGTGTAACGCCCCCGATGCGGCTATATCTCCCACGTGTCGAAGCACGACTTAGAGGCATAACCGCATTGAAAGCAATGTCGCAAGTGAGGTAATCTTCACACAACCCATGTAATAAAATAGGGGAAGAAGTTACATAGTTGGCTTACAATCGCCACTTCACACAATTACATGAATAAAGCATTACATCATCCAAATACAATCAAGGTCCGACTACGGAACCAAAATAAAAGAAGAACCCCAAATGCGACAAGGTCCCCGATCGACCCCAACTGGGCTCCACTACTAATCAACTAGAATGAAACACCACAAAGGACAAGATCTTCATCGAGCTCCTCCTGAGCTTGGTTGCGTCAACTGCACGGTCTCATCGGCACCTGCAAGCTGGTTTTTGGAAGTATCTGTGAGCCACGGGGACTCAGCAATCTCGCACCCTCGCGATCAAGACTATTTAAGCTTATGGGTAAGGTAAAAGGTATGAGGTGGAGCTGCAGCAACCAACTAGCATATATGGTGGCTAACATACGCAAATGAGAGCGAGAAGAGAAGGCAAAGCACGGTCGATACAAGTATGATCAAGAAGTGATCCTAAAACAACCTACGTCAAGCATAAGTCCAACACTGTGTTCACTTCCCGGACTCCGCCGGAAAGAGACCATCACGGTAACACACGCGGTTGATTCATTTATTTAAGGTCAACTTCAGGTTTTCTACAACCGGACATTAACAAATTCCCATCTGCCCATAACCGCAGGCATGGCTTTCGAAAGTTCAAATCCCTGCAGGGGTGTCCCAACTTAGCCCATCACAAGCTCTCACGGTCAACGAAGGAATAGACCTCCTCCCGAGACATTCCGATCAGACTCGGTATCCCGGTACAACAAGACATTTCGACAGGGTAAAACTAAACCAGCAACACCGCCCAAATGTGCCGACAAATCCTGATAGGAGCTGCACATATCTCTTTCTCAGGGCACATCGGATCGTCCAAACTTCTGGTAGGCCAGCCCAGAGTTGCCCTTGGTGGCCACCGGCGGCTGACAAGTAGGACCAACACTCAGAGGAGCACTGGCCCGAGGGGTAAAATAATGATGACCCTTGGGCGCACGACCCCCAAGGGAAAAGAAAAAGGCTGGGTGGCGAATGGTAAAACCAATGTTGGGCATTGCTGGAAGAGTTTTACTCAAGGCGAACTGTCAAGGGGTTCCCATTATAGCCCAACCGCGTAAGGGACGCAAAATTCGGGAACATAACACCGATATGACGGAAAATAGGGCGGCAAGAGTGGAACAAAACACCAGGCATAAGGCCGAGCCTTCCACCCTTTACCAAGTATATAGATGCATTAATTAAATAAGATATATTGTGATATCCCAACAAGTAAACATGTTCCAACCAGGAACAACATCTCCATGTTCCAACAAGGAACAAAACTTCAATCTTCACCTGCAACTAACAATGCTATAAGAGGGGCTGAGCAAAGCGGTAACATAGCCAATCAACGGTTTGCTAGGACAAGGTGGGTTAGAGGCTTGACATGGCAATTTGGGAGGCTTGAAAGCAAGTGGTAGGCATCGTCGCATTGGCATAGCAAAAGAGCGAGAAAATCTAGCATAGCAAAGATAGTAGTGATTTTGAGGGTATGATCATCTTGCCTGAAATCCCGCAAGGAAGAAGAACGAGTCCATGAAGAAGACAAACGGATGTAGACGAATGGGTCCTCACAAACGCGACGTTACCGGAACCAACCCGAATAAGCAACACCGAAAAGAAGCACACAACATAGTAAACAACCACCACAAAATCATGGCATGATGCACAACCAAGTATGATGCATGACCGGTTTAAAGAAGCATGGCATGGCAAAGTGCACAAACAATCCTACAAATTAAGTGGAGCACAATATGCAACGGAGTTGCATATTGAAGAAAACACCACATGGCTTATTTAGTTCTCTCTCGTTTAGGTAACCAACAAGATTAAATGTTGTTTAAACATGGCAAGAGGTGAAGCATAACAAAACTATACTATCTAAACAATTTAAATAGGGCCGGATATAACAAACAACAAATCCGGTAACTCCCCATATGCATTTAGAAAATTAATGCAAACAACAAATTAAACATTCTTGATGTTGTTAACATGATGTGGATGACATGTGCAAGTTTATGCAAATTTTATTAAAAGTTGATAAGAGCATTATGAAGCATTTGGTCACCATGGCGGAATGAAAGGGGTGCCACAGCAACGACAACGGCAATGGTGCCACGGCAACATTCTGGTTCCGGTAACTCGATTGAGATACCGATGCAAAGGAGAAGTGTGCGGTTGCGTGCAGAAGATGGTGGGGCGCTCCCGGATACCGGGTGTCCCATGAGTTGGCGACAAGGAAACAAGTGACAAATTGGACACGGTGCAAACACGAGCATCTCAAACGTCGCAAGCATTCGTTCACGGACGTCGTCTCGGGGTTATACCTTCGGAGCGTGCAAAGGGGATGGTTCTCGTTCGTAGAGGGAAGTAGGCGTTCTCGCGACGGCGGTAGTGGAAGTAGTCGTTCTCGCTTCGTACATGTTCACACTCCGTAGGTGTTCGGGGTCAACAAGGAACTTGCCGTCCATGGGTCTTCGAGGGTCGACGATACATGTACTGCAAACGTTCGAGCAGCGGTAGTGGTACACATTCAAGGAGTAGGTCGTACACGTCGACGGTCTTATCGGAACCTCGTCAAAGTTCGCGATCCACCTTGGTGATCCGAAGGGGTACTTGGCGTCATGGTACTTTGGTCTTCGGACTTGCCGGGCTCGGTTCTTGCAATGGTAGTTGTACAAGGTCGTCGTGGGAGGTAGTGGTACTCGCGAACTTGTCGGATCCACGGCGACGGTAGTGGAACCTCACGGATTTCGTGGTCTTCGGGCGGTCTCGGTCTTGACGGTGGGGTACTTGACGCATCCCGGATATGTAGTCGTACTTGACGAATCCAAAATACTCCTGCTCGGCATGGGTGCAGCGGAGGCATCGTCTCATGCTTCGAATCTGGGTCATGTTCATATATCTGTTCGCATCAATGACAAAAAAAGGGCTTGGCCTTGAGGTGCTCGGCCGTGGGCAACGGAGCACACTGTGGACAAGGAGGCAGGGCGCCCCTGGCCTTGAGGTCACAGCGGAGCTCGGGTCAACGACAACAAGGTAGGGGCGCGCGGCTGGAGGCACTGGGAACAACGGCAGGCGGCAGCTGGTCATGGTCGCCGGCGATGGAGGCGGAGCAGGGGACGGTCAAAGCAGAGGAGGCGGTGGCGAACGCGGGCGGCAGTGCAATCCGGCAGCGGAGCTCGCCGGATCAAGGACGTGGCAGGGAGCTCCTGAAGGCTGGCAACGAAGAGAGGCGGCGGCGCTCCTGGCAGTGAGGCGAGCCAAGGGCAAGGGAGAAGGTCGAGGTCGCCGGCGGGGGGGGGGGGGGGGGGGGGCTGGTGGTGCGGGGACGAAGCAGCTGGGCAGCACCGGTGCTGGAATCCTCCCTGACCGCGACGTGGTCCTGTTCGTCTGGTCGCTGCTCGTCGGGGCGTGGAGGAGCAAGGGCGAGGCAGAGGGGTTCCTTCGGGGCGTGAGGTGGAGGAAAAGAGGAGTGGGGCTCGATGGAGATGGGGGAGGCGCTTGGGGCGCTGCTCCTCTCTTGCGGTGGCGCTAGGAGGAAGGAGTGAGAGGAAGAGGGCATAGGGGGTCAGGTGCTGGAGGGAAGGAGATGGGGATCGAGAGGAGGGAGGAGCGCGAGGGGATCGAGCGAATGGTCCTGGCGGCGCGAGGGGAGACGAGGGAGATGGGATCGAGGCCTAGGGTTCAGGAGGGAGTGGGCTTAGGAGAGGCATATGGGCCTGGGAGGCCGGTCGACCTGGCTGGGCTGCCGACCCCGGCTGGGCCTGGTGCTCTCTCTCTCTCTCACCTACACTCTTTAGAAGAAAGAGGGAGACAAGAAAGAAAGAAAAAAAATAGAGAGAAGAAAAAGAAGAAGAGGGATTATTTTCACGGACTCGTAAAAGTGTGCATGGTCCACGAAAAATAGGAGAGGCAAGATTGGAAGATGTCATTCAAACTCATTTGAATTTAATTCAAATGGGTTTGAACTAGGGCTTGGTTATAGAAGTATCCAAAAATGTTGAGGTTTTTGGTGGAACTCCGGAAAGTGAAGAGAGAATTTAGGGCAAAGTTTGGAGACGAGGAATATAGTAAGAAAAGCATGGAATATTTTGCAAGTGTGTTGCGGTAATTTCCAAGGGATGGAATATTTATTATAGCCCCCTAATATTGGGAGGATATGTTATAAAGAGAAATCACCACGTGAATTTCCTCGGTTTAAATGGATCAAAGATCCATGCCATTTATTTAATTGAGTTAAGAAAAGAAATGACATGATGGTATGATGACATGATGCAAAGATGAAATGCAACGGGCCAAACAAATCACACGACGAAACCCGGAAACCCTGGAAGGCATCTGAAGCTCCGGTCTTGGGGCGTTACAACACTCCACCACTACGAGAGGATCTCGTCCCGCGATCTAGAATGGCACCAGAGGGAAAAAACGGAAGAGAAAGAGAAGAGGTAAAACTAAGTTGCTTCTTTGATGAATGAGTGAAACCAAAGAACCTTGCGAGGTTGAACAAATTCGAGACAAAAAACAACGAAGGTGAACAAGGTCGAAAACACTCCTTTAGAAAAGATCAACAAAGAACATTGCGAAAAACCTTGAGGTTGAAGGGCAAGATAAATATTGAAACCACTCCGGTTAAAACAAGATAGAAAAGGATTAAGAATGATATAATTTGGACAGCACTCTGACTGAAAAGAAAAGGAATTGAATAAGAACTTGATAATATGATAAGATACTTGGTGAAATCAACAACACACTGCCTCCAGAACAAAAGTAAGAATGGAATGGAATGAACGACGAGAAACAAGATCTTGAGGAAGCACGCTTACAACAAATGCTAGAACGGAGTTGTTGGAAACCAACAACGAAAAGAATAATCTTGATATGATCTTATGGAATACATCTCAGATTATGAGGTGACAACCTGCCACTCACGGGAAGAAGAATTGAATTGATATGGACAAGGAGACGAGAAAGTTATTTCACCGGGAGGATAGATGAAGCACTAGGATCATATATTATCACCATTAATAGCAACAATCCTTAGGGAAAGCTTTAGGTGAAATATAACCCCAGATGACTCCAATGACGAGATTGATGGATTTAAAAATTATCTCATTCTTAACAACATGTGTATCATGGAACATGAACTCAAATTATCAAGAATGGCATAATACCACCTCCAATAATATGATAGAAAGAATGCACTCCGGATAGCAAGAAGAAGAAAGCTTGAGCTCCTTTGAAAAGAATCTCAATGAACACTTGGAGAAGGAATTATTTCTTTGATGAACCATCATGTATAGCCTCCATGAAAAAAAACTCCGATAACAAAAGGATGATCCAAAATAATTGAATGAT
Source organism: Triticum urartu (assembly GCF_056163025.1). NCBI lineage: Eukaryota > Viridiplantae > Streptophyta > Magnoliopsida > Poales > Poaceae > Triticum > Triticum urartu. The sequence continues at coordinate 308,541,598 of NC_141874.1, forward strand.
GAAAAAAATAAGATTTAAGCCTCGCAATGATTTAGATAGAGATCTCCGTGACAATATAATTGAAAGAGGTTGGCACTCCGGGAAAAAGAGAAGATGAAACAAATGAAACCGAGAGTTTGAAGGGCCTCCGGAATAAGAATTAATCATTAGGATGAAACAAGAATAAGAATTACATTATGCTTATCCTTCACCAATTAAATTGATGACAATCAACGGATTTATCACACTACTTATTCCCGTAGAAAGGATTAAGCGAGATATAGCGCAAACTTGAGACGGTCTTCAACAAGCCATCGGTAGGATTGAAAACATGAATGGATTGATATGCTAACCAAGGAAGAGAGATCTTGAATGAACCACCGTAAGAATTGAAAAGGAACGACTAAAATATGAAGAAACACCGGAAAGAATTAGCAAATGAACGAAGAAGCTTGAGGGGATTTAGATACATTAGAACGAAGAGATCAAGAACTGATTAGAGGATATTTGATTGATGCGCCGGCAAGATTGTAGAATGATAACTGACAGCTGAGAATGAATAAACCTGAATTGATGGACTCCGGATAGCAAACTGAGAAGACTCTTGAATTACACCGGATAGGTGAAAACAATTCTCACAATCGAAAACAATTATGAGAGGATGGCAACAAATTAGAACCATGGGTCTTTGGAAGAACGGGTAAGGATTTAAGAGGAACTCCTCTTTGGTCTTCAAATCCGAGAATGACGAGAACAACACCACCAAAATCGTTGAAAAACTCCGGGATGACGAATAGAAAGGTTGATCCAACGATGAAAAGAATTTGAAAGATCTTGGAAAAAGACATTTGATTGATGATAATCCATTCTTGCGTCAAACTTTAAAAGGAATTTAGGATATCTCCGGGAAATAAGAAGAGTCAGGTAAGATCCTAGGAATAGACCTGTGGGTTAGGGCCCACTCAAAAGAAACACCGTTGAACGATTTAAAAGAGAGGTTGCACCGGTTGAATTAAATGACTTAAATGAGATAACAACCTGGAAAGATCTTGAACGAATGTAGAGTGGAAAACACGAATCTTCGAGATATCTTTAGCACTGCGGAACAAATGAATAACGAAAAGTTAATGATTGAGAGGTGCACCGGCAAGAGAAGACATTTGAAAAAAGGAAAAGAATATGATCAAACACTGAGAGCTTGAATAGAATCCACCGGAGAAGAAAACGAGTGAAAAGTGACGAACTTGAAGCTCCGTTAGAATCTTCATGAGAATCACCGGATAAGAACATGAAGGGAGAAGAATGGAGAGACTTCCATAATAAAATGGATACTTGATTAAAACATCTGAGTCCTCGAAGAAACAAGGGAGGGAGGGTGGGAAAAACAAAGGCAACTTGGGATGGAAGAAAACGACACCGTTGAGAAGACTTGAGTTGATCTTGCGAATGATTGAAGTGATCGGATCCACTTGAAGAGAAGCACACCGGTTAAAAGGATTGACAAAAACAATCTTGATGATCAAGAAGGATTGGTATTCACATAGAAATATGAGAACAACATTTAGGAAAAGGTATGGAATCAACATTTGACTTCGAAGCAACTCGAATACCACAACTCAAAACAAAACAAGGATTGGCTTGCAGAATAAGCCAGAACAAACATATGATAGAGAATTCGTCCGAAGTTTTCGTGGTGGGGCCTACACGGGCTCGATCGTACAGCACCATCATATACAAGGCAGTGCACATGACATACGAAGCGTCCCCGAGTCGGCATAGCCAAGGACTCTTTAAGACACAACGAGACCACTGTAAAACCGACCGTGAATAGGCGGACCACTAGACGTCGAACCCCAATTTCATATCATACATCTGTCGGAAAGATATCCTAAGAACTACTTGAATTCCCACCTATGAAACTCCCGAACCTTTCCGGTTATGCAATCAGGTGTTGGGGATACAGGGGAAGCATAATATCTCACCCAAACTAACAAATCCTACATCCAGCTGTATCCATCCTTCAACACATAACCAAGAAACCTTTGGAAATCATCTACCTCAACCTTCGAAAAGCATCCGTTATACAAGTTATGGCGATACTCCCGAACTCCCGCCCCAGTACTGGGTGGCGTCGAGGTTATCTCACCAACAAACTGCATAAAAGAGATTTTCGATGTCGGCGTACTAAACTCAGGTATTCCAGAACTGCAACAATAAAATTATGACGACAACACCTCAGAGCTCAACTCCCCGGGAAACTTCCACAAAACCCCTGACAGGAGGCACCAAGACAATATTCTCATCATAAAACCATCGAAACGATTCCAAGATACCCGCGTGATCCTCAAAAAAATTAGTGAAATTTGAGAAGAGAAGAGTCAAAACTCTACGTTAGGATGCCTTACCAGAGCGATGAGGAGACTGGGAAGTAAAAAGAATTCCTAAACTCTCCGATATATAATTCCTAAATGACTCAAAACATTTTTCTAGACACAACTCGGCCGCTAAAAACGATCAAGCAATGGGGCTCCTAAGGTCGGGGAAGGCTCTGATTACCAACTTATAACGCCCCCGATGCGGCTATGTCTCCCACGTGTCGAAGCACGACTTAGAGGCATAACCGCATTGAAAGCAATGTCGCAAGTGAGGTAATCTTCACACAACCCATGTAATAAAATAGGGGAAGAAGTTACATAGTTGGCTTACAATCGCCACTTCACACAATTACATGAATAAAGCATTACATCATCCAAATACAATCAAGGTCCGACTACGGAACCAAAATAAAAGGAGAACCCCAAATGCGACAAGGTCCCCGATCGACCCCAACTGGGCTCCACTACTGATCAACTAGAACGAAACACCACAAAGGACAAGATCTTCATCGAGCTCCTCCTGAGCTTGGTTGCGTCAACTGCACGGTCTCATCGGCACCTGCAAGCTGGTTTTTGGAAGTATCTGTGAGCCACGGGGACTCAGCAATCTCGCACCCTCACGATCAAGACCATTTAAGCTTATGGGTAAGGTAAAAGGTATGAGGTGGAGCTGCAGCAAGCGACTAGCATATATGGTGGCTAACATACGCAGAGCGAGAAGAGAAGGCAAAGCACGGTCGATACAAGTATGATCAAGAAGTGATCCTAAAACAACCTACGTCAAGCATAACTCCAACACCGTGTTCACTTCCCGGACTCCGCCGGAAAGAGACCATCACGATAACACACGCGGTTGATTCATTTTAATTAAGGTCAACTTCAGGTTTTCTACAACCGGACATTAACAAATTCCCATCTGCCCATAACCGCGGGCACGGCTTTCGAAAGTTCAAATCCCTGCAGGGGTGTCCCAACTTAGCCCATCACAAGCTCTCACGGTCAACGAAGGAATAGACCTCCTCCCGAGACATTCCGATCAGACTCGGTATCCCGGTACAACAAGACATTTCGACAGGGTAAAACTAAACCAGCAACACCGCCCGAATGTGCCGACAAATCCCGATAGGAGCTGCACATATCTCTTTCTCAGGGCACACCGGATCGTCCAAACTTCCGGTAGGCCAGCCCAGAGTTTCCCCTGGTGACCACCGGCGGCTGACAAGTTGGACCAACACTCAGAGGAGCACTGGCCCGGGGGGTAAAATAATGATGACCCTTGGGCGCGCGACCCCCAAGGGAAAAGAAAAAGGCTGGGTGGCGAATGGTAAAACCAATGTTGGGCATTGCTGGAAGAGTTTTACTCAAGGCGAACTATCAAGGGGTTCCCATTATAGCCCAACCGCATAAGGGACGCAAAATCCGGGAACATAACACCGATATGACGGAAACTAGGGCGGCAAGAGTGGAACAAAACACCAGGCATAAGGCCGAGCCTTCCACCCTTTACCAAGTATATAGATGCATTAATTAAATAAGATATATTGTGATATCCCAACAAGTAAACATGTTCCAACCAGGAACAACATCTCCATGTTCCAACAAGGAACAAAACTTCAATCTTCACCTGCAACTAACAATGCTATAAGAGGGGCTGAGCAAAGCGGTAACATAGCCAATCAACGTTTTGCTAGGACAAGGTGGGTTAGAGGCTTGACATGGCAATTTGGAGGCTTGAAAGCAAGTGGTAGGCATCGTAGCATTGGCATAGCAAAAGAGCGAGCAAATATAGCATAGCAAAGATAGTAGTGATTTCGAGGGTATGATCATCTTGCCTGAAATCCCGCAAGGAAGAAGAACGAGTCCATGAAGAAGACAAACGGATGTAGACGAACGGGTCCTCACAAACGCGACATTACCGGAACCAACCCGAAGAAGCAACACCGGAAAGAAGCACACAACATAGTAAACAACCACCACAAAATCATGGCATGATGCACAACCAAGTATGATGCATGACCGGTTTAAAGAAGCATGGCATGGCAAAGTGCACAAACAATCCTACAAATTAAGTGGAGCACAATATACAACGGAGTTGCATATTGAAGAAAACACCACATGACTTATTTAGTTCTCTCTAGTTTAGGTAACCAACAAGATTAAATGTTGTTTAAACATGGCAAGAGGTGAAGCATGACAAAACTATACTATCTAAACAATTTAAATGGGGCCGGATATAACAAACAACAAATCCGGTAACTCCCCATATGCATTTAGCAAATTAATGCAAACAACAAATTAAACATTCTTGATGTTATTAACATGATGTGGATGACATGTGCAAGTTTATGCAACTTTTATTAGAAGTTGATAAGAGCATTATGAAGCATTTGGTCACCATGGCGGAACGAAAGGGGTGCCACAGCAACGACAACAGCAATGGTGCCACGGCAACATTCTGGTTCCGGTAACTCGATTGAGATACCGATGCAAAGGAGAAGTGTGCGGTTGCGTGCAGAAGATGGTGGGGCGCTCCCGGATATCGGGTGTCCCATGAGTTGGCGACAAGGAAACAAGTGACAAATTGGACACGGTGCAAACACGAGCATCTCAAACGTCGCAAGCATTCGTTCACGGACGTCGTCTCGGGGTTATACCTTCGGAGCGTGCAAAGGGGATGGTTCTCGTTCGTAGAGGGAAGTAGGCGTTCTCGCGACGGCGGTAGTGGAAGTAGTCGTTCTCGCTTCGTACATGTTCACACTCCGTAGGTGTTCGGGGTCAACAAGGAACTTGCCGTCCATGGGTCTTCGAGGGTCGACGATACATATACTGCAAACGTTCGAGCGGCGGTAGTGGTACACATTCACGGATTAGGTCGTACACGCCGACGGTCTTATCGGAACCTCGTCAAAGTTCGCGATCCACCTTGGTGATCCGAAGGGGTACTTGGCGTCATGGTACTTGGGTCTTCGGACTTGCCGGGCTCGGTTCTTGCAACGGTTGTTGTACAAGGTCGTCGTGGGAGGTAGTGGTACTCGTGAACTTGTCGGATCCACGGCGACGGTAGTGGAACCTCACGGATTCGTGGTCTCCGGGCGGTCTCGGTCTTGACGGTGGGGTACTTGACGCATCCCGGATATGTAGTCGTACTTGACGAATCCAAAATACTCCTGCTCGGCATGGGTGCAGCGGAGGCATCGTCTTACATTTCGAATCTGGGTCATGTTCATATATCTGTTCGCATCAACGACAAAAAATGGGCTTGGCCTTGAGGTGCTCGGCCGTGGGCGACGGAGCACACTGTGGACAAGGAGGCAGGGCGCCCCTGGCCTTGAGGTCACAGCGGAGCTCGGGTCAACGACAACAAGGTAGGGGCGCGCGGCTGGAGGCACTGGGAACAACGGCAGGCGGCGGCTGGTCATGGTCGCCAGCGATGGAGGCGGAGTAGGGGACGGTCAAAGCAGAGGAGGCGGTGGCGAACGCGGGCGGCAGTGCAATCCGGCAGCGGAGCTCGCCGGATCAAGGACGCGGCAGGGAGCTCCTGAAGGCTGGCTACGAAGAGAGGCGGCGGCGCTCCTGGCAGTGGGGCGAGCCAAGGGCAAGGGAGAAGGTCGAGGTCACCGGCGGGGGGGGGGGGGCTGGTGGTGCGGGGACGAAGCAGCTGGGCAGCACCGGTGCTGGAATCCTCCCTGACCGCGACGTGGTCCTGTTCGTCTGGTCACTGCTCGTCGGGGCGTGGAGGAGCAAGGGCGAGGCAGAGGGGTTCCTCCGGGGCGTGAGGTGGAGGAAAAGAGGAGTGGGGCTCGATGGAGATGGGGGAGGCGCTTGGGGCGCTGCTCCTCTCTTGCGGTGGCGCTAGGAGGAAGGAGTGAGAGGAAGAGGGCATAGGGGGTCAGGTGCTGGAGGGAAGGAGATGGGGATCGAGAGGAGGGAGGAGCGCGAGGGGATCGAGCGAATGGTCCTGGCGGCGCGAGGGGAGACGAGGGAGATGGGATCGAGGCCTAGGGTTCAGGAGGGAGTGGGCTTAGGAGAGGCATATGGGCCTGGGAGGCCGGTCGACCTGGCTGGGCTGCCGACCCCGGCTGGGCCTGGTGCTCTCTCTCTCTCACCTACACTCCTTAGAAGAAAGAGGGAGACAAGAAAGAAAGAAAAAAAATAGAGAGAAGAAAAAGAAGAAGAGGGATTATTTTCACGGACTCGTAAAAGTGTGCATGGTCCACGAAAAATAGGAGAGGCAAGATTGGAAGATGTCATTCAAACTCATTTGAATTTAATTCAAATGGGTTTGAACTAGGGCTTGGTTATAGAAGTATCCAAAAATGTTGAGGTTTTTGGTGGAACTCTGGAAAGTGAAGAAAGAATATAGGGCAAAGTTTGGAGACGAGGAATATAGTAAGAAAAGCATGGAATATTTTGCAAGTGTGGTGCGGTAATTTCCAAGGGATGGAATATTTATTATAGCCCCCTAATATTGGGAGGATATGTTATAAAGAGAAATCACCACGTGAGTTCCCTCAGTTTAAATGGATCAAAGATCCATGCCATTTATTTAGTTGAGTTAGGAAAAGAAATGACATGATGGCATGATGACATGATGCAATGCACATGATGCAAAGATGAAATGCAATGGGCCAAACAAATCACACGACGAAACCCGGAAACCCTGGAAGGCATCTGAAGCTCCGGTCTTGGGGCGTTACACTCCGCTTGCTTACTGGTCGTCGCAGGCTGACACGGCCCCTCGGCTGAAGACCATGAAGGCTTCGCTGGACCCTCCTTGTGTCATTTGAGTGCTCTATCCGCTCTGCCTTTGGCACCGCTCGGGTGATTTGTGTTATTCAGAGAACTTGTTCATCCACCCCCCTAGTTTGTAGCTTTTCTACCTTTGCTTTCGAACTGCTCTTTGAGCTGCTGTATCAGAATATGTTGTGGTTTCGTTCTCAGCAATGGAACCGGGGAGATGCTCCCTGTTTTTCTAAAAAAAAATTATATGTTATTATATATTATTTTTATTGTCATCATATATTTAACAGATACTTACATATGTAGGAAAACAATATCCCACATCTTATTAACTTATAAAAATAATTTCTTAACAAATAAAATCCTGGATTGTTTTGGCATGAAAATCCTAGTGATTGTGTACAAAAGCTTGGTAAGATTTAAGGACGAATGTAATAATATCACTTATTATTTAAATATATTTATAACAAAATGCTCAGCCCCTTTTTATTTTTTGATAACATTGCTGGCCCAACCCAACATTATAATTAGAATCAGCCCAGTAAAATCGTGTATTTCGAGAAAGTGCAAATGGGCTGTAATTTTTTAGGAAATAAAATAAACGGGCCGCATGGACGCTACATTATTTGTTCACCAAGCCCAGCTAATGGCTGTAATTCAAAAAAAAAGATCAAATTGACTGTAAATTCTACCGCACAAAAAAAAGACTGTAAATTCTGAAAAAAATGGGTTGAATGTGTGCCACATTTTTGGAGGCTGAAATGTGGACCAATAGGTCGAAGCCAATGCAAGTCGTTGTCAATTTAGTCAACAAATGATTCTCACATGTTAGCCGCTGGATGTGGCATCCATCTTCAATCTCTCGTCTTCTTCCTCCAGCGCCGCCGGGACCACCTCCCGCCTCCTGCTTCTAGCAGCTCTGCTTAGCACGCTTCGCTATGAAGCGCTACTCCACCGTTGGCCAGGCCATCCCTCCACCCCTCCACACCTCCTGTTCTTCTCCACCGACTGCCGAACCACACCGCACTAGAACCAGTTAACCCTCGTACACCTCTCTGTCTACGACTCTACTCCCGCGTCTTCCCATCTCCAGCTCATTGCTGTCCGGGGCCTCGCCGTCGTCCACCACCTTGGATGCGCTCGGCGCGGCATGGTCAACATGGTCAATGAACGACACCATCGGAAGTAGACTGTGCGTGGAGAGGCTGACAGCTGGGTCCACGGCCGCACACAAGGAAATACCTCCTTATTACGCGCAAAATAATGATTCCTCCACCTGACATCTGGGACTCACTGGAAGGGCCTCTATATTTCGCGAAATAAAGTGCCCCCCGCTGAAATGTCGGACCCACCAGCTATCTTCGCACACAAGGAAGTGCCTCCTTATTACGCACAAAAAAATGAATATTCCCCATGCCAACTGGAACCCAGCATAGTGGGAGACTGACTTGTGGGCCTACCAAGTTGACGGGGACGGAGGACTTTGTCAACTTAGTCAATATGAATGATTCTAGCTCCTGTTACCGTATGATGTTCATCCAACGGCCGTAGTGCTTCTTCAACCTCTGGTCTTCTTGCTCCAGCCGCCCAAACCAACGTCGGTCGTGCCGCGGGCTCCTGCCTCCCGTGGCCGGCTGTGATGCCGCAGAGGCCTCACCGCCCCCTACTACTCCCACCGCTGGCCAGGCCATCCCTCTACTCACCCAGACCCCCTGTTATTCTGCAGCAACAACAGCCTCACACCGCAGCCAAACCAGTGAACCCTCGTACTCCTCTTCACGTGGGCATCCACTGTTGCGTCTTCCCCGGCTCCGAGTCGTCCCCTTCCTAGTCCTCGCCGTCGTCCACCGCCCTGGTGCTCTCGGCGCGGCGTGGTCAACGTGATCAACGACCGACTTCCATCAGAAGAGTACTATATGTGCAGAGGCTGATAGCTGGGTCCACGGCAGCCGCAAGGAAGTGCCTCCTCATTACGCGGAAAATAATTATTCCTCCACCTGACAGCGGGGACCCACCGGACGGGCCACCAGTATTTTGCGAAAAAAATTGTTTCCCCCTGACTGCTGGGACCCACCGTACGGGCCACCGTATTTTGTGAAAAAAACGTTCCCCCCGCTGTCAGCTCAGACCCACCGGAAGTGCCTCCTTATTACGCACAAAAAAATGAATACTCCCCCGGCTAGCTGGGACCCACCTTGCCGGGAGGCTAACTTGTGGGCCTACTAAGTTGACGGGGATGAAGGGCTTTGTCAACTTAGTCAATATGAATGATTCTAGCTCCAGTGACTATACGATGTCCATCCAACGGCCGTAGTGCTTCTTCAACCTCTGGTCTTCTTGCTCCAGCCGCCCAAAGCAGCGCCGGTCGTGCCGCATGCTCCTGCCTCCCGTGGCCGGCTATGCTGCCGCAGAGGCCTCACCGCCCCCTACTATTCCCACCGCTGGCCAGGACCTGCGGTGACGGCAGCCTCACCCCGCAGCCGAACCAGTGAACCCTCATAGTCCTCTCCACGCGGGCTTCCACTGCCACGTCGTCCCCTTCCTAGGCCTCGCCGTCGTCCACCGCCCTGGTGCTCTCGGCACGGCATGGTCAACATGGTCAAGGAACGACTTCCATCGGAAGAGTACTGTACGTGGAGAGGCTGACAGCTGGGTCCACGGCCACAGCCCAGTGTTTTTGTGATTTGCCAAGTAAGTCGCTTTGTCAGGCCTGTTGGGCTGCAAATCTTTCAAGACGAGGAGAGCTTTCATTCGGCTGGCCGAGAAAATGGCCCATCAGTAATGAGAAATGGGTTGTACATTTTTAAAACACATCAAACTGGCAATTAGTTTCAAATATCTTTTTTTCATTTCAAGATTTTAAATTACATTAATTTTTATGCGTGGAGAATTTGTTAGATTTTATATTGATATACATTTATTTTTAAAATCGGTTTGAATGTGATTCGAAATTTTGGGATTAAGAACAGTTCGGACCGCACCAAAATATGCAAAATTTCATATAATTTTTTATCTGTTGCCACAATATGGGCTGTAATGCTAACAAAAAGAATATGGGCTCCAAAAAAACCTTAAGTATTAGCAAATGGGCTGTAAATTATTAGAAATAATGGCAGATGGGATGTATGCTGTTTTCCACAGATTTGAGGCTTTCCTAAAAAGAGGTTGACGCACAAGCACTGATTGTTGGATGTCCTTCCAACGGTCGTCGTGCTTCTTCAATCTCCGCTCTTCCTGCTCCAGTCGCTCAAACAAGCGTCGGCGGGACTACCTGCTCCCTCCTCCTCACGGCCGGCTGTGCTGTCGCGCAGGCCTCACCGCCCGACCGTACTCCCAACGCTAGCCTAGCCATCCCACTACTCACCCACACCTACTGTTATTCTCCGGCGACGGCAGACGAACCAGTAAACCCTCGTACAGTCGTACTCCCCTCCGCGTGGGAAACAACTGCCGAGTCTTCCCTGCCTCTGTGTCGTCCCCTTCCTAGGCCTCGCCGTCGTCCACCGCCCTGGTGCTCTCGGCGCGGCGTGGTCAACATGGTCAATGAACGACTTACATCGGACGTGGACTGTACATGGAGAGGAGGACAGCTGGGTCCACGGCCGCAGCAAGGAAGTGCCTCCTTATTACACGGAAAATAATGATTCCTCCACCTGACAATTGGGACCCACCGGACAGGCCACTGTATTTCGCGAAAAAAAACGTTTCCCCTGACTGCTGGGACCCACCAGCTACATCTTCGCACGCAAGGAAGTGCGTCCGGGCAAAAAGATGATTCGCCCCCTGACTGCTGGGACCGACCAGCTACATCTTCGTAGTCAAGGAAGTGCCTGACAGTCGGGACCCACCTGGTCGAAGCGTACGTAGCGTTGTCATTCTGGTCACGAACGTGTACATACATATTGGTCGATGTAGAGGCGCACACGTGTCGCAATAGAGGCGCGCACGTGTCGTAGTAGAGGCACGCACGTAGCATTTACACGTACGTACAGCGGCCAGGGTGCAAGAAAGAAAATACGGCCATGTATGTGTACATACGAGCGGGGTCTAGAACACCTACCCGCGCATACGTACGACCAGGGCTCCTGTACATGGCTGGGTCGGAACGGAGAAACAGCGTCATCGTCGTGTTCATGGGGAGGCAACGGAATACGTCATGTTCATGGGGAGGCAATGGAATGCGCCGTGTTCATGGGAGGCAACAGAATGTGTCGTGTTCATCGGGAGGGCTTGGACGGAACAGGCGATGGAAACGAGGCCTGGCGTACCACAGAACGGAGGAAACGGCCTTGTGTTCGACCGGCCACGTTCGAAACAGGATCATGTTCATCGGGAGGGGTGTGGCGTACCGCAAAACAGAGGAAATGGACCTCCTACGGTCGAAACGGGGGTCCTGTTGATCGGGAGGGGTGTGGCGTACCGCAAAACGGAGGAAACGGACTTGTGTTGGAGCACTACGCTCAAAGCGGGGGTCCTGTTAATCGGGAGGGGTGTGGCGTACCACAAAACGGGACTCCACGGGATATTGTTCATCTCCACTGTCGACCTCCTCCAGCCTCCACAGGCTCCTGTTCATCCAGCCTCCACCGCGCGCTACTCCACCGGCTACTGTTCAACCACCCCTTCACCGTCTACTGTTCATCTAGCCCTCCACACCACGGGGTCCTGTTCAACCACCCCTCCACGGGCACCCCTCCACCGTCTACTGTTCATCCAGCCCTCCACACCACGGGGTCCTGTTAAACCACCCCTCCACCGTCTACTGTTCATCCAGCCCTCCACACCACTGGGTCCTGTTCATCCACCCCTCCACGGGCACCCCTCCACCGTCTACTGTTCATCCAGCCCTCCACCACACCACGGGGTCCTGTTCATCCAGAGGCAACGCCACCGCTCACTGTTCATCCAAACCCCCCCCCCCCCCCCGCAACACTCACTGTTCATCCCATCGATCGGCTTCAGTTAGCAGCAGTAGCGAAGGAATCGCTCGATCGGGTTCAGTTAACAGCCATCGATCGATCGCTCAGGTTCAGTAACACGTAGCCTGCAGTGCAATCCCTCGGGTTCAGTTAGAGCCCAACGCCTCGCTCAGGTTCAGTTAGAGCCAACGCCTCGCACACACGCGCGTACGTGTACGAGAGAAATGCGCATCGCTCGGCCCCCGACCTCCCACCATAACCGGGAACTCCCCGAAATTTTCCTCCCCCTCGCTTCTACCACGGTTTTTTCCGTCATGGACGGCCCAAAGAATGTCATGCAGCTGCGTCTCCGGCCTGCCCAAGACGAAAAGCCCATTTTCTAGCATGATTTTTTGTCATAGAAGTAGGAGCCCACCACATCTATGATGATACCGGGTTTTGTCACAATTATCTTCATAGAAGTGTCATATGTATGACAGAAAAAAAAATTGTTCGGCCCAAAATGTCACGGATGTGTTTTTTTTTGTAGTGTGCGTAGAAGACATCATGCATACACCTAACAAGGGACGCCACGCGAAGCACGCGACACTGGGGACTACACTGCCGCCGTTGTGTAGCCTCCCAGCTGGAGCTGTCCTTTGATGACGGCGGAGTGGGTGAGCGACAACGATAGACAGGTGCCATTGGCGATCGTGGGAGAAGCAGACGAGATAAGCTATGGGGAAGGGGGAAATGCGACGCAGGACTCGCCAGCCATGAGGGTTTATATAGCAGGCTAGTAAGCATTGGGTTTTTGGGGGATTTCGCCGAGTCCGGCGGGAAGCTTGCGTGGCTGTGCACGAGAACCTGCGCGATTGCGCGGGAACAGGCTCACCGATGATTCATTGGCGCCTCTTCGAGCCACAGTTTGGCCAAAATAACGCATGTGCGGTGCTCAAGCTTGTGCTCGATGCCTTCTGTGGCAGCGGGGTGACAAGACGTGCGAGAGGAGGACGAAATAACACGTACACATATAGTTAATAAAAAACTTTATGATTTAATTAGCTAGCACACGCCCGCTCTCTACGCAACGTCGCGAACGATTGTTCAACCACCGTGTGATGTGGAATGTGACGTAGTTTCACATCATGCCACCGGCTCGCAACTGCCGGCCGGCTTGTAGACGACCATTCCCTGCGTATTCAATTGCTCTATGCGTGTGGTTGCTCACGGTTCAGGTGGCTGCGCCGTGCTCTGCTTCCGTCCCTCCGCGCGCTCTGCTTGCATCCCTCCATGCGTGATGCTAGCGTTTGGGACCGATGCACGATCGCGTATGTTTGTGCTGCCATTATGCATGCAGTTGCACCGGGCGCGGTGCCACGATGTAGTTACCCGCTGCAGAAACTGCCATGCGGACGTGCCGACAATCCAGGACGCACGGCCACCATTTATTCCCGCAGCCATTTACCTTAATCTCCCACGCCCCATGACACAATAAGCACACTCACGACGACACATACAGAGAGGATATCTAGCGGCTCCAATGGCGCTCCCCGTGGCTCCAATGGCGCTCCCAGCAGCTAATGACGATAACGGGAGGTAGTTTACCATGCCTCACGTAGTGGACACCCACATGAGGGAGAAGGACCTCCCGGTGGTGTACACGAATGACCCGGTCTTAGTGGAGGGCTCCATCCACACTATGGAGCAGTTGCTTGCTGAGGACAAGTACCAAGTGGTTGGCTTCGACCTCGAGTTCATCATCGGCTGTGTCGGGTATGATTAGAAAATTACCGTCGCCCAGTTGTGCATGCTCCATGACGTCCTCGCCTACCACTACCACCTGGACGCAAGGCCTTGTGAGCGTTTCATCAAGTTTATCAATAGCCTTGACTATAGTTTCGCTACAGTGGATACCGATAACGATCTAAAAGCACTCAAGATTTCGGGCTTGGCCTGCCGGAATCTTGTCGACACTCGTGACCACTACATGGTCTGGGGAAGCACAAAGAACAATCAAGACTCCCTGGTTAACCTCGCATCGGCCATCATCAACCCCTACTACATGAAGATGAAGGATGAGAGCAAGCAGGACAAGATCACCTGGCACAGTGCCTGGGAGCAGAGACTGGATGAAGAACACGTCAAGTGCACGACGAAGGACGCGTACACAAGCGACGAGATATACAGGCGGATCGTTAGCATGAGGAAGTGCCTTCATCCTGCCCCAGACAAGGGATCAAGCCATAGAGCAGTGGCGGCAGTGTCTAAAGAAGTAGATGATTAGATGATCGTTTCCCCTAGTTTAGAATGCATGTAATTATTTATTGAGGTGTCTGCGAATGTTTGGTATAGTCACTTATGTAATTGGATGTTTATTTTTGTTATATATGTTGTTACTCTATAGACAAAGAAAATCAAATCGCACATGGAGTAAACTAGGGAACCCGTCGGTGATGATTTAATCAACCGCTGACAATTGTATATGAGCAAGCATTTGCCCACAACACACACGACTTATTAGCAGCAACCGTATGTGTTAATATTGGTCTTCGCACACATTTTTTATTATGGACCTGTTTGCCGTGTATCACACACATGTTGTTAAGTCGAACTATTTTTGTTGTCTTGACCCATCGCAAATAGTTCATCCAAGTGAAATGTATGTCGTATATCGCACACACACACTGATCTGGCTGACCATTTCTGTTGTGTTGCCTAATCACAAACAGTTCATCCGAGTGAACTATATGCCATATATCGCACACACCTTCATCTGCCAGACTGTCTCTGTTGTTATGCTCATCGCAAACAGTTGGTATGGATCAATTATGCCACGTATCTGTAACGCCCCGGACACACCCGCCGGTGGTCGTTACTCCTGGCGGGTGTGTCCGGGGCGTTACAAGTTGGTATCAGAGCCATCCCCGACTTAGGAGATCCCCTGCTTGATCAAATCGCTGACGTTGTTGAGTCTAGAACAAAATGTTTTGAGTCTTAGGATTATATATATCGGAGAGTAGGATTCTTTTTACTCCTCAGTCCCTTCGTCGCTCTGGTGAGACCTCCTGACATAGAGTTTTGACTCTTCTCTCCTCAAATTTCACAAAAAAATTAGGATCACGCGGGTATCTTGGAATCGTTCCGATGGTTTTGTGACGAGAACATTGTTCTTGGTGCCTCTCGACATTTAGGGGTTGTGGCAGTGTCCCGGGGAGTTGAGCTCTGAGGTGTTGTCGTCACAATTTTATCGTTGCAGTTCTGGAATACCTGAGTTCACCGACATCGAAAATCTCTTTTATGTAGTTGTTGGTGACATAACCTCGACGCCACCCAGTACTGGGGCGGGAGTTCAGGAGTATTGCCATAACTCGTATAACTGATGCTTTTCGAAGGTTGAGGTAAATGATTTCTGAAGGTTTCTTGGTTATGTGTTGAAGGATGTATACAGCTGGATGTAGGATTTGTTAGTTTTGGGTGAGATATCATGCTTCCCCTGTATCCCCAACACCTGATTGTATAACCAGAAAGTTTCGGGAGTTTATAAGTGGGAATTCAAGTATATCGTAGGATATCCTTCCAACAGAAACATGATACGACATGGGGTCTATCTTATGTTTGTTTCCAGCTTATTTTGCAAGCCAATCCTTTTTTTTGTTTTTCAGTTGTGGTATTCGAGTTGCTTCGAAGTCAAATATTGATTCCATACCTTCCCTAAGCGGTGTTCTCACATTTCTATGTGAATACTAATCCTTCTTGATCATCGAGGTTGTCATGTCAATTCTTTTCAACCGGCGTGTTTCTCTTCAAGTGGATCCGATCATTTCAACATCCGCAGGTTCAACTCAAAGTCTTCTCAACGTTATTTGTTTCATCCGTCCCAAGTTTCTTTTATTGTTCCCGCCCTCCCAACCCTTTTTCTTCAAGGACTCGGATTCCTGAATCAAGTATCCATCTTATGGATGTGAAGACTCTTCATTCTTGTCTTTCAATGTTTTACTCGGCGGTTCTCATGAAGATGCTCTACAAGTTCATCATTCTTCGTTCTCTTTCTTCTCCGGTGGTTTCAATTCAAGCTTTGTTGATCACATCCTTTTCCTCATTTCAAATGCTTTTCCCATGCCGGTGCACCTCATAATCATCCACTTCTCGCTATTCAATTGTTCCGGAGTGCTGAAGATCTCTCAAAAGAATCGCGTTTTCCATTCTCAATCCGTTCAAGTTATTTCGAGGTGGATATCTTGTTCAAGCCATTTAATTCAACCGGTGCAATATCTCTTTTCAAACAATCATTCAACGGTGTATCTTTTGAGTGGGCCCTAACCCACAGGTCTTTTCCCAGGATCTTACCTGACTCTTCTAATTTTCCCGGAGTTACTCTCAAATTCTTTTCCAAGTTTGACGTAAGAATGAGTTATCATCAGTCAAATGTCTTTCTCCAAGATCTTCAAATTCTTTTCATCGTTGGTTCAACCTTTCTAATTTTCATTCCGAAGTGTCTCAACAAATGCATAGTGGTGTTTCTCGTCATCATTCTCAGATTTGAAGACCGAAGAAGAGTTTTACTCCAAATCTTATCCGTTCTCTCAAAGATTCGTGATTCTAGCTTGTTGCCATCCTCTCATGATTGTTTTCGATTGTGAGAATTCTTTTCACCCATCCGGAGCATTTCAGGAGTTTTTTTCGTTTTTCTTGATCATCCAAAGGCCATCATTTCAGAAGATTTATTCATTCTCATCTTTCAGCTCTCGTTCTCCAAATCTTACCGGTGCATCATTCAAATATTCTCTAATCAGCTCGTGATCTATTCGTTCTCTTGTATAAAATTCTCTCTTGTATCTTCGTTCATTTCCTAATTCTTCCTGGCGTTTCGCTATATTTTCTTCATTCGTTTTAAATTCTTACGGTGGTTCGTTCAAGATTTATCTTCCTTCGTTATCATATCAATTCATACGTTCTTTCCAAATCCTAACGATGGTTCATCGAAGACCTTCTCAAGTTTGTGCCATATCTATCTTAATCCTTTCTAAGAGAATAAGTTGTATGCCAAATCCATTGTTTGTCATCATTTTAATTGGTGAAGGACGAGCATAATGTAATTCTTATTCTTGTTTCATCGAGTAAATTCAATTCCTTATTCCGGAGGTTCATCAAAATTCTTGATTTCATTTGTTCATCTTTCTTTTCCGAAGTTCCAAGTTTTTTCCGCATTATCTTTTCGTGAAGCTTCATCTAAATCATTACAAGGCTTCACCTTGTGCTTTCAACTTTCCTTTCTTTTTATCATCATTTTGTTACTGGAGTTCTTCATGGAGGCTTACATGGTGGTTCATCAAGGATTCCTTTCATTCTTCAATTATTCGTCAAGATTTCTCACGAAGCTATGATCCGCCAAGCTATACTTCAAGTATTCTTCATCTTGCATTTCGAAGTGAAATTATTTCATATCTCATCTTTTGAGGTGGTGTTATGTCATTGTTGATAATTTCCCTTCGTGTTCCATGATTCACTAGTTGTCCGGAATGACATATTTTAAACCCATCATTTTCAATTCGTTCATGAGATCCTGTGCAACCCATCAATCGTTTCATTGGAGTTATCTTGGGTTATATTTCACCTAAAGCTTTCCCTAAGGATTTTTGCTATTTATGGTGCTCATAAATGACCCAAGTTCTTCATTTATTCTTCTGGTGAAATAAGTTTCTCGTCTCCTTGTTCATATCAATCCAATCTATTGTTTTTCGTTAGTGGTAGAATTTCACCTCAACATTTCGAGATGTTTTCCATAATCCCACAACAGGCTTACTCTTTTCGTTGTTGGTTTTCCAACAACTCCGTTGTAACCTTCTTGTAAGGGTGCCTTCCAAGCTCATTTGTGGCAGAAGTTGGCATTTTCAACTCCATTCTTTTATTACTACGATCTAGTTTCTATTCTTTTGTTTCGAGGCATTGTGATGTTGCTATCTTCACTCATCATCTCAGGTTGTGAGGACCGTGTTCTTATCCATTTTCAACCGGAGTGTCATTTCCTTCATTCAAGTTCTCTCATCTTATCAAGTTTTGCCTCCCTTCTCAACCGGAGTGCTGTCTGAAATCTTTCTTACCCCTTGTGCCATTCTTTCAGTAGTTCCGGAGGCAGTGTGTTGTTGATTTCATCAAGTATCCTCTCATCTGGTAAAGTTTATGTTCAATTCCTTCCATTTACAGTCGGAGTGCTACCCAAATTATATCATTCTTATTCCTTCTCTATCTTGTTTTAACCGGAGTGTTGTGGCCATCATTCCTCTTCTAACCGGAGTCTCATCCAAGTGCTTTTATTTTGCCAAGTCCATATCATTGCCTTCCATTTCCAACCGAAGTGTGGTCATATTTGATCCTTATCGTTCCTTGTACATCTCATTTCAATCGGAGTGCTTGCATGTACTTTTTGTCCGTTGCAATCTTTTTTCTTATGTCTTTCAACCTACAAGGTTCTCGTAATGTTCCTTGTTCCTCTTTTCTAACGGAGTGTTTTCAACTTTCTTCATCTTCGTTGTATTCTTTCTTTCAATTTTTTCAACCTCTCAAGGTTCGTGGTTTCACTCGTTTGTCAAAGAAGCAACTTAGTTTTACCTCTTCTCGTCCTCTTCCGTTTTCCCTCCGGTGCCATTCTAGATCTCGGGACGAGATCCTCTTGTAGTGGTGGAGTGTTGTAACACCCCGAGACCGTTGTGCCAGGTGTCTTTCAGTTATTCGCTGTTGTTTCCTTGTCATTATGCTTGCGTGTTGCATCTTGCCATGTCATCATGTGCATTGCATCATCATGTTTTCAAAACTTGCATCTGTCCGGGTTCCCCCATTCCTTCCGTTGTCCGTTTTGAGCCCAACCACACTCGCACGCGCTCGCGGCATGTCCGAAATATTATTTTATAAGTGGCCAGAAAATGTTCTCGGAATGGGATGAAAGTTGGTGTGCGGTGTTGTTATGTTGTTAGTAGGTCGCCTGCCAAGTTTCATCGCATTCGGAGTCCGTTTGACGCCCCAGCGGATAACTATAGCGACAATATAGTCGGTCAAATCGTCGGACGTTTTCGGTCTCCGAAAACTGTTGCCGGGCTTTCCCTCTCTTTCCTCCCTAGACCGTCTACACAATCCACTACTTACCATGAGGCCCAATCTAACCTATCTCATCAGCCCGCGGCCCTCGTCGCGTGCGTGTCTGAAAGCTGTCCCGGACCCGACCCGAGCAGTCATCACTGATGGGTCCGAATCATCCCTAAACATCTATAAAACATCTCCTTTTTCCTATTTGGACTTCCTAACTATTTATTTCTCGACCGTCCGATTGCGATTGGAGGGACGAGGTAGCCCCTAACCTTACCCACTCACTATATAATCAGTCTACTCTAACCCTAAATCCTAGGGAGATGTCCCATCCTTCCTATTCCGCGCCGCCACTCCACCGAGATCCCCCTCGGGATCACCTCTCCACTCCCGATGCATCCATCCCATCGCAGCGCCGCAACCCCACCAAACTTCACTCGGCTTTCGTGCCCAGCCAATCCAGAGCATAGCTCCTCCCTGCCTCGATCTGGATCGAGGAGCCCGAGCCTTTGCAGCTTCCTGAGGCCTCCGCGGCTTGCCCCTCCTGCCTCCTCCTCCCGTCCTCTTCTTCGTTTTTCCCTCTCTCTAATCCCTCTCCCTCCCAGGTACTCTGTCGCCATGGATGCCCGACGCCGCTTCGTCCTGGAATGGATCCTCGTCGCCCTGAGCTCGCACAAGCTGTCGAGCCCCACCATGGATCTCCAAGCCCGCGGTTGCGTTGACCCGGAGCCCCCACGTTGTCGCCCTGCACCAGCCGCCCCTTTTCCATCTCAGCTGGGTCCGCTGCCGCCCTGCATCATCCCCGCCATCCTCCTGCCAGACTCCGGCGACCTCTGCCTCGAACCCGACGTCTCCGACTAGATCTGCTATGGATCAAGCCCTCCCGCCGGTTGCCCCGCCTCCCTCACGTTCGTGTGCGCTCCCGTGGACCTCGTTCCTCCGTGTCAAGTCCCTCCGCTGCAGCCTGCTTCGCTTCGAAACCCCCCCCCCTGCCTCAAGCCTTGCCAAGTCCTCTGCTTCACCCTACATCGAACAAGGAGACGGAGACGCGCTCCCGCGTTGACCTCTCCCCTCGCCAAGGCCTCGTTCGCCAACATCTTAATCACATGGGCCTCTGGTGAGGAAGCCCACCGGTTCCCTCCTGCACTGCTCCAGCGAGCCGGCCCAGATCTGTCGGCCTGCCTCTGCTTTCCCGACCTGGGCCATGGCCCATGGTGAGCTGCCCCCCCAGCGCCTGCCACTGTTTTGGCCCATAGCCACTTGCAGCCCGCATAATGTTTTTCCCAGTCCTGCAATTTTTCTATTTATCCAGAGGTTATCGTTTTGCAAAAAAGTCCCTAAACTCCATGCATATTAAAACTCAACAACTGTGCATCATATGTAAAAATATTATATATGAAATAGGCTTAGAATTTCATCTAGTTTCATTATATGCCACTTTCATCTATGTTTAAAATGTTTAAAATGTTGTTTGTTTAAATTTGCTTAAGTAACTTGTTAAAATGCTTTAATTCATAACTAATTAACCGTAGCTCGGAATTTAATAAACTTTATATGTAAATGGGGTAGAAAAATGCCTAGTTTAACATGGTGTTTGCATGGTTAACAACTCTAAAATATGGTTTAGGGCAGAACAGTACCAAATCCATAAATATGCACATGAGGATTTTCCGGAATTTTTGTTTGTTATTTCTGGCCTCATTTAAACTTGCCTAGATAGGTAGTTTTCATATGCTTCACCTCTTGCCATGCTAACCAACATTTAATATTGTTGAGTACCTAAATGAGAGAGAACTAAATAAGTCATGTGGTGTTTTCTTCAATATGCAACTCCGTTGCATATTGAGCTCCACTTAATTTGCAGTGTTGTTTGTTGCACTTTGCCATGCCATGCTTCTTTAAACCGGACATACATCATACTTGGTTGTGCATCATGCCATGTTTATCTGATGGTTGTTTACTATGTTGTTCGCTCCTTCCGGTGTTGCTTCTTCGTGTTAGTTCCGGTAACGTTGCGTTTGTGAGGATCTGTTCGACTCCGTCCATTTGTCTTCTTCATGGACTCGTTCTTCTTCCTTGCGAGATCTCAGGCAAGATGACCATACCCTCGAAATCACTTATATCTTTGCTTGCTAGTTCTCACTCTTTTTGCTATGCCGTGTTACCTACCACTTGCTATATCATGCCTCCCATATTGCCATGTCAAGCCTCTAACCCACCTTGCCTAGCAAACCGTTGTTTGGGTATGTTACCGCTTTTGCTCAGCCCCTCTTATAGCATTGCTAGTTGCATGTGAAGATTGTTCCATGTTGGAACATGGATATTGTTGGGATATCATTATTATCTCTTATTTAATTAATGCATCTATATACTTGGTAAAGGGTGGAAGGCTCGGCCTTATGTCTGGTGTTTCGTTCCACTCTTGCCGCCCTAGTTACCATCATACCGGTGTTATGTTCCTTGATTTTGTGTTCCTTACACGGTTGGGTGTTATGGGGACCCCTTTACCATTTGCCTCACCATCACCTACTTTTCCCTTGGGATTCGCGCTCCCGAGGGTCATCTTTATTTTAACCCCCCTCCCCCCGGCCAGTGCTTGTCTAAGTATTGGTCCGAACCGAGCTGCTTGCGGGGCCACCTCGGGGAAACTTGAGGTTTGGTTTTACTTGTAGCTAGTCTCATCCGGTGTTGCCCTGAGAACGAGATACGTGCGACTCCTTTCAGGATTGTCGGCACATCGGGTGGCTTTGCTGGTCTTGTTTTACCATTGCCGAAATGTCTTGTAACCGAGATTCCGAGTCTGATCGGGTCTTCCTGGGAGAAGGAATATCCTTCATTGACCGTGAGAGCATGTGATGGGCTAAGTTAGGACACCCCTGTAGGGTTTGAACTTTCGAAAGCCGTGCCCGCGGTTATGTGGCAGATGGGAATTTGTTAATGTCCGGTTGTAGAGAACTTGACACTTAACTTAATTAAAATGAATCAACCGCATGTGTAGCCGTGATGGTCTATTTTCGGCGGAGTTCGGGAAGAGAACACGGTCTCGTGTTATGTTTGAACGTAAGTAGCTTCAGGATCACTTCTTGATCACTTATAGCTTCTCAACCATTGTGTTGCTTCTCTTCTTGCTCTTATTTGCGTATGTTAGCCACCATATATGCTTAGTGCTACAGCTCCACCTCATTACCCTATCCTACCCATAAGCTTAAATAGTCTTGATCTCGCGGGGTGTGAGATTGCCGAGTCCTCGTGACTCACAGATACTTCCAAACAGTTGCAGGTGCCGATGATACCAGTGCAGGTGACGCAACCGAGCTCAAGTGGGAGCTCGAAGAAGATCTTTTTCGTTGTGTTATTTCGTTTCCTGTTGATCAGTAGTGGAGCCCAGTTGGGACGATTGAGGATCTAGCATTTGGGGTTGTCTTCCTTTTATTTTGGTTCCGTAGTTAGACCTTGATTGTATTCTGGATGATGTATGTTTAACTTGTATTTGTTTGAAGTGGCGATTGTAAGCCAACTCTTTATCCCTTTCTATTCAGTACATGGGATTGTGTGAAGATTACCCCTCTTGCGACAAACCTACCTTGTGACTATGCCTCTAAGTCGTGCCCTAATACGTCCATTTTGCATCATGCTTTTATATCAATATTTATCACATTATGGGTTGTTATTACACATTATGTCACAATACTTATGCCTATTCTCTCTTATTTTACAAGGTTTACATAAGGAGGGAGAATGCCGGCAGCTGGAATTTTGGGCTGGAAAAGGAGCAAATATTAGAGACCTATTCTGCACAACTCCAAAAGTCCTGAAACTCCACGAAAGTTATTTTTGGAAATAATAAAAAATATTGAGCGGAAGAAATACGTCAGGGGGGCCACCACCTGTCCACGAGGGTGGGGGCGCGCCCTACCCCCTGGGCGTGCCCCCTGCCTCGTGGGTCCCCTGTTGGTCCTCCGGTGGCCATCTTCTGCTATATGAAGTCTTTCATCCGAAGAAAAATCATAAGCAGGCTTTCGGGACGAGACTCCGCCGCCACGAGGCGGAACCTTGGCGGAACCAATCTAGGGCTCCGGCAAGGCTGTTCTGCCGGGGACACTTCCCTCCGGGAGGGGGAAATCATCGCCATCGTCATCACCAACGCTCCTATCATCGGGAGAGGGCAATCTCCAACAACATCTTCACTAGCACCATCTCCTCTCAAACCCTAGTTCATCTCTTGTATCCAATTCTTGTCTCCAAGTCCGGGATTGGTACCTGTAGGTTGCTAGTAGTGTTGATTACTCCTTGTAGTTGATGCTAGTTGGTTTATTTGGTGGAAGATCATATGTTCAGATCATATATGCATATTAATACCCCTCTGATTATGAACATGAATATGCTTTGTGAGTAGTTACGTCTGTTCCTGAGGACATGGGAGAAGTCTTGCTATTAGTAGTCATGTGAATTTGGTATTCGTTCGATATTTTGATGCGATGTATGTTGTTTATCCTCTAGTGGTGTTATGTGAACTTCGACTACATGACACTTCACCATTATTTGGGCCTAGAGGAAGGCATTGGGAAGTAATAAGTAGATGATGGGTTGCTAGAGTGATAGAAGCTTAAACCCTAGTTTATGTGTTGCTTCGTAAGGGGATGATTTGGATCCATATGTTTCATACTATGGTTAGGTTTACCTTAATACTTCTGTTGTAGTTGCAGATGCTTGCAATAGAGGTTAATCATAAGTGGGATGCTTGTCCAGGTAAGGACAGCACCCAAGCACTGGTCCACCCACATATCAAATTATCAAAGTACCGAACGTGAATCATATGAACGTGATGAAAACTAGCTTGATGATAATTCCCATGTGTCCTCGGGAGCGCTTTTCTCTATATAAGAGTTTGTCCAGGCTTGTCCTTTGCTACAAAAAGGATTGGGCACCTTGCTGCACTTTATTTACTTTTGTTACTTGTTGCTCGTTACAAATTATCCTATCACAAAACTATCTGTTACCTATAATTTCAGTGCTTGCAAAGAATACCTTACTGAAAACCGCCTATCATTTCTTTCTGATCCTCATTAGGTTCAACACTCTTACTTATCAAAAGGACTATGATAGATCCCCTATACTTGTGGGTCATCATGCCCCGACACGTGGGAGATATAGCCGCATTGTGGGTGTTACAGTATCGCACATGCAACTCTAATCTGAATAGTGTTTGATGTGTCCGGCATCGCAAACAGTTCGTATCATTTTTGACGGTTTTCTTGCACCACCGTTTGCGATTAATGCATCGCACATAGTTTCATCGAAGGGTCTCTGATTGTAGTGTCGCATTAGCAACATCCTGCAGTAGCGTGTGAGTAGTTTACCATAGACCTACGGTCCATAGTGGTTTGTTAGATGGCTTCTTCTCTCTCTTTGATCTTCAATACAATGTTCTCCTCAAAGTTTTATCTGATGTAATCTTCTTTTGTGGTGTGTTTGTAGGGATCCGATGAATTGTGGGTTTATGATTGGACTATTCATTGAATTGGGTCTTTCCTGAACTTTATTATGTATGATTGTTATAGCTATCTAATGTTTTCCGATCTATGGGTTTTCTTTGGCCACGTTGATTCGTTGATCTTCAATGGAAGTGGTGCATAGTAGTAGGTTTAATCTTGTGGTTACTTCACCTCATCAAGGAAGGGATAGCGAGGCATGTATTTGTATTGTTGCTACTAAGGAGAAAATGACCGGGTTCAATCATATTGCTTGGTTTTATTCTGTCTACATTATGTCATCATAGTTCATGCATTACTCTGTTTGTTATGAACTTAATATGTAGAGAGGCAAGCATAGAAGCGCTCTCGAAGTGGAGTAATAGTAGTAGATGCAGGTAGGAGTCAGTCTACTTGTCATGGACGTGGTGCCTTGATATGTCTCCATCGTATCTACTTTTCCAAACTCTTTTGCCTTTGTTTTGGACTCTAATTTGCATGATTTGAATGGAACTAACCTGGACTGACGCTATTTTCAGCAGAATTGCCTTGGTGTTATTTTTGTGCAAAAATAAAAGTTCTCGGAATGACCTGAAAATTTACGGAGAATATTTTTGGAATTAATAAAAAATATTGGCGAAAGAATCAACCAGAGGGGACCCACCAGTTGTCCACAAGGGTGGAGGGCGCGCCCTACCCCTTGGGCGTGCCCCCTGCCTTTTGGGTCCCCTGGGCCTCCTCCGATCCTAACTCCAACTTTATATATTCACGTTCGGGGAGAAAAAAATCAGAGAGAAGGATTCATCACGTTTTACGATACGGAGTTTCCGCCACCTCCCGTTCTTCATCGGGATGGCTGATCTAGAGTCTGTTCGAGGCTCCAGAGAGGGGATTTGTCGCCATCATCATCACCAACCTTCCTCCATCACCAATTTCGTGATGCTCACCACCGTGCGTGAGTAATTCCATCGTAGGCTTGCTAGACAGTGATGGATTGGATGAGATTTATTATGTAATCGAGTTAGTCTGTTAGGGTTTGATCCCTAGTATCCACTATGTTCTGAGATTGATGTTGCTATGCTTAATGCTTGTCACTAGGGCCCAAGTGCCATGATTTCAGATCTGAACCTATTATGTTTTCATGAATATATTCGTGTTCTTGATCCTATCTTGCAAGTTGTAGACACCTATTACGAGTTATGATCTGCATACCCCAAGGTGACAATAATTGGGATTCTTTCCGGTGATTACTGTAGTTTGAGGAGTTCATGTATTCACTAAGTGCTAATGCTTTGGTTTGGTTCTCTATTAAAAGGAGGCCTTAATATCCCTTAGTTTCCATTACGACCCCGCTGCCATGGCAGGGTAGGACAAAAGATGTCATGCAAGTTCTTTTCCATAAGCACATATGACTATATTCGGAGTACATGCCTACATTATATTGATGAATTGGAGCTAGTTCGGTGTCACCCTAGGTTATAACTGTTGCATGATGGATGCCATCTGACATAATTATCCATCATTGATCCATTGCCTACAAGCTTTTCACATATTGATCTTTGCTATGTTACTTTGTTGTTGCCACTGTTACAATTGCTAGAAAACTGCTACTGTTACTTTTGCCACCGTTACTATTGCTTCCATACTACTTTGCTACTAAATACTTTGTTGCAGATATTAAGTCTTTCAGGTGTGGTTGAATTGACAACTCAGCTGCTAATACTTGAGAATATTCTTTGGCTTCCCTTGTATCGAATCAATAAATTTGGGTTGAATACTGTACCCTCGAATACTGTTGTGATCCCCTATACTTGTGGGTTATCAAGACCTTTTTCTGGACCCATTGGCCAGGAGCATAGCTCTATTCTTTGAGTCACTTGAGATTTATATCTGTTGATCACTATGTGGAATTTGAAAGATACTAGAACCAAGATTTTTCCCTCTACTACGAGGGGAGGTAAGGAACTGCCATCTAGCTCTGCACGTGATTCACCTTCTGTTTTGAGTAAGCTTACGACACCTACACCTGCTATTGATTCCGATATGTCACATGTTATTGATGATGCTACTTCTATTATGAATGATGCCTATGATGGTACTACTTTGCTTGATAAAACTGTGCCACTACGTGAATTACTTGATGAACATCTTGCTAGAGTTAGAACTATTGATTATGCTGAAGATGATGATATTTCTAAAACTAATGAAATTATTGAAACTGAAAACTTTGAAACACCTCATAAGACTAGATCTCCTAGATATGAACTTCCTGTTATGCCTGAGGGTTATGTTATGGATGGAGAGGTAGCTAGGGACTTTATTGCTTGTAAGGATAGAGATGATCTTAAGAAATTAGTATGCAAGTGGAAAGAAAAATCTTCGAATGCTAGAATGCAATTTGATCCTAAGTTTTCTACTCCACCTATCTTTGTTACTAATAAGGATTATGAATTCTCTGTCAATCCTGAGTTAATTACTTTGGTTGAATCTGATCCTTTCCATGGTTATGAATCTGAAACTGTTGTGGCACATCTTACTAAATTGAATGATATAGCCACCCTATTTGCTCATGAGGAAAAAATTCGTTATTACTATATTCTTAAGTTGTTTCCTTTCTTGTTAAAGGGTGATGCTAAGTTATGGTTTAATTCTCTCGCTCCTGGTTGTGTGCATAGTCCCCAGGATATGATTTACTACTTCTCTGAAAAATATTTCCCTGCTCATAAGAAACAAGCTGCTTTAAAGTAAATATTTAACTTTGTGCAAATTGAAGAAGAGAGTCTCCCACAACATCGGGGGAGGCTTCTCCAATTACTTAATGCTTTGCTTGATCATCCTCTCAAGAAAAATGAAATATTAGATATCTTTTATAATGGACTAACCGATGCTTATAGGGACCACCTAGATAGTTGTGTTGGTTGTGTTTTCAGGGAACAAACTGTTAAGAAAGCTGGATTGCTATTGAATAATATATTGAGTAATGATAATGATTGGAATCTTCCCGAACCACCTCCCAAGCCAACTCCGAAGAAAAGAGGTATTCTATTTCTCAGTCCTGAAGATATGCAAGAGGCAAAGAAATCTATGAAAGAAAAAGGTATTAAAGCTGAAGATGTTATAATTTACCGCCTATTAAAGAAATACATGGTCTTGATAACCCGACACAAGTATTAGAGGTAAACTCTCTCTATAGATTTGATGAAGGTGATATTCCTCATAATAAGTCTACTAGTAAATGCTTGGATGAGTTTGATTTTTATATTGTTAAATAAGAAAACTTCAATGCTTATGTTAGTATACAATTGAAACGTAATGCTTACATGCTTGACTACTTGTGTGATTATATGAGTAGAACTGTTAGTGATCTTAAGATTGTTAGTAATCATGCTTCCATGGTGAAAACTCAAGTAGAACAAGTACTTAAGGCACAGGATGATTTGCTCAATGAGTTGAATAGTAAGAACAATGATAATGTTGTTAGGGTTATGACTAGAGGTGGTAAAATGACCCAAAAACCTTTGTATCCTGAGGGCCACCCTAAGAGAATTGAGCAAGATTCTCAGAGAGTTAAAATTGATGCACCTATTCCTCCTAGTAATAAAAAGAAAAGGAAAACTGATAGGACTTTGCATGCTTCTAGTGAACCTGTTATAGATACACCTGATAATCCAAATGATATTTCTATTTCTGATGCTGAGACACAATCTGGTGATGAACATGAACCTAGTGCTAATGTTAATGATGATTTTCATGTTGATGCTCAACCTAGTAATGATAATGATGTGGAGGTAGAACCTGCTGTTGATCTTGATAACCCACAATCTAAGAATAAACGTTATGATAAGAGAGACTCCGTTGCTCGAAATCATGGTAAATAAAGAGAACCATGGGTTGAGAAACCCATGCCCTTTCCTCCTAAACCATCCAAGAAAAAGGATGGTGAGGATTTTGAGCGCTTTGTTGAAATGCTTAGACCTGTCTTTTTGCGTATGCGTTTGACTGATATTCTGAAAATGTCTCCTTATGCTAAGTATATGAAGGATATTGTTACAAATAAAAGAAAGATATCAGAAGCTGAAATTTCCACCAAGCTTGCTAATTAAACTTTTAAGGGTGGTATACCAAAGAAACTTGGAGATCCAGTAATACCAACTATACCATGCTCCATTAAAAGAAACTATGTTAAAACTGCTTTATGTGACTTGGGAGCCGGTGTTAGTGTTATCCCTTTCTCTTTATATCGTAGACTTGAATTGAGTAAGTTGACACCTAATGAAATCTCTTTGCAAATGGCTAATAAAACAACTGCTACCCATCGGTATTTGTGAGGATGTGCCTGTTGTGGTTGCAAATATTACTATCTTAATAGACTTTGTTATTCTTCATATTCCCGAGGACGATAGTATGTCGATCATCCTTGGTAGACCCTTTTTGAATACTGTAGGGGCTGTTATTGATTGCAACAAGGGCAATGTCACTTTTCCTGTTAATGGTAATGAGCATACGATACACTTTCCGGAGAGACAACCTCAAGTGAATAGCATCAATTCTATTGGAAAATTTTCAACTATCGCTATTGGAGGTTTTGAATTCCCTCTTCCTACTATCAAAAAGAAATATGATATTCTTATTATTGGGGACATACATATCCCCGTTGAGGTAACCTAGTGTTATTCGAAAATTCTCTGGTTTCATGTCATTCTGAAGAAGTTTGTTAATAAGACTTGATCAACCTTGTTAATAGATTCCTTTTGATGGGCATGAGATGGATGAATTTAGAAAGCACAACTTTCTGTACCCACTTTTTACTTTATGTTATTTAGATTAAATAAAGCAAAAATAGTATTATTCGTCTGTTTTCTGAATTATCCATGCAATAAAAATGTTCCAAAAATAAAAGCTCTCCAAATGCCCTGAAAATTTAGTATGATTTTTATAGAATATTTAAGGATTTCTACACTGAGAACACACTAGGGGGCTGCTCTAGTGGACCACAAGGGTGGAGGGCGCGCCCCCTGCCTTATGGATCCCATGTGGGTCCCCCTCACTTATTTCGGCACCCATCCACTTCGTGTTCCTCCAGAAAAAATCATCCCGTTGCTCAAACCCGTGTTCTTGCTCATGCTGCCATTTCCGATCTCCTTGTGCAAAGCTCCATCTGCAAAACTATTTTGGGGCATTATTCTTCGGTATGTGACTCCTCCAATGGTCCAATCAGGTTTTGTTCTAGTACTTTATGTATTGCAAATTTCTGCTGCTGTGGTGACCTTGTTCTTGAGCTTGCATGTCAATTTTATATGGTCCAAAGTAGTTTTGATGCATGATATAGCCTCTAGACACTTGTAAGAGTAGTTGCTATCAATTTTATTGAGTTTGGTTCACTTTTATTTTGAATCACTAAAAGTTTCAGAAGTTTTCAAAGAAAAGAAATGATTAAGAGGTGGTTGAGAGGCTCTTCTAGTCGGGGTTCAAAGGAAAATGAAAATGAAAATGAAGAGAAGAAGAAGCCCAAGTACAACCTTCCTCACACCGCGGAGGTTCGACCATGTGAATGGACAAGTGATGCATTCTTGAGGGCGGCTGGTAGTTATGAGGATTTCTATTATTTGGCAGAGAATGCAGGCATCACCGACTTACTCCATGCTAAGTGTGATCAATACCTCCTACTCACTAATACCTTCGTGCAAAATTTTCACTTTCATGCTAGGAAATCACCACCCACGGTAGAGTTTTATTTATATGATGAGCATAAGGAGATGACGCTTTATGATTTTTGCGAGGTTTGCAAATTACCTTATGAGGGCAGCGTCAGTGAACCACGTCCTAGAGATGTGGAAGATTTTATTGATGAAGTTATCGTAGGGGAAGAGAGAGGAGTGTAGGAAGCGAGAGTGGCTTGTTTGCATTTTTCCTGTTTTACGCTATTATTCATTATTTGCTAGGAGATGTTTAATTGGTCATGGGGAGAGTGGGGGCCTTAGTGCCCCTGACCTCGCTATTTTGCACCATGCTTTACTTCGTGGTAGAACTTTTAGTTTGGGCACCATTGTTGCTTGACGGTTGAGTTTAAACCATTCGAGGGGTCCTATCTTTGGAGGTATCTATGCCTCACACCTTGCTAGACGCTTCGTGATACCTATTAGGCACGATGAGGAAGAGGAGATGCTGCTACCCACTAGATTTTTAGACTATAACAGTATGGTAGCACATGATTTTATTAGTGGTGATAAAGAAAAGAGACTCATCTATAACCTAGTATTCAGCCAGAAGACTTGTCAGATTATTACTTTGCTTGCACCTTCTTTGTTCGATATTCATTCAGGCAGGTACCTCATTTTTAGCCGAGGACATATATGCATACTGGGAGCGGACGCGATCCAAAGTTCCTGAGCTAGAACCATCACCTGATCCGTATGAGGAGTCTGTTTATCAGTGGGAGCCACAAGAGCCTCGCTAACTAGTGGAACCCTCAGGATCCTCCTCAGTACCCTGGAGAGGGCTACTTTGATCCATGGGCATAGACCAACTTAGGCAAAATTCTAAGCTTGGGCCATTACGTATTTCTCACCGACATTACATTCATGTTCACACACTCATTCCAGTTGTCAGTGTTCATACTTTTTCATTGTATTATCCATGCTAGTTTATTTTCTTTTTCCGTTTTCTTCTTGTGCATTTGAAAAACTTTGAGAAAATCCAAAAAAATTGTTCTAGCTTCTTTTTAGTTTTCCTATCCTTGTTTAGTAGTAGTATTAAAGAAAACCCAAAAAGATTTCTTGTTCTTCTTTTGCTTGTTAGGAGCTTTCCCGTGTAAATAGTTTTTCTCGTTCTTGTTTTACTTTCTTTAGAAAAACAAAAACTTCAAAAAAATATTTTAGTGAGTTTCTTTGAAATTATTTTTCCTTTCTTTGGGTCGAGAGGATAAGACCACGATGAAAATGTTGAGTGGTTGTCATATGCATTATTGTTGATCTAACAAAGAGCCCATATTACCTTGTCTTCTCCTTTGAATAAATGTATGCAGATTCCAACTTAGTCCAATGCACGTGCACTATTATTATTATCATCCACACCATTTGGTCATGCAAGTGAAAGGCAATAATGACGATATTTGATGAAATGATTGAGGTGAGGAAATGCTGGTATGAACTCGACCTATTTTGTTTTTGTAAATATGATTAGTTCATTGTTCTTGATTCAGCCCATGATGAATGAAACATGTTTGCAATGACAATTAGAGATTATAGTTACTCATGCCATGCTTAACGAGCTAGGAGTTTATAATGGTTTACCTTGCATGCCAACGTGCTTTTAAAATGTTTGTGATATAGTATGATAGGATGGTATCCTCCTTTGAATGATTCTAGTAGCTTGACTTGGCACGTGTTCATGCATGTAGTTGAAACAAAATCAACATATCCTACTCATGCTTGCACTCAATGTTGGTTAATCTCAATGCGTGTTTATGACTATTGTCGCTCTCTAGTTGGTCGCTCCTCAATCTTTTGCTAGCCTTCACTTGTACTAAGCGGAAATACTGCTTGTGCATCCACTCCCATAAACCCAAAGTTGTTCCATATGAGTCCACCGTACCTACCTATATGCGGTATTTACCTGCCGTTCCAAGTAAATTTGCATGTGCCAAACTCTAAACCTTCAAATAATAATCTGCTTTGTATGCCTGAATCGCTCATGTAGCGACTGGGGGTTGTCGGTATCTTCCATGCTAGGTGGGTTATTCTCACGATGAGTGTTGACTCACTTGTTATTCACGAGAAAGTGGCTAATAATTGGGATGCCCAGATCCATGCTCTAAGTTAAAGCCAAATATAACTTCAAACAAAACTCCCCCAGGACTGTTGTTGGTATGGACTGTACCCGTTGTTTCGGACCAGTCGTGGAGTGTGCTTGTTGGTGGAGGGGGAGTAAAAACTTTACCATTTTGTTTGGGAACCACCTATAATGTATCTAGAATGGAAGATACCGAGATCTCTTGGTTGTTATGTTGACAATGAAAGCATACTGCTCAAAATTATATTTATCTCTGTTTCAAAAAGCTCGAGCTCTGGCACCTCTGCAAATCCCTACTTCCCTCTGTGAAGGGCCTATCTATTTACTTTTATTGTTGATTCACCATCCTATTATAAAAAGCACCGATTAGAGAGCACCAATGTCATTTGTATGCTTTATTATTAATTTGTATTGAGTATGACTGTGACAGGATCTCTTTTACCATAATTACAATGTCTAGTCGGTCCTTGATCTTCTGGGGTGATATGCATATTTGTTTTGCGATCTCAGAAAGGGCTAGCGAGATACCATTTTGTTATATCATATCATGATTGTTTTGAAAAAGTGTTGTAATCCGAGATTTATTATTATTACTTACTAGTTGATTATGCCATTGATATGAGTAAATGTGAGACCTAAATGTTCTTGCGAATATGGTTAGTTTATGATCTTTACTGAAAACCTAAATGCTGACTATACATATTTGCAACAACAAGATCAAACAGAGTTTGTAATTTTTTTATTTATCACTTTCTGTTTGTCAACTGAATTGCTTGAGGACAAGCAATGGGTTAAGCTTGGGGGAGTTGATATGACTCCATCGTATCTACTTTTCCAAACTCTTTTGCCCTTGTTTTGGACTCTAATTTGCATGATTTGAATGGAACTAACCCCGACTGACGTTGTTTTCAGCAGAATTGCCTTGGTGTTATTTTTGTGCAAAAATAAAAGTTCTCGAAATGACCTAAAAATTTACAGAGAATATTTTTGGAATTAATAAAAAATATTGGCAAACGAATCAACCAGAGGGGACCCACCAGCTGTCCACAAGGGTGGAGAGCGCGCCCCCTGCCTTGTGGGTCCCCTGGACATCCTCCCACCCTAACTCCAACTCTATATATTCACGTTCAGGGAGAACAAAATCAAAGAGAAGGATTCATCGCATTTTACGATACGGAGTCACCGCCGCCTCCCGTTCTTCGTTGGGAGGGCTGATCTGGAGTCTGTTCGAGGCTCCGGAGAGGGGGATTCATCGCCATCATCATCACCAACCTTCCTCCATCACCAATTCCATGATGCTCACCTCCGTGCTTGAGTAATTCCATCATAGGCTTGCTGGATGGTGATGGGTTGGATGAGATTTATCATGTAATCGAGTTAGTTTTGTTAGGGTTTGATCCCTAGAATCCACTATGTTATGAGATTGATGTTACTATGACTTTGCTATGCTTAATGCTTGTCACTAGGGCCCAAGTTCCATGATTTCAGATCTGAACCTATTATGTTTTCATGAATATATTTGTGTTCTTGATACTATCTTGCAAGTTGTAGACACCTATTACGAGTTATGAAACGCATACCCCAAGGTGACAATAATTGGGATTCTTTCCGGTGATTACTGTAGTTTTGAGGAGTTCATGTATTCACTAAGTGCTAATGCTTTGGTCCGGTTCTCTATTGAAAGGAGGCCTTAATATCCCTTAGTTTCCATTAGGAACCCGCTGCCACAGGAGGGTAGGACAAAAGATGTCATGCAAGTTCTTTTCCATAAGCACGTATGATTATATTCGGAATACATGCCTACATTATATTGATGAATTGGAGCTAGTTCTTTGTCACCCTAGGTTATAAATGTTGCATGATGAAAGTTGTAACGCCCCGGATGTAACTTACCATATTTGTACTCCAACTATTGCCATTTTCGGCTCTAAGTTATTTTTTTATTCCCTCGTGGTTGGGTTTTGTATTCGTTTTGCATTTTGTCCATGCCATGCATTTCATATCATGTCATCATGTGCATCGCATTTGCATACGTGTTCGTCTCATGCTTCCGAGCATTTTCCCCGTTGTCCGTTTTGCGATCCGGCACTCCTATGTCCTCCGGCGCCCCCCTTTTGCCTCTTTTCGTGAGCGGGTGTTAAACTTTCTCGGAATGGACCGAGATTTGCCAAGCGGCCTTGGTACACCACCGGGAGACCGCCTATCAAGTTGCGTGCCATTTGGAGTTCGTTTGATACTCCAATGGTTAACCGAGGAACCATAAAGGCCTCGTGTGTGTTGCAGCCCAACACCCCTCCAAAGTGGCCCTAAACCCATCCAAACCCCCTCCATCCTCTCGGCCATTCGATCACGATCGTGTGGCCGAAAACCGCACCTCATTTGGACTCTCCTAGCTCCCTCTACCTATAAAAACATCTCCTCCCCCTCCATTTTCGCGGATGAAACCCTAGTCTCCTCTCCCCTCTCCGCGCCGGACGAAACCGCCGCCGCCGCCCGACAAATCAAGCGCCGCCACCTGTCGCCGCCGCCTCCCACCACCGCGCGGCCCGCGGGGCCCGGATCCGTCCCGCGCGAGCCCGCATGCCGCCGCCGCCTGGCCCATCCGCCCGCCTCCTCGCGCCGCTCGCCCGCCGACCACGCCTGCCACCGCCTCGCTCCGCTCCTCCGCGCGCCTCGTCGCCCGTGCCTCGCCCTGCCTCCTCCGGTCGCCGGCACGCCGCCGCCCTTGCCGGTTCCCTCCTCTCCGGCTGGCTCCTCCAACTCCGGCGACCTCCAACACCGGCGAACATCGTGAACTGCGTGCCGGATCTGGATCTAAGAAAAACCCTAGGGTTGACCCCTGTTTTTTTGTCTAAGTCATTTTCCTGTTCATATTTTCTAGCACTGTTCATCGTATCATAACTCCGCATCCGTAGCTCCGTTTTGGGCGTGCCATATATCAAAATGTTCATCATAATGTCCTCTTCATTTTGTTCCATTGCACCATGCTTGTTTGAGTCCATCTTGATGCCCAAATTGTTGATGCA
Source organism: Triticum urartu (assembly GCF_056163025.1). NCBI lineage: Eukaryota > Viridiplantae > Streptophyta > Magnoliopsida > Poales > Poaceae > Triticum > Triticum urartu. Next base: position 308,576,961 of record NC_141874.1, read on the forward strand.
AGAGTGCTTCATAATGTTAGTTCCTATTACTTAGTAGATCTTGAGCATTTGTCATTTTTGCCATGATAATTGTGTGTTGCATATGAGCATGAGCTCCACATGTGTTTTGGGCTATGCCATGCCATATTTACAGGGGTGTATGCCATGTATTTTTGTGATCAATGTAGTGACTAGCACAAGCATGCAAAGTAGCTCTCATGATGTTGCTGATTTCAGGGGCTTAGAATTTCACTAAGTCATTTCCCTGCTGTTATTTTTATGCCATGTATTCATGTTGCTACAGAGTGATCCATGCTTCTTTTGAGTATGTTCAGTAAGGATGATTTGGGCATATGGTTGTGCTCTGTCCATCCATGTCCTTGTTTGCATTTATGGAGTAACCTAGCATGACTCAATCTTGCTCTAATTTTGCTATAAAATGTTCTTGGCAGATTGTTTACGTGTTAATCAATTTTGCCAAGGTTGTGGTAGTTGATCCATGCATGCTATGAGATTGTTCTTGCCATGGTTAGCTTCTTGATCATGTCTTATTGCTGGGAGTATTATTAGTTTGTCATGCAATGCCTTGTGGTGAGTGCATCGAGCTCGCAAACATGCCTTCATAACTCTGTTTTTGCCATGTCCAGTTTTCTGCAAAGTCTGAATCTGTTAACGAAACTTGCTATGTTTACATGGGTGCCATCATATTTTCTGTGCCCTTTTGGCTTATGGTCAGTAAGGGACTTTTGTTATATGATTTGAGTAGATTCATGCCATGCCTTGTTTTGTTATGTCCAGTTCCTGTAGCATGTTGTTATCTTGCTCTAAACATTGCTTCCTGATGTTAATTCCTGACATGTTGTTATTTTCACCAAGTCTATGATGCTGATATCTTTTGCACTGTTGCCATGCTTGTTTGAACCTGCTATGGTGTGATTTAGCCGTAGCTCAGTGTTCATCTTTTGTCAAGCATCTTGAGTAGATCACTGCCATGTGTTTTATTGCTATGTTAGAGTGCAGTAGATTAGTTTCTTGTTGCATTCTATATGGCATCGTGATGTTAATCGCGGAATTGTGCCATTATTATTTTGCTTGCCATTTGCAAACTGTGCATCAGTTTCCGGCGATCTTTATATCGATTTGGACCGAAATCAACTCATCTTTCCAGCGGTACACTTGGTTTGCCAAGTTCTTGCTTTGGGTAGAGCCGGGAGACGAGTAAGTGATCGAGGAACCCGTTGAGTACGCTTACGAGGATCAAGCTTACGTCAACTCAGAGAACTTTGCAGGCAAGATGACCATACCCTCGAAATCACTTCTATCTTTGCTTGCTAGTTGCTCACTCTATTGCTATGCCGCGATGCCTACCACTTGCTATATCATGCCTCCCATATTTCCATGTCAAACCTCTAACCCACCTTGTCCTAGCAAACCATTGTTTGGCTATGTTACCGCTTTGCTCAGCCCCTCTTATAGCATTGCTAGTTGCAGGTGAAGTTTGGAGTTTGTTCCTTGTTGGAACATGTTTATTGTTGGGATATCATTATTATATCTTATTTACTTTAATGCACCTATATACTTGGTAAAGGGTGGAAGGCTCGGCCTTATGCCTGGTTTTTTGTTCCACTCTTGCCGCCTTAGTTTCCATCATACCGGTGTTATGTTCCTTGATTTTGTGTTCCTTACGCGGTTGGGTTATAATGGGAACCCCTTGACAGTTCGCCTTGCATAAAACTGCTCCAGCTAGTCCCAACCTTGGTTTTACCATTTGCCACCTAAGCCTTTTTCCCTTGGGTTTCGCGGACTCGAGGGTCATCTTTATTTTAAACCCCCCCCCCCCCCGGGCCAGTGCTCCTCTGAGTGTTGGTCCGAAATGGGCAGCTATGGGGCCACCTCGGGGCAACTCGAGGGTTGGTTTTACTCGTAGCTTGACCTATCCGTTGTGCCCTGAGAACGAGATACGTGCGACTCCTATCGGGATTTGTAGGCACATCGGGCGGCTTTGCTGGTCTTGTTTTACCAATGTCGAGATGTCTTGTAACCGGGATTCCGAGCCTGATCGGATCTTCCTGGGAGAAGGAGTATCCTTTGCTGACCATGAGAGCTTGTGATGGGCTAAGTTGGGACACCCCTGCAGGGATTTGAACTTTCGAAAGCCATGCCGCGGTTATGGGCAGATGGGAATTTGTTAATATCCGGTTGTAGAAAACCTGACACTTAACTTAATTAAAATGAATCAACCGCATGTGTAGCCATGATGGTCTCTTTTCGGCGGAGTCCGGGAAGAGAACACGGTCTCGTGTTATGCTTGAACGTAAGTAGTTTCAGGATCACTTCTTGATCATTATGGTTTCACGACCATGCCTTGCTTCTCTTCTCGCTCTCATTTGCCTAAGTTAGCCTCCATATATGCTAGTTCTTGCTGCAGCTCCACCTCACTACCTTTTCCTACCCATAAGCTTAAATAGTCTTGAGCGCGAGGGTGTGAGATTGCTGAGTCCCCGTGACTCACAGATTACTTCCAAAACCAGATGCAGGTGCCGATGATGCCAGTACATGGGATGCTACCGAACTCAAGTGGGAGTTCGACGAGGATTCAGGACGTTACTATGTTTCCTTTCCAGACGATCAGTAGTGGAGCCCAGTTGGAGCGATCGGGGATTTATTGCATTAGGGGTTGTCTTTATTTGGTTCCGTAGTCGGACCTTGATTGTATTCTGGATGTTGTAATGCTATATTTATGTATTGTGTGAAGTGGTGATTGTAAGCCAACTCTTTATCTCTTTCTTATTCAGTACATGGGATGTGTAAAGATTACCCCTCTTGCGACATGCCTACAATGCGGTTATGCCTCTAAGTCGTGCTCCGACACGTGGGAGATATAGCCGCATCGTGGGTGTTACAAGTTGGTAATCAGAGCCTTCCCCGACTTAGGAGCCCCCTGCTTGATCGAATCGCTGGCGTTGTTGAGTCTAGAAAAATGTTTTGAGTCTTATAGGATTATATATATCGGAGAGTAGGATGCTTTTTACTCCTCAGTCCCTTCGTCGCTCTGGTGAGGCTTCCTGGCGTAGAAGTTTTGACTCTTCTCTTCTCAAAGATCACGCGGGTATCTTGGAATCGTTCCGATGGTTTTGTGACGAGAACTGAAAGTGCGTTATATCGACTAGAGGGGGGGTGAATAGGCGATTTTTATGAAAGTCTTCAAAACTTGGGAGTTATGAAGACAAACAGTGAAGATTATGCCTATTACTATGCAGCGGAAGTTAGATTACACTAGGCCAGCCATGGTCATGTATTCAGTAGAGTGAAAGCACAGTGACAAACAGCTTCAGTGTAATAAGGATCAAGTAGGAAGAAGTTATGAAGCCAAACAGATCATGCATTCACGTTGTGAAGACAAATGATAAAGCAAGCACGCAATGACTTCACAATGAGTAACAGCAAGAGAAGGAAGTGAAGATGAAACCAGTGACTCGTTGAAGAAAATGATATGTTGGACCAGTTCCAGTTGCTGTGACAACTGTACGTCTGGTTGGAGCGGCTAGGTATTTAAACCTTAGGACACACAGTCCCGGACACCCAGTCCTGAACACACAGTTCAGGACACCAAGTCCTCACCGTAATCTCCTTGAGCTAAGGTCACTTAGTCCTCGCCCAATCACTCTGGTAAGTCTTCAAGGTAGACTCCCAAACCTTCACAGACTTCGTTCACTGGCAATCCACAATGTCTCTTGGATGCTCTGAACGCGACGCCTAACCGTCTGGAGGATTCACAGTCCTCAAGTGTAATAAGTCTTCAGATCACACAGACAAGAAGACTTAAGTGATGCCCAATTTACTCTGGCTCTGGGTGGTTAGGGCTTTTCTCCTCACTAGGAATTTTCTCTCAAAGGCTTCGAGGTGGGTTGCTCTCAAACGACAAAAGTCGTGCACTGAAATCTGAGCAGCCAACCGTTTATGGTTGTGGGGGTGGGCTATTTATAGCCACTTGGCAACCCGACCTGATTTGTCCGAAATGACCCTGGGTCACTAAGGAACTAACACGTGTCTCAACGGTCAGATTTCAAACTCTCATGGCAACTTTACTTGGGCTGCAAGCAAAGCTGACTTGTCCGGCTCTGGACAAGATTTGCTCTCATTGTCTTCACTCGAAGACATAGGTTTTTGATTTAGGCATCACTTCAGTCATTCTGACTGGTTCTCCTGGACCCCACTTAACAGTACGGTGGTTCCTATGACTCAACACAAAATAAAAGAAACTACGAAAGATCTAAGTCTTCGAGCTCCATAGGCTTCATAACGTGTCCTCTTTTGTCATAGTCTTCAATGTAAATATCTTCATATACCACCTTTGTCTTCAATGTCTTCATACATTTTTAGGGGTCATCTCTGGTAGTGAAACCGAATCAATGAGGGACTTCTACCTGTGTTTTCCTGCAATTCTCACAAACACATTAGTCCCTCAACTAGGTTTGTCGTCAATACTCCAAAACCAACTAGGGGTGGCACTAGATGCACTTACAATCTCCCCCTTTTTGGTGATTGATGACAAACTAGTTGAAGTTTTCAACGGGGAATATAAATTGTGAAGTCTGTAAAGGAATTGTCATCATAAGTTGCAAGTGCTCCCCCTGAAGATGTGCATATAAGTTAATTTGCTTTTGGAATGCAAATGCACATGGCAGGTTGTACTTGTGGAGATCAGCTTCAGCTTATGATGACAATCTACTGTGCATGTGAAAGTATATGAAGATAATAACATGCATAATGGAAAATGGACGTCTGCAGGATGAGATGAGTGCGGAATTTATCTTCGCAAAAGGAGTGGTAAAACAAGTAGCAGACGACCATCGAGTTTTCGTGTTTACAACTCAAAAGAACCAAATGAAGCAAAACAAGAGTTGCAAACACGAAGCAAGTATAACAAAACAAGGCACCCGCCCATATTGACCCGCTTGAAGACTATAAACATCATATGCTTCTCCCCCTTTTGTCAGGAATGACCAAAAAGGTTTGAAGACATAGAGTTTTCTACGCGTTCCCAGGCGCAGCAGGGTCGGTGGAGTTGTTTGGCGGTGCTGAGCTTTGAGGTGCTGAAGTAGGTGGTGGTGAAGTAGCATCATCATCGTCATCAATGATCCTCGCAGTGACGGTGGCAGCAGATGAGGAATACTCAGAGTCTTCAAGTGACGGTGTATTGCGCATCACAGCTCTCCTAGGAGGTGTGGTGTCAAATTTGAAGCGCTCTGTGAAGCCATCCTCTTCAAGTTCAGCTTCAGTGCAGATCATTGAGAGCCCTTTCCACGTACGACGGCAAGTTTCATGCGTAACGAAGGCATTCTTGGTGGCCAGGTTTCGAAGACGATTGACATCCACCAAGAGGCTCTTCATCTGATGTTTCAGCCAGTCGTGATGCCTATCTTGCTTTTGGTGAAGGGCCACAAGAAGCTCTCGGTCAGTGAGGACTCGAGCATGCTTCTTGGGTCTTGGAGCGTTTGTGCTATCTGTGGCTTCAGTTGATGCTGGTGCACGTGTAGTGCCAGCCATCGGATAGACCCTGGACATGGCTTCAACACCTTCAACATTCTGCGTGAAGCTCTGGTGTTCGGCATTCTGAAGACTTATTGGTTGCTTGGCAGGCCAGGGTATATTGCTTCAGCAGAGGTGTCCACATCTGGCAAGAAGATCCGATGGTTGCGGGCTGAGGGCTGATATGAAGTTGCAGAGTGAATCTTGATCAGCCTCATAACCCAAGGAGCATATATCTTCAAACCAAAGAGATCTGAGCCGGATGCTGCTAGTTGGCGTATAAAGAGATCCTGTGCGTTGAAGCATTTGCCATGCAGAATACAGAAGATGAGAGTCTTCATTGCACCTTCAACCTTGGCATATGGAGAGTGCCCCTTAATGGCCCATAGAGTCCGCCTGACGATGTGATATATGGTTCTGGGCAGGTACTCTAAGTCTTCAACGAAGAACTCAGTTGGATAGGGTGCATCCTGAGGCAATGGCTTCATCATTGAGAGCATCTGACTCATATTTGGCTCAGGATGCTGAAATATGCTCTCAATTGCTTCAGCATGGGGTTGGCAGCCTTCTTCAAAGAATTCGCCAGGAGTGGGAAGGCCGGTAAGCTCAATGATATCGAAAGCATTGGCTTCATGATGGACATTGCCGGTCATCCACTCCAGGACCCAAGTCTTCGGATCTCTGTTGTAGCCTTTGATATGCAGGGTGGCATAGAACTGGAGCAGAAGCTCTTCATTCCAGTGCTCTTCATCGGTGATAAACGGCAGCAGACCCACTTGCTTGAAGCAATCCAGTGCGTCTTCCAGGCTAGGCAGGCCAGCAACAGCTTCAACCTCAAGGCGCTTGTGAGGAAAGATGCGGCCTTGGTTGTACAGGATGCATGAATAATAGCTGCACTGTTGATAGCTCCAGAACCTATCTGATACAATCCGTTCCCTTGAATAAGGGTTCTTGGAGCTGTTGAAAAACGTGTTGTCTGCCCTGAAGCTGTTGATGTTGAAGGAGCCAGGAGCTGATGCAGGACCTGGGAACCTTGGCAGTCGTGGGATCGGCTTCTGGACCTGGGGCCTGTACGCAACATGATAATTGAATTGGGGACCGGCAGCAGACTCAGGCACAGAAGATTCAGGAGCAGTAGCTTCAGTGTCTTCTGAAGCTGTTGTTGGGGAGGGCTCCACATTTGCTTCGGCGTTGTTTGTGGCAGCCTCAACATTTGCAGCCTCCACACGTGTAGTGGGGGGGACGAACTCAGGCACGTTCTCCTGGAGAACGGCTTCTTGTTGGTGCGGGGGAGTTGGAGCTTGTGGTATTTCTGCATGCTCTTCGGCTGATGCAGCCGGAATGTCGTCAGCCTGAGCCCTTGGCCCTTTGCGAAGCCTACGGAATGTAGGCGACACCGGTGGAGTTGCAGTGGGCTGGGGCTCATTATCTTCCTCCTGTGGGCGATCTGCCCACGATGCATCTTGTGTGATTGGCGTCAATGGACGACCAATGCTGATCAGTTCGCTTGTCTCAAGCTGAGGAAGGGCTGCATCACCTTGGACATTGTCTTGGAGACCAATGTCTTCAGCAGCGTTGGGGTCGGCTGCTGGAATGTCTTCAGTGTGCGGAGCCTCTATGAAAGCAGGCTCATGCACTGTTAACTGACGATCTGCGTCAGGATAGCGGACGGAGAGGGGTTCAACTATCAAGGGCTCTGTGGGAGCAGCCCGAGATTTCTTGGTCTTGCGCTTTTTGATGGTGGGGTCAGAAGGAGAGGCTTCAGAGTGTTTCCTCTTCCTAGCTTCAGCCTCTGCAGTCCGTGTCTTCTTGAGCTCTGAAGCGGTTGATCGATTCTTTGGCTTCGAGCCAGTCATTGCAGTGGGGAAGACAATCAGAGCAGTTTCTGACCTTGGCGCCTCTGGTTCAGGCACAGCAGGCTTCTTTTTCTTCTTCGTGGCCACCCTGGGGTCAATGCCGGGACGCCCAAGTGCCTTGCGCTTCTCGGCCTCATTGTAGGCCTGCACGCAGCGATCAGCCAGATTCTTCATGCGCTCTCGCGAGCCTTGAGCTTCGGCACGCGTCTTCAGAAAGTTCTCTTTCAGCTCGTGCATCATGATCTTGAAGTTTTTCACTTCTTGCACGCTGAGCTTGGCCACGTGCTTCTTGAACTGAGCCTTTTCAAAATCAATTTTCTGCTTCAGTTCAACAATGCGCTGGGCTATTGCAAGTTCTGAAGCAATTGCTCCTTGAAAGGCAATGCTGAGGCCTATGGGCAGCTGCAGATCGTCGAAGCTGATGTCTGGTGAGGCAAACCATTCATCGATGAAGTTGTGGATGATGGCGACATCAAACAGAGGAAGATTGTTGAAGATTTCAGCCTCCTCCTTGCTCTTGATGAGCTGCTCAAGAGCGTCATCTCCAAGATCTTCATCGCTTAATAGATCAATGGTTTCGCAGCGCAGAATGGCAGCAGCTGTGAGCTCTTTGCCTGTGTGCGGCTGAGGCTTCTTGGCTTCTTGAGGCTTGGAGACTCGTGATAAGTCTTCAGACTGCACACTGGCTTCAGGAGGTGCAGTTGCCAATGGCTTTGCTCTTGAGATTTTGGGAGAAGCGGCTGGCTTTGAAGCTTTTGGCTTCTTCTGCTTTGGCTTCGGCGCAGCAGGGGCGTCATCAGACTCAGTATCTGCTGGAGGGTCATTCACGGCAGTCCCTTGGACTAGGATGCGGGTGATGAGGCCTGCAAGATTGGCATACGGCCCGATGATATTGGGATCGGCGTCGCGTGTGCCATCTGCCCTTGGTTCAGAGGGACCAGGGTTGAAGTCTAATCCCAGCTTCTTCTTGTTTTGCTTTGCAGAGTTCTGACTAAATTGGAAGTTGCGCTTGAACAGATTGTCATCGCGACACCAGAGAAGTGATGACGGATGTGCTTCAGCTGGCTGTGGTCCTCTCACCATGCATGGATAGAAGCCTTGAGCAATGGCTTCGTCTCTGGACCTGGGTACGAGATTTTTGTATAATACGTCTCCCCACGGTCTCTTGATGGCGCACTTTTCGGCATACTCCTGAGTGACGAAGCGGTATTGAAACCATTGCTCTGCCCAATATCTTCAAATCCATTGGATTCGTGTCTTGCGCTGACCATAGCTTTCTTCAGGATCAGTTTTGTACATCTCTGCCAATTCATCAGGCAGATCTTTGGACGTTCCACCACGTCTCTGTCTGCCTCCCTTCCTTGCTGCTGTTTCTGAAGCCATGAATCTTAACTTGGAAGGCTTCAAGATGTTCAAAGTCTTCAAAGGCTTCCTTTTGCTTGACCAACAAGAGCTGGCTTCAGGAGAGTTGATGTGATGCTGCAAGTACTCTGCAAATGAATGCAGACTATGAGAACCAAAGGATTCTCCCACAGACATGTACCTGTGACAGCATTAAGGTGCGAGGGAAGGAGAAGAGGTCATATGCATTCTCAGAAGATTTTGAAGATAAACTGGTTTAGAAGACATTGACCTCATCGTGCGAAGACATTCACTCATAGATAAGAAGTTGGTTCCAGATTTGTACGAACCCACAGATCAGTACAAGTGAGGAATCTAACTACTTCGTAATGCACAAGTGAATATTCTAGGCAGGTTATGAGATGCAGACTGAGAGAGATGTAACTTGTGAGAGCAGAAACTTCTTATGGCAGAAAGTGACTGAACTATAGGATCAAGAGAGGCTGTAAAAAGAGGTTTTATTTACCACACTTGGAACTGCTAGACGAAGTGGGAGTTGAGGCCGAGCAGTTCGATCCTCCGTGCCCTAACTTGGCGACGGAAGACACCTACGGCGACGGCGGAGAGAGTGATGTCCGCTGTCGGCGTGAAAACGGCGTCGGAGAGGTTGCGGCAGTGAAGCGCTTCGTCGCCGGCGTCGTTGAGAGCTAGCGGTGGCGCTAGGGTTCGTGCGAGGGTGGAAGAAGAGATAATGACCGCAGTGAATCATGTATTTATAGGGATAGAGGCGGCACTGCGCTATTACTCAGGTGCCCCTGGCGATTCGCATCTGAACAGCACGTGGCCATCATGCGGTATTTTGGGGGCAGTTCCACATCCCACGCACGCCTTGATTGTCGGGTGTCGTTCCTACTTCTCCGGATTTCTTGTGGATGAATGAGCATTTGAAAACGGTTTTAAAGTTTGTCTCTGTGTCTTCTGCTGACAAGGATGCAGAGAAGACATTCGACAGTTTCAATAGAATGCATACGACTTGGAGAGATAGAGTTTGAGGTAGAAAGCATGGAGAGGTTAGGGTCCGATCACATTCACTTAGTTCAAAAGATTCAAACAAGAAGACATAGCTATAAGTGAATGCTGTAGAGGACAGAACACCAGTATATATATATATATATCTATATAATCAACGCAGTGAAGATAATCATGAAGACATATTGAGATTGAAGCCAAACCAAATGTGAAGACATTGCGAGGTGACGCCATGAGTGAAACACTTCAAAATAGAACGTTCGGTGGTGGCGTTACCCACCGTATAGGAAGTATTAGACCCAGACACGGCGCACAATTATCGTGGCGCTCCAAAGTCAAATTCCACATTAATGTATTCGCACTTAGAATGTATGTCTTCATTGATTGAAGATATACGTTACTTCGTGTGTTGCACATCTAGATCATCAATATGCATAAGTGTTAGGATGTGTGCCTGATCACAGGACATTTGAGGATTCCAAGATATTTAGCTCACACCGTAACTTGCAAAACCTCTTCTCATCCAAGGGCTTGGTGAAGATATCTGCCAATTGCTCTTCAGTGTTGACGTGTATGATATCAATGTCTTCCTTCACAACATGATCTCTGAGAAAGTGATGGCGAATTTCAATGTGCTTAGTCTTCGAGTGCTGAACTGGGTTGTTGGCAATCTTGATGGCGCTTTCGTTGTCGCAGTAAAGTGGCACTTGCTTCAGATGAATGCCATAATCCTTGAGTGTTTGCTTCATCCACAGAAGCTGAGCGCAGCAAGATCCAGCAGCAATGTATTCAGATTCAGCAGTGGAGAGAGATACACAGTTCTGCTTCTTTGAAGACCAACATACAAGTGATCGTCCCAGAAAGTGACATGTGCCTGATGTAGACTTGCGATCAACTTTGTCACCAGCATAATCAGCATCCAAAAATCCAACCAAATCAAACTCTGAGCCCTTTGGATACCATAATCCTAGAGTTGGGGTGTGAGCCAAATATCGAAGAATTCGCTTCACAGCTAAGTGATGCGACTCCTTTGGTGCCGCTTGAAATCGAGCACACATGCAAACACTAAGCATGATATCTGGCCTAGATGCACATAAATAAAGCAAAGACCCAATCATGGAGCGGTATACCTTTTGATCGAACTCTTTACCATTGTCGTCAGGACCTAGATGATGTTTGGCTGGCATTGGTGTTGTGAAGCCTTTGCAGTCTTGCATACCGAACTTCTTCAGGCAATCTTTGAGATACTTCTCTTGAGATATGAAGATGCCATTGCGCTGTTGTCGGATTTGAAGACCAAGAAAGAACTTCAGCTCCCCCATCATGGACATCTGATATTGCTCTTGCATCATATATCCAAACTCTTCACTATACTTCTGATTGGTGCAGCCGAAGATAATGTCATCCACATATATTTGGCACACAAACAGTTCACCATCGTATGTCTTCGTGAAAAGAGTGGGATCCAGGGAACCAGGTATGAAGCCTTTGCTCTTCAAAAAGTACTTGAGTGTATCATACCAGGCCCTAGGGGCTTGTTTGAGGCCATACAGTGCCTTGTTGAGCTTGTATACCATATCAGGATGTTTTGGATTTTCAAAACCAGGTGGTTGTGCAACATACACTTCTTCTTCAATCTTGCCATTGAGAAAGGCACTTTTCACATCCATTTGATATAGAAGTATGTTATGATGATTTGCATAGGCCAGCAGTATGCGTATGGCTTCAAGCCTAGCCACAGGAGCAAATGTTTCATCGAAGTCAATGCCCTCCACTTGAGTATATCCTTGAGCAACGAGACGAGCTTTGTTTCTGACAACTTGACCATGCTCATCTTGCTTGTTGCGGTATATCCATTTGGTGCCTATTATGTTGTGCTTCCGTGGATCAGGACGCTTAACCAGTTCCCATACATTATTCAGCTCAAACTGTTGAAGCTCTTCTTGCATAGCTTGAATCCATTCATGTTCCATGAAGGCTTCTTCAACTTTCTTGGGTTCTGATATTGAGACGAATGCAAAATGCCCACAGAAGTTTGCTAGCTGAGTTGCCCTTGAACGAGTGAGTGGACCAGGTGCATTGATGCTGTCAAGTATTCTGTCAATCTGTACTTCATTTGCAACACGAGGATGTATAGGGCGAAGACTTTGCTCTTGCTGATCTGCGTTGTTGTTTGGAGGAATGTCTTCATGCTGAGCATTGTCTTCATGTTGATCAGGTGCTGAGATGATAAGTTCTTCTTCAGGATGAGCTTCAGAAGGTACAATCTCTCCAGTTCCCATAAGCTTGATTGATTCACTAGCTGGAACTTCATCTAGCACATTTGGCAATTGCTCTCTTTGTGATCCATTGGTTTCATCGAACCGCACATCCACAGTTTCAACCACTTTGTAGTGGAAGAGATTGAAGACTTTGTAGGAGTGTGAATCCTTTCCATATCCAAGCATGAATCCCTCATGTGCTTTTGGTGCAAACTTTGAGGTGTGGTGTGGGTCCTTAATCCAGCATCTTGCACCAAATACTCTGAAGTAACTGACATTTGGCTTCTTGCCAGTTAGGAGTTCATAAGATGTCTTGTTCAGAAGCTTGTGAAGATAAACACGATTGATTGTATGGCATGCAGTGTCAATGGCTTCAGTCCAGAATTTTCTTGGAGTCTTGTATTCATCTAGCATTGTTCTGGCCATCTCAATGAGTGTTCTGTTCTTGCGTTCGACGACGCCATTCTGCTGTGGCTTGTACGGAGCTGAGAATTCATGTGTGATGCCCAAGGTATCCAGATATGTATCAAGGCCAGTGTTCTTGAATTCAGTGCCATTGTCACTTCTAATGTGCTTTATCTTGGCGCCAAAATTGTTCATAGCTCGATTGGCGAAGCGTCTAAAGACATCCTGCACTTTAGTCTTGTAAAGGATTATGTGTACCCAAGTATATCTAGAGTAATCATCAACAATGACGAAGCCATAGAGGCAAGCAGTAGTGGTAAAAGTTGAGTAGTGAGTGGGACCGAAAAGATCCATGTGGAGCAGTTCGAAGGGTTGTGTAGTAGTCATGATTGTCTTCGAAGGATGTTTTGCCCTTGTCATCTTCCCTGCTTCACAGGCACCGCATAAATGATCTTTCTTGAACTTGACGCCCTCGATGCCTATGACATGCTTCTTCTTCGCAAGGGTGTGGAGATTCCTCATGCCAGCATGCCCAAGCCTCCGATGCCAAAGCCAGCATTCTGAAGCTTTTGCAAGAAGGCATACCGCAAGTTGTGGTCCTGCTGAGAAATCTACCACGTACAAATCACCTTTCCGATACCCTTCAAACACTAGAGATTTGTCAGATTCCATTAGCACCAGGCAGCGATATTTTCCAAACATTACAATCATATTCAGATCGCAAAGCATTGAGACAGACATTAAGTTGAAGCCAAGGGATTCAACAAGCATGACTTTATCCATGTGTTGATCCTTTGAGATTGCAACTCTACCTAGACCCAATACCTTACTTTTACCAGTGTCAGCAAATGTGATGTGGCTCTTGTCGGATGGACGTAAAGTTGAGTCCATAAGAAGGCTTCTTCTGCCAGTCATGTGATTTGTACACCCACTGTCAATAATCCATTCTGAAGACTTTGAAGTCGCTGGTGTCGTACCCTACAGTGCAGTTAGGGGGATAGGCTTCACGAAGAGAATTGTGAAGCATAAACATTTGACGAACCAGTGGGTTATGAAAACTTAGATCCAGATTAGGACTAATAGGGAGAGTAGCATGCGATTCAGGAGCAAAGTACATAATGATGCCATTCGGGCATTTTATCTTGCGCCCTACAAGATTTTTAAGGTCCCCAGCAATAGCATCAGAAGATTTTGTTTTTCTGCTGGAGACATTTCCCTGCAAAAGAGAGTTAAGCTTTCTTAACCACCCACATCTTCAAGGGTGGCTTAGAAGCAATAAGTCTAAGTGCAGCATCTAAGAATTTTGGCTTTGAAGCCTTAGCAAACAGTCTAGCAGGTGGACAATAATACTCATAGGAATAAGCAGAATAATTTTTGGTCACATGAACACGATTCGATGAACCGCTCTCATATTCATATGCCTGAGTATAGTTTCCCTGCAAAATATTTGCGTTAGTGCGACTCAGGTGAGTCCTCTGTCTGTATGAAGCCTTTGGACCATATGAAGCCTTTGGTCTGAGGTTTGTCTTCTTCAAGTGAGGTGTCAAGAAGACATTCACAGGAAGATTTTCCAGACATGTTTTCGGAACCCAGATCTTCTTCAAAGGCGGTCCATTCCTGCAGTTAGTACCAATGTACCTGGCAAATACTTCACCATTCTGACTCTTAAACAATTTGTAGTTTGCATCAAAGGATTCATCAATGATAATGGGGTTAGCACAAGTGAAGCCAGATAGATTGGATGGATCTGCTGAGGATTCCTTTGCAGCAACCCATGTGGTTTTGGGATACTGCTCAGGTTTCCAGTAAGAGCCATCTGCATTAATTTTCCTCACGAACCCAACACCCTCTTTCCTAGGGTTTCGGTTCAGAATCTGCTTCTTAAGGACATCACATAGTGTCTGATGCCCTTTCAGACTTTTGTATATCCCTGTTTCAAGCAATGTCTTCAACCTAGCATTCTCATCAGCAATAGCAGTGGTATCCTCAGCAGAGGGGTTAGTTACCATTTCAACAGTTGAAGATATTGCACCAGCAGTAGCAGTGGAACATTCAGCAACAGAAGTAGCATTATCACGCTCAATGCATTTAAGGCATGGTGGTTCAAATCCTTCCTGAGCGGAACTGATCTGTTCGGCTCGAAGTGACTCATTTTCCTTTTGAAGATCTTCATGATCCGCTCTCAACTTCTCAAGATCTTTCTTCTTTTGAAGATAATCATAGGAAAGCTTTTCATGAGTAGTTGAGAGAGTCTCAAGACGATCTTCAAGTTCCTGATACTTAACGTGAAGATTTTTTATGTCTTCAATTAAGGATTCAGAACGAGTCATTTCAGCACCCGACAGATCGTCGCTTTTGTCTAACATTTTTTGAATATGTTCCATAGCTTTCTGTTGTTCAGTTGCAATTTTAGCAAGTGTTTTGTAGCTAGGTTTTGAATCACATTCAGAGTCATCGTCACTAGATGTTTCATAGCGAGTAGTGCGTGTGTTTACCTTGGCACCGCGTGCCATGAAGCAGTAGGTAGGAGTGGAGTCGTTCTTGTCATTTGCGTCGGTGTCGGTGATGCAGTCATTATCTTCAGTGTTGAAGATGGACTTGGCGACGTATGCTGTAGCCAGACTGGCAATGCCAGAATCAGACTCCTCCTCAGACTCCACCTCTGCCTCTTCAGATGCGGACTCCTCCTCTGAATCCATCTCCTTTCCAACAAACGCACATGCCTTGCCAGATGAGCTCTTCTTGTGTGATGAAGACTTTGATGAAGACTTGGAAGAAGACTTTGAGTATTTCTTCTTCTTCTTGTCGTCAGAATCATATTCCTTGCTCTTCTTCTTCCTTCTGTTCTCATTGTCCCACTGTGGACACTCAGAGATGAAGTGTCCAGTTTTCTTGCACTTGTGACATGTTTTCTTCTTGTAGTCATGAGCAGAAGCTTCATCATTCCTTGAGCTTGATCGTGAAGATTTTTTGAAGCCTTTCTTCTTGGTGAATTTTTGGAACTTCTTCACTAGCATTGCAAGTTCTCTTCCAATGTCTTCAGGATCATCAGAACTGCAGTCAGATTCTTCTTCAGATGAGGAGACAGCTTTTGCCTTCAAGGCGCGAGTTCGCCCATAGTTTGGACCGTAGATATCTCTTTTCTCAGAAAGCTGAAACTCATGTGTGTTGAGCCTCTCAAGTATGTCAGACGGATCGAGTGTCTTGAAATCGGGACGTTCTTGAATCATCAGGGCCAGGATGTCAAACGAACTATCAAGTGATCTCAGCAGCGTCTTGACAATTTCATGTTTGGTGATCTCAGTGGCGCCGAGGGCTTGAAGCTCGTTTGTGATGTCAGTGAGTCTGTCAAATGTGTGCTGGACATTCTCATTGTCATTTCGCTTGAAGCGGTTGAAGAGATTGCGAAGGACACTGATTCTTTGATCTCTCTGGGTTGATATGCCTTCAATAACTTTGGAGAGCCAGTCCCAGACCAGTTTGGATGTCTTCAAGGCACTCACACGGCCATACTGTCCTTTGGTCAGATGACCACAGATGATATTCTTGGCAGTAGAGTCCAGTTGAACGAATTTCTTGACATCAGCAGCAGTGACACCTTCTCCAGCCTTGGGAACACTGTTCTTGACGACATACCATAGGTCGACATCAATGGCTTCAAGATGCATGCGCATCTTATTCTTCCAGTAGGGATATTCAGTTCCATCGAAGACGGGGAAAGCAGCGGAGACTTTGATTATCCCTGCAGTCGACATAGCTAAAACTCCAGGTGGTTAAACCGAATCACACAGAACAAGGGAGCACCTTGCTCTGATACCAATTGAAAGTGCGTTATATCGACTAGAGGGGGGTGAATAGGCGATTTTTATGAAAGTCTTCAAAACTTGGGAGTTATGAAGACAAACAGTGAAGATTATGCCTATTACTATGCAGCGGAAGTTAGATTACACTAGGCCAGCCATGGTCATGTATTCAATAGAGTGAAAGCACAGTGACAAACAGCTTCAGTGTAATAAGGATCAAGTAGGAAGAAGTTATGAAGCCAAACAGATCATGCATTCACGTTGTGAAGACAAATGATAAAGCAAGCACGCAATGACTTCACAATGAGTAACAGCAAGAGAAGGAAGTGAAGATGAAACCAGTGACTCGTTGAAGACAATGATATGTTGGACCAGTTCCAGTTGCTGTGACAACTGTCCGTCTGGTTGGAGCGGCTAGGTATTTAAACCTTAGGACACACAGTCCCGGACACCCAGTCCTGAACACACAGTTCAGGACACCAAGTCCTCACCGTAATCTCCTTGAGCTAAGGTCACTTAGTCCTCGCCCAATCACTCTGGTAAGTCTTCAAGGTAGACTCCCAAACCTTCACAGACTTCGTTCACTGGCAATCCACAATGTCTCTTGGATGCTCTGAACGCGACGCCTAACCGTCTGGAGGATTCACAGTCCTCAAGTGTAATAAGTCTTCAGATCACACAGACAAGAAGACTTAAGTGATGCCCAATTTACTCTGGCTCTGGGTGGTTAGGGCTTTTCTCCTCACTAGGAATTTTCTCTCAAAGGCTTCGAGGTGGGTTGCTCTCAAACGACAAAAGCCGTGCACTGAAATCTGAGCAGCCAACCGTTTATGGTTGTGGGGGTGGGCTATTTATAGCCACTTGGCAACCCAACCTGATTTGTCCGAAATGACCCTGGGTCACTAAGGAACTAACACGTGTCTCAACGGTCAGATTTCGAACTCTCATGGCAACTTTACTTGGGCTGCAAGCAAAGCTGACTTGTCCGGCTCTGGACAAGATTTGCTCTCATTGTCTTCACTCGAAGACATAGGTTTTTGATTTAGGCATCACTTCAGTCATTCTGACTGGTTCTCCTGGACCCCACTTAACAGTACGGTGGTTCCTATGACTCAACACAAAATAAAAGAAACTACGAAAGATCTAAGTCTTCGAGCTCCATAGGCTTCATAACGTGTCCTCTTTTGTCATAGTCTTCAATGTAAATATCTTCATATACCACCTTTGTCTTCAATGTCTTCATACATTTTTAGGGGTCATCTCTGGTAGTGAAACCGAATCAATGAGGGACTTCTACCTGTGTTTTCCTGCAATTCTCACAAACACATTAGTCCCTCAACTAGGTTTGTCGTCAATACTCCAAAACCAACTAGGGGTGGCACTAGATGCACTTACAAGAACATTGTTCTTGGTGCCTCCCGACATTCAGGGGTTGTGGCAGTGTCCCGGGGAGTTGAGCTCCGAGGTGTTGTTGTCACAATTTTATCGTTGCAGTTCTGGAATACCTGAGTTTCGCCGACATCGAAAATCTCCTTTATGCAGTTGTTGGTGAGATAACCTCGACGCCACCCAGTACTGGGGCGGGAGTTCGGGAGAATTGCCATAACTCGTATAACGGATGCTTTCGAAGGTTGAGGTAAATGATTTCCGAAGGTTTCTTGGTTATGTGTTCAAGGATGGATACAGCTGGATGTAGGATTTTCTAGTTTTGGGTGAGATATTATGCTTCCCCTATATCCCCAACACCTGATTGCATAACCAGAAAGTTTTCAGGAGTTTTGTAGGTGGGAATTCATGCAGCTCTAGTATTTCTTCCCGCAGATATTTGGTTTGTGATTGGGTAATCCTTACCAAGTATTTGTTCATATTCGTACCTTGTTGCTTTATTCATCTATCTCTATCTAAGTGGCTTCTCAATTTATGGAAGTGTGATCATTTACTTTGGAATTCATATGTTCATTCTTGTTCGAATGTTAAGGCTATATGTTGCAATTTCGATCCATTGATTCAGCTTGAATATATGTCTGTCAAGATGCTAACGGATGTCAACCTCTTCAGGATGGCTCCTCCAATGCGTCAGAATCCGGAACCTCCGCCACCACCTCCACCTCCGGAGGCATGGCAAGCTGTCATGGCCGCCACCAACGCCAACACGCATATGCTTATGCAACTCTTGCAAGAGCACAACCAAGGAAATCAAGGCCATGGCAACAATCAAGCTCAGTTTGCTACCCTAAACTAGTTCCTCGCAAACCAGCCGAAGTCCTTCAGTAACTGTGTCGAGGCCACAAACGCTGACGATTGGCTCGTGGATATCCGCAAACATTTTGAGTGTAGCAACGTCAGGCCTGAGGACTTTGTCAAGTTTGCTTCGTTCCAACTCAAAGACCAAGCTGCTGAGTGGTATCCTACAAAGATTCTAGAGGAGGTCGTGTGATTACCTGGGATGATTTCTGCCGAGACTTCAAAGCTCGCCACATTCCTCAAAGTGTTGTTGAGAGTAAGCGTGAGGAGTTCCGCAATCTGAAGCAAGGCAGCTTGTCTGTTTACCAATACAACATCCTGTTCCAGAGGCTCGCTCGCTTCGCTAAACAAGACGTCCCTGACGAGAAGAGCATGATTTATCAATTCAGAGGTGGCCTCAGAGAAGATCTGCAACTAGCTCTCGTGCTTTTTGAGCCGAAAAAGTATGATGAGTTCTACAACATGGCACTAAAGCAAGAAGCCGCTCAGCTCAAGTGCGATGCATCTAAGAAGAGAGTCAGGGATGCAACTCCTTCTTCAACTCAAGTGGCAGCTAAGCAGCAAAAGTTCTGGTTGCCTCCTCCTCCTCCGTTCTGTCAGCCTTATCAGTAGAAGAGTAAAGGTGGCAATGGATCTTCCCACCCACCCAACCCAGGCTATCAGAACAAAGCTTCGCCTCATGCTACAAGGTTAAGTGCTCCGTATCACCGTCCTCTCTTAGATGTTACGTGCAACAAGTGTCAACAGAAGGGGCACTATGCGAACAAATGCTTCAACCAGAGGCGCCTTTCACCTCCTCCACCTGTGAGATCTGCCAGCAATGCAGTGGTCAAGCATAATCCCAAGCATGCTAAGGTCAACATGATGAACGCAGCTCAGGCAGAGGACTCTTCAGAAGTGATCATGGGTAATCTTCCTATTAATGATATTCCTGCAAAAGTTCTTTTTGATACTAGTGCATCGCATTGTTTCATGTCAAGACCATTTTTTGCCAAGAACGAATTCACTTCTTCTCATTTGGGCAAATCCATGGATATCGTTTCTCCGGGTAAACGGTTGAGTGCCAGTTTGGTGGTTCCAGATGTTTCTATCAAGATGGGTGATTATAAATTTTTGTCCTCTCCAATGGTCCTTGGTAACTTGGATATTGATCTAATTCTCGGCATGGACTGGCTTTCTAAGCACAAGGCTCAACTTGATTGTGCTGCCAGGCAGATTCAATTGACACACTCGTCTGAGGATGTGATCATCTATGCGGCTCGTGATGATACCATTCGACTGTTTTATCTCAACGAGAAGGGCGAGTTGAATGCCATCTCTCAGATTCCAGTCGTTTGTGAATATCAAGATGTCTTTACAGAAGAGCATCCAGGAATGCCTCCTCACCGGCCAGTTGAATTCGTCATCAACCTTGAGCCTGGCACGGAACTTGTTTGCAAACGTCCTTACAAGCTTGGACCGAAAGAGTTGAAGGAGCTGAAGAAACAACTGGATGAACAAGAGCGTATGGGTATGATCCGACCAAGTTCTTCTCCATGGGGTTGTGGTGTTCTTTTTGTCAAGAAGAAAGATGGCACGGACCGACTCTGCGTCGACTACCGTCCATTCAACAAGAAGACCATAAAGAACAAGTACCCACTTCCCAACATCAATGAGCTTTTCTAACAACTCAAAGGTGCTCAAGTATTCTCCAAGCTCGACCTCCGTATGGGCTATCATCAGATTCGCATTCGTGAACAAGATATCCCCAAGACAGCATTCAGAACAAGCTATGGTTCTTATGAATACACTGTCATGTCTTTCAGCCTTTTCAATGCTCCTCCAACGTTCTCTCGCATGATGAACTTCATCTTCAACCCTTACACAAATGACTTCGTCTTGGTGTATCTCGATGATATTTTGGTCTTTTCCAAGAACAAAGAGGATCATGTCAAGCACTTGAGATTGCTGTTGGACAAACTCAAAGAACATCATTTCTATGCGAAGTTTTCAAAGTGCGAGTTTTGGCTCGATGAGGTTCTCTACCTTGGGCATATCATCTCAGCCAAGGGCATAGCTATTAATCATGAGAAGGTGTCTGCAATTGTGAATTGGGAACCGCCTCAGAATGTCAAGCAGCTCCGCAGTTTCCTTGGGCTTGCAAGCTATTGTCGAAGATTCGTTGAGAATTTCTCTAAGATCGCGAAGCCTCTTTCCAACCTCCTCCAGAAGCATGTGAAGTATGTCTGGATGCCTGAATGTGACATCGCTTTCAACACCCTCAAAGAGAAGTTAGTCACAGCTCCAGTTCTAACTCCTCCTGATGAATCCAAACCATTCGAAGTTTTCTGTGATGCTTCCCTTCAAGGTCTCGGTGTTGTGTTAATGCAAGAGAAGAAATTTGTGGCCTATACCTCTTGCCAGTTGAAGCCCAACGAAAAGAACTACCTCACTCACGACCTCGAGTTGGCGGCAGTTGTCCATGCTCTTTTAACATGGAGACATCTCTTGTTGGGAAGGAAAGTGGACATCTTCACTGATCATAAGAGCCTCAAGTACATCTTCACTCAGCCCAACCTCAACCTCAGGCAGACTCGTTGGGTTGAGATGATTCAAGAGTATAATCCAAGTATTGAATATACTCCAGGCAAGGCCAATGTCATTGCTCACGCTTTGAGTAGGAAGGCGGACTGCAACAGTTTGATTCTCAAGCCCTTCCAACCGGATCTTTGTGAAGCTTTCCGCAAACTTAATCTCCAAGTTGTTCCTCAAGGATTTCTTGCCAACCTCCAAGTCTCTCCTACTTTGGAAGATCAAATTCATGAGGCACAACTTCTTGATGCCATGCTGAAGAAGGTGAAGATTGGTATTGCCAAGAGCCAACCCAAGTACAAGTGCTATCGCCTTGATGACAAAGATACTCTATCTTCGAGGATCGAATTGTTGTTACTAAAGGTGACCTTTGTAAAGTCATTATGAACGAGGCTCACAATTCCCTTCTATCTATTCATCCTGGAAGTAAAAAGATGTACCATGACCTCAAGCAGTCATATTGGTGGACTCAAATGAAGCGAGAAATTGCTCAGTTCATGAATGAATGTGATGTCTGCAGAAGAGTGAAAGCAGAACATCAACGGCCAGCTGGTCTCCTCCAACCTCTTGCCATTCCAGAATGGAAGTTTGATCATATTGAGATGGAATTCATGACTGGATTTCCCAAGTCCAAGCGTGGCAATGATGTTATCTTTGTTGTCATCGACAAGCTTACTAAAGTGGCTCATTTTCTTCCTATCAAAGAATCTATCACAGCAGCTCAGTTGGCAGAGCTATATACCTCTAGGATTGTCTCCTTGAACGGCATTCCACAATTGATATCTTCAGATCGTGGAAGCATCTTCACTTATAAGTTCTGGGATTCCTTCCAGAAGGCCATGGGCACCAACATTCGCTTCAGCACAGCCTTCCATCCTCAAACTAGTGGCCAAGTCAAGCGAGTTAATCAAATTCTTGAAGATATGCTCAGGGCTTGTGTCATTTCCTTCGGTATGAAGTGGGAAGATTGTCTTCCATATGCCGAGTTCTCCTACAACAACAACTTCCAAGCGAGTTCGGGCAAGGCCCCATTCGAGATTCTCTATGGCAGAAAGTGTCGTACTCCTCTTAACTGGTCAGAGACTGGTGAACGCCAACTTCTTGGCAATGACTTGATCACAGAGGCTGAAGAAATGTGCAAAGTCATTCATGAAAATCTCAAAGCCGCGCAAACGCGCCAGAAGAGTTACTATGATAGCAAGCATCGTGACTTGGCTTTTGAGATAGGAGACCATGTCTACCTCCGCGTCTCTCCAATGAAAGGTACTCATCGCTTCGGTATCAAAGGGAAGCTTGCCCCTAGATACGTGGGTACTTTCAAGATCATTGGTAAAAGAGGCGACCTGGCCTATCAACTTGAGCTTCCGTCCAACTTTGCAAATGTGCACGACGTGTTTCACGTGTCACAGCTTCGCAAGTGTTTCAAGACTCCTGACCGCACCATCAACTTCGAAGAGATTAATCTCCAAGAAGACCTGTCTTATCATGAGCATCCCGTTGCTATTCTTGAAGAAACTGAGCGCAAGACTCACAACAAGTCTATCAAATTCCTGAAAGTGAAGTGGTCACATCATTCCGACCGAGAAGCCACCTGGGAACGCGAGGACCACCTCCGTTCTGAATATTCGGAGTTCTTTTAGTCCTAGATCTCGGGGCGAGATCCTTTCATAGTGGTGGAGTGCTGTAACACCCCGGATGTAACTTACCATATTTGTACTCCAACTATTGCCATTTTCGGCTCTAAGTTATGATATTCCCTCGTGGTTGGGTTTTGTCTTCGTTTTGCATTTTTTCCATGTCATGCATTTCATATCATGTCATCATGTGCATCGCATTTGCATACGTGTTCGTCTCATGCTTCCGAGCATTTTCCCCGTTGTCCGTTTTGCGATCTGGCACTCCTATGTCCTCCAGTGCCCCCCTTTTGCCTCTTTTCGTGAGCGGGTGTTAAACTTTCTTGGAATGGACCGAGATTTGCCAAGCGGCCTTGGTACACCACCGGTAGACCGCCTGTCAAGTTCCGTGCCATTTGGAGTTCGTTTGATACTCTAACGGTTAACCGAGGAACCGTAAAGGCCTCGTGTGTGTTGCAGCCCAACACCCCTCCAAAGTGGCCCTAAACCCATCCAAACCCCCTCCATCCTCTCAGCCGTTCGATCACGATCGCCTTGCCGAAAATCGCACCTCATTTGGACTCTCCAAGCTCCCTCTACCTATAAAAACGTCTACTCCTCCTCCTCCATTTTCGCGGATGAAACCCTAGTCTCCTCTCCCCTCTCCGCGCCGGACGTGTCCGTCCGCGCCGGACGAAACCGCTGCCTCCGCCTGACCAATCGAGCACCGCCACCTATCGCCGCCGCCTCCCACCACCACGCGGCCCGCGGGGCCCGGATCCGGCCCGCGTGAGACCGCGCGCCGCCGCCGCCTGGCCCATCGGCCCGCCTCCTCGCGGCGCTCGCCCACCGACCGTGTCCGCCGTCGCCGACCGCTCCCGCCGCCGGCTCGCTCCGCTCCTGCCGCCGCACCGCCGCACTGCTCCTTGTCGGTGCTGCTCCGCACCTCGTCGCCCGTGCCCCGCCCCGCCTCCTCCGGTCGCTGGCACGCCGCCGCCCTCGCCGGTTCCCTCCTGTCCGGCTGGCTCCTCCAACTCCGGCGACCTCCAACGCCGGCGAACATCGGGAACCACGCGCCGGATCTGGATCTGAGAAGAACCCTAGGGTTGACCCCTGTTTTTTTTTGTCTAAGTCATTTTCCTGTTCATATTTTCTAGCACTGTTCATCGTATCATAACTCCGCATCCATAGCTCCGTTTTAGGCGTGCCATATATCAAAATGTTCATCATTATGTCCTCTTCATTTTGTTCCATTGCACCATGCTTGTTTGAGTCCATCTTGATGCCCAAATTGTTGATGCAAGAGTGCTTCATAATGTTAGTTCCTATTACTTAGCAGATCTTGAGCATTTGTCATTTTTGCCATGATTATTGTGTGTTGCATATGAGCATGAGCTCCACATGTGTTTTGGGCTATGCCATGCCATATTTACAGGGGTGTATGCCATGTATTTTTGTGATCAATGTGGTGACTAGCACAAGCATGCAAAGTAGCTCTCGTGATGTTGCTGATTTCAGGGGCTTAGAATTTCACTAAGTCATTTCCCTGCTGATATTTTTATGCCATGTATTCATGTTGCTACAGAGTGATCCATGCTTCTTTTGAGTATGTTCAGTAAGGATGATTTGGGCATATGGTTGTGCTCTATCCATCCATGTCCTTGTTTGCATTTATGGAGTACCCTAGCATGACTCAATCTTGCTCTACTTTTGCTATAAAATGTTCCTGGCAGATTGTTTACGTGTTAATCAATTTTGCCAAGGTTGTGGTAGTTGATCCATGCATGCTATGAGATTGTTCTTGCCATGGTTAGCTTCTTGATCATGTCTTATTGCTGGGAGTATGCTTAGTTTGTCATGCAATGCCTTGTGGTGAGTGCATCGAGCTCGCAAACATGCCTTCATAACTCTGTTTTTGCCATGTCCAGTTTTCTGCAAAGTCTGAATCTGTTAACGAAACTTGCTATGTTTACATGGGTGCCATCATATTTTCTGTGCCCTTTTGGCTTATGGTCAGTAAGGGACTTTTGTTATATGATTTGAGTAGATTCATGACATGCCTTGTTTTGCTACGTCATGTTCCTGTAGCATATTGTTATCTTGCTCTAAACATTGCTTCCTGATGTTAATTCCTGACATGTTATTTTCACTAAGTCTGTAATGCTGATATCTTTTGCACTTTTGCCATGCTTGTTTGAACCTGCTATGGTGTGATTTAGCCGTAGCTCAGTGTTCATCTTTTGTCAAGCATCTTGAGTAGATCACTTCCATGTGTTTTGTTGATATGTCAGAGTGCAGTAGCTTAGTTTCTTGTTGCATTCTAGATGGCATCGTGTTGTTAATCGCAGAATTGTGCCATTATTGTTTCGCTTGCCATTTGCAAACCATGCATCCGTTTCCGGCGATCTTTATATCGATTTCGACCGAAATCAACTCATCTTTCCAGCGGCAAACTTGGTTTGCCAAATTGATTCCTTGATAAATATTTTCCTTCCAGAACACGCATATGCATTGCATATCACATCCCGCATATCATGCCATGTTTTGCATCATGTTGCTTGCGCATTGCACCGTGGTTGATTGTTGCTTCCTTTGCTTGTGTTCTTGCTTTGGGTAGAGCCGGGAGACGAGTACGTGATCGAGGAACCCGTTGAGTACGCTTACGAGGATCAAGCTTACGTCAACTTGGAGAACTTTGCAGGCAAGATGACCATACCCTCGAAATCACTTCTATCTTTGCTAGTTGCTCGCTCTATTGCTATGTCGCGATGCCTACCACTTGATATATCATTCCTCCCATATTTCCATGTCAAACCTCTAACCCACCTTGTCCTAGCAAACCATTGTTTGGCTATGTTACCACTTTGCTCGGCCCCTCTTATAGCGTTGCTAGTTGCAGGTGAAGTTTGGAGTCTGTTCCTTGTTGGAACATGTTTATTGTTGGGATATCATTATTATATCTTATTTACTTTAATGCACCTATATACTTGGTAAAGGGTGGAAGGCTCGGCCTTATGCCTGGTTTTTTGTTCCACTCTTGCCGCCTTAGTTTCCATCATACCGGTGTTATGTTCCTTGATTTTGCATTCCTTACGCGGTTGGGTTATAATGGGAACCCCTTGACAGTTCGCCTTGCATAAAATTCCTCCAGCTAGTCCCAACCTTGGTTTTACCATTTGCCACCTAAGCCTTTTTCCCTTGGGTTTCGCGGACTTGAGGGTCATCTTTATTTTAACCCCCCCCCCCCCCGGGCCAGTGCTCCTCTGAGTGTTGGTCCGAAATGGGCAGCCTACGGGGCCACCTCGGGGAAACTCGAGGGTTGGTTTTACTCGTAGCTTGACCTATCCGGTCTACCCTGAGAACGAGATACGTGCGACTCCTATCGGGATTTGTCGGCACATCAGGCGGCTTTGCTGGTCTTGTTTTACCATTGTCGAGATGTCTTGTAACCGGGATTCCGAGCCTGATCGGATCTTCCTGGGAGAAGAATATCCTTCGCTGACCGTGAGAGCTTGTGATGGGCTAAGTTGGGACACCCCTGCAGGGATTTGAACTTTCAAAAGTCGTGCCCGCGGTTATGGGAAGATGGGAATTTGTTAATATCCGGTTGTAGAAAACCTGACACTTAACTTAATTAAAATGAATCAACCGCGTGTGTAGCCGTGATGGTCTCTTTTCGGCGGAGTCCGGAAAGAGAACACGGTCTCGCGTTATGCTTGAACGTAAGTAGTTTCAGGATCACTTCTTGATCATTATAGTTTCACGACCGTGCCTTGCTTCTCTTCTCGCTCTCATTTGCGTAAGTTAGCCTCCATATATGCTAGTGCTTGCTGCAGCTCCACCTCACTACCTTTTCCTACCCATAAGCTTAAATAGTCTTGATCGCGAGGGTGTGAGATTGCTGAGTCCCCGTGACTCACAGATTACTTTCAAAACCAGATGCAGGTGCCGATGATGCCAGGACATGGGATGCTACTGAACTCAAGTGGGAGTTCGACGAGGATTCAGGACGTTAATATGTTTCCTTTCCAGACGATCAGTAGTGGAGCCCAGTTGGGGCGATCGGGGATCTATTGCATTAGGGGTTGTCTTTATTTGGTTCCGTAGTCGGACCTTGATTGTATTCTGGATGTTGTAATGCTATATTTATGTATTGTGTGAAGTGGCGATTGTAAGCCAACTCTTTATCTCTTTCTTATTCAGTACATGGGATGTGTAAAGATTACCCCTCTTGCGACATGCCTACAATGCGGTTATGCCTCTAAGTCGTGCTCCGACACGTGGGAGATATAGCCGCATCGTGGGTGTTACAAATGCCATCCGTCATAATTATCCATCATTAATCCATTGCCTACGAGCTTTTCACATGTTGATCTTTGCTACATTACTTTGTCGTTGCCACTGTTACAATTGCTACAAAACTGCTACTGTTACTTTTGCCACCGTTACTGTTGCTTCCATACTACTTGTAACACCCCGAGTGTCACGCTATAGTAAACTCCTATTAATGGCGCCACATCACCATAATTAATTTTTTATAATCATCACTTTGTTCCAAACTGACCTCAAATTCAAATTTAAAAGACAAGTCAAATTATTATTTTCCTGAAACTATAGAACAAAAATGTTCGCTGGGTTGCAAAAATTCACTAACTAATTTTCATATTGAAACCAACTTCATTTGCCTCACAAATAAATTCTTAGGAAATTAATAAATTATCCAACAGCAAATAAAGCGGCCTTTTTCAAAATAAACAATCATATGAGCATTTCCAAAAAAATGAAACTTTGTGTGTAGCTCCCAAAATATTGTATTCGATTTATATGTGAAGTAACATGTAGAGCTAAATATTATTTAGTGCCTAAAATAAATAGAAAACTAAGGGAATAAATAAAGCAGAAAAGGCAAAATAGAAAAGGACCTAAACTGGGCCACTTGGCCCGAGTGGCCATAGTACACGGCCTAGACCATCATCAGCTTTTTCCCCTACCTCCTCCTACAGGAGGCAGGGAGAAGGCGTGGCTGCCATCCGCCCGCCATGGCATCGCCTTGGACACGTGCAGGCCATCCGGCTCCTCCCCAACCGCCTATAAGCCACCCCGAAGCCCCGGACGAACCCTAGATGCTCTCCTCCTCTTCCTTTCGCGTCGCTTCTCCCTCACAACATGAACCCGAGCGAAGCCGTCGCCGTGCCGTCGGGGCCTTCATGGCCATGGTCGTCCCCAAGCGACAACAAGATGTCTAGAGGCAGCGTCGTCCTCTTCTCCGTCGACTTTAACCACCGGACCAAGCAGGGAGGCCCTCATGCATCGCCATCGAGCTCATCTCCGCCTCTGCATCTCGACGGCCGCCATCGTCAATTCGGTCGATCCGCTGCAACCCCGAGCCCGCGGACCCTCACTGCCGCACCAATGTGAGCTCCTCCCTTGTTTCCTTCTCGCCCCAGTCTCGATCCATCGTTGGAGCGCGTCTCCCGCCCGTAGCCATAGCCGTCATCCGTCACGGCCAGCGCCCGCGCGACTCGCGTCCGCCCCACCCCCACGCCGCACATGCACTCCCGCTCCCGTTGCGCCTTGCCATGCCGCAGACCCGCGCCCGCCTGTTCGTGCCCTCGCCATTGTTTGTCGCGCCCCTACCCCTCGCCCCTGTACTCGCACACATGCACCCTCTCCGCGCCGAGGCCGCCTCTGTCCACCCACGCCCGCGCGCCCTTGGCCGCGGCCTCCTGCTCGCGTGGACAAAGCCCGCGCCTGCTCGCCTGGCCACCCCGCTTCCGTCATCAACCGCTGTCGCCCGCAGCCGCAGCAACCAGCTGCTCGCCCGAGGTCCGGCAACGCCCCTCCTCCCTGCTCGCCCGCGCGCCCCGCTGAGGCCGTCTCGCCTCGCCGTGCGGCCTCCTACTGGCTGCGCCATCGCCTCCCCTGCTCCACCACACCACCACCACGCCGGTTCACCTCGCTGCTGCTCCCTCCGTGCACGCGCACATGGCGCTGCCCGCGCACGTCGCCACCCTGCTACCGCGGCCCCCACCTCCCCCCGCATTCGCTTGGCACGCCGCTCGCCCCCTATACCCCCGCCGCCCTTGCCTACGCTGCTTGTCGGCCGCGCCTGGCCACATCGAGGCCGCGTCGTGGCCGCCCCCTTCCTTCCTCGGCGGCTGCGGCCGCTCGTGGCCGCCGGCGCCCCGCCAGTCCCGCCCTTGGCTTGGGAAAGTAGGCTAACGGGCTGGCTCCCACGCGCCCGCACCGCTTCCCGCTCCGCCTCTGGGCCTATGGCAAGAGGGCCCCACGCCTAAAAAACAATAGTTAATTAATTAGTTAAATAAATAATTAACTTAATTAAGTCTGATAAATTAACCTAATCACTTAATTAAATTAACTAACATGTTTAGTTAATCTCACTCAATGACAGTGGGACCCACTTGTTAGGTTGACCAAGTCAACGGTCAACTGCTGACGTCATGCTGACATCATGCTGATGTCATAATTACCTTTTCTAATTAAATTAATTCTGTTAATTCTAGAAAAGGATAAAATCCTTTTTAAATTAATATAAAATAAACCGTAGCTCGGATGGAAAAACTGTGTACATGAAAGCTGCACAGAACGACGAGACGAATCCGAATACGTAGCCCGTTCGTCCACCACACATCCCTAGCATAGCGAACACGCAACTTTCCCCCTTCGGTTCATCTGTCCGAAAATACGAAACACTGGGGATACTTTCCCGGATGTTTCCCCCCTCCGCCGGTATCACCTCCTACTGCGTTAGGGCACACCTAGCACCGTTACTTCTCTTGTCATTCATCGATATGCATCTGTTTGCATTGTATTCATTGTTTCTTCCCCCTCTTCTCTCCGGTTGACTACGAGAATGACGTCGCTGCTAGCACCCCGATCAACCACGTTGTTGACGAACCCTCCTTGCCAGAGCAACCAAGCAAGCCCCCCCCCCCTTGATCAACCCGATGTCGCCTATTCCTTCTCTCGGTTACTGCTTTCGGTTAACCCTATTCTGTTGTGTAGCATGTCTTTGCTACTACTGTTGTTACCTTTACCTGCAATCCTAAATGCTTAGTATAGGATGCTAGTATTCCATCAGTGACCCTACATTCTTGTCCGTCTGCCATGCTATACTATCGGGCCATGATCACTAGGAGGTGATCACCGGTATATATTATATATCTTATACATGATACATGTGGTGACCAAAGACGGGTCAGCTTGTAGAGTACCCGCGAGTGATTCATAGATTGGGGGCTGAAAGGACATTTTTCCCGACGGCCCACTGGGTGGATCTTTGTGGCGGAGCGACAGGGCAGGTTGAGACCACCTAGGTGAGAGGTGGGCCTGGCCCTGGTCGGCGTCCGTGGTTACTTCAAAATAACACGCTTAACGAGATCTTGGTATTTGATCTGAGTCCTGCCACTGGCCTATACGCACTAACCAACTATGCAGGAACACTATGGGCACTCGACATCGTGGTATCAGCCAAAGCCTCCTAGACGTCAGCGACTGAACGGCGCACGCCGGGTTGGACCGTGT
Organism: Triticum urartu; assembly: GCF_056163025.1. Classification (NCBI taxonomy): domain Eukaryota; kingdom Viridiplantae; phylum Streptophyta; class Magnoliopsida; order Poales; family Poaceae; genus Triticum; species Triticum urartu. The sequence continues at coordinate 308,607,140 of NC_141874.1, forward strand.
AATGCAACTTCCTTTGTAATGGAGGTTGCTAGGTCTGCTCACCGACCGCGTACGCAACATGCAGGTGTGCAATGGGCGATGGGGCCAGATCCCTACGCGCATAGGATTTAGACCGGCGTGCTGACCTCTCTGTTAGGCCTAGGTGGGGTTGCTACGTGTTCATCTTCTGAGGCTGGGCATGACCCAGGAAAGTGTGTTCGGCTAGAGGGATCAAGCGTGTTGGGTACTGTGGTGCACCCCTACAGGGAAGTTTATCTATTCGAATAGCTGTGTCCCTCGGTAAAAGGATGACCCGGAGTTGTACCTTGACTTTATGACAACTAGAACCGGATACTTAATAAAACACACCCTTTCAAGTGCCATATACAACTCGGTGATCGCTCTCTCACAGGGCGACGAGGGGAGGATCGCCGGGTAGGATTAAGCTATACGATGCTACTTGGTGAACTTACCATCTACTCTCTCCTATATGCTTCAAGATGGAGGCTGCTAGAAGCGTAGTCTTTGATAGGACTAGCTATCCCCCTCTTATTCTGGCATTATGCGGTTCAGTCCACAGATACTACCCATTTTGTTGATATCGATGCATCTGTAGTGTAAATCCTTGCTTGCGAGTACTTTGGATGTGTACTCACAGTTTCTTTGTTACCCCTTTTCCCCCTTCCCATTCTTCTCGGATGTCGCAACTAGATTTTGGAGCCCAGGAGCCAGACGCCACCTTCGACGACTCCTACTACACCGAGGGTGCCTACTACTACGTGCAGGCCACCGACGACCAGGAGTAGTTTAGGAGGATCCCAGGCAGGAGGCCTATGCCTCTTTCGATCTGTATCCCAGTTTGTGCTAGCCATCTTAATGAAACTTGTTTAACTCATGTCTGTACTCAGATATTATTGCTTCCGCTGACGCTTGTATATTCGAGCTTATGTATTAGAGCCCTCGAGGCCCCTGTCTTGTAATATAAAGTTTGTATTATTTTAATTTGTGTCTAGAGTTGTGTTTGGATATCTTATCATGAGTCCCTGATCTTGATCGTACACATTTGTGTGTATGATTAGTGTACGGTTGAATCAGGGGCGTCACAAGTTAGTATCAGAGCCGACTGCCTATAGGAACCCCCCCTTTTCCATACTCCTTGGCTGAAGTCGAGTCTAGACATTGCAAAAAACTTTTAGGCTCCGTTTGGTATACAGGATTTTCAGAGGAACTTTTGGAGGTTTGGTTTCCGCAGGAATTTCTACCAACAGTGCGTTCATTTTGGAGGAATCTCGGTGGCCAGTTCCATCGGAAAGACATACCAACATGTACTTTTCACAGGAAAACCAAAATCTACCATAATCTCATGTTCTCGCGGAGGCCCGAGGCTAACCTCTGGCTTTAGGGCAGTCCAGCTGAATAAACAATCTAGCTGCATGGGGGTTCACGAGAGGTCATCACTTCTCAAGACAATAAAGAAATCTAATCAACACTGTCAACGCCCATTCCTGCATTGTGCTCTAAGGTCCTATTCCTACAAACCAAAATGGCCAAAAGGCTCCCTAGGTTTGCTCTTTGCAATCAACTCTATTCATATGTAGTTATTTATTCCTTCGTTTTTTCTGCCTACAAACTGAACAGAGCCTTACTAACATGGTTGTGTGCCTTACGGGCCCATGTCGCCATTTGGGTGATATTAGGATCTTTTATTCCTCGACCTATACTCTGGGACTCTGATCTCTCTTCTATTCGGGTTAAATGATTTTTACTAACTCTGACTCTAGGTTCTTGATAATACTTTGTCCTGGAGAGCCCATTTATACAGATTATCGCCTGTTGTACCAGAAGATCTCTCGAGACTTTGTGCCATCGCTTTTGCAATTCCCTTCCATCGATATTCCCCCCTATGGATGACCACGTACACTTGCCATTCATACAATCACCCCCATGATCTTGTTATTACAAGATAGCCCGAAATCCTCTCTATTGTTCCGAGAATACTTTGTGCCTACTGCCTTGCGGTTCCTTGCCACCTGAATACCCCTACGGATAATTCTCGCACTTACCAAGTATCCGCTCATCCCGAGTTGATTCACGTATTTCACACAAGTCTTCAAAATACCCTTCAATCTTCTGAAAACCCTCGGCAACCTATTGCTCTTGAAATTCTTGCATGCTTGCATTATGATTAATCCCATAAGTGTGGTAATCTTATTGTCATCCTTTGTCATTATCATTTTGAGTCTGTTGATTCAATATGTTGTGAATGCTCGCAATCCTTAGTCGAATCCTAGAATTCATCCTTCCGGCTCAAATATCATTTTAAACACGAGCTGGATTTCGACTAATCAAATTCCCATCGATTGTACCCCTAAGCCTACTCAACTTATCCATCCTTAATCAGAGCATTTTCTTCTAATCCCTTGATTTTGAAATCATAACTCTTTTCCATTTAAGCTTTGAATTAGTCAACTGTTTCTATAATCTGATCTCCTTACATTCTTTCTTCCTCTAGTTGAGTGCCGATGCTCACATCAGATCCCTTGAGGACCACCGGATCCTTTGTTGGATTTTATATGACAACTTCCTTCATATTCAATCACTTTGGAAGTTCCTTCCCTGATACATAATGCCATTGGAAAATCCTATTCTCTGACTTGACCAACCATGCTCTGCCTTCGAGCTAGTGATAATTACTCTTGAAGCTTGTGGTATATGTTTCTAAGACGCCCTAATGGTTTGAACCTATGCCTTCCTTAATCTATGTGAACCCGAAAGTTTTTCACGGGTCATAATCCTCTGGTAGTTCACCAGGTAAGGTTTTCACAATGAAATCATTTTTATTAGAGAAGTGAATGAATGGTCATGCATTGAAGAAGTGGGAGTCGACCTTGAACTTTGTGTTCATGCCCATGGACACAACGCGGATCTTATCATGAAATCTTCTCGTAAAAATAATTACCCCCTTGTTATAAGTTCATCTTGTATCTATGTTTGGTCATCTACAACCGTGGTTTTGACCATGATTGTTCTCCTTTGATTCTATTTCTCGGACAAGTTAAAGTACTTGCCTTCTGTAGATCAGTATGCCTGCCCAACCTCTATTTTGTTCTACCTTCGAGTATTACCCCCTGGTATCTCAAGGATATCAACCCATTGCACTTCATCTTATGAATTTCTGTTGAAGTGGTACCTTTCCCCGTCATAGTAACTCCACAGGTTCTGGGTTGTCGTCAACCGAGAACACCGATTTGTGAATCGAATCAACACTGTGATTCAGTACTCCTGGTACTTTGTTGTTGTTGAGAAGTTTAATACTCCATCACATCATTCCTAGCCTGATCGACTATATCATTATTGTGCTAAATTTTAACTGTGCTACCTGGTCCTTCTTCCAGGAGCACAATTTTCGATGATGAGCTAACCTTATGTCGATCTTACTCGTCGTATCATTTCGCCATGAACAGCAAGCTTGATTTTGAGTTTGTGTCGTACCCTTGGTTCCAAAAACCTTTCGCTTCATCATTCCTTTGACTTGATGTCATCACCGATCGATTACATCTTCATGAAATCTCTCGACAATTGTGTCGTGATCATCATCAACAATCTGAGCTCTTCCAGGATATCAATCGATTTTCTGATGGGGATTACCATCCTTGTTCCCCGTTAATTTGTGTTGTGATCGACTACTTCCTTGCCTTCTTTACAACACAAACTTGTTCGTGTTTTGTGTTGTACCTTGAGTTCCTTGCTATCCATCATTTATTCTTCTTTACCTTGGAGTATTACCATCTTTTATGTCAAGAATGCCATGAGAATTTCATCACCTCGTAAGAATTCTTGATACAAGTGATACTTCTTGCCATATCCGTTCATTCCTTGGTCTCTGTGTTGTTTTTAACCGGAGAACCAACAATTGAACTATGACGTGCGAATTCAAAACTTCTAGCAACACTATCACTTTGAAGTTAATGGTCAACAGTTCAGTCTTAGACCATTGGTTATTGAAACACCTTTCTAACCTCGATCATGCTACCTAAGCCCATATTTCGGGTGCAGCTTTCAACCAATGTTTAATTATGTATGTTTTCCTCGAGCATACTTCATTATATCATTTGATCTGACAATGGTTATCTCCTTGTTCATATAATCGTGGAAATCCATCTTTTTGGAAATCTCAATGGAATGTCGCTGAGTCCATCATCCACCTCCTCACCCTCTCCTTGGTTTAATGATGAACTCTTGTTTCGGAACTCGCTTCCATAGTTCATTTCCCCGAGAATCTTACATTGTCATCTCGTCAATTTGCATTGCACCTTTTCTTCTTAGGCATCCCGAGTCTGAGGTATATTGACACCAATCAGATCTGAATCTCGATCAGATATGATGGTTGGAACATATTTTCAAGAGTTATAACATTGATCCTCATATGACCCGGTAAGGTGATGTCATGCCTATCACACCTGGCCGGAGGACCTAGTGTTATAGTTTCCTTTTTAACAAGGTTAACCATTTTTCCATGAGGAGATTGAATGCCTTGTTTAATAAGTTTATCCCGATGGATCCTTTGTGTATCCAAAGTCTGACCTTTGCTTGAAGACCATGCCAATGCTATCTCAAAGCATGTTTGTGGTACTCTGAATTTCAATAAGAACATTTGAAGCATAATGCTAAATTTTCTTTATCAATTATCCAAACACCGTTGTATGGGTAATGGCATGAAATTTCTCTCCCCTTTCCTAACGGGTTTTCTACGTTATATCCCGTCGTGGATATCATGCTCTGCTTGTCCTTGGGAAGGAAATAACCCTGAAATATGTGTTTAAACACATTTTCCTTTCCATTATTTTGTTTAACCTTTCTTGTGGTCTATAGGATCTAAGCAGTAATATTCTCCTGCTTATGTAAACACCTCGGTGTACCACCCTGCCAAGTATAACCCTGTTACTATTGTTGATAACATTTCGTTAGCCACCGACGGATGAGAACTTTGCCTAATGGTCTGCCTCGTTCAACGAGCAGGAAAATGGTTCTCTTCGTCCCTCGCCCTTGGTACCGACATTGTTGCCGACATAACTGATGGGCTACCCTCTGACATGACCGTGCAAGATGTCAACGCCCTTCCTACTTTAAACCACATGGTGGGCCCATAACCCACAGTTCCACGGGATCGAAACCTGACTCTCCTGTACACCCCTGTAGCCAAAGATATTCCTCGTGCTTGGTTCTGTATGTAATTCATGGGCCACCTTCCCAGTGATCTATTCTGGTATCAGACGCAATACTTATTCCCATTGCTCTGAACCCCTTTCACACTTTGTTTCAGGCAACGGACAATTGCTTATGTGCTTGAAACTTCTATTTTGCACCTTCTTACCTTGCTCTCGATGACTTTCTTGAATTTCAACTCAAGAGATGCATCTATGCCTCGTTCACTAAGATAGTCCCCAGTTACCTAACATGTGTTGAGCTCCGTCCTTCCTGAGTCTCCCCCCTTATCTTTTCCATAAGTACGATGGAGATCCTGAAGAAAGGATGCCGGCTTCATCATGATGACCTGAAGCAGAGAAATGAAGACATCAATGTATTGGATCAACCTCTTCGAGAAGAGTAACGAAGATCGAGAACCCTCACTAGAATTTCGTAACCAGAACTTTCCCCCTTACTCCTCTCTTAAATCTTGGGACGAGATTTCTTGTAGTGGAGGAGATTTGTAACACTCGGGTGTCACGCTACAGTAACTCATGTTAATGGTGCCACGTCATCATAATTATTTTTTGCTAATCGTCACTTTGTTCCAAATCGACATCAAATTTCAAATGTAAAAGACAAGTCAAATTATTATTTTTCCTCAAACTATAAAACAAAAATGTTTGCTGGGTTGCAAAAATTCACTAACTAATTTTCATATTGAAACCAACTTCATTTGCCTCACAAATAAATTCTTAGGAAATTAATAAATTATCCAACAGCAAATAAAGCGGCCTTTTCAAAATAAACAGTCATATGAGCATTTCCAAAAAAATGAAACTTTGTGTGTAGCTCCCAAAATATTGTATTTGATTTATATGTGAAGTAACATGTAGAGCTAAATATTATTTAGTGCCTAAAATAAATAGAAAACTAAGGGAATAAATAAAGCAGAAAAAGCAAAATAGAAAAGGACCTAAACTGGGCCACTGGGCCCTAGTGGCCATAGTACACGGCCCAACCCATCATCAGCCTTTTCCCTACCTCCTGCTATAGGAGGCAGGGAGAAGGCGTGGCTGCCATCCGCCCGCCATGGCGTCGCCTTGGACACATGCAGGCCATCCGGCTCCTCCCCGACCGCCTATAAGACACCCCGGAGCCCGGAACGAACCCTAGATGCTCTCCTCCTATTCCTCTCGTGCCGCTTCTCCCTCGTAGGACGAACCCGAGCGAAGTCGTCGCTGTGTCGTCATGGCCTTCATGGCCATGGTTGTCCCCGAGCGACAACAAGATGTCTAGAGGCAGCGTCGTCCTCTTCTTCGTCGACTTCAACCACCGGACCAAGCCGGGAGGCCCTCGCGCGTCGCCATCGAGCTCATCTTCGCCTCTGCATCTCGGTGGCCACCATCGTCAATTCGGCGGATCCGCTGCAACCCAGAGCCCGCCGACCCTCACTACCGCACCAATGTGAGCTCATCCCCTGTTTCCCTTTCGCCCCGGTCTCAATCCATCGTCGGGGCGCGTCTCCCTCCCGTAGCCGTAGCCGTCGTCCGTCATGGCCAGTGCCCGCGCGACTCGCGTCCGCCCCGCCCCCACACCGCACATGCACTCCCGCTCCCGTCGCGCCTTGCCATGACGCAGACCTGAGCCCGCCTGCTCGTGCCCTCGCCACCGTTCGTCGCGCCCCTACCCCTCACCCCTGCACTCGCACACATGCACCCTCTCCGTGCCGAGGCCGCCTTTGTCCGCCCACGCCCGCGCGCCCTTGGCCGCGGCCTCTAGCTCGCGTGGCCGAAGCCCACGCCTGCTCGTCCGGCTGCTCGACTTCCGTCATCAAGCGCTGCTGCCCGTAGCCGCAGCAACCAGCTACTCGCCCGAGGTCCGGCAACGCCCCTCCTCCCTGCTCGCCCGCGCGCCCCACTGAGGCCGTCTCGCCTCGCCATGCGGCCTCCTACTGGCCGCGCCACCGCCTCCCTTGTTCCACCACACCACCACCATGCCGGCTCGCCTCGCTGTTGCTCCTGCCGTGCACGCGCGCATGGCGCTGCCCGCGCACATCGCCGCCCTGCTCCCCTGCTACCCCCCGGATTCGCTCGGCCCATCGCTCGCCGCCTATACCCCCACCGCCCTTGCCTGCGCCGCTTGCCGGCCGCGCCTGGCCGCACCGAGGCCGCGCCGTGGCCGCCCCCTTCCTTCCCCGATGGCTGCGGCCGCTCGTGGCCGCCGGCGCCCCGCCAGTCCCGCCCCTAGCCTGGGCAAGTGGCCTAATAGGCTAGGGCCCACGCGCCCGCACCGTTGCTCGCTCCGCCTTTGGGCCTATGGCAAGAGGGCCCCACGCCTAAAAAAGAATTAAAAACAAAAGTTAATTAATTAATTAATTAGCTAAATAAATAATTAACTGAATTAAGTCTGATAAATTAACCTAATCACTTAATTAAATTAAGTAACATGTTTAGTTAATCTCAGTCAATGACAGTGGGACCCACTTGTCAGGTTGACCAAGTCAACGGTCAACGTTGATTGCTGACGTCATACTAACATCATGCTGACGTCGTAATTACCTTGTCTAATTAAATTAATTCTGTTAATTCTAGAAAAGGATAAAATCCTTTTTAAATTAATAAAAAAATAAATCGTAGCTCGAATGGAAAAACTTTGTACATGAAAATTGCTCAGAACGACGAGACGAATCCGGATACGTAGCCCGTTCGTCCGCCACACATCCCTAGCATAGTGAACATGCAACTTTCCCCCTCCGGTTCATCTGTCCGAAAACGCGAAACACCGGGGATACCTTCCCGGATGTTTCCCCCTTCGCCGGTATCACCTCCTACTGCGTTAGGGCACACCTAGCACTGTTACTTGTCTTGTCATGCATCGATATGCATCTGTTTGCATTGTATTCATTGTTTCTTCCCCCTCTTCTCTTCATTAGGCTACGAGATCGACGTCGTTGCTGGTGCCCCGATCGAATACGTTGTTGATGACCCCTCCTTGCTAGAGCAACCAGGCAAGCCCCCCCTTGATCAACCCGATATCGCCTATTCCTTCTCTCTACTGCTTGCATTAGAGTAGTGTAGCATGTTACTACTTTCGGTTAATCCTATTCTGTTACATAGCATGTCTTTTCTACTACTGTTGTTACCTTTACCTGCAATCCTAAATGCTTAGTATAGGATGCTAGCATTCCATTAGTGGCCCTACATTCCTGTTCGTCTGCCATGCTATACTATTGGACCGTGATCACTAGGAGGTGATCATGGGTATATACTATATATCTTATACATGATACATGTGGTGACTAAAGACGGGTCGGCTCGTAGAGTACCCACGAGTAATTCACAGATTGGGGGCTGAACGGACATTTTTCCCGACGGCCCTTTGGGTGGATCTTTGTGGCAGAGCGACGGGGCAGGTTGAGACCACCTAGGTGAAAGGTGGGCCTGGCCCTAGTCGGCGGCCGCGGTTACTTCAAAATAACACGCTTAACGAGATCTTGGTATTTGATCTGAGTCTGGCCACTGGCCTATACGCACTAACCAACTACGCGGCAACATTTATGGGCACTCGGCGTCGTGGTATCAGCCGAAGCCTCCTAGACGTCAACGACTGAGCGGCGTGCGCCGGGTTGGACCGCGTAACGTAACTTCCTTTGTAATGGAGGTTGCTGCGTCTGCTCACCGGCCACGTACGCAACGTGCAGGTGTGCAATTGGCGATGGGCCCAGACCCGTGCGCGCATAGGATTTAGACCGGCGTGCTGACCTCTCTGTTAGGCCTAAGTGGGGTTGCGATGTGTTGATCTTCCGAGGCCAGGCATGACCCAGGAAAGTGTGTCCGTCCAGAGGGATTGAGCGTGTTGGGTAATGTGGTGCACCCCTGCAGGGAAGTTTATCTATTCGAATAGCCGTGTCCCTCGGTAAAAGGATGACCCGGAGTTGTACCTTGACCTTATGACAACTAGAACCGGATACTTAATAAAACACACCCTTTCAAGTGCCAGATACAACCCGGTGATCGCTCTCTCACAGGGCGGCGAGGGGAGGATCGCCGGGTAGGATTATGCTATACGATGCTACTTGGTGAACTTACCATCTACTCTCTCCTATATGCTTCAAGATGGAGGCTGCTAGAAGCGTAGTTTTCGATAGGACTAGCTATCCCCCTCTTATTCTGGCATTCTGCGGTTCAGTCCACAGATACTACCCATTTCGTTAATATCGATGCATATGTAGTGTAGATCCTTGCTTGCGAGTACTTTGGATGAGTACTCATGGTTGCTTTGTTCCCCCTTTTCCCCTTTCCATTCTTCTCGGATGTCGCAACCAGATTTTGGAGCCCAGGAGGTAGACGCCACCTTCGACGACTCCTACTACACCGAGGGTGCCTACTACTACGTGCAGGCCACCGATGACCAGGAGTAGTTTAGGAGGATCCCAGGCAGGAGGCCTACGCCTCTTTCGATCTGTATCCTAGTTTGTGCTAGCCATCTTATGGCAACTTGTTTAACTCATGTATGTACTCAAATATTATTGCTTCCGCTGACCCTTGTGTATTCAAGCTTATGTATTCGAGCCCTCGAGGCCCCTGGCTTGTAATATAAAGTTTGTACTATTTTAATTTATGTCTAGAGTTGTGTTGTGATATCTTCCCGTGAGTCCCTGATCTTGATCGTACACATTTGCATGTATGATTAGTGTACAGTTGAATCGGGGGCGTCACACTACTTTGCTACTAAATACTTTGTTGTAGATATTAAGTCTTTTCAGGTGTGGTTGAATTGACAACTCAGCTGCTAATACTTGAGAACATTCTTTGGCTCCCCTTGTGTCGAATCAATAAATTTGGGTTGAATACTCTACCCTTGAAAACTGTTGTGATCCCCTATACTTGTGGATTATCATGCCTATGTACATGATCATACCATGAATATCATCATAACTATGCGCATTTTGATCAATGGCCCAACAGTAATTTGTCTACCCATCGTATGCTATTTTTATGAGAGAGAGAAGCGTCCAGTGAAAACTATGGCCCCTGGGTCTACTTTAATCATATTACAAATACCAAAAATACCTTGCTGAAATTTCATTATTTTTATTTTACTTTTCAATTTATATATCTACTACTATTAGATTTAATCCCCGCAATTAACGAGTACAAGGGGATTGACAACCATCTCTGTCCGCGTTGGCTGCAAGTATTTGCTCTGGTGTGTATAGGTGCTCTTGACGGGCATTTTCATGAGTCTCATATTGGTTTGATAACCTTGGTTCTCTAATGAGTGAAATACTATTCGCTAGTATATTGCTTCACCCTTCCTCTTCGGGAAAAATCCCATTGTGTATCAGGAAATGTGGTGCACCCTTGTAGGGAAGTTAAACTATTCGAATAGTCATGTCCATGGTAACATGAAGACTTGGAGTTGTATCCCGACCTCTTAACTAAAACTAGGTTCTTTATAAAGCACACTTAGATAACAGACAATTACCCCGAAGACCGCTTTCTCACAGGGTGGCGCAGAGAGAATCTCTGTGTAGGATTATTGCTATACGTATGTACAAGTTGATACCAAATACACTCCTCTCTTCTACTACTGAAAGATGTAGTCTTTGATAGGATTAGCTTCTCCCCCTTATTATGGCATTTCTGTAGTTTAGTCCACATAAGTTACCCCATTCCTTTGATACCGATGCATATCTAGTATAGACATGATGTAAGTCTTGCAAGTACTTTGGATGAGTACTCACCGTTGCTTTGCTACTCTTTTCATTCGACCCGGTTGCTTCAACAGCTGGTAGCACTGCTGATGTGTGTTACCCCGATGGTGCTTACTACGTGGACACTGACTACCAGGAGTATTCTAGAGGTTCGAGGTAGGAGGCCTTTGCTGCTTGTGAGTTGCGTTCGGATTTCCCCGAAGAGGATAGGATGATGCAGTACAGTAGAGATACGCATTTCCCTCATTTAAGAACCAATGTTATCAATCTAGTAGGAGAACCACGCGAAACCTCGTTAGCAGCACCTACACACAAAAGAGCAAATACTTGCATCCAATGCGATCAAGGGGGTTGTCAATCCCCTTAGCGGTTATTTGCAAGGCTCAAATCTAATAGTGATAGATAGATAAATCAAACACAAATAAAATGATAGTAAATAAATTGCAGCAAGGTATTTTTGGATTTAATATATGATAAAGGTAGACCCGGGGGCCATAGTTTTCACTAGAGGCTTCTCTCTCAAATAAAAAGCATAAGGTGGGTAAACAGATTACTGTTGGGCAATTGATAGAAAAGCGCATAGTTATGACGACATTCAAGGCAATGATCATGTATATAGGCATCACATCCGAGACAAGTAGACCGACTCCTGCCTGCATCTACTGCTATTACTCCACCCATTGACCGCTATCCAGCATGCATCCAGGGTATCCATGTCCTCGACCTCCTCAGAGGCGCAATCCAGCATAACAGTTAAGTCCTCGATAGTGGCTACTAAGTGGGTGGGATGTAAAATTCCCCCTGTGGCCTGCCTCCAGTCCGATCCGATTATAGACCAAAGACGACCCATCTGCGATGCTTATCGACTGCATCCGATCTAATGTCTCGTTTAACAGCGAGAGATCGGCCGGACTCATCTTGTGGTATCTTTCAAAGTTAACCTCCAGTGCGACCGCACAGAGGGCGCGCTTGGCCAGGGCTGACTCCTGGTTCTCTGATTTAGAGGTCGGACCCGAGCTCAAAGCCAGATCCGAGGTAAAGATCGGCTCGGAGGTGGGGTAGAGAAGAAGGTTCAAAGTGAAGCTTTGAGATTCGTGGGTTCCTTAGGTGAGGCTGAGAACCCAGTAAAGATCCAATCGCCCCGGGCGTCAACGACGTACTCTAGGTTGTTTAACTTGATCTCCTGCTCAGGGGCGAAGTTGTCGATTCGGTCAAGGTGATCGGTCGAATTGGCGTGTAGAACGATGTTGCCGAACGCGAATAGCTAGCTGGGGACAAAGATATCCCCGGCGCTGATGCCATCGTTGATGACTAAGCGAGCCATCGATCCTTCGACGATCCCACAACAGAACTATCAATGAAAGCACCAATGTCTTTGTCAAAACCGGCGTATCTCGGGTAGGGGGTCCCGAGTTGTGGATCTTGGATCAATGGGAAAAAGTGAACGCATGGACAATATTTACCCAGGTTCGGGCCCTATCGAAGAGGTAAAACCCTACGTCCTGCTTGATTATATTGATGTGTATATGATGGTTACAGAGTTGATCTACCTCGAGATCGGATGAATAAACCCTAGATGAGTAGGATGATGGTTCTTCTGTCCTCTATGGACTAAACCCTCTGGCTTATATAGACACTAGGGATACCTAGGGTTACACATGGTCGGTTGCTATCAGGGAATAAACATGTCGATTCTACCATCTTGACTTGGAGGACACACCAAGGCTTCAGAGGTTTCCTTCCTGAACACGGAGTCGCCTATAGCTTGGCCTTCCAATAATAGTGGCCCAACTGTCCAGCCCATAAGAGATAGACCGACATCCTGAGGACCCCTTAGTCCGGGACACCCTCACTAGGGGCGCGCCCCCAGGCTTGTGGCCCCCTTGTGGACTTTCCCATCTCCGTTTTCCTTAAAAGTTACTTGTCCTGCATGAAAAAATTCGTTATATATATTTCCCGAGGTTTTGACTACCATATCACAGAAATATCCCCTATTATTGTTTCGTGTTGTTTTCTATCAGATCTATCAAACCAAGCATCATGTCTTCTCCCTCCTCCAAGAACGTAGAAGACGATGCTTGGCTGCTGACGATGGAGCTAAGGAGAGATGGAACCAAAGAGGACAATGGCAACGAGGAGAAGATCAAAGAAGTTGTAAACAACCATGTTCACTAAGGAGGAGAAAACTGCAAAGGAGGGAGATATCCTTCAACCCTTTTATGAACGTCTCTCCTCATCTGAAATTGAAGCCCTAAGGATCTTTGAAACGATTTGTGTTCAAATACTTATTTCACTCATGAAGTTATCTTGTTGGAGGAGCAAAACATCAGCCTTCAGAACATCAATCGAAAATTGGAGTATCTGCTAAGGTTGAAGGACAACCTTACCACTTCATCATCACCTAAGAAGGAGACTTGAGCACATGGGTATGGGCACTCCCCTTGGCTTGCGCCAAGCTTGGGGGAGGTGTCCCGGTATCGTATCACCGCCACTTTTATTATCTTTACCTATTTTAGTTTGATCCTTAGTTCTTCCGTGATTTAGTTGAATAAAAGTTTAGTATGATCTTTTTTCGAGTGCTAGTTTCATGATCTATCTATCTATGCAATCGAGTTGAGAGTTGTATAGTAAAGAGTAGTTTGATTTTTTTGCTTCTTTACTTTTATGTTTCAATCCTAGCAATGAAAATAATGAAAAAGATCATATGCTAATCTTATGGAAAGTAATGACATCACATAAGGAAAAGTATAAGTAGTAAAATTTATTGAAAGTCGACAAACATAGCATTGGTCAATGATGCAATTCATGAGAGAATTAATAAGGGAAGAGAAGATTCACATGCAAATATACTATCTTGGGCATCTTTTATGATTGTGAGCCCCCATTAAGTATTTTATGGCAAATTGTTGATGTTGGACAAAGAAGACAATGTAATGAATTGTGTTTGCTTATATTTACATAGAAGTTATATTTTCATAGATCCCCAACATGTGGTGCTTTCCCAATATCTTTGCTAACTAAAAATCTACACCAAGTAGAGATACTGCTTGTGCATCCAAAAACCTTAAACCCAGTTTCATGTCATGAGAGTCCACTACAACCACCTATGGATTGAATAAGATTCTTCAAGTAAGTTGTCATCGGTGCATAAAGCAATAAAAATTGCTCCTAAATATGTTTGATCTTTTATTGTAAGGGAAATACGCGTTGTACAAACTTGTGATGGCAAAGTAATAAAAGTGACGGACTACATAATAAAAGTTGCTATCATAAGGGGCAATACAACGTGACGTTCCTTTGTATTAAGAGGTTTTGCATCCAAAAACAAAAAGCGCATGGCAACCTCTGCTTCCCTCCGCGAAGTGCCTATCTTTTACTTTAATGTATTTACTATTTACGCAAGAGTCAATAGTGTCCTCCTCTATGCCATTTTATTTTTATCTTTCATAAGCATCATGTGGTGGGGAAAGATCTAGACACATATATCCAGTTGGATATGAGTGATCATGAGTTATTACTGTTGACATCACCCCTGAGGTGAATAAGTTGGGAGGCAAAATTATAAGCCTCTGTCTTTCTATGTGTCTGGCTGAAACTTTTTGCTCCATATATATGTTGCGAGTGTTAGCAATCATAGAAGGCTAAATGATGGTTGAGTATGTGGACTTGCTAAAAAGCTCCGACATGAGACCTTTCCTAAAACCATGATGAATTGCAATTGCATTGTTGATTGAGAACATAGTTTGTGAGTTTTCAAGAAAGTTTATGCCTTATACTTCGTTGTTGTGATGAATTGTTACTTGCTCGTGAGAATTTATATGATAATGAATATTGCTTTTTTGTTAATGATCATGATGCTCCCATGTCCGTATTTTAATTTTTTATCGACACCTCTCTCTCTAAGCATGTGGTCATGATTATGGACTTCGGCTTTCGCTTGAATACAACCGAGGTCTAAGCTTGGGGAAGTAGATACGCCCATTTTGCATCATGTTTTTATGTCAATATTTATTGCATTATGGATTGTTATTTCAATTTATGATACAATTCTTATGTCTTTTCTCTCTTATTTTGCAAGTTTCACATAAAGAGGGAGATTGCCGGCAGCTGGAATTCTGGACCGGAAAGGGCTATATCGGAGGCATTTTTTCTGAACATCTCCAAATGAGCTGAAAATTGATGGAGAATTATTTTGGAATATACTAAAATTAATGGCGAAAGAAGTATCGGAGGGGGGGGGGGGCACCAGGCAGCCACAAGCCTGGGGCGCGCCCCCATGGCTTGTGGTGATCCTGGCAGGTTTCCGGGGCCCATCTTCTGGTATATAACCCCATTCACCCTAGAAAAAAAACAATAGGAAGGTTTCGGGATGAAGCGCCACCGTCTCGAGGCGGAACCTGGGCAGGAGCACTTTTGCTCTCTGGCGGAGTGATTCGACGGGGAAACTTCCCTCCGGGAGGGGGAAATCGAAGCCATCGTCATCACCAACGATCCTCTCATCATGGGAGGACCAATCTTCCTTCATCAACGTCTTCACCAGCACCATCTCGTCTCAAACCCTAATTCATCTCTTGTATTTAATCTTTGTCTCAAAACCTCAGATTGGTACATGTGGGTTGCTAGTAGTGTTGATTACATCTTGTAGTTGATGCTTGTTGGTTTATTGGTGGAAGATCATATGTTCAGATCCATTATACTATTCAATACCCCTCTGATATTGAACATAAATATGTTTTGTGAGTAGTTACGTTTGTTCTCGAGGACATGGGAGAAGTCTTGTCATAAGTAATCATGTGAATTTGGTAATGATATGTATGTTGTTGTTTCCCTTAGTGGTGTTATGTGAATATCAACTACATGGCACTTCATCATCTTTGGGCCTAAGGGAAAGCATTGTGGAGTAGTTATTAGATGATGGGTTGCTAGAGTGACAGAAGTTAAACCCAAGTTTATGCGCTATTCCGTACGTGACTAATTTGGATCCATATGTTTCATGCTATGGTTAGATTATTCTTAATTCTTCTTTCATAGTTGCGAATGCTTGCGAGAGGATGTAATCATAAGTGGGAGGCTTGTTCAAGTAAGAACAACACCCAAGCACCGGTCCACCCACATATCAAATTATCAAAGTAACTAACGCGAATCAAACAAACATGATGAAAGTGACTAGATGAAATTCCCGTGTGTCCTCAAGAACTTGCTTATTATAAGAGACCTTTCCGGCATCTCCTCTGCTATAAAAAGGATTGGGCTACCTTGATGCACCTTTGTTACCGTTACTATTACTTGCTCATTACAAATTACCTTGCTATCAAACTATCTGTTACCGACAGTTTCAGTGCCTGCAGAAAATACCTTGCTGAAAACCACTTGTCATTTCCTTTTTGCTCCTCGTTGAGTTCGACACTCTTACTTATCGAAAGGACAATGATTGATCCCCTATACTTGTGAGTCATCAAGAACACGACAGCATGACAAAGATCGGTGCGGACGGTGGCGTTCCCACGCCAAGGGAGGCGGCGCGAGGCATACCACGGGAAGTCAACGCGTGGGGATGGCAGAGTGGACCGCGGGCTGCAGCGCTGGGGCCTGAAGGGGCGATGAAGCGGCAGCTGGCGGGTCGGGGCGACGACGGGAATACCTTGAGGTGGTGGCAGTGACCTTGTGCCGCGACGCTACGACCCGAAGGGGCGGCGCAGTGGCGGAGCGCAAGTCGGTGCAACTGCGGGGATGGCCTCTGGCGGCAATGGAGACCGCGTGCCATGCTCGCTATGGCCCTATAGGCCGACACAACTACAACGCGAGGGTCGGTACAGCCGTGGGGACGACCTAGATAGGACGGCCTCGGGGCGGCAGTAGACCGCGAGCCGTGACACTATGGCCCGAAGGGGCGACACAGCGGCGGCATGCGGGTCGGTGCAACCGCGGGGAGAACCACGGGGCGGCGGTGCTGCGGTCCGACGGGATGCTCGATCGGTGTAGGGGCGCGCTGTACTCTGGACGGTCATCACGGGACCTACGAAGGCGCGCGCAACTGACAGGCCAGGTCGGTCACATGGCGTAGATGAGGCGGATCGCAGCAGCGGGCGGGTGATCAATCCAAGCGCGCGTGAGGTCGGGGACGCCGCTCGATGGAGGGTGGTGGTGGAGTCCAGGCTGAAACAGGCGACGACGACTGGCATAAGACAACGTGCAGACGAGTGCGCCATCGGTGACGTGCGGGGGCCAAAATAGCGTCGGTGCCCTGGCAGCGATGCCCGAGCGGCTAACGCATAAGTGGCACCCGATTGGCCGGGCCCGGAGCGGCAAACACAACATCGTGCAGATGCGGCCGTACATACACGGCGGAGGCGGGAGGTGATGCAGGAGTCCCGGTCCAAGCAGGGCGATGACGACCAACTAGGGTTTGTCCGCCGGTCATGTTGACCACCTGCCCTAGAGAGTCTTTTTTTTCTGATCCTTTGCTCGGGGGTTTCTCTCTCTCACTGGTCACTTTGATTAGCGTTTACTCTTTAGTTTTTCAATCTAAGATCGGTTTGCATCGCTCGTCGCCGCTGTCGACCCGCGTGCGCCTCTACTCCGACACCGGCGCGACACTCGGCCTTTTCTCCGACCCGGCGGCCTCGCGCTACGCGACGGCCCGTCACGGCCGTCGTTCACGCCTCTGTCCGCCCGTCGCTATAAGCCGGCCGTCGCCGCCCTGCTACGACCGGGACTCATGTAACATCCCCCCGATGGTCGTGACAAGACAAGGTGGAATAAATCTAACGCGATCTTATGTTTTCTAGATAAACATTATACTCGACAACAAGTACTCTTCCATCGTTCATGAATATAAGATGTTTTAGTTTTTGTGTGAATCGGATGTATATAGACATGGTTTAGTGTGTTTGTTCACTTGTTTCAATCCTTATGTAGTGTATATATTAAAAATATGTAAAACATCTTATATTTGCAAACGGAGGGAATACATAACACATATTAATATGAAATATAGAAACTACTGTACATTATAAAATTATTACCAGCTACTAATACATTTTATAAATTGAAAAAGGAAATCAGCGAGGCTTCGCCATTTTTCATTTTCGGTCCTCCAGCCTTGCAAGCGCTCGCTAATAAACGGCAGGCACTAATCTCGGGGACGCGCAACGTGGGGGAGCGGGGAGCGCGAGGGACGAAGGAGGGGCAGGGCGAGACCTTCGGGGAGACTCCCACCCATACCGCGCCACCGAGCGAGCGAGATCCCGCCCTTTCCCCTTCTCCACCCACCCGCCCTGCCGGACCCGATCCCGATCTGATCTCGCCGCCGCCGCCGCGCGCCGGACAAGATGGCCCCCGTGTCGGCTCTGGCCAAGTACAAGCTGGTCTTCCTCGGCGACCAGTCCGTCGGCAAGACCAGCATCATCACCCGCTTCATGTACGACAAGTTCGACAACACCTACCAGGCACGGCCCCTCCCCATCCCCCAATCCCGCGCCTGTTGCCTGTTTCAGTTTCTTTCCTCTGTTTTGCCGCTTCCTCTCCTCGAGCCGGGATGGTTGGATCTATCCATGTCATCGAGGCGAGATCCGGCCCGACCGAGCGTTTCAATCTGACCCTGTGAACGGGAGATTAGATCTGTTGATCGGGTGCGTAGCATGTGTGTCCAGCTCTTCTTGATTTGGGGCTTGGGGCGATCCATGGTTACAGTATTTGAGACTTGTGCATCTGCTATTTTACAACCTTTGTCCGTGATGTATCACGGAGCGACGAAATGCTCATGATCCCTGGCTGAGGAAGTTGAATTGGCGTGTGGCCACTGCAATCTTATTTTCTGTGTGATTTGGAATTTAATGCATGAGAAATTGTCCTGCCGTCAATGGTGTCTTCCCAGGATCACAGCGTTGTTTGGTGACAAATGTGCCCAGGCTGCTCGGCCTAGCTTTGACTTGCTGGAGAATTCTGGCGGATGTAACGTAGGGAATTCTAGCTAATACGTACGAGTTGTTTCAATGCCACTTTGCTACCTGAGAAAGAGAGAGGTACCATGACGCCTGTGATTCCAGACGGAACCTTTTGCTAATTCTAGGAGTTCACTATGATACCTGCGAGCCCAATTAGATATGGAATGTTTGCCATTTCTATGACTTAAAGACCTTCAACGCAGTGTAGAATATATGCACAATCTGAACTCTTAACTAACATTGAGCCTCTTCATATGTATATCGGTATACTTACAACAGACTTGGTTTTCCTGGTGAACAATGATGTCTTGTTAACATTGTGCTGTATTATTGTGGGAGTGACGATCAGTTGTTCTGATTCTATTTTCCTGTAACGTACTTCATAGATAAAATGTCTGCTTATAATAATGTATCTAAGTTAATTTCATATGTTATGTTCTTCCCTAAACAGGCTACGATTGGTATTGATTTCCTGTCGAAGACAATGTACCTTGAAGATAGAACTGTGAGACTCCAACTCTGGTATGCTCACATCTGTTACCTCATTACTGACAGACTGTTCTGTCCATTGGAGTGCTGATCATTGTCATATGTATTTTTGTTCTTTATTTTCAGGGATACAGCTGGTCAGGAAAGATTCAGGAGTTTAATTCCAAGCTACATCAGAGACTCTTCAGTTGCTGTTATTGTATTCGATGTTGCAAGTATGCTCTCTCTCTCTCTCATAAATATTTTCTTCATCAAATAATGATTTCTGATGACGCAAAGTTGCAAATTTTACTGGCATCACCCTTATTTATTTTTGTTTCATGCTTCAGGCAGGCAGTCTTTCTTAAACACGTCGAAGTGGATTGAGGAAGTTCGCACTGAGAGGGGCAGTGATGTCATTATTGTGCTTGTTGGGAACAAAACTGACCTTGTGGACAAGAGGTGAGAGTGTGGTTCACATTGCTATCCATTCAATGAGTGCACTATATTTGAGTATTTCCATTTGTTACTACTTGGTCACATGTGATATCCTATGTACTCTCCAGATGTACCAAAATTTGCAGTTCTATTGTTTTGTGTAACTTTTGTTACATGTTGTGAGTGATACTAGCGTAGTTAAGCATAACAAATATGTGAAGCAAAATTAACTAGCACTATTCTGATTATTCTGCTTTGAGTACAACAGATTGTACTCTCAGTCTGATCCACTTGTCGTTTTATTTAAGCAAACTGCCTTTTTGTTTTATTCAGAGTTTCAGACGCATCATGGTGCGTGAATTTATCGCATGTGTTAAATATGGTCAGAACCTCAATTTTCATGGCCTTGTTAATTGGAGATATACAATTCTTTGCAGGCCACATGATATTTGTGTGATCCTTCACCGTCTCACTGAGGGATTAGGCATTTAAGGAACTAGATGATACCCCGCACGTTGTTCTGGGAATATTTGCATTATATTTTGATGATATTTGATTTGTATGGAATGTGAATAGTAATACTATGAAAACTAAAAAATTGTAAATTCAGATGCTTTATTGTGTTTGATTAATGTATTGTAAAATATTTATTAAATATCTCATTTATGTTTGCATGTTGAGATGGACATTTTCTTATGCATGAATACATGTTGTGGTGGTCCTTTTGCCATGCATGTTGCTTGATGATGTGGCATGCTTGCATGTTGAGAGAAATATGTTAGTGGGGGCTAGCTATTTAGATATAGAAGATTTCCCTTGATGTTGTAGTATGACTGAAGTACAAAGTGTATTTATAACCTTGTGGGCGTTGAATTTGTCCCCACATTCCAGAGAAGTCCAAATTGAACCATGTTCCATAAAACATGTTATCCCCCCCTCCCCCCCAACACACAGACACACGCACAAATAATGTTGAAAATCAGTACATCCTTTGACTTGACATCCGGTTGAGTTTGATTTGTTGGGTCAAGTAAGGCAACGAGCGAGCAACCACCTTATACAGGGAGACAAGAAGTTAAGGGAGAAAGAGTGCAATTGTAATATTACTGGCATGGGGTCGATTCAGATGGAACATGTAAACAGAGTGTAAATGAGCTATTTTTTTTCTTAGCTACATTAGCTAAATCACCAATGGTTTTGGATCTCCTTTGTTTGTAAAGTACTAATATGATTGTCACAAATGTTACTCACCTATCTTGCTTAATTTTTATTGCTATCTTGTGCCACAGGCAAGTATCCATTGAGGAAGGGGAAGGCAAGGCAAAGGACCTCGGTGTGATGTTTATTGAAACCAGTGCTAAAGCTGGTTTTAACATTAAGGTGTGCCTTAAAAATGGATATTTTCATTTCATTTAATAAAAGCTGGCTTCATGTTGGTCATAGTATTTTTCTTCTTGAACTCAAAAGCAGCGGAATAGGGTTATTCTCATGAACTGGTCACATGACATTACTTTCTGCTTGTTTTGTATTAACACAAGCACAATTTCTTGACCAGGCTCTGTTCCGCAAGATTGCTGCTGCACTGCCTGGAATGGAGACCCTTTCATCAGCAAAGCAGGAAGACATGGTTGATGTGAACTTAAAGTCCAGCAATGCTAACTCATCTCAGTCGCAGGCACAGGCTGGGGGATGCAGTTGTTAGCTCCAGTCCCCAACACTCGCAGCTCATGATGTCAAAGATCCCATGCCCATCAAACAGCAACCCTACCTTACTGCTTCCCTCTCGGTCTCAGGAGGATTGATTGTCTCACGGCAGTTGAGTCCATGATCCAAGTCAATGAACGAGAACCATTTCGTTGGAAAGATACGTTTTTATGTGTTCTTAGTATTTTGTCAGTGGCCTAAGCTAGCAACAGTGTATAGTTGGGTTGGCACTGTGAACTCCTATCGCTCGGCTGAGTATTAGAGTAAGTGATTGGTTTATGTTTCAACCTATATTTACATCGCCCATCTTGTTGCAGTCAGCCCGAGTCCTGTGTTTTTCTATGGTGTACTGAATATATATATATATATATATATATATATATATATATATATATATATATATATATTGGAATTTCTGTAAGCTAATAAGTCCTGTGTTACTCCAGGTATTTGAGCACTATAGTGCTTGGTTTATGGTTCCAATCACAGATAGCCAGGCCTACCGAAAATGAATTCACATGAAATTCATCCTTCCGTTATTGACAATTGTCGGGCTGGATACAACAATTGCTACGCCTGCGGATAAATTTTCCCAAATAATGATAAGCATCACACTGGCACGTAGTAATACCACCCTGAAGTTTTTATAACTAAAATTGCCATCAAAAAATAAAACGACCCCCTCCCCCCTCCCCCCCCCTTTCCAAAAAAATTTGAAAATTGCCATCTAAACAGAAAGTTGCCATGCTTTATAACTAAAATTGTCATCAAAAAATGTGACGGAATTGCTTCATGTCACACGTGTGACACTTATCAGGTCCTAAATTTTATGAGAACTAACTTACAAACTGGTGTGGCCCTTTTTAGTTTTTGGTTAGAAATTCAGGAGGGAGAGAGAATACTGGTTGTAGTTGCTCAGTGATCAATATTTAAAACGAATCAAAACTCAAAATGTCCGTTCTGTTTACTAGAGGTATATTCCACTACCAGCAACATGAGAGCTGTGATAATCCCCACGTTGCATCTATGGTGGTACCGGCAGAAAGACTAAGCATCTACAATCGAGGTTGCCGAATCCGGATGCGTCGGGTTCGTCCACATGCAGTGACCAGGCAATCGTCAAACTTCCTCATTCACGTATGTGTATCTCGTATTCGATACATTATATCCAAACATAAATATGCGGCCTCAATAGAACTATGCAAATCATCAAACCGGCATAGAAACGGACATAGAAATGCGCATTTTGATCGCGAAAGATCTTCAAAAGACCGCCACAGTTCACATAATTCACCTAAACGACAGACAAGTCTAAACTAATTACTAAATACTTGAAATTAAAGACAGATGCCTGAGACTCACCACTTCCTCGCCGGCCCTTTGCCCTTCTGGTCGCTGGCGCTGCTGTAGGAGTCCACGACAGCAGGTGGGTCATCGGAGCTGTCGGAGTCAGAGTCGTCGGAAAAAGAGGAAATGACGATGTAGACATTCAGCTGTCAGACAACTCGGTCCTGCTTCTTCTTGAGCTTGGCCACCCTCGCCGCCTCTGCCGCTGCCTCTGTCGCCTCGTGCTTGGACTGCTCAATGCCTAGCTGGAGCGCCTTGGCGTTCTTCCTCCGGAGCCGGCGAGCATCCACCTTCGTCATCGTCAGTGACCGCCGATACACCCACGCGAGGAGCCGCTCCTCCTCGTCGGGCACCGTAGGCAACCCGCGTCGTCGGCAGGAAGACTGTGCGACGACATTCGATGCGGCCGCCCACTCCCTTGCCCACTGCCTTTCTCGGTGGGCGGCGCGCACCTATGATTCTGACATCTGTGTCCGCAGTGCCGGCGAAGCAGGCACTAGAACCCACTGTTGCCCTTGCGGAGCAACTGCGGGCGAAGGAGGTGGTCGATTGAGGGGCAGTGTGGATTGAGCAGCCCGTGTAGAGCTGCGTGCGAGTTGCGCCAGTTGGCGACAGGTAATGGAGCAGATCTAGAACTGCCCCCATGTGTCCACCCGCGGCCGCTGCAACGCGATACAGAGGGCGAGCTCACGGCTGCCTCGCGGAGGAAAGCGCCCCAGTCAACGCCAGAGTCGTCCGAGCAGTTGCCGGAGCTCGACATTGTGCACGGAGATGGGATTTATTTGTGGAATTGTTTCATTAATATTTGAAATAATTTCGAGAGGAACTGGAAGCGTTTCGGGGTCACCGAAATGTTGGGGAACATAGTATTTCAAAAATATGCCTACGAACATGCAAGATCTATCTAGGAGAAGCATAGCAACGAGCGGGGAGAGTGTGTCCATGTACCCTCGTAGACCAAAAGCGGAAGCGTTACGTAACGCGGTTGATGTAGTCGAACGTCTTCGCGATCCAACCGACCAAGTACCAAACGCACGACACCTCCGTGATCTGCACACGTTCAGCTCGGTGACGTCCCTCGAACTCTAGATCCAGCTGAGGTCGAGGGAGAGTTTCATCAGCACCACGACGTGGTGACAGTGATGATGAAGTTACCGACGCAGGGCTTCGCCTAAGCACTACGACAATATGACCGAGGTGGAAAACTATGGAGGAGGGCACCACACACGGCTAAGAAATCAACTTGTGTGTCTATGGGGTGCTCCCTCCCCGTATATAAAGGAGTGGAGGAGGGGGTCGGCCGGCCTCATGGGGTGCGCCCCAAGGGGGGGGATCCTACTCCTACTAGGCGTAGGTTCCCCCCTTTCCTAGTTCAACTAGGAGGGGAAGGAAAGGGAAGAGGGAGAGAAGGAAAGGGGGGGCCGGCCCCCTCCCAATTCGGATTGGGCTTGGGAGGCGCGCCCCTCCACTTTATCGCCTTCTCCTCTCTTCCACTAAAGCCCATGAAGGCCCATTAACCCCCCGGGTACTCCGAAAAATGCCCGAACCTATCTGAAATCTTTCCGATGTCCAAACATAACCTTTCAATATATCAATCTTTATGTCTCGACCATTTCGAGACTCCTCGTCATATCCGTGATCACATCCGGGACTCCGAACAACCTTCGGTACATCAAATCAGATAACTCACAATACATATCATCATCGAACGTTAAGCGTGCGGACCCTACGGGTTCGAGAACTATGTAGACATGACCGAGACTCATCTCCGGTCAATAACCAATAGCGGAACCTGGATGCTCATATTGGTTCCTACATATTCTACGAAGATCTTTATCGGTCAAACCGCATAACAACATACATTGTTCCCTTTGTCATTGATATGTTACTTGCCCGAGATTCGATCATCGGTATCATCATACCTAGTTCAATGTCATTACCGGCAAGTCTCTTTACTTGTTCCGTAATGCAACATCCCGCAACTATCTCATTAGTCACATTGCTTGCAAGGCTTATAGTGATGTGCATTACCGAGAGGGCCCAGAGACACCTCTCTGATAATCGGAGTGACAAATCCTAATCTTGATCTATGCCAACTCAACAAACACCATCAGAGACACCTGTAGAGCATCTTTATAATCACCCAGTTACGTTGTGACGTTTGATAGCACACTAAGTGTTCCTCCGGTATTCGGGAGTTGCATAATCTCATAGTCATAGGAACATGTATAAGTCATGAAGAAAGCAATAGCAATAAACTAAACGATCAAAGTGCTAAGCTAACGGATGGGTCATGTCAATCACATCATTCTATAATGATGTGATCCCGTTTATCAAATGACAACTCATGTCTATGGTTAGGAAACTTAACCATCTTTGATTAACGAGCTAGTCAAGTAGAGGCATACTAGTGACACTCTGTTTGTCTATGTATTCACACATGTACTAAGTTTCCAGTTAATACAATTCTAGCATGAATAACAAACATTTATCATGATATAAGGAAATATAAATAACAACTTTATTATTGCCTCTAGGGCATATTTCCTTCAGTCTCCCACTTGCACTAGAGTCAATAATCTAGATTACGTTGTAATGATTCTAACACCCATGGAGTCTTGGTGTTGATCATGTTTTGCTTGTGAGAGAGGCTTAGTCAACGAGTCTGCAACATTCAGATCCGTATGTATCTTGCAAATCTCTATGTTTCCCTCCTTGACTTGATCGCGGATGGAATTGAAGCGTCTCTTGATGTGCTTGGTTCTCTTGTGAAATCTGGATTCCTTTGCCAAGGCAATTGCACCCATATTGTCATAAAAGATTTTCATTGGACCCGATGCACTAGGTATAACACCTAGATCGGATATGAATTCCTTCATCCAGACTCCTTCATTTGTTGCTTCCGAAGCAGCTATGTACTCCACTTCACACGTAGATCCCGCCACGACGCTCTGCTTGGAACTGGACCAACTGACAGCTCCACCATTCAATATAAATACGTATGCGGTTTGTGACTTAGAGTCATCCGGATCAGTGTCAAAGCTTGCATCGACGTAACCATTTACGACGAGCTCTTTGTCACCTCCATAAACGAGAAACATATCCTTAGTCCTTTTCAGGTATTTCAGGATGTTCTTGACTGCTGTCCAGTGATCCACTCTTGGATTACTTTGGTACCTCCCTGCTAAACTAATAGCAAGGCACACATCAGGTCTGGTACACAACATTGCATACATGATAGAACCTATGGCTGAAGCATAGGGAATGACTTTCATTTTCTCTCTATCTTCTGCAATGGTCGGGCATTGTGTCTGACTCAACTTCACAACTTGTAACACAGGCAAGAAACCCTTTCTTTGCTTGATCATATTGAACTTCTTAAAAACTTTATCAAGGTATGTGCTTTGTGAAAGTCCAATTAAGCGTCTTGATCTATCTCTATAGATCTTGATGCCCAATATATAAGCAGCTTCACCGAGGTCTTTCATTGAAAAATTCTTATTCAAGTATCCTTTTATGCTATTCAGAAATTCAGTATCATTTCCGATTAACGATATGTCATCCATATATAATATTAGAAATGCTACAGAGCTCCCACTCACTTTCTTGTAAATACATTCTTCTCCAAAAGTCTGTATAAAACCATATGCTTTGATCACACTATCAAAGCGTATATTCCAATTCCGAGATGCTTGCACCAGTCCATAAATGGATTGCTGGAGCTTACACACTTTGTTAGCACCTTTTGGATCGACAAAACCTTTTGGTTGCATCATATACAACTCTTCTTTAAGATATCCATTAATGAATGCAGTTTTGACATCCATTTGCCAAATTTCATAATCATAAAATGCGGCAATTGCTAACATGATTCGGACGGACTTAAGAATCGCTACGGGTGAGAAGGTCTCATCGTAGTCATGTAACACCCCGGATGTAACTTTCCCAATTTGTACTCCAACTCTTGCCGTTTCCGGCGTTAAGTTATATTTATTTCCTCGGGTTCGGGTTTTTGTCTCCGTGTATTGTTATCGTTGTCATGCATCTCATATCATGTCATCATGTGCATTGCATTTGCATACGTGTTCGTCTCATGCATTCGAGCATTTTCCCCGTTGTCCGTTTTGCATTCCGGCGCTTCGTTCTCCTCCGGTGGCCATTTCTAGCTTTCTTTCGTGTGTGGGGATTAAACATTTCCGGATCGGACCGAGACTTGCCAAGCGGCCTTGGTTTACTACCGGTAGACCGCCTGTCAAGTTTCGTACCATTTGGACTTCGTTTGGTACTCTAACGGTTAACCAAGGGACCGAAAAGGCATCGTGAGTGTTGCAGCCCAACACCCCTCCAATTTGGTCGAAAACCCACCAAACTCTGCTCCATGCTCTAGAGCGTTCGATCACGATCGCGTGGCCGAAAACCGCACCTCATTTGGACTCTCCTAGCTCCCTCTATGCCTATATATACACCCCCCATTCCAAATTCGGGATCCCCCTCGTCCCTAACCCTAAAATCCCAGATCCGCCGCCGCCGGACACGTCCGGACGGCGCCGGACACATCCGCTGCTCCCCGCCACCGCCACGTGGTGCCTCCCCATACGCCAGCCGCCTCCCTCCACGCGTCGGCCCGCCGAGCCCAGGCAGGGCCCCCGCGGCCCATCGGCGCGCGCCGCCGCACCGCTGCTCCCCGCCGCCGAGTGCCCCGCCGCCTGCGAGCTCCGCCGTGGCGAGCTCCCTCGCCGTTCGCGCCGCCCTAGCCGGCCCCGCTCTTCCCGCCGCCTTGCCGGTCGCCGTCCTCCGCCACCGCGTCGCTGGAGCCGCCCGCACCGCCCGCCGTCCGCTGCCGCCCCGCCCGCCGTCCGCCGCTCGCCGGAGCTCCGGCCGGATCCGATCTGGTCGGGTGGACCAGATCCACTAGCTCAGCCATCCAAACGACCCCGCCTCGCCCGGATCTCCTCGTCCCGGGTCCTCCTCGTCCCGGTTCCCGCGGGGTATAATTTTTTCTAAGTCCCAGAATTCCTGATCCAAGTTTCCATGTTCGCGGCTCCGTAACTTTGCAACCGTAGCTTAGATTCATGCATATAGTATATCAAAATTTTCATCTCAGAGAGTGCATCATTTAATTCCATTGCATCATTTTCATTTGAGCTCATCTTGATGCCCGAAATGCTGTTAGAAGAGGGCTACTTGAGTTAATTGTCAGATCTGTTACTCCGTTTAGCACTTTTGTCATTTTTGCCATGATTATTGTGTGCATGATATGCCCGTGAGTTCTTCATGTGTTTTGTTAAGGGTTTTGTCATCTATCCAGAGGTGCAACCTATGTATTTTTAGTATGTGTGTGGTGACTTGTGCAAGCTTGCAAAGTGAAGCACCCGGTAATTCTGTTTTCAGGGACTTAGTGATTTCACTAAGTACTGGGATTGTTTATCTCACGATGCCATATGTTCTTGTTGTTTCCTAGTGATCCGTGCCTCTTTTGAGGATGATCAGTAAGGGAGTTTTGTTAATCTTGTAGTGCTCTATCCATCCATGTCTTTGTTTGCAATTATGGAGCACCCTAGCTTGAGTCAATCGAGCTCTACTTTTGCTTCGTTGTGAATCTGGGCAGATCGTCAACTTGTTTGCGATTTTGCCAATATTATTGTAGTTGATCCGTGCATGCTATGCCATTGATCTTGCCATGTCTAGCTTGTATTTTGTGCCTTCTTTATGGGTGTATGCTTGTATTGTCATGACTTTCACCGTAGTGAGTGCATCGATCTCGTAAACATGCCTTCGTGAGTTATGTTTCAGCAAGTCCCAGTTTTCACTGTCTGAAAACTGATTATGTTTTTGCTATGTTCGTGTGCTTGTTAGTATATATTGTGATCCCTTTTGGCTCAAGGTCACTAAGGGACTTTTGTTAAGATTGTTGAGTAGCTCCATGCCATGTCTTTCTTTGTCATGTTCAGGTCCTGTAGCATGTTGTTTTGCTGCTCCGAAGAGGGCTATATGATCTGAAATTCCAGACAAGTGTTAATTTCACTAAGTCTGAGATCTGTTTGTCATTTGCGTTTTTGCCATGCTTGTTTGAACCTCCTAATGGATGAATTGGCCGTAGCTTAGTGCTAGACTTTTGTTAAGCATCTTGTGTGCATCCCTGCCATGTATTTTGTTGTCATGTTTGGGTGCTGTAGCATGTTCATCTCATTGCATTTAGATGCCTACTTGCTGTAAACCACAGACCGGTGTCATTTTTGAATCGCTTGCCATTTCCAAACCGTAACTCCGATTCTGGCGTTCTTTATATCGTTTTCAAGCGATTTCACCTCATCTTTCCAGTGGCACACTTGGAATTCCAAGTTGAGGCCAGGTTCATGCATTTCCTGTCATATCTTGCATTTTGCATCCAACATCGCATCCCGCATAGCATATCATCATTTCATCATATTGCTTGTTCTTGCACGTGGTTGATTGTATCCTTGTTTGTCTTGTTTGGGTAGAGCCGGGAGACGAGTTCGCTAACGAGGAGCCCGTTGAGTTTGCTCTTGAGGATCCAGTCAACTCTGACAACTGTGCAGGCAAGATGATCATACCCTCGAAATCACTACTATCTTTGCTATGCTAGTTTGCTCGCTCCTTTGCTATGCCATTGCTACGATGCCTACCACTTGCTTGAAAGCCTCCTAAATTGCCATGTCAAACCTCTAACCCACCTTTGTCCTAGCAAACCGTTGATTGGCTATGTTACCGCTTTGCTTAGCCCCTCTTATAGCGTTGCTAGTTGCAGGTGAAGATTGGAGGCCGTTCCTTGTTGGAACATCTTTTATTTACTTGTTGGGTTATCATTATATTGCCATGTTATCTTAATGCATCTATATACTTGGTAAAGGGTGGAAGGCTCGGCCTCTCGCCTAGTGTTTTGTTCCACTCTTGCAGACTCAAGGGTCATCTTATTTTAACCCCCCCGGGCCAGTGCTCCTCTGAGTGTTGGTACAAACTAGAGCCCTTTGCAGCGCCACCTCGGGGAAACTCGAGGGCTGGTTTTAGTTGTACGGATTGCTTATCTGAGTGTGCCCTGAGAAAGAGATATGTGCAGCTCCTATCGGGATTTGTCGGCACATTCGGGCGGTGTTGCTGGTCTTGTTTTAACCTGTCGAAGTGTCTTGAATTACCGAGAAACCGAGTCTGATCGGAACGTCTTGGGAGGAGGTCTATTCCTTCGTTGACCGTGAGAGCTTGTCATGCGCTAAGTTGGGACTCCCCTGCAGGGATTGAACTTTCGAAAGCCGTGCCCGCGGTTATGGGCAGAAGGGAATTTGTTAATGTCCAGTTGTAGATAACTTGAACCTTAATTAATTAAAATGAATCAACTGAGTGTGTTACCGTGATGGCCTCTTCTCGGCGGAGTCCGGGAAGTGGACACGGTGTTGGAGTAATGTTTGCGCAGGTTATTCTCTAGATTCTCGCTCATGCTTTGCCTCCTCTTCTCGCTCTCTTTTGCGAATAAGTTAGGCACCATACTTGCTAGTCGCTTGCTGCAGCTCCACTCATATTTTACCTTGCCACACCTATAAGCTTAAATAGTCTTGATCGCGAGGGTGCGAGATTTCTGAGTCCCCGTGGCTCACAGCTTACTATTACACCAGATGCAGGGCCTGATGATTCCCTCCAGGAGACGCGTATGAGCTCAAGTGGGAGTTCGACGAAGACTCTCAGTGATACTATGTTTCCTTTCCCGATGATCAGTAGTGGTGCCCAGTTGGGGGTGAACGGGACCGTGTCGCATGTTGGGTTCTCTTTTATTTTGGCGCCGTAGTCGGGCCATGAGTGTTTGGTTGATGTAATGTTATTTATGTACTTGATTGACGTGGCGAGTGTAAGCCAACTATGTTATCTCCCTTTTTATTATCATATTACATGGGATGTTGTGAAGATTTCCTAACTTGCGACATATGCCTTCAATGCGATTATGTCTCTAAGCCGTGCCTCGACACGTGGGAGCTATAGTCGCATTGAGGGTGTTACAAGTTGGTAATCAGAGCCTTCCCCGACCTTAGGAGCCCCATTGCTTGATCGTTTTTAGCGGTCGAGTTGTGTCTAGAAAAATGTTTTGAGTCTTTAGTAATTATATATCGGAGAGTTTAGGAATTCTTTTTACTTCCCAGTCTCCTCATCGCTCTGGTAAGGCATCCTGACGTAGAGTTTTGACTCTTCTCTTCTCAAATTTCACTAAATTTTTTCTTTAGGATCACGCGGGTATCTTGGAATCGTTCCGATGGTTTTATGATGAGAACATTGTCTTGGTGCCTCCTGTCAGGGGTTTAGTTGAAGTGTCCCGGGGAGTTGAGCTCTGAGGTGTTGTCATCATAATTTTATCGTTGCAATTCTGGAATACCTGAGTCTAGTACGCCGACATCGAAAATCTCTTTTATGCAGTTCGTTGGTGAGATAACCTCGACGCCACCCAGTACTGGGGCGGGAGTTCGGGAGTATCGCCATAACTTGTATAACGGATGCTTTTCGAAGGTTGAGGTAGATGGTTTCCAAAGGTTTCTTGGTTATGTATTGAAGGATGGATACAGCTGGATGTAGGATTTGCTAGTTTGGGTGAGATATTATGCTTCCCTTGTATCCCCAACACCTGATTGCATAACCGGAAAGGTTCGGGAGTTTCATAGGTGGGAATTCTAGTAGCTCTAGTTCTTCTTCCACGGATATTGGTTTGAGATTGGGATTTCTTACCGATTATTCGTTCTTGATCCGTACCTTGTTGATTTATTTCTCTACCTTAATTCTACGTGGCTTCTCAATTTATGGATATGTGACCATTTCAAGAGGAATGCATTCGTTCATTTTGTTCGGATGTGAAGACTATATGTTGCAATTTTCATTCCGTTGGATTCAGCTTCAATATTTGTCTATCAATGTGCTAATGGTGGTCAACCTCTTCAGGATGGCTCCTCCAACGCGCACGACTCCGAATCCTGATCCGCCACCACCTCCACCTCCTCCGGAGGCATGGCAAGCTATGATGGCCGCAACCAATGCAAACACACAGCTGATCATGCAAATTCTCCAAGAGCGCAATCAAGGCAGTCATGGGAATCAAGGCAGCAATCAGAGTCACTTTGCTACACTCAACCAGTTCCTTGCTAACGGGCCAAAGACTTTCAGCAATTGTGTTGAGGCAACCGATGCTGATGATTGGCTTGTGGATCTCTGCAAGCATTTCGAGTGCAGTAACGTCAGGCCTGAGGACTTTGTTAAGTTCGCTTCCTTCCAACTCAAAGATCAAGCTGCAGAATGGTTCGAGCAGTACAAGGACTCCAGAGGTGGACGTGTTATCACTTGGGATGATTTCCGTTGAGATTTTCGAGCTCATCATATTCCCCAGAGCGTGGTTGAAAGCAAGCGTGAGGAATTCCGCAATCTGAAGCAAGGCTCTTTGTCTATCTATGACTACAACAAGTTGTTCCAGAAGCTCGCCCGCTTTGCCAAGCAGGACGTCCCTGATGAGAAGAGCATGATTTACCAGTTCAGGGGTGGTCTCAGAGAAGAAATTCAGCTCGCTCTTGTTCTCTTTGAGCCCTTGAGATACGATGAGTTCTACAACATGGCACTGAAGCAAGAGGCTGCTCAGTTGAGGTGTGATGCTTCCAAGAAGCGAGTCAGAATGTTACTCCTTCTTCCTCTACTCAAGTGGCCAAGCAGCAGAAGTTTTGGCTTCCTCCTCCTCCGTTCCGTCAGCCGTTTCAGCAGAAGAGCAAAGGTGGCAGTGGTTCTTCCCACCCACCCAACCCTGGCTTTCAGAACAAGACTTTGTCTCAAGCTCCAAGATCGAGTGCTCTGTATCACCGTCCGCTTTCAGAGGTCACGTGCAACAAGTGCCAACAGAAGGGTCACTATGCCAACAAGTGTCTCAACCAGAGGCGTCTTCCTCCTCCTCCTGTCAGATCGGCAAGTACAGCTGTGGTCAAGCATAACCCCAAGCATGCCAAGGTCAATTTGATGAATGCAGCTCAGGCAGAGGACTCGTCAGATGTGATCATGGGTAACCTTCTTGTTAATGATATTCCTGCAAAAGTTCTTTTTGACACTGGTGCGTCGCATTGTTTCATCTCGAGACCTTTTGCATCTAAGCATGATTTTGTTACTCAAGTGTTGCCGAAGCCGTTGGCTATCGTCTCTCCGGCCCGTCAAATGACATCTCGAGTATGCGTTCCGGATGTTACTATCACTTTGGGTGACTATAAGTTCTTGTCCTCTCCAAATGTTCTTGGTGACTCGGATATTGATCTTATTCTCGGGATGGATTGGCTTTCTAAGCACAAGGCTCAGCTTGATTGTGCAGCCAGGCAGATTCAATTGACTCATTCGTCTGAGGATGTAATTGTCTTTGCCGCTCGGGATAATACTATCTGTCTGTTTTCTCTCAATGAGAAGGGTGAATTGGATGCCATCTCTCAAATTCCAGTCGTTTGCGAATATCAAGACGTCTTTCCAGAAGAGCTCCCAGGAATGCCTCCGCACCGGCCAGTTGAATTCGTTATTGATCTTGAGCCCGGTACGGAACCTGTGTGCAAGCGTCCTTACAAGCTCGGACCTGAAGAGTTGAAAGAGCTAAAGAAGCAACTCGATATGCAAGAGAAAATGGGTCTCATCCGGCCTAGTTCTTCTCCGTGGGGTTGTGGTGTTCTTTTTGTGAAGAAGAAGGATGGAACGGACCGACTTTGTGTTGATTACCGTCCAGTGAACAAGAATACCATCAAGAACAAATACCCACTTCCCAACATCAATGAGCTGTCCGAACAACTCAAAGGTGCTCAAGTATTCTCCAAGCTTGATCTCCGTATGGGTTATCACCAGATTCGCATTCGTGAAGAAGATATTCCCAAGACAGCATTCAGAACAAGCTTTGGTTCATATGAATACATTGTCATGTCTTTTGGCCTCGCCAACGCTCCTCCGACGTTCTCCCGCATGATGAACTTCATCTTCAACGCCTACACCAATGACTTCGTTTTGGTCTATCTCGATGACATTCTGGTTTTCTCCAAGAACAAGAAAGATCATGCCAAGCACTTGCGTTTGGTTCTCGATAAGCTCAGGGAACATCAGTTCTACGCCAAGTTCTCCAAGTGTGAATTTTGGCTCGATGAGGTTCTTTATCTTGGTCATATCATCTCTGCCAAGGGCATTGCCGTGAATCCTGAGAAGGTGTCTGCAATTGTGAATTGGGAACCTCCTCAGAACATGAAGCAACTCCGCAGTTTTCTCGGTCTCGCAAGCTATTGCCGAAGATTCATTGAAAACTTTTCCAAGATCGCGAAGCCTCTCTCAAATCTTCTCCAGAAGCACGTCAAGTACGTTTGGTCTCCGGAGTGTGATATTGCTTTCAACACTTTGAAAGAGAAATTGATCACTGCTCCAGTTCTGACTCCGCCTGATGAATCCAAGCCGTACGAGGTCTTTTCTGATGCCTCTCTCCAAGGTCTTGGCGCAGTATTGATGCAAGAGAAGAAAGTTGTTGCTTATACATCTCTCCAGTTGAAGCCTAATGAGAAGAACTACCCCACTCATGATTTCGAGTTGGCGGCAGTTGTGCATGCTCTGTTGACTTGGAGACATCTTCTATTGGGAAGAAAAGTGGACATTTTCACTGATCACAAGAGTCTCAAGTACATCTTCACTCAGCCTAATCTCAACCTCAGGCAAACTCGATGGGTCGAAATGATTCAAGAGTATAATCCGAGTATTGAGTACACTCCAGGCAAGGCTAATGTGATTGCTGACGCATTGAGCAGAAAGGCTTACCGCAACAGTCTGATTCTCAAGCCTTATCAATCCGAGCTTTGTGAAGCTTTCCGCAAACTTAATCTGCAAGTTGTTCCTCAAGGTTTCCTCGCCAACCTTCAAATCTCTCCTACCTTAGAAGATCAGATTCGCCAAGCTCAGCTTCTTGATGCTATGGTGAAAAAGGTGAAGATTGGGATTACCAAGAGTCAGTCCAAGTACAAGTGCTACCGCCTTGATGACAAGGACACTCTTTTTTTCGAGGATCGTATTGTTGTGCCCAAAGGTGACCTCCGTAAAGTGATCATGAACGAGGCTCACAATCCTCTCCTCTCCATCCACCCTGGGAGCACGAAGATGTATCAGGACCTCAAGCAAGCTTATTGGTGGACTCGAATGAAGCGCGAGATCGCTCAGTTCGTGAGTGAATGTGATGTCTGCAGAAGAGTGAAGGCAGAACACCAAAGGCCAGCAGGTCTCCTCCAACCTCTTGCTATTCCAGAATGGAAGTTTGACCACATTGAAATGGACTTCGTGACTGGGTTTCCATAGCCCAAGCGTGGCAATGATGCTATATTTGTTGTCATCGACAAACTCACCAAAGTGGCTCACTTTCTGCCTATCAAAGAGTCGATCACTGCACCTCAATTGGCAGAACTTTATACCTCTCGTATTGTCTCTCTGCACGGTATTCCTCAAGTGATCTCTTCATACCGTGGCAGCATCTTTACCTCGAAGTTTTGGGATTCTTTTCAGAAGGCCATGGGCACCAACATCCGCTTCAGCACAGCTTTCCATCCTCAAACAAGCGGTCAATTCGAGCGTGTCAACCAGATTCTTGAAGATATGCTTAGGGCTTGTGTGATCTCCTTCAGCATGAAGTGGGAGGATTGTCTTCCTTATGCTGAATTCTCCTACAACAACATTTTTCAAGCAAGTTCGGGCAAGGCCCCTTTTGAAATTCTGTATGGCAGGAAGTGCCGTACCCCTCTCAACTGGTCTGAAACCGGCAAACGTCAGCTTTTGGGTAATGACTTAATCACAGAAGCAGAAGAAATGTGCAGAGTTATTCGTGATAACCTCAAAGCAGCCCAATCCCGTCAGAAGAGCTACTATGATAGTAAGCACCGTGATTTGGCTTTCGAGATCGGAGATCATGTTTACCTCCGCGTCTCTCCTATGAAAGGTACTCGTCGCTTCGGTATCAAAGGGAAGCTTGCCCCCAGATACGTGGGACCTTTCAAGATTGTCAGCAAGAGAGGCGACCTCGCCTATCAACTCGAGCTTCCTTCAAACTTCGCAAATGTTCATGACGTGTTCCATGTCTCTCAGCTTCGAAAGTGCTTCAAGACTCCTGATCGCACCGTCAACTTTGAGGACATTGTGCTCCAAGAAGATCTCTCTTATCGTGAGCACCCAGTTGCTATTCTTGAAGAGACTGAACGCAAGACTCGCAACAAGTCAATCAAATTTCTCAAAGTCAAGTGGTCACACCATTCCGACCGTGAAGCTACCTGGGAACACGAGGATCACCTCCGTTCTGAGTACCCGGCGTTCTTTCAGTCCTAGATCTCGGGACGAGATCCTTTCGTAGTGGTGGAGTGTTGTAACACCCCGGATGTAACTTTCCCAATTTGTACTCCAACTCTTGCCGTTTTCGGCATTAAGTTATATTTATTTCCTCGGGTTCGGGTTTTTGTCTCCGTGTATTGTTATCGTTGTCATGCATCTCATATCATGTCATCATGTGCATTGCATTTGCATACGTGTTCGTCTCATGCATTCGAGCATTTTCCCCGTTGTCCGTTTTGCATTCCGGCGCTTCGTTCTCCTCCGGTGGCCATTTCTAGCTTTCTTTTGTGTGTGGGGATTAAACATTTCCGGATTGGACCGAGACTTGGCAAGCGGCCTTGGTTTACTACCGGTAGACCGCCTGTCAAGTTTCGTACCATTTGGACTTCGTTTGGTACTCTAACGGTTAACCGAGGGACCGAAAAGGCATCGTGAGTGTTGCAGCCCAACACCCCTCCAATTTGGTCGAAAACCCACCAAACTCTGCTCCATGCTCTAGAGCGTTCGATCACGATCGCGTGGCCGAAAACCGCACCTCATTTGGACTCTCCTAGCTCCCTCTATGCCTATATATACACCCCCCATTCCAAATTCCGGACCCCCCTCGTCCCTAACCCTAAAATCCCAGATCCGCCGCCGCCGGACACGTCCGGACGGCGCCGGACACGTCCGGACGGCGCCGGACACGTCCGCTGCTCCCCGCCGCCGCCACGTGGTGCCTCCCCATACACCAGCCGCCTCCCTCCACGCGCCGGCCCGCCGAGTCCAGGCAGGGCCCCCACGGCCCATCGGCGCGCGCCGCCGCACCGCTGCTCCCCGCCGCCGAGTGCCCCGCCGCCGGCGAGCTCCCTCGCCGTTCGCGCCGCCCGAGCCGGCCCCGCTCTCCCCGCCGCCTTGCCGGTCGCCGGCCTCCGCCACCGCGTCGCTGGAGCTGCCCGCACCGCCCGCCGTCCGCCGCCGCCTCGGCCGCCGGCCGCTGCCGCCCCGCCCGCCGTCCGCCGCTCGCCGGAGCTCCGGCCGGATCCGATCTGGTCGGGTGGACCAGATCCACCAGCTCAGCCATTCAAACGACCCCGCCTCGCCCGGATCTCCTCGTCCCGGGTCCTCCTCGTCCCGGTTCCCGCGGGGTATAATTTTTTCTAAGTCCCAGAATTCCTGATCCAAGTTGCCATGTTCGCGGCTCCGTAACTTTGCAACCTTAGCTTCGATTCATGCATATAGTATATCAAAATGTTCATCTCAGAGAGTACATCATTTAATTCCATTGCACCATTTTCATTTGAGCTCATCTTGATGCCCGAAATGCTGTTAGAAGAGGGCAACTTGAGTTAATTGTCAGATCTGTTACTCCGTTTAGCACTTTTTTCATTTTTGCCATGATTATTGTGTGCATGATATGCCCGTGAGTTCTTCATGTGTTTTGTTAAGGGTTTTGTCATCTATTCATAGGTGCAACCCATGTATTTTTAGGATGTGTGTGGTGACTTGTGCAAGCTTGCAAAGTGAAGCACCCGGTAATTCTGTTTTCAGGGACTTAGTGATTTCACTAAGTCCTGGGATTGTTTATCTCACGATGCCATATGTTCTTGTTGTTTCCTAGTGATCCGTGCCTCTTTTGAGGATGATCAGTAAGGGAGTTTTGTTAATCTTGTAGTGATCTATCCATCCATGTCTTTGTTTGCAATTATGGAGCACCCTAGCTTGAGTCAATCGAGCTCTACTTTTGCTTCGTTGTGAATCTGGGCAGATCGTCAACTTGTTTGCGATTTTGCCGATATTATTGTAGTTGATCCGTGCATGCTATGCCATTGATATTGCCATGTCTAGCTTGTATTTTGTGCCTTATTTATGGGTGTATGCTTGTCTTGTCATGACTTGCACCGTAGTGAGTGCATCGAGCTCGTAAACATGCCTTCGTGAGTTATGTTTCAGCAAGTCCCAGTTTTCACTGTCTGAAAACTGATTATGTTTTTGCTATGTTCGTGTGCTTGTTAGTATATATTGTGATCCCTTTTGGCTCAAGGTCACTAAGGGACTTTTGTTAAGCTTGTTGAGTAGCTCCATGCCATGTCTTTCTTTGTCATGTTCAGGTCCTGTAGCATGTTGTTTTGCTGCTCCGAAGAGGGCTATATGATCTGAAATTCCAGACAAGTGTTAATTTCACTAAGTCTGAGATCTGTTTGTCATTTGCGTTTTTGCCATGCTTGTTTGAACCTCCTAATGGATGAATTGGCCGTAGCTCAGTGCTAGACTTTTGTTAAGCATCTTGTGTGCATCCCTGCCATGTATTTTGTTGTCATGTTTGGGTGCTGTAGCATGTTCATCTCATTGCATTTAGATGCCTACTTGCTGTAAACCACAGACCGGTGTCATTTTTGAATCGCTTGCCATTTCCAAACCGTAACTCCGATTCCGGCGTTCTTTATATCGTTCTTTAGGAAAACTACTTTCCAATAAGGGAGCAGGTACAGTTACCTCATCAAGTTCTACTTTCCTCCCACTCACTTCTTTCGAGAGAGACTCCTTCTCTAGGAAAACTCCGAATTTAGCAACAAAAGTCTTGCCTTCGGATCTGTGATAGAAGGTGTACCCAACAGTCTCCTTTGGGTATCCTATGAAGACACATTTCTCCAATTTGGGTTCGAGCTTATCGGGTTGAAGCTTTTTCACATAAGCATCGCAGCCCCAAACTTTAAGAAACGACAACTTGGGTTTCTTGCTAAACCACAGTTCATATGGTGTCGTCTCAACAGATTTAGATGGTGCCCTATTTAACGTGAATGCAGCCGTCTCTAAAGCATAACCCCAAAACGACAGCGGTAAATCAGTAAGAGACATCATAGATCGCACCATATCTAATAAAGTATGATTATGACGTTCGGACACACCATTACGCTATGGTGTTCCGGGTGGCGTGAGTTGCGAAACTATTCCACATTGTTTCAAACGAAGACCAAACTCGTAACTCAAATATTCTACTCCATGATCAGATCGTAGAAACTTTATTTTCTTGTTATGATGATATTCCACTTCACTCTGAAATTCTTTGAACTTTTCAAATGTTTCAGACTTATGTTTCATCAAGTAGATATACCCATATCTTCTCAAATCATCTATGAAGGTCAGAAAATAACAATACCCGCCGCGAGCATCAACACTCATCGGACCACATACATCAGTATGTATTATTTCCAACAAGTCTGTTGCTCGCTCCATTGTTCTGGAGAATGGAGTCTTAGTCATCTTGCCCATGAGGCATGGTTCCCAAGCATCAAATGGTTCATAATCAGGTTCTTGCAAAAGCCCATCAGTATGGAGTTTCTTCATGCGCTTTACACCAATATGACCTAAACGGCAGTGCCACAAATAAGTTGCACTATCATTATTAAACTTATATCTTTTGGCTTCAATACTATGAATATGTGTATGACTACTATCAAGATTTAGTAAAAATAGACCACTCATCAAGGGTGCATGACCATAAAATATATTACTCATATAAATAGAACAACCTTATTCTCTGATTTAAATGAATAACCGTGTCGCATCAAACAAGATCCAGATATAATGTTCATGCTTAACACTGGCACCAAATGACAATTATTCAGGTCTAAAACTAATCCCAAAGGTAGATGTAGAGGTAGCGTGCCAACGATGATCACATCGACTTTGGAACCATTTCCCACGTGCATCGTCACCTCGTCCTTAGCCAATCTCCGCTTAATCCGTAGCCCGTGTTTCGAGTTGCAAATATTAGCAACAGAACCAGTATCAAATACCCAGGCGCTACTGCGAGCATTAGTAAGGTACACATCAATAACATGTATATCAAATATACCTTTCACTTTGCCATCCTTCTTCTCCGCCAAATACTTGGGGCAGTTCCGCTTCTAGTGACCAATCCCTTTGCAGTAGAAGCACTCAGTCTCAGGCTTAGGTCGAGACTTGGGTTTCTTCACTTGGGAAGCAA
The DNA here is from genome assembly GCF_056163025.1 of Triticum urartu. NCBI lineage: Eukaryota > Viridiplantae > Streptophyta > Magnoliopsida > Poales > Poaceae > Triticum > Triticum urartu. The sequence goes on from NC_141874.1 coordinate 308,647,245, forward strand.
CTTGCTTGCCATTCTTCTTGAAGTTCCCTTTCTTCCCTTTTCCCTTCTTCTTGAAACTAGTGGTCTTATTGACCATCAACACTTGATGCTCCTTCTTGATTTCTACCTCCCAGCCTTTAGCATTGCGAAGAGCTCGGGAATTGTCTTATCCATCCCTTGCATATTATATTTCATCACGAAGCTTTTGTAGCTTGGTGGCAGTGATTGAAGAACTCTGTCAATGACACTATCAACCGGAAGATTAACTCCCAGTTGAGTCAAGTGATTGTGGTACCCAGACATTCTGAGTATATGCTCACTGACAGAACTATTTTCCTCCATTTTGCAGCTGTAGAACTTATTGGAGACTTCATATATCTCAATCCGGGCATTTGCTTGAAATATTAACTTCAACTCCTGGAACATCTCATATGCTCCATGACGTTCAAAACGTCGTTGAAGTCCCAGTTCTAAGCCGTAAAGCATGGCACACTGAACTATCAAGTAGTCATCAGCTTTGCTCTACTAGGTGTTCATAGCATCTGGCGTTGCTCCTGCAGCAGGTTTGGCACTCAGCGATGCTTCCAGGACGTAATTCTTCTGTGTAGCAGTGAGGATAATTCTCAAGTTACGGACCTAGTCCGCGTAGTTTCTACCATCATCTTTCAACTTAGCTTTCTCTAGGAACGCATTAAAATTCAACGAAACAATAGTGCGGGCCATTTATCTACAACAACATAGACATGCAAAATACTATCAGGTACTAAGTTCATGATAAATTAAAGTTCAATTAATCAGATTACTTAACAACTCCCTCTTAGATAGACATCCCTCTAATCATCTAAGTGATCATGTGATCCATATCAACTAAACCATGTCCGATCATCACGTGAGATGGAGTAGTTTTCAATGGTGAACATCACTATGTTGATCATATCTACTATATGATTCATGCTCGACCTTTCGGTCTCAGTGTTCCGAGGCCATATCTGCATATGCTAGGCTCGTCAAGTTTAACCCGAGTATTCTGCGTGTGCAAAGCTGGCTTGCACCCGTTGTATGTGAACGTAGAGCTTATCACACCCGATCATCACGTGGTGTCTCGGCACGATGAACTGTAGCAACGGTGCATACTCAGGGAGAACACTTGTACCTTGAAATTTTAGTGAGAGATCATTTTATAATGCTACCGCTATACTAAGCAAAATAAGATGCATAAAGGATAAACATCACATGCAATCAAATAAGTGATATGATATGGCCATCATCATCTTGTGCCTTTGATCTACATCTCCAAAGCACCATCATGATCATCATCGTCACCGGCTTGACACCCTGATCTCCATCGAAGCACCATTGTCGTCTCGCCAACTATTGCTTCTACGACGATCGCTACCACTTAATGATAAAGTAAATCAATTACATGGCGATTGCATTTCAAACAATAAAGCGACAACCATATGGCTCCTGCCAGTTGCCGATAACTGTTACAAAACATGATCATCTCATACAACAAATTATATATCATCACGCCTTGACCATATCACATCACAGCAAGCCCTGCAAAAACAAATTAGACGTCCTCTACTTTGTTGTTGCAAGTTTTATGTGGCTGCTACGGGCTTCTAGCAAGAACCGTTCTTACCTACGCATCAAAACCACAACGTGGTATAGTGATTGCTTTTTGATCTTCAGAAAGAACCCTGTTCATTGAATCTGATTCAACTAAAGTTGGAGAAACTGACACCCGCCAGCCACCTGTGTGCAAAGCACGTCGGTAGAACCAGTCTCATGAACGTGATACCGCCGAATCAAGAAACAACTAGTGACGACAAGCAATATGTATATACCCACACCCACAACTCCTTTGTGTTCTACTCGTGCATATAACATCTACGCATAGACCTGGCTCTGATGTCACTGTTGGGAAACATAGTATTTCAAAAAAATTCCTACGAACACACAAGATCTATCTAGGAGAAGCATAGCAATGAGCGGGGAGAGTGTATCCACGTACCCTCGTAGACCAAAAGCGGAAGCGTTAAGTAACGCGATTGATGTAGTCGAACGTCTTCGCTATCCAACCGATCAAGTACCGAACGCACGACACCTCCACGATCTGCACACGTTCAACTCGGTGACGTCCCTTGAACTCTAGATCCAGCTGAGGCCGAGGGAGAGTTTCGTCAGCACGACGGCGTGGTGACGGTGATGATGAAGTTACCGACACAAGGCTTCGCCTAAGCACTACGACAATATGACCGAGGTGGAAAACTATGGAGGGGGCACCGCACACGGCTAAGAAATCAACTTGTGTGTCTATGGGGTGCCCCCGCCCCCTTATATAAAGGAGTGGAGGAGGGGGCTGGCCAGCCTCATGGGGTGCACCCCAAGGGGGGATAGGAGTAGGTTCCCCCCTTTCCTAGTCCAACTAGGAGGGGAAGGAAAGGGAAGAGGGAGAGAAGGAAAGGGGGGCCGTCCCCCTCCCAATTTGGATTGGGCTTGGGGGGTGCTCCCCTCCACTTGGACGCCTTCTCCTCTCTTCCACTAAAGCCCATGAAGGCCCATTAACCCCCCGTGGGGTTCCGGTAACCCCCCGGTACTCCGGAAAATGCCCGAACCTATACGAAACCTTTCCGGTGTCCAAACATAACCTTCCAATATATCAATCTTTATGTCTCGAGCATTTCGAGACTCCTTGTCATGTCCGTGATCACATCCGGGACTCCGAACAACCTTCGGTACATCAAATCACATAACTCACAATACATATCGTCATCGAACGTTAAGCGTGCGGACCCTACGAGTTCGAGAACTATGTAGACATGACTAAGACTCATCTCCGGTTAATAATAAATAGCGGAACCTGGATGATCATATTGGTTCCTACATATTCTACGAAGATCTTTATCGGTCAAACTGCATAACAACAAACGCTGTTCCCTTTGTCATCGGTATGTTACTTGCCCGAGATTCGATCGTCGGTATCATCATACCTAGTTCAATGTCATTACCAGCAAGTCTCTTTACTCGTTCCGTAATGCAACATCCCACAACTAACTCATTAGTCACATTGCTTGCAAGGCTTATAGTGATGTGCATTACCAAGAGGGCCCAGAGATACCTCTCCGACAATCGGAGCGACAAATCCTAATCTCGATCTATGCCAACTCAACAAACACCATCAGAGACACCTGTAGATCATCTTTATAATCACCCAGTTATGTTGTGACATTTGTAGCACACTAAGTGTTCCTACAATATTCGGGAGTTGCATAATCTCATAGTCATAGGAACATGTATAAGTCATGAAGAAAGCAATAGCAATAAACTAAACAATCAAAGTGCTAAGCTAACGGATGGGTCATGTCAATCACATCATTCTCTAATGATGTGATCCCGTTTATCAAATGACAACTCATGTCTATGGTTAGGAAAGTTAACCATCTTTGATTAACGAGCTAGTCAAGTAGAGGCATACTAGTGACACTCTGATTGTCTATGTATTCACACATGTACTAAGTTTCCGGTTAATACAATTCTAGCATGAATAATAAACATTTATCATGATATAAGGAAATATAAATAACAACTTTATTATTGCCTCTAGAGCATATTTCCTTCACGAAGGGTTTCATAGTTTATCAGGCAATACCGGGTATTACCAAATAATATATATGTGGAAAATGTTTCCAACGATGGTAAATTATATGTAAAAGACTCTAGTAATTGTTAGAGGGCTTTTATATATATAATTTAATGTCAATGGGCCTTAAAAGACCTAGTGGTGGAAGGCAACTTGGGCCACCAAGGCCAAGTGGAGGTGGCCCCCTTTCCTTGGAGGGGAGGTTGAATTGGAGTGGGGGAGGGTTTCCCTCCACCTAGGCAGGTGCACCAAGGAGGGAAACCTTCCCTCCTTGTGTAGCGCCCCTCCCTCTCCCTCCAACCTATATATACTAGAGGATTTTTGTCCAATGAGACAGAAGTTATGGAGCCTCCTCTAGTTCTTGTTGGTCCTAGTTGACTAATCAGAGCTAGAGCTACTTCCTCTAATCCTCATAATTAAAAGCCCTGTAACACCCATGATGCGACTATATCTCCCACGCGTCGAGGCACAACTTAGAGGCACAACCGCATGGTGGTTTTGTCGCAAGAGGGGTAATCTTCACACAATCCCATGTACTGAATAAGAGAGGGATAAAGAGTTGGCTTACAATCGCCACTTCACACAAATAACAAGTTAAACATACATCATCTAGAGTACAATCAAGGTCTGACTATGGAACCAAAATAAAAGAAGACAATCCCAAATGCTAGATCCCCGATCGTCCCAACTGGACACCACTACTGATCAACCGGAAAAGACACAAAACAACGATCAAGATCTTCATAGAGCTCCCATTTGAGATGGGTTGCGTCACTTGCACTTGTATCATCGGCACCTACAACTGTTTGGAAGTATCTATGAGTCACGAGGACTCAACAATCTCACACCCGCGAGATCAAGACTATTTAAGCTTATGGGTAGGATAAGGTAATGAGGTGGAGCTGCAACAAGCGCTAAGCAAATATGGTGGCTAACATACGCAAATAAGAGTGAGAAGAGAAGCAACGCAACGGTCGAGAAGCTAGAAGTGATCCTGAAACTACTTACGTTCAAGCATAATACAAGACCGTGTTCACTTCTCGGACTCTGCCGAAAAGAGACCATCACAGCTACACACACGGTTGATGCATTTTAATTAAGTCAAGTGTCAAGTTCTCTACAACCGGACATTAACAAATTCCCATCTGCCACATAACCACGGGCACGACTTTCGAAAGTTTAAACCCTGCAGGGGTGTCCCAATTTAGCCCATCACAAGCTCTCATGGTCAATGAAGGATATTCGTTCTCCCAGAAAGACCCGATCAGTCTCGGAATCCCGGTTACAAGACATTTAGACAATGGTAAAACAAGACCAGCAAAGCCGCCCGACTGTGCCGACAAATCCCGATAGGAGCTGCACATATCTCGTTCTCAGGGCACACCAGATTGTCCAAACTTCCGGTAGGCCAGCCCAGAGTTGCCCCTGGTGGCCACCGGCGGTTGACAGGTTGGACCAACACTCAGAGGAGCACTGGCCCGGGGGTTAAAATAAAGATGACCCCTGAGTCTGCAGAACCCAAGGGAAAAAGGCTTAGGTGGCAAATATTAAAAACCAAGGTTGGGCCTTGCTGGAGGAGTTTTATTCAAAGCAAACTGTCAAGGGGTTCCCATAAGACCCAACCGCGTAAGGAACGCAAAATCAAGGAACATAACACCAGCATGACGGAAATTAGGGTGGCAAGAGTGGAACAAAACACCAGGCAAAAGGCTGAGCCTTCCACCCTTTACCAAGTATATAGATGCATTAATTAAAATAAGAGATATTGTGATATCCCAACATAAACATGTTCCAACATGGAACAAACTTCAACTTCACCTGCAACTAACAACGCTATAAGAGGGGCTGAGCAAAAGCGGTAACATAGCCAAACAACGGTTTGCTAAGAAGGTGGGTTAGAGGCTTGACATGGCAATATGGGAGGCATGATATAACAATTGGTAGGTAGCGCGACATAGCGATATAACGTACAACTAGTAAGCAAAGATAGAAGTGATTTCGAGGGTATGATCATCTTGCTTGAAATCCTGCAAGGAAGAAGAACGAGTCCATGAAGAAGACAAACGGACATAGTCGAACGGATCCTCACAAACACGACGTTACCAAAACTAACAAGAAGAAGCAACACCGGAAAGGAGCAAACAACATGGTAAACACACTAGCATAAACATGGCATGATGCACAATCAAGTATGATGCATGTCCGGTTTAATGAGGCATGGCATGTCAAAGTGCACACACAAAACTACAAATTAAGTGGAGCTCAATATGCAATGAGTTGCATATTAACGAAAACACCACATTCAATTACTTAGTTCTCTCTCGTTTATGTACCCAACAATATTAAATGTTGTTAACCATGGCAAGAGGTGAAATATGAGTAAAATACACAGTTAGGCATTTTAGATGAGGCCGGAAACATCAAACAACAATTCCGGTAAATCCTCATGTGCATTAGCAATTTAATGCAACAACAATTTTAAACATTTTAAATGTTATTATCATGATGCGGATGACATGTGCAAGTTTTATGCATTTTTTGTTAAAAGTTGACATGAGCATTATGAAGCATTTTTCACCGTGGTGGAAAGAAAGGGGTGCCACGGCAACGACAACGAAAATGGTGCCACGGCAACATTCCGGTTCCGGTAGCTCATGGAGATATAGGTGCAAGGAAGTGTGCGGAAGTGAGAAACATGTCAAAGATAGTGGGGTGATCCCGTTTACCGGGTTCCCACGGTTCGACGGCATGGCAACGTAGAGAAAAGTGCAAGAGTCAAACCGGTCATGGTGCAAACATAGGGTGCATCTCATAGAACACATACATTCATCCACGGGCGGTCGTTCTTGGCGGTATACCTTTAAAGCATGCAACCGGGACGGTTCAGGTTCGGTGCAATGAAGAGGAAGTAGACGTTCCTGGGACGGTCGTAGTGGAAGTAGTCGTTCACGAGTCGTTGTGGGAAGTAGTGGTTCCCGGTTCAGAGGGGAACTTGACAAATCCGAGTCCTTCGGGGGTTCGACGGTAGTGGTACTCATGACGGTAGTGGAACTTGACGTTTATGGTCCATGGGCTTTCGTGACGGTAGTTGTACATGCTCCGATGGTCAGGGTCGGTAGAGGTACTCACGGTATTGGCGACAGTCGTACACGGTTCGTTTCAGATAGGAACTTGATGAATCCAAGGGCCCCGGGCGTCGTGGTACTTGCGCATCTAAAGGGTACCTGGTGAAACCACGTAGTCGAACACAAGTCATAGAGGTACTTGATGCATCGTCGAAGTACTTGGCAAAATCTCGGGGAAGATGCTTGACGTTCTGGGTATGGGTCTTGGCATGTCCAAAACGTAGCAGAACAGAGGTCTCAGTTGCGGTCATGATCTTAAGGAGGTCAACAGGAGCTGGGCCGGAGGAGTTGGCAGCGCTCGGCCTTGGCAAGGCTGACAGCAGGCCGCGTGGCCCACGTGCGAATAGTGAGGGCGAGGAGGCAGCCCTAGGCGCGGTCGATGCAGGCGTCCTCGCTACGCTCCTAATCCTGCTCGATGCAGAGAGTTGCGGGGGCGGCGCCTGCAGTTGCAGGGAGGTGACGACGCGCACAGGGAAGGCCGACGAGGACTTGGCGTGGCAGAGCTCTCCAGTGAAGCAGCAGGGTCGTCGGGAAGCGCGCGGGACCACGATGAGGATGCGAGGGAGAGGAGCGGCGCAAGGCGGCGACCTCCTGGTGGTCGCCGACGGCGGCGGGTGGCAATGGGTCACCGGAGCGGGCGGTGGCCGGACGGGTCACGGAGGAGATGGTCTGGTGGTCGCGGCCTGGTTCTGCGGGATCCATGGCAGCTGCGGGCGTGCCGGCGCTGGTGGGAGAAGGAGGCGGGGCAGGGACGCGCGACGGCGAGGGTGCGTGGCCATGGGGATCGGGATCCCCCTCCTGGTCGCGCTGAGAGGTGAGGGAGGGAGCGAGAGGAGGGAGGAGCGAGAGGAAGAGGGAGGTTGGCGGCGCTGTTGGAGGGAGATGGGGATCGAGGGAGAGATGGGCTAGGGTTGCAAGCGTTGGTGGGGGCGGCTAGGCCTAGCAGGCCGCGAAGCAAGATTGGCCGGCCTAGCTGAAGGGATTTAGTAGAGGTGGGCTGGCTGCTGGGAGCAAGCCGAGCTGCTGCTGCTCTCCTTCTTATTCTTTTCCCAAAAGCTGAAAAATGACAGAGAAGAAAAGGAAGAAGAAAGGAAGGTAGATATAGAATTTGGGCAACAGATTGATTTCCTCGGACTCATAAAAATGAGTTTGTTCCGAGAAAGTAGAAAAGGCCAAGATTGAAAGATGTAAATTCAAACTCATTTGAATTTAGTTCAAATGGGTTTGAACTAGGACTTGGTAAAAGGAAGGTCCAAAAATGTTTGGATTTTTGGTGGAACTCCGGAATATGATGAAAGAATATATGGCAAGGTTGGAGACCAAGAATTAAGATAACAAAGGCATTGGGATATTTTGCAAGTGTGTTATGGTGAAATCCAAATTAATGAAATATTTAATATAGCTCCCTAATATTGTGAGGATATGTTATAAAGAGCAATCACCATGTGAGTCCCCTCGGTTTAAATAGATCAAAAGATCTATGCAATTTATTTAGTTGAGCTTAAAAAAAGGGTGCAAGATGACATGATGCAATGCAAATGATGCAAAGATGAATGCAACGAACCCAACAAAACACACGACGAAACTCAGAATAGCTGGAAGTCTTCTGGAGCGTCGGTCTCGGGGCGTCACAAGCCCAGTGTGGTTTTAATCTGCTCGCTCTAATTCTTTGGTGATGATTAGCTCTGGACAACGAAGTGCTGGCAGATCGTGAAGACCATACGCTTGCAACCAAGTAGAGATGCCGTGCTTTCGGTCTTCCATTAGAGGGAGCGTTCGAGGGCGGTTCATGGGATCGTCATCAACGGTTCGAGGGACTCCAAGTACGATCTACACCAACTCGTCTACTTTCGCTGTAGTTCAGAGTCAGTAACGATTGTTGATCCAAACCCTATATGCATCTTCATACTATTCCTGGGTGATCGTTGTTGGGGAACGTAGTATTTCAAAAAATTTCCTACGCACACACAAGATCATGGTGATGCACAACAACGAGAGGGAAGAGTGTTGTCTATGTACCCTCGTAGACCGGAAGCGGAAGCGTTATAACAACGCGGTTGATGTAGTCGTACGTCTTCACGGCCCGACCGATCAAGCACTGAAACTACGGCACCTCCGAGTTTTTGCACATGTTCAGCTCGATGACGATCCCCGGACTCCGATCCAGCAAAGTGTCGGGGATGAGTTCCGTCAGCACGACGGCGTGGTGACGATCTTGATGTTCTACCGTCGCAGGGCTTCGCCTAAGCACCGCTACAATATTATTGAGGATTATGATGGAGGGGGGCACCGCACATGGCTAAGAGATCAATGATCAATTGTTGTGTCTTTGGGGTGCCCCCCTGCCCCCGTATATAAAGGAGTGGAGGAGGGGGCCGGCCAAGGAGGGTGGCGCGCCCAAGGGGGGGGGAGTCCAACTCCCACCGGGAGTAGGACTCCCCCTTTTACTATTAGGAGTAGGAGAGGGAAGGAAGAGGAAGGAGGGAGGAAGGAAAGGGGGGCCCGGCCCCCCTCCCAATTCGGATTGGGCTTGGGGGGGGGCCCTCCCTTGCTCCTTTCCCCTCCTTTCCACTAAGGCCCAATAAGGCCCATATACCTCCCGGGGGGTTCCGATAACCTCCCGGTGATCCGGTATTGTCCCAATCTCACCCGGAACCTTTCTGGTGTCCAAATATAGTCGTCCAATATATCGATCTTTATGTCTCGACCATTTCGAGACTCCTCGTCAAGTCCGTGATCACATCCGGGACTCCGAACAACCTTCGGTACATCAAAATATATAAACTCATAATGAAACTGTCATCGTAACGTTAAGCGTGCGGACCCTACGGGTTCGAGAACAATGTAGACATGACCGAGACACGTCTCTGGTCAATAACCGATAGCGGAACCTAGATGCTCATATTGGCTCCTACATATTCTACGAAGATCTTTATCGGTCAGACCGCATAACAACATACATTGTTCCCTTTGTCATCGGTATGTTACTTGCCCGAGATTCGATCGTCGGTATCTCAATACCTAGTTCAATCTCATTACCGGCAAGTCTCTTTACTCGTTTCGTAATACATCATCTTGCAACTAACTTATTAGTTGCATTGCTTGCAAGGTTTAAGTGATATGCATTACCGAGAGGGCCCAGAGATACCTCTCCGACAATCGGAGCGACAAATCCTAATCTCGAAATACGCCAACCCAACATGTACCTTTGGAGACACCTGTAGAGCACCTTTATAATCACCTAGTTACGTTGTGACGTTTGGTAGCACACAAAGTGTTCCTTCGGTAAACGGGAGTTGCATAATCTCATAGTCATAGGAACATGTATAAGTCATGAAGAAAGCAATAGCAACATACTAAACGATCGGGTGCTAAGCTAATGGAATGGGTCATGTCAATCACATCATTCTCCTAATGATGTGATCCCGTTAATCAAATGACAACTCATGTCTATGGTTAGGAAACATAACCATCTTCGATTAACGAGCTAGTCAAGTAGAGGCATACTAGTGACACTTTGTTTGTCTATGTATTCACACAAGTATTACGTTTCTGGTTAATACAATTCTAGCATGAATAATAAACATTTATCATGATATAAGGAAATAAATAATAACTTTATTATTGCCTCTAGGGCATATTTCCTTCAGTCTCCCACTTGCACTAGAGTCAATAATCTAGTTCACATCGCCATGTGATTTAACATCAATAGTTCACATCACCATGTGATTAACACCCATAGTTCACATCGTCATGTGACCAACACCCAAAGGGTTTACTAGATTCAATAATCTAGCTAGTTCTCATCGCTATGTGATTAACGCCCAAAGAGTACTAGGGTGTGATCATGTTTTGCTTGTGAGAGAAGTTTAGTCAACTGGTCTGCCACATTCAGATCTGTAAGTATTTTGCAAATTTCTATGTCAACAACGCTCTGCACTAAGCTACTCTAGCTAATTGCTCCCACTTTCAATATGTATCCAGATTGAGACTTTGAGTCATCTGGATCAGTGTCAAAACTTGCATCAACGTAACCCTTTACGACGAACCTTTTGTCACCTCCATAATCGAGAAACATATCCTTATTCCACTAAGGATAATTTTGACCAATGTCCAGTGATCTACTCCTAGATCACTATTGTACTCCCTTGCCAAACTCAGGGCACGGTATACAATAGGTCTGGTACACAGCATGGCATACTTTATAGAACCTATGGCTGAGGTATAGGGAATGACTTTCATTCTCTCTCTATCTTCTGCCGTGGTCGGGTTTTGAGTCTTACTCAACTTCACACCTTGTAACACAAGCAAGAACTCCTTCTTTGACTGTTCCATTTTGAACTACTTCAAAATCTTGTCAAGGTATGTACTCATTGAAAAACTTATCAAGCGTCTTGATCTATCTCTATAGATCTTGATGCTCAATATGTAAGCAGCTTCACCGAGGTCTTTCTTTGAAAAACTCCTTTCAAACATTCCTTTATGCTTTGCGGAATAATTCTACATTATCTCCGATCAACAATATGTCATTCACATATACTTATCAGAAATGATGTAGTGCTCCCACTCACTTTCTTGTAAATACAGGCTTCACCGCAAGTCTATATAAAACTATATGCTTTGATCAACTTATCAAAGCTTATATTCCAACTCTGAGATGCTTGCACCAGTCCATAGATGGATCGCTGGAGCTTGCATATTTTGTTAGCACCTTTAGGATTGACAAAACCTTCTGGTTGCATCATATACAACTCTTCTTTAATAAATCCATTAAGGAATGCAGTTTTGTTTATCCATTTGCCAGATTTCATAAAATGCGGCAATTGCTAACATGATTCGGACAGACTTAATCATAGATATGAGTGAGAAACTCTCATCGTAGTCAACACCTTGAACTTGTCGAAAACCTTTTGCGACAATTATAGCTTTGTAGATAGTAACACTACTATCAGTGTCTGTCTTCCTCTTGAAGATCCATTTAATCTCAATGGCTCGCCGATCAATGGGCAAGTCAATCAAAGTCCATACTTTGTTCTCATACATGGATCTCATCTCAGATTTCATGGCCTCAAGCCATTTCGCGGAATCTGGGCTCATCATCGCTTCCTCATAGTTCGTAGGCTCGTCATGGTCAAGTAACATGACCTCCAGAGCAGGATTACCGTACCACTCTGGTGCGGATCTCACTCTGGTTTACCTACGAGGTTCGGTAGCAACTTGATCTGAAGTTACATGATCATCATCATTAGCTTCCTCACTAATTGGTGTAGTAGTCACAGGAACATATTTCTGTGATGAACTACTTTTCAATAAGGGAGCAGGTACAGTTACCTCATCAAGTTCTACTTTCCTCCCACTCACTTCTTTCGAGAGAAACTCCTTCTCTAGAAAGGATCCATTCTCAGCAATGAATATCTTGCCTTCGGATCTGTGATAGAAGGTGTACCCAACATTTTCTTTTGGGTATCCTATGAAGACGCACTTCTCCGATTTGGGTTTGAGCTTATCAGGTTGAATTTTTTTTACATAAGCATTGCAACCTCAAACTTTAAGAAATGACAGCTTAGGTTTCTTGCCAAACCATAGTTCATACGGTGTCGTCTCAACGGATTTAGATGGTGCCCTATTTAACGTGAATGTAGCTGTCTCTAATGCATAACCCCAAAACGATAGCGGTAAATCAGTAAGAGACGTCATAGATCGCACCATATCTAATAAAGCACAGTTACGACGTTCGGACACACCATTACACTGTGGTGTTCCAGGTGGCGTGAGTAGTGAAACTATTTCACATTGTTTTAACTGAAGCCAAACTCGTAACTCAAATATTTTACTTCTGCGATCATATCGTAGAAACTTTTTTTTTGTTACGATGATTCTCCACTTCACTCTGAAATTCTTTGAACTTTTCAAATGTTTCAGACTTTTGTTTCATCAAGTAGATATACTCATATATGCTCAAATCATCTGTGAAGATCAGAAAATAATGATACCTGCCGCGAGCCTCAATATTCATCGAACCACATACATCAGTATGTATGATTTCCAACAAATCTGTTGCTCGCTCCATTGTTCCGGAGAATGGAGTCTTAGTCATCTTGCCCATGAGGCATGGTTTGCAAGCATCAACTAATTCATAATCAAGTGATTCCAAAAGCCCATCAGCATGGATTTTCTTCATGCGCTTTACACCAATATGACCGAAACGGCAGTGCCACAAATAAGTTGCACTATCATTATTAACTTTGCATCTTTTTGGCTTCAATATTATGAAAATGTGTATCACTACGATCGAGATCCAACAAACCATCTTCATTGGGTGTATGACCATAGAAGGTTTTATTCATGTAAACAGAACAATAATTATTCTCTAACTTACATGAATAACCGTATTGCTATAAACATGATCCAATCATATTTATGCTCAACGCAAACACCAAATAACATTTATTTAGGTTCAACACTAATCCCGAAAGTATAGGGAGTGTGCGATGATGATCATATCAATCTTGGAACCACTTCCAACACACATCGTCACTTCACCCTTAACTAGTCTTTGTTCATTCTGCAACTCCCGTTTCGAGTTACTACTCTTAGCAACTGAACTAGTATCAAATACCGAGGGGTTGCTATAAACACCAGTAAAGTACACATCAATAACATGTATATCCAATATACCTTTGTTCACCTCGCCATCCTTCTTATCCGCCAAATACTTGGGGCAGTTCCGCTTCTAGTGACCAGTCCCTTTGCAGTAGAAGCACCCAGTCTCAGGCTTAGGTCCAGACTTGGGCTTCTTCACTTGAGCAGCAACTTGCTTGCCGTTCTTCTTGAAGTTCCCTTTCTTCCCTTTGCCCTTTTTGAAACTAGTGGTATTTGTCAACCATCAACACTTGATGCTTTTCTTGATTTCTACCTTCGTCGATTTCAGCATCACGAAGAGCTTGGGAATTACTTTTGTCATCCCTTGCATATTATAGTTCATCACTAAGTTCTAGTAACTCGGTGATAGTGACTAGAGAACTTTGTCAATTACTCTCTTATCTGGAAGATTAACTCCCACTTGATTCAAGCAATTGTAGTACTCAGACAATCTGAGCACATGCTCACTGGTTGAGCTATTCTCCTCCATCTTGTAGGCAAAGTACTGTTAGAGGTCTCATACCTCTCGACATGGGCATGAGTATGAAATACCAATTTCAACTCTTGGAACATCTTATATGCTCCATGGTGTTCAAAACGTCTTTGAAGCTCCGATTCTAAGCCGTTAAGCATGGTGCACTAAACTATCAAGTAGTCATCATATTGAGCTAGCCAAACGTTCATAACGTCTGCATCTGCTCCTGCAATAGGTCTATCACCTAGCGGTGCATTAAGGACATAATTCTTCTGTGCAGCAATGAGGATAATCCTCAGATCACGGATCCAATCCGCATCATTGCTACTAACATCTTTCAACTTAATTTTCTCTAGGAACATATCAAAAATAAAACAGGGGAGCTAAATGCGAGCTATTGATCTACAACATAGATATGCTAATACTACCAGGACTAAGTTCATGATAAATTTAAGTTCAATTAATCATATTACTTAAGAACTCCCACTTAGAAAGACATCCCTCTAATCTTCTAAGTGATCACATGATCCAAATCAACTAAACCATAACCGATCATCACGTGAAATGGAGTAGTTTTCAATGGTGAACATCACTATGTTGATCGTATCTACTATATGATTCACGCTCGACCTTTCGGTCTCCAGTGTTCCGAGGCCATATCTGCATATGCTAAGCTCGTCAAGTTTAACCCGAGTATTTCTGCGTGTGCAAAACTGGCTTGCACCCATTGTAGATGGACGTAGAGCTTATCACACCCGATCATCACGTGGTGTCTGGGCATGACGAACTTTGGCAATGGTGCATACTCAGGGAGAACACTTTTATCTTGAAATTTAGTGAGAGATCATCTTATAAAGCTACCGTCGAACTAAAGCAAGATAAGATGCATAAAAGATAAACATCACATGCAATCAAAATATGTGACATGATATGGCCATCATCATCTTGTGCCTTTGATCTCCATCTCCAAAGCATCATCATGATTTACATCGTCACCGGCATGACACCATGATCTCCATCATCTTGATCTATATCAATGTGTCGTCACATGGTCGTCTCACCAACTATTACTCTTGCAACTATTGCTATTGCATAGCGATAAAGTAAAGCAATTATTTGGCGCTTGCATCTTATGCAATAGAGAGATAACCATAAGGCTTTTGCCAGTTGCCGATAACTTCAACAAAACATGATCATCTCATCACGTCTTGACCATATCACATCACAACATGCCCTGCAAAAACAAGTTAGACGTCCTCTACTTTGTTGTTGCAAGTTTTATGTGGCTGCTACTGGGCTTAGCAAGAACCGTTCTTACCTACGCATCAAAACCACAACGATAGTTTGTCAAGTTGGTGCTATTTTAACCTTCGCAAGGACCGGGCGTAGCCACACTCGGTTCAGCTAAAGTTGGAGAAACTGACACCCGCCAGCCACCTGTGTGCAAAGCACGTCGGTAGAACCAGTCTTGCGTAAGCGTACGCGTAATGTCGGCCTGGGCCGCTTCATCCAACAATACCGCCGAACCAAAGTATGACATGCTGGTAAGCAGTATGACTTATATCGCCCACAACTCACTTGTGTTCTACTCGTGCATATAACATCAACACATAAAACCTAGGCTCGGATGCCACTATTGGGGAATGTAGTAATTTCAAAAAATTTCCTACGCACACGCAAGATCATGGTGATGCGCAGCAACGAGAGGGGAGAGTGTTGTCTACGTACCCTCGTAGATCAGAAGCGGAAGCGGTATAACAACGCAGTTGATGTAGTCATACGTCTTCACGGCCCGACCGATCAAGCACCAAAACTACGGCACCTCCGAGTTTTTGCACACGTTCAGCTCGATGACGATCCCCGGACTCCGATCCAGCAAAGTGTCGGGGATGAGTTCCGTCAGCACGATGGCGTGGTGACGATCTTGATGTTCTACCATCGCAGGGCTTCGCCTAAGCACCGCTACAATATTATTGAGGATTATGGTGGAGGGGGGCACCGCACACGGCTAAGAGATCAATGATCAATTGTTGTGTCTCTGGGGTGCCCCTGCCCCCGTATATAAAGGAGTGGAGGAGGGGGCCGACCAAGGAGGGTGGCGCGCCCAAGGGGGGGAGTCCAACTCCCACCGGGAGTAGGACTCCCCCTTTTCCTATTTGGAGTAGGAGAGGAAGGAAGAGGAAGGAGGGAGGAAGGAAAGGGGGGGGGGCGGCCCCCCTCCCAATTCGGATTGGGCTTGGGGGGGGGCGCCCCCTCCCTTGATCCTTTCCCCTCCTTTCCACTAAGGCCCAATAAGGCCCATATACCTCCCGGGGGGTTCCGATAACCTCCCGGTGATCGGGTATTGTTCCAATCTCACCCGGAACCTTTCCGGTGTCCAAATATAGTCATCCAATATATCGATCTTTATGTCTCGACCATTTCGAGACTCCTCGTCAAGTCCGTGATCACATCCGGGACTCCGAACAACCTTCGGTACATCAAAATATATAAACTCATAATGAAACTGTCATCGTAACGTTAAGCGTGCGGACCCTACGGGTTCGAGAACAATGTAGACATGACCGAGACACGTCTCTGGTCAATAACCGATAGCGGAACCTGGATGCTCATATTGGCTCCTACATATTCTACGAAGATCTTTATCGGTCAGACCGCATAACACCATACGTTGTTCCCTTTGTCATCGGTATGTTACTTGCCCGAGATTCGATCGTCGGTATCTCAATACCTAGTTCAATCTCGTTACCGGCAAGTCTCTTTACTCGTTCCGTAATACATCATCTTGCAACTAACTTATTAGTTGCATTGCTTGCAAGGCTTAAGTGATGTGCATTACCAAGAGGGCCCAGAGATACCTCTCTGACAATCGGAGCGACAAATCCTAATCTCGAAATACGCCAACCCAACATGTACCTTTGGAGACACCTGTTGAGCACCTTTATAGTCACCCAGTTACGTTGTGACGTTTGGTAGCACACAAAGTGTTCCTCCGGTAAACGGGAGTTGCATAATCTCATAGTCATAGGAACATGTATAAGTCATGAAGAAAGCAATAGCAACATACTAAACGATCGGGTGCTAAGCTAATGGAATGGGTCATATCAATCACATCATTCTCCTAATGATGTGATCCCGTTAATCAAATGACAACTCATGTCTATGGTTAGGAAACATAACCATCTTCGATTAACGAGCTAGTCAAGTAGAGGCATACTAGTGACACTTTGTTTGTCTATGTATTCACACAAGTATTACGTTTCCGGTTAATACAATTCTAGCATGAATAATAAACATTTATCATGATATAAGGAAATAAATAATAACTTTATTATTGCCTCTAGGGCATATTTCCTTCAATCATAGGGTGACTTTTTTCTACTATGTTACCCAACACAGGGGTGACGTGGGAGCGACGCGGACTGCGCAGCCCTTGCGGAGCCGTGCACAGACTGGGAGGGGCTAGCTCCGACGTTTGTGCTGTAGCAGCAGTGGAGAGGTGAGGTGATAGGTCCCAAACTGCCCCCTGTGTCCACCTTGGACCTCTTGAGGGCAATGCGGAGGACCAGTTCCTCATCGACATCGAGGTCGGAGTCTGAGCGGTTGCCCGCGCTCGACATGGTGGCTGGATTTGTCGGAGTGGGTCGAAATCGGAGAAATTAGAGTAGGGGGAGAAGAAGAGACGGAGCGGGAGTGGAGTGAACTGAGTTAGGGTTTCTGGATTGGGGAATTTTGTGGGGACAGAGTGGGGTCGGGGTCGGCCGGCTGACATGGCGGACGCGCCCGGGCTACCCCATATCTGTCCTACATTTGGGCTGGATATGAGGGGCGCCGGACAACCTGGGCGTTTGAGGCAGGTTTGAGGTGCTCGGGTGGATCGGTTTTTTTGACCAGTCAGTGACCGTGCCGTCCATCCGGGCGTTTGAGGCAAGTTTGGGGTGCCTAGCTGTAGATGCTCTAAACGCTCTTATATTTCTTTACAGATGGAGTATTTTGGAACGAGGTAATACATAAGATAATCTACCACTGGGCGCCCTAAACCCGCCTCAAACACTCGGGTGGACGTCTCGATCACAAAAAAGCAACCGAGACGAGCGCCTCAAACGGGCCTCACACGTCTGGGCTGGCCGGCACCCCTTATATCCAACCCAAATGTAGGGCAAATATGGGGTGCACCCGGGTGAGCTTGGGTGCGTCTGTCACGTTGGTTGATGACGCACAAGTATAGAGGATCAATCATAGTCCTTTCGATAAGTAAGAGTGTCGAACCGAACGAGGAGTAGAAGGAAATGACAAGCGGTTTCACCAAGGTACTTTCATTAAGCACTGAAATTATTGGTAACAGATAGTTTCGTAGCAAGGTAATTTGTAGCAAGTGACAAGTAGAAATTGTAACAAAGGTGTAGCAAGGTAGCTCAATCCTTTTGATATCAAAGGATAGGCCGGGACATTCTCTTATAGCGAGCAAAGCGTTCTTGACGACACATGGGAATTCAACTAGTCACTTTCATCATGTTTGTTTGATCCATGATTGCTACTTTGATAATTTGATATGTGGGTGGACCTGTACTTGGGTGTTATTCTTACTTGAACAAGCCTCACACTTATGATTACCCCCTCTCGCAAGCATCTGCGACTATGGAAGAAGAATTAAGATAAATCTAACCATAGCATGAAACATATGGATCCAAACCAGCCCCTTACGGAATAGCGCATAAACTAGGGTTTAAACTTCTGTCACTCTAGCAACCCATTATCTAATTACTACTCCACAATGCCTTTCCTTAGGCCCAAGTATTATGAAGTGTCATGTAGTCGACATTCACATGCCACCACTAAAGGAAGCAACACCATACATATCATCAAAATATCAGTCAAATACCAAATTCACACGATTACTTATAAACGGACTTCTCTCATGTCCTCAAGAACAAAAATAACTACTCACAAATCATATTCATGCTCAAGATCAAAGGGGTATTGAATATCATTAAGGATCTGAACATATAATATTCCACCAAATAAACCAACTAGCATCAACTACAAGATGTAATCAACACTACCAACAACCCACAGGCACCAATATGAGGTTTTGAGACAAAGATTGAATACAAGAGATGAACTAGGGTTTGAGATGAGATGGTGCTGGTGAAGATTGGTCCTCCCATGATGAGAGGATCATTGGTGATGTCAATGGCTTTGATTTCCCCCTCCCGGAGGGAAGTTTTCCCGGCGAAATCGCTCCGCCGGAGAGCAAAAGTGCTCCTGCCCAGGTTCCGCCTTGAGACGGCGGTGCTTCACCCCGAAACCTTTCTTCTGATTTTTTCTAGGTCAAATGGAATTATATAGCAGAAGATGGGCTTCACAGGTCTTCCAGGGGCCCCACAAGTCCTGGGGCGCGCCCCCCTGGCTTGTGGCTGCCTGGTGGGTCCCCTGATGTTGTTTCTTTCACCAATAATTTTTATATATTCCAAAATAATTCTCTGTCAATTTTTAGGTCATTTGGAGTTGTGCAGAATACGTGTCTCCGATATAGCCCTTTCCGGTCGAGAATTTCAACTATCGGCAATCTGCCTCTTCATATGAACCTTGCAAAATAAGAAAGAAAAGGCATAATAATAGTATAATAAAGTAAAATAACAGTCCAAATTGCAGTAAATATCAATAGGAAAGCATGATGGAGAATTGACATATCAACTCGCCAAGCTTAGATCTCGCTTGTCCTCAAGCGAAGTCGACATCGATAATCATGACAACATGTTTAGAGAGAGAGAGGCGTCGATAAAAACAAAATACGGACATGAAAGCATCATGATCATTATTATAACAATAATATATCATCATAATACTTCTCATGCTAAAGTAACAATTCATTCACAAGGTAAAATATGAAACGTAAAATTTATTGTAAACTAACAAACTATGGTTTCATTCATTGAAACAATCACAATTGAAAGCACACGTGCTCCCTGGGTGATTTTGGTAATTAATGTCAACATATATCTTGTTGGACTAATGCTTTTATCTAGTGCATTTCAGACAAGTTCAATGATACGTCTCCAACGTATCTATAATTTTTTATTGCTCCATGCTATTATATATTCTGTTTTGGATGTTTAATGGGCTTATTTATACACTTCTATATTATTTTTGGAACTAACCTATTAACTGGAGGCCCAACCCAAATTGCTGTTTTTTGCCTATTTCAGTGTTTCGCAGAAAAAGAATATCAAACGGAGTCCAAACAGAATGAAACCTTCGGAAGCGTGATTTTTGGAACAAACGTGATCCAGAGGACTTGGAGTGGACGTCAAGAAACCAACGAGGAAGCCACGAGGCAGGGGGCGCGCCTACCCCCCTGGGCGCGCCCTCCACCCTCGTGGCTCCACCGACCTACTTCTTCCTCCTATATATACCAACGTACCCTGAAAACATCAGAGGGCACCATGAAAACCTAATTCCACCACCGCAACCTTCTATACCCGTGAGATCCCATCTTGGGGCCTTTTCCGGCGCTCCGTCGAAGGGGGCATTGATCACGGAGGGCTTCTACATCAACACCATAGACTCTCCGATGATGTGTGAGTAGTTTATCTCAGACCTTCGGTCCATAGTTATTAGCTAGATGGCTTCTTCTCTATCTTTGGATCTCAATACAAAGTTCTCCTCGATTCTCTTAGAGATCTATTCGATGTAATCTTCTTTTGCAGTGTGTTTGTCGAGATCCGATGAATTGTGGGTTTATGATCAAGATTATCTATGAACAATATTTGAATCTTCTCTGAATTCTTTTATGTATGATTGGTTATCTTTGCAAGTCTCTTCAAATTATCAGTTTGGTTTGGCCTACTAGATTGATCTTTCTTGCAATGGGAGAAGTGCTTAGCTTTGGGTTCAATCTTGCAGTGCTCGATCCCAGTGATAGTAGGGGAAACAATACGTATTGTATTGTTGCCATCGAGGATAAAAAGATGGGGTTTATATCATATTGCATGAGTTTATCCCTCTACATCATGTCATCTTGCTTAAAGCGTTACTCTGTTCTTATGAACTTAATACTCTAGATGCATGCTGGATAGCGGTTGATGTGTGGAGTAATAGTAGTAGATGCAGGCAGGAGTCGATCTACTTGTCACGGACGTGATGCCTATATACATGATCATACCTATATATTCTCATAACTATGCTCAATTCTATCAATTGCTCGACAGTAATTTGTTAACCCACCGTAATACTTATGCTATCTTGAGAGAAGCCACTAGTGAAACCTATGGCCCCCGGGTCTATTTTCCATCATACAATTTTCCAATCTATTTTATTTTGCAATCTTTACTTCCAATTTATATCATAAAAATACCAAAAATATTTATCTTATTATTATCATCTCTATCAGATCTCACTCTTGCAAGTGGCCATGAAGGGATTGACAACCCCTTTATCGCGTTGGTTGCGAGGTTCTTATTTGTTTGTGTAGGTACGAGGTGACTCGCGCGTGGTTTCCTACTGGATTGATACCTTGGTTCTCAAAAACTGAGGGAAATACTTACGCTGCTTTACCGCATCACCCTTTCCTCTTCAAGTGAAAACCAATGCATGCTCAAGAGGTAGCAAGAAGGATTTCTAGCGCCGTTGCCGGGGACTTCTACGCCAAGTCAAGACATACCAAGTACCCATCACAACTCTTATCCTTCACATTACATTATTTGCCATTTGCCTCTCGTTTTCCTCTCCCCCACTTCACCCTTGCCGTTTTATTCGCCCTCTTTTCCTTTCGCCCTCTTTTTCGCTTGCTTCATCATTATGGCTAGTCCTTTATCTGCTCCTTTGTCTCCCGAGAATGAAGTTCTTAATTTTAAACAAAGGGAGGGAGAAAATCTAAAAGATGATTGGTACATAATCTGCAATGCGCAAAATAGATCTACCAGGAAGAAGCAATCTACTTCCGCTCTTCTTCGCAAAATTTATGTAGGCATAACTCCTTGGAATAGATATATTCTTGATACCATCACCGGAGGAAATTTCTTGGGTAGCCATACTTTTGATTCTTATAATGCTATGATAGATTTGTTTGGCCCACCACCTCTTTTGGTCAATGGGACTATTTTAACTTTGGAACATGTGATGCAACAACTTAAAATTATTGAAAATAAAGTTGCCACTGTAGAGTTAATTGAAAATTTTGGATAGAAAGATCCATAACCAAATTACCCAATACGGATCTGAGGTAGGAGTTGCTCTTAAATTTTTTAAAGAAAAGGGACCTATGGTTAATGAAAAGATAGATCAAGATTCCACTAGAATTGATAAAATTGAGGATATTATTACCAACCTAGGGTCTGCCTTTTCTTCCGTGAAAAACACCCCTTCTAATGCTAAGATTGCCAAATTGATGTATGTTCCTAAAAATAAGGGAGAAACTTCTAGTAAGGGAAATGCGGACCTCAAATCCATAAGTGTTCACCCCAACTTTCTCACTATCCTTAAGGAACCTTTTGCTACAAATGATTTTCTCGATCTCGTGCCTAGGAGTTCGATAATTAATAAAAAGAAAGAGACTCCTAGGAGTTATAGGTGTCTTATTGAAGAATTGCCTACCGAAGATGGCAATACCTAGATCTATCCTCGCTTTTATGCCTAGCTAAGGGCGTTAAACGATAGCGCTTGTTGGGAGGCAACCCAATTTTATTTTTATTCCTTGCTTTTTGTTCCTGTTTAGTAATAAATGATTTATTTATCCTCTGTTTTGGTTGTGTTTTTTATGTTTAATTAGTGTTTGTGCCAAGTAGAACCATTGGGAAGACTTGGGGAAAGTCTTTTTGATCTTGGTGTAAAAAACAGAAACTTTAGCGCTCGCGAGGATGTGGAACCCCTTCAAAATGCTAAGGACACATATTGGCAAAAGCTCAAGACTCTTCATTTCATTTTTAGTGATCGAAGATCACATTGAGTCCATAGGAAAGCCAATAGTATTAAAATGGGATGAGGCGTTGCTTAATGGTCTACCTGCTGAAAATGCTTAGTGATATTGCTCGAAAGCCCTCAACCACTTTCTCATTCCAAATATGTCAAACCCTAAACTCCAACTCGGCTCCACCGATTCTTTCTATCTGGCGCCACTGAGTTCATATGACACAACCACTGCCAGAAACCCTAACAGTTCGGTCACACCGATACGGATCTCGGTCTCACCGAGATGGCCTTGCCAAGTCCCTGTTACCTGTTGCAATTATTTCGGTCTCACCGAAATAGCGATCGGTCTCACTGAGTTGGCTTGACATTTTCTCTGTTGCCTTATTGCTTCACTTCAGTCTCACCGAGTTGATGCAATTGGTGCCACCGAGTTGATGTTTGCCCTAAGCCCTAGCACATCGGCCCCGCCGAGTTGTTCCAGTCGGTCCCACTGAGATTCCTAATGTTCACATTTTTTAACTAAATCGGTCTCATCGATTTCTTCTATTCAGTCTAACCGAGTTGGGTCAAATGTGTGTAACGGGTGGATTTTGTGTGGAGGCAATATATACCCCTACACCCCCTTCTCCATATGTTAGAAAGCCATCAGAATGGGCCAACACTTCCAACATATATTTTCTAAGAGAGAACCACCTACTCATGTGTTGATATCAAGATATACCAATCCTACCACAAGAATCTTGATTTCTAGCCTTCCCCAAGTTGCTTTGCACTCAAATCATCTTTCCACTATATCCAAATCTGTGTGAGAGAGAGTTGAGTGTTGGGGTGACTATCATTTGAAGCACAAGAGCAAGGAGTTCATCATCAACACACCATCTATTACCTTTTGGAGAGTGGTGTCTCCTAGATTGGTTAGGTGTCGCTTGGGAGCCTCTGACAAGATTGTGGAGTTGAACCAAGAAGTTTTTAAGGGCAAGGAGATTGCCTACTTCGTGAAGATCTACTCGAGTGAGGCAAGTACTTCATGGGTGATGGCCATGGTGGGATAGACAAGGTTACTTCTTCGTGGACCCTCTGTTGTTGGAGCCCTCCGTGGACTCGCACAACCATTACCCTTTGTGGGTTGGAGTCTCCATCAACGTCAAAAATCTCTGTGTCTTCATTGCGTTTGCACACTCCAATCCCACCCCTTTACTTTCTTGCAATTAGCATGCTTTACTCTTTGCACTGCATAAACTCTTGTCATGCTTGCTTCAAATGTATTGTGAATGCTTAAACTTGTGCTAAAACTCCACTTTAACTTGAAGAACCTAAAAGTTGCCACTTTTACTTGTTGTGGGTCTAATCACCCCCTCTAGACCCCTCTTCTCGTTCCTTTCAATTGGTATCAGAGCATTGGTCTCCATTACTTTGGTTTAATCGCCATTGGAGGAAGATGGATGAGTCTACGATCAGGAGTATTAGACATAGAGTGCCTATGCTTGACAGAGAGTTCTATGGTTCTGGGAAGAATGAGATGCTTGAGATTTTCAATGAATATAATTTGAACAAGTATATTTCTAGCCCTTATGTGCCTCCCATTGATCCTTTGCATCCTACCCCCGATGAGTATCTTGACATGACCCGTAATCTTAGAACTATTGATCTTATCATGAGAGGATTGCCTAGAAATTTGCTTGTATGCTTGCCTACATTTGAATGTGCTTATACTATATGGAAATATCTCGAGGAGCGCTTTCCAAACTATTCCTTGAAAAAACTAGATGAGATTCTTCAAAATTCCATTGCTTTTCAAAATATGGATCCTAGTGATCCTAAATTTGATGATTGTCTATTTGAGCTCCGTGACCTTATGTGTACCAAAGGAAATGTTGGAGTCATTAGTAGCATTATTTCGCAAATTATTAGAATTCATAAACATGCACATTGCCATAGTCATAAATCTAATGAGTCACTCTCTCTAGGTGATGATCATTCACATGATGATGTTGAACATGGATATTATCATGAGGATGATGATAGTGACTTTGATCTTGATGAGTCAATGAGACACTTTGGTCTGATGGCTAACCTTCGTGGTTACATGGTCGCAGGAAAGGAATGGGTTCTTGATAGTGGATGTACTGATCATATGACTGGAGATAAGGACATCTTTTGTGAGCTTGCTAAGGTCGACGGTCCCCGTAAGTATGTCACCTTTGGTGACAACTCCAAGGGTAAGGTAGTTGGCCTTGGTAAGGTGGCCATCTCCCATGATAGCTCTATCCAAAACGTTATGCTTGTTGAATCTCTTGGTTATAATCTACTTTCCGTATCTAAACTAGCTGACTTCGGTTTCAATGTTCTATTTACTGAAGTAGATTGCCAAGTGTTTCAAAGAGATAAACATAATATGGTCTTTACCGGTATTCGTAGAGGTGACCTATACATTGTTGATTTCACTAAGAGAGCTCAACCTCGTACTTGCTTAATTTCTAAATCTTCTAAAGGTTGGTTATGGCATAGAAGACTAGGTCATGTGGGCATGCGAAATCTTGATAAGATTATTAAAGGTGATCATATCCTTGGTGTTAAAGATGTCATATTTGACAAGGATAGACTTTGCAGTGCTTGTCAAGCAGGAAAACAGGTTGGAAGTCATCCCGTGAAGAACATCATGACCACGAGAAGACTGCTTGAGCTACTTCATGTCGATCTTTTCGATCCCAATGCCTACAAGAGTCTCGGTGGTAACTCCTTCGGTTTGGTCATTGCTGATGATTTTTCAAGATTTACGTGGGTGTTCTTTCTTGATGATAAATCACAAGTCCAAAAGATCTTCAAGTACTTAACTAGGAAGGCCCAAAACCAATTTGAAGTGAAGATCAAGAAGGTTCAAAGCGACAACGGAATGGAGTTCAAGAACGCCAATGTGGATACCTTTCTTGACTAAGAAGGAATTCCACATGAGTTCTCGGCTACGTACACACCTTAACAAAATGGAGTTGTTGAGAGGAAGGACCAGACACTTATTGAGATGGCAAGAATGATGCTTGAAGAATACAAGATGCCAAGACACTTTTGGGCTGAAGCGGTTGAGATAGCTTGTCATGCTACGAATCGATTATGTCTTCACAAGCTTCTCGGCAAGACGACATACGAGCTTCTCACCGGTAACAAACCCCAAGTTGGATACTTTCGAGTATTTGGCTCAAAGTGTCACATTCTTGATAAGCATTCTCGCTCAAAATTTGCTCCTAAATCTCATGAAGGTTTCCTACTCGGTTATGGCTCAAACTCTCACACTTACCATGTCTACAACAATTTCACCCGAAAGTTTGAAGAGACGGTAGATGTGAAGTTTGATGAATCTAACAGCTCGCAAGTAGAGAAATTCCCAATTGATGTAGGAGACAAATATCCTTTGGAAGTAATCCAAGATTTGTCCATTGGCAAGTTTCGCCCAATGGAGGTGAAGGAGAGTACCTCGTCCGTTCAAGTGGAAGCCTCAACTTCACATCAAGATGAAGCACAAGTTGATTTGGAGGCATCCACAAGTGTAACACGTCAAGAAGGAGGAAATGAGGAAGTACAACAAGATGAACCACCTCGACCTCCCTCTCCACCTCCACGAGAGATACACAACGCCAACAACAATGAAGGAGGACAAGAAGAAGAAGAAGACAATGAATAGGATAGTCCACCCCAACCCAAACAAAAGCTTTCACGAGTTAGAGCAAGAGTCACAAGAGATCATCCCATCAAACAAATCTTCGATGATATTCGAACCGGGAGAATTACTCGGTCTAAAACTCGTTTGGCTAACTTTTGTGAACACTACTCATTCATTTCTAGTATAGAACCTATGAAGATTGAAGAAGCTCTTGAGGATCCGGATTGGGTGAATGCTATGCATGAAGAGCTACACAATTTCGAGAAGAATCAAGTGTGGACATTGGTCGAAAATACTGACGACAACCACAATGTCATTGGAACCAAATGGGTGTTTCGGAATAAGCAAGATGAAGATGGACATGTTGTACACAACAAGGCCCGTCTCATCGCCCAAGGCTACACTCCAATCGAAGGTATGGACTATGGTGAGACATATGCCCCCGTTGCTAGACTTGAGTCCATATGCATCTTACTTTCTTATGCCAATCACCCTGACATCACTTTATACCAAATGGACATTAAAAGTGCTTTCCTAAATGGAGAAATTGAGGAGGAAGTTTATGTTAAACAACCTCCCGGCTTTGTCAATCCTAAGAAACCTAATGATGTCTACAAACTTCACAAAGCTCTTTATGGTCTTAAACAAGCTCCTAGAGCATGGTATAAATGCTTAACCAAGTTCCTTATTAAAAAATGCTTCAAAATTGGGAAGATTGACTCTACACTTTTTAATAAAAGGGTTAATGGTGAATTATTTGTGTGCCAAATTTATGTGGATGATACCATATTTGGTTCAACTAACCCCCATTTTAGTGAAAAGTTTGGAAGGCTAATGTCGGAGAAGTTCGAGATGTCTATGATGAGTGAACCCAAATTTTTCCTTGGTTTGCAAATCAAGCAAACTAAGGAAGGTACCTTTGTCTCTCAAACAAAGTATACCAAGGATCTTTTCAAGAAGTTCAACATGCAGGAAATCAAAGGTATGAAAACACCCATGCCTACTAGTGGACATCTTGACTTGACTAAAGATGGCAAACCGGTGGATCAAAAGGTTTACCGCTCTATGACTGGTTCATTGTTATATATATGTTCCTCCCATACCGATATTATGCTAAGTGTGTGCATGTGTGCATGATATCAAGCGGCCCCTCAAGAATGTCATCTTAAGGCCGTGAAAAGGATAGTGAGATACTTAATTCATACACCAAACTTTGGCATTTGGTACCCTAAGAGGTCATCTTTTGATCTTATTGGATTCTTCGATTCATACTATGCCGGTGACAAGGTTGATAGAAAGTCCACTTCAGGCACTTGTCAATTTCCTGGTAGATCCCTCGTGTCTTGGTCCTCCAAGAAAAACAACTCGGTAACCTTATCAACCGCGAAAGCGGAATACATTGTCGTCGGATCATGTTGTGCTCAATTACTTTGGATGACCCAAACCCTTAAGGATTATGGGATACATGTGAACCATGTTCCATTGCTTTGTGACAATGAAAGTGCTATTAAGATTGCTCACAATCCCGTACAACATTCTTGAACCAAGCATATTGAAGTTCATCATCATTTCATTCATGATCATGTTGCTAAATGAGATATCAATCTTAAACATGTTCGTACCGATAAGCAATTGGCGGATATATTTACCAAACCGCTTGATGAGAAAGTATTTTTCCGTTTGAGAGGTGAATTGAATATCATTGATGCCTCAAACTTGGAGTAGAAGCTGCATTTGGATACATGCAATGGATGCACCTTATATGACTAATCCTTGATGTTTCTCTTATGATGATGATCATATGTCATGGATCTATACTTGTACCCTTGCATGTTATCTAACCCTTGTAGGTACTGATACGTCTCCAATGTATCTACAATTTTTGATTGTTCCATGCTGTTATATTGTCATTCTTGGATATTTTATAATCATTTTATATCATTTTTGGTACTAACCTATTGACATAGTGCCATGTGCCAGTTGCTATTTTTTTGCATGTTATTTACATTGCAGGAAATCAATATCAAACGGAGTCCAAACACCGTGAAACTTTTTGTGGATTTTTATGGACCAGAAGACCACCAATGGGCCAGAGCAGCACTTGGGGGGGGGGGGGTGCCCCGAGGGGGGCAGAACCCACCAGGGCACGCCTGGGGCCCATGCGCGCCCTGGTGGGTTGTTCCCACCTCGGTGGCCTCCCGCACCCCCTCTTTATGATATAAATTCCCAAATATTCCGAAAACCCTCGGAGTTAACCTATATCAGAAGTTCCACCGCTGCGAGGCTCTGTAGCCACCGAAAACCAATCTAGACCCTGTTCCGGCACCCTATCGGAAGGGGGAATCATCTCCGGTGGCCATCTTCATCATCCCGGCGGCCACCACGATGAGGAGGGAGTAGTCCACCCTCGGGGCTGAGGGTTTGTACCAGTAGCTATGTGTTTAATCTCTCTCTCTCTCTCTTGTGTTCTTGAGATGTCACAATCTTGATGTATCGCGGGCTTTGTTAATATAGTGGATCATATGGTGTTTCCCCCTCTCTATCTTGTTGCGATGAATTGAGTTTTTCCCTTTGAGATTTTGTTGTTATCAGATTGAATACTTTTATGGATTTGAGAACACTTGATATATGTCTTGCATATGAATACTCGTGGTGACAATGGGGTATCATATTGATTCACTTGATATGTGTTTTGGCACTCAACTCACGGATTCCCGTGGTGACATTGGGGTAATCTATGCATAGGGGTTGATGCACGTTCTCGTGTTTTGTTTCTGCGATAGAAATCTTGGGGCACTCTTTGAAGTTCTTTGTGTTGGATTGAGTATTACGAATCTGAAATTATTTGGTCTTTTTTTAGTACGAACTCTTGGATAGATCGATCGGAAAGAATAGCTTTGAGGTGGTTTCGTACCCTACAAACGATTTCTTCTTATGTTCTCTGCTAGATAGGAACTTTGAAGTGATTCTTCGTTACACGTTGAGGGATGGTTATATGATCCAATTATATTAGCATTGTTGAGAGATTGCACTAGCAAAAGTACGGACCCTAGGCCTCATTTTTAAGCATTGCAATACCATTTTTGTGCCCGTTTACTATTTGCTACCTTGCTGCTTTTATTTATTCAGATTATAAAAATATATTTCTAGCATGCATATGACACTTTTATCACCATCTCTTCGCCAAACTAGTGCACCTATACAATTTGCCATTGTATTAGGTGTGTTGGGGACACAAGAGATTTCTTGTATTTGGTTACAGGGTTGTTTGAGAGAGACCATCTTCATCCTACGCCTCCCACGAATTGATAAACGTTAGGTCATCCACTTGACGACAAATTGCTACTGTCCTACAAAACTCTGCGCTTGGAGGCCCAACACGTGTCTACAAGAATAAAGTTGCGTAGTAGACATCAAGCTCTTTTCCGGCACCGTTGCCGGGGAGGTGAGTGCTTGAAGGTATATCTTTAGATCTTGCAATTGAATCTTTTAGTTTCTTGTTTTATCACTAGTTTGGTTTATAAAAGAAAACTACAAAAAAATGGAATTGAGGTTGCATCATATTATTCATCTTTATAATGTATTTCGTGAAAATGATGGAAAGGAAAATTGTGCTCAATTGATAGAAGAAGAATTCAATAGAATGTTTGATATAAATGATGAGCATGATTGCAATGTTGTTAGTATGAATTCTTTGAATATCCATGATGCTAATGATATGCAAAGCCATAAGCTTGGGGATGCTATGTTTGATGAAGATGATATTTTTAGTCCCCCAAGATTTGATGTGGAAATTTGTTATAATGATTTCATGCCTCCTATTTATGATGATTATAATGATGAAAGTGTATTTGAAGAGGTCATGACTTTATTTAGTGATGAATCCACCACTTTGGATGAGGTCTCAATTGACTATGATAACAAAGTTGCTATTTATGATTATTATGGTGATGACATGTATGCTATAGAGAATAATGATAACCATGAAACTTGTCATTATGATTTTAATTTTCACTCTCATGATAGTTATTTTGTTGAGTTTGCTCCCACTACTATTGATGAGAAGAAATTTGCTTATGTGGAGAGTAATAAGTTTTCTATGCTTTTGTGTCATGAAAAGAATGCTTTTATGTGAGGGTTATATTGTTGAATTTCTTCATGATGATACTGAAAATTATTATGAGGGAGGAACGTATGCTTGTAGGAATTGCAATAATATCAAGTTTCCTCTCTATGTGTTGAAAAGCATGAAGTTGTGCCTGTTTTGCCTTCCTATGCTAGTTGATTCTTATTCCCATAAGTTGCTTGCTCACAAAATCCCTATGCATAGGAAGTGGGTTAGACTTAAATGTGCTAGTCATATGCTTCATGATGCTCTTTTCTTGTTTCAATTATTTACTTTTATGCGAGCATCATTGAAATCATCATACCTAGCTAAAAAGGCATTAAAGAAAAGCACTTGTTGGGAGACAACCCAACATTTACCCCTACTGTTTTTGTTTGTTAACATGATTAGGTCACTGTAGTAATCATGTTTTGTTGTTTCCGTTTCAATAAAGTGCCAAGTAAGACCTTTGGGATGGTCTATGGCGATAGTTAATTTGATCTTACTGAAAAATAGAAACTTTTGCGTTCAGGAAAATAATTCCCATTTTTAACAGAAGCATGATAAAATGCTGATTCGTTTTGCAGAACATTAATAGACAAATTGCCCAGGTTTTCCTTATTTTTCAGAATTTTTGGAGTAACAGAAGTATGGTTGGAGTACATATTACTACAGACTGTTCTGTTTTTGACAGATTCTGTTTTAAATGCATAGTTTGCTTGTTTTCTAGTTTCTATGTCTTATATTGCTCAATATAAATTGTGGTAATGATATGCTACAGTAGGCATTGTATGGAAATAATTATTAATCTTGTCTTTGATAGTACCAAAGTGAAATGGTCTGATCTTTATCATACTAACCTATCTCACGAAGTTTCGTTAACTTTTGTGTGATTGAAGTTTCCAAGTTTTGGGTGAGATGTCAATATGAGGAGAATAAGGAGTGACAAGACCCTAAGATTGGGGATTCCCAAGGCACCCCAAGGTAATATTCAAGGAATATCCAAGCAACTAAGCTTGGGGATGCCCCGGAAGGCATCCCCTCTTTTGTCTCCAACATTATCAGTAACCTCACTTGGAGCTACATTTTTATTCGTCACATGATATGATGTGACCGTAAATGCAAGAGATAATCCTCCAAACATGTTACAAATTGGCTCTTTTAGCTTTGAGGTGCCGCCAACTGAACCGGAGAAGGATGCAGTGAAGCCAAACTTCAGAACCCCTCCAAATTGAAGTAATATTGGTACTATTTTCATGTTCGGTGGAGTAGTTCCAATTGTACGAGCAAAGTTATTCTTTTATTATTTTAAATTATGTGATCAGCGTGGCCGGTGATCAACGTGGCCGTATTGATTAATTAGCGTTATAATTAAAAGAGTACTACCCAGGACAGAGGTCCTCATACAAGTTTGTTATTAGGTAGTTTAGTTTTTTTCTCCGAGATGTAAAAGGAGAGGATCTAGCGTGTTAGTTTGGGTCAGATCGGTCAGAGTATTTTAGGGCTTACGGCTGGTGGAGTCTTCAATATAAAAGTAGCTCCCATCTTGTATTCGGAGGCAGGTTGAATTTTGAGGTTTATACATCTAGTATGAAGTGGCCCTCTTGCCGTTCGTTTTGTTTATCTTTGTGAAATTTTCTAAATTGAAGATTTTACTTTGGCAAGAGGATTCTAGTGCGTACACTGAGAATTTTCTAGCTATTGGCTCGAGGTCCGTCGTCACCGACGGGTTACGCATTGGTTACGCCTACCACGGCGGGAGGTTCCTTGTGTGTCGAGGAATTGTCCATTGGTCGTCATCACCCCGTCTTCAGGTTACGCGTACTGTTCGCTTAATTGGGAGATTTTACCGTGGATCTTGAAGGAGTTCGTTGCATCGTAAAAGATCGGGCCGAATCTGTGGCGCGTTCCAGGTCGTGCCTACATCAAGTGCGGTATCAGATTACTGGGTTTATTTCGGTGCAAATTTTCTCTTTAATTTGTTCATACAGATTCTAAAACTGCGATGAGGATGGAGTATTATTTTGATGGTGAGATGTCCCAATGTGAGAAGGATCCGTCACGAGCCCTTTCATGGTTTCAAATCTACACAAAAGTGAAGGTTTGGCCAACTACTTGTGCTGCAATGTTTGATCGTCCTTCAGAAATAAATTTGGTGAGACAAACCTTGGTTGATGCATTGAAGCTAGTAGTAATAGAGCATCCAGACCCATATAAGCTCAGATGGCACGGAAAATTTGTGACAATAAAACACCAAATAGACATGACTTTTGGATTTTGTGGATTTACAAATTCAGTTTTCTGTGATGTTCTTCCATATCATATGTATACGTGTAGCTTGATACTTGGTAAATCTTGGACAAAAAAGAGGGAGCTACAGATTGATAAATCTGGCTATTTTTCTTGGAGGAAATTTCAGTTTTTTCGTAATGGTCAATGGATTTATTTTGAAGCATACTCTTCCGAACAATATTTGGAAGATCGTCAGAGAAGAGACCGAGCACATGCTGCAATTAATGCAAAGAAAGAAGTAGAGCCGATCTTGCTAGAAAAGAAAAAGGCTGAGGATAGTCTTGTTGGAACTGGAAATATTTCTTCGCATGAGAAGAAAACAAAGAGAAACCAGCAGTATCAACGAGTGGGCTGAATATGCAACTTAAGAGAGTACATGATGAAGATAGCATGGCAGTGAGCGGAGGTCAGCACACAAGTTTATTTCAGACTCAGTGTGACATTAAGGGTACATCATGCAAGTTAATAATTGATGGCGGTAGCTGCACTAATGGCATTAGCAAGATGTTGGTGGAGAAGCTTGGTTTGTCGACATGGCGATATGATGAACCATGTCATTTGGAGTGGTTGAACAACTGTGGGAAGCTCAAAATTACACATAAGGCATGTGTAGCATTTTCTGTTGGGCAGTATGTTGATGAGGTGGAATGTGATGTTTTGCCAATGAAAGTCTGCGGTTTGTTACTAGGCTGTTGGCAGTATGACCGCCATGTCCAACATGCTGGAAGGACCAACACATACACACTTATTCATAATGGAAACCAAAGGACACTTAAATCTATGAATGAGAAATTAATTCGCTCAGATGTGATATTGATACTGCAAAAGAAGATGGCTCCCAAGAACAACATGAAACCAAAGACGGTTTCTCTTCCAGTGAAGGAGGATGATATTCTTTCAGTAAAGAAGGACTCTAGAGGTACCATGAAGCCGAGGACGGCTTCATTTCAAGGGAGAGAGGATGATGTGACCATAAATGAAAGAGATAATCTTCCAAACATGTTACAAATTGGCTCTTTTAGCTTTGAGGTGCCGCCAACTAAACTGGAGAAGGATGCAGTGAAGCCAAACTTCAAAACCCCTCCAAACTGAAATAATATTGGTACTATTTTCATGTCCAGTGGAGTAGTTCCAATCGTACGAAGAAAAGTTATTCTTTTATTATTTTAAATTATGTGATCAGCATGGCCGGTGATCAACGTGGCCGTATTGATTAATTAGCCTTCTAACTAAAAGAGTACTACCAAGGACAGAGGTCCTCGTACAAGTTTGTTATTAGGTAGTTTAGTTTTTTCTTCTCTGAGACGTAAAAGGAGAGGATCTAGCGTGTTAGTTTGGTTCAGATCGGCCAGAGTATTTTAGGGCTTATGGCCGGTGGAGTCTTCAATATAAAAGGAGCCCCCGTCTTGTATTCAGAGGCAGGTTGAATTTTGAGGTTTATACATCTAGTATGAAGTGGCCCTCTGGGCGTTTGTTTTGTTTATCTTTGTGAAATTTTCTAAATTGAAGATTTTACTTTGGCAAGAGGATTCTAGTGCGTACACTGAGAATATTCTATCTATTGGCTCGAGGTCCGTCGTCACCGATGGGTTACGCGCTGGTTACGCCTACCACGACGGGAGGTTCCTTGTGTGTCGAGGAATTGTCCGTTGGTCGTCATCACCCCGTCTTCAGGTTACACGCACTGTTCGCTTAATTGGGAGATTTTACCGTGGATCTTGGAGGAGTTCGTTGCATCGTAAAAGATCGGGCTGAATCAGTGGCGCGTTCGAGGTCGTGCCTACATCATGATATGTGTTTTTCTCGGAGCGTCATTTTCTTTTGTTAGGATTTCTTGCTATTATTTATAATATGTTTTGCATCTTTCTTTTCAATCAAAATGTCAAGGATAGCCCTTACCATGCTTATCTTGCAAGTATATGAGTTGCTGTTTCAAAACAAAAAGTTTATCGATGTTGCAAAAACTCCCTAGAAAAGTCAGAATGTGATAAAACGTTGAAACTTTTTGCAAAATAATCTCTGATAAATTTTCTACAGTGTGGTAAATTTTGATAATTTTTGAAGTTCAAGAAGTATTGATACTCTTGCATTCTTACAGACTGTACTGTTTTGGCAGATTGCTGTTATGTTTGCATTGTTTGCATAGGTTTGCTTGTTTAATGATTCTATTTGAGGATAGGACTATTAAATATACAGAGGCATTTAGTATGCAATGTTTAGTAATAATTTTAGTGATTTTCTACAGTAGAGAATGATAAGGTTTTTGCATTGGTTTATACTAACTTATCTCACGAGTTCTTGTTGAGTTTTGTGTGGATGAAGCTTTTAAGATTTAGGGAAACCGTGATATAAAAGGAATTAAGGAGACATAAAAGCTCAAGCTTGGGGATGCCAAAGGCACCCACGATAATATTTCAATAATTCTCAAGCATCGAAGCTTGGGGATGCCCCGGTAGGCATCCCATCTTTCTTCATCAACAATTATCGGTTAGTATCGGTTGACCCTAAGTTTTTTCTTCTTCACATGAGCCGTGCTATACTTTAAATGTCATTTTACTTTCATTTTGCTTGCTGTTCTAATAAAATACTTAGATCTGAAAGTTTTAAATAAGAGAGAGTCCTTGCATAGCTATCTATTTACTTAACTACTCGATTGATCTTCACTTATATGTTTTTGGAGTAGTTTGTCATTTGCTCTAGTGCTTCACTTATATCTTTTTGAGCACGGTGTGCTTTAGTATTTTTTAAGAAATTCTCTCTTGCTTCACTTAGATTAATTTGAGAGAAATAAATATTATGCTCATGATCTTCACTTAGATTTGTTTGAGCTTATCAAAAGCAACACATGAAAATTAGTTCCAAAGTGATAGATATCAAGAAGGATATAATAAAAACTTTCATGAAGATCACTGGACAAAATAAACTTGATTCCTTGTAATAGTTTTGAGGTATGATGATGTGATATATGAGTCATGTTGATGAGTAATTATGCTTTAGTAAGAATATTGGTGTTAAGGTTTGTGATTCCCTATGCAAGCACGGAAGTCAATAATTATGCAATGAAATTACATCCTACTTGTGGTGCATTATTCAGTGTTAATTATGCTCAATGCTCGCTTATGAGATTATTCGTTTCTTGGTTGGTCGCTTCTCAATATTTTGCTAGCCTTCATTTTGCACTAAGTATGATCACTACTTGTGCATCCAAAATCCTTTAAACCAACTTTGCCAGATGAGTCCACTATACCTACCTATATGCGGTATTCTTTTGCCGTTCTAATAAAATTTCTATGTGCTACCTCTAATTTTGAAAATAAATTTCTCTTTTGTGTGCTCATACCGCTCGTGAGGCGGTGAGGGGTGGACAATATTTTCCATGCTAGATGTGTTATTCTCACGATGAGTGTTTATTCACTTGTTA
Organism: Triticum urartu; assembly: GCF_056163025.1. NCBI lineage: Eukaryota > Viridiplantae > Streptophyta > Magnoliopsida > Poales > Poaceae > Triticum > Triticum urartu. The sequence goes on from NC_141874.1 coordinate 308,683,495, forward strand.
TTTCACGAGAGTAAGGCAAAGGTATTAGGGATGCCCAGTCCCGAAATGAAAAATGAATTTACTTTATGTTGTCAAATAATAAATTTCTTGGAAAGTGTTGGTATGGAAGGCACCCATGGATACAGTTAGCCATGGAAAGCGAAAGTATGGTGGAAAAAGGAATAAACTTTATTTTCTGTTTGGGAACCGCCTATGATATATCTAGCATGGAAAGTGTTGGGAGCTCTAAGTCGTTTTCGTTGGTGGGAAAAGTATGTCTCTCAAAATGTTTTTATCTCTCAATTTTCTCTTTGAGCTCTGGCACCTCTACAAATCCCTACTTCCCTCTGAGAAGGGTCTTTCTTTTACTTTATGCAATTTTTATTTTCAATTTGAGTCTCCATCTTCTCTTATAAAGCACCAACTAGGGGGCACTATGATCGTACTTGAGTATCGGGTGTAGCTAATATGCGAGTGTGTTTCATGAATGGATCAATGACTGAGCATGATGGGCTAGGGATAACTTATTTTAGCGTTGATATTTTGAAAGACATGGTTGCTTGTTGGTATGCTTGAGTATTTAAGTCCTCATGTCAAAACTAGACTATTGCTTTGAACCACATAAAAGTCCAAATATCCACGCTATAAAGAAAAGAATATGAGATGACATGTTAGGCAGCATTCCACATCAAAATTTCTATTTTTATCATTTACCTACTCGAGGATGAGCAGGAATTATGCTTGGGGGTGCTGATACGTCTCCAACGTATCTATAATTTTTGATTGTTCCATGCTGTTATATTATCATTCTTGGATGTTTTATAATCATTTTATAGTCATTTTATATCATTTTTTGGTACTAACCTATTGACATAGTGCCAAGTGCCAGATGCAGCTTTTTGCATGTTTTTTACATCGCAAGAAATTAATATTAAATGGAGTCCAAACATCATGGAACTTTTTGTGGATTTTCTATGGACCAAAAGACCACCAATGGGCCAGAGCAGCACCTGGGGGTGCCCCGAGGGGGGCACAACCCACCAGGGCGCGCCTGGGCCCCCAGGCGCGCCCAGGTGGGTTGTGCCCACCTCGGTGGCCTCTCGCACCCCCTCTTTACCCTATAAATTCCCAAATATTCCGAAAGCCCTCAGGGTTAACCTAGATCAGAAGTTCCGCTACTGCATGGCTCTGTAGCCACCAAAAACCAATCTCGACCCCGTTCCGGCACCCTGCCAGAGGGGAGAATCATCTCTGGTGGCCATCTTCATCATCCAGACGGCCACCACGATGAGGAGGAAGTAGTCCACCCTCGGGGCTGAGGGTTTGTACTAGTAGCTATGTGTTTAATCTCTCTCTCTCTCTCTCTCTCTCTCGTGTTCTTGAGATGTCACGATCTTGATGTATTGTGGGCTTTGTTAATATAGTGGATCATATGGTGTTTTCCCCTCTCTATCTTGTTGTGATGAATTGAGTTTTTCCCTTTGAGATTTCGTTGTTATCGGATTGAATACTTTTGTGGATTTGAGAGCACTTGATATATGTCTTGCATATGAATACTCGTGGTGACAATGGGGTATCATATTGATTCACTTGATATGTGTTTTGGCACTCAACTCGCGGATTCCTACGGTGATATTGGGGTAATCTATGCATAGGGGTTGATGCACGTTCTCGTCTTTTGTTTCTCCGATAGAAATCTTGGGGCACTCTTTGAAGTTCTTTGTGTTGGATTGAGTATTATGAATCTGAAATTATTTGGTGTTATTTTAGTACAAACTCTGGGATAGATCGATCGGAAAGAATAGCTTCGAGGTGGTTTCGTACCCTACAAACGATTTCTTCTTATGTTCTCCGCTAGATAGGAACTTTGGAGTGATTCTTCGTTGCACGTTGAGGGATGGTTATATGATCCAATTATATTAGCATTGTTGAGAGATTGCACTAGCGAAAGTACGGACCCTAGGCCTCATTTTTAAGCATTGCAATACCGTTTTCTGCCCGTTTACAATTTGCTACCTTGCTGTTTTTATTTATACAGATTATAAAAATATATTTCTACCATCCATATTACACTTTTATTACCATCTCTTCACCGAACTAGTGCACCTATACAATTTGCCATTGTATTAGGTGTGTTGGGGATACAAGATATTTCTTGTATTTGGTTGCAGGGTTGTTTGAGAGAGACCATCTTCATCCTACGCCTTCCACGGATTGATAAACCTTAGGTCATCCACTTGAGGGAAAATTGCTACTGTCCTACAAAACTCTGCGCTTGGAGGCCCAACATGTGTCTTCAAGAATAAAGTTGCGTAGTAGACATCAGGTTCTTGGATGAGCCCAAATCTATGATATTGCAATTGTAACATCCCAAAATTCTAAATTTTGGAATGTTATATTAAATAAATGATTGTGATTGTTTGTTTGATTTTTGTGTGAAACTGAGTGGAAATTGAAATTTTTTGACAGTTGAATGAGAGGGAATAAAAGGACTTTCCCAAAACTTTCATCTTGCATTTTGATCTCCCTGAGTTCAAATTCATTTCATTACAAAACCCTAGAGTGAAGATAATATGACCTCTTCCATTTAAAGAAATGAAAAGGGGTTTGGAAATGATTTGAATCCATTTTGAAATATTTCAAACTCAGAAACTTTAAGCAACTCAATGAGTTCATGAGGGAAGATAAAATGACTTCTTCATATTTGAGGAAAGAGAGTTGGAAGTTTCAAAGAAATAAATTGGAAGTCACTTTGAAGTTATTTGAAACTCATTTTTCCATTCGAAGTTGTTTGAAATTCCAAATTCAAATCCAATTGGGAGTTATTTGAGTTTCTTTTTAAAATATTTCTCTCCTAAAAATAAATAAATGGAAATAAGGGTAAAATGATTCCCTTCAATGGAAAATTAGGAGAAAATAAATTTGAAATCATTTTGCTATTTTAAAAATGATTTTTATTGATTTTAAATGCATCAGTAGCACTGTTTGACTTTTATGAATTTTTTTGGAATTTATTCGAACTTGGAAAATAGTTCATCTTATTCTTGGTATTTTTCTGAGCATTTTGGTATATAATATGCCTATATAGTTTTTTTATTACTCAGTTTGTTTGTTTTTCTGTTTGAAAAAAAGAAAAACTTTTTATTAAAAAAAACGCACGCACGCGCTGGCCAGCCAGCCCAGCAGCCACCCAGTCGCGCGGCCCACTGGCCAACTGGCCAGCTGGCCCAGAGCCCCGACCGGCCAGGCCGTCCCAGGCCTGCTCGCGCCCGAGAGCCAGTGCTCGCTCGCCTGCTCGTCTCTCTCCCTCGCTCATCTCTTCCCTGTCGCTGACCCGTGGGGCCTAGCCCGATCCATCGTCCCTAACCTCCCGCTCGGATAAGCACGCAGCACCGTGCGCGCACGCTGCAACCGCCACACCTCGCCTTCGGGGATAAGGCTTATCCCGCAGCCCCAAGCACCCCTCTCTGCGCCTATATAAGCCTCGGAGCCCCCTCTCTCCATCCTGCCCACTTGCTCGTCCTCTCGCCGCTCCTACCGCCCGCAGTTGCCGCTTGGATCTCGTCGGCTGGAGCTACTTCGCCGGAGAAGCTCGTCGGCCGTAAGCCACTATGAGGCCCCAAACTCTATCAACTTGTTCCCCTGCTCCACGCACACCTTGTTGACAACCTTTTGTGGTCTAGGGGACACCGGAGCCATCGCACGGACGACGTCCAAACCGCCGGAGTTCGCCGGAGCGCCACCCTTCCTTCGCTCCGTCTCTATCACCCCAACGCGCGTCGCCTCCACCACCAGACAGCCCCCGACGCGCCGGCCCCATTCGTCTTCTTTCCCGCTGCCGAGGACCACCGCAGGCCATCACCCCGTCGCTGCCCAACGCCGCGCCACCGTCCCCTGCACATCACCGACACCGACACAGCCGCTCGCTGTGAGCTTCTCCCCGTTCTGTTTGTTTTTTTGTTTAAAATGGTTAACCAAGGTTTTATTAAACCATGCGGTTTTAGTGAAAAATTGGTCTCCGGTTTTCTTTTTATTTAACCGTGCGGTTTTAGTTTAACCGTGCAGTTTTATTTTAAACCGATGTCATTTTTTTAGTTAGCCGCCGCTGTTTTGCTTAAAGTCCGAGCGTCCGCTGTATAAGCTGCACGGCGAACACCTTTCGGCCACTAGGAATTTGCCACGTGTTAGGGACCTGTTTGTATTTATTTCTTTTTCTGTTTAGTCCCTGAGTTTTACAGATTAGTCCCTGAACTTCGGATAGCCGTATCTTTTTAACCGTAACTCCAAATTCAGTGAAACCAGCGGCAAATTCTTCGTCATGATTAGATCTATCCAGTAGCATCATGTTTGTAAACTTTTTCCAAATTCAAATTTGAACTTTATTCAGATTTGAATTCAAACTTCAACTGGCCATATCTCCTAAACTGTAGCTCCGATTGATGTGATTCTTTTTGCACCGTGTCACCATTGCCAAACCCTATCACTTGGACCTATCTCACGATATTTTTCACACATTAGATTCCGTCCATGATAGTTTTACTATTATGCCATGTATGCGCTTTAGTACACATCACATCTTTGCACCCTATGTCACAGGTTGTTTTGCATTTAGGATATTTCCATGCTAGTTAAGTGTGTTGAATGTTCATTTGGTTTTCCAAGACTTTTTACTTTGCATGTTCTTCTTGGTTCTTTGAAATGATTGCTTATGCGAATTCAATGTTGACTTTATAGATTTTCATCGGAGAGTGAAGAATAGTTCCATTAAGTAAATTTCTGAGAGCGATATTATCTTCATCAACTATTACCAGGCAAGTTCACATTTGACCATTCTTCCATTTACCTATGTTTTTATTATGCACTTAGTCCTTTGAGGTAGGATTGCATGGTAGGATTTATTGTTGCCAGATGGCTATGCCGTTACCTAGTAGTTCATTTGAGGTAGGTTTGACCTATACATCCTTGTCACCAACGTGTAAGTTTATTTTTGCCTCGCCAAGTGTAGACGTGGAATTGGGAGGTGTTCATGGTGAGACATGAGTGACAAAGTAGTAATCAGGACCAAGACTTGTAAATGAACTACCTGGGCGGTATTTTGTTTGAATGGTGGTGAAGTACAGTGGGAGCATGCATGGTTAATCCATGGTGGTGCACCACTAGTGGTCGGCCGCCCAGGCTCAAAGAGATCAATCATATTCTCATGTCTAGAAGCTTACGTGTGCAGCCACAAGCCAATATGGGCTCTGGCTTAGTTGAGTAGTTAGTGTGACCCCTTCCGGGATGGGCTAGCAGATGTAGAATGATGTAGGTGTACCGGCCTATCCATGGGTTAAGGGGGAACATTTTCGAAAGACTATGTCTCGGTCATCCTGTTCTCAAACGCCAGGCAGTGCGAGAACTTCAAGGGAGGTGATCGAGTCTTGTGGGGAAAAGTGCGCAAACCTCTGCAGAGTGTTAAAACCTAATCGATTAGTCGTGTCCCCGGTTATGGACAACTTGAGCATCTAGTAGTGGAAATGCTGGGAGATCTCATCACTCTTAATTGAACAGTTGGGTTTTAAATGAAACTTTGGGAATGGATTAAGTTGGGTTTACCAACTCATACTATGCTATAGTGTAGTGGTAGAATAATATCTTTTATTCTAGGGAAAAATTGGCTTTATGCAAAAACTAAACTTAGAGCTTTCCACCAGCCAAATTGCATCTACAATAGGTTCATTATTCTTATGATGTGACTTGCAGTACATTCAATGTACTGACCTACAGGGCTGCAACGTCTTATGTTGCAGGAATTTTCTACGATGAGCAAGATTTACATTGTAGGGTTACGATCTACACTCAACTTGCCGTTGGCGTTGATGGACTCCACACCCTTATGTTTGTTTCCGCTGAGACTTATGAGGTATATATATTAGTTTTACGTTATTTATACATGTGATTGCACTTTGATATATACATTGATGTACTGTGTGTGCCAGCATACCGATCCAGGGATGGCACGTATACACAAAGGCTTAACCGATTGAGGTCGGGTCGCTACAGCAATTCACTCACATTTTGAGCAATCTCTACATCACCAAGTTCCTATAATATGGTTGTGGAATACAAGGAAGCATGAACTCACTCAACATATCCTTTGACAATTTCAACATATCAAATTTCATTTGGTATCAAGTTTCGTGTTTGTCATTTTGGACACACAAGCGCTCTTCCTTGCAAGAATAACCCATGTAGGAAGATGAACTCAAACTACTAGTGGTGTTCCAAACTCTTGATGAACTACATCAACCTTGAGTATCCAACACAAGTTCGACTACATGATCAAGATCAACACCACAACCCAAGGTATGTCATTCAATATTAGAGAAGCTTTGCCCCGAGTCATGAGTCAAAGCAACTCAACAAGATGTGAATACATCAAAATGCTTAAATTTAAAATAAAAATGGAAACCCCATTTTGAGCTTAAACGATGAGTATGACCTACAATCAAGTGCTATCACTTGACTCCCCAGTCAATATACTCTAACATAGGTCACATTGTCGCCGACCCCTTCTAGATGAAGTTCTCTAGTGTTCTTTTGCTTAGTTGCTTTTTGTACCTGCATATGTTTCTTACTATTTTGTCTCGCTCTAAAACAACAACAAAACTTCATTTAGATCTCTTTTATATTTTTATTCTGTGTTTAATTCATTTGCAAATCTTTCTGCTAATTCCTTGCAAATCCTTGTGAGATTTCATTTGCCAAGTGAGTTGAATTGACAATTTTTTTACTCTGTATTGAACTCGGCCCCTCCTATCCAAACCCATTGGCTCGACCAAAACACAAGGTATCCTTGTAAATAATTCATCGGTACAATCGACATGGACTGACTCGGTCTCACCGATCGGGACCTTCCGTGACTCTGTCATCTCGGCGTCACTGACGGAAAATGAATCGGCGTCACCAATTTCAACTCTGAGAAAACGTTTTGCCATTTCTTACTGCCTATTCTTTTCAGCTCCACTCAATGACTCTTCCCTCTATAAGTATCATCAAATACCTACTACTTTGTTATGTCTCTCAAGGACCACACCTACTTGACTCATGCTCCAGAAGTGCCCTTCTTGGAAATTGATGTCAAAGGGGGGGGGGAGAGCACGTCAAAGCTTATCACATGGGCACATCTAAGCTCTTCCAGATGCTTATTAACAAAGAGGAGAGAAGTCACATGTCTTTAAGAAGGGAAAGACATGTAAATATATCCGATTCTAGCTATTGCTAAGATTCTTTCTTATTGCTTTGATTTTAGTTGATATTACCCTATCTTGCTCTGATTTTACCTCACCCTACCCTATCTTCTCCTATTATCCGATATCAGATTCAGGGGGAGAAAGAGTCCATGTCTAAGGGGAGGAAAATCTTTGGAATTCATTGCACATCTTTAAATCTTTGGGGACATGTCTATATCTAAATGAAGTACTAAGTACTCACCCATTACATGTCATCATAGTCTTGGTATCTTTGTGGTTTCCTAAAATTGCTTTACTGGGGGTGTTCTTGTTTTATCTAACCCTGTTTTCTCAAGTCCACTCTTGTCAAAGTCAGGTCAAGACCACAAGGTAAGTATATGCATCACACTCATGTGCATGATGATCTCTTGCTGATGTACATATTGTTTGCAAGAGGGATGCATAAACATGTAGGTACACTGCTTAACCACATCATTTGCTCTGATGCATATAGCCAAGATACATGTAACTCTTTGCTTGCTCTGACATGATTATGCATTCACATGTTCTTATATTCTATCTTCATATGATTGCATACATGTAGGGGGAGCTTATGCATGTTACATGTTTCTCCAAAGCTTTACCTGCTACTCTTCATATCTTTTACCTAAAGCTTTGATGCATGTTGTCATCAATTACCAAAAAGGGGGATATTGAAAGCACAAGTTCTCCATGGGTGATTTTGGTAATTAATGTCAACATATCTCTTGTTGGACTAATGCTTTTATCTAGTGCATTTCAGACAAGTTCAACAATAGCGTGGAAAGGACAAGAGGATGTGGAACCCCTTCAAAATGCTAAGGACACATATTGGAAAAATCTCAAGAATCTTCATTTGGTTTTTAGTGATCCAAGATCACATTGAGCCTATAGGAAAGCCAATACTATTAAAAGGGGATGATGTGTTTCTTAATGGTCTACTTGCTCAAAATGCTTAGTGATATTGCTCCAAAGCCCTCAACCACTTTCTCATTCCAAATATGTCAAACTCTAAACTCCAACTCGGCTCCATTGATTCTTTCTATCTGGCGCCACCGAGTTCATATGAAGCAGCCGCTGCCAGAAACCCTAACAGTTCGATCACATCAACACGGTTCTCGGTCTCACCGAGATGGCCTTGCCAAGTCTCTGTTACTTGTTACAATTATTTCGGTCTCACCGACTTGGCTTGACATTTTCTCTGTTGCCTTATTGCTTCACTTTGGTCTCACCGAGTTGATGCAATCGGTGCCACCGAGTTGATGTTTGCCCTAAGGCCTAGCACATCGGTCCCACCGAGTTGTTTTAGTCGGTCCCACCGAGATTCCTAACATTCAAATTTTGAACTAAATTGGTCTCACCAAGTTCTTCTATTCGGTCTGACCGAGTTGGGTCAAATGTGTGTAACCGTTGTATTTTGTGTGGAGGCTATATATACCCCTCCACTCCCTTCTCCATATGTGAGAGAGCCATCAGAACGTGCCTACACTTCCATCATATATTTTCCGAGAGAGAACCACCTACTCATGTGTTGACATCAAGATATACCAATCCTACCACAAGAATCTTGATTTCTAGACTTCCCCAAGATGCTTTCCGCTCAAATCATCTTGCCACCATATCCAAATCTATGTGAGAGAGTTGAGTGTTGGGGAAACTATCATTTGAAGCACAAGAGCAAGGAGTTCATCATCAACACACCATCTATTACCTTTTGGAGAGTGGTGTCTCTTAGATTGGGTAGGTGTCGCTTGGGAGCCTTCGACAAGATTGTGGAGTTGAACCAAGTTTGTAAGGGCAAGGAGATTGCCTACTTCGTGAAGATCTACCCGAGTGAGGCAAGTCCTTCGTGGGCTATGGCCATGGTGGGATAGACAAGGTTGCTTCTTCGTGGACCCTTCGTGGGTGGAGCCATTCGTCGACTCACACAACTGTTGCCCTTCGCGGGTTGAAGTCTCCATCAACGTGGATGTATGATAGCACCACCTAGAGGAACCACGCCAAAAATCTCCGTGTCTTCATTGCGTTTGCACACCCCAATCCCATCCCTTTACTTTCTTGCAATTAGCATGCTTTACTCTTTCCACTACATATACTCTTGTCATGCTTGCTTGAAATGTATTGTGAATGCTTAAACTTGTGCTAAAACTCCACTTTAACTTGAAGAACCTAAAAGTTGCCACTTTTACTTGTTGAGGGTATAATCACCCCCTCTAGACCCCTCTTCTCGATCCTTTGAAAAATCCCTCATATTTTCAGAAAGAGTCTATGTAAGAGCTTTGTTTATCAAGTTCACATACTCAACAATCATTTAATCTTCTATGATTATCGACACTCAAGGCATATTTATAGATCAAAACTTTCAGTCAGACACATAAAAAGATAGGGGCTTACGGTTTCGCCTCCCAACTATTTACCCCAAGGGTAATGTCAACAATAATAACTCATGATCACCTACATTCAACGGGATATATATATCTGGATCCATCCACCACATGATGTTTGATACTAGAGAATACATAGAGCAGAATAGGGATGAACAGTATTGACTCTTGCATAAAAATAAATACATGAAAGTAAAAGATAGGCCCTTCACAGGGGGAAGTAGAGGTTGTCATGCGCTTTTTGTTTCTGGATGTTCAAACTCTTAATGTAAAGGAACATCGCTTTATATTGCCCCTTGTGATATCAACCTTTTATTATGCAATCTATTGCTTTTATTTCTTCACCATCAGTAGATCGTACAAAGCTTATTCTCCCTTACAATAAAAGATCGTACACATTGAGGAGCAATTTTTATTGCTTTATGCACCGATGACAACTTATTTGAGGGATCTTATTCAATCCATAGGTAGATATAGTGGACTCTCATGACATGAAACTGGGTTTAAGGGTTTTGGATGCACGATTAGTATCTCTACTTAGTGTGAATTTTGGCTAGCAAAAGATCCTAGACAAGCACCACATGTTAGAGGATCTATGACAATATAACTTCTATGTGAATATAAGCAATCATAACTCATTGTGTTGTCTTCCTTGTCCAACGTCAACTAATTTATATAGAATATTTGATGGGGGCTCACAATCATAAAAGGTGTCCAAGATAGTATATTTATATGCGAGACCTCTTTTACTTTATTACTTTTTTATGGATTTCACCAATGACCAATGCTATGTTTGTCAACTTCCAACAAATTTGATCAACTATACTTCTTTATGTGAAGTCATTACTCCCCATGGGATTAGCATATGATCTTTCAATTCTTTTATTATTTTTCATTGATAAGATTGAAACAAGAAAACAAAGAAAAACTCAAACTACTTTTTATTATATAATTCCCACACAATTACATAGATATATAGATCACTAAGCAACCACTCGAAAATAGATCAAACTAAAACTTTTATTCTTCTAAATCATGAAATAACTAGGGATCAAACTAAGATAGATAATGATGATAAAAGTGATGGTGATACGATACCGGGGCACCTCAACCAAGCTTGGCACCAGCCAAGGGTGGTGCCCATACCCATGTACTCAGGTCTCCTTCTTCGGGGATGGTGGTGGTGATAGTGTAGGCTTGCCCTTCATAATGTTCATCAAGATCTCCTTCAAACTCAGAATTTCTCGAAGCACATGACCGATGATCTCAACATTCTTCTGCACTTCAGCCATGATATGATTATTCTCCAAACCCCAAGCATTCTTACCTGCATCACTTTCACTTGGACAAGAGATGTCCCATTTGGATGGTATGTGCATACGAGGAGTATTCTCAATCCATAATTGTGAACCAAGTTATGAAAGTTGTTCCAATGTAACCTATGTAAGGGCCTCCTAGGGGAAAATCCATCTTGTAGCTCTTGGCTTCCTTGGTTACTTGTAGTCCCCATGCCTGATGGGGATTTGATACGTCACTGTCTTCGGAGAAGAGGGTGTTCAAGGAGAGGTCCGATCTTCACGGCGTAGGATCAATAAATGGATGGGATAACTAGCTACAAGCAGCCGAAAAATGGAAAATAAGAGATTATGACCCGACAAGGAGGAAGCTCACCGAAGCTTGCAATCCAAACATTCGCCGGTCCACAACCCGCGATACTACCCCACACAACCACGCTCAAGTCATGGAGCACGGGATAGGTGCAATCCGCAAGGGAAACCACGAACTCTAACCCACACAACACGATCTAGTCATGGAGCATGAATTAGGAGCAATTTCTCAATGAATCACGAGAATAAGGGTAACAAGAGCTCTCCCATCTAAGGAGGAGTCTATGTCTTTGGTCTTTGATAGAAATGGCAAAAGTCCCCAACTAAGGGAAGAGCTAGCCTATTTATAATCGGGACAACCCCCTGGATAGGTGTGGAAACAAACTAGATTTGGGAACTAGCTTAGGTGTGAAAGAGAACCAGCTTCGGTTTGACTAAATGTCTTCGAGACTTAATGAGGCAGCTTCTGGAAAACTCTCATTGGAGGTGGTTGGCAGTTCCTGACCAAACATTGTTCACTGGAGTCAAATAATGTTTCCTTCAGCAGCATAGTCGAGTTCTGGAAACCTGTCGTAAGTTGGGATATCCAAACTCATGCAAAACATTGTTTTGTCAGAATCGAAACAATGTTTCTTCAGCAGACAACTCATTTCTTCATGAACTCCTAACTTTGTTTCTTCACCATAAAACATTGTTTTGCACGGATTGATTTGTGTTTGGCCTTCTTTGATATTGCACCTGAATTCAACCAACAACAAAGGAGGTGAAAGCACAACCATGTTTTCAAGGTCAAATGATAAACTTAAGTTAGCGTTCACCTGATCATGTATTTGCATTGCGCTACTTCTTGTGATTGGACCATTGATGATTGTGGATGTGGTATCCATGGCTGGGATGTCCTCATCATCCTCCCCCTCTTGAAAAGGAGTCGTCCTCGACTTTAAGGGTTGAATGGTTTTCATGTCCTTACCATCCTCCCTCTCTTGAAAAGGAGTCATCCTCGACTCTAGCTGGTCATCACATAAAAGAAAGCCAGTACAAAGAAACAATGCCAAGACTTTATCAAATGCTTAAGTTTAGCTTTCACCTTTGCGAACTTCAAATGTTTTGTTCGACTTAGCAATTCTTTCCAGCTAACATTTCCATGGAGTACAAACTTGTAATCAGGAACATCCATGTTTGTATCATCCTCCCCCTCTTGAAGAAAAGTCGCCCTAGACTTCCTTCGGTCTACAAAATAATAGCACAAGGACAATACAAAATATCTTGGCCAAGTAAAAGTCGAATAAGCATATTAAATTTTTAGTTTTATTGGCTCCTTGATGGTTTCATTATGATTAACAAAAGGATATTGTTTGATGGATGACATAGCAATCATCTTTTCTCTAATTTCATCGCGCCAATGCTTCAAGAGTTCATGGGTGCATACCTCTGGGTGCTTCAAGATGAATGATCTCTTTTATTTTACCTCACTAAGTACCTTCATGCCTTTTTGAAGATCACTTACCCCCCATGATGTTTCTTTGATGGTGCTCCACGTGCGCCATAATTGTTCATGGATCTCATCCTCCCATCGCTGTAGCACGACAGCTAAGTATGATTTTTGCATCTACACATACTTTAAAGAAAGAGAGCTTTGTAAATGGTTAGTAGTTTAATAGTCTTCTCTCCTTTCATTTGGTGGACCACTCATCTCTTTGATATTGTGTATAAACACCTCAAGCTCAGATTTGGTGGACTCACACAACTCGCTACTCCTCTCACTTTGATGGTGTTGTATAATGTGTTGTGGTTCACTCATTTCTCTAATCTTGTGGTGGATTACCTCACCCTCATATTTGGTGGACTCACACAATTCACTAATCCTCTCTCGCTGAATGTGAGGTATACATGGGTGGAGATATTCCATCTCTCTAATCACATTTTGAACAATCTGATCCTCACATTTGGTGGACTCACTCACCTCACCTATCTTATCACTCTGATTATGTGGACTTTTGGGAAGTGAACACTCTTCCTCACATCCGGTGGAGTCGCTCATCTCACCTCTCTTATCATTCTCAATATGTGGATTTTTGGAAAATGGACATTCTTCCTCACATTTGGTGGAGTCACTCAACTCCTCTTAGCACTCTCAATACATGGAATTTTTGGAAGTAGTGCGCCCAAAACCAAGTCGATTTGGTGTTCAATGCCTCGCGTCAGGGGCAATCTGGGTGGCACCTCCTTGTGAAGCACATCCCCATACTCCTGCAAAAGATCCAATACAACACTAGGAAGAATTGAGGGTAAGTCATTAGCAGCCAGTAAAGTTTCCTTGTACATGGGTACAAAGAATGGAGCATTAGGTTCTCTCAATTCATGCATATCCCTTTTCCTAGCCATCATAACCAATCCCTATTTTTCCCGGGGCTTGGTCATATTTGGCTGTGGAGCTTTTGGCTGTGGAAACACTCCCTCACTATGTTGGTGGCTCACTCGTTGTGTATGATCACTCTCTCCCTTTTTTCTTTCCTTTTGTTTTCATCTCATCAAGATAGAGTTCTTCGGGTGTCATCGGCAGCGAAGTGAACTTTTCTCCTCTATGGACAAAACATAAGAGATTCGCACACCCGCTGATTTTCACATTCCAGTCGTGCAACCATAGTCGTCCTAGAAGCAAGTGACAAATGTGCATGGGCACTACATCACACTCAACTTCATCCTGATATGTCCCCACTGAAATTGGTATTCTCACGCCGCTCATCACCTTTATTGCACCACAATCATTCAACCATTGCATGCGGTATGGATGTGGGTGATGTTTTGTTTGTAATTGAAGCTTCTCGATCATCTCCGTGTTTGCAATATTGTTGCAGCTTCCACTATCAACAATCACTCGACATATCTTGGAGTTGATAAGGCAACATGTGTGGAAAATATTATGCCGCTGTCCCTTTTCCTCCTCCACAACCTGGGCGTTAAGTGAATGACATACAACCAAAGCTTCACCATCAAGTTCTTCATGAGATAAAATAGTGCCTCCTACTTCACAATCTTGCTCCTCTTCCACTTCATTATTGCCACCTTCAGGGTCACTTTCAAACTCCCATTCACCTCGTTCATTGATGATCATAGTTCTTTTGCTTGGACATTCTGAAGAAATATGACCTCTTCCTTTGCACTTGTGGCATTGAATGTCGCTGCTGCGTGTAGGACTCTTTTCTGGAGGTGGAGCAGAGGATACTCCTGCTGTAGCTTATGACCTCTTTTCTTGATTGTGAATTCACACTTTGCTAGGTGAACCTCGGTTGGGGGGCATGCATTCATAGGTTAGGAATCCCTTCGCGTCGACACGAGGGGGGAGGGCTGCTAGCTACTTTGCACTTTTCTAGGTGAACCTCGGTTGGGGGGGGCATGCATTCATAGCTTAGGATTCCCTTCGTGCCGACACAAGGGAGGGGGCTGCTGGCTAGTTCGTACTTTGCTAGGGTGAACCTCGGTTTGGGGGGACATGCATTCATAGCTTAGGATTCCCTTCGTGCCGACATGAGGGAGGGGGGCTGCTAGCTACTTTGCACTTTGCTAGGTGAATGAACCTCGGTTGGGGGCATGCATTCATAGCTTAGGATTCCCTTCGTGCCAACATGAGGGAGGAGGGGGCTGCTAGCTACTTCACACTTTTCTGGGGTGAACCTCGGTTGGGGGGAGGGGGCATGCATTCATAGCTTAGGTTTCCTTTCGTGCCGACACGAGGGGGGTGTGGGCAAGCAATACCGTGCGCTTTGTGAGAGAGGTGCCACATCGAAGTTGCATTTGATATTTGAAAATCAAACCACCCTTTTGATACATAAATTTGGTCCACATGCAAGTGTGTTCATGTTCTGACCCTCTCCCGCGTCATTTTTTTGCCAAATTTATGAACATTAGATAAGTCGGATGACGCAACAGACACGTTCACTCAAACTAACCGTGTGCCACGCCGGTGCACCTGTCACGCACACATCCACACAGTACATTGGGCTCCACGAGGCTCCCCCTCTCAAAAATATCTGCCCGCCTCGAGGGTTTTTTTGTTTCATAACACACGGTTGTTATCTCTGGACCGTGTGCGATGTTTCTTGTTCCCAATCCCGCGTGCATCCCTAGAAAATATCTGCCCGCCTCGAGAGTTTTTCTATTTCATAACACACGGTTGTTATCTCCGGACCATGTGCGATGCACCATCATCAAAATTTTCAATAGCCCGGCATTTCAATCCCACGTTTGACTCCTACATAGTAAAATTTTCTGTACCCACGTCATTTCCTCAAACACTCTGTGCCCCCATCCACACACACACACCCACCAAAACCTTCCCAAGCGTGTGCATGTGCGCACACACACACCCTCCCTCGCTCGAAACCCTAGCAAGGTCCCCGCCACCGCTGCCGCCGCCATCGCCGCAAGGCCTCCATTGTCAACATCTGCCGGTTTGCCCGTGCAGCTTACCCACCGATCTCCATACCCATGCCACCCTGAGTTTCTTAGATGACACCTGCCAAATGCCCCCTTTCCCACAGATCCCCATCCCCATCCCTCACTCCAAAACGTCACAGCCTAACCCCAGCTACGCTTCCCGTGGAGCTCGAGGAGCGACTGGCCAAAAAGAGGTGTATAGCGGTCTCTTCGCCCGACGTTGCCGAGGAAGCTGACGACCATTACTGGCAGCAGGCACTCAAGCAGCGGGCTAGAGTATGCGGGCATGTCTCGTCCGCCGGCTACGACATCGAGGTCATCGATAGCGACGGCCTGAGGCAGGCTATGTCACAAGTTAAGTGGCCCACACCCAACCCATCGGGTTCAACCGCCGTCGATCTCATCCATGGCCCCGCCACTGATCTCCTCTCGCTCCTTGTCAATAATTATCCATTCTACATAGCCATCGAGCCCCTTTTGTCATTTCTGAAGGACACGTTCTACGACACTAGCTTGGGATCCACAGCTTCCAAGTCAGACCTCATCGATGGCGACCACGAGGAGGGCACCCTCTCTGGCTCTTCCAAGGGGAAAGAGCCCATATGCTCTTCCAAGGGGAAAGCGCCCGTCTGCGACATCAGGGAGGGCACCCTAGAGCCATGCTCTTCCAAGAGGAAGGATCCCATCTGCGACAACATGGAGCGCATCCAGGGTCCGTGCTCTTCCCACGGGAGCGAGCCCATCTGTGACAAGTGAGGAAACCCATGATTTGTTTTGATGTGCCTCTTCACACGGGGAAACCCATGATTTGTTTTGTCGAGTCCCTTTTGTAGTGTAGTGAGAATATGTCCAGTTTTAATTGCTATATCTGGTTGTTTCCAGTATGCCTTGTTTATTTCAGTTGTTCACAATGTGATGCTCTATATATGCAATTATTTACTGTGCAGTACATTTCATCAATCCAGTTTTAAACATACCGATAGGAATGCATATATTTGCTTGATGTTAAGCCTGTTATCGCTAGCATATGCCACTTCTAAAGTTTTTTGATTTTTCAGTTGTTCGTAGTTAGCATATGTCCAGTTTCAAATGCTATATTTGGTTGTTCCTAGTATGCCTTGTTTATTCCAGTTATTCACAACGTGATGTTCTATATGTGCAAGTATGAACTGTTGTGTGCTACCTCTTGAGCTTGCGTTGGTTTTCCCTTGAAGAGGAAAGGGTGATGCAGCACAGTAGCATAAGTATTTCCCTCATTTTGAGAACCAAGGTATCAATCCAGTAGGAGATAGCACACAAGTCACCTAGTACCTGCACAAATAAACAAGAACCTCGCAACAAACGCGATAAAGGGGTTGTTAATCCCTTCACGGTCACTTATGAGAGTGAGATCTGATAGAGATAATAAGATCAATATTTTTGGTAGTTTTGTTGTATAGATTGGAAAATAAAGATTGCAAAATAGAAATATCAATATGATAGGAAGACAATATGATGGCAGATAGACCCGGGGGCCATAGGTTTCACTAGTGGCTTCTCTCAAGATAGCAATTTCTACGGTGGGTGAACAAATTACTGTCTAGAAATTGATAGAAAAGTGAATAGTTATGAGAATATATAGGCATGATCATGTATATAGGCATCAGGTCCGCGACAAGTAGACCGAAACGATTCTGCATCTACTACTATTACTCCACACATCGACCGCTATCCATCATGCATCTAGAGTATTAAGTTCATAAGAACAGTGTAACACATTAGGCAAGATGACATGATGTAGAGGGATAAACTCAAGCAATATCATATAAACCCCATTTTTTATCCTCGATGGAAACAATACAATACGTGCCTTGCTGCCCCTGTTGTCACTGGGAAAGGACACCGCAAGATTGAACCCAAAGCTAAGCACTTCTCCCATTGCAAGAACTATTAATCTAGTAGGCCAAACCAAACTGATAATTCGAAGAGACTTGCAAAGATATTTAAATAATGCATAAAAGATTTCAGAGAAGAATCAAATATTTTTCATAGATAATCTGGATCATAAACCCACAATTCATCGGACCTTGACAAACACACCGCAAAAAGAATTACATCGAATAGATCTCCAAGAGAATCGAGGAGAACTTTGTATTGGGATCCAAAGAGAGAGAAGAATCCATCTAGATAATAACTATGGACCCAAAGGTCTGTGGTAAACTACTCACACATCATCGGAGAGGCTATGGTGTTGATGTAGAAGCCCTCCGTGATTGATTCCCCCTCCGACGGAGCGCCAGAAATGGCCCCAAGATGGGATCTCACGGGTACAAAAGGTTGCGGCGGTGGAAATAGGGTTTCGTGGTGCTCGTGGATGTTTTCGGGGTATATGGGTATATATAGGAGGAAGAAGTACGTCGGTGGAGCTGCGAGGGGGCCACGAGGGTGGGGGCGTGCCTGCCCCCTGGGCGCGCCCCTTGCCTCGTGGTCTCCTTGCTTCTTTCTTGACGGCCACTCCAAGTCTCCTGGATCACGTTTGTTCCAAAAATAACTCCCCCGAAGGTTTCATTCCGTTTGGATTCTGTTTGATATTCCTTTTCTCGCTCGCTGTCAATAATTTTCCATTCTACATGGCCAAAGAGAGTTATCCCTACCAAATCATATAGTCTGGCTATGCTCCATCTTCACCACACAAAATATTTAAATCATGCACAACCCCGATGACAAGCCAAGCAATTGTTTCATACTTTTGATGTTCTCAAACTTTTTCAATCTTCACGCAATATGTGAGCGTGAGCCATGGATATAGCACTATAGGTGGAATAGAATGGTGGTTGTGGAGAAGACAAAAAGGAGAAGATAGTCTCATATCAACTAGGCGTATCAACGGGCTAAGGAGATGCCCGTCAATAGATATCAATGTGAGTGAGTAGGGATTGCTATGCAATGGATGCACTAGAGCTATAAGTGTATGAAAGCTCAAAAAAAGAAACTAAGTGGGTGTGCATCCAACTCGCTTGCTCACGAAGATCTAGGGCATTTTGAGGAAGCCCATCATTGGAATATACAAGCCAAGTTCTATAATGTGAAATTCCCACTAGTATATGAAAGTGACAAAATAGGAGACTCTCTATCATGAAGATCATGGTGCTACTTTGAAGCACAAGTGTGGTAAAAGGATAGTAACGTTGTCCCTTCTCTCTTTTTCTCTCATTTTTTATTTGGGCCTTTTTCTCCTTTTTTATAGCCTCTTTTTTTTCGTCCGGAGTCTCATCCCGACTTGTGGGGGAATCATAGTCTCCATCATCATTTCCTCACTTGGGACAATGCTCTAATAATGATGATCATCACACTTTCATTTACTTACAACTCAAGAGTTACAACTCGATACTTAGAAAAAAATATGACTCTATGTGAATGCCTTCGGCGGTGTACCGGGATGTTCAATGACTCATGAGTGACATGTATGAAAGAATTATGAAGGTGGCATTGCCACAAATACGATGTCAACTAATCATGCAAAGCAATATGACAATGATGAAGCGTGTCATAATAAACGAAACAGTGGTAGGTTGCATGGCAATATATCTCGGAATGGATATGGAAATGCCATAATAGGTAGGTATGGTGGCTGTTTTGAGGAAAGTATATGGTGGGTTTATGGTACCAGCGAAAGTTGCGTGGTACTAGAGAGGCTAGCAATGGTGGAAGGGTGAGAGTTTGTATAATCCATGGACTCAACATTAGTCATAACGAACTCACATACTTATTGCAAAAATCTATTAGTTATCGAAACAAAGTACTACGTGCATGCTCCTAGGGGGATAGATTGGTAGGAAAAGACCATCGCTCGTCCCCGACCACCACTCATAAGGAAGACAGTCAGTAAATACTTCATCACATAACGGTTCACCATACGTGCATGTTATGGGAATCACAAACTTTAACACAAGTATTTATAGAATTCACAACTACTCAACTAGCATGACTCTAATATCACCATCTTCATATCTCAAAACAATCATCAAGTATCAAACTTCTCATAGTATTCAATGCACTTTTTATGATAGTTTTTATTATACCCATCCTGGATGCCTATCATATTAGGACTAATTTTATAACCAAAGAAAATTACCATGCTGTTCTAAAGGAATCAAAAAATAATATAAGTGAATCATGAGAGATCATTAATTTCTATAAAATAAAACCACCACTGTGCTCTAAAAAGATATAAGTGAAGCACTAGAGCAAAATTATCTAGCTCGAAAGATATAAGTGAAACACATAGAGTATTCTAATAAATTCCGATTCATGTGTGTATCTCCCAAAAGGTGTGTACAGAAAGGATGATTATGGTAAACTAAAAAGAAAAGACTCAAATCATACAAGACGCTCCAAGCAAAACACATATCATGTGGTGAATAAAAATATAGCCTCAAGTAAAGTTACCGATGGACAAAGACGAAAGAGGGGATGCCTTCCGGGGAATCCCCAAGCTTAGGCTTTTGGTTGTCCTTGAATTTTACTTGGGTTTCCTTGGGCATCCCCAAGCATAGTCTATTTCCACTCCTTGTTCCAAAATCCATCAAATCTTTACCCAAAACTTGAAAACTTCACAACACAAAACTTCAACGGAAAATCTCATGAGCTCCGTTAGTATAAGAAAACAAATGACCACTTCAAGGTACTGTAATGAAATAATTCTTTATTTATATTGGTGTTAAACCTATTGTATTCCAACTTCTCTATGGTTCATACACCCCGATACTAGCCATAGATTCATCAAAATAAGCAAACAACACACGAAAAACAGAATCTGTCAAAAACAAAACAGTCTGTAGTAATCTGTAGGTTTTGAATAGTTCTCTAAACCCAAAAATTCTGAAATAAATTGGTGGACGTGAGGAATTTGTCTATTAATCATCTGAAAACCTAATCGCACTCTCCAGTAAAAAATGGCAGCAAATCTCGTGAGCGCTAAAGTTTTTGTCTTTTACAGCAAGATCACATAAACTTCCCCCAAGTCTTCCCAAAGGTTCTACTTGGCACAAACACTAATTAAAAGCATAAAACCACATCTAAATAGAATCTATATGAATTTTTTATTACTAAATAGAAACAAAATACAAGATACAAAAATAAAATTGTGTTGCCTCCCAACAAGCGCTATCGTTTAACTCCCCTAGCTAGGCATAAAAACAAGAATAGATCTAGGTATTGTCATCTTTGGTATGCAATCCATAAGTGGATCTCATAATAGATTCATAATGTAATTTAATTTTATTTCTAGGAAAGTGTTCCATTCCTTTCCTTGATGGAAATTGAAATCTAATATTCCCTTATTTCATATCAATAATTGCACCAATCATTCTAAGGAAAGGTCTACTAAGAATAATAGGACATGTAGGATTGCATTCTATATCAAGAACAATGAAATCTACGGGCACATAATTCCTATTTGCAACAATAAGAACATCATTAATCCTTCCCATAGATTTCTTAATAGTGGAATCTACGAGGTGAAAATTTAAAGAACAATCATCAAATTCACGGAAACCTAACACATCACACAAAGTTTTTGGAATCGTGAAAACACTAGCACCCAAATCACATAAAGCAAAGCATTCATGATCTTTAATATTAATTTTAATAGTAGGTTCCCACTCATCATAAAGTTTTCCAGGAATAGAACCCCATGGAGAGGGCTGGTTGAACAGTAGCCGGTGGAGGAGCGCGCGGTGGAGGCTAGATGAATAGGAGCCCGTGGATGAATCGTCGCAGGTGGAGGCTGGAGGAGGTCGATGGTGGATGAACAGTAGCCCATGGAGACAGTCTACGGTGGAGATGAACAGTATCCCGTGGAGTCCTGTTTTGCGGTACGCCACACCCCTTCCAATGAACAGGACCCCCATTTCGACCGTAGCGCTCCAACACAAGTCCGTTTCCTCTGTTTTGCGGTACGCCACACCCCTCCCGATCAACAGGACCCCATTTCCACCGTAGGAGGTCCGTTTCCTCCATTTTGCGGTATGAAAAACCCCTCCCGATGAACAGGATCCTGTTTTGACCATGGCCGATCGAACACAAGGCCGTTTCCTCCTGTCGGCGTTCTGGGAATGGGGGTCCCCGAACTTGCCTGCTTGTGGCCCACGACGTGGCGCTGCAAGGGGGCTGGTATGACCCATCTTCACCAACAAGCAATCAAGACCTTCGAGAGGCGGACGACACAAGACCTCCTCGGGAGCGGCCTCACCAGGCTGGCTCGCGAGGGGCGGAGAGATTAAGGCAAGGCAAACCTCGCGAGGTTCCAATGACGTAAGCCATGACGATCGAGACCAGG
The DNA here is from genome assembly GCF_056163025.1 of Triticum urartu. Lineage (NCBI taxonomy): Eukaryota > Viridiplantae > Streptophyta > Magnoliopsida > Poales > Poaceae > Triticum > Triticum urartu. The sequence goes on from NC_141874.1 coordinate 308,705,471, forward strand.
CGGGCGCCAGGCGGGCGCCAGCGTGCACAGTGTCCTTATTTCCTCTTTGGTGCTAAGGAGGCAAGCAAAGGGACAAGGCATCAAGAAAAGCTTTCCATATCGGTGCAACGAGACCAAGACCAGCAGGACGGCAAGACGGATGTCATCATGGAGCCCAAGGCGGCGTCACCACCAGAGCGTTTGGCAGGCGAAGACTTCTTTTGTCAGGATAACTTGTACTAGCTATACCCTTTCAAATTGGCCGTTGTTGGCTCCCTTCCCGCTCAATATTTGGGGAGAGGACCAATGCCTCTATAAATAGGATTAGCCACCACGGTAGGAGAGGGCGAACGAACAGAGCCTCAACCATCTCAACTTGGACTAGATCCAACCCATCCACACACCCACCTAGCACAAGAACACCTCACCTCAGGAGGTTGTTCTTCCCCTTGTACTATTTATCCCCAGCCCGAGAGGCAATCTACCACACCACATTGGAGTAGGGTATTACACCACAACGGTGGCCCAAACCAGTATAAATTTTGTGTCCCTTGTGTTGCGAGCTCGTCAAGCTTCCCTTTGAGATCGTGGCGAGGTTGAGGGAGTGAGTTGGTAGCGGGAGATCTTTGCGCGCACCCCAGTGTTCGAACCTTGAGGGTTTTGCTGGAACCCGAGATCCGACATTTGGCACGCCAGGTAGGGGTGCGCCGGAGCTCTTATTCCGCCAGTTGATCCGCTTGTTGGTCCCCCGACACTCCGCGGCTCCGATGTCCGGCGACTCAAGGACCAACGCTGACCGCTGGGCAGCCTGGCCAGCCCGGGTGGCGCCACCCGCTCAAGAAGACTTCAACCCAGCGCCCCAGGCAGCACGCATAGCACCAAACACTGCGGGGCATGGGGGACGTGGTCACCCGCCGTCCGCCCTTACTCCACAACAAGTGCGGGCAGCAGCAAGAGCCTCAAGCCACGCGGCTGCCACGGTGCCACACACTCGACGGAAGCAAGCAAACATGAGGGCCGCGCTCACAGTGGCTCGGGAGTTGCTGCGATGCCGGTTAATGGAGAGCAGCCGAGATGCATTGCTAGAGCGCATGACCGAGCTCTTGGACGCTGCGGCCTCAGGAGCACCACCCTTCTGCTCTCTGCTCACACCTCTAGCCGCGGCCAGGTCGCATGACGGGCCTCAACGTGCTTGCGTGCCCACGGGCGCGCCACCAGGCTTCATCGACACTGGCGCAACCAACGGAGCTGGACGCCCGCTCGCACCCGCGCCACCTCCGGTGGGTGCGGTCACGAGCGCTGCCACCTATGGCCCAGGCGGGATGCAAGCCTACCACGCTCAAGGCAGCACGTTGGGCGGGGCAACATGGAGCGTGGGGCACTACGGCGAGGTCTTTGAGGCGACGACCTCGGAGGCCTACGCGCCCCGCATGGTGGACCAGGAGTACATGCTAGAACACGACCCTGGCTCGGTCCTCGAGCCGGGCTGGGAGGAGGCGCTAGAAGTCGGCACCATTCAGGAGCCCTCCGGAAGCCTCACCAACCGCGCCGGCGACAACAGCTACAGGGTACCTCTAATTCCTCAGGAGCAGGCTTACGCTAACCATGGGACGCAGGAGGATCAGGTCGCAACAGTGGATGGTGGCCCCAGCTCATCGGCCTCCCTACCGCCAGGGGGCATGCTGGGGGCTGCCGGAGAGGGGCCAGGAGCAAGGCCCTCCCCACACCGCACGGAGCAAGGCGTCCCCTTTGCCCCTTGGTGTCATCCTGGTTTCCGGTCGCCCCCAACGGTGGTCGAGGGAGGTGCAAGGAGAGGCCCTCGTTTGGCGATATGAAGTAAGGCTCACGCCTGTGAAGGTTTCTTCTCGTGACACTCTCGCATAATAATGAGTGGGGCTGTACACGCCCCAGAGTCTCAGGAGTGCCGCCCTCGGGCCTCGGGGGCTCCCTCCCACGTCCTAGTGGCAACACTTAGCTCCGCGCTGGTGAGAAGACAAGAAGACTAGACTAGGCGCCGGACGCGGCCATTTGCTTTGGATCTCTTTTCTGTAACCCTGTCTTCTGGACTTGGATTTAAGTTGAAGTTGAATTTCCATTGATGCGCGTGGGGGTGCCTTTTCTCATTCGAGCCATTTCTTGCTATCTAGTTCTTGCCTTAATTCGGAGTTCGCGCCTGTTGCTTCCCCCTCGCGGGCCCCTCGCTAGCGGGGCTAGGCATGTCGCACACACGCTACGCGCATGTCACGCCACGCGCATGTCGCGCCACGGCTAGCGCTTGCTTATCACGCGGCCCCCTCGGGCGTGTCGACGAGTTCCTCAGGAGCTTCCCAGAAACTCGCAACCTCACGAGCCGGTTCGGGGCTTGTCCAGGCTAAGGTAAACCCGCAACAGCAAACTTGCCCCAGGATACGTGAGTTCATGAAGACACATATTCAACTCGACCTAAAAATATAGAGGCAGTAGTATATTTACATGAGGGGCTTCCCCTCCAAAAATGCTCTTACAACCTCTAGGGCCATGCCCGAGCTTCTGCCTGCAGGACAAACAGCTGGGAAGCACGGGATCAGTCGGACATGTCGCTCGCTACGTCCCTCGGATCGCCCTCAGACGCGTCGCTGGCATCGCTGCCACCATCGCTAGCATCACCATCACCTCCACCAGCGCCGCCATCACCATCGTCGACCACGTCGCCTTCGTCCACCGCAAGCACCACATCATCGTCATCAGAAGTGAAGGCCCTGACCAGCGCGTCCACATTGTCTTCCACCCATCGCGCCAGGTCACGCTGGATGGCCTCGGGTACATGAGTGATGGTGGCGTCAAAATCAAAGTTGGGGTCGGCGTTTTGGAGATGGCTGAAGACGCGGGAGAACGCACGCCCAAGCAGGCCGTGGCTCCTCTCTTCAACAAGTTGGCGAGCTCTATCGGAACGATTCTCCAGGCGCGTCACCACGTCGGTAAAGAAGCGGAGGTGGCTGGCGTAGTCGGTCACGTGGGGATGAGGAGCATTCTCATCGCAGATGTGGCCCAGGGCGATATTGGCCCTGTTCCTGAGGTCTTAGAGCATGGGGGCATGCACGCGCTCTAGCGTCCGCCGCTGAAGCACTTCCTCCCTGTTCTGCCACGCGACAGACTCGGCATCAGCGACCCGCTGCTGAAGAGGGAGCATCTCGGCATAGGCGGAGGCCAGTTCGTCCTGCGCCTTAACCAGGGAGGCCGTAGTGGCCTCCTCGCACCGCTCCACCTCGATTAACCTGGACTTGAGGGCAGCGGTCCTACCTGCAGCCTCTGCTTCCACGAACTCCAGCTTCCGGTCATACCTGCCCTCGAGATCTGCACGAGGCTTGGCCACCCGGCGATCGACCTCCTCCTAGGCCCTGGCCTCGCGCGCGCCAACAGCATCCTCTGCTTGGGCAACTTGACGCTCCCTCGTCTCCAGTCGTTCGAGCTCAAGGCTACGCTCCACAGCTTCTAGCGCCAACGCCTCCTCGCGCTTCCGGATCTCTTCCTCTTCGGCAGGCGTCCCCCTCAATGACACAAGGGCGGCTCTGCGCACCTCCACTTGCTAATCCAAGGAGGAGCTCCAGGCTTGGAGCTCCCACGCACACTTCTCCGCGGCCTCGCGGCGACGGTCAGCTTCTCGAGCCTCTTCCAGAGCTTGGGAGCAGGCCTCACGGAAGGCTACGAGGGAAACCTCAGCTTTCGCATTATCAAGCTCGCGTTGGTGGTGCCCGAGGTTGATAGCCACCTTCAGCTTATGCCGCTCCTCCACCAGCCGAAGACCCTCGGCCACGAGGCGCGCATCCACATCCAGGAGCTCTTCACCAAGCCAGTTCATCGCGCCCATCACCTCCTGAAAGAGCTCGTGGCGGACGATGGTCCTTTCTTGCGCCGAGTTGAGCATGCTACTGACTCCGTCCTCTGCCACGGGGACCGCAGATGTGGCCCGAAGTGGCTCGCCCCTTTCAGCAGGGGGCTAGGGGCTGGCACCCACCCAGTTACAGGCTAGGCCTCGCGAGGAGCCCGAACGAGTGGAGGCCCGCTGCTTGAAGAGGAGCCCAAGACCGAAGCCACCCAGCCTCCGTCCATGACTAGAGGAGGAACCCTTTGCACGCTTCCTGTATTCCAAGCAAGGCCACGGAGGAGAGACGGTGAGGGCGCGAGCTCAAGACGCCTTGTTGACGGGCTGGCTACCCTGGTTGACTCCACGCCGTGAGCAGCGCGCGGGCTTGCAGCTCCCAGGTCTAGCGGGAGAAACGAGGCGAGAGGAGGTTGCTTCTCAGGAGATTCCGCGGCCTTGGCGGAAGGGATCCTGAAGAGACATTGTCAGGAAGGGAAGCAGCACACGGAGAATCACCAAGATAAGGCACTTACTTGTCAACAGCGATGTACTTTCTCCGTTTTAACGGCCCAAAGGTGCCGCTGCCGCGGCTTGGGGACCCCTTCCTCTTGCGGAGCTCTTCGAAGTCCACGCAAAGCCGATCGAAGCGCGGGACATGGCGGCCAACACGAGGCGCAACTGGAGAAGCACTCGAAGGGGCAGCCTCAGGAGCGCCAAGTTGAGGGGAGCTATTGGGCTCTGCCTCACAGCGACCTGTCGAGGCCTCAGGAGCCCCGTCCTCAGGAGACGCGGACTGCATCGCCCCCTCAACCGCCACCCCAGGGTAAGAATCACGAGTTCCCGAGGACAACACCTCGGGAGCCCTGGGCGGCATCAGCACCTCGGCACCTGCGCCATCCGCCTCCAGTGGTGCTCGCCCCCTGCATCCACACTTGGGGCGAGCTCAACGCCAGCGGCAAGGAGGGGAACCACGTTGACGGGGTTCTCACAGGGCCCCACCAGACCAACTGGACACAGCCCCCACTCATCGAAGGAGAGCATACGCTCCACAAATTCCACCTGGTTCGAGCAGCGGTACAGCGGGAAACTCTTCCCCGGCACGTCATCAGGCGATGGGACACCCTTCAGGAACTCGAGCACCGTTCGCTGCGCCTCAAGGGGGAGCCCGGACTCCTGAAGTCTCATGCGGTCCTTGCTGCTGAGCAAGGCCCACATTGGCCGGGAATGGCGCTGAAGCGGAGCAACCCGGCGCCGGACGAACTCCTTCACCACCATAGTCGCAGTCATGCCAAGGTCTTTCAGCCCCTTCAGCCTGAGCCAGACAAGAGCAAGGCGTGAATCAGTCAGCCTTTGATGGCACCAACCGCAGTTGGGAATGGCAAGCACCGACGGAGAATGGAGGAGAGGGCTGAGCACTCCGACATTAACGAATACCCACCGTGTCCGAAACTCGCTCGTGGATGGTGGAAGCTCGAAGTCAATCCTCGCGCTTGCCGTTGCCGCCACGGCCTAGAAGCTCAGGCACCCCGAGCTCTACCGGGGATCACCCAGGTGCAACGAGAAGAAGTGGCAGAGAAGGGCCACGGAAGGAGCAATGCCCACCATTGCCTCATAAACAAAGGTGAAGACGGCAAGAAGGGTCATAGATTGGGGATCAAGGTGCAGCATGTGGATCCGATAATGGGCAAGCATTGCGTTCAAGAAGGCGGAGAAAGGAGGAACCAGGCCAGCCCAAAGGGCGTCGATGAAGAATGGGACCTCGGTGGCTGTCCGATCGATACGAGCACGAGACGCATGCTAGGCCACCGTCCTTCCCCACTCATTGAAGCTGGAGGTGAGCATGGGACGTACCTTGTCCATGGCTTCTTGGTTGATCACCAAAGACCTGCCAACGGCAGGTTCAGCGGCCGAGCATAGCCCGGTGAAGGACAGGGGACTCTTCCATTTCTTTGACTGGTCCAGTGCCATGGCAATGGGAGGATTGAGCTCAGATTGGATCGGGGGGAGAGGCTGAGCTTCCAGGAAGCGGAAGAATTGGAGAGTGCACGGCAACAACGGGAGGGAAACCGTGTAGACCGCGGTGGCCGCCTAGCCAGGCGGGTATCAAGGCAGCGTGGGGAAGAGGAGACGACCACGACCAATCAACTGCCATGTGTCGACCAAGGCCGCAGGCTATTAGGACTTCGGCGCTCCGCACTTGCCCTTTGGCTTCGCCTCGAAGCCAAGCCCGAGCACGCCTTGGGCCCGGGGGCTACTGTTGGCGTTCTGGGAACAAGGGTCCCCAGACTTGCCTGCCTACGGCCCATGACGTGGCGCTGCAAGCGGGCCCGTATGGCCCATCTTCATCAACAAGCATTCAAGACCCTCGCGAGGGGCCAAGCCTCGCGAGGCGGACGACACAAGACCTCCTCGGGAGCGGCCTCACCAGGCTGGCTCATGAGGGGGGGAGAGATCAAGGCAATGCAAGCCTCACGAGGTTTCAATGAAGTAAGCCATGATGATCGAGACCAGGCGGGTGCCAGCGCGCACAGTTTCCTTGTTTCCTCTGGCGCTAAGGAGGCAAGCACAGGCGAAGAGTACCGAGGCATCAAGCAAAGGTTTCCATATCGGTGCAATGAGACCAAGGCCAGCAGGATGGCAAGACGGAGGTCACCATGGAGACCAAGGCGGCGTCACCACCAGAGCCTTTGGCTGGCGAAGACTGCTTTTTTCAGGATAACTTGTACTAGCTGTCCCCTTTCAAATTGGCCATTGTTGGCTCCCTTCCCACTCAATATTTGGGGAGAGGACCAGGGCCTCTATAAATAGGATTAGCCACCACAGTAGGAGAGGGCGAACGAACAGAGCCTCAGCCATCTCAACTTGGACTAGATCCAACCCATCAACACACCTACCTAGCACAAGAACACCTCACCTCAGGAGGCTATTCTTTCCCTTGTACTATTCATCCCTAGCCCGAGAGGCAATCCACCGCACCACACTGGAGTAGGGTATTACACCACAACGGTGGCCCGAACCAGTGTAAATCTTGTGTCCCTTGTGTTGCGAGTTCGTCGAGCTTGCCTTTGAGATCATGGCGAGGTTGAGGGCGTGAGTTGGTAGGGGGAGACCTTTGTGCGCACCCCAGTGTTCGAACCTTGAGGGTTTTGCCGGAACCCGAGATCCGACACCTTCGTTCTGCGGTACGCCAGGCCTCGTTTCCATTGGCTATTTCGTCTAAGCCGGTTGGCTCCCGATGAACACGACGACGCATTCCATTCCGACCCAGTCGGTTGCCTCCCCATGAACACGACGACAGCGCAGCTTCTTCGTTCCGACCCAGCCATGTACACGAGAGTGGACTAAATGAAGCCTGTATTAGCCTTATAAAAGGCTTTGAGGTATGTTTTATGAGGTTTCAAAGAGTGTCATAGTATAGATAGTAGCCCCTGATACACTGGTCGGTGCAAGAAAGGACCGGACAGAGGATCAATTTTATGTTCGCAAGAAGACTCACTAGATGACATCTATCTCTCTTCTTTTATAGGCAGGGGTCTGCAGCGACTGCTACCTCTCATACTGCGGAGGTCTCCGGACCGAATCAAAGTCTGGAGCGAGCCAAAGAAGAACTTGGCCAGTTGAAAAGGCAGTTGGAAGATAAACAAGGTATGCACAAGCCTTGTTCGTGTTCAGTGCAAACAAATTTCCAGTATGATAAAATATGTTTCATTATTTGCGCCAGGGGCAATGACCGAAGTCGAGGCTCTGAGGAAGGCTATTTCCAAGGCCGAGGAAAAGGCAGCCGCAGCGCAGGCTCTTCGTGAGAAGCACGAGGCCAGGGTTATTGAAGCTGACCAGGAGCTTCAAGAGTCCGTGAAGAAATGGGAGACCTTGGAGTAGAGTTTAACGGAGAAAGAATCCGAACTCGCCAGGGCTCATCAGGCCGCGCGCGATGCCCAGGGGGAAACCCAAGGCGCCCAGCAGGAGATCCAAGAGGCGAGGACGATCGCGGCGGGTAAGGCTTTTTCCATGTAAAGCAAGTATTTGAGGAGAAAATCATGTTTCTAATTTTGAGTTCGGATTTCTCTAGGGGTATTTGCGGAACTGCCCCGCAACATATCGGATGCCGCCCAATTCTACCGAGCCAAAGAAGGGAACACTGCCGATAAGCTCTTCTGGTCGCAGTATCTGGCACCAAATTATCCGGTGCCTTTTGCCGACCAACTGAAACATCTGATCGAACTGCATAGGACGGCCGAACTAGCCGTGAAGGATTTGATTATCCGGCTATGGCCCACCGAGCCGATTTCAAGCAGCTACTTCGGGCTCGTGAAGCGGCTTGTGAGTGCCTGCCCTCGACTTGACTTCATCAAGCGGTCTGTCTGTATAGAGGGTGCGTGAATGGCCTTGCCCACGCAAAGGTGCACTAGGGGAAGGTGGATGCTAAAAAGATGATGACCAAGGGACCGCAAGAGGGGAAGGAGCACCGCAAGCCCGAATTATATTATGAAAGTGTCCTGAAAGGATCCTGCCTTGCGGCGGAGCAATGCACCAAGGACATTATATTTCCATGAATACAATCATGTTTTCCTTTGTAATGTTGAACAAGGTCATTTCTATTATTTATTGCCTGTTATATAAAAGTTTATCCTCTTGCGCGGCTGTTTTATATATTAATCCTGAGAGTTGGACAGTCATCGGCTTCTGCCCCCATGTAGGAAGTACGGGGGTGTTCGGGATAAACCTGATCACTCTTTATCCCAGTTTTGGGTCCTTCGAAGGAGGTGTTCAGCACAAAGAACCAGGAAAGCGGACTATAGGGCTTTATCACTCTCACTTAGCCATAGGAGCTTTAGAAAAGGAAGGTAGGCACTACCCCTGGTGTTCGGAAGACCACACGAGGGGCTATATAAGCACCTGATCGGAAGAAAAGCCGATCCATCGCACGCTGCATTGGTTATCACATTATGCGGGAGGAATCCTTCAAGATTTTACAACCTCTCGAACAGCTGACCAACTCTCGCTGTATCATGACAGTCAGTTTTCGGCTTTCTCTACTGAGGTGCTCGTCCGGAAGAACAAGGACACATCGCAGTAGTTCTCCCTGTGCCGCCTTAGCCGATATAGCGAAACGTAAGGCAGCAAAACATGGGAGCCGGGCAAACCCAACATTTGACCAAAGACATGATTCGAAGCTGATGCATATAATGCTATAAGTTCGGGGTGACAAACTTCCATGAAGGTGTTAGGACTTTATTGCCGTATTATGGGTAAAACAAAGCTCCTGGCATATTTAAGGCATATCACGGTGTACAGATGCCACTGCTGAGACTAGGGGGGAAGAAGCTATGTGCGGATCCGGAGTATAGTCGGATGGTCATCGCGGGGAATATCTAAGGATTCCCTTGTGCGTTCGAGCTGCTTCCATATTGCCAGTCCTGGTCTGCGCAAAGTTGAACTTGCAAACAAAATGTAAGAAATGCTTGTGTGCCGTAGAGCAGTTGAGCCGCGGTATGTGGTCTGTCATGGCCTTCGCCGGAGTGTTTAATTGAGCTCTGGACGAGCCGGGCTATCCTGCTGCGAAGTAGTTCGAAGTCCTTTGGCGGTGTCCGGAAATCGGGCCGTCGACTCGAGGTTTGGTTGGAAGGTGCCACTTGTAGCTTCGGCTGTTAAAGCAGTGGTATACTCCTTGGTGCTGAGGGAAAGTTCGGCCTTGCCATTAACCGTGATGACGCCACGCAGACCAGGCATCTTGAGCTTACAGTAGGCATAATGTGGTACCACGTTGAATCGAGCGAACATGGTTCGTCTGAGCAGTGCCTGATAATCACCGTGAAAGGGGACGATGTCGAAGATTAACTCTTTGGCACGGTAATTGTCTGGTGATCTGAAGACTACCTCAAGGGCGATGGAGCCTGTGCAGCTGGCCTCCATACCTGGTATAATACCTCTGAAGGTGGTTTTAGTGGGCTTGATCACCGAATGATCGATGCCCATCTTGTGCAATGTGTCCTGGTAAAGCAGGTTTAGACTGCTACCTCCGTCCATAAGGACTCGTGGGAGGTGGAACCCGTCAATTATTGGGTCGAGGACTAGTGCGGCTGGATTGCCCTGATTGGTGTTAACCGGACGATCTGTTCGGTTGAAGGTGATCGGCCCTAGTTTATATTGTGGGACGATTGGTTCTGTTAAGTCGACATCCCTAAGGGTGTGCGTCCGGTCCAGGTTGGGAGTGTAGGTGCCGTCTACCACGTTCACCGTTTGGATTTGCGGGGGAAATTTCTTTTGCCCTCCTGTACTCGGTGATCTGGGCTCCTCGTCGCCGTCGTCGCTTTGAGACCCCTTATCTTTGTTTTTGGCACCTGACCTTGAAGACCCAGTATTCTCTGTTGGTATGATTGGCTGGTGTTCCTGGGGTGCCATGAATTTGGCGTGGGCGGTCGAGTATGCGGTCTAGACTGGACGGACCCGAATTGTCATTTTTGAGTGGTCCATTCCGCTGACTGCACTTAGAGCCCCTAAATCCGGCATTGACTGCCGTATCTTTGGCGTTTCCACCATTTTTGCGACGCTTGTGTTTGTTGCGTCGGGGTTTGCCGTTGCTATCTCTGGCTTCTAATGTGCCAGGGTTGCTTGCTGTGTTATTGCTACGGGCCAACCAGCTATCTTTGCCTGCGCAAAAGGGGGTCATGAGTGTCGTGAGGGCTGCCATGGATTTTGGCTTCTCTTGGCCGAGATGTCGGGCAAGCCACTCGTCATGGATGTTATGTTTAAAGGCTGCTAGGGCTTCAGCATCCATATAGTCGACAATTTGGTTCTTTTTAATTAGAAACCGAGTCCAGAAGTTCCTAGCTACTGTGTTATGTGACTTAAATCGTCAGCATCCGTTGGCCGCACATAAGTGCCCTGGAAGTTGTCCAGGAATGCGCCTGCCAGGTTCTCCCAGCTTCCGATGGAGTTTGCCAGCAAGCTGTTCAGCCAATGCCGAGCCGGCCCCTTGAGTTTTAGCGGGAGATACTTGCTGGCGTGTAGATCATCCCCACGGGCCATGTGAATGTGGAGGAAGAAATCCTCTATCCATACCGCGGGGTCTGTAGAGCCGTCATATGATTCAATGTTCACAGGTTTAAACCCTTCTGGAAATTCATGATCCATTACTTCATCAGTGAAGCAAAGGGGGTGTGCGGCGCCTCTGTGCCGGGCTGTATCATGACGCAGTTCATACGAGTCTTGTCTGCTATGTTCGGCCCGACCGGATTTGCTTTTAGTATATCCGGCGTGACGGTTGTCGTCACGCATTGGGGCGCGCCCCCGTGATCCATAGACCGATCTTTTATGTCCTGATTTGCTTTCCAATACTTCTCACAGGTCCTGCATGTTACCCCGGGCCTTGGTATTTTTGTTTGACTGGCGACGGGGTGCGGGCTGGACTTCGGCCTGATATGCCGCTTTGTCTCAGCCACGAGGTGGTCGGTTAGCCGCATCATACGCTGGGAGCGTAGGCTTTAATGCTTCCTCCTCGAGTTGGGGTAGCAACCTGCGTTTTCGGTAACTTTTGGTTGGGTACTCGAGTTCGTATTCCTTGGCTGCCAGCACCTCGGTCCATCTATCCGCTAGCAGATCTTGATCAGCTTGAAGCTGCTGTTGCTTTTTCTTCAGGCTTTTTGCTGTGGCTATAAGCTAGCGCTTGAAGCGCTCCTGCTCGATGGGATCCTCAGGCACGATAAATTCTTCGTCACCGAGGCTCACCTCGTCCTCGGAGAGTGGCATGTAATTGTCATCCTCTGATTCTCCATATGCCACCTGTTCCTTAGGGCTAGCTTGCCCATCCTCCCACTCGAAGCCTGGCTGGAGGGGATTGTCTTTGTTTTCGTCACTATCTGCAGCGTTATTGTCTCTTGTGCCGGTATCGTTGCTTTTGCTATGGCAGGGCTTAGAGCGGCACCGATGACGCCGGTGCTTAGATTGCTTCTCGAGAGGATTATCCTCCATTGCCTTATTGCCATCGCTTTCTTTGGGGGTGTCCACCATGTATATATCATATGATGAGGTGACTGTCCAGCGCCCTGTGGGCGGTGGTTGCTGTTCTTCTCCTGCATCGTTGTCCATACCATCGATGTCTTCGGAGTTGAAATAAAGCATGTCGGTTAAGTCGTCGACATTGGCTATTAAGTGGGTGGTGGGTGGCGAACGAATTTCTTCATCGTCCGCTTCCCACTCCAGTCGGACATAGTTCGGCCAAGGGCCTCCTGACAAGGAGAGAGACCTTAATGAATTTAGCACATCGCCCAAGGGCGAGTGCTGAAAGATATCTGCGGAGGAAAACTCCATGATCGGCGCCCAATCAGATTCGATAGGCACGGATGCAGGCGGTTCGGGGCCCGTGGCCGGGGACGAATCCAATGATCCGGCAACACATGTCTTGTAGGAGGTGACGTCAGTATTCGGCTCTATCGCCGCTGAGTGTGCGGCCTCCGTGGCGGGGTCCATCCACTCGTCCTTGGACGGCGCGATCTGCTCCGGACCGAGGGCCGGAGTTACCACAAGTGTTATCTCCCGAACACTGTCTGGCGGCAGAGCTAAGTCATGCTCGTCGTGACTATGCGGCGCACCTGACACGGGCCCGAATCTGTCAAAGATCAAGTCTCCGCGGATGTTGGTAGTATAGTTTAAGTTTCCAAACCTGACCTGACGGCCAGGCGCGTAGCTCTCGATCTGCTCCAGATGGCCAAGCGAGTTGGCCCGCAGTGCGAAGCCGCCGAATACGAAGATCTGTCCGGGGAGAAAAACCTCACCCTGGATCGCATCATCGCCGATGATCGAAGGAGCCATCAAGCCTTATGGTGACGACATAGTGGAACTCTCAATTAAAGCACCAATGTCGGTGTCAAAACCGGCGGATATCGGGTAGGGGGTCCCGAACTGTGCGTCTAAGGCGGATGGTAACAGGAGGCGGGGGACACAATGTTTACCCAGGTTCGGGCCCTCTCGATGGAGGTAATACCCTACTTCCTGCTTGATTGATCTTGATGATATGAGTATTAGAAGAGTTGATCTACCATGAGATCATAGAGGCTAAACCCTAGAAGCTAGCCCATGATTATGATTGTTCTTGTCCTACGGACTAAACCCTCCGGTTTATATAGACACCGGACGGTGCTAGGGTTACATAGAGTCGGTTACAAGGGAGGAGATCTACATATCCGAATTGCCAAGCTTGCCTTCCACGCAAAGGAGAGTCCCACCCGAACACGAGACGAAGTCTTCAATCTTGTATCTTCATAGCCCAACAGTCCGGCCAAAGGATATATTCCGGCCGTCCGAGGACCCCCTAATCCAGGACTCCCTCAACTATACTGCTCAAATGCGGTCACACAAGTCAGTGATGTAACTGGTCGTACATGTGAGACCAAGCCGATGCGTGTCCCTTCGGTGAGACGCGGGTCCGACTGACCGTCTATTGGTGCGACCGACCGTAAAGTATTACGCGATGGAGACTTCTGGTTGTGGCTTCGGTTGATTGTCACGACCAAGCATTCTAAAACTAGTGATAAATCAATTACCATCTTTTTCCAAACGACCAAGTATTTTCATAGGAATACAATACATATAGATGGAGTGATTGTCAAGTTGCAAACTGACATGGTGTTGCAAGTTCACTGCAGCAGCAACCGACTAGGTCACTGCATCGCTGGCGGGGAAGGAGGGCAGCTCACCTTGCCTACGATGCATGCCTAGCGGTGCCGCCGCAACTGGTCCCGGGATTTAGCTTCTCCTACCGCCCATTTGAACATTTGCACCGGCTACTCTTGCCATTGCGCAGGCATGCGCATTCTTTCCTCTGCAGCCGACTTTGTGAATATGATCTCTGCCATTAGCCCTAGCTCAAAATCAACACGACGCTGCCCGATGCTGACATCCCTCAACATCTCTCCCCTAAGATCGACTTGCACCTCTGCCTTGTGCTGCTCCAGGCGTAGCTCCATGGAACTTCTCTCCAATCGATGCAACGCTTCTTCGATCAGATTTGCCCTTGCTGCCCACCACCTAAAACGCAGCCCTAGCATGTCCTCTGGCACCACCGATCTGTGATTCCAGAGCAATCGATCCCCTCTACAACACATGTGGGTTTCTCTCAAAGGCAGCAGTGCTGCGGGCCGCAACGAGAGGGCGGCCCGCGGGATCGTAGGATCTAAGGGATCCTCCATGGCGGGATCTGGTGGGCGAGGCGGGGAGGTGAGCCTAGGCGCTGGGAGAGCCCTACGAGGCTAAGATAAAGATAGTACTACTGCACTCCATCCATATTTAAATACAAAGGCCACCAACAGTAGCCCTGACAAAAATTGATCATGCTGCCTGCGTCCCGGTTTATTAGCCCCCCTTTTTAGTGCCACTTTTTATGACATGCATAAATATTATATTACTTAAAAATATGGTCAAAAATTGGCACAAAATACGAAGGAGACCAATGGAAGTAGCAACCCATGATTTAACTACTTGCATGCACACAGTGTGTAGTCATGTCTTTCTTCCTCCCTCATGTTCAATTTGCATGAGTTGTATTAATTGACCATCAATGAAGTGAAGGACTTTACATGCGTCAAAGTATCACATGGGGTGGATCTTCGTACAAAAATGCATCCCCCCATCTACCCGCGTGTGTGTGCGAGGGAATGAGTGCGTGCGTCGCGTGCGTGCACATCTTCGCTTCGTGCATGTACCGCCAGTGTGCCTCAGAGAGGACGAGTTCATTCTTCTGGAACTAGCAGCATGTCACTGTGATCAATCCACACAAGGAGGTCGTGACAATGCCTCCACATGTTCCATGTGGCTTCATGAACTCTAAGAGAGACACTATGTAGCGTGCCACTGGAATTCTAATTTATGTGTTTTGCACATACTCGAAGTACTAGTAAGGTAAACGTGCATTGCACGCATCAGATTTGGCAACAAAATTATGAATAAATACCACACTATAGCATGTAAGCTTTGAGGCATATATGCCTGATGTAGACTTTCATTTAATTCTTATAGTTCAACTCATTCAAAATAAATTAGTTTTTATAAAAAAGCTAGGGCCTCTTTTATTCCTAGGATTTCCAAAACGCGGGAATGGGAAAAACATGGGATTAGAGTGGAATGTCGTCTTGAATCCTATACGATTGTACAAGTGTTTGATTGTGCATAGAAAAAACACAGGATTCTTTCAAAGAAGTTTGAGTGGATGGGATGTTTCCTATGAAATCTAGTGCAATCCTATGGAAAAATTCCTATGGTTTACAATCCTTCGAATCAAACAACCAAGATAGGAAAAATTCCTAAGGATTAGAATCCTCTGATATTCCTTTGAGAATCCTTTGAATCAAAGAAGCCCTTAATCTATTTTATGATTCATGGAATTGTGCGTTGTAAAGCATAAAGTAAAAAAAAAATAATGTCACTTCAACTAGAAAAAAAGTTTGGGCAGTTATGATAAGGAAGATTCTAGAACAAAGGAGAAGCACTTGTGTTTTGAGGTTTGTGCATTATGCTTAAATTCAACCATGGAGTCTGCTAGATTGTACATGTGGAAAAATCCGGTGGGGGCTAGAAGATGGTGCGAGGGTCCAAGTGGAGGGAGACTATGAAGGAGTGCACATGTGCGAGATCGATATTTAAAGACAGGGGGCGAGAACATACGTTGTTGCGCAGTGGCGGAGCCATGAAAAATAAATGAGCTACGGGGCCAAGCATTTCTAATCCTTTTACAAGGAGGGCCAATTCATCAACATAAACCATTTAGAGGAACATCGATCATTGCGCATGCACGTGAGAGATAAAGAATGCCCGATATGATGGAGAGGGGCAGGTGTGTGTGTGTGTGTGCAAGCATGGGATACCAACCTGAAGAAAAAGATTGCATGTGTGCGATGGATAATGCCGACTGGTAGTGTGTGTGCATGCATGCACGGGAGAAAGTTAGTAGTACAATTATAAACAGAAGACGATTGTGTGGGTGTAAAATACTAGGTGAGGTCATAATCAATGTAAAGTTGAATTCAAATATTTGAATAAGAGATCATGATGTTTGAAACCCATGCATGCATGAATATAACTGAGATATGTGCGGTGTGGTTTGGAAACGAGCATGTTGTACTGTATACACATTGAACAAGGTCAGACTGATTTGAATTTGAGATGCCAATGGCAGGCATCGTTTGGCCACATTGCATCCGTGCATGGACACACTATTCTAACTGGAGATTATGGTTGGCTTTCACATCACATATCTATATCTATACCCCTATATTTTATATTTTATATTTTTATATAGTGTGCGGATAACTTTAACTTTGAAAGATGGTCGTTGGGTGAAGCCAATCTGATGGTGCAGAGATTGCAAATTTGAGCACTACTGTTCATTGGATATCATCTAGATTCCACCAGATTTTGCCACATGTACAATCTAGAAGACTCCATTGTTGAACTTAAGCATAATGCACAAACCTCAAAACACAAGCACTTCTTCTTTGTTCTAGAATCTTCCGTATCAGAATTTCCCAAATGTTTTTCTACATGATTTGCCATTATTTGTTTTTACTTTATGCTTTACAACGCACAATTCCATGAATCTTAAAATAGATTAGCTTTCATATAAAAACTAGATGATTTTGAATGAAATGAACTATAAGAATTAAACGAACATCTACATCATGCATAAATGACTGAAAGCTTACATGCTATAATGTGGTATTTATTCATAATTTGGTTGCCAAATTTCATGCCTGCAATGCACGTGTACCTTACCAGTCTAAATGGTGTTTGTGTGTGTGTTGTGCGTGTTAAACACATTATACGTAGTATCATACATGGTTTGGATTGCGAACATCTAGCTAGAGCATACATGTACTATGATTTGAATTCAACATAAAATGGATACATATATTTGAATTTGAGATCGTATGTACATGTATTTCGTATTTCTATAGGAATTTACTTCTCCTATATTCATGTCATGTGTTATGAAGATAATATTTAGATGGTTGTATAACTAACCTGAGTACAATCCCATTCAAACAGGGAAAATGTGCTCAAATTTAATTAGTCCATATGCTAGACAACACACATTGTTTTTTTATTGTTGAGGGAAGTGCAAATTGTTTTGGTACTGTACATGTTATGTTTGTTGTCCCGATTCTTTTAGTTTTTGTTGTTGTATTTGAATGTATTTCTAGTAATATAGTAAAACGGGACATGGCTCTCTCTAGTGATGAGGTGCGAATTGTTTTTTGGGTAGACGTTAAGCTTGTTCTCCCGAAATTTCAAGCCGCGCCTTGTTATGCCGAAATTTCATGCTAGTATCTCTGTTTATCGTGCTGCGAAACTCCCGCCTCTTCAACCCGCGCCTTGTTACCCCGAAATGTTTAAGATATATCTTTGTCTCGTTGTGCTCCAAAAACTACCTCCATCTCAACCCGCGCCTTGCTATCCCAAAATTACAACGTGTGCGAAAACTCCCACCTCCTGCAAAATCCCGACACGTGAAATGCCCGTGATACCCCTGAACCAAAAGAACCGCCTAGCTCAAATTGGTGGGGGTACTTTCATAACTTACCACACATTTCGGACAAGCGCTTCCCTAAGCCATGGTTCCCCCTCCCATCGCCTCCTTTTCGCCATTTGAAATCCTAGGCCGCAATAAGCTCTCCGCTCCAGCCGCGAAACCCCACCCTCCTTCGTCCGCCACCTCACCGCTGCCCTGCCGGAGCCTCTTCCCCGACGATGTCGTCCACAGCAACACCTCGACGTCCCTCATCCACCATATCGGATGAGGATCCATCGTCGATCTCATCATCCCGCTGGTTCAGCCACCCCGTCCTCCACCTCCAAGGAGCTGCCCCAACATTTCCCTCATCTTTCGCGCCACCTCCATTCCCACACCGCCGTCTTCACCTGCACCATCAGAAGAGCATCATCATCACCGTTTCCTCGGATCAAGCTGAGGCGTAATCGGCGCCACCAAAGAGGTTGTACACTAATCGCCGCATTTTCTTCTTGATTTGATCTCACGGTGCTGCCGGCGCTCGGTCCCGAGCCAACATGGCGCGGCTCCATCCACGGCGGCGTCGCCGGCCACTTCCTCCACGGCGTCGCTCCCTCGGTGGCGACGTCCACATCAGTAGGAGCTACTGCTACTTTAGCTCTCGTTCGCGCTGCTGCTCTGCTTTTGCTCTCAGTCCCCTGCCTGGTCTGCTCTTGCTCGCGCTGCTCCTCTCGCTCTTGCTCTTGATTGCGAGGCTGCTCCGATTTGGCTACACTTCAGTCGACTGAATCGAGTTTTGGGTCAGTCAATTTTCAGAGGGTGGGGGGGGGGGCTCGCTGGACTTAAGGAAGAACCAGCCGCATCAGGGAGGGGGGCTCGCCGGAGAGGTAACCCACTATCTATCTTAGGGTTCAGGGTGGGGGCGGTGGTAGCCGGCGGTGGTGGGGCGGTGACGTCAGGATCGCCGGAGAAAAAACTTGGCATGGGGGGCCTAGAGGGATGGCTGGGGAGGCGGTGGACCGGCGGTGGGGAGTGGTTTCGGGGCGAGCGGGGCGGCGCACCGCCGGCCGCGGGCGGCGGGGGGCGGCGGGTTGGCCGGTGATGGCTGGCGGCTCACGGGGTGGAGGTTGAAGATGAACTGCTACTTGACCAGCTGCCCCGGCTCTCGCACACGCTGCTGCTACAGCTTTTCTGCTACTAGTGCATTTAGTTTCGACAACAAAATTTAGTTTTGATAGGAAAATTCAGTTTCCACAGTTGAGTTCATTTTCGATAGTTAAATTCAGTTTCGACAGTTAAGTTCAGATATGAGCGGTTGATATATTTTACATCTAGCACTTTGTGGTTATGTATTTTACGTCATCTATTTGAGATTCTATTAGAAGTCCACTCAGGTTAACGTTGTATCTCTTGTCCTGCTTCAGCCTCGGTGTCGTACAACTCACCGGAGCTGCTCAAATGACGAAACCCTCCATCACAACGGAGCAGTACCCCGGGCTCCATCTCCAGACGCCTAAGATCTTCTTCCCCTCCTCTGACAGCCAAGTTAGCCGGAGCATCCTCACCGACTAACCCAATCATGCTGAGATCGACATAGCTTTGCCGAAGAGGTTGTACACTTGTTGCATCTCTTTTTTACTCTACATGTTATATATATTGTCCACTGAGCACACGTAGTAACATGAAATACGATTATTTTATCCTACTCTATGACAAGCAGTGAGGTACCATGCAACTTAGCTATCCATGATGGACTCTCTTGAACACCATCATTATTTATCTCTGAGTGTTTGAGCTGTGCATTTGTCGATGGGCCTGGGAGTTGAGCTAGGAGGGCAGTGGCCTGGGTCCAAAGTAGGAGAAGTAGCACAAAAATATTTTTTGAGTGTAGGCTTTTCCTTGCTCAAGCCTACCTACTAGAATCGCCAGTGCTTGAAAGGGAAAGTGAAGGAAAAACATAGGAATTGGAAAGTTTCCTATGGTACTACTATTCATGCATTTGGTTCAAAGGAATGGAGCAAAGGAAAACTGTAGGATTTGGTCCTTTAGTGACTCCTTGAAAGAAAAACTGTAGGAATTTTAATTTCCATTTGTCCTCCTTTTCAAATTCCTATTCATGAAGCACACGACTAAGAGATAG
This sequence comes from Triticum urartu, assembly GCF_056163025.1. Classification (NCBI taxonomy): domain Eukaryota; kingdom Viridiplantae; phylum Streptophyta; class Magnoliopsida; order Poales; family Poaceae; genus Triticum; species Triticum urartu. Next base: position 308,724,932 of record NC_141874.1, read on the forward strand.
TAGCATAATAGCATTATAACCGTACATTTTCTTATGGGTTGACTTAATCTCACCATGCTTCTTTGCATCGTGTGATCTTCCAATTCTTGTGAACTAAACACCCAGATTGGCAGAAATCCCGTGTTTTTAAATTCTCTGCTTTGCACGTGCATTCCTATCCTATTCATGTCTATTTCCTATCCCTGCATTGTTAGAATCCTCAAATTCAAACAAGCCCTTACCCAATTACTTCTGTTACAGATATGTGTCAAAGAAAACCTTATGTGGTTTGTCCTGTTCCTGCTGTGCTGTGTTCCACCGCAGCTCAGCTGCTCCAACGATGGAAGGGTTCACCACAGCAGGGATCCGCTCTCCAGACTGTCTTACGCCACCTCAGATCTTATTCCCCGCCGCCGGCAGCCACGACTACTACATTATCATCATCAACTAAGCAGATGACCTTAAGGACTACACGGGTCCGCAAGAGAGGTCGCACTCTTCCGTGTCTGCTTACGTTATGCATCACTTAATATGATGACATGCTACTTTATCATCGTGTTCACCTATTAGACCCTGAGGTAGGTCCAAACTAATACTGAAAATTGAGTTTTTAAATGGTTGTGGGGTATATATTGGGGCAGCAATCAGTACTATCTGTCTACTATCTGGTTAATCTTGGGTGTCTACTATGAGTTTCATGTTGGGTGCAAACAAACATTAAAGGAGCCGTTATTTGTATTTTTTCACTAAAGCTATTATATGCCTGCTATCATTGGTTTTGGGTCTATCCACAGTGTGCTACCAGCACTCTGGATTTGTGCATGCACTCCTTAAATAATCGCACTATGTTTTATTCCTATGCATGTCAGTTATTGTCCACAATGGAACTGAACATGTAGAGCAAAAAAGACGAGCCTTGCGTGGCAATAAAATTTCATGCAGACGTCGCTCCATGGTGGGCACAAAGGCAGCCCCCTCCACCCATTTCGGTCTGTAATCAAGAGGAAGAGAACTGTTCTGAGGGGGATTCATAAGGAGAAGACCACTCTATTAACCCCCTGAGGTCTTCGCTCTAACTTGGCATGCTGATGTTGGTAATATCATGCATATGGTGCCTTGCATTGCTTACTTTATACATCAAATATGGCATCTACTTAGTTTAGACATGCTTTGCGTGAATGCCATCTGTTTAGTTTTTTTGTCGTATATGTGAATCATGCAATGCCATCTTGTTTAGCCAGGCATCATATATGTGAATTTTGCAATGCCACCCTAGTTAGCCAGTCATCTTATATGTGAATTATATCATGCCATCATTTTTTATTACGTGTTAAATTTGTCAACAATTTTAGTACATTCAATTACTCTTCCTGTGCGTTAGCCATTCGGCACGGTCATGGAAAAATCTGGAGTGGAAACAAAGTTTTCAGAGCAGACAATGTTGTCTGACCACTCCTGTTCCCCCCAGGGTGCATGCTCCAAAATGGCAGGGTTATGTTGCTCATATCGTGCATATGGTATCTTGCATTGCTATGTCATTTGCTTAGTTTAGACATGCTTTGTGTGAATGCCACTTGTTTAGTGTCTAATTACCATATATGTGAATTATGCAATGCCATCTTGTTGCAAGACATCATATATGTGATTTATGCAATGCTATCTTGTTGCAAGACATTATATATGTGACTTATGCAATGCCATCAGTTTAGCCAAGCATCATATATGTGAATTATATCATGCCGTCCTTTTTTTGTATTTCTTATTGCATTTGTCGACAATGTTTGTATATTCAACTGCTCTTCCTATGCATCAGCCATTTGAATTGCTGATGGAGAAATCTGGAGTGAAAACTAGGTCTTCAGAGAAGACAATGCTACCTGCTAAAGAATATATCTTGTTGGTTACATATAGCTCTTCAGAGGAGGATTCAGAGGTAGATGACCAGTCCTATTATCCCCCTAAGGTGTGTGCTCAAATTTGGTAGGGTTACATCACTCATATCATGCATATGTTGTATTGCAATGCTTAGTTTTTACATCATATACACAATATTGAATGCCATCTCCTTAGTTGACACATCATATATGCGATTGCCCTCTGCTCACTTGATTAGTATATTAATCATATATTTGAATTATATCATGACATGATGTTTATATAGACAACATGTATCTGAATTATGGCATGCCAACCCACTTTCTAAAGACATAATATAGTTATATCATCTCATCCTGTTTACATAGTCATCATATTTTGAATTATGTCATTATTCTATCCGTGAATTATATCATGCCATCATTTTTCCATCGACGGCATGTTTGTGATTTATAGCATGCCAACCAGTTTAATAGACACATTGTATAGTTATATCATGTCATCCTGTTTACATAGTCATCATATTTTGAAGTATGTCATTCTATCCTGTTTAGTTAGCCATCATACATGTGAAATTGTGTCATGCTATCCTGTTTAATTAGCCATCATATATGTGAAACTATGTCCTGCTATTCTGTTTGGTTAGACAACATAAATGTGAATTATTTCATGCCCTATTTTCTTCCCTACTGTCCATTGCACCTGTATGTCTTACAATGTCTGTACATTCAATTACTTTTATTGTTTATCAGCCATTTCAATTGGAGGGGGTGATGGTAGTATCTGTGGGAGTGAAAACACGATCTTCAGAAAAGATCGTGCTACCTGTCGATGCAGATAGAACCATGGTTGTACTTTCCCAAGAACCAGCCCCACCACACATAACCTAGACTCATGCAGATTGTACCCCTACCCAGTTGGACAGAGAACCAGCTACACCCCTTCTAACCCCAACCCTAGAAGATAGTAACCCAGTTCTAGTTGACACAACACTGTCTCCACCACAGAGTACCCAAACACGATCAGTTAGTAAGGCAACTGCAGTGCCCAAAGCACGAGGACCACCACTCCGAACCCGAAGTCAACACTTAAAGTAGAAGAATAATTGTTCTCAGGTCAGGTTCTGTAGCTATGGTTCATACTACTATGCTCTTGCATCACTGTATTTACTCATAGCAACTAATTTCAAATACGAAGGATGCAGTTGAAACTCCAATGGTGCAATAGGTATGTTTTAAACCTGTTTCTTCAACGTGTTTGCTGTTGTAACTTGCTCTATGTTGATTTCAGTTCCAATTGAATAAATAGTTATGTTCTCATGCCATGCACATTACAAGTGTTGTTATTGTTGTGTAGTTTCCCACACTTATACTCTCTCTATGCTACTTTGTATTAAATAGATATGATTCGAACTGTCTCTATCTTGATTTGGCAACATATACTAGAATGATATAGACCATACAGTGACCATACTATATAGATATATGTTTGTTTCGTGCTATTATCCTGTCCACCTTACTACTGAACTGGTTTACCAAAATGAGTTTCATATACAACATGGTAAACCTGTGATGTGTTTGTTTGTTTCTCTTTTAGAACGCGGATAAAATATTGGAGAAGAGTACCCCGTTATGCAATGGTAAAGGATGTAATGCAGACAAAGTTCAAGATAGTGAGACATCCCTGTTGGTCTCCAAGAAAGCTGATAAAAACTATACTAAGGACACTGAGACAACCCCAAAGTCCTGTCTTGATGTAGTGTTCGAGTTACTGGCTACTACTGCTGGCACCAGCTCTTCGAACTCGTTGCCTGAATCAGTTCGGCTTCTTGAGTCTCAACTTCAAGTTGAAAGACATCGATCAGATGTTATGCGATAGGAAGCCGAAGGACTAAGGAAGTCCCTGCAAAATTCAGATGCATACTTTCTGGTGCAACTGCAAGTGCTGGAGGATTTGAGCGCCAAACAAGAGAAAGTTAATAAGCTTGCTAAGCATCTTGCCAGCATTATGGGTACCCAGGATATTGTTTCTTGAGCTCTTCTGAAGTGGTTTTTGTTCTGGACTTGTTTTGCTGCGGCATTTATATGCTACTTTGTTCCCTATAGTTGCACTTGTGGCGAACTTTGATGCCCAGTGGATGTAATATGTGTAATAGCCATGATAGCCTAGCGTAAGTTGCTTGCTTAGTTATTTCCGTTGTCTTGTTTATTTGTTTTCTTGTAGTCAGTGCAGTTCTTTTTCCGCAGTTTGCTAGTGGCCGCAATAACCTATTTTTTTAAAACTAGGCCACATTAACAATGGGCTACATATTTACTGTAGTTAACATGGGCCTCCTACGGGCCATAGAAACAATGGGCCTTCTAAGGGCCGTAGAAACAATGGGCCTTCTACGGGGCGTAGACACAATGGGCCTTCTACGGGCCGTATCATCGATGGGTCTTCTACGGGCCGTATGATCGGTTGGCCAAACATGGGCCAATAACAGACCACATTATGGCCGTAAATGGGCTAGAGGATTTAAGCGCCAAACAAGAGAAAGTTAATAAGCTTGCTAAGCATCTTGCCAGCATTATGGGTACCCAGGATATTGTTTCTTGAGCTCTTCTAAAGTGGTTTCAATTCTGGACATGTTTTGCAGCGGCGTTTATTTGCACTAGGTCGCCAACTTTGACATCCAGTGTATATGATATGCGGCTTTGTTCCCTATATTTGCACTGGTGGCAAACTTTGATGCCCAGTGGATGTAATATGTGTAGTTGTCACATCCTAGCTAGTCATGCATTAGAGTGTTGCATCATGTCTTCCTTTCATCAGAAACTTGAATTGGGGAAGACAGAACCCCCATCACCCGCTCTGGAATCAACTAAGGTTTACTAAAAATATTTTCAATGAACCTGAAATGCCCTTCTAAAAAGTTCACTCTCTTTGTCTTGGGTTAGAACCTCTGGCAAAATTGGTGCACAATTTTCTAGGTCAACAGAAGGTCATTGAATTAAATCATATGTAATTTGCATTTGGCCATTTGAATGCTAGTAAATATTTTAAATGCTCAAATAATTCTGAAGATAAGTGTGGGCTGTTGGAAATATTCTAAACACAGCCTCTGATTATTTTCAGGATTTTTAGAAGTTCCTAGCTATTTTTAATAAAGCCACAAACCTATAGAAAAATAGAAAACAAAAATTAAAAGAGAGGGAGAGAACTTACCTGGCCGCAGCCCATCAGCCGGCCCACCTGGCGGCCCAGCGCTGTGCTGGCCCATGCCAGCCAGCTGCTTCGTCCCCGCCAGGCAGGCAGAGAGCTGACGCCGGCGAGCACGAGCTCGCCACGGCACCAGCAGCTTGCCGCTTCGCGCGCCTGGACACTGGGTAGGCTCCACGTCGCCGCCCCGACCCCGTGGACACCTCACTCGCCCCTGCCTCTCTCCCTCGCTCTCCCGCACCATGGCCGACGCACCTGCCGCCGCACCGCCGCCGTAGTCGCGCCCTCCGTCGTCCCCACGCCGAGCCACCGTGTCCAGAAGCTCCGCCGCCCTCCCCTCCTTTGAGCAAGCCGAGCCCCGAGCGCTTGCTTGCCCCACAGTCTCTGCAACAACCTCGCCCGACTCCGCCATCGCCGGAGATCCCCTTCATTGTCGCCACCGCATCAGCTCGTCCCCGACCGTGCCGTCCATTCCTACGTGACCGCCGTGAGCTCAGCTACCTCCCCATCCTCTCCGTTTGCCTTCTCGTGCACCGTAGCAACTTCACGAAGCTTCACCGCATGCGCCACCGCCGAGCTCATCGCCGACGTGTCTCCGGCCAACCACCGGCCACACCACCGTGTCCAACACACTCACTGCATCCCTAGGAGCCCAATGCACCTCACCACGCGCCTCGCCGTGCCCTGTAGCCTCAGGCTCATCTTCACCCGACTCCGGCGACTGCCAAGGTCGTCGCCGGCGACGTTTCCGGTCACCCCGAGCTCAACCACCACCACCAAATGCTGCGGCTTGCTCCGAGCTACGCGTAGATGCCCTTCGCCGGTTATTTGGTCGCCGGAACGCACTAATGCACTTCCACCGCCGCGTCTGGCCTCGCCGGCGGCTAAACGCCGGCGGGTTTGACCCGTTGACCTTGACTGGGTGGGCCCAGGTTGACTCCCCTGAGTCTATGACAAGTGGGCCCCCTCTGCTAATTACCCCAAATTAGTTTTAACTAAATTTAGTTAGTTTAAATAACTGCTGACAAGCAGCACCCACTGGTCAGGTTGACCTGGACGTCCCCGTTGACCACTGACGTCACCCTGACGCACTGCTGACGCAATAACTAATTTCTGGATTTATTTTTATATAGAGAATTCCAGAAATTGTTGCAAACTTTAAAAAATCATAGAAATTAATCTGTAACTCCAAATGAAAATATTTATATATGAATTTTGATCAGAAAAATTCAATCTATCCATTGGTAATGGTTTCATACATGACAAAACAAGTTAAACTTGATGTTTAAGCAAAATAAGATAATGCACTAATATGGCTATGTTAAATGAACTAACATTTGAATCTTTGATTCAAATGGGTTCATTCCTTTCTGTTTTAGCTTGCATTAGGCCAAGACACATTCATTTTGCCATGTCATAGCATGCATCATATTGTTGCATATTGTCATGTGTTCATTATCTTCGGTGTGTCTTTCGTGGTAGGTTCTGCCTCCGAGGATAACCCTGAATATCCGTCTGAACGGCAGTACCCTACTACCACTACATCAGGCAAGCGGCCCCATTGATCATATCGATACAATCCCATGTTCTCGCCTCTGCTCACATTTAATGCATTAAGACAACAACGTTTCAAACTGTTGTGTGCTACGGTAGTTGAACCCTTATCCTCTGCATGACCTGTCATTGCCACAGTAACTAGATGAAACCCACTAGCATGTGTAGGAGTTGATTGAGCCATGTATGTGTTTCCTACCTTGCTATGCCTGCTATGCTTAGAGTTGTGTCAGGTCTGGTTCATCTGGGTGATGGGCTAGAGTGAAATGGTTATGTCGGTAAGGTGAGGGATGTGTTGAACATGATTTGGTAAAGGTATCGATGAGAGGCCATGTAGGAGTACATGGTGGGTTGTTTCATTGAGGCCGTCCATAAGAACTGAGATCTGTATGCGTGATTTAAGATTTATCTACTACCACACATTGGGCCCTGAAATATGACCCCGCTCGACTTACTGACCACTCTCGTCCTCTGTCCAGGAGTTGCAACTAGTTTCTTGTGTTTGTAGGTTATGTGTTGGTGGCCGTGCGTAGCACTGACCCTAGGGGTGGGCTATGATGCGGTAGATACACTGTGGCCGGGTATGCCGGGCGCCCGTTTGGCGTCTCGGGACCCTGTACACATCCTTTGGGGCCGTTGAGGACACCCTGGCCGTATTTCCTTGCGGATGGAACCTGAATAGGCGATAAACCTGGACTAGAGACTTGTGTGGTTAGTCAGGTCGTGGTCTACACCCACGTCGGCTTTCGCTTGAAGTCTGCCGAGCACATGTCGTGTGCAGACGCTAAGTGGTGGAACTATGTGTGACGAAGTACACCCCTGCAGGGTATAAAACTATTCGAATAGCCGCGTTCGCGGTAAAGGACTACTTGGTTGCCTATACAGTTCATAGACAAGTTAATGGTTACCACTAAAAGACTCAAGATAAGTGTGAGTACCGAGGATGGCCCTCTCGTAGGATGACGAGGGAGGATCCTCGGTGGAGTATTGTGTTGGTGATTAGTGGACTCATGTGCGAAAACTATTTTACTAGTGGTGTCCCGTAGGATAGCTTAGCCAAGAGTCAAAGCTGGCTTGCTGCAATAACTCCACCACCTTCTTGAGAATGAGCATGTATAGTAGGTTCTGACGTAAGACTTGCTGAGTACCTTTGTACTCATGTTTGTTTAATTACTGTTTTCAGACGACAACACCGCCCCTCCGATGGGTTTTATGTAGATCTCGACGTCGATGAGTGACTTGCCACCCAGGTGGTGATCCTGGCCATGGAGGGCCCTATGTAGATAGACAGGCTTCGAGAAGCCTTCTTTCTTTCTAGCGTCTGTACTCAGACTATTTGCTTCCGCATGTGCTTGTATGCTTGTATGACTTGAGTGTCGGGTCATGTGACCCCTACCTGTATGAACATGTTATGTATGGCTCTCTAGAGCCTTTAAATAAAGTACTTGAGTTGTAGAGTTTTGTTGTGATGCCATGTTGTATTTGCACATATCGAACATATTGTGTGTATGATTGAAATGCTTGGTATGTGTGGGATCCGACAATCTAGTTGTTTATCCTTGGAAGCCTTTCTTATGGGGAAATGTAGTCTAGTGCTCCTCGAGCCATAGTAGTCCGCTATAGCCTGGTTCACCGGAGTCCTGCTAGCCCAGCACTACTGCTCAGAACACTTGACTGGCCGGCATGTGTTTCACTTCGTTCCTATGTCTGTCCCTTCGTGAAATGTCACGTGGTGACTTCCGGAGTCCTTCCTAGCCTGCTATAGCCCGGGTTCCCCGGAGTCCTGTTAGCCTAGTGCTACAGCCCGGATTCACACACTGATGACCGACATGCTCGATGTGATTCATGTATGCCTGTCCCCATAGGTCTGTGCCGCTTTGGGTTCACGACTAGCCATGTCGGCCCGGGTTCTCTATCATATGGATGCTAGCGACACTATCATATACGTGAGCCAAAAGGCGCAAACGGTCCCGGGCCACGGTAAGGCGACACCCGTGGGGATACCGTGCGTGAGGCCGCAATGTGATATGAGGTGTTACCGGCTAGATCGATGTGACTTGGAATCAGGGTCGTGACAGCGTTGGCATCAGAGCCGGACTGCCTGTAGGTTCGTCAAGCCAAACTGGTCGATGTCGAGTCTAGAAATGCTTTAGTTATATGTAGGGGAATTGATTGTGGGAGGGAACGTAAGGCTCTTTTTACTCCTTTACCTTATGCCCTCTGATCTGTGTCATTCTCTTCTCTTTCTACGTGGGTTAAGGACTAGGCTCTCTTCTCTCTGTCAGGTTCACGTGTTACTAATCCGTAGTAACTTATAGGATTGTTGGTTACTAGCCTCAGTTCAGTTTCTACCACTTTAGTATGTTATCAGTTGAACCAGAACCATGATATGTTGTTGTTGAGTGGTTTTGCAATCTGTTGTGAATGTCTCAAATCTGTTCCTAAGCATTTACAGCTGTTATGCTGTCCAATTTTCCCTAGAAATTCTAATGTCTTTGCATTGTGGTTGCACTTTCAGATGGCCACTCGTGCTCAAAACCAAGTGGATCGTCTGACCCGGTGCCTCGATGTGCCCGGTCATACTGCTATGTTAGTCCGGGTAATGATCGAGACGGGTTACCGTTGGTATCCCAAATACACTGTCGAAGAGCAATTCCGAGACTTTAATCAAAGCTAATATTTCTGCACCATCAGGATATTTCCTTCTTATCCTGGATCTACCGAGCCCCTCCACTGTTCCTATGGACTCGGGGTTACTGTTGAGATGGCTGTGCAGGATGCTGCCTATTCCATGATGACCATCATGCGAGTCAGGACTGGCCTGCTTCGGAACACCGACTTCCGTTATATGCCAGCTTCACTCCCGGGAGCGCAAGGGTATCTCCAGGCTATCTATGCTGACTCCACACATGAGGACTCACTAACTTGCACCACTGCCGAGATGCTCGAGGATAAGGACCGAGAGAATCGGGCCTTGAGACTGGAGCTTTTCAACACCCGTGCTGATCATTGGGCCACTTTAACTTGGTTTGCACCTGCTGTGCAAGCTGGATGTATGGATACGAGGGATCTGTATCCTGTGAGATCTGCTCTGCCAGACATGGTGGATTGGCGTGATGTGGGAGGCATCACCCCACCCCGTGGTCCCCGCAGGCCACCGTTTGTTGGTCCAAGACCTCATCCTAGCCCCTATGGTCCAAAAGCTCCTCAGGACCGTCTGTTCCCGGATGATCACGCTGAACTTCCAGGCTATGGAGCTGACTTCTATGAGGACTACTACGGAGCTGTCTGAGTTAGTAGTAGTATCACTAGTATTGTAATAGTTGTATTTCCACTGACCTGCGTGACTTGTGGAATATGACTTAGTGTGTAATCAATTCCGGAGGTGTAGAAAAATAATGTATAGGAGCTTGGAATGCCTCCGATGAGATGTAACGTCTTTCATCATAGTTGTACTGTAGCCTGGGCTTGTACTAAACTATGTATGGTGTGTATGACCGTTGGTATATATATGACAGTTCTATATTACCATGTCATATGGATGAACATCTCTGCATTCCATGTTATCCATTACATTCTGCACTTCCTTGCTAAGTTTGTGCCATCCTTATCTAAACCGTTGTCTTGTTTTCTCCTAGGATGGTCAACACCCGCAGCAACCCTGCTGCCCCGGAGCAGGGGGAAGCCAGTGAAGTTAGGGGTGAAAATCTGCCTCACCCGCCTTCTCTGGCCGAAGTGATGCTGGAGGCGGAAAGAAACAAGCGTGAGACTAACCGCTTGCTGGAGCGGCTTGAGTAGAACACTGCACGCCATCGGCGAAATGACTTGGTGTCAATCAATGACTTCATCAAGTTGTACCCACCAAAGTTTAACCATTTCGTCGAGCCCCTCGACACGGATGACTGGCTTCGCATCATCACCCACAAGCTACGTTCTGCCAACGTAGCCGAAGCTGATAAGGTTACTTATGCTGCCTATCACCTCGAAGGCCCTACTAGCCTTTGGTGGGAAAATTTGGAAGCTATGCGCCCAGTCGGCCAAATCACTACTTGGGCTGAATTCGGTGAGGCTTTCCATGAGCATCACATCCCGGAAGGTCTCATAGATCGCAAGAGGGAATAGTTCTGCAATTTCACCCAAGGAAGACTGACTGTGGATGCATATAGTCGTGAATTTGGGAATCTGGCACGATATGCTCCTGAAGAGGTATCCACCGACGCTAAGAAGCAGGCAAGGTTCCGCAAGGGACTTAACCCTGAGCTTCGCCGCGATCTTCATCTGCACGAGTGCACCTCCTTTCAGAAGTTGGTCAATAAAGCCATCAGTGCTGAGACATGCCAGTCTGACTATGACGCTTCACGCAAGCACTCTCGTGATTTTGGCTCTTCATCCGGCCCTGGATCTCAGAAGCGCCGGGTGTGGATCCCAAGCACGGCACTGCCACCCAGGTTTATTCCGAGGCCATCCTTTGAGGCGCCTCGTCCCAACCAGTAGTTTGCACCGTCCAAGCCCTATGGTGGCCCCGCTGCTAATGCTGCTCCACGCCCCAATGTTGTGACATGTTTCAAGTGTGGAGAGCCGGGTCACTATAGTCGAGAGTGTCCCCAGAACAACAACCCCAATCAGTCTGGAAAGTCCGTTGGTCGTGGTAAGCTAGCGGGAAAGACATTCTACGCCAAGCCGGTCACCACTGCATGTGGCCATGTCAACTATGTCTCAGCCGAGGAGGCTCATGAGGATCCTAATGTCGTCCTTGGTATGCTCCTTGTTAATTGCCATCCGGCATCTGTTCTTTTTGATACTGGAGCATCTCATTCATTCATATCTGAGAGCTATGCTCGATTGCATAACACAACATTCTGTGACATGCCCACTACCATGGAAATTCAAACCCCTGGATCTAGATGGCAAACTTCTAGAGTAAGCCATGGGAATGAAATTCTTGTCGATAGACTTGTCTTCCTTGCATCTTTAATAGCTCTCAAGTCCTCGGACATAAACATCATCTTGGGTATGGACTGGATGTCAGCTCATTACGCTAAGATTGATTGTGCCACTAGAACCGTTCAACTTACTCAGCCATCGGGCAAGACAGTCAATGTCTTAACTCGAGTGGCCAAGCGCCAGCTTTACTCCCTAAATGCCAACCCCCTTCCAGACCTTGAAGATATTCTGGTAGTCCGGGACTTTCCGGATGTCTTTCCAGAAGAACTGCCAGGTGTTCCACCTGACAGGGATGTCGAGTTTGTGATAGACCTTGTTCCAGGAACCGTTCCAATTTCTAGAAGACCGTATAAGATGGCACCCTTAGAACTAGCCGAGCTTAAGAACCAACTCGATGAGTCCTTGAAAGAGGGTTTCATCCGTCCTAGTTCCTCTCCTTGGGCTTGCCCCGTCCACTTCGTCAAGAAGAAGGATGGAACGGATCGGATGCTTGTAGATAACCGACCTGTCAACTTGGTCACTATCAAGAACAAGTATCCGCTTCCCAGGATCAACGATCTGTATGAACAGCTCGCTGGATCCTCAGTCTTTTCCAAGATGGATTTGAGGTTGGGCTACCATCAAATCAAAATCAGAAGCAGGGACATTCCCAAAACGGCCTTTGTCACTCGTTATGGCCAATACGAGTACACCGTTATGTCCTTCAGTTTAACCAATGCCCCAGCCACCTTCTCTCGGTTAATGAACTCGGTCTTCATGGAGTATTTGGATAAATTCGTCGTAGTATACCTCGATGACATACTCATCTACTCCAAGAATGAAGAGGAACATGCCGAACATCTAAGGCTTGTATTGACGAAACTTCGAGAGCATCGCCTATATGCCAAATTCTCCAAGTGTGAATTTTGGTTGCCAGAAGTGACCTATCTAGGCCATGTAATCTCTCGTAAGGGTATTTCTGTCAATCCTGAGCGAGTTCAAGCCGTCCTTGATTGGACTCCACCTGAGACGGTCAAGCAAGTTCGGAGCTTCCTTGGCTTAGCGAGCTACTGCCGCCGCTTCGTCGAGAATTTCTCCAAGGTTGCTAAACCTCTAACTGAACTCCTCAAGAAAGATAAAAAGTTTGAGTGGACCCCACAGTGCGAGTTCAGCTTTCAGGAACTGAAAAGACGCCTGACATCTGCTCCCGTACTGGTACCACCAGATTTCTCCAAGGACTTTATTATCTATTGCAACGCCTCGTGACAAGGACTAGGTTGCATACTCATGCAAGATCGTCAGGTAATTGCCTATGCCTCACGACAATTACACCCACATGAGGAAAACTATCCCACACATGATCTAGAGCTTGCAGCTATAGTCCATGCACTCAAAACTTGGCGACATTACCTTCTCGGTAATCGTTGCGAGATCTTCACTGATCACCAACGTTTGAAATATATCTTCACCCAACCGGATTTGAATCTCAGGCAACGATGTTGGGTCGAGTTGATCTCAGATTACGACGTAGGAATAACTTACACCCCGGGCAAAGCCAATGTCATGGCTGATGCGCTAAGTCGTAAATCTTATTGTAACAACCTGATGTTACAACAAGGTCAACCACTTCTCCATGAGGAATTTTGTAAGCTTAATCTTCACATTGTTCCTCGAGGATTTCTATCCACCCTGGTGGCAAAGCCTAACCTTACGGATCAAATCATAGCTGCCCAGAAGCGTGATAAGGGCATATCCCGGGTTAAGGAAAACATTGCTAGCGGAGTTGCTAAATGTTTTCCATGGATGAGCGAGGTGTTGTCTTCTTCAAGAACCGCTTGGTGGTTCCCAAGAAACAACATCTACGCCAGTTGATTCTTAAGGAAGCCCATGAATCCCCTCTCACCATTCATCCCGGTAGTACTAAAATGTATCAAGACCTACGCCAGAGGTTTTGGTGGACTAGGATGAAGAGAGAAATTGCTCAATACATTGTTAGTTGCGACGTCTGTCGTCGTGTTAAAGCAGAGCACCAACGGCCTGCTGGCACCCTTCAACCTTTGGCTATTCCTGAGTGGAAATGGGATAAAATCAGTATGGATTTCATCACTGGGTTTCCCAGGACCAAGAGAGGGAATAATGCCATCTTTGTCGTGATCGACTGTCTTTCCAAACTAGCCCATTTCCTACCAGTTTGTGAGAGTATCACCGCTAGCCAGCTAGCTGATTTATACATCTCCCGAATAGTGTCTCTTCATGGTGTCCCATTGGAAATTAACTTAGACCGTGGGAGTCTCTTCACCTCTCGATTTTGGGAAAGTTTCCAAAATGCTATGGGAACTCGTCTCTCTTTTAGCACCGCCTTCCATCCTCAATCAAGTGGTCAAGTAGAGCGATTCAATCAAATTCTGGAAGATATGCTCGGAGCTTCTGTCATCTCATTCGGAATGGGTTTGGAGAAATGCCTTCCATTCGCGGAGTTTGCTTATAACAATAGTTATCAAGCTAGCTTGGGCAAAGCTCCTTTCGAAGTTCTCTATGGACGAAAATGTCGAACGCCTCTTAACTGGTCAGAAACCGGGGAAAGACAACTCTTTGGCTCGGATAAGATCCAGGAAGCAGAAGAGCAGATTCAAGTTATTCGTGAGAAATTGAAAATGGCCCAATCTCGCCAAAAGAGTCAATATGACCGCAAGCATAAGCCTATGTCTTATGAAGTTGGCGAGAAGGCTTACCTTTGGGTTACACCTTTGAAGGGAACCCATCGACTCGGTATCAAGGGCAAGTTGGCTCCTCGTTACATTGGACCCTTTCGCATTCTTGCCAAACGAGGGGAAGTTGCCTACCAGTTGGAACTACCTCCGCATCTTTCCAGAGTTCATGATGTCTTCCACCTTTCTCAACTCAGGCGTTGCTTCCCGGATCCTATCCGTGGAGTGGACCACGAAACGCTTGATCTCCAAGATAACCTCACATATCGAGAATATCCCGTTCGTATCCTTGATCAAGCCGAGCATACCACTCGACGCCAAAATATTAAGTTTCTCAAGGTTCAATGGTCACACCATTCCGAGCAAGAAGCTACTTGGGAAAGGGAGGATCATCTTCGGCTCGAGTACCCCACCTTCTTCCTGGCGGATTCTAAATCTCGGGACGAGATTCGTTTGAGTGCGGGTGAGTTGTCACATCCTAGCTAGTCATGAATTAGAGTGTTGCATCATGTCTACCTTTCATCAGAAACTTGAATTGGGGAAGACAGAACCCCCAGCACCCCCTCTGGAATCAACTAAGGTTTACTAAAAATATTTTCAATGAACCTGAAATGCCCTTCTAAAAAGTTCACTCTCTTTGTCTTGGGTTAGAACCTCTGGCAAAATTGGTGCACAATTTTCTAGGTCAACAGAAGGTCATTGAAATAAATCATATGTAATTTGCATTTGGCCATTTGAATGCTAGTAAATATTTTAAATGCTCAAATAATTTTGAAGGTAAGTGTGGGCTATTGGAAATATTCTAAACAGAGCCTCTGATTATTTTCAGGATTTTTAGAAGTGCCTAGCTATTTTTAATAAAGCCACAAACCTACAGAAAAATAGAAAACATAAATTAAAAGAGAGGGAGAGAACTTACCTGGCCGCAGCCCATCAGCCGGCCCACCTGGCGGCCCAGCGCTGTGCTGGCCCATGCCAGCCAGCTGCTTCGTCCCCGCCAGGCAGGCAGAGAGCTGACGCCGGCGAGCGCGAGCTTGCCATGGCGCCAGCAGCTTGCCGCTTCACGCGCCTGGACACTGGGTAGGCTCCACGTCGCCGCCCCGACCCCGTGGACACCTCACTCACCCCCTGCCTCTCTCCCTCGCTCTCCCGCACCATGGCCGACGCACCTGCCGCAGCACCGCTGCCGTAGTCGCGCCCTCCGTCGTCCCTGTGCCAAGCCACCATGTCCAGAAGCTCCGCCGCCCTCCCCTCCTTCGAGCAAGCCGAGCCCCGAGCGCTCGCTTGCCCCGCAGCCTCTGCAACAACCTCGCCCGACTCCGCCATCGCCGGAGATCCCCTTCGTCGTCGCCACCGCATCAGCTCGTCCCCGACCGTGCCGGTCATTCCTACGTGACCGCCGTGAGCTCAGCTACCTTCCCATCCTCTCCGTTTGCCTTCTCGTGCACCGTAGCAACTTCACGAAGCTTCACCGCACGCGCCACCGCCAAGCTCATCGCCGACGTGTCTCCGGCCAACCACCGGCCACACCACCGTGTCCAACACACTCACTGCATCCCTAGGAGCCCAACGCACCTCACCACGTGCCTCGCCGTGCCCTGTAGCCTCGGGCTCATCTTCACCCGACTCCGGCGACCGCCAAGGTCGTCGCCGGCGATGTTTCCGGTCACCCCGAGCTCAACCACCACCACCAAATGCCGTGGCTTGCTCCCAGCTACGCGTAGATGCCCTCCGCCGCTCATTTGGTTGCCGAAACGCACTAATGCACTTCCACCGCCGCGTCTGGCCTCGCTGGTGGCTAAACGCCGGCGGGTTTGACCCGTTGACCTTGACTGGGTGGGCCCAGGTTGACTCCCCTGAGTCTATGACAAGTGGCCCCCCCTCTGCTAATTAACCCAGATTAGTTTTAACTAAATTTAGTTAGTTTAAATAACTGCTGACACGCGGGACCCACTGGTTAGGTTGACCTGGACGTCCCCGTTGACCACTGACGTGACCCTGACGCACTGCTGACGCAATAACTAATTTCTGGATTTATTTTTATATAGAGAATTCCCGAAATTGTTGCAAAATTTAAAAAATCATAGAAATTAATCTGTAACTCCAAATGAAAAGATTTATATATGAATTTTGATCAGACAAATTCAATCTATCCATTGGTAATGGTTTCATGCATGACAAAACAAGTTAACCTTGCTGTTTAAGCAAAATAAGATAATGCACTAATATGGCTATGTTAAATGAACTAACATTTGAATCTTTGATTCAAATGGGTTCATTCCTTTCTATTTTAGCTTGCATTAGGCCAAGACACATTCATTTTGCCATGTTATAGCATGCATCATATTGTTGCATATTGTCATGTGTTGATTATGTTCGGTGTGTCTTTCGTGGTAGGTTCTGCCTCCGAGGATAACCCCGAATATCCGTCTGAAGGGCAGTACCCTACTACCACTACATCAGGCAAGCAGCCCCATTGATCATATCGATACAATCCCATGATCTCTCCTCTGCTCACATTTACTGCATTAAGACAACAATGTTTCAAACTGCTCTGTGCTACGGTAGTTGAACCCTTATCCTCTGCATGACCTGTCATTGCCACGGTAACTAGATGAAACCCACTAGCATGTGTAGGAGTTGATTGAGCCATGTATGTGTTTCCTACCTTGCTATGCCTGCTATGCTTAGAGTTGTGTTAGGTCTGGTTCATCTGGGTGATGGGCTAGAGTGAAATGATTATGCCGGTAAGGTGAGGGATGTGTTGAACATGATTTGGTAAAGGTATCGATGAGAGGCCATGTAGGAGTACATGGTGGGTTGTTTCATTGAGGCCGTCCATAAGAACTGAGATCTGTATGCGTGATTTAAGATTCAGTTACTACCACACATTGGGCCCTGAAATATGACCCCGCTCGACTTACTGACCCCTCTCGTCCTCGGTCCATGAGTTGCAACTAGTTTCTGGTGTTTGTAGGTTATGTGTTGGCGGCCGTGCGTAGCGCTGACCCTAGGGGTGGGCTATGATGCGGTAGATACACTGTGGCCGGGTATGCCGGGCGCCCGTTTGGCGTCTCGGGACCCTGTACACATTGTTTGGGGCCGTTGAGGACAGCCTAGACGGATTTCCTTCCGGATGGAACCTGAATAGGCGATAAACCTGGACTAGAGACTTTTGTGGTTAGTCAGGTCATGGTCTACACCCACCTCGGCTTTCGCTTGAAGTCTGCCGAGCACATGTCGTGTGCAGACGCTAAGTGGTGGAAACATGTGTGACGAAGTACACCCCTGCAGGGTATAAAACTATTCGAATAGCCACTTCCGCGGTAAAGGACTACTTGGTTGCCTATACAGTTCATAGACAAGTTAATGGTTACCACTAAAAGACTCAAGATAAGTGTGAGTACCGAGGATGGCCCTCTCGTAGGATGACGAGGGAGGATCCCCGGTGGAGTATTGTGTTGGTGATTAGTGGACTCGTGTGCGAAAACTATTTTACTAGTGGTGTCCCGTAGGATAGCTTATCCAAGAGTCAAAGCTGGCTTGCTACAATAACTCCACCACCTTCTTGAGAATGAGCATGTATAGTAGGTTCTGATGTAAGACTTGCTGAGTACCTTTGTACTCATGTTTGCTTAATTACTATTTTCAGACGACAACACTGCCCCCTCCGATGGGTTTTATGTATATCTCGACGTCGACGAGTGAGTTGCCACCGAGGTGGTGATCCTGGCCATGGAGGGCCCTATGTAGATAGACAGGCTTCGAGAAGCCTTCTTTCTTTCTAGCGTCTGTACTCAGACTATTTTCTTCCGCATGTTCTTGTATGCTTGTATGACTTGAGTGTCGGGTCATGTGACCCCTACCTGTATGAACATGTTATGTATGGCTCTCTGGAGCCTTTAAATAAAGTACTTGAGTTGTAGAGTTTTTTTGTGATGCCATGTTGTATTTGCACATATCGAGCATATTGTGTGTATGATTGAAATGCTTGGTATGTGTGGTATCCGACAATCTAGTTGTTTATCCTTGGCAGCCTTTCTTATGGGGAAAGGTTGTCTAGTGCTCCTCGAGCCATAGTAGTCTGCTACAGCCTGGTTCACCGGAGTCCTGCTAGCCCAGCACTACTGCTCAGGACACTTGACTGGCCGACATGTGTTTCACTTCGTTCCTATGTCTGTCCCTTCGGGGAAATGTCACGCGGTGACTTCTGGAGTCCTGCCTAGCCTGCTACAGCCCGGGTTCCCCGGAGTCCTGTTAGCCCAGTGCTACAGCCCGGATTCACACACTGATGACCGACATGCTCGATGTGATTCATGTATGCCTGTCCCCATAGGTCTGTGCCGCTTTGGGTTCACAACTAGCCATGTCGGCCCGGGTTCTCTGTCATATGGATGCTAGCGACACTATCATATACGTGAGCCAAAAGGCGCAAACGGTCTCGGGCCACGGTAAGGCGACACCCGTGGGGATACCGTGCGTGAGGCCGCAATGTGATATGAGGTGTTACCGGCTAGATCGATGTGACTTGGAATCAGGGTCCTGACAGCGTTAACCATGATAAACTAGCGTAAGTTGGTTGCTTATTTATTTCCTTGTTGTCTTGTTTATTTGTCTGCTTGTAGTCAGTGCAGTTCTTTTTCCGCGGTTTGCTAGTGGCCGCAATAACCTATTTTTTAAAACTAGGCCACAATAACCATGGGCTACATATTTACTATATTTACCATGGGCCTCCTACGGGCCGTAGAAACAATGGTCCTTCTAAGGGCCGTAGAAACAATGGGCCTTCTATGGGTCGTACATTCATTGGGCCTTCTACGGGTCGTATGATCGATCGGACAAACATGGGCCAATAAGAGACCGCATTATGGGCCGTAAACGGGCTAGATTTGAAATCGTCCGTTCATGGGCCGACCATAATGGGCCGTCGTTAATTGGCCGTATTTGATGTTGTTATGAAAACGACCCTAAGGATTAACGGGCCGCAAACAGGCCAATTGTAACCACGGGTTGAATTTGGCCCACAAGCAGAAAAGGCCAGTAACGGGCCGTAAGTAACCGAATGCTGGAAATAAGCCCAAGAATAAATGGGCCTTGAGAAGGCCAAAAGATAACATGGGTTGGAAATGGCCCAATGGAATAATGGGCCTTTAATGGGTATAAAGCGGTACACTGTTCATTGCAGGCTAGATTCACCATGGGCCGTTAATGGGCCAAGAGTTACAAATGGCCTCATATGGTCCGAAAGATATGATGGGCCATACATGGGCTAGAAGTTACAACAGGCTGCAATCATATTGGACGGCTCAGATGAAGCTACTGGGCTTAATTCCAATAGGCCGTAACGGGCCGTGAGTTAGCGGGCCATACATGGGCTATATACGAACAAGCCGTTAACAGGCTTTCCGTGGGCCAACCCGTTACCTTTTGACCAAGTCAAACGGGCCGATGTTTTCACCGGAATGGGCCTCTGTTGGGCCGTGCCACGTGTCAATGTATCATGGGCACACCTGTCCAATGAATGGATGACATCTGTCCCATCAGTGAGCCAACACGTGTTTCCTCCGGCCAATGACAATTTTACACGTGGAAAATCCTAATTGGTCCAGGCTGTTAACGGGTTATCGGATCCAAAACCAGACCAGATAGCGTAACGGCGACCCGTTACGGTGGATGTCACGTGTTGGTCACCCTTGACGAAAGCACTTCTATGACGCGCGATTTATCGTCATGGAAGTGGACTCTTCCGTGATGATAATTTTGGTAATGTCATGGAACACTTCTATGACAACACAGGTATGGCTATCTTGATTCTTTCATAAAATTGTCATGGATGTACATGCATGATAGAAAACGTGACCTACTGTGACAAACACGTATCATCATGGAAGTGTCTTTTTTATAGTGTACGCCTAGTTGATGTGAGACTATTTTCTTCTTTTTGTCTTCTCCACAACCACCGTCTATTCCACCTATAGTGCTATATCCATGGCTCGTGCTCATGTATTGCGTGAAAGTTGAAAAAGTTTGAGAACGTCAAAAGTATGAAACAATTGCTTGGCTTGTCATCGGGGTTGTGCGTGATTTAAATATTTTGTTTGATGAAGATGGAGCAAAGCTAGATTATATGATTTTGTAGGTATAAGCTTTCTTTGGCCATGTTATTTTGAGAAGACATAATTATTTTGTTAGTATGCTTGAAGTATTATTGTTTTTATGTCAATATTAAACATTTATTTTGAATCTTACAGATCTGAACATTCATGCCACAATAGAGAGAATTACATGGATAAATATGTCAGGTAGCATTCCACATCAAAAATTCTGTTTTTATCATTTACCTACTGGATGACGAGCAGGAATTAAGCTTGGGGAGGCTTGATACATCTCCAATGTATCTATAAGTTTTGATTGTTCCATGCTATTATATTATCTGTTCTAGATGTTTTATATGCATTAATATGCTATTTTATATGATTTTTGGGACTAACCTATTAACCTAGAGCCCATTTCTAGTTTCTGTTTTTTTCCTTGTTTTAGATTTTCACAGAAAAGGCATACGAAACAGAGTCCAAACGGAATAAAACTTTCACCATGATTTTTCTTGGAGCAGAAGACACCCAAGAGACTTGGAGTACAAGTTAGAGGAGCCTCGAGGCGGCCACAAGGGTGGAGGGCGTGCCCAGGGGGGTGGGGCGCGCCCCCCGGCCTTATGGGCCCCTCGTAGCTCCCCTGACCTAATTCTTTCTCCTATATATACTATTGTACCCCAAAAACATCCAAGGGAGCCACGAAACCACTTTTCCACTGCCGCAACCTTCTGTACCCGTCAGATCCCATCTTGGGACCTTTTCCGGCATCCTGCCGGAGGGGGAATCGATCATAGAGAGATTCTACATCAACACCAGTGCCTATCCGATGAAGCGTGAGTAGTTTACATCAGACCTACGGGTCCATAGCTAGTAGCTAGATGGATTCTTATCTCTCTTTGCTTGTCAATACCATGTTCTCCTCGATGTTCTTGCAGATCTATTCGACGTAATACTCTTTTGCGGTGTGTTTGCCGAGATCCGATGAATTGTGGATTTATGATTAGCTTATCTATGAATATTATTTGAATCTCCTTTGAATTCTTATATGCATGATTTGATATCTTGCAAGTCTCTTCGAACTATCAATTTAGTTTGGCCAACTAGATTGGTTTTTCTTGGAATGGGAGAAGTGCTAGCTTTGGGTTCAATCTTGCGGTGTCCTTTCCCAGTGACAATAGGGGCAGCAAGGCACGTATTGTATTATTGCCGTCGAGGATAACAAGATGGGGTTTTCATCATATTGCTTGAGTTAATCCTGCTACATGATGTCATCTTGCTTAATGTGTTACTCTGTTCTTATGAACTTAATACTCTAGATGCAGGCAGGAGTCGGTCGATGTGTGGAGTAATAGTAGTAGATGCAGAATCATTTCGATCTACTTGACACGGACGTGATGCCTATATTCATGATGATTGCCTTAGATATTGTCATAACTTTGCGCTTTTCTATCAATTGCTCGGCAGTAATTTGATTACCCACCGTAATAATTTCTATCTTGAGAGAAGCCACAAGTGAAACCTATGGGCCCCAGGTCTATTTCACATCATATTAGTTTCCCATCAACTTGCCAATTTCTATTTCTGTTGCCTTACTTTGCAATCTTTTACTTTGCGTTCCATAAACCAAAAATACCAAAAATATTACTTTATCGTTTATCCATCTCCATCAAATCTCACTTTGCGAATAACCGTGAAGGGATTGACAACCCCTTTTGTCACGTTGGTTGCAAGTTGGTGTTTGTTTGTGCAGGTATTCGGTGGCTTGTTGCGTAGTCTCCTACTGGATTGATACCTTGGTTCTCAAAACTAAGGGAAAATACTTATGCTCCTTTGCTACATCACCCTTTGCTCTTCAAGGGAAAAACGAACGCAAGCTCAAGAGGTAGCAGGAAATAGTTCATTGCAGAGGAGATTAAGAATCTTGAGGTAGCTGGTTTGGTTAGAGGAGTATTGCACCCAACATGGTTAGCAAAACCAGTGGTCATTCGCGAGGCTAACGGGAAATGGAGGCTTTGCATAGATGTCACAGATCTCAACAAAGCTTTCCCAAAGGACCCATTTCCCTTACCGCGCGTTGACCAGATTGTGGACTCCACTTAAGGTTGTGATTTTCTCTCTTTTCTGGATGCATACTCCAGATATCATTAGGTCTTCATGTCCAAAGAAGACGAAGATAAGACCTCGTTCATCACCCCGTGCGGCACGTAGTGCTTTGTACGCATGCCTTTCGGGTTAAAGAGTGCGAGGTCCACTTTTGCAAGAGCAGTCCAGACTGGTTTTGAACCGCAACTGCACTTAAATATTGAGGCTTATATGGATGATATCGTGGTTAATACCAAGGACAACCCTCATTCAGGATTTAGAAGAAATGTTTGCTAATCTGCACTAGATCAACTTGAAGCTAAAACTGGAGAAGTGTGTGTTTTGTGTTTGCTCCAGAAAGTTACTTGGCTTCTTCGTGTCCCATTGGGGGATCGAAGCCAACCCAAACAAGATCAATGCCATCGAGCAGATCCAAGCACCCAAGACAATTAAAGACGTGAGGCGTCTGATGGGATGCGTTGCCGTGCTTAGTAGATTCATCTCCAAGTCTGTCGAGCGCGCCCTACTGCTCTTCAAAATCTTGAAGGAGGCAGGGCCCATGAGGTGTACCCCGGAAGTAGATGCAGCTTTACAAGAATTGAAGATCTACTTGTCTATCTGTGCCCACCTTGGTTGCCCCTAACCCGCAAGAGCCGTTGCTGTTATACCTGGCGGCAACTAATCAAGTGGTTAGTGCAGCCCTCATCGCACAGTGGGAAGTAGAGGAACCAGAGAGTGAACAAGGGCCAGCAGGACCGGATGAGGATTAGGGCAGAGAAGAGCACGACAGCAAGAGCACCCCAAGGACGCGGCAAGGAAGAAAGTGGTGCAGCGCCCAGTGTACTTCGTTAGCTCCCTATTACAGGGGGCTAGATCGAGGTACTCTAGTGTGCAAAAGTTGAATTTTGGCCTCACCATGGCCTCAGGGAAACTGAGCCAGTACTTCCAAGCCCATGAGATCACGGTTGTTACTCGCTTCTCGTTGCAAAGAATACTCCGGAACCCTGAGGCTACTGATAGAATATTGGAGTGGGCTTTGGAGTTATCCAGCTTTGGCATGAAGTTTGAGAGCATGTCAACAATTCAGAGTAGGGCATTGGCAGAGTTTATTGCAGAATGGACACCAACCCTTGATGAAGAGGTACTGGAAACAGTTTCCCTTGGCATGGTGCGCCCCAAGAATGGATTATGTATTTTCATGGAGCCTTCTCCCTACTAGGTGTGGGGAGCACCTGAAGTACGTCGTCCAGATGCATTTTGCCCGGGAGGAGGCAACCAACAATACATCATAGTATGAAGGGCTCCTTGACAGGCTCAGGATTGCCGCCGAATTGGGAATCAAGAAGCTAATCATTCGAGGAGATTGACAGCTTGTGGTGAGACAAGTCAACAAGGATTATCAAAGTCCATTGATGGAGGCATATGTCGAGGAAGTGAGAATATTGGAGGAGCGCTTTGACGGATTGCAAACAGAGCACGTACCCAGTGCAGAAAAAAACATAGCTGATCATCTGTCAAAGTGTGCTGCGCAAAAGTTTACTTTGGAACCATGAACTTTTGTTCTCCATCTTA
Organism: Triticum urartu; assembly: GCF_056163025.1. NCBI lineage: Eukaryota > Viridiplantae > Streptophyta > Magnoliopsida > Poales > Poaceae > Triticum > Triticum urartu. Next base: position 308,748,918 of record NC_141874.1, read on the forward strand.
CTCAGCCATCTGTATCCCCCGCAACAATGGCCCGGAAAAGGAGGAAGATGGACTCTGGTAAGTCTCTCCCAGTAGAGCCTCCCGGGGCTCTTGGCAGGGACCCTGCCGGAAACAAATTCCCATCACTTGCGGGACAACACCCTCCAGCCGGGCCAATGGACCCCATGAATGAGGAACGTGCTCCCGCAGATAAGGAGGTGCCGCTAGTCCTTGTTGCCGAGCCCCAGGCTCCAACTTGGGCAAGGCACAAAGTCCATTTACTCCAAACGGGAGAACTTCCCGATGACCCAGATGAAGCTGAAAGAGTAGCCCGGAGTGCCAGTATGTATCAGTTTGTCGATGACATTCTATACAAAAGGAGGCCCAATGGTGTGAAATTGAAGTGCATCTGCTGGGAAGAAGGAAAGGAACTGCTGGCGGAAATACAGAAAGGCATGTTTGTCTCCCACATTGGATCAAGGGCATTATTTGGGAAAGCATTCCGGCAAGGATTCTATTGGCCCACAGCCCTCCAAGATGTGGTCGAGCTAGTCACCAAATGTGAAGCCTCCCAGTTCCATTCCAAAAACATCCACCTGCCTGCACAAGCTCTTCAGACAATCCCTTTGTCATGGTTGTTTTTGGTTTGGGGGCTCGATATCCTCGGCCCTTTCCCCCGAGCTGCCGGGGGCTTTGAATTCTTGTTCGTTGCTATCGACAAGTTTAAAAAGTGGTCGGAAGTAGCTACCGTGAGAAAGGTGACTGCTCAGTCAACTATGAAGTTCTTGAAAGACTTGGTGTATCGCTTCGGAGTCCCAGCAATGATCATTACCAACAATGGCACCCAGTTCACGAGCAGCGCCTTCATGCAATATGTTCGTGCCCACGGAAGCAAGATATCATTTGCCCCTATTGCACATCCTAGAAGAAATGGAAAAGATGAGAGGGCGAACGCTGAAGTGCTGCGAGGACTCAAGACGAGAACATTTGATACGCTGCGGAAGCACGGCAGGCGGTGGATCGATGAGCTGCGGTAGTTCTTTGGTCCCTCAGAACGACACCAAATCGAGCTACCGGGCAGACTCCCTTCTCCCTAGTCTATGGGGCAGAAGTAGTTATCCCCATGAAACTCATTTACAGGTCGCCTCGAGTGCTTGCCTTTGATGAAGTAGCACAAGATCAGCACCGGCTTCATGTTGCTGTGCTACTCGAGGAGAACCGTCTCCGGGCTGCTACGTGTGTTGCACGCTATCAGCAAGCCTTGCATCACTATCACAGCTGCAGGGTTCATGCCCAGTGTTTTGAGGAAGGCGACCTTGTCCTTAGGCGCGTTCAGTCAGCCAAGGGTGCAAACAAGTTGATGCCGAAGTGGGAAGGCCCTTACTGGGTAGTATGAGTCACCAGACCTGGCGCAGTTCGTCTGGAGACCAAAGATGGCATTAAATTGCATAACTCATGGAATATTGAGCATCTCCAAAAGTTCTACCCGTAAGGCGCACCCGGCAACCACCATTTTGTACAGGCCTTTCCTCAGTTGCATGTAACTCCTTGTACAAAGCCAGGCGAAGACCCGGAGCAACAGAGAAATATACGAAGTGCTGGGCCCCCCTACAAGTTGCATGCATGCATAAGAATTTCATGAGCATTGCATATACATATAGACAAGATCGCATCTTGCATCATTTCCATCTACATAATACTGCAGGTTCCTGCCGTGAACTTGGCCTCGATAGGGAGCTGGAAAGATGAACCCATGTTGCGATCTCTGGCAAGCCAAAAAAAAGTTCTATCTCTTGTCCATATGTGTTTTGTAAGCAAATACTTGTGCATAAGAAAACCTCGCCGCTTCTTGAAACTTAGGTGCTCCCACCCCTTGACATGAACGTTGCTTCAGTCAGGATGGTCGTAGTGGCCTTTGGTGAAAAAAGATTGGCAGGGGGCTGGTCCCTCATCGCAATTTTCGCCCGGTAGGCTTGGTCCCCAGCAGCAAAATAGAGGGTACCGGCAAGAGAGCCTCCAGAGGGAAACTCTTTTATTTAAAATAAAGAGGCACTCCACCTCTGCATGGACATATACATGCACGAGTTCCCGACAAGGTTCATCTTTTTCGTTAAATATGCTGATCGAACAAGTACAAATCTTACAGGACATAAACATGGATACAAGATATTACATTATTTGAACTAAAATTTGGTAGGTGCCTACAATTTAAGATTGAAAAAAAGATAAGTGCCCCGTAATCTCCTCTTTTCGTTTTCCCTCCACCAGGTATTGCAGTGGGAAGAGGAGAGGATGAAAAGGACACCCCAGCAGGAGCCCATCCCGGTCCCGCCATGACCTGCCGGGCGTGGCCTGACAAGATTAGGAGTGGCGAGGCTGTGAAGGAGGGGCACAGAGAGCAGAGCGGCGGTGCCCTGGTCACCACCTCCAGGGCCAGCAAGAAGCCCTGACTTGAGCACCCGTGGAGTCATCCACCAAAGATCAGTCGGAAGATTGCTGGAGCGGAGGCGAAGGCACCAAGGGAACATCCCTCCCCGGCTATCACCCAAAGAGACTGGTGATAATGGTGTCGGGGATGGAGGGGAAGAGCGGAAATGCGAGGCGGCATGTCACCAGTAGGAGGCGGAGGCATCCACGCCATCGTACTCCAACTTGACGCCCAACCACCCGCCTTCTCCGTCTTCCCTCGTTTTCTCTCCCTCATCACTGCTCCGGAGAAGTGCCAGGGCCCCAGCCCAACGCCTTCCCCAGAGAAATAGCAAAGGGCCAAGATGGCCAGGAGGCTTGGGGCACACCGCACCCCACCTTGGTGGGCAGGAAGGTGTGCCCCCCTTCAACATCGGCCCCGAATCTACTAGAAGGGGCAGTGCTGGGATTACCAACGATCCCCAGACCTGCCTCCTAGGTGAGCATCAAAAGTGCCAAGGATCTAGTCGCCAAGCAAACAAGCAGCAGCAGCTCAGGGCAAGATGCTGCATTACCCGACGGGTAACCGACCGTGGCAGAAGAGACAAGCATATCCCCACAATGGGGAATCTTGGTGTCTCCCACACCACGAGCAGTTCTTCCACCGCGTCTTCTCCAGGCTGGGGCCAGACTCACTCCCCAAGCATCAGCGTGAGTATTTGATGTCGCCAATGTCAAGATAGAGCCCGGGGCCTGGCCCCGGGTTCCTCTCCTCAACATAACCAGCAAGAAGCAGGGGATGGAGGAGAAAGGATACGAGGATGGATGACCCCGCTCCTCCCTCGCCCCTACTTTTATACGTGGGTCAAGGAAGAGAGATGATCCCTCAATGGGTGACCATGGCCGTCCTCCACCAATTCAAGAAGACCAGGCCCTCGCCTTGATGCTCTACCGCACCACGTGCCTTTGCTACCTACCCCGCGCGATGCATGCAGCATACATGGCTGAGGATAAGGGCGTGGTGGGAAGAGTCAGTTGGTAGTTTCTATCCCGTGCGTTGAAGTCATTCATGGGCCATTACAAGAGTGGCCCCACCACGATTGGCTTTACACGATGTGCGGGAAAACCAGAAACTGGCCCGGACTCAAGATTAATGAAGAAGTGAAGAAGATCGTAGGGGGCCAGCCACTTACACACCCCTGCCTATGCACTTATTGGGGCCTACCCCGATGACGCCCAGTAGCGCGTTCGGGACAGACCTGAGGGCTTCTGTTGGTGCAACAAACCCTGGGTCCATTGCCCAGACTGTGCACAGGCACGAGAGAAAAATTACAACTCCCAAGCTCAGGCCAAAGCAAAAGAGACCAGTTCTTCGAAGGACCAAAGTGCAACCTAAGAGGACCAAGATTAGTTAGAGAAGTAGAATATCACCAAGGGAAAAGCCTCCCTTGCCGGGCAGGCGAGCCTAGAAAGGATGGGGTCAGTGTCGGTGTCAAAACCGGCCGATCTCGGGTAGGGGGCCCAAACTGTGTGTCTGAGGATCGAAGGTAACAGGAGGTAGGGGACATGATGTTTACCTAGGTTTGGGCCCTTTTAATGGAGGTAAGACCCTACTTCCTGCTTGATTGACTTTGATGAGTATAGGGGTTACAAGAGTTGATCTACCTCGAGATCGTAATGGCTAAACCCTAGATGTCTAGCATGTATCCTTATCCTCGCCTCTACACACTAAACCCTCCAGTTTATATAGACACCGGAGGGGCCTAGGGTCGTACAAAGTCGGTTTACAGAGAAAGGAAACTTCATATCCGAACACCAAAGCTTGCCGTCCACGCAAAGGAGAGTCAAGGAGACCTTCCCCGTGTCGTTCCAACCGTGCCGTTCGCACGACCCCCTTGGGAATAGGAGAGTTTTAAGGCTCATGAGGGGGCGCTTGATATTCACTGCCTTTATAAGGGGATAAGAACCCACCTTTTTACCCCTGTCCTTCTTCTTCCTCAATCCTTCCGTCCTTGAGCTCCAGCACCCACGCTTCAATCTTTTCTGCCACCACCAAACACTCTAACCATGTCTGGATCTGGCTCTCGAGGCAAGTGGGCGGCCTCCTCCGTAATGAAGAAGGACATCAAGGAGCTCCGTGATGCGAGGTACTTGACATAGAAATCAAACACAGCCCCCCTACCAAAGAGCAAGACATTCCCACTCCAGAGCCCTGTGAGAGGGTTGTATTCATCCCTCATTTCCTCCGCGGACTGGGGTTTCCTCTCCACCCATTTGTTCGCGGTCTCATGTTCTATTACGGGCTAGATTTTCACGATCTAGCCCCGAAATCCTTGTCGGTGTCAAAATCGGAGGATCTCGGGAAGGGGGTCCCGAACTATGCGTCTAAGGCGGATGGTAACAGGAGGTAGGGGACACAATGTTTACCTAGGTTCAGGCCCTCTCGATGGAGGTAATACCCTACGTTCTGCTTGATTGATCTTGATGATATGAGTATTACAAGAGTTGATCTACCATGAGATCATAAAGGCTAAACCCTAGAAGCTAGCCTATGATTATGATTGTTGTTGTCCTACGGACTAAACCCTCTGGTTTATATAGACACTGGAGGGGCTAGGGTTACACATAGTCGGTTACAAGGTAGGAGATCTACATATCCGAACTGCCAAGCTTGCCTTCCACGCAAAGGAGAGTCCCACCCGGACACGGGACGAAGTCTTCAATCTTTTGTATTTTCATAGTCCAACAGTCCGGCTGTCCGAGGACCCCCTAATCCAGGACTCCCTCACTCCTTCCTCTACATCTCGGCATTCATCGTCGTGTGTGAGGCATTCCTCCACATTCCCCCACACTTCGGCCTATTGCTCAAGGCGTTGAACATGAAGCCGAAGGTGGTCGACGGAGAGCACGCGGATTGCGGTGGCGCCATGGTGAGCAAACTCCCCAATGTTACTTGGCCTAGAAGGGCCTTCGTGGAGACCATCAAGACATGGCAACATGAGTGGTTCTACATCACCAAACCCCGTGGCACCAAATGGGCGACTGCTCCTGCTTTCAGATCCGGACACCTGCTGCGGCTTGCATCGTGGACCAACAAGGGTCTAGATTGGGGATCATCCGATGAGTTTTTGAAGCTGCAAAAGTGCATCAAAAGTATCATAGAGAAGGACACCAGCCTCCTTGACGTGATCCAGGTGATGCTCATCCGCCGAACCCTTCCCTGCTAACGGCGGCCTCTCCGCATGTGGGAGTTCAATCTGGAAGGGCCGCGGACCCTGCAGCTATTCTTCGACACAATGCACGAAGCAATCTGGAAGCTGCTCTTCAAGACTTAGAAGTCGTGGCCACAGACGTACGAGGACATTGGCCTCGACTGCAATCATCCGGCCTCCCCGGTAAGTACTAAATTTCCGAACATAACTTAGTTCATCAATCAATGGAAGGGGGTGCACTGAAAATTCCATCCTATAAACATGGCTGGACCAAAAAGGCGGAGCAGATTAGGTGTCCGGCTCCACTCCCTAAAAACCCAGCTGATCCTCTATTAATGAGGATGCTAGTCCCGGCGCCCTATCAGGCGCCGGAGAAGAAGGCCAAGAAGAAAAGCAAGGAGGCCAAAGGTGGCCTCCAGCATAAAGGTTCTTCGGACGCAGCGTCCGGAGAGACCGAAACTCACTCCTCCCATGAGGAAGATGAAGAGGAGGAGGAGGAGGAGGAAGAGAGCAATTCTCCCCCGAAGGAGGGGAAGAAGAAGAGGGCGGCCTTTGTAGACCCAGAGGCGGAGGCGCCCAAGAGTAGGAGAATATCCCTCCCGGACGGCTCGGATTAAGATGCTGAAGCCATCCCCGAGTGGTTCCCCAGGTAGAAGCCCCTCGCCACATCATAAGTATACAAGCGTGCCTTTCATATGCCCAATCTTTATGATTGTAATTTAACACACCGTTTGGTGCAGTCCGGCCCGTGATCTCCCCCAACAATCATCGGAGGGGGATTCTTTGGATCCGGGGATGATGGAGAGCGAGTCGCCTCCACGCCTATCGCCATGGACAACACCGAAGCATTGTCCCGAAGGGCGTCTCCGAGCCATGGAGCCGTACGGGAGGCCGCCGAAATGGCGTCAGAGGGTAGCGCTTTGGACGCCAAAAACATGGGGGGAACAATCCCCACGGAGACTGATGGCGCGGGCCTTCATCAGTCCGGCCCCCAGCCGAACACCATTCCAGAAACCCAAGTGGATCCGGAACCGAATAAGCGACCATTCAAGGGAGGGGGGAGCGCCAACACCAGCGGCGCCCTCCATTAATGCGGAGGCGCCGAGCACATTGATCGAGGCATTGCAACGCGCTTCATTCATGGAGGAGCACCGCACCCTGATGGGTGTGGTGGTTGAAAAGGTTCAGTCCACCAAGAGCGGTCTGAACGAGGCCTTCACTAGCCTGTTAATAGGCTTCAAGGTATGTGTTGTAATATTCCTGACCGCTTTTCATATGAAAATTGTGCCTGTATATAAATAGTAGCCCCTAAGACTCTGCTCGTCTTTTTGAAAAAAGGGCGAACATAGGATCGATAGTATTCATAGGAGATAATGCACTTTTCTATTTTGAGAAGCAGGCTTCACTGTTAGCGGCAACCGCCCAGGCCGCCGAAGTATCCGAGCTCAAGCGTAAGCTATGGCTGGCCGATGAGGATCTCGTTTGCATCAACAATAGGTTTGATGAAGCACAAGGTATGTTTCAGAATATCTCGTCCATGCCTGTATTAATATACAGACTCTGAGTCGAAGCTCATGCGCTGCTATGTGTATGATTGTAGGTAGTGTTGCTGTGGTCGACACCCTCAGGGGTGAACTTGCCCAGGCCAAGGAGCAGGCAAGGGTGAACAAGCGGCCACTGATAAAGCGGTCGAGGACTTGAAGTACGAACAGGGCATCCGCCATCAATACGAGGAGCGGGTGACCAAAGTGGAGCAGGAGCTCAAGGATGCCGCCAGCAAGTGCGAGTCCCTAGAGGAGAAGAATAAAGCCCAGGCGATCGATCTTGCCAAGCCCTTCAAGAGGCCGAGGAGGCACGGGCCACATCCCGAGCGGCGTGCGAGGAGATCAAGCAGGTCGGACAGATAGCGGCTGGTAAGACCTTTCTCTTACAGAGTAAATTCGGCAATCAGAAGTATGTCTTGCTCACTCGACTGTGGAGTGCTCCAGACGCCTTTGCGGATCTTCTGAAGAGTGCCGCCGATGGAAGGAAATATGCCCTAGAGGCAATAATAAAGTTATTATTTATTTCCTTATATCATGATAAATGTTTATTATTAATGCTAGAATTGTATTAACCGGAAACATGATACATGTGTGAATACATAGACACACAGAGTGTCACTAGTATGCCTATACTTGACTAGCTCGTTTATCAAAGATGGTTATGTTTCCTAACCATAGACATTAGTTGTCATTTGATTAACGGGATCACATCATTAGGAGAATGATGTGATTGACTTGACCCATTCCGTTAGCTTAGCACTTGATCGTTTAGTATGTTGCTATTGCTTTCTTCATGACTTATACATGTTCCTATGACTATGAGATTATGCAACTCCCGTTTACTGGAGGAACACTTTGTGTGCTACCAAACGTCACAACGTAACTGGGGGATTATAAAGGTGCTCTATAGGTGTCTCCGAAGGTACTTGTTGAGTTGGCGTATTTCGAGATTAGGATTTGTCACTCCGATTGTCGGAGAGGTATCTCTGGGCCCACTCGATAATGCACATCACTATAAGCCTTGCAAGCATTGTAACTAATGAGTTAGTTATGGGATTATTTATTACGGAACGAGTAAATAGACTTGCCAGTAACGAGATTGAACTAGGTATTGAGATACCGACGATCGAATCTCAGGCAAGTAACATACCGATGACAAAGGGAACAACCTATGTTGTTATGCGGTTTGACCAATAAAGATCTTCGTAGAATATGTAGGAACCAATAAGAGCATCCAGGTTCCGCTATTGGTTATAGACCGGAGATGTGTCTCGGTCATGTCTACATAGTTCTCGAACCCGTAGGGTCCGCATGCTTAAAGTTCAGTGACGATCGGTATTATGAGTTTTTGTGTTTTGATGTACCGAAGGTAGTTCAATGTCCCAGATATGATCACGGACATGACGAGGAGTCTCGAAATGGTCGAGACGTAAAGATCGATATATTGGACGACTATATTTGGATACCAGAATGGTTCCGGGAGAGATCGGGAATATCCCGAAGCACCGGGAGGTTACCGGGACCCCCCAGGAGGTATATGGGCCTTATTGGGCTTTAGTGGAAAGGAGGGGAAAGGAGCAAGGGAGGTGGCGCCCCCCAAGCCCAATCCGATTTGGGAGGGGGCCGGCCCCCCTTTCCTTCCTCCCTCCTTCCTCTTCCTTCCCTCTCCTACTCCAAGTTGGAAAGGGGGGAATCCTACTCCCGGTGGGAGTAGGACTCCCCTTGGCGCGCCTCTCCCTGGCCAGCTGCCTCCTCCCCCTTGCTCCTTTATATACGGGGGCAGGGGGCACCCAGAGACACAACAATTTATCATTGATCTCTTAGCCATGTGCGGTGCCCCCCTCCACCATAATCCACCTCTATCATATCGTAGCGATGCTTAGGCAAAGCCCTGCGTGAGTGGCATCATCATCACCGTCACCATGCCGTCGTGCTGACGAAAATCTCCTATGAAACTTTGCTGGATCGGAGCTCGCGGGATGTCATCGAGTTGAACGTGTGCAGAACTCAAAGGTGCCATGCATTCGGTACTTGGATCGGCCGGATCGTGAAGATGTATGGCTACATCAACCGCGTTTTGCTAACGCTTCCGCATTCGGTCTACGAGGGTACATAGACACACTCTCCCCTCTCGTTGCTATGCATCACCATGATCCTGTGTGTGTAGGGTTTTTTGAAAATACTACCTTCCCCAATAGTGGTATCAGAGCCAGGTTTTATGCGTAGATGTTATATGCACGAGTAGAACACAAGTGAGTTATGGGCGATACAAGTCATACTGCTTACCATCATGTCATACTTTGGTTCGGCGGTATTGTTGGATGAAGCGTCCCAGACCCACATTACGCGTACGCTTACGCAAGACTGGTTCTACCGACGTGCTTTGCACACAGGTGGCTAGCGGGTGTCAGTTTCTCCAACTTTAGTTGAACCGAGTGTGGCTATGCCCGGTCCTTGTGAAGGTTAAAACAACACTAACTTGACGAACTATCGTTGTGGTTTTGATGCGTAGGTAAGAACGGTTCTTACTCAGCCCATAGCAGCCACGTAAAATTTGCAACAACAAAGTAGAGGACGTCTAACTTGTTTTTGCAGGGCATGTTGTGATGTGATTTGGTCAAGACATGATGCTATATTTTGTTGTATGAGATGATCATGTTTTGTAACCGAGTTATCGGCAACTGGCAGGAGCAATATGGTTGTCACTTTATTGCATGCAATGCAATCGCCCTGTAATTGCTTTACTTTATCACTAAGCGGTAGTGATAGTGGTAGAAGCAATAGTTGGTGAGATGACAATGATGCTACGATGGAGATCAAGGTGTCGCACTGGTGACGATGGTGATCATGACAGTGCTTCGGAGATGGAGATCACAAGGACAAGATGATGATGTCCATATCATATCACTTATATTGATTGCATGTGATGTTTATCCTTTATGCATCTTATTCTGCTTTGTTTGACGGTAGCATTATAAGATGATCCCTCACTAAATTTCAAGGTAAAAGTGTTCTCCCTGCGTACGCACCATTGCCAAAGTTCGTTGTGCTGAGACACCATGTGATGATTGGGTGTGATAAGCTCTACGTTCATCTACAACGGGTGCAAGCCAGTTTTGCACACGCAGAATACTCAGGTTAAACTTGACAAGCCTAGCATATGCAGATATGGCCTCGGAATACTGAGACCGAAAGGTCGAGCGTGAATCATATAGTAGATATGATCAACATAGTGATGTTCACCATTGAAAACTACTCCATCTCACGTGATGATCGGACATGGTTTAGTTGATTTGGATCACGTGATCACTTAGATGATTTGAGGGATGTCTATCTAAGTGGGAGTTCTTAAGTAATATGATTAATTGAACTTAAATTTATCATGAACTTAGTACCTGATAGTATTTTGCTTGTCTATGTTGATTGTAGATAGATGGCCCGTGCTGTTGTTCCATTGAATTTTAATGCGTTCCTTGAGAAAGCAAAGTTGAAAGATGATGGTAGAAATTACACGGAATGGGTCCGTAACTTGAGGATTATCCTCATTGCTGCACAGAAGAATTACATCCTGGAAGCACCGCTGGGTGCCAGGCCTGCTACAGATGTTGCTGATGACGTTACGAACGTCTGGCAGAGTAAAGCTGATGACTACTCGATAGTTCAGTGTGCCATGCTTTACGGCTTAGAACCGGGACTTCAACGACGTTTTGAACGTCATGGAGCATATGAGATGTTCCAGGAGTTGAAGTTAATATTTCAAGCAAATGCTCGGATTGAGAGATATGAAGTCTCCAATAAGTTCTATTGCTGCAAGATGGAGGAGAATAGTTTTGTCAGTGAACATATACTCAAAATGTCTGGGTATCATAATCACTTGACTCAACTGGGAGTTAATCTTCCTGATGATAGTGTCATTGACAGAGTTCTTCAATAACTTCCACCAAGCTACAAAAGCTTCGTGATGAACTATAATATGCAAGGGATGAACAAGACAATTCCCGAGCTCTTTGCAATGCTAAAGGCAATGGAGGTAGAAATCAAGAAGGAGCATCAAGTGTTGATGGTCAACAAGACCACCATTTTCAAGAAAAAGGGCAAAGGGAAGAAGAAGGGGAACTTCAAGAAGAATAGCAAACAAGTTGCTGCTCAGGAGAAGAAACCCAAGTCTGGACCTAAGCCTAAGACTGAGTGCTTCTACTGCAAACAGACTGGTCACTGGAAGCGGAACTGCCCCAAGTATTTGGCGGATAAGAAGGATGGCAAGGAGAACAACGGTATATGTGATATACATGTTATTGATGTGTACATTACCAGAGCTCGTAGTAGCACCTGGGTATTTGATACTGGTTCTGTTGCTAATATTTGCGACTCAAAACACGGACTACGGATTAAGCAAAGACTGGCTAAGGACGAGGTGACGATGCGCATCGGAAATGGTTCCAAAGTCGATGTGATCGCCGTCGGCACGCTACCTCTACATCTACCTTCGGGATTAGTTTTAGACCTAAATAATTGTTATTTGGTGCCACCGTTAAGCATGAACATTATATCTGGATCTTGTTTGATGGGGGACGGTTATTCATTTAAATCTGAGAATAATGGTTGTTCTATTTACATGAGTAATATCTTTTATGGTCATGCACCCTTAAAGAGTGGTCTATTTTTGTTTAATCTCGATAGTAGTGATGCACATATTCATAATGTTGAAGCCAAAAGATGCAGAGTTGCTAATGATAGTGCAACTTATTTGTGGCACTGCCATTTGGGTCATATTGGTATAAAGCGCATGTAGAAACTCCGTACTAATGGACTTTTGGATCACTTGATTATGAATCACTTGGTACTTGCGAACCATGCCTTATGGGCAAGATGACTAAAACACCGTTCTCTGGAACTATGGAGCGAGCAACAGATTTGTTGGAAATCATACATACTCATGTATGTGGTCCGATTAATATTGAGGCTCGCGGCGGGTATCGTTATTTTCTCATCTTCACACATGATTTAAGCAGATATGGGTATATCTACTTAATGAAAAATAAGTCTGAAACATTTGAAAAGTTCAAAGAATTTCAGAGTGAAGTGGAAAATCATCGTAACAAGAAAATAAAGTTTCTACGATCTGATTTTGGAGGAGAATATTTGAGTTATGAGTTTGGTCTACATTTGAAACAATGCGGAATAGTTTCGCAACTCATGCCACCTGGAACACCACAGCGTAATGGTGTGTCCGAACGTCGCAATCGTACTTTACTAGATACGGTGTGATCTATGTTGTCTCTTACTGATTTACCACTATCATTTTGGGGTTATGCTTTAGAGACGGCTGCATTCACATTAAATAGGGCACCATCAAAATCCGACAAGACGACGCCTTATGAACTATGGTTTGGCAAGAAACCAAAGTTGTCGTTTCTTAAAGTTTGGGGCTGCGATGCTTATGTGAAAAAGCTTCAACCTGATAAGCTCAAACCCAAATCGGAGAAATGTGTCTTCATAGGATACCCAAAGGAAACTGTTGGGTACACCTTCTATCACAGATCCGAAGGCAAGACATTCGTTGCTTAGAATGGATCCTTTCTAGAGAAGGATTTTCGCTTGAAAGAAATGAGTGGGAGGAAAGTAGAACTTGATGAGGTAATTATACCTGCTCCCTTATTGGAAAATAGTTCATCACAGAAACCAGTTCCTGTGACACCTACACCAATTAGTGAGGAAGCTAATGATGATGATCATGAAACTTCAGATCAAGTTACTACCGAACCTCGTAGGTTAACCAGAGCAAGATCCGCACTAGAGTGGTACGGTAATCCTGTTCTGGAAGTCATGTTACTTGACCATTACGAACCTACAAACTATGAGGAAGCGATGATGAGCCTAGATTCCACAAAATGGTTTGAGGCCATGAAATCTGAGATGTGATCCATGTATGAGAATAGAGTGTGGACTTTGGTTGACTTGCCCGATGATCGGCAGGCCATCGAAAATAAATGGATCTTCAAGAAGAAGACATACGCTGATGGTAATGTTACTGTCTACAAAGCTCGACTTGTTGTGAAAGGTTTTTCGACAAGTTCGAGGAGTTGACTACGATGAGACCTTCTCACTAGTAGCGATGCTTAAGTCCGTCTGAATCATGTTAGCTATTGCCGCATTTTATGATTATGAAATTTGGCAAATGCATGTAAAGACTGCATTCCTGAATGGATTTCTGGAAGAAGAGTTGTATATGATGCAACCTGAAGGTTTTATCGATCCAAAAGGTGCTAACAAAGTGTGCAAGATCCAGCGATCCATTTATGGACTGGTGCAAGCCTCTCGGAGTTGGAATAAACGTTTTGATAGTGTGATCAAAGTGTACGGTTTTATACAGACTTTTGGAGAAGCCTGTATTTAAAAGAAAGTGAGTGGGAGCTCTGTAGCATTTCTAATATTATGTGTGGATGACATATTTTTGATTGGAAATGATATAGAATTTCTGGATAGCATAAAAGGATACTTGAACAAGAGTTTTTCTATGAAAGACCTCGGTGAAGCTGCTTACATATTGGGCATCAAGATCTATAGAGATAGATAAAGACACTTAATTGGACTTTCACAAAGCACATACCTTGACAAAGTTTTGAAGAAGTTCAAAATTGATCAGGCAAAGAAAGGGTTCTTGCATGTGTTACAAGGTGTGAAGTTGAGTAAGACTCAATGCCCGACCACTGCAGAAGATAGAGAGAAAATGAAAGATGCTCCCTATGCTTCAGCCATAGGCTCTATCATGTATGCAATGTTGTGTACCAGACCTGATGTGTGCCTTGCTATTAGTTTAGCAGGGAGGTACCAAAGTAATCCAGGAGTGGACCACTGGAGAGTGGTCAAGAACAACCTGAAATACCTGAAAAGGACTAAGGATATGTTTCTCGTTTATGGAGGTGACAAAGAGCACATCCTAAATGGTTACGTTGATGCAAGCTTTGACACTGATCCGGACGATTCTAAATCGCAAACCGGATACGTATTCATATTGAATGGTGGAGCAGTCAGTTGGAGCAGTTCTAAACAGAGCGTCGTGGCGGGATCTACATGTGAAGCATAGTACATTGCTACTTCGGAAGCAGCGAATGAAGGAGTTCATATCCGATCTAGGTGTCGTACCTAGTGCATCGGGTCCAATGAAAATCTTTTGTGACAATACTAGTGCAATTGCCTTGGCAAAGGAATCCAGATTCCACAAGAGAACCAAACACATCAAGAGACGCTTCAACTCCATCCGGGATCAAGTCTAGGTGGGAGACATAGAGATTTGCAAGATACATACGGATTTGAATGTTGCAGACCCGTTGGCCAAGCCTCTTCCACGAGCAAAACACGATCAGCACCAAGGCTCCATGGGTGTTAGAATCATTACTGTGTAATCTAGATTATTGACTCTAGTGGAAGTGGGAGAATGAAGGAAATATGCCCTAGAGGCAATAATAAAGTTATTATTTATTTCCTTATATCATGATAAATGTTTATTATTCATGCTAGAATTGTATTAACCGGAAACATGATACGTGAGTGAATACATAGACAAATAGAGTGTCACTAGTATGCCTCAACTTGACTAGCTTGTTTATCAAAGATGGTTATGTTTCCTAACCATAGACCTGAGTTGTCATTTGATTAACGGGATCATATAATTAGGAGAATGATTTGATTGACTTGACCCATTCCGTTAGCATTGCACTTGACCGTTTAGTATGTTGCTATTGCTTTCTTCATGACTTATACATGTTCCTATGACTATGAGATTATGCAACTCCCGTTTACCGGAGGAACACTTTGTGTGCTACCAAACATCATAACGTAACTGGGTGATTATAAAGGTGCTCTACAGGTGTCTTCGAAGGTACTTGTTGAGTTGGCGTATTTCGAGATTAGGATTTGTCACTCCGATTGTCGGAGAGGTATCTCTGGGCCCACTCGGTAATGCACATCACTATAAGCCTTGCAAGCATTGTAACTAATGAGTTAGTTGTGCGATGATGTATTACGGAACGTGTAAATAGACTTGCCGGTAACGAGATTGAACTAGGTATTGAGATACCGACGATCGAATCTCAGGCAAGTAACATACCGATGACAAAGGGAACACCGTATGTTGTTATGCGGTTTAACCAATGAAGATCTTCGTAGAATATGTAGGAGCGAATATGAGCATCCGGGTTCCGCTATTGGTTATTGACCGAAGACGTGTCTCGGTCATGTCTACATAGTTCTCGAACCCGTAGGGTCCGCACGCTTAAAGTTCAGTGACGATCGATATTATGAGTTTTTGTGTTTTGATGTAATGAATGTAGTTCAGAGTCCCGGATATGATCACGGACATGATGAGGAGTCTCGCAATGGTCGAGACGTAAAGATCGATATATTGGACGACTATATTTGGATACCATAATGGTTCCGGGAGAGATCGGGAATATACCGGAGCACTGGGAGGTTATCGGAACCCCACGGGAGGTATATGGGCCTTATTGGGCTTTAGTGGAAAGGAGGGGAAAGGGGGGAAAAGGAGCAAGGGAGGTGGCGCGCCCCCAAGCCCAATCCGAATTGGGAGGGCCCCCCTTTCCTTCCTCCCTCCTTCCTCTTCCTTCCCTCTCCTACTCCAAGTTGGAAATGGGGGAATCCTACTCCCGGTGGGAGTAGGACTCCCCTTGGAGCGCCTCTCCCTGGCCGGCCGCCTCCTCCCCCTTGCTCCTTTATATACGGGGGCAGGGGGCACCCCAGAGACACAACAATTGATCATTGATCTCTTAGCCTTGTGCGGTGCCCCCCTCCACCATAATCCACCTCGATCATATCGTAGCGGTGCTTAGGCGAAGCCCTGCATCGGTAGCATCATCATCACCATCACCATGCTGTCGTGCTGACGAAACTCTCCTGTGAATCTTTGCTGGATCAGAGCATGCAGGACGTCATCAAGTTGAACGTGTGCAGAAGTCGGAGGTGCCGTGCGTTTGGTACTTGCATCAGTCGGATCTTGAAGATGTACAACTACATCAACCGCGTTGTGCTAATGCTTCCGCATTCGGTCTACGAGGGTACGTAGACACACTCTCCCCTCTCGTTGCTATGCATCACCATGATCCTTTGTGTGCGTAGGAATTTTTTTGAAATTACTACGTTCCCCAACATCGACGTCGCACAGTTCTTCTGGGCCCAGGAGGGGCACATGACGGAGAAGCTATTCTGGTCACAGTTCACGGCGCAGGAGTGCCCAGCGATGTTGAATGACCAGATGGCACTGGGCTGAGCTGCATAGGATATCCGGATTGGCCATGAGGGACGTCATAGTCCGGCTGTGGCTAGCCGAAGCCGTCCCAAGCAGCTATTTTGGCCTGGTGCAGTGACTTGTGGACGCGCTGCCCTGAATTGACGTGGTCAAGCGGTCGTCATGTATAGAAGGTGTGCGGCTGGTCTTTGCCCGTGTCAAAGATGCACTGGGCGAAAATGAAGGCCGCCATCATGGCAGTTGAGGGTCTGCCCGGAGGCAAGGAACACTGCAAGCCGGAGCGCTATTTTGAAGACATCCTGTAGGGTGCCCGCTTGATAGAGGGCCAATGCTCAAAGGACATCATGTTCGAGTGAATGTATCTGAACTGCACAGATGTTGTATAAACCAAGGCTTTGTAATATATTCATGATGTTTATCGTAAAGTGTTTTCCTCCTGTGTGGCCATTTTCTATCCTTGAGAGTTTGACAGTTGTTGGTTTCAGCCCCCACGTAGATACTACGAGGGTGTTCGGGATAGCACATAACCACACTTGACCCAATGTCTTGGTCCGTGAAGGAGGTGTCAGTGCGGCGAACCAGGCAATCGGACTATGCGGCTTTATTACTCTTACTTAGCCATAAGAGTTTGACGATGGGGATGTAAGATAGCCCCTGGTGCGCGTGCGGCAATTTGAACTTGGATGCCTTAAGAGCGTGACTGGAAAAGGCCAGTCCTTCTTGTAATACGGAAGAAATCACTAGATATTTAGTAAGTTACCGAATTGTTGACTAGCTCTTGCCGCATCATGACAGTCAATTTTTGGCTTTCTCTACTGAGGTGTTTGACCGGACGAACCAGAAACACAATTGCGGTAGTTCTCCCTTTACTACCTTAGCCGAACAAGCGGAACGTAAGGTGGTAACCATAGTAGCCGGGCAACCCAACTATTGACCAAAGACATGATTCGGAGCCTATGCATATAATGCCATATTCGGGACGCCGAATTATACTATAAAATTGTTCGGACTTCTTTTGTTTGAAAAATATACGTGGCTAGATAGAGCCCTTGGCAATTTAAATCGTGCTGAGGTGTATATGAGAATCTGACGTAAAGAGGGAATACAAATTAATAAATAAGCCGATACCGACCAGGGTTTGGCTGAACTATTTCCGTTATGGTCTGATTGATATGTCAAAACGTATTTTTACAGAGGATGCGATAAGCATCAAGGCTATTTTACATGCCGAGTTCAAGGGAAAGCTGAATACAGGTCCTAAAAAGAGAAAGATGATCTTGAAGATCCTTTGGACACTCGACCGCACGTTTGCGCCGCTTTTTGCCTTGGTGTATGATCCTTTGAGAGGGTCATTGATCGAGTAGACATGAGGAGCCTGGAAAAGGGGCCCTTGGTATCATCAAAAAGTGATGTGGGTTGTAAAGAACTTGAACAAATAAAAATAAGACGGGAAAAAGGTAAGATAGGATAGTCCGAATCGGGTCTAGCCGTATTGTGGACTTCATTTTTAGTAGGACTCCGTCCTTGCCCATGGTATCTAGTGCGTAGTTGTGTACGCGTGGTACGTATGCCGCTATCAGGTTGGGGCTTTGACGGAGGATGAATTGCTAATCTAGCTCTGGACGAGCCTGACTTCCATTCTGCAGGGTAGACCAGACTCGTTTGATAGTGTCCGGGGACTTGACTGCCGATGTAGTATTCGTCTTAATAAGGCCACCCTGTGCTTCGGCTGCAAGGGCCGCAGTATGCTCCTTAGTACGGAGGGAGCACTCCATGTTTCCATTGACTGTTATAACACTGCATGGTCCGGGCATCTTGAGCTTTAGATAAGCATAGTGTGGGACTACGTTGAAGCGGGCGAAAGCGGTTCGTCCAAGCAGTGCATGATAGCCACTGCGAAAGGGGACAATGTCGAAGATCAAGTCTTCGCTTCAAAAGTTATATGGTGAGCCAAAGACGACTTCCAGCGTTATGGATCCTGTGCAACAGGCCTCTACTCCAGGTATCACTCCCTTGAAGGTGGTTTTGGTGGGCTTGATTCTTGACGGATCAATGCCCATTTTGCGGAGAATGTCGTGATAAAGCAGGTTAAGGCTGCTATCGCCGTCCATAAGGACTCGCGTGAGATTGAATCCGTCAATAATTGGATCCAGGGCCAATGCTGCCGAACCTCCATGAGGGATACTGGTCGGGTGGTCTCTGCGATTGAAAGTGATTGGACAGGCTGACCATGGGTTGAATTTTGGGGCGACTTGCTCTATGGCATAGACGTCCCTTATGGCGCGTTTTTGCTCCCACTGAGGGATATGAGTAATGTAGATCATATTCACTGTTTTTACCTCAGGGGGAAATTTCTTCCGTCCCCCTATGTTTGTTGGGTGAGGCTCTTCATCGTCGTCCTCGCTAGGCGGCCCTTTCCCCTTATGCCCGGTGTTTAGCTTACCGGCCTATTTGAAGACCGAACAATCTCTGTTGGTATGATTGGCAGGCTTGTCAGGTGTAACGCCCCAAGACCGGAGCTTCCGATGCCTTCCTTGTTTTCCGAGATTCATCGTGTGTTTTGTTTGGTTCGTTGTATTCATCGTTGCATCATGTGCATTGCATCATGTATTCATGCAACCCGTTTTAAAACTCAACCAAATAAACCTTATGGATCTTCGATCCATTTAAACCGAGGGGACTCACATGGTGATTGCTCTTTATAACATACTCTCCCAATACTTTAGGGAGCTATAAAAATTATATTCTACTATTTTGGAATTCACCTTATCACACTTGCAAAAATCCCAATGCCTTTGTTATCACAACTCTTGGCCTCTAATTTTGCTATATACCCCTTTCTCTATTTTCCGGAGCTCCACCAAGAGTCCGAACATTTTTGGACTCTTCAATACCTTGAACTTATTCAAACCATTTGAATTAAATTCAAATGGATTTGAATTTAGATCGTTTAATTATGGCCTTTTCTATTTCTCGGAACAAGCACGTTTTTTTGCTAGTCTGGGAATATAGTCCGCGCGCCCAAGTCCTTCCTCTAACCCTTTCTTTTCTCTCCTTCCTTTCTTTGCTTTTATTTTTCTGCTATGGAATAAAATAAGAGAGAGAGATCCCGGCCAGGCCTCTGGCCACCTGGGCCTCCCAACCACTAGGTCAGCCATCCTTCCCCGCAGCCAAAGTGGCCCAAGGCCCAGCAGCTGGCCTCCCTAGGCAAACCGCACCTAGCCCAGCCGCAGGCCCACCTAACCTAACCCTAGGCCCGACCACTCCCTCTCGCTCTCTCCCTGGTCTCTTCCCTTGCGCCACCAGAAACCCCGTCGCCCGAACCCCCCATCTCCATCGATCCCCTTTCCCTCTCTTCGATCTCCCTCTAGAGCCCCTCAGCCTCCCTCCTCCTTCGATCCAGGGAACCAGACTGGAGCCCCATCGGCCTCCTCGCCGCCGTCGCGCCCCTTTCCATCAGCAGCCGCGCCCTCGTCCCGTCGCTCTGCCTACTCCTCGTCACCTGCATTCGCCACCAGCCACCGCGAAATCAGGCCGCTGCCACGCCATCTCGTCTCCTCCTCACCATGCGCCTGCACCGGTGAACTCCGCCTCCAGCCATGTCGGCGAGCAAGCTGCTGTTGTCCGCCTCGTCGCGCCTATGTCCTCGTCGCTGCGCCATGCCCCTTCTCCATCGACGACCTGCCTCCTTGCCCTCGTTGCTTGCCCGCGGGTCAGGCGGCCTGATGCCAGCGACCAGCGCCAACGTGGCCGTCCCCTTGCCTTCCTCCTCTGCGCCTCCTGCCCGCCGGCAGGGCCTCATCCCTACCTCCGGCGCGCCAAGTTCGTCATCGTCCTTGCCCTTGCTGTTGCTGCTCCTCGTAGGTCTTCCTAGTGCCCTCGTCTCTGCTCGTGGGAGGACGAGTACGACCGCTGCTTCGATCTGCGATGCGCGAGACCCCTTGGCCTTGCTTCAATCTCGTTACGTCGAGACCACCGTTGCAACGTTGATTCCTCTGCCACGGAGTACATCAAGTTTGTCTACACAAGACTGCCAAGTACCTCGACGCCCGATGCCTAAAACGACCACCGTACAGGGAATAACGCCAAGTACTAGATCAACGAGGACCGCCAAGTTCGTCTTCCGCCGTCTCCGAAATCGTCAAGTACCACTATGAGATGTGCAACTACTTCCACGATGAAACGAGAACAACTACCGCCGTTGAAGGCTGTCAAGTGAACATCTACCGACGACGTGTACGACCTACTCCATGAACGTGTACCACTACAGCCGCTCGAACGTCTACAGAACATGTACCGTCGACCCTCGAAGACCCGTGGACGTCAAGTTCCTTGTTTTGTGCCCGAACACCTACGGAGTGTGAACATCTATGAAGCGAGGACCACTACTTCCACTACTGTCGCGAGAACCTCTACTTCCTCTACTTTGCACCGAACCCAAACCGTCTCATTTGCACGCTTCAAAGGTATAACCCCGAGACGACGTCCGTGAACGAATGCTTGCGATGTATGAGTTGAACCGTGTGTTGCTCCGTGTCCGTAGTGTCTCTCGCTTCCATGCCATCGACTCATGGGACACCCGGTATCCGGGAGCGCCCCACCATCTTTTGCACGCAACCGCATAGTTCTCCTTTGCATCGGTATCTCAATCGAGTTACCAGAACCAGAACATTGTCGTGGCACCGTTATCATTATCGTTGTTGTGGCACCCCCTTTCTTTCCACCATGGTGACAAATGCTTCATAATGCTCTTGTCAACTTTTAATAAAAAATTGCATAAGCTTGAACATGTCATCCGCATCATGATAATAACATTTAAAATGTTTAAATTGTTGTTTGCATTAAAATTGCTAAATGCACATGAGGATTTTTCCGGACTTGTTGTTTGTTGTTCCTGCCTCATTTAAACTTGCCTAGTTAGGTAGTTATCTTTTGCTTCACCTCTTGCCATGTTAATCAACATTTAATATTGTTGGGTACCTAAATGAGAGAGAACTAATAAGTCATGTGGTGTTTTCTTCAACATGCAACCCCGTTGCATATTGAGCCCCACTTAACTTGTAGTTTTGTTTGTGCACTTTGCCATGCCATGCATATTTAAACCGGACATGCATCATACTTGATTGTGCATCATGCCATGTTTATGTGATGGTTGTTTACTTTGTTGCTTGCTTCTTTCCGGGATGCTTCTCTCGTTAGCTTCGGTTTCGTTCCGGAGTTGTGAGGATCCGTTCGACTTCGTCCGTTTGTCTTCTTCATGGACTCGTTCTTCTTCCTTGCGGGATCTCAGGCAAGATGACCATACCCTCGAAATCACTTCTATCTTTGCTTGCTAGTTGCTCGCTCTTTTGCTATGCCGCAATACCTACAACTTGCTATATCATGCCTCCCACATTGCCATGTCAAGCCTCTAACCCACCTTGTCCTAGCAAACTGTTGTTTGGCTATGTCACCGCTTTGCTCAACCCCTCTTATAGCATTGCTAGTTGCAGGTGAAGATGAAGTTTGTTCCTTGTTGGAACATGGATATTGTTGGGATATCATTATTATATCTTGTTTACTTTAATTCACCTATATACTTGGTAAAGGGTGGAAGGCTCGGACTTATGCCTGGTGTTTTGTTCCACTCTTGCCGCCCTAGTTTCCATCATACCGGTGTTATGTTCCTTGATTTTGCGTTCCTTACGCGGTTGGGTGTTATGGGAACCCCTTGACAGTTTGCCTTGAATAAAACTCCTCCAGGAAGGCCCAACCTTGGTTTTACCATTTGCCACCTAAGCCTTTTCCCTTGGGTTCTGTTGACTCAAGAGTCATCTTTATTTTAAACCCCCGGGCCAGTGCTTATCTAAGTGTTAGTCCAACTTGAGCGATGTCCGGGGCCCCCTGGGCAACCAGGGTCTATGCCAACCCGATGTCTGGCTCATCCGGTGTGCCCTGAGAACGAGATATGTGCAGCTCCTATCAGGATTTGTCGGCACATCCGAGCGGCTTTGCTGGTCTTGTTTTACCATTGTCGAAATGTCTTGTAACCGGGATTCTGAGTCTGATCGGGTCTTCCTGGGAGAAGGAATATCCTTAATTGACCGTGAGAGCTTGTGATGGGCTAAATTGGGACACCGTACAGGGTTTTGAAATTTCGAAAGCCGTGCCCGCGGTTATGGGCAAATGGGAATTTGTTAATATCCGGTTGTAGAGAACTTGGCACTTAACTTAATTAAAATGCATCAACCGCGTGTGTAGCCGTGATGGTCTCTTTCCGGCGGAGTCTGGGAAGTGAACACGGTCTCGTGTTATGCTTGAACGTAAGTAGTTTCAGGATCACTTCTTGATCACTTCTAGTTCACGATCGTGCTTTTCTTCTCTTCTCGCTCTCATTTGCATAAGTTAGCCACCATATATGCTAGTGCTTGCTGCAGCTCTACCTCACTACCTTTTCCTACCCATAAGCTTAAATAGTCTTGATCGCGATGGTGTGAGATTGCTGAGTCCCCGTGACTCACAGATTCCTTCAAACAGTTGCAGGTGCCGATGATAACCGTGCAGGTGACGCAACTGAGCTCAAGTGGGAGCTCGATGAAGATCTTGTTTGTTGTGTTGTTTCGTTTCCAGTTGATCAGTAGTGGAGCCCAGTCGGGGAGATCGTGGATCTAGCATTAGGGGTGATCTTCTTTTATCTTGGTTCCGTAGTCGGACCGTGATTGTATTCTGAATGTTGTAATGCTATATTCATGTATTATGTGAAGTGGCGATTGTAAGCCAACTCTTTATCCCTTCTTATTTAGTACATGGGATGTGTAAAGATTACCCCTCTTGAGACATGCCTACAATGTGGTTATGCCTCTAAGTCGTGCTCCGACACGTGGGAGATATAGCCGCATCGTGGGTGTTACATCAGAGGTGCCATGAATCTGAGGGCTGATCTAGTATTTGATCCAGACTAGATGGACCATCTTTGTTTCCTTTGAATGGCTTCTTCCGCTGACCGGGTTTAGAGCCACTGAATCCCACATTGACCGCCTTGTCTTCAGTATTGTCAATATTGCTTCGACGCTTATGTTTGTTGCGTCGTGGCTTGCCGTTGTCGTCTCTGACTTTGGAGGTGCCAGGGTCGCTGGTGTTGTTGCTTCTACGAGCTAGCCAGCTATCTTCTCCCGCGCAAAAGCGGGTCATGAGTGCGGTGAGGGCTGCCATAGACTTTGGCTTTTCTTGGCCGAGGTATCGTGCGAGCCACTCGTCACGGACGCTATGTTTAAAGGCCGTGAGGGCTTCGGTGTTCGGACAATCGACAATTTTGTTCTTTTTAATTAAGAACCTAGTCCAGAGTTTCTGGGCTGACTCTCCGGGTTGCTCGACAATGTGACCAAGGTCATCGGCATCTGGAGGCCAAACATAGGTACCTTGGAAGTTGTCTCTAAAGGCATCTTCCAAATCTTCCCAGCTACAAATGGAGTTTTCTGGTAGGCTGTTTAACCAGTGCCGTGCTGGTCCCTTGAGTTTTAGGGGGAGGTACTTGATTTCATGGAGATCGTCGCCGCGATCCATGTGGATATGGAGAAGGAAATCTTTGATCCATACCGCGGGATCTGTCGTGCCGTCGTATGATTCGATGTTTACGGGTTTGAACCCTTCTGGGAACTGATGCTCCATTACCTCATCGGTAAGGCATAGGGGGTGTGTGGTGCCTCTATATCTGGCGATGTCTCGACGTAGTTCGAATGATGTCTGTATGCGGTTTTCTGCCCATGTGAAGTTGTACCTATCGCGCCAGGCCCAATGGTCGTCTTCTCACGTTGGGGCACGCCCCCTTGATCCGTAGATTGATTTGGCTTGGCCTGCTCTATTGTCCAGGTCCTGCCATAGGTCGTAGGTGTATCCTGGAGCCCTGTCTCTCTACCTCTATGGCTAGGCGATGCGGGTTGGTGTTCGGCGTAGGTTGCCACTTTATCAAGCCCGTGTGGTGTCTGGTCTGGTTCATCAGTACGGTCGTGTCTTGACGGTATGGGCTCGACGGCCTCGTCATCAAATTGTGAAATAGCCGGTGCTTCGGATAACTCTTTGTTGGGCCCCGAAGGCCATACCCTTTGGCGGCTAGGACCTAAGTACATCTGTTGTTGAGTGTATCTTGTTCGGCTTGGAGCCACTGCTATTTCTTTTTTAGGCTTCTTGCAGTGGCGATTAGTTGGTGCTTAAAGCGCCCCTGCTCGAGCGATTCCTCTGGCACGATGAAGTCTTCGCTGCCGAGGCTGACATCGTCCTCAGAGAGTGGTAGATAGTTACTATCCTCTGAGTCCTCATTCCTGATCAGATCGTCATGGTTAACCTGGCCCTCCTCCACATCGTCTTGCTCAGATGTGGGTTCGATAGGGGCTTCGGGGTATTCCGCATCCTCTGGAGTGTTATCATCTCCGGTGCCGGTGTTGCTGTCTTTGCTAGGACGCGATTTTGAGCATCGCTGCTGGCGTCGACACTGTGGAGGTGCTTGATAACCCACAAGTATAGGGGATCGCAACAGTTTTCGAGGGTAGATTATTCAACCCAAATTTATAGATTCGGAATAAGGGGAGCCAAAGAATATTTGAAGGTATTAGCAGTTGAGTTGTCAATTCAACCACACCTGGAGATTAATTATCTGCAGCAAGTAATCAGTAGCACAGTAACATGATAGTTTTCACAGTAGTGACAACAACAATAGTAACGGTAATAGTGATAGCAGTAATTTTGTAGCAAGCGTAACAGTGATGATAGCAGTCGTAACTTAGCATAAACAATATAAGATAAATTCATAGGCATTGGATCGGTGACTTGTTGGATGATATTCATTATGTGACTGTTATAAACTTGGGTTACTCGGTGCTAGCTCTAGTTCATCGATATAATGTAGGCATGTATTCCGTAAATAGTCATACATGCTTTATTAAAAGAACTTGCATGCCATCTTTTGTCCTACCCTCCCGTGGCAGCGGGGTCCATACTGGAAACTAAGGGATATTAAGGCCTCCTTTTAATAGAAAACTGGAACAAATCATTAACACATAGTGAATACATGAACTCCTCAAACTACGGTAATCACCGGAAGAAGTCACGGTTATTGTCACTCCGGGGTTACCGGATCATAAAATGTAGTAGGTGACTATAACTTGCAAGATCGGATCTAGAACATGGATATAATTATGATAACATAAACAGTTCAGATCTGAAATCATGGCACCCGGGCCCAAAGTGACAAGCATTAAGCATGGCAAAGTCATAGCAACATCAATCTAAGAACGTAGTAGATACTGGGGATCAAGCCCTAACAAAACTAACTCTATTACATGATGAATCTCATCCAACTCCTCACCGACCAGCGAGCCAACGAAGGAATTACTCACTCTCGGTGGGGAGCATCATGCAATTGGCAATGGAGAAGGGTTGGTGATGACGAAGAACGAAGGTCCCCCTCTCCGGAGCCCCAAAAGGACTCTAGATCTGCCCTCCCGAGGAAGAACAGGGCTTGGCGGTGGCTCCGTCTCATAGATAATGATAATTCTTTCTCCCTGATTTTTTTCTCCAAAAATAGGATTTTATAGCGTTGGTTTCAGGGTCAGCGGGGCCACCAGGTGGGGACAACACACCTGGGCGTGCCAGGAGAGGGGGGCGTGCCCTGGTGGGTTGTGCCCACCCAGGTGCCCCTCTCCGGCAGGTCTTGGCTCCAGAAATTCTTATTATTGATATAAAAAATCCTCGCAAAGTTTCGCTCCATTCTAAGACCTTTTATTTCTGCACAAAAAAACACCATGGTAGTTCTGCTAAAAACAACGTCAGTCCACGGTTAGTTTCATTCAAATCATGCAAATTAGAGTACAAAATAAGAGGAAAAGAGTTAGAAAAGGTAGATACGTTGGAGACGTATCAACTCCCCTAAGCTTAAACCTTTGCTTGTCCTCAAGCAATTCAGTTGATAAACTGAAAGTGAAAAATAAAAACTTTTACGAACTCTTTTGCTCTTGTTTGCATAAATAAGCTTAAACAACACCCGGGTTTTCAGTCAACATTATAACTAACCATGTCGACAATAGCTCTTAAAGATTATAATGACTCATATCAATGACATAATCAGCTAGCGAGCAATAATAAGATATCTCAAATAGCACACGTTGTCAAAACAAGCATGATATAATATGTCAATAGTGGTATCTCGCTAGCCCTTTCTGAGACCGCAAAACATAAATGCAGATCACCTCCAAAGTTCAAGCATCGACTAAACACTGTAATTCATGGTAGAAAAGATCCAGTCATGATGCACCCAACATTAGCTACACATAATGCATAAATCATGACAATTGTGCTCTCTTAGTTTCTAGCGCTTGTATAAGAAGGTGATGACACAACATAAAAGTAAATAGATAGTCCCTTCGCAGAGGGAAGCAGTGATTTGCAGAGGTGACAAAGCTCAAGTTTTAAAATAGAGATAAATGATTATTTTGAGACATGCACCCTTCTCATTTACTTCATGACTATCAGTTATCAACATCTCCCATGCCAAACAGGCTAGTGGCGGTTCCCAAGCGATAAAAGTAAAGGTTTTGACTCCATTGGGAGTTTTTGTTTGATTACTCGAGCAATTAACTCTTTTTGTATTTTGCAGTTTGGGACTGGGCATCCCTAATACTGCCCTTTTCTCATGCGATGGCTGGTGAATAAACACTCAACCTGAGAATAATCCTGTTGGGGATATTACTACTAGTATGACCCGCCCAGGAGGGGCCGGGTCAGCCCTAATGGCGGGTTACATAAGAAGCCCACTAAACATTCAAGATGATAGTTTACTAAACGTATAGAAGGCCAAAGGCCTGGGGCCGGCTTAAGTCCTGATATTGTAAACCACCGTATGTAAGGAAAGACTTGTAAAGAAAGGCATGTAAAGGAAGTCACCGAGCCGGACACGATTATGAGCCGGCCGGGACTCTGTAGGCCACCGGGCGTCAACCCGTGTATATAAGGGGACGACCCGGTGGCAGTTTAGGGAAAGAAACAACCAAGTAGATAACCAAGCCGGCGAGTTGAGCATCTTGGAGATCGAAACTTCAACAATACCAATCCCAACTAGATGTAGGCCTTTACCTTCATCGTAAGGGGCCGAACTAGTATAAAAACTCTCTCGTGTGTCCTAGTGCGATGGCCCTACGACTTCCTAGTGCGATGGCCCTACGACTAAGTCCTTGCTCTAGGACATCTGCCGTGTCAACTCCACGACAGTTGGCGCCCACCATGGGGCCAGCGCACGGTGGATTTGAGTTCTTGAAGGGCAACTTCGAAGGGCTCAAGGGATACGCTGTGGGCTGGATGACCAAGAATCGTCGCGGCAAACTCTACATCAAGGACGAAGGCTGGGGCCCCGAGGCCGGCTCGATTGAGTACGGGTACCGGGTCCCCTTCGGCGGAAGTCATGTCTTCATCGGCCGGATCAGCGAATCAGGCCCTGAGCCGGATGCCCACACCAACCTCATCGAAACGGCTCAGTGCGCCGGGTCCGCCCGTGTTCAATCTGTCGTGAAACATGCCTTCGTAGGCTGCATCCATGGCGGTGAATACTCCGAAGGATCGATGGAAGGCGGGGGGACGGCCATCTGCTCTGATACTGCATCATCAACAGATGAGACGGACTCGTTGTACCAGCTGCAAGACGGCATGCTCGGGGGCTGTTCCGATGGTAGCAGTATTCCGGACCCCCTTGAGCCGCCGAATTGGGTCGGAGTCTTCATGGCGGGGACGCAGCCCGGGTAGAACTCCACCGCAGCGGCAACAGCAGCTACAGGGTCGGCAGCAGCCGGGTCAGGAGACCCCGCGCGCTCCCCGACTCAGGTTCTAATGGACCTCATGGATAGGCTAACGACTCTGCTAACTGTTGTGGTAGAACCGGCGGATAAAGCCCAGCACGACGCGGAAGTGGCACGCGTGCGGGAGGAGATGGTGCAAGCTAAGGAAAATCTAACCGCGGAGGAAACCCGGATGGCAGCAGAACGAGCAGCTCTGGATGCTCGTGCTCAGCAGCTTCAAGCAGAAACTTTCTGGCTCTCAGTGGATCTTAATGCGTCAAAGGAGGTCATGAGGAGGAGGTATCAAAAAACTCAGTCGCGTCTGCCTCTAAAACTGGATCCGAGGAACCTGTTCCATACACCCGGGGCTGGGGGAGCACCGGGTCACGACACCCGGTGCACCAGTTCAGCCACGTGCCATGGAGCCGCCTTGCATGAATACAGCTCCTCCTCGTTATGTATCAACACCTCCAGTCACTTCTCCAACCCTATGGAAAATCTCATCGCAGCGTCGGCTCGTTTGGCAGCTCTCCAAATGGAAGGCAACTCGCCAGCAACAATTGAACCCGGATGGTAAGAGAACTACTTCAGACAGCTTTGGCCCAGCAGGATGCATACTCCTATAGTCGAGACATGATTCATTCAACTCCTCACCCAAGCCGGAGCCCGAGTTACAGTAGGCACATGGAGTCTGCAGAGATGTCAAGTAATGCTCAACGCCACAACCGGCCATATAGGCATGATCCGGTGCGGGCTGGAGCCCTTAACTTGGCGGATCAGGAGAGGATTCGTCAAGAGGCGGAACGGGCGGCTCAGATAGCGGCAGAGCAGGCGGCTCACCAAACCTTTCCGGCTTATCCAGCAACCTCGGTTGAGGCAGGAGTGGCCACAAGAACCAGAGGCGTACCTTGCCAGGTCCAAGCCATACGCAATGACCGGTTGCCCAAGGATTTCAAGGGGCCTCGTAAGGTGCCTCATTACATGGCTGACCTACAGCCGGGGGCTTGGATTGAGAGTTATGAGATGGCTATGGAGCTGTTGGAGATTAGCGATGCTGCAATGGCCAAGTATTTTACCATGATGTTGGATGGAACGGCTTGGACCTGGTTGAATGGATTGCCACCCAATTCTATCGGCTCATGGGCAGAGTTGAAGCACGGTTCATACAGAACTTTAAGGACATGTATAAGCAGCCAATGTCGATTGTGGACCTGACCAATTGCAAGCAAGAGGACGGTGAATCTACAACCCATTGGGTGCGCCGGGTCAAGGAGATAATAAATTCATCTGATAAGATGGATGCCGGCTCAGCAGTTTTGATGTTGGAGAGAAATAGCCGCTTTGAACCTCTGAAGCAGAAGTTGGGGCGGCTTAAATGTGACTGTAATGACATGGGAACGTTAATGGCAGCTCTTGTCAAGTATGCCGATTCTGATACCACCAAGGACCCGGTGTGTGACGAAGAAAAGGCAACGAAGGAAAAGAAGAACGGCAATGGCAAGGGTCACCAGCATAACCCGGTGAATCAGGGAGGTAATAAACGTAAGGCTGATGAGTTTGTGGCTAATACTAATGCGCAGGGTGGTAATCAGCGGCGCAAGGGCAGACAACCCCCTCGATCGGGCGGGTCAGGCCCCACCCTTGAGCAGTTGTTGAATGAACCTTGTCCAAAACACGACACCTGGGAGAAACCAGCCACCCACTTGTGGAAGGATTGCACGATCATGAAGGCATTTAAAAATCCAAACGCATTTGATGGGGGTCACGGCCCAGGTGGCGGCTCAGGTGGAGGCGGCTTTCAGGGCCTGGGCACCGGTTCAAGCGGAGGAGGTTTTCACAGTCAGGGTTATCCTGGTCACCAAGGAGGATATAATCAGCAAATCGGCCAAGGGAATCAGCAGCAGCAATCCGGCTATCAGAGCAACCCGAAGCCGTTGAGTAGCGGACAATATCATGTGTTTACTACCAGTTTATGTAAGAGGGACCAGAAACTCCACAAGAGGGCCGTTAATGCCGTTGAACCGGCAATTCCACGTTATCTACGTTGGTCGGAGCAGCCTATTGTGTGGAGCATAGAGGATCACCCGCCCCGGGTTGATAATCCGGGTCAATTGGCTTTGGTAGTGGCACCTCAGGTTGGTGGGTACAACTTTACTAAGATGCTCATGGATGGAGGCAGCAGCATCAACATCCTCTACTATGAGTCGTTCCGCGGGATGGGATTGACAGATAAAATCTTAAACAATCCAACACTGTTTTTCACGGTGTGGTACCTGGTAAATCGTCATACCCAGTTGGTAAGGTTGAGCTGGAAGTAGCCTTTGGGGATGAGTATGACTCCAGAGCAAAAAAATTAACCTTTGAAGTGGTTAAGATCAAAAGTCCATATCATGCTCTCTTTGGGCGGTCGGCTTATGCCAAGTTCATGGCTCGGCCGTGTTACATATATTTGCAGATCAAGATGCCGGGTCATTAGGGCATCATTATAGTACATGGGAGCCGGAATATAGCCTTGGAATGTGAAGAAGGTGACGCTGCCTATGCTGAATCTGTTTCTGCAACAGAGGAGTTAAAATTCTACAAGGATCATGTTGAGCCGGCGGACATGACATCATTAAAGAAACCAACAATAGAGCATGAGCCGGAGTTGAAATTTGAATCAGCTGATGACACTAAGATGGTTGACTTTGTACCTGGCGACTCATCCAAACAGTTCATCATCAGCGCAAACTTGGATCCGAAATAGGAAAGCGCGCTCATCGAGTTCATCCATGAGAACCGGGACATCTTTGCATGGAAACCTTCAGACATGCCGGGTGTCCCGAGGGAACTCGCTAAGCACACTCTTAATATCGATCCAAAGTTCAAACCTGTCAGACAGTTTCTTCGACGGTTCAATGAAGAAAGGCGCAAGGCCATTGGAGAAGAGGTGGCCCCGCTCTTGGCAGCCGGGTTCATTGTGGAGGTCTTTCACCCCGAATGGTTAGCTAACCCGGTGCTGGCACTCAAAAAGAATGGCACCTGGCGTATGTGTGTGGATTACACAGATTTGAACAAGGCTTGTCCGGCTGATCCTTTTGCTCTCCCCCGTATTGATCAGATCATTGATGCTACGGCGGGTTGCGCACAGTTGAGTTTCTTAGATGCTTATTCCGGGTATCATCAGATTCAGATGGCAGTCAAGGATCAAGAAAAGACAGCTTTTATAACTCCTTTTGGAGCTTTCTGCTATGTGTCTATGCCTTTTGGGCTTAAGAGTGCCCAGGCGACTTACTAGCGGTGTGTGAAGAATTGTCTTCACGATCAAATTGGGCGCAATGTTCATGCTTATGTGGATGATATAGTGGTGAAATCCAGGGAAGAGGAAACCTTGGTCACAGACCTGAAAGAGACTTTTGATAATCTTCAGGTTTACAAAATTATGCTTAACCCGGCCAAGTGTGTTTTTGGAGTGCCAGCCGGCAAGCTCTTGGGTTTTTTGGTGTCTAACCGAGGTATTGAAGCTAACCCAGAGAAAATCAAGGCAACTACATCTCTAGCCAAACCAACCTGCGTCAATGATGTTCAGTGACTGGCGGGTCGTGTGGCTGCTTTGAGCTGGTTCATAAGCCAGTTAGGGGAAAAGGCTATGCCTCTGTATTAGTTGATGAAGAAAACAGATGTTTTTGTTTGGAGCGATGCTGTGAACGCTGCTTTTGAGGATCTGAAGGCACAACTGGCTGAGCCGTCGGTCCTGGCTGCTCCAATTGAGAAAGAGCCGCTATTTTTATACGTAGCTAACTCACGGGCTGTTAGTGTGTCTATTGTGGTAGAGCGCCAGGAGGCTGGCTAAGAGCATCCGGTTCAGCGGCCGGTTTATGATGTCAGTGAAGTGCTAATTGAGTCTAAGCAACAATATCCACATTGGCAGAAGCTTGTTTATGGGGTGTTCATGGTGAGCCGGAAGCTTAAGCATTACTTTCAAGGACATCCAATCACTGTGGTTAGCTCTGCTCCTTTGGGAGACATTATTCAAAATAGAGAAGCCACGGGGTGAGTCGCCAAGTGGGCAATTGAGCTTGGGTCTCATGGGTTGAAGTATGTTCCACGTACTGCAATTAAGTCTCAAGCCCTGGTTGACTTCATCAATGACTGGACAGAGATGCAGATGCCAGAAGAGAAGCCGGACAACACATATTGGACTATTCATTTTGATGGATCCAAGCAATTGGAAGGCTCGGGGGCTAGAGTCGTGTTAACTTCCCCACGAGGTGATAAATTTTGTTATGTGTTACGGTTGATGTTTCCATGCACTAACAACGCAGCAGAGTATGAAGCCTTGCTCCATGGTCTTCGAGTGGCAAAGGAGATGAGCTTGAGCGGGGTCAGATGTCTTGGTGACTCAGATCTAGTGGCTCAACATGTCAATAAGATTGTTAAAAAATTGGCCAAGGGAATCAAGGGCTACCTCCGAGTCAGACGTGTCATCAAGTTTCATTAAATCTTCAACAGTGGTTTTCTTTTTCTTCTTCAATCTCCGGGTCGATTTCTTGGCGTTCATGGCGGCGAGTTTCGCCTTCTTGGCAGCTTCATGATCATATTTCACTTTCCAAAGTCAGAGTTGGCCTACAAAGACAAGAGGAAGGATCGGTGAAAAACAATACAGCTGGACAAAATACAAAGGAAAAAAGATCAGAATATCCTTACTTCTAGTACCGGATTAAATTTACACAAGGGATTTAACCCAACAACACTGCAATCTTCATACTTCGCATTCACCAGAATGTTTGACATTGCGATAATGTCCTCCTCGGTTAGTTGAACCGGGGTATGACGGAGAGAGTCGTCCGGGTCTCCACCATATTCATACATCAAATTTGAATGATGGCTTAATGGAATAACCCGCCATGAGATCCAGCAGCGGGTTAGATCGACTCCGGTTAAACCGTTCCCCAACAAACCGTTGATTCTTCTGATAGATGGAAGCAGCTTCTTGCGTTCAGCAACGGTAAGTTTATCTGGTAGGGCGAACTTGGAGTCAAGACGATTGGGGCGGTAACCCGGCAGTGGCTTCTCGTTGGCAGGTGAGATATCCTGACAGTAAAACCAAGTTTGGTTCCAGTCCTTTGGGTGACTTGGTAAAACTATGAGAGGGAAGACAACACCCTGCCGACGCTGAATTGAGATGCCTCCAAGTTCTAAACTAAGGCCATTGGTGCATTCGTTCTGCCGGTTCAGATAGAAGTACTCTCTAAATAGTTCCACAGTCGGCTCTTGCTGAAGATATACCTCATAGAGCACTTGGAAGTTACAAATATTGGATATGGAATTGGGCCCAATATCCTGAGGATGGAGCTTGAAAAAGTGAAGAACTTCTCTAAAAAACTTTGAACCGGGCAGTGAGAAGCCCCAGTTCATGTGGTCAGTAAAGACGATCACTTCGCCGTCTTTTGGATTGGGTTGTTCTTCTTCCGGGTCAGGAGCACGATAAGACATGATGTTTCTTGAGGGCAGAAATCCAATGAGGAAGAACTCTTTTAAACGCTCCTCAGTTATGGTTGAGGGGACCCAATTGCAGATGGTGGGTGTCTTTGACGGCATGATGTGCAAGGCACTGAAAAAGAAAAAACAACATGCCGGTTCAATTTACGGCAAAATTAACAGTTAAAGGTTGAAGTTGTAAAACAAGTAACGGCGGCTTAAACTAAGGGCTAATGACATATAAGGAAAAGAAAGCCGGAGTGGTAAGTCGCCATGACTACAGACTTTCTCAGAAAGCAGATTCAGCCAAGTGTTGGCATAAACAAGTTTCACCAAGCTATCATTATTATTTTGGATCAAATGGTTGTCCCAAAAAGAAAATATTCTAGACCTAAAGGTCCAGTACATATGAGTTTATCAGCTAACAAAGCATCTATATAGGAAAAAAGGGATCTACTGCTATCAAAAATGAATGCAAAATAGCTACCGCAGCAGTTCTACACTATCTGACGATCAGGAAACTGCATCGGAGGTGAAATCTATCAAGAGTCTATAACGGGCGGCGACGAACACCGACGGACTCGAGAAGTCGTAATGCAGATCTAAGGCAGAGAAGGAAAGGGACTTACAGATGCAGGGCTACTGCGGAGGTTCGTCGCGTTTCTTTGGTCAAATCAGGTCGATGCAGCGGCCTGAGGTGGAGAAGACGAGAATATCTGCGGCGGCAGTGGCAGAGCTCGAGCGGCAGCAAAACAGTGAGAGGAGGAAGACGACCGAAGGGGGAGAATGAGAAAGACCTAGGTCGTGCCTATTTATAAGGGAGTACGCGAACAGGCGGGCGTGAAAATCAAGGAGACCCGAATAATGATTATCCAACTAAACGGACGCCTCGATTCTCGGAAGGCATTAAAAAATAAAAGATCCGTTGGAAGATGACGTCATGAAAGTTTTTTGTGTTTTTAGAAGATGAAGTCACGGCGGGTTACAGAAGTTTTCAGACAGAGGATGGATTCCATCTAAGTATTGAAGATTGACAAAGAACAAAGTTCAAAGTCAACCTGGGGCCTAATGTTGGGGATATTACTACTAGTATGACCCGCCCAGAAGGGGCCGGGTCAGCCCTAATGGCGGGTTATATAAGAAGCCCAATAAACATTCAAGATGATAGTTTACTAAACGTATAGAAGGCCCAAAGACCTGGGGCCGGCTTAAGGCCTGATATTGTAGACCGCCGTATGTAAGGAAAGACTTGTAAAGAAAGGCATGTAAAGGAAGTCACAGAGCCGGACACGATTATGAGCCGGCCGGGACTCTGTAGGCCACCGGGCGTCAACCCATGTATATAAGGGGACGACCCGGTGGTGGTTTAGGGAAAGAAACAACCAAGTCGATAATCAAGCCAGCAAGTTGAGCCTCTTGGAGATCGAAACTTCAGCAATACCAATCCCAACTAGACGTAGGCTTTTACCTTCATCATAAGGGGCCGAACTAGTATAAAAACTCTCTCGTGTGTCCTTTGTCCCGGTTAACCCCTTTAAGCTTCCTAGTGCGATGGCCCTATGACTAAGTCCTTGCTCTAGGACATCTGCCGGGTCAACTCCACGACAAACCCGCTTAGCATGGAAGATACCGACTACCTCCTGTCGTTCCATGAACGATCCAGGCCCACAAAACATATGTTTTTTTAGAAGTTTTTAGAGGTGGCACATGCAAATTTACTCAGGACAGCAGGGTAATACCGTATATAGGTAGGTATGGTGGACTCATCTAGAATAACTTTGGGTTCAAGGTTTTTGATGTACAAGCAGAGTTCCCACTTAGTACAGGCGAAGGCTAGCAATTAAGATTGAGAAGCGGCTAGCTAGAGAGCAAAAACGATCGTAACCATGCATTATGCATAAGTAACATTGGACACTAGGATGAGTTGGATATGAACACCATGAACATAAATATCATAGAGGCTATGTTGGTTTTGATTCAACTACATGCATGAACATGTACCAAGTCAAGCCACTTGAACATTCAGAGGAGGATACCTTATCATCATACTCAATCACAATCATTTTAACGCTATGTTGATATCCAAGATAAATCATTATTCACTCCCAGCTACTTATGCATGGCATGAGAAACTGTAATCTCTAATTGTCATTGCAAACATGTTTAATCATAATGGGTTGAATCATGGATACTAGGTTAAACATATTTACATAGACAGAACAAGACGAGTTCATACCAGTTTCTCTCTGCCACAGCCAGTTCATCGAATGTCGTCATTATTAACTTTCACTTGCACGACCGAATGATATGAAAATAATAATAGTGCAAGAGTGTAGTGGACTAAGCTGGAATCTGCAAACATTTTATTCAGCTGGAGAAGACAAGGTAAAATTGCTCTTTAATAGTTCAAAAATTATTCAAATGAGAGCCACTCAACATTTTCATCATGGTCTTCTCCTCGGTACAACTCGAATAAAAAAGAAAAGAAATTCAGAGAAACACACTGAAATATTTTTGGAGTTTTTAGTTTTCTTGAATAAGCAAATAAGGGAAAAGAAAAAAAGAGAAAATCTATTTACACGGGAAAGCTCCCAACAAGCAAAAGAAGAACAAGGAAATCTTTTTGGGTTTTCTCTTTAATATTACTACTAAGCATGCATAGAAAGTAAATTAACTGTAACTAATTTTTTGGTTTTTCTTAAGTTTTTCAAACACACAAGAAGAAAACAATAAAATAAATTTAAGCATAGATGATACAATGAAAAAGTGTGAGCACCGACAAATGGAATAAGTGGACATGAATGTGAAGTCGGTGGAAACACGTACTCCCCAAAGCTTAGGCTTTTGGCCTAACTTGGTAGTCGATTAGTAGCCTGGATAGTAGTAGCGGTGTTGAGGAGCGGGCATCCACTCGTCCCACTGATGGGGCTCCTGCTGTGCCGCTACCGCAGCAGTCTGAGCATTTCGGTAGGCAATGATGTCCGCAGGCATGATCCTATATCCGCCCCTAGCAGCAGAATCAAACAAAGCAGGTGCAGGCAGTGGAATAATATCATGAGTTTTAACGCTAAAAACTAGGTTATAAGGAATGTGAATGTCAGGATAATCTTATGCAATTAAACGATGGTGTTCCATGGCTGCCCTGTCTAGATAGACTTTGTCAAAGGGTAATCATGAGGGCGTATCTCGACCTCGAAGCGA
Source organism: Triticum urartu (assembly GCF_056163025.1). Lineage (NCBI taxonomy): Eukaryota > Viridiplantae > Streptophyta > Magnoliopsida > Poales > Poaceae > Triticum > Triticum urartu. The sequence goes on from NC_141874.1 coordinate 308,785,783, forward strand.
GCTGCCAAATGAGTAGCAAAAATCCCACCATGTATTTCACCCTGGCATTTATTAAGATGGAGGCGACGAGCCACAATAGCTCCCAAGCTATGGGTGTTGTTGCCCTCTAGTGCTCGGTGTAAAACAACAAAGTCTGGTGCACTGAGCGCACCTACTTTCTTTCTTTCTAGCAAGCAAGCACTTAGCAACAAATAAAGGAAAATAATGTACGACAAGAAAGTGTATGCTAGCAGCCGTGGTGGCTGACACCCCTCTCTCATCTCCCACTGTCAAAGTGCGACAAAAGTCCTCAAACCCAGCCGGCCTAGGCTCGGCTAAGCTCCCATCAGAAGGGATCAAGCATATATCACAAAATTCAGTAAGTGGTATCTGATGGTTTTCAGCATATAAATCAAATCTCACTTCAGGAGGATTATTCCTAGGCAGGAAAGTAAAACTCTGAACAAAGATATTTGTGAGGATTTGGTGCTGGTCACACTCATCTGCGATGAAGTCGGTGAGGCCGACGTTTCCAACATATTGCATGAACTCCTGAGGAATTCCAGCCTCTTCCAGGAACGGGGTGTGCGGCCATTCGCATGGCCGTACCTCCGCCAAACTCCGAGGGTGGAGATCACTGTCAGAAGACTCCCCAATAACACCTTTGAAGTTGTTCTTAGAGCCCAACTTCCTGAAGATATTCTTGTCCGTGTACAATTTTCTGAAAAATAAAAATTTTGGGGTGACAAAAATTTGTCAACAAAACTTTATAAATTTGATAGAAACTACTTATAGGGATACATAGAAGCCATATCAATCATTCAAACTACTTAGAACACTAAGAATTTAACATGCAAGCACATCTACAGCAACACCAAGAGTAGCTAATTATTCAAAATATAAACAACTAAAGCAAAAATTAATTGGACAAACTATGGAGTCACATACCAAGCAACAATCCCCCGAAACAGTTTCGGAAACGGAGCTTCGAGCAAAGAGATCGAAATCCGCAGGTTTGAGCTCAAGAACACGGGAGAGAGAGCAATGGAGATTTTTTACTGGAGGTAAGTGATGATGTGGGATGAAGAGGTAAGTGAGGGGCCCCACATGGGGACAACAAGCCACCAGGGCGCTTGGGGGTCCTGGCGCGCCCAGGTGGGTTGTGCCCACCTGGTGCACCTCCCTCTAGTATTATTTGCACCAGAAATTCAAAAATATTTAGAAAAAATCGTGTAAAAGTTTCAGGGCATTCTGAGGACTTTTATTATTGGGTCATTATTTTATTGCACTGGAAATTTAGAAAACAGACAAAACATGGAATTTTATTTTATTTAACTAATAAAAAAAGAAAACAAAAGGTAAGGACAGAAGGTAGTGCTTAGTAAATTCATCAACTTCATACCGTTCAAAAATGATCCATTAATAAGGTTGATCAAGTCTTATTAACAACCACTTTCGATTAGCATGAAAATGAAGAACTTTCGTAAATGACTAAGTTACCTCAATGGGGATATGCATTTCCCCAACAATAAGCATTTCATATTTATTTTTGACAGTAGGTAGAGGTATTTGAAAACTTCCAATAGTGATTGTCGGAGATTTTTCAATAACATTAATACCATTCACTTGGAATTGTTTCTTCAGAAAGTGCACCGTATGCTCATTGCCATTAATATGAAAAGTGACCTTGCTTTTATTGCAATCAATAACAGCCCCTGCAGTGTTCGAGAAGGGTCTACCAAGGATAATCGACATGTTGTCGTCCTCAGGCATCTCACGTATAACAAAGTCAATCAAAATAGTAACATTAGCAACAACAACGGGCGCATCCTCACAGATACCGATAGGGATGGCTGTTGATTTATCAGCCATTTGCAAAGATATTTTAGTAGGTGTGAGTTTATTCAAATAAAGTCTTTTATATAAAGAGAAAGGCATAACACTAACACCAGTTCCTAAATCACACAAAGCAGTTTTCACATAATTCTTTTTGATAGAGCAAGGTATAGTTAGTATTCCAGGATCCCCATGTTTTTTAGGTACTCCATCGCTAAAAGTGTAATTAGCAAGCATAGTGGAGATTTCAGCTTCCATTATATTTCTCTTATTTGTGATGATGTCTTTCATATACTTTGCATATGGAGGCATTTTCAAGATATCAGTCAAGTGATTGCGCAAAAATACTGGCCTCATCATCTCAGCAAAGCGTTCAAATTCTTCATCATTTTTCCTTTCATTTGACTCGCGTGGAAAAGGCATAGGTTTTTGGACCCACGGTTCTCTTTCTTTACCGTGTTTTCTAGCAACAAAGTCTCTTTTGTCATATCTTTTATTTTTAGGTTGTGGGTTATCAAGATCAACAGGTGGTTCTATCTCAACATCATTGTTTGGTTCTTTATCATTGGTTGGTTGAGAGTCTTCATGAACCTCATCATTATCTTTTTCATTATCACTAGGTGAGTGTTCATACCCAGATTGAGTTTCAACATCTGAGATAGAAACTTTGTTATCATTGTTAGGAGGTTTTTCTATTTCAGGTTCACTAGGAGCATGTGAAGTCCTATCATTCTTCGTTTTCTTTTCATTTCTAGAAGAACTAGGTGCACTAGTGTTTGCTCTTTGTGAATCTTGTTCAATTCTTTTAGGGTGTCCCTCAGGATAAAGTGGTTCCTACGTCATTTTACCTCCTCTAGTTGCAACTCTAACAGCAAAGTCATGCATATTATTATTCATTTAATCAAGGAATTCTCTTTGAGATTTAGCAACTTGTTCTAATTGAGTTTGAACCATAGAATCATGTTTTCCAACACCTCTAACATCATTTGATATTCTAAATAACAAGTCACTCAAGCGAGCAATCATATCAGAATTATATTTCAATTGTTTCATAACATTTGCATTGAAGTGATCTTGTTTTCTAGTGTAGTTTTCAAACTCATAAAGGCATTGACTAGGATGCATATTGTGAGGATTATCACTATCATTAAACTTCATAAGAGAATTTACCTCTACCAACTTAGGCAGTGGTGGTGTATTAAGCCCATGTATTTCTTCAATAGGAGGTAAATTTTTAACACCCTTAGCTTTAATACCTTTTCCTTCATAGATTTCTTTGCCTCTTGAATTTCTTCAGGAATGAGATATAATATACCCCTCTTCTTCGGAGTGGGTTTAGGCGGTGGTTCCAGAATAGTCCAATCATCATAACTTTTCAATATGTTATTCAATAATTCCTCAGCTTGTCCAACAGTTCGTTCCCTGAAAACACAACCATCACAACTATCTAGGAAGACCCTAGAAGCATTAGTTAGTCCATTATAGAAGATATCAAGTATTTCATTTTTCTTAAGTGGATGATCAGGCAAAGCATTAAGTAACTTGCAAAGCCCCCCCCCCCAAGCTTGTGGGAGACTCTCTTCTTTACTTTGAGCAAAGTTAAATATTTCCTGTAAGGCAGCTTGTTTCTTATGAGCAGGAAAATATTTTTTAGAGAAGTAGTATATCATATCCTGGGGACTACGCACAGAACCAGGACAAAGAGTATTGTACCAAGCTTTAGCATCACCCTTTAATGAGAAATGAAATAATTTGAGAATAAAGTAGTAACGAGTTTCCTCGCCATGAGTAAAAAGGGTGGCTATGTCATTCAACTTAGTAAGATGTGCCACAACAGTTTCATTTTCAGAACCATGGAAAGGATCAGATTGAACCAAAGTAATTAACTCTGAGTCGACAGACAATTCATAATCCTTATCATCAATAAAAATAGGTGAAGTAGCAAACTTAGGATCACATTTCATTCTAGCAGTCAGAGATTTTTCTTTATACTTCTGTAGTAATTTCTCTAGATCATCTCTATCATTACAAGAAAGAATATCTCTAGTTGTTTCTTCACTCATAACATAACCTTCCGGTACCTTAGGCAATTCATATCTAGGAAGGCTAGTTCTAGTAGGTGTTTCAGGAGTTTCAGTTTCAAGCTCATCATCAGATTCAACAACATCATGTTGTATAACTCTAGCAATTTTTTTATCAAGAAATTCACCAAGGGGCACATCATCATTATCAAGCAAGGTACTAGCATCAGCATAAGCATCATTCATAGTAGAAGTAGCATCATCAATAACTTGCGACATATTAGAATTAATATCATGTGGTGGTGTTGCAAGTTTACTCATAACAGAAGGTGAATCTAAAGTAGAACTGGATGGCAGTTCCTTACCTCCCCTCGTCTTTGAGGGAAATATCTTAGCCTTAGCATCCTTCAGATTCTTCATAGTAGTAATATGCTAATAATCCCAAGTGACTCAACAAATATAGCAATGCTCCCCAGCAACGGCGCCAGAAAAAGGTCTTGATAACCCACAAGTATAGGGGATCGCAACAGTTTTCGAGGGTAGAGTATTCAACCCAAATTTATAGATTCGACACAAGGGGAGCCAAAGAATATTTTGAGGTATTAGCAGCTGAGTTTTCAATTCAACCACACCTGGAGATTAATTATCTACAGAAAGTAATCAGTAGCACAATAATATGATGGTTTTGATAGTAGTGACAGCAGCAATAGTAACGGTAATAGTGATAGCGGTAATTTTGTAGCAAGCGTAACAGTGATGATAGCAGTAGTAACATAGCAGAAACAATATAAGATAAATCCGTAGGCATTGGATCGGTGACTTGTTGGATGATATTCATCATGTGACAGTTATAACCTAGGTCTATTCGGTACTATCTCAAGTTCATCAATATAATGTAGGCATGTATTCCGTAAATAGTCATACGTGCTTTATTAAAAGAACTTGCATGATATCTTTTGTCCTACCCTCCCGTGGCAGCGGGGTCCATATTGGAAACTAAGGGATATTAAAGCCTCCTTTTAATAGAGAACCGGAACAAAGCATTAACACCTAGTCAATACATGAACTCCTCAAACTACGGTAATCACCGGAAGAAGTCCCGGCTATTGTCACAACGGGGTTACCGGATCATAACATGCAGTAGGTGACTATAACTTGCAAGATCGGATCTAGAACATGGATATACTGATGATAACATAAATGGTTCAGATCTGAAATCATGGCACCCGGGCCCAAAGTGACAAGCATTAAGCAAGGAAAATTCATATCAACATCAATCTAAGAACATAGTGGATACTAGGGATCAAGCCCTAACAAAACTAACTCATTACATGAGGAATATCATCCAACTCCTCACCGACTAGGGAGCCTACGAAGGAATTACTCACTCTTTGTGGGGAGCATCATGGAATTGGCGATGGAGAAGGCTTGGTGATGACGAAGAACGAAGATCCCCCTATTCGGAGCCCCAAAAGGACTCCAGATCTGCCCTTCCGAGGAAGAACAGGGCTTGGCGGCGGCTCCGTCTCGTGGATCGTGAAAAATAGGACTTCATGGCGTTGGTTTCAGGGTCAGTGGGGCCACCAGATTGGGACAATCCACCTGGGCGTGCTAGGAGAGGGGTGCGCACCCTGGTGGGTTGTGCCCACCTAGGTGCCCCTCTTCGGCAGGTCTTGGCTCCAGAAATTCTTATTATTTATATAAAAAATCCTCGCAAAGTTTCGCTCCATTCCGAGAACTTTTATTTCTACACAAAAACAACATCATGGTAGTTCTGCTAAAAACAGCGTCAGTCCGGGGTTAGTTTCATTCAAATAATGCAAATTAGAGTCTAAAACAAGAGTAAAAGCGTTAGGAAAAGTAGATACGTTGGAGACGTATCAGTGCTTCAGCAGGCTTATCCTCAACCGGATCCTTCCTACTGTCGTCGTCATCCTCTTTGGGTGTGTCCACCATATACACGTAATATGTGGAGGTGGTCGCCCAAAGCTCGGTAAACGGCTGGTCTTGTCCTTGATCATCTCCAGCATCATCGTCCATGCCGTCGATGTCTTCGGAGGCGCAGTCCAGCATGTTGGTTAAATCTTCGACAGTGGCCATGAAGTGGGTGGTGGGTGGGACGTAAAATTCCCCGCTCTCAGCCCCTAGTCTGGGCTGAGCATAGTTCGGAAGTAATTCCTCTGTAATGGCGAGAGGTCGCAATAGGTCCAGGGCCTCGTTCAAAAGGGAGGATTGGACGGGAAAGCGAGAGTCGATGGAACTAGGCGGGGCAGGAGCCTCCTGGCCATGCTCACTTGACGTGGACCTCGAGAGTTCGGGTCTGGAGTCCGGGGGCGACTCCGGCCTTTCAATGATAGGGGGAACCTGGTCAAATTCCAAGTTCGTCGTGGACACAATCACGTCCGGATCCTCGATAATGCGATTTGCAGCGAAGAGTTCGGTGGGCTCCAAACTCCCATCTTCGGACCTGATGGTTTGCTCCGGATCTAAGGCCAGAGTGGTGATCGGGGCCATGAACCCTTCGGAGATCAAGTCTCCTCGAATATCAGCGACGTAGTTTAGGTTTCCAAAGATGATCTGACTACTTGGGGCATAGCTGTCGGTTTGCTCAAGGTGGCCAATCGAGTTGGCACGTAGTGCGAAGCTGCCGAATACAAAAAGTTGGTCGGGGAGGAAAGTCTCCCCTGAAACAGCATCATTATAGATGATCGATCGAGCCATCGAACCTTCTATTGATAACACAGTGGAACTCTCAATGAAAGCACCAATGTCGATGTTAAAACTGTCCGATCTCAGGTAGGGGGTCCCGTAGTGTGCGTCTGAGGATTGAAGGTAACAGGAGGCAGGGGACACGATGTTTACCCAGGTTCGGGCCCTCTTAATGGAGGCAATACCTACTTCCTACTTGATTGACTTTGATGAGTATAGGGGTTACAAGAGTTGATCTATCTCGAGATCATAATTGCTAAACCCTAGATGTCTAGCATGTATCCTTATCCTCGCCTCTATGGAGTAAACCCTCCAGTTTATATAGACACCGGAGGTGCCTAGGGTTGTACAAAGTTGGTTTACAGAGAAAGGAAACTTCAGATCCGAATGCCACTTGCCATCCACGCAAAGGAGAGGCCCATACAGACACGGGGGAAGGCCTTCTATCTTGTATCTTCATGGTCCATCACTCCGGTCCATGTCACATAGCCTGGACGCCCGGGCCCCCCTAATCCAGGACTCCCTCAGTCACCCCCGAAAGCAAGCCTCCAGGCCGTCCCGGCAAGGCCTACCGGGACTCGCGGAGGAAGAACCACCTCACCACCCCACCTCAGCACGATACACGTCGTCGATTGATGCGGTGTCAAGCTCCAAAGTGACTAAGTGGCCGCAATTTGCCACATGGCGGCCACTTTCTAGAGGAAATGCCTACAAATGAAACCCGTCCTGCGACATGTCCAACGAGCAGGTGTGAAGCTGGCTAAACAGCCCGGTAGGACCTGCCAAGGCAAGCTATGATGTGACGTAGAGCGGCGCATTTAATGCGCTCTATCAGCCTGCAGAGTTAGGTATGATAGCACTATTTGCTATCTTATTAGTGCATAATGACTGATTTGCCACCGTGGTGACCCCTTTATCTATAAAAGGAGGACCAAGGCAACCGTAGAAAGGGTTGGACACTAGGTTAGCCAATCCACCTCCACACATATTCATACATGTGTAACCGTTTCACCCCGAGGCACCCCTGCTGGGCAAGCGTGTTGCGCCCACCTCCATTTTTCCACCATCAATCCACCAAAGCAGGAGTAGGGTTTTATGCCTCACGGCGGCCCGAATCCTGGGTAAAGACTGCCTGTGTGATCCCAGCCGTGCCGTTTCATGTCCTATGCTCTTTGGGCCATGTGCCATCCCCTGAAGAACCAGCAAGGGGCTTTTGGCCCCGTAGGGGGTCGTGGTTGAAGGAAATATGCCCTAGAGGCAATAATAAAGTTATTATTTATTTCCTTATATCATGATAAATGTTTATTATTCATGCTAAACTTGTATTAACCGGAAACATAATGCATGTGTGAATACATACACAAACAAAGTGTCACTAGTATGCCTCTACTTGACTAGCTCGTTGATCAAAGATGGTTATGTTTCCTAACCATAGACATGAGTTGTCATTTGATTAACGAGATCACATCATTAGGAGAATGATGTGATTGACTTGACCCATTCCGTTAGCTTAGCACTTGATCGTTTAGTTTGTTGCTATTGCTTTCTTCATGACTTATACATGTTCCTATGACTATGAGATTATGCAACTCCTGTTTACCGGAGGAACACTTTGTGTGCCACCAAATGTCACAACGTAACTGGGTGATTATAAAGGTGCTCTACAGGTGTCTCCGAAGGTACTTGTTGGGTTGGCGTATTCAAGATTAGGATTTGTCACTCCGATTGTCGGAGAGGTATCTCTGGGCCCACTCGGTAATGCACATCACTATAAGCCTTGCAAGCATTGCAACTAATGAGTTAGTTGCGGGATGATGTATTACATAATGAGTAAAGAGACTTGCCGGTAACGAGATTAAACTAGGTATTGAGATACCGACGATCGAATCTCGGGCAAGTAAAATACCGATGGCAAAGGGAACAACGTATGTTGTTATGCGGTTTGACCGATAAAGATCTTCGTAGAATATGTAGGAGCCAATATGAGCATCCAGGTTCCGCTATTGGTTATTGATCGGAGACGTGTCTCGGTCATGTCTACATAGTTCTCGAACCCGTAGGGTCCGCACACTTAAAGTTCGATGATGGTTATATTATGAGTTTATGTGTTTTGATGTACTGAAGGAGTTCGGAGTCCCGGATGAGACCGGGGACATGACGAGGAGTCTCGAAATGGTCAAGACGTAAATATCGATATATTGGACGACTATATTCGGACATCGGAAAGGTTCCGACTGATTCGGGTATTTTCGGGAGTACCGGCAAGTTATGGGAATTCGTATTGGGCCTTAATGGGCCATACAGGAAAGGAGAGAAAGGCCTCAAAGGGTGGCCGCACCCCTCCCCATGGGTGGTCTGAATTGGACTAGGGAGGGGGGCGCCCCCTTCCTTCCTTCTCCTTTTCCATTTCCTTTCCTTCCCTCCTACTCCTACTACTTGGAAGGGCTCCTAGTTCTACTAGGAACCAGGAGTAGGACTCCCCTAGGGCGCGCCATAGAGAGGGTCGGCCCTCCCCCTCCTCCACTCCTTTATATACGGGGGCAGGGGGCGCCCCAATGACAACAATTGTTTAGTTGATCTTTTAACCGTGTGAGGTGCCCCCCTCCACCATAGTCCACCTCGATAATACTGTAGCGGTGCTTAGGCGAAGCCCTGCGTCGGTAGAACATCATCATTGTCACCACGCCGTCGTGCTGACGAAACTCTCCCTCAACACTCGGTTGGATCGAAGTTCGAGGGACGTTATCGGGCTGAACATGTGCTGAACTCGGAGGTGCCGTATGTTCGGTACTTGATCGGTCGGATCGTGAGGATGTATGACTACATCAACCGCGTTGTGCTAATTCTTCCGCTTTCGGTCTATGAGGGTACATGGACAACACTCTCCCCTCTCGCTGCTATGCATCACCATGATCTTGCGTGTGCGTAGGAATTTTTATGAAATTACTACGTTCCCCAACAGTGGCATCCGAGCCTGGTTTTATGCGTAGATGTCATATGTACGAGTAGAACACAAGTGAGTTGTGGACGATATAAGTCATACTGATTACCAACATGTCATACTTTGGTTCGGCGGTATTGTTGGATGAAGGGGCCCGGACCGACATTACGCGTACACTTACGCGAGACTGGTTCTACCGACGTGCTTTGCGCACAAGTGGCTGGCGGGTGTCAGTTTCTCCAACTTTAGTTGAACCAAGTGTGGCTACGCCTGGTCCTTGCAAAGGTTAAAACAGCACCAACTTGACAAACTATCGCTATGGTGTTGATGCGTAGGTAAGAACGGTTCTTGCTAAGCCCGTAGCAGCCACGTAAAACTTGCAACAACAAAGTAGAGGACATCGAACTTGTTTTTGCAGGGCATGTTGTCATGTGATATGGTCAAGACAAGATGCTAAATTTTATTGTATGAGATGATCATGTTTTGTAACCAAGTTATCGGCAACTGGCAGGAGCCATATGGTTGTCGCTTTATTGTATGCAATGCAATCGCCCTGTAATGCTTTACTTTATCACTAAGCGGTAGCGATAGTCGTAGAAGCATAAGATTGGCGAGACGACAAGGATGCTACGATGGAGATCAAGGTGTCGCGCCGGTGACGATGGTGATCATGACGGTGCTTCGGAGTTGGAGATCACAAGCACAAGATGATGATGGCCATATCATATCACTTATATTGATTGCATGTGGTGTTTATCTTTTATGCATCTTATCTTGCTTTGATTGACGGTAGCATTATAAGATGATCTCTCACTAAATTTCAAGATAAAAAGTGTTCTCCCTGAGTATGCACCGTTGTCAAAGTTCGTCGTGCCCAAACACCACGTGATGATCGGGTGTGATAAGCTCTACGTCCATCTACAACGGGTGCAAGCCAGTTTTGCACACACAGAATACTCAGGTTAAACTTGACGAGCCTAGCATATGCAGATATGGCGTTGGAACACTGAGACCGAAAGGTCGAGCGTGAATCATATAGTAGATATGATCAACATAGTGATGTTCACCATTGAAAACTACTCCATTTCACGTGATGATCAATTATGGTTTAGTTGATTTGGATCATGTGATCACTTAGAAGATTAGAGGGATGTCTTTCTAAGTGGGAGTTCTTAAGTAATATGATTAATCTCTCCCTAATAATAAATCACGGATTGACTCCGTGGGTTCACCGTCACAATACGCTTTCTTCTCATGTCATATACGCTTTTATGATTTGTACCGACAAAATCATAATGTAAATGAGGTGGTACTAATATTTACCCACTGCCACCCGTAAATAAAAAAAGACCTAGCTGAGTCGATCCCCATCTCCCTCGATCCCGCAGGTCTCGTACGACGCTCCTCTCTCCCTCGATCCCTTCTTTCCCCATCGCGCCACCAGGCGCACACACCCACCCACAACCCACCATCGATCCCGCAGCCCTTCGGCCCTCCTCTCGCTGACCACCACCGTCGCCTCCCCGAAGGCCACCGGCGCCGCAGCTCTGCCACCTCCTCCCTCACCGGCTTCAAGCCCCTTCTCCACCTCTGGTGCGCCGCTTCCCTCGATCATATTGGTGCATCTGAGGACGATGGCGGAAGAAGCGGGTGCCCAGATGAAGATCGTCTGGCTGTGCAGGCGGGCAGACGATGCAACTGAGGTGACGGTGACAATCGGGCTCATGAGGAGCAGCGGCGGCGTGGATCTCATCCTGCAGGGGCGGGGGGTGGGGTGGTGTGGGCGCCAAGGAGGCTGGGCAGGAGCCTCCTGCAGTGGAGGACGAGGATGGAGTATGGGAGGGAGCCTCCTGCAGTGTATGCATGGCGATGAAGGGGAGCAGTGCTCGTCCTTAGCGGACCCAGATGACCCTTGCTGGCGGGTGAGATTCCTCCTGAGACCTACGGTGACGGCAAACGGTGCCAGCGGATTTGAAGGTGACGATAGGAGATCCGTGTGAGCATCCCTCTCCTGCTCTCTAAATCTCTCTCTTAGTGCATTGACATTTGCTTTGTGGTGTGGGAGCTTTGTCGGGTGGTAGGTGCGACATATGCCAACGGGTGGCTTATCATTGTGGGAGCCAGTAAGACATCGCCGGTGCCTGGAAACGGGATAAGGCGAAGACATGCACGCCGGCGGATCTTACCCAGCTTCGGAGCTCTCCGTGGAGATAACACCCCTACTGCTGCTCTGCGGGGTCTCCGCATGTTCACTAGATGAATCAAGTAGCTACACAACGCTCCTTGAGCTGTTTGGTGGGAGGAGGAAGAAGGGCATGGCTAGCCGGCTTCTTCTCCTTGTGTGGTGTCTAGAACTAGCAAGGGGTCCAACCTTTTGCATGGGTGCTCTGGGGGGTTTATATAGGCCTACCCCCCGGGGGTACAATGGTAATCCGACTGGGCGCGGGGCCCAGCCGTCTGCGACTGTGCTCGCCGGCTTCTGCGCCGGCTGCTGGGGCCCGCCGATTGGTGGGTCCCGCCGGCTGCCGGCCCCTTGGTCGACAGGCAGGCCCCACTGTCCAGGGCCTGGTCGGCGGCTAGTTACTGTGGCTCCATCTTGTTGACGTGGGCTTCGTCGTGGTAAGCGCGGCTACAGTACCACCGCCTGTCAGGCGATCGCTGTAGCCTCACCGCGTCTTGTCTCCTTAATGGGGCGTCTTCTTCGAGGGAGGCGGCAAGCCGGCTGCGGGGAGCCGGCTCTGTCTTGGGCCGACTGGTTGGAGGCGTGGCCGCCTTCAGGCGTCTCTCTGCTCAAAGGGGGCCCACCGTCTGTGGGCCACGCCGGCGGCCCGTCATGAGTGATGCTAGGGTCAACATGGCGACAGTGCCGCGCCGGACGGGTCATGCCTACCCCGTACGGCGCACTGTGCCAGGTGTGCTCCGGGATTCGGGGGTGGCAGGCTTTACTGTAGCCACGCCCCGTCGCTCCGTCGTTAGGTGGGTGCAAACTTTGAGGGTACGGTCTCGACCGCTTTATGGGAGCCGGCTTCTTGGAGTCGGCCTTCTCATGGCCAGCTTCTTGGAGTCGGCCTTCTCATGGCCAACTTCTTGGAGTCGGCCTTCTTATGAGGGCTAAAGTCGGACCGCCTTCCGAAAGCCAGCCTGGGTGGCAGCCAGCAAGGGGAAGGTGGCCCCATGTCTTGGATTCTTGAGAGCCGGGCGGACTCGTAACTTTTTCAGAAGGGCCAGGGGAAGCCGGCTAGGCTGCCCATGGCTATTTACTCCGACAGTAGTCCCCGAAGCTGATCGAGCTCCGAGGCGAGCAGGGGGACGAGAAGCTTGGTCAGCTTCCCATCCTAAAGAGCCGGCTTTGCGGGCGTACGTCGACTTCAGAGAGCCCCGCGTCTTGTAGGCGGGAGGAGGGGGGACCTGCGTGCTGACCACGGGCCCCTCCCGCGGCCACGTGGCAGCGAGATCCTGCGAGCGCACGCGCGCGACGGGACACCGTCGCAGGCCCGGGCCCGCCACTCGTGAGCCTTGGTCCGGGCGCAGATCTTCCGTGGCCCACAGGGGCCGCTTGCCTTCTCGAGGCAGTTTTTTTTTCGCCGTTAAGGCTCAATAATCGCGGGACGTGGGGAGTGGGCACGATCGATCCCCACGCTTCCCCAAGCCGCGCCTCCTCGGCTCTGCCACGCGAGCCTATAAATAGGGGGAGGAGGGAGAGCGACAGAGGTTCGCACGCCCTTTCTCGCTCCGCCCCTCCTAATCCTCGTTTCTTCCTCTCGCTGCCGTCGCAGCTTCCCATCACAGCACCCCCACATCGTCCTGCTCCCATGGCGTTGTCAAGCTCGTGGGACGGCTCCAACGTCCATGAAGACCATGTGGAGTTCCTCCGCCAGACTCGGCTCCTGCCCGGCGCCGACCTCGTACAGGTCCGCCTGGCGCCGGAGAAGGAGATCTCGCCGGCGCCGGAGGAGGGCGAGCGGGTCGTCTTCCACTCGCACTGCCTGCGCGGCTTCGGCCTTTCGGCGAGCGGATTTCTGTGCTCCTTCCTGGAGTTCTACAACCTCCAGCCACATCACCTCACGCCCAATGCGGTGATGCTGCTGTCGGCCTTCGTCTCCCTCTGGGAAGGCTTCTTGGGGCTGCTCCCCACGCTGGAGCTCTGGGGAGAGTTCTTCCAGAGCAAACTCGGCACCGTCGTCGCCGGCGTGCCCGCCCCCTGCGGGGCCTTCATCGCCATGAGGAGGGCGAGCGAGAACAACCCATTCCCGCCCATCCCCCTGATCCAGTCGGTGAAGGTCTGGCAGAGATCATACTTCTACGTGAAGAACGTCGCCGATCAAGGAGACTACATCAACCTGCCGGCTTACGTAGCCGGCCTGCCGGCTGGGAGGCAGCCCTCGTGGAGTTTCCGGTCCCGATCACTGTCTCCGGCCGGGAACGCCGCCATCTCCCGGCTTCGGGTGATGATTCAGTCGGAAGGCCTGCGCGGGGCCGACTTGGTGGCCGCCTTCGCGGAGCGCCGGATCCTTCCTCTCCAAAGCTGGCCCCATATGATGTGTCAGATGAGCGGCCGCTTCGACCCAAGCCAGCTGAGCACATGGAAAATGCCCCACGCGGAGGTGGCGCTCATGGTTAATTACATCGCCAACTGCGAGCTCGCCGGGGACTGGCAATACGGCAAGGCGCCGTATTCTCGCGCCAATCCTCCGCCCGTGGTAAGCTTTTCTCTCTATCCTCTTTTTGTCGTCAGCAGGCTTCATGACGGCCGGCCTCTGACCAGTCGGTTCTTTTGAGCAGAACCCTCTTCTTGCGCCGCCGGCCGGGGCGGCAGGGATTGAACGCCAGTATGCTCCCGACCGCACGGTGGACGACGTTGACGACCCGGACTTGGGGGCGGCCGCCATGGAAGACGCCGTCGTGGGGGACAGCGCCGAGCCCAGAGGCTCAAGGTTCACCGCGAGCTTCGAGGACTGGCCGGACGATTTCGAAGCCGAAGTCGCCCCGCGTCGCCAGCCGGCGGCCGACCATCAGGGCGCGGGCTCGTTTATCGTGCCGGCTGCCGGCGGCGGCGCACAGAAGCGCCGGGCCGCTTCAGGCCTCTTCGGCAGTCGGCCGAAGAAGTCCAAAGCCTCCACCGCGGCGACCAAGCGAGACGAGGCGGCTGCGAAAGCGGCCCGCTTCCGCAAGGCGGTGAAGCAGCCTTAGGCGGTCTCAGCGTAAGTCTTCAATTGCCTTGCCGCATGCTCGTCATCATTCTCTTTCTCTTCGAATACTCTTCTTAACTTTTTCTCGCTTGCTGGACAGGGCGCCGCTTTCCGTTGAGTGGGGTCCGGGCGGCTCCGTCGTGGGGCCGGCTGGAGGGTCTTCGAGCTCCCGCCGCGTGGACCCCCGCGCCGATCTCAGGGAGGCCACAGAGCGGAACGCCCGCGAAGCGCGGGAGGAGCGCGAGGCGGCGGTGAAGGCGGCCGCCCAGGCGGCGAGGGAGCAGGTCGACGCGGCAGCCAAGGACCAGACGGAGGCGGCTACCGCGGAGACGGAGGCGGAAAGCTCGCGCAACCAGCCTCCGCTGCTCGCCATTCCTCTCTGAGCCGTAGCCCCCGGCACCCCATTGCCCTTGGCGGAGGAGATCGTCCAAGACCCGCCGCTGATGGAGAGGGAGGAGGACCCCGTGGCCTTTGCGAGGAGAGCGCCGCCAGCAACGCCAACTAGAGCGGGCCAAGGCGGCCAATCGTCAGCGGCGCCAGAGGGGCCGACCGGAGGTGAGCCGGAGAACATAGCCGGCCTCGAGGTGCAGCCGGCGACGAGCCGGTGCGCAGGGGGAGGCGCCGCTCCACCGGAGTTGCGCCGAGTCGCGGGCGCAGGCCAGTCGACGGAAGATCTGGAGGCGGCCAGCACTGCCACGTCCGAGTGGACTCCCAGCGGGGGGACTGGCGAGCTGAATGTGGCGGCTCAAGGGGTCCGGAGCCGGCTACAAGCTCAGGCCGCCCTGCTGCAACAGTTCACCCAGGAGTTCTTGTCAACGCGAGCCACTATCCGGGTGAGTCCTTCGTTCTTGGCTGCTTTGCTTTCTTAATTTCTTCCGTGGGGGCGCGTCAGCGCACCCACTGGGTGTAGTCCCCGAGATTCGGGCCGACTGCTGCGCAGTTGGGTCGGATCTTTCATGACGGCTGCCTTACTTTGCTTTTTTCTGAACTTTCAGGAATATCACAACCTTCGTGCTGCCGCCTTCAACTCCCAGGCTCGGGAGTTGAGCCGGAGGACCGACGTCCTGGCCGACAGCCGAAGTAAGTACTCGATCTTGTATGTCTCCTGTGGGGGCGCATCAGGGCACCCACTAGGTGTAGTCCCCGAGATTCGGGCCGACTGCTGCGCAGTCGGGTCAGATCTTTCTTGACAACTCTTTCCTTATTCTTTTTCTTTTTCTTTGTCTTCAGGGGCCAACGCCGACTTGAGGAAGGAGCTCGGCGAAGCGAAGGCCGCCCTTCATACCAAGGAGGCCGAGTACGCCGCCTTGGTCCAGGAACGGGATCGCCTAGCCAAGAAGCTGGCCGACCAAGAGGAAAGCCACAAGGCGGCCCTGCAGGCGGCGCAGGATAGCGAAGCCGCCTTGAAGGCGGAGTATGAGACCGAGGCGGCGAGCTGGTCTGAGACCCGGCGAGCCCTGGATGAAGGCTTCGGCCGGATCAAGGATTTGATCGATGGTAAGCCGCCTTCCTCGGCCCTCCCCTGCCCCTTGCCTCCTGGGTTTTTGGCTTATCTTGAGCTGCTGCTTGTTTTTTGGTGCAGACTATTTCCCCGGCTACTCCGCCTTCGCCGCCCAAAGCATTGAGGCCCATCGCGAGGCGCGTCGTCAGGCGGGGGCCAACATTGCGCCGGATGCGAACCGGACACTTGAGGAGCAGCTCCTGGCTGTCCAGGCGTGGTTGCAGCCGGCTCATCGGATGCTTCGCCGGCTCCAATGTGCCGGGGCGCAAGTGTTGGCCGCCCTCTGGCCCGGCGAGACGATCCCCCGCACCCCAAGCCGAACTGCCGACTGGCTGGAAGTCGCAGTTGGTCGCTTTGAGGCTTGGAAGGCGTTGGCAGCCCGCCTCGGAGCCGGGCGGGCGTCGGAGTTCATTCGGGCTTGGTACCCAGGGCTGAGCCTGGACCAGCTGCGCACTTGGCGGATGGAGGCCGACGCGGAGCTGGAGGAGGTGAGGCCGGCTATCGCCCAGCGAGCTTCACGATCGCCGAGTGCACCGACATCAGCGTTTTCGCACCCAAAATCGATGATGACGGTGTTGCTCAGCCGGAGGAGTGGTTCGGGCTAAACCTGGCGGTGGGCGAGGACTCGGCGGAGGAGATTGCCTCCAGTGACGAAGGCGAGGATGACGAAGAGGAGGACGGCGAAGACGTCGAGCCGGCTGGTGGAACAACCGGCCGACCTCAGGCCGACCGTGCCTCCAGCAACGAGGCGCGTGGAAGTGCGCCCTCTGCGGGAGGCGGCGACCAAGCCGAAGTTCGCCAGCCGGCCGCTCCTTCAGCCGGCACGACCGTCTCCGCCAACCAGTCCGGCTCGTCGGCCGCTCCGCCAGCTTGACCTGCCGTCTTTATCTTTCCTGCTTGTTGTCTTCTGAACAATCTTTGTTAAGTTTTCGCAGTTCCACCCACTGGGGGTGTATCCAAACTATGTTGAATGCTGGCCTCTCGGAGGTCTTTTTATGTAAATATTATTATGTGCATGTTTGGTTTCCATTCGCGTATGCTTTTTGATCCTTAGGCTTTTTCCTTTGCCGCCTTCCCTCTTTGGGGAGGCAAGTACTTGAGCTTTCTTGGATTGAAGTGAAGTGAATGGAAACCGGTCGGCCGCCTACTCTGGTAGCCATTCGGCGGTGGGAGAAAAACCGGCTTTTGTTATATTAGTCCGTTAGTCCCTAGCCGTTTTTCGTGTGGGTGCCCGTTCCTGCCTTTAACTCTTGCCAGCAGGACAGCCGGTTCTTCGAACTGCGACTTTTGGCAAGAGAAGGCTTGGGAGCCGACACACTACTTGTCTGACTGCGGGTAGGACTTCTAACATAACTTCAGTCGGCCAGTCCCCGAGCCGACTAGTCGAACTCGGTGCCGGACGGAACAAGTAAATGAAATGACAAGGTCATAAGCATGATACTTTTCATTCATAGATAAGGGATGGCAGTCCCCAAGCCCTCCTCGGGGAGCCTATTGTCTTGTACTTAATACAAAAGTTAGCGCGGTACATACTGCATTTCAACTGTAAAATCTTCGGAGGAGGTTGGCGTTCCATGGTCGTTCCGACTCCTTGCCGGAGTCGTCTCTCTTGTGCGCCTTCGGCTTCTGTGCGTCGATCAGGTAGTAGGAGTCGTTGCCTAGAGCTCTGATGATGAGGAAGGGGCCTTCCCAAGGGGCTGAGAGCTTGTGCTGGCCGGCTGTTCGCTGGATCAGCCGGAGCACAAGATCGCCCTCTTGGAAAGATCTTGGCCTGACCTTCCGGCTGTGGTAGCAGCGCAAACCCTGCTGGTAGATGGCAGACCGGCTGAGGGCTAATAGTCGGCTTTCTTCCAGCAGGTCGACGCCGTCTTCTCGTGCTTCCTTGGCCTCCGCTTCCGTGTACATGGTTACTCGAGGCGAGTCGAACTCGATGTCAGTTGGGATGACTGCCTCGGCACCATACACAAGGAAGAAAGGGGTGAAGCCGGTTGACTTGTTTGGTGTAGTGCGCAGACTCCAGAGGACAGCTGGCAGCTCATCGAGCCAACAGCCGGCTGAGCGCTCCAGAGGTACGACCAATCTGGGCTTGATGCCGGAGAGGATGAGGCCATTGGCTCGCTCGACCTGGCCGTTTGACTGCGGGTGGGCGACGGATGCTAAGTCCAGCCGGATACCTTGTGCTGCGCAGAAACGTGCTAAGGCTCCTTTGGCAAAATTCATGCCATTGTCGGTGATGATGCTGTGTGGCACACCGTACCGTGCTGTTATGTCTGCGATGAATGTCACAGCAGTCGGCCCATTCAGCTTCTTGATCGGCTTTGCCTCAATCCACTTGGTGAATTTGTCCACGGCGACGAGCAAATGCGTCATGCCGCCGCGCGCCGTCTTGAATGGGCCCACCATGTCCAGTCCCCAAACAGCAAAGGGCCAAGTGAGGGGAATGGTCTTGAGTGCCGAGGCCGGCATGTGTTGCTTGGAGCTGAAGAGTTGGCACCCCTTGCAATGTTTAACTAATTCTTTGGCATCATCCAAAGCAGTCGGCCAGAAGAAACCATGGCGGAAGGCTTTGGTGACAAGTGATCTTGAGGCCGCATGGTGGCCGCATTCTCCTTGGTGAATGTCTCTGAGGATTGCAATGCCTTTCTCTTGCTCGACGCACCGTTGGAGGACTCCAGTGAAACTGCGCTTGACGAGCTCTCTATTGACGATTGTGTATGCTCCGGCTCGACGTTGGACTTGTCTTGCTTCTGTTTCGTTAGCCGGCAGGTCTTGGTTTACTAGGAAGTTGAGGATGGACTGAGCCCATGATGGAGCCGCGACTTCTTCTACTGCCAATGTGGCTACTGCCACCAGGGTGGGCGGGCTGGGCGGTGAGGTGCTGGAGTCGGCCGCCGGCTGTTGTGCTGGTGCAGTCCCCGGGCCGGCTACCGCAGTCCCCGAGCCGGCTGCCGAAGTCCCCGAGCCGGCTACCGAAGTCGCTGGGCCGGCTACGGGAGTCTTGGGGTCGCCTACTTGGTTCTTCGAGCCAGACCCGGCCGCATCGGGGTCAGGCGGCACGAAGATGGAATCAGACTCTGGAGACGGCTTGATAGATGGCTTGAGGAGGCATTGTAGAGCGACGCCGGTTGGAATTGCTTGCTGAGTGGAGCCTATTCGAGCCAGGGCATCGGCTGGCTCGTTGTCGGCTCGTGGTACGTGGAGGAACTCGCATCCTTCAAAGTATCCGCTGAGTTGTTGGACCAGGAAGCGGTAGCTCGCCATATTCGCGTCCTTGGCATCCCAGTCGCCGGATGATTGCTGGACCACCAGGTCCGAGTCGCCATAACATAGGATCCGGCGAATGCCAAGTTCTTTGGCAAGCCAGAGCCCGTGTATGAGCGCCTCGTACTCGGCCACATTGTTGGAGGCGGCAAAGTGGATCTGTAGCATGTATCTGAGCTTGTCGCCTTTCGGAGAGGTAAGGACGACACCGGCTCCCAAGCCGGTGCGCATCTTGGACCCGTCGAAGTGCATGCGCCAATGGGTGGAGTCGGGAGCCAGCGGCAGGTACTGGGTCTCGGCCCAGTCGACGAGGAAGTCGGCCAGTGCTTGGGACTTGATGGCAGTGCGGGGCTGGTAGAAGATCGTGTAGGGGGCCAGCTCGATGGCCCATTTCGCCACCCGGCCGGATGCGTCCCGGCTGCCTATGATCTCGGCTATCGGGGCGGTGCATACGACCGTGACGGGATGCTCTTGAAAGTAGGGCTTCATCTTCTTGGCTGTGAAGTACACGCCGTAACACATCTTCTGGTAGTGCCGGTAGTTCTGCTTTGAGGCGGACAGCACCTCGCTCAAATAATACACCGGCCTCTGGACCGGCTGGGCTCGGCCTTCTTCTGGGCGCTGGACTACGATGACGGTGCTGACCACCCGGCTGGTTGCGGCGATGTAGAGGAGCATGGGCTCTTTCTCAGTCGGCGCCGCGAGGACAGGCGGCGTGGCCAGCATCTTCTTCAGCTCGTGAAAAGCTTGGTCGGCCTGGTCGTTCCACTCGAAGTGAGTGCTCTTCTTCATGAGGCGGTAGAGGGGGAGAGCTTTCTCTCCGAGCCGGCTGATGAAGCGGTTCAAGGAGGCCAAGCACCCGGTGAACTTCTGAATGTCTCGAAGCTTGGTGGGGATCGCCATTCTTTCGATGGCCTTGATCTTCACCGGGTTGCATTCTATGCCGCGTTCGGAGACCAGGAAGCCTAGGAGCTGGCCGGCTGGCACTCCGAACACGCATTTCTCGGGGTTAAGCTTGATTTGGAACCGGCGTAGGTTCTCAAACATTTCCTTGAGGTCTCCCAGCAAGGTGTCGCGCTTCTCCGTCTTCACCACGATGTCATCCACGTAAACATGAGCGTTCCTGCCGAGCTGCTTGAGGAGGCACTTCTGTATGCAACGCTGAAAAGTGGCACCGGCATTTCTCAAGCCGAATGTCATGGTTAGGTAGCAGAAGGCTCCAAATGGCGTGATGAAGGCGGTCTTCAGGCGGTCGTCCGGATCCAGCTTTATCTGATGATATCCGGAGTAAGCATCCAAGAAACTCAACAGCTCGCATCCGGCTGTGGAGTCTATCACTTGGTCAATCCTTGGCAGGGCAAAAGGATCTTTGGGGCAGGCCTTGTTGAGTCTCGTGTACTCTATACACATGCGCCACTTGTTGTTCTTCTTTAGCACAAGGACCGGGGTGGCGAGCCACTCTAGAAAGAAAACTTCCATAATGAAGCCGGCTGCCAAAAGCCGGGCTATCTCCTCCCCTACAATCCTGCATTTCTCCTCCGACAGTCGGCGAAGGGGTTGTCTGACTGGCTTTGTGTCTTCTCGAACATGTAGTTTGTGCTCGGCGAATTTCCTCGGAACACTCGGCATGTCCTTGGGGGACGATGCAAAGATGTCCCGATTCTCACGGAGGAAATCGGCGAGCTCGCCTTCCTATTTGCTGTTCAGGTTTGCCCCGATGACGGCAAACCTCTCTGGATGCTCGGGGTCAAGAGGTATCTTCTTCGTCTCCTTGGCCGGCTGGAAAGATCCTTGAGCGTCATGCTCCTTGGGGTCGGGGGACACGGCCGACGGCTTGCCGGCTATGGCCACAACTCGGTCCAACATCTTCTTCTCTTCGGCAATCACAAGGGACTCGGCCAGCCGGCTGCTGGCTGCTGCGCACTCAGAGGACTTCTTGTAATCACCGGCTACGGTGATGACGCCTTTGGTGCTTGGTATCTTCATCTTGAGGTATGCATAGTGGGGAACTGCCATGAATTTGGCCAAGGCAGGTCGGCCAAGCAATGCATGGTAAGGGCTCTCCAGGTCCACAACTTCAAACCAGATCGCTTCCCGGCGGAAATGCTCCTTGTCCCCGAAAAGTACATCGATCTTGATCTTGCCAATGGGGGCGCAGGATAAGCCCGGTACGATGCCATGAAACACTGTCCGAGTAGGCGTGAGCTGCTTCGTCTTGACGTTTAGCTTTTCCAGGGTGTCACGGTACAGGATGTTGATGCTGCTCCCGCCGTCTATCAACACACGGGAGAAGCGGGCGGCGCGTCTGTCCGTTGCAAGGGTGGCTTCCAGGACCAAAGCATAAGAGCCGGGAGACGACATCACCTCCGGATGGTCGGCCCGGCTCCAGCTGATGGGCTTTTCTGACCAATGCATGTGTCCGGCGGGGTTGGCAGCGACAACGCTAACTTCCTGGAGCTCTTGGCGTTTGCTGCGCCGGTCTTCAGGCTGGCTTGTAAAGACGATGTAGGTTGCTTGCTCGTCAGGGAACTCGTCATGCACGGCTCCGACTGCGGGCCGAGCGGCCGGAGGCGGCGGAGGCGGAGGCGGCGGGCCGGCAGGCGGAGGCGGCGTGAGCCCTTCCCCTTTAGAGATTCGGGTGAGCAAATGGCACTTCCGGGTCATGTGATTGGATGGCCTCGCGCCGCTGTGGAACTTGCAAGGGGCGTCGAGAGTTTGCTCGTAGGAGAAGGCGGGATGCCAAGCTGGCCTGCCGCCCTTGGCTTCTTCGGCGCCGGTCGCTCTTCAGGCGGCGCGTCTTCGACTGTGGCCACCTGCCGACTGGCGGGAGGCGGCGCGGGGCCCTTGCGCTTGTGGTCGTTCGAGTGGGGGAGTTGGCCGGAATCCCCAGCCGGCGTCTTGGGTGCCGGGTTGAGTACCTTTCCGGACGCGTCTACCCGAAGCTCGGTCTTCATCGAGGAGTCGGGGGTGCCGTACTTGTCCGCTATGTCCAGAAGCTCGTCGAGGGTAGCCGGCTCGTCGCAGAGGAGCTTGTGCTTGAGGAGGGTGCCTTCTCGGCATCCGGCTGTGAAGTATTCTATGGCTTGCACCTCGTGCACCCCTTCACAGGAGTTGCGGAGCTCGGCCCAACACGTGAGGTAATCGCGAGTGGACTCGGCGGGGCCTTGTACGCACAAGGAGAGCTGTCTGGGCTTGGGAGCCCGCTTGTAGGTGCTGGTGAAGTTGCGGATGAAGGCTTCTGTGAAATCTAGCCAGCTGTTGATGCTACGCGGCTTGAGGCTGTTGAGCCAGGTCCGCGTCGTGCCTTGCAGCATGAGGGGCACGTACTTCACGGCAACGCGCCGGTTGCCGTTGGCTATGCTAACCGCCATGGAGTAGTCGATCAACCAATCTTCCGGCTTCACGGAGCCGTTGTACTTGGGCGTGTCTCTTGGGAGCGAGAACCCTTTGGGAAAGGGCTCGTCGCAGATGCGGGGGCCGAAACAAGGCGGGCCGACATCGTCTTCTTCTTCCAACGCCAGGGATCGCGCCAGGCAGTCGATCCGATGGCGGGCGTCGTTCTTGCCGATTCCTTCGCGGCGGCCTAGCCGGCCGCTGAGAGTCGGGTGTGCCACTGGCGGCGGGGCGGTACATGTCTCTCCACGGGGCGGAGGCGGAGGCGGGTCGCCCCGCCATTCCATGGCTCGGGGATGACCGTCCGCGTCTCGCTCGATGGAGATCCGGGTCCGGCTGCGGCTGGCAGCCGGCTCCTTCTCGCGTCGCGCGTGGGTGTTGCTCATAGTCAGCGTCCGGGACGTCGCGCCGTGTTCTCGGCGCGGGGGAGGGCTTTCCGCGCGGGCGTCGGCTTCGTGTCGCTGCGCGGCTGCGTCAATCAATTGCTGGATGCGCCGGGTCATGTGAGGGAGGTCTTCGGCCTCCAAGCCGTCCAACTCGTCTACAGCCGCCTGGGCGGCACGCAAGTTCTCGAGCGGAGTGGCATAGACCGGGCGGTCGACTCCCAGCGTGTCGGCGATGACGGCGCCACGTTGCTTGACAAGGCCGGCCCGGCTTGGCCCGCCCGGGGCCGGCGTGCCGAAGGCGGCACGGTCAGCTTCGCGCTGATAGGCCTCAGTGAGGCGTCTTACGGAAGCCAGCCTCCGGCCCTCTGCGAGGAGGGCGAGGCGGCGTGCCTCCAGTGCTTCGTCGTCGGCATTAGCCGGGAGGGGAGCGGACAAGTCGTGGGCCGCCGCGTGCGAGGCGTCACGGGCACTCTCGTCGGCCGGGCCGCCGTGGCCGACAACCATCACTTCGGTGGTGACAGCATCGCAGCCGTCGGCTCGAGGAAGCGGGTCATTGTAGATCGTGACTTTGGTGGGGAAGGTGTCGTAGGAGGCCGTGTCGGAGTCGACAGGCATTGGGTCAGTGGAGCCAACCGACTCCAGGCCCGCAGCGGGCTCGCTGGAGACATGGAGCCGGCCGAGAAGGTTGGCGAGGTGGTCGGTGCTCGCATCGGAGGCGAGCTCGTCGGAGATGACAGTTTCGTCGAGGAGATCGGCGAGGCTGCTCGCCGCACAGATGCTGGTGACGCCTTGCAGCGCGTCGTGGCAAGCGCCATCGGGCGTGCCGGGTTGGCTACGCTCGCGGGGGAGGAATAAGGTTCCCGTCCAGAACAGGTCTCCGGACGACGGTGCACCTGGCCCCAAGGTGGGCGCCAAATGTTGGGTGGTAGGTGCGACATATGCCAACGGGTGGCTTATCATTGTGGGAGCCAGTAAGACATCGCCGGTGCCTGGAAACGGGATAAGGCGAAGACATGCACGCCGGTGGATCTTACCCAGCTTCGGGGCTCTCCGTGGAGATAACACCCCTACTGCTGCTCTGTGGGGTCTCCACATGTTCACTAGATGAATCAAGTAGCTACACAACGCTCCTTGAGCTGTTTGGTGGGAGGAGGAAGAAGGGAACGGCTAGCCTGCTTCTTCTCCTTGTGTGGTGTCTAGAACTAGCAAGGGGTCCAACCTTTTGCATGGGTGCTCCGGGGGGTTTATATAGGCCTACCCCCGGGGGTACAATGGTAATCCGACTGGGCGCGGGGCCCAGCCGTCTGCGACTGTGCTCGCCGGCTTCTGCGCCGGCTGCTGGGGCCCGCCGACTGGTGGGTCCTGCCGGCTGCCGACCCCTTGGTCGACAGGCAGGCCCCACTGTCTAGGGCCTGGTCGGCGGCTGGTTACTATGGCTCCATCTTGTTGACGTGGGCTTCGTCGTGGTAAGCACGGCTACAGTACCGCCGCCTGTCAGGCGATCGCTGTAGCCTCACCGCGTCTTGTCTCCTTAATGGGGTGTCTTCTTCGAGGGAGGCGGCAAGCCGGCTGCGGGGAGCCGGCTCTGTCTTGGGCCGACTGGTTGGAGGCGTGGCCGCCTTCGGGCGTCTCTCTGCTCAAAGGGGGCCCACCGTCTATGGGCCACGCCGGCGGCCCGTCGTGGGTGATGCCAGGGTCAACATGGCGACAGTGCCGCGCCGGACGGGTCATGCCTACCCCGTACGGCGCACTGTGCCAGGCGTGCTCCGGGATTCGGGGGTGGTAGGCTTTACTGTAGCCACGCCCCGTCGCTCCGCCGTTAGGTGGGTGCAAACTTTGAGGGTACGGTCTCGACCGCTTTATGGGAGCCGGCTTCTTGGAGTCGGCCTTCTCATGGCCGGCTTCTTGGAGTCGGCCTTCTCATGGCCCGCTTCTTGGAGTCGGCCTTCTCATGACCAGCTTCTTCGAGTCGGCCTTCTTATGAGGGCTAAAGTCGGAACGCCTTCCGAAAGCCGGCCTGGGTGGCAGCCAGCAAGGGGAAGGCGGCCCCATGTCTTGGATTCTTGAGAGCCGGGCGGACTCGTAACTTTTTCAGAAGGGCCAGGGGAAGCCGGCTAGGCTGCCCATGGCTATTTACTCCGACAAGCTTCAAGACAACAGCTTCAAATCGGCCATTCTATCGCTAATTAGCTGGCCCCAAACAAAAATAGATCGTAGAAATCTCAATCGACCGGCAGTACTAACCCTAGCGGTGCAACAACATACGGTCGGCCGTCGGCAATAGGGCGACGGCCTAGCAGAGGACCGGCAGTAGTGTTGTGCGGCATCGCAGCAATTCTGCGCTGTTACAACAAGCGGATGAGAAGGGCAGGAATTAGGCAGTAGGCACGCGGCTATGTACTTTCGGACAAACTAAATCAACGTGTCCAATTAAGCTTTAAATCAACTAATCAACTATTATATGATGTTTTTCAGGACAGAACATGTGCAAGCTCATGGTTTTATGCCAATTCATCCTTCAAGACAAGTATTAGGAGTGTGGTAGCACAACCTAGGCGTGTAGGCGTGTAGCTGCATACATGTGACGGGAAATAGGGAGACAGCTTCGGCTTGGATATGATATTATGCCTTTGTAAGTTTTACTGATGCAATTTCTTTTTGAAAGATCCCTAAAGTCATTTACCCTTTTGCCACCGAGAATTGTTTACTATTGTGAATTGTACAAGTGGTCTAAATTGTCAATTAATGACATAGACCTAGATACCATAAAACACCGTTGATAAATCGACTGAAATATGAACATTCTTGGCCCAAAGTTACAGCATCGCACCAATTAATTGTTAACCTCTTGGTTTTAATGACAATTGTTCTACTAGGAGTTTTTCTTCTGCTAGCATTCCATCAACAATGTCAGTTGTAATTATATATATATATATATATATATATATATATAAAACCAAGACAATCAGTGTGATTATTCTGCACAATGTGTCCAAATCACTCTTTTTCCATAACATTAACAATTGTCCTTTGACTGTCTATGTGAACATTCTCTAAAATTTCATTCCAAGTTAAGTCTGGTCTTCTTTGGGTAATTTATATAGCAGAGTCTACAAGAATTGGATGCATATCCACTATCCCCCCACCCCCACTGTATTTACTGCAATGCATATTTACCTGGAGCTCGCATCTCAGCTGTATGTCAAGTGCCAAGTCAGTTTTCACTAAATACAAATTTTAATATATACTGGTTATATATTTATGGATTATAGTTGAAATTCTCAAATGAATAAATATTTTTGTAGTTGTAGTCCTATATACAACTACCTAAAACTGAGGTTGGCACATCTTCATTAGAAGCTATGCTCACTAGCTTGATTTCTCCTGATGTAGAATGTTTATTCCCGCAATGTTATTTTGCAATTTCCTTTTTTGATGTAGCTGCTTATCTATCAAGTTTATTTAGCAAAGTGTCTATGAAAGCGTGCAGTTCAAATAATCGGGTTATGTTACTCCTACTAAGTATCCTATAAATGATCTGAATGAACACAAGTGATGGCGTCCGTCGGACACGGTGCCCAAGGCGTAGACTGAACCCTTCTAAGGAGGCATGTGGGGATGCGTGCAAGACATGCCCTCATTCTATGAAACAAAGTCAAATGCAAATGGGAGTATGAGAGATGGTGTATGGACCAAGTGATGGGAGCATCTCATGGGCGGCGGCCCTCACTTCAAGCTCGATGAACTTAGCTTAAACATGCTCTTGCACTGGCATGGTCGTGATAGGTTTGTCATCTGGGCGATTGCCCGTGTTCATGAGGTTGCTGTGATTTTTCACTATAGGAATTGATAGCTTGATAGGTTATTTGGCTTAGCCTATGTTGTGTTGTTGCTTGTTTGTCTGATCCCTATCATGCTGATGTTTCGTACCATGATAGATGTTTATGGTTGTAATATTATACCATTGATATCTTCAGAAAAGGTGGTTGCTGATTGAGAAAGTTGAGAGACAACTTACGGACACTATAATAGTTAGGAATTTATTGTTGGGACAAAATTATGTCGTTGTTTATACACATGCATCAACTCTTCATGTAGCTCACTACTTATTCTATGATGAGAATAACAACTGTAGATAGAGTCATTCATCTTGCTTATTTTCTAGATGAATAACTTCATTATGGGTCGTGCCATCCGAGGCAAGTTGATACTACCTACTGTATGCAAATTCCAGATGCATTAGGAGGGGAGTGACGAAGCCGGAGGGGCCGAGGTGCCCTCATCATGGTTGCTTGATGGTGCATCATAGACCAGGCGAAGAATCTCCTGGTGGAGCTTGGCAGAACCGAGGCACTTGGAGGAGAAGACACCATGGAACCCTTGCCCGCTGCTGGTGGGCTTTGGCGAGGACGAGCGCTGGGAAAGGTTGTGCATGACGCCCAGATGTTGCGCCAAGGCCTTCCGCGCCCGCACCCGAGGTAGGTGCTTCACTAACAAGCTGTTACAAGTGTACAAGGCCTTCCGCATTCAAGCTGCGAAGGCAAGAAGATTTTGTTATTAATAGGGACAAATAGGTGGCTAGCACATCCTTTTTTGTTGGCTGAAGCGTTGGAGTGCTAAAGTTATAGATAAAAATCCATCTTTGGTGCATTTGTTTTTAGATTATTGCTGTTGGAGATGAGCTACAGAGAGGGAGACACACACCCTTCTCTGTACAAAATCCATCTTTGGCGCACTTGGGGAAATTTTGTCCAAGGGCAATTCATAGATTGGAATTAAGATTTGGGGCTATTTTGTTTGACTTGCTTTGTACGGATGTTGCTATGCTTTGTGTATTGTTGTCATTATTGTATAGTGAGAAGATATAGTGAGACAGATGGAGAGAAATTGCTAGGTATTTTTTGTGATATTGTTGTGTTCTGTTGGCCAAGATTATTCTTTGTTGGTTGCTATAGCAAATTGTTGTGAGGGAAATTGGGCATAATTATGAGCGCGCAACGCTTGAAGGTGTTCGGCGAAGCTTGTGCCACCGGGCAAAAGCTCGCCTTGCTCGACTAGCTGACACTGCCATCAACACATGAGGAGGACACAAAGTCTGGTGTTTCTTCTGTTGCAAAGCACAACATGTGTGCTATTCTCTCAAATAGATAGATGAAGGAATTGCATAGTTAGTTTCACGGCTAACTTTAATGGGTTGCTTTAACCAATGTAGATTTAAAAAAAGTAACGACACTCATCTTAATAACTTTAGCAACAGTACGTACATTAAATTAGACTATAGCCGGTTATCCCTCGCTCCGGTGTTAATCATTAGCGAACCACGGCCTGCAAGTCGAACAATGCATACATCCCCCCCCCACACACAAAATAAGCATGCAATCATTAGACTTCTTACAGAAAGAACAATTGTTCTTCTTGTCAGGGAATTCGACCATATTTTTTTCTAAGAAACTATAGTGTTTGAATTATGAATGTCAGAGTGCAATAATTTCTTATCCCGTTGCAAATTTTCCTTAGTTTCAAAAAAGGAGAAAAACTCTTCCCAACCAAACAGCCAACTATCTGTAAAAACTCCCAAAATATACCCTAAAAAGACTATCCGTAAAAAAACTTAACACAATAAATATAGTTGAAAAACGTTCATGCTATTTTTCAACAAAATATGTTTGCACTTTTTAAAAAAGCTTAAAAATTCCCCAAAAAATGTTCCATTTTAAGAAAAAAGTTTCCACTTAAAAATGTATAACAAAACATTCTTTTCGAAAAAACATCTGATAGAAAAATGTTCTTTTTAGAGAAACATTCCAACTTCATAAAAACATTGACTATTCTGAAAAAAAGTGTTCCATTTTTATGCAAACGTTAAATTTTATTAAAAATAAGAAAAAAAATTCCATGTTTAACCTTATCATAGATGTTTATTAAAATTGGATATAAGAAATGGTGCACAATGGCAAATGAAAGCAGGTTGTGCCCTTTTTTTCCGCCCGGTGCAATGCACGGGCATTTGTACTAGTTGAACTTAAATTTATCATGAACTTAGTCCTGGTAGTATTAGCATATCTATGTTGTAGATCAATAGCTCGCGTTTAGCTCCCATGTTTTATTCTTGATATGTTCCTAGAGAAAACTAAGTTGAAAGATGTTAGTAGCAATGATGCAGATTGGATCCGTGATCTGAAGTTTATCCTCATTGCCGCACAAAAGAATTATGTCCTTGATGCACCGCTAGGTGACAAACCTATTGCAGGAGCAGATGCAGATGTTATGAACGTTTGGCTAGCTCAATATGATGACTACTTGATAGTTTAGTGCACCATGCTTAAACGGCTTAGAATCGGGACTTCAAAGACGTTTTGAACGTCATGGACCATATGAGATGTTCCAGGAGTTGAAGTTAATATTTCAAGCAAATACCCGAGTTGAGAGATGTGAAGTCTCCAACAAGTTCTATAGCCAAAAGATGGAGGAGAATAGCTCAAATAGTGAGCATGTGCTCAGATTGTCTAGGTACTACAATCGCTTGAATCAAGTGGGAGTTAATCTTCCAGATAAAATAGTGATTGACAGAATTCTCTAGTCACCATCACCAAGTTAGTAGAACATTGTGATGAACTATAATATGCAAGGGATAACAGAAACGATTCCCAAGCTCTTCGTGATGCTGAAATCGACGAAGGTAGAAATCAAGAAAAGCATCAAGTGTTGATGGTAAACAAAACCACTAGTTTCAAGTAAAGGGACAAAGGTAAGAAAGGGGAACTTCAAGAAGAACGGCAAGAAAGTTGCTGCTCAAGTGAAAAAACCCAAGTTTGGACCTAAGCCTGAAACTGAGTGCTTCTACTGCAAAGGGACTGGTCACTGGAAGCGGAACTACCCCAAGTAATTGGCGGATAAGAAGGATGGCAAAGTGAACATAGGTATATTTGATATACATATTATTGATGTGTACTTTACTAGTGTTTATAGCAACCCCTCCGTATTTAATACTAGTTCAGTTGCTAAGAATAGTAACTCAAAACGGGAGTTGCAGAATGAACAGAGACTAGTTAAGGGTGAAGTGACGATGTGTATTGGAAATGGTTCCAAGATTGATATGATCATCATCGCACACTCCCTATACTTTCGGGATTAGTGTTAAAGCTAAAATAAATGTTATTTAGTGTTTGCGTTGAGCATGCATATGATTGGATCATGTTTATTGCAATACAGTTATTCATGTAAGTTAGAGAATAATTGTTGTTCTGTTTACATGAAGAAAACCTTCTATGGCCATACACCCAAGGAAAATGGTTTGTTGGATCTCGATCGTGGTGATACACATTTTCATAATATTGAAGCCAAAAGATGCAAAGTTAATAATGATAGTGCAACTTATTTGTGGCACTGTCGTTTAGGTTATATTGGTGTAAAGCGCATGAAGAAAATCCATGCTGATGGGCTTTTGGAATCACTTGATTATGAATCAGTTGATGCTTGCGAACCATGCCTCATGGGCAAGATGACTAAGACTCCATTCTCCAGAACAATGGAGTGAGCAATAGATTTGTTGGAAATCATACATACTGATGTATGTGGTCCGATGAATATTGAGGCTCGCGGTAGGTATCATTATTTTCTGATCTTTACAAATGATTTGAGCAGATATGAGTATATCTACTTGATGAAACACAAATCTGAAACATTTGAAAAGTTCAAAGAATTTCAGAGTAAAGTGGAGAATCATCGTAACAAAAATAAAAGTTTCTATGATATGATCGCAGAAGTAAAATATTTGAGTTATGAGTTTGGCCTTCAGTTAAAACAATGTGAAATAGTTTCACTGCTCACGCCACCTGGAACACCACAGTGTAATGGTGTGTCCAAATGTCGTAACCGTACTTTATTAGATATGGTGCGATCTGTGATGTCTCTTACCAATTTACCACTATCGTTTTGGGGTTATGCATTAGAGACAGCTACATTCACGTTAAATAGGGCACCATCTAAATCCATTGACACGACACCGTATGAACTATGGTTTGGCAAGAAACCTAAGCTGTCGCTTCTTAAAGTTTGAGGTTGCAATGCTTATGTGAACAAGTTTCAACCTGATAAGATCAAACCCAAATCGGAGAAGTGCGTCTTCATAGGATACCCAAAAGAAAATGTTGGGTACACCTTCTACCACAGATCCGAAGGCAAGATATTCATTGTTGAGAATGGATCCTTTCTAGAGAAGGAGTTTCGCTCAAAAGAAGTGAGTGGGAGGAAAGTAGAACTTGATGAGGTAACTATACCTGCTCCCTTATTGGAAAGTAGTTCATCACATAAATCTGTTCCTGTGACTACTAAACCAATTAGTGAGGAAGCTAATGATGATGATCATCTAACTTCAGATCATGTTACTACCGAACCTTGTAGGTAAACCAGAGTAAGATCCGCACCAGAGTGGTACGGTAATGTTGTTCTGGAGGTCATGTTACTTGACCATGACGAACCTACGAACTTGAGGAAGTGATGATGAGCCTAGATTCCGCGAAATGGCTTGAGGCCAAGAAATCTGAGATGAGATCCATGTATAAGAACAAAGTATGGACTTTGATTGAGTTGCCCAAAGATCGGCGAGCCATTGAGATTAAATGGATCTTCAAGAGGAAGACAGACGCTGATAGTAGTGTTACTATCTACAAAGCTAGAATTGTCGCAAAAGGTTTTTTACAAGTTCAAGGTGGTGACTACGATGAGAGTTTCTCACTCGTATCTATGCTTAAGTCTGTCCGAATCATGTTAGCAATTGCCACATTTTATGAAATTTGGCAAATGGATAAACAAAACTACATTCCTTAATGGATTTATTAAAGAAGAGTTGTATATGATGCAACAAGAAAGTTTTGTCAATCCTAAAGGTGCTAACAAAATATGCAAACTCCAGCGATCCATCTATGGACTGGTGCAAGCATCTCGGAGTTGGAATATATGCTTTGATAAGTTGATCAAAGCATATAGTTTTATATAGACTTGAGGTGAAGCTTGTATGTGTGAATGACATATTGTTGATCGGAGATAATGTAGAATTATTCTACAAATCATAAAGGAGTGTTTGAAAGGAGTTTTTCAAAGAAAGACATCGGTGAAGCTGCTTACATATTGAGCATCAAGATCTATAGAGATAGATCAAGACGCTTGATAAGTTTTTCAATGAGTACATACCTTGACTAGATTTTGAAGTAGTTCAAAATGGAACAGTCAAAGAAAGAGTTCCTGCATGTGTTACAAGGTGTGAAACTGATTAAGACTCAAAGCCCGACCACAGCGGAAGATAGAAAGAGAATGAAAGTCATTCTCTATGCCTTGGCCATAGGTTCTATAAAATATGCCATGCTGTGTACCGGATCTATTGTATACCCTCCACTGATTTTGGCAAGGGAGTACAAATAGTGATCTAGAAGTAGATCACTAGACAACGGTCAAAATTATCCTTAGTGGAATAAGGATATGTTTCTTGATTATGGAGGTGACAAAAAGGTTCGTCGTAAAGGGTTACGTCAATGCAAATTTTGACACTAATCTAGATGACTCTAAATCTCAATCTGGATACATATTGAAAGTGGGAGGAATTAGCTAGAGTAGCTTCATGCAGAGCATTGTTGAAAAAGAAATTTGCAAAAATACTTACGGATCTGAATGTGGCAGACACGTTGACTAAACTTCTCTCACAAGCAAAACATGATCACACCTTAGTACTCTTTGGGTGTTAATCACATAGCGATGTGAACTAGATTATTGACTCTAGTAAACCCTTTGGGTGTTGGTCACATGTCGATGTGAACTATGGGTGTTAATCACATGGTGATGTGAACTATTGGTATTAAATCACATGGCGATGTGAACTAGATTATTGACTCTAGTGCAAGTGGGAGACTGAAGGAAATATGCCCTAGAGGCAATAATAAAGTTATTATTTATTTTCTTATATCATGATAAATGTTTATTATTCATGCTAGAATTGTACTAACTGGAAACATAATACATGTGTGAATACATAGACAAACAGAGTGTCACTAGTATGCCTCTACTTTACTAGCTCATTGATCAAAGATGGTTATGTTTCCTAACCATAGACATGAGTTGTCATTTGACTAAAGGGATCACATCGTTAGGAGATTGATGTGATTGACTTGGCCCATTCCGTTAGCTTAGCACTTGATCATTTAGTTTGTTGCTATTGCTTTCTTCATCACTTATACATGTTCCTATGACTATGAGATTATGCAACTCCCGTTTACCGGAGGAACACTTTGTGTGCCACCAAACGTCACAATGTAACTGGGTGATTATAAAGGTGCTCTACAGGTGTCTCCGAAGGTACTTGTTGGGTTGGCATATTTCTAGATTAGGATTTGTCACTCCGATTGTCAGAGAGGTATCTCTGGGCCTACTCGGTAATGCACATCACTATAAGCCTTGCAAGCATTGCAACTAATGAGTTAGTTGCGGAATGATGTATTACGGAATGAGTAAAGAGACTTGATGGTAACGAGATTGAACTAGGTATTGAGATACCGATGATCGAATCTCAGGCAAGTAACATACCGATGACAAAGGGAACAACGTATGTTGTTATGCGGTTTGACCGATAAAGATCTTCGTAGAATATGTAGGAGCCAATATGAGCATCCAGGATCCTCTATTAGTTATTGACCGGAAACGTGTCTCGATCATGTCTACATAGTTCTCGAACCCGTAGGGTCCGCATGCTTAAAGTTCGATGACGGTTATATTATTAGTTTATGTGTTTTTATGTACCGAAGGAGTTCGGAGTCCCGGATGAGATCGGGGACATGACGTGGAATCTCGAAATGGTCGAGACATGAAGATCGATATATTGGACGACTATATTCGGACATCGGAAAGGTTCCGAGTGATTCGGGTATTTTTGGGAGTACTGGCGAGTTACGGGAAGTCGTATTGGGCCTTAATGGGCCATACGGGAAAGGAGAGAAAGGACTTAAAGGGTGGCCGCACCCCTCCCCATGGGCTGGTCCGAATTGTACTAGGGAGGGGGGCGCCCCCTTCCTTCTTTCTCCTTTTCCCTTCCCTTTCCTTCCCTCCTACTCCTACTACTTGGAAGGGCTCCTAGTTCTACTAGGAAAGGGGGAATCCTACTCCCGGTGGGAGTAGGACTCCCCTAGGGCGCGCCATAAAGAGGGCCGGCCCTCCCCCTCCTCCACTCCTTTATATACGGGGGCAGAGGGGCACCCCAAAGACAACAATTGATCAGTTGATATTTTAGCCGTGTGCGGTGCCCCCTCCACCATAGTCCACCTCGATAATAATGTAGCGGTGCTTAGGCGAAGCCCTGTGTCGGTATAACATCATCATTGTCACCATGCCGTCGTGCTGACGAAACTCTCCCTCAACACTTGGCTGGATCGGAGTTCGAGGGACGTCATCGGGCTGAACGTGTGCTAAACTCGAAGGTGCCGTACATTCGGTACTTGATCGGTTGGATCATGAAGACGTACGACTACATCAACCGCGTTGTGCTAACGCTTCCGCTTTCGGTCTACGAGGGTACGTGGACAACACTCTCCCCTCTCGTTCCTATGCATCACCATGATCTTGCGTGTGCGTAGGAATTTTTTTGAAATTACTACGTTCCCCAACAGTGGTTCCCTGCGGCAGCCCCATATACTAGGGAGAAGGGAGTCTACCTAGTAGCTCGATTTGGTGTCGTTCTGAGGGACCAAAGAACCACCGGCAGCTCGTTGATCCATCGCTTTCCACACTTCTGCAGCTTACCTAATGCTCTTGTCTTGAGTCCTAGCTACACTTCAGCGTTCACCCTATCATCTTGCCCGTTGCTCCTTGGATGAGCAACAAAGGTGAATGAGATCTTGCTTCCGAGGGCATGAACGTATTGCATGAAGGCGTGGCTCGTGAATTGGGTGCCATTGTCGGTGATGATTCGAGCAGGGACTCCGTAGAGGCACACCAATCCTTTCAAGAACTTGATAGCTGACCGAGCAGTCACATTTCTCACAGGCTCTACTTCCGACCACTTTGTAAACTTGTCGATTGCAACGAATAAGAATTCAAAGCCCCC
Organism: Triticum urartu; assembly: GCF_056163025.1. Lineage (NCBI taxonomy): Eukaryota > Viridiplantae > Streptophyta > Magnoliopsida > Poales > Poaceae > Triticum > Triticum urartu. Next base: position 308,821,087 of record NC_141874.1, read on the forward strand.
GGTAGCACGGGGGAAGGGCCCAAGATGTCGAGCCCCCAAACCAAAAACGCCCATAACAAAGGCATTGTCTAAAGAGCTTGGGCAGGCAGATGGATGTTCTTGGAATGGAAATGCCAGGCTTCACATTTGGTGACCAACTCAACTACATCTTGGAGGGCTGTGGGCCAGTAAAATCCTTGCCAGAAGGCTTTTCCATCCAGAGCCCTTGATCCGATGTGTGAGCTGCACATACCCTTGTGTATCTCTGCCAACAGTTTCTTTCATTCTTCTCGACAAATGCACTTCAACTTCATACCATTGGGCCTCCTTCTGTACAGCGTGTCATTAACTAACTGATACATATTAGCCCTCTAGGCTACTCTTTCAGCTTCTTCTTGCTCTTTGGGAAGTTCTCCGGTTTGGAGGAAATGGATTATGTGCCGCGTCCAAGTTGGGGCCTGAGGCTCGGCAATGAGGACTAGCAGCACCTCCTCATTCGTGGGAGTGAATTCCTCGACCGCGGGGACCAATGGTCTGGCGGGAGGGTGCGGCTCAGCGGTCGATGGGGAGTTGTTCCCACCAAGCTCTCTACCTGGAGCCTCGGGAGGTTGTATCGTGAGAAGCTTGCCGGAGTCCAGTTTCCTCCTCTTTCTGGCCATTGTTGTCAGGGATATGGAGGGCTGAGTCAAATGGAGAACAAAAGTCCCTGGTTCCACATGGAGTTTTTGCGTAGCGCACTTTGACAGATGATCAACAATGCTATTTTCCACATGGGGCATGTGCTTCTGTTTGCAATCCATCAAAGTGCTCCTCCAACTTTCTCACTTCCTCAACATATGCCTCCATCAATGGACTTTGGTAATCCTTATTGACTTGTCTGACCACAAGTCGCGAGTCTCCACGGATGATCAGCTTCTTGATTCCAAGTTCTGTTGCAATCCTGAGCCCGACAAGGAGCCCTTCCCACTCTGCAGTATTGTTGGTAGCCTTCTCTCCAGGAAAAATGCATGATGACGTAGTTAAGGTGTTCCCCAGTGGAAGCAAGGAGAAGCATGCCAGCCCCTGCACCTTGTAGGGATAAGGCACCATCGAAATACAAGATCCATTCTTGGGGCACTTCCTTGCCGGGAATAACTTTCTCCAACACTTCTTCATTAGGAGTTGGCGTCCATACTGCAATACACTCTTCCAATGCTCTGCTATGAATAGTTGATGTGCTCTCAAACTTCAAGCCAAAGCTGGATAACTCCAAGGCCCACTCCACTATCCTACTAGTGACCTCAGGGTTTTGAGTATCCGTTGCAAAGGGAAGCGGGTGACAACAATGATCTCGTGGGCTTGGAAGTAGTGGCACAGTTTCCTTGAGGCCAGACGAGGCCAAAAATCAACTTTTGCATGCCAGAGTACCTAGATCTAGCCCCCCTGGAACAGGGAGCTGACGAAGTACACTGGGTGCTGCACCACCTTCTTCCTTGCCGCAACCCTAGGACAACCTTCATTGCCCTGCTCTCCCTTGTCTTGAACTGCACCTGACCTTGCTGGGATGTGCTCACTTTCCTCTCTGAAGGGGACACTGGCTGTGGCTGTCGCTTCATCCACTTCCCGCTGCGCCACCAGTGCTGCACTAACCACTTGATTAGTTGCCGCTATGTATAGCAGCAATGACTCTTGTGGTTTGGGAGCGACCAAAGTGGGCACAGAGGAAAGATAGGCCTTCAAATCTTGTAGTGCAGCGTCTGCCTCTAGGGTCCACACCACAGGTCCTACCTTCTTTAAGATTTTTAAGAACGACAAGGAACACTTGGTAGACTTGGAAATGGATCTGCTAAGCGTGGCAACACATCCAGTCAAACGTCTCGCATCCTTAATTGTCTTGGGTGTTTGAATCTGCTTGATAGCCTTGATCTTGTCGGGGTTGGACTCTATCCCCCGATGGCACACAAAGAAGCCAAAGTAGCTTGCTAGAAGGAACACCTAACACACACTTCTTCGGGTTCAGCTTTAAGTTGATCTTGCGCAAATTAGCAAAGATTTCTTCCAAGTCCTGAATGAGGGTTGATTTGTCCTTGGTCTTGACCACAATATCATCCATGTAAGCTTCAATGTTTCTGTGCAGCTGAGACTCAAAGCCAGTCTTTACTACCCTTGCAAAAGTGGATCTGATGCTCTTCAACCCGAAGGGCATCGGTACAAAGCAGTACGTGCCAGATAGGGTTATGAACGCGATATTCTCTTCATCTTCCTTGGACATGAAGATCTGGTGGTATCTAGAGTAGGCATCTAGAAAAGAAAGCAGGTCACACCCGGAGGTGGAATCCACAATCTAGTCGATGCGCGACAAGGGAAATGGGTCCTTCGGGCATGCCTTGTTCAGGTCCGTAAAATCTATGCACGGTCTCCATTTCCCATTAGCCTTGCATACCACCACAGGATTTGCTAACCACGTTGGATGCAGTACTCCTCTGACCAGACTAGCTACCTCAAGTTTCTTGATCTCCTAGGCAATGAACTGCTGCCGCCCCAAGGCTTGCTTCCGGACCTTCTGCTTGACGGGTCAGGCATGTGGACAGACAACAAGGTGGTGCTCGATTACCTCCATGGGAACACTGGGGATATCAGATGGTTGCCAGGCAAACACATTGACATTTCCTGGCAGGAAGGCAATGAGCGCGCTTTCCTATTTGTCATCGAGGGTGGCACTAATAGTGAAGATACCATCAGTGCCAGCCAGCCCTTATGGGACCTTTTTCACAGCAAGTGCAGCAACCTTGGGCCTCTTGCTATTGGAACTCTCCAGCAAGTCATCAACAGGCACAATGCACTCTGTAGAGGTACGCTTCCCAGATTCCTTGTTGGCATCCTTGTTAGCCTTCTTCTTTCCTTTACTTTCCTTGGTGGGAATAGTAGCTTCAGCGGCCTCTGCTGCGACTGCCTCCCGGTACATCTTATCCACGCAAATGATTGCGTCCTTCTCATCTGATGGAATGGAAATGACGCCTATCGGCCCTGGCATCTTCAAGGTTTTGTAGGCATAGTGGGATGACGCAATGAATTTGGCCACAGCTGGAAGACCAAGGATTCCATTGTACGGTAGGGGGAGGTCGACCACATGAAACACGATCTTCTCTATCTGGTAATTCAACTCTCCCCCAAACTTCACCAGTAGCGTGATCTTCCTGCCAGGGTTGATTCCTTGAAACATTGCAGTAACCCTGAGCTCTTCCTCTGCTATCCAAAGTTCGCTGATGACCTTTGAAGAAATCATATTCATCCCGGCCCCGCTGTCAACCGACATCTTCATGACTTTGAGGTTGCGGATTGTGGGTGACACCAACAACGGCAGGCACCCTACCACAGTGGTGCGGTTAGGGTGATCCTCTTCATCGAAGATGATGGGCATGAGGGACCACTTGAGCGGCCTCCGAGAATCTGCCGGTGGCTCCATGACATTGACTTCATGCACCCACTATTTAAGTTGGAAGTGAGAGGAGTGTAGAGATGCGCCCCCGTCAATGCACAGGGCATCAGTGGCTTTCTGGAATTCCTGCTCGCTGATTTCCTCTTCATCTCCTCCATCACTCTCATCATTGCAATCCCCCTTCTGATGGCCTCTGGCAGGTTTTCCTTGATTCTGAGGAGCCTTGCCGGGGCGGCTTGCTCCGCTGCCTCAGCCCTTCCTGCTAGCGCCAGTCTGACCTTTCTTCTTATCATGCTTCTCATACTCAGCTCTCTACTTGTTGATGAGCTGCTCAACCTGATTACACTCCTGGAGACCGTGGCCCTAGGTCTGATGGATCTTGCAGTACGGCCCATCACCTTTCCTAGCCTTCTCGGTAGCCGCAGCCTCCCGGTAATCAGTGCACGTGGCAACTTCCTTGTTGTGTGCCTCAGTCTTGGCCTTCTTGCCGGTACTAGGTGTGCCCGATCCCTAGACGGTCATCATGGCCTTATCCTTGCACTTTTTATTGGGCTTCTTGTTCTTCTTTTTCTGACTGGTGGCCTCATCATCATCCTCTGAGTAGATGTCAACGCCATCCTCTTCTCCGAGGAGCCGCCTCCCCTCCTCTACCTGAGCACACTTATCCACTTGAGTGTAAAGATCCTTCATAGTCTTGGGCAATCGAACGTTCATCTTGGAACGTATCCGACAATTGTGCACTCTGGACTGGAAGGCAGCTATCACAGCAGCCGGGTGGATGTCTGGAATATTTTTGTGGACTCAGATGAACTGTTGCATGTACTTTTGTATAGTCTCTCCTTCTTTCTGTGGGAGGAGCTGCAAGTCGCTGGGCTGCCCTAGTTCTTGATGGCTGATGGAGTCCTGGATTAGGGGGTCCTCGGACAGCCGGACTATATACTTTGGCCGGACTATTGGACTATGAGGATACAAGATTGAAGACTCCGTCCCGTGTCTGGGTGGGACTCTCCTTTGCGTGGAAGGAAAGCTTGGCAATTCGGATATGTAGATCTCCTCCCTTATAACCGACTCTGTGTACTCCCTGGAGCAGATCGAGAGCTACGCCCCTGGCCATCAAGTTAGGTTTGGAAGCTTGAACTATACTGCCGACATCCGCGGAGACTTAATCTTTGACGGATTCGAGCCCATTTCAGGTGCGCCGCACAGTCACGACGAGCATGACTTAGCCCTGTCGTCGGACGGTGTTCGGTAGATCACACCTGCGGCTACTCCGGCCCTCAATCCGGAGCAGATCGTGCCGTCCGAGGATGGGTGGTTGGACCCCGCCACGGAGGCCGCACACTCAGCGGCGATAGAGTCGAATACTGACTTCACCTCCTATGAGACATGTGTCATCGGACCCTTGGATTCATCCCCAGCCACAGGCTCCGAACCGCTTGCATCCGTGCCTATCGAATCTGATTGGCACCGATCATGGAGTTTACCTCCGCGGATATCTTTCAGCACTCGCCCTTGGGCGACGTGCTAAATTCATTGAGGTCTCTCTCCTTGTCAGGAGACCCTCGGCCGAATTAGGTCCAGGTCGAGTGGGAAGTAGACTACGAAGGAATTCGTTCCCCACCCACCACCCACTTAATAGCCACTGTCGACGACTTAACCGACATGCTTGATTTCGACTCCGAAGACATCGACGGTATGGACGACGATGCAGGAGAGAAACAGGAACCACCGCCCATAGGGCGCTGGACAGCCACTTCATCACACGATATATACATGGTGGATACACCCAAAGAAAACAACAACAAGGAACGGGAGGATGCAGCGAATGATAGTCCCCTCGAGAAGCAACCAAAGCGACGACGTAGCCGCCGCTCCAAATCCCGCCTCAGCAAAAACAACGATAACAACGCAAGAAATAATAATACCCCGGTCGACTCCAAAGGAAACGACGACCACATGGACCCAGCGATGGAGCAGGATGAGCCAGCGGACGGCGAACATAGTACAGAGCCACTGTCCGATCACGGCGACGCCGAGGGTAAAGCTCATTAACCTGTCTTCGGAGAGGAGAACAGTCCGAACAATGATGCACACATCATCTCGGAAAGGCACTTGGAACAAGAGAACCTCCATAGAAGGCTTATCGCCACCGCGAGGATCTAGAAGAAGCAGAAGCAAAGGCTTAAGGCCGTGCAGAATACGCTCAATAGCAGATGGAACAAAGTGCTTGACACTGAAGAAAAGTACGGCGGCAGTCGCCACACAAAGAGCTATCCAAAGCGCAAGCTGCTGCCTGAATTCGACAACGAGGCTTTAGAGCCCATTCAGCCGAAAAATAAAATGGCCGATCAGCCGGATTGACCACCCCGTGGCCGCGAGAGGGCGGCTAACGATGTCGCACACAAGTCAACACACGATTTACGTGAAGACCTACACAAAAAAGCCGGTATGGCCAGGTCCATCTACAGATCTAAGAATCGCGCTCCAGCATAGAATCATGGCCGCCCAAACGACTATACTGACCGAATAACAGCTCGGAATCAAAACCAAACACCACAACCGTCCGAAGAATGCCATGACACATCCAAATACAGGGGTGCTGTGCACCCTCTATGCTTCACTGATGAGGTGCTGGACCATGAATTTGCAGAGGGATTCAAACCCGTGAACATAGAGGCATACGACGGAACAACAGACCCTGGGGTCTGGATTGAGGACTTTATCCTTCACATCCACAAGGCTCGCAAAGATGATCTCCACGCCATCAAATACCCACCCCTCAAGCTGAAAGGACTAGCTCGGCACTGGCTAAAAAGCCTCCCCGAAAACTCAATTAGAAGCTGGGAAGAGCTTGAGGATGCTTTTAGGAAAAAAAATCAAGGGACCTATGTCCGACCTCCGGACGCAGACGATTTAAGTCACATAATTCAACAGCCCAGAGAGTCAGCCCGAAAGCTTTGGAATAGATTTCTCACAAAGAAGAATCAAATCATTGACTGCCCGGATGCCGAAGCCTTAGCGGCTTTCAAGCACATTGTCCAAGGCAAATGGCTCGCCAGACACCTCGGCCAGGAAAAACTGAGGACAATGACAACCCTAACAAGCCTTATGACCCGCTTTTGCGCGGGCAAAGACAGTTGGCTGGCCCGTAGCGGCACAAGCAACCCAGGCACATCCGAAGTCAGGGATGGCAACGGGAAACTTGACGAACTAAAAGCAAGCGTCGAAACAAAGAAGATAGCCCTGACAACATGGGGGTAAATACCGGATTCAGTGGCTCTTGACTCGGTCAACGTAAAAGGCCATTTAAAGGCAGCAGAGATGGACTGTCCAGCCTAAACAAGATTCTCGACAGATTATGTCAAATTCATGGCACCTCCGACAAACCTGCAAATCACACCAACAGAGAATGATGGGTCTTCAAGCAGGCCAGCAAGCTAAACGCCGAACACAAGGGGAGGAAGACACCAAGCGAGGATGAGGATGAGCCTCACCAGCCGAACACTGGGGGATAGAAAAAATTCCCACCAGAGGTCAAAACAGTGACATGATTTACGCAACTCACATACCGAAGAGGAGGTGCCAGCACGCACCCCGAGACGTATACGCGATGGAGCCCGTCACCCTCAAGTTCAACCCTTGGTCGGCCTGCCCGATCACTTTTGATCGCAGGGATCACCTGACTAGTATCCGGCACGGAGGATCGGTTGCCTTGGTGCTAGACCTAATAATTGACGGATACCATCTCACCTGAGTCCTTATGGACGGTGGCAGTAGTCTTAATCTGATATATCAGGACACCGTCCGCAAAATGGGGATAGACCCGACAAGAATCAGCCGAAGCAATACTACCTTTAAAGGAGTAATACCAGGCCCAGAGGCCCGCTGCAAGGGCTCTCTAGTACTAGAGGTTGTATTCGGTTCTCCCGACAACTTCCGAAGCGAAGAATTAACCTTCGACATCGCTCCATTCCGAAGCGGCCATCACGCACTAGTCGGAAGAACGGCCTTCGCTCGTTTTAATGCAGTACCGCATCACGCTCATCTTAAGCTTAAGATGCCCGGTCCATGTGGCATCATCATAGTTAGCGGAAACACAGAGCATTCCTCATGTAGGAAGGAATATGTGGCGGCTCTAGCGGCCAATCATCGAACGGCCTCTCCAACCAGAAGACATGATCGGTCGTCAAGACCGCGGACACGGTTACACAAGTCCCGCGCACCACTAGCTGTAACAGCTCAGATAAACCTGAGATTGGGTCGATAGATATACCCCCATAGGTGGTGCTAGGGGCTTCCCGCATGTAAAAAGGGCTACAGTTCAGCTTGACCCCATTTAAAATTGCATTTTAATGGTTCATTAAGAATAACCAATTTTTTGCACGAAGACTTTCACCTGGGTTTTTTCTCTTTTACAGATGATCATCGTGCTACACCCTTCCAGGATACAGCACAACAGAGACACAGGCGCAGACGTGCCGCAGGGCCCCGCTCAAAGGCTTCTTTTTAGATTAAGACCCTGTGTAAACCTTTTTTACTGTCTCCTGTTGCTTCACTCCCTCTGGATACTCAACACAACCGAAAGGGATGCTGGCGTTATGGGCATTTCATCACGTCAGACTAATGCCAGTACCTGGAAATTCAGGGCTCATTATCAAGGGTGTTACTCAGCCCAGTATATGTTGTAAAGTCCGAATACCTTAGGTAGTGTTCAGCGTCGCGAGTTTGGCCTTATATGCATCAGCTCTGAATCATGTCTTTTGTCAATAGTTGGGTTTGCCCGACTCCCGTGTTTTGGTACCTTATGTTCCGCTCTATCGGCTAAGGTGGCACCGCGAGAACTACTGCGATTGTGCCCTGGTTCATCTGGATGAGCACCTCAGTAGAGAAAGCCGAAAACTGACTGTCATTATAAAGCGCAAGACTGGTCAACCACTCAATGACTCAGCGGAATCTCCACAATTCCTCCGCATTAACGAAGGACCGGTTTCCCGGTCATGTATGTACGTGCACTGTGTTCGGATGAGCGCGGAAGTACCAGGGGCTATATAGTAGCCCCACCATCAAACTCCTATGGCTAAGTGAAAGTGTTAAAGCTATATAGTCCGATTGCCTTGTTCTTCGCGCTGTCTTAATGGACCAAGACGTTTGGTTAATTGTGAATACACGCTTTTCCGAACACCCCCGCATTATGTGTGTGGGGGCTGAAGTTGACGGCTGCAAACTTTCAGGTTATATACATACATAAACGGCCGCACAGGAGGCATCATAATACTTTCAGGCAAAAGTATAAACATAGCCTTTATAATCCAAATAGAATTGTTTTTACAATTGGGATACATGTCACTTGAATATGATACTCTTCGAGCACTGAGCCTCTATTAAATGAGCGCCTTTTAGGACTTCTTCAAAATAGTGCTCAGCCGGGACCTAGCCTACGGCCGGATCCTGGGTTGCAATAGCGGTGGCTTCCATCTCTGCCCAGTATGTCTTAACACGGGCAAGGGCCATCCGCGCACCCTCTATGCACGCTGACCTCTTTACAGCATCGATATGCGGCACAACACCAAGGAATCGTTGCACTAAACCAAAATAACTATTCGGCATTTGTCCCTTCAGCCAAAGATGATCCACGACAGACCTCATGGCAAGTCCGGACAACCTATGGAGCTCGGCCCACTCGGCCATTTGTTCATTTAATAGCAACGGACACGTTGGAGCATTGAACTACGACCAGAACAAATTTTCCACTTCATGATCTTTCTGATCTTTGAAAAACTCAGTCGCATCAGCAGCACTCATTGCCAAGTCCAAATACGCATATGTAGCACTCCATAATTGATCCAGAGGGGCATACTTCGGATCTCCAAACTTCGTCCGCAACAAAAAGGGCTTCCCAGCCTTGATATCTCCGGCCTGACGGAGCTCCTCCTTCGCCGCTCTGATTTCAGAGTGGGTTTCCTTGGCTGCTTCCATGGCTTTCTTCAGGTCAGCCGCTTTTGCTTGGCTTTCCTTTTCAAGAAGCTCATATTGGTCAGCGGCATCTTTCAGCTCAATAACCATCTTGGATATATTATCTTCGCTCTAGTGATGAGCAGCCTGTTCGGCTCTTAAGTCTTCGGCCGCCTTTAGGGCGGCCGCATCACTTCTCCTGGCTTGTTCCTTGGCTCGGGCAAGTTCCGCCCGAAAGGTCTCCACGGCGGTAGCTCCATCTGCAGTCATAGCATATTATAGATACTAGCATCATGCTCCTCTTAATATTTGTTGACCACCCGAAAATACATACCCTGTGCCTCGTCAAACCGCTTGTTCACAAGCGCAATGTCAGCATCTGCCGTGTCAAGTTGTCGCCTCAGTTCGGCAAACTCAGCAGTCCAGCCAGCCACCGGACCCTCAGCCGCCTGCACATGAAAGCAGCGTGATCATTACTTGGGACTATGATCCTCTGTTTGCTGCCTCTGGACAGCAACCAGAGTCTCAGCAGATACTATCTGTATAGAGCACACCTAGCATGTGCGGTACCGTCAAATTTTTTTACATATTACTTTGCATACCTCAAAATATCTTAGCAGGCTCATAAAAGCCTCATGCAACCCACTTTTGGCGGATGAAATCCTCTCAACCACCGTACCCATTAAAGTACGATGCGCCTCTGAGATAGCTGCTTGCTCCAAAAGACCCATCAGTGCGTCCGGTTGTGCATCGGACAATCCCAGACTCTTTTTGTTGCTCTCCTTAGGAGCCGAATACTCCGGACTTCGGGTGGCCGAAGGGTTACCTTTTGGCCTTGGCGGATCAGGAGAAATCCTCTGTGATGACACCTTAGGGTCATCCGCCCCAGGAGGCGGGCAGACAAGGGGAGGCGTTTCGCTCTCCATCATCTCCGGAAGAAGATCCCCCGAAGACGAACTCTGTCCAGAAGGGCTACGAGCTGGGCTGCAAGATATATGTCTCGGTTATTGTCCTCGGAGATAAAACATGATATATTTACCAAAGTACTCTTGTTCACTTACAGCTCGGTGGGGGGCTGGCCCCCTTGCGGGCACTGTGCGGTAAGGACGCCCTCTAGGGCAGGGCCCCCTGGCTAAGGTTTCTGCCCTCATTTTGAAACCTTCGTTTCGAAGTCTTTAGAGGCGGTCCTTTTCCTTCCTTGGGGAGATGGGATTCTAGATTCTTCTCCCCGATTATCCTCCTTCGCGGAGACACTAATTCCCCCGGTTTGGATGAGTAATGCGTGAAGCCCGCTCTCGGCTTCTTTATTCCTCCCTTTTATCTTCCCCTGATGGAACTTGATAAGGTGCACGCTCAAGCATCCTGGCTAGTGCAGGATCCGGTGAGCCTTCTGGAAGGGGTCTGAACACCTGATCATCTCCACCTTTCTTATCCAGTCCTGGCCGAGAGCGATTTTTTCAGAATGATGTTGTGACAAATAAAAACACGACATGTTCGGCCGCAGAATTACTTACGTGGGTATCTAGACGGTTGCAGTTGAGACCCGCTTCCTCGATGGTGTCCGGACACTTGATTCGTGATTCGAAGAACAATCCATACATCTCTTCGAGCGTCACGCCGAAGAATTGCGGAATAGTCCGCGCTCCTTCCGGGTTGAACTCCCACATACAGAGAGATCGACGTTGGCATGGCAGGACCTGACGAACTAGCATAACTTGCATTACCTTGACAAGACTGACATCCCTCTTGAGGAGATCTCGGATGCGACTTTGCAATGTTAGCACGTCATTAACTGGCCCCCAGTCTAGCCCCTTGTTGACCCATGACGCCAGTTGCAGCGGGGGGCCCGAGCAGAAGGCGGGGGCAGCTGCCCACTTCGTACTTCGAGGAGCTTTGATGTAAAACCACTCCCGCTACCATAAGTTGGACACCTCCGGGAAGGAACCCTTTGTCCATAGAGCATCGGCGCCTTTGACTATTATGGCACCTCCGCATTCTGCGTGTCGCCCGTCGATCGTCTTCGGCTTCACATTGAAGATCTTGAGCCATAAGCCGACGTGTGGGGTGATGCGGAGGAAGGCCTCACACACGACGATAAACGACGTGATGTGAAGGATGTAATCTGGAGCTAGATTATGGAAATCGAGCCCGTAATAGGACAAAAGACCTCTAACAAAGGGATCAAGACTAAAGCCTAGCCCTCGGAGGAAGTGGGAAACAAATATGACACTCTCATTGGGTTCAGGAGTGGGGATGACCTGCCCTTGAGCAGGCAGCCTGTGCGACATTACGGTGGTCAGATACCTGGCTTCCCTTAGCTTCTTGATGTCCTCATCTGTGACAGAGGAGGCCATCCACCGACCTTTAAGGTTGGATCCGGACATGGTTGAAGGTCCAAAGCGCTTAGCCTGAGCCTTGGGTGTTGGAACTCGAGGTGGGGGAAGGGAAGGATCGAGCGCGAGAAGAAAAGGACAGGCCTTGGCCCCCTTATAAAAAGGGCGAATACCAAGCGTCCTCCACGTGCCCGTTTGGAACTTGCCTAAAATCGAGGAGTCATACTAACAAGCACGATTGGGTTACCCGCACCCGTATTGATGAGAATCCCGTGATAATGGGAACACGATCTTGGCTTCGACAAGACGTGTGATAACCCACAAGTATAGGGCATCGCAACAGTTTTCGAGGGTAGAGTATTCAACCCAAATTTATTGATTCGACACAAGGGGAGCCAAAGAATATTCTCAAGTATTAGCAGTTGAGTTGTCAATTCAACCACACCTGGAAACTTAATATCTGCAGCAAAGTGTTTAGTAGCAAGGTAATATGATAGTAGTGGTAACGGTAGCAAAAGGTAACAGTAGTAAAAGTAATGTTTTTGGTATTTTGTAGTGATGATAGAAATAGAAACGGAAAAGTAAATAAGCGAAGAACAATATATGGAAAGCTCGTAGGCAATGGATCGGTGATAGAGAATTATGTCAGATGTGGTTCATCATATAACAGTCATAACCTAGGGTGACACAGAACTAGCTCCAATTCATCAATGTAATGCAGGCATGTATTTCGAATATAGTCATATGTGCTTATGGAAAAGAACTTGCGTGATATCTTTTGTCCTACCCTCCCGTGGCAGCGGGGTCCTTACGGAAACTAAGGGATATTAAGGCCTCCTTTTAATAGAGTACGGGAACAAAGCATTAACACATAGTGAATACATGAACTCCTCAAACTACGGTCATCACAGGTAAGTATCCCGATTATTGTCACTTCGGGGTTAACGGATCATAACACATAATAGCTGACTATAGACTTGCAAGATAGGATCAAGAACTCTCATATATTGATGAAAACATAATAGGTTCAGATCTGAAATCATGGTACTCGGGCCCTAGTGACAGGCATTAAGCATAGCAAAGTCATAGCAACATCAATCTCAAAACATAGTGGATACTAGGGATCAAACCCTAACAAAACTAACTCGATTACATGATAAATCTCATCCAACCCATCACCGTCCAGCAAGCCTATGATGGAATTACTCACGCACGGCGGTGAGCATCATGAAATTGGTGATGGAGGATGGTTGATGATGACGATGGCGATGGATTCCCCTCTCCGGAGCCCCGAACGGACTCCAGATCAGCCCTCCCGAGAGGTTTTAGGGCTTGGCGGCGGCTCCGTATCGTAAAACGTGATGAATTCTTGTCTCCAATTTTTTTCTCCCCAAAACACAATATATAGAGTTGGAGTTGGAGTCGGCGAGGCACCATGGGGCCCACGAGGTAGGGGGCGCGCCCTCACCCTCGTGGACAGGTGGTGGGCCCCCTGGCTTCATCTTTTGCATGTATTTTTTATATTTTCCAAAATGTTGCTCCGTGAAGTTTCAGGTCATTCCGAGAACGTTTGTTTCTGCACATAAACAACACCATGGTAATTCTGCTGAAAACATCGTCAGTCCGGGTTAGTTCCATTCAAATCATGCAAGTTAGAGTCCAAAACAAGGGCAAAAGTGTTTGGAAAAGTAGATACGACGGAGACATATCAACTCCCCCAAGATTAAACCTTTGCTTGTCCTCAAGCAATTCAGTTGATAAACTGAAAGTGATAAAAAAAACTTTTACAAACTCTGTTTTCTCTTGTTATTGTAAATATGTAAAGCCAGCATTCAAGTATTCAGCAAAGATTATAACTAACCACATTCACAATAACGCTTAGGTCTTAAGTTTAATCATATCAATGGCATAATCAACTAGCAAGTCATAATAATAAATCTCGGATGACAACACTTTCTCAAAACAATCATAATATGATATAACAATATGGTATCTCACTAGACCTTTTCGAGACCACAAAACATAAATGCAGAGCACCTTTAAACTAGACATTGTAATCCATGGTAAACGAGATCTAGTCAAGTCATACTCAATGTAAACTAACAATAATGAATGCAAATGACAGCGGTGCTCTCCAACCGGTGCTTTTTAATTAGAGGGTGATGACTCGGCATAAAAGTAAATAGATAGGCCCTTCGCAGAGGGAAGCAGGGATTTGTAGAGGTGCCAGATCTCGGTTTTGAAACAGAGGTGAATAATATTTTGAGTGGTATACTTTCATTGTCAACATAACAACCAAGAGATGGCAATATCTTCCATGCTACACACATTATAGGCGGTTCCCAAACTGAATGGTAAATTTTATACTCCCCCTTCCACCAATAGGCATCAATCCATGGCTTGCTTGAAACAACGAGTGCCTCCAACTAACAAGAGTCCCAGGGGGAGTTTTGTTTGCAATTATTTTGATTTAGATTGCATAAAGCATGGGACTGGGCATCCCGGTGACCAGCCATTTATCTCGTGAAGGAGGAGCGGAGTCCACTCCTCTTGAGAATAACCTGCCTAACATGGAAGATACGGACATCCCTAGTTGACACATGAGCTATTCGAGCATACAAAACAGGATATTTATTTGAAGGTTTAGAGTTTGGCACATACAAATTTACTTGGAACGGCAGGTAGATATCGTATATAGGTAGGTATAGTGGACTCATTTGGAATAACTTTGGGGTTTATGGAGTTGGATGCACAAGCAGTATTCCCGCTTAGTACAGGTGAAGGCTAGCAAAAGACTGGGAAGCGACCAGCTAGAGAGCGACAACAATCATTAACATGCATTAAAATTAATCAACATCGAATGCAAGCATGAGTAGGATATAATCCAACATGAACATAAATATCGTGAAGGCTATGTTGATTTTGTTTCAACTACATGCGTAAACATGTGCCAAGTCGAGTCACTTAAATCATTCAAAGGAGGATACCACCCTATCAAACCACATCATAACCATTTTAATAGCATGTTGGAATGCAAGGTAAACCATTATAACTCATAGCTAATCAAGCATGGCATAAGCACTATGATCTCTAGTTGTCATTGCAAACATGTTTATCCATAATCGGCTGAATCAAGAACGATGAACTAATCATATTTACAAAAAAAGAGGCTGAGTTCATACCAGCTTTTCTCATCTCAGTCAGTCCATCATATATCATCATAATTGCCTTTCACTTGCATGACCAAACAATGTGAATAATAATAACAGTGCACGTGCATTGGACTAAGCTAGAATCTGCAAGCATTCAATAAACAGGAGAAGAAAAGGCAATATGGGCTCTTTTGTCAGATCAACAATAATGCATATAAGAGCCACTTCAACAATTTAATTATGGTCTTCTCCTATCGACCCCCGAAAAAAAGAAAAGAAATAAAACTATTTACATGGGAAAGCTCCCAACAAGAAAAAGAAGAACAGGAAATCTTTTTTTGGGTTTTCTTTTTAATTACTACTACAAGCATGGAAAGTAAACTAATTAAAAGCTACAACTAATTTTTTTGGTTTTTCTTAAGGTTTATTGAACACACAAGAAGAAAGCATAAAAAGGAAAATAAGCTAGCATGGATGATAAAATGAAAAAATATGAGCACCGACATCTAGCAATGAGTGTGTGAACATGAATGTAATGTCGGTGGGAAATACGTACTCCCCCAAGCTTAGGCTTTTGGCCTAAGTTGGTCTATGGCCACGGCTGGCCTGGCAGATATCCATAATAATAGTTGGCGTCATAATGCGAAGAAGAAGAAGACTCCGATTGCCACTGGTTGGCAACGTCTCCAGATCCCACTGGTAATTAGACTATCGTGAAGGATCAACTTGTGGTTCCGGCTCTGGCTCCATGGCTGGTGCAGGTTTTCGGTAGGCATGAATAGCCTCTAACGGAACAAGGTACTGGCCTGCAGATAAATCAAACAAAGAAGGAGCAGGCAGGGTAATAGTCTCAGGATGATGTTTATCAAAGAACAATTTGTATTTAAGCTCTCCTTCCCTATTCTTAACAATAAAATCATGTGCCACCATACTTTTATAGTTTAAATAAACACGAGGCATCACTTTTTCTTCCTTCTCATAATGCCTAATAGGTATGTTAAAATGTGCAGCTAGGCGTGAAGCATAGATGCCTCCAAAGATGGGCCCCTTTGTATGGTTCAGACTTAACCGTTTAGCAATAATGCCGCCCATACTAACAGAGTTATCACCGTATAAACCGTGGAGCAAAATAATAATATCAGGGACACTAAGGTTTCCACAGTTTCCGCGACCAATTAAACAACGACTAGCAAATAATGCAAAATAGCGTAAAACAGGAAAATGTATGCTAGTGATTCATGCATCGGAAACCTTCCATGTTTCCCCTACAGTGATAGTATCAATAAACCCCTCCACATCCTCGCGATGTGGTTCCTCTGTCTTGCCCTCGAAAGGGACTAAACATACCCGACAAAAATCATAAAGTGACATCTCCTTATGCTCATCATATAAATAAAACTCCACCATAGGTGGCGAGTTCCTAGAATGGAAATGAAAGTTTTGCACAAAGATATTTGTGAGTAAGAGATACTGATTGCGTTGGTCGTGGAGGAAAGCGGTGAGGCCTGCATTCTTAGCCATTTCATAAAAATCTTCATAAATCCCGCATGCTCTCAAGAAATCATCATAAGGTCATTCACACGACCGAACCTCCGCGGTGCGAGGCAGATTATACTTAGGCTTCGGTGCCTTTTCCTTCGAGCTTCGGCTTGATGAGCCCCTCAAAAGTCTCTTCATCATTTTCTGAAAAATTCTGAAATTTTTAGTAACTTCAAAATAAAAGTAAACCAAACTCAATAATATTGATAGCAACTACTCCTACAAGTGCCTAAAGCCTATATCATGCATCAAAACTACTTTTGACCATATAAATTTGACATGCAAGCTCGAGAACAGGGTCACCTAAGCAGCAAAAATTTGTAATGAATAAAGCACTAGAACAAAAACTAATTGGACCAATGGAGGAGTCACATACCAAGGAACAATCTCCCCAAGAAGTTTTGTGAGAGGTGCTTTGAGCAAGGAGATTGAAAATGGCAGCAAAACGAGCTTGGACTCGGGTTTGAGCTGGTTATTCGTGTTTGGGGGAGGAAGAAGTGTATGGGTGAAAGGATAAGTGGAGGAGGGCCACTGTGGGCCCATGAGGCAGGGGGCACGCCCAGGGGTGTAGGGCGCGCCCTCCACCCTCGTGGGCAGGTGGTTGGCCCCCTGCTGTGTTTTCAGTGCCAAATATTCTCAAATATTCTGGAAAAAAATCATATTTAAATTTCAGGGCATTTGGAGAACTTTTATTTCAGGGTATTTTTATATTGCACGGATAATCAGATAACGGACAGAAAGATATTTTTTATTTTATTTGATATAAATAATAGAAAGTAAAAGTGGGGTACAGAAGGTTGTGCCTTCTAGTTTCATCCATCTCATGATCATCAAAAGGAATCCACTAACAATGTTGATCAAGTCTTGTTAACGAACTCATTCCGAATAACATGGAACCGGAGAAATTTCGAATAACACTATGTTACCTCAATGGGGATATGCACATCCCCAATAATAAGAATATCATATTTCATCTTGACAGTAGGAAGAGGAAATTCAAAACCTCCAAATATAATCGATGGAATTTTTCCAATAGAGTTGATACTATGAACTTGAGGTTGTTTCCTCGGAAAGTGTATCGTATGCTCATTACCATTAACATGAAAAGTGACATTGCCTTTAGTGGAATCAATAACAGCCCCTGCTATATTCAAAAAGGGTCTTCCAAGAATAATAGACATACTATTGTCCTCGGTAATATCAAGAATAACAAAGTCTGTTAAAATAGTAACGTTTGCAACTACAACAGGCACATCCTCACAAATACCGACAGATATAACAGTTGATTTATCAGCCATTTGCAAAGATATTTTAGTAGGTGTCAACTTATTC
Source organism: Triticum urartu (assembly GCF_056163025.1). NCBI lineage: Eukaryota > Viridiplantae > Streptophyta > Magnoliopsida > Poales > Poaceae > Triticum > Triticum urartu. Next base: position 308,838,792 of record NC_141874.1, read on the forward strand.
AAATCAAGTCTACGATATAAAGAGAGAGGCATAACACTAACACCGGCTCCAAGATCACATAAAGCAGTTTTAACATAGTTTCTTTTAATGGAGCATGGTATAGTGGGTACTCCTGGATATCCAAGTTTCTTTGGTATTCCACCCTTAAAATTATAATTAGCAAGCATGGTGGAAAATTCATCTTCCGGTATCTTTCTTTTATTTGTAATAATATCTTTCATGTACTTAGCATAAGGATTGGTTTTGAGCATATCAGTTAATCGCATACGCAAAAAGATAGGTCTAATCATTTCAACAAAGCGCTCAAAATCCTCATCATCCTTTTTCTTGGATGGATTGGGAGGAAAAGCATGGGTTTCTGAACCCAAGGTTCTCTTTCTTTACCATGTTTCCTAGCAACAAAGTCTTTCTTATCATAACGTTGATTCTTTGATTGTGGGTTATCAAGATCAACAGCAGGTTCAATTTCTGTATCATTATCATTACTAGGTTGAGCATCATCATGAAAATTATTATTAACATTATCATTAGTTTCAGGTTCATTACCAGATTGTATTTCAGCATCAGAAAATAGGAATATCATTTGGATTCTCAGGTGTTTCAGTAATAGGTTCACTAGAAGCATGCAAAGTCCTATCATTTTTCTTTTTATTCTTTTTAGATGAACTAGGTGCATCTATATTATTTCTCTGAGAATCTTGCTCAATTCTTTTAGGATGGCCTTCAGGATACAAAGGTTCCTGAGTCATTCTACCACCTCTAGTCATAACTCTTACATAATTACCATTATCCTTACTATTCAATTCATTGAGCAAATCATTTTGAGCCTTAAGTACTTGTTCTACTTGAGTGGTAACCATAGAAGCATGTTTACTAATAAGTTTAAGTTCACCTTTAACATTAGCCATATAATCACCCAAGTGTTCAAGCATATTTGAATTGTATTTCAATTGTCTGCCAAAAAAGAATTAAAATCTTCTTGCTTAGCCATAAATTTATCAAACTCATCTAAGAATGGGCTAGCAAACTTAGTAAATGGGATTTCAGCTTTATCATATCTATAGAGAGAATTTACCTTTACTACCTGTGTCGGGTTATCAATACCATGAGTTTCTTCAATAGGTAAAGGATTAAGATCATACGTTTCTTCAATAGGAGGTAAATTAAGACCATGTATTTTTTCAATAGGAGGTAAATTCTTAACATCTTCAGCTTTAATACCTTTTTCTTTCATAGAGTTCTTTGCCTCTTGCACGTCTTCAGGACTGAGAAATAGAATACCCATCTTCTTCGGAGTTGGTTTAGGAATAGGCTCAAGAACTGGCTCCGGAGGTGTCCAATTATTTTCATTTTTTAACATATTATTCAATAGAATTTCAGCTTCATCCGGTGTTCTTTCCCTGAAAACAGAACCAGCACAACTATCCAGGTAATCTCTGGAGGCATCGGTTAGTCCATTGTAAAAGATATCAAGTATTTCATTTTTCTTAAGAGGATGATCAGGCAAAGCATTAAGTAATTGGAGAAGCCTCCCCCAAGCTTGTGGGAGACTCTCTTCTTCAATTTGCACAAAATTATATATACCCCTTAAAGCAGCTTGTTTCTTATGAGCAGGGAAATATTTAGCAGAGAAGTAATAAATCATATCCTGGGGACTACGCACACAACCAGGATCAAGAGAATTAAACCATATCTTAGCATCACCCTTTAATGAGAACGGAAATATTTTAAGGATATAAAAGTAACGAGTTCTCTCATCTTTAGTGAACAGGGTGGCTATATCATTCAGTTTAGTAAGATGTGCCACAACAGTTTCAGATTCATAACCATGAAAAGGATCATATTCAACCAAAGTAATTATATCAGGATCAACAGAGAATTCGTAATCCTTATCAGTAACACAGATAGGTGAAGTAGCAAAAGCAGGGTCAGGTTTCATTCTAGTATTTAGAGATTGCTTATTCCATTTAGCTAATAACCTTTTGAGTTCATATCTATCTTGGCAAGCTAAAATAGCTAAAGAAGCTTCTTGATCAAAAACATAACCCTTAGGAATAACAAGTGATTCTTCATCATCACTTTCATCAGTATTATCAGATTCAATATTTTCAATCTCTCTAGCCCTAGCAAGTTGTTCATCAAGAAATTCATCAAGTGGCACAGTAGTATCAAGCATAGAAGTAGTTTCATCATAAGTATCATGCATAGTAGAAGTGTCATCATCAATAACATGCAACATATCAGAACGAATAGCAGAAGCAGGTTTAGGTGTCGCAAGCTTACTCAAAACAGAAGGTGAATCAAGTGCAGAGCTAGATGGCAGTTCCTTACCTCCCCTCATAGTTGAGGGATAAATCTTGGTTCTTGGATCTTTCAAGTTCTTCATAATGATAAGCAGATATATATCCCAAGTGACTCAAAGAATAGAGCTATGCTCCCCGGCAACGGCGCCAGAAAATAGTCTTGATAACCCACAAGTATAGGGGATCGCAACAGTTTTCGAGGGTAGAGTATTCAACCCAAATTTATTGATTCGACACAAAGGGAGCCAAAGAATATTCTCAAGTATTAGCAGCTGAGTTGTCAATTCAACCTCACCTGGAAACTTAATATCTGCAGCAAAGTGTTTAGTAGCAAGGTAATATGATAGTGTGGTAACGGTAGCAAAAGGTAACAGTAGTAAAAGTAATGTTTTTGGTATTTTGTAGTGATGATAGCAATAGAAACGGAAAAGTAAATAAGCGAAGAACAATATATGGAAAGGTCGTAGGCAATGGATCGGTGATAGAGAATTATGCCGGATGTGGTTCATCATGTAACAATCATAACCTAGGGTGACACAGAACTTGCTCCAGTTCATCAATGTAATGTAGGCATGTATTCCGAATATAGTCATACGTGCTTATGGAAAAGAACTTGCATGACATCTTTTGTCCTACCCTCCCGTGGCAGCGGGGTCCTTACGGAAACTAAGGGATATTAAGGCCTCCTTTTAATAGAGTACGGGAACAAAGCATTAACACATAGTGAATACATGAACTCCTCAAACTACGGTCATCACAGGTAAGTATCCCGATTATTGTCACTTCGGGGTTAACGGATCATAACACATAATAGCTGACTATAGACTTGCAAGATAGGATCAAGAACTCTCATATATTGATGAAAACATAATAGGTTCAGATCTGAAATCATGGTACTCGGGCCCTAGTGACAGGCATTAAGCATAGCAAAGTCATAGCAACATCAATCTCAAAACATAGTGGATACTAGGGATCAAACCCTAACAAAACTAACTCGATTACATGATAAATCTCATCCAACCCATCACCGTCCAGCAAGCCTACGACGGAATTACTCACGCACGGCGGTGAGCATCATGAAATTGGTGATGGAGGATGGTTTATGATGACGATGGCGATGGATTCCCCTCTCCGGAGCCCCGAACAGACTCCAGATCAGCCCTCCCGAAAGGTTTTAGGGCTTGGCGGTGGCTCCGTATCGTAAAACGCGATGAATTCTTCTTTCTGATTTTTTTCCACGAAACACAATATATATAGTTGGAGTTGGAGTCGGAGAGGCACCAGGGGGCCCACGAGGTAGGGGCGCGCCCTAGGGGTGCAGGCGCGCCCCCACCCTCGTGGACGGGTGGTGAGCCCCCTGGCCTTCATCTTTTGCAGGTATTGTTTATACTTTCCAAAAAGTTGCTCCGTGAAGGTTTAAGGTGATTCTGAGAACATTTGTTTCTGTACATAAATAACACCATGGTAATTCTGCTGAAAACAGCGTCAGTCCGGGTTAGTTCCATTCAAATCATGCAAGTTAGAGTCCAAAACAAGGGCAAAAGTGTTTGGAAAAGTAGATACGATGGAGATGTATCAACGTGCCAATAAAACCGCCTTGCAGCGCGTGTAGTGGCAGGCTGGGAAAAATGGTTCGTAATGACCGGACCACGACAGGATGTCATGTTATGAAAATTTGTTAGCGGATTAGATTTCTGGAATATTGTACTCTCTACGGTGGTATGTGGAATTTGTTTTGCAGAGCCGGACACAATCCTTGTGTTTAAAATCTTCTATGGAGTATTCGGAGAAGGAACCCACCTTGCAATACCGAAGACAATCTGCGCGCCGGACTCATCGTCATTGAAGCCTGGTTCAGGGGCTACTAAGGGAGTCCTGGATTAGGGGGTCCTCGGACAGCTGGACTGTTGGACTATGAGGATACAAGATTGAAGACTTCGTCCCGTGTCCGGGTGGGACTCTCCTTTGCGTGGAAGGCAAGCTTGGAAATTCGGATATGTAGATCTCCTCCCTTGTAACCGACTCTGTGTAACCCTAGCCCCCTCCGTTGTCTATATAAACTGGAGGGTTTAGTCCATAGGACAACAACAATCATAATCATAGGCTAGCTTCTAGGGTTTAGCCTCTACGATCTCGTGGTAGATCAACTCTTGTAATACTCATATCATCAAGATCAATCAAGCAGGAAGTAGGGTATTACCTCCATCGAGAGGGCCCGAACCTGTGTAAGCATTGTGTCCCCCGCCTCTTGTTACCATCAGCCTTAGACGCAAAGGTCGGGACCCCCTACCCGAGATCCGCCGGTTTTGACACTGAAAATGGCCGCCTGTGAAGGCGCCAACGAACTCATGGCACAGGTCAGCCTAGGTCGAAATGGAGTTCTCCGGCAGGTGCATCAGCCAAGACCCCACATTTGTCTTGAGTGCCAAAGGGAAGTAGTTGGCGAACACCTTCTTATCTCTTCCTCTGGCAGCTTGAACAACGATGGTGTAGATGCTCAAGAACTCTACCGGGTTCAGCCTCCCATCATGCTTCTCTAGTATCTCTGGCTTGAACATGCGAGTGGATGGCCAACGGACTTGTCGCAACTCATGGGTGAAGGCAGGGCACCCAGCCTCGAAAGGTAGGTACCCGCCTTCGCCAAGCATGGGCTCGTTGACATTGGGGTCATCGCGCCTATGAGACCGGCGATGGGTGTCGCGGCGTTGCTCGATGGTGATGCACGCGCCTTTCCTTTGCCTGTCCTCCAGGCCTCGCCGCTGGCTTTGGCGCGCTCGAGGGTCGGATGAAGCCATAAAGACATCGTCGGGTTCTTGATCGCATGACCCCCGCGATGGCTACCCTGGAGGGGAATGCACCGTGGGGGTGGCCCCTTCTGCGCGGCCAACAACATGAGCCGTTGTTGTTGCTTGGGGAGGCCGTGTCGGGCCAGCTCACTACAATCCTCCCGCCTTGGCAAAACCAATCAGGCTCTGAATGGTGGCTCTCCACTCATCCATCTGATCAGCTGCCGGTGGAAATCTCAACAGCAGCTAGGCCCGCGCCATGGCCTCTGAAGCGGTGCTTGGAGTGGATGATGATGAAGATCGCAACGTCGCCCGGCTCCTGATGGTGCCGGTAGTGGCTGCACCGTGCTCTCATTGTCATGAGCCAGTCGCTAAGATGGCGTGGTAACGAGGTGGAGGAGCTGGTGGACCAGTGGCTCTGTTTGGTGCACTGGCTGGGTCAGCTCGCTCCGGGGGTGGCGCATGCCCTACAGTCGCGCCCACAGCGGGAGCGGACGAAGGATTGCGGTTCGCCCAGAGTGAGTGCCGCTACTGCGGCTGTGCCCTTCGGCCGGGCGGAGAGGTGCAGACGGAATAATCTCTCCACCCATACCTCGTGGAGTGTGGATGCTGGGATGTTGTTGGTGCTATCCTTCTCCGGTGCCTCGTACTCTCATTTCGGCCACAGGGGAGGTGGTGACGACGCTGCCTACATCGACCACATTGCCCATGGCGTCCACATCCCAGGCATCCCTGTAGCCCCTGTGGCGTCGTTGCTCGCATGCAGCGGGGCCTTTGAGGTGGATAGGTGAGCTGCGGCACGGGGCTTCTTCTTGGGTGCCATGGATGATGGAGCTGTCGATGAAGAAAACGATGATGAAGATGATGCGCTATGTATGCTTCTCGGGTTCATGCAAGCACATCCCCCTACCTGGCGCGCCAAAGATGTCGTGGGAAACCACGACCACCTATGGGGCCATGAGCCCCTTGTGGTTCGGTAGGGGGGATGAGCACATTGCGCAAAGAGCGGAGAGCGTCGCGCAGCACGGCAGAGATCACACGGGCAATTTTACCGAGGTTCGGGCCACCGTGAGGCGTAAAATCCTACTCCAGCTTTGGTGGATTGTGGTGGAAACGCAGCGCTCTAGTCCGGCAGGGTTGCCTCGGGGCGAGGATGGCTACTCCTGTATGAGCGTACAAGGGTAGGAATCCTTTCTATGTTTGCCATGAGCCTCCTTTTATAGATCAAGGGTTCACCACAATGGCAGGTCGGTCATTGTGTACTAATTAGATAGCAAATAGTGCTATCATAGCTAACTCTGTAGATAGGGCAGAGCACATTAAATGCGCAGCTTAGTGTCACATCATGGCCTACCTGGCAAGCCTTGCCAGACTGTTTGGCTACCTTCTCTCCTGCCTGCAAGACACGTCGCTGGACGAGTGTCATTTGGAGGTGATTTCCATAGGAAGTGGCTGCCATGTGGCGGAAAACAGCCACTTAGTCACTTGGGAGCTTGACACCGCACCGATCGATGAGTTGCGTTGCTGTGAGGTGGTGCGGTGGAGCCTTGGCGGGGTAGTTCACCTTCGTAGGGCCTGACGGGACTGTTGAGGCTTGTTTCTGGGGTAAACTTGACCTTGCCAGGCTCACCTGCCCGGGGAGGGAGGTTTTCCCTTAGTGGTGTCTTGCTCCTTTAGCTTGACTTAGTCTTCTTGACTCGCACTCTGATTCCTCAAAGAGCTGATCACTTGTGCTTGGTCTGGTCTTGGATGTTGCAATCATGATCTTAGGCGTGTACACGGTCTGGGCAACAGACCCAGGGTTCGTTGCACAGACACACAAGCTAAGGAATTATTGAATAATGTATGAACGAAAAAGGTATTAAAGCTGAAGATGTTAAAAATTTACCTCCTATTGAAGAAATACATGGACTTGACACCCCACCACTATCGGGGGAAATAAACAAGGGTGTGTATTTTCCCCTGACACGTGCACGGACGATGATATCCACAGGCACGAGAATAAGATTACATCACCAAGGTCAAAATGAGACACAAGGAATTAGTTCTTCGACGGACCAACATGCAGCACAAGAAGGCCAAGACTAACAAGAAGAGCAAGATATTGCTAAGGGCAAAGCCTCCCTTGCCGGGCAAGCGGTCCGGGCAAGGACGGGGTCACGCCGGAAGCAAGGCTTCAGGCTGTCCCGACAGGGCCTGCCGGGACTCACGGAGGCAGAACCACCTCACCATGACACACGTCGTCGATCGGTGCGGTGTCAAGATCCAAAGTGACTAAGCGGCTACTATTGGCCACATGGCGGCCACTTTCTACAGGAGATACCCCCAGGCGACACCCGTCCTGTGATGTGTCGAGCGAGCAGGTGCAAAGCTGGCAAAACAGCCCGGCAAGGCCTGCCGGGCAAGCTACGAAGTGACATTGAGCGGCGCAGTTAATGCGCTCTGTCAGCCTCCATAGTTAGGTATGATAGCACTATTTGATATCTTATCAGTGCATAATGACTAATTTGCCACTATGGTGACCCCTTTGTCTATAAAAGGAGGCCCAAGGCAACCGTAGCAATGGTTAGCGAATCCACCCCCTCACACATTCATACGCGCGTAGCCGTTTTTGCCTAGGGCAACCATGCCGGGCAAAGCGTGTTGCGCTCACCACCATTTTTCCACCATCAATCCACCAAAGCAGGAGTAGGGTTTTACGCCTCACGGCGGCCCGAACATGGGGAAAAACTGCATGTGATCTCTGCCATGTTGTTCCACGCTCCTCTGCTCTTTGTGCAATGTGCCATCCGCCCGCCGAACTAGAAAGGGACTATTGGTCCCATAGGTGTCCGTGGTTTCCCATGACATCTTTGGCACGCCAGGTAGGGGGATCACTTGCGCAGACCTAAAAGCGTGAGCAACGCGTTGCTACGTCTTGAGCATGCGTTGGTTTTCCCTTGAAGAGGAAAGAGTGATGCAGCAAAGTAGCGTATGTATTTCCCTCAGTTTTTGAGAACCAAGGTATCAGTCCAGTAGGAGACTACACGCAAATCGCCTAGTACCTGCACAAACAATCAAGAACCTTGCAACCAAGGCGATATAGGGGTTGTCAATCCCTTCACGGCCACTTGCTAAAGTGAGATCTGATAAAGATAATAAGATAAATATTTGTGGTATTTTTGTTGTATAGATTGGAAAATAAAGATTGCAAAATAAATAGTAAACTAGAATTACAGATCGGAAACTTTTTTATGTAAAGTAGACCTGGGAGCCATAGGTTTCACTAGTGGCTTCTCTCATGATAGCATGTATTACGGTGGGTGGCCAAATTACTGCCGAGCAATTGATAGAAAAGTGCATAGATATGAGAATATCTAGGCATGATCATGAACATGGGCATCACGTCCGTGTCAAGTAGACCGAAACGATTCTGCGTCTACTACTATTACTCCACACATCGACTGCTATCTAGCATGCATCTAGAGTATTAAGTTCATAAGAACAGAGTAACGCATTAGGCAAGATGACATGATGTAGAAGGATAAACTCAAGCAATATGATATAAGCCCCATCTTTTTATCCTCGATGGCAACAATAAAATACGTGCCTTGCGGCCCCTGCTGTCACTGGGAAAGGACCCCACAAGATTGAACCCAAAGCTAAGCACTTCTCCCATTGCAAGAAAGATCAATCTAGTAGGCCAAACTAAACCGATAATTTGAAGAGACTTGCAAAGATATCAAATAATGCATATAAGAATTCAGAGAAGAAACAAATATTGTTCGTAGATAATCTTGATCATAAACCCACAATTCATCGGGTCTCGGCAAACACACCGCAAAAAGTATTACATCGAATAGATCTCGAAGAACATCGAGCAGAACTTTGTATTGAGAACCAAAGAGAGAGAAGAAGCCATCTAGCTAATAACTATGGACCCGAAGGTCTGTGGTAAACTACTCACACATCATCGGATAGGCTATGGTGTTGATGTAGAAGCCCTCCGTGATCGATTCCCCCTCCGGCAGATCGTCGGAAAAGGCCCCAAGATGGGATCTCACGGGTACAGAAGGTTGCGGCAGTGGAAAAGTGGTTTCGTGGTGCCCATGGATGTTTTTAGGGTACATGGGTATATATAGGCGAAAGAAGTACGTCAGTGGAGCTCCATGGGGCCCACGAGGGTGGGGCGCGCCTACCCCCTGGGTGCGCCCCCTGCCTCGTGGAAGCTTTGTGGACTTCCAAACTTGTACTCCAAGTCTCCTCGGTTGCGTTTGTTCCAAGAAAGATCCTTGCGAAGGTTTCATTCCGTTTGATATTCCTTTTCTCCGGAACACTGCAATAGGCAAAAAAAACAGCAATTTGCAATGGGCCTTTGGTTAATAGGTTAGTCCCAAAAATAATATAAAAGTGCACATTAAAGCCCATTAAACATCCAAAATAGATAATATAATAGCATGGAACAATAAAAAATTATAGATACGTTGGAGACGTATCAAGCATCCCCAAGCTTAATTCCTACTCGTCCTCGAGTAAGTAAATGATAAAAACAGAATTTTGATGTGGAATTCTACCTAACATAATTTTCAATGTAATTTTCTTTAATGTGGCATGAATGTTCAAATCCAAAAGATTCAAGACAAAAGTTTAAGATTGACATAAAAATAATAATACTTCAAGCATACTAACCAAGCAATTATGTCTTCTCAAAATAACATAGCCAAAGAAAGCTCATCCCTACAAAATCATATAGTTTGGCCATGCTTCATTTTCGTCGCACAAAGTGCACTCATCAAGAACAACCCCGATGACAAGCCAAGCAATTGTTTCATACTTTAGTATTCTCAAACTTTTTCAACTTTCACGCAATATATGAGCGGGCGCCATGGACATAGCACTATGCATGGGTGGAATAGAATATGATGATGGAGGTTGTGTGGAGAAGACAAAAAAGAGAAAGTCTCACATTGACGCGGCTAATCAACGGGCTATGGCGATGCCCATTAATTGATGTCAATGCAAGGTGTAGGGATTTCCATGCAATGGATGTACTAGAGCTATAAATATATGAAAGCTCAACAAAAGAAACCTAGTGTGCGTGTATCCAACTTGCTTGCTCACGAAGACCTAGGGCATTTTGAGGAAGCCCATCATTGGAATATACAAGCCAAGTTCTATAATGAAAAATTCCCACTAGTATATGAAAGTGACAAAATAAGAGACCCTCTATCATGAAGATCATGGTGCTACTTTGAAGAACAAGTGTGGAAAAAGGATAGTAACATTGTCCCCTCTCTCTTTTTCTCTCATTTTTTCGGTGGGCGTCTTTGGCCTCTTTTTTTATTTGGGCTTCTTTGGCCTCTTTTTTCGTCCGGAGTCTCATCCTGACTTATGGGGGAATCATAGTCTCCATCATCCTTTCCTCACATGGGACAATGCTGGTAAAATAAAAAGCAAAGACTCAATCATACAAGACGCTCCAAGCAAAATACATATCATGTGGTGAATAAAAAAATAGCCTCAAGTAAAGTTACCGATAGACGAAGACGAAAGAGGGGATGCCTTCCGGGGCTTCCCCAAGCTTAGGCTTTTGGTTGTCCTTGAATTTTACCTTGGGGTGCCTTGGGCATCCACAAGCTTAGGCTCTTGCCACTCCTTGTTCCAAAATCCATCAAATCTTTACCCAAAAACTTGAAAACTTCACAACACAAAACTCAACAGAAAATCTCATGAGCTCTGTTAGTATAAGAAAACAAACCACCAGTTTAAGGTACTGTAATTAACTCATTATTTATTTATATTGGTGTAAAACCTACTGTATTCCAACTTCTCCATTGTTCATACCCCCCAATACTAGCCACAGATTCATCAAAACAAGCAAACAACACATGAAAAACAGAATCTGTCAAAAACAGAACAGTGTGTAGCAATCTGGAGGTTTCGAATACTTATGTTACTCCAAAAATTCTGAAAAATTAGGACAACCTAAATAATTTGTGTACTGATCTACTTAAGTTGGAATTGGTACTTTATCTCTCTCTGGTAAAAAATGAAAATTATTCTCGTGAGCACATACTTTCTGTTTTTTCCAGCAAGATCAAACAATAATCACCCAAGAAGATCCTAAAGGCTTTACTTGGAACAAACACTAATTAAAACATAAAAAAACAATCATGAGAGAGGATATATGATTTATTTATTAATAAACAGGAACAAAAAGCAAGGAACAAAAATAAAATTGGGTTGCCTCCCAACAAGTGCTATCATTTAACGCCCCTAGCTAGGCATCAGAACAAGAATAGATCTAGGTATTATCATCTTTGGTAGCAATCCATATGTGGATCTCATAATAGATTCATACGGTAATTTAATTTTCTTTCTAGGAAAGTGTTCCATGCCTTTCCTTAACGGAAATTGGAATCTAAAATTTCCTTCTTTCATGTCAATAATTGCACCAATCGTTTTAAGAAAAAGGTCTACCAAGAATAATAGGACATGTAGGATTGCAATCTATATCATGAACAATGAAATCTACGGGCACATAATTCCTATTTTCAATAATAAGAACATCATTAATCCTTCCCGTAGGTTTCTTAATGGTGGAACCCGCAAGATGCAAATTTAAAGAACAATCATCAAATTCATGGGAACCTAACACATCACGCAAAGTTTTTGGAATCGTGGAAACACTAGCACCCAAATCACATAAAGCATAGCATTCATGATCTTTAATCTTAATTTTAATAGTAGGTTCCCACTCATCATAAAGTTTTATAGGCATAGAAACTTCTAGTTCAAGCTTTTCTTCATAAGATTGCATTAAAGCATCAACGATATGTTTAGTAAAGGCCTTATTTTGATCATAAGCATGAGGGGAATTTAGCACGGATTGCAACAAGGAAATACAATCTATCAAAGAGCAATTATCATAATTAAAATCCTTAAAATCCAAAATAGTGGGTTCATTGCTATGTAAAGTTTTGACCTCTTCAATCCCACTTTTATTAATTCTAGCATCAAGATCTAAAAACTCCGAATCATTGGGATGCCTTTTAACTAAAGTTGACTGATCTCCAGTCCCATCTTTATCAAGATTCATAGTGGAAAACAAAGATTTAATAGGAGACACATCAATCACCTTTAGATCTTCATCATTATCTATTATATAATTAAGACAAGAGGCAAACAAGCTATTACATTGATCCACATAGGTTTAAAATATATGATCCATTGATCTAGAAATTAATGGTTGAGATATAAAGTCTAATAGAAGTTATGAACAACATTAATTACGTACAATCTTTCACGTTGGAGATAATATGTTAAAGCGTAAAGAACAGGGAAAAGAAAATATTAGTTGGTCAGGACAATAGTAAATAAAGGAGCTGTATGGTTCGGATAAAAAAGGAATAATTCCGGCGCCTCGCATGTACAGCCTGTCATGCGTAAAGTTTGTCATCGGAAACATAAAATTGTATACCCTAAATAAGGAGAAAAAAGTGTTCTATCTCAGCCATGACACGCAGAAGCATAGGACATCTACGTACATGCCTCCTGGCACTTGCAGATCAACACTGCCGAGATATATTGGAGTCATGCAAAAATACAAACAGTTCTAAAAAAGGAACAAGAACACTTACAAAAGCTGGTCGCGAGTAGGTGTTTTAAAAAAAAGTCACATACGTATAAAAAGACTTACAAGTGAAGTGAGTCTTTCCAGGAAATCATGCATGCAAGTGATCTAATATATACAGTTCCTAAAAAATGAATTGGTGATAAACGATGCTGAGATATATTAGAGTCATGCAAACAAGAATTCAACCCATACAAAGCCACTAAATTTATCATTTTAAGTTAGAATCTATAATGATGCAGTTCATCACAGACGATGAACGTTTCGAGTCGAATCAACTGCGTTATGTAAACTTCTTAAATATATTATATTTTTATGAAATTTGGTATAAGAAAGAAAGCAACTTAATTTACATGGGACACACATATATGAAGCTAAGTTACGGAAGATATTCCAGCAAAATAAACACTCGGAATATATTATATGCGAAGTCTATGGACATATATTATATATCTAATATATTGTATCATTAAAACAAGGAGAAAATAAATCACAATATTACTTTCATCGTCAATCTTCATAATTTGATAATTTCAATGCTCGGAATAATATGTAGGTTGTTAAATCATGAGGGAAAGAAAATATGACTCTGATAAAACAATAGTTAATAAGGGAGCAGTACGGGTCATTCAAAAAATAGCAATCCCGGCTACCTTGCATGTAGGAGCAGTACGGGTTGGTTAAAAATATGAGTCGGATCAAAACAACATTTGATAAAAGAGCAGTATACTGGGCCGTTAGAAAAGTAGCAATTCATGCATGACATCATCATAATCAAACCGAATTACAACCATGTGTACATCCATTCATCATATGAATATGATAGAACATGATGCAACAAAATTGAAACTTGCAATCTATTGCTAGTTACAACTTACAAATGATTAAATCGAGATACATGGATTATCGATGGTGTCATTGATGTACTAGAGGATAGTGGTACATTGCTAATTTAAAAACAGAATTCGATAATTAAGGAGGAAGCTAATACACATAAAAACAGAAGAGATGAACTATATATGATAAGGAAGTGATTAAAATTCTCCATCATTTGTTTCTTCATGTATATAGATGAATACATCACGTTAGCAAAGTTGATTTTTGTACATATACTATGAAGTACACAAATAGTTGAATTTTGGAATCGGTATATGCAAGAATTATAAGCTCGCACAAGTCCATTTACGAATTTTGAAATAACAATTACGTTAAAAGGTAAATATTTTATTTGCTTGAGGCATTCTCCATATGAAATTTCTAAATAGCTTGATTTAAAATACAATTTCAGCATGCAATATATGTATAGTAATCAGACAAATAATAGTTGCCCATGTCTATCATCATGCTTCGGTTTCTTAAAAATGGATAAATGCATAGAGATAAGGTTGGAGTAGCGATTGAGTATACATACAAGAATCACTTAGTACATGATATAGATAACAATGGGTGATTAAAAACAATGAAAATATAAGATGTGTGCAGCCAGCAAGTGTATTAATTGCAATCGGGAACACAATAAAATGCAAATAAATAAATAATCATGACAACATGTAGCTAATCTAGTCGCGCAAATGTGCGGGTCACACCACTAGTTATCATGAAAACTAGAAGAACACGCTTTCACAAAGCAATCTTTTTTTGCACGCATCCTAGCGGTTCTTTCTTTGCACTCATCAATGGAATTTTTCATGGCTTTGAGAGACTCATTGATATCATGCTTAGGTGGAATAGATCTAAGTTTTAAAGAATCAACATCAAGAGAAATTCTATCCATGTTCCTAGCCAACTCAACAATCTTAGGCAATTTTCTTCAAGCAAAGCATTGAACTTATTTTCCGAATTCATAAATTCTTTAACACTAGTCTAAAAATCGGAGGGCATATTATTAAAATTTCCATAAGATTTGTTGTAGGAATTACCATAATTATTAGAGTAATTACTAGGGAACAACCTAGAATTAAAGTTTCCACTATACGCGTTATTACCAAAGTTGTTCCTACCAACAAAATTCACATCCAAAGATACATTATTATTCTCAATCAAAGTGGACAAAGGCATATCATTAGGATCAGAAGAAACACTCTTATTAGTAAACGATTTTGATAAGTTCATCCATCTTTCCACTCAAAACATTAATCTATTCTATCGCATGAACCTTTTTACTAGATCTTTCGGTATGCCATTGAGAATAATTAACCATAATATTATCTAGGAGTTTAGTAGCTTCTCCTAAAGTGATTTCCATAAAAGTGCCTCCCACGGCCGAATCTAAAAGATTTCTAGAAGCAAAATTCAATCCAACATAATTTTTTTGTATAATCATCCATAAATTCAAACCATGTGTATGGCAATTACGTATCATTAATTTGAACATCTCCCAAGCTTTTGCAACATGTTCATCATAAAGTTTCTTAAAATTCATAATACCGTTTCTAAGAGAGATGATCTTAGCAGGAGGACAATACTTAGAGATAAAAGCATCTTTGCACTTATTCCATGAATCAATGTTATTTTTAGGGAAAGAAGAGAACCAAGTTTTAGCACAAACTCTAAGCGAAAACGGAAATAGCTTCAATTTCACAATATCATTATCCACATCTTTCTTCTTTTGCATATTGCACAAATCAACAACGTTGTTTAGATGGGTAGCGGCATCTTCACTAGGATGGCCACAAAATTGATCTTTCATGACAAGATTCAACAAAGCAGCATTAATTTCAGAAGATTCAGCATCGGTAATAGGAGAAATCGGTGTGCTAATAAAATCATTGTTGTTGGTATTGGAAAAGTCATATAATTTAGTATTATCTTGAGACATCATGACAAACAATCAATCCAATACACAAACACACAAGAAGCAAGCGAAAAGAGACGAACGAAAAAGGGCGACTAAAACGGCAAAGGTGAAGTGGGGGAGAGGAAAACGAGAGGCAAATGGAAAATAATGTAATGCGAGGGATAAGAGTTTGTGATGGGTACTTGGTATTTCTTGACTTGAGTGTAGATCTCCCTGGCAACGACGCCATAAATCCTTCTTGCTACCTCTTTAGCATGCGTTGGTTTTCCCTTGAAGAGGAAAGGGTGACGCAGCAAAGTAGTGTAAGTATTCCCCTCAGTTTTTGAGAACCAAGGTATCAATCCAGTAACAGACTACATGCAAATCGCCTAGTACCTGCACAAACAATCAAGACCCTTGCAACCAACACGATAAAGGGGTTGTCAATCCCTTCACGGCCACTTGCAAAAGTGAGATTTGATAAAGATAATAAGATAAATATTTTTGGAATTTTTGTTGTACTGATTGGAAAATAAAGATTGCAAAATAAATAGTAAACTAGAATTATAGATCGGAAACTTATATGATGTAAAGTAGACCCGGGGGCCATAGGTTTCACTAGTGGCTTCTCTCATGATAGCATGTATTATGGTGGGTGAACAAATTACTACCGAGCAATTGATAGAAAAGAGCATAGTTATGAGAATATCTAGGCATGATCATGAACATAGGCATCACGTCCGTGTCAAGTAGACCGAAACGATTCTGCATCTACTACTATTACTCCACACATCGACCGCTATCCAGCATGCATCTAGAGTATTAAGTTCATAAGAACAAAGTAACACATTAGGCAAGATGACATGATGTAGAGGGATAAACTCAAGCAATATGATATAAACCCCATCTTTTTATCCTCGATGGCAACAATACAATACATGCCTTGCTGCCCCTGCTGTCACTTGGAAAGGACACCGCAAGATTGAACCCAAACCCAAGCACTTCTCCCATTGCAAGAAAGATCAATTTAGTAAGCCAAACTAAACCGATAATTCGAAAAGACTTGCAAAGATATCAAATCATGCATATAAGAATTCAGAGAAGAACCAAATATTGTTCATATATAATCTTGATCATAAACCCACAATTCATCGGATCTCGGCAAATACACCGCAAAAAGTATTATATCGAATAGATCTCCAAGAACATCAAGGAGAACTTTGTATTGAGAACCAAAGAGAGAGAAGAAGCCATCTAGCTAATAACAATGGACCCGAAGGTCTGTGGTAAACTACTCAAACATCATCGGAGGGGCTGTGGTGTTGATGTAGAAGCCCTCCATGATTGAATCCCCCTCCGGCAGATCGCCGGAAAAGGGCCCAAGATGGGATCTCACGGGTATAGAAGGTCATGGCGGTGGAAAAGTGGTTTCGTGGCTCCCCTGGATGTTTTTAGGGTACATCGGTATATATAGGTGAAAGAAGTACGTCGGTGGAGCTCCATGGGGCCCACGAGGGTGGGGGCGCGCCTACCCCCCTGGGCACGCCCCTTGCCTCATGGAAGCTTCGCGGACTTCTAGACTTGTACTTCAAGTCTCCAGGGTTGCGTTTGTTCCAAAAAAGATCCTCATGAAGGTTTCATTACGTTTGTATTCCATTTGATATTCTTTTTCTACGAAACACTGAAATAGGCAAAAAAACAACAATTTGCACTGGGCCTTTGGTTAATACGTTAGTCCCAAAAATAATATAAAAGTGCATATTAAAGCCCATTAAGCATCCAATACAGGTAATATAATAGCATGGAACAATAAAAAAATTGTAGATACGTTTGAGGCGTATCACGCGTCATATCCAAGGCAGCACAGCCAAAGATTTCGGCGTCAGTGGCGCCCGCAGAGATACGAAGACAGAGCGGGGGAGCGGGGCCATCCCCACACCCGCTTTATTCGTCATCTCGCACCGTCGTAGCTGCAGCCACGGTGAAGATCATTGCCGGCGGTGGTATGCTCCTCCCGACGGCCCATGCAGCGTGACCGCAAGATTGAACCCAAAGCTAAGCACTTCTCCCATTGCAAGAAAAATCAATCTAGTAGGCCAAACTAAACTGATAATTCGAAGAGACTTGCAAAGATATCAAATCATGCATATAAGAATTCAGAGAAGAACGAAATATTGTTCATAGATAATCTTGATCATAAACCCACAATTCATCGGATCTCGGCAAACACACCACAAAAAGTATTACATCGAATAGATCTCCAAGAACATTGAGGAGAACTTTGTATTGAGCACCAAAGAGAGGGAAGAAGCCATGTAGCTAATAACTATGGACTCGAAGGTCTGTGGTAAATTACTCACACATCATCGGAGAGGCTACGGTGTTGATGTAGAAGCCCTCCATGATCGAACACCCTCTAGCAGATCGCCGGAAAAGGCCCCAAGATGGGATCTCATGGGTACAGAAGGTTGCGGCGGTGGAAAACTGGTTTCATGGCTCCCCTCGATGTTTTTAGGGTACATGGGTATATATAGGCGAAAGAAGTACGTTGGTGGAGCTCCGTGGGGCCCACGAGGGTGGGGGGCGCGCCTACACCCCCTAGGCGCGCCCCTTCCTCATGGAAGCTTCACGGACTTCCAGACTTGTGCTCCAAGTCTCCTGGGTTTCGTTTGTTCCAAGAAAGATCCTCGCGAAGGTTTCATTCCGTTTGGATTCCGTTTGATATTCCTTTTGTGCGAATACCTGAAATAGGCAAAAAACAACAATTTGCACTGGGCCTTTGGTTAATAGGTTAGTCCCAAAAATAATATAAAAGTGCATATTAAACCCATTAAACATCCAAAACAAATAATATAATAGCACGGAACAATCAAAAATTATAGATACGCTCGAGACGTATTATGCGTCATATCCATGGCAGCACAGGCAAACCTTTCGGTGTCAGTGGCGCCTGGGGAGATACGAAGACAGAGCGGGGGAGCGGGGCCGTCCCCACACCCGCTTTATTCGTCATCTCGCTCCGCCGTAGCCGCAGCCACGGTGAAGATCATTGCCGGCGGTGGTATGCTCCTCCCGATGGCCCATGCACCATGACCACTGCTCAGCCGCCGTTCGGGGAGAAGAGACAAGGCGCGCGGGCATGATGTCCCACTTTTCCATCTCTCTCCTTTGTCGGCAATCGAGTTTCTTTAGCACTGGCATCACCAATGTCGATGAGTACTGCACAATACTTGGTTCAGCATTTACCCTGTTTAGGGAAATCCTGAGTAAAATGCCGGTACAAATCCATTGATCGATGCCCCGGCAAGTACACCCCGGCAAGGCCGTCTTCACTGGCGTGGTCCATGCGACAACCATTGCCGGATTGTTCGAAAGAGGAGGAGGGGAGAAAGAGGGACCGAGAAAGCCCGACACCGTGTTCCACCGCCCGCCAGGCACGCGTGACGCGTATTGGTCCCTGTCGGGAACCAAAGAGTTATTCGCCTAGCTTCTGTCTTCTGAATATCGCGAGCATGCCAGATGCATGCCTCTGGAAGAGATGGGAAGGAAGGAGGACAAAAGCTAAGTCCACACAACCATTTCCTCTTGATGCATCTTACATTATGCATTCGTTGATCCCTTGGCTTTAGTGAGTGTCCGTACTATGAAATCCTTCATGCGATGGTACCTTGGCTAGTTATTTGTCTGCACCCTCATTCTGTCTAGAGCCTAACTCACAGAATGAGCAGCTGCATCGAGAGCTACCAAGGAAAAACTTCCCAAGGGGCATCCACGCCAAGATGAGTGTTATGGGCCGGACCCTTACAACTCTCGCGGCAATATGATACCGACAAGCAACCAGAACATACATAAGGACCAGTCGTACGAACACAAGCATATATGTTCGGAGGGATAAATGTGCATGTAAGATTAAGCAGAGGACATCAGTTCTGCGCAAGCATTAAACAGTACGATACCTAAGTACAAAGCATACATCATGTTTTGTTACGGGATAGCACGAGAGCGACAATGGCCCATCACTTAGTCTGACGATGGTGTGAGACCATTGGGACGCAGAGTACCTTGGCGGCCTGAGCGGCGGCTTTCTCCTTGGCATCAAAGGTGTCGGCACCAACCGGCAGATTCCTGAACTCGTCATCAAGGTCGAGATCCGGGTGGCGGCAGGAGATGTTGCTCAAGACCATGAGGAGGGCGTCGTGGGCGAGCTTCCGGGACTTGGTCACGAAGCGCTTGGACCTCCCCTCTTCATGGACCTTCAGCTTATCGATCAGCTCGTTGAAGAAAACCCCTAGTTTGATGCTGGGGACATCATGCCTGTCGACTGAGAAAGCTGGCCCATCCATGCCCATCGCTACGGTCGGGGCAGCCAGACGCATGGCGATATCAATCAGGCTCCTGATCCAGAGGTTGACCTGCTCAGAGTGATTCGCCAGCTGGTCTTTTGCATCCTTCCAAAGATGCTGGGCATTCTCCAAATCCCTCGACAACTGCAGTTGGCGGGCTTCATTGGATTCTGCCGCACTTTCCAAGGTGCCGATCCTGGCATTTAGATCCGTGATGGTGCCGTTGGCAGTTTCAAGGCTATGGGTCTTGGAGGAAAGCTGTGATTGCATGTCTGTTAGGAGGGCCTCTGTCTTTTGAGCTTCCTCCTTGAGGGCCTACACCTCCTTAGTGCTCCCGGCAAGCTCCTCGGTCAGCCTAGTCACCTACTGGTCAAGGTTAGCCTTGTCAGCGGATGCAGCAGCAAGATCATCAGTGAGTTTCTTCAATTGGGCAGCAGAATCAGTGGTGAGGGCATCCAAGGAGGCTTTATGATATTCTTCCAACTCCTTGGTGCGTTGATGTACGAGGGCCTCTAGATCATCATGTTTGGCATGGAGGGTAGCTGCAAGCTTCTCCTCTCGGAGGGAGATCTCTTGTTCTCTGGCGTCTAAGCGCGCCTTGCGGTCCGCCAGGCGCGCTTCACGTGCCCTGACATCCTCCCTCATCATCAGGAGCACCTCTTGCTTCCTCATAAGCACCTTGAATTGCTTGTCGTGCCAATCGCCCAGCTCCAAATACTTGTCCTTCAGCTTCTGATCCACCCTGCCAGCGGACTCGCGCCATTCCTTAAACGCCTACCACTTCTGGTCATGCCGGGCCTACATTTCTTTGACACCCGCTACCATGGACTCTAGAGAAGACAAATCCATTGTGACAGCAATTGAATCATCTGCCTCTCCAACCCCTTGATGTAGCGGTGCCAAAATGCGCTGAAGCTCCTCTTCGAGATCCACGCCCATCACCATTGATAGGCCGGGTGCTCCAGTCCTAGGCAACACCAACGCTAGTGCCAGTTGACTCGGGGGGAATGGAGAGATCCCCGTTATGGGCCCAGAAGAGGGAAGGGGATCCATGGTTTGGAGAGGAACCTTCCCCTTGAGCACCACTTCCTCCTCCGGGGCATTCTCCGAGGAATGCTCCACCACCGCCAAGGAATCCTGAGCACCCTTGGCAACAAGGTCCTATTCCTCCGCAGTGGCAACCTTGGTGGCCTCGTCAGTAGCACCTCTCCCTATGCTGGCCACCTCTTCCAGCAATTCTGGCTCTTCAGCCTAGAAGACTGCAGACGAAAGGACAAGCGAATGGTGAAAAGGGGGGAATCTTTAAGATTGCAAGGATACAAAGAAAAACGACATGTACATAAAAGAAGGAAGAAGAACAGAAGTTGAGTACCTAGAGAAGCCTACCGGACAGGGGCCTCAGTTTCCCCAGCAGCATCTGTTGCCAGGTCATGAACTACACCCCCTACAGCGACAGTTGCAGCAGCACTCTGTGCGGTCTCGTCCACAGAAGGTCTCGCCAGGGGTTCTTTGACTAGGGTAGTAGGAGGAACCTGCCTCTCCAGGGGAGATTCATCCTGTGTCGTCTCTCCACCTCCTCCAGCCGAGGAGATAGGGAACTCGCCTCCGTCGTCTCCGGCAAAGGGGACCAGCCCTCCACCTTCAGGCCAGGGGCTGGGCTGGGGGCTCGGTTCGAGATTCTCCATATTTCTCCCCGCCAATCCCAGGTTCTCCACGGTCTTCGGCGACCTGGCACGCCGGAGCCTCTTCGGCCGGTGGATGAGGGTTTGTGTGTCCTCCTCCACCTCCCTGCCGGCGACAACAAAACAAGAGGTCAGTCAGCAAAGATAATCAAATATATTGAGGTTATTTACAAGAAGGGGAATCTCCCTTACTCCTCTTCGATGAGCATGGAGTTCAAATTGAACTCCATGGGAGGCGAGGGTGCCCTGCCTCTCTTATGGGATGGAGGGGCCGAGCTCTCCGGCAGCTCTAACTCCAGCTGAGGTGCTAACGGCTTCGATGAAGACGAGCCCTGTGAAGAGCTCGAGCCAGAATGGGAACTGGAATCAACTTCCACGTTCGCCAATCGCTTGGCGGGGGGAGCTTTGATCCCGGTAAGGCAAGGAGATTGGCGACATGCCACGCCGGTCTTGGTAACTTTGGTGGTGGTCTTCTTCACCCTCTTGGCGGCAGGGGCTGGATTTGGGGCCACCACTCCCCGGTTAGCAGCACGCCTACGGGGACACTGACCCAAAATTGGCTTGGGGGCTTGAGGTCCAGTCATGAGCCAATCCTCCTCGGGCTCCACTACCTCACCAACTTCCTCCTCCTCGTGGAGTTGTGCTGTCGTGGTGGCCAAAGAATTGAGCCCGGAATTCCCGTTCCCGACAGGATCATCCCCGGCAAGATCCTCCCCAGCAGCCTCTTCCATGGCCTGCACCTCGCCACCACCATGAGAGGAACTCTCATCCTCAGCTTTCCCTTTTCCCTTCCCGGCCTTTGCAGCCCTTTCCCTCTCCGTGATGCGGGCAGCCTTGTCCTCCTCACTCCTCCTCCTGATATACGCTACCTCCACGGTGGAGGTGGATTTCTACATACTGGCCTCAACCCTGGTGACCTTCTCCACTAGGGCACTGGACCACTCAAGTTCTTCATCGAGAGTAGGCAGCCACCAATCACCTGCCACTCCATGAGGATTGCAATCTGGCAGCCACTTTCGTATTTGATCTCAGGCAAAATTGACATTCAGAGGAATTACGGTTGCCGAGAGCTTCAACAACTCAAGGTAGCTAAACAGATGGTCACACAACCAGGCGTGGCCATAAATAGACAAGTTGTTGGCCAAACCTGGGAGCAATCTCATTCTGTCCCCAACATCACCATACAACCAGGCAGGTCTGTCCCTCTTCTATAGTGGTGAGATGCGGCGAAGGAGAAAATCTGCCCCCACATGCTCTATGGTCAGCCCGGCAGCCTTCAAGCGGGTGATCATGTTTATTGCGGGGTGAAGCCTATCGTTGGTTAGGACGAATGTGCTCCATTCCTTGCCGCGCTCGACACACACTGTTCGTGCTTCACAGAATTCTGGGGCTTCCTCGTCATGGATCTAACACAAGTCTCCTCTCCACTCATCCCACCTCTCACGATGCTTACTAGGGATATAATCCCAGATCTTCCTCACCACCCGCGGCATCTAGTTGACGTTCCCGAAGCAGTGAGCTTTGTTCTCCACCCACGGGACAAAATAATGCCTGAACATATCTACAGTGGGGACGAGTCCGACAAAATTCTCGCACAAATGAGCAAAAATGTCCATGGAATCCATAAATTTCCATAATCGCCTCGAAGAATTCAGAGAAAGGGGGCAGAGGCCGCAGATAAAATAGGCGTAGAAGAATCGATATGAATTGGACAGATCCTTTTTCCCCTCCGCCAAAACCTTGGGGGCTCCATGCCCTTTTGGGAATTCTCTCCCCCATAGGTACCCGTACCTTACTTTAAGAACCGGGCTGTCCAGATACGACGGGAGGAAGATGACCTTTCCCCTCCGCTTCCTGTCCAGCTCCATCGCCCTCTTGCTTCCCTCGGCAACCACCTCCTTCGCCGCAGCCGTTTTCTTCCCTTTTACTCCAGATTTCTTCCCCATTTCCACAGACGGCAGCGTACGGTAGAGAGAAAGAAGGGGCAGTTGTTTGGCTTGCCAAAGAAGATGATGGGAGGGCAGGACAGGCGACAAGTGAACCGTGTCGCTCCATGTTTTCCTAACTTAAGGGGAAAAGGCATGGAGCAAGGGGGTGACGCTTCAGAAAGTTCCCATTTTACCTTAACTGCAATAGTCCCACAACCCAACGACTCATAGTAATTGCACGAAGTAGACGCTGGATTGACTGGTCATCATGACGGCTGTGCTTCATGCTATCCCGACAGGTCCTGCCGGGACTCACGGAGGCAGAACCACCTCATCACACCACCTCACCACGACGCACATCATCGATCGGTGTGGTGTCAAGCTCCAAGGTGACTAAGCGGCTATTATTTGCCACATGACAACCACTTTCTATAGGAAATACCCCCAGGATACAACCATCATGCGACGTGTCGAGTGAGCAGGTGCGAAGCTGGCAAAATAGCCCAGCAAGGCCTGCCGGGCAAGCTACGATGTGACGTTGAGCGGTGCATTTAATGCGCTCTGTCAGCCTGTAGAGTTAGGTATGATAGCACTGTTTGCTATACAATTAGTGCATAATGACTAACTTGCCACTGTGGTGACCCCTTTGTCTATAAAAGGAGGCCCAAGGCAACCATAGCAAGGGCTAGCAAATTCACCCCCTCACACATTCATACACGCGTAGCTGTTTTCAGCTAAGGCAACCCTGCCGGGCAAAGCGTGTTGCGCTCACCACCATTTTTCCACCATCAATCGACCAAAGCAGGAGTAGGGTTTTACGCCTCGCGGCGGCCCGAACGTGGGTAAATACTGTCTGTGTGATCTCTGTCGTGTTGTTCCATAATCCTCTGCTCTTTGTGCAACGTGCCATCCCCCCGCCAAACCAGCAAGGGACTCTTGGTCCCATAGGTGGCCGTGGTTTCCCGCAACAACCACCACCAGTGGTAGAGGTAAATTCTTTATTAAAGTTTGATGAAGGTGACATCCCTTACAATAAACATCCTAGTCAATGCCTTTATGAATTTGATAACTATATTAGAAAACAAGAGCACCTCAATGCAAATGTTATGAAACAATTGAAATACAACTCTGATACGATTGCTCGCTTGAGTAGCTTGTTATTTAGAATCACTAATGATGTTAGAGGTGTCGGAAAACATGCTTCTATGGTTCAAACTCATTTAGAACAAGTTACTCAATCTCAAAGATAATTGCTTAGTGAAATGAATATTATATAAATGATTTTGCTGTTAGAGTAGCAACTAGAGGAGGCAAAATGACTCAGGAACCACTTTATCCTGAGGGACACCCTAAAAGAATTGAACAAGACTCTCAAAGAATTAATGCTGATGCACCTAGTCCTTCCAAAAGGAAGAAGAAAAAGAAAAATGATAATACTTTGCATACTTGTCGTGAACCTGAAATAGAAAAACCTCCCGAAGATAATAATGATGTCTCTATCTCAGATGCTGAAACTCAATCTGGTAATGAACATTCACCTGGTGACAATGAAAAAGATAATGATGATGTTCATGAAGACACCCAACCTATCAATGATAAATAACTAGATAATGATATTGAGATAGAACCTGCTGTTGATCTTGATAACCCACAACCTAAGAATAAAGATATGATAAAAGAGACTTTGTTGCTAGAAAACATGGTAAAGAAAGAGAGCCATGGGTTCAAAAACCCATGGCCTTTCCACCTAAACCAACCAAGAAAAAAGATGATGAAGAATTTGAACATTTTGCTGAAATGCTTAGGCTAGTCTTTTTGTGTACCCGCTTGACGAATTTTTTAAAGATGGCCTCTTATTCAAAATACATGAAAGACATCATCACTAATAAGATAAAGATACCTGAAGTTGAAATCTCCACCATGCTTGCTAATTATTCTTTTAAGGATGGAGTACCTAAAAAACATGGTGATCTAGGAATACCAACTATACCTTGCTCCATCAAAAGAAATTATGTTAAAACTACTTTGTGTGATTTAGGAGCTGGTGTTAGTGTTATGTCTTTCTCTTTATATAAAAGACTTGACTTGAATAAACTCACACCTATCGAAATATCTTTGCAAATGGCTGACAAATCAACTGCCATATTAATGTCTATTATGCAACTTGTTCTTGTAGACTTGTGTTGGGCCTCCAAGCACAGAGTTTTGTTGGACATTAGCAATTTTCCCTCAAGTGGATGACCTAAGGTTTATTAGTCTGTGGGAGGCAAAGGATGAAGATGGACTCTCTGAAACAACCCTGCAACCAAATAATAAAAAGTCTCTTATGTCCCCAACACACCCAATATAATGGAAAATTGTATAGGTGCACTTGTTCGGCTAAGAGATGGTGATAAAAGTGTAATATGGATGGTAGAAATATATTTTTCATAATTTGAAAATAAAAAAACAGCAATATATCAGTTGGTAAAATGGAGTACAAACGGTATTGCAATGCTTCAAACAAGTCCTATGGTCTGGACTTTCACTAGTGCAATCTCTCAACAATGCTAATATAATTGGATCATATAACCAATCCCTCATGTGAGATGAAGAATCACTCTAAAGTTCTTATCTAGCGGAGAACATAAGAAGAAATTGTTTGTAGGGTACGAAACCACCTTAAAGTTATTCTTTCCGATCAATCTATCCTAGAGTTCGTACTAACATAACACCAAGCTATTCTTTCCGACCGATCTAACGAAGAGATCATACTAAAATAACACCTTATGAGACACATCAACCAACTATAATGTCACCTAGATAATCCAGTGTCACCGTGAGTATTCGTGAGTTGATGATATGACATGCATCAAACAATTTCATATTCATAATACTCAATCCAACACAAAGAACCTCAAAGAGTGCCCCAAGATTTCTATCGGAGAAACAAAGACGAGAACTTGCATCAACCCCTATGCATAGATTACCCCAGTGTCACCTCGGGAATCCGCGAGTTGAGTGCCAAAACACATATCAAGTGAATCAATATGATACCTCATTGTCACCATGGTTATTCATAGCAAGGCATACATAAAGTGTTCTCAAATCCATAACAATATTCAATCTAATAAGAACGAAATCTGAATGGGAAAACTCAATTCACAACAAGATAGAGAGGGGAAAACACCGAATGATGCAACTATATTAGCAAAGCCGGCGATACATCAAGATCGTGACATCTCAAGAACATGAGAGAGAGAGAGATTAAACACATAGCTACTGGTACAAGCTCTCAGCCCCGAGGGTGGGCTACTCCCTCCTCATCATGGTGGCCGCCGGGATGATGAAGATAGCCACCGGTGATGATTTCCCCCCTCCAACAGAGTTCCAGAACATGGTCTAGATTGTTTTTTCATGGATATAGAGGCTTGCGGCAGTGGAACTTCTGTTCTATGGTTATTTTTGATGGTTTCTCTATTTATAGGATTTTTGGCGTCGGTTTCATGCGAAGATGTGCCTCGAGGTGAGCACAACCCACCAGGGCAAGCCGGGTCCCTCAGGCGCGCCGTGGTGTATCTTGGTCACCTGCTTCACCTTCTATGCCCCCATGAAGCTTCGGGGATCCCTTTCGTTCCAAAAAAATCGACAGTCCGGGTTAGTTCCATGCAAATCATACCAAAACCATATAAAATTGTTGTAAACATGGCATGAATACTTCATAAGTTATAGATACGTTGGAGACGTATCACATACCTCTCGGTATTTGTGAGGATGTGCCTGTTATTGTTGCAAATGTCACTATCTTAACAGACTTTGTTCCACTTGAGCTGCCCGAGGACAACAACATGTCGATTATCCTTGCTAGACCCTTTTTGAATACTGCAGGGGCTGTTATTGATTGCAATAAAAGCAAGGTCACTTTTCATATCAATGGTGATGAGCATACAGTGCATTTTCCGAAGAAACAATTCCAAGTCAATGGTATTAATGTTATTGAAAAGTCTCCGACA
The DNA here is from genome assembly GCF_056163025.1 of Triticum urartu. Lineage (NCBI taxonomy): Eukaryota > Viridiplantae > Streptophyta > Magnoliopsida > Poales > Poaceae > Triticum > Triticum urartu. The sequence continues at coordinate 308,866,214 of NC_141874.1, forward strand.
ATTACTATTGGAAGTTTTCAACCCCCTTTACCTACTGCCAAAAAGAAATATGATATACTTATTGTTGGGGATGTGCATATCTCTGCTGAGGTAACTTAGTGTTTTATGAAAGTTCTTTGGTTTCATGCCAACCGAAAGTGGTTATTAATAAGACTTGATCAACCTTATTAATGGATCATTTTTTCGAAGTATGAAGTTGATGAATTAAGTAGGCACAACCTTCTGCTCCCACTTTTTATTTTCTATTTTTCTTACCTAAATAAAATAAAATGCCATGATTAGTCTGTTTTCAGAACATTCCGTGCAATAAAAAAGTGGTCAAAAATAAAAGTGCTCAGAATGCCCTGAAAATTTAATACGATTTTTTTGTGAATATTTCTGAATTTGTAGTATAAATAACATCAAAGGGGGGTGCCCCTGGTGACCACGATACACCAGGGTGCACCAGCAACCCCAGGAGCGCCCTGGTGGGTTGTGGCCCCCACGTGGGTCCCCTCACTTATCTCTTTAGCCCATGTCATCTCCTACCTCCAGAAAAAATCACCATAGCTCTCTCTCGTGTTCTTGCTCTCAAACCCACAAACTTCGATCTCTTTGCTCAAAGCTCTGTTTCCGAAACTATTTGGGGGGATTGCTACTTGTTATGTGACTCCTCCATTGCTCCAGTTAGTTTTTGCTTTAGTGGTTTATATTTTGAATAATTAGCTACTCTTGGTGCTGCTGTAAATGGGCTTACATCTTGAATTCTTAGAGTTCTAAGTAGTTTGAATGCTTGTTATGGCCTCTAGGCATCCATATGAGTAGTTGCTATCAATCTTGTGAAGTTTAGTTGACAAAATAATTGTGGACTAATTTTTTTAGAATTTAATTTATAGGAATAAGATGAGTATTTTCAGAAAGTTTTCCTCCAAGAAGAATACTAAGGTAGTCACCGGGGACTCATCGGACAATGAACTCCATATTCCGAGAATGGCGGAGGTGTGGCCGTGCGAATGGCCACATAATGCGTTCATTGATGAGGCTGGGTTCCATCAAGAGTTTTCCCAATTCATGGCGAATGCCGAGCTGACCGACTTTCTCGCAGATGAGTGTGAGGAGCACCACCTCCTCACTAACCCCTTTGCGCAAAGTTTTCCTTTTCTGAGTTGGAATAATCCCCCTAAAGTGCGATTTAATTCATATGTTGAAACTCATCAGATACCACTCACTGACTTTTGTAACATATTCTTGATTCCCTCTGACGAGCAATTAAGAGAGCCTAGACCTGCAGAGTTTGAGGACTTTTATCGAACTTTGACGTTGGGGGATGAGAGAGGCGTGGCGGGTTTCGCCGTCGTTAGTCTCCAGTTTTCTACTATGAATTACTTTACTTTATTCATTGCAAAGTTTTTAACTGCTAGAGAGAAGGTCGGCACACTCAGCGCCCCTGACTTTGCCATTTTCCGCCGTGCACTACACATTGATCACAACTTTAGCCTAGGGGCTACTATTGCACGTCGTTTGCACCATAATAGAACTAAGGGAAAAATTCATGGTGGTATTTATGCTACTCGCTTAGCGAGTCACTTTAATGTTCAAATATGCCAACATGATTGAGTATCACCAGTTTATTTATACCTTTGATTCATTTCATAACATTTGGTAGAACTTGGTTTTCAGTGTGGAAACCCGTGATATTATCCCATTGCCTACACCTGCTTTGTTTGATTCTATTGCCAGGGGTGGATACATGGTCATGCTAGAGGACATTATCACCTACCGGAATGACCAGGTAGCGGCAGAGCAGGAGCCTCAGGAGTGGGACGCCCAGGTGCCACCACTGAGGGAGTCCTGGATAAGCGGATCCTCGGGCATCCGGGCTATGTGACATGGGCCGGACTGATGGGCCGTGAAGATACATGATAGAAGGTTTTTCCTCGTGTCCGGATGGGACTCTCCGTTGCGTGGATAGCAAGCTTGGCGGCCAGATGTGTAGTTTCCTTTCTCTATAAACCGACTCTGTATAGTCCTAGCCCCCTCCGATGTCTATACAAATCGGAGGGTTTAGTCCGTAGAGGCAATCATAATCATATAGGCTAGACATCTAGGGTTTGGCCATTACGATCTCGAGGTAGATTAACTCTTGTAACCCCTATACTCATCAAAGTCAATCAAGCAGGAATTAGGGTATTACCTCCATTAAAGAGGGCCCGAACCTGGGTAAAACATCGTGTCTCTTGTCTCCTGTTACCTTCGATCCCCAGACGCACAGTTCAGGACCCCCTACCCGAGATCGGACGGTTTTGACACCAACATTGGTGCTTTGATTGAGAGTTCCTCCGTGTCGTCAATAGAAGGATCGATTGCTCGTCTTGTCGTCAATGACAAAATCACCTCTGGAAGGGCCCTAGATCCTAGGAAGATCCTCTAGCTCGGTAGTTTTACCATGGGCGCCTGCTCGGCCGTTAAGCCAAAGCTGGTCCCCCAAACCACCAAAATCATCTCCGCATCAGCCTCAAACACTTCGATAAGATGGATCCAGTAGGTGTTTCACCTTTGAATGAACTGCTAGATCACATCGCCGCCTTGGGGGTCACGACAGACTATGATCGGATCGGGCTTAAGCCCGATCAGAGGGAAATCTAATCCCCGCCGATCACCCATCTAGTTGCGGTTGTGGAGGAGCAAGCCAGGGATAACTCCCCCCCTATGCTAAGAACAAGCTATGCTCGGATTTTCGAGCCCTGCGAGACGGATACCCATCTTCAAGAGGAGACTCCTTGTCCTCTTAACATAGAAGGAGGTGTCGAGCCTGGAAACCTCCAGGATACTCTAGATCCTGGGCTAGTGACCTCAGAAATTCTTAAAAATCCGGATCCCACAGTGGGCCGGGGTTCAGATTTAAACCCGCCCACCCACCACAAGTAATATTCCCCAAGAAATTCCGATCCTCTAGACATATGCGACCTAATGTATGTACGGCAGCATCCTCACAAAAAAGTCCATCACTTTTGGGCAAGATTCCTCCTTGTTAAAAACAAGATCAAAGATTGTTGCGACGACGACGCGATTTTAGTATTTCGTCGCAACTGTACGGACGAGGGTATCTCAATACCCTCAACTGCACTTCGCAGATTTGGCACACATAATACAGAAATATTGCGCCATGGAAAGCGCCTGGAAAGCCCAGACAACTCAGTGGGAACCGCGGCCTTTAAGCCACCCACCGGATGGGAAAAAGAATGCACCCTCACTGGGCACCTGATCACCCTACGAACAAGAAAATTAAGCCCTCAATGGGACACAGAACTATCCTTGATGAATGGCTCGACAAGCCTTGTCGGATACACACGAGTAGAATTCTGAACTAACACACAACCTTCGGGCATATTGGGTGCTCCGGCAGGTAGCCAAGAGCGGTGAGGCTATCCTCACCAATACGACCTCCGAGAAGTACCCTCCGGAGGACGACAACCTCAGTGTCTTTACGGTCTTCGAGACCTTTTGTAACAGCCTAGATTTTGTCCCTTTCCTTTTTCTTTTGATTTAATTGGTTTTTGCTCTGTTTTTCTTTTTGGAGTGGTTTTGTGGCCTTGTCACCTGGGAAATCAGCTTCATTTCCTCTCCCAAGTGGCTCATCATCCTAAAAACCTTGCCAAGATCATGTCACTCCACTTCTTGACCAAACCCTAATTTCTTTTTTAGGGAAGATTCCTTTTCAAATTAAAGGAATAACCCTATCTGCCCTAGGTTGTGAAGCAACCTATATTTCTGTCCGTCCAGAAATCCCCAAATAATTCTTATAAATTGTTTGGGTCATATCTTCGTCAAATATGGCAAAATATTTCATTGGCCATATTTTCCATCATGCTCAATAAATTCATTTCCTATTCTGTCCTAAATGGAACATTGTGAAGCAAGTGCTATTTATATTTGCCCATTTGCTCCAAACTTTTTGGGCATGATATATCATCCAAATAATAGACTTGTGCCAAAATTCAACTTTATTTGCCTAGCCAAACTTCCTCAGTGATATTTCAAAGTTCCTGTCTGAGGGAAGAATTTGTGAAGGAAGTGCTAACTAGGTTTATCCAAATAAGTTGCAATTTTGCACACTTCTTCTTGTGCTCTTATCATTGCTCTCATCCAAAATTCAGCCCCACCCAATCATCTATGTGAGCACAACATCAAATCTTTGATTTTGTCAATATTTTCAGGTTGTGAAGCAAGTATATTTTATATTGCTTCATTTTGCCTAAAAATTTACCAGAGCATTCTCCTACCCAAATAACTTCTCTCCACCAAATTTGGCATCAATTATTAAACCCAATATTTCTTTAGAATTTTTGCAAGATTCTGGATAGAGGGAATAGTTGTGAAGGAAGTGCCATTTTGGTAAAACCAATTGGTATGAAATTTTTATAGCACCTTTATCTGGCCAAATCACTAAGCACTGCCAAGTTTTACCTCAAGTGGTTACTCCATGTGAGTGCATCATCCAAATCTTGATTCTGGACCCATAATGTGAGTTACAAAGCAACTATATTAGTTTGTGGTCCATTAGGCCTCAAAACCTCCAGGATCATAGTCCTTCCTTTGTTAATCACCCCAGACAAACTCTTTGGTGCCAGTGAAATCCCTGTTGATCACCACTGCTCACCCAAGTTTACTGCAGTAAACTTCAGATGGTGATTACCATTTAACAATATCACTTTTCACTGATCTACCACCATAGTTGAGACCACCACTGGATAGACTACACACTAGACAACCCGTTCCAGCTCCTCTCCCCCGCTACATGCTAGTGCACGCGGTGACCACGAAAATGGCATGCCTGTGCACGTGCTCTGTGTGCAGTGGCCGCGTCCAGTGGCTGTTTGCGCTGGACCCCCTCCTCCTCTCGTAATCTTCGCGCGCGTGAGTGTGTTTGGCACATAGCCCGCATCATCCCGTTCCCAGAGACCCCTCTCCCCCTCCGACAGCTTCCTCACCGACGCTCGCCCACGGGAGCACAGTGCCACGACATGTTTTTATGGTGATCGGCTTCTTCCTCTGCTCCCCGGTATCGTCTACCCCTCTGTGAGCTCTGAATCAATAGATCGTCGTGTTCCTGCGCCCTCCCGTGCTCGCTGGCCGTCACCAGAGCCTCGGCCGGACGTGCCCGGTGGCACCCGAGCCCATCCCTCTCGCCCGCCTATATATAGGCCTCCCCCGAGCAGTTCGAGCACACCAGCAGCCTCTCCTCACTTCACTACCCCTCCCCAGCCTGTCAAGCGAGCTCGAGAGGCTCTCCTTGCCTCTGTTGACCGCCATGGCCGTCGCAGCCATCCGCCTAAATTAGCTCGAGTCAGAGCCTCCCCCTCCCTCCTGACCTCACCATAGCCTCACCCAGACCCCAGCGATCCTCCTCGTGTCCTCGCCCCACCACCGGAGCCACCTTGACCGCGTGCCCCAAGATCAACCGCCGCCGCCAAGCTCTCTGTTCCCCGCGCGGTGCCGCTCCTCCTCTCCTCCCCGGTGCTCTTCTCCCCTCTGGATGGATGCGGTGGACCTCTCCATGCTCGCCGGTTGCCTCCCCTTCATCAGCTCATATCTTTTTACCCACAACTCCAAATGAGGTGAATCCAAAGCCCACTTCTTCATTTCGTCGAGCCCGTTCTGATGGAATCATTTTCACCATGTTTTGACATTCTGAAAATTACCATTTTGCCCTTGCCCTTATTCAGCCCCTCCGAGAGAGAACGTTTTTCCGACGATTCTTTCCGCGAGCTTCTCGCACCTCTTGTAGGTGATTTCTTCCACCCCAGGCAAGCCACACCCTCAATTTGCATGATTGCAATGAAGTGACATGGTTTATTTATTTAAACTTGTTTAAAATATTGCTTTAGCTATGTGTGATCTGTTCACGACATTTCCCGGAGTATTGATTTGATCTTGATATTGCCATGATATTGCTTGGAGTTTTAGGCTTATATTTTTGATGATTATGTGGATGACATGTGCCTTTGGATTCTTATTGACTATTAGGATTATTTTCATGATGTTACCTGGTATTATTTTGGAGTATTACTTTGGATGACATGTGCCTTTGAATTCTTAGTGGCTATTAGGATTATTTTCATGATGGTATCTGTTAATTATATTTTGGAGTATTACTTTGGATATCATGCTGCCTTTGGATTATTAGTGGTTAGTATGATTATTTACATGATGCTTGTTGATGTTCTGTTGCTTGGAGTATTATTTTTGGAAATGATGTTTACATGTGGATCTTAGTCGAATAGCGTTATTCTTGTTATTGGAGTAGTAGGATTATTGTTTTCGGATTCATCATGATAGTAGTGATGTGCTACCCTTGGGAGTATTTTGAGGTGATGATATTAGGCTTGGATTACTTGTTGGATTTTGCTATGAATTGGATTATAGTTTGATAGTTGATATCGGAGTATCAGTTATCACAGTTATACTTTTGGGGATAAATTTCGTCATTAAGTTGGTCAGGTGCCACCGAACCGGGCTTTCTCAAGTGCAACCACATTTGCCTTTATGGGAAGGCCCTAATGCGGTCTATTGCCGTGCCTCTCGCCGGTGCCTCCAACTAGGGAAGGTTATTGGCATGCGGTACCCTGGCCCGGTAAGCAGACATAACCTTGTGCGCCCGTTGTTGTTGTTCTACCCGGGTTGTCCCTGTGTGGGACCGTTTATTGTTTTGGCCACGACGATGGCCGTTGTGTCTTTGGTAGACACGGGGACACCCAGGACTAGCCCAGTGGGGAGTGAGTAAGAGTGGCCGGGAGAGTTTCATGGCAGTAGATTGGTTTTGTCGGAACGTCGTTGGTCAACACGAATGGGAGTGCGAGGCCATGGGTTCCGTGGTGTGGGTACACTGCGCTACCTCTGCAGAGTGTACTTAAATCTATCGATAGCCGCGTCCTCGGTCATGGGCATGTGTTCATACTAGGTCACACCGTTCAATCAACACTCACATGATGGAATGACTTATAGGTGATTTATATGTTGATATGTTGAGCAGTACAAATTGGCAGGATGTTGATGATGATGTTGAAGACCAAGTGTTGGTCATGGTAGTGATCGTCGGATGATCATGGTTGAGACCAAGTGTTGGTCGTGGTAGTGATCGCTGGAATGATCACCGTTTGGTTTGGATCACGAGGTGATTGAGATGGTATATTGCTTGGCCGATTAGCCAAGAGTGATATGGTTATGGAGATCCGAGATGGTGATTTGTTAGTATTGTATGAGTTTCATACCATTCTTAGTAGTGGTTTCATCATAATAGTTGTTAATTTAATTAACCTGTTAAATGCTATGTTATTGTCTTGCCTTGATGTTTATGGTTGTTGTGCGCTTGCAAGTACATTCAATGTACTGACCTGGCGTGTCATGCCAGATTGCAGGTGATGCCATGATTGCTTGATGGCTTGTCGATGGTTGCCGTGCATGCGAGCTAGATCGTGTCCCAGCCAGAGTCCCTGCGGAGTGGAGTTCACTACCTTTGTCGTTGTTCCGCTGCTAGAAGTATTCCGCTGCTACGAGTTGTTCTGCTGCTAGCATAGACAAGTGTAGTATTGCACGCGTAGTGTCGCCATGCTGATGTGCTTCTTTGTAACATCAGACCCTTGTACTATTATACTTGTATTAAGAGATGATTTGTTCTATGTCAAGCAGTGCCATTTTCCAGAGACTTCTCCTTGATCTCTGGGCTGGAATACGGGGCGTTCCGGTTTCTTTGAGCCGGGGTGCCACAAGCTTGGTATCAGAGCAGGTCTGGCTGTAGGATGCCCTAGTCAGCATGAGTGGTAGAAACTAGTAGTAATCGGTAGTATAGTGTCTACCTTGTTTGTTGCATTTGGTTGCTGCATTTGTTTGTGCATAACATGCATATAGCCTTATTTTGCTGCTGACGATTTATTTGGTGAGCGGAGATGGCATCGGTTCAGATCCACTACAGCTCAGCCTTTGCATTTCTCCATTTTTCTTTTCTTACTCGTTCTTCGGTGTTTGGCGTCATTTCTGTCCCAGCAGAGTGATGCCAAGTGATCCTGACACGGTTTGCAGAAATGGTGCTCAGGTATCTCGCCGATATCCTCCTTTCAGCCCCGCCTATCATTTCGGTGATGAACATGCTTCTATCCCGAATCGCTCTTTTATTTTGTCGTGTTGGCAACCCTTAATGATCTGAGTTATCAAGAAAGGGCAATGTCAGCAGCCTTAGTTTTCCCCGCTATCCTATTTCTTGGACGAGTATGGATATTTTCCGCCCGCTTGATAATAATGTGGTCGCGACATTCCTGTCCTGCTACATGGTTACCAAGTACGTCCTCGCCTCCAAGCTAGTCCAGGATGCTACCTTGCTAAGCTAGCCCTTGGTGTAGCGTTGTTTACACCAATTTTTCCGCACCTTTATTCGTCCTCGTGCACATCGTCACAGCATGCTAGATCATAGAATCGGAGATCCCACGAGATTTGTGTGCTTAAGTAGGCATGCATATTGTGTGACTAGCAGTAATATGTGACATTGGTTATGTGTGAATTGATTGTTGTTGTGTGCTTTTGTTTAGTTGAGTTTTCTTTTGCTTCTTTCTTTTGGGCCCCGGTGTTACATTATTTTCACCCTATAAAGAGTTGCTCATCAACCGACATCGGATCTGAAGAATCAACAAGGAGTTTAAATATTTGGAAACTCAGCTAAACAGAATGGAATTCTCAGCCAACTGCAGTGAAACGGGGAATATCTGATTTTGAGGCTGATAATCAATTTTGCATTAGTGTGCACTCCTCACCACAGTACTGATAACTGAAGTCTACATCAGTACAAAATACTCACAGCAGTAATAGTCAAGTCGGCAGCAAGACAAGTTAGGTACAAGATCAACGGTATATTTTCAGGTATGGAGCATATACAAAAAATTTCCTCAGCAGTGCATGATGTTTGAAATATATGATCATCCGAAATAAAGTCAGCATGTGATATGCTCAAGGAAGAAAGTCAATCAAATTTTTGCATCCAAATAATTAGCCACAGAATATTATGGACGTGTGTGTGTAGATTGCAGTCTGCATATTAGTATGCAGCTGTGGATGTAAGAAACTCAGTCTTCTTCCACACGTTATCGGAAGAAATTTATGATGCAAGGCTCCTCAATTTTCCTCAGCATAATATGTGAACAATGTCCGGTCCAAGATACCCGGTCTTTCTCAACAAGATACCTCGGTAAAAGCTTCTGACAAGACGGAAATGAATTTTTCTCAACAAGCAAAACAAAGGAGAAGCTTCTCAAGTACGAAACTCATGCTTCTCCTGCACAATACTCATGTCAACCTTCGCGTGTAAGCTATCGAGGCTTGTTCGACACGATACCCAGACAAAAGATTTGAGCAGAAGCTAATGAGCCTTCCTTGGCAAGCTACATAAATGGCTTTTCTCTAAAGTGCAAGGATCAGATTTACAATAATTCTGTCAGAGATACACTGCAGTCAAAGCATATGCCTACCGCAGGGATCTAGTGTTCGGTGGCATATTCTTCTTACACACATGGTGAGCATGCAGATATACCTAAGAAAGGTACAGATCCCACAACCTCACGAGTCAGGCAAAGGAAAATGGGTAGAGATACATATCATGAATTACAAGGATCGACAATATCTGGGGATGACATCACAGAATCCACAGTCTTGACAATGGTCATCAAGGTCATTATTCCCGCACCAGACAAGGTGATATCATGAAACCTTGTCACCTTTTTGTATGATTGGACTCCGCCATGAGCTCTGTACAGCTACAAGCTCCAAACATATGTCATATGTGTGCGGACTCAGGTCAGAAAACAAGCACAAAGGAATAATGCCAACAATATTGCACTAATCACGTCCCTGGTCATACGAAGAATCAAGGACAGGTGTGGCCAAGTTATTCTAGTAAGGTATCCTCACAAAGAAAATCATGACCGTTATAGGGTGAGACTGACAACAAGGGTAAGATGATTTTTGCGCGACCATCAGGGTCCGGATACCCAAATCAGTTAGAGGCCATAATTCCCTATGGATCCACAAAAGCATACCCTCAGAGGCCTACTCTGTTTTACAAGGATCTCATATCCCGCTGACCCACTGGGAATGGTTAATATGGAAAATCCAAATAGGTATACCGACAAAATGAGAAAGTCAAAAGCCGAACAATCGGCTCAAACCCGGTATACTCACCAACGGAATCAAGTACACGGTCAGTCCGTCAGGAAAAAGCAATTGTCCGTCAGCCCATGTCAGGCCAGTCTCAATATGTAAATATGTGAGGAATTACATGGCTATAACTCCATACACCGTTATATTGCTCGTGACAAAAGGCAGTCAGATATTTGGTACATATCACATGCTCGAGCCAAAGGAAATAAATCGGGATGAATCAGTGCCACCTTTGAGCAGTCAGATCCTGTCAGAAGGTGGTCATGTTTAATTCTCAGCATTTACTGAAACCAGAAGGCGTGCATTTATTTGAAGCAACCCCATGACAAAAGTATTCAGGTTTTCATGACAAAAGGAAATTTATGCTCAGATCCATTGGATATCACCACAAGTATGGAGAATCAACGCCAGTAAAAATAAATTGGTATATGAGCAAAGACCTGTCAGGATTTGGGGAAAGGTGAAGCAAACCGCCCTGAGCAAAGATCATCAAATCATCTAAGATTCTTGGGGGAACAATAAATAAAGGAAAAAGGATACCCGAGTTGGACACGGTGTCCTCAAGACATACTTGTTCCCTGAGCAACTAAATCTCAAGGACAATATTTCTTTAAGGGGGTAAGAGTTGTAACAGCCTGGATTTTGGCGCTTTTCTTTTTCTTTTGATTTAATTGGTTTTTGCTCTGTTTTTCTTTTTGGAGTGGTACTGTGGCCTTGTCACCTGGGAAATCAGCTTCATTTCCTCTCCCAAGTGGATCATCATCCTAAAAACCTTGCCAAGATCATGTCACACCACTGCTTCACCAAACCCTAATTTCTTTTCTAGGGAAAATTCATTTTCCTATTAAAGGAATAACCCGATCTGCCCTAGGTTGTGAAGCAACCTATATTTCTATCCATCCAAAAATCATAATTCTTATAAATTGTTTGGGTCATATCTTCATCAAATATGGCAAAATATTTCATTGGCCATATTTTCCATCATGCTCAATAAATTCATTTCCTATTCTGTCCTAAATGGCACATTATGAAGCAAGTGCTATTTATCTTTGCCCATTTGCGCCCAAACCTTTTGGGCATGATATATCATCCATATAACAGACTTGTGCCAAAATTCAACTTTATTTGCCTAGCCAAACTTCCTTAGTGATTTTCAAAGTTCCTGTCTGAGGGAAGCATTTGTGAAGGAAGTGCTAGCTAGGGTAATCCAAATAAGTTGCAATTTTGCACACTTCTTCTTGTGCTCATATCATTGCTCTCCTCCAAAATTCAGCCCACCCAATCATATATGTGAGCATAACATCAAATCTTTGATTCTGTCAATATTTTCAGGTTGTGAAGCAAGTATATTTTATATTGCTTCATTTTGCCTGAAAATTTACCAGAGCATTCTCCTACCCAAATAACTTCTCTCCACCAAATTTGGCATCAATTATTAAACCCAATATTTCTTTAGAATTTTTTCAAGATTCTGGACAGAGGGAATAGCTGTGAAGGAAGTACCATTTTTGATAAAACCAATTGGTATGAAATTTTTACGGCACCTTTATATGGCCAAATCACTAAGCCCTGCCAAGTTTTACCTCAAGTGGTTTCTCCATGTGAGTGCATCATCCAAATCTTGATTCTGGACCCATAATGTGACTTACAAAGCAACTATATTAGTTTGTGCTCCATTAGGCCTCAAAACCTTCTGGATCAAAGTCCTTCCTTACATAATCACCCCAGACAAACTCTTTGGCACCAGTGAAATCCCTGTTGATCACCAGTGCTCAGCCAAGTTTACTGTAGTAAACTTCAGATGGTGATTACCATTTGACCATATCACTTTTCACTGATCTACCACCCTAGTTGAGACCACTGGATAGACTACACACTAGACAAAACGTTCCAGCCCCTCTCCCCTGCTACGTGCCAGTGCACGCGGTGACCACGACATTGGCATGCCTGTGCACACACTCTGTGTGCAGTGGCCGCGTCTAGTGGCTGTTTGCGTTGGAACCCCTCCTCCTCTCGTCGTCTTCACGCGCGTGAGCATATCTGGCAGATAGCATGCGTTGTCGTCGTTCCGCCGGACCCCTCTCCCCCTCGGGCAGCTTCCTCACCGACGCTCACCGACGCTCGCCCACGGGAGCACAGTGCCCCGACATGTTTTAATGGTGCTCGGCTTTTTCCTCTGCTCCCTGGCATCGTCTACCCCTCCGTGAGCTCTGAATGAATAGCTCGTCGTGTTCCTGCGCCCTCCCGTGCTCGCTGGCCGTCGCCAGAGCCTTGGCCGGACATGCCCGGGGGCACCCAAGCCCATCCCTCTCGCCCGCCTATATATAGGCCTCCCCCCGAGCCGTTCGAGCACACCAGCAACCTCTCCTCACTTCGATACCCCTCCCCAGCCTGTCAAGCGAGCTCGAGAGGCTCTCCTCACCTCTGTTGACCGCCATGGCCGCCGCGGCCATCCACCTAAATTAGCTCGAGTCCGAGCCTCCCCTTCCCTCCTGACCTCACCATAGCATCACCAAGACCCCGGCGATCCTCCCCGTGTCCTCGCCCCACCGCCGGAGCCACCTTGGCCGTGTACCCCAAGATCAACCGCCGCCGCCAAGCTCTCTGTTCCCCGCGTGGTGCCGCCCCTCCTCTCGTCCCTAGTGCTCTTCTCCCCTCTGGATGGATGCGGTGGACCTCGCCGTGCTCGCCGGTTGCCTCCCCTTGGCCGGAGCTGATGAGCCCATCGCCGGCCAAGCCCAGCCGCGCCTCTGCCTCACCCCTCTCTGCTTTTGTTGGGCGCAAGCAGAAGAAGCAACGGGAGGAGAGAGAAAGGAGTGGGACCCCTCGTCAGCCGCTCAGCACCGGTCCCGCCACCACCACATCACTTAAGTGGAGGCGGAAACAACAGAGTCCATTTTCCCCGACAGAAAGCGTATTCACTTCTTCTTCGGGTGTAAATGCGTTTTCCTCTCCGGAAAGCGTATTTCCTCAAAACCCGCTTCTGCCTTATACATTCAGGGACTTGTTTGTGATGATATTTTTGCAGAAAGGTCCATGATCTTCATCAGCACATATCTTTTTATTCACAACTCCAAATGAGGTGAATCCGAAGCTCACTTCTTTGTTTTGTCGAGCTCATTCCGATGGAATCATTTTCACCATGTTTTGTCATTCTGAAAATGACCATTTTGCCATTGCCCTTATTCAGCCCCTTCGAGAGAGAACGTTTTTCCGGTTATTCTTTCCGTGAGCTTCTCGCACCTCTTCTCGGTGATTTCTTCCACCCCAGGCAAGCCACACCCTCCAGTTGCATGATTGCAATGCAGGGAGATGGTTTATTCATTTACACTTGTTTAAAATATTGCTTTAGCTATGTGTGATCTGTTCATGGCATTTCCCGGAGTATTGATTTTATCTTGATATTGCCATGATATTGCTTGGAGTTTTAGGCTTATATTTTTGATGATTATGTGGATGACACGTGCCTTTGAATTCTTAGTGGCTATTAGGATTATTTTCATGATGGTATCTGGTATTATTTTGGAGTATTACTTTGGATGACCTGTGCCTTTGGATTCCTAGTGGCTATTAGAATCATTTCCATGATGGTATCTGGTATTAGTTTGGAGTATTACTTTGGATGACATGTGCCTTTGGATTCTTAGTGGCTATTAGGATTATTTTCATGATGTTATCTGTTAATTATATTTTGGAGTATTACTTTGGATATCATGTTGCCTTTGGATTATTAGTGGTTAGTATGATTATTTTCATGATGCTAGTTGATGTTCTATTGCCTGGAGTATTATTTTTGGAAATGATGTTTACATGTGGATCTTAGTCGAATAGCTTTATTCTCGTTATTGGAGTAGTAGGATTATTGTTTTCGGATTCATCATGACAATAGTGATGTGCTACCCTTGGAGTATTTTGAGGTGATGATATTAGGATTGGATTATTTGTTGGATTTTGCTACGACTTGGATTATAGTTTGATAGTTATCGGAGTATCAGTTATCACAGTTATACTTTTGGGGATAAATTCCGACATTAAGTTGGTCAGGTGCCACTGAACTAGGCTTTCTCCAGTGCAACCACATTTTCCTTTATTGGAAGGCCCTAATGCGGTCTATTGCTGTGCCTCTCGCTGGTGCCTCCAACTAGGGAAGGTTATGGGCATGCGGTACCTTGGCCCGGTAAGTAGACATAACCTTGTGCGCCCGTTGTTGTTGTTGTACCCGGGTTGTCCCTTTGTGGGACCGTTTATTGTTTTGGCCATGACGGTGGCCGTTGTGTCTTTGGTAGACACGGGGCCACCCACGACTAGCCTAGTGGGGAGTGAGTCGGAGTGGCCGGGAGAGTGTCATGGCAGTATATCGGTTTTGTCGGAACATCGTTGGTCCACCCGAATGGGAGTGCGAGGCCATGGGTTCCGTGGTGTGGGTACACCGCGCTACCTCTGCAGAGTGTATTTAAATCTATCGATAGCCGCGTCCTTGATCATGGGCATGGGTTTGTACTAGGTCACACCGTTCGATCAACACCCACATGATGGAATGACTTATAGGTGATTTATATGTTGATATGTTGAGCAGTACAAATTGGCAGGATGTTGATGATTATGTTGGAGACCAAGTGTTGGTCATGGTAGTGATCGCCGGAATGATCACCGTTTGGTTTGGATCACGAGGTGATTGAGATGGTATATTGCTTGGCCGGTTAGCCAAGAGTGATATGGTTATGGAGATCTAAGATGGTGATTTGTTATTATTGTATGAGTTTCATACCATGCTTAGTAGTGGTTTCATCATAATAGTTGTTAATTTAATTAACCTGTTAAATGCTATGTTATTGTCTTGCCTTGATGTATATGGTTGTTGTGCGCTTGCAAGTACATTCAATGTACTGACCTGGCGTGTCATGCCAGATTGCAGGTGATGCCATGATTGCTTGATGGCTTGTTGATGGTTGCCGTGCGTGCGATCTAGATCGTGTCCTAGCCAGAATCCTTGCGGAGTGGAGTTCACTACGTTCGTCGTTGTTCCGCTTCTACGAGTTGTTCTACTGCTAGCATAGAGCAAGTGTAGTATTGCACGCGTAGTGTCGCCATGCTGATGTGCTTCTTTGTAACATCAGACCCTTGTACTATTATCCTTGTAATAAGAGCTGAATTGTTCTATGTCAAGCAGGGTCGTATTCCAGAGACTTCTCCTCGATCTGTGGGCTGGAATACGGGGCGTTCCGTTTTCTCTGAGCCGGGGTGCCACACCTTTTCTTCAAATAATCGGCGTAAAAGAGCACTCCGCAACCTCGCCAAAGTCAACCAAGTAGCTGCAGTAAACCCTTGGAACGATACGGTGGTAACTTTCACTATAAACGACGAACCAAGGGCCCGATCAGTCCGCGCACCGACCGCTTTGGTCTTAAATCCAATCGTCATCGGCTTTCGGCTCACTAAAGTACTCATGGACGGCGGCAGCGGGCTGAACCTCATCTACAAGGACACACTCGATAAAATGCAAATAGACAAGAGTCGCATCGAGCAGAGCAGCACAACCTTTCGAGGCATTTTCCCCAGTCGAGAAGCGTGATGCTCGGGGAAAATTAAACTTGATGTGGTATTCAGCACGCCGGAGAACAACAGGTCCAAAGAATTAATCTTCCACGTGGCACATTTCAACAGTGGATATCACGCCCAGCTGGGGAGAGACACATTCACATGCTTTCAAGCCATACCCCAGTACGGGTACATGAAGCTCAAAATGCGCGGGCTTAATAGAGTTATCACAATCACTAGTGATTCAGACGTAGCACTCCACGCCGAAAACAAAACCGCATCCCTGGCCCTCGAGGCATTATCCGAGGCCCTTGCGGCCAAGGAGCTCACCGCTCCACGTTCCACAGTGGATAGAGACAACGTAATCCTCGATGAAAGGCCTACGTCCACTTCTTTCAAGCCAGCAGATGAAATAGTCAAATTCCAAGTTCACGTAATGGATCCTAATAAAACAGCAGCCATTGGACCATGGCTAGATCTGACGGTCGACACCGTGATACGTCTCCATTGTATCTACTTTTCCAAACACTTTTGACATTGTTTTGGACTCTAACTTGCATGATTTGAATGGAACTAACCGGGACTGACGCTGTTTTCAGCAGAATTGCCGTGGTGTTATTTTTGTAAAGAAATAAAAGTTCTCGGAATGACCTGAAAATCAATGGAGAATATTTTTGGAATTAATAAAAAATACTGGCGAAAGAATCAACACCAGGGGGTCCACATCCTGTCCACGAGGGTGCAGGGCGCCCCCCTGGGTTGCGCCCCCTACCTCGTGGGCCCCCTGAGGCTCGATCGACATCAACTCCAACTCTATATATTCATGTTCGGAGAGAAAAAATCAAAGAGAAGGATTCATCACGTTTTACGATACAGAGCCGCTGCCAAGCCCTAATCTCTCTCGGGAGGGCTGATCTGGAGTCCGTTCGGGGCTCCGGAGAGGGGCATCCGTTGTCATCGTCATCATCAACCTTCCTCCGTCACCAATTTCATGATGCTCACCGCCATGCATGAGTAATTCCATCGTAGGCTTGCTGGACGCTGATGGGCTGTTTGAGATTTATCATGTAATTGAGTTAGTTTTGTTAGGGTTTGATCCCTAGTATCAATTATGTTCTAAGATTGAAGTTCCTATGACTTTGCTATGCTTAATGCTTGTCACTAGGGCCCGAGTGCCATGCTTTTAGATATGACACTATTATGTTTTCAAGAATATATGTGAGTTCTTGATCCTATTTTGCAAGTTAATAGTCACCTACTATGTGTCATGATCCGGTAACCCCAAAGTGACAATAATCAGGACCACTCCCGGTGATGACTATAGTTTGAGGAGTTCATGTATTCACTAAGTGTTAATGCTTTGGTCCGGTACTCTATTAAAAGAAGGCCTTAATATCCCTTAGTTTCCAATAGGACCCTGCTGCCACGGGAGGGTAGGACAAAAGATGCCATGCAAGTTCTTTTCCATAAGCACGTATGACTATATTCGGAATACATGCCTACATTACATTGATGAACTGGAGCTAGTTCTGTGTCACCCTATGTTATAACTGTTGCATGAGGAATCACATCCGACATAATTATCCATCAATGATCCATTGCCTATGGGCTTTTCACATATTGATCTTTGCTTAGTTACTTTTCCGTTGCCACTGTTACAATCTCTACAAAACTACTACTGTTACTTTTGCCACCATTACCGCTACTTCCATATTACTTTGCTACTAAATACTTTGCTGTAGATATTAAGTCTTCCAGGTGTGGTTGAATTGACAACTCAACTATTAATACTTGAGAATATTCTTTGGCTCCCCTTGTGTCGAATCAATAAATTTGGGTTCAATACTCTGCCCTCGAAAACTGTCGCGATCCCCTATACTTGTGGGTTATCAAGACTATTTTCTGGCGCCATTGCCGGGGAGCATAGCTCTATTCTTTGAGTCACTTGGGATTTATATCTATTGATAATTATGAGGAACTTGAAAGATGAAAAACATCAAGATTTATCCCTGAACTACGAGGGGAGGTAAGGAACTGTCATCTAGCTCTGCACTTGATTCTCCTTCTGTTTTGAGTAAACTTGCAACACCTACTCCTGCTATTCATTTTGATATGTCGCATGTTATTGATGATGCCACTTCTGCTATGCAAGATGCTTATGGTGAAACTACTTCTATGCTTGATAATACTATGACATTAGGTGAATTTCTTGATGAAAAACTTGCTACTTCACCTTTCTGTATTTCTTATAAGGATTATGATTTCTCTGTCGATCCTGAGATAATTACTTTGGTTGAGTCTGGTCCGTTTTATGGCTATGAATCTGAAACTGTTGTGGCACATCTTACTAAATTAAATGATATAGCCAACCTATTTACTCATGATGAAAAAATTTGTTACTACTATATCCTTAAGTTATTTCCGTTCTCATTAAAGGGTGATGCTAAAACATGGTTTAATTATCTTACTCCTGGTTGTGTGCGTAGCCCCTAGGATATGATTTATTACTTCTCTGCTAAATATTTCCCCGCTTATAAGAAACAAGCTGCCTTAAGGAAAATATATAATTTTGTGCAAATTGAAGAAGAGAGTCTCCCACAAGCTTGGGGGAGGCTTCTCCGATTACTTAATGCTTTGCCTGATCATCCTCTCAAGAAAAATGAAATACTTGATATCTTTTATAATGGACTAACCGATGCTTCCAGAGACCACCTGGATAGTTGTGCTGGTTGTGTTTTCAGGGAAAGAACTGCTGAGCAAGCTGAATTGCTATTGAATAATATATTGAGTAATGATAATGATTGGAAACTTCCTGAACCAACTCCTAAGGCAACTCCAAAGAAAAGGGGTATTCTTTTTCTCAGTCTTGAAGATATGCAAGAAGCAAAGAAATCTATGAAAGAAAAAGGTATTAAAGCTAAAGATGTTAAGAATTTACCACCTATTGAAGAGATACATGGTCTTGATAACCCTACAGAGTTAGTAAAGGTAAATTCTCTCTATAGATTTGGTAAGGGTGAAATATCATCTACTAAGTTTGCTAGCCAATGCTTGGATGAGTTTGATAATTTATTGTTAGACAAGAAGACTTCAATGCTTATGTTGGTAGACAATTGAAACGTAATGCTTATATGATTGAACATTTGAGTGATTATATGTCTAGAGTTAAAGGTGAGCTTAAACTTATTAGTAAACATGCTTCTATGGTTACCACTCAACTAGAACAAGTGCTTAAAGCTCAGAATGATTTGCTCAATGAATTAAATAATAAGAAAAATGATAATGATGTTAGAGTTGTGACTAGAGGGGGTAAAATGACTCAGGAACCTTTGTATCCTGAGGGCCACCCTAAGAGAGTTGAGCAAGATTCTCAGAGAACTAATGTGGATGCACCTAGTCCTTCTAAAAAGAAGAAAAAGAAAAATGATAGGACTATGCATGCTTCTAGTGAACCTGTTGTTGACACACCTGAGAATCCCAATGATATTTCTATTTCTGATGCTGAAACACAATCTGGTAATGAACATGAACCTAGTGATAATGTTAATGATGATGTTCATGTTGATGCTCAACCTAGCAATAACAATGATGTAGAGATTGAACCTACTGTTGATCTTGATAACCCACAATCAAAGAATCAACATTATGATAAGAGAGGCTTCGTTGCTAGGAAGGACGGTAAAGAAAGAGAACCATGGGTTCAGAAACCCATGCCTTTTCCTCCTAAACCATCCAATAAAAAGGATGATGAGGATTTTGAGCGCTTTGCTGAAATGATTAGACCTATCTTTTTGCGTATGCGTTTGACTGATATGCTTAAAATGAATCCTTATGCTATGTACATGAAAGATATTGTTACAAATAAAAGAAAGATATCGGAAGCTAAAATTTGCACCATGTTTGGCAATTATAGTTTTAAAGGTGGAATACCTAAGAAACTAGGAGATCCAGGAGTACCGACTATACCATGCTCCACTACTAGGGAAAACCCTAGTAGTAGCACTTGAAATATGCATAGCAGTAGCGCTGGGTCCAGTGCTACCACTAAGGCGCTACAACAAACTAGTAGCAGTGGCGTTGGAAAGGGAGTGCTACTGCTATACCTAGTTAGCGGTAGCGCTTTCCTTTGGACAGCGCTACTGCTACTTGTAAGTAGCAGTAGTGGTTGTTCTAAAAAGCGTTGCTGCTAAATTTTCCTGTTTATATACAGTACTTCCATCATATGATTTCATGACCATGATTACTTATTATATAACAGTGGGTGAAATGAACATGGAGTAGATTCAAGTGGAGGCAACATGTGGTGCATGTCGAAAGTACTACTCTAATCCAAACTTGATCTAGTTTGGATTAGTAGTACTTTCGATGTGCACCACATGTTGGCTTCACTTGAATCTAATCCAGGTTCATTTCACCTACTATTATATATAATAAGTAATCATGCTCATATAACAACTTAGCATCATGCATCATCGATCATAATAATAAATAACTCATCATTGGTATCATAATAACAAGCCATACTCATCATCATCGATCATACAACTTCTACTCGATACCACATCATCATCATAGGCATCTAACCAATCCTACTTAGTTGTTCTTAGAACATGATCATGAGTATTATTAACTAGGACCTACTACCTTCTCTTAGGTAAAATAGCATAAAACAAGATAGGCCATGACTCTCCCTTATGAAGAATGGAGATTATCATGTCATCAATTCTTTCCTTTCGCACAATGTTGCTTCCAAGTACCTCCTTACGACTGTGCATACATTTTTTCCATTCTTTGATTTTCATGTCTCCAGTTCTTTTAGAAATCCAATATGGATAGGTGAGATTCGTATGATGACCTGGCCATATGTTCAAAATATCAAGGCGACCATTCTGATACATCAGATGAGGCACACAATCATTCAGGATTTTCTGTTGAAAAACATAGTAATAACTTTGTAGTTAGCAATGTAGTTAAGTTTTAAAAGAATTTATGCAAAAGATGCACGGATGTCGTAATACTAAAAAATCTTAACAATGAATCTCCATGGATGTTACCGTAGTTCAACACGTGCACTAGTGGCACGTATTGACCATAATGTGGAGGAGTTTTATAATAGATATTGTAATTCTCAAGACCAGTACAAAATGCGACCAGATGATTTTTCTCCTGATAAGTTAACTCAGAGCCATCGGTGTAGTAGGTTCTGTCTACCATGTTCTGCACATTGTTTGAACAATGAAAATAAGCTGTCAGTGGAAATAAGCTATCAACTATTTTGAAATGAACAATATAAATTAGTTAATAACTATGTTTGAGAAACTCACATAGCGGTAGAATTGGAAGCGTATCAACAAGGACCCAAATGTCCATATTGTCTTGGTCGATGTCAGGATCACCAAGATCCATGGTGACAAGCATACCCTCATAAAAACCATACATCTTGCAAAGTGCTTCCCAATTTTTGCAACCAAAATGGGTTACGCTCTCCGAATTATACAGATTTACTTCAAAATCCACATCATGATGGGTCTTTAGGTGAATTTTCTTTGTTTCGATTTTTCATGGTCTTCAAAACCCATCCTCTCCAAGACATAGTGTCTTGCATGACATGGGATAAGCTACTCAAATTGTAATAGATGAAAATTACACATTGAAATAGTTGAAGTCATGCTATATATATTACGAAAAAACACTTGTCGTCATTGCGTACCGTTTCAACATCGAAGGTCTCCTCGAGCTTAATGCTAAAGCGCCGATCTTCGTCCAGGTGAGGCCTGTCGCACAGACCTCGGTCGTCGTTGCACAAGCTGCACTCCCCCGGGAGACTTTCATCGTCCGATGACGACATTTCCTATGTTCATAATTCAAAGATTAAACTTGTACAATTCAATATATGTACTATAAAAATTAAATTAGATCGTTATTATTCATCACGGGTTGACTATCGGTCTGCCGAGTCTATATGGTGGAGACTCTCCCTCACTGATTCCTCTCTGTCATTTGCGACCGTCGGTGATGGTCGTTACTCCTCCTTCCCCTAGTGCATAACAAAGGTCTAGAACAAGGAGAAGAAGGAGAAACGACCCCCTGGACAACAGTCGGGATTCTTCATCCTCTCTTATATATGGTGGATACACAACCTCATATGCTTTTCGACCATCGGTGATGGTCGTTATTCCTCCTTCCCCTAGTGCATAACAAAGGTCTAACACAAGGAGAAGAAGGAAAAACGGCCCCCACGACAACAGTCGGGCTTCTTCGTCCTCTCCCATATATGGTGGATACACTCCCTCACTGATTTTTCGACCTTTGGTGATGGAGCCTCGACAGACTTAAAGTCAACCCGAAATGTTGTTCAATTATTTTTCGAGAAAATCCAGGCCACTTGATATTTCCCACATATTCTAGCACAAGTCATGCCAGAATTCACGGAAAAATCTGGCATGACCTTTGCTAAAAAAGGACATATCAAGGGCCTGAAATTTTCGGGAATGGAAATTAATCAACACTCTGGCAAAACATAGGCCACTATAGGAGGTGTAAACTGCAAACATGGCCAGCCACTTGGGCAAGCACATATCCTATTTGAGCAACACAAGATATACATGTTTATATCTACATCATATGGGCAAGGACATATCTAAATCGCAAAATAAATTAGTATTCAAATTAGCATTCATTCAATAAGCAAAACTAAATCATCTTTTTCGTCCGTACATCGTTGAATATTATCACTAATAGATCTCGAATAGTATCATTCATATAACATAACTAATATAGCTAAAACCATAGCGAATGATGAGTATCGACACAGGCGATGGACACCCAAAGAGAAGGAACAATCACAAGATCATATATCTAGTGAGATCCCTGAAAAACCTCCCAGGTATTGGAGAACCTGCCCCCCAACGCAACCATGTAGAAACGGACGTGCTCGTCCTCCTAGCTGACACGGTGACGTACCACCTCCGCGGGGTCCTCAAGCCTCCGCACCGTCACTGGCCGACGCGACCGCCACCAAAGAAGGTTCGGGTCAACGACGGGCTGGTTCCTCACCAAGCTGTGCCCCCCGGAAGGTAGCACCTCCCAGTACCAGCCCGGCGGAGCCCAATCTCGGACATGGCCCCTCACCAAGCCGAGGCCTCCTCCGCCGAGTCGGCGACGAGGGTGCGGGATAGGCATCGTCGACGTGGATGCGGGAATAATTGCTTTAACTGAAAAATAACAACAAATGTGACACCTAAAAAACACCTAAACTCTATTAACTACACCTAATTAAAAACCTACATTTTGAACATGATTCGATCATAACTAGGGTTCATACTAGATTATTCTAAGATTAAACACCTAAAATACCTAAATTAAATTAACAACATGGGGTGACTGCTCTCACCTCGATCGAGGTCGGAGGGGGTCGGTGACGGGGACGACTGTGGGGATGATGCAGGGGCTCCTTGATTTCTGCAAAAACAAAACATAAACAAAAAATATTATCGTCATCTTAGGACTTAGTGAAACTCCATAAGCTACATTAAATTATTCTATTCAAATTTACTTATAATTTCCTATTCTATTCAAATTTACTTACTCAAATTTTCCAAAAAATTCCTATTCTATTCAAAATACCTACATTTACTTATTTTTTCAATTTCATATTTTATTCTATTAAAATTTACTTATTCAAAATTTCTAAAAATTTCCTATTCTATTCAAAAGACCTACATTTACTTATTCTTTTCAAATTACTTATTCAAATTTTCTAAAATCAAAATATACTAAAAACCTACATTTACTAAAAACAAAAACCTATTTACAGCAAGGGGGAGGAGGAGGTATGGGAGGAGGCCAGGAGGAGGGGAAGGAGGAGGAGGAGGAGGAGGAGGAGGAGGAGAGAGCAGGAGGGGGAGGAGGAGGGAGGGGGAGTGAGGAGGAGGAGAGAGCAGGAGAGGGAGGAGGGAGGAGGACCGAGGAGGAGGAGGGGGCCGCCGGAGAGGGAGGAGGAGGAGGGGGCCACCGAAGAGGGATGAGGAGGAGGGGGCCGCCGATGGAGAGGGAGGAGGTGGGGCCGCTGGCGCTGGAGAGGGAGGAGGAGGAGGGAGGGATCGACCTTGGGGTGGAGGAGGAGGACGGCGACGGCGATGGAGGCGACAGAGAGGCGACGGAGGAGACAGAGAGTGTGAGGGGGAGAGTGAGAGGACACGCGGGCCGGTTAATTTGGATAAGGGCCCCTGGTGGTAGCGCTTGTCCATAAAAAGCGCTACTGCTAAAATCTGTAGCAATAGCGCTTTCTGAAGAAAAGTGCTATTGCTAAAATCAATAACAGTAGCGCTCTCAGTATAAAAGCGCTACTGCTAACGCTAAGCATGTAATTTTTTTCAAAAATACATTGGTCATCAATGATCTTTTTGTGTAGAATCTAAATTGTCAATAGGAATCTTCTACGGTTTAAGAACGAGCGAAGATTCCTATTGCAGCCACATATCCTACACATAGAGTTCAATGAAGAATAATTGGTTGTGATGGTTTGAGAAGCACCATATTTAAGGTGGTAAAAATTATGTTTGTGGAGCGAGGTGGGACTAAATTTTGGGCTTATTTGGAGCGGACTAGATATATCAGTAGCGCTGGTAAGGAAAAAAGCGTTGTTGCTAAGATCAATAGTAGTAGCGCTTTTTTCCCATGAGCGCTACTAGTATCCCTAGCATACCTGGAACGGTCTGGCAGTTTTAGTAGTAGCGTGTTTTCCATGTCCAGCGCTACTACCATGCCCATAGTAGTAGTGCTTGTAGTGCAATGGCGCTACTACTATGTAGCAGCAGCGTCTACTCTTTTCCAGCGCTACTACTATGCTACTGTGTATAATTATTTTCCTTGTAGTGCTCCATTAAAAGAAACTATGTTAAAATTGCTTTATGTGATCTTGGAGCCGGTGTTAGTGTTATGCCTCTCTCTTTATATCGTTGACTTGATTTGAATAAGTTGACACCTACTGAAATATCTTTGCAAATGGCCAATAAATCAACTGCTATACCTGTCGGTATTTGTGAGGATGTGCCTGGTGTGGTTGCTAACGTTACTATTTTAAAAGACTTTGTTATTCTTGATATTCCTGAGGACGATAGTATGTCTACTATTCTTGGTAGACCCTTTTTGAATATTGTAGGGGCTGTTATTGATTGCAACAAAGGCAATGTCACTTTTGATGTTAATTGTAATGAGCATACAGTACATTTTCCGAGGAAACAACCTCATGTCCACAATACAAATTCTATTGGAAAAACTTCAACAATTACTATTGGAGGTTTTGAATTTCCTCTTCCTACTGTCAAAAATAAATATGATATTCTTATTGTTGGGGACGTGCATATCCCTATTGAGGTAACTTAGTGTTATTCGAAAATTCTCCAGTTCCATGAGATTCGAAAAGAGTTTGTTAACAAGACTTGATTGACCTTGTTAGTGGATTCCTTTTGATGAGCATGAGATGGATGAAGTTAGAACGCAAAACTCTCTATACCCTCCTTTTACTTCCTGTTATTTATGGTCTAGGCAGGGTGGCATCAAGGATGAATCCACGAGGGTCAAGGGCGCCCCCTGCCTTGTGGACCCCACGTGGGCCCTCTCCACTTATTCCAGCACCCACACACTTTGTCTTCCTCCAGAAAAATCCTCCCTGTTATTGAGCTTGCATGCCAAATTTATGTGGTCAAAAGTAGTTTTAATACATGATATGGCCTCTAGGCACTTGTAGGAGTAGTTGCTATCAATCTTGTTGAGTTTGGTTCACTTTTATTTTGAGTCACTAAAAATTTCAGAATTTTTTCAGAGGAAGATATTGTTTAGGAAAATGTACCAAGGTAGTTCCTCAAGGAAGCAAGGACCAAGGCTCGCGATACGTGAGCTGGACGACGAACCACCAAGGGAAGCTCAAGTGCGGCCTTGGGAATGGCCGTCAGAGGAGTTTATGGTCTAGGCAGGCATCAAGGATGAATTTGACGCGTATGTGCGTAACGCTGGTCTTGAGGGCTTCGTGTCAGATAAGTGCCGGCAATACCGCTATCTAACTGATTCCTTTGTGAGAAGGTTTAAATTTACATCCTCACGAAATTCTCACACTATTTTATTTGATCTTTATGATAAATCATATAACATGGACCTAGAAGATTTTAATATTGCTTGTAAACTCCCGCACTGGGGCAATGTTAGTGAACCTCGCAAATCTGAATATAAAGACTTTCTTGCTAGTATCACTATGGGGGAATCTAGAGAAATCACACAAGCTACCATAGGGAGCATTCATTTCCCTTCCATACATTATTTTGCTCTCTTCATTGATAGATGCATTAACGGTAAAGATGAGGCTTGTCACATGTGCGTTCCAGATCTCAGTGTCCTCAAGAGTGCGGTATTAGGTGATAAACAATATAACTTGGGGGCCATTGTTGCATGAAGGTTGCATCACAATAGCGTAAGCGGAGATTTGTTTGGTCGAATTTATGCAACTCGTGTAGCTAATTATCTTAATATACACATACATGGAAATGATATAGAGTTACCTCCTGCTTACCTAGATTATAATGCCATGGTTCGCCATCAGTTTATTGAGAGGAATGAACAATTCCTATAGTACCGACTAATCTTTGACAGACAATGCACCATCCATCTTTCCCTCCCTGTTCCTACTTTCTTCGACTTTCAGGCAAAAAGGAGATATGTTATAACCAGGGAGGAAGCGAACGAATATGAGAGGAGGACGGAGGCAGCTCGCCTCCAAGGTGCAGCTCATCAGGCAGTAGCTGCTGCATCTCAGTATGACCCCAGTTACAACTTTGGATATCCACCAGGCCATCAGTGGCCATAGACCAACTTAGGCCAAAAGCCTAAGCTTGGGGTAGTACGTATTTCTCACCGACATTACATTCATCTTCGCACACTCATTCTAGTTGTCGGTGCTCATAATTTTCCATTGTACTATCCATGCTAGTTTATTTTCTTTCCTAAGCCTTCTTCCCGTGTAAATAGTTTTATTTCCTTTCTTTTCTTTGGGGGCCGAGAGGAGAAGACCATAATGAAAATGTTGAGTGGCTCTCATATGCATTATTGTTGATTTAACAAAGAGCCCATATTACCATGTCTTCTCCCTTGTATTGAATGCTTGCAGATTCTAGCTTAGTCCAATGCACGTGCACTATTATTATTATCCACACCGTTCGGTCGTGCAAGTGAAAGGCAATAATGATGATATATGATGGACTGATTGAGATGAGAAAAGCTGGTATGAACTCGACCTATCTTGTTTTTGTAAATATGATTAGTTCATCGTTCCTGATTCAGCCTATTATGAATGAAACATGTTTGCAATGACAATTAGAGATTATAGTTGCTCATGCCATGCTTAATTAGCTAGGAGTTTATAATGGTTTACCTCGCGTGCCAACATGCTATTAAAATGGTTGTGATGTGGTATGATGGGGTGATATCCTCCTTTGAACGATTCGAGTGGCTTGACTTGGCACATGTTCACGCATGTAGTTGAAACAAAATCAACATATCCTCCACGATATTTATGTTCATGGTGAATTATATCCTACTCATGCTTTCACTCAGTGTTGATTAATTTTAATGCATGTTCATGACTGTTGTCGCTCTCTAGTTGGTCACTTCCCAGTCTCTTTCTAGCCTTCACTTGTAGTAAGCAGGAATACTGCTTGTGCATCCACTTCCATAAACCCCAAAAGTTATTCCATATGAGTCCACCATACCTTCCTATATGCGGTATCTACCTGCAGTTCCAAATAAATTTGTATGTGCCAAACTCTAAACCTTCAAATGAAACTCTGTTTTGTATGCTTGAATAGCTCATGTGTCAACTAGGGTTGTCTATATCTTCCATGCTAGGTGGGTTATTCTCACGAGGAGTAGACTCCGCTCCTCATTCACGAGAAAATGGCTGGTAACCGGGATGCCCAGTCCCATGCTTAAATTAAAATAATTGCAAACAAAACCCCCCCAGGATTCTTGTTAGTTGGAGGCACCTGTTGTTTCGGACAAGCCATGGATTGATGTTTGTTGGTGGTGGGGGAGTATAAACTTTACCATTCTCTTTGGGAACCGCCTATAATGTGTGTAGCGTGGAAGATATCGAGATCTCTTGGTTGTTATGTTGACAATGAAAGTATACCACTCAAAATATTATTTATCTCTGTTTCAAAACTCAAGCTCTGGCACCTCTACAAATCTCTGCTTCCCTTTGAGAAGGGCCTATCTTTTTACTTTTATGTTGAGTCATCATCCACTTATTAAAAAGCAAAAGTTGGAGAGCACCGCTGTCATGTGCATGCATTACTACAAATTTGCATTGAGTATGACTGTGACCGCATCTCTTTTACCATGAATTACAATGTTTAGTCAGTCCTTGATCTTCAGAGGTGCTCTACATTTATGTTTTGCGGTCTCACAAAGGGCTAGCGAGATACCATCTTGTTATATCATATTATGATTATTTTGAGAAAGTGTTGTCATCCAAGATTTATTATTATTGCTCGCTAGTTGATTATGCCATTGATATGAGTAAACATGAGACCTAAATGTTATTGCGAATATGGTTGGTTCATAACCTTTGTTGAAAACTTGAATGCTGGCTTTACATATTTACAACAACAAGATCAAATAGAGTTTGTAAAAGTTTTTATTTATCACTTTTAGTTTGTCAACTAAATTGCTTGAGGACAAGCAAAGGTTTAAGCTTGGGGGAGTTGATATGTCTCCATCGTATCTACTGTTCCAAACACTTTTGACCTTGTTTTGGACTCTAACTTGCATGGTTTGAATGGAACTAACCCGGACAGACGTTGTTTTCAGCAGAATTGCCATGGTGTTATTTTTGTGTGCAGAAATAAAAGTTCTTGGAATGACCTAAAAATCAACGGAGAATATTTTTGGAATTAATAAAAAATTCTGGCGAAAGAATCAACACCAGGGGGAACACACCCAGTCCACGAGGATGCAGGGCACGCCCCCTGCCTCGTGGGCCCCGTGAGGCTCCACCGACGTCAACTCCAACTCTATATATTCATGTTCGGGGAGAAAAAAATCAAAGAGAAGGATTCATCGCGTTTTATGATATGGAGCCGCGGCCAAGCCCTAATCTCTCTCGCGAGGGCTGATCTGGAGTCCGTTCGGGGCTCCGGAGAGGGGAATCCGTCGCCATCGTCATCGTCAACCTTCCTCCATCACCAATTTCATGATGCTCACCGCTGTGCGTGAGTAATTCCATCATAGGCTTGCTAGACGGTGATGGGTTGGATGAGATTTATCATCTAATCGAGTTAGTTTTGTTAGGGTATGATCCCTAGTATCCATTCTGTTCTAAGATTGATGTTGCTATGACTTCGCTATGCTTAATGCTTGTCACTAGGGCCCGAGTGCCATGATTTCAGATCTGAACCTATTATGTTTTCATGAATATATGTGAGTTCTTGATCCTATTTTGCAAGTTAATAGTCACCTACTATGTGTTATGATCCGGTAACCCCGAAGTGACAATAATCGGGACCACTCCCGGTGATGAATATAGTTTGAGGAGTTCATGTATTCACTAAGTGTTAATGATTTGGTCCGGTACTCTATTAAAAGGAGGCCTTAACATCCCTTAGTTTCCAATAGGACCCGGCTGCCACGGGAGGGTAGGACAAAATATGTCATGCAAGTTCTTTTCCATAAGCACGTATGACTATATTCGGAATACATGCCTACATTACAATGATGAACTGGAGCTAGTTTTGTGTCACCCTATGTTATAACTGTTGCATGAGGAATCGCATCCAACATAATTATCCATCACTGATCCATTGCCTACGAGCTTTTCACACATTGATCTTTGCTTAGTTACTTTTTCATTGCCACTGTTACAATCACTACAAAATTACTACGGTTACTTTTGCCACCGTTACCGCTACTTCCATATTACCTTGCTACTAAATACTTTGTTGCAGATATTAAGTCTTTCAGGTGCGGTTGAATTGATAACTCAACTGTTAATACTTGCGAATATTCTTTGGCTTCCCTTGTGTCGAATCAATAAATTTGGGTTGAATACTCTACCCTCGAAAACTGTTGTGATCCTCTATACTTTTTGGTTATCACGCCACTCTAAGAGCATTCCTGCGCGAGAATTAGGACATCTTTGTCTGGCATCCCACGGATATGCCAGGAATCCCGTGCAGACTGGCCAAACACAGCCTCAACACAATAAAGGGGTTCAAGCCAGTTAAGCAAACACTGCGGCGATTTTCTGAACCCAAGCTACAAACTATGGGGGAGGAGCTAGCCAAACTACTTGAAGCCGGGTTTATTCGAGAGATCAAACATTCGGATTGGCTAGCTAACCTGGTCATGGTGCTAAAGAAGGACAAATCCTGGTGCCTTTGTGTTGATTTCAAAGACCTCAACAAGGCTTGCCCTAAAGACCCCTTCCCACTACCCCGCATTGACCAAATCATTGATGCAACTACAGGACACGATTCACTATGTTTCCTCGATGCATACTCCGGATACCATCAGATTAAGATGAAGGAATCTGATTAGGCCACAATGACATTTATACTCTTTACGGGCATTTTTGCTTCAACACTATGCCTTTTGGACTCAAAAACGCCGGCGCCACTTACCAGCGCATGATTCAAACATGCCTGGAAAAGCAAATTGGCAAGACGGTGGAGGCATATGTAGATGATGTAGTCATCAAAACTAAACATGTCGAATCATTGGTGGACGACTTACGCCTTACATTTGACAACCTCCGAACATATGACATACAACTCAATCCGGAAAAATGTGTTTTCAGCGTTCCGACCGGAAAGCTACTCAGATTCATTATTTCCAATAGAGGAATCGAAGCAAATCCACCAAAATCCAAGCCCTGTCACAGTTGCCAACACCAACAGACCTAAATCAGGTCCAAAAACTAGCTGGTTGTGTGGCAGCCTTGAGCCACTTTATTTCCAGATTGGGAGAGAAGGCGCTGCCTCTATATCGCCTGCTCCGACATACCGACCACTTCGGGTGGACGGACACGGCAACAACCAGGTTGGAAAAAATAAAACTCTGCTAGCAAACAACCCAATCCTTGCCGCACCTAACGTCGACGAACCTATTCTGCTGTACATATCTGCACCTCACCTAGTGGTGAGCGTTGTGCGCGTCGTTAAACGAGAGGAAGAGGGACACAAGTTCCCACTCCAAAAACCAGTATATTATGTATCGGAGGTTCTCACACCATGCAAATCCCGATACCCGCACTATCAAAAGATAGCGTATGCGGTTTTCATGGCATCTCAGAAGCTGTGGCACTACTTTCAAGAGTGCTCGATCATGGTGGCCTCCGAGGTACCGCTCAATGACATCATAAACAATCGAGATGCCACTGACCGCATTGCCAAATGGGCTATCAAGCTCTTACCATTTGAAATAACATACAAGCCATGCCGAGCTATTAAATCTCAGGTGTTGGCCGACTTTGTCGCTAAATGGACAGAAGCTGAACTCCCTAAAGAGTACGACACATATTCCAACTGGGTGATGTACTTCAATGGCTCTAAAATGTTGGCCGAACTAGGGGCTGGTGTCATCCTAACGTCCCCCACAGGTGACACAGTCCGTTACCTATTACAAATCATGTATACAGACTCCAATAGCTGCAGCCGAATATGAGGCACTACTGCATGGTCTCCGGATGGCTGTTTTCTATGGGCATACAACGCCTTGAGGTGTGCAGGGACTCAAACCTCGCAATATCCCAAATAAATGGATAATTTGATGCAAAAGATCCAAAGATGGCGGCCTACCGCAACACCGTACTCAAAATATCAGCTCGGTTTGAGGGGCTCGAGTTTCATCATGTGGCCCGAGACAGTAATCAAGCAGCAGACATCCTTGCTCGAATGGGCGCTAAACGCGACCCCATCCCACCTAACACCTTCATGGAAAGGCTTTTCAAGCCATCTGCGGTATGGCAGGACGAGAGCGGAAATACCTATCCAGCGCCGACCACACCCTCAGATGCCGAACACGTTTCGGATATCATTGGGGGCTCGGGAACCGAACCAATGCCTTCCGCCCACGTAATCATGGCGGTGATCACCCCATGGACTAAACCCATCTTAGCCTACCTCAATAGGCAGGAGCTCCCTGATGACCAGAACGAGGCCCGTCGCATAGTTCGATGCTCCAAAGCCTACAAAGTCCATGAAGGAGAACTCTACAAGAAAAGTACTACCGGAGTCCTTCAAGATGTATCTCTGAAGAGGAGGGGCGGCAGCTCTTGGCCAAAATACATGCTGGTATTGGTAGCCATCATGCCGCAGCTCGGGCCCTTGTAAGTAAGGCCATCCGTACATGTTTATTTTGGCCCACGGCCCGAGCAGACGCACATGACCTCGTACAACGCTATGTCGGATGCCAGTTTTTGCCAATCAAAGCCATATGCCGCCCACTACAGTACGAACAATCCCCATTACTTGGCCTTTCATGGTATGGGGGCTAGAGATGGTCAGACCCCTTAAAGGGGAAGCCATAAGAAAAAATACTTGCTGGTTATGGTAGATAAATTCACTAAGTGGAAAGAGGCAAAACCAGTTAAAATGGCTGAAGCCGGACCGGTGATAGACTTTATACCCGGTGTCATACACCGTTATGGTGTCCCACATAGTATTATTACTGACAATGGCTCTAACTTTACAGCTGAAAAGGTGAAAACTTGGTGTGCTAATCTGGGCATTAAGCTCGATTACGCCTCCGTATATCACCCCCAAACAAACGGTCAAGTTGAACGGGCCAACGGCCTGATAATGAGCGGCATCAAACCCAGACTAATGCGATCCCTAAAGGAGTCGGACAAACACTAGGTCAAGGAGCTAGACTCCATACTCCAGGTGTTGCAGACCATGCCCAATCGCAGGACCGGATACACACCGTTCTTCATGGTGTACGGCACAGAGGCTCTCTTGCCATGTGATATTATTCATGACTCACCTCGAGTGCGCATGTATGAGGAGAGAGAGGCCAAGCTCGATCGGCAGGACGACTTAGATGGCCTGGAGAAGGAGTGCGATGTTGCAAAAGCCTGTTTCGCATTCTACCAACAACAAGGTCGAAGATACCAAAGGAGAGAAGTGCGGGCAAAGACTTATAACGTCGGTGAACTCGTTCTACGCCTACTAGAGAAGAAAAAGGACAAGCTCAAGTCCAACTGGGAGGGTCCCTTCATTATAGATGAAGTTCTCACTAGAGGAGCCTATCGCCTTTGCAATGCATCGGATAATCGCTTAGAGCCGAACCCATGGAACACTGCTCGACTCCGAAGATTCTACGCGTGAGTCCGAACACATACCTTTGTTCGTTCCCTATTTCTCCTGTTTCATTTTTTCGCTTTTTTCGTTTTTATGATTTCTAGCATGTGTTTCCGGTAAGCCACACACTTGAGGGGTATGCATCCTTAAATGTACACACCCCATCATAATTGGGGGCTTCTCTCAATAGAAGCTTATTATTTTGAGCATAAAGCTCACCATATATGTTGTTTTCTCACATACGTCCTGTCTTCGCCATTATATGCACCTCTATGACTTATGTTTTTGCCAAGCTGGGTTGCCTGGCTCCTGTGCTTATGCTCTATGTTGCCGCTTTTTCGGCTAGGGCATAAAGGGAGCACCTCTGTGATTGTTACAATTGGGTCATCCGGACATTTACCTCAAACGGGTGAAGCCGAAAGCTAGCGTTCTTAAGGGAATAATTGGTCAGCGGACAAACGACGAACTGCCTTCGTGGCAATATAAACTATCAAAATACAAAGACTCTGGTGATTATTTCGCACCACGGCTTAGGCATGTATACATAAGGCAGGCTGACCAAGGGAGAGGAACCCTTAATGGAACTATTCTCTCTGGAAGATGTTTCTTACATTAAAAAGTAATATAACATAGCTCCCTGAATACAGTTTGTCTGTTCACGCACTATGGCCGGATTGCCTAGTTTCCGAACATACTTCGTGTTCCCCACAGGTATAGTGTTCCGGAACACTCCAACCCTTGGGTTTCAGAGGTCGAAGCGGAAGGTCTGCCATGACAATCTTTTACAATTCATACAGAGACAAGTATGATGATAAAGTGTATTGTTACATGAAATCACACACCTACTCTTTATCTTTACAATCTATCAGGTTGTCTAGTTTATAGTCCTCCTGTGAGAATTTGGCAGCTATCTTTACTTGATCGTACACCAAGCTAACCGGGATTTCATGTTGGTCTGGTCCCCGAGGTGTGACCCGGGCCATATGATTCGGATCAAGTCCGGTATACCGCGTTTTCACCATGGCCCAGGCCTCTCGTACACCTTCTCGACATGCTGATGCCTTCCACAACTCAAAATGAAGGTGAGCTCCCTTGAATAACTCTCCGAGCTCCCCCAACATTCCTGGAGGAGAATAAGATGGCCATAAAGCCTTATCCATGTTCCTCATTGCTTTCCGAGCTCACTCCTGCACTCTTGATAGCTCCTGCAATAAGTCGCCTTGAAATCTAGACACTTCTCCTTTGGGCCTCCCAGTTAACAAACCTACAGGAACAAATCTCGTAAAAAATTTCCATCAGGGGATCTTATGAAAGTTAGGTTCAGGGACATACTAAATATGCCGCCTTTTAGCTTTCGGTTCTCCTTCAAGGCATCCGACAGTTGGGCTCTTACGTCCTTTAGCTCCTCGGCTTGCTTGATGTTGGCATCTTGTAGTTTGTTCTTCTCATTAATGGTTCGTGTTAATACACGTTGATCAGCGGCTTCTTGCCCTTCGGCATGTTGCTTGTCCGCCTAAGCAGCCTTTAGCCTCTCCTCCAACTGATCGGTCGATCCTGCTGCCGTAAACAAAACAATGAATATTCAAAAATCATTGTTAGCACAAAATCGTATTTTCCGGACACTATTGTGCTTACCATACGGAGCCTTCTTGGATTTCTTCAAATTTCCCAGTTCGGTGGTGGCAACAGTTAGCTTGGTCCGACATTCTTCAAGCTCCTTGGACAGCGTCTTATTTTTAGCCGCGAGTACCTGATAATATCAAACGACCCTTAAATCAGTTGGGACAACTGCTTCAAGTCCCGGGGGCTACTGGCACAGGATTATTGAATCTACACAAAAATTTCTTACCCGCACATCCTTGGAAAGCCGGTGAGTGGCTCTGGGAAGTCCATCCTGAGCAGCTCGGATAAATGTATCCGCGGAGCTAAGGGCGTTGAAAGCCTCTTCGCTAAAACTTAGGTCGCGCATGGCCTCTTTTCGCCGCTGATGATTCATCGCGCTCTCCACTCCATAATTGGTGACGGACACATTATCCGAATCCTCTTGGAGATGACAATCCGGCATTTTGCCCATATCAACCCTTGTCCTTATAGCAGGGTCCGGGGCCGAATTGCTCGATGCATGGCTGGCGAGGTCCGTGGATATAGTCCGGCGTATGCTCTTCCTACAAAATGGCCCAACGGAAAATGTCACAATTCGGTATGTCCAACGAATGCGTGTTAAAACCTATACCTTTCTGGTGAAGGCAGGGACTCGGTAGTGTCACCGTTTGCCCTTCTTTTCAGAGACTCGCCCTGCGTGTGCATCGCCTTCTTAGAGGACGCCTTTGATGCAGCTCGGCGAGACGAGCGCCGCCCCTTCCGAGCATGAGACAGTGTGGTGGGTGAGGTGCAATTAAGAAACTCTTTTGGAGGAGATGTCTCCTGGGTACTTACATGGGAGGAGGGGAGAAGGCTGGGATAGCCGGCTATATTAGCTACTTCCGTGCCATCGTAGTTTGTCTGATAAAATACTCCCTCCTTAGTTCTATGAATATATCGGAATCTTCTTCATATTCGGGATCCAGGTCTCGAACATGGTCCTCTGGCTGCGGAGCGAGGCTGTAGATCCCCTCGATGACCATTCTCCATTCCTCTTAAAAGTAGCTGGATTAAGTTCGAGTAGCATAACCCTGGAAGATGGTTGAGTAAGGCCAATAATTGAAAAACTCACCAACTCGATGGGGTTATACATAGAAAATCCTTCCCGACATTTCAAGTGAGTGAAGTCTTCCTTCTCCCCTTTGAAAAGGTCAGCTAAGATTGTCGCCAGGGCGGCAAAATTATCCGGACCCTTGCGTAGACAAAGGGATGCATCGTCCTCCCCGTTGCAATGCCACATGGGAAAACTCCTAGATTGGAGTGGCTGAACACATCACGTTATTGAAATTTCCATTACCTCAATTATAGATAGTCCGGAGTTGAAAAGTACTCTAATCTTGCTTGCTAGCCTCTCGACCTCTGCAATGTCTTCTTCCTCGAGGCTTAGGGGATGCCAGCTAATGCGTTTCTTTAAGGGAGCGCTGGAGAATTCGATAAGACCGCGCCATATTGGGTCTGGCAGAACGATGTCTTCAATATAAAACCATTCCGAGAGCCACTCTTCCGATGCCTTCTTCGGAGTGATGGACAGGTGTCCTGTCCCGGCTATGCACCATACCTCGATGCCACCCACCTCGAATATAGATCCCTTTGGGAGTGAGGGACGAGGCAGAAAAATTTCCGCCATAGC
Organism: Triticum urartu; assembly: GCF_056163025.1. Classification (NCBI taxonomy): domain Eukaryota; kingdom Viridiplantae; phylum Streptophyta; class Magnoliopsida; order Poales; family Poaceae; genus Triticum; species Triticum urartu. The sequence goes on from NC_141874.1 coordinate 308,902,553, forward strand.
TCGAAATGAGCCTCACAACCTAGGAATAGCTCACAAAGAGCAACGAAGCCCGCGATATGCAGGATGGAGCCTGGTGTTAGATTGTGCAGTTGGAGGCTGTATTACTCCAGGAGACCTTTAAGGAAGGGGTGGATAGGAAATCCTATGCCCCTCAAAAGGAAGGAAACAAGCGCACCCGCTCCTCTTTAAAAGGATTGGGGAAATTCTCTGCCAGGGCTTCGCCATTGTGGGAGGTTAATCCAGCCCGAACGGAGACTAGATCAGCGGGAGGAAGATATGCCCGCGTCTGAAGTTTATTCAGATGGGAGCAGGATATTGGGAAGCTTTCCCAGTCGCCTTTTTGGAGGCCATGGGGGCGTGAAGAAGAGCCAGGAGCACCGGCCATGTTTGGACAGTTTCCTATGGCGAATTCTAAGGATTTCTGCGTCGTGTGGAATGGCATCTGAGATCCAATCTCCTTAAATAGATGACTTCCCTACACAGTCGAGGGGTTATTTGTAAAAACACACCTAGGCCTTTCACATTCATCCGGCATGTGGAAGCCGAGGCGACGGCAGCAGAGAATCAATAGAATATGATATTTAATGTGGAGCCGGATTATTGTCAAACCGAAGTGTAATGGAGAACCCGCCTTGCAAAGCCGAAAACCATAAAGCCGGATACTGCATCGTCATTGAAGGCGAGTTCTGGGCTACTGAGGGAGTCCTGGATAAGGGGGTCCTCGGGAATCCAGGCTATGTGACATGGCTGGACTGATGGGCTATGAAGATACAAGATAGAAGGTTTTTCCTTGTGTCCAGATGGGGCTCTCCGTTCTGTGGATAGCAAGCTTGGCGGCCAGACATGTAGTTTCCTTCCTCTTTAAACCTTCTCTGTATAGCCCTAGCCCCCCTTCGGTGTCTATATAAACCGGAGGGTTTAGTCCGTAGAGGCAATCATAATCATACAGGCTAGACATCTAGGGTCTATCCATTACGATCTCGAGGTAGATCAACTCTTGTAACCCCTATACTCATCAAAGTCAATAAAGCAGGAAGTAGGGTATTACCTCCATTAAAGAGGGCCCGAACCTGGGTAAAACATCGTGCCCCTTGTATCATGTTACCTTTGATCCCCAGATGCACAGTTCGGGACCCCCTACCCAAGATCAGCTGGTTTTGACACCGACAACCACCACAAGGATCCTAAGTGGGACCGGATGGCTACTACAGATGGTGATTACATGTAACACCCCGGATGTAACTTTCCCAATTTGTACTCCAACTCTTGCCGTTTCCGGCGTTAAGTTATTTTATTTTCTCGAGTTCGGGTTTTTGTCTCCGTGTGTTGTTGTCGTTGTCATGCATCTCATATCATGTCATCATGTGCATTGCATTTGCATACATGTTCGTCTCATGCATTCGAGTATTTTCCCTGTTGTCCGTTTTGCATTCCGGTGCTTCGTTCTCCTCCGGTGGTCATTTCTACCTTTCTTTTCGTGTGTGGGGTTTAAACATTTCCGGATTGGACCGAGACTTGCCAAGAGGCCTTGGTTTACTACCGGTAGACCGCCTGTCAAGTTTCGTGCCATTTGGACTTCGTTTGATACTCCAACGGTTAACCGAGGGACAGAAAAGGCCTCGTGTGTGTTGCAGCCCAACACCCCTCCAATTTGGCCCAAAACCCATCAAAACCCCCTCCATCATCTAGAGCGTTCGATCACGATTGCGTGGCCGAAAACCGCACCTCATTTGGACTCTCCTAGCTCCCTCTATGCCTATATAAAGGCCTCTCCCCGAAAATCCGGATCCCCCTCGTCTGAAACCCTAAAAATCATCTCCGCGCCGGCCGGACATGTCCGCCCTGGCCGGACACATCGCCGCCGCCCACTCCGTGCCTTCCACGTCACCGCCGCCACCCGCGCGCCGCCGCGGCCCGGAGGGCCCAGATCCGGCCCCCGCGGCCCAGATCCGGGCGCCTCGCCGCCGGCTTGCTGCTTCCCCACCGCCCGCGCCTCCTCGCCGCCGCCGCCTTCATTCGCCGTGCCACCGCCTGCCTCCCTCGTCGGCGGGCGCCGCCACCTCGCCGTCACGGTCAGCCGCTCCGCCACCGCGCCGGCCGAGCCCTGCCGCACGCGCCTCCGCCGCCCGGCCACGCCGGCCGCCTCCGCCGCCCTGCCCTACCTCGACTCCGGCCGGCCTCCTCCTCTCCGGCGAGTTCTCCGGCGTCTACAGTAACTTTGGCGTGCCTCGATCCGCGCGCTGGATCTGGATCTGAGGAGACTCTCGGTTGACTTTTGTTCCTAACCCTAGTCCAAGTGCTCATGTTCATAGCCTCGTAACTTTGCATCCGTAGCTCCGTTTTTGGCATATAGCATATCAAAATGTTCATCTCAGAGAGTACATCATTTCATTCCATTGCATCATTTTCATTTGAGTTCATCTTGATGTCCGAAATGCTGTTAGAAGAGGGCTACTTGAGATATTTGTCAGATCTGCTGCTCCATTTAGCTATTTGTCATTTTTGCCATGATTATTGTGTGCATGATATGCCCATGAGTTCTACATATGTTTTGTTAAGGGTTTTGTCATCTTTCCAGAGGTGCAACCCATGTATTTTTGTGATGTGTGTGGTGACTAGCACAAGCTTGCAAAGTGAGGCACTTGGTAATTCTGATTTCAGGGACTTAGCAATTCCACAAAGTCCTTGAGCTGTTTATCTCATATGGCTATATATTCATGTTGTTTCCTAGTGATCCGTGCCTCTTTTGAGGATGATCAGTAAGGATGTTTTGTTAATCTTGTAGTGCTCTATCCATCCATGTCTTTGTTTGCAATAATGGAGCACCCTAGCTTGAGTCAATCGAGCTCTACTTTTGCTACTTTGCGAATCTGGGCAGATTGTCAACTTGTTTGCAATTTTTCCGTTGATGTTGCAATTGATCCGTGCATGATATGCTATTGTTCTTGCCATGTCTAGCTTGCATTTTTTGTATTCTTGATGGGTGTATGCTTAGCTTATCATGACTTGCTCCGTATTGAGTGCATCGAGCTCGTAAACATGCCTACTTGAGTTATGTTTCAGCATGCTCCAGTTTTCACTAAGTCTGAAAACTGATTATGTTTTTGCCATGTTCACATGCTTGCAATTGTATTTTCTGATCCCTTTTGGCTCAAGGTCACTAAGGGACTTTTGTTAAGCTCTTTGAGCATCTCCATGCCATGCTTTACTTTGCCAATTTCAGGTCATGTAGCATGTAGTTTTGTTGCTCCGAAGTGTGCTATCTGATCTGAAATTCCAGACAAGTGTTAATTTCACTAAGTCTGAAATCTGTTTGTCATATGCATTTTTGCCATGCTTGTTTGAACCTGTTAATGGATGAATTGGCTGTAGCTCAGTGCTAGACTTTTGTTAATCATCATGAATGCATCCCTGCCATGTATTTTTATGCCATGTTTGGGTGTTGTAGCATGTCCATCTCGTTGCATTTAGATGGCTACTTGCTATAAATCGCAGACCGGTGTCATTTGAATCGCTTGCCATTTCCAAACCGTAACTCCGATTCCGGCGTTCTTTATATCATTCTTTGAAATTGGCAAAACTAAACACTCCAAAAGTATTTCAGTGTGTTTCTTTGAAATTCTTTCCTTTTTATTGAGTCGTACCAAGGAGATGACCACGATGAAAATGTTGAGTGGCTCTTGTATGCATTACTGTTGGTCTAACAAAGAGCCCTTATTACCTTGTCTTCTCCTTTTGAAATAAAATGTTTGCAGATTCCAACTTAGTCCATGTCACTCTTGCACTATTAATATTTTCATATCATTCGGTCGCTCAATTCAAAGGCAATAATGACGATATTTTATGAACAGACTATGGAAGAGAGAAACGGTTAGGAACTCAACTTATTCTGTTTTTGTAAATATGTTTAACATAGTATCCATGATTCGGCATATTATGATCAAACATGTTTGTAATGACAATTAGAGATTATAGTTTCTCATGCCATGCTTAAGTAGGTAGGAGTGGATAATGATTTATCTTGGATGTCAACATGCATTAAAATGATTGTGATATAGTATGGTGATATGGTATCTTCCTCTGAATGTTTCAAGTCGCTCGACTTGGCACATGTTCATGCATGTTGTTGAATCGAAACCAACATATCCTCTATGATATTTATGTTCATGGTGTTCATATCCTACTCATGGTAGTATTCAATGTTGATTGTGCATAATGCATGTTCATGACCATTTTCGCTCTCTACCTAGCCTCTTCTCAACCTATTTGCTAGCCTTTGCCTGTACTAGGTGGAAATACTGCTTGTGCATCAAAATCCTAAAACTCAAGTTATTCCAGATGAGTCCACCATATCTACCTATATGCGATATTACCCTGCCATTCCAAGTAAACTTGCATTTGCCACCATTAAAAATTTCAAATGAACATTTGTTTTGTGTGCCTGGACCGCTCATGGAGTGCCAGGGGCAGTCAGTATCTTCCATGCTAAGCGGGTTATTCTCATGATGAGTGTTTATTCACTCGTCCTTGCACAAGAGGGGCGGTAATATGGATGCCCACTCCTGAAATAAAAAATTGCAAATAATTAAACAAAACTCCCCCAGGATTGTTGTTGGTATGGATGGTCCCATGGATTCGACTAGCCTGGAGTGTGTTTGTTGGTGGAGGGGAGTAAACCTTTACTTTTATTGCTTGGGAACCGCTGCTAATTTGTTCGGCATGGAAGATATTGACAATTCTTGGTCGTAACATTGACAAGAAGGGTGTACATCCCAAAATTACATTTATCTCTATTTTTAAAAACTTCAGCTCTAGCACCTCTGCATATCCCCGCTTCCCTCTACGAAGGGACTGTCTATTTAATTTTATGTTGAGTCATCGCGTTCTCAAACAAGCATCAGATCTGAGAGCACTATTGTCCTCCTCATGCATTGTGTATAGTTAATGTTGAATGCATCATGACTGGATCTTTTCTACCGTAAATTACATAGTTTAGTCGCTGCTTGAACTTTGGAGGTGCTCTGCATTTATGTTTTGTGGTCTCAGAAAGAGCTAGTGAGATACAAATATTGTCATATTATATAATGACTGTTTTGACAAAGTGTTGGCATTTGATATATTTTATTATTTATCTCTAGTTGATTATGCCATTGATATGAGTTAATATTATTTCCGAGAGTTATTGTTGACATGGTTAGTCACGATCTTTGCTGAAAACCTGGGTGCTACTTAAGCTTATTTACGTAAACAAGAACAAAAGAGTTCGTAAAAGATTTTCTTTATCACTTTCAGTTTGTCAACTGGATTGCTTGAGGACAAGCAAAGGTTTAAGCTTGGGGGAATTGATACGTCTCTGTCGTATCTACTTTTCCTAATGCTTTTGCTCTTGTTTTGGACTTTAGTTTGCATGATTTGAACGAAACTAACCCGGACTGACGCTGTTTTCAGTAGAAGTACCATGGTGTTGTTTTTGTGCAGAAATAAAAGTTATCTGTTTGGAATGAAACTTTTTGGAGATTTATTTTAGAATAAATAAAAAATACTGGAACCACGAACTACAGGAGGGGGTGCCCTGGGTGAGCATGATACACCACGGGGCGCCACACTCTCCAAGCGCGCCTTGGTGGGTTGTGCCCACCTGGTAGCACCCCGACCCTAAATCTGATGCTACAAAATCCTATTTTTGGAGAAAAAATAGGAGAGCACGTTTCATCGCGTTTTACGATACGGAGCCGCTGCCATCTCCTGTTCTTCATCCGGAGGCCAGATTTAGAGCCCGTTTGGGGCTTCGGAGAGGGCAATCTTCGGTCTTTGTCATCACCAACCCTACTTCATCACCAATTCCATCATGCTCCCCGCCAGAAGTGAGTAACTCGTTCGTAGGCTCGCTGGTCGGTGTGGAGTTGGATGAGATTCATCATGTAACCGAGTTAGTTTTGTTAGGCTTGATCCTTAGTATCCATTAGGTTCTAAGATTGATGTTGTTATGACTTTGCTATGCTTAATGTTTGTCACTAGGGCCCGAGTGCCATGATTTCAGATCTGAACCGTTTATGTTATCACCATTATATACATGTTCTAGATCCGATCTTGCAAGTCATATTCCCCTATTACGTGTAATGAGCCATAAATCCCAGGGTGACAATAATTGGGATACTTTCCGGTGATGACCGTTGTTTGAGGAGTTCATGTATTCACTATGTGTTAATGCTTTGTTCCAGTTCTCGATTAAAAGGAGGCCTTAATATCCATTAGTTTCCTTATGGACCCCGCTCCCACGGGAGGGTAGGACAAAATATGTCATGCAAGTTCTTTTCCATAAGCACGTATGACTATTTATGGAATACATGCCTACATTATATTTATGAACTGGAGCTAGTTCTGTGTTGCCCTAGTTTAAGATTGTTATATGATGAATATCATCCAACGAATGCACTGATCCAATGCCTACGAATTTTCCACATATTGCTCTTGCTAAGTTACTATTGCTATTGCTAATGTTACAAGTGCTACAATACTGATACTGCTGTTACTGCTACTATTGCTACTGTTCCTACTACCATCAAACTATAATATTACTGTGCTATTGACCCCTTTGCTACAGATATTTAATCTCCAGGTGTGGTTGAATTGACAACTCAACTTCTAATACTTACATATATTCTTTGGCTCCCCTTGTGTCGAATCTATAAATTTGGGTTGAATACTCTACCCACGGAAAGTGTTGCGATCCCCTATACTTGTGGGTTATCAATAGATAACAGGGGTACCTATGGCTACATATGTCGGTTGCCATCAGGTGATAAACATGCCGGCTATGCTACCTCTTCCTTGGAGGAGACGCCAAGCCTTTGGAGGTTTCCTTCTATTGTACGGAGTTATCTAAAGCTCGACACAAGCCCATGGAAACATACCTAACTGGATCATAACACGTAGTAGGTGGGTAACCAGATGGCACCTCCCACCCCCTCCACCACCCCCACCTCCGGTGACCTACTCCATCTCCGGCGACCATGATCTCTCGGTCAACATCATGGAAGGTTTAGTCCACTGGGATTTCAACCCCGGCCTCAAGGTCGAGGACCAGGTTCGTAGAAGATTCAAATCCATGGTCCATTTCTCTCTCCCATCTACATCCAAGGAATTTTTCTTGGTGGTCACCTTATCTTCTGCCTCCATTCCCATTTCTTGTGCTTTGGTTGGTTTGGCTTTGCAATGTTGCATTGGAGGTCTTGCTTCTGGTTTCAACGTGACACAAATTGGAGCAAAGAACTTTCGGTTCTCTGTGGCTTCAAATAAGGTGGGCCATTTCATCTATGCCCTACAAGATAGAGTCTGGCCAGACTTTGTTTGTCATTTTGGTTTATTCAAACAGCCATGGAATGCACCTTTTGATGGGTCTGTGGGCTGGTGCACACCACATGAAATCTCTGGGTTATGGGCGAGAACACCCAGGGCAGTTCGTTCTAACCTTGGGTTTCTTGAGAACAGTGCTGCTAAGGATGATTCATCCAGCCATGAGTTGGTGATGTTTGGTTTCTCCAAACAGATATCTACTAATCTACTGAGCTCGTTTGAAGAAATTTCAATACACAGAGACGAAGATCATGTTGGTTCTTTCTCCGATGTAATTTCGAGCAGAACAACTATTCAGTTTGGTAGTTCGGAAATTCCATTTTCTTCAGTCAATCATAATGATCTTGCCAAAAATATTTTGGAAAGAAACACCGTGAGCACAATTGGCGCAACATACCCTTCTCCATCTTAGAAAATATCTTGGATTTTCGTCAAGCTCAGTCTGAGGAGGAAACTGTCCAAAAAATATGTGATTTAAATGACTTGCCATCCTCGGAGATCATCCATGATATTTTGGGCCACTGTTACCATTGTGGTGCACCTGACCATAGGTCATCAGATTGCAAGGCCAAGCTCTGTGACTCGTGCAACACCTTTGAGCAGGCTTTCTTTTATGGTAAGCAGACCATGGGTCAATTTCCTCGGCCCTGTAGCGTTTGCAACAGTCAGTCCCATCAAAGGGCTTTCTATGCTGCCCAAAATGCAAGCTGCTGGGCCATGATCTGCAACGTTGCTTGGCCAAAAATGTGTTTCGTTTAATTTGGCGTAGAAGGAAGTTGGAACGGCAGCTTACCACCACCACAAATCCTCTGCCTCATTCTAAGGAGCGGGCGCATCAACGGAATCCTCACCTACCAAAAATTAAAAAGATTTGGCGACCCAAAAAGAAAGTGCCGGATAATGGGCCCATCCCCTACACGGCCATTGTTCTGACGATTCCGCTCCATACCGTACAGCAGCTACCTCTTCTGCCACCCCAGTCAACCAACGAGCAGCAAGGAAACCCCCCGCCCGGCAAGCCACCACCATCGACAACAGAAACTCGAGTCGCTAAGCCATCTGCGGCCATGGCTAACTTCCCGGTCTGCCCGTTCCAGTTCATGCTGATGGGAACCCAGATCGAGCGTGGGCCTGACCATAGGCTGGTGCGCAACATGATTGTGGTGGATGACCCACCACTTAGACATGAAAGGAACGCCATTGTTACTGCTACACCTCCGGTGCCTGATCATCAGAAGCTATTAGTGTTGAATGAAGTGGTACGAATCATGACTAAAGATTTTCATCTAGAAGTTCCTGATGCTTTTGTGTATCCTATTGGAGTGGGCATGGTTGCTTTTGCGGATGTTGCTCTGAGAGATGAGTTTATTCTAGAAAGTCCACACCAATTAGACCCCCTGGATGATGATATGACTTTCTTTTGTGCCGCATGATGAAGGGGAAAATATGCATCAATTCCCTTCCAGTATGTTGCCTGGGTCCTGTTTCTGGCTTTCCCTATGGATTATCAAACGGATCATTATATCAACAAAGCTGTATCTTTCTATGGAAAGTTAGATCTATGACACAGGCCTGGTCAGAACAAGGAGCGTGTACTGGTACGCATGATCATCAGCAACATTGCACAGGTGCCACATAGTCTTGTGGTCATACTTATTGGTACTCTGCCAGGTATGGGCAGATCCTGGTCGGTGCCTGTATATGTTTTCAATGACAGAGACACCATCCCTGGCCTGGTTTGCAATGAAGATGACGCTCCTCCCATGAATTCATCCCCACATCCGTATGAATTTCTCTATCTCTCTGCCGCTCATCAATGGACTTTCGAGCATCAGCATATGCTGCAACAACGGATAGATGCAGCATGGGAATAGCAAGCCCCTCAACAGCAGCAACAGATGCAAGCTTAGGGTTAGGGCATCTAGCCTGTTGCACCTCCTCCTTACCGAGGTTTCAGTTTCAGAACTCTGTTCCAATATACTATCCCCTCCCTCATGGATGGTGTGGAACAGGAGAGCAACATCACTGATGATCCCGAGGATGAATGGTCGGTATACTCTGACATTGAAGAACCTGCAGATGCTCTGATCAGTGGTAGGCAAACCTCTGGAGCTCAATTCTTTCATGCAGTAGGCGGTTCTCACACTGTTGAGGTGAGAGCAGAGGAAGGGATGTCTCTTCTTCAGTTTCTCTGGATGATCTCTTTTGGGAGGTTCACTTGCTGTATTATGGGTCCTGAAGCCACTGCCGCAACTCTGAATCAGGGTCTGCTGCCGATCAATCCCCTCGCCTTCTTCCAACAAGTTACTTTTGCTATCTTCAGTGAGGCAGATGTTGCTTGTGCCCGAACTGGCAGTTGGACTAAAGTTTCATTCCACCTGGACGAGCCAGTCGTCATTCCTTCAAAGATTTGGGTTGCTTTGCGGTGCAGATACCTTTAACTGGAGATAAGTATATTTCTTCGCTACAACTGGGTTCTGCTTGCTCCATCCACGCTGCATCTGCTGAACTCTTGGCTATCCCTGCTGCTAAGCCACACAACGTGTACTTCCATAAGATGGTCTCTGAAGAAACAACGCCTATCGATACTGTCTATCTCAGACGCAGTACCAGGTCCACGCGGTATGATGGCTTCAGGGTGGCCTAGATCACTGACGCTAGGAAGGGGCAGTCCAAGGTTAAGCCTAGAGGTGCCCCCTCGATTGCTTGCTCTTCCAAGGCGACTAATCCCTCCAACAACTCACTGCTTAAACCCTCTGTCGCATCAGATGAACAACTGCCTCCTCTAACACACATTGATCAGCTATAGTATGTGGGCACCGCTTTGTGTGGGATACCCCCTGGAGATCTCAACACTAAAAAGTTCCTAGAGGGCGACAAAGGGGAATATCCTGACCAGCACTAGGTGTGATGTCATCGAATAAGCAGTGGAACATCTTATGCTAGAATGTGCGTGGGATCAACTCCGATAAGAAGCAACTGGCAACCAGTGGAAACTAAGCGTACCTCTTTTGATCTTTCTTATGTTAAACTTTTTTGTCCTAAAAATTTGATATGTTTGAATTTATAACCTCTGTGGGTAACTCTGGAGGGCTCATAACTGCGTGGATGAGCTCGATTTTCACTGGCGTTGCTGTTTTCTCTGAATCTCTTGCATTAGGCGTCATGCTTACTTCAACGTAGTTTGGCGATTCTTGGACGCTCGTAAACATATATGGCCCTTGTAATGATCCGCACAGGGCGTTGTTTACTTCGTGGCATTTCGATCTTGACATCCCTATGGGCGAAGATTGGCTTCTCCTGGGCGATTTCAACTTTATCCGAATGCCGGATAACCGTAATAGAGGAGGAGGGGATGCTAACGATATGCTGCTCTTCAATGAAATCATTCGACGGCAATCTCTCGTAGAACTTCCAATCAAGGGGTGTTCGTTTATGTGGAGCAATATGCAATCAGACCCACTTCTCGAACAGCTGGATTGGCACTTCACCTCCGTGGACTGGGCAGTCAAGTACCCGAACAAAGTGGTTATGCCTCTCGGTAAACCCACATCTGACCATGTCCCGTGCTACATAAGCATCCAGTCCAAGATACCCAAATCCAAAATTTTCCGTTCCGAGGACTATTGGATCAAACAACCAGGGTTTTTCGAGGTGGTGCGGCGATCTTGGGCTAAACGTTGTTATGCACCGAATGCTGTCGTTGTCCTATGCAAGAAGCTTAAGAACTTGCATTATGATCTGAAGCAGTGGAGCAAGAAAATATCTAGACTATCCATATTGATTGAAAACTGCAACAAAACCCTCTTGGAGATAGATGGGTTGGAAGAGAGAAGGAGGCTCTCCTTTCCAGAAGCTAACTTCATAAGAATTTTGAAACACCGCCTACATCACCTGCTAGAATGCAAAAAATCTTATTGGATGAAACGCTGCACTGTCAGGCATTTCAAGTTTGGAGACGGCAACACAAAATTCTTCCATAGGGTGGCTATGGAACGATACCATAGGAACAGTATTGCAACACTAAAACTCCCTGATGACTCGATCATTCATGACCACCTGGGTAAATAATCAATTCTCTTTTAGGCCTTTCATGCAGGTAATCTTGATCTCGAAAGTTTAAACTCTAGGTTCATCACTCTCATCCCCAAAACCCAGTCCCCAGCAACTACCAATGATTATCGCCCAATAACTCTACTGAACTACTGCCTCAAGCTTATGACGAAGCTCCTTGCGAACCGACTACAGCAAGTGATTCTCAAGATCATACACAGAAACCAATATGGATTCTTGCGAGGGAGATCGATCCAGGACTGTGTAGTGTGGTGGCCTTTGTATTTAAATATAGACAGAGTGGAGTAGTACTATCTTTATCTTAGCCTCATAGGGCTCTCCCATCATGTAGGCTCGCCTCCCCGCCTCGCCCACCGGATCCCGCCAAGGATCATCCCTTAGATCCCAGGATCCCACGGGCTGTCCTCTTGCTACGCCCCGCAGCACTCCCGCCTTTGAGTGAAACCCACATGTGTTTTAGAGGGGATCCATTGCTCTGGAATCACATATCGGTGGCGTCGGAGGATATGCCAGGGCTGCATTTCAGGTGGTGGGCAGCAAGGGCAAATCTGATCGAGGAAGCGTCACATCAATGGGAGAGAAGTTCGAAGGAGCTGCGCCTGGTGCAACACAAGGCAAAGGCGTAAGTTGATCTCAGGGGAGAAATGCTGAGGGATGTTAGCATCTGGTAGCGTCGCGTTGATTTCGAGCTAGGGCTAATGGCAAAGATCATATTCACAGAGTCAACTATGGAAGAAAGAACGTGCATGCATGTGGAATGGCATGAACAGCCGGTGCTACTGTTCAAATGAGCGGTAGAAGAAGCCAAATCACGGGACCAGCTGCGGCGGCGCCGCTGGGCATGCATCGCCAGCGATGCACTGACCTACTCGGTTGCTGCTGTAGTGAACTTGCGGCGCCATGGTGGTTTGCAACTGTGACAACCACTCCATCTATATGTATTGTATTCCTATGAAAATACTTGGTCGTTCGGAAAAAGATGGTAATTGATTTATCAGTAGTGTTTGAATGCTTGGTCGTGACAATCACCCGAAGCCACAACCAGAAGTCTCCATCGCATAATACTTACGGTCGATCGCACCAATAAACAGTCGGTCGGACCCGCGACACGCATCGGCTTGTTCTGACATATACGACGAGTTACATCACTGACTTGTGCGACCGCATTTGAGTAGTAGTACATGAAATTTGTGTTCCACGAAACTCATCGGGAGCCGTTTCAGGCCTCGAAACAAAAACCAGCAATTAATCTTTAGCTTGTTCCCATCAAATTCCAAAGTGTATAGTATAAAAGTGCAAACCTGCTCACACCTAGTAAGTATCAAACCTGAACGTGTTCCCACTATGCAGGTTTTAGTACTAGTGATAGTACTAGGTTATAAAAAGGGGAACCAGTACCTAGCCGAAAATCACTCTACCTCTTCCTCCTCATAAGTCTTTCTTGTTCGTCTGTCCTTGCCATGGCCGGTGTGTAGAGCTCTAGGTCGAGAACTACTCGTAGCAAGGGAGCGGCAACCAAGGCCGCAAAAAAAACGAGAGGGCTCACCGCCTGGCAGAGACCTCGAAAGATCTCTCACGGGCAGGCGAGGGCTCCCAGGATCACCCTAGCTGCAGAGGCAAGGGCTCCCAGGAGCGCCCTAGCCGCAGAGGCGAACATGCCGAGCTAGCGGTGCTGGAGTCGTTATCCCTCGACGACATGCTCGATCAGCTCAATAAGCAACAGGAGTTCATCGATGGCTTGGTGGAGCTACTGCAGGAGAGCCTCGACGACATGCCCGCTGAGTTCAATGAGCAGGGGAAGTTGACCTCCTGCTTGGTGATGCTGCTGAAGAAGAGCATTGCCTCGGATAAGAAGGCGACCGACGAAATCCTGCAACTTCAGGAGGACAAGCCGAAGATCCTCCATGAGCTCGACCTACTGAAGGAGGAGAACGGCGACTAGAAGAAGCTGCATTAGAAGAGTAGTTCCTCGATGAAGATGCTACAGGCCCTCATCATGGAACAAAAGGAGGAGTTGGCAAAGCTACGCATCAAGCACCCGGCTGCTGTCAAGGTACGTAATGCGGCCATGGAACAGATGATGAAGGCTCGCGTCGAGAAATCCTGCATCATGGAAAGAATGAAGAAGATGGCGGAGGAGATGCGCCAGGAGATGGAGGTCGTGGAGGCGATGAAAAAGTAGTTACGACTCCGTGGCCAGCAACCCTTCATGTAGTAGGGAGCAGCTCCTCAGATGTGTGTGCGTCTTCCATCTTTTGGGGGGGGGGTAACCTTCCTTTTTCATTTGCTCTTATGTTTCTTCTTTTTGCTTCTGGTGTTCCGCCATACATGTCACGTTCTCTACGAGGCATGAATAAAACAATGCTAATGATGAGCGGCGTCGTGGGATCGATGACTAGAAAATTAGATCATTTTTATCGCCATATCGCACTGGGCTGCCGTGTTTCGTGCTCCTGCATCGTACTAGTACTCCAGTGGAAAAGTTGAGTATACCACACGGTTCTTTGCTCCTCCTCAGGTCGTCGACAACATTTATACGAGCATTCAAATCACAAGGCCCCGCCTTCCAGCAGTAATGAGTGGTCAAATCAGAAAGGCCCTCACCTCTAGTGAAACCGACCAAGCGAGACTGCCCTGCCCTCTAGAATTTTAAATGTATACTTTTGTAAAGTAGTACTAGTATCGATGGGTTGTGCCATGGAGCAAAACTAACAAGATGAAATCAAAGAAAAAAGGTGGAACATATAGAGAGCGCTCGTCACCAAATTATCATATAGTACTATTAAAAAAGCAAGTACGTGCTTAGATGGGGTGCTAAATTCTATTAAAGAAATTAGCATACCTATTTAATTCTTGGGTTTTTATTATTTATGCCACTAGTTGTGTCTCACTACTCAGTTTTGCCATTAGATGCTAAAACTACTCAAAATTCCATCGACCCGTGAGATGCTTGATCAAAAATGCAATGAGATTTCTCAAAAATGCCATCGCTCAGTTAGATGTTTTGCTAAAAAATGCCATTAGACATTGTTATTTTCACGTTAAACCCATTGACCATGTTATATGATAAAAATAAGCCTAGCATGTAGATTATCTTTATCTCACAATGATAAGTGTTGCCCGCTTGTCAGGAGTAACCAAGCAAATAACTTTACAGGAAAATAAGAACCACTACTATAGGATGCTACTAATGCGACTCTACGATCACAGACTCTTCGATGAAACTGTGTACGATCCAATAATCACAAACGGTGGTGTAAAAACCCGTCAAAAAGGTGAAAAACGTTTGGGATGAGACATGCATCAAACACGGTTCGGATTTTAGTTGCGTGTGCGATGCAGGGCATCCGTTCAATTCAATTAACTGTTTGCGATGAGGCAACACAAAAGAAACGGACAGGCAGATGAAGGTGTGTGCGATATACAGCATACAGTTCACTCGGATGAACTGTTTGTGATTAGGCAACACAAAAGAAACGGGCAGCCAGATAAAGGTGTGTGTGATGTATAGCATACAATTCACTCGGATGAACTGTTTGTGATTAGGCAACAGAAAAGAAATGGTCAGCCAGATCAAGGTGTGTGCGATATACAGCATGCGGTTCACTCGGCCTTGTCATCAGTGTGTGACCTCTGTGGCAACCGTTCGCTCCCCACTGGCCTCTTCTTGTACCGTGACAACCGTCCACCGCCTCTTCGCCTTTCCCTCTTGATTTGGAACTGCTGTCGCACGCTCTTCCTCCCTCCATTTTCCTTCACCCTTCCTTCTGCCATTGTTCGATCATCTTCTCCATGGAGGGAACAGGCCGGAAACAACCCCATTGTTCTTGCCCCAATCGGAAAGATGACGTGGTGGAGGACCTCATTGATCGGTGCGACATCATCACCTCGGCTAGCATGGCAGGTTCATTCAAGACCATTCTCGACTCAACTAATAACATCATTACAAGCAACCCAAGGGTCCAGGAGAGGTTTGATCTCCCCTATCTTCTTCGCCGTGACCCTGCTGACTAGCGCGGGGACGACGGAAGCCTCTCCTTATGCAAGTTGATGTTGCTTGATAATGATATGTGTGATGTTAAGATGCCATCGTGAAAGCACAAGTGCTCCCTCGGTGATTTTGGTAATTAATGTCAACATACCTCTTGTTGGACAAATGCTTTTATCTAGTATATTTCAGATAAGTTCAAAAAATGGAGTGGCGTAGACAAGAGGGTATGGAACCCCTGCAAGATGCTAAAAACAAAGGATTGGCTCAAGCTCAAAAGCTCAAGACTCTACATTTTCATTTTAGTGATCCAAGATCACATTGATTCCATAGGAAAGCCAATACTATTAAAAGGGGATGAGGTGTTGTTTAATGGCTTGCTTGCTCAAAGTGCTTAGTGATATGCTCCAAAGCCCTCAACCACCTTCTCATATCCACATATGTCACAAACCAAAAGTCAAACTCGGCCTCACCAAAATGTTCTATCCGACGCCACTGAGTTCACTTGACATAGCCACTGCTAGAAACCCTAATCAATTCGGTCTCACCGATGGGATCTCGGTCTCACCGAGATGGGATTGCAAACTCTCTGTTGCCTGTTGCAATTATTTCGGTCTCATCGAGATATGCAATCGGTCCCACCGAGTTTGCTTGACCAACTCTCTATTTTGCTTATTACCAAAATCAGCCCCAGCGAGTTTGTGTAGTCGGTCAAACCAAGTTGAGGTTTTTACCCTAACCCTAGCACATCGGTCCCACCAAGTTGATTGTATCGGTCCCAACGAAAAGCCTAACGTTCACATTTTGAACTAAATCGGTCTGACCGAGTTTTCTGATTCGGTCTGACCGAGTTTTCTGATTCGGTCCCACCGAGTTTGGTAAATTGTGTGTAACGGTTAGATTTTGTGTGGAGGCTCTATATACCCCTCCACCCTTCCTTCATTATGAAGAAGAGCCATCAGAACGTGCCTACCTTCCAGTATTCATTTTCTGAGAGAGAACCACCTACTCATGTGTTGAGACCAAGATATTCCATTCCAACCATTTAAATCTTCATCTCTAGCCTTCCCCAAGTTGCTTTTGACTCAAATCATCTTTCCACCAAATCCAAATCTGTGATAGAGAGTTGAGTGTTGGGAAGACTATCGTTTGAAGCACAAGAGCAAAAGGAGTTCATCATGAACACACCATCTATTACCTTTTGGAGAGTGGTGTCTATTAGATTGGTTAGGTGTTACTTGGGAGCCTCCGACAAGATTGTGGAGTTGAACCAAGGAGTTTGTATGGGCAAGGAGATCACCTACTTCATGGAAATCTACCCTAGTGAGGCAAGTCCTTCATGTGCGATGGCCATGGTGGGATAGACAAGGTTGCTTCTTCGTGGACCCTTCGTGGGTGGAGCCCTCCGTGGACTCGCGTAACTGTTACCCTTTGTGGGTTGAAGTCTCCATCAACGTGGATGTACAATAGCACCACCTCTCAGAACCACGCCAAAAATCTTCGTGTCTCCAATTGTGTTTGCACACTTCAATCCCATCCCTTTACTTTCTTTCAACTTGCATGCTTTACTTTCCGCTGCTCATATACTCTTGCCATGCTTGCTTGAAATGTATTGTGAATGGTTAAACTTGGTATAAAGCTCCACCTTAACTTAAAGAAATTAAAAACTGCTACTTTTCTTTGCTAAGAGTCTATTCACCCCCCCTCTAGACACCTCTTCTCGTTCCTTTCACATCACTTGAGGGCAAGGCTTGGGAAGGTGCAAATGAAGATTGGGTTGTTTATATTGGGTACAACTGCGAGTGGGAACTTGTGAATGTGTACACTCATCACCGGGTTCCACTTCCAAAAATCTCAGACTGCCCAGAGGTTGAGCACACAGATGAGCTACGTGAGCTCAAATACGATCATGCTGACTGTCGTCTATGGAAGATAGCAATTTGTCGAGTTCCCAACAGCTCTTGGGATTACATGAACTATGAAGTTTTTCCTATATTCAACAAGCTTGTTGCTTTCCTTACTTCCGCTCCTCTATGGATATTGCTCAAAAATCAATTTCTGTACATGGATGAGTACTGTGATGCAATTCAATACGAGGGTCTTGTGTTTGCTTCCACCACTCATGGCACTATTTTTGCAAGGAATTATCATCTTTTCAGTATGTTTGTCTTCCACCGTAATTATAATTGTTTCATCCACATGCATGCGGGTTAGCTAGTTTCATTTTACTAATTAACCTTCTTGTGTTTCCAAGGTCCTGTGAACATTCCACCACCTATACTTGAAAATTTTTATAACCAAGGGGGAGATGGCGATGCTGATGATCACGAGCAGGACCCATATACTCAGTGGCGCCTGGCAACTTATTCCGATGGATCACCTCTTCTTGTATGTATACAGGGCACTGCTGATGTTACTAAGGAAGCAGGTGTTGTCTCACATGGTCACACTCTTCGGACCTATTCCAACATCCGTTGCAGGGTATTCGGGATGGATACTAGTGTACTAGCGCCAACACTTTCTCCCTGGTTCAGTATTGAAAGTCCTGGAGGAAACTCGCTCTTCCTTGGACAAAATTATCCAATGATGGTGAAAGGCGATCCAGCTGCTGTTGACACAACGTTACTACCATTTATGAGAAGCAATTGTATCTATACCTCGGTCATTTATATGCTTCCCTATCATCACAATATGGGTCCTGACATAGCCCGCTTCAGCCTGGATGATCAATCCTGCATTGGTCTCGAGATTGACAGTAGCCGGCCTTTCCCAGAGAATCACTTCTGGATCAAAGCAAGCGTTTCCAACGCCGACGAGTGGTTGAGCTGAAGTTCATTTCATCGCTTTGTTATTTGTTGTGTGAGAAAAACTTTACCTTACTAGAATGTTTTGTTGGAAATGATCTACAATCCAACGTCTATCCTCGTTGTCATTGTGGGTTGATGAATTGTTGTATGTAATCAATGGTACATTTGCATATGTGTCCATCAACTCACGCATGCTAGTGGTGTCCATATGAACAGTGCTAGTGATTTTAGTTGCAAACCTTAGATGGTGTTGTGGAATTGTCACGGCAGATGTCCAAATGTAAGGACTTAGTCGCGAGGCCAACGCATCTATGTGGTAGCTTGAAGGGGTTGAGCGGAATCGAGAGACGCAACACACAAGACGAGGATTTAGACAGCTTCGGGCCCCGGGAAACATCATCCGGTAATAACCCTACATACTGTTTGTGGCTAGGTCTCATTATAATCATGAGAGAGTCGCCGGTAAGCCGGCTCTCCTCTAGCTGTGTCTAGCCCTAGAGATTATTTCTTCTTCCTCCCCCTCTTTGGGGAGCCCTGCCCCTCCTTATATAAGTTAGAGGGGCGGGTTACATGTGGAGTCCTAGTAAGACTAGGATTAGTCTATCTTCTCGTACAAGTTGATTACAAGTCCGGGTCTTGCTTCCTTGTAAAGGAGATATTCCTCACGCCTTTCCTCTTAAGCCGTCCTACCATAACGTAGCCGGCCTTCTGGGCCTTGAGCCTCCTGGGCCCCCGGGTCTTGTTGCTCCCTTGATCCGCTTGCCAGGTCACCCATAAGTCCCCAGGCTCGGGCGGGTCACTTAGTGAGTCGTCCAGTCAGGGCAGGTCATTAGTGAGTCGCCAAGTCCGGTCGGGTTATACATCTGGCCGGGTCATACCGCGGGGTATATCCCCGACATTAGCCCCCAAGTTTAATTTGGATTTATCCATGTTAAACTGATCTTCAACATAAACACAAGAACAAATTGACAGGTTGCACTCCGGGTTAAATATTCTTGTAAGCCGGCACTTGATCATCCTTAAGTCCTTGTCATCTCCTCCTTCTGGAAAATCCGGGTCAATGGACCAACTTCATAGTCAATTTGCTTGTAGAAGAAATATTGTAAATACAACATCCATTTGAGTCGGCCTTCAATGCTCTGACTTGACAAAAATATTGGTCTTCAAATATTCAACTTATATTCAGCCGACTTGAGATATAAAACTTGCCGGTTTATGATTACCAAAATTGCCGGGTTATAAATAGATGATGCCGAGTCATAATTGTCGCCGACGCTGGCTTATGATTTTTGCAGACACCGGGTCAATCTGATTTACTCAAACTGAAAATTTGAAGATATTTCTACCTTATATCCATAATACCTGTAGCCCCCAAGGGCCGGTTTAATTAGCATGAATAAGCCGGGACTTATCACCATGGCTTTAAATGAAATCCAGTTGTGTAGCCCCCATGAGTCGGCTATAGTCATAGTAGTGTAGCCGGGTCATCCTAGAATTGTCTTAAGCGAAGAGCTATATGCATTAGCCCCCAAGTGTCGGGTCATTATGTAATAATGAGCAGGGACTTTGTAAATATGATGATGTAAATTTGAGCAGTAATGTGTAGCCCCCAAGGGCCGGCTTAGTAAGATAATACTAAGCTGGGACTTTTCATTGAAAATAATATCATATGATGTAACCCCCATCCTAGGGCTTGAACCCACGTCCACAAGGTTAAGAGCTTTATGCTTTACCAACTGAGCGGTGGATCCTTCAATATATAATGGAATAAGGCTTGTGTATCTTGAATTTTAACAGGAGCAATTGGTAGCCCCCAAGGTCCGGCTCATTACAATGGGATGAGTCGGGTCTTCAATAAGGCCAATAAAAATGACTTTGCATTAGCCCCCAAGTGTCATGGTGCATGCTTGCAGCGACATGAGACTTGCATATTTGATGTAACCTCAACTTGAATAATGTAGCCCCCAAGTGCCGGGTCGTAAGCCTACAGCGACTCGGGACTATTTCCTCCATTGTAAAATAAATCATGCCCATTGATAAAGATAATAGCTGTGGCGCTAAAGCGACTTTGAAAACCTCAATCATAATACTGGTTATTGATAATCATAATAGAAATCCAGCCATGTTGGCTATTAAAAATTTGAATAATATAATCCGGTATGAAAACCTCAATCATTCAATATCATCATTGAAAATCCAGCCATGTTGGCTATTTAAAGAATTCAAATACCTTATCTGTTGACAAGTAAATACGGAGTTTAAATACCCGGCGGCTCTTGGCCGATGGCGATTCAATACGCCTTCATTGTAAACCGGAATTTTCATGACCCGGCGGCTTATAGCCTTTTGAGAAAAATCCAGAATGGATAATCATTTTGAAGCATCAACTTTGGTAATGAGCTTGAACTTAATCATTTACATGTCATATTTCTACAAATCCTGCAGAGAGTTTAAACAACATATGCCCTGGCGACTTAGCGTCAAAACCAGGGCGGGTCAAAATATCTCACATATAACTACTGTGATATTGAATTTATACTGCCGGCTTACATAACCTGTGCAGTAAGGGTGATAACCCAATCCTTAGAAGCCAACGTTTCCACATAGATGATGATTGTCATAAACTGGCGACTTATAGTCAAAAGTCAAGCCGGGTTAAGCATAAAACACTTATATATATTTGAGATATAATCCCCAAAAGATCTCAAGTTAAGTAATTGTGGCTGCAATAAAATTTACCTGAGACAGAATAAAACTTTTTGAGGCTTCTGATTCGGATATGATCAGTAAACCGTTCCAAAGGGGTTAAGCTAAGATTCGAATACAATCATATAGCCCCCAGTGGCTTTGGCGATGCTGATCAAGAGGGTATCGACAGCTATGTTCTCTTTGGTTCAAATACGACCTATGTTTGAACAGGAAGCCCCCAAATGACCTTGAGAGTTGTTTAATGACGCTGATTCGAATACAATCCACGTCGATTCTCAAAGGGGTTGAGCTATGATTCGGATATGATCAAGAAGCCCCCAAGTAGGTTCGGCAGTTTGCCAATCAAAAGGGTATCGACAGCTATGTTCTCTTTGGTTCGAATACGAACTATGTTTGAACAGGAAGCCCCCAAGTGACCATATAAATTTTGGCATTGCGCCAATCAAGAGGGTATTGATAGCTATGCTCGATGAGCAGGAAGCCCCCAAGTGATCATAATAAGATAAGCCGTAAGGCAGGATATCCAAGTTTGAACCGCGCATCATGGCAACAAGTTCTTTTGGCAACCTTTAATTTTTCTGAGAACTCGAACTTGCGAGAGATTTAAATCTTTTTGAATCAGAACTTTAAACCGGATTTGAAAGCTTCAAAACTTTGTGAGAGACAGATTATCCTTGAGCCGGATGTTTGAACCGGATTTGAGAGTTTAAAAGCTTTGTAAGAGATAAATTTACCTTGGGCCGGATTTTGAACCGGATTTGATAGTTTCAAAGCTTTGCGGGAGAGAGATGTCTCTTGAGCTATATTTTAAACTGGAATCTTCATTTTGAGCTGGAAATTTTTCTGATGGCTTTTAAATATTCGCCAATAAAGAGTAGCCTCCGGGGCCGGGTTATCTTCCCTTCAATGACCCGGAGTTCTTGAATTCATTGAAACCGGCTAATTTTGCCGAGCCATACCATTGTAGCCCCCGAGTCTCAAGATGACTCAAAGAGTTGGCTTGAGATTCTCCATATTTGATCATAGCAGAAGGTGTATATCATTGGCGTTGATAACGCGATGTGAATCCACAGAAGGTTGAGGTGACTGCGGTGGGTTATAAATGATCCTGTATGAGCCGTGTTAGCAACTCGGCCAATGGTTCCCTCCAACTGGTTGTTTGAAGCTTAATCAAACTGTAGTGGCGGCAATTTGTGCGCCTGCCCATTGAGCCATCCAGTGCAAACGACGTTTGATAATATATGATAATTTGCCTCCAATTTGTTGGAAGCGAAAACCGGCTTCCCAAGCGGTGACTTGCACATACTCAATAAACAGCTCATGCTGATAGGTGCAGCCTAGTGTGTTGATGTAGACTAGGCCGCGAGAAACAGACGGCAGAGACGACCGCAACATCAGTGGTGGCCCCGACAGATGAGTCGGTCGCGGCATTGTAAGCCGGTGCGGACGGGGAAAATCTTCACCGGTGTTGTAAACTGGCACGGACGGGCGAGTTAATCGCGGGTGCGGTCCTGGTGAGTCGAAGTAGTCCGGGCCACAAGGGCGGCGTCTTGCACACATATTCTTTGATCCTTGTGGCACGGTCATATGCTAGCACATGACAGTAATTACGCAATTTATATATCCATGATCCGGCCATCGACTTTGCAATGACCAATTGTCCTGCATATAAAATGCAAAGACCAAAGTAATTGCTCTCTAACAAAAACAATATGTGCTAAAATTATACTTAGAGGGATATCACCTGATTCGCCCGAACAACAGATGAGTCGGCTGTGGCATTGTAAGCCAGTGTGGACGCGTGAACCGGTGCGGACGCGTGAGCCGGTGCGGACGCGTGAGCCGCCATGAGGGCAGATGGACGAGTCGTCCATGGCGTTTGTAAAGCGGCGCGAGCGGCGAGTCAAACGTGATGTTGTTTAACTGGTGTAGATGCATGAATCAGCAACAGGAGCAGACGGATGTAATTCGAACATCGGGGCGGCGACTTGCACGTATATCCGTCGAGCATCCTAGCACGGACAAACACCAATGCAAAAAGTGATGTTGATGCGCCCCCTTAGGCGACACCTTTTCGTAATGGTCCTACAAAAATATTACAAGACCAAGTAATTGTTCTTTGATAAAAACAATATGTGTTAAGAAAAATAAACTTTAGATGAATATCACCTGATTTGTTCGGATGACGGATTGCTCATAAGTAGTGTTCATATATAATTTTGCAATATGGCTGAGTTCCACTTTAACCCGAGAAAATATCCTGTCAGTCAACCAGCCTCCTGAGACTGGTCCGGTGGACGCGCGGGGCCGCAGCAGAAAAATGACGCGAGCCTCGCTGGTCAACAGGTCGGCTCATCACGGGGGCAGCCTAGAGGGAACCAAGAGAGACGACCCGGTGATTTGATGCGGCAGGCTGGCTCGCAAGTGGAGGCGGACCCAGACTCGGACGTGGAGAGCCGCGGCGGCTCAGGGGCCACCGGCCCGATGGAAAACAGTCAAAACGAGTTTCACGCCCAAACTTCCGGGTCGTGGTTTTGTTTCCTTTTTTTGGATCGGGAACGTAATTGCTTTTGGTATTTTTTGTCTTCTACCTTGTTTGATTCATCAGATATAAGGCTAATCAATTTCCAAATAGTGCCCGATCCCTCGTCTGATCTGATAACTCGATCGGAAATTTGCCCTTGTACGTATCTGCGATTTGCCCCATCAGATCCGATGAATCCTTGCTGAACCAAACGGAAACTCCCCCACTTTGGATCTAACAAACTTGACGTTGATGTGAATCTTCCACGCCGGCTTTAGTTGAATCGGGAAATTGCGAACTTCTCAAACCCTAGAAAAGATCCCTCCAAGAACTCAACACCACCGTGCGTCTGGCCCCATGGTGGGCGCCAACTGTCGTGGAATTGTCACGGCAGATGTACTAATGTAAGGTCTTAGTCGCGAGGCCAACGCATCTATGTGGTAGCTTGAAGGGGTTGAGCGGAATCGAGAGACGCAACACACAAGACGAGGATTTAGACAGCTTCGGGCCCCGGGAAACATCATCCGGTAATAACCCTACATGATGTTTGTGGCTAGGTCTCATTATGATCATGAGAGAGTCGCCGGTAAGCCGGCTCTCCTCTAGTTGTGTCTAGCCCTAGAGATTATTGCTTCTTCCTCCCCCTCTTTGGGGAGCTCTGCCCCTCCTTATATAAGTTAGAGGGGCGGGTTACATGTGGAGTCCTAGTAAGACTAGGATTAGTCTATCTTCTCTTACAAGTTGATTACAAGTCCGGGTCTTGCTTCCTTGTAAAGGAGATATCCCTCACGCCTTTCCTCTTAAGCCGGCCTACCATAACGTAGCCGGCCTTCTGGGCCTTGAGCCTCTTGGGCCCCCGGGTCTTGTCGCTCCCTTGATCCGCTTGCCAGGTCACCCATAAGTCGCCAGGCTCGGGCGGGTCACTTAGTGAGTTGTCCAGTCAGGGCGGGTCATTAGTGAGTCGCCAAGTCCGGCCGGGTTATACATCTGGCCAGGTCATACCGCGGGGTATATCCCCGACAGATGGTGCTAGTGATTTTTAGCTGCATATTTTAACAAATTGTAGTGTTACAAGGTTGACAAATGGAAATGTTACTAGATAAACAAATGTCAATCTTTCTAGTTTGACAAATGGCAACATACCCAAAATGTCAGATGCAAATCTTACCCAATTTTTTCTACGTGGTTGCACACGGGTCATGCAAAACAACCGTTTGCGTTGAAGGGATGCACAAATCCTAAACTGCGAGGGAAGACCATAGCTCTCACTTTTCATACGGGTGCTCTATCTAAAATGTTTGCGATCAAGAGCTGCAGAAATCCTGCTCGGCACATTTTCCCTTGGCTTCCTGGGGAAGCTGTCGGTTTGCATATGTGTGTTCTAACTAAAACGTTTGCGATGAGTGTTTTATATTTAAATACCGTTGCCATTTTTTCAAAAGAAAATCGTTAGATAAGTATGTACATTAAGAGAGAAAAACACAAGTTCATTCAAACTATATCTTTCATTCAGTCATACTGCGAATTTATATTCATATGATCGAGAATTCGAGATACAGTATCGAACCCCAAGAAAACTAATTCCGGCGACGGCGGAGGCGCCGTGCCACGCTGTTGTTGTTGTTGTCGTCCTTCGAGACGCCATTGTTGAAGTCTTCAAGGCAAAAAAATGTTCTTCACTTGTAAATCAAACATCATGTCGTCGCACGATCGACGAGCGGGGTGCGGGAGGACGCCAACTATTGCCGCTGAGAGGTAGTGGTCGACGGCAGTGTCCCACGCCGCTGAGGGGTGCATGGGAACCGGCGCGGCGGGTGCAGCCAACCGCACGGGGACCGGTGCCGCTGTGGGTGGACAGGCGCACATGGGCCGGGGAACGAGCATGACGAGTGCAACCAAACGCATGAGGGCCGACGCCACGGCGCGCACGGGCACGGGCACGAGCGCTCGTGCTGGCATGTACATGAGCTCGCGCGGGTCTGCGGAGACCTCGCTGATGCCCACGGCTTCTAGCTCTACGGAAGTGCTCGGCGACCAGCCCGTCAATGCTACGGGGATGGTCACTGGCGGGGGCGCGGGGGTGGGAGCTGGGACGGGTGTGAGGGCAGCAACCGCCGCAGCCAGCTCGTTCTGGGCCATGTCCATGAGGCTCCATTCCTCCATATTTTCTATGTCCTCCTTCTTGAAGTCGACTTCACCAAACTTGAATACTAGTGGCAGATGATCATTCTGCACCATGGCGTTGGTGGAGGTCTGCGGGAGGGAGGGGAATGGGAGGCGAACAGTAAGGCTGCCCGTATTAAACAGCAGCTCGGGCGCCATTAATGGAGAGGAAGGCGGGCGGCCATGGAAGTCAAATGGCTCGCTTCCTAGTTAGCCTACGCAACGTACAGCTCACACGCTTCTCGGTGAGACTACACATTGGAGGACAGCTTGCACGCCTCTTGGTCAGCCTGCGCACCGGACTCCGCTCGCACGCCTCCTGTTCAGTCAACGTCAAGCAGCTATCCGCACGACACCTCCTATCTTTATCTTTACCTAATATTAAAAGACGGAAGCTTTCATAGTTCTCCATACGTCGCCCGTTTACATCCATTGATTTTGTGTTAACCATAAAGATTGACAACTGGGATTAAAAATAGATAGATCTATAGAAATTTTATTTCAGGAAAAGAACAACTCGGAGGAAGAGGCCTACATACGCTGCACGTGTACTGCCCAAAAACCTATATGTAATAGAGTCAGATTTCAGACGGAATCATGGCCCAGCCCACTAAAAATGTCTCCTGCTCTCGATCAATATAAATATGCAGAGCCTCTGCCGCTATGCTACGATAGATCCACACGCACGCACACCCCGGCACCAGTCGCCTACTGCGGAGGGAGGAGCCCTGTATGTTGAGGGAAGTGGGAGGGAGAGCCTCGGCAGGAAGTGTGGGAGGAGGTGGTCTCCTCGATATGTGCCCCGAGCGGCGCGGATGTGCAGATCATGGGTTCCCATGGGATGAGGAGATGGTCGTCTATATGTGTGGGAGTTGGGGGTCGAGGGGTGCTTGGTGAACTCAACGCTATGTGCGACGGCAACGTCAGGCTCATCCACCTACCTTTCTCTCATTTAGGCCAGAGCAAGATCCAGATCGTCGAGGACTTGAGGAAGATCCTATTTATCTGCCCGGAAACCCAAACACGGAGTCAGTGAAACTCATCCAATGTTATTGTGCCGACGAGATCAAATACCTCTTTGCACCATGGCTTATTCAATCATTCAAACATATAATGTGCATGCTCGTGTGTAACCAAGGAGCGGCCCCTGTCTAAATTTTGCATCAGGAGTTTTGCTGCTGCAAGGGATTTCTTCAGAAGTCAGGCCCGTTGATAGGGGGTGCAAGGTGGGCGATGGCACAGGCCCCCAAATTCATAGGGGCCCCACCGTGAGAAAAAACAGTGAAGGTCGCCCAAGTTTTTGATCTATAGGCTGGCTGGTTCGCTGCTATGCTTGCGGTCAAGTCCTGACCTGCGAGGCTTACTAGACGGGCTGGCAACTGTTGTGGATGGGCCCCAAAGTGCTAATGGTTGGATGCACTGTTGTTGATCACGGTTTTGAGGGATTTCACGAATGGTGCGGTGATTAACTCCTGTCCCGCCACCGGCTAGAGAAGTTGATCTACCATTGCCATGCTCGAGGAGATGCACAAGTCCATCCACCAAATGAACGGTCATTATCAATATTCAGGCAGACCGTCCTCTAGCTCTACTTCTTCAATGTTCAAGGTACACCACGTATGAGGCATCCATGTCTATCAATTAAGCACCGTTTATCAATCAGGCATGTGTATGCAAAAGGTAACCACGAGACTCAATTTGGGCTTCTAATATTAGGTCATCGGCGAGAGCCTGTAAAATTCACGAGGGATGACATCATCGGCATCGTCCACCAGATTCTTAGCTTCATTAACGTCAATTACAATACATGTTATGGTCTATCCCTTCACTCTACATTGAGCTTTTGTTTGATGATCTCGAATCGATTTATTTCAAATTATATATGGTCATCCAATCATCCACCACACAAGAGAAGTTGCACCCTCACACCTCACGGTGTCTATCTCCCTCCGAAGTCCTAGGCTATAGCAGTAACAGGCGGTGCTTCTC
This sequence comes from Triticum urartu, assembly GCF_056163025.1. Classification (NCBI taxonomy): domain Eukaryota; kingdom Viridiplantae; phylum Streptophyta; class Magnoliopsida; order Poales; family Poaceae; genus Triticum; species Triticum urartu. The sequence goes on from NC_141874.1 coordinate 308,930,163, forward strand.
CTCCAGAAGTTGATCCACATAGACATGATCATTTGATTCGTTGCTCCTCCCCCAAATCAATATACATGTGGTACCACATCTACTCGAGTGAGGATGGGGAGTCATGAGAGGTACGCACGATGAAGCTAGGTAGTTGGAGCCGAACTAACAAAGGACAAAATCGGACGTAGACGTGTTGCGTGCAAGAAACAATGGAGTCGTGAGAGGTACGCATGAAGAAGCTAAGTAGTTGGAGCCGAACTAACAAAGGAGAAAATCATATGTAGACGTGTAGCGTGCAAGAAACGATTCTTCTTTAAATATCGGCTGTCAATCTTTGTGGTTTTAGTTCTGTCGATTTTATTACAAAAAATAGGTCCCACTTTGTCTTTTGCACAGGGGACCGCCCTGTTCAGAACGGTCGTCATGGGTGTTCATCTAAGGATTTCGGTAGGACCATCTACATTGGACAGTATGTGCGAATGCAAATAAAAATTATATTAAGATGTGTGTGTCTCTTATCATATAGTTCTACCACTAGATCCATGAATTTGTTTATGGATCATTTACATTTGGCAAGTTCTTATTGATAGTCCATTTTTGGCCATGATTATGAATGCTTAGGAAGACACAACATACATAATTCACTTTTGTTATTGTTCAATTCTGTTTTATGACACTTTTCTACAGAAAATGCTTTGCCATTAATTTTTCTCCCTGTTGATTTATTTCCCCCTTGGCATCCATCAACTATCACTGCCCAGTGACCTGGCATGCTTTCCAAGTGAATAGCAAACATCTGCCATGAATGCACGACAAATTTATGTTCCATTCAATGCCACCAGAGTATCTTCAGTATGTGAACAACAAACTAGAATTTTATTCCTTGGAATCACATGAAGGGTTGTCCGAATAGGTTAGTGTCGAATAATTGTTTTCCTAAGAAATATAGTGCAAAAGAATTTGTAGATTGTTTCTCTATAGTATTGATTCACTCATACAAATAAAGCATCCACATAGAATGGGATCAAAGAGAAAATATTTAGGATCAAAGAGACCCTAAGGTGGAATAAAAAGACCATCACGGCCATAATGATTAGTGAAACTGATTGATGTTTTTTATTAGCAATTCAACTTCAAGGTGTAATGGGAAATTGGCCGAACATTTAGTAGACTTGGAGGGGATGGGGTGCACAATGGTGTTACTGGACTATTGAGTTTCTTATTTTTTTTCACCCGTTGCAACGCACGGGCCTATTTGCTAGTAGCCATTAAAACGAAGACATATGGTGTCACGTGAATGGTTAACAAAAAGCACACGATTTGAATCATACAACGTTTTGAGATATTATATTGGCGGCTATTTTTTCAGAATGCCTTTGTTTGTTGTTATCCGAGTGCGCCTTCTCTCAAAATGCACACAAAAAATACCACAGCATGCCGGGTGCCATTCCATGAAAGCATGCCAAGTTTCATGAATTTCAGACGAGTTTTGGATTACTAGAATTTAAAAACAAAGTATCTCAACTTTTTGCCGGCAATCATCGGTGCCCTGGTGTTTGAAATTCATTCCCATTTCTTGCATGGGACCTAAGCATGCACCCATGGACAAAGATTTGATTTTCAACCAATTTATATGCATTAGTGCATGTGCATGTAGTTCAAATTTGAATTATGCACAAAAATGCATTGAAAACTCAATTAATGCATAAAAATGTCCAAACGAACCCCGAAAAATCCCCAAAATTAACACAACACTCCTGTTGTTCTTTGTTGACACGAGAATTTTTTTGAAAGCAATAAGACGCAATGGATATCGTTTCGTCCCCAAAGGTGGGATGTTCCCTACCAAAACCATCAAGCTTGTTGTGAGAAGCTCTGGTTTGTGAGAAGCATATCCCCAAACCTGCCCCAAATGGGACAAGAAATTTACCACAACATGTTGATGCCGCTCCATGATAGCATGCCAAGTTTCATGAATATCGGACGTGCTTTGGATTTACTAGAATTTAAAAACCAGGTATCTCAATGTTCGCGGCCGAGTCACCGTGGCAGAGTGTTTGACATTCATTCCTATTTCTTGCATGGGACTTAAGCATGCACCCAAGGACACATATTTGATGTTCTCAACCAATTTATATGCATTAGATCATGTGCATGTAGTACAAATTTGAATTATGCACATAAATGCATTGAAAACTCAATTAATGCATAAAAATGTCCAAACGAACCCCGAAAAATCCCAAAATTGACACAACACTCCTGTTGTTCTACGTTGACACGAGAAAAGTTTTGAAAGCAATAAGAGGCAATGGATATCGTTTCGTCCCCAAAGGTGGGACGTTCCCTACCGAAACCATCACGCTTGTTGTGAGAAGCTCTGGTTTGTGAGAAGCATATCCCCAAACATGCCCCAAATGGGACAAAAAAATTACTAGAGCATGTTGATGCCGCTCCATGATAGCATGCCAAGTTTCATGAAGTTCAGACGAGCTTTGGATTTACTAGAATTTAAAAACCAGGTATCTCAATGTTTGCGGCCGAGTGACCGTGGCAGGGTGTTTGACATTCATTCCCATTTCTTGCATGGGACCTAAGCATGCAACCAAGGACACAAATTTGAATTTTCAACCAATTTATATGCATTAGAACATGTGCATGTAGCTCAAATTTTAATTATGCACATAAATGCATTGAAAACTCAGTCAATGCATAAAAATGTGCAAATAAACCCCGAAGAATCCCAAAAATTGACACAACACTCCTGTTGTTCTATGTTGACATGAGAAATTTTTTGAAAGCAATAAGAGGCAATGGATATCGTTTCGTCCCCAAAGGTGGGACGTTCCCTACCGAAACCATCAGGCTTGTTGTGAGAAGCTTTGCTTTGTGAGAAGCATATCCCCAAACCTTCCCCAAATGGGACAAAAAATTTACCACAGCCTATTGATGCCGCTCCATGATAGCGTGCCAAGTTTCATGAATTTCAGATGAGTTTTGGATTTACTAGAATTTAAAAACCAAGTATCTCAATCTTTGCGGCCGAGTGACGGTGGCCGGATCTTTGACATTCATTCCCATTTCTTGCATGGGACCTAAGCAGGCAACCAAGGACACAGATTTGAATTTTCAACTAATTTATGTACTTGATTGACGTGGCGAGTGTAAGCCAACTATGTTATCTCCCCTTTTATTACATATATATTACATGGGATGTTGTGAAGATTGCCTAACTTGCGACATATGCCTTCAATGCGATTATGCCTCTAAGTCGTGCCTCGACACGTGGGAGATATAGTCGCATCGAGGGTGTTACATTACCAAGCTAGGCCAAAAGCCTAAGCTTGGGGAGTACATATTTCCACCGACATTACATTCATGTTCACACATTTCATTCTAGTTGTCTGTGTCCACACTTTTTCATTGCATTATCCATGCTAGATTTATTTTCTAGTTTTCTTCTTGTGTGGTTAAAAACATTGAGAAAATCCAAAAAAGTATCTCCTGCTTCTTTTGGGTTTTTCATTCTAGCTTAATTAGTTGTATTATTACTAATAAAACCAAAAAGATTTATTGATTCTTCTTTTGCTTGTTGGGAGCTTTCTTGTGTAAATTGTTTTGTCATTTTTGTTTTTCCTTCTTTAATTTGATTTCTTCAAGAAAAACTAAACACTCCAAAAGTATTTCAGTGTGTTTCTTTGAAATTCTTTCCTTTTTATTGAGTCGTACCAAGGAGATGACCACGATGAAAATGTTGAGTGGCTCTTGTATGCATTACTGTTGGTCTAACAAAGAGCCCTTATTACCTTGTCTTCTCCTTTTGAAATAAAATGTTTGCAGATTCCAACTTAGTCCACGTCACTCTTGCACTATTAATATTTTCATATCATTCGGTCGCTCAATTCAAAGGCAATAATGACGATATTTTATGAACGGACTATGGAAGAGAGAAACGGTTAGGAACTCAACTTATTCTGTTTTTGTAAATATGTTTAACATAGTATCCATGATTCGGCATATTATGATCAAACATGTTTGTAATGACAATTAGAGATTATAGTTTCTCATGCCATGCTTAAGTAGGTAGGAGTGGATAATGATTTATCTTGGATGTCAACATGCATTAAAATGATTGTGATATAGTATGGTGATATGGTATCTTCCTCTGAATGTTTCAAGTCGCTCGACTTGGCACATGTTCATGCATGTTGTTGAATCGAAACCAACATATCCTCTATGATATTTATGTTCATGGTGTTCATATCCTACTCATGGTAGTATTCAATGTTGATTGTGCATAATGCATGTTCATGACCATTTTCGCTCTCTACCTAGCCTCTTCTCAACCTATTTGCTAGCCTTTGCCTGTACTAGGTGAAAATACTGCTTGTGCATCAAAATCCTAAAACTCAAGTTATTCCAGATGAGTCCACCATATCTACCTATATGCGATATTACCCTGCCATTCCAAGTAAACTTGCATGTGCCACCATTAAAAATTTCAAATGAACATTTGTTTTGTGTGCCTGGACCGCTCATGGAGTGCCAGGGGGCAGTCAGTATCTTCCATGCTAAGCGGGTTATTCTCATGATGAGTGTTTATTCACTCGTCCTTGCACAAGAGGGGCGGTAATATGGATGCCCACTCCTGAAATAAAAAATTGCAAATAATTAAACAAAACTCCCCCAGGATTGTTGTTGGTATGGATGGTCCCATGGATTCGACTAGCCTGGAGTGTGTTTGTTGGTGGAGGGGAGTAAACCTTTACTTTTATTGCTTGGGAACCGCTGCTAATTTGTTCGGCATGGAAGATATTGACAATTCTTGGTCGTAACATTGACAAGAAGGGTGTACATCCCAAAATTACATTTATCTCTATTTTTTAAAACTTGAGCTCTAGCACCTCTGCATATCCCCGCTTCCCTCTACGAAGGGACTGTCTATTTAATTTTATGTTGAGTCATCGCGTTCTCAAACAAGCACCAGATCTGAGAGCACTATTGTCCTCCTCATGCATTGTGTATAGTTAATGTTGAATGCATCATGACTGGATCTTTTCTACCGTGAATTACATAGTTTAGTCGCTGCTTGAACTTTGGAGGTGCTCTGCATTTATGTTTTGTGGTCTCAGAAAGAGCTAGTGAGATACAAATATTGTCATATTATATAATGACTGTTTTGACAAAGTGTTGGCATTTGATATATTTTATTATTTATCTCTAGTTGATTATGCCATTGATATGAGTTAATATTATTTCCGAGAGTTATTGTTGACATGGTTAGTCACGATCTTTGCTGAAAACCTGGGTGCTACTTAAGCTTATTTACGTAAACAAGAACAAAAGAGTTCGTAAAAGATTTTCTTTATCACTTTCAGTTTGTCAACTGGATTGCTTGAGGACAAGCAAAGGTTTAAGCTTGGGGGAATTGATACGCCTCTGTCGTATCTACTTTTCCTAATGCTTTTGCTCTTGTTTTGGACTTTAGTTTGCATGATTTGAACGAAACTAACCCGGACTGACGCTGTTTTCAGTAGAAGTACCATGGTGTTGTTTTTGTGCAGAAATAAAAGTTATCTGTTTGGAATGAAACTTTTTGGAGATTTATTTTAGAATAAATAAAAAATACTGGAACCATGAACTACAGGAGGGGGTGCCCTGGGTGAGCATGATACACCACGGGGCGCCACACTCTCCAAGCGCGCCTTGGTGGGTTGTGCCCACCTGGTAGCCCCCCGACCCTAAATCTGATGCTACAAAATCCTATTTTTGGAGAAAAAATAGGAGAGCACGTTTCATCGCGTTTTACGATACGGAGCCGCTGCCATCTCCTGTTCTTCATCCGGAGGCCAGATTTAGAGCCCGTTTGGGGCTTCGGAGAGGGCAATCTTCGGTCTTTGTCATCACCAACCCTACTTCATCACCAATTCCATCATGCTCCCCGCCAGAAGTGAGTAAGTCGTTCGTAGGCTCGCTGGTCGGTGTGGAGTTGGATGAGATTCATCATGTAACCGAGTTAGTTTTGTTAGGCTTGATCCTTAGTATCCATTAGGTTCTAAGATTGATGTTGTTATGACTTTGCTATGCTTAATGTTTGTCACTAGGGCCCGAGTGCCATGATTTCAGATCTGAACCGTTTATGTTATCACCATTATATACATGTTCTAGATCCGATCTTGCAAGTCATATTCCCCTATTACGTGTAATGAGCCATAAATCCCAGGGTGACAATAATTGGGATACTTTCCGGTGATGACCGTTGTTTGAGGAGTTCATGTATTCACTATGTGTTAATGCTTTGTTCCAGTTCTCGATTAAAAGGAGGCCTTAATATCCATTAGTTTCCTTATGGACCCCGCTCCCACGGGAGGGTAGGACAAAATATGTCATGCAAGTTCTTTTCCATAAGCACGTATGACTATTTATGGAATACATGCCTACATTATATTTATGAACTGGAGCTAGTTCTGTGTTGCCCTAGTTTAAGACTGTTATATGATGAATATCATCCAACGAATGCACTGATCCAATGCCTACGAATTTTCCACATATTGCTCTTGCTAAGTTACTATTGCTATTGCTAATGTTACAAGTGCTACAATACTGATACTGCTGTTACTGCTACTATTGCTACTGTTCCTACTACCATCAAACTATAATATTACTGTGCTATTGACCCCTTTGCTACAGATATTTAATCTCCAGGTGTGGTTGAATTGACAACTCAACTGCTAATACTTACATATATTCTTTGGCTCCCCTTGTGTCGAATCTATAAATTTGGGTTGAATACTCTACCCACGGAAAGTGTTGCGATCCCCTATACTTGTGGGTTATCAATAGATAACAGGGGTACCTATGGCTACATATGTCGGTTGCCATCAGGTGATAAACATGCCGGCTATGCTACCTCTTCCTTGGAGGAGACGCCAAGCCTTTGGAGGTTTCCTTCTATTGTACGGAGTTATCTAAAGCTCAACACAAGCCCATGGAAACATACCTAACTGGATCATAACACGTAGTAGGTGGGTAGCCAGATGGCACCTCCCACCCCCTCCACCACCCCCACCTCCGGCGACCTACTCCATCTCCGGCGACCATGATCTCTCGGTCGACATCATGGAAGGTTTAGTCCACTGGGATTTCAACCCCGGCCTCAAGGTCGAGGACCAGGTTCGTAGAAGATTCAAATCCATGGTCCATTTCTCTCTCCCATCTACATCCAAGGAATTTTTCTTGGTGGTCACCTTATCTTCTGCCTCCATTCCCATTTCTTGTGCTTCGGTTGGTTTGGCTTTGCAATGTTGCATTGGAGGTCTTGCTTCTGGTTTCAACGTGACACAAATTGGAGCAAAGAACTTTCGGTTCTCTGTGGCTTCAAATAAGGTGGGCCATTTCATCTATGCCCTACAAGATAGAGTCTGGCCAGACTTTGTTTGTCATTTTGGTTTATTCAAACAGCCATGGAATGCACCTTTTGATGGGTCTGTGGGCTGGTGCACACCACATGAAATCTCTGGGTTATGGGCGAGAACACCCAGGGCAGTTCGTTCTAACCTTGGGTTTCTTGAGAACAGTGCTGCTAAGGATGATTCATCCAGCCATGAGTTGGCGATGTTTGGTTTCTCCAAACAGATATCTACTAATCTACTGAGCTCGTTTGAAGAAATTTCAATACACAGAGACGAAGATCATGTTGGTTCTTTCTCCGATGTGATTTCGAGCAGAACAACTATTCAGTTTGGTAGTTCGGAAATTCCATTTTCTTCGGTCAATCATAATGATCTTGCCAAAAATATTTTGGAAAGAAACACCGTGAGCACAATTGGCGCAACATACCCTTCTCCATCTTAGAAAATATCTTGGATTTTCGTCAAGCTCAGTCTGAGGAGGAAACTGTCCAAAAAATCTGTGATTTAAATGACTTGCCATCCTCGGAGATCATCCATGATATTTTGGGCCACTGTTACCATTGTGGTGCACCTGACCATAGGTCATCAGATTGCAAGGCCAAGCTCTGTGACTCGTGCAACACCTTTGAGCGGTCTTTCTTTTATGGTAAGCAGACCATGGGTCAATTTCCTCGGCCCTGTAGCATTTGCAACAGTCAGTCCCATCAAAGGGCTTTCTATGCTACCCAAAATGCAAGCTGCTGGGCCATGATCTGCAACGTTGCTTGGCCAAAAATGTGTTTCGTTTAATTTGGCGTAGAAGGAAGTTGGAACGGCAGCTTACCACCACCACAAATCCTCTGCCTCATTCTAAGGAGCGGGCGCGTCAACGGAATCCTCACCTACCAAAAATTAAAAAGATTTGGCGACCCAAAAAGAAAGTGCCGGATAATGGGCCCATCCCCTACACGGCCATTGTTCTGACGATTCCGCTCCATACCGTACAGCAGCTACCTCTTCTGCCACCCCAGTCAACCAACGAGCAGCAAGGAAACCCCCCGCCCGGCAAGCCACCACCATCGACAACAGAAACTCGAGTCGCCAAGCCATCTGCGGCCATGGCTAACTTCCCGGTCTGCCCGTTCCAGTTCATGCTGATGGGAACCCAGATCGAGCGTGGGCCTGACCATAGGCTGGTGCGCAACATGATTGTGGTGGATGACCCACCACTTAGACATGAAAGGAACGCCATTGTTACTGCTACACCTCCGGTGCCTGATCATCAGAAGCTGTTAGTGTTGAATGAAGTGGTACGAATCATGACTAAAGATTTTCATCTAGAAGTTCCTGATGCTTTTGTGTATCCTATTGGAGTGGGCATGGTTGCTTTTGCGGATGTTGCTCTGAGAGATGAGTTTATTCTAGAAAGTCCACACCAATTAGACCCCCTGGATGATGATATGACTTTCTTTTGTGCCGCATGATGAAGGGGAAAATATGCATCAATTCCCTTCCAGTATGTTGCCTGGGTCCTGTTTCTGGCTTTCCCTATGGATTATCAAACGGATCATTATATCAACAAAGCTGTATCTTTCTATGGAAAGTTAGATCTATGACACAGGCCTGGTCAGAACAAGGAGCGTGTACTGGTACGCATGATCATCAGCAACATTGCACAGGTGCCACATAGTCTTGTGGTCATACTTATTGGTACTCTGCCAGGTATGGGCAGATCCTGGTCGGTGCCTGTATATGTTTTCAACGACAGAGACACCATCCCTGGCCTGGTTTGCAATGAAGATGACGCTCCTCCCATGAATTCATCCCCACATCCGTATGAATTTCTCTATCTCTCTGCCGCTCATCAATGGACTTTCGAGCATCAGCATATGCTGCAACAACAGATAGATGCAGCATGGGAATAGCAAGCCCCTCAACAGCAGCAACAGATGCAAGCTTAGGGTTAGGGCATCTAGCCTGTTGCACCTCCTCCTTACCGAGGTTTCAGTTTCAGAACTCTGTTCCAATATACTATCCCCTCCCTCATGGATGGTGTGGAACAGGAGAGCAACATCACTGATGATCCCGAGGATGAATGGTCGGTATACTCTGACATTGAAGAACCTGCAGATGCTCTGATCAGTGGTAGGCAAACCTCTGGAGCTCAATTCTTTCATGCAGTAGGCGGTTCTCACACTGTTGAGGTGAGAGCAGAGGAAGGGATGTCTCTTCTTCAGTTTCTCTGGATGATCTCTTTTGGGAGGTTCACTTGCTGTATTATGGGTCCCGAAGCCACTGCCGCAACTCTGAATCAGGGTCTGCTGCCGATCAATCCCCTCGCCTTCTTCCAACAAGTTACTTTTGCTATCTTCAGTGAGGCAGATGTTGCTTGTGCCCGAACTGGCAGTTGGACTAAAGTTTCATTCCACCTGGACGAGCCAGTCGTCATTCCTTCAAAGATTTGGGTTGCTTTGCGGTGCAGATACCTTTAACTGGAGATAAGTATATTTCTTCGCTACAACTGGGTTCTGCTTGCTCCATCCACGCTGCATCTGCTGAACTCTTGGCTATCCCTGCTGCTAAGCCACACAACGTGTACTTCCATAAGATGGTCTCTGAAGAAACAACGCCTATCGATACTGTCTATCTCAGACGCAGTACCAGGTCCACGCGGTATGATGGCTTCAGGGTGGCCTAGATCACTGACGCTAGGAAGGGGCAGTCCAAGGTTAAGCCTAGAGGTGCCCCCTCGATTGCTTGCTCTTCCAAGGCGACTAATCCCTCCAACAACTCGCTGCTTAAACCCTCTGTCGCATCAGATGAACAACTGCCTCCTCCAACACACATTGATCAGCTATAGTATGTGGGCACCGCTTTGTGTGGGATACCCCCTGAAGATCTCAACACTAAAAAGTTCCTAGAGGGCGACAAAGGGGAATATCCTGACCAGCACTAGGTGTGATGTCATCGAATAAGCAGTGGAACATCTTATGCTGGAATGTGCGTGGGATCAACTCCGATAAGAAGCAACTGGCAATCCGTAATGCAATTGATATCAGTGGATGTTCTGTTGTTTGTTTCCAGGAAACTAAGCGTACCTCTTTTGATCTTTCTTATGTTAAACTTTTTTGTCCTAAAAATTTGATATGTTTGAATGTATAACCTCTGTGGGTAACTCTGGAGGGCTCATAACTGCATGGATGAGCTTGGTTTTCACTGGCGTTGCTGTTTTCTCTGAATCTCTTGCATTAGGCGTCATGCTTACTTCAACGTAGTCTGGCGATTCTTGGACGCTCGTAAACATATATGGCCCTTGTAATGATCCGCACAGGGCGTTGTTTACTTCGTGGCATTTCGATCTTGACATCCCTATGGGCGAAGATTGGCTTCTCCTGGGCGATTTCAACTTTATCCGAATGCCGGATAACCGTAATAGAGGAGGAGGGGATGCTAACGATATGCTGCTCTTCAATGAAATCATTCGACGGCAATCTCTCGTAGAACTTCCAATCAAGGGGTGTTCGTTTATGTGGAGCAATATGCAATCAGACCCACTTCTCGAACAGCTGGATTGGCACTTCACCTCCGTGGACTGGGCAGTCAAGTACCCGAACAAAGTGGTTATGCCTCTCGGTAAACCCACATCTGACCATGTCCCGTGCTACCTAAGCATCCAGTCCAAGATACCCAAATCCAAAATTTTCCGTTCCGAGGACTATTGGATCAAACAACCAGGGTTTTTCGAGGTGGTGCGGCGATCTTGGGCTAAACGTTGTTATGCACCGAATGCTGTCGTTGTCCTATGCAAGAAGCTTAAGAACTTGCATTATGATCTGAAGCAGTGGAGCAAGAAAATATCTAGACTATCCATATTGATTGAAAACTGCAACAAAACCCTCTTGGAGATAGATGGGTTGGAAGAGAGAAGGAGGCTCTCCTTTCCAGAAGCTAACTTCATAAGAATTTTGAAACACCGCCTACATCACCTGCTAGAATGCAAAAAATCTTATTGGATGAAACGCTGCACTGTCAGGCATTTCAAGTTTGGAGACGGCAACACAAAATTCTTCCATAGGGTGGCTATGGAACGATACCATAGGAACAGTATTGCAACACTAAAACTCCCTGATGACTCGATCATTCATGACCACCTGGGTAAATAATCAATTCTCTTTTAGGCCTTTCATGCAGGTAATCTTGATCTCGAAAGTTTAAACACTAGGTTTATCACTCTCATCCCCAAAACCCAGTCCCCAGCAACTGCCAATGATTATCGCCCAATAACTCTACTGAACTGCTGCCTCAAGCTTATGACGAAGCTCCTTGCGAACCGACTACAGCAAGTGATTCTCAAGATCATACACAGAAACCAATATGGATTCTTGCGAGGGAGATCGATCCAGGACTGTGTAGTGTGGTGGCCTTTGTATTTAAATATAGACAGAGTGGAGTAGTACTATCTTTATCTTAGCCTCATAGGGCTCTCCCATCATGTAGGCTCGCCTCCCTGCCTCGCCCACCGGATCCCGCCAAGGATCATCCCTTAGATCCCAAGATCCCACGGGCTGTCCTCACGCTACGCCCCGCAGCACTCCCACCTTTGAGCGAAACCCACATGTGCTTTAGAGGGGATCCATTGCTCTGGAATCACATATCGGTGGCGCCAGAGGATATGCCACGGCTGCATTTCAGGTGGTGGGCAGCAAGGGCAAATCTGATCGAGGAAGCGTCACATCAATGGAAGAGAAGTTCGAAGGAGCTGCGCCTGGTGCAACACAAGGCAAAGGCGTAAGTCGATCTCACGGGAGAAATGTTGAGGGATGTTAGCATTTGGTAGCGTCGCGTTGATTTCGAGCTAGGGCTAATGGCAAAGATCATATTCACGGAGTCAACTATGGAAGAAAGAACGTGCATGCATGTGGAATGGCATGAGCAGCCGATGCTACTGTTCAAATGAGCGGTAGAAGAAGCCAAATCACGGGACCATTGCCAACGATGCACTGACCTACTCAGTTGCTGCTGTAGTGAACTTGCGGCGCCGTGGTGGTTTGCAACTGTGACAACCACTCCATCTATATGTATTGTATTCCTATGAAAATACTTGATCGTTTGGAAAAAGATGGTAATTGATTTATCACTAGTGTTTGAATGCTTGGTCGTGACAATCACCCGAAGCCACAACCAGAAGTCTCCATCGCATAATACTTACGGTCGATCGCACCAATAAACAGTCGGTCGGACCCGCGACACGCATCGGCTTGTTCTGACATATACGACGAGTTACATCACTGACTTGTGCGACCGCATTTGAGCAGTAGTACATGAAATTTGTGTTCCACGAAACTCATCAGGAGCCGTTTCAGGCCTCGAAACAAAAACCAGCAATTAATCTTTAGCTTGTTCCCATCAAATTCCAAAGTGTATAGTATAAAAGTGCAAACCTGCTCACACCTAGTAAGTATCGAACCTGAACGTGTTCCCACTATGCAGGTTTTAGTACTAGTGATAGTACTAAGTTATAAAAAGGGGAACCAGTACCTAGCCGAAAATCACTCTACCTCTTCCTCCTCATAAGTCTTTCTTGTTCGTCTGTCCTTGCCATGGCCGGTGTGTATAGCTCTAGGTCGAGAACTACTTGTAGCAAGGGAGCGGCAACCAAGGCCGCAAAAAAAATGAGAGGGCTCACCGCCTGGCAGAAACCTCGAAAGATCTCTCACGGGCAGGCGAGGGCTCCCAGGATCACCCTAGCCGCAGAGGCAAGGGCTCCCAGGAGCGCCCTAGCCGCGGAGGTGAACATGCCGAGCTAGCGGTGCTGGAGTCGTTATCCCTCGACGACATGCTCGATCAGCTCAATAAGCAAGAGGAGTTCATCAATGGCTTGGTGGAGCTACTGCAGGAGAGCCTCAACGACATGCCCACTGAGTTCAATGAGCAGGGGAAGTTGACCTCCTGCTTGGTGATGCTGCTAAAGAAGAGCATTGCCTCGGATAAGAAGGCGACCGACAAAATCCTGCAACTTTAGGAGGACAAGCCGAAGATCCTCCATGAGCTCGACCTACTGAAGGAGGAGAACGACGGCTAGAAGAAGCTGCATTAGAAGAGTAGTTCCTCGATGAAGATGCTACAGGCCCTCGTCATGGAACAAAAGGAGGAGTTGGCGAAGCTATGCATCAAGCACCCGGCTGCTGTCAAGGTACGTAATGCGGCCATGGAACAGATGATGAAGGCTCGCGTCGAGAAATCCTGCATCATGGAAAGAATGAAGAAGATGGCGGAGGAGATGCGCCAGGAGATGGAGGTCGTGGAGGCGATGAAAAAGTAGTTACGACTCCGTGGCCAGCAACCCTTCATGTAGTAGGGAGCAGCTCCCCAGATGTGTGTGCGTCTTCCATCTTTTGGGGGGGGGGTAACCTTCCTTTTTCATTTGCTCTTATGTTTCTTCTTTTTGCTTCTGGTGTTCCGCCATACATGTCACGTTCTCTACGAGGCATGAATAGAACAATGCTAACGATGAGCGGCGTCGTGGGATCGATGACTAGAAAATTAGATCATTTTTATCGCCATATCGCACTAGGCTGCCGTGTTTCGTGCTCCTGCATCGTACTAGTACTCCAGTGGAAAAGTTGAGTATACCACACGGTTCTTTGCTCCTCCTCAGGTCGTCGACAACATTTATACGAGCATTCAAATCACAAGGCCCCGCCTTCCAGCAGTAATGAGTGGTCAAATCAGAAAGGCCCTCACCTCTAGTGAAACCGACCAAGCGAGACTGCCCCGCCCTCTAGAATTTTAAATGTATACTTTTGTAAAGTAGTACTAGTATCGATGGGTTGTGCCATGGAGCAAAACTAACAAGATGAAATTAAAGAAAAAAGGTGGAACATATAGAGAGCGCTCGTCACCAAATTATGCATATAGTACTATTAAAAAAGCAAGTACGTGCTTAGATGGGGTGCTAAATTCTATTAAAGAAATTAGCATACCTATTTAATTCTTGGGTTTTTATTATTTATGCCACTAGATGTGTCTCACTACTCAGTTTTGCCATTAGATGCTAAAACTACTCAAAATGCCATCGACCCGTGAGATGCTTGATAAAAAATGCAATGAGATTTCTCAAAAATGCCATCGCTCAGTTAGATGTTTTGCTAAAAAATGCCATTAGACATTGTTATTTTCACGTTAAACCCATTGACCATGTTATATGATAAAAATAAGCCTAGCATGTAGATTATCTTTATCTCACAATGATAAGTGTTGCCCGCTTGTCAGGAGTAACCAAGCAAATAACTTCACAGGAAAATAAGAACCACTACTATAGGATGCTGCTAACGCGACTCTACGATCACAGACTCTTCGATGAAACTGTGTACGATCCAATAATCACAAACGGTGGTGTAAAAACCCGTCAAAAAGGTGAAAAACGTTTGGGATGAGACATGCATCAAACATGGTTCGGGTTTTAGTTGCGTGTGCGATGCAGGGCATCCGTTCAATTCAATTAACTGTTTGCGATGAGGCAACACAAAAGAAACGGACAGGCAGATGAAGGTGTGTGCGATATACAGCATACAGTTCACTCGGATGAACTGTTTGTGATTAGGCAACACAAAAGAAACGGGCAGCCAGATAAAGGTGTGTGCGATGTATAGCATAAGATTCACTCGGATGAACTGTTTGTGATTAGGCAACAGAAAAGAAATGGTCAGCCAGATCAAGGTGTGTGCAATATACAGCATGCGGTTCACTCGGCCTTGTCGTCAGTGTGTGACCTCTATGGCAACCGTTCGCTCCCCACTGGCCTCTTCTTGTACCGTGACAACCATCCACCGCCTCTTCGCCTTTCCCTCTCGATTTGGAACTGCTGTCGCACGCTCTTCCTCCCTCCATTTTCCTTCACCCTTCCTTCTGCCATTGTTCGATCATCTTCTCCATGGAGGGAATAGGCCGGAAACAACCCCATTGTTCTTGCCCCAATCGAAAAGATGACGTGGTGGAGGACCTCATTGATCGGTGCGACATCATCACCTCGGCTAGCATGGCAGGTTCATTCAAGACCATTCTCGACTCAACTAATAACATCATTACAAGCAACCCAAGGGTCCAGGAAAGGTTTGATCTCCCCTATCTTCTTCGTCGTGACCCTGCTGACTTGCACGGGGACAACGGAAGCCTCTCCTTGTGCAAGTTGATGTCGCTTGATAATGATATGTGTGATGTTAAGATGCCATCGTGAAAGCACAAGTGCTCCCTCGGTGATTTTGGTAATTAATGTCAACATACCTCTTGTTGGACAAATGCTTTTATCTAGTATATTTCAGATAAGTTCAACAAATGGAGTGGCGTAGACAAGAGGGTATGGAACCCCTGCAAGATGCTAAAAACAATGGATTGGCTCAAGCTCAAAAGCTCAAGACTCTACATTTTCATTTTAGTGATCCAAGATCACATTGATTCCATAGGAAAGCCAATACTATTAAAAGGGGATGAGGTGTTGTTTAATGGCTTGCTTGCTCAAAGTGCTTAGTGATATGCTCCAAAGCCCTCAACCACCTTCTCATATCCACATATGTCACAAACCAAAAGTCAAACTCGGCCTCACCGAAATGTTCTATCCGACGCCACCGAGTTCACTTGACATAGCCACTGCTAGAAACCCTAATCAATTCGGTCTCACCGATGGGATCTCGGTCTCACCGAGATGGGATTGCAAACTCTCTATTGCCTGTTGCAATTATTTCGGTCTCATCGAGATATGCAATCGGTCCCACCGAGTTTGCTTGACCAACTCTCTGTTTTGCTTATTACCAAAATCAGCCCCAGCGAGTTTGTGTAGCGGTCAAACCAAGTTGAGGTTTTTACCCTAACCCTAGCACATCGGTCCCACCAAGTTGATTGTATCGGTCCCAACGAAAAGCCTAACGTTCACATTTTGAACTAAATCAGTCTGACCGAGTTTTCTGATTCGGTCCCACCGAGTTTGGTAAATTGTGTGTAACGGTTAGATTTTGTGTGGAGGCTATATATACCCCTCCAACCTTCCTTCATTATGAAGGAGAGCCATCAGAACGTGCCTACCTTCCAGTATTCATTTTCTGAGAGAGAACCACCTACTCATGTGTTGAGACCAAGATATTCCATTCCAACCATTTAAATCTTCATCTCTTGCCTTCCCCAAGTTGCTTTTGACTCAAATCATCTTTCCACCAAATCCAAATATGTGATAGAGAGTTGAGTGTTGGGAAGACTATCGTTTGAAGCACAAGAGCAAAAGGAGTTCATCATCAACACACCATCTATTAACTTTTGGAGAGTGGTGTCTCCTAGATTGGTTAGGTGTTACTTGGGAGCCTCCGACAAGATTGTGGAGTTGAACCAAGGAGTTTGTATGGGCAAGGAGATCACCTACTTCATGGAGATCTACCCTAGTGAGGCAAGTCCTTCATGTGCGATGGCCATGGTGGGATAGACAAGGTTGCTTCTTCGTGGACCCTTCGTGGGTGGAGCCCTCCGTGGACTCGCGTAACCATTACCCTTTGTGGGTTGAAGTCTCCATCAATGTGGATGTACAATAGCACCACCTATCAGAACCACGCCAAAAATCTTCGTGTCTCCAATTGTGTTTGCACACTTCAATCCCATCCCTTTACTTTCTTTCAACTTGCATGCTTTACTTTCCGCTGCTCATATACTCTTGCCATGCTTGCTTGAAATGTATTGTGAATGGTTAAACTTGGTATAAAGATCCACCTTAACTTAAAGAAATTAAAAACTGCTACTTTTCTTTGCTAAGAGTCTATTCACCCCCCCTCTAGACACCTCTTCTCGTTCCTTTCACATCACTTGAGGGCAAGGCTTGGGAAGGTGCAAATGAAGATTGGGTTGTTTATATTGGGTACAACTGCGAGTGGGAACTTGTGAATGTGTACACTCATCACCGGGTTCCACTTCCAAAAATCTCAGACTGCCCAGAGGTTGAGCACACAGATGAGCTACGTGAGCTCAAATACGATCATGCTGATTGTCGTCTATGGAAGATAGCAATTTGTCGAGTTCCCAACAGCTCTTGGGATTACATGAACTATGAAGTTTTTCCTATATTCAACAAGCTTGTTGCTTTCCTTACTTCCGCTCCTCTATGGATATTGCTCAAAAATCAATTTCTGTACATGGATGAGTATTGTGATGCAATTCAATACGAGGGTCTTGTGTTTGCTTCCACCACTCATGGCACTATTTTTGCAAGGAATTATCATCTTTTCAGTATGTTTGTCTTCCACCGTAATTATAATTGTTTCATCCACATGCATGCGGGTTAGCTAGTTTCATTTTACTAATTAACCTTCTTGTGTTTCCAAGGTCCTGTGAACATTCCA
The DNA here is from genome assembly GCF_056163025.1 of Triticum urartu. Taxonomy (NCBI): domain Eukaryota; kingdom Viridiplantae; phylum Streptophyta; class Magnoliopsida; order Poales; family Poaceae; genus Triticum; species Triticum urartu. Next base: position 308,947,909 of record NC_141874.1, read on the forward strand.
CCACCTATACTTGAAAAATTTTATAACCAAGGGGGAGATGGCGATGCTGATGATCACGAGCAGGACCCATATACTCAGTGGCGCCTGGCAACTTATTCCGATGGATCACCTCTTCTTGTATGTATACAGGGCACTGCTGATGTTACTAAGGAAGCAGGTGTTGTCTCACATGGTCACACTCTTCAGACCTATTCCAACATCCGTTGCAGGGTATTCGGGATGGATACTAGTGTACTAGCGCCAACACTTTCTCCCTGGTTCAGTATTGAAAGTCCTGGAGGAAACTCGCTCTTCCTTGGACAAAATTATCCAATGATGGTGAAAGGCGATCCAGCTGCTGTTGACACAACGTTACTACCATTTATGAGAAGCAATTGTATCTATACCTCGGTCATTTATATGCTTCCCTATCATCACAATATGGGTCCTGACATAGCTCGCTTCAGCCTGGATGATCAATCCTGCATTGGTCTCGAGACTGACAGTATCCGGCCTTTCCCAGAGAATCACTTCTGGATCAAAGCAAGCGTTTCCAACGCCGACGAGTGGTTGAGCTGAAGTTCATTTCATCGCTTTGTTATTTGTTGTGTGAGAAAAACTTTACCTTACTAGAATTTTTGTTGGAAATGATCTATAATCCAACGTCTATCCTCATTGTCATTGTGGGTTGATGAATTGGTGTATGTAATCAATGGTACATTTGCATATGTGTCCATCAACTCACGCATGCTAGTGGTGTCCATATGAACAGTGCTAGTGATTTTAGTTGCAAACCTTAGATGGTGTTGCGGAATTGTCACGGCAGATGTCCTAATGTAAGGACTTAGCCGCGAGGCCAACGCATCTATGTGGTAGCTTGAAGGGGTTGAGCGGAATCGAGAGACGCAACACACAAGACGAGGATTTAGACAGCTTCGGGCCCCGGGAAACATCATCCGGTAATAACCCTACATACTGTTTGTGGCTAGGTCTCATTATGATCATGAGAGAGTCGCCGGTAAGCCGGCTCTCCTCTAGCTGTGTCTAGCCCTAGAGATTATTGCTTCTTCCTCCCCCTCTTTGGGGAGCCCTGCCCCTCCTTATATAAGTTAGAGGGGCGGGTTACATGTGGAGTCCTAGTAAGACTAGGATTAGTCTATCTTCTCGTACAAGTTGATTACAAGTCCGGGTCTTGCTTCCTTGTAAAGGAGATATTCCTCACGCCTTTCCTCTTAAGCCGTCCTACCATAACATAGCCGGCCTTCTGGGCCTTGAGCCTCCTGGGCCCCCGGGTCTTGTTGCTCCCTTGATCCGCTTGCCAGGTCACCCATAAGTCCCCAGGCTCGGGCGGGTCACTTAGTGAGTCGTCCAGTCAGGGCGGGTCATTAGTGAGTCGCCAAGTCCGGTCGGGTTATACATCTAGCCGGGTCATACCGCAGGGTATATCCCCGACATTAGCCCCCAAGTTTAATTTGGATTTATCCATGTTAAACTGATCTTCAACATAAACACAAGAACAAATTGACAGGTTGCACTCCGGGTTAAATATTCTTGTAAGCCGGCACTTGATCATCCTTAAGTCCTTGTCATCTCCTCCTTCTGGAAAATCCGGGTCAATGGACCAACTTCATAGTCAATTTGCTTGTAGAAGAAATATTGTAAATACAACATCCATTTGAGTCGGCCTTCAATGCTCTGACTTGACAAAAATATTGGTCTTCAAATATTCAACTTATATTCAGCCGACTTGAGATATAAAACTTGCCGGTTTATGATTACCAAAATTGCCGGGTTATAAATAGATGATGCCGAGTCATAATTGTCGCCGACGCTGGCTTATGATTTTTGCAGACACCAGGTCAATCTGATTTACTCAAACTGAAAATTTGAAGATATTTCTACCTTATATCCATAATACCTGTAGCCCCCAAGGGTCGGTTTAATTAGCATGAATAAGCCGGGACTTATCACCATGGCTTTAAATGAAATCCAGTTGTGTAGCCCCCATGAGTCGGCTATAGTCATAGTAGTGTAGCCGGGTCATCCTAGAATTGTCTTAAGCAAAGAGCAATATGCATTAGCCCCCAAGTGTCGAGTCATTATGTAATAATGAGCAGGGACTTTGTAAATATGATGATGTAAATTTGAGCAGTAATGTGTAGCCCCCAAGGGCCGGCTTAGTAAGATAATACTAAGCTGGGACTTTTCATTGAAAATAATATCATATGATGTAACCCCCATCCTAGGGCTTGAACCCACGTCCACAAGGTTAAGAGCTTTATGCTTTACCAACTGAGCGGTGGATCCTTCAATATATAATGGAATAAGGCTTGTGTATCTTGAATTTTAACAGGAGCAATTGGTAGCCCCCAAGGTCCGGCTCATCACAATGGGATGAGTCGGGTCTTCAATAAGGCCAATAAAAATGACTTTGCATTAGCCCCCAAGTGTCATGGTGCATGCTTGCAGCGACATGAGACTTGCATATTTGATGTAACTTCAACTTGAATAATGTAGCCCCCAAGTGCCGGGTCGTAAGCCTACAGCGATTCGGGACTATTTCCTCCATTGTAAAATAAATCATGCCCATTGATAAAGATAATAGCTGTGGCGCTAAAGCGACTTTGAAAACCTCAATCATAATACTGGTTATTGATAATCATAATAGAAATCCAGCCATGTTGGCTATTCAAAATTTGAATAATATAATCCGGTATGAAAACCTCAATCATTCAATATCATCATTGAAAATCCAGCCATGTTGGCTATTTAAAGAATTCAAATACCTTATCTGTTGACAAGTAAATACGGAGTTTAAATACCCAGCGGCTCTTGGCCGATGGCGATTCAATACGCCTTCATTGTAAACCGGAATTTTCATGACCCGACGGCTTATAGCCTTTTGAGAAAAATCCAGAACGGATAATCATTTTGAAGCATCAACTTTGGTAATGAGCTTGAACTTAATCATTTACATGTCATATTTCTACAAATCCTGCAGAGAGTTTAAACAACATATGCCCTGGCGACTTAGCGTCAAAACCAGGGCGGGTCATAATATCTCACATATAACTACTGTGATATTGAATTTATACTGCCGGCTTACATAACCTGTGCAGTAAGGGTGATAACCCAATCCTTAGAAGCCAATGTTTCCACATAGATGATGATTGTCATAAACTGGCGACTTATAGTCAAAAGTCAAGCCGGGTTAAGCATAAAACACTTATATATATTTGAGATATAATCCCAAAAAGATCTCAAGTTAAGTAATTGTGTCTGCAATAAACTTTACCAGAGACAGAATAAAACTTTTTGAGGCTTCTGATTCAGATACGATCAGTAAACCTCTCCAAAGGGGTTAAGCTAAGATTCGAATACGATCATATAGCCCCCAGTGGCTTTGGCGATGCCGATCAAGAGGGTATCGACAGCTATGTTCTCTTTGGTTCAAATACAACCTATGTTTGAACAGGAAGCCCCCAAATGACCTTGAGAGTTGTTTAACGATGCTGATTCGAATACGATCCATGTCGATTCCCAAAGGGGTTGAGCTATGATTCAGATATGATCAAGAAGCCCCCAAGTAGGTTCGGCAGTTTGCCAATCAAAAGGGTATCGATAGCTATGTTCTCTTTGGTTCGAATACGAACTATGTTTGAACAGGAAGCCCCCAAGTGACCATATAAATTTTGGCATTGCGCCGATCAAGAGGGTATTGATAGCTATGCTCGATGAGCAGGAAGCCCATAAGTGATCATAATAAGATAAGCCATAAGGTAGGATATCCAAGTTTGAACCGCGCATCATGGCAACAAGTTCTTTTGGCAACCTTTAATTTTTCTGAGAACTCGAACTTGTGAGAGATTTAAATCTTTTTGAATCGGAACTTTAAACCGGATTTGAAAGCTTCAAAACTTTGTGAGAGACAGATTATCCTTGAGCCGGATGTTTGAACCGGATTTGAGAGTTTAAAAGCTTTGTAAGAGATAAATTTACCTTGGGCCGGATTTTGAACCGGATTTGATAGCTTCAAAGCTTTGCGGGAGAGAGATGTCTCTTGTGCTATATTTTAAACTGGAATCTTCATTTTGAGCCGGAAATTTTTCTGATGGCTTTTAAATATTCGCCAATAAAGAGTAGCCTCTGGGGCCGGGTTATCTTCCCTTTAATGACCCGGAGTTCTTGAATTCATTGAAACCGGCTAATTTTTCCGAGCCATACCATTGTAGCCCCCGAGTCTCAAGATGACTCAAAGAGTTGGCTTGAGATTTTCCATATTTGATCATAGCAGAAAGTGTATATCATTGGCGTTGATAACGCGATGTGAATCCACAAAAGGTTGAGGTGACTGCGGTGGGTTATAAATGATCCCGTATGAGCCGTGTCAGCAACTCGGCCAATGGTTCCCTCCAACTAGTTGTTTGAAGCTTAATCAAACTGTAGTGGCGGCAATTTGTGCGCCTGCCCATTGAGCCATCCAGTGCAGACGACGTTTGATAATATATGATAATTTGCCTCCAATTTGTTGGAAGCGAAAACCGGCTTCCCAAGCGGTGACTTGCTCATACTCAATAAACAGCTCATGCTGATAGGTGCGGCCCAGTGTGTTGATGTAGACCAGGCCGCGAGAAACGGACGGCAGAGACGACCGCAACATCAGTGGTGGCCCCGACAGACGAGTCAGCCGCGGCGTTGTAAGCCGGTGAGGACGGGGAAAATCTTCACCGGTGTTGTAAACCGGCACGGATGGGCGAGTTAATCGCGGGTGCGGTCCCGGTGAGTCGAAGTAGTCCGGGCCACAAGGGCGGCGTCTTGCACACATATCCTTTGATCCTTATGGCACTGTCATATGCTAGCACATGACAGCAATTACGCAATTTATATATCCATGATCAGGCCATCGACTTTGCAATGACCAATTGTCCTGCATATAAAATGCAAAGACCAAAGTAATTGTTCTCTGACAAAAACAATATGTGCTAAAATTATACTTAGAGAGATATCACCCGATTCGCCCAAACAACAGATGAGTCGGCCGTGGCATTGTAAGCCAGTGCGGACGCGTGAACCGGTGCGGACGCGTGAGCCGGTGCGGACGCGTGCTGCAGCAGAAAAATGACGCGAGCCTCGCTGGTCAACAGGTCGGCTCATCACGGGGTCAGCCTAGAGGGAACCAAGAGAGACGACCCGGTGATTTGATGCGGCAGGCTGGCTCGCAAGTGGAGGCGGACCCAGACTCGGACGTGGAGAGCCGCGGCGGCTCAGGGGCCACCGGCCCGATGGAAAACAGTCAAAACGAGTATCACGCCCAAACTTCCGGGTCATGGTTTTGTTTCCTTTTTTTGGATCGGGAACGTAATTGCTTTTGGTATTTTTTTTCTTCTACCTTGTTTGATTCATCAGATATAAGGCTAATCAATTTCCAAATAGTGCCCGATCCCTCGTCTGATCTGATAACTCGATCGGAAATTTGCCCTTGTACGTATCTGCGATTTGCCCCATCAGATCCGATGAATCCTTGCTGAACCAAACAGAAACTCCCCCACTTTGGATCTAACGAACTTGACGTTGATGTGAATCTTCCACGCCGGCTTTAGTTGAATCGGGAAATTGCGAACTTCTCAAACCCTAGAAAAGATCCCTCCAAGAACTCAACACCACCGTGCGTCTGGCCCCATGGTGGGCGCCAACTGTCGTGGAATTGTCACGGCAGATGTACTAATGTAAGGTCTTAGTCGCGAGGCCAACGCATCTATGTGGTAGCTTGAAGGGGTTGAGCGGAATCGAGAGACGCAACACACAAGACGAGGATTTAGACAGCTTCGGGCCCCGGGAAACATCATCCGGTAATAACCCTACATGATGTTTGTGGCTAGGTCTCATTATGATCATGAGAGAGTCGCCGGTAAGCCGGCTCTCCTCTAGCTGTGTCTAGCCCTAGAGATTATTGCTTCTTCCTCCCCCTCTTTGGGGAGCCCTGCCCCTCCTTATATAAGTTAGAGGGGCGGGTTACATGTGGAGTCCTAGTAAGACTAGGATTAGTCTATCTTCTCTTACAAGTTGATTACAAGTCCGGGTCTTGCTTCCTTGTAAAGGAGATATTCCTCACGCCTTTCCTCTTAAGCCGGCCTACCATAACGTAGCCGGCCTTCTGGGCCTTGAGCCTCTTGGGCCCCCGGGTCTTGTCGCTCCCTTGATCCGCTTGCCAGGTCACCCATAAGTCGCCAGGCTCGGGCGGGTCACTTAGTGAGTTGTCCAGTCAGGGCGGGTCATTAGTGAGTTGCCAAGTCCGGCCGGGTTATACATCTGGCCGGGTCATACCGCGGGGTATATCCCCGACAGATGGTGCTAGTGATTTTTAGCTGCATATTTTAACAAATTGTAGTGTTACAAGGTTGACAAATGGAAATGTTACTAGATAAACAAATGTCAATCTTTCTAGTTTGACAAATGGCAACATACCCAAAATGTCAGATGCAAATCTTACCCAATTTTTTCTACGGGGTTGCACACGGGTCGTGCAAAACAACCGTTTGCATTGAAGGGATGAACAAATCCTAAACTGCGAGGGAAGACCATAGCTCTCACTTTTCATACGGGTGTTCTATCTAAAACGTTTGCGATCAAGAGCTGCAGAAATCCTGCTCGGCACATTTTCCCTTGGCTTCCTAGGGAAGCTGTTAGTTTGCATACGTGTGTTCTAACTAAAACGTTTGCTATGAGTGTTTTATATTTAAATACCGTTGCCATTTTTTCAAAAGAAAATCGTTAGATAAGTATGTACATTAAGAGAGAAAAACACAAGTTCGTTCAAACTATATCTTTCATTCAGTCATACTGCGAATTTATATTCATATGATCGAGAATTCGAGATACAGTATTGAACCCCAAGAAAACTAATTCCGGCGGCGGCGGAGGCGCCGTGCCACGCCGTTGTTGTCGTTGTCGTCCTTCGAGACGCCATTGTTGAAGTCTTCAAGGCAACAAAAAATGTTCTTCACTTGTAAATCAAACATCATGTCATCGCATGATCGACGAGCGGGGTGCGGGAGGACGCCAACTATTGCCGCTGAGAGGTAGTGGTCGACGGCAGTGTCCCATGCCGCTGAGGGGTGCACAGGAACCGGCGCGACGGGTGCAGCCAACCGCACGGGGACCGGTGCCGCTGTGGGTGGACAGGCGCACATGGGCCGGGGCACGAGCGCGACGAGTGCAACCAAACGCATGAGGGCCGACGCCATGGCGCGCACGGGTGCGGGCACGGGCGCTCGTGCTGGCATGTACATGAGCTCGCGCGGGTCTGTGGAGACCTCGCTGATGCCCATGGCTTCTAGCTCTACAGAAGTGCTCGGCGACCAGCCCGTCAATGCTACGGGGATGGTCACTGGCGGGGGCGCGGGGATGGGAGGTGGGACGGGTGTGAGGGCAGCAACCGCCGCAGCCAGCTCGTTCTGGGCCATGTCCACGAGGCTCCATTCCTCCATATTTTCTATGTCCTCCTGCTTGAAGTCGACTTCACCAAACTTGAAGACTAGTGGCAGATGATCATTCTACACCATGGCGTTGGTGGAGGTCTGTGGGAGGGAGGGAAATGGGAGGCGAACAGTAAGGCTACCCGTACTAAACAGCAGCTCGGGCGCCATTAATGGAGAGGAAGGCGGGCGGCCATGGAAGTCAAATGGCTCGCTTCCTAGTTAGCCTACGCAACGTACAGCTCACACGCTTCTCGGTGAGACTACACATTGGAGGACAGCTTGCACGCCTCTTGGTCAGCCTGCGCACCGGACTCCGCTCGCACGCCTCCTGTTCAGTCAATGTCAAGCAGCTATCCGCACGACACCTCCTATCTTTATCTTTACCTAATATTAAAAGACGAAAGCTTTCATAGTTCTCCATACGTTGCCCGTTTACATCCATTGATTTTGTGTTAACCATAAAGATTGACAACTGGGATTAAAAATAGATAGATCTATAGAAATTTTATTTCAGGAAAAGAACAGCTCGGAGGAAGAGGCCTACATACGTTGCACGTGTACTGCCCAAAAACCTATATGTAATAGAGTCAGATTTCAGACGGAATCATGGCCCAGCCCACTAAAAATGTCTCCTGCTCTCGATCAATATAAATATGCAGAGCCTCTGCCGCTATGCTACGATAGATCCACACGCACGCACACCCCGGCACCAGTCGCCTACTGCGGAGGGAGGAGCCCTGTATGTTGAGGGAAGTGGGAGGGAGAGCCTCGGCAGGAAGTGTGGGAGGAGGTGGTCTCCTCGATATGTGCCCCGAGCGGCGCGGATGTGCAGATCATGGGCTCCCATGGGATGAGGAGATGGTCGTCTATATGTGTGGGAGTTGGGGGTCGAGGGGTGCTTGGTGAACTCAACGCTATGTGCGACGGCGACGTCAGGCTCATCCATCTACCTTTCTCTCATTTAGGCCAGAGCAAGATCCAGATCGTCGAGGACTTGAGGAAGATCCTATTTATCTGCCCGGAAACCCAAACACGGAGTCAGTGAAACTCATCCAATGTTATTGTGCCGACGAGATCAAATACCTCTTTGCACCATGGCTTATTCAATCATTCAAACATATAATGTGCATGCTCGTGTGTAACCAAGGAGCGGCCCCTGTCTAAATTTTGCATCAGGAGTTTTGCTGCTGCAAGGGATTTCTTCAGAAGTCAGGCCCGTTGATAGGGGGTGCAAGGTGGGCGATGGCACAGGCCCCCAAATTCATAGGGGCCCCACCATGAGAAAAAACAGTGAAGGTCGCCCAGGTTTTTGATCTGTAGGCTGGCTGGTTCGCTGCTATGCCTGCGGTCAAGTCCTGACCTGCGGGGCTTACTAGACCGGCTGGCAACTGTTGTGGACGGGCCCCAAAGTGCTAATGGTTGGATGCCCTGTTGTTGATCACGGTTTTGAGGGATTTCACGAATGATGCGGTGATTAACTCCTGTCCCGCCACCGGCCAGAGAAGTTGATCTACCATTGCCATGCTCGAGGAGATGCACAAGTCCATCCACCAAATGAACGGTCATTATCAATATTCAGGCAGACCGTCCTCTAGCTCTACTTCTTCAATGTTCAAGGTACACCACGTATGAGGCATCCATGTCTATCAATTAAGCATCGCTTATCAATCAGGCATGTGTATGCAAAAGGTAACCACGAGACTCAATTGGGGCTTCTAATATTAGGTCATCGGCGAGAGCCTGTAAAATTCACGAGGGATGACATCATCGGCATCGTCCACCAGATTCTTAGCTTCATTAACGTCAATTACAATACATGTTATGGTCTATCCCTTCACTCTACATTGAGCTTTTGTTTGATGATCTCGAATCGATTTATTTCAAATTATATATGGTCATCCAATCATCCACCACACAAGAGAAGTTGCACCCTCACACCTCACGGTGTCTATCTCCCTCCGAAGTCCTAGGCTATAGCAGTAACAGGCGGTGCTTCTCCTCCAGAAGTTGATCCACATAGACATGATCATTTGATTCGTTGCTCCTCCCCCAAATCAATATACATGTGGTACCACATCTACTCGAGTGAGGATGGGGAGTCATGAGAGGTACGCACGACGAAGCTAGGTAGTTGGAGTCCAACTAACAAAGGACAAAATCGGACGTAGACGTGTTGCGTGCAAGAAACAATGGAGTCGTGAGTGGTACGCATGAAGAAGCTAAGTAGTTGGAGCCGAACTAACAAAGGAGAAAATCATATGTAGACGTGTTGCGTGCAAGAAACGATTCTTCTTTAAATATCGGCCGTCAATCTTTGTGGTTTTAGTTCTGTCGATTTTATTACAAAAAATAGGTCCCACTTTGTCTTTTCCACAGGGGACCGCCCTGTTCAGAACGGTCGTCATGGGTGTTCATCTAAGGATTTCGGTAGGACCATCTACATTGGACAATATGTGCAAATGCAGATAAAAATTATATTAAGATGTGTGTGTGTCTTATCATATAGTTCTACCACTAGATCCATGAATTTGTTTATGGATCATTTACATTTGGCAAGTTCTTATTGATAGTCCATTTTTGGCCATGATTATGAATGCTTAGGAAGACACAACATACATAATTCACTTTTGTTATTGTTCAATTCTATTTTATGACACTTTTCTACAGAAAATGCTTTGCCATTAATTTTTCTCCCTGTTGATTTATTTCCCCCTTGGCATCCATCAACTATCACTGCCCAGTGACCTGACATGCTTTCCAAGTGAATAGCAAACATCTGTCATGAATGCACGACAAATTTATGTTCCATTCAATGCCACCAGAGTATCTTCAGTATGTGAACAACAAACTAGAATTTTATTCCTTGGAATCACATGAAGGGTTGTCCGAACAGGTTAGTGTCGAATAATTGTTTTCCTAAGAAATATAGTGCAAAAGAATATGTAGATTGTTTCTCTATAGTATTGATTCACTCATACAAATAAAGCATCCACATAGAATGGGATCAAAGAGAAAATATTTAGGATCAAAGAGACCCTAAGGTGGAATAAAAAGACCATCACGGCCATAATGATTAGTGAAACTGATTGATGTTTTTTATTAGCAATTCAACTTCAAGGTGTAATGGGAAATTGGCCGAACATTTAGTAGACTTGGAGGGGATGGGGTGCACAATGGTGTTAGTGGACTGTTGAGTTTCTTAAAAAAATTTCACCCGTTGCAATGCACGGGCCTATTTGCTAGTAGCCATTAAAACGAAGACATATGGTGTCACGTGAATGGTTAACAAAAAGCACATGTTTTGAATCATACAACCGTTTGAGATATTAAATTGGCGGCTATTTTTTCAGAATGCCTTTGTTTGTTGTTATTCGAGTGCGCCTTCTCTCAAAATGCACACAAAAAATACCACAGCATGCCGGGTGCCATTCCATGAAAGCATGCCAAGTTTCATGAATTTCAGACGAGTTTTGGATTACTAGAATTTAAAAACAAAGTATCTCAACTTTTTGCCGGCAATCATCGGTGCCCTGGTGTTTGAAATTCATTCCCATTTCTTGCATGGGACCTAAGCATGCATCCATGGACAAAGATTTGATTTTCAACCAATTTATATGCATTAGTGCATGTGCATGTAGTTCAAATTTGAATTATGCACATAAATGCATTGAAAACTCAATTAATGCATAAAAATGTCCAAACGAACCCCGAAAAATCCCCAAAATTAACACAACACTCCTGTTGTTCTATGTTGACACGAGAATTTTTTTGAAAGCAATAAGACGCAATGGATATCGTTTCGTCCCCAAAGGTGGGATGTTCCCTACTGAAACCATCAAGCTTGTTGTGAGAAGCTCTGGTTTGTGAGAAGCATATCCCCAAACCTGCCCCAAATGGGACAAGAAATTTACCACAACATGTTGATGCCGCTCCATGATAGCATGCCAAGTTTCATGAATATCGGACGTGCTTTGGATTTACTAGAATTTAAAAACCAGGTATCTCAATGTTCGCGGCCGAGTCACCGTGGCAGAGTGTTTGACATTCATTCCTATTTCTTGCAAGGGACTTAAGCATGCACCCAAGGACACATATTTGATGTTCTCAACCAATTTATATGCATTAGACCATGTGCATGTAGTTCAAATTTGAATTATGCACATAAATGCATTGAAAACTCAATTAATGCATTAAAATGTCCAAACGAACCCCGAAAAATCCCAAAATTGACACAACACATCTGTTGTTCTACGTTGACACGAGAAAAGTTTTGAAAGCAATAAGAGGCAATGGATATCATTTCGTCCCCAAAGGTGGGACGTTCCCTACCGAAACCATCACGCTTGTTGTGAGAAGCTCTGGTTTGTGAGAAGCATATCCCCAAACATGCCCCAAATGGGACAAAAAAATTACTAGAGCATGTTGATGCCACTCCATGATAGCATGCCAAGTTTCATGAAGTTTAGACGAGCTTTGGATTTACTAGAATTTAAAAACCAGGTATCTCAATGTTTGCGGCCGAGTGACCATGGCAGGGTGTTTGACATTCATTCCCATTTCTTGCATGGGACCTAAGCATGCAACCAAGGACACAAATTTGAATTTTCAACCAATTTATATGCATTAGAACATGTGCATGTAGTTCAAATTTTAATTATGCACATAAATGCATTGAAAACTCAGTCAATGCATAAAAATGTCCAAACAAACCCCGAAGAATCCCAAAAATTGACACAACACTCCTGTTGTTCTATGTTGACATGAGAAATTTTTTGAAAGCAATAAGAGGAAATGGATATCGTTTCGTCCCCAAAGGTGGGACGTTCCCTACTGAAACCATCAGGCTTGTTGTGAGAAGCTTTGCTTTGTGAGAAGCATATCCCCAAACCTTCCCCAAATGGGACAAAAATTTTACCACGGCCTATTGATGCCGCTCCATGATAGCGTGCCAAGTTTCATGAATTTCAGACGAGTTTTGGATTTACTAGAATTTAAAAACCAAGTATCTCAATGTTTGCGGTCGAGTGACGGTGGCAGGATCTTTGACATTCATTCCCATTTCTTGCATGGGACCTAAGCAGGCAACCAAGGACACAGATTTGAATTTTCAACTAATTTATATGCTTTAGAGCATGTGACCGTAGTTCAAATTTGAATTATGCACATGAATGTATAGAAAACTCAGTTAATGTATAAAAATGTCCAAGCGAACCCCGAAAAATCCCAAAAATTGACACAACACTCCTGTTGTTCTATGTTGACAATAGGAAAAAAATTGAAATCGAGGAGAGGCAACGGATATCGTTTTGTCCAGAAAGGTGAAATGTTCCCTACCTAAACCATCACACTTGTTGTGAGAAGCTCTGGTTTATGAGAAGCTTATACCCGAACCTGCCCCAAATGGGACAAATTTTTTACCACGGCATGTTGATGCCGCTCCATGATGGCATGCCAAGTTTCATGAATTTCAGACAAACTTTGGATTTACTAGAATTATAAAAGCAAGTGTGTCGACGTTTGCAGGAGAGCCACGGTGTCGTGGTGTTCGAATTTCATCCCCATTTATTGCATGGGACATAAGCATAAACCCATGGACACATATACGATTTTACAACCCATGTTGGTGCACCGGAGCATGTGCATGTAGTTTAATTTTGAATTGTGCACCTGAAATGGCTAGAAAACCAATTTAATGTACAAAATCTTCAAACGAACCCTGAATAATTCCAATTCTTTTACGACACACATATAGTTGCATGTTCACTACAGATAAAAGGTGTTGCAATTCAAACACCATCCATCGTGTTGTGACCCCATTATATGATTCAAATCAAGTAGATCGCACACAGTTTATTATCACCAACCATGTGAGATGCAAAACAAAATATCCTGGAGCACCATCGGTATATAGTACGTCTATGGCTTACGTGAGAAGGTGCATCGGCGACAGTCCACAGTTGGCGTCTCAAGCACACTAGCTCACTCCCAAAATATCATTTCATTGTTCAATCATCACCGGTGAAAGATGGGCACATGGTCCCGTGTCATTAGGGCAACTTCGGTGGCCCACTCCAGCGAGAGCGCAGCCGCAGCCGCCATGCGCGTGCTAACAAAGCGCATGAGTGTGACCTCAATCTGCGACCGGGTGGCCAAGGCATCCCAAACGGCCGATGTTGCTTCTCAGGTGGCGGCAACAACATCTGCCTCGGGGATAGGAACTGGTGAGAGCGGCACAGCGGCTGTCCGTTCCGCAGCGGTGGCCTTAGCCCTGATGGAGGTCGCCCACGCCCAGCTCCTGGCAGTCACCACACAAATCGAACGAAGCTTCTCCGACAACAGTTGGCAACCCACGGCCGAAGAGCAGGCAATCGCCGAGAGCGTTCGAGCAGCCGTCCGTTCCTTCGCCGCATACCTTGCAACGATGGAGCCCGTCCAATCCCAGATCGTGGCCGCCCACGCCTAGCTCATGGCGACCTTTTCCAAAGAGATGGCGGACGCAAATGGCAAGGTGCTTTCCGAGTATGGTGCGAGGGATGCCATGGAGCCCCTTCCCCAGGAGACCGTCGGGCGCGAGCTGGACATGGAGGCGGCCGCGAAGATCGATGAGCACCAGCCCTAGTAGTACTCTTTGTTTTGTTTAATTAAGAGCGCTGGTCTTTAATTTGTTAGAGTAATGTTTAGGTCAGCTAGTTCTGTTTAATTGGTGAACTTTCTTGATTAAGAAGTGTGGGTGTGCTGTAGTCTCCTTTGTGTACCCAAATTATGCAATGACGTGGATGACCACTATAACCACGGTAATTTGAAAAAAAATTGACGTTTGAACTCATCACACACGGGTTAAGCTATCTAAATCTTTTGTGATGTGCACATATCGTCCATAGTTCTGAATAAGGGACCATGTCTGATGACATTTTGTGCGCCAGTTTTTTCGCCGAAGCGATTCCCAATTTTCGGCTTCTGTGGAAATATCTACCTCCTCGCCCCCTCCCCATTACCAAAACCACATTTCCCCTTTTTCCGCCTTCCTTTCCAAGTTGAAACCTTCACTCCTTGCTTGTAGTGTCGCCTTCTCGTCGGCGACCCTCCTTCGCGCTACTCGGCCTCGCCTATCCAGGCAGGTAATCCACACCCGACCCCATCCTCCTCCTCCTTCCACACCCCACATGCCCCCACTGCCGGTGCGAATGCGACACCTTCCACCCAAATCACCAACCCCTCCACCAAATAAGCGTCGCCCTAAGCCATGGTGCATGCAATATAGCCAGGATCTCAAGGAGCATTTGGCAGTGGAGAGGCAAATCGCGGCCGCACGTGTGGATGAGGTCGCGATGGCTGCCATTCGTGCCGACCCCCAGATCTTGGAGGAGCACCTCATCGTCGAGGCCACCATCGACGCCTCGCGCGCCGATGCCGTGATGTAGATGGATGCTTTAAACGATAGTTCATGGCGTTTTCTCGAGGCCACCGTCGGTGCCTTCGACGAAGACTACGAGGTGTTTTCTCAGCGTGCACGTGCTTACCTCATCTCGAGAGCCAGCAAGTTGGTGCCCAGAGTGGCTCGAGCAACTCACCACTACGACAAGGGCACCCATGAAGCAGAGGCCTCGCCCTCTTCCATGTCCAAGGAGCCAATCATCATCGATATCTCCGACAATGAGGAGTAGCTTGTCTTATTAGCTCAATATAAGGACCCATGTTCAGTTTGCTAGCTACTGCCTTTCCTTAACAAATTCTAGTGAATTGTGCTATCTACTTTTACCATTCAATCTTCTGCTCTAGAGTATATGTTCTATATGTCATGCAATGTGGTGTTTAGTTAACTGTTTGGTTCAATTCTGCAAATGTGATGTTCAATTCTTCAGGGTGCAATTTTCCAGGTTGTCTAGCATGCTTGGTTTGGTTAACTGTCTGATATTCTATGAGGAGTATCTTATATTGTGCAATGTGGTCCTCAGTTAATGTTTCGTTCATTTGTTGTGGTGTTTAGTTAACTGTTTGGTTCAATTCTGCAATGCGATGTTCAATTGTTGTGGGTGCATTGTGTTAGTGTATACCATGTGAGAAATAAATTGAATTTGGCTATACTAAATATATGAGAAACAAATACAATTGCTATATTTCCAAGTTGTTAAGCATGCTTGGTTTGGTTAAGTGTCTGATCCTCTATTAGGATTATGTTATATTGTGCAATGTGGTGCTCAGTTAACATTTGGTTCATTTGTGGTGGTGTTTAGTTAACTATTTGGTTCAATTCTGCAATGCGATGTTCAATTCTTGTGGCTGCATTTTGTTATTGTATACCATGTGAGAAATAAATAAAATTTGGATGTACTAAATACATGAGAAACAAATACAATTGCTATATTTCCAAGTTCTTAAGCATGCTTGGTTTGGTTAACTATCTGATCTTCTATTAGGAGTATGTTATATTGTGCAATGTGGTGCTCAGTTAACATTTCGTTCATTTGTTGTGGTGTTTAGTTAACTTCACGTGCATGGTCCATTGTCTAATAGCACATTATTGTGCAATTGCAGGAACCATTCTAATATTTAGGTTTTTAACAATTTGGTCTTGCACATATAGGTCCCGCTATCAGAGGTTTTGACCCACTGTTCGACCCTTTTTGCATACGGGGAAATGAGTTGTCCATGAATATCAATCAAGTCAAGAAACTCAGAAAGATTGTTAGGGTAATGAAATTAGTGACAAAAACAACAAGATCTTTGTCTGCACGATGAAGAAGACATCAGTTCACTACAAGATGGTACTAACTAGTATACCTTGCCTTTTTTATTTCTTTGCCCCATTTCCAATATAGAGAAGATATTTATGCACATCCTTGTTTTCAGGCCTTTCCAAAGAAGTTCACTAATGATTACCTCTCAAACCACCTCTATGATCAGGAGGCGAGGAAGGTTTTCATACAACACCCACGGTTCAATATTGAAGTGTTTTTGAAGAGGATGAAGGACGGATGGTCAATCATCCACAGGCACTGGCCTAAAGTTGTAAAGACCCTCAACATGAATGAAGGATCAATATTTGCCTTCCGCTTCAGCAGTTTTCCAGATGAGATGCATCTATCTATATACCGTCTACGATGCTAATTTCAAAAGGTTCTACATGTTGCATGTGAAACTCGGTGCTGGTGCAGTTGTGTAATGGGGTAGCTGAGTGCTGAACCTATATCATGTTGTACTCTGATGTATTTCAATTATGAAATTCTGCTTTCTTAATATGGAAATGAAATATATTATGTGCTTAATATGAATGCCAGTTAGATTAATAAATGGATTATTAATAATAGGGCAATTAGCCTGCTAATTGGGTTTTGCTATTGCAAACGGTTATTGAAAAAATACTGTGGGCTATGACCTCAGGCAACACACACAATTTCTAGGAATAAACTGTGTTGGATCAATGAACAACCACACACGACTTCCTCTTGAAAACTGTTTGCGTTAGGCCACCTTGTGCAAACGTTTACCACATAGAAACTGTGTGTGATGGACAGCCTTTGCCACACAGTTTCTTCTAGAGACCGCGTGTGATGCATTCAATAACGCAAACGATGAAATTGTTAATATCGTGTGCAATGGCAACGCCTATCACAAAAGATTTAACAGGAAAAATTGTGTGTGATGTACATGTGAACGGAAACGTTTTCCATGGAGCGACTGTGTGGGATGTACATACGAATGGAAACGTTTAGCGGGGACTGCCCGTGTGGGATGTACTTGCGACCGGAAACAATTTCACTTGTATAATTGTATTTTTAGCTCTACTATATGTATTTCCATATTTGAGCGCTCGCCGGTCACACACGAACTCATTTTGCCGAGCGTGTGTGCCAGGAGGGCATATCCCCGTCGGTTTCTAGGTTGTGTGGGAAGGACCCCCCTATCGCCGTCACTCACTAGGCGATGGTTCCAAATGCCGTCACGGAAAGGGGTTAAAACCCATTTGTATAGCACCGACGCATACCAGTGAACGCTGTTGGGATCAAGTGGGCCCCACACTTTATTGTACTGTAGTGAGATAGAGGGAGAGCTGGCATGTTGGTCCATAGGTATTTATGTCATTATAACATGGCAAAAGATATTTGAGTCACAATAATGGTGTCCAATTCTTTTCTAAAAAAACAATAATGGTGTCCAGCACAACACACCCCTCAAAAGAAAACTAAGCACCCTGAAATTCTTTGACAACTAAACTGCTGGCTATATGATGTTGGCCATATATGTTGTATGTATATAATGTGAAGAAACGAGTTGTAGTACTACCAACTACAAGATGAACTATAAGAAATACTAGTATGTACATAGTGAAGAGTTAAAGTAATGAGAAGGAACATAACATAGTTCTGCTGGGGGCTTAGCACAACACACCCCTCAAATAAAACTAAGCACCTTGAAATTAAACTAAGCAACTAATTCGGCAGACACTACATTACAACCACCATGAGCAATGACACTGCCACCTTACTCGGGCTCCTCGTCCACGTGCTCGACTTCGTCCTTTTCCCTCTTCCTCTTGGCCGATACTTCCTTGCTTGAACCGCACACTTGGCTCTCGCTCTTCATCCAACTGTTGTAGATATTGAAACAAAGGTAGGCTTCCATTGCAGCATAATTGATGTGGTCTCTATCTAGTACATCCCACTACCATGCATGATGAAACTTGGGTGGAGGTTTAGTCAGTTTACCATTGGAAGGATCAACCATGGCTGCTGCCAGGGTGAACATTGAAGGCTGACAGGAGGACACCAACACATTCGTCTGGAGGTTGAAGGGTTGGCCTACAATGAGGCCTATCCGACCCAGGACTTCTTCGTCATTTGTAAAGTCTACATAAAAGAATTTGACTTTGCCGCCCCCGAGGAAGTTCTTAAAATCCTCGCACTCAATGTTGGCATGGCATATGTGGTAGACCAAGCACAAGTTATGCGCGCAAACCTAGATCACGGCAGGCATCTTCTTCTCTTCCTCCTTTAGATTCTTCTCTTTTCCCAGGACTATGGTGTACTCAGCATCTAGCCTAGCAACCCACTCATCACCCTTTGACATTTTGAACATGCGTCTCGAGAAAGCAAGGCATCCTTTCACCGTCACGGAAGAACGGGTATAGATGACGTCGAACTCATCGCCAGTGATGGTTCTAACCTTGTACTCACTGGTGATCATGGAGATTTGGGACGCTATGGATTTGGGAGGAGGGTTAGGATTAGGGGAACTACTGTAATGTGAAAGGATGGGACGACTAGGAGCGAAGTGTTGTAATGTTAAAGGATGGTCGAGGACGAGTAGGAGCAAACTGCTAGCGGTTTTCTGATTGTAAAAATTTTGAGTGGGGCATATGAACGACAGGGTAGTGGCTTGCCAGGTGGATAAATGGATTCATGCACAGTACTATGGGGGCCCAATTAGATGTCATGTCTACTAGACGGCCAACTAAATGGCTTCATGTATCAGCGTGTTTGCACGTTAAGCATCGGAAAAATTACAGGTGATACGAAGCTTTCCATGCTCCCATGATACGGGCCTCCGAGAGCCCTTGGATCTGAGATTGAACTTTTGGATGGCATGATTCTAGACCTATGGGTTAGTATCCTATCCTAGAGGGTTATTCTGCAAATTTTTAGCAACTTAGCATGCAACAGTTAGATCTCAGATCCAACGGCTCTCGGCAGCCCGTATCATGGTCGCGCCTACCACGACCGTTGCCTCGCTCCCCCGGGTGCACCCTTGGAGATTTCAGACGGCTATAAATGAGCATTTTTGTCTACTTCGCATGCATGAGACTACTTCCTCCGTCTAGGTGCGTTATGCTATCTGATGTTGGCATGTCATACATAGTCATCACTTAGTCACTCATACAACAAGGTTAGCTGTGAGGTTGGCTATAAGAGTATTTTTTTACTTCTCTCCATCTCTTTCTTCGTGCTCCCTCCATTTCAGTTTACTTGTCCCGTGCGTATACCTAGGTTGTCAATTTTATCACCATAATATAAACTATATAACACAAAAAATTTACTATTTGAAAATATAACATCTAAAGTTTATAATGTATGTTTTTGGTAATATATGACTTCTAGTATTAGGTTGGTCAAACTGATGACCTAGGGGTACGCACACGCCTTGTAAACTAAGAGAGAGTGAGTAGTATTTATTGCATTTTCCAAAAGGAGCAAGGAGTATAGTACTTGGCCCCTGTATACCATGGAGGTGGTCAGGAATCGGGAGACTCATGTCGGGCGTAGCACCGCAGTTAAAATGATAACGGCATGTCAAATCAGAGGGCCCCACTTGTCCAGCAGTAACTAGTCGTCAAATCACATAGTCCTATGTTTGCAGCAGTCTACTCCCTCATCTTCTAGCCACTTTGTCGAACGGACTAGGCGGAACTGCCCTGCCTACCATGCGGGAAATGCCTCGCCCTCGACTTTTAAATATAATTTAATATCCATGGATTGGGCCATGGAGCAAAGCCTCAAGAAAACGGTGTTACACATGTATACAACACGCCCGTCGCGTTCGCTCACACCCAGACGGTCGGTTGGTCTGGCACGCCGCTCTCCGAATGGAACACGAGTCATATTGTGTTTGCACACACATGTGGGACCGTAATTGAGAACCAACTATAGGCACACTACCCGGCCCCACAAGTTGGCTGAGTTAATAGAAGACAGAGACGAGCATAGTACTGGAGCAGTGTTGTACAAACGTCGGTGCCTGGACGATCCCTGCATGACATGGAAGATCAGTTCGTCCATGCATGTGACCAGACTCCAGCAGACGGCTGGATTGGCTGTCGTCTACATATCGTGCAGGTTGTGGTGTACAGGGATGTAGTTCTGATGAGAAATCTAAAAAAAGGTTTCGTGTCATCTCGCAATATTAGGTTCCATGTGCTTCGGATCACTGCGAGGGTTAAATAGCGACAACTGAGTTCCTCCAAGGTGCTGGTCATTGGGGGCACATGCACAAAGACTACTCGGCTGCCATCTAGGTCAAGTCGGCCATGTTAATCAGGACATCTATCGATGGACCCCTTTTCTACGAGTTTATCTTTAATTTGAGCTTTGATCCTTGTCTAGTTTGCCCGTCGGGATTCATGTTGTCTCCTTGGGGCAGTGAGGTTATGGTTTCTTGTCATGTGGCATTTTTTCGTGTTATATGTTAATACGGTGCTTCAGAAACAACGACAACTGCGCCTTCGGGGCACAGGCATGAAGACTCCTCAACAGTCATTGACGAGGTCAAGCCAGCTCCGGTAGATAAAAGAAAACTACTCCACTATTTAGGCAGGAGCCTCTGTGCTTGCTTGCTAGTGTTCCTCTCTTCACACGGTCTCGTCCTCTCCAGATCTAAACACGACAGCGGTGGCCACACTCTCTCTGCTCACCGTTGGTCACAGATCCAGTCGGATCCTCTCCATCGGGGAAGGTGAGAAGGTGCAATGTTCACGCGGTCATCCTCGGCGACGGCTCTTACCCACTACCAGCGTGTCCCAATTAGCATGCCTTGCCGTTCTCTCCCATGCAGCACCGGCTAGGGAGGGCCTCCGACCCATTCTTCCTTGCTGCCGTAGTGTGGGCAGATCTGGCGTCCCGCCGCCCACCTAGTGACATCCCGGCGACCCTCAGGTATAACTTCCTTCGAAACCAGCCTTGCTCTACTTCCCCAGCTCCTGACGTCGCTGCATTTGTATCTTTTACTATTTCTCAGCCCCCCTCATAGATAGGATCGATCAGCTGTTCGAAAGCCACCTAAATTTTTACTGTTAAGAGGTAAAACTAGTTCATGCAGTCGAATCTAGTGCAACTTGTTTCAAACAGTGAAGAAAAGGGGTGGGGTGGGGGAAGATTTGTTAGCTGAATCTAGGACTTGGTCGAAAGAGGAAATAATGGGGGCAAAAAGTAACAAAGACTGGCTATCCAACTGGTCTCTTGGTCTAATAGGGCAATAAAGGGAAACACAGTACAAACTCAATATAAACCGATCTATTGGTTGAAAAGGGAAAAGAAAGTGGGGACTGGGGGACAAATCAATAGAGTATCACTACTAGGGAAAACCTTATACACAGAACATTAGCAGTAGCACGGGCTAAAAACACACGCTGGTGCTAATTAACAGCAGCACGGTGTTTTAAACCGCGCTACAAATACAGTTATAGCAGTAGCGCGCCCGTGTACAAAAGCTCTACTACTAAAATTCCCACAGCTTAGCCGATAGGCTGCACATAGTAGTAGCGATCTTTGCCGAACCGCGCTACCGCTATTTGCTTTGTAGCAGCGCGTTTATGCTGAGATGCGCAACTGCTAAAGTAAATCAAATTAAATGGTAAGCAAATAGAAAAGTAAATGAAAATGAAAGAAATACAAAAGGCTGAAAGGAAAAAAATAAAATGTAAATAAAAATAAATGAAAAAGTGGAAAAAGAGAATGGTATAGCAGTAGCGTGTATCCAGGAATGCGCTGTAGCTATTATAGCAGTAGCGCACTTCCCGGAACGCGCTACTGCTACTTCTGACTAAACCGCTTGATTCTTTCTTCCCAACGACCACTTCCCCCAAATCACAACTCCTCCGCTGTCGCCGCCTCCGTCGCCCGTCGGCCTCCGCGCGCTCTCCTGTCGCTCTCTCGCCTCAACGCCTCCCCCGACCCCGGATTCGCCGCCGCCCCTGCCCCCGACCTCCCTGCCGCCCCCGACCCCGACCTCGACGCCGCCCTCCGCCGCGCGCCCGAGCCCCGACCCCGACCTCGACGCCGCCCTCCGCCGCACGCCCGAGCCCCGACCCCGACCTCAACGCCACCTGCCCCTCCCTCGCCGCAGTCACCGTAAGGCTCTGCCTCTCCTCTACCCTACCCTCCTCTCTCTCTCTCTGCGAGGGCAATTTATATATGTGTTGATGTTGTGTTGATGTTCATATGAACCCTGGGTGTTCATATGAACCATAGATTTGTTTAGGGCAGTAGGCATTTTTTAGCATTTAGGAAATATGATTAGCAATTTTTTAGGAAATTAGCTAGGGTGAATTTTTATGAAAATGCCTAAACAGTAATTTCATTTGCATATTGTTGTTATATGATATATGTCATTGATGTTCATTTGCATATTCCATTATTGAAGTGGTTCGATTGTGCCCAAGTGGCTTTGTTGTTTCCAGGAAATAAAGCCGAGTGGCCTATGTTTTGCCGGAATGTTAATTCATTCCCGTTCCGGAAAATTTCATGTTCTCGATTTGTCCACTTTTAGCAATAGTCATGCCGAAATTTTCCGTGAATTTCGGCATGACTTGTGCTACAAACTAGGACATATCGAGGGCCCGGGATTTGCGCACCGGGAAGGAGTCAACGTTCCTGCAAAGCATAGGCCTTTTTTATGTCATTATTCATTTTATTAGGTGTAGAATTAATTGACTAGATTTAATCGTAAGAACTAGTTGAATTAATAGAACTAGTTGAACATGTCACATTTGTTGTTATTTTTTTAGTTAAAGCAATTTTTCGCGCATCGATGTCGACGATGCCTATCCCGCATCCTCATCGTCGAGTCGGGGGAGGACACCTCAGTCACCAGATGGGCCATGTCCGAGACTGGGCTCCGCCAGGGTGGTACTAGGAGGCGCTACCTACCGGGGGGGCACAAGTTGGTGAGGAGCCAGCCTGTCATTGACCCGAACCTTCTTTGGTGGCGATCGCGTGGGCCAGTGACGGTCCAGAGGCTCGAGGACCCCGCGAAGGTCGTGCGTCACCGTGTTAGTGAGGAGGATGCGCACGTCCGTCGCTACTTGTTTGCGTTGGAGCACAGGTTCTCCAATACCTGGCAGGTTCTCCAGGGATCTCACTGGAGCTATGATCCTGTGATGGTTCCTTCTCTTTGGGTGTCCACCACCCGCGCCAATATCCGTTGTGCGCTAGGGTTTTAGTTGTATTAGTTATGTTATATGTATGATACTATTCGAGATGTATTAGTGATAATATTCCACGATGTACAGACGCATGAGATGATTTACTTTTGCTTGTTGAATGCATGCTAATTTGAATACTTATTTATTTTATGATTTGGTTTTGCTTATTGAATTCTCATGTCAATATGAGTCCTATAAGGTATTTTGAGTATCCTGGAGTTGTCTTCGATTGATTTTCAATTAATGTTTCAACCATGAACATAGGAAATGTCTGACAACGAAAAGGATTTCGGTATTTGCAAATACTGCGAAGACGAGCGTGGCATGTGCGACGGAATCTTCCTAGATGATGATAGGCACTTCAGCATCAAGCTGGACTTGAACTTCGAAGTGGATACAGTAAGTCACAGCGACAAGTCTTTTTCGTAATTAAGCATGACATCTGCTTCATTTGCTTCAACATTTTTTTACTATTCTACTAGCGTATCCCCTGCCATGCAAGAGTTTTTATCTTGGATAAGATAGGTTTCAGTCGTACTATGGAGGTAAAGAATGTTTACTTGAAGACCGAGCATGGTTATATTTTCCACGCAAAATTATACAATCCAGACGACTACACCTATTTTGGATGCAAAACTTGGCAAGCACTATGCAAGACTTATGCATTTGAGCCTGATATGGTTATCACCTTTGATATTCGTCCGGAAGATGATACCGACATCTGGGTCGATGTGCAGACGCCTCTAGTTATACCATTATGTGAGTTTCTCAACCATATTTATGTCTTTGATATTGTTTATTCAAAAATAGTTGACAACTAATTTCTATTGTCAGCTTATTTTGGTTCAAGCAAACATGTCCAGCGCTTGGTAGACATGACCTACTATTGCCCCGGGGCTGAACTAAACTGCAAGGAGCTAAGTCATTATGTTTCATGGCTTGAGGATCTTGATACTGTCAAGACAAATTTTCTTCTTGCACTTAGAAATGTTAGTACTGAAAACGTGCGACCGATAGTGTTCGTAATGAACTATGGTCACATCTATTTAGGAAAGATGGTAAGATTTTTACTATTTGTCCTCATTGCATCTTTTACATACATTATTTTTAAAGCTAAACTTCATTGCTAAGTATGTTACTATATGATGTTCTTCAACAGGGACTCCCGATGAATGTTGTGCCTCATGGGATCGAGACTAATGGTACCATGAGTATTGTTAGCTTACGGCCAAGATATCCTACAATGCACTTTAGTGCATTCAGGATTTCTAAGAGCGAGGAACTCTTAATAGTGAAAGGCTGGACCAAATTTGTGATGGAGGAGCGCAGAGAAGTACTAGGCGACAGCAATCAGAAGCGCAACCCATGATTAGGTGACAGGTTCATCTGCATGCTCAAACTTGATGAAGGAGGAGAGCTACACATGTTTTATGTTATTTTACCTGAGAGAGAGCAGCAGGAGTGATTAGCTAGCTAGAAATGAGTTTGAAGATGATGATATGCTACACTATGACTATGATGATTAAATAGCTAGTGTTGGTGGTAATGACTATGATGATTATTATTAGCTAGTGTTGGTGGTGATTAGATAGCTACCGCATCTAGTGTTGGTGGTGATTAGCTAGCTAGAATGAGTTTGAAGATGATGATGTGCTACACTATGACTATGGTGATTAAATAAATATTGTTGGTGGTAATGACTATGATGATGATTAAATAGCTTGTGCTGGCGGATTAGATTCAAGTGGAGGCAACATGTGGTGCACATCGAAAGTACTACTAGTCCAAACTAGATCAAGTTTCGATTAGTAGTATACTTTTGACATGCACCACATATTGCCTCCACTTGAACCTAATCCACCTTCATTTGACACACTATTATGGACATAATGATATAAACCACATAATTGGTATTGTACAAAAATTTGTATAACAACGTATAAATACACTAAAAATGAAAAAAAGAGTACTAGTAGCGATGGATAGTAAACATGCTACAACTAGCTAGATTAGCAGGAGCGCGGGATAGAACAAGCGCTGCCGCTATGTGTCTTAGCAGTAGCGCTTGTCGCACGTACTACTGCTAAGTAATAGCTGTAGCGCTTTATTGGTAGCGCGGCTGCCCGCGCTACTAGTGGGCATTAAACCCGTGCTACTACTAGGGTTTTCCCTAGTAGTGTATGTCCAGATTTGCTAGCCACACACAGTATAAGGTGGCTATACCGAACATAAATGGGACCAATCCAGATATCCTGTTCTGATGTTTGTTGCCCCGAGCCCCTCTTATGTAATGCCACTGGTAAAATGTTGTAGACACACTGTTAATAGTAAGGACACGTTAAACCAATGTTGTTTTCAATGTAATGCCTCAAGTAATATGAATCAATGGCACTATTTTTCATGTCCTGCTAAATTTCCCATTAAGATAAAGTTGTTTCATTTCATTAGAAATGCACTTATCCTGGCCCGCCTACTCTCCCGTGCCCAAATACCAACTCTTTAGCAGCTGTTAATGTAATGTTGCTGGTAAAATGAAGCAATGCCACCATTAAAGTAATGTCATATTTAACGGTTGTCATAGTTAATCCTAATGCCCACACTAATATCGCAGTGTTGTTGCTTTATAAATTGCTACTCTCCTTGTAGGATCGCCATTCAGATAAGGAACATGCTTCGTTTCATTTGATGTATGTTTCATCACTTGTTAGTCACCCTCCTTTCCACCTTTTTGTGCAAACAGAGATATACATTTCATGCTTGATCTTAGTTGAACTACACAAATAATATCAAGATTATAGTTGAACATTCCATGAGCTTCACGACCAACCTTGATGTTGCTCAATCTTATTGCAACTAATGAAGAAGAAGTTGCTAGCTCATGGGACATTGCTTCATTTTAGGTGAACTGCACAAATCAGCATACTATGATACTATCGCAATATTTTCTTCTATTTATTTGTGTATGTTCCATCAACTAGTGCCACTATAATATAATCACACTTTTTCCTTATCTATGCAAATAGGGTTATTCAGCTGCATTTTGGTGGAACTGCACAAATGTACGGATGGAACCGGCATATATGCAGAGTGCGAGGTGTGCCAAGTAAAAATTACCGACACCAACCATGCTCCATGCAAGCATTGGCATCCACCACCACCAGTGGGATGTGTGGCGCTCTCTATGGACGGATCTTTCTCGACAGCAAATCCTCTAACCAAATACTATTAGCTTATATTGGCACTTTTCTAGGGAGTACTCTTTTCTAAAAGAAGCACCAATCTATTTTTCTTTATTTGTACACAGTGTCACAACTTTGTTTTTGGTCCAGGGCTATTTTAGGATGATTGGTGTAGTATTCGAAGACTGATTGTAAGCATGATTTTCATTAGCCGTCACACTAATTGTAAGCATGAGCAGATGGAAGATTAGGTTAGTGCGAAGCTTACCTTAAACCCTACCGCTGTAGTTGAAATGAGGCGAGCATCAAGGGAACCATGGAGAACGGCGGGGAAGTGACGTCGCGCCATTCGGCCTCCTCTTGGGGTGGGAGAACGAATACTCCTATGGCTCCGGCTAGCTCTGCACCCTCACAAACGGCACACCGTACTCGATCAATTCGTTATCCTCTGGATGCTCGACCTTCAACCTGTACACCCACCACCTCCGCCTGACTTTCGCCTCGAGTGGGTGGTTTTGCAATGGAGAACAGGGAGAGGTGAGAGGGTGGTCTTGCAATGGGGAAGAGGGAGAGGCGAGACGGTGGTTTTGCAATGGAGAAGATAGAGAGGAGAGGGGTGGTTTTGCAATGGAGAAGAGGGAGAGGCGAGGTGGTGGTTTTGGAATGGAGATGATGGATAGGAGACGAGGTTGTTTTGCAATGGAGAAGAGGGAGAGGAGCGTGCAACAGTGATTTAGGATTAGACGAGAGGGTCGGCGCGCTGTGGCTGGATCAAAATCAAAATCAATTTACCCTTCAATTAAGAAAGCGACCCACTTAACTAGTCTCCCTTTTATTCTGGGTCATAATTGACCGTGATTTTCACAAATAAAATATATGTTATATGTTTCAAAAATAATATAATTTGAAAGTACATTCAGATATGAACCAAACGATACAATTTTTTGTGACATGCATTCACATTTTGCTTGTCAAATACAGTGGTCAAACTTTGACCCAAAATACGCAAAACAAAAAAATACTTCCAAGACCAGCGCCACTCCTCTCCTCTTAAACCACCGCCGCCCATCTCCTATTCCAATCTAAATCCAGCGCCACTCCTCTCCTCTTCCATTTCAAAACCACCGCCCCTCCTCTCCTGTTCCAATCCAAAACCAGCGCTGCTCCTCTCCCGTTCTAATCCAAAACCAGCGCTGCTCCTCTCCTTTTCCATTCAAAAACCACCGCCGACGAGTGAAGGTGCTATGGAGAAGTAGATCGATGGAGGACTACAACTGATACGTGAGGATCGTAGACAGCGACCCTGTGAAGCTAGCTAGGATGTTGGAGATACAGTCTTGGTTTGACAACAAGGACCAACTAGCGGCGACGGCGACATCCATGGCCAAATATCTACAGCAGAGCGAGAAGGCGGCGATACTCCCAAAGGGAGTCACTCGGGAATACATAGAGCTGCTCCTCTAGGCCATGGAGGAAACAGATTCACCGAGTCCAATCGTGAGGAAGCGGTGGTGGGAGTATCGATCCAAGATGGAGCATCCACCATAGATTCAAGAAGGATCGAGCATCTACAGGGTGCTGTTTGTGAGGGTGCCGTGCCAGAGCGAGTCGATGGAGTCTTTGTTGACCGAACCCAACTGCAAGAGGAGAAAAGTAGTTGGCCCGACGATGCTTCCCCGTCGTCCTCTCCCTCGCCGTTCACATCATCTCATGGGGTGGATGCCTGCCGCCGAGGAATAGGAGGGGACTACCCCCCAACCCAATAGTAGGGCAAGTTGTGAATTGTCAAGAGGAGCTTAGGGTTGTCAGTATTTGCTGGTTGTGAATTGTGTTTTGTGTTGTGTATTTTGAGAGTACTTTCAGATATGAATGTCTTTTGAATTTCAGATTTGCAGTATTGAGCATATGACATATTTTATGAATTTTAGAGATCTATTTTTAGCTCTTAAAAATGTTGTTTCATATAAAAGTGCAGACAATGTGATTCTCAGAGAAGAAACTGCAAGTTTTAGTTTTAGATAAGAAACTGCAAGTTTGAGAGGAAGAGCATTTATATTAACATGCCATTTTCAAACAGGGATAACATCATGTTGGAAGTTTTATTCATGGTCGAAAAATGGAACTACCAGCCAGTTAACATCATGCTGATCAACATTCATGCAGAGCACACCATCATATGATGCACAGTCAGAAAAGATATGCTATTTTCAAAATGCCCACACAATGTCGAGTGTGTGAAAAACAGAGAAAATGAGGGACGAAGTTTTGGCAAGTGTTTGACGTGGTGTGCGTAGATGACAATGGGGACCCACATGTCAATAATGGCTGAGGCAAAAAAATTGAAGATATTTTCACTACATCAGGTGGAATCGAACCCGGGCGGAACAACGGTCAGGTAGTGTCACTTGACCACTGGGATAGTTCATAGTTTCAGGAGAAATACGGCACAACATCTACCGTTACTATAGCATGCCTTCCCCGGCTCCGGTGATTCGTTCTCGTCCTCTGCCTTTGTGCACTCGCCGCGTCGCCCCTGTCTGCCATTGTGAACATGCTGAACAAACGAGAGGAATCTAGAGAGGACTGTACGTGCAGAGGCAGACAGTCGATACCCACCAGGTCTAAGACAACCCAAGTCATTGTCAACTTTGTCAACAAATGATTCTGACATCGATAGCCGTTGGATTTACATCCAACGATTGGCATCCATCTTCAATCTCTCGTCTTCTTCCTCCAGCACCACCAGGACTGTCGGCGTTCTGGGAACAGGGTTACCCAGACTTGCCTACCGGCTGCCCGCGGCATGGCTCCATCAGCGGCCTAGTACGGTCCATCTTCAGCACCAACAACTCAAGACCCTCGTGGGGCAGACAGCGTCAAGACCTCCTGAAGGAGCCGCCTCCTTAGGCTAGTTCTAGAGGAGTGGAGATTTTTATGCAAGCCCTCACCTCGTGAGGTTCGGATGATGCAAGCCACGACGACCAAGGCCAGGCAGGCGCCAGCAGGCGCAGTACAACAGGTTTCCTCTTGGTGCTAAGGAGGTAAGTGCACGCACTGAGTCCCGAGGAATCAACCAAAGGTTTCCTTTTCCATGCAACAACACCAAGACCGCCAGGACGGCAGGACGGAGGTCATCGCCGAGCCCACCACGGTGTCACGACCATAAGCTTTGCAGACGAGGACCACCTTTTGTCAGGATAAGATGTACTAGTTGTCTCCCTTCGAATTTGGCCATTGTGGGATGCCTTCCCGCCTTCATTTTGGGAAGAGGACCAAGGCCACTATAAATAGAGCCTAGCCACCACCGTAGAGAGGATCGGATCCATTCCATCCTCACCCTAACCAGCTCACTCGAGCACAAGAACACACCTCCTGAGGTTGTTCTCCGACTATACTTGTTCATCCTTAGCCCACTTCGAGGCCAATCCACCACAAAGCAGGAGTAGGGTTTTACATCACAAGGTGCCCCAAACCTGGGTAAATTGTTGTGTCCCATTTCCTTCCAGTTCATCGAGCTAGGTCATGGGATCGACGAGTTGGCAGACTGGGGAGGTTGAGTTCTTCGCACACACCCTAGAGTTCGAATCTATCCAGGGTCTGCGGAGCCCGGAATCCGACATTTGGCACGCCACGTAGGGGTGTGTTGAAGGTTCGCCTCTTTGCCTACTCTACGCCGCTAGCGCCGTTCACCCTCATGGAGGGCACCGCTCCACCAACCAAACCGACCAATGCGTTCAGAGGCACTATGGGTCTCTAGGCTTTCACCCTCGCCTTGCGGCGGGTGCAGTGGATGCCCAAGTTTAGGCCGGAGCTGCCACCTCGACACGACGGTGCGGCGGACCCGGCTGGGTTCCTCCGGGCGTACGAGGAGGTGATATGGGCAGCCGGTGGGGACGACAAGGTCGTGGCGAACTGGCTACCCATGTCCCTTACGGGCGTGCAGCGTTCCAGGCTCTTGGGCTTGCCGGAGTCTTCAGTGGCCACCTTGGAAGACCTAAGAGACCTCTTCATCGCGCGCTTCATCGCGCCGGTGCCTCACGCTGTTGCAGCGCTCCTTGGTTGCTCACAAGCGCCTACGTCGGAACGCCACATCAAGTAGTTCTTCTGCCAAAATGGGATCCAGCCACGCACAGTGGGGAGCTCCTCAGGGCTGGGCGGCGCCCCTAGCCGACCTCACATTCAACTCAAAGGACCACCCCGCGAATGCGGCCGGCGCCGACGCGCTCCCAATGCTCTGCACCCCCGCCATCTGCAACGTGGCAGTCACCAGGACCACTTCGACGGTGGTGCCGTCCTCAATGTCCTTTTCATGGAAATGTTCGGCCTGCTTAATGTGCCCCACGGCCGGCTCTGCCCAACCAAGCCCTTCTTCAAAGTGGTCAATGGCCCTACTTGCCCCCTGGGGTAGACCCGCCTACCCATCACCTTCCGCACACGCGACAACTACCGCACCGAGCTTATCGACTTCGACATTGCCTGCATCAGCCTCCCGTACAACGCCATCCTCGGGTACCCGACCTTGGCCAAGTTCATGGCGTCAACCCACCCTGGCTACAACCTCATGAAGATGTCGGGAAGAAGTGGTATCCTCACCGTGGAGGGGGATACCAAGGACACGATGTTGGCCCTCGAGCTCACCTTCAGACCCGCGACAACTACGCGGTCAAGCGAGGAAGGGGCCCAGGAAGCTCCGAGGGATGCACCAGCGAAGAAGCAACTGTTCTCTCAAGATCGGGCCAAGATGAAGCAGGTGCCGGTCGATGAAGACAGGGCATCAGGCTCCACCTTCACCATAGGCGCTGGCCTCCCTCCTAACAAGGAGGAGCCTTTGGTCAGCTTCCTACAAACGAACAAGGATGTGTTTGCATGGGAGGCCAAGGATCTGGTCGGGATCTTGAGGGGGATAATCGAGCACCACTTGGGGGTGTGCCCTAACGTGCGCCCGGTGAAACAGAAGGCGCGGCGGCAGTCCACGGAGAAGCAGTCGTTCATCGTCCAAGAGACACGTAAACTGCAACATGTTGGTGTCATTAGGGAGGTGCGGTACCCTGAATGGCTGGCAAAACCGGTTATCATCCCCAAGAAAGGAGGGAAGGAGCGCATGTGCATCGATTTCACCAACCTCAACAAGGCTTGTCCTCAAGACCCCTTTCTGCTCCCATGCACTGATCAGATCATCGACTCCACACCCGAGTGCGACTTGCTGTGCTTCCTGGACGCCTTCTCAGGCTATCACCAAATCAAGATGGTGGTGCAAGATGTTGAGAAGACGGCTTTCTTGACCCCATGTGGGGTGTATTGCTACACTTGCATGTCGTTCGTGTTGTTTAATGCCGGAGCAACCTTCCAGCGGCTGATGCACATCGCTTTGGGCTGGTAGCTCGGGAGGAACGCCGAGGCATACGTCGACGACATAGCACTAAAATCTCGGGAGGCAAGGACCCTTATCAAAGACCTGGAGGAGACGTTTGCCAGCCTGCACAAAGTGGACCTATGACTCAACCCGGCGAAATGTGTGTTTGGCGTCCCGTCGGGCAAGCTGCTGGGTTCCTTCTGTCGCATAGGGGGATCGAGGCCAACCCGGAGAAGGTCAAGGCCATAAAAAGGATGAGTTCGCCGCAAACCCTGAAGGAAATGCGGAAGCTGGCAGGCTGCGTAACCTCGCTTGGGCGTTTCATCTCTGAGCTGGGGGAGCGCGCCCTTCCCTTCTTCAAGCTGATGAAGAATAAAGGCCCGTTCGAGTGGACTCCGGAGGCTGACATGGCCTTTCAAGATATCAAGAGGTACCTCACCAGTCAAGTGGTGATGGTGGCACCGTGCCCCCTCGAACCTTTGGTGCTCTACCTGGCCACCACGCCTCACTCCGCTAGTGCGGCATTGGTGGCAGTGCGGGAAGAGCGCCCGACGAAGGGCTTGCGGCGAAGCGCCACGTGCCCGGTTGATGTGCTGCAACCTTAGGACAATGCTCCTGAGGCCCTGGCCGCCCCGCTGGTCAACAATGCTCCTGATGCCTTAATCAATCCTTCGGGTAGCGGGACTCCTGAGGAGGGTGTTCCCGAGGCCACGACTGTCTCGACGAATGACAAGGATCCTGAGGATCCTCAGCCGCAGGAGGTGCAAGGCTCCGCTACTGCTTCCTCCCTCGTCGAGCACCCGGTGTACTTCGTTAGCACGGTGCTACGTGATGCGCGGGCGCACTTCCTCATGCCACAAAAGCTCTTGCTCGTGCTCTTCGTCGCCTCCCGGAAGCTGCGCCACTACTTCCAAGGCTGCCCCATCAAGGTTGTCTCAGCTTGACCACTAGAGTGGGTGCTTCGGAGTCCAAATGTCGCGGGAGGGTTGCCTAATGGAACATTGAACTACAGGTGTTCAATTGGAGTTCAGCACCACAAGAATCATCAAGGGTGTGGCCCTTGCCGACTTCGTGGCAGAATGGACTAACGTTCTCGACCGAGAAGCAAGCAAGGACCTTTACCTCTTTCCCAAAAACGAAGCACCGGATGGTTGGGTGATGTACTTCGACGGTGCATTCGCGCGTCAGGGCACGGGGGCTAGATCCATGCTCACCTCGCCCACCCAGGACAAGCTCTACTACGCCGTGCAGCTCTGCTTCCAGCAAAACGAGAAGCTCTCCAACAAAATCGCGTAATACGTGGGCCTGATCTCCCGCCTCAAGGCTGCAACATCTTTGGGGTGAAGTGCCTCACCATGAGGGGCGACTCCTAGCTTCTCGTCAACTTCTCCAACAAAGCATACAAACCGAAGGACGAGCACATGGAGGCATACCTCGAGGAGGTACGCAAAATTGAGAAACGATTCTTGGGATTGGAATTGCAGCATGTGCCACGCGGCACGAACAAGGAGGCGGACGGCATCACCAAGAGGGCATCTCGGCATCTGCCTCAGGAGACGGGCATCTTTGAGGAGGGGCTCTTCAAGCCATCGGCAGCTCCCCTGCCGCAGGACCAGAAACGCCTCAGGTGGAGCTCCCCCCAGCACCTCTTTCGGGTGCCCCAGCTTGCGGTCCGACCTCGGGAGCCTGCCTGCTCCTCGCGCTTGAGCCTCAGGAGGAGTGCTGGACTGAGGAATTCAAGGCATACCTGCTCCGAGGCACCTTTCCAGAGAAGGAGGAAGATGCAAAACATGTGGCCCGCCAGACCACCGCATACTGCATCCGGGACGATGAGCTCTATCGAAAATGGCCAAACAACGTCTCTCTACGTTGCATCTCCAGGGAGCAGGGACGCGAGATGATGGCCAACATACATAGCAGGGACTAGGGGCACCACTCCTCATCGTGTACCCTCATGGGAAAGGCGTCCGCGGCAGATTCTACTAGCCGACAACGCTTAGCGACGCCACCAAGCCGGTAAGATCCTGCAACACCTGTCAGTTCCATGCCAAGTAGATCCATCAGCCCGCTCAGGGCCTCCAGACCATCCCGCTCTCATGGCCATTCGCAGTCTGGGGGCTGGACATCCTGGGCCCATTCCCTCGAGCGCCCGGGGGCTACTGCTACCTCGACATCGTCATCGACAAATTCACCAAGTGGGCGGATGTCAAGGCCGTCTGCACCATCCTGGTCGGCTCGGCCGTCAAGTTCATCAAGGGCCTCATGAGCCGATTCGGGGTTCCTAATCGCATCATCACCGACAATGGCTTGCAGTTCATCAGCAACCTTTTCAAAACATATTGTGCTAACCTTGGAACGCAGATATGCTACGCCTCGGTGGCACACCCTAGGAGCAATGGCTAGGCCGAGCGCGCCAATGCAGAGGTCCCGAGAGGCCTCGAGGCAAGAACCATCAAGAAGAAGCTCGAGGCCTGCTGTAGGGGTTGGTTCGACAAGCTCCAGTCCCCGTTGTGGTCCATCCGCACCAGCACGACCAACCCTATGGGCAAGACTCCATTCTTCCTCGTCTATGGAGCTGAAGTGGTTCTCCCTCACAAGGTTAGGCATCACTACGTGTGGGTCTTGGCATTTGACAAGGCACACCAGGATGCTTCATGGGGGATGGACCTTGTGCTGGGGGAGGAACGATGCCGCCAAGCCTCGCTTCGAGCAACAAGGTACCAGCATGCGCTGCAGCGATACCACTGTCGTAGCATCTGATCCAGGACGCTCGAGGTGGGTTATGTCGTCCTGAGGCGGGTGCTCTCTAGGGAGGGGCTGCAAAAGCTCTCGCCCATGTGGCAGGGCCCGTTCAGGATCGCCCGTGTCTCCTAGCCTGGTGTCGTGCGCCCGAAGACGTAGGATGGGATCCCCATCCAGAACACCTAGAACATCCAGCACCTCCGGAAGTTCTACCTATGAAGCAAGGCCCCACGCCTGTGAATGTCTCTGCTCATTACGATCTCACATAATAATGAGTCAGGGCTGTAGATGCCCCGCAGTCTCCTGAGGTCGCCCTTGGGCCTCACGAGGGCTCCCACCCATGTCCTAGTGGAGGCCCCATGCTCTGTGATGGTGGGAAGACAAGAAGACTAGTCTAGGTGCCGGGCGTGGCTGTTCTTTTGCTTGCTTTCTGGAGCTGGTTTTCTACTTCTCGAATGAA
The DNA here is from genome assembly GCF_056163025.1 of Triticum urartu. NCBI lineage: Eukaryota > Viridiplantae > Streptophyta > Magnoliopsida > Poales > Poaceae > Triticum > Triticum urartu. The sequence continues at coordinate 308,983,013 of NC_141874.1, forward strand.
ATTTGGAGCTTTCGTGTCTTTTGTTCGCAAGAGTTGGAATTTTCTCTCTTCCTGATTTTGTCGCCTCTCTAGCATGCCCTAGGAAGAGAGGCAGTTGCCAGTCACTCCTCCTCGCGCGTCCTGCGCGCGGGGGCTTGGTAGGTGTGTACGCTTGGGCTCGCCCATGATCACACCTCACCGAAGCCTTGTTGCCCCAGAGCTTCGGCGTCTTTAATCCTCGTGAGACGCCCTCGAACGAGCTCATGGGCATGTGCACCCCACTAAGTCCGTGCCTACGGGCATCGCGACGCGGTGTAACAGCCACAACCAACCCACGATCGGGGGCTTGCGCAAGATAGGACGAGACGCCTCGTGAGGCTTTCCAAAAACTCTGCAGATATACAACGTCTCCTGAGGCCCGACGGCTCTTGAGGCTTGGTGGCTCCTGAGTCATCAGGAAGGAAGCCCTGGAAGATACCTCTGGAAACGCGTGCACTCGTGACATCGGAGGATACCACAAGCACATCGAGATAAGTCACCCTAACCATATCTAGTAGAAACACGGGTATTACAGCATGATATCAAAATAACAAGCATAGCGTAGTGGCGCAAGCGCCATGCTTCATTACATGCCCCAGCGGGGACCTCTACTTTTTTCAAATGCAGGAGAAAGGAAAGGTTAAAAAAAGCGGGGTGCATGGCTGGAGTAGCTCTTGAGGCCAGGCTCCAGCGGCGCCCGAGCTCAGTCCGAGTCTTCCTCCCGCTTTGCCGAAGCACGGCGACAAGATGACTCATCGCCCTCCCTGATTCGAGCCCGACGGCATGGTGGTTCGTCGTAGCCGCCACACGTGGTGCTCTCGCCGGAGGAGGAGCCGCCGCTAGAGGTAGCACGGTCGTCGCCCAGGGCCAGCTCACCCTCGTCATCATCGTGGCCATCGCCAAGGGCAAGCTCGTCGTCGCTGCTACCATCTTTCGGGCAGCACCCCTCAGAACGGCTGTCCTCCCCGAACACCCTCACATAGAGGGTCGCAAGGCGTTGTACCTGAAATGGAGGGTGCACCTCCCGCTCAGGCCCCACGCACGAGCAAACGCCTGCCAAGTGCGGGTCTAGGACATGCTGCTCGCGGCGGTGACTTCGACCCCAGCCCAGGAGGCCTTGCTGCAGCAGCCGTCAGCCTATAGCCAGAGGTCATCAAGCCCCGTGGTGGGCAGCTCACCCATGAACAAGTGCGAGAGCAGGAGCCAGGGGCCATCGGGCCTCTCTGACCACACGACGAACTCCAGGAACGCATCCGCCGAGTGGAAGCATGGCCGAGGAGGCCGTGCGACCACGGCGCGCCTCCCCTCATCGTAGAGGCTACCCCATCCTCGGCGGCTCCCACCATGGAGGAAGCGCTGCTGTGGCTGCCCAAGGCGACGCCAGCCCTCGAAGAGGTGTGCCCGCGCCCCCGAGGAGCCACCACCGTGGTCGCATCATATTTGCGAGGGCAACCGCGACCTCTCTTGGTCGGCGGCGAACCCGACGCCTGCTTGGGGGCCTTCCCCTTTTCGGTGGCGGAGAACCTCCTCGTCGGTGCCATGCATGCTATGGCAAGACGGGGAGAGAAAAAATAAGAAGGAAGAGCGGGCGGTGAGAAGATGGAGATGAGCAGGGGGGCTCTGCCCCTCCCCTCATTTATAGACGGAGGGAGGCCAATCGCCGGCCTCCATGATCCCCAGTAATTATGGTTTTTCTGCATGCAGCAGGCTCTTGTCAAGTCAAACGATTGCCGAGGCTGCATGGTGAAGCGGAGACGCCCACGTCCCATCAAACGCCATGCGTCGACCGAGGCCACAGGCGGTTGGGTCCCGTGATATGTCTCCAATGTATCTATAATTTTGATTATTCAATGCTATTATATTATATTTTTTGGATGTTTTATATGCATTAATATGCTATTGTATATGATTTTTGGGACTAACCTATTAACCTAGAGCCCACTGCCTGTTCCTGTTTTTTTCCCTGTTTTGGAGTTTCGCAGAAAAGGAATACCAAACGGAGTCCAAATGGAATGAATCTTTCGCGATGACTTTTCTTGGACCAGAAGACATCCATATGGCTTGGAGTGCACGTCAAGAAGCCCAAGAGGCATCCACTAGGTCGGGAGGCACGCCCAGAGGGGTAGGGCTACCACCACCCTTGTGGACCCCTCGTGACTCCACCGACCTATTTCTTCCGCCTATATATTCTCAAATATCCCAAAACCTTCCACGGGAGCCACAAAACCACTTTTCCACCGACGCAACCTTCTGTACCTGTGAGATCCCATCTAGGGGCCTTTTCCAGCGTCCTTGCAGAGGGGGATTCGATCACGGAGGGTTCTACATCAACACCATTGCATCTTCGATGAAGCATGAGTAGTTTACCACAGACGTACGGGTCCAGAGCTAGTAGCTAGATGGCTTATTCTCTCTCTTTGATTCTCAATACCATGTTCTCCTTGATGTTCTTGGAGATCTATTTGATGTAATACTATTTTGCGGTGTGTTTGCCGAGAACCGATGAATTATGGATTTATGATCAGCTTATCTATGAATATTATTTGAATCTCCTCTGATTTCTTATATGCATGATTTGATATCTTTTCAAGTCTCTTCAAACTATCGATTTGGTTTGGCCGACTAGATTGGTTTTTCTTGCAATGGGAGAAGTGCTTAGCTTTGGGTTCAATCTTGCGGTGCTCGATCCTAGTGACAGAAGGGGAACCGACACGTATTGTATTGTTGCCATTAAGGATAACAAGATGGGGTTTTCATCATATTGCTTTATTTTATCCCGCTACATCATGTCATCTTACTTAATGCGTTAGTCTATTCTTATGAACTTAATACTCCAGATGCAGGCAGGAGTCGGTCAATGTGTGGAGTAATAGTAGCAGATGTAGAGTCGTTTTGGTCTACTTGACACAGACGTGATGCCTATATTCATGATCATTGCCTTAGATATCGTCTTAACTTTGCGCTTTTCTATCAATTGCTCGACAATAATTTGTTCACCCACCATAATAATTTTTCTATCTTGAGAGAAGCCTCTAGTGAAACCTATGGCCCGGGGGTCTACTTTCCATCATATAAGTTTTCGATCTACAATTTTATTTTCCTATTTACTTTCTTTGCAGTCTTTTACTTTCCGTTGCATAAACCAAAAAATACCAAAAATATTACTTTACCATTTATCCATCTCTAGGAGATCTCACTTTTCAAATAACCATGAAGGGATTGACAACCCCTTTATAGCGTTGGGTGCAAGTTGGTGTTTGTTTCTGCAGGTATTCAGTGGCTTGTGCGTTGTCTCCTGCTGAATTGATTCATTGGTTCTCAAAAGATGAGGGAAATACTTACTCTACTTTGCTGCATCACCCTTTCCTCTTCAAGGGAAAACCAACACAAGGTCAAGAGGTAGCAGGAAGAATTTCTAGAGCTGTTGGCAGGGAGATCTACGCCAAGCCGAGACATACCAAGTACCCATCATAAACTCTCATCCCTCGCATTACATTATTTGCCATTCGCCTGTCATTTTCCTCTCCCCCACTTCTAAAACGATTTTTGATTTCTTGCCTTTTCTTAGATCCTCTTCCTTTCTTCTTCTTTTGCTCTTTGTTCGCTTATGCGTTAGACCTTTTATCTTGCCATCATGGCTAACCCTCCCATCCTTGTTAGCACTCCTGATAATGAGGTTCTCAACTTTAAACAAAGGGAAGGAGAGAATTTAAAAGATGCTTGGTACATAATTTGCAATGCTCAAAATAGATATACTCGAAAGCAATCTACTTCCGTTCTTCTTTGCAATTTTTACATAGGCATTACTCCTTGGAATAGATGTGTTCTAGATACCATTACTGGGGGAAATTTCTTGGGGAGCCATACTTTCGATATTTACAATGCCATGATAGATTTGTTAGGCCCACCACCTCTTTTGGTCAATGGAACAATTTTATCCTTGGAACATGTAATGCAAAGACAGGATATTATTTAAAATAAAATTGCTACTGTAGAATTGATTGAAAATTTGGAGAAAAAGATTCACAATCAGATTACTCAATATGGATCTAAGGTAGGAGTTACTCTAAAGAACCTTAGGGAAATGGAAACCATATTTAATGAAAAGATAGATCAAGATTCTACTAGAATTGGCAAACTTGAAGATATTGTTACCAACTTGGGTTCCGCTTTTTCCTCCATTAAAACTACTTGAAATCTACCTCCTACTAAGATTTCCAAGTTTACTTATATTCCTTAGAATAAGGGTGAATCTTCTGGTAAGGAAAATGAAGATCTCAAAACAATAAGTGTTCACCCCAATTTTTTCGATATTATTAAGGAACCAATTGCTACAAATGAATTTCTTGATTTTTGCCTAGGAGTTTGATCATTAACAAAAGTAAAGAACCTCCTAAGGGTTATAGGTGTGAGATTTGAGAATTTCATGCCAAAGATGATAACACCTAGATCTATTTGTGTTTTATGCCTAGCTAAGGGCGTTAAACAATAGCGCTTATTGGGAGGCAACCCAACTTTATTTTTGTTTTTGCTTTTTAGGTTCTGTTTTGCATTAAATAATTCATCTAGCCTCTGGTTAGATGTGGTTTTGTGTTTTAACTAGTGTTTGTGCCAAGTAAGACCTTTGGGATAGCTTACGGTAATAGTTGATTTGATCTTGCTGAAAAACAGAAACTTTTGCGCTCAGTCCCAGAATTGTTTAAAATCACAGGAGCATGATAAAATTCTGAATTTTTTACAGTAGATTGACATAAAAATTGCTCCAGTTTCCTAATTTTTCATAATCGTTGAAGTTACATAAGTATGCGAACTATCTAGACTACTACAGGTTGTTCTGTTTTTCGCGTGTTGTTTGCTTATTTTGATGAATCTATGGCTAGTATCGGGGGGTATGAACCATGGACAAGTTGGAATACAGTAGATATTACAACAATATAAATAAAGAATAAGTTCACAATAGTACCGAAAGTGGTGATTTATTTTCTTATACTAACGGAGCTTATGAGATTTTCTATTGAGTTTTGTGTTTTGAAGTTTTCAAGTTTTGGGTAAGAATTTGACGGACTATGGAATAAGCAGTGGAAGAGCCTAAGCTTGGGGATGCCCAAGGCACCCCAAGGTAATATTCAAGGACAACCAATAGCCTCAGTAGGGGGATGCCCCGGAAGGCATCCCCTCTTTCGTCTTCGTCTATCAGTAACTTAACTAGAGGCTATATTTTTATTCACCACATGATATGTGTTTTGCTTGGAGCGTCTTTTATGATTTGAGTCTTTTCTTTTTAGTTTGCCATAATCATCCTTACTTTACACACCTTTTGAGAGAGAAACGCATGAATCATGATTTATTAAATACACTATGTGCTTCACTTATATCTTTTGAGCTAGGCAAATTTGCTCTAGTGCTTCACTTATACTCCCTCCGTTCCAAATTACTCATCGTGGTTTTAGTTCAAATTTGAACCAAAACCATGATGAGTATTTGGAATGGAGGGAGTATCTTTTTAGAGCACAGCGATGGTTTTATTTTATAGAAATTGAGGAACTCTCGTACTTCACTTATATTATTTCCAGAGTCTTTAAAACAACATGGTAATTTGCTTTGGTTATAAAATTAGTCCAAATATGATAGGCATCCAAGAGCGATATAATAAAAAGTTTCATATAAAGTGCATTGAATACTATGAGAAGTTTGATTCTGTATGATTTTTTTTGAGATATGAAGATGGTGATATTTAAGTCATGCTAGTAAGTAGTTGTGAATTTGAGAAATACTTGTGTTAAGGTTTTTGAGTCCCGTAGCATGCACATATGGTGAACCATTATGTAATGAAGTTGGAGCATGAGATATTTTTTGATTTTCTTCCTTATGAGTGGCGGTCGAGGATGAGCGATGGTCTTTTCCTACCAATCTATCCCTCTAGGAGCATGTGCGTAGTACTTTGTTTCGATGACTAATAGATTTTTGTAATAAGTATGTGAGTTCTTTATGACTAATCTTGAGTCCATCGATTATACCCACACTCACCTTTCCGCCATTGCTAGCCTCTCTAGTACCGCGCAACTTTCGCCGGTACCATACACCCACCTTATACCTTCCTTAAAACAGCCACCATACCTACCTATTATGGCATTTCTATAGCCATTCCGAGATATATTGCCATGCAACTTTCCACCATTCCGTTTATTATGACATGCAACATCATTGTCGTATTGCTTTGCATGATCATGTAGTTGACATCATATTTCTGGCAAAGCCACCATTCATCATTTTTTATACATGTCTCTCTTGATTCGTTGAACATCCCGGTACACCACCGGAGGCATTCATATAGAGTCATATTTTGTTCTAGGATCGAGTTGTAGGTAAATAATAGTGTGATGATCTTCATTATTAGAGAATTGTACCATGTGAGGAAATAAAAAAAGAGAGAAAAGGCCAAATAAAAAAAGAGAAGGCCCAAAAATGAGAGATAAAGAGAGAAGGGACAATGTTACTATCCTTTTACCACACTTGTTCTTCAAAGTAGCACCATGATCTTCACGATAGAGAGTATCCTATGATATCACTTTCATATACTAGTGGAATTTTTCATTATAGAACTTGGCTTGTATATTCCAACGATGGGCCTCCTCAAAACTCCCTAGGTCTTCATGAGTAAGCAAGTTGGATGCACACCCACTTAGTTTTCTTTTTGAGCTTTAATAAGCTTATAGCTCTAGTGCATCCGTTGCATGGCAATCCCTACTCACTCACATTGATATCTATTGATGGGCATCTCCATAGCCTGTTGATACACCTAGTTGATGTGAGACTATCTCCTTCTTTTTGTCTTCTCCACAACCACCTTCTATTCCACCTAAAGTGTTATGTCCATGGCTCATGCTCATGTATTGCGTGAATGTTGAAAAAATTTGAGAATGTCAAAAGTATGAAACAATTGCTTGGCTTATCATCGGGGTTGTGCATGATTTGAATATTTTTTGTGATGAAGATGGAGCATAACCAGACTATATGATTTTGTAGGGATAATGTTTCTTTGGCCATGTTATTTTCAGAAGACATAATTATTTTGTTAGTATGCTTGAAGTATTATTGTTTTTATATCAATATAAACTTTTGTTTTGTATCATACGGATCTGAACATTCATGCCACAATAAAGAAAATTACATGGATAAATATGTTAGGTAGCATTCCACATAAAAACTTCTGTTTTTATCATTTACCTACTCGAGGACAAGCAGGAATTAAGCTTGGGGATGCTTGATATGTCTCCAACGTATCTATAATTTTTGATTGTTCAATGCTATTATATTATCTGTTTTGGATGTTTTATATGCATTAATATGCTATTTTATATGATTTTGGGGACTAACCTATTAACCTAGAGCCGAGTGCCAGTTCCTGTTTTTTCCTTGTTTTAGAGTTTCACTGAAAAGGAATACCAAACGGAGTCCAAATGGAATGAAACTTTCGCGATGATTTTGCTTGGACAAGAAGACACCCAAAGGGCTTGGAGTGCACGTTAGGAAATCCACGAGGCAGACACAAGGTTGGCAGGCGCGCCCCCACCCTTGTGGGCCCCTCATGACTCCAATGACCTATTTCTTCCGCCTATATATTCTAAATATCCCAAACCTTCCAGGGGATCCACGAAACCACTTTTCCACTGCTGCAACCTTCTACACCTGTGAGATCCCATCTAGGGGACTTTTTCGGCGTCCTGCCAGAGGGAGATTCCAACACGGAGGGCTTCCACATCAACACCATTGCATCCCCGATGAAGCTTGAGTAGTTTACCACAGACCTACAGGTCCATAGCTAGTATCTAGATGGCTTCTTCTCTCTCTTTGATTCTCAGTCCCATGTTCTCCTGGATGTTCTTGGTGATCTATTCGATGTAATAATCTTCTGTGGTGTGTTTGCTGAGATCCGATGAATTGTGGATTTATGATTAGCTTATCTATGAATATTATTTGAATCTCCTCTGAATTCATATATGCATGATTTGATATCTTTGCAAGTCTCTTCGAACTATCGATTTGGTTTGGCCAACTAGATTGGTTTTTCTTCCAATGGGAGAAGTGCTTAGCTTTGGGTTCAATCTTGCGGTGCTCGATCCTAGTGACAGAAGGGGAACCGACACATATTGTATTGTTGGCATCAAGGACAACAAGATGGGGTTTTCATAATATTGCTTGAGTTTATCTCGCTACATCATGTCATCTTACTTAATGCGTTACTCTGTTCTTATGAACTTAATACTCTAGATGCAGGCAGGAGTCGGTCAATGTGTGGAGTAATAGTAGCAGATGTAGAGTCGTTTCGGTTGACTTGACATGGATGTGATGCCTATATTCATGATCATTGCCTTAGATATCGTCATAACTTTGCGCTTCTATATAAATTGCTCGACAGTAATTTGTTCACCCACCGTAATAATTTCTATCTTGAGAGAAGCCTTTAGTGAAACTATGGCCCGGGGGTCTACTTTCCATCATATAAGTTTTCGATCTACAATTTTAGTTTCCTATTTACTTTCTTTGCAATCTTTTACTTTCCGTTCCATAAACCAAAAATACAAAAAATATTACTTTACCATTTATCCATCTCTATCAGATCACACTTTGCAAATAACCGTGAAGGGATTGGCAACCCCTTGATCGCGTTGGGTGCAAGTTGGTGCTTTTTTGTGCAGGTATTCGGTGGCTTGCGCGTTGTCTCCTACTGAACTGATACCTTCGTTCTCAAAAGCCGAGAGAAATACTTACTCTACTTTGCTGCATCACCCTTTCCACTTCAAGGGAAAAACCAATGCAAGCTCAAGATGTAGCAGCCCGTGGCGCTTCGCCCTTACACTTTGGCTTCACCTTGAAGCCAAGTCCGAGCACGCCTTGGGCCTGAGGGCTACTATCGGCATTCTAGGAACGGGTCTACCTAGACTTGCCTGCCTGCGGCCCGCGGCGTGGCTCCATCAGTGGCTTGGTATGGCCCATCTTCAGGACCAAAAACTCAAGACCCTCGTGAGGGGCCTCTTAGATTTCGGGTTCCGCAAAAACCCTTGAGGTTCGAACACTGGGGTGTGCACAAAGATCTCTCCCCCTCTCTAGCTCGCACTCCATATGATCTCACGGCCTAGCTCGACGAACCCAAAGAACAAGAGACACAAGATTTATACTGGTTCAGGCCACCGTTGTGGTGTAATACCCTACTCCAGTGTGGTGTGGTGGATTGCCTCTTGGGCTGAGGAGGAACAGTTACAAAGGAAGAACAACCTCCCGAGGGGAGATGTTCTTGTGCTTGGTGAACTTGTGTGGTTGGGGATGATCTGGATCTGGATGAACCGATCCCCCCTTCTATGGTGGTGGATAGTCCTATTTATAGAGGCCCTATTCCTCTTCCCAAACATTGAGCGGGAAGGGATCCCACAATGGCCAAATTCGAACGGGGGCAACTAGTACAAGTTATCCTGACAAAAGTAGTCTTCGCCTGCCAAAGGCTCTGCTGGTGACGCCGTCTTGGGCTCCACGGTGACCTCGGTCCTGCTGTCCTACTGGTCTTGGTGTTGTTGCACCAATATGGAAACCTTTGCTTGATGCCTCGAGACTCCTCACCTGTGCTTGCCTCTTTATCACCAAAGAGGAAACGAGGACACTGCGCATGTTGGCGCTCTCCTGGCTCCAGTCGTCATGGCTTACGTCACAGGAACCTCTCGAAGTGTCCTCTGCCTTGATCTCTCCGCCCCTCGCGAGCCAGCCTCGTGAGGCCGCCCCTGAAGAGGTCTTGCGCCGTCCGCCTCACGAGGCTTGGCCCCTCGCGAGGGTCTTGAGTGTTTGCTGGTGAAGATGGGCCATATAGGGCCGCTGGGGGAGCCACGCTATGGGCCGCAGGCAGGCAGGTCTGGGGACCCCCGTTCCCAGAACGCCGACAGTAGTCCCCTGGCCCAAGGCGTGCTCGGGCTTGGCTTCGAGGGGAAGCCAAAGGGCAAGTGAGGAGTGCCGCGGTCCCCAACAGCCTGCGGCACCGGTTGACGTGTGGCGATCAATTGGGCGTGGGCGTCTCTGCTTCCCCACGCCGCCTCGTCAACTGCCCGTTTTGATGAGTCCTTGCTCCATGCAGAAAAATATCATTATTACCTTAGATCATGGAGGCCAGCGGTTGGCCTCCCCTTGGCTATAAATGGGAGGGGGCGGAGCCCCCGTCACCCATCTCTTCCTTTGCTTCTCCCGCTTCTTCTTCTTCTTCCTTGATCCACTACCGGCAGCGACACCAATGGCGCCTGCGAAGAGGCTCTCGGCTACGGACAAAGGGAAAGCTCGCCAGGAGTGGCCCGGCTCACCGTCGCCCAAGAGGGGGCGCGGCCGTCCCCGCAAGCACATTGCGACTCCCGCTGCGGCCCCTTGGGGCTGCAGTGGCGTCTGTTCGCGTGGTGGCAGCCGCCCAGGTCATGGCAGTCACGTTGATGAGGTGACGTGTGCCGTGGTTGCGCGGCCTCCTCGGCCGCGCTTCCATTCGGCGGAGGTGATGGTGGAGTTCATCGTGTGTGTCAGATCAAGGGTTCCGGCAAAACCCTTAAGGTTTGAACACTCGGGTGCGTGCAAAGATTCCCCCCTACCGATCCACGTCCTAACTCAGCTAAGATCTTACCAACTAACTTGACGAACTCGCAACACAAGGGACACGAGATTTATACTAGTTCGGGCCACCGTTGTGGTGTAATACCCTTCTCTAGTGTGTGGTGGTGGATTGCCTCTTGGGCTGAGGATGAACAGTACAAGGGGAAGAACAGCCTCATGAGGAGAGGTGTTCTTGTGCTCGGTGAATTTGTGGTTGTTCTGGTCTCTCTCGATCTGACCCCCTAGCTTTGGTGGTGGCTAGTCCTATTTATAGAGGCCCTGGTCCTCTCCCCAAATATTGAGCAAGAAGGGAGCCAACAACGGCCAATTTCAAAGGGGACAGTTAGTACAGCTTATCCTGACAAAAGTGGTCTTCGCCTGCAAAAGGCTCTGGTGGTGACGCCACCTTGGGCTCCATGGTGACCTCCGTCTTTCCGTACTGCTGGTCTTGGTCTCGTTGCACCAATATGGAAACTTTTGCTTGATGCCTCAGTACTCGGCGCCTGCGCTTGCCCCCTTAGCACCAAAGAGGAAACAAGGACGCTGCTCGCGCTGGCGCCCGCCTAGTCTCGATCGTCATGGCTCACATCACGAGAACCTTGTGAAGTTTGCCTTGCCTTGATCTCTCCGCCCCTCGCGAGCCTGCCTGGCGAGGCCGCTCCTGAGGAGCTCTTGTGTCATCCGCCTCACAAGGCTTGGCCCCTCGCGAAGGTCTTGAATGCTTTGTTGATGAAGATGGGCCGTACAGGCCTGCTAGCAAAGCCACGCCATGGGCTGCAGGTAGGCAAGTCTAGGGACCCCCGTTCCCAAAACACCGACAGTAGCCCCCGGACCTAAGGCGCTCTCGGGCTTGGCTTCGGGGTGAAGCCAAAGGTCAAGTGCGGAGTGCCGCAGGCCCCAATACCCTGCGGCCTTGGTCGACACATGGCGGTGGATTGGTCGTGGGCGTCTCCGCTTCCCTACGCTGCCTCGGCAACTGCCCGACTGTCAAAAGGCTGGCGTAGACAGTGCTTGCCTTCACTGTTTCCTTTCGCATTGCTCAGATCCCCTTTCTTTCTTCCCGCTTCCGAAATCTCCAGATCTGCTCCCATACTTTCCTGCATCAGCGACCAATGGCGCCCCGGAGGGTCAAGCCCGCCTCGTCGCCGGCTTGGTACGAACCTGCTCTGGACTCTCCCAATGTCTCGGAGAAGAGCCTCACCGCCATGCACTTGCTGACGGCAGTGGAGAGAAATGAAAGGGGGAAGACGGAGCTCCGGGTTGCCTCCGACGTGCCGGAGCCCGTGGGGAGCACGTTCTTCCCCTTCTTCATGAGCAGTATTGCCGCCGGGTTGGTTCCTCCCTTCTCCGGTTTCTTCTATGAGGTCCTCGGCCACTACGGGCTGCAGGCACTGCATCTCCATCCCAACTCCATCCTTCTCTTGTCCATCTTCGCCTACTATTGTGAGGCGTATCTGGACGTGATGCTGTCCGTGGCTTTGCTGCGCCACTTCTTCTTCCTCCGTGACAGCGAGGGCCATATCTCCGAATGCGCCAATTTCATCGTGGCCGGCAAGGCCAACTTGATCTCAAACACCAGGAAGAAAGCCGATAACCTCAGGGCCAAATGGGTCATGATGGGCGCCAAGTGCGTCCACCCGTGCTTGGCGTTGCCGACAGAGAGGCCCCAGTCTGACAAGGGGTGGTCCTGCGCGAAGCTCACCGACGAGTGGGCGACGTTGGTGCTGGAGCAGATGAAGTCCGACCTGAAGCCTGGCAACGCGACGGCGGTGAAGATTACAGGGGCCATGCTCCTAAGGGAATTCCTGGCGCTGCGCGTGGCCCCGCTTCAAGCCCGCACGCGCCCCTTGTGGGAACTTGGGGATGAAGAGGACAAGGTTCGCTTGAGCTCGGAGGCCTTGTCCAATGAGGAGCTGACCGCAGCTCTCCGCTTCCTAGTTGGGGACGATCCGGAGTATCCACCGAATGTATTTACGCCCTTGTTCCGCCACAATGACGGGGCGCTGATCGTGGCCTCCAAGCCACCCTTTGACGGGCATGGACTGGTGCCGCTGGTGCTCACCGGGGCACCTATGGCACCAACGTCGGTGGAGCTGTCTTCTAGCGAGTCCTGCGGGGAGGAAGAAGAGGAGGGGGAAGACTTGGAGGTGACCCCCGAAGGGACGGGGGAGACCTCCCCTCTGAGTAAGGCTGACATCCACCCCACCTTTCCCGATGATGACGAGGCAAACGCTCCCTAAGAGAAGGAGGAACTGGCCGTGATCCCAACAAGGAGCAGGTCAGCGCTCATCTCCCGAGATTCTGCTACTACTCTAGTGCTGGCTAGAGCCACTTCCGGCTCAACTGCTGCTCCTGCTTCAGTTTCTGGGGCTGGTGCGCCCGCGCCTCGAGTCGCGAAGCTCATAGGCTTCAAGCTCACCAAGCGGAAGGTGGACGACGCTGCTATGGACTAGTAAGTGCCCCGCCTCGCCTTGTTCCTGCTGTTGATGCTTCTTTCCAACTCTCTTTCCTTGTTGTGTAACCAGGCTGTCGTCTGCGGCGAAGAGGAGAAGGCAGAGTGAAAGTGCGTTATATCGACTAGAGGGGGGGTGAATAGGCGATTTTAATAATTCTTCACTGAGGAATTTGCAGGTGAGGAAATTCCTTAGCGAAGAACTACTAGCAGCGGAATAAGTACTCAAAAGTAAACATAACAGAGCACAAGCATAGTCGTCATGATGAAATGAAGACAAGCACAGAGTACAGAAAGCGTAAACACAGGATAACACAAGATGAAGACAAACAGACTGAAGAAATTGAACTGAGGAAATTGAGAAAGTCTTCAGTCGAAGTCTTCAAACACATACATGAACAAACACTCAACACAGTTATGAGGAAGTGAAAGAGTTGAGGAAATAGAACCAGTGAGCTTGGTGAAGACAATGATTTGGTAGACCAGTTCCAACTACTGTCTCAGTTGTACGTCTGGTTGGAGCGGCTAGGTATTTAAACCTGAGGACACACAGTCCTGGACACACAGTCCTCACCGTATTCTCCTTGAGCAAAGGTCACATAGACCTCGCCCAATCACTCGTGGTAAGTCTTCAAGTGACTTCCTAACCTTCACAAACTTGGTCACTCGGTGATCCACAATTCCTCTTGGATGCTCTAGACCTTGACGCCTAACCGTCTGGAAGAAGCACATTCTTCAAAGGTAACAAGCGTCGGATCCATGCAGGATCAATCTCTTTAGTGATGCTCAATCACTTGGAGTTTGTAGGTGTTTGGGTTTGGGTTTTCCTCACTTGATGATTTTCGCTCAAAGTCCTCGGAGGATGGGATGCTCTCAAATGACAAGTGTTAGTTTCTCTCGGAGTAGCCAGCCAGCTAGTGGTTGTAGGGGGTGGCTATTTATAGCCTAGAGAGCAGCCTGACATGATAAGACATAAATGCCCTTCAGTGATATGACCGTTAGGTGGGTAGATATTTTGGGACAGCTGGCACAAAGCACATCAACGGTCGGAAATTTGAGTATCAAATTCCTCAGGGCTATCATTTTCCTCACTGTCTAGGCAATCCGCACTGGCGAATTCCTAACTCCTCAGTCAGAACAAATTCCTCAGAGACCAGAAGAACTTCATCTCTGTCACTGAAGAATATGACTGAACTGTATGAGATTTCCAATGGCTTCACTCGAAGGGATTGGTAGGTGTAGGATTTTGAGTTGAGCATCACATGGAAATTTTTCCTTAGTATTTCCTCGACCCCCTTTAACAGTACGGTGTTTCCTAAGACTCAAGAAAAAGAAAATGAAACTACGAAAACAAAAGTCTTCACGCTTCATGTTCCTCGAATGAATACGAAGTCTTCAGGATTGCACCAATTTCTTCACTTTCAAAGTCTTCAGAAAGTCTTCAGAAATCCAAAGTCTTCAGTCGAAGAACTTCATTTTTAGGGGTCGGCTTTCTATATAAATATAAACTCCTCATAGACTTATAGACCTGTCTACACTCAAAAACACATTAGTCCCTTAACCTATAAGTCTTCAATACACCAAAATCACAAAGGGGCACTAGATGCACTTACAATCTCCCCCTTTTAAGTGATTGATGACAATATAGGTTAAGTTTTCAACGGGGATAAACATATGAAGTGTAAATGTTGATATTGAGGAATTTGATTGCAAGATATAGAAGAACTCCCCCTGAAGATGTCCATGGTGAGGAATTTGCTTTTGAAGCATTCCACACTTGAAGAGTAGAATCATGGAGATCTCCCCCTATATCTTGTAATTCATACACGCATTTGACATATCATAATGAAGAATTTGAAATGCATGATGAAATATGGTGACTGATGTAATTCAGCATGCGTGGATTAACATCTATGAGGAATAAGCATGCAGAAAAACACATCAAAAGTATCAGAGCACCATCGGGTTTAAGTTTACAACTCGATCCAATAAAGTTTCAGAAGAACGAGAGTTGTAACTTAGCAAAAAAAACACCCGTATAGACACACCCGCTTGAAGACTAACTCAAAATTCTCCCCCTTTGTCACCGAATGACCAAAAGGATCGAAAATGAGGACTAACACCCCTGAAGAATATCAAGTTGATGAAGGAGCGCCAGCGTTGTTGGGGTCGTTTGTCATGGAAGGGCCTGCTGCAGTGTCGCCCAAGTCTTCATGCTCGTCGGTATGGCGCGATTAAGAATAGGAGCTGGACAAGAAAGGAGGGACCTTGACCTTCTCACTACTAGGAAAAGGCCTACTAATGGCGCACCTAATTTGGCCATTAATGGCGCATTAGTGGTGCGCCATTAGTGCCACGCCATTAGTATATTTTACTAATGGCGCACCACTGGTGCGCCATTAGTATCTGGTATACTAATGGCGCACCTCTGATGCGCCATTAGTATATACAACAGTGCGCCATTAGTATGCCTCCCAGGGGGCCATGTATACCCAGGTGCTTTGGCATACTAATGGCGCACAACAACAGGATGCGCCATTAGTAACTTCGGCATACTAATGGAGCACTGTTTAATGATGCGCCATTAGTATCCTTTGGCATACTAATGGCGCACTATGATGTGATGCGCCATTAGTATGAATATTAGGTTTTTTTATTTTTTTATTTTCTGTTTTTTGCACAGGTTACAAAATGTATAATTGGACAAAATATAGACAGCACACATCAACAACAGATTCATCGAATACAATAGAAGATTAGTCTCTGAATACAATTCATCATTTTTGTCTCCGAATACAATTCATCATATTAGTCTCCGAATTGAAAAGACCGAACAAAGATAGAACATTATATTACAAGTCTCGAGACCGCGAGTTTGTCTTCACATTACAAGTCGATATCGATCATCTAAACTACCATCACATAGAAGAGAGCTGCGGTCATCACGATGAGCATCATCACGATGAAACTCGTCTTCATCCGGTTCCTCCAACGCTCCCTCCCCTCTCTCGCTAGATAGCGGGCGTATCTAGATTCGGCCTCGGCCCTAGTGGCGTACCCTTTGTAACTATTACCGCTGAATCGGTGAACCTGTCTCCGACACTCCTCCCAGTCGTCGTAGACTCCGGGAACCTTACCCTTGTACACGACATACCACGGCATCGTTATGCAGTAGCCAAACGAAACGTTAGTACCAATTCACAGACAATACATAAGCAATATATAAGTATGCAACAGAACGATCGGAAGAGAAAAGCAAGACATTAATAGCATCGATTACATCTAAGTTGAACGACTCTCGAAACCAAACAGACATACTACAAGTTCATTAAAGTTTAATTACAACATGAGCCAATCAATGTTTCAGAACTAGACACAGCATCACTGCTTTCGACTCGACTCAAGGGACCAGAGCATGGATGAAGCCGCCGTCTATCATGGGAGTCATGAAACAACGGGCGTTGTCAGCCTGCATTTGTAGGATTGTGTCGATGTCACTGTTGGACGGTTCATTTCTGAGGTAGAACTGCCCCGAGGTACGAAGGACATCTTGATGGATGATTTCCGCAAACTCCGACTAGATGCGAAAGAATTCTTGTCTGATGTCCGCGTCCTGGATTGCCGACACGCTCGCGGCCCAATCTTTGAGTCTACTCGGTAGCAGAAGTTGATGATGGTCCCGTACGATCGCCCGCATGTGATGGATGGCGTAGTAGGCACCCTTCTGACCGCCAGGCGGCTGCTTGACACAGCAGAACGTCGTATTGTGGGAGAACACATGCTTGCCGTACTTACGAATAGGCCTGGTGAAGGTGCCTCCAGATTTGACGTAGCCGGGGAGAACATCATCAAGAACCTTCTTGACATTTGTGTAGTCTACGTTAGACTGACGGTCCGGGTCGAAATATGTGGCCATGGAATATTTGGGGCTTAGGAGGATGAGCGTGCAATGTGTGTCACTACAGAAAACACGGAATGTTAAAAGAAAAACGATCGAAATCTAAGAATTCATATGTTACGGGGCGGTTGAGGGGAGGACTTACTCGGGAAAGTAAGGCATGAGGAAGTTATCCTTATCTTGGTTTACCAGAATGACGCCTTCGAGGTAAGAACTCGCGACTTGCCGGTCCCCAGCGCTGCCCAAGATCTTGGCACGCATGTAGAAGGGGTCGACTATCACGATGTCCGGGGTCTTGTCGCGAATGATCCGCATCTCCATACTCAGCGAAAATAGCCGAACGAAGGTGTAGTGCAGCAGATGAAGGTTCAACATAGCGTGGATGTCATCAAACCGCAGGACGATCGTACCCCCGATGGAGTTATCCACAAAGCCCTTGCCCTCTGGCACCTTGGCCGCGAAAACCGGGTATGCCACATCCTTCTCTCCGAGATGCCGCTTCTCCAAAGAAAGAACACTGTCATGCAGACTCCGCATAGCACCGGTTGCAACATCGAGCATATTTCTCGGTAGCATCGGCCTACCCGCCACATGCACCCTCCTCGAGATATCCTCAGGTGAAGGTGGCCCGTCCTGAGCACGGATCGTACTCGGTGCCGGCTGGCCCGCACCCTTGTTAGTCTTTCTTTTGCGTGCCTTCTTCTTCTCCTGTAATGGGACCGAGTTCTGCTCACAGACCGCCTTCTTGAGTGTGTTGGGGCTGATAATATTTCGCACCTCGCCTATCTGAGGCTCGGTGAAGTCGGCAGCTGGAGGCGTCTCCTGAGAGTTGAACGGCAGACGACGCCTATTGCAACTTGGCTTCTCCGCGGTACCAGCTAGATCGCGCACGTCTTTTGTTGGGTTGGGTTCTTGAGAAGGAGGCCCCATGAAGTCGCCACCGTACCCATGATCGGCAAAGTACTGATCAACGTTGGCAAATGTATCGTCGTCGTCGTCGTTCTGATCCTGTGCCATATGCATGTTTGGATCCAGTGGCATAGGGATGTCCGGCACCGTTGCGGCGGTCTTGCCATGGGGCCGACTTGGCGCCGGCACGACTGGCGGTGTTGTCTTTGGGGTGGTGTCCCCCGCCCCCAAACGAATCTGGCTCTTCGGCCAAAGCAGGGGCCAGCTCAGGCAGGCGCTGAGGGTCATCACGTCATCATCCTCGGCCCCGACGGGTCGAATCGGAGGTAACAACTCATCGCAGCCTGGCAGCACCCGAACCAGTTGAACCCTAAACAAGTTGGGTGGCATCTGGGTACCGTGGAACAAGGGGTTGCCCGGTTGAACGATTTTGCCCTTGGCGACATCGACCAACTCGTTGTTCACGAAGTGCAGGAGAGTGCACGGAACGTCGGCGGCGCCCTGCGAAAACATGTGTAGGGCGTCAGGGATGCCCAGTCAAAGGCAAGGAGATGAAGTCCTCGGCCGAGAGAGGCTTAATTAGTTACCGTGATGATGGCGTCGAGCTCGGCTAATGTCGAGGCACCGCCAACGGCGGGCGTGCAGTTGACGGAGGGGCCGCTTGTTGCAGAGGTGCCGGCCGACGTACACCCGGGTGCATTAAGCTCCCGTGCCAGCGTCGGAGACACCAATGCCGCCTCCGCCGGAGACACCAATGGCCCCGCCATCGCGTTCTGCGAGTTGCTGGCCGTGAAGCTAGGAATCGGGGGCGGCCCCTGTTGGCCGCCCGCAATCCACGCACTAATCCCCTGGATCAAGGTAGGCACAATGGCGGTGATCGTCGCTCCGAGTTGTTGTTGCACTTGCTCTTGGACAATCTCCGGAATCCGCGCCACCTGTGCCCTGAGTTCTTGAACCTCGCGTGCCTGGCTTTATGAGCTGGTCTTTTTCTCCTTTCGCCCACCAGTGTTATATTATGACGACCATTTTGTGGACAAGCCTTTGCCGGCCACACGACCAGCTGACGTCGTCTTACTGAGCTTATCCTTGTTCTTCATTACATTCAACGCCCTATTTAGAGTGGTGTCCCAAGGGTTGCTCTTAGTCGACCCCGCGCTACTGCTTTCAGTCGCCTGCGGAAGGAATGTGAACCATTTAGAAATTTGGCTTCATTAATTAGAATGCAACCATATGGAGCTAATTACGCGGGGGTGTATTCCTTACCAGAACAAGATCAAGCGCCCTGGTCTTCGGATCCGTGGTAAGCTCCTTTGTTTTCGGGTCCTTCTTGTACCGTGCCCTGACAAAGTTCCTGGTCTGCTTGTCACCGTATTTATCGAAGAGGGGCGGTAGGCCTTGCTCGGCACGGTCCTCCTCCTCCTTGTCCCATATAGGCTCCGCCACTCTGTAACCGCCGGGACCGAGTGTGTGTTCCCCTAAGTTCAGCTCCCGCATTTCTTTCCCCCGCTTACTTGATTCGGAGTTTGTGGTGCTCGAGCAATTGATCTTGAAGTCGTTGTAGTCATCTTCGGTGATCGAAGGATTTTTCTCCTTGATCTTCTCATAACTCTCACCTTTCTCGATCATTCTCTTCACATTGCTTTTCCAAGTAGACAGGGCCTTGCTCATCTTCGTGAGGGCAGCATTGTTCACTTTATTCCCTTTGAGGCTTGTGTTTTCAAATTCAGCGGGGAACTTGTATCGTTCATGCAGCTTCGTGAAGAGGAGGTTGCGCAAATTCCCTCGGTCAGGATGCCTCAGGTTCTCGGTGTTGATCGAGACGGTGCTCCGGAGAATGCACCCGAGCTGAAGCGAGTACCCCTTCACTATTCATTCGGGCGCCGTTGGATTCCCGTCGGAGTCCACTTCAGTAACTTCCTCCTTAAGGGTGCGGAGCACGGTCGGGCGCCGGTCCTTCCGTTGCCTCTTCGGTTGGCTGCCATCTGTGCGTGCGCCGCCATCATCAGTGGTGGCATCCTCGGCGGCACCATCAGTGGTGGCATCAGTGGGGTCATCCTCGGCGGTACCATCAGTGGTCTCAGGATCGGTGGGGAAGGCCGCGTCCTCATACAAGTGAGGTTGTTCCTCCATCTCCTGGGACAGCTCCCAGAATTTCTTGCCGCCCGAACCCCCGGCCTCATCGTTGTTGGCCATGTTTCTCTATAAATAGGAACAAAGTTTGGTCAAAAAGTTGGTTATTGTCAAGGAACAAGATCATGGTCTCATCATTTAGGGTTTGTCGACACCGAGGCATCCTAAAAGCTAAGCTTTTATCATTGAGGGTTTTTCGACGCCGAGGCACCCTAAAAGCCTAAGCTTTCATCATTTCGGTTTTTATCGACACCGAGGCACCCTAAAAGCCAAGGTTTTATAATTTAGGGTTTGTCGACGCCGAGGCACCCTGAATGCTAAGTTAAGTTTTCATCATTTAGGGTTTATCGATGCCGAGGCACCCTAGGTTGACTAATATATATGGGTATCTTCTAATAATATACCCTATCAAGGAAAGGGAAGGAGAATTCTAAGTTGGGCCTAATCACTTGGCTCTATTGCCACCTATGGTTTAATGCAGCAACAATAAAGGGGCAGTTGATCCTACTCAATTAAGTACTAAGATACCCCGGCCCATGCATTAGTCGCAAGTACCCCATATGTCCTATTTTTAGCAAAGTCATGCTAAAATTCACGGAAAATTTCAACATGACCTTTGCTGAAAATAGGACATATGGAGTACCCGAATTTGCCGGAACGGAAGTTAATCGACATTCCGGCAAACTCAAGGGCCTCTCGGGGTATAGCAGCAGCATCACAAGTTGACAAAATTCCCAAGTAGTACAGCAGCAACATCACAAGTAGTACCAATGAACATATAGTCCAGCAGATTTTGAATTTCGATAAATGACAACAAGTTAACTCATTTTGAACATATAGTACCAGTGAACATATAGTCCAGAACATATAGTCCAGCAGCAGCATCTATTTACCAACTTGATTTACCGGTCTTGAAAACAGAGATACTTGTATGCCAAAACATATGCTTAAGAATTTACATTTCCACTCAATAAAAGGTTCAAAATGCTGAGTAAGTGGAAACAACGCCTGGGAAGAAAAGGTAGCAAAAGCAATACTATCATCAAAATTCTTTTCTCATGAGCAAATGGGCCTCTTTTGCTGCTAAGCTTCAGCAGTGCTAGCTGCTCAACGCCAAGTACTGCAAATTATATTATACTGGTCCATAACTAAATGATGGGTTTGATTTGTAGAAGTAACAAGTTAGACTTCCATAGATGAAAGTAGCATGATATACTACTTTCATACTCCAATGAGAAGATAAGTTCCTAAGATCTTGATATGACGAAACTAGCGTACATATACCAATAAATGCAATTTGTAACAAATTGTTGTACAACAATATATCTTCTAGCCATGAAACCCTACCCTGATTCTCCTTTCTTCCACTTGCCGAAGACAAGTTGGCTGTAGAGGATGGTCCAACTCAGATCAGCCTACAGAAATGCATTGTATAATTCTGTTTAGTTCCAAGCAGTAGTTCAGGAAGTGCAAATTGCAGAAGTTTGAGAAAGCACTAACTGGAAAGTCTGGTGTTTCCTTGAAAACATGAAAGTGCCTGACTATGCATACAATTTTACAACAAGACATCCACCATACAATTTTTATTAAAGGAAAAGACTTACGTGAAGTTTAATTAAAGTTGCAGTTAAAGTTTAAATTAAAGTTTCAGTTAAAGTTTTAGTTGATTTTAAAGTTAAATTAAATTTTCACTTAAAGTTTCAGTTAAAGGAGAGCACTTGCTACTGGATTTTAGGGCTATTGTAAGCAGTGCACTACTGCACTATTGTTCATACTCCTGCACTATTGCACTACTGGAATCCTCCTACAAACTACTGCAAGCAGGAATACTGATGCAAACCCTGGAACTTGTAAGCAGTAGCAGGAGTACAACAAGACAAGAAGATGAGACAATATGGAGGGCACAAGGCAAACTACTGAAAAGGTTTCTTTGTGCTGTACTCCAAAATTCAACCAAACAAATTAACTGAAACTTAACAGCAGCAGCAAGTGCTACACTATTGTTGTCCTACACTAAACTAATACAACCAAACAAATTAATTGAAGAAAAACTACTGAAACTATACAAGCACTACAGTCAGATTACACAAAAGTACTGATGCAAGCAGTACA
Source organism: Triticum urartu (assembly GCF_056163025.1). NCBI lineage: Eukaryota > Viridiplantae > Streptophyta > Magnoliopsida > Poales > Poaceae > Triticum > Triticum urartu. The sequence continues at coordinate 309,005,149 of NC_141874.1, forward strand.
GTACACAAAACTTGCAAACTTACAAGCACTACTGCAACTTAATTAAGCTACTGGAGTAAGTGAAACAACTGCACTTAATTAAGCTACTGGAGTAAGTAACTCCATGGTGTACTCACTGGAGTACAGCTAAATGTTCAGGAGTACTTCTCAGGCATAAGCAGGGGGAGGAGGATGGAGGATCATGAGGCTTCATGGTGAAAAGGACCAAAACTAAATGTACTAAGAGCAAAATGCCCAAATCACAATGGTCAGTGGTCTGGCCATTGTGAACACAAGTACCAACTGTCTACACCTTCAGTCAGATTGGGACCATCAAAATGGAAAAAAGAATCCAACATGTGCGAGAGTTTAGGGGAACATAAACCCAACGCACGGATAATGCAAATGTGTTACATTACATCACATGGCACACACATAAGAGTTAAACAATCTGTCAAAACAAACGGCACTACTTGGGGAAGGCAGCAGATTACCAGATTGGGCAGGCAAATAAAATTAACGGGGGACGGACTAGATAACTGAGTGCAAATTGTGGATAACATGTAAACAAACTACGCATGCATCAAAGTTTAATTGTTCTTAAGCAGTATCTGGCAGATCAGGGCACACACGCTAAGCTAGAAAGTCAGGGCGTCCAGAGTAGATTTGCCGAATCAGGGAACAAAATTAAGTTGACATCAACGGTAGCTTTACAAGCTCCAACCTTTATTTACAGCAACAACGATTGGTTGAAGGGTGAAGTGGGATTCAGAGCGACATCTAAGTGAACTGCGTGACCGATTCTAATTCCACTTCCCCAAAGAATGTTTGGTACTAGAATCAAGCAATCAGGGTAGCTTCAATGCCAGTCTATTCCGCCGTAGAAAAGATCCAAACCAGTCAAGAGGGGGAGAGGGGGAGAGGGGGAGAGGAGGAGGGGGAGCTCACGGGGGCCGTAGGGATAGGGCAGTGGGGCGCGGGGAGGATGTCGGGGACGAGGTCTGGGTGGTGGTGGTGCTCCGGCGACGGTGGTGTGGACGGGGCGGCGTCCGGGCCTCCGGCGACGAGGGCGGCGGGGCGATGGCGTCCAACGAGGTGGGGCAACGGGGAGCGGCGCCGATGTCGGGGCCTCAGGCGGCGGTGGTTGGAGACGTCGCGGTGGGGTCGAGGCGGCGTCGGGGCGGCGTCGAGGCGGCGGGGCAGCGTCGAGGCGGCGGGGCAGCGGCGTCGGGAGAGGAGAGGGGAAGGGGATCGAGGGCGAGGGAGAGAGAGGGGATAGGTTTGGGCCGGGGTGGAAATATGGATGGGGGCGGCACAATACTAATGGCGCACCACCCCTCGGTGCGCCATAAGTACATCCATACTAATGGCGCACCTCACCGTGGTGCGCCATTAGTAGTTTTTTTTTCTTATAGCAATGGCACAATACTAATGGCGCACCACCCCTCGGTGCGCCATAAGTACATCCATACTAATGGCGCACCTCACCGTGGTGCGCCATTAGTATTTTTTTTTTATTTCTGCTCGAGCCAACAGGTTATCTTCCACCTGACCTGATCCACACCAAGTCCCCTCTGCTAACTCGACTGGTCAGCAGCCAGTTCTCACACTAGGAGGTCCTGGGTTCGATTCCCAGGCTCCACAAATTTTTTTTATGCATTTAAAATGCTGTTTGATACTTATTTGTGTTTAAATATGCTCAAACTTGTTTAAATCATAACAGTAATATATTTTTTATAAGACAGTAATAATTTTTTTTAAAATATTATCAAACAGTATCTGGCGAGGTGGACCGGTGGGGTGCGGGGGGTCGGCGGCGGCGGCCGGTGGACCAGGGGGGTGCTCGGCGGCGAGGGGGGCCGGATCTGGCGAGGTGGGATAGCGATCGAGATGGAGGGGGATCGAGATCGAGTGTCCATGAAATTAAAAAATATTCATCATAGTTCAAAAAGTGCCCATGAAATACAATCGAGAAATGAAGGCTACGATTTAAATACAATCGATCTTAGCTAGCTATCTGTTCACAATCTTCTTGCCCTTCTTTTTCGCAAATGGAGTTCTTCTGTGGAACGGACGTCCTTTAGGTAGGGTGGTCCCGCTTCTTCTTGTGGTGTATGCTGCTACTTCATCATCGTCGTCATGTTCGATCCTCGGGTCGCCATACTTGTCAAAGTCTTGCTCATTGGCTACTCCATCCATTCCGATGATCTTCCTTTTGCCTCTCCTCACAACAACACGACTGGGCTTTGACGGGTCGGTAATGAAGAAGCATTGGTCCACTTGGGAAGCCAGTACCCATGGCTCATTTTTCGCGGTGACGTTTGCGCCCGCGGTCTTGGATTTGGCTTCGGGTATAACCATGGTGGTGAAATACCGGTCTTCTTTTAGGACGCTCTTCGCCCATCTGACACGGAACATCGGGACCTTCTCGCCAGCGTAGCTCAGCTCCCAGATCTCCTCGATCCTTCCGTAGTATCTGTCCTTGTCGTTACCGGTGTAGGATTTCATCGTTACCCCGGAGTTCTGATAACCATCGCTCTTCATGTCCTTGGCCTCGGTGTAGAATGTGTAGCCGTTGATATCGTACGCCTCATAGGTCATCAGGTTGTTCTCGGCGCCCTGTGACAAGGCGAATATGAGTTGTTCTTCCGCGGAAGAATCCTCATGTAAAGGGTACGACAGAAGCTTCTGCTTGAACCAACGCGTGAAACATGAGTTGTGCTCTTTGAGTATATCTCCATCCGTCCTCTGTTGGCCTCGGTCATTGTACGTCTTCTTAATAAAGGTTTTGTGCTCTACCACCCAAGGATCGACCACGTCTATGTGTTGTAGCGCGACTAGGTTTGCTCTTTCAAAGTCGGCGAGTTGACCCTCGAAGTCGACATGCATTTCGCGGCGACCCTCACGGTGACCCCATCCAGCGAGCCTGCCGAGGTGCCTGTTGACGGGCAGACCAATGGGGTTCTCGATGCCTAGATAATTCGTGCAGTAGGAGATGCACTCTTTGGTCAGAAAGCCCTTGGCTATGCTTCCCTCTGGACGTGACATGTTGCGAACGTATCCTTTGATGACACCATTCATCCTTTCGAACGGCATCATGCTGTGCAGGAACGTCGGCCCGAGTTGGATGATATCGTCCATGATATGGACCAGCAGATGCACCATAACGTCGAAGAATGCGGGCGGGAAGTACATCTCAAGCTCGCATAGTATCACCACGATCTCTTCCTGTAGCCTTCTGAGTTGCCTCACGCAAACAGACTTCCGAGAGATGACGTCGAAAAAGTTGCATAGGCCAAATAGGGTTTCATGGACGTGCGCGTCCATGATCCCACGGATTGCAACTGGAAGTATCTGCGTCATCAGCACGTGACATTCGTGAGACTTCATCCCGCTGAACTTCTGCTTCGCTGGGTCTAGGTATCTGCTTATCTTCCCCGCGTAACCGTAAGGAAGTTTTACTCCTATGAGGCAGGTGAAAAACTGCTCGATCTCCTCCTGACTTAGAGTGAAGCACGCGGGAGGGTAGTCATTTCCGGTCTTCTTGGCCTTTTTGCCTTTGCGACGACTTTCCGTGTCCTGCTTCGCCTCATCATCATCATCATCATATATAGCGTGAAGCTCCTGCCTGATGCCCATTGATTTCAAGTCTGCCCTTGCTTTCGGCCCATCTTTGGTCCTCTCTGGCATGTTGAGCAGGGTACCAAGCAGACTCTCGCACACGTTCTTCGTGATATGCATGACATCAAGGCTGTGAGGCACACGGTGGATCTTCCAGTACGGCAAGTCCCAGAAAACAGACCTCGTTTTCCATACCTTCAGTAGCGGCTCTGGCGCCTTTCGCTTCTTTCCCGGCTTTGGCGCCTTTTGCTTCTTTCCCGGCAGTGGGCAGTCTTTCCAATTTTTCAACAGCTCGTCTATTTCCTCGCCGCTCCTCGTACGCGGGCGTCCTCGGGGTTCGGTTTCAACATCGAATAGATCCTTGCGTTTTCTCCACGAGTCATCGTCGCGAAGCCACCTTCGATGTCCCATGAACACGGTTTTCGAAGACCCGGGATCTCTATCTAGCTGGCGATACGTTGTGTCATCCATGCACCTGACACATCCAGAAAATCCGTGGACCACCTGCCCCGCGACATATCCGTAACCAAGATAGTCATGCACCGTCGTGAGCAGCGCGGCTCTCATAGGGAAATATTCTTTCTCTGCGGCGTCCCACGTATTGGCTGGCATTTTCCACAACGTGTCAAGCTCCTCTTTCAGCAGCCCCAGATACAGATTGATGTCGTTCCCTAGTTGTTTCGGTCCTTCAATTAGCATACTCATGTGAATGTACTTCCTCTTCATGCACAACCAGGGGGGAAGGTTGTACATCCACACAAACACAGGCCAGGTGCTATGTGTGCTTCTCTGGCTGCCAAACAGATTGACTCCATCGGTGCTCGCGCCCAGCACGATGTTCCTTGGATCGTTCCCAAATTCTAGGTCTTCGAAGTTCAACGCTTGCCACTGGCTCGCATCCTTAGGGTGACTCAGCATCTTGTCTTTTTTATCTATCTCCGGATCATTTGCGTCATCTTCTTGCTTCTTCTCCTCCCTATCCGCGTGCCAACGCAGGAGCTTTGCTACCTTAGGGTCCGCGAAATACCGCTGCAGACGAGGAGTGATCAGAAAGTACCACACCACTTTTCGAGGAGCTTTCTTCCTCTTCTTGTATCGAGTGACGCCGCACACCGGACATATGGTAGACTCCGCGTGCTCGTCCCAATAAATGATGCAATTGTTCATGCACACATGGTATTTCACGTGTGGTAAATCCAATGGACACACGATTTTCTTCGCCTCCTCCAAACTGGTCGGGCACTTGTTCCCCTTGGGAAGACGTTCGTGTCAGAATGACATGTTCTCGTCGAAGCATGCGTCGGTCATTTTGTGTTTTACCTTCATCTCCAGAGCCATGAGCGTTACTTTCAGGCGGGTATCCTCGGGCCTGCATCCTTCATACAATGGAGTAACCGCGTCTAACTCAAGTTGATCCATCTTGGCTTTCTCTCGGGCGGCTGCTCTTGCGTTATCCATCTGCTTGAGAAGCAGCTCTTGAATATGAGGGTCCTGCACCCAGCCCATCGATGGTCCAGCGTCGTCTGCTCCGCCGGCATCATCATCTTCATGATCATGCCCATCGTCTGCTCCGGCATCTTCCTCATCATCATGTCCTGCATCTTCTACATGATGACTGTGTACAGCATCACCGTCGTGATCATCTCCTGGGGATTCTTCGTCTTCTCGCCCGCCCGAGCCGCGGTGGTTGTCTTGCTGCCCTTCCTCATTTCTTGCCCGGCCCCCATGGACGACTTCGTAGTCATCTTCATCACCTTGCCACCGATAGCCATCCATGAAACCACGCAAGAGCAGGTGGTCCCGCACCTGCCCAGATTCTGGGTCCGCAATAAGGCTCTTCAGCTTGCATCTTCGACACGGACATCTTATCTCCGTCTCGTTCTTTTGAAGCATCTCGGCCTTCGCGGACCTCAAAAACCTATTCACGATGCCTTTGGTCATCATGCGGACCATGGTCGCCTACGGGGTAGAGCAAAACGATATTTTAGAACCAAGAAAAAATTTGGCATGACTTTCCCTAAAAATAGGACCAAAAAGAATGCTTAATGCCAAAATTCTCACTGAAACGGAAATGAATCAACATTCCGGCAAAATATTGGCAACTATCGCATTTTAAATACCGGTACACCTCCAAACACAAACACATATGCAACACCACAAACATATGCAACACCAGAACATACATAGATCTAGCTAGGCCATAAAAAGTGCATGTGCACATTGTTGTAGGGAGAACAACATAAATATAGCTTCCCCCCTTACTTACCTATCAAAACAAGGTAATTTAACCACTTAAATTGAATGAATCTATGGTGGAAATGAGGTGAAAAAGAGGAGGCACCCGAGACAAGGAGGAGGTGGAGAGAATGAAGTGGGGAGAAAGTGAGTGTGGGTAGGAGAGGCTGTCCAAAATATCTTGTTGCTGCCCACTTACTAATGGCGCACCAACTCTAAATGCGCCATTAGTAATCCAGGTTACTAATGGCGCACCTTCTGGTGGTGCGCCATTAGTAGTTTTGCAAAAAAAACATACTAATGGCGCACTATCCCACAGTGCGCCATTAGTAGTTTTGCAAAAAAGGGAATAAAAAATATAATAAAAAACAACATTAGTGGCGCACTTTCCGGCAGGTGCGCCATTACTAGTTACAACTAGTAATGGCGCACTGTGTCTGGATGCGCCATTAGTATGTTTGGACAGGCGCACTAGTTAAAAAAAATTGATACTAATGGCGCACCCTGGGCCAGGTGCGCCATTAGTAGTTTCAACTCTAATGGCGTATCAGAAGGTGGTGCGCCATTAGTATATACTAATGGCGCACCGCTTGTCTGGTGCGCCATTAGTGTCAATCCCATCTATAGCCCTTTTTCTAGTAGTGTCTTGTATTTCTTCGGTGGAGGTGCAGACCAGCCAAAATCTTCCTTGGGACCCATTTTCTTGAGATCTTCTTCACCATACAAATGTGACAGAATGGCCCAGGTGCGACCGAAGACTTCATGGAGGTAGTAATGGTTTTATTCACTGCATTGTGTGTAGCAGTCATGTTGTGAAGAAATGAACCAAACTGACGCTTAACCCATTTATGGTTTTGATCCACCTTCTGGTGATGACTAAGCACAAGCTCACAATCAGTCATCACACAAGGAGCAGTCGCTTGAGGAGTAGACTTGGGTGCATTGGCAGCAGAGTCATGTGTGGCAGAGTCATCATTGGTGGAATAAGATGCAGCTTTGCGAAACTGACCATCCAATGGACGAATGCCTTCATTAATGACAGCAGGAGCCTTGCCCTTTTCATCAGTTGAAGCAAAAGCCTGCTTGAGGACTTCAATTGGGGGCAAGTAGCTGAGGTGATTCTGAAAATTAGCTTTGTAGTTGAGTGAAGACCTTGTCCTGAGGAATCTCATGATCCAGGGTGCATAAGGCTTCAGCTCAAATGGTGAAAGTGCAGCATTTGCCAGAGTCCTCATGAAGAAATCGTGATAGTTGATAGGAATGCTATGAATGATGTTAAATAGCAGATTCTTCATGATGCCAACTATTTCCTAAGCAGATGAGTCGTGGACTTTGCTGGGACTCATTGTCCTCGTCAGAATGCGATAGAGAGTCCGAGGCACATATAGTAATTCCTTCATGAGGAATTTGGTTCGTGGGGCCTGACCTGGCTTCAAAGGCTTCATCAGAACTTGCATGTAGTGATTTGTAAGCTCAGGTTCACTGTAGATGCAACGAGTAGCTTCAAGGGGAGGACTGAGTGGTAAAGCACGAAGCAATTCAGTAGCTGGTGCCATGTAGTGAGTGTTTTCAGACATCCAGTCCAGCACCCATGAATTCACATCTTCAGAATCTCCTGTGATGTGCAGCGTCGCATAAAATTGAAGAATGAGTTCTTCGTTCCAATCACAGATGCCAGTGCAGAAATTTAACAGTCCAGCGTCGTGAAGAACACTGAGGACTGGCTCGAAGCACGACAGAGATTCCATATCCACGTGAGGAATGTGCTCATGGTAGAAGATTTTGTCTTTGTTGAACAGCACTGAGGAATAGAAAGTAGCCTGACTGGCAGTCCAGAAAAGCCTTTTCCTAATGCGAGCAGAGTCATAGGCGTTGTAGTCTATGAAGAATATGTACTCGCCGAAGAAATCATCAGCCTTGAATTTTTACTTCCTGGAGAATGGATCCTTTGGCTTGGGTAGAGGAGTGTCAGTGAGTTGCATCACAACCTCAGGAATTGCAATCTCAGGTTCTTCAGGCTGAGGAATTGTTGGTTCCTCTTCAGTGGCAGTCTGCGTCTTCAGATGTTCAGCAGCAATAGTTTCTTCAACACTAGTGGCTGGAATTTCTTTATGTACAGACGAAGTGGGGTGAGTTTCTTCAGAGCCCATTTGAACAGTTTGTGCAGGGGACTGACGTATTTGATGTAAGGGTGTGAGCAGTGGAGAGTTAGGGTGCTGACTTTCCCAAAAGTCATCACTTAGCACAGGTGTGGTGCAACCAATGTCCACATCTTCATCTTCCATTTCTTCGACAACAGCCTCTTCAGCTGTGAACTGAGGCATAGGTGAGGAAACAACTGGTGTTGAAGGGATTTGATCCACTTCAATTTCTTCATCCATCTGCTCTGATGAAGCAGCAGAAGGATTTTCTTCATCAGATCCGCTAGGGATCACATATTCTTCATCAAAAGGAACAAGGTCCTTTGATGGCATGGTAGAGATCGGAACAGCATCAATGAGATTTTCGAACGAACTTGTCATAGACTTCATTTTCTTCGGAGCTGAAGAATCTGAAGTAGCTAATGCTTTCCTTTTCTTCACAGCTGCACGCTCTGCAGCCTTGGTCTTCTTCACATCTGATGCAGATGGAAGGATCGGAGTTGGTGTAGGCGCAGGAGGAGCAGAGGAATCTGGTTGATTTTCTTCAGGCACAACTGATGCAGTTGCCCTGACTTCTTCATTTTCTTCAGGTGCACCACTAGTGGATGCCCTGGCAATTTCTTCAGCGGCTGGAATGCAGCCATCAGCCCTGGAACTCACATTTTCTTCAGCAGCCTGATTTTCATCAGCGGTGCTGGCATGTTCTTCAGTTGGCCGAGCAGATGCTTTAGCCTAAGGAATTTCCTGTTGCATTGGGGCTGCAACATTGGAAGTGAACTGTTCAGTTATCTTTACAAATCTGACTTTGGCTCCTTGCCAATCAGCATAGTAGGCTTTGAAGTCATCGCTGAGGATTTTGATTTCAGACTGGATTTTTACAAGTTCATCAGTTGTCATAGTGATAACGTTGTTCTTCAGAAATTTTTCGTTCTTATATTGCGCTTTCTTGATCTTCCTGGCCTTCTCATATATCCATTTTTCTTCTTGGATGAAATGGGACAGCATGTGACTTTGGCTAGGAGTCAACTTGAAATCAGGCATAGGAGTGTTTGGGTCCTTGTGCCAGAGATCAATATAGTCGAGGATCAACCTTGGATCCAAAAGTAGTGGCACATTTGTGCCTTTGGCTCTAGCGGCCCTGACATGCCTATCTCTGATGATCTCAACAAGTTCTTCATCATTAGCTTCGTCTTCTTCAGACGGCACTTGGAAGGCGACCTGCTTCTTCTGAGGACTAGGGTGAGGACCTCGTCCAGCAGTGGCCTTTGTCTTCAGCAGATAGGATCTCATTGAAGAATTGGGTGCAGCTGAGGAACTAGCTGAAGCTCCTGAGGCAATAGAGATGCCTGTAGTCCTTTGGTACGTGGCAAGATGCACAGGTGCAGAGGACTTTGTCAGAGCAGCTGAGGACTTCGAAGGAGCTGCTGAGGACCTTTGAGGAGCTGAGGATTTTGGAGGAGTAGGAGCAGCATGAGGAATTGGCCTTGAGGGCTTTGAAGATTCTGGCCGTGAGGGCATTGCTGAGGAACTTGGCCTTGAGGGCACTGAAGGCGAAGCACTTGGCTTATGCGCAGGCTTCTTTGACATGGCCTTCATAGGCTTGACAAAGGCCTCAGCGGCAGCAGCAGCAGAGTCTTTGTTGAATTTCCTCACGGCTTCTCTGGCTTGTCTAGCCAACTTGGCCTGGCGTTTGGCCCATTCATCAGGATAATCTTCACCACGCTTGAGGCTAGTGGGATCAGCTATTTGGCCAGGTGCCAATGGAGGTCTTGGCATGGAGGATTGAGTGCGAATTTCTTCATGTATTTGGGAGTAACATATCTATACTCCCTCCACTCTCTTGCCCATCTCCTCTCTATCCTCTGTACGCTGATTTTTGTCCTCCTTTCCAAACATGGCCTCATCAGGAGTGCAGTAATCCTTGTATATGTCATCAGGGATTTCAAAAGCAGTATTAACCTCAGGCCTCTTTCCTCCCTTTTGTGGCTTCTTTCCATCAGCCATTTTCTTCAGTTGAGGTATTTGAACAATGGAATTCTCTGAAGAAGTATGCATTTTTTCTTTGAGGAACGCTGCAAATGAGTTAAGTTGATGAGAACCCAGTGATTCAGCAGCGGACATGAGTACCTGTGAATAGAGTATAGTTGCGAGGAATTTGGAGAGGTCATATGCATTCTCAAAAGGTTTTTATAAAGAACAAGTTTGAGGAATTTGACCAGATAAGTCTTGAAGAATTTCACTAAGCGTTCTTTGTCTTAGGTTCCAGAGATGTATAGATTGAAAATCCACACATTTGAGGATCTTCAAGAAAAACATAGCTTAGAGAAATGAATCAAGAACAGATGACATGCCAGGTGTTTAGTGTGTGAAAATATGAAGAAAAACACCTTTGAAGATTTTGTAGATAATCATTTGAATCACAGAGGGCAGTAAAATTATCTTTTAATTACCCTGAACAAAGAATACGACAAACTGGAATGTGGAGATGTGAAGTTCATCAGTGCAGATCTTCCACGCCCTAACTTGGCGGAGGAAGACGGCTACGGCGGCGGCGGAGTGAAGATTTCTGCGGCCGGCGCGAGTACGGCGGTGACGAGGTCGAGGCAGTGAAGCTCTTCCTCACCAGCGACGATGAAGTAGCGGCGGTGCTAGGTTTTGAGAAGCTCGAGCTAGAGAGAGGTCAAGCGGAGTAAAGGAAGTGAGGAAGGGGAAGAGGGGTATTTATAGACACGGTGAAAAATTGTTCGCCCAAAGAAATAGGACGAACGTGCCCCTGACCCTTCTCATTCGCATGACATGTGTCACCCACGTACTGAGAGGTGGAGATCGTGTGCGATCATGGGTGAAAGGATAAGTATATCGTGGGATGCGGAACGGTTTGAGCGGCAAAGCCGAAAATTTGGATAAGATAAGTTTTAACTTTCCATTCGCAAATTCTTCAGCTAACAAGGACACAGTGAAGATTTTGAACGAGTTTCAAATAGAACGCACATGAAGAATTTGTGAACATATTGGGTTGAGTATAGCATAGAGGGGGAAGGGTCCGATCACATTCACTTAGCAGAAAAACAACTTGAAGAATTAGCAATAAGTGAATGCTGTAGAGGACATAAACGCATATTTATATATAGCCAATGAATAAAAATGACGGAAACAGTGAAGAAAATGCAAAGTTGAAGAATTTAATAACTGAGGAATTTCCACTATTGGTGGTGGCATGACCCACCATATAAGAATGATGATTTCAGACACCGCGTACAATTGTCATAGGGTTCTGAGAATCAAATTCTTTGTTAATTTCTTCACACTTAGAGTGTTATTCTTCATTGATTGAAGAAAAACGTTTCTTCATGTGTTGCACATCTAAGTCATCAATTTTGCATAAGTGTTAGGATGAGTGTCCTTTTCAGAGAACATTCGAAGATTCTAGGATATTTAGCTCACACTGCAACTTGCTAAATCTCTTCTCATCCAAGGGCTTTGTGAAGATATCGGCTAGCTGTTCTTCAGTCTTCACATGCTCAATAGAAATGTCGCCCTTCAACACATGATCACGAAGAAAATGATGACGAATCTGAATGTGCTTTGTCTTCAAGTGCTGAACTGGGTTGTGAGCAATCTTGATGGCACTCTCATTGTCACAGAAGAGAGGCACATTCTTCATGTTGAGGCCGTAGTCCTTGAGAGTTTGCTTCATCCATAGCAATTGAGCACAGCAAGAACCAGCGGCAATGTACTCAGCTTCGGCAGTAGATAGTGATACACAGTTCTGTTTCTTTGAGGACCAACAGACCAAAGATCGTCCGAGGAAATGACATGTACCAGATGTTGTATTGCAGTCCACACGATCACCAGCATAGTCAGAGTCAAAATATCCAATGAGGTCAAAAGACGAGCCCTTGGGGTACCATAATCCAAGTGTTCGTGTGTGATCTAGATATCGAAGAATATGCTTCACAGCCTTATGGTGTGATTCCTTCGGTGTAGCTTGAAATCGGGCACACATGCAAACACTAAGCATTATATCTGGCCTAGATGCACATAAGTACAATAAAGAGCCAATCATTGAGCGGTATACCTTATGATCGAAGTCAATACCATTTTCATCAGTGCACAGATGGCCATTTGTGGGCATAGGAATTTTGACGCCTTTGCAATCTTGCATGCCGAATTTCCTCAGTACGTCCTTGAGGTATTTCTCTTGAGATATGAATATGCCATTGCGTTGTTGAAGAATTTGAAGACCTAAGAAGAATTTCAATTCTCCCATCATAGACATTTGATATTCTTCACTCATCATATAGGCAAATTCGTCACTATAACGTTGGTCAGTAGAACCAAAGATAATATCATCAACATATATTTGGCACGCAAACAATTCACCATCATAAGATTTAGTGAAAAGAGTAGGGTCGAGTGAACCGGGTTTGAAGCCTTTCTTCATTAGGAATTCCTTCAAAGTATCATACCACGCCCGTGGGGCCTGCTTGAGGCCATAGAGGGCCTTGTTGAGTCTGAAGACTTTGTCGAGATTCTTTGGATCTTCAAAACCTGGGGGTTGAGCAACATATACTTCTTCCTCAAGCTTACCATTGAGGAATGCACTTTTCACATCCATTTGATGTAGAGTGATATCATGGTGGTTAGCATAAGCAAGTAATATGCGAATAGCCTCATGTCTAGCAACACGTGCAAAAGTTTCATCGAAATCAATTCCTTCAACCTGTGTGTAGCCTTGAGCTACAAGACATGCCTTCTTCCTTACCACAAGGCCATTTTCGTCTTGCTTGTTGCGATAGATCCACTTTGTGCCAATGATATTGTGCTTGCGAGGATCTGGACGTTTGACCAGTTCCCAGACGTTGTTGAGCTCGAAGTGATGTAATTCTTCTTGCATGGCCTGAATCCACTCAGGCTCCAGAAATGCTTCATCTACCTTAGTGGGCTCTATGATAGAGACAAAATCATAGTGCCCACAAAAGTTAGATAAATGTGAAGCTTTTGAGTGTGTGAGAGGACCTGGCGCTTTGATGTCATTGATGATCTTTTCAACTTGCACTTATTTTGCAATGCAAGGATGAGCTGCTTGTCGTTGATGAATTTGATCAGCATTTTCTTCAGCACCATTTTCTTCATTATTTTCTTCAGGTGAATTAGCTCGACGTTCTTCATGTTTTGGAATGAGTTCTTCAGTAGGAATGACATCCTCAGTAGCCTTGAACTTGATAGTTTCCTCAGGTGCTGGTTCATCTATCACAGTAGGTAGGTGCTCTCTTTGCGAGCCATTAGTTTCATCGAACCGCACATCTACAGTTTCAACAACCTTGTGAAGAACGTTGTTGAAGACTCTGTAGGTGTGCGAGTCCTTTCCGTAACCAAGCATAAAACCTTCATTTGCTTTCGGTGCAAATTTTGAGTTGTGATGAGGATCTCTAATCCAACATTTAGCACCAAAGACTTTGAAATAACTTACATTGGGTTTCTTATCAGTGAGGAGTTCATAGGCAGTCTTCTTGAAGAATTTGTGAAGATATACTCTGTTGATGATGTGGCACGCAGTATCAATTGCCTCAATCCACAAACGACGAGGCGTTTTGTATTCATCAAGCATAGTGCGAGCCATCTCAGCAAGAGTCCTGTTTTTGCGCTCCACGACGCCGTTCTGCTGGGGAGTATAAGGAGCAGATAACTCATGAGTAATACCAAATTCATCAAGATAGTTATCAAGACTAGAATTCTTGAACTTAGTTCCATTGTCACTTCTGATGTGCTTGATCTTCACACCAAAGTTGGTTGAAGCCCTCGAGGAAAATCGTTTGAAGACTTCCTGCACTTCATGTTTGTAAGTAACAATGTGTACCCATGTGTATCGAGAGTAATCATCAACAACAACAAAGCCATATTGAGATGCCTCATTTGAGACTGCAGAATAATGGTTAGGACTGAAGAGATCCATGTGAAGCAATTCAAATGGACGAGTGGTGGTCATGATAGTCTTCGCTGGATGCTTGGCCTTGGTCATCTTTCCAGCTTCACAGGCTCCACATAAGTGATCCTTGAGGAATTTGACATTCTCAATGCCAATGACATTCTTCTTCTTCGCAAGCATGTGCAAATTCCTCATGCCTGCATGACCAAGTCGTCGATGCTAGAGCCAACCTTCTGAAGCTTTTCCAAGTAGGCACACGGCTGGTTGTGGTCCTGTAGAGAAATCAACAATATAGAGGTCTCCTCTCCTAAAGCCTTCGAAGAATTTGGAGTTGTCAGCTTCCATAACCAGAACACAACGGTACTTGCCAAAGACAACAACCATATCAAGATCGCAAAGCATTGAGACAGACATGAGGTTGTATCCTAAGGACTCAACAAGCATGAATTTGTCCATGTGTCGATCCTTTGTGATCGCAACCTTACCTAGACCCAATACCTGACTTTTTCCTTTGTCAGCAAAGATGATATGCTTCAGATGCGACGGAGATAATGGGGCATCCATCAATAGATTCTTGTCACCAGTCATGTGATTTGTACATCCACTATCGAGGACCCACTCAGTGGCTTTCGGTTGATCATCCTGCAGATGAATTAGTGCAGCTTACGGACTCATATACTTCGTCAGTGAAGAATATGACATCAAATCACTAGATCAATTTCATCAAGCAATAGAACAGATAAAGCAGTATGAGGACGAGAGAAAGGAAAGTTCATTTCTTCATGATTATCCCGCGTCCTTTTTTTTGACAGAAAGATTGTAAGGGAACCCTGCAGAAGAGATTAGTTCTTTCGAGCACACTCAGGTCTCCAGCAAATTCTTCATATGATTACGTATGTCTGGAGAACTGATCCTGCATAAGAGATTAGTTCTTTTTCTTCACCACCCACATCTGAAGGGGTGGTAAAGAGTTCATCACTCTGCGAGCTCCATTCGAGAATGGTGGCATAGAAGCCAGTCCAATTCGTTTCACATAAGAGGAGTTAGGATAAGCATATAAATAAGCAGAGAAATTCTTCAAGGACTTATGAACATAATGATTAGAAGAATACTGCTCATATTCATAGCCCTTGGCTCTTCCCTGCGAAACAGAGTAGTTAGCACGATGATATTCATACCTGAAGACTTTCAAGGCACCTTTTGGGAACCCAGATTTTCTTCATAGGGGAACCGTTCCTGCAGTTAGTGCCAACATATCTAGCAAATACTTCACCATTATGATTTTTGAATAGTTTATAGTTGGAGTCAAATGACTCATCATCAGAATGAGGAGATTCACATACAAAGCCAAATAAGTTAGATGGATCAACTGGAGGTCCCTTTGCAGCAACCCATGAGGTTTTGGGGTATTGCTCAGGCTTCCAATATGTACCATCAGCATTGAGTTTCCTCTCAAAGGCAATACCCTCTTTCCTAGGGTTCCTGTTGAGGATCTGCTTTTTAAGCACATCACAAAGAGTCTGATGCCCTTTGAGGCTTTTGTACATGCCTGAAATGTACAATTCCTTCAGCCCTACATCGTCAGTGATACTAGTAGTGTCCTCAGATGAGGAATTAGTGATAGCAGAGCCAGATGAAGAATTTGAAACATTAACAACATTTGAACATCCAGGTGAAGAATTAGCAGATTCACGTTCAATGCACTTCAAGCATGGAGGAACAAATTCTTCCTGAGAAGCGGCTGATTTGTTGAGCAAGTAATGAATCGCGCTCCTTTTGAATATCTTCATAACTCACTCTTAGCTTCTTAAGATCTTGCTTTCTTTGAAGAAGTTCATAAGAAAGCTTCTCATGATCAGATAAGAGAGTGTTATGATGATCTTGAAGGGTGTCATACTTAATATGAAGTCTCTGAAGACTTTCAGCCAAAGCTTTTGACTGATCCATTTCTTCACCCAACATATCATCGCTCTTATTTAGCATGTATTGAACTTTCTCCAAAGATCTTTGTTGTTTAGTGGCAAGGGAAGCAAGTTTGTCATAGCTGGGTCCAAATTCATCATCACTAGACTCGGATAGGTAGCATTTAGTTACCTTAGCATCTTCTGTCATAAGGCATGATGCAGAAGATGATGATTCTGGTTCGAATGTCATCGCTTTGAGAGATTCCTTGAAGTCCTCAAACCAAGGATCATGACAGGTTCGATGACCTTCATAGACCTTAGAGAGGCGGTCCTAGATAAGCTTTGCATGATCGAGATGCATGATATTCCTGAACTGATTTTGAGACAGACAGGAGCAGATGACGTCCTTCACCGTGAGGTTGAGAAGAGTGTACTTGCGAATGTCATCTGCTTCCGCCATCTTGCACAGATCGGTCAGACCAATCTCAGTGATGGTCCACAGCTCGCTGTTCATCGCCATGAGGCGCTTCTTCATCATGGCCTTCCACTTGGGATACTCGTGACCGTCAAAGATGGGGCGTGTCACTTTCTTCATACCTGCGGTCGACATAACTAAACTCCAGGTGGTTAAACCAAAATCACACTGAACAAGGGAGTAGCTTGCTCTGATACCAATTGAAAGTGCGTTATATCGACTAGAGGGGGGGTGAATAGGCGATTTTTATGAATTATTCACTGAGGAATTTGCAGGTGAGGAAATTCCTTAGCGAAGAACTACTAGCAGTGGAATAAGTACTCAAAAGTAAACATAACAGAGCACAAGCATAGTCATCATGATGAAATGAAGACAAGCACAGAGTACAGAAAGCGTAAAAACAAGATAACACAGGATGAAGATAAACATACTGAAGAAATTGAAATGAGGAAATTGAGAAAGTCTTCAGTCAAAGTCTTCAAACATAGATATGAACAAACACTCAACACAGTTATGAGGAAGTGAAAGAGTTGAGGAAATAGAACCAGTGAGCTTGGTGAAGACAATGATTTCGTAGACCTGTTCCAACTGTTGTCTCAGTTGTACGTATGGTTGGAGCGGCTAGATATTTAAACCTGAGGACACACAGTCTGGACACACAGTCCTCACCGTATTCTCCTTGAGCTAAGGTCACACAGACCTCACCCAATCACTCGTGATAAGTCTTCAGGTGACTTCCGAACCTTCACAAACTCGGTCACTCAGTGATCCAGAATTCCTCTTGGATGCTCTAGACCTTGACACCTAACCATCTGGAAGAAGCACAGTATTCAAAGGTAACAAGCGTCAGATCCACGCATGATCAATCTCTTCAGTGATGCTCAATCACTTGGGGTTTGTAGGTGTTTGGGTTTGGGTTTTCCTCACTTGATGATTTTCGCTCAAAGTCCTCGGAGGATGGGATGCTCTCAAATGACAAGTGTCAGTTTCTCTCGGAGTAGCCAGCCAGCTAGTGGTTGTAGGGGGCGGCTATTTATAGCCTAGGGAGCAGCCTTACATGATAAGACATAAATGACCTTCAATGATATGACCGTTAGGTGGGTAGATATTTTGGGACAGCTGGCACAAAGCACAACAACGGTCGGAAATTTGAGTATCAAATTCCTCAGGGCTATCATGTTCCTCACTGTGTAGGCAATCCGCACTGGCGAATTCCTAACTCCTCAGTCAGAACAAATTCCTTAGAGACCAGAAGAACTTCGTCTCTGTCACTAAAGAATATGACTGAACTGTATGAGATATCCAATGGCTTCACTCGAAGGGATTGGTAGGTGTAGGATTTTGAGTTGAGCATCACATGGAAAATTTTTCTTAGTATTTCCTCGACCCCCTTTTACAGTACGGTGTTTCCTAAGACTCAATAAAGAGAAAATGAAAATACGACAACAAAAGTCTTCACGCTTCATGTTCCTCGAATGAATACCAAGTCTTCAGGATTGCACCAATTTCTTCACTTTCAAAGTCTTCGGAAATCCAAAGTATTCAGTCGAATAACTTTTTAGGGGTCGACTTTCTCTGTAAATATCAAACTCCCCGTAGACTTATAGACCTGTGTACACTCAAAAACACATTAGTCCCTTAACCTATAAGTCTTCAATACACCAAAATCACTAAGGGGTACTAGATGCACTTACAGAGAGTGAGGTGGTGCCGCTTGAGTCCGTGCCGCTTCCTACGACCGCGCCCCTCTCCACGAGCAAAGGTGGGGATGGTGCCCGTGCTTCTCTAGCGCGATCATCCTCGCGAGGCCCGGTGGAGCATCCTCGAGAGGAGTCAGCCCCTGAAGCACCGCTGGCTCAGGAGGTGCCGGTGTCCGGCTCGGGTGCTGAGGTCCAAGAGGCCCAGGAGCCTCCTGCCTCTCAGGCCATGGTGACAACGCCTCTTCCTCCTTCTACGCCATTATCCCTAGGTTCTTCTACCTCCTCTGTTGTCTTGGAGCATGCGCTTTCAGAGATGGCTCAGCTGCGGGAAGATCTCCTGAGCGCGGATCCGCGCCTGGCAGCCGGGCGCCTGGAGCTGGCCTCCGGCTGGCTTCCGTCTGATGCAGCAGTCCGAGCGGCGCTAAGCCAAGCCGCGACGACCTCCGAGAAGGAGAAGCGAGCCATCGCCCAAGCTGCGGCCGATCGCGAGGCGGCGATGAAGGACGCCGAAGCCGCCCACGACCGCTGCTGGGTGCTGGAAAACGAGCTGAAGAGTCTGCGTGATGAGCGCACAGAGGAAGCTCACGGCCTTTAGGAGAAGGAGGAGGAAATGAAAGCCCAGGAGGACACCATCAAGGACCACGACACCGAGCTGGGGGAGTCGGTGAAGGCGCAGGCCACTGAACGCAGCCGGCTGGAGGAGATGGAGCGAAAGGTGGAGGGGAAGGGGGTCGATCTTGACGCCAAGGCGAAGGTTCTGGCCGAGGACCGCGCGGCCTTCGCGCTTCTAGAGAAGAGGTCTCGCGAGGGCCTGAAGTCGCTCTATGAGAAGGGCTTGGAGAAGCCGTTGGCCACCAGTGAGGACGGCCCTGCCCGGTTGCTCCCCTACTTGGTCGATGCGCTTGAGGAAGTTGTGCGCGGCATCGGCCCCATGGCAGAGGCCGAGGCTCGCGTCCTTTCTTCAGCCGAGCTGACGCGTGTCTTCAGCCACCTCCATCTTCGCGATCCTGCCGCCCACCTTGACGAGCTGCTGGAGCCTGTGGCTGATGAACACTGCTCAGCCGCCGCCGCTTCCGTGAAAGGTCAGGTGGAAGCCCTGCTGGAGAAGTTCGACGCCTTCTCCCCTGCGCACTCGACCGATGATGAAGGTGAAGCAGACCCTTCCCAGGAGGGGGCACCTCTTGCAGGTGCTGGCGGTGTCGAGGGATGACGGGCTTGCGGCCCCTTTCCTATTGAGATTCCTGCAGCATGTAACGTTCCTCGTGGAGGCATTTAAATTCGCGTTTGATATTGTGAGAACAATATGTCTTGTAATATTTTCTTTGAGATTTTGCGATTTTCTTCCTATTTGCTTTGTGTTCTGCGTCGGCAGAGCTCGGCCCCGCGCATACCTCAACCGCCGTTGGGCCGACCGGAAACCAGGACGGACAAAGGAGTGAGGGGCTACGTGACCAATTAGGCTCCTGAGTCGTGATGCTCGGGAGTCCCCCTTGATGTGCAAACAGCTTATAGAAAGGATACGTGAGGATAGGTTAATGTTCTACGTCGATAGAGCCTGGCCCCGCGCATACCTCAACCGCCGTTGGGCCGACCGGAGACCAGGACGGACCAAGGAGTGAGGGGCTACGTGACCAGTTAGGCTCCTGAGTCGTGATGCTTAGGAGTCCCCTTTGACATGCAAACATTCTCCATACCTTTCCCTCGCCAAGCCTCGGCTCGGGGGGGGGGGGGGGCGTGCGACGACCAGGTCCGAGGGACCTGCTTGGGTGGCGTACGCTTGGGCGTGACCCGAGCATGGGCCCGGTGCCCAGATCCTTGCGCGGCTCTCCCGAGGGGAGGCATTGCAGTGAGGCCGGACACTGAGCTCTTGGGCTCCCTGAGGTTGGTACGGCCGTGAGGCCGCCCTCAGTTGTTTATCACTAGCGTGGAGCATAGTGCTTCCGCTTGTGCACAGGCATAGCTGCTCCTCGGAAGTGTCGACGGCCAGCGCAGAGCATGGTGCTTCCACTGGTGCGTGGGTGCGGGACTCCCTACTGCGGAGCTCCCCCGGGGCATGTACAACCCCGCCCTGACACATGGCTTGCACGGCAGGGGTAGACGAGGTGTATCTGGGCACTCGTGAGCCAGTGCAGGACTCACGAGGCCCTACCTCAAGGCGGGTTGCACCTGGTCTTGGTTCTTGTTCGCTGTGTTGGTCATGCGAGATGGTTAGACAACCTGCGCCGAACGAATCTCCTGAGGTCATCCTGTGAGAAAGCCAAGCACCAACGGCCCTAGGAGGTGATGTGAACGGGGCCGGCCTGCCAGACAGAGCTCAGCCGCTGGATTTATCGATGCTGCAGGGATGGGCCCGAGCATAGACGCCGTGCTTAACTTACTCACGCGAAGGTTCCAGATTGGGTTCTCATGAAAATGATTGATTTTGATCTAAATGAAATTTATATGTATTGTGCGGTGAATTGCATTGAGAGTCCTTATATTGCGAATTACTTGAAGACAAGAAAACAAATAGAAGATTAAGAGAATACTAATGAAGGGGAAGAGGTTTCCCGATATCCTCCTATTTTTTCTTATGATAAATAAGGTAACGAGGAAGAGCTTTTTATTCAACCAATCTCATCAATAAGGAGCTCCAAAAAGGTGATTAAACCCACACATGATGTGAAGAAGAAAAATAAAAGATGGAGAAGCAAAGGTAAAAAGGTATCCCTCCCAAATTATTTTGCTCCTATTATTGTTATGCCTATTACTCATTGTGATGATAATAATTGCCACACTATTGGTGCTATTCATATTATTAATGATGAGAGTGATTATGCTTGCGATATGCAAAGCCACAAGCTTGGGTATGCTATGTTTGGTGAGAATGACATGTCAAAGAATTTATTTGCTACAATTAATGTTTTTCCCAAGCTTGGGGATGCTATGTTTGATGAAAATGATATTTTTTTGTCCCCCAAGTTTTGATGAGCAAATTTATTATGATGAAAGCTTGCCTCCTATTTATGATGATTATTGTGATGACATGTATGCTATATAGAATAATGATATTCGTGAAACTTGTCATCATTATTTGAATGCTCATATTGATTATGTGAATGAAGTAACATATGATAGTTATTTTGTTGAATTTTCTCCTCCCACTACTATGAATGAGAAGAATTTTTCTTATGTGGTGAGTGGTACAATTTCTATGCTTGTAGATCATGAAAAGAATGATTCAAGTGATGTTTATATTGTTGAATTCATTCATGATGCTATTGAAAATTATTATGAGCGAGGAATATATGCTTGTAGGAATTGCAATAATATCAAGTTTCCCCTCTATGTGTTGAAATCATGAAGTTATGCTTGCTTTACCTTCCTATGCTAGTTGATTCTTGTTCCCATAAATTGTTTCTCACAAAATCCCTATGCATAGGAAGTGTGTTAGACTTAAATGTGCTAGCCATATGCTTCATGATGCTCTTTTTGCGTTTCAACCCTTATCTTTCATGTGAGCATCGTGGAAATCATCATGCCTAGCTAAAAAGGCATTCAAGAAAAGCGCTAGTTGGGAGACAACCCAACACCAGTACCTACTGTTTTGAAGTGTTCACATGATTAAGCTACTGTAGTAGTCATGTTTTATAGCTTTTGTTTTAATAAAGTTCCAAGTAAACCCTTTGGGACAGTGTGGATGATGGTTGATTCAATTCTATCCAAAAACAGAAACTTTTGCGCCCAATCACAGAATTGTTAAAAATCACTAGAGCGTCGAAACCTTCTTAATTTTTTAAAGTACATTGATATAAAAATTCCCCAGGTTGTCCTAATGTTTCAATTTTTTTGAAGTAACAGAAGTATGGTTGTTATTCGGATCATTGCAGACTGTTATGTTTTTGACAGATTCTGTTTTCATTGCATAGTTTGCATGTTTTCTAGTTTCTATGGCTTATATTGCTTAATATAAATTGTAGAAATGATAGGGTACAATTGGCATCACGTGATAAAAATTACGAATCTTGTCTTGACAGTACCGAAGTGAATGATTTGTTTTATTATACTAACAGAGCTCACGAGTTTTCTGTGAAGTTTTGTGTTGTGAAGTTTTCAAGTTTTGGGTGAAGTTTTGATGGACTATGGAACAAGGAGTGGCAAGAGCCTAAGCTTGGGGATGCCCAAGGTACCCCAAGTTAATATTCAAGGAATACCCAAGAAACTAAGCTTGGGGATGCCCTGTTGGTGTCAAAACTGACCGATCTCGGGTAGGGGGTCCCGAACTGTGCGTCTGAGGATCGAAAGTAACAGGAGACAGGGGAGACAAGATGTTTACCCATGTTCGGGCCCTCTTAATGGAGGTAAAACCCTACGTCCTGCTAGATTGTATTTGATGAGTATAGGGGTTACAAGAGGTGGTCTACAGCGAGATCGTAATGGCTAAACCGTGGATGTCTAGCCTATGTGATTTGTCATCGCCTCCACGGACTAACCCCTTCAGTTAATATAGGCACCGAAGGGGCCTAGGGTTGTATAGAGTCGTTTTACAGAGAAAGGAAACTACACATCCGGATGTCAAGCTTTCCATCCACGCAAAGGAGTGTCCCATCCGGACACGGGAGAAGGCCTTCTATCTTGTATCTTGATGGCCCATCAGTCCGGCCCATGCTACATAGCCCGGAAACCTAAGGACCCCATAATCTAGGACTCCCTTAGTAGCCCCCAAGCTTTCCTTCAATGACGATGTAGTCTTCGGCTCATGTCATTGGCTTTGCAAGACGGGTTCTTCATTATAATCCGGACTGTCGATAATCCGGCGACAACCTCAACGTCTTTTACAATTCCCCCTGATGGCGCTTCGATTTCTGTGTGCAGGATGAATATGAACGGTCCATGTCTTTTTGCAAATAAACCCTTCACCATGCTCAGGTGGTGCCTATATAAAGGGATATGGATCTCCCAAGGCCATCTCGCACCGCGCAGAAGGAAGAAACGACCAAGTCTAGCCACAAAACAAAAGCCCTCGTCATGGCCAGCGCCCCAGGCTCCTCTTCGTGCCCCCACGACCCTCAAGAGGGCGATTGGCAGAGTTGCTCCGTGCCTCATCTTCAACTAAGCCGGCTCCAAACACAGGGCTACCTCCCCCTCGGAGATCTAGTTCTCGTTCGAGCGGGATTATATTCAATCGACAATGACGAGATAGCTGAGAATTTCCCCAACCCCAATAAGGAGGAGATGGTGTGGTTCGTCCCATTTTTGTTACGGGGCCTGGGATTTCCAATCCATCCATTCCTTCGGGGTTTATTGAATTTTTATGGCATCCAACTGCATAACCTCACCCCAGGTTCAATTCTGCACATCTCAGGCATTGTTGCCCTCTGCGAGTTATTCCTAGGCAAGGAGGCCCATTTTGGATTATGGAGGAAATTCTTCTGCCTCGTTCTCCGCCACAAAGGGGGTTCCATATTTGAAGTGGGTGGTGCCGAAGTATGGCGTATTGCCGGATCTGGATACCCTATCGGAAGTCCTAAAGACGCGTACCCGGAGTGGTCTTTAGAATGGTTATATATGGATGATGTTCTGCTACCGAATCCAGTCAGGCGCGGTCTCCCTGAATTTTCCAGCGCTCCCTTAAAGAAGCGCCTCAACTGGCATCCCCGATGTCCCAAAGAAGAGAATAATGCGGAGATACAGAGGTTGGTCAGCAAAGTCAGGCTGCTGGCCCACTCCGAACTCTCAATAGTTGAAGTCATGGCGATCGCAATAAAGAGGTGTGTGCAACCTCTTCAATCCAGAGGTGTGTGAACCAGCTGATCTGCCAAGATCATGGTAGCACCTATGGCGAGTGCGGCGCGGAGCTCGCTCAAGGTCGATGCGCCCCATGGTGGTGGCATTCGAGGCGGGTCGGCCCGAGCTGGGTCGATCTGACCGCCGCCGCCAGCCATGTTTCTTGATACCGCGGACGACCTCAACCACAACAAGCAGGATAGCTGCGATGAATTGTGGACGGGCGCAGCAGCGTCCTATGGGCGGGCGCCGCCGACGTTCTTCGCCTCGTGGACGTGCTTCGTGTGGGTACCGACAAGGACGTCTACATCTCCCTCTCCAGGGCTTCTATCGATGCTACTAGGACGCCGACATCACCGCTGGATGCGCCACATCTAGCCTTCCCCTACTTGCTAGCCAATGGACTGGTGCTCTCCTAGACGAGCTACGGTGGCCGCCCACAGGATGTTCGACGAAATTCCCGTCAAGGATGGCATCACTTGGGCGACCATAGACTCCAATGGAGGTTTGCACAGCGAAGCAGTAAGGCTTTTGACCTGCATGTGTCAGGAATGACAGGGACTCGCTGGTGTTCTGCTCGGCCATGCCATTGTCCCTGTTCTTGGCTGAGCAAACCAAGGAACTTTAGTGAGCTGTTGCAGGCAGAGGAAGTTGCTGCTGCTGGCAGAGAAAGATTAGGATTAGTCTAGCATGATTATCATAGTTTCCTTGATTTGTTTTGGTCTAGATTAGTACATCAATGCACTGAAATTTCTTTTGTGGTGCAGGAGCTTCAAGATAACAAGGACAACAGGCTTCGCGGCAACTCATTCGTCTACGATGTCCTCACCAAATCGGAAATTATTTGGCTCCTAAATCCTAATCCATGTGAGCAAGCCGCCACTTCCTCTTCCCCCACCAATGTCCGCTTCCAAATCAGGCTGAAAGTCCAGGTCACTCCCCTAATATTAGGTAGAGATATGTTCTGCTAGATGTGTCCAAATCCCTCTATTATTCCAGTACATTAATCATTCTTCTTTGAGTGTTTAAGTGAACAATATCTAATATTTGACACCCACTTAAGTTTGGTCTTCTTTGGATAATTTATATAGTATAGCGCCTGTAAGAGCTGGCTGCAGATCCACTATTTCCCTCTCTCTTTTTACTGCAATATAATGCATATACCTAGTGCTAGCATCTCAGGGACCACAAATTCAGCATATGCTCCTATAACTTCCATGTCAGTGCAAATGTTATTATGATTATGTTTCAGCAGTAATAACCTCATGTACTATTTGAAAGTTCATTGCAGGTTGTTATAGTTCCTTTATTTGCATTGAAGCGAGGTAGTGAAACATGCTAACTCTTGCAGAGAAGATAAAGTTATTGCCTAGTACCAAGGACGGGTGTGCACTCCTTTACTGCTGTTTTTTCCATTTGAGTGGCAACACTAGGTAAGAGGAAAGTTTGGTAAATCTAACCCGAACAGTTTGCCAAGTACCAAGTCTACCTCCCTCTCACCCGGCTCTTCTATAGGAAGAAATTAAGTTGCACGAGGTTGAATTCTGCAGGCTTATGGCTGATCGTCATGCTCTAGCCGAGGAACGAATGGAGTTACCAAGAAATAAAGGAGGAACTCCATCACCTGAACATGATCATTGCAACGATTAATGACAAGAATGGAGCTTATATCACTATATCAGCGAGCTTGTTGACAAGAGAAGGAAGGTTGAAGCTGACCTTAGATCAAATGAGCCTTTGAGAGATGAGGTTGTGCATCTTTGTGCTGAAATTGAGAATCTCCTTGCTGTTAGGAAAGAACCCTCTACAAAGGCTGCATCATTCATCAATGAGATTACTAGGGAGAGATCAAATAGATAACAAGAACTTACACATGCAAGGTACACACCACGACACACGGTCTCTTTTGCTGGACCAGACTCTCAAGTATCCCAGTAAATCGGTTGCGGAATGGAAACTTTGATTATCATTGGTTTGTATTTCGCAAGAATGTGCATGTAAATTATAGCATGCAGAACTGGAATTTCGAGTTGGTGGAACAAGGTAAAGTAATGTAAAAGAGTAGGACTTTGACGGCGCAAGAAATTCAACAACTGCGGGCCAAATTAGCTCATTTTGATGGCAGGCTAGGGGGCACAAGTATGCTATTGGGATCAACTATAGCGTTTGTAAATTCAGTTATCATTTCTACATGTATTTTCCTTTCTTTACTGTAATATCTTGTCTGGATTTGACGTTGTACATGTACAATATGGTGCGGTTTCAGCAATCCTGATTTAGGAATCTGGTATGTCTCAACACTTTACATGGGTCTCTATGAAACAAGACAGATTATTTGGTTTGTTACCGCTAATGGACATGCCCACTGCTCTTAGCCTAATACAATATTGATGCATCTAATATTGGTAGGTGAAGTTGGCAGATGACAACACACATGTCAATGGATAAGCAATAGGCATTCATCATCCATCCAGGTTTGCAACCTCATCTTATACTAATTTCTTTCTCGGTATTTAATAGTTGGAAAACCTTTCATTTGTACTATCTGTTTTAGTTTAGTACTATTCTTTTTTTATATATAAATGGAGATTGTCGATGTCCTGTCTTTTGCTTGATGGTGTTTCAGTTCAAGAAGGGACATGGCAATCTATCTAAGAACAATGCCACAATATTAATAAAGGACTCAAAGATATGCAGCTGAATTCATTGATAGATTTAGCTACCAATCATATTTTGTGTTTGTTTGGGTTATGCTGCAAAGAGTTGCTTTACACAGCCCAAACTTTTGCTAGCATAGAAGCATGACAGAATTTGGCTTGGCATTGTAACAATTTTCCAGTTTGATATTTATCAACTTGGATGTGTTGTTTTTTTCCCGAAGGATCCAGGACACCTGTTCTCCCATTGCAACGCACGGGCATTTTTGCAAGTATATATATATATATATATATATATATATATATATATATATATATATATATAATTTGACGATGGGGTATTCTATTAGGCGAGGCTTGACGGTTCGGAGGTGACCATCGTTATCGACTACCCTCGCCTTTACCCATCGGAGTACCATGGAGACTTCACAGTCTTCCAAGAGGTATGTGTACTTAATGCATGCCTAGGCATGAGTCTGGATTATTAAGAGTCTCCCCCTTTTTATTTTTAGGAGGAGTACGCGGCAAACGGTGGGAAAAACGCCCAATTAGCCAAATGCCCACTAATTCGGTGCCGAACTCGCCAGTTAGGACGCAAGCAAATGTCGTGCTAGTTTCGACTCCTCAAGAGGATTTAGATGACGTGTCGGTCACGAATTCCGAAGTGGAGAGCGTGATGAATCGCCATCGCTTGAAGGAAGCTATGCGTGCTCCGGCATTGTCCGAACAATAATTCACCACACTGATTTCGACGGATGCTTATGTCCGAGCCGCTCAAGACGGCCTTGCCGGAGTTATACAACTGTTCTTAACGAAATATAGGTAAATTTTGACACACTTGCGTGGTCGATTGCTAGTAGCCCCCGAGACTTGAAGCAGTTAGCCCAACTGATTTAAGGGTCGTTATATCATCAAGTACTCACGGAGAAAAATAACACATTGTCGAAGGAGCTTGAAGAATGTCGGACCAAGCTAACTGTTGTTACCGCCGAATTGGAAAATTTGAAGAATTCCAAGAAGGCACCTGATGGTA
This sequence comes from Triticum urartu, assembly GCF_056163025.1. Lineage (NCBI taxonomy): Eukaryota > Viridiplantae > Streptophyta > Magnoliopsida > Poales > Poaceae > Triticum > Triticum urartu. The sequence continues at coordinate 309,032,589 of NC_141874.1, forward strand.
AGCACAATAGTGTCCGGAAAATACGGTTCTGCTCCAACAATGATTTTTAAATATGCATTGTTTTATTTTCAGCGGCAAGATCGACAGAACAGTTGGAGGAGAGGCTAAAGGCTGCTCAGGCGGACAAGCAACATGCCGAAGGGCAAGGTGCTGCTGGTCAATGTATATTAACACCGACTATTGATGAGAAGAACAAATTACAAGATGCAAACATCAAGCAAGCCAAAGAGCTAAAGGACATACGAGCCCAACTATCAGATGCCTTGAAGGAGAACAAGAAACTAATAACGCGGCATATTTAGTATGTCCTTTATCCTGACTTTCATATGGTCCCTTGATGGAAAGTTTTACAAAATTGTTCATGTATGTTTGTTAACCAGGCGGCCTGAAGGAGAAGTGTCCGGATTTCAAGGCGACTTGCTGCAAGAGCTATCCCAAGTGCACGAGCGCGCTTGGAAAGCCATGAGGAACTTGGCTAAGGCTTTGTGGCAATCTGATTCTTCTCCAGAAATTATGGAGGAGCTTGTGAATTTAAGGGAGCGTGACGCCGCTTTGAACTATGGAAGGCATCAGCATGTTGAGAAGCTGCACGAGAATCCTAGGCCATGGTGAAAATGTGGTATATCGGACTTGATCCGAATCATATGGCCCGGGTCGGACCTTGGGGATCAGACGGACAAGAAATTCCGGTTAGCTTGGTTTACGACCAAGTAAAGACAGCCGCCAAATTTTCCCAACATGACTATAAACTAGACAGCCTTATAGATGGTATAGATAAAGAGTAGGCATTTGATTCCATGTAACAATGCACTTTATCACCAAACTTATCTTCGACCGAACTTGGAAACATTGGCATCGAAGACCTTCTGCTTCAACCTCCAAAACCCAAGGTTTGGAGTGTTTCTGAATACTATGCCTGTGGTAAATACCAAGTATGTTCGGAAACCAGGCAATCCGGTCATGGTGCTTCCACAGACAAACTGTATTCGAGGAGTTATGTTATATTATTTTTTAACGTAAGAAACATCTTCCAGAGAGAATAATTCCGTTAAGGGTTCTTCTCCCTGGGCCATCATGTGTTATTTATGCATGCCTAAGCTGTGATGCTAAAAAGGAAAAATCACAGGAGGCTTTATTCTTTGGGAGTTTTATACTTCAACAAAGGCAGTTCGTCATTTGTTCGCCGACCAATTATTCTCTTAAGAACGCTAGCTTTCAGCTTCACCCCGTCTGAGGTACATGTCCGGATGACCCGGTTGTAACAATCGCAGAGGTGCTCCCTTTATGCCTGAAAGTGCTAGTTATCGACTAGAGGGGGGTGAATATGCGATTTTTTTAAAAGTCTTCAAACCACGAGGTCTTTGAAGACAAAGAATAGAAATGAACCTATTGATATGCAGCGGAAGGTAGACTACACTAGACAAGCCATACTCAAGTATGCAATGAAGTGAAAGCACGAAGACTATCTGCAGATAGGTAGTATGGATCGGGATGGAAGATAGTATGAAATCAAACAGTAAACAGTCTTCACTTAGTGAAGTCAATCAGATCATACAGGCAAGCAATGACTTCACGAAGACCAAATGTAAAGTAAAGGGAAGTTAAATATAGAACCAGTTGCTTGGTGAAGACAAGGATTTGGTAGACCAGTTCCAGTTGTTGTGACAACTATACGTCTGGTTAGGGAGGCTGAGATTTAACTCATAAGACCACGTCTTCACCTTAGTCCCCTTGAGCTAAGGACACCCAGTCCTCGCCCAATCACTCTGGTAAGTCTTGAAGGTATACTTCCAAACCTTCATAGATTTCGTTCACTGGCGATCCACAATGACTTTTGGATGCTCAGAACGTGACGCCTAACCGGCTGGGGATTCATAGTCCTCAAGTGTAACAAGTCTTTAGGTCACACAGACAGAAAGACTTTAGTGATGCCTAACACTCTTTGGCTCTGGGTGTTTAGGGCTTTGTCCTTGTAAGGATCTCTCTCTCAAATGCTTCGAAGGTGGGTTGCTCTCAAAAAACAAAAGCCGTGCACTAACTCTGAGCAGCCACCAATTTATGGTGTAGGGGGTGGGCTATTTATAGCCAGGAGGCAACCCGACCTTATCTGTCCGAAATGACCCTGGGTCACTAAGGAACCGCCACGTGTCCAACGGTCGGATTTCAAACACACGTGACGGTTTGACTTGGGCTACAAGTAAAGCTCACTCATCCAGCACAGGATAAGATTTTCTCTCATTGTCTTCGCTCGAAGACATAGGATTTGGTTGAGCATCACGTCAGTCACTCTGACTTTGTTCACATGAACCCCACTTAACAGTACGGTGGTTCCTATGACTCAACAAAGAAGAAAAGGAAATTACGAAACAGCTATGTCTTCGCACTCCATAGTCTTCATATGAAAGTCTTCTCATGTCATAATCTTCATCGTGAATGTCTTCACGAACCATCATTGTCTTCAATGTCCTCACCCATTTTTAGGGGTCATCTCTGGTAGGTAAACCGAATCAATATGGGACTACTACCTATGTTATCCTGCAATTCTTACAAACACATTAGTCCCTCAACTAAGTTTGTCATCAATACTCCAAAACCAACTAGTGGTGGCACTAGATGCACTTACAATGCCCTAGCCGAACAAGCGGGAATGTAGGGCATAAGCACAGGAGCCAGGCACCCCAGCTTGGCAAAAACTTAAGCATAGAGGTGCATATAATGGCGAAGAAAGGATGTATATGAGCAGACAACACATATATATGGTGAGCTATATGCTCAAAATAATAATAAGCTTCTATTGAGAGAAGCCCCAGTTGTGGTGGGGTGTGTACATTTAAGGATGTATACCCTGAAGTGTGCGGCTTACCCGCACACATGTTAGAAATTGTATAAAAATGAGAAAAAGAAAAAAAATTGAAAATAAGAAAAAGGAACGAACAAAGGTATATGTCCGGACTTAGGCATAGAATCTTCGGAGCCGAGCAGCGTTCCATGGTTCGGCTCTAAGCGATTATCCAATGCATTGCGAAGGCGATAGGCTCCTCTAGTGAGAACTTCATATATAATGAAGGGACCCTCCCATTTGGGTTTGAGAATGTCCTTTTTCTTCTCTGGTAGGCGTAGAACGAGCTCACCGACATTATAAGTCTTTGCCCGCACTTCTCTGCTTTGATACCTCCGAGCATGTTGTTGATAAAATGTCGCACGTGCCTTCACAACAGCACACTCCTCCATGCCATCTAGATCGTCCTGCCGATCGAGCTCGGCTTCTCTCTCTTCATACATGCACACTCGAGGTGAGTCAAGAATACTGTCGCAAGGGAAGATAGCCTCTGCGCCGTACACCATAAAGAAGGGTGTGTAGCCAGTCGTGCGATTGGGCGTGGTCCGCAGCCCCCAGAGTACGGAATTGAGTTCCTCAACCCAGTGCTTATCTGATTCCCATAGGGAGCGCACTAGTCTGGGTTTGATGCCGCTCATTATCAGGCCATTAGCACATTCGACCTGACCGTTTGTTTGAGGTTGATAAACGGAGGCGTAGTCGAGCTTAATGCCCAGATTAGCACACCAAATTTTCACCTCATCGGCTATAAAGTTAGAACCATTGCCAGTAATGATGTTGTGCGGGACGCCATAATGGTGTACAACACCGGATATAAAATCGATCCCGGTCCGGCTTCGGCCATTTTTACTGGTTTGGCCTATATCTACTTGGTGAATTTATCCACCATAACCAGCGGATACTTTTTTATTATGGCTTCCCCCTTTAAGGGGTCCGACCATGTCTAGCCCCCAGACCGCGAAAGGCTAGGTAATGTGGATTGTTTTGAGGGCAGTGGGCGGCAAATGACTTTGATTGCCAAAAGGCTGGCATCCGAAACAGCGTTGTACAAGGGTCTGTGCGTCCGCTCGGGCTGTGGGCCAGAAGAAGCCTTTACGAAAGGCTTTACTTACTAGGGCCCGGGCTGCGGCGTGATGGCCACCGAGGCCAGCATGTATTTCGGCCAAGAGCTGTCGCCCCTCCTCTTCGGAGATACATCTTTGAAGGACTTTGGTGGTGCTTTTCTTGTAGAGCTCTCCCTCGTGGACTTTATAGGCCTTAGAGCGTCGGACTATGCGACGGGCCTCATTCTGATCAGTAGGGAGCTCCTGCCTATTAAGGTAGGCCAATAAGGGTTCGGTCCATGGAGCAATAATTGCCATGATTACTTGAGCGGAAGGTGTTGGCTCGGTGCTCGAGCCCCCGATGGTATCTGAATCATGTTCGACATCCGGGGGTATGATCAGCACCGGACTGTTATTTCCGCTCTCGTCCTGCCATACTACAGATGGTTTAAAAAGCCTATCCAAAAAGGTGTTAGGCTGGACGGGATCGCATTTAGCTCCCAGACGAGCAAGGATGTCCGCTTCCTGATTACTACATCGAGCCACATGATGAAACTGAAGCCCCTCAAATCGAGCGGATATTCTAAGTATGGCTTGGCAGTAGGCTGCCATCTTTGGATCCTTTGCGTCGAATTCTCCATTTATTTGGGATATAGAGAGGTTCGAATCCCCACGCACTTCAAGGTGTTGTATGCCCATAGAAACGGCCATCCGGAGTCCATGCAATTGCACTTCATATTCGGTTGCATTATTGGAATCCGTATACATGATTTGTAATACATAATGGACTGGGGCCCCTGTAGGGGATATTAGGATGACACCAGCCCCAGTCCGGCTAACATTTTAGAGCCGTCAAGTACATCACCCAGTTGGAGTATGTGTTGTACTCTTTAGGGAGTTCGGCTTCTGTCCATTCGGCGACGAAGTCAGCCAACACCTCAGATTTAATAGCTCGGTGTGGCTTGTATGTTATTTCGAATGGTAAGAGCTCTATAGCCCATTTGGCAATGCGGCCGGTGGTGTCTCGGTTGTTTATCATATCATTGAGTGGTACTTCAGATGCCACCGTGATCGAGCACTCTTGAAAGTAGTGTTGCAGTTTTCGAGATGCCATGAAGACCGCATATGCTATCTTTTGATAATGCGGGTATCGGGATTTGCATGGTGTAAGGACCTCCGATACGTAATATACTGGTTTTTGGAGTGGGAATTTGTGTCCCTCTTCCTCTCGTTTGACAAATAGCACAACGCTCACTACTTGGTGAGTTGCTGATATGTATGGAAGCATGGGTTCATCGACGTTTGGTGTGGCCAGGATTGGGTTGTTTGCTAACAAAGTTTTTATTTCTTCCAACCCGGCGGTCGCCGCATCCGTCCACTCGAAGTGATCGGTACGTCAGAGCAGGCGATAAAGTGGAAGTGCCTTTTCTCCCAGTCTGGAGATAAAGCGGCTCAGGGCTGCCACGCACCCAGCTAGTTTTTGGACCTGCTTTAGGTCTGTTGGTGTCGCCAATTGCGAAAAGGCTTGGATTTTGGCCGGATTTGCGTCGATTCCTCTATTGGAAACAATAAACCCGAGCAGTTTTTCACCCGGGACGTCGAAAAAACATTTTTCTGGGTTGAGCCATATGTCATGTGTTCGGAGGTTGTCGAATGTGAGGTGCAAGTCGTCCACCAATGATTCGACATGTTTGGTTTTGATGACTACATGATCTACATATTTCTCCACCGTCTTGCCAATTTGTTTTTCCAGGCATGTTTAGATCATGCATTGGTAGGTGGCGTCGGCATTTTTGAGCCCGAAAGACATAGTGTTAAAGCAAAACGGGCCCATACGGAGTGATGAATGGCATCGCGGCCTGATCGGGTTCCTTCATCTTAATTTGATGGTATCCGGGGTATGCGTCAAGGAAGCACAGTGAGTCGTGCCCTGCGGTTGCATCAATGATTTGGTCAATGCGGGGCAGTGGGAAGGGGTCCTTAGGGCAAGCCTTGTTTAGGTCTTTGAAATTGACACAGAGACGCCAGGACTTATCCTTCTTTGGCACCATGACCAGGTTTGCTAGCCAGTCTGGGTGTTTGATTTTTCTAATGAATCTGTCTTCAAGTAGTTTGGCTAGCTCTGCCCCCGTGGCTTGTCGCTTGGGTTCTAAAAAGCGTCACAGTGTTTGCTTCACAGGTTTAAAGCCCTTAATTGTATTGAGGCTGTGTTCGGCCAGTCTACGTTGGATTCCTGGCATATCCGAAGGATTCTAGGCAAAGATGTCCCAATTTTCACGCAAAAATGCTCTTAAGGCGGTGTCAATCATTGAATCCAGTTGTGCTCCAATGGCTGCATTTTTATTAGGATCCCGTGGGTGAACTTGAAATTTGACTATTTTTTCTGCTGGTTTAAAGGAAGTGGATTTGGGCCTCTTGTCGAGGATTACATCGTCCTTATCCACTGTAGAGCGCAGAGTAGTCAGTTCCTCGACCGCCAGGGCCTCGGGTAGCGCCTCGAGGGCTAGTGACGTGGTTTTGTTTTCGGCGCGCAGTGCTATATCCGAATCACTGGTGATAGTGTTAACTCCATTGGGCCCTGGCATTTTGAGCTTCATGTACCCGTAATGGGGTATAGCTTGAAAGTGGATGAATGCTTCTCGCCCTAACAGGGCATGAAATCCGCTGTGGAAAGGTACCACATGGAAGAGCAACTCTTCGGACCTATAATTTTCCGGCGTGCCGAATACGACGTCAATTTTGATCCTCCCCGAGCTTATTGCTTCTCGACTGGGGATGATGCCTTGGAAAGTGGTGCCGCTTTGCTCAATGCGACTTTTGTCCACCTGTATTTTTTGGAGTGTGTCTTCGTAGATGAGGTTTAAGCCGCTGCCACCATCCATGAGCACTTTTGTGAGCCGAAAGCCATCTACTATTGGGTTTAAGACCAAAACGGCTGGTGCTCAGATAGATCTGGCCCTTGGCTCGTCATCGGCAGTGAAGGTTATCGCCATGTCGTTCCAAGGATTTACTGCTGCTACCTGGTTGACTTCGGCAAGGTCGTGCAACGCCATCTTGCGCCGGTTGTTGGAAGAAAAGGTCTCGAAGACCGTAAAAACCTTGAGATCGGCGTTTTCCGAAGAGTGCCTCTCTTGAGGAATGTAGGTGAGGATAGCCTCACTGCTCTTAGCCACCTAATGGAGTACCCAACATGCCCGAAGGCTATGTGTTGGTTCGGTATTCGGCGCTGTGTGTATCTGGCAAGGTTTATCGAGCAGGTCATCGAGGACCGTTCTGTGTCCCATAAAGGGCTTCACTTTTTTGTCTGTGGGATGATGATCGGGTGCCCCATAGGGGTGCATCCTTTTTGTCCGTCCGGTGTGCTGTTGTCGGTGTACAAAGTAGGGGCCCTTCTGTACCCCGTTACTTGTGCATGGGCAGTCGTAGCCACACCTGCGGTTGGGCTCGGCAGGGCAGAGGGAGCAAAGATTCAAGGCTGCGGAGGCAGCACCCAAGCCATAAGCATAAAGAGCGAAGGGACAAGATGGGCTTCCCCCGGCAAGAGCCTTGCCGAGACGGCCTACATGGCCCTGGTAAGAGCCTTGCCGGGGCAATTTTCCCAACACCAGGAAGACTGCCACCCTTGAGCCTGAGAGTCATGACGCTGTCGACAACGTCAAGACCGAGACTCGGGAGCGCCTGCATGGTGGCATGCAGATCTTTGTGGAAACCAAAGGCCTGCAGGCCTAGGTGAGCACCAGAAGACGAAGACCCCCGGCAAGATCCTTGCCGAGGATGCTCCCAAGCCCCCAGCAAGACCCTTGCCGGGGACGCCCATGAGATCCTGGCAAGGGCCTTACCGGGGGCGTCTATAGAGCCAAAGTCAGGCCCGCACTTACCAATGCTTCGATGCCCCGCGCCCGTTTCGACGTGGTGACCAGCCTACCAACTAGGCACACACTTGCGTGGAAGCATGCAGCTTCTCGGCCAACTAGCCAAGCACCTGTGTGGTGGCATGTAGATCTTCGTGAATACCCTACCACCGCACCAGCTCAGTAGCCCACCAGCCAGCGTGGCGCTGCATGCCTTGTCACTTGGGACGCGCGTCGAAGCAAGGCGAGGCGGTGATGGACGGGACGGGCCTCTTTACCATCCCCGATAAAGCAAGAGGACACATAGGCGGCGCATTAAAGGCGTTTGTCCTAGGATGTCAAGAGATAAACTTGTACACTGTACATACTTTCCACCTCCTGTGTGCCACTATGGCAACCCCTTTGACATATAAAAGGAGGCCCAAGGTGTATTGAGGAAGGATTCGGATTTTTTTGGACTAGGCATGCACCCCAGCTAGTTCAAGAACTCAACAACACTAAATACACACAAAGCAGGACTAGGGTTTTACGCATCGCTTGCGGCCCGAACCTGGGTAAAAATCCCATCGAGTTGATCTTCTAGACCCGCTCTTTGCGCAGCCCCACGCCCCGCGAACGTAGAAGGGATACCGTCAAGGGATCCCATAGGTGTCGTTCCAGAACCCCGCCATCTTTGGTGTGCTAGGTTGGGGCGCTAAGGCTGTGAAAATCTGGTTTTGAAGCCAACCCATCGAGTCCTCCGTCGCGATGGCTCGAGAGAAGAAGGCGACATCGATCAGCTACACTCTGGTACCGTCCGCAGCCACAATAACCATCTGCGTTGCAACGGAAAAGTTAGGTCACACAAAACTTTGAGCAATTTTCCTTTTTTATAGGGTTATCTTCCTTGAAAGATCTTGCTCCTTGTATGGAAAACCTGCACGCAAGGGAACCCTTCCGCTATTGGCAACGCCCCTGTTCCGTTTCGAGTCCGCTCAACAAATCAGGCGACTGCGCTGAGAACGGCATGGTGATTTGCCCGGCAGCAAGCGCCCGCCGGCAGGCTGCTAAGGATCCGTTCCTCAAAGCGCCACAACATGGGTATACGCGTCGGCAAACCTGTCCAACTAGGCGTAGGGTGTGCACACACAAAAAAGATCAAATAGGAAGATAGCATGCTTCATTTCAAAGTACTGCAGAGTTATATTACATCAATGATTGCCGCGGTTCTAACTTAAGATAAAAATTGTCTTGGGCATGAACTCACAAAGGCAAGGAGAAATGAGGTGACTAGACCAATCGCTGGCCCTCCACCGTCGGGACTTCGTCGACGCAGCTGATGATGGGCTCGATGCGCTCTTCGAGCGCCATGTGGTGCGTGCCCTCCGGCAAGCTCTCCGGCATGTCGGCGAAGTCGACGTTGGGGGTTCAAGAACGCCACCTTTGTGGGCACCTTGGTCAGCGCACCCCTGCAAAGCCTCCGGGACTCATTGGCCAGATAGGTCGCTCGATTGGAGCGGAGTAGTTCCAGAGTGTCGAGGACGCCCTCGAAGAACAAGATCAACCTGGCGTTAGGGCTCATGTTCGGCTCCTGGGAGTACCTGACATCCGGCATGCCCATGACGGCTAGCTGCGCAGTGAGCCTCTTGGCAACATCAGCGAGACAGCTGATCCAGAGATTTATGCTACCCACATATTCTTTATGGGCGGCAGCATCATCGCTCCGTAGTTGCTTCTCAGTCTCCAGGACCTTGATCACGGTCTCCTCCCGGGCCATGACCTCTGAAAACTTCCCCTCCAAAGCGCCCAGTTGCAGCTTCAGATCGTTAATGGAGCTGTTGGCCTCGGAGAGCAGCTTGATCTGGTCAGAGACGGTGACCTGCGAATCCACCAGAGAGCAGTTGGCCGCGTACATCTCCTCCGTCAGCCTTGACACTTTCTTCTTCAGCTCCTCCTGCTCTAGCTCCAGCTTCTCCACCTTGCCGGTGTGGTCCAAGGCCAGAGTATCGAGTGCCTCCTTGTGCCCCAGCTCCAGCTCCTGGGTCCGCTACGTGATGATCTTCTCGATCTCCTCGTCCTTGCTACGGAGCATGGCGGCAAGCGCCTGCTCGTGGGCGACGAGGTCTTCCTGCTGAGTGTTCAGCAGAGCTTGCTGCTTCACCTAGGGGGCTTCGTCCTTGGCGGCTTTCTCCTTCGCCGCCTCCTAGGCCTTCTTGACCTCGGCTTGCTTCAGGATGAGCTCTCGCTTTCGCTCATCCAGCTCACCTTGGGCAGCCCTCAGCTCTTCCCTGGCCTCGCCAAACCAGACCTACAACTGAGCAATGCTCTCCTCAAAATTTGCTTCCGCCTTGTCCACCGCCGCCATCTTGGATTTCACCTTGTCTTGGCTGGCACGGTGGAGCGCCTGGAGCTTCTGGAAGTTGGCGCTCATGGCCCTGACAAGCTGCTCCTCTTCGAAACCGCCGCCGCCGGCGCTCGGTTCATCGATAACCTGGAGCTCGACGGTGGCGAGCGCCTAATCATCAAACACCTCCCCTTCGGCTGGTGCACTGGCGCTCGCCATCCCGGGAAGGCGGAGGAACAAGTCATCACCCACCTTCAAGTATTTGCCCGAGGCAGGGGCTGAAGGGGAGGAAGGTTGGTCGTTGGCCATCCCCTCCCCGGCAGGCTCCTTGGTGGCCTCCTCGGCAGTGGCCTTGCCAGCCTCCTCGGCGGCACCCTTGCCGGCCTCCCTGGCAGGCCCCTTGCCGGCCTCCTCAGCAGCAGACTTGGCGGCTTCGTCAGGCGCGATCTTGCCGGCCTCGGCTTTGGTGTCCTTGGCGACCCCCTCGATGATGCTGTCGATATCCTCCTGGTTCATCGAGGAAGGGTCTGGAAACCAGAAGGGAGGACAAAGCAAGGCCGAAATCAAAATTCAGAACAAAGAACAGGAAGAAAGCAGAGACAGGAGGCGAGCCACTTACTCGTGCCGGGCTGATAAGAAGTGTTTCCCTCCTAGCCAACGTTCATGGCCAGGATGGAGCCACCGGCACCCATGCTTGCCTTCTCCTCCTCCTCCATGTGCGTGGGCTCGGCAGAAGGTGCCCTTGCCTAGGACGCCCCTCTGGGCGGCATGGTTGATGGGGGCGGCGTGTTGGGGGTGGCCCTCAGTGGCTCCTCCTGTTGCCGCTCTTCTCCTGCAAACCCGGCAAGGTTAGAACCAAGGATTCACGCCCCAACGCCTGTCGATGGGGAGTGAGTAATGAACTCATGCTGGGAGCTGAAGCAAGGGCTGTGCCGACGGCTGTTGTCTGGGATGATCAGCACGAGCTCCGGTGTACGCGGGTTGCTCGTCGGGGGCTTGTCGCCCGTTGAAGCCCTGGCCCTCTTCGCCGCTCTCTAGGAAACCGTCTCCGTGTCGCTGCAAAGACAAGATCAAGTCAGCAAAGATGGCGCAGGCTGAGGATCAGAAATGATGAAGGGCGAAACGCTTAATTGTCCTCCTCTGCTTTCCTCCTCTTCCTCTTCGGGTTGAAGGAACCAAGTTTGAAGTCGGCCTCTGGGGTGGCGTTCGTGGGGGGAGGGGAAGGTAAGGGCGTCTTGCGCCGCTTGGTTGAGGAAGGAGTGGCGGGCGCGGCCTTCTTTGCTGCCGCTCCCTCGTCTCACGCGCGGGCTGCGCCTGGGCCTGTTGCCGCTACGTGGTCCTGCCAGGCCGGACCGGCTCGCCGCAGCTAGCCCGCCGCAGGACGCGTTTTCTCTCCAGGGTCAGGGGGTCCTCAGCCTCGGTCTTCTCTTCGGCCGACTCCTCGACCACGTCTTCGACATGGGGGGCCCAGTGCCGGTGTCGTTGGATCCCCTGGCAGCTCACGTCCACACGACAAACTTCTTCTCCTTTGCGGCCACATCGGCCTCGTCCTCCATGGTGCCGAGGCTGCCGGCCTCCTCGGCAAGCGCTGCCTCCTCTGCCCGGGCGGCAATGTACGCTAGCTCCTCCACGATGGTGTCGCGGATGAGCTGCGGCTCGTCGCGAACATACCTCTCCGACAAGTTGTCGAAGAATTCCTGCACTAGCTCTGGTCTGGCTCGTCCCAAGTTGGGTCGAGGCCGTGAGAGTTGAAGACCGACATCATTGCGATGATGGTGGTCTGCCAAGAGTTGTTGCTCAGCGGGACCACCTCCGCCGGCAACCCAAACAGAGACCTGCTGGCCTTGCCAGTCTTCTCGGCCTTGCCGGTCCTCTCGGCCCTGCCGCCCTCGTCGACCTTGAGCTGAAAAAGCCTCTAGCAGAGGTGGGTGTGCTGCAGCACTATGAAGTTGTGGTCCAGACTGGGGCGGAGCCTCATGATGTCAGCCGCGTTCCTGAAGACCCAGGCCCCCCTCCCCTTATTGTGCAGCGGAGCAATCCGGCGACGGATGAAATCGGCCTCGATCATCTCGAGAGTGAGCCCCGCTAAGGTGAGATGATGGATCCTGGTGGTGGCGAACGTGAGCTTCTTGTTGCCGGCGTACATCGTTCTAGTCCTTCCTACGGACCGATGGCTTTCGTCGGACCCGGCAGAACTCCTGCTGATCCTCCTTCACAATCAAGCACCACAGGCCCCACCACTCTTCCCACCTCTCCTTCAAGGCACCCTTTAGGTACGTGCCCTTGCTCTGGGTCCTCGGGATCCAGGTGACGCAGCCAGAGATGGCGCTCCCTGGCTTGATGCGAGGGGTGAAGTAGTGGCGAAAGAGCGTCGTGCTGGGATGCACTCCGGCAAAGCCCTCACAAAGGTGGGCAAAGAAGGCCATGCACGCCATGGCGTTGGTGTAAAATCCAGAAGATGGAAGCCGAAGGTGTGCATGATGTTGTTGAAGAAATCGGAGAAAGGGTGGCAGAGCCCGCAGGAGAAGTAATCAACGAAGAACGGGTACCGATTTGGGCCGTCCTTGGCAAAGGTAGAAGAGATGATACGCGTGGCAGGGTGCCCCGACGTCTCCATCCCCCATAGGGGCCTGAACTTCTCCTTGAGGGTGAGAGCATCGACCGTCAAGGTGAAGAGGGCGCATTCCATCCGCATCTCCACCAACTCACTCTCCGGCGCCTCCTTCGCCCCGACGTCCTTGGCCACTCCCTTGCCCTTGACTGTCTTAGGCGCCATGGAGGCTGAGAAGGGGTAAGGGGTCGAGAGCAATGGGGGCGCAGTGGTGGCGGCAGCGAGCGGAGGTGAAAGCTTTGGTTCGTGCTTGGAGAAGAAGAGGGGAACGGCGGTTCCGAGATTGGAAAGGGCGCATAGGGCAAATGAGCAGTGCTCCTGCAGTTTTCCCTTTTTTATGGGGAAGACGCGGGCCGCCTCTTTACTATTCACCACGGGGTGACGCAAGCATGATGCGGTCATTCCACGCACGACCCCACGTCACGCTCTCAATGTGGGTCATGGGGAAGCGCAATTGGCGAAGGAGTTACCGTAGTAAAAATTCTGCCACGCGTGCCCGCGCACCATTTGGGGCCTGGCCCAAAAAAGCTCCGCGCTGATGTGTGGCACAGGCCCGGGGACTCCTGTCGGTGTACAAAAGTGGGGGCCCTTCTGTACCCCTTTACTTGTGCAGGGGCAGTCGTAGCCACACATGCAGCCGGGCTCGGCAAGGCAGAAGGAGCAAAGATACAAGGCGGTCGAAGCAGCACCCAAGCCAGAAGCATAAAGAGCGAAGGGACAAGATGGGCTTCCCCCGGCAAGAGCCTTGCCGACATGGCCTACATGGCCCCGGCAAGATCCTTGTCGGGGCAACTTGCCCAACACCAGCAAGACCGCCACCCTTGAGCCTAAGAGTCATGACGTTGTCGACAACGTCAAGACTGAGGCTCGGGAGCACCTGCATGGTGGCATGCAGATGTTTGTGGAAACCAAAGGCCTGCAGGCCTAGGTGATCACTAGAAGACGAAGACCTCCGCCAAGATCCTTGCCGGGGACGCTCGCAAGCTCTCGAAAAGACCCTTGCCGGGGACGCCCACGAGATCCCGGCAAGGGCCTTGCCGGGGGCGTCTACGGAGCCAAAGCCAGGCCCGCACTTACCAAAGCTTCGCTGCACCGCGCCCGTTTCCGACGTGGCGACCAGCCTACCAACTAGGCACACAATTGAGTGGCAGCATGCTGCTTCTAGGCCAACCAGTCAAGCAACTGCGTGGTGGCATGCAGATCTTCATGAAGACCCTGCCACCGCACCAGCTCAGTAGCCCGCCAGCCAACATGGCGCTGCATGCCTGGTCACCTTGGACGCGCGTTGAAGCAAGGCGAGGCAGCGATGGACGGGATGGGCCTCTTTACCATCCCTGATAAAGCAAGAGGACACATAGGCGGCGCATTAAAGGCGTTTGTCCTAGGATATCAGGAGATAAACTTGTACACTGTACATACTTTCCACCTCCTGTGTGCCACTGTGGCAACCCCTTTGACATATAAAAGGAGGCCCAAGGCATACCGAGGAAGGATTCAGATTTTTTTGGACTGGGCATGCACCGCAGCTAGTTCAAGAACTCAAGAACACGAAATACACACAAAGCAGGACTAGGGTTTTACGCATTGCTTACGGCCCTAACCTGGGTATAAATCCCACCGAGTTGATCTTCTAGACCCGCTCTTTGCGCAGCCCCACACCCCACAACCATAGAAGGGATTCCGTCGAGGTATCCCATAGGTGTCGTTCCAGAACCCTGACAGCTGCTTTATGCTCGAAGGATCCCACCGGGCTGTTTGTGCCTTCTAGGTGCTTTCCATTGCACTAAAATTCTGGACGATGTGCGCCAAATCTGAAAAGTGCGGTATGCGGCGGCAATTGAGGGCGCTAAAGATTCCCTCGTCCATGCAATTGCAACAAAATATTGAAATCGCATCGTCGTCATGGCAGTCCTTGATCTTGTCTTTAACCAGGAGGAACCTGGCCCAAAAGTGGTGGACTGTTTCCTCAGGTTGTTGCCGCACGTACATTAGGTCGCATACATCTGGAGGACCTCAGTTGTTTGGAGAATATTGTATGTGGTGGGTGGGCGGGCTGAAATCCGTATCCTGGCCCATTATTGTGTCCAGAATTTGAAGAATCTGCGAAGTCACCAGTACATGGTCCAGAGCGTCTTTGTGGTCTTCAGGCTCAACGCCCGGTTCTATGTTCGAAGGACAAGAGGTCTCTTCCCAAAGATGGGTATCTGGCTTGTGTGTCTCGGAAATCCGAACATAGCTTGTTCTCAACTTGGGGGGAGAAGTATCATCGGCCTGTTCTTCCACGACTGCTACCATATGGGTGATCGGCGGGGACCTGATTTCCCTCTCATCGGGCTTAAGCCTATTCCAATCGTAGTCTGCTGCTACTCCCAGGGCGGCAATGCGATCAAGTAGTTCGTTTAAAGACGAAATATCTACTGGATCCATCTTTTCGGGGTGTTCGAGGCGGACATGAAGACGATGTTTAGCGATTTTGAGGGCCGCCCTTGGCTTAAAGGCCGTATGGGCACCCATGGTGAAACCGCCGAGCTGGAGGAGTTGTCCCGGAGCTAGGGTTTCTCCCGAGGTGATGTTTTCATTAATGACAAGGCGAGCCATCGATCCCACCATCGACGACACAGTGGAACTCTAAATGAAAGCACCAATGTCGGTGTCAAAACCAGACGATCTCGGTTAGGGGGTCCCGAACTGTGCGTCTGAGGATCGAAGGTAACAGGAAACAAGGGAGAAACGATGTTTACCCAGGTTCGGGCCCTTTCAATGGAGGTAAAACTCTACGTCCTGCTTCATTGTATTCAATGAGTATAGGGGTTACAAGAGTTGATCTACCTCAAGATCGTAATGGCTAAACCCTAGATGTCTAGCCTATGTGATTTGTCATCGCCTCCATGGACTAACCCCTCCAGTTTATATAGACACCGAAGGGGCCTACGGTTGTACAGAGTCGGTTTACAGAGAAAGGAAACTACACATTCGGACGTCAAGCTTGCCATCCACACAAATAAGAGTCCCATCCAGACACGGGGGAAGGCCTTCTATCTTGTATCTTCACGGCCCATCAGTCCAGCCCATGCTACACAGCCTGGACACCAAAGGACCCCATAACCCAGGACTCCCTCATGCCCCAAATGGCATCCCCTCTTTCGTCTTCGTTCATCGGTAACTTTACTTGGGGCTATATTTTTATTCACCACATGATATGTGTTTTGCTTGGAGTGTCATTCTCTTTTATTAGGATTTGCTTGTTGTTATATAGAGTAATGTTTTGAATCTTTTAGTTCAATAAAAAGGTCAAGTATAGCCTTTACCATGCTTGTTTTGCAAGTCTATATGTTGCTGTTTCAAAAACAAAAAGTTTTCTAGCATTGTCTAAATTGTTTAAAAATGTTAGAACGTGATAAAATCTTAATTTTTTTACAGAATGAGCTACACCAAATTATCTATAGTGTGGTAAGTTTTCAGAATTTTTGGAGTTAGGGAAGTATGATTCCTCTTGCATTCTGTTCGAACTATTCTAGTTAGACAGATTGATGTTATGTTTGCATATGTTTGCTTGTTTAATGATTCTATTTGAGGATGGGAGTATTAAATATGCAGAGGCATTTAGTATGCAATGTTAAATTATGATTTTAGTGATTTTCTACGGTAAAGAATGATAAGGTTTATGCATTGATTTATACTAACTTATCTCACGAGTTCTTGTTGAGTTTTGTGTAGATGAAGTTTTTAAGATTTAGGGAAACCGCGATATGAAAGGAATTAAGGAGAAATAAAATCTCAAGCTTGGGGATTCCCAAGGCATCACTAATTAATATTTCAAGAAGTCTCAAGCATCTAAGCTTGGGGATGCCCCGGTTGGCATCCCACCTTTCTTCTTCAACAATTATCGGTCAGTTTTGGTTGAGCCTAAGTTTTTGCTTCTTCACATGATATGTGCTATCCTTGCAATGTCATTTTATTTTGTTTTGCTTGCTATTTGAATAAAGCTCTTAAGATCTGAAATTTTATTTATGAGAGAGAGTCTTCACGTAGTTACATAATTATTCAACTACTCATTGATCTTCGCTTATACTTTTTGGAGTAGTTTGCCTTTCGCTCTAGTGCTTCACTTACATCTTTTTAGAGAACGGCGATAGTTTTATTTTGAAGAAATTGTTGAACTCTCATGCTTCAATTATATCATTTTGAGAGTCTCTAAACTGCATGGTAATTTGCTTAGGTTATGAATTTAGTCCTATTATGATGGGCATCCAAGAGGGGTATAATAAAAACTTTCATATAAAGTTCATTGAATACTATGAGAAGTTTAATTCCTTATGATTATTTTGAGATATAAAGATGGTGATATTAGAGTCATGCTAGTGAGTAATTGTGAATTTGAGAAATACGTGTGTTAAAGTTTATGATTCCCGTAGCATGCTAGTATGGTGAACCGTTATGTGATGAAGTCGAAGTATGATTTATTTATTGATTTTCTTCCTTACGAGTAGCGGTCAGGGACAAGCGATGGTGTTTTCCTACCAATCTATCCCCCAGGAGCATGCGCGTAGTACTTTGTTTCGATAACTAATATATTTTTGCAATAAGTATGTGAGTTCTTTATGACTAATGTTGAGTCCATGGATTATACGCACTCTCACCCTTCCAAGCCTCTCTAGTACCGCGCAACTTTCGCCGGTACCATACACCCACCATTTACCTTCCACAAAACAGCCACCATACCTACCTATTATGGAATTTCCATAGCCATTCCGAGATATATTTCCATGCAACATTCATCGTTTCGTTTATTATGACACGCTTCATCATTGTCATATTGCTTTGCATGATCATGTAGTTGACACCGTATTTGTGGCAAAGCCACCGTTCATAATTCTCTCATACATGTCACTCTTGATTCATTGCACATCCTGGTACACCGCCGAAGGCATTCATATAGTGTCATATTTTGTTGTATCGAGTTGTAATTCCTGAGTTGTAAGTAAATAAAGTGTGATGATCTTCATTATTAGAGCATTGTCCCATGTGAGGAAAGGATGATGGAGACTATGATTCCCCCACAAGTCGGGATGAGACTCCAGGCGAAAAAAAGGCCAAAAAAAGGAGAGAAGGCCCAAATAAAAAAAATAAAAAAGACAAAAAAAATGAGAGAAAGGGCAATGTTACTATATTTTTACCACACTTGTGCTTCAAAGTGGCACCATGATCTTCATGATAGAGAGTCTCCTATGTTGTCACTTTCATATACTAGTCGGAATTTTTCATTATACAACTTGGCTTTCATATACTTGGCTTCCTCAAATTGCCCTAGGTCTTCTTGAGAAAGCGAGTTGGATGCACACCCACTTAGTTTCTTATTGAGCTTTCATACACTTATAGCTCTAGTGCATCCGTTGCATGGCAATCCCTACTCACTCACATTGATATCTATTGATGGGCATCTCCATAGACCATTGATATGCCTAGTTGTTGTGAGATTATCTCCTTCTTTTTGTCTTCTCCACAACCACCATATTCTATTTCACCTATAGTGCTATATCCATTGCACACACTCATGTTTTGCGTGAAAGTTGAAAAGTTTTGGGAACATCGAAAATATGAAACAATTGCTTGGTTTGTCATCAAGGTTGTGCATGATTTGAATAATTTGTGTGAAGATGATGGAGCATAGCCAGACAATATGATTTTGTAGGGATAACTTTCTTTGGCCATGTTATTTTGAGAAGACATAATTGCTTTATAAGTATGCTTGAAGTATTATCGTTTTTATGTCAATATTAAACTTCTGTTTTGAATCTTATGGATTTGAACATTCACCACAATAAATAAAAATTACATGGATAAATATGTTAGGTAGCATTCCACATCAAAAATTCTGTTTTTATCATTTACCTACTCGACGACGAGCAGGAATTAAGCTTGGGGATGCTTGATATGTCTCCAACGTATCTGTAACTTTTGATTGTTCCATGCTATTATATTATCCATCTTGGATGTTTTATATGCATTTATATGCTAATTTATATGATTTTTGGGACTAACCTATTAACCTAGAGCCCAGTGCATGTTTTTGTTTTTTCCTTGTTTCGAGTTTCGCAGAAAAGGAATATCAAACGGAGTCCAATTGACCTGAAACTTTACGACGATTTTTTATGGACCAAAAGAAGCCCACGGTGTACCGGAGATGGGCCAGAGGAGTCCCGAGGCCACCATAGGGGTGGGGCGCGACCCCTGACCTTCTGGGCCCCTCGTGGACTCCCCTGACTTGTTCTCGATGCCAACACCTCTTACATATCCCCAAACCTCCAGAACATAACCTAGACCAGGAGTTCCGCCGCCGCAAGCCTCTGTAACCATCAAAAAGCAATCAGGACCCTGTTTCGGCACCCTGCCGGAGGGGGAAACCATCACCGGTGGCCATCTTCATCATCCCTCTCTCTCTCTGTCTGTCTCTCGTGTTCTTAATTTAGTACGATCTTGAGGTACCGCGAGCTTTGCTATTATAGTTGGATCTTATGTTGTTTCTCCCCCTCTACATTCTTGTAATGGATTGATTTTCCCTTTGAAGTTATCTTATCGGATTGAGTCTTTAAGGATTTGAGAACACTTGATGTATGTCTTGCATGTGCTTATCTGTGGTGACAATGGGATATTCACGTGATCTACTTGATGTATGTTTTGGTGACCAACTTGTGGGTTCTGTGACCTTGTGAACTTATGCATAGCGATTGGCACACATTTCCGTCTTGAATCTCCGGTAGAAACTTTGGGGCACTCTTTGAAGTTCTTTGTGTTGGTTTGAATAGATGAATCTAAGCTTGTGTGATGGAGATCGTATAATCAAACCCGCGGATACTTGTGGTGACATTGGAGTATCCAGGTGACATTAGGGTTTTTGGTTGATGTGTATCTTAAGGTGTTATTTTAGTACGAACTTTAGGGCTGTTTGTGACACTTATAGGAATAGCCCAATAGATCGATCAGAAAGAATAAATTTGAGGTGGTTTCGTACCCTACAATAATCTCTTCATTTGTTCTCAGCTATTAGTGACTTTGGAGTGACTCTTTGTTGCATGTTGAGGGATTGTTATATGATCGAATTGTGTTATCATTGTTGAGAGAACTTGCACTAGTGAAAGTATGAACCCTAGGCCTTGTTTCGAAGCATTGCAATACAATTTTCGCTCACTTTTACCACTTGCTACCTTGCTGTTTTTATATTTTCAGATTACAAAAACCTATATCTACCATCCATATTGCACTTGTATCACCATCTCTTCACCGAACTAGTGCACCTATACAATTTACCAATGTATTGGATGTGTTGGGGACACAAGAGACTTTTTGTTATTTGGTTGCAGGGTTGTTTGGGAGAGACCATCTTCATACTACGCCTCCCATGGATTGATAAACCTTAGGTCATCCACTTGAGAGAAAATTGCTACTGTCCTATAGAACTCTACGCTTGGAGGCCCAACATGAGTCTACAAGAAGAAGGTTGCATAGTAGATGATACGTCTCCAACGTATCTACTTTTCCTAAAGGTTTTCCTTTTCATTTGGACTCTAATTTGCATGATTTGAATGAAACTAACCCCAGACTGATGCTATTTTCAGCAGAACTACCATGGTGTTGTTTGTGTGCAGAAATAAAAGTTCTCGGAATGGAAGGAAACTTTGCGATGAATTTTTATAAAAATAAAGAGAATTTCTGGAGCCAAGAACCACCGGAGGGGGGCACCCGGGTGGGCACAACCGACCAGCGCGCCCCCCTCCTGGCATGGCCAGGTGGGTTGTTCCCACCTAGTGGCCCCGCAGACCCTGAAACTGATGCTATAAAATCCTATTTTTCCAAAAAAAATTGGGGAGAAAGAATTATTGTGATCGATGAGACGGAACCGCCGTCAACTCCTGTTCTTCATCAGACGGCCAGATCTGGAGTCCGTTTGGGGCTCCGGAGAGGGGGTCTTCATTCTTCATCATCACCAACCCTTCTCCATCACCAATTCCATGATGCTCCCCACCGGGAGTGAGTAATTCCTTTGTAGGCTCGCTGGTCGGTGAGGATTTGGATGAGATTCATCATGTAATCGGGTTTGTTTTGTTAGGGCTTGATCCCTAGTATCCACTATGTTCTAAGATTGATGTTCCTATAACTTTGCCATGCTTAATGCTTGTCACTTTGGGCCCGGGTGCCATGATTTCAGATCTAAAACGTTTATGTTATAGTCACCTACTACCTGTTATGATCCGACAACCCCGGAGTGACAATAGTCGGAACCACTCCCGGTGATGACCGTAGTTTGAGGAGTTCATGTATTCACTGTGTGTTAATGCTTTGTTCTCGTTCTCTATTAAAAGGAGGCCTTAATATCCCTTAGTTTCTAATAGGACCCCGCTGCCACGGGAGGGTAGGACAAAAGATGTCATGCAAGTTCTTTCCATAAGCATGTATGACTATTTACGGAATACATGCCTACATTATATTGATGAACTGGAGCTAGTGTCATATCACCCTAGGTTATAACTGTCTCATGATGAATATCATCTAATTAGTCACCGATCCAATGCCTACGAAATTATCCTATATTGTTCTTGCTAAGTTACTACTGCTATCATTATTGTTGCACTTGTTACAAAACTATTGCTATCACTATTACTGTTACCATTGCTACTGTCACTATTATCAGAACTATCATACTACTTTGCTACTGATCATGTTGCTGCAGATAATTAATCTCCAGGTGTGGTTGAATTGACAACTCAGCTGCTAATACCTTCAAATATTCTTTGGCTCCGCTTGTGTCGAATCTATAAATTTGGGTTGAATACTCCACCCTCGAAAATGGTTGCGATCCCCTATACTTGTGGGTTATCAAGACATTTGTAACGCCCCAGATATACTTTCCATATTTGTACTCCAACTCTTGCCGTTTCCGGCGTTAAGTTATATTTATTTCTCGGGTTCGGGTCCTTGTCTCCATGTGTTGTTTTCTTTTCCGTGCATCTCTTATCTTGTCATCACGTGCATTGCATTTGCATACATGTTCATCTCATGCATTCGAGCATTTTCCCCGTTGTCCGTTTTGCATTCCGGCGCTTCGTTCTCCTCCGGTGGCCTTTTCTAGCGTTCTTTCGTGTGTGGGGATTAAACATTTCCGGATTGGACCGAGACTTGCCATGCGGCCTTGGTTTACTACCGGTAGACCGCCTGTCAAGTTTCGTATCATTTGGACTTCGTTTGATACTCCAACGGTTAACCGAGGGACCGAAAAGGCCTCGTGTGTGTTGCAGCCCAACACCCCCCAGATTTGGCCCAAAACCCACCAAACTCTGCTCCATGTCCTAGAGCGTTCGATCACGATCGCGTGGGCGAAAACCGCACCTCATTTGGACTCTCCTAGCTCCCTCTATGCCTATATATACACCCCCCCATTTCGGATCTCGTCTTCCTCCCCGTCCTCCTCCTCCTAAAAAAACAGTTCAAACCCCCCCGCCACCGACGGACATGTCCGGCCTCCCTGTCCGCCGCCACGTGTCGGCCTCCTAGTGGTCGCCGCCCGGACCACTTCCCCGCCGCCGCCGAGGCCCGCCCGGCCCACGCGGGGCCCTCCCGGGCCCGGGTCGCCGCCCTCCCCGCGCCTCCTCCACCCGACGCCGGCTCCGCCGTCCCGTCCGGCTCCGGTGGCCGGATCCGCTCCACCGCCGCCGCGCCGAACTGCGTCACCGGCGCCGCGCCATCGCCGCCTCGCGCCTCCGCCGCGCCCCGCCGCCTCGTCGCCGGGTCGCCGCCGCCCGTCCCCGGCCGCGCCTCCCCTCCTCGCCGCCAAGACCGGCCGGCCCCGGCCCTCTCCTTCCATCTCCGGCCGCCGCGCGCCGTTTCCGGCGAGCCCGAGCTCGGGCTGCTACAGTGCCGCGAGATCCGGATCTAGATCCGGTTGACCTCTCCCCGAAACCCTAATCTCCATATTTTTTTATGCATTCTTTGACTGCTCGTATCTCCGCAACCGTAACTCTGTTTTGGGCATATGATATATCAAAATCTTCGCTTCGACATGTACATCATTTCATTCCATTGTATCATTTGCATTCGAGGTCATCTTGATGCCCAAAATGCTGTTAGAAGGGGGCTTCGTGAGTTAAATTCAAGATCCGTTAGTTCATCATGCACTTTTGTCATTTTTGCCATGTTTAATCCGTGCATGATATGCCTGTGCCCCTTTGGGATGAATTGTTAAGAATTTTGTCTTCTTTCCAGAGGTGCCACCCATGCATTTTTAGGATGTGTGTGTTGTCTTGTGCAAGCTTGCGAAGAGAGGTACCTGAGATTGCTGATTTCAGGGACTTAGTGATTTTCACTAAGTCTGGGATATTTTAGTTCATGATGCCATATGTCCAGCTTGTTTCCTAGTGATCCGTGCCTCTTTTGAGGATGATCAGTAAGGGAGTTTTGATATTTACGTTATGCTCTATCCATCCATGTCTTTGTGTGCATATGTGGAGTGCTCTAGGTTGACTCAATCGAGCTCAACTTTTGCTTCGTTGTTAATCTGGGCAGATCGTCAACTTGTTTGCGATTTTGCCGATGCTACCGTTAGTGTTCCATGCAGGCTATGTCTTTGTTCCTGCCATGTGTAGCTAGCATATTGTGTCTTATTTCGGGATATATGCTTGCCTTGCCATGACTTGCACCATAGTGAGTGCTTCGAGCTCGTTTACATGCCTTCGTGAGTTATAATTTCAGCATGTCTCAGTTTTCACTAAGTCTGAAAACTGATTGTGTTCGAGCTATGTTCGTGAGCTCGGTAGAGTATTTTGTGAAGCCTTTTGGCCCCAGGTCACTTTGGGTGTTTTGTTAAGCTTGTTGAGTAGCTCCATGCCATGTTCTTACTTGTCATGTTCAGGTTATCTATCATGTTGTTTTGCTGCTCCGAAGAGGGCTTCGTGATCTGAAATTTCAGGCTAGTGTTAATTTCACTAAGTCTGGAATCTGTTTTGCATATTCATTCTTGCCATGCTTGTTTGACCCCCTTAATGGATGAATTTGCCTATGGCTCAATGCTAGTGTTTTGCTAAGAATATTGTGTACTTCACTGCCACGTATTTTGTTTTCATGTTTGGTGGCTGTAGCATGTTCATTTCGTTGCATTTAGATGCCTACTTGCTGTAAATCGCAGACCGGTGTCCTATCTTAAAACGCTTGCCATTTCCAATCCGTAACTCCGATTCCAATGATCTTTATATCGTTTTCAAGCGATTTCGTCCCCTCTATCCAGTGGCACCCTTGGAATTCCAAGTTGAGGCCAGGTTCATGCATTTCCTGTCATATCTTGCATTTTGCATCCCGCATCGCATCCCGCATAGCATATCATCATTTCATCATATTGCTTGGTCTTGCACGTGGTTGATTGTATCCTTGTTGCTTGTTTGTCTTGTTGGGTAGAGCTGGGAGACGAGTTCGCTACCGAGGAGCCCGTTGAGTTTGCTTGTGAGGATCCAGTCAGCTTTGACAACTGTGCAGGCAAGATGATCATACCCTCGAAATCACTACTATCTTTGCTATGCTAGTTTACTCGCTCTTTTGCTTTGCCATTGCTACGATGCCTACCACTTGCTTGTCAGCCTCCCAATTGCATGATTGAACCTCTAACCTACCATTGTCCTAGCAAACCGTTGATTGGCTATGTTACCGCTTTGCTCAGCCCCCTCTTATAGCGTTGCTAGTTGCAGGTGAAGATTGGAGCCGTTCCTATTGGAACATCTTTTATTTGCTTGTTGGGATATCACTATATTGCTATGTTATCTTAATGCATCTATATACTTGGTAAAGGGTGGAAGGCTCGGCCTCTCGCCTAGTGTTTTGTTCCACTCTTGCCGCCCTAGTTTCCGTCATATCGGTGTTATGTTCCCGGATTTTGCGTTCCTTACGCGGTTGGGTTATAATGGGAACCCCTTGATATTTCGCCTTGATTAAAGCTTTTCCAGCAATGCCCAACCTTGGTTTTACCATTTGCCGCCTACCCCTTTTCTTTCCCTTGGGTTCTGCAGACTCAAGGGTCATCTTATTTGAACCCCCCCCCCCGGGCCAGTGCTCCTCTGAGTGTTGGTCCACCTGTCAGCTACCGGTGGCCACCAGGGGCAACTCTGGGCTGGCCTACCCGTACCTAAGACAATCTGAGTGTGCCCTGAGAAAGAGATATGTGCAGCTCCTATCGGGATTTGTCGGCACCTTCGGGCGGTGTTGCTGGTCTTGTTTTAACCTGTCGAAGTGTCTTGAGTTACCGAGATACCGAGTCTGATCGGAACGTCTTGGGAGGAGGTCTTTTCCTTCGTTGACCGTGAGAGCTTGTCATGGGCTAAGTTGGGACTCCCCTGCAGGGATTGAACTTTCGAAAGCCGTGCCCGCGGTTATGGGCAGATGGGAATTTGTTAATGTCTGGTTGTAGATAATTTGAACCTTAAGTAATTAAAATGAATCAACCGAGTGTGTTGCCGTGATGGCCTCTTCTCGGCGGAGTCCGGGAAGTGGACACGGTGTTGGGGTAATGCTTGCGCAGGTTGTTCCTCTAGATTCTCGCTCACGCCTTGCCTCCTCTTCTCGCTCTCTTTTGCGTATAAGTTAGCCACCACATATGCTAGTCGCTTGCTGCAGCTCCACATACTTGCCTTATCCTTCCTATAAGCTTAAATAGTTTTGATCGCGAGGGTGCGAGATTGCTGAGTCCCTTTGGCTCACAGATACTATAATTCCAGATGCAGGTCCAGGTGATTCCGCTCCAGGTGATGAGTACGAGCTCAAGTGGGAGTTCGACGAGGACTCTCAGCGTTATTATGTTTCCTTTCCCGACGATCAGTAGTGGTGCCTAGTTGGGGTTTTCGATTCAGGGCCTTGTCGCATGTTGGGGGTCTTTTCTATTTTGGCGCCGTAGTCGGGCCATGAGTGTTTTGTTGAATGGATGTTATTTATGTACTTTGATGTGACGTGGCGAGTGTAATCCAACTATGTATCTCCCCTTTATTATGTATTACATGGGATGTTTGTGATGATTTCCTAACTTGCGACATTGCTTTCAATGCGGTTATGTCTCTAAGTCGTGCCTCGACACGTGGGAGCTATAGCCGCATCGAGGGCGTTACAAGTATCCCAAAAGAAGACACAATATGCTAGCTACACATGGCAGGAACAAAGACATAGCCTGCATGGAACACTAACGGTAGCATCGGCAAAATCGCAAACAAGTTGACGATCTGCCCAGATTAACAACGAAGCAAAAGTTGAGCTCGATTGAGTCAACCTAGAGCACTCCACATATGCAAACAAAGACATGGATGGATAGAGCATAACGTAAATATAAAAACTCCCTTACTGACCATCCTCAAAAGAGGCACGGATCACTAGGAAACAAGCTGGACATATGGCATCATGAACTAAAATATCCCAGACTTAGTGAAAATCACTAAGTCCCTGAAATCAGCAATCTCAGGTACCTCTCTTCGCAAGCTTGCACAAGACAACACACACATCCTAAAAATGCATGGGTGGCACCTCTGGAAAGAAGACAAAATTCTTGACAATTCATCCCAAAGGGGCACAGGCATATCATGCACGGATTAAACATGGCAAAAATGACAAAAGTGCATGATGAACTAACGGATCTGCAATTTAACTCACGAAGCCCCCTTCTAACAGCATTTTGGGCATCAAGATGACCTCGAATGCAAATGATGCAATGGAATAAAATGATGTACATGTTGAGACGAAGATTTTGATATATCATATGCCCAAAACGGAGTTACGGTTGCGGAGATACGAGCAGTCAAAGTATGCATAAAAAAATATGGAGATTAGGGTTTCGGGGAGAGGTTAACCGGATCTAGATCCGGATCTCGCGGCACTGTAGCAGCCCGAGCTCGGGCTCGCCGGAAACGGCGCGCGGCGGCCGGAGATGGAAGGAGAGGGCCGGGGCTGGCCGGTCTTGGCGGCGAGGAGGGGCGGCACGGCCGGGGACGGGCGGCGGCGACCCGGCGACGAGGCGGCGGGGCGCGGCGGAGGCGCGAGGCGGCGATGGCGCGGCGCCGGCGACGCGGTTCGGCGCGGCGGCGGTGGAGCGGATCCGGCCACCGGAGCCGGACGGGATGGCGGAGCCGGCGTCGGGTGGAGGAGGCGCGGGGAGGGCGGCGACCCGGGCCCGGGAGGGCCCCGCGTGGGCCGGGCGGGCCTCGGCGGCGGCGGGGAAGTGGTCCGGGCGGCGACCACTAGGAGGCCGACATGTGGCGGCGGACGGGGAGGCCGGACATGTCCGTCGGTGGCGGGGGGGTTTGAACTGTTTTTTTTAGGAGGAGGAGGACGGGGAGGAAGACGAGATCTGAAATGGGGGGGTGTATATATAGGCATAGAGGGAGCTAGGAGAGTCCAAATGAGGTGCGGTTTTCGCCCACGCGATCGTGATCGAACGCTCTAGGACATGGAGCAAAGTTTGGTGGGTTTTGGGCCAAATCTGGGGGGTGTTGGGCTGCAACACACACGAGGCCTTTTCGGTCCCTCGGTTAACCATTGGAGTATCAAACGAAGTCCAAATGATACGAAACTTGACAGGCGGTCTACCGGTAGTAAACCAAGGCCGCATGGCAAGTCTCGGTCCAATCCGGAAATGTTTAATCCCCACACACGAAAGAACGCTAGAAAAGGCCACCGGAGGAGAACGAAGCGCCAGAATGCAAAACGGACAACGGGGAAAATGCTCGAATGCATGAGATGAACATGTATGCAAATGCAATGCACGTGATGACAAGATAAGAGATGCACGGAAAAGAAAACAACACATGGAGACAAGGACCCGAACCCGAGAAATAAATATAACTTAACGCCAGAAACGGCAAGAGTTGGAGTACAAATATGGAAAGTATATCTGGGGCGTTACAACATTTTTCTGGCGTTGTTGCCGTGGACCATAGCTATATTTGATGAGTCACTTGGGATTATTATCAATTTATCACTATGAAGAATCTGAAGGATGCAAAGACTAAGATTTTTCCCTCAAAGACGAGGGGAGGTAAGGAACTGCCATCCAGTTCTGCTTTAGATTCACCTTCTGTTATAAGTAAACTTGCAACACCACCACATGCTATTAATTCTGATATGTAGCAAGTTATCGGTAATCCTACTTCTCCTATGGATAATGCTTATGATGATGCTACTACTTTGCTTGATAATGATGATGTGCAAATTGGTGAATTTCTTGATAAACAAATTGCTAGAGTAATACAACATGATGTTGTTCAATCTGATGATGAGCTTGAAACTGAATCTCCTAAAACACCTGCTAGAACTAGCCTTCCTAGATATGAATTGCCTAAGGTACCGGAAGGTTATGTTATGAATGAGGAGACAACTACAGATATTCCTGCTTGTAAGGATAGAGATGATCTAGAAAAATTACTATGCAGGAATAAAGAAAATCCTCTGAATGCTAGAATAAAATATGATCCTAAGTTTGCTACTTCACCAATCTTTAATAATGATAAGGATTATGAATTCTCTGTTGACACAGAGTTAATTACTTTGGTTGAATCTCATCCTTTCCATGGTTATGAAACTGAAACCGTTGTGGCACATCTGACTAAGTTGAATGACATAGCCACCCTTTTTACTCATGATGAGAGAACTCACTATTACTTTATTCTCAAATTATTTCCTTTTATCACTAAAGGGTGATGCTAAATCTTGGTACAATGCTCTTGCTCCTGGTTGTGTGTGTAGTCCCCAGGATATGATTTATTACTTCTCTGAAAAATATTTCCCTGCTCATAAGAAACAAGTTGCCTTGCAGGAAATATTTAACTTTGTGCAAATTAAAGAAGAGAGCCTACCACAAGCTTGGGGGAGGCTTTGCCAATTACTTAATGCTTTGCCTGATCATCCTCTTAAGAAAAATGAAATACTTGATATCTTGTATAATTGACTAACCAATGCCTCTAGGGATTTGCTAGATAGTTGTGCTGGTTGTGTTTTTCAGGGAATGAACTATTGGACAAGCTGAAGAATTATTGAAAAATATATTAAAAATTATGATGATTGGACTCTTCCTGAATCACCGGCTAAACCCACTCCGAAGAAGAGGGGTATATTATATCTCAGTCCTGAAGATATGCAAGAGGGAAAGAAATCTATGAAGGAAAAGGGTATTAAAGCTGTGGATGTTAAAATTTTAGCTCCTATTGAAGAAATACATGGGCTTAATACACCACCACTGCCTAAGGTGGTAGAGGTAAATTCTTTAATGAAGTTCAGTGATAATGACAACCCTCACAATATGCACCCTAGCCAATGCCTTTATGAGTTTAAAAATTACATTAGAAAACAAGATCACTTCAATGCAAATGTTATGAAACAATTAAATATAATTCTGAAATGATTGCTCGCTTGAGTGAATTGTTATTTAGAATTTCAAATGATGTTAGAGGTGTTGGAAAACATGCTTCTATGGTTCAAACTCAGTTAGAGCAAGTTGCTAAATCTCAAAGAGAATTGCTTGATGAAATGAATAATAATATACATGACTTTGCTATTAGAGTTGCAACTAGAGGACGTAAAATGACTCAGGAACCACTTTATCCTGAGAGACACCAAAAAGAATTGAACAGGATTCACAAAGGAACAACACCACTACACCTAGTTCTTCTAAAAAGAGAAGGAAAAAGAAAAGTGATAGGACTTTGCATGCTCCTAGTGATGAGGACATCAATACCATTGTTACACCCACATCCCCTGCTGCTATACATACTGGACCAATTACTAGAGCTCGCACACGCCAATTGAATTATCAGGTACTTTCGTTTCTTGGTAAACGATTCTAATGTTCATGAGAATATGATGCTGCCTAAATTGGATACATTTGTCTTGCTTACAAATGAAGGGCCTAGCTTGGACAAGAAAGATGAACCTTGGAACAAGTTCAAGCGTGGAGATGATGGCATGCGCAAGGGGATCCAGAACAGAGTTACAAGTGATGATTTCAGGACTTTGAAGCCACCATAAGGAGTGCATGAAGCCTTGGACGAAATATACAAGATGCCACTTCATAAATTTTGTCCAGAGGCTATTTTAGGTGCTGCGTCACCTTATTATTGGGCCAGGCCCATGTATTTTCGAAATACTTAAGTATAGGCTGTTTTTAGAGTCCGTATGTGTGGGGAAACAAGAGTTAGGGTTGGTTTCGGACCCCTCCTCCAAGGGCCACGAAATTCCCCCCTCTTCCTCCATATATACAGCCCTTAGGGCATCGTTTAGACTTTGGGTTTTGTTTAGATTAAAAGTTCACCATAGCTGCAACTTCGCGTACTTCGTTTGTGTCCAATGACCAGACCAAGACGTCACAGAACCCCACCTTGATCGATAAAAGCTTTCATCTTATATTCGCAATATCCAGATTGCAATCTCAGTTTCTTGCTTGTTCTTCGTTTGCTCGCAGGAAACAGACCCTCGTGGTCAGGTTGATCGTGCTTCGGCGTGGTCAATAACCCCTCGGAGTTGGTTTAGCGATTGCTAAGGCGCGACGTCCTCGCACGTTCATAGTCGGATCATCAAAGTCGACTTCCTCTAAAACAATAGCCACTATCTCATCGAAAGACGGGACATCTTTGCCTCTATCACCTAGTGAACCTGAAAATAGAAAAACCTCCTTACAATGATAATGAAGTTTCTATCTCTGATGCTGAAACTCAGTATGGTAATGAACATTCACCTAGTTATAATGAAAAAGATAATGCTGATGTTCATGAAGACTCTCAACCTTATAATAATAAAGAACTAGACAATGATGTTGAGATAGAACCGCCTGTTGATCTTGATAACCCAAAACCTAAGAATAAATGGTATGATAAAAGAGACTTTGTGGCTAGAAAACACAGTAAAGAAAGAGAACCATGGGTTCAAAAACCTATGTCTTTTCCACCTAAGTCAAGTGAAAAGAACGATGATGAAGAATTTTAATGCTTTGCTGAAATGCCGAGGCCAGTCTTTTTGCGTACTCGCTTGACTGATATCTTGAAAATGCCTCCTTATGCAAAGTATATGGAAGACATCATCACTAATAAAAGAAAAATACCGGAAGATGAAATCTCCACTATGCTTGCTAATTATAATTTTAAAGATGGAGTACCTAAGAAACTTAGAGATCCAGGTATACCAACTATACCTTGCTCCATCAAAAAGAATTATGTGAAAACTGCTTTATGTGATTTAGGACCTGGTGTTAGTGTTATGACTTTCTTTATATAAAAGACTTGATTTGAAAAAACGCACACCTACTGAAATATCTTTGCAAATGGATGATAAATCAACTGCCATACCTATCGGTACTTGTGAGGATGTGCCCGTTGTTGTTGCTAATGTTACTATTTTGACTGACTTTGGTATACTTGAGATGCCCGAGGATGACAACATGTCGATTATCCTTGGTAGACACTTCTTGAATACTGCTGGGGCTATTGTTGATTGCAATAAAAGCAAGATCACTTTTCATATCAATGGTAATGAGCATACGGTGCACTTTCCGAAGAAACAATTCCAAGTGAATGGTATTAATGTTATTGAAAAATCTCCGACAATCACTATTGGAAGTTTTCAAATACCTCTACCTACTGTCAAAAAGAAATATGAAATGCTTATTGTTGGGGACATTCATATCCCCGTTGAGGTAACTTAGTGATTTACGAAAGTTCTTCGGTTTCATGCTAATCAAAAGTGGTTGTTAATAAGACTTGATCAACCTTATTAATGGATCATTTTTTAGAGGTCTGAAGTTGATGAATTTAGTAAGCACTACGTTCTGTCCCTACTTTTTGTTTTCTGTTTTTATTAGTTAAATAAAATAAAATGCCATATTTTGTCTATTTTCTGAATTTCCCGTGCAATAAAAAATGACCCAAAAATAAAAGTTCTCATAATGCTCTAAAAATTTAATACAATTTTTTCTGAATATTTTCCAAATTTCTGGTGCCAATAATATTAGAGGGAGGTGCACCAGGTGGGCACAACCCACCTGGGCGCGCTAGGACCCCCAGGCGCGCGCTGGTGGGTTGTGGTCCCCACGTGGGCCCTCACACTTATCTCTTTACACCACATCATCACCTACCTACAGAAAAAATTCCCCATAGCTCTCTCTCTCTCTCTCATGTTCTTGCTCTCAAACCCGTGGATTTTGATCTCTTTGCTCGAAGCTCCATTTCAGAAACTGTTTTAGGGGATTGTTGCTTGGTATGTGACTCCACTGTCAGATCACGGGTTCCGACAGACCCTCAAGGTTCGAACACTGGGGTGCGTGTGAAGGTTTTCTCCCTATCGATCCACGGCCTAGCACTCTAAGATCTCGCGGACGAACTCGACGAACTCACAACACAGAAAGACACAAAATTTATATTGGTTCAGACCACCATTGTGGTGTAATACCCTACTCCAGTGTGGTGGTGGTGGTTTGCCTCTTGGGCTGATGATGAACAGTACAAGGGGAAGAATAGCCTCGTGAGGTCGAGGTGTTCTTGTGTTTGGTTAACTTGTGTGGGTGAGATGATCTTGGATCCGTTCTCGACTTGTGATCAGGTCGATCCTCCCCCTCTACTATGGTGGCTAGTTCTACTTATATAGGCCCTGGTCCTCTCCCGAAATATTGAGCACGAAGGGAGCCAACAACGGCCAATTTGAAGGGGGACAGCTAGTACAACTTATCCTAACAAAAGTGGTCTTCGCCTGCCAAAGGCTCTCGTGATGACGCCGTCCTGGGCTCCATGGTGACCTCCGTCTTGCCCTCCTTCTGGTCTTGGTCTCGTTGCACCAATATGGAAACCTTTGCTTGATGCCTCGGGACTCTGCGTCTGCGCTTGCCCCCTTAGTACTAAATAGGAAACAAGGACACTGCACGCGCTGGTGCCCGCCTGGCACCCGCCTGGCCTCGATCGTCATGGCTCACGTCACAAGGACCTCGTGAGGTTTGCCTTGCCTTGATCTCTCCGCTCCTCGTGAGCCTGCCTGGGGAGGCCACTCCTGAGGAGGTCTTGCGTTGTCCGCCTCGCGAGGCTTGGCCCCTCGCGAGGGTCTTGAATCCCTTGTCGACGAAGATGGGTCGTACAGGCCTGCCAGCCCAGCCACACCGTGGGTCGCAGGCAGGCAAGTCTGGGGACCCCCGTTCCCAGAATGCTGACAGTAGCCTCTGGGCCCAAGGCGCGCTCGGGCTTGGCTTCAAGGCAAAGCCAAAGGGTCAAGCGCAGAGCGCCGCAGGCCCCAAAATCCCGCGGCCTCGGTTGGCGCGTGGTTGTTGATTGGACGTGGGTGTCTCCGCTTCCCCATGCTGCCTCGACAACTGCCCAACTTGACAAGTCCCTGCGACATGCAAGGAAAACCATCATTACCTGTTATCATGGGGGCGCTGGTTGGCCTCCTCCTTCTATAAATGAGGAAGGGGGCGGAACCCCCGTCCCCCACTTCTTCCCATTCCGCCTGCTTCTTCTTTCTCTACTCCACCACCAACTCCAATGGCGTCGTCGAAGAAGTTCTCCACCGCGGAGAAAGGAAAGGACCCTCACGAGGGGCCTGGCTCCCTGGCGCCCAAGCGGGGACGCGGCCATCCCCGCAAGCACACCACGACTCCCGTCGTGCCCCCTGCTCCCGGGGTGGCGCCGCTGCGCGTGGTGGAGGTCACTTCGGTCACGGCAGCCCCGTTGACGAGGTGAGACGCGTCATGGTTGCGCGGCCTCCCCGGCCATGCTTCCACTTGGCGGAGGTGCTGCCGGATTTCGTTGTCTGGTCGGAGGATCCAGCCGGCAACTGGCTTCAACTTCCATGCTTCTTCATCAATGAGCTGCCGGCCTCTGGTCCTGGTGGGCTCTGGCTGCAGGCAGACGGCTGCTGCAGCAGGGCTTCCTGGGTCGCGGTTGAAGTCTCTGTCTTAGGCAACATAGCTCTGGCCCGTGTTTGGTAGACGTTACCTCGCACGCGCGGCCTGGGCAGGCGATGCACCCTCCACTTCAAGTATGACGGTGATGCGACCCTCTACGTGAGGGTGTTTGGGGAAGATGGTCGCCGCGCCGGGTGCTGCCCCGAGACGAAGATGGCGACGAGGTGCTCGGTCTCGATGATGGCCGCGACGAGCGTGAGCCCGCCGGCCGCGCCTCGTCCAGCTACGGTGGCTCTTGTTTTGGCGAAAGCTCCAGCAGTGGCGGCTAAGACCAGCCGCCCCGCTGCCACGCCCACTTCGAAGGTGGTAGTGGGTTGTCTCGTCGCCGCGCCTCCGTGAAGCTCGAGGAGGGATTTGGTTAAGCTCGGGACGTCGCTGGAGGCCTGCCTCCGTGGTTCACTACAACACCGCTTTTGTATTGTTCCTCTTTTCTTTCCTCATCAAAATGAAACCAGTATGGCCCCGGAGGGGCGTGTGTCGAACTGTGATTCCTCAATCATTACGCTATGCTTGTTATTTCTGTGTTATGTCGTTATTTCGTGCGGAGATATCTTAGCCTGGCGCGTTCGGGGCAGCTTCTTCTTCACGAGGCACTTGTCTCCTCGTGCCCGTCTTGGCTTGGTGGTTGCTCAGGAACTGCAAAAAATCTTTTAGGAGGCTCGCTAGGAGATTTATCGTTCACCCGAGCCTTGACCCAGCGCTTCATATCGCGGTACCCGAGGGGCACATATTAGGAGAGATGTGCCGGTTGTGGGCTCGAAAAAGGGTGCCTTGCGAGAAAGCAGACCGAAGGCAGAGAGAAGGACCAACACAGGAGGAAGAAACCCTCGCGAGGGCACCTGCCTAGCCCCCTCGTGAGGTATGCGAGAGAGAGAACACAAGCGAACTGGATCCGGAAAAGGCGGCAAAAGGTGACGAAACCAAACCAGCAAGGGACACCAGAAGCAAACTTTGATTAAGAGAAGGCGAGCCAACTACGAAAAGCAAATGAAAAGCCGCGTCCGGCACCTAGTCTAGTCTTCGACGTCTTCTCACCAGCGCGGAGCTAAGTGCTGCTACTAGGCATGGGAGGGAGCCCCTGAGGCCCGAGGGCAACTCTCTGGAGACTCCAGGGCGTGTACAACCCCACTCATTATTACGTGAGAGTGTCATGGGCGGTGATTCTTCATAGGCACCGGGCCTTCTTCACAGGCAGTGGGCCCTTCTTCACAGGCACTGGGCCTTGCTTCACAGGCATTAGGCCTTGCTTCATGGGTAGAACTTCCGGAGGTGCTGGATGTTCCAGGAGTTTTGGATGGGCACCCCGTCCTACATCTCCAGGCGCGCGGCGCCAGGCTTGGAGATATGGACGACCCTGAACGGGCCCTCCCACATGGGTGAGAGCTTGTGCAACCCTTCCCTGGAGAGGACCCGCCTCAGGACGAGGTCACCTGCCTCAAGTGTCCTGGAGCGGATGTTGTGGCAGTGGTAACGCCGCTGCGCCTGCTGGTACCTTGCCGCCCATAGTGCAGCTTCGCGGCGTCGTTCCTCCCCCAGTACGAGGTCCATCCCCCGCGTGGCGTCCTGCTGTGTTTCATCAAACGCCAGGACCCGTTTTGAGCGATGCTTGACCTCGTGAGGGAGGACCGCTTCGGCTCCGTAGACAAGGAAGAATGGGGTCTCGCCCGTCGGCTTAGTGGCGGTGGTGCGGATGGACCACAGCACGGACTGGAGCTCGTCGTGCTAGCCCTTGTTGTAGGCTTCGAGCTTCTTATTGAAGGTCCTGGTCTTGAGGCCTCTTAGGACTTCCGCGTTGGCGCGTTCAGCCTGGCCATTGCTCCTGGGGTGCGCCACTGAAGCATAGCAGATCTGCGTTCCAAGGTTAGCACAGTATGTTTTGAAGAGGTTACTGGTGAACTGCGAGCCATTGTCGGTGCTGATGCGGTTGTGGACCCCAAAATGGCTCACGAGGCCCTTGATGAACATAACCACGGAACCAGCTGGGATGGTGTGGACGGCTTCCACCTCCGCCCACTTGGTGAACTTGTCGATGGCGACGTAGAGGTAGCGGTAGCCCCCTGGTGCTCGGGGGAAAGGGCCCAGGATATCCAGCCCCCAGACCACGAACGGCCATGTGAGAGGTATAGTCTGGAGGCCCTGAGCTGGCTGATGGATCTGCTTGGCGTGGAACTGGCAAGCTTCGCAGGACTTCACCAGCTCAGCTGCATCGTTGAGCGCTGTAGGCCAGTAGAATCCACTACGGAACACCTTGCCGATGAGAGCCCATGACGACGAGTGGTGTCCGCAGTCCCCGCCGTGTATGTCGACATCAACTCGTTCCCCTGGTCCCTGGAAGTGCAACACAACAAAACATCATTTGGTTGCTTCTTGTACAACTCACCGTCCTAGATGCAGTATGTCGTGGCTTGCCGGGCCACACGCTCTGCGTCCTCTTCCTTCTTCGGTAGCACCCCTTGCATCAGATATCCCTTGAACACCGTGTTCCAACATCCCTCTTGAGGCTCGAGCGCGAAGAGCAAGCGAGCCCCTGAGGTTGGACCACAAGCTGGGGCTCCCGTGGCAGGCGGTTGTGGGAGCTGATGGCTTGAAGAGCCGCTCCTCGAAGACGCCAGGCTCTTGGGGTTGCCGCTTGGATGCCCTCCTGGCGATGTTGTCGGCTTCCTTGTTGGTGCCACGGGGCACATGCTACACCTCCATGCCTAGGAACTATTTTTCCATCTTACGTACTTCCGCGAGGTACGCCTCCATGTGGTCTTCCTTTGGCTCGTACTATTGGAGAAGTTGACGAGGAGTTGTGAGTCGCCCCTAACGGTGAGGCGCTTCACCCCTAGAGTTGCCGCGACCTTCGTATTCTGCGATATTGTTGGAGACCTTCTCGCCCTGCTGAAAGCAGAGCTGCACAACGTAGTAGAGCTTGTCTCGCGTGGGTGAGATGAGTACTACTCCAGCCCCCGCACCCTGGTGCGCGAAGGCACCATCGAAATACATGACCCATCCGTCTAGCGCCTCACTTCCTAGCGAGGTGGACCGGTCCTCGCCTGCCTCTAGCACCGGGGCATCCGTCCATTCTGCCACGAAGTCAGCTAGTGCAGCTCCCTTGATGACCCTGGTGGTGCTGAACTCCAACCGGAATGCCTGCAGCTCGACGTTCCACTCGGCGACCCTTCCTGCAGAGTTGGGGCTCCTCCGCACCCTTTCCAACGGGTAGGCCGAGACGACTTTGATGGTGTGGCCCTGGAAATAGTGCCGCAACTTGCATGAGGCCACCAGGAGCACGAGCCGGAGCTTATGAGGCATGGGATAGCGTGCCCTCGCGTCCCGCAACATCGTGCTGACGAAGTACACTGGGTGCTCGATGAGGACCGGCATGTTGGTGAGGCTCGCGTCTTGTGCAAGCTGGGGTGCCTCCTGAGGTGGTGGAACCCCTGGCACCTGGCCGCTTGCGGGAATCTCTATAGTGTCATGCTGCCGAGCTTGGTCTTCTGTTGCTGCCGCTATGGCTTTTGCTGCGCCTTCCTGATCTTGCGTCATCCTGGCTGGCGACGTAGCTTGGCGCAGCGCACTCTTGGCCTGGTGCTATTCCCGAACCGCCACTAGCACAGCGCTGGCGGAGTATGGGGTGGCGGCAAGGTAAAGTACTAGAGGCTCGAGAGGCCGTGGCGCCACCAACACCGGTGGGCTGGTCAGGTATCTCTTGAGGTCTTGGAAGGCTCCGTTGGCTTCCGTAGTCCACTCGAACGGGCCCTTCTTCTTCATCAGCTTGAAAAAGGGTAAGGCGCGCTCTCCCAGCTTGGAGATGAAGCGCCCTAATGCAGTCACCCGACCAGCCAGCTTTTGCATTTCCTTGAGGGTCTGCGGCGGGCTCATGCCCTCAATGGCCTTGATCTTCTCCGGGTTCGCCTCGATCCCTCCGTGTGACATGAGGAATCCCAGCAGCTTGCCGGAAGGGACACCAAACACACACTTTTCTGGGTTAAGCCGCAAGTTCACCTGGCGCAGGCTTTCGAAGGTCTCCTCCAGGTATTGGATCAAGGTTCTCGCCTCCTGAGACTTCACCACAATGTCGTCGACGTAGGCCTCCGTGTTCCTCCCGAGCTGCCGCCCTAAAGCGATGTGCATCAGCCGCTGAAAAGTCGCACCCGCGTTGCGCAGTCCGAAGGGCATACAGGTGTAGCAGTACACCCACACGGGGTCAGGAAGGCTGTCTTCTCTACATCTTTCACCGCCATCTTGATTTGGTGATACCCTGAGAACGCATCCAGGAAGCATCGTAGGTCGCACTCAGCGGTGGAGTCGACGATCTGGTCGATGCGCGGGAGAGGGAACGGATCTTGAGGGCATGCCTTGTTGAGGTTGGTGAAGTCGACACACATTCGCTCCTTCCTGCCTTTCTTCGGCACCACGATTGGGTTCGCCAGCCATTCGGGGTACCTAACCTCACGAACGGCACCCGCCGCCACCAACTTGTGGGTCTCTTAGACGATGAAGGCCTGCTTCTCCGTGGACTGCCTCCTTGCTCACTGCATCACAGGGCGCACATTGGGGCACACCCTTAAGTGGTGTTGAATCACCTCTCTCGGGACCCCCACCAGCTGATTGGGCTCCCACACGAATATGTCCTTGTTCGCGCACAAGAACTTCACCAATGCTTCCTCCTGGCTGGGGTTGAGGCCGGCACCTATGGTGAAGGTGGCTCCAGAGGAACCGTCCTCGTCGACCAGCACATGCTTTGTGTCTGCCTTGTCTTGGGTGAACAACTGCTTCTTCTTGGTTGGCGCGGCCTCCTTGGCCTCGGGGGCACCGGTGCCGATGGGCTGTGCCGCCGCAGCAGTCCTGAAGGCAAGTTTGAGCGCCGTCACGGCCTCCTTGGTGTCCCCTTTAATGGTGAGGACACCTTTCCTTCCTGGCATTTTCATGAGATCGTAGGCTGGATGAGTCGCCGCCATGAACTGGGCCAGAGCCGGGTACTCGAGGATGGCATTGTACGGGAGGCCGATGTGGGCGATGTCGAAGTCGACCAGCTCGGTGCGGTAGTTGTCGCGCGTGCCAAAGGTGACGGGAAGGTGGATCTGCCCTAGGGAGCGGGCGACGCCACCACCAACTCCTGAGAAAGGCTTGCTTAGGCTGAGTTGCTCGAGCGGCACATGAAGAAGGCTGAAGGCCTCCATGGAGAGCAAGTTAAGGCCAGCGCCGCCATCGATGAGGGTCTTGGTGATGGCCACGTTGCAGAAGGTGGGCGTGCAGAGCATCGGAAGCATGCCCGAGCCGGTGGCGGTGATGGGGTGGTCTTCTGAGTTGAAGGTGGGGTCAGCCTCAGGTGCGGCCCAACCCGGCGGAGCCCCCGAGCGCGTGGAAGCGGCGCTGATCTGGCGGAGGAATGGCTTGATGTGGCGCTCTAAAGGCGGCGCCTATGAGCCGCCTAGCAGGGTCGCGACTGCGTGGTGCGCCGGTGCTGCGTAGCGCGCAGTGAGGAGGTCGTGGAGCGCCTCCCAAGACGCCACCATGGATCCGGGAAGGTCTAGCAGCCAGGCGCGCGGCTCGCCGCCGTGGGCCATGGGAAGCCAGTTGGCCATGACCTTGTCATCACCCTCGGCTTCGAGGACGGCCTCCTTATACGCCAGCAGGAAAGCTGACGGGTCCGCCGTGCCGTCGTAGCGCGGCGGCATCTTTGGCTTGAACTTGGGTGGCCACTACACCCGCCGCAGGGCGGGGGCCAGGGCTTAGAGCCCCCTAGCCCCATCGTTAACGCCGGCCGTCGGAGTTGAAGGCAGGGCGCCTGCCATGTGGGCGAAGTGCGGTATCAACGGAGCG
This sequence comes from Triticum urartu, assembly GCF_056163025.1. Taxonomy (NCBI): domain Eukaryota; kingdom Viridiplantae; phylum Streptophyta; class Magnoliopsida; order Poales; family Poaceae; genus Triticum; species Triticum urartu. Next base: position 309,072,017 of record NC_141874.1, read on the forward strand.
CAGATCGATGGAAGAGAAGCTACGGCACACCCCTACCTGGCATGCCAAATGTCGGATCATGGGTTCCGACAGACCCTCAAGGTTCGAATACTGGGGTGCGCGCGAAGGTTTTCTCCCTATCGATCCACGCCCTAGCTCTCTAAGATCTTGCGGACGAACTCGACGAACTCACAACACAGAAAGACACAAGATTTATACTGGTCCGGGCACCGTTGTGGTGTAATACCCTACTCAAGTGTGATGGTGGTGGATTTCCTCTTGGGCTGATGATGAACACTACAAGGGGAAGAACAACCTCGTGAGGTCGAGTTGTTCTTGTGTTTGGTTAACTTGTGTGGGTGAGATGATCTTGGATCCGTTCTCGACTTGTGAGCAGGTCGATACTCCTCCTCTACTGTGGTGGCTAGTTCTACTTATATTTGCCATTGTCCTCTCCCCAAATATTGAGCGGGAAGGGAGTCAACAACGGCCAATTTGAAGGGGGACAACTAGTACAACTTATCCTGACAAAAGTGGTCTTTGCCTGCCAAAGGCTCTGGGGATGACGCTGTCCTGGGATCCATGGTGACCTCTGTCTTGCCATCCTTCTGGTCTTGGTCTCATTGCACCAAAATGGAAACCTTTGCTTGATGCATCGGTACTCCGTGTCTGCACTTGCCCCCTTAGCACTAAATAGGAAACAAGGACACTGCGCGCTGGCGCCCGCCTGGCCTCGATCGTCATGGCTCACCTCACGAGGACCTCGTGAGGTTTGCCTTACCTTGATCTCTCCACCCCTCATGAGGCTGCCTAGCGAGGCCGCTCCTGAGGAGGTCTTGCATCGTCCACCTCGCGAGGCTTGGCCCCTCGCGAGGGTCTTGAATCCCTTGTCGACGAAGATGGGCCGTACAGGCCTGCCAGCCCAGCCACGCCGTGGGCCGCAGGCAGGCAAGTCTGGGGAGCCCCATTCCCAGAACGCCGACATCCACCGTTTTTCCAATTAGTTTTTGCTTTAGTGGTTTATATTTTGAATAGTTAGCTACTCTTGGTGCTGTGATAACCCACAAGTAAAGGGGATTGCAAATAGTTTTCGAGGGTAGAGTATTCAACCCAAATTTATTGGTTCGACACAAGGGGAGCCAAAGAATATTCTCAAGTATTAGCAGTTGAGTTGTCAATTCAACCACACCTGAAAGACTTAATATCTGCAGCAATATTTAGTAGCAAAGTAGTATGGAAGTAACGGTAATAGTGGCAAAAGTAACAGTAGTAGTTTTTGTAGCAATCGTAACAGTGGTAACGAAAAAGTAACTAAGCAAAGATCAATATGTGAAAAGCTCATAGGCAATGGATCAATGATGGATAATTATGTCGGATGCGATTCCTCATGCAATAGTTATAACATAGGGTGACACTGAACTAGCTCCAATTCATCAATGTAATGTAGGCATGTATTCCGAATATAGTCATACGTGCTTATGGAAAAGAACTTGCATGACATCTTTTGTCCTACCCTCCCGTGGCAGCGGGGTCCTATTGGAAACTAAGGGATATTAAGGCCTCCTTTTAATAGAGTACCGGACCAAAGCATTAACACTTAGTGAATACATGAACTCCTCAAACTACGGTCATCACTGGGAGTGGTCCCGATTATTGTCACTTTGGGGTTGCCGGATCATAACACATAGTAGGTGACTATTGACTTGCAAGATAGGATCAAGAACTCACATATATTCATGAAAACATAATAGGTTCAGATCTGAAATCATGGCACTCGGGCCCTAGTGACAAGAATTAAGCATAGCAAAGTCATAGGAACATCAATCTTAGAACATAATGGATACTAGGGATCAAACCCTAACAAAACTAACATGATTACATGGTAAATCTCATCCAACTAATCACCGTCCAGCAAACCTACGATGAGAGTACTCACACACGGCGGTGAGCATCTTGAAATTAGTGATGGAGGATGGTTGATGATGACGATGGCGACGGATTACCCTCTCCAGAGCCCCGAACGGACTCCATATCAGCTCTCCTAAGGAAGATTAGGGCTTGGCGGCGGCTCCGTATCATAAAACGCGATGAATCCTTCTCCCCAATTTTTTCTCCCCGAAAGTGAATATATGGAGTTGGGGTTGAGGTCGGTGGAGTCCCAAGGGGCCCACGAGGCAGGGGCGCGCCCTGCACCCTCGTGGACAGGGTGTGGGCCCCCTGATGCTGATTCTTTCGCCAATATTTTTCATTAATTCCAAAACTTGTCTCCGTGGATTTTTAGGTCATTCCAAGAACTTTTATTTCTGGACAAAAATAACACCACGACAGTTCTGCTGAAAACAGCGTCAGTCCGGGTTAGGTCCATTCAAATCATGCAAGTTAGAGTCCAAAACAAGCGCAAACGTGTTTGGAAAGGTAGATACGTTGGAGACGTATCAACTCCCCCAAGCTTAAGCATTTGCTTGTCCTCAAGCAATTCAGTTGACAAACTGAAAGTGATAAAGAAAATTTTTACAAACTCTGTTTGATCTTGTTCTTGCAAATATGTAAAGCCAACATTCAAGTTTTAAGCAAAGATTATGAACTAACCATATTTAAAATAACATTTGGGTCTCATGTTTACTCATATCAATGGCATAATCAACTAACGAGCAATAATAATAAATCTCGGATGACAACTCTTTCTCAAAACAATCATAACATGATATAACAAGATGGTATCTCGCTAGCCCTTTCTGAGACCGCAAAACATAAATGCAGATCACCCCTAAAGATCAAGGACTGACTAGACATTGTAATTCATTGTAAAAGAGATCCAGTCACAGTCATACTCAATGTAAATTAATAGCAATGCATGCGAATGACGGTGGTGCTCTCCAACTAGTGCTTTTTAATAAGAGGATGATGACTCAACATAAAAGTAAATAGATAGGCCCTTCGCAGAGGGAAGCAGGGATTTGCAGAGGTGCCAGAGCTCGAGTTTTGAAACAGAGATAAATAATATTTTGAGTGGCATACTTTCATTGTCAACATAACAACCAAGAGATCTCTATATCTTCCATGCTACACACATTATAGGCGGTTCCCAAATAGAATGGTAAAGTTTATACTCCCCCACCACCAACAAACATCAATCCATGGCTTTTTTGAAATAACGGGTGCCGTCCAACTAACAACAATCCTAGGGGAGTTTTGTTGAAATTATTTTTATTTGATTTGAGCATGGGACTGGGCATGCCGATTACCAGCCATTTTCTCGTAAATGATCAGCGGAGTCCACTCATCGTGAGAACAACCCACCTAGCTTGGAAGATATAGATAGCCCTAGTTGATACATGAGCTATTCGAGCATACAAAACAGAATTTCATTTGAAGGTTTAGAGTTTGGCACATACAAATTTACTTGGAACGACAGGTAAATACCTCATATAGGAAGGTATGGTAGGCTCATATGGAATAACTTTGGCCTTTATGGAAGTGGATTCACAAGCAGTGTTCCCTCTTAGTACAAGTGAAGGCTCGCCTTGGGACTCCTCGCTTACACTTGCCTCATTAGCACCAACGAGAAAACGAGGACACTACGCGCACTGGCGCCCGCCTGGCCTTGGTCGTCATGGCTTGCGTCACAGGGATCTCACGGGGTGTCCCTTGCCTTGATCTCTCTGCCCCTCGCGAGCCAGCCTGTTGAGGCCACCCCGAGGAGGTCTTGCGTTGTCCGCCTCACGAGGCTTGGCCCCTCACGAAGGTCTTCAGTGTTTGCTGGTGAAGATTGGTCGTACGGGGCCGCTGACGGAGCCACGCTGCGGGCCGCAGGCAAGCAAGTCTGGGGACCCGCGTTCCCAGGACGCCGACACATACCATGGAGTATTACGAGAAGCATTTATGTCATTAAATTTCTCATTAGGAAAGCTATCATCAATAGGCAATGGGTCATCGAGAACATATTCTAACCTAGATAGGTTGTCTGCAACAGGGTTCTCAGCTCCCTTTCTATCAATAATATGCAAAGCAAATTCTTGTAGCAAGAGGACCCATCTAATAAGTCTTGGTTTAGCATCTTTCTTTTCCATAAGATATTTAATAGCAGCATGATCGGTGTGAACAATTACTTTGGAATCAACAATATAAGGTCTGAACTTATCACATGGAAATACAACTGCTAAAAATTCTTTTTCAATGGTAGCATAATTTCTCTGGGCACTGTCTAGAGTTTTACTAGCATACTGAATAACATTTAATTTCTTATCAACTCTTTGTCCTAGAATAGCACCAAAATCATAATCACTAGCATCACACATAATTTCAAAAGGTAAATTCCAATCAGGTGGATGAACAATATGAGCAAAAATCAAGGCTTTCGTAAGTATTTCAGATGCTTCTACGCAATCATCATAAAAAACAAAAGGAACATCTTTTTGTAAGAGATTAGTGAGAGGCCTAGAAATTTTAGAGAAGTCTTTAATAAACTTCCTATAGAAACTAGCATGACCAAGGAAACTTCTTATACCTTTGATATCTTTAGGACACGATATCTTTTCAATAGCATCTACTTTAGCTTTATCAACTTCAATACCTCTTTCGGAAAATTTACGCCCAAGACAATACCTTCATTAACCATAAAGTGGCACCTCTCCCAATTCAAAACAAGATTAGTTTCTTCACATCTCTGCAAAACTCAGTTAAGATTGCTTAAGCAATCAACAAAAGAAGTTCCGTAAATGGAGAAATCATCCATGAAAACCTCAACAATCTTTTCACGAAAGTTAAAGAATATAGCAGTCATACATATTTGAAAGGTATCAGGTGCATTGCATAAACCAAAAGGCATACGTCTATACGCAAGGGTATCGAAAGGGCAAGTAAAAGTGGTTTTATCTTGATCATCTTTTGACATAGGTATTTGAGAGAAACCAGAATCACCATCTAGAAAGCAAAAATGAGTATGTTTGGACAGTCTTTCTAGCATTTGATCAATAAAAGGTAGGGAGTAATTCTCTGTTCTATTAGCTTTATTTAATTTGCGAAAATCCATTACCATTTTATAACCTGTAACAATTCTTTGAGGAATCAATTCATTCTTATCATTAGGAACAATAGTAATACCTCCCTTCTTAGGGACACAATGATCGGGACTTACCCATTGACTATCAGCAATAGGATAAGTTATACCTGCCTCCATAAGCTTTAGTATTTCATTTCTTACCACTTCTTTCATCTTGGGATTTAACCATCGTTGATGATCAACAACTGGTTTGGAATCTTTCTCCAATTTAATTTTGCGCTGGCATAGATTGGGGCTAATGCCCTTAAGATCATCAAGAGTATATCCAATAGCGGCATGGTGCTTCTTCAGAGTTTTCAATAATTTATTTTCTTCATGCTCTGAAAGGTTAGCACTAATAATAACAGGGTATATCTTCTTTTCATCAAGATAAGCATATTTTAGAGTATCAGGTTATGGTTTAAGCTCAAACACGGTATCTCCCTTAGGTGGAGGAGGATCCAAAGGATTTCAACTGGCAAATTGTGTTTCAAAATAGGTCACTGTTTAAAGAATACTTCATCTATTTCCCTTCTTTCATTCATAAACATATCATTTTCATGGTCTAGCAAATATTGTTCTAAGGGATGAACAGGAGGCACGATAATAGAAGCAAGACCAATAATTTCATCCTTGCTAGGCAATTCTTTATCATGGGGTTGTCTATGAAATTTAGAGAAATTAAAATCATGAGACATATCCCCTAAACCAACAGTAACAATATCTTTCTCGTAGTCTATCTTAGCATTAACAGTATTCAAGAAAGGTCTACCAAATATAATGGGACAAAAATTATCTTGTGGGGAACCAAGAACAAGAAAATCTGTAGGATATTCGATCTTCCCACACAAGACTTCAACATCTCTAACAATCCCAATTGGTGATATAGTACCTCTATTAGCAAGCTTAATAGTAACATCAATATCTTCTATCTCAGTAGGTGCAATATCATTCATAATTTCTTCATATAAGGTATAAAAATAGCACTCACGCTAGCACCCACATCACATAAGCCATGGTAATAATGATCTCCTATTTTAACATAAACAACGGGCATGCCAACAACAGGTCTATGTTTATCTTTCATATCAAGTTTAGCAATTCTAGCAGCTTCATCACAGAAATAAATAACATGCCCATCAATATTATCAACCAAGAGATCTTTAACCATAACAATACTAGGTTCAACTTTAATTTGCTCAGGGGGTTTAGGTGTTCTTATATTACTTTTGTTGGCCAGAATTGAAGCTTTAGCATGATCCTTTATTCTAACAGGAAAAGGTGGTTTCTCAATGTAAACAGTAGGAACAATAGGATCAACATTATAAATAATAGTTTCTTATTCAACTTTTAATAGGTTCAACTACTTTAAATTCAATGGGAGGATGATATTTAAGCCACTTCTCCTTAGGGAGATCAACATGAGTAGCAAACGATTCACAAAAAGAAGCTATTATCTCAGAGTCAAGTCCATATTTAGTGCTAAAATCACGAAAAGCATCAGTATCCATAAAATATTTAACATGATCAAACTTAAGGTTTATACCTGACTTTTTACCTTCGTCGAGTTCCCGGTATTCAGAGTTGTGTTTAATTCTTTCCAATAAATCCCATTTGAATTCAGTATCTTTCTTCATATAGGAATCGGTAAAAGAAGTATCGAGCATGGATCGATCATTATGAGAAAGCCGAGCATAAATTTTTTGAATAATAATTTCTCTTGAGAGCACCTGATTGGGGCATGAATATAACATTGACTTAAGCCTCCCACAAGCTTGAGTGATACTTTCTCCTTCACGAGGCCAAAAATTATATATATAATTCCGATCATGATGAACCAGATGCATGGGATAAAACTTCTAATGAAATTCCAATTTCAATCGGTTCTAGTTCCATGATCCAATATCATCCAATAGCCTATGCAATGTCAATGCCTTTCCCTGAAAAGATAAAGGGAAGAACTTCTTATTGACAACATCCTAGGGCATACCTGCAAGCTTAAATAGTCCACAAACTTCATCCACATATATTAGGTGCATGTCGGGATGTAATGTTCCATCTCCTGCATAAGGATTAACTAGCAGTTTCTCTATCATACCCGAAGGAATTTCATAATAAATATTTTCAGTACGTGCAATAGGTTGAGGAGGAACTAATTGTGGTTCCATTCGAGGTGAAGATACCCCGAACAAGCCCCTCAAAGGATTATTTTCCATAGTAACAAGTGACAGTAAATTTCAGCACACTATATAAATGTTTCCTTACAAAATTCCACTTAACAAAGGCGCTTCACTCCCTAGTAACGGTGCCAGAAAAGAGTCTTGATGACCCACAAGTATACGGGATCTATCGTAGTCCTTTCGATAAGTAAGAGTGTCGAACCCAACGAGGAGCAGAAGGAAATGACAAGTGGTTTTCAGCAAGGTATTCTCTGCAAGCGCTGAAATTATCAGTAACAGATAGTTTTGTGATAAGATAATTCGTAACAGGTAACAAGTAAATGAAGTAAAAAAGGTGCAGCAAGGTGTCCCAATCCTTTTTGTAGCAAATGACAAGCATGTACAAAATCTTATATAGTGCAAAGCGCTCCCGAGGACACATGGGAATTGTTTCCAAGTTAGTTTTCATCATGCTCATATGATTCACATTTGTTACTTTGATAATTTTATATGTGTGTGGACCAGTACTTGGGTGTTGCCCTTCCTTGGACAAGCCTCCCACTTATGATTAACCCCTCTTGCAAGCATTCGCAACTACGAAAGAAGAATTAAGGTAAACCTAACCATAGCATGAAACATATGGATCCAAATCAGCCCCTTACACTACAAAAAAAAGACACATCCATGACATTTTGGGCCGAAAGAATTTTTTTCTGTCATACATATGACACTTCTATGAAGATAATTGTGACAAAACCCGGTATCATCATAGATGAGGTGGGCTCCTACTTCTATGAAAAAAATCATGACAGAAAATGGGCTTTTCATCCTGGGCGGGCCAGAGACGCAGCTGCATGACATTCTTTGGGCCGTCCATGACGGAAAAAACCATGGTAGAAGCGAGGTTGAGGAAAATTTCAGGGAGTTCCTGGTTACGGTGGGAGGTCGGGGGCCGAGCGATGCGCGTTTCTCTCGTACACGTACACGCGTGTGTACGATGCGTTGGCTCTAACTGAACCCGAGCGATTGCACTGCACGCTACGCGTTACTGAACCCGAGCGATCGATCGATGCCTGTTAACTGAACCCGATCGAGGGATTCCTTCGCTACTACTGCTAACTGAAGCCGATCGATTGGATGAACAGTGAGCGTTGCCGGGGGGGGGGGGTGGATGAACAGTGAGCGCTGGCGTTGCCTCTGGATGAACAGGACCCTGTGGTGTGGATGGCTGGATGAACAGTAGATGATGGAGGGGTGCCCGTGGAGGGGTGGTTGAACAGGACCCCGTGGTGTGGAGGGCTGGATGAACAGTAGACGGTGGAGGGGTGGTTGAACAGTAGCCGGTGGAGTAGCGCGCGGTGGAGGCTGGATGAACAGGAGCCCGTGGAGGCTGGAGGAGGTCGACGGTAGCCCGTGAAGGCTGGAGGAGGTCGACGGTGGAGATGAACAATATCCCGTGGAGTCCCGTTTGCGGTACGCCACACCCCTCCCGATGAACATGACCCCCGTTTCGACCGTAGGAGGTCCGTTTCGTCCGTTTGGCGGTACGCCAAACCCCTCCCGATCAACAGGACCCCCGTTTTGACCGTAGGAGGTCCGTTTCCTCCGTTTTGCGGTACGCCACACCCCTCCCGATCAATAGGACCCCCGTTTTGACCGTAGGAGGTCTGTTTCCTCCGTTCTGCGGTACGCCAGGCCTCGTTTCCATCGCCTGTTCCGTCCAAGCCCTCCCGATGAACATGACCACGCATTCCGTTCCGACCCAGCCGGTTGCCTCCCACGCGTTCCGTTGCCTCCCAATGAACACGACACATTCCATTGCCTCCCGATGAACACGACGCATTCCGTTGCCTCCCCATGAACACGACGCATTCCGTTGCCTCCCCATGAACACAACGCATTCTGTTGCCTCCCCATGAACACGACGACGACGCTGTTTCTCCGTTCCGACCCAGCCATGTACACGAGCCCTGGCCGTACGTATGCATGAGTAGGCGTTCGGGACCCTGCCCGTATGTACACATATGTGGCCGTATTTTCTTTCTTGCACCCTGGCCGCTGTACATACGTGTACATGCTACGTGCGTGCCTCTTCTACGACACGTGCGCGCCTCTACTACGACACATGCACGCCTCTACATCGACCAGTATGTACGTACACATTCGTGACCAGAATGACAACGCTACGTACGATTCGACCAGGTGGGTCCCGACTGTCAGGCACTTCCTTGCCTGCGAAGATGTAGCTGGTGGGTCCCAGCAGTCAGTGGGGCGAATCTTTTTTTTTGCTCAGACGGACTTCCTTGCGTGCGAAGGTGTAGCTGCTGGGTCCTAGCAGTCAGGGGGGCGAATCGTTTTTTTAACCGGACGCACTTCCTTGCATGCGAAGGTGTAGCTGGTGGGTCCCAGCAGTCGGGGGGTGAATCGTTTTTTTCAAACGCACTTCCTTGCATGCGAAGATGTAGCTGGTGGGTCCCAGTAGTCAGGGGGCGAATCGTTTTTTTTCGGACGCACTTCCTTGCGTGCGAAGATGTAGCTCGTGGGTCCCAGAAGTCAGGGGGCGAATCATTTTTTCATGAAATACGGTGGCCGTCCGGTGAGTCCCCGCTGTCAGGCGGAGGAATAATTATTTTGCGCGTAATAAGGAGGCACTTCCTTGCGGCTGCCGTGGACCCAGCTGTCAGCCTCTCCACGTATAGTCCATGTCCGATGGAAGTCATTCCTTGACCATGTTGACCATGCCGCGCCGAGAGCACCAGGGCGATGGACGATGGCGAGGCCTAGGAAGGGGACGATGCGGAGCCGGGGAAGATGCGATTGTGGATGCACACGCAGGGAGGAGTACGAGGGTTCACTGGTTCGGCTGCGCTGCCGTCGCCGCAGAATAACAGGGGGTGTGGGTGAGTGGAGGGATGGCCTGGCCAGCGGTGGGAGTAGTAGGGGGCGGTGAGGCCTCCGCGGCAGCATAGTCGGCCATGGGAGGCAGGAGCGGGCGGCACGACCGGCGCTGCTTTGGGCGGCTGGAGCAAGAAGACCAGAGGTTGAAGAAGCACGACGGCCGTGGGATGGACATCATATGGTCACTACAGCTAGAATCATTTATATTGACTAAGTTGACAAAGCCCTTGGTACGTCAACTTAGTAGGCCCACAGGTCAGCTTCCGAAACGGTGCGCCCCAGATGACAGGGGGAGGAATCATTTTTTGGGCGGGTGAAGCTAGAATATCCGAGATTGAAGAAGAAGAAGGGCATCCCTTGGATGGACATCCAACGGCCACTGCTGCTAGAACCCTGTGTTGAATATAAGTTGAAAAAGCCTTGCATACGCGTCAACTCTGTTTTTTTAGGGGACGCGTCAACTTAGTAAGGCCAGAAGTGTGTGGCAGAGAACTTATAGCCCATTTGAGATTTGTAAGAATGTGTAGCCCATTTTTGAATTCTAATGGAATTTACTACAGCCCATTTACAGTTTGTTAAAAGTACAGCCCATTTCAACCAACCGTTCAAAACAAAATTCAATAAAATTTTCCCACATTTTGATGGGATCCGAAATATTTTAATCCCAAAATTTCTAGTCAGATTAAATAAAATTTCAATATAAATTTATATTACGTAAAAATCCAAAAAAACATTGTGCTCACAACAATTAATGAAATTAAAAGTTTCAATATCCAAAAATAATATTTTATAAAGTAATCACGTGTTTGGTGCATTTTTTTATAGTTACTCCCCAGTTTTTATAATTACATCCCATTTATTATTTCTTCAAGCCCAATTTCTTGTTAAGCCTAATGCATCCCTCCTAGGAAAGATTTGTAGCCCAACGGGGCGGAGAATAACAACTTGACCTTGCCTGGGTATTCCTAAAAAAAATTATAGCTGGGCTAGCCATTTTCAGCTTGAAAAAAATTAATATCTGGGCTGGATATCTGGCCTGGGCTAGACGGGCCACAGCCCGCCCAGTTAATACCTGCAGCGATGTTTTCGTTGTTGTTCAGAGGAGAAAAATTAATATCTGGGCTAAACATCGAAAAACTCTGCAGTGCTCACACCTCAAAAACACAAAATACTGCTCGAGCTGCTTGGTCCCAGCTGTCGGCCGCTTCTTGTGCAATTCTCTCGTTTATTGACGACTACATAGGTTGACAATGGTGGGACCGTGATGTCAGGAAACCAGGAGGAAGAAAAATAAATTATATATATATATAATAAGGAGGCACTTGCCTACGTGAGGCTATGGACCTGGTGGGTCCCCATTGTCATCCTCTCCAAGTAAAGTCATCTCCTCGCTCGCGCATGCTTTCCGCCCGAAACAGTCAGCGCCGCCCACCCCGCTTCCCGGTGCAGGCTATTGCTCCGCCTTCAAATGACACAAGTGTCATCTGTCCGTCCATCTGCCGCCCACATTAATGATACGCGATTGCCGAGGCGGCTACTCCGGCGCCACACGTCCGTCCCTCCGCCCGCCCACCATTGCTATATAAATTGCTGCGCCGGCCATAGCCGCAGTCATCCGCATCTGTTCCCTTTCCCCTGTCCACACCACTACTGCCCACCATGGCTTCCTCGCACTCCAGCACTCTTCGGGACGGGCGGACGACGGACCACAAGGAGATGGCAGCCATTGCTGCGGACCGGCTGGCCGGCAGGCAGCCGGAGGACGACGACGTCCCAATGGAGAACATGGTAGTCGACGATCCGGCGCCAACCCCCTCCTCCGCGCCATCCTTGTCGATGCATTGCACCATGACCATCGGCGAGGCCCGTACCCAATATATGGACAGGGTGAGGCAGATGCGTGAGGAGCAGTTCCGGGAGGCGTAGGCCGACGCCGCCTACAACCACCGTCTCCTCCAGGAGCACCTACAGGCGGAGGAGCAGATCACCGCGGAGCGGGCGGAGCAGGAGGCGCTGCTCGACTCATACCGCTCCGCCCGCAAGGGCCGCCTCGAGCGCTGGCGGTATCGCATGCAGGTGGCAGAGGCTGCGGCCGCCTACAAAGAGGCTAGCAAAGAGGGCGATGAAGCGGGCGAGGCGCTGTTTAGCGAGACCGAGGACGAGGCAAAGGACAATGCCAGCTCCGACGAGTCCCCGCTCTGCTGGCTTCGACGAGGCCCTGCTCCGCCGAGGCCCCGCAGCGCCAACAATGAGGCAGAGGACACCGCCGGCTCCGCCAAGGCCCCGCCCCGCCAACAACGAGGCAGAGGACATCGCCGGCTCAGCCGAGGCCCCACCCTGCCGGCAACGAGACAGAAGACATCGCCGGCTCCGCCGAGGCCCCGCCCCGCTGCCAACGAGGCCGCGCCACACAGAAAACGAGGAAGAGTAGAACATGGTAGGTCGCCGCCGCTCGGGTCCAAGTAAGGCCACCGCTGCTACCCTCCGGTTGAAGCCAAGCTAGGCGGGTTGACCATTGACGGCCGGTTAGCTTCTTAGCGGCGACGTGGAGTCCGAGAGCCGCGCTGGAGAAGAACACTGGTTCTACTTAACTGTTGGTGCAGTTGGCTGACTGACACGTGGGCCCAACATGCCACATGTCAGTTACGCAACTACACCTATAGTTAAGTCACTGAAGCTTCTGTTCGGCTCAGCGGGACACAGGTGGGTAGCTTTGGTTAATTAATTATACCTCCAGCGCACCCCTTTTTAGTTGAAGAATGTATGAAATGTAATGAAATCCGGCATGTTTATATGAAATCCGACCGTGTATGAATGAATTTATTTCGATTAGTTCGAATTCATGTATCACTGGCATTGGATGACCATGCAAAACAATACGTACTAGCATTATTCCCAGGGTGATCACCTCGTTTGCAGCAGTTTCACATGTACTCCCTCCGGTCCTTTCTAGTCTGCATACAAGTTTTGTCTGTAGTCAAAGTATCTCTACTTTGAGCAATATTATACAAAAAAGCATGCACTTTCACAATGTGCAAACTAAAAAGGAACAGAAGGAGTACAAAGAGTTTGAGCAGCTTTTTAGCGTTTCTGTACATTGCAATCAAACACACAGACCTGGCAATTCATAGAGAACATTCAAAACAATCGATGATTTTGTTCTCAGCGACTCACATGTCAGAGGCAATATTTACTTCACAACTAAAGAATAAAGAAAAAAATTGATCGACGCTGCTGACAACAAAGGGCGTCCCATTAAAAAATATCAAACGCATGTCTTGTTAAAATCAATGAGAAAAATTTGACAAGGTTGTCCCATTCCAAAATATCAAATGCCTATGATTGTGGAATGGGCAGGGTTTGCCATCAGTTCGGACATTGACATGGCACCTCGTGCAAAATAAACCAGCTATTGTTTTTGTGCAGTTCCACCAAAATCAACCAAATTCGCGCGTAGCTTGTATGATTTCGCCCTTATATGTTGCAACACCTTGAACTTATCGGCACCTCCCTTCTTATGGTGGAAATGAATGATTTGATGTATTCATGAACATTTTGTGCAATTCCCATTGAAATCAAGCTGAGCACCCCTGTTTGCACAAATACAAAAAAGTGATTAGTATAAAGCAAACTGTACTGTGAATTGAAAGTTTCAAGAGGCACATACATGGTCCATGTAGAGCACACTTCTAGAAAAAATGGAACTCACCAGAAAGAATCCTAGAATAACATTGTACTCACGCATCACAGCAAAAAAAATGGAGATTTGTCAGTCCTTCTGAGCTGAAGTTAGTTTGGTCTTGTGGGGAGTAATGTAACCATCCTTCAACTGCTCCTTCTGATGAGAAGATATACATGGCTTCTTCATCCTGACATAATCGGAACTAGTCACTTCACGTACTCCATATTCTTCTTTAGAGGAAGATGATCCTGTTGTGCAAAAACAAGAGGACTACTAAATGCTAGCATCCCTATTTGCTCAAAAAAGGAAAGGAAATATTTAAAACAACACAGATGAAGCACTTCTCAAGGACAATACCACTTTTTCATGACAGTATCTAAATAGTAGCACAACACCAATAGAGATGACAAAGCTCAATCATATGGATGAAATCAGTGGGCGAGTACCAACCTTTGTGAGGAGGCTTATTGGTGTAGAGCATACAGATGAAGCACTTCTCCGGAACCATCTGTTGCTATCTACGGTGGTGGCCATGCTTACTATATACTCCTCGATTAGTTTAATGTTTCCAACATCTTCTTGTGCAGTTCCACTAAAATATATGGTATCTTCAAAGAAGATCCCTGTTTGCACAAGTAGAGATAATTACATATTACAATAAGAGTGGCATCAAATCAGTGGCAAAACAATTGCTCATTCCAGCCATAGCAATAAATTAAGATGCAAAACTATATCATTACTTGTGTCATCACAGTTCTAGTGCATCATTACAGCACCGGGAGTTGATTTTTGTTTTTATTCCGCTTGTTCTTCCCCTTCATCACTTGGTTCAGTAATATACAAGCTTCGCCTTCAATGTAAGATTTGGCATGTCAATTAGGGAGCACAAGTATAGTACTAAACTTAATTTTCTGATGAAAGTGGCAAAATACAGGCCAGCAGTTCTGAAATATCCTTATCTTACCCCAATGGGATATTACAGTGCACATACAGATTGGAAGTATTGTCTCCATTTGTGCAATTCACTAAAATCAAGCAACATTATCATACAAGTAGCATAACATATGAAACCACACTGCAGAATCATGTGAAAGAAGGCTAGTAGTGACCTCTCATGATGCGGATTCAAACAACTCACAAGAAGAAGATCTGAACCAAATTCGCCTTAACGGATAGGAAGTAAGATCTCCTCTTGTGCGGTTCCACTAAGATCAAGCAATCAAGCAACGTTGTCAGTGTGACATTTTGGTTGAACTGCACAAAACACTCTTAAAACAAAAGTGTTTTGTGCATTGCAAGAAAAGGTCACAATGGCAACGAGGTGAAGTAGATAACCCTGTTTACACAGAGGTGCAAAGGAAACAATTAGTGGTCAATAACGGTGGATGACACAGAAGCCAACAAAAAGAAGCATCTACCTTATCTAAATGGGAAAGAAAGCAAGACAGTAGCATTTCTCAAACGGTGGCATTGATTAACATAAACATAGAGATTATATTAACAATAAAATTCGTTAAACATGTAATTTGCTTTTAACTGTGGCATTGCATCAATTTTCCAGTGGCATTGTTAGAGGGTGTTTGTTTACAAGGACATTTTGGTGTAGGGACTAAAATAACTCCATGTCAGTCCCATCTAAACCAAACAGGAGGGACTTTTAGGGACTAAAAGTGGGCATTTGGGACTAAAGAAAGAAGACCCCGATGGAGTCTTTTTGGGACTTTTTCCAACAGTTGCCCCTGCCATGCATCGCACCTTGTCTCTATTAGTTCATTACTAGGGGTAACATGGTCTTTTAGCATGTCATTTAATAACCTCTAGTCCATGTTTAGTCCCTGGAACCAAGCAGGTAGGGACTAGGGAATTTTTTAACCAAACAGGTACTTAGATTAACAACAGCTAATGAGTTGCACGGGACAGTGGACGCACCAGCACCATGTGCATCTACCAATGTACTGTGGTCATGCATAGTTTGTTGCAACAAAGAACAAACAACCAAGGAGCATATTTGTGTTGGTCCCAGTTTTGTTATCTTTAGACACATTTCCCTATGTGAGCGCAGCAAATCTAGTCCTGCTCAAACTCTATAGCCTTGTCCCTTCCTTTCCTTTTTGAACTAGTACTTTCGCCCCTTCCTTTCCTCTTTGAACCATGTCGTGCATTTATGCGATACAACTTCCCCACTACTTTCCCCCATTCCTTTCCTCTTTGAACCACGTCCTAGATTCATGGTATACATGCAGCTAGAGCAATGCATGTGGAGTAAGTAAATTATACCTTAAGGTTCTTGGGGTGTGGTTCGGTGGGCGACGGGACGGCGACAAAGAAGAAGGGGTCGGAGGCCCTCCCGCACCGCCGCTGGGTGGAAAGTGAACAGCTGCGCCGGTAGTCCCTCACCGACGGCGACAACGTTAAGCCTCCTTCCCTTCCCGACGGACGAATCCTGCCGGCTCTTTGAGCAGCAGTGAGGGGAGAGAGAGGCCAATGAAGTCTTGTTTAGATCTAGAGAGGGCGAGAGAGTGTGAAGAGAGCAACTACAAGCGCCGAGGCTCCAGCGGGAGAGGGCGAGAGAGTATGAAGAGAGCAACTACAAGCGTTGAGGCTCCAGCGTGTATATATATACTGGAGAGAGAGTGTGAAGCGTGCAAACCCTAGAAAACATTTTGACCAGTAAAAGAATCCTCCTGGCACAAATTATGCTCAAGTGTAGTTATCGAACTCGAGACCTCAAGTTTGATGAGCGAACAGGCTAACCAGCTACACAACCCTCCCGTTATGTTCAACGAGAGGGAAACAACCTTTTATACATTCCTAAATTCGTGTGACAAGCATGCCGTGTTTTTTGTGTGTGTCTAGGAGTCATTGGGATTTCAATCATAATCGTGTCATGTGGCTTTGGTGGTAAGACTATCCATAGTGGTGCAGAAATATTGCAGCCTTAGTCACCTTACCTCTCTCCACGTAGTACGTTGTGTCCCACCAGTCAGAGGGTGAAACAAACAAATTAATAAGAAAAATTAAAAGCGCCAGCAGTGTTTCTTACCTCACACATCTCGCTACTGCTCGGGAACACTGTCCAATTGGTCCCTCTGTTCTCTCACGTACTATTTTAAGTGAATCCTTATTATAACATGCACACAAATTTTGGGCACTTGTATTCGACTTAAGTCAGTGTGCCACGTATCTCGTATACTTACTACTCCCTCCGTCTAGGTGTAATAAGTCACGTTAGAAGGTGCAACGGGACCAAGGTGCATGCGTGACAAATTTATTTAGTTGATGATGGAAGTTTATTTAGTTTGGCTACCACATTTGTCATGCAAAAAACCCATGTGGGCTGCCTTTTTCATACAGAAATGAGCTCCATCGTGTACCCGCGCGGGTGTGGTTGGGAAAGAGACGGGAGTACGTGCGCCATGCATGCACCTCTTCTCTCATGATGATGGAAGTTTATTTAGTTTGGCTACCACATTTGTCATGCAAAAAAAACCCATGTGGGCTGCCTTTTTCATACAGAAATGAGCTCCATCATGTACCCGCGCGGGTGTGGTTGGGAAAGAGACGGGAGTACGTGCGCCGTGCATGCACCTCTTCTCTTAGTGCACGTCCCCCACCTACGTGGGTGTGTGTGAGAGATAAAAACCGTGTTCATGAGTGTTTTTTGTTTTGGGGTGGGGGTGGGGTTGATTTCGTGAATTATTTGTGGGAATATGTGTCGATGACATCTCAAACAAAATTTTGCATGCAATGTGTGTGAAATGGAGGCCTATCGATATCATACATAGAGGGTCGGGCAATCCACGAGAAGAGAGGGAGGGGTCATAGCTATCGATAGAGTCGAAGAGAGAATCAAGTGGGTGGGTGCGAGATCGATGAAGAGAGCCATCGAAATTGTGTGTGTGTGCAAGTCAAAGATATAGGGCGACTGGCCTACCGGGATGTTAGAGGGCACATATCAAGTTTGTGTGTGGCAGGGAGACATGACTAGAGCGCTCGATGTATCGGTGTGTGTGGGGGGAGGGGGGTGGGGGGAGGGATAGGCAGAGGCCTAACTATAGAGGTAGAACGACTCGTATATGTGTTGAGAAGGAGAGACCCAACTATGTCTTGAGGGAGATCGGTCGACATCCATACATAACTGAAGGACGGGAAATATGATGGGACAGAGAGGAGAGAGAGAGGGAGGGAGAGGGAGGGAGAGGGGTAGAGTGCTGGATGGGTGATGGAGTTGCTTCTTGAAGATGGAGGGAGAGGCCTACTAGACAAACTGAGGGTGGAACTACAATGTTATCAATAAGAGTGGGGATGTGTTTCTGTGTGTGCCTGTGCGTGATAGATCTGTCGGGACACATCCATGGATGATGAAGGGGAACCATGTGTTTGGTAAGCAACCCTAACTAGATCGGTAGATCAATTGTTGTTTGTCGGAGGAAGGGAGAGACACAACTAATGAGGTAGATTGATTGACGTGTGGGTAAAAACGAGTTATAAGGACCTAGCTAGCTATATGTATAGCAAGAGATCGGTCGGTGTACATCCATTTGTTAGAGGCTAATAAGGCCCAGCGAGACGGATAGACAGAGAGAGTGGAGCTAGGAGGTGGTGCGAGAGGGCCAACTACTAGCTAGATAGGGGGAGGAGTGTGCGGTTGTGAGATTGATGAAAAGAGGGGCTAGAGTTTACACGTGTGTCTGACCGTATGAGAGACAGGAGGCAAGGACACATAAAGGAGGAGATTGAAGGTGTGTGTGTATGTTGTAGGCAGGCATCGCTCAAGAGGTTTATCGATCGGTGTATGTCCGAAAGGAGTTGTGGAGACTCTGGGAGAATGACCTAAAGAAAAAAATGAATGTGCCCAGTGGATAGAATGCCGAGGGAGGGGGAGGGGGAGGAGGGCGTGTGCATGCACGAGAGAAAGTTAGTGGTAGCTACAAATGTTAGAGGATTGTGTGGGTGTAAGAGACTAACAAAGATCATAATTTGATATGAAAGCAGATTCATATATTTGAATAGGAGATCATAGTGTTTCAAACATTGCATGCATGAATATAGCGGTGATACACGTGCTGTGCACATGTTATACCATAATGTGATAATGCATGGCATTTGCAACTCACAGCTAAATGCCGAACAATCTAAACCTTACTATATTTGAATTTTTGATAATGTGTGGCGTTTGCAGCTTACAACTAAATATCGAACAATCTAAACAATACTATATATCGAACATTCTCACATTTTATTTGAATTTGTGGTAATGTGTGGTGTTTGCAACTCATATCTAAATACTTGTAGGCGTAGGGGGCGGGGCACCTTACATAATGTGATAAAAACATTATACATATGACATATGGTTTAGATTACGAAGATCTAGCTAGAACCAGAAATGTAATGTGATTTGAAATCAAAATAAAGTGGATTCAAAAAATCTAGTTCGAGTTCATATAGTACACATAGTTCATATGTAACTCGAGACTAATCATGTGGTGTGCTATGAAGATAATACACAAACGATGGTTTAACTTGACAATAATGATGATTGTAGATCTTATTAAAACAGAGAAATGAATTCAAATGCTTTGACTCCACAACAATCATTACTGTAGATCTTATTCAAATAGAGAAAAGAATTCAAATTTAGTTCATATTGAAGCAGTAGTATATACGTTTGGAATGCACTAAAGCGTTCATTTGAGTAGTAGGTTGCATGCATTATACACGTAGCAAAATATTTTAATTGAACATAACATGAATTCAAAGTTTCGAATGACATTTGTAGTGCGCATTTATTTTGTACAGTACACGTTAGGCTTGTCCGGAGATTTCAACCCGCGCCTTGTTAGTCCGAAATATTCAAGATATATCTTTGTCTCGTTGTTCTCCGACAACTCCCTCCATCTCAACCCATGCCTTGCTATTCCGAAATTACAACGCGCGCGAAAACTCCCACCTCCTGTGAAATCCCGACACGCGAAATGCCCGTGGTACCCCTGAACCGAAAGAACCGCCTCAAATCGGTGGGGGAACTTTCATAACTTACCCCACATTTCGAACAAGCGCGTCTCTAAGCCATGGTTCCCCACTACCATCCCATCCGCCCACCCATTCATACACCGAGGCCGCGAAAACCCACGACTAAACCCCACACCCAGCTCCGTCCGCCACCCAGTCGGAGCCTCTTCCCCGACGATGTCATCCATAGCAACACCTCGACGTCCGTCATCCACCGTACCGGATGAGGATCCGTTGTCGATCTCATCATCCCGCCGGTTTAGCCACCCCGTCCTCCACCTCCAAGGAGCTACCCCGACATTCCCCTCATCTTTTGCGCCACCTCCATTCCCACACCGCCATCTTCACCTGCACCACCGGAAGAGCATCATCATGACAGTTTCCTTGGATGAAGCTGCGGCCTAATCGACGCCACCAAAGAGGTTGTACACCAATCGCCACATTTTCCTCTTGATTCGATCTCACGGTGCTGCCGGCGCTCGGTCCCAAGCCGACACGGCGCGACTCCATCCACGGAGGCGTCGCTGGCCACTTCCTCCATGGCGTCGCTCCCTCAGCGGCGACGTCCACATTAGTAGGAGCTGCTGCTGCTTTAGCTCTCGCTCGCGCTGCTGCTCTGCTCTTGCTCTTGGTCTCCTGCCCGGTCTGCTCTCGCTATTGCTCGCGCTGCTGCTCTCTCTCTTGCTCTTGCTTGCGATGCTGCTCCGATTTAGCTACACTTCAGTCGACTGAATTGACTTTTGGGTCAGTTGATTTTCAGGGGGTGGGGGTGGGGGCTCGCCGGGGTGAAAGAAGAACCAGCCGCAGCAGGGAGGGGGGCTCGCCGGAGAGGTACCCCACTATCTATCTTAGGGTTCAGGATGGGGGTGGTGGTCGTCGGTTCTGGCGGGGCATTGGCGGGGCGGTGGCGTGGGGATCGCCGCAGAAAAAGCTCGGCACGGGGGGCCTAGAGGAATGGCCGGGGCAGCGGCGGACCGGCGGTGGGAGTGTTTTCGGGGCGGGCGGGGCGGCGCACCGCCGGCCGCGGGCGGTGGGGGGCTGCTGTTTTGTCGGTGGTGGCTGGCGGCTCAGGGGGTGGAGGTTGAAGATGAACCGCATGCCCTTGATTTCGTATCCAACGACTGCAAAATCGACTAACCAGAGATGAGAAAGTCAGTCGACCGACGTGTGGCCTCACCTTGGTAGTGCGTTCAGTTTCGACAGCAAAATTCAGTTTCGACAGCAAAATTCAGTTTCGACAGTTAAGTTCAGTTTCGACAGTTAAGTTCAGTTTCGACAGTTAAGTTCAAAGATGAGCGGCTGATGTATTTTACATCTAGCACTTTGTGGTTATGTATTTTACGTCATGTATTGGAGATGCTATTAGAATTCCACTCAGGTTAACGTTGTTCGTTGTCTCTCTTGTCCTGCTTCAGCCTCGGCGTCGTACAACTCACCGGAGCTGCTCCAATGATGAAACCCTCCATCACAGCGGAGAAGTACCTCAGGCTCCATCTCCAGACGCCTAAGATCTTCTTCCCCTCCTCCGACAGCAAAGTCAGCCGGAGCATCCTCGCCGGCCAACCCAATCACGCTGAGATCGACATGGCTTCGTGTAACACCCTGGATGTAACTTTCCCAATTTGTACTCCAACTCTTGCCGTTTCCAGCGTTAAGTTATTTTATTCTCTCGAGTTCGGGTTTTTTTGCCTCCATGTGTTGTTGTCGTTGTCATGCATCTCATATCATGTCATCATGTGCATTGCATTTGCATACGTGTTCATCTCATGCATTCGAGCATTTTCCCTGTTGTCCGTTTTGCATTTCGGCGCTTCGTTCTCCTCCGGTGGTCATTTCTACCTTTCTTTCATGTGTGGGGATTAAACATTTCTGTATTGGACCGAGACTTGCCAAGCGGCCTTGGTTTACTACCGGTAGACCGCCTGTCAAGTTTCGTACCATTTGGACTTCGTTGGATACTCCAACGGTTAACCGAGGGACCGAAAAGGCCTCGTTTGTGTTACAGCCCAACACCCTTCCAATTTGACCCAAAACCCACCAAAAACCCTTCTATCGTCTAGAGCGTTCGATCACGATCGCGTGGCCGAAAACCGCACCTCATTTGGACTCTCCTAGCTCCCTCTACCTATAAAGATGTGCACTCCTCCAAAAATTCGGGCGAAACCCTAGTCGTCTTCCACCTCTCGCCGCCGGACACGTCCGATTCGGGCCGGACGTGTCTGACTTGCCCCGCCGCCGCCACGTGTCGCCGCCCCGTTGGCGCGTCCGCCGCCCCGCGCCGCCGGCCCGAGCAGGCCCATCGCCGGCCCCCAGGGCCCGCGCGTCGCTCGCCGCCGCCCGCGCGCCCGGCCGCCTCCGAACGCCGTCTCACCGGCGACCTCTGGTCCGGCCGCCCCCCGGTCTTCTTCTTCCTCTCCGGTCGTCTCCGGCGAACAGCTCCGGCGGACCTCGTAAATCGCGCCCGGATCCCGATCTGGATCTAGATCTCGGTTGACCTTTTCACCCCCGAAACCCTAATTATTTGCAAACTTCATCGTGCTATAACTTTGCATCCGTAGCTCCGTTTTGGGCATATAGCATACGAAAATGTTCATCTCAGAGAGTACATCATTTCATTCCATTGCATCACTTTCATTTGAGTTCATCTTGATGCCCGAAATGCTGTTAGAAGAGGGCTACTTGAGTAAATTATCAAATCTGCTGCTCCATTTAGATATTTGTCATTTTTGCCATGATTATTGTGTGCATGATATGCCCATGAGCTGTACATATGTTTTGTTAAGGGTTTTGCCATCTTTCCAGAGGTGCAACCCATGTATTTTTGTGATGTGTGTGGTGACTAGCACAAGCTTGCAAAGTGGTGCACTTGTTAGTGCTGATTTTTAAGCTCTCAGAGAACTGATTATGTTATTTTCTGATCCCTTTTGGCTCAAGGTCACTAAGGGACTTTTGTTAAGCTCTTTGAGTAGCTCCATTCCATGCTTTACTTTGCCATGTTCAGGTCCTCTAGCATGTAGTTTTGTTGCTCCGAAGAGTGCTACCTGATCTGAAATTCCAGATAAGTGTTAATTTCACTAAGTCTGACATCTGTTTGCCATATGCATTATTGCCATAATTGTTTGAACCTGTTAATGGATGAATTGGCCGTAGCTCAGTGCTAGTCTTTTGTTAAGCATCATGAATTCATCCCAGCCATGTATTTTGTTGTCATGTTTGGGTGCTGTAGCATGTTCATCTCATTGCATTTAGATGGCTACTTGCTGTAAATCGCAGACCGGTGTCATATTTGAATCGCTTGCCATTTCCAAACCGTAACTCTGATTCCGGCGTTCTTTATATCGTTTTCAAGCGATTTCATCTCATCTTTCCAGAGGCACACTTGGATTCCCAAGTTGAGGCCAGGTTCATGCATCCCTTGTCAAATATTGCATATTCATCCCGCATAGCATACCATCCTTGCATCATATTGTTTGATCCTTACACGTGGTTGATTGTGTCCTTGTTGCTTGTTTGTCTTGTTTGGGTAGAGCCGGGAGACGAGTTCGCTAACGAGGAGCTTGTTGAGTTTGCTTTCGAGGATCCAGTCAACTCTGACAACTTTGCAGGCAAGATGATCATACCCTCGAAATCACTACTATCTTTGCTATGCTAGATTGCTCGCTCTTTTGCTATGCCAATGCTACGATGCCTACCACTTGTTTTCAAGCCTCCCAAATTGCCATGTCAAACCTCTAACCCACCATGTCCTAACAAACCCTTGATCGGCTATGTTACCGCTTTGCTCAGCCCCTCTTACAGCGTTGCTAGTTGCAGGTGAAGATTGGAGGCCGTTCCTTGTTGGAACATTTATTTACTTGTTGGGATATCACTATATTATCTTGTTATCTTAATGCATCTACACACTTGGTAAAGGGTGGAAGGCTCGGCCTCTCGCCAGTGTTTTGTTCCACTCTTGCCGCCCTAGTTTCCGTCATATCGGTGTTATGTTCCCGGATTTTGCGTTCCTTACGCGGTTGGGTTATAATGGGAACCCCTTGATAGTTTGCCTTGATTAAAGCTTTTACAGCAATGCCCAACCTTGGTTTTACCATTTGCCACCTAGCCTCTTTTTCCCTTGGGTTTCCGGAGCCCGAGGGTCATCTTATTTTAAACCCCCCCGGGCCAGTGCTCCTCTGAGTGTTGGTCCACCTCGTCAGCCGCCGGTGGCCACCAGGGGCAACTCTGGGTTGGCCTACCGGAAGTTTGGACAATCTGAGTGTGCCCTGAGAACGAGATATGTGCAGCTCCTATCGGGATTTGTCGGCACATTCGGGCGGTGTTGCTGGTCTTGTTTTAACCTGTCGAAGTGTCTTGAAGAACCGAGATACCGAGTCTGATCGGAACGTCTCGAGAGGAGGTCTATTCCTTCGTTGACCGTGAGAGCTTGTCATGGGCTAAGTTGGGACTCCCCTGCAGGGATTTGAACTTTCGAAAGCTGTGGCCGCAGTTATGGGCAGATGGGAATTTGTTAATGTCCGGTTGTAGATAACTTGAACCTTAATTTAATTAAAATGAATCAACTGAGTGTGTTACCCGTGATGGCCTCTTCTCGGCGGAGCCCGGGAGGTGGACACGGTGTTGGAGTAATGTTTGCGCAGGTTGCTCTCTAGTTTTCTCGCTCGCGCTTTGCCTCCTCTTCTCACTCTCTTTTGCGAACATGATAGCCACCATATTTGCTAGTCGCTTGCTGCAGCTCCACATATTTACCTTGACTTACCTATAAGCTTAAATAGTCTTGATCGCGAGGGTGTGAGATTGCTGAGTCCCTGTGGCTCACAGTTTACTATTACACCAGATGCAGGGCCTGATGATTCCGCTCCAGGTGACGCGCTCGAGCTCAAGTGGGAGTTCGACGAGGACTCTCAACGATACTATGTTTCCTTTCCTGATGATCAGTAGTGGTGCCCAATTGGGGGTGATCGGGACCGTGTCGCATGTTGGGTTATCTTTTATTTTGGCGCCGTAGTCGGGCCATGAGTGTTTGGTTGATGTAATGTTATTTATGTACTTGATTGACGTGGCGAGTGTAAGCCAACTATGTTATCTCCCCTTTTATTATCTATATTACATGGGATGTTGTGAAGATTGCCTAACTTGCGACATATGCCTTCAATGCGATTATGCCTCTAAGTCGTGCCTCGACACGTGGGAGATATAGTCGCATCGAGGGTGTTACAAGTTGGTATCAGAGCCTTCCCCGACCTTAGGAGCCCCATTACTTGATCGTTTTTGGCGGCTGAGTTGTGTCTAGAAAAATGTTTTGAGTCATTTAGGAATTATATATCGGAGAGTTTAGGAATTCTTTTTACTTCCCAGTCTCCTCATCGCTCTAGTAAGGCATCCTGACGTAGAGTTTTGACTCTTCTCTTCTCAAATTCACTAAAAAAAATTTAGGATCACGCGGGTATCTTGGAATCGTTCCGATGGTTTTATGATGAGAACATTGTCTTGGTGCCTCCTGTCAGGGGTTTTGTGGAAGTGTCCCGGGGAGTTGAGCTCTGAGGTGTTGTCGTCATAATTTTATCGTTGCAGTTCTGGAATACCTGAGTCTAATACGCCGACATCGAAAATCTCTTTTATGTAGTTCGTTGGTGAGATAACCTCGACGCCACCCAGTACTGGGGCGGGAGTTCGGGAGTATCGCCATAACTTGTATAACGGATGCTTTTCGAAGGTTGAGGTAGATGGTTTCCGAAGTTTTTTCTTGGTTATGTGTTAAAGGATGGATACAATTGGATGTAGGATTTGCTAGATTTGGGTGAGATATTATGCTTCCCCTGTATCCCCAACACCTGATTGCATAACCGGAAAGGTTCGGGAGTTTCATAGGTGGCAATTCTTGTAGCTCTAGTTCTTCTTCCACGGATATTGGTTTGAGATTGGGATTTCTTACCGATTATTTGTTCTTGATCCGTACCTTGTTGATTTATTTTCTCTACCTAAATTCTATGTGGCTTCTCAATTTATGGATATGTGACCATTTCAAGAGGAATGCATTCGTTCATTTTGTTCGGATGTGAAGACTATATGTTGCAATTTTCATTCCGTTGGATTCAGCTTCAATATTTGTCTATCAATGTGCTAATGGATGTCAACCTCTTCAGGATGGCTCCTCCAACGCGCACGACTCCGAATCCTGATCCGCCACCACCTCCACCTCCTCCGGAGGCATGGCAAGCTGTGATGGTCGCAACCAATGCAAACACACATTTGATCATGCAAATTCTCCAAGAGCGCAATCAAGGAAACCAAGGGAATCAAGGCAACAATCAGAATCACTTTGCTACACTCAACTAGTTCCTTGCTAACGGGCCAAAGACTTTCAGCAATTGTGTTGAGGCAACCGATGCTGACGATTGGCTTGTGGATCTGTGCAAGAATTTCGAGTGCAGTAACGTCAGGCCTGAGGACTTTGTCAAGTTCGCTTCCTTCCAACTCAAAGATCAAGCTGCAGAATGGTTCCAGCAGTACAAGGATTCCAGAGGTGGACGTGTTATCACCTGGGATGAATTCCGTCAAGATTTCAGAGCTCATCATATTCCTCAGAGCGTGATTGAAAGCAAGCATGAGGAATTCCGCAACCTGAAGCAAGGCTCTTTGTCTGTCTATGACTACAACAAGTTGTTTCAGAAGCTCGCCCGCTTGCTAAGCAGGACGTCCCTGATGAGAAGAGCATGATATACCAGTTCAGGGGTGGTCTCAGAGAAGAAATCCAGCTAGCTCTTGTTCTCTTTGAACCCTTGAGGTACGATGAGTTCTACAACATGGCATTGAAGCAAGAGGCTGCTCAACTGAGGTGTGATGCTTCCAAGAAGCGAGTCAGAGATGTTACTCCTTCTTCCTCTACACAAGTGGCCAAGCAACAGAAGTATTGGCTTCCTCCTCCTCCGTTTCGTCAGCCGTATCAGCAGAAGAGCAAAGGTGGCAGTGGTTCACTTGTAACACCCTAGATGCGACTATATCTCCCACGTGTCGAGGCACGACTTAGAGGCATAATCACATTGAAGGCATATGTCGCAAGTTAGGCAATCTTCACAACATCCCATGTAATATAGATAATAAAAGGGGAGATAACATAGTTGGCTTACACTCGCCACGTCAATCAAGTACATAAATAACATTACATCATCCAAACACTCATGGCCCAACTACGGCACCAAAATAAAAGATAACCCAACATGCGACACGGTCCCGATCACCCCCAACTGGGCACCACTACTGATCATCAGGAAAGGAAACATAGTAACATTGAGAGTCTTCATCGAACTCCCACTTGAGCTCAGGCGCGTCACCTGGAGCGGAATCATCAGGCCCTGCATCTAGTGTAATAGTAATCTGTGAGCCACAGGGACTCAGCAATCTCGCACCCTCGCGATCAAGACTATTTAAGCTTAATAGGTATGGCAAGGTAAATATGTGGAGCTGCAGCAAGCGACTAGCAAATATGGTGGCTATCCTGTTCGCAAAAGAGAGAGAGAAGAGGAGGCAAAGCACGAGCGAGAAACTAGAGGACAACCTGCGCAAACATTACTCCAACACCGTGTCCACTTCCCGGACTCCGCCGAGAAGAGGCCATCACGGTAACACACTCAGTTGATTCATTTTAGTTAAGTTAAGGTTCAAATTATCTACAACCGGACATTAACAAATTCCCATCTGCCCATAACCGCGGGCATGGCTTTCGAAAGTTCACAACCGTGCAGGGGAGTCCCAACTTAGCCCATGACAAGCTCTCACGGTCAACGAAGGAATAGACCTCCTCCCAAGACGTTCCGATCAGACTCGGTACCTCGGTTCTTCAAGACACTTTGACAGGTTAAAACTAATCCAGCAACACCGCCCGAATGTGCCGACAAATCCCGATAGGAGCTGCACATATCTCTTTCTCGGGGCACCCTCAGATTGTCCTAGGTACGGGTAGGCCAGCCCAGAGTTGCCCCTGGTGGCCACCGGCAGCTGACAGGTGGACCAACACTCAGAGGAGCACTGGCCCGGGGGGTTTAAAATAAGATGACCCTCGGGCTCCAGAAACCCAAGGGAAAAAAGGCTAGGTGGCTAAAGGTAAAACCAAGGTTGGGCATTGCTGGAAAAGCTTTAATCAAGGCAAACTATCAAGGGGTTCCCATTATAACCCAACCGCGTAAGGAACGCAAAAATCCGGGAACATAACACCGATATGACGGAAAACTAGGGCGGCAAGAGTGGAACAAAACACTAGGCGAGAGGCCGAGCCTTCCACCCTTTACCAAGTGTATAGATGCATTAAGATAACATGGCAATATAATGATATCCCAACAAGTAAAATAATGTTCCAACAAGGAACGGTCTCCAATCTTCACCTGCAACTAGCAACACTATAAGAGGGGCTGAGCAAAGCGGTAACATAGCCAATCAACGGTTTGCTAGGACATGGTGGGTTAGAGGTTTGACATGGCAATTTGGGAGGCTTGAAAGCAAGTGGTAGGCATCGTAGCATTGGCATAGCAAAAGAGCGAGCAAACTAGCAAAGCAAAGATAGTAGTGATTTCGAGGGTATGATCATCTTGCCTGCAAAGTTGTCAGAGTTGACTGGATCCTTGAAAGAAAACTCAACGGGCTCCTTGTTAGCGAACTCGTCTCGGCTCTACCCAAAAAAGACAAACAAGGAACAAGGACACAAATCAACCACGTGCAACTCAAACAACATGATGCAAAGATGGTATGCTATGCGGGATGCGATGCAGGATGCATATGCAAGATTTGACAATGAATGCATGAACCTGGACTCAACTTGGGAATCCAAGTGTGCCACTGGAAAGATGAGATGAAATCGCTTGAAAACGATATAAAGAACGCCGGAATCGGAGTTACGGTTTGGAAATGGCAAGCGATTCAAATATGACACCGGTCTGCGATTTACAGCAAGTAGCCATATAAATGCAAAGAGATGAACAAGCTACAGCACCCAAACATGGCAACAAAATACATGGCAGGGATGCACTCATGATGCTTAACAAAAGTCTAGCACCGAGCTACAGCCAATTCATCCATTAACAGGTTCAAACAAGCATGGCAAAAATGCATGTGGCAAACAGATCTCAGACTTAGTGAAATTAACACTTGTCTGGAATTTCAGATCAGGTAGCACTCTTCGGAGCAACAAAACTGCATGCTACAGGACCTGAACATGGAAAAATAAAGCATGGCATGGAGCTACTCAAAGAGCTTAACAAAAGTCCCTTAGTGACCTTGAGCCAAAAGGGATCAGAAAATACAATTGCAAGCATGTGAACAGGGCAAAAACATAATCAGTTCTCAGCCTTTGTGAAAACTGGAGCATGCTGAAAATAGATATCAAGTAGGCATGTTTACGAGCTCGATGCACTCACTACGGAGCAAGTCATGACAATATAAGCATACACCCGCCAAGAATACACAAAATTCAAGCTAGACATGGCAAGAACAATAGCATAGCATGCACGGATCAAATACAACATCACCGGCAAAATCGCTAACAAGTAGACAATCTGCCCAGATTCACGAAGTAGCAAAAGTAGAGCTCGATTGACTCAAGCTAGGATGCTCCATAATTGCAAACAAAGACATGGATGGATAGAACACTACAAGATTAACAAAACATCCTTACTGATCATCCTCAAACGAGGCACGGATCACTAGGAAACAACATGAACATATGACCATATGAGATAAACAACTCAAGGACTTAGTGGAATTGCTAAGTCCAGGAAAACAGAATTACCAAGTGCCTCACTTGGCAAGCTTGTGCTAGTCACCACACACATCAAAAAAATACATGGGTTGCACCTCTGGAAAGATGACAAAGCCCTTAACAAAACATATGTAGAGCTCATGGGCATATCATGCACACAATAATCATGGCAAAAATGACAAATATCTAAATGGAGCAGCAGATTTGACAATTTACTCAAGTAGCCCTCTTCTAACAGCATTTCGGGCATCAAGATTAACTCAAATGGAAATTATGCAATGGAATGAAATGATGTACTCTCTGAGATGAACATTTTGATATGCTATATGCCCAAAACGAAGTTACGGATGCAAAGTTACGATGCAATGAACAGGAGCATATGAGCTAGGGTTTCGGGCAAAAAGTCAACCCGAGGCAATCTCAGATCTGGATCTGGCACGGATTACGAGGATGGCCGGATTTACTGTAGCCGGCCGGAGCTTCACGGGGCGTCGCCAGAGAGGAAGAGGCTGGAGCGGTGGCACGACGTGACGCCGGCGAGGGGCAGCGGAGAGCGGTGGTCGCCGGAGAGGGGCGGTCGCCGGCGTGGTGGCGCGCGGACAGCGGGCGCTGGCGAGCTCCGGTGGCGGGGCCGCGGCCGGCTCCGGTGGCGGCGGGCGGCGCGAGGAGGGAAGCTCGGGCCCGGCCACGGGGAGGGCGATGGCGCGGGGCGGCGCCCGGATCTGGGCCGCGGGGGGCCCTCCTGGGCCCGGGCGGGACGACCGGCGACGAAGTGGGCGCGAGGGCGCGGGCGAATGGGCGGCTGACACGTGTCGGCGGGCGGCTAGCCGGACATGTCCGTCGGCGCAGATTTTGTCCGGTGCGGCGCGGTGGAAGAGGAGCTAGGTTTTTTCAGGAGGAAGGAGAAGGAGAATTTTTGGGGGGTCTTTAAATAGGCATAGAGGGAGCTAGGAGAGTCTAAATGAGGTGCGGTTTTCGGCCACGCGATCATGATCGAAAGCTCTAGATGATGGAGAAGGTTTTGGTGGGTTTTGGGCCAAAATGGAGGGGTGTTGGGCTGCAACACACACGAGGCCTTTTCGGTCCCTCGGTTAACCGTTGGAGTATCAAACGAGGTCCAAATGGTACGAAACTTGACAGGCGGTCTACTGGTAGTAAACCAAGGACGCTTGGAAAGTCTCGGTCCAATCCGGAAATGTTTAATCCCCACACACGAAAGAAAGCTAGAAGTGAGCACCGGAGGAGAACGAAGCGCTGGAATGCAAAACGGACAACGGGGATAATGCTCGAATGCATGAGATGAACACGTATGCAAATGCAATGCACATGATGCCATGATATGAGATGCATGACAACGACAACAACACACGGAGACAAAGACCCGAACCCGAGAAAATAAAATAACTTAAAGCCGGAAACAGCAAGAGTTGGAGTACAAATTGGGAAAGTTACATACGGGGTGTTACAACACTCCACCACTACGAAAGGATCTCGTCCCGAGATCTAGGACTGAAAGAACGCCGGGTACTCAGAACGGAGGTGATCCTCGCGTTCCCAGGTAGCTTCACGGTCGGAATGGTGTGACCACTTGACTTTGCGAAATTTGATTGACTTGTTGCGAGTCTTGCGTTCAGTCTCTTCGAGAATAGCAACTGGGTGCTCATGGTAAGAGAGATCTTCTTGGAGCTCAATGTCCTCGAACTTGACGGTGCGGTCAGGAGTCTTGAAGCACTTTCGGAGCTGAGAGACATGGAA
This sequence comes from Triticum urartu, assembly GCF_056163025.1. NCBI lineage: Eukaryota > Viridiplantae > Streptophyta > Magnoliopsida > Poales > Poaceae > Triticum > Triticum urartu. The sequence goes on from NC_141874.1 coordinate 309,103,291, forward strand.
CACATCATGAACATTTGCAAAGTTTGAAGGAAGCTCGAGTTGATAGGTGAGGTCGCCTCTCTTGCTGACAATCTTGAAAGGTCCCACGTATCTGGGGGCAAGCTTCCCTTTGATACCGAAACGACGAGTACCTTTCATAGGAGAGATGTGGAGGTAAACATGATCTCCGATCTCGAAAGCCAAATCACGGTGCTTACTATCATAGTAGCTCTTCTGGCGGGATTGGGCTGCTTTGAGGTTATCTCGAAGGACTTTGCACATTTCCTCTGCCTCTGTGATTAAGTCATTACCCAAAAGCTGACGTTCACCGGTTTCAGACCAGTTGAGAGGGGTACGGCACTTCCTGCCATACAGAATTTCAAATGGGGCCTTGCCCGAACTTGCTTGAAAACTGTTGTTGTAGGAGAATTCAGTAGAAGGAAGACAATCCTCCCACTTCATGCCGAAGGAGATCACACAAGCCCTGAGCATATCTTCAAGAATCTGGTTGACACGCTCGACTTGACCGCTAGTTTGAGGATGGAAAGCTGTGCTGAAGCGGATGTTGGTGCCCATGGCCTTCTGAAAAGAATCCCAAAACTTGGAGGTAAAGATGCTGCCACGGTCTGAAGAGATCACTTGTGGAATACCATGCAGAGAGACAAACCGAGAGGTATAGAGCTCCGCCAATTGAGCTGCAGTGATCGACTCTTTGATAGGCAGAAAGTGAGCCACTTTGGTGAGTTTGTCGATGACAACGAATATAGCATCATTGCCATGCTTGGACTTTGGAAACCCAGTCACGAAGTCCATTTCAATGTGGTCAAACTTCCATTCTGGAATGGCAAGAGGTTGGAGGAGACCAGCTGGCCTTTGGTGTTCTGCCTTCACTCTTCTGCAGACATCACATTCATTAGTGGAAATGCTAAGTCCCTGAAATCAGCACTAACAAGTGCACCACTTTGTAAGCTTGTGCTAGTCACCACACACATCACAAAAATACATGGGTTGCACCTCTGGAAAGATGGAAAAACCCTTAACAAAACATATGTAGAGCTCATGGGCATATCATGCACACAATAATCATGGCAAAAATGACAAATATCTAAATGGAGCAGCAGATTTGACAATTTACTCAAGTAGCCCTCTTCTAATAGCATTTCGGGCATCAAGATGAACTCAAATGAAAATGATGCAATGGAATGAAATGATGTACTCTCTGAGATGCACATTTTGATATGCTATATGCTCAAATCGGAGTTAGGGATGCGGAGTTACGATGCGACGAACATGGGCATATGAAACTAGGAATTCGGGGACTTAGTAGAAATTACCACCTCCAAGAACAGATCTAGGGTTTCGACCCGAGTGCACGCAGATCGAGGCGGGGCCGGGTCTCCGCCAGAGTTGGTGCCGGATTTACGGATATAGCATCATTGCCACGCTTGGACTTTGGAAACCCAGTCACGAAGTCCATTTCAATGTGGTCAAACTTCCATTCTGGAATGGCAAGAGGTTGGAGGAGACCCGCTGGCCTTTGGTGTTCTGCCTTGACTCTTCAGCAGACATCACATTTGTTCACGAATTAAGCAATCTCGCGCTTCATTCGAGTCCACCAATAAGCCTGCTTGAGGTCCTGATACATCTTCGTACTCCGAGCGTGGATGGAGAGGAGAGAATTGTGAGCCTCGTTCATGATCACTTTACGGAGATCACCTTTGGGCACAACAATACGATCCTCGAAGAAGAGAGTATCCTTGTCATCAAGGCGGTAGCACTTGTACTTGGGTTGACTCTTGGCAATCCCAATCTTCGCCTTTTTCACCATAGCATCAAGAAGCTGGGCTTGGCGAATCTGATCTTCCAAGGTAGGAGAGACTTGAAGGTTGGCGAGGAAACCTTGAGGAACAACTTGCAGATTAAGTTTGCGGAAAGCTTCACAAAGCTCGGGTTGATAAGGCTTGAGAATAAGACTGTTGCAATAAGCCTTTCTACTCAATGCGTCAGCAATCACATTGGCCTTGCCTGGAGTATACTCGATACTCGGATTATACTCTTGAATCATTTCGACCCATCGAGTTTGCCTGAGGTTGAGATTAGGCTGAGTGAATATGTACTTGAGACTCTTGTGATCCATGAAAATATCCACTTTTCTTCCCAATAAGAGATGTCTCCAAGTCAAAAGAGCATGCACAACTGCCTCCAACTCGAGATCATGAGTGGGGTAGTTCTTTTCATTGGGCTTCAATTGGCGAGAGGTATAAGCAACAACTTTCTTCTCTTGCACCAACACTGCGCCAAGACCTTGGAGAGAGGCATCACAAAAGACCTCGTACGACTTGGATTCATCAGGCGGAGTCAGAACTGGAGCAGTGATCAATTTCTCTTTCAAAGTGTTGAAAGCAATGCCACACTCTGAAGACCAAACGTACTTGATGTGCTTCTGGAGAAGATTTGAGAGAGGCTTCGCGATCTTAGAAAAGTTCTGAACGAATCTTCGGCAATAGCTTGCGAGCCGAGGAAGCTACGGAGTTGCTTCACGTTCTGAGGAGGTTCCCAATTCACAATTGCAGACACCTCCTCAGGATTCACCGCAATGCCCTTGGCAGAGATGATATGACCAAGATAAAGAACCTCATCGAGCCAAAATTCACACTTGGAGAACTTGGTGTAGAACTTGTGTTCCCTCAACTTATCGAGTACCAAACGCAAGTGCTTGGCATGATCTTCCTTGTTCTTTGAGAAAACCAGAATGTCGTTGAGATAGACCAAAACGAAATCATTGGTGTAGGCGTTGAATATGAAGTTCATCATGCGAGAGAACGTCGGAGGAGCGTTGACGAGGCCAAAAGACATGACAGTGTATTCATATGAACAATTGCTTGTCCTGAAAGCCATCTTGGGAATATCTTGCTCACGGATTCCTACCACTTGCTTTCAAGCCTCCCAAATTGCCATGTCAAACCTCTAACCCACCATGTCTTAGCAAACCGTTGATTGGCTATGTTACCGCTTTGCTCAGCCCCTCTTATAGCGTTGCTAGTTGCAGGTGAAGATTGGAGGCCGTTCCTTGTTGGAACTTTTATTTACTTGTTGGGATATCATTATATTGCCATGTTATCTTAATGCATCTATACACTTGGTAAAGGGTGGAAGGCTCGGCCTCTGGCCTAGTGTTTTGTTCCACTCTTGCCGCCCTAGTTTTCCGTCATATCGGTGTTATGTTCCCGGATTTTTGCATTCCTTACGCGGTTGGGTTATAATGGGAACCCCTTGATAGTTCGCCTTGATTAAAGCTTTTCCAGCAATGCCCAACCTTGGTTTTACCTTTTGCCACCTAGCCTTTTTTTCCCTTGGGTTTCCGGAGCCCGAGGGTCATCTTATTTTAAACCCCCCGGGCCAGTGCTCCTCTGAGTGTTGGTCCACCTGTCAGCTGCCGGTGGCCACCAGGGGGAACTCTGGGCTGGCCTACCCGTACCTAGGAAAATCTCAGTGTGCCCTAAGAAAGAGATGTGTGCAGCTCCTATCGGGATTTGTCGGCACATTCTGGCGGTGTTGCTGGATTAGTTTTAACCTGTCGAAGTGTCTTGAAGAACCGAGGTACCGAATCTGATCGGAACGTCTTGGGAGGAGGTCTATTCCTTCGTTGACCGTGAGAGCTTGTCATGGGCTAAGTTGGGACTCCCCTGCAGGGTTGTGAACTTTCGAAAGCCATGCCCGTGGTTATGGGCAGATGGGAATTTGTTAATGTCCGGTTGTAGATAACTTGAACCTTAACTTAATTAAAATGAATCAACTGAGTGTGTTACCGTGATGGCCTCTTCTCGGCGGAGTCCGAGAAGTGGACACGGTGTTGGAGTAATGTTTGCGCAGGTTGTCCTCTAGTTTTCTCGCTAGAGCTTTGCCTCCTCTTCTCGCTCTCTTTTGCGAACAGGATAGCCACCATATTTGCTAGTCGCTTGCTGCAGCTCCACATATTTACCTTGCCTTACCTACAAGCTTAAATAGTCTTGATCGCGAGGGTGCGAGATTGCTGAGTCCCTGTGGCTCACAGATTACTATTACACCAGATGCAGGGCCTGATGTTTCCGCTCCAGGTGACGCGCTCGAGCTCAAGTGGGAGTTCGACGAGGACTCTCAACGATACTATGTTTCCTTTCCTGATGATCAGTAGTGGTGCCCAGTTGGGGGTGATCGGGACCGTGTCGCATGTTGGGTTATCTTTTATTTTGGCGCCGTAGTCGGGCCAGGAGTGTTTGGTTGATGTAATGTTATTTATGTACTTGATTGACGTGGCGAGTGTAAGCCAACTATGTTATCTCCCCTATTATTATCTATATTACATGGGATGTTGTGAAGATTGCCTAACTTGTGACATATGCCTTCAATGCGATTATGCCTCTAAGTCATGCCTCGACACGTGGGAGATATAGTCGCATCGAGGGTCCGCCGGTGGCCACCAGGGGCAACTCTGGGTTGGCCTACCGGAAGTTTGGACAATCTGAGTGTGCCCTGAGAACGAGATATGTGCAGCTCCTATCGGGATTTGTCGGCACATTCGGGCGGTGTTGCTGGTCTTTGTTTTAACCTGTCGAAGTGTCTTGAAGAACCGAGATACCGAGTCTGATCGGAACGTCTCGGGAGGAGGTCTATTCCTTCGTTGACCGTGAGAGCTTGTCATGGGCTAAGTTGGGACTCCCCTGCAGGGATTTGAACTTTCGAAAGCCGTGCCCGCGGTTATGGGCAGATGGGAATTTGTTAATGTCCGGTTGTAGATAACTTGAACCTTAATTTAATTAAAATGAATCAACTGAGTGTGTTACTGTGATGGCCTCTTCTCGGCGGAGCCCGGGAGGTGGACACGGTGTTGGAGTAATGTTTGCGCAGGTTGCTCTCTAGTTTTCTCGCTCGTGCTTTGCCTCCTCTTCTCGCTCTCTTTTGCGAACAGGATAGCCACCATATTTGCTAGTTGCTTGCTGCAGCTCCACATATTTACCTTGACTTACCTATAAGCTTAAATAGTCTTGATCGCGAGGGTGCGAGATTGCTGAGTCCCTGTGGCTCACAGTTTACTATTACACGAGATGCAGGGCCTGATGATTCCGCTCCAGGTGACGCGCTCAAGCTCAAGTGGGAGTTCGACGAGGACTCTCAATGATACTATGTTTCCTTTCCTGATGATCAGTAGTGGTGCCCAGTTGGGGTGATCGGGACCGTGTCGCATGTTGGGTTATCTTTTATTTTGGCGCCGTAGTCGAGCCATGAGTGTTTGGTTGATGTAATGTTATTTATGTACTTGATTGACGTGGCGAGTGTAAGCCAACTATGTTATCTTCCCTTTTATTATCTATATTACATGGGATGTTGTGAAGATTGCCTAACTTGCGACATATGCCTTCAATGCGATTATGCCTCTAAGTCGTGCCTCGACACGTGGGAGATATAGTCGCATCGAGGGTGTTACACTTCGCCAAAGAGGTTGTACACTTGTTGCATCTCTTTTTTACTCTACATGTTATATATATTCCACTGAGCACACGGATTTGTTCCTTTAGTGTCTCCTTAAAAGAAAAAACGTAGGAATTTTAATTTTCACTTGTCCTCCTTTTCAAATTCCTATTCATGAAGAACAAGACTAAGAGATAGTAGCATAATAGCATTATAACCGTACATCCTGTGATCTCCCAATTGTTGTGAATCAAACACCCAGATTGGCAGAAATCCTGTGTTTTTAAATTCTTCGTTTTGCACGTGCATTCCTATCCTATTCCTATCTATTTCCTATCCCTGCATTGTTGGAATCCTCCAATTCAAACGAGCCCATACAGAATTACTTCTCTTACAAAGAGTTGTCAAAGAAAACCTTGCGTGGTTTGTCCCGCTCCTGCTGCGCCGTCGTCCACCCCAGCTCAGCTGCTCCAACGACAGAAGGGTCCAGCACAGCAGGGATCCCGCCTCCAGACTGTCTTTCGCCGCCTCAAATCTTCTTCCCCGCCACTGGCAGCCATGAAAACTGCATTACCATCATCAACCAAGCAGATGACCTCGAGGACTACACGGGTCCGCAAGAGAGGTCACACTCTTTCATGTCTGCTTACGTTATGCATCGCTTAATATTACATGCTACTTTATCGTCATGTTCACTGATTAGACTCTGAGTCAGCTCCAAACTAATGGTCAAACTTGAGTTTTTAAATGGTTGTGGGGTACATATCGGGGCCGCTATCAATAGTATCTATCTACTATCTGGTTAATCTTCGGTGTCTACTATGAGTTTCATGTTGGGTGGGAAACAAACAGTAAGAAGCCATTATCTGTATTTTTTAACTGAAGCCATTATCTTACTGCTATTATTGGTTTTGGGTTTATCCACAGGTTGCTACCATCACTCTGGATTTCTGCATGCACTCCTTACATAATCTCACTATGTTTTATTCCTATGCATGACATTTATTGTAAACAATGGAACTGAACATGTAGAGCAAAAGAGACGAGCCTTGCATGGCAATAAAATTTCATGCAGACGTCGCTCCATGGTAGACGCAAAGGCAGCCCCCCTCCATGCATTTCGGATTGTAATTGAGAGGAAGATATCTGTCCTGAGGGGGATTCAGAAGGAGAAGACAACTCCTATTTACCCCCTGAGGTCTTCGCTCTAACTTGGCATGCTGATGTTGGTTATCTCATGCATATGGTGTCTTGCATTGCTTACTTTATACATCAAATATGTCATCTGCTTAGTTTAGACATCCTTTGTGCGAATGCCATCTGTTTAGCTTATTCATCGTTTATGTGAATTATGCAACGCCATCTTGTTTAGCCAGGCATCATATATGTGAATTTTGCAATGCCATCCTGGTTAGCCAGTCATCTTATATGTAAATTATATCAAGCCATCCTTTTTTCGTTACATATTACATTTGTCAAAAATGTTAGTACATTCAACTGCTCTTCATGTGCATTAGCCATTTGACACAGTGATGCCAAATTCTGGAGTGAAAACAAGGTCTTCAGAGCAGACTATGCTATCTGACGAAGCGCATATCTCGCTGGTTACGGATAGCTCCTCAGAGGAGGATTCAGAGACAGATGACCAGTCCTATTCCCCCCCGAGGTGTATGCTCTAACTTGGCAGGGTTATGTTGCTCATATCATGAGTATGGTGTCTCGCATTGCTATGCCATTTGATTAGTTTAGACATGCTTTGTGTGAATGCCACCTGTCCAGTGTCTAATTACCATATATGTGAATTATGCATTGCCATCTTGTTGCAAGACATTATATATGTGAATTATACAATGATATCTTGTTGCAAAGGCATTATATATGTGAATTATGCAATGCCATGTTGTTTAGCCAATCATCATGTATGTGAATTATATCATGCTACCATTTTTTTCTATTACGTGTTCCATTTGTCGACAACGTTTGTATATTCAACTACTCTTCCTGTGCATCAGCCATTTGAAGCGGTGATGGAAGTATCTGGAGTGAAAACAAGGTATTTAGAGCAGACAATGCTACCTACTGAAGCAGACATCTTGCTGGTTACAGAGAGCTCCTCAGAGGAGGATTCAGAGACTGATGACCAGTCCTATTTCTCCCCTGAGGTCTTTGCTCAAACTTGGCAGGGTTATATTACCCATGTCATGCATGTTGTGTTGCATTGCTTAGTTTTTACATCATATATGGATTGCCATCTGCTTACTTGCTTACTATATAAATCATATATTTGAATTATAGCATGCCATCATGTTTACATAGTACATACACATCATCTATCTGAATTATGGCATGGCAACCCATTTAATAAAGATATCATATAGTTATATCATCTCATCCTGTTTAGTGTTTACCGTAATCATATTTTGAATTATGGCATTCTATCCGTGAATGTATGTGCATAATGGCATGCCAACCTATTTAATGAACACATTATATAGTTATGTCATGTCATCCTATTTACATAGTCTCATATTTTGAACTATGTCTTTCCATCTTTTTTAGTTAGCCATCATAATGTGAAATTGTGTCATGATATCCTGTTTAGTTAGCCATCATATATGTGAAATTGTGTCATGCTATCCTGTTTGGTTAGACAACATAAATATGAATTATTTCAGGCCCTATTTTATTCCCCACTATCCATTGCACCTGTCTATCATACAATGTCTATACTTTCAATTACTTTTCTTGTTTATCAGCCATTTGAATTGGAGAGAGTGATGGCAGTATCTAAGGGAGTAACAACATGGTCTTCAGAAAAGATAGTGCTACCAGTTGATGCAGATAGAACCACGGTTGTACTTGCCCAAGGACCAGATCCACCACACATAACCCAGACTCTCGCAGATTGTACCCCTACCCAGTTGGACAAAGAACCAGCTACACCCCTTCTTACCCCAACCCTGGCAGATAGTAACCCAGTTCCAGTTGACACAACACCGTCTCCACCACAGAGCACCCAAACACGAGCAGTTAGTAAGGGAACTGCACTGCCCAAAGCACGAGGACCACCACTCCGAATCCCAACTCAACGCTTAAAGGAGAAGAAGATTTGTTCTCAGGTCAGGTTCTGTAGCTATGGTTCATACTCCTTTGCTCTTGCATTACTGCATTTACTCATACCAACTAATTTCAAATTTGAAGGATGGAATTGAAAATCCAATGGCGCAACAGGTATGTCCTAAACTTGTTTCTTTAACTGGTTTGTTGTTGTAACCTGCTCTATGTTGATTTCAGTTTCAATTGAATAAACAGTTATGTTCTCATGCCATGCACATTACAAGTGTTATTGTTGCTCTATAGTTACCCACACTTATATTATGTCTATTCTGCTTTGTCTTGAACAAATATTATTTGAACTGTGTCTCTATCTTGATTTGGCAACAAAAACTAGAATGATATAGACCCTAAAGTGACCATGGTACATAGATATATGTTTGTTTCATGCTGTTATCCTGTCCACTTTACTACTGAACTCATTTTTCAAAATGAGTTTCATATACAACATGGTAAACATGTGATGTGTCTGCTTGTTTCTCTTTTATAATGCGGACAAAATATTGGAGAACAGTACGGCGTTATCCAATGGTAATGGAAGTAATGCAGATAAGGTTCAAGATAGTGAGACATCCCTGTTGGTCTCCAAGAAAGCTGATAAAAACTATCTTGACGATAGTGAGGGAACCCAAAAGTCCTGTCTTGATGTAGTGTTCGAGTTACTGGCCACTACTGCTGGCACAAGCTCTTCGAACTCGCTGCCTGAATTAGTTTGTCTTCTTGAGTCTCAACTTCAAGTTGAAAGACATCGATCAGATGTGCTGCGACAGGAAGCTGAAGGACTAAGGAAGTCCCTGCAGAATTCAGATGCATATTTTCTGGTGCAACAACAAGCGCTGGAGGATTTAAGCGCCAAACAAGAGAAAGTTAATAAGCTTGCTAAGCATCTTGCCAGCATTATGGGTACCTAGGATATTGTTTCTTGAGATCTTCTGAAGTGGTTTCAGTTCTGGATTTGTTTTGCTGCGGCGTTTATTTGCGCTGGTCGCCAACTTTGACAACCAATGTATATGATATGCTTCTTTGTTCCCTATATTTGCACTGGTGGCGAACTTTGTTGCCCAGTGGATGTAATATGTGTAATAGCCGTGATAGCCTAGCGTTAGTTGCTTGCTTATTTATTTCCTTGTTGTCTTGTTTATTTGTTTGCTTGTAGTCATTGCAGTTCTTTTTCCGCGGTTAGCTAGTGGCTGCAATAACCTATTTTTTAAAACTAGGCCATAATAACCATGGGCTAATATTTACTGTAGTGACAATGGGCCTCCTACTGGCCGTAGAAACAGTGGGCCTTCTACGGGCCATAGAAACAATGGGCCTTCTACGGGCCATAGAAACAATGGGCCTTCTACGGGCCGTAGAAGCAATGGGCCTTCTGCGGGCCGTATCATCAATGGGCCTTATACGGGCCGTATGATCGATTGGCCAAACATGGGCCAAACAGAACGCATTATGGCCGTAAATGGGCTAGAGATGGAATCGTCCGCTCATGGGCCGACCATAATGGGCCATCGTTAATAGGCCGTATTTGATGATGCTATGAAAATGGCCCAACGTATTAAAGAACCACAAACGGGCGACTGTAACGACAGGCTGAATTTGGCCCACAAGCAGAAAATGACAGTAACGGGCCGTAAGTAAATGAATGCTGGAAATGAGCCCAAGAATAAATGGGCTCTGAGAAGGCCAAAAGATAACATGGGCTGGAAACGGCCCAACGGAATAATGGGCCGTTAATGGGTATAAAGTGATACACTGTTCATTACGGGCCAGTTTCACCACGGGCCATTAATGGGTGTAAAGTGATACACTGTTCATTACGGGCCAGTTTCACCACGGGCCGTTAATAGGCCAAGAGTTACATAGGGCCTCATATGGGCCGAAAGACGTCATGGGCCATACATGCGCCACAAGTGAAAACGGGCTGGAATCATATTGGATGGCTCAGATGACGCTACTGGGCCTAATTCAGATAGGGCATAACGGGCCTTGGGTTAGCGGGCTATAAATGGGATATATACAAACATGTCGTTAACAGGCTTTCCATGGGCCGGCCCGCCACCTTTTGACCAAGTCAAACGGGCCGGCCTTTCCACAGGAATGTGCCTCTGTTGGGCCGTGCCACGTGTCGACGTATCATAGGCGCCTTCCGTCCAATGAGTGGATGACATCTGTCCCAACGATGAGCCGACACGTGTTTCCTCCAGCCAATGATGATTTTACATGTGGAAAATCCCCATTGGTCCGGGCTGTTAATGGGTTATCGGATCCAAAACCCGACCCGATAGCTTAACGGCGTTCCATTACGGTGGATGCCATGTGTCGGTCACCCTTGACGAAAGCACTTCTATGACGCGTGATTTATCGTCATGGAAGTGGACACTTCCGTGATGATAATTTTGGTAATGTCATGGAACACTTCTACGACAGCACAGGTATGACTATCTTGATTCTATCATAAAATCGTCATGGATGTACATGCATGACAAAAAACGCGACCTACTGTGACAAACACGTATCATCACGGAAGTGTATTTTTTTGTAGTGTTACGAAGCAACTCATAAACTAGGGTTTAAGCTTCTGTCACTCTAGCTACCCATCATTTGCTTATTACTTCCCAATGCCTTCCCCTAGGCCCAAATAATGGTGAAGTGTCATGTAGTCGACGTTCACATAACACCACTAGAGGAGAGACAACATACATCTCATCAAAATGTCGAACGAATACCAAATTCACATGATTACTTATAATAAGACTTCTCCCATGTCCTCAGGAGCAAACGTAACTACTCACCAAGCATATTCATAATCATAATCAGAGGAGTATTAATTATCATTAAGGATCTGAAAATGTAATCTTTGACCAAATAAACCAGCTAGCATCAACTACAAGGAGTAATCAACAGTACTAGAAACCCACAAGTACCAATCTGAGGTTGTGGGACCAAGATCGAATACAATAGATGAACTAGGGTTTGATAGGAGATGGTGCTGGTGAAGATGTTGATGGAGATTGACCCCCTCTCGATGAGAGGATTGATGGTGATGACAATGGCGACGATTTCCCCCTCCTGGAGGGATGTTTCCCCGACAGAACAGCTCCGCTAGAGCCCTAGAATGGTTCTACCTAGGTTCCGCCTCGAGACAGTGGCGCTTCGTCCTGAAAGTTTCCTTCTGGTTTTTTTCCAGGTCAAAACACAGCATATAGCCAAAGATGGGCACCAGAGGCCTGCCAGGGGGCCCACAAGGTCGGGGGCGCCCAGGGGGTAAGGCACGCCCTCCACCCTTGTGGCTGGCTGGTGGCCCCCCTCTGGTACTTTCTTCGCCCAATATTTTTTATATATTCCAAAAATATTCTCCGTGAAGTTTCAGGACTTTTGGTGTTGTGCAGAATAGGTCTCTAATATTTGCTCCTTTTCCAGTCCAGAATTCCAACTGCCGGCATTCTCCCCCTTCATGTAAACCTTGTAAAATAAGAGAGAATAGGCATAAGTATTGTCATATAATGTGAAATAACAACTTATAATGCAATAAATATCAATATAAAAGCCTGATGCAAAATGGACGTATCACCCTCCAGTCGAGTCCACCCCCCCGCATGCCCCATTTGAACATTCCGCCGAGTATCATTCGCATTTTGGCCTAGACCATGCTTGTATTTCCAATGTTGTAATTTGTCCGACATGCATACAGACAAATGGTTCACTTAAAGTTTCACTTTGCCTCCACTACATGTCATGCAACATCCCAAATTTTCAATTTGGAATGTTATACGTTAGATCATCATTGCATATCATGTTTTATTGTTTTTCTTTCCATAATCCTCAAATCCTAAGCAACTCAAGGACCCTCGGAGAGAGTTGGGGATTTCCCGGTTTTCATATTTGATTCTTTTATCAAATTTTGAAACGAGGATTTTGGTTTTAATTATTTTTCTCTCCGAAAATATTTCATATTAAAATACAAGAGAGGAGAAAATATGACTTCTTCAAAATAAATGAAATATTGGAGGAAAAATACTAAAATCAAATATTTGTTCCATTTGGATTTTATTGCCATTTTGTTTGCATTAGAAAAATTGCACGTTTTCAAAATTGCATTTTAGGGCCAAGAAAATTTTCATATCTTTCTAAATATTTTATTTAGACGGTGAACATTTATTTTGGCATTTTTATTTTTTTTATTTTTCTAGGATTTTATTTCGGTCGGCGAAATTATTAAAAAAAAAGTTCCCACGCCCGACTGGGCCTAAGGCCCAGCCGAGCTAGGTCGCCGCCGCCACCCCGCGCGCGCCGCCGCCGCCGACTCAGACAAGGAGTCCGAGCCGGACTCCACTCCATCGCCGCTGCCTTGACCCCTCCTCCAAGTCGCCCTGCCCCGCCCCTTTATATACGCCGCCACCCCGCCCCAAACGCCATCGCCACCACCGCCGCCTAGCCCCGCCGCCCGCGCCGCGCCCAGCCGCCGCCGCCTTGCCGCCCCCGCCGCCCCCGCGAGCCGCCGCTCCTCCGCCGCACCTCACCGCACCGGACCCCTCGCCGGAGGTAGCCGCCAGACTCCGTTGCCGGTTTTTTTATAAAACCATTCGGGTTTTTTTAAACCCTAGATCCGTTTTTTCGGATTCGCCGGTTTTTCTCGGTTCTTCTAGTTAGCGGACGTTCGTCCGAACATTCGTTTTAACGTACGGTTCTCCGCCCGTTAGATATAGCTAACGAACGCTCATTCGTTAGTCTGTTCGTCAGTTTTCTTTTATCGGATTTAATCCGCGATTTTCTCTGCTCGCGATTTTTGATCCGATCCTAATTTCTGTTTATCTTTTCGCTCGTTAGTCGGAATCAGGCAATTCAAGCGCCTAGAGTTTCATCTCGAAACCCTCTTTCCGTCTAACCAACTCAAACAAGTTTTCTCTACTGTAAAATTTGACCTAGTTTCAGATTAGTAAATGAAGCTTCTTTCTTTCGCCGATTGAGTTTCGTTGCTCCGTTTGATTTGACTCTTTTTGCGAACCAGAGTTCTTAATTTGAACTTTCTGGTCAACCTCTTTTATTTCAGTTTTGCTTGTGCATCGTTGCTTGGTACTTATGTATGCTATTTTTTGCTTGCGATAGAACACCCGGAGTGCGAAGCGTGCTACTACAAGTCCCTAGGTTTCGCAGATCGTCAGCAAGGCAAGTAACACTTTGATCATACCCCTTTGTCACCCAGTTTTTATGCATTCCAATCCTCAAACACTGCATGATTAGGACGTCATTAACTTGTGGGTTGGGAAGTACTTGATGAGGTAGAACCTATTGCCCTGTTACATTCAAACCCTTGGGAGTTACTCTACGTGTTGCTTATATTACTATGCTATGCTATGCTCGTAGACGTGGTTTGGGTTTGAGTGAAATCCATGACAGATGTGAGATTGTTAAATTAATGGTTCAACTTAAGGTGGCAACTTAATCAAACAACTGGGTGGATTGAGGCACCTGGAGTACCCAGTGTTGCCTGTATTTTTTTTGGAAATCTCGGAGTACCCATGTGATCTTCCTAGGGACCGCCACCCAGGCTCAAAGGGAACTGAGATGATTCATGCTAGAAACTTCCGTGTGCAGCCACAAGCTATTATGGGCTCTAGCATAGCTGAGTAAGTTACGTGAAGCTCTTGAAGAGGCAGATCAGCAGGTAGTGGGATGTAGGTTTGGTATGGTCTGTCCAGAGTAGAGAGTTAATGTTTCTGAAAGACTGTGTCTCAGTCATCCATTTCTCAAACACCATGTAGTGCGAGAAATCCAACGGAGGAGATCGAGTCTTGTGGGGAAAAGTGCGCAAACCTCTGCAGAGTGTACAATCTAATCATGGTTAGCCGTGTCCCCGGTTATGGACAATTCTTGAGTATCTAGTACTTGGGTTATCACATGTATTTCATCATGTTTAATTAATATTGTTGGGTTGTTAATCACTTCAATTGGGATTGAGTTGGAGGAACCTTCTCAATGATGTTTCAACTACCATGCTAGTAAAATTAAAATCTATTCCTTTGTTGTAGGGAAAAATTGGCTTTTCAGAAAAACTGTAACCATAGAGCTTTCCACCAGCCAAATATGCATGTAGTGATAGCATTATTTTGTTCTTGCTCTACTGTGTTACTTTGCCAGCATATTCCATGTGCTGACCCGTTTTCGAGCTGCAACGTATTATGTTGCAGACTTTTCAGACGAGGAGTAAGGTTCGTTAGGTCGTTTCCGTGCAGCTCAGTTATGTCGTTGGAGTTGATGGACTCACTTTATCTTCCAAGCCTTCCGCTGTTATCGCATTAGATGGCCTTAAGCCATATTATTGTAATAAGTTCTCTCTTGAGACATTCGATGTAATAAGTGTGTGATTGCTACTCTATTGTAAATCCTTCGAGTACTGTGTGTCAGCATTACTGATCCAGGGATGACACTGAAGCACAGAGACTTGACCATCTGAGGTCGGGTTGCTACAAGATGGTATCAGAGCACATGCTGAGTGTAGGACACGACCACTAAGATAAACCCTAGGTCACACCTCTCTTCTCATTTCTAACTCCTCTCCATTTTCTACTCTTTAGAATGACGGAGATGAAGAACAAGTTTGCACAACCGGATGAAGACACACCTTTTGGACGTCACTTGAAGGAAGTCACTAGGTACTTGAACATTGGAATACCAAGCTTCACCGGGACGTACAATGCCACTTTACCTGAAGAGGAGCGCTGGATGATTCAAGTACAAGTTCCAGGAAGGACGTTCTCGCCAACTTCTAAACCCATAGAGTTTTCTTTCAAAGCACCCACCTGGAGTCTAGGCAAGAGCATGGCAGCCCACATTACCATGGGACGCATTGGAGAAGTTTACAACAGGGAGTTTAAGGACACTATTTACCAAATATGTGGGCGCCGAGACAAGCAATGGGAAGTAATCAGCACTAAGAAGGATAGTCCATTGCAGCTTTCATCCAGGAGTCAAACCAGCACATTCGACGCCAGGAGAACCAGATGTGCGCGGACATGATGGACTTGAAGAAGGCGAAGACTAGGATCATCGAACTGGAGGCAGAACTCAAGTTTACACGCGATGGATATGAGGAGGAAATCAAGACACTACTGGAGAAGAATGACGACCTAGTCAAGAAGATCGGAGTAATCATGGGAGGACCAGCACCGGGAGACGAAGACGAAGATCCCACTTGCCCGGACAACTACATCATCATCGAAGACACCGATTCCGATCCTAGTGATGATGACTATGAAGATGAAGCTGGAGCAGACATCATGGAGTCTTCCACCAATCAAAATTTCTAGATGACTACCATATATCACTAGTATTCCCCCATGTATTTAGTAGTAGTTGAACACTTGTGCGATAGTTCTAGATCGTTTGTATGCCCTTGCTTGATTGATTGAGTGAAATGATTGTGTTTGTCTCATGTGCATATGGGTAGTGTTTTATCATTAGACCTCTTTTCTATTCTAAATATCTTCCATCTAAACCGCTCAGATGCCTCCGAGACGTGACACCGGTTTTGCCT
Organism: Triticum urartu; assembly: GCF_056163025.1. Taxonomy (NCBI): domain Eukaryota; kingdom Viridiplantae; phylum Streptophyta; class Magnoliopsida; order Poales; family Poaceae; genus Triticum; species Triticum urartu. The sequence goes on from NC_141874.1 coordinate 309,119,366, forward strand.
TCCCACCGGAGCTCACCCAGTTGATCCAACAGCAGAATACGTTGATGCAATTGCTAGTTCAGAATCAGGGCAACAACAACAACAAAAGCAACAACCTGCCGCCCATGGACAACCTAGCCCGTTTTCTAAGGTTACAGCCGCCGGTGTTTTCCAGTAGCACCGAGCCCATAGTTGCGGACGATTGGCTACGCCGTATTGGAAGGGAGTTAACCACCGCAGGTTGCACAGATGCTGAGAGAGTGCGCTTTGCCGCACATCAATTGGATGGACCAGCAGCCTCATGGTGGGAGAATTACACAGCCACTTTTCCTATAGCCAATGTCACTTGGGACCAGTTTCAGCAAGCTTTCCGCACAGCCCATGTCTCCACTGGAGCTATGCAAATGAAGAAGCGGGAGTTCCGCAACCTACGCCAGGGGAACCGTACTGTGGCTCAGTACGTGGATGAGTTTAGCAAGTTATCCCGCTACGCCCCTGATGATGTGGCCACAGATGTAGCGAAACAGGAGAAGTCCATGGAAGGGCTGAATGATGAGATGAGTATGCAGTTGATGGTAGCAACCTTCAACAACTAACAGGAGTTGGTAGATAAGGCTCTTATGATTGAAGGGAAGCAACAGCAGATTGAGAGCCGCAAGAGGAAGTATGGACAAGGGAAGTATAACTCAGGAGCTCAGCAGAAACCTCGCCTAACCCCGAACTCGGGAGGACTTGTTCATAACCATGGAGGTCACAACCACATTGGAGGAGGATTGCATAACCACAATGGTTCTTAGAATGGGAATGGGAATGGAACCAACAATAATCATAACCGCCCCAACCCAGCTACACCCGCCAAAAGGGACTTAAGTCATGTTACGTGTTTCAAGTGCGGGAAGACTGGACACTACGCCACGGAGTGCCCTGAAGGAAAGAATGGAAATGGAAATGGGAGCACTGGGAAGAAGCCAAATCCATTCAACAAAGGACAAGTGAACCACGTTAACGTGGAGGAGGTTGAAGAGCAGCCGAACATGGTAATAGGTAAGTTTTTGGTTAAGTCATTTACCGCTCTTGTTCTTTTCGATACTAATGCATCGCATTCATACATATCAAGGGGATTCGTGGATAAGTTTAAACTACCAACCCAAACCCTTAGGACCCCTCTTTTAGTAAGTTCACCCGGAGCAGAGTATATGGCCAGCCGATGGTGTGACCAGATACCCTTAACCATTGGTACACATGTTTTTCCGTCCGACCTAATTATCTTGGAGTCACAAGGAGTGGATGTGATATTGGGTATGGACTGGATGTCAAAGTTTGGAGGAAGCATTGACTGTGCTAGTAAGTCGATTTATCTCATCAGCCCGGAAGGAAAAAGGATTAAGTATGTATCTAGGCATGTGCCTAGGAGGAGTCAAGTGAATTCCCTTATGGGAGTTGTTCAGGAGGAAGTGCCTGTAGTGAAGGATTACCCGGATGTTTTTCCAGAGGAGTTACCAGGCATGCCACCGGATAGAGACATTGAGTTTTTGATAGAGCTGTTGCCAGGTACAGGACCAATATCCAAGAGACCCTATCGGATGCCCGCAAATGATCTGGAAGAAATTAAGAAACAGATCAAGGAATTATTGGAGAAAGGATACATCCGAAGAAGTTCATCACCTTGGGGAGCCCCAGTACTTTTGGTTGAGAAGAAGGATAAATCCCTAAGGATGGTTGTTGATTATCGAGCATTAAATGAAGTGACGATTAAGAACAAGTACCCACTGCCGATGATCAACGATCTGTTTGATTAGTTGCAAGGAGCTAAAGTGTTTTCGAAGATTGATTTGCGATCGAGGTATCATCAGTTGAAGATACGAGAGAAGGACATACCGAAGACAGCATTCACAACATGATATGGATTATACGAGTACACGGTCATGTCATTTGGACTGACTAACGCCCCTGCCTATTTCATGAGCATGATGAACAAGGTGTTCATGGAGTATTTGGACAAGTTTGTTGTGGTGTTTATTGATGATATTATGGTATACTCTAAGAACGAGGAGGAGCACAAGGAGCATTTGCGCTTAGTTCTCGAGAAACTCAAGGAACACGAGTTGTATGCTAAGTTTAGCAAATGCGAATTTTGGTTGAAGGAAGTCGGGTTCCTTGGACATGTTATATCGGGAGAAGGTATAGCAGTAGACCCCAGCAAAGTTCAGTCAGTCACTGAATGGTTAGCACCTGTTTCAGTTAGCGAGATCCGCAGTTTTCTTGGACTCGCAGGATACTACCGGAGATTCATCGAGAATATTTCCAAGATTGCAAAGCCAATGACTGAACTGTTGAAGAAGTATACTAAGTTTAAATGGACAGAAGATTGCGAGCAAGTTTCTAGGAATTGAAGAAACGTTTGACTACAACGCCAGTGCTAACACTGCCAGATATACATAAGGAGTTCCAAGTGTACTATGATGCCTCACGCTTAGGACTTGGATGTGTGCTTATGCAGGACGGGAGAGTTGTTTCGTATGCCTCATGACAACTAAAACCTCATGAGTTGAACTATGCCACGCATGATTTGGAGTTAGCAGCCGTAGTGCATGCATTGAATACCTGGAGACATTACCTTATTGGAAACCGTTGTGATGTGTACACGGACCATAAGAGTTTGAAGTACATTTTTACCCAGAAGGAACTAAACCTTCGACACAGGAGATGGTTGGAGTTTATAAAGGATTATGACATGAAACTACACTATCATCCAGGAAAGGCCAATGTCGTAGCAGACGCTTTGAGCCGGAAGAGTTATGCTAATATCCTTGAAAGTAAGGGACTGCCGAAGGAATTAGCAGAGGACATCATGGAACTTCGATTGGAGATTGTTCCTAGAGGATTTATTGCAACAATGGAGGTCCATTCGACATTGCTGGACAAGATTCGGGAAGCCCAGAAAGATGACAAGGAGATTGCGGAGATAAAGGAGAAGATGAGCAAAGGAAAGGCCAAAGGTTTTCGTGAAGATGAGCACGATACCCTATGGTTTGAGGACTGAGTTTATGTGCCCAATAACCAGGAGATCAGGAAGTTAATACTTCAAGAGGCCCATGACTCACCATACTCGATACACCCCGGAAACACCAAGATGTATTTGGACTTGAAGGAACGTTTCTGGTGGACCGGTATGAAGAAGGATATTGCCGAGTATGTCGCCGTATGTGATGTATGTCAACGCGTGAAGGCAGAGCATCAGAAGCCAGCAGGACTGTTACAGCCTATGCCGATACCTGAATGGAAGTGGGATAAACTTGGCATGGACTTTATCACCGGATTGCCCAGGACCAAAGCAGGATACAATTCCATATGGGTAGTAGTTGATCGCTTGACCAAAGTAGCTCACTTCATCCCAGTGAAAACCACCTATACGAGTGCAGCTAGCCAAGATATATATGTCCATGATAGTATGTCTGCATGGAGTTCCGAGGACCATTGTATCAGATCGAGGAACACAGTTTACCTCAAAGTTTTGGCACCAGTTGCACCAGACCCTGGGAACAAGATTGGAGTTTAGTACATCATTTCACCCGCGGACGCATGGACAAACAGAGAGAGTCAACCAAATTTTGGAGGACATGTTGAGAGCCTGTGCGTTAGATTACGGACCTAGTTGGGATGACAATTTGCCATACGCAGAGTTTCCCTACAACAATAGCTATCAAGCCAGTTTAAAGATGGCACCGCTTGAAGCCCTGTATGGACGAAGGTGCAGAACACCGTTGATGTGGGACGAGGTAGGAGAGCGACAGTTGTTTGGACCAGACTTGATCAAGGAGTCTGAGGAGAAGGTTAAATTGATTTGAGACAGACTGAAGATTGCTCAGTCCAGGCAAAAGAGTTATGCTGACTCAGAACGCAAGGAGGTAACCTATGAAATTGGAGACCGAGCATATCTGCGAGTATCACCCTTGCGAGGAGTGAAACATTTTGGAGTTAAGGAAAGTTAGCCCCGAGATTTGTAGGACTGTATCGTATTTTGGAACGGATGGGAGAAGTTGCCTACAAGTTGGAGTTACCCGAGGGACTGTCAGGAGTTCATGACGTGTTTCACGTTTCACAGCTGAAGAAGTGTCATGCTGAGATGGCAGATATACCGCTAAGAGATACAGTACCCCTGGAGGCGATTCAGTTGGACAGTGATTTGACTTATGAGGAGAAACCAGTTAAGATTCTTGAGTTTGCCAGCAGAATCACCCGAAGTAAGGTTATCAAGTTTTGTAAAGTTCAGTGGAGCCACCATACTGAGGACAAAGCCACCTAGGAACGAGAGGATGATCTCCGCAAAGACCACCCGCACCTATTTTCTAGCCAGCCCGAATCTCGAGGGCGAGATTCATCTTAAGGGGGGTAGGTTTGTAACATCCCAAATTTTCAATTTGGAATGTTATACATTAGATCATCATTGCATATCATGTTTTATTGTTTTCCGTTCCGTAATCCTCGAAATCCTAAGCAACTCAAGGACCCTCGGAGAGAGTTGGGGATTTCTCGGTTTTCATATTTGATTCTTTTATCAAATTTTGAAATGAGGATTTTGGTTTTAATTATTTTTCTCTCCGAAAATATTTCATATTAAAATACAAGAGAGGAGATAATATGACTTCTCCAAAATAAATGAAATATTGGAGGAAAAATACTAAAATCAAATATTTGTTCCATTTGGATTTTATTGCCAATTTGTTTGCATTAGAAAAATTGCACGTTTTCAAAATCGCATTTTAGGGCCAAGAAAATGTTCATCTCGTTCTAAATATTTTATTTAGACGGTGAAAATTTATTTTGGCATTTTTAGTTTTTTATTTATTTTTCAAGGATTTTATTTTGGTTGGTGAAATTATTTAAAAAAAAAGTTCCCGCGCCCGACTGGGCGTAAGGCCCAGCCGAGCTAGGCCGCCGATGCCGCCGCCGCCCCGTGCGCGCGCCGCCGCCGCCGACTCGGACAAGGAGTCCGAGCCGGACTCCACTCCACCGCCGCCGCCTTGACCCCTCCTCCAAGCCGCCCCGCCCCGCCCCTTTAAATAGGCCGCCACCCCGCCCCAAACACCACCGCCACCGCCGCCACCTAGCCCCGCCGCCCGCGCCGCGCCCAGCCGCCGCCGCCGCAGCCAAGCGCCGCCGCCGCCGCCCCCGCGAGCCGCCGCTCCTCCGCCGCACCTCACCTCGCCGGACCCCTCGGCGGAGGTAGTCGCCGGACACCGTTGCCGGTTTTTTTATAAAACCATTCGGTTTTTTTTAAACCCTAGATCCGGGTTTTTTCGGATTCGCCGGTTTTTCTCGGTTCCTCTAGTTAGCGGACGTTCGTCCGAACGTTTGTTTTAGAGAACGGTTTTTCGCCCGTTAGATACAGCTAATGAACGCTCGTTCATTAGTCTGTTCGTAAGTTTTCTTTTATCGGATTTAATCCGCGATTTTCTCTGATCATGATTTCTGATCCGATCCTAGTTTCTGTTTATCTTTTCGCTTGTTAGTCGGAATCAGGCGATTCAAGCGCCTAGAGTTTCATCTCGAAACCCTCTTTCCGTTTAACCAACTCAAACAAGTTTTCTCTACTGTAAAATTTGACCTAGTTTCAGATTAGTAAATGAAGCTTCTTTCTTTCGCTGATTGAGTTTCGTTGCTCCGTTTGATTTGATTCTTTTTGCGAACCAGAGTTCTTAATTTGAACTTTCTGGTAAACCTCTTTTATGTGAGTTTTGCTTGTGCATCTTTGCTTGTTACTTATGTATGCTATTGTTTGCTTGTGATAGAACACCCGGAGTGCGATGCGTGCTACTACGAGTCCCTAGGTTTCGCAGATCGTCAGCAAGGCAAGTAACACTTTGATCATACCCCTTTATCACCCAGTTTTTATGCATTAGTTCCAATCCTCAAACATTGCATGATTAGGATGTCATTAACTTGTGGGTTGGGAAGTACTTGATGAGGTAGTACCTATTGCCCTGTAACATTCAAACCCTTGGGAGTTACTCTACGTGTTGCTTATATTACTATACTATGCTATCCTCGTAGACATGGTTTGGGTTTGAGTGAAATCCATGACAGATGTGAGATTCTTAAATTAATGGTTCAACTTAAGGTGGCAACTTAATCAAACAACTGGGTGGATTGAGGCACCTGGAGTACCCAGTGTTGCCTGTATTTTTTTTGGAAATCCCGGAGTACCCGTGTGATCTTCCCAGGGACCGCAACCCAGGCTCAAAGGGAACTAAGATGATTCATGCTAGAAACTTCCGTGTGCAGCCACAAGCTATTATGGGCTCTAGCATAGCTGAGTAAGTTACGTGAAGCTCTTGAAGAGGCAGATCAGCATGTAGTGGGATGTAGGTTTGGTATGGTCTGTCCGGAGTAGAGAGTTAATGTTTCTGAAAGAATGTGTCTCGGTCATCCATTTCTCAAACACCATGTAGTGCGAGAAATCCAACGGAGGAGATCGAGTCTTGTGGGGAAAAGTGCGCAAACCTCTGCAGAGTGTACAATCTAATCATGGTTAGCTGTGTCCCCGGTTATGGATAATTCTTTAATATCTAGTACTTGGGTTATCACATGTATCTCATCATGTTTAATTAACATTGTTGGGTTGTTAATCACTTTAATTGGGATTGAGTTGGAGGAACCTTCTCAATGATGTTTCAACTACCATGATAGTAAAATTAAAATCTATTCCTTTGTTGTAGGGAAAAGTTGGCTTTTCGCAAAACTGTAACCATAGAGCTTTCCACCAGCCAAATATGCATGTAGTGATAGCATTATTTCGTTCTTGCTCTACTGTGTTACTTTGCCAGCATATTCCATGTGCTGAACCGTTTTCGGGCTGCAACGTATTATGTTGCAGACTTTTCAGACGAGGAGTAAGGTTCGTTAGGTCGTTGCCGTGCAGCTCAGTTATGCCGTTGGAGTTGATGGACTCACTTTATCTTCCAAGCCTTCCACTATTATCGCATTAGATGGCCTTAAGCCATATTATTGTAATAAGTTCTCTCTTGAGACATTCGATGTAATAAGCGTGTGATTGCTACTCTGTTATAAATCCTTCGAGTACTGTCTGTGTCAGCATTACCGATTCCAGGGATGACACTGAAGCATAGAGACTTGACCATCTGAGGTCGGGTCGCTACATGTCACTTCCCGTCTTAGTTTTGACATCCCATTCAGTTCATGCCCCGACACATCTTGATGAGATCGATTGAAGTTGAGAGTTCAAGTGTGTGTCGTGCAAGGAGATAAAGGTTTGGTGTGTTTCTATGATAGAACTGACCGGGGGATCTTTGTGGATCGAAGGGAGTATATTGCATGTTCAAAAGCGAAACGAACGTACTATACCCATCCTAGTCCTCTTTCAATCGATCTCCGGACCCCGAGATCCGGAGATGAAACTGAGAGAGAACGAGTGGGTGCATGTGTGATACCTAAGGCAGATTCAAAATTTGGAACCGGTGATCATAGCATCAGCAAATCATATATAAAGGCTATTCAATGTTCGTCTCGCTTTTGAGTGTACAATATACTCCCTCCGATCCTTTCTAGTTTACATATAAGTTTTATGTGTAGCCAAAGTATATCTACTTTGATCAAATTTATAGAAAAAAGTATCAACATTCAATAACGCCCAATCAATATTGTTAGATTCGTACGCACTCCTAATTGTATTCAAACAGAGATGGTTCCCAATTTGTTTTCAAACACGTGAATGTGCTTGTTCTCGCGCATGCTTTTGCTACTAGGATTTTGCCACGTATAGCCATTCCAATAGTAAATTTTTAAGCTCCCTGTCCAATAGTAGTAGAAGTAGTAGTACTAGTGGAGTACTGACAACATCTAAAGTAGAGCATTAGTCCCAATCTATGTCAACACAAAATTAAAATGGAACTTGATGCTAAACCCGTTGTTGATCACCAACGTCGGTTAAATCCGAAGATGAAAGAAGTGGTAAGAACAGAAATATTAAAACTTCTAGAACTAGGTATAATCTATCCCATAGCTGATAGTAGATGCAGTGCTCATAGTACTATTAGTATACTCCCTCCATTTTTATTTACTCCACATAAAATGGAGGGAGTACTAGTACACTCGGTCGACCTCTCTCTCTTCTAGTAGTATAAATGAAGCGGACATGGGAGGGGTGATGTCGGTTTGCTCTCAACTACGGTCCCACAAGCGAGCGAAAACACAAGACGAAGCGTGTTCCATTCGGTAAGTGACTTGGAGGGTCCAACGTGCCGGGGTGCAACGCGAACGCGACAAGAGTGATGTACATCTTCCATTCCTTATGAACATGCATACTTCGAGTACTCTTTTTTTAACACATTACAGACGCAAGCGCTCATACATGCGCACATACACTCACCCATATGAACGCACACACTCACACCCTACCCCTATGAGCACCTTTGAGATACTAAGCCATCATACCTCTATCTCTACTCTCGGTGATGATGGTGTGCCTGCCATCTTGCAATATAGACCGTCTGATCTATATCTGGCGGATAGAAAGCAAACTATGGAAATTTTGCAAAAGGATACCCTTACCTCTATCCTTCATCCTTATCTCCCACAACTTCATTGTTTAATAATTAAAAAAGGAAAGCTGTAGAATAATCTGGCATGGAGGCTGCTGCCGGCGTCGTCCATCCCCACGCCTCCGCTAAGTCCAACCACCGATCACCACCGTGCCCCACTCCTCCCTACCTTATCTCTCATCTTTCTTCACCAGATATCATTTTTGATGAAATTCTCAAGATACCATTTTTTGGAGAAATGCTCGAGATATCATAAAAAATGCTTCTTGGTGTTCTGTGCAATGCACAGGCATCTTGCTAGTCATCTCGAGATTTACAAAGCCACCAGCTTGTCGCCGACAGGAACGGTGGGGAGGTCGGGACGTCTGCCCTATGAAACTCCAAAACTTTGGTCCCATCCCACCCCACAACTCTCCATGCTCCTGTCGTCCGGCTTTGCAAACTCTGCACAATCAAAACCGATTGACCGGTCATCGCTTGCTACTTGCTGGCCGGGCACCATTGTCCCAAAACCACACCTCCTATCAAGCCCATTCCTGCACCTTACGATCCCCTAGCACGCATCAACCATCCCCTAGTTCGTAGAAAAGCGATGGTGTGATACAAGATCACGTACTACAAGATGCTGACTGTAACACCCTCGATGCGACTATATCTCCCACGTGTCGAGGCATGACTTAGAGGCATAATCGCATTGAAGGCATATGTCGCAAGTTAGGCAATCTTCACAACATCCCATGTAATATAAATAATAAAGGGGAGATAACATAGTTGGCTTACACTCGCCACGTCAATCAAGTACATAAATAACATTACATCATCCAAACACTCATGGCCCGACTACGGCGCCAAAATAAAAGAGAACCCAACATGCGACAACGGTCCCGTTCACCCCCAACTGGGCACCACTACTGATCATCGGGAAAGGAAACATAGTAACGTTGAGAGTCTTCGTCGAACTCCCACTTGAGCTCATACGCGTCTCCTGGAGCGGAATCATCAGGCCCTGCATCTGGTGTAATAGTAATCTGTGAGCCACAGGGACTCAGCAATCTCGCACCCTCGCGATCAAAACTATTTAAGCTTATAGGAATGGCAAGGTAAAATATGAGTGGAGCTGCAGCAAGCGACTAGCAAATATGGTGGCTAACTTATTCGCAAAAGAGAGCGAGAAGAGGAGGCAAAGCGCGAGCGAGAAACTAGAGAGCAACCTGCGCGAACATTACTCCAACACCGTGTCCACTTCCCGGACTCCGCCGAGAAGAGGCCATCACGGTAACACACTCAGTTGATTCATTTTAATTAAGTTAAGGTTCAAGTTATCTACAATCGGACATTAACAAATTCCCATCTGCCCATAACCGCGGGCACGGCTTTCGAAAGTTCAAATCCCTGCAGGGGAGTCCCAACTTAGCCCATGACAAGCTCTCATGGTCAACGAAGGAATAGACCTCCTCCCAAGACGTTCCGATCAGACTCGGTATCTCGGTAATTCAAGACACTTCGACGGGTTAAAACAAGTCCAGCAACACCGCCCGAATGTGCTGACAAATCCCGATAGGAGCTGCACATATCTCTTTCTTAGGGCACACTCAGATGAGCCAGACGTCGGGTAGGCCAGCCCAGAGTTGCCCCTGGTAGCCCCGGACATCGCTCGGTGGGACCAACACTCAGAGGAGCACTGGCCCGGGGGGGTTAAAATAAGATGACCCTTGAGTCTGCAGAACCCAAGGGAAAGAAAAGGCTAGGTGGCGAATGGTAAGACCAATGTTGGGCATTGCTGGAAAGGCTTTAATCAAGGCAAACTATCAAGGGGTTCCCATTATAACCCAACCGCGTAAGGAACGCAAAATCCGGGAACATAACACCGATATGACGGAAACTAGGGCGGCAAGAGTGGAACAAAACACTAGGCGAGAGGCCGAGCCTTCCACCCTTTACCAAGTATATAGATGCATTAAGATAACATAGCAATATAATGATATCCCCAACAAGTAAAATATATGTTCCAACAAGGAACGGCCTCCAATCTTCACCTGCAACTAGCAACGCTATAAGAGGGGCTAAGAAAAGCGGTAACATAGCCAATCAACGGTTTGCTAGGACATTGGTGGGTTAGAGGTTTGACATGGCAATTTGGGAGGCTTGCAAGCAAGTGGTAGGCATAGTAGCAATGGCATAGCAAAAGAGAGAGCAAACTAGCATAGCAAAGATAGTAGTGATTTCAAGGGTATGATCATCTTGCCTGCACAGTTGTCAGAGTTGACTGGATCCTCGAAAGCAAACTCAACGGGCTCCTCATTAGCGAACTCATCTCCCGGCTATACCCAAACAAGACAAACAAGCAACAAGGACACGATCAACCACGTGCAAACTCAAACAACACAATGCAAAGATGATATGCTATGCAGGATGCGATGCGAGATGCAAAATGCAAGATATGATAGGAAATGCATGAACCTGGCCTCAACTTGGAAATCCAAGTGTGCCACTGGAAAGATGAGATGAAATCGCTTGAAAATGATATAAAGAACGCCGGAATCAGAGTTACGGTTTGGAAATAGCAAGCGATTCAAAAATGACACCGGTCTGCGATTTACAGCAAGTAGGCATCTAAATGCAAAGAAATGAACATGCTACACACTCAAACATGACAACAAAATACATGGAAGGGATGCACACAAGATGCTTAAAAAAAGTCTAGCACTGAGCAAGTCATGGCAAGACAAGCATACACCCATCAAGAAGGCACAAAATGAAAGCTAGACATGGCAAGAACAATAGCATAGCATGCACGGATCAACTACAACATCACCGGCAAAATTGCAAACAAGTTGACAATCTGCCCAGATTCACAAAGTAGCAAAAGTAGAGCTCGATTGACTCAAGCTAGGGTAATCCATAAATGCAAAAAAGACAAGGATGGATAGAACACTACAATATTAACAAAACTCCCTTACTGATCATCCTCAAAAGAGGCACGGATCACTAGGAAACAACATGAACATATGGCAACATGAGATAAACAGCTCCAGGACTTACTGAAATCACTAAGTCCCTGAAAACAGAATTAGCAAGTGCACCACTTTGCAAGCTTGCACAAGTCACCACACACATCCTAAAAATACATGGGTTGCACCTCTGGAAAGATGACAAAACCCTTAAAAAAACATAAGTAGAACTCACGGGCATATCATGCACACATTAATCATGGCAAAAATGACAAAAGTGCTAAACGGAGTAACAGATCTGGCAATTAACTCAAGTAGCCCTCTTCTAACAGCATTTCGGGCATCAAGATGAGCTCAAATTAAAATGATGCAATGGAATGAAATGATGTACTCTCTGAGATGAACATTTTGACATGCTATATGCATGAATCGGAGCTACGGATGCAAAGTTACGGAGCTACAAACAGAGGCACTTGGATCTGCAGTTCTGGGACTTAGACGAAATTTTTACCCCTAGGATTTACTGTTCACGGATCCGGATCCAGATCGGCGCACGGATCGAGGTTGACCGGGGCACGTACTCCAGCGAGGCGACGGCGGCCGGGGTTGACGGAGAAGGACGGCGGAGGGCGGCGAGGTGGTGCGGACGCGGCGAGGCGGCGGAGGCGGCGGCCGGCGTCGGTGAGGCGGCGGGCGAGGCGGAGGAGGCGGCGGCCGGCATCGGCGAGGCGGCGCGGCGGGCGAGGCGGCAGGCGGCGGCTCGGGTGGAGCGGGGCGGCGCGGCAGGTGAGGGAGGCGGCGCGAGTCGGCGGACGGGAGAGGAGGCGGGCGGCGGCGCGCTGGGCCGCGGGGGCCGGCGACGGGCCGAGCGGGCCCGCGCGGTGCGGCGAAGTGGGCACGGGCGGCGGCCAATAGGGAGGCGCCACGTGGCGGCGGCGAGGTGCAACAGACACGTCCGTCGGTGGGGGAAGCTGTCCGGCGGCGACGATGATGATTTTTTTAGGGTTTCGGGGGGGAGAAAGATCCGGATTTGGAGGGGGTGTATATATAGGCATAGAGGGAGCTAGGAGAGTCCAAATGAGGTGCGGTTTTTGGCCACGCGATCATGATCGAACGCTCTAGATGATGGAGCAGAGTTAGGTGGGTTTTGGGCCAAATTGGAGGGGTGTTGGGCTGCAACACACACGAGGCCTTTTCGGTCCCTCGGTTAACCGTTGGAGTATCAAACGAAGTCCAAATGATACGAAACTTGACAGGCGGTCTACTGGTAGTAAACCAAGGCCGCTTGGCAAGTCTCGGTCCAATCCGGAAATGTTTAATCCCCACACACGAAAGAAGGCTAGAAATGACCACCGGAGGAGAACGAAGCGCCGGAATGCAAAACGGACAACGGGAAAAATGCTCGAATGCCTGAGACGAGCACGTATGCAAATGCAATGCACATGATGACATGATATGAGATGCATGACAACGATAACAACACATGAAGACAAAACCCGAACTTGAGGAAATAAATATAACTTAATGCCGGAAACGGCAAGAGTTGGAGTACAAATAGGGAAAGTTATATCCGGGGTGCTACAACACTCCACCACTACGAAAGGATCTCGTCCCGAGATCTAGGACTGAAAGAACGCCGGGTACTCAGAACGGAGGTGAACCTCGCGTTCCCAGGTAGCTTCACGGTCGGAATGGTGTGACCACTTGACTTTGAGAAATTTGATTGACTTGTTGCGAGTCTTGCGTTCAGTCTCTTCAAGAATAGCAACTGGGTGCTCATGATAAGTGAGATCTTCTTGGAGCTCAATGTCCTCGAAGTTGACGGTGCGGTCAGGAGTCTTGAAGCACTTTCGAAGCTGAGAGACATGGAACACGTCATGAACATTTGCAAAGTTTGAAGGAAGCCCGAGTTGATAGGCGAGGTCGCCTCTCTTGCTGACAATCTTGAAAGGTCCCACGTATCTAGGAGCAAGCTTCCCTTTGATACCGAAGCGACGAGTACCTTTCATAGGAGAGACGCGGAGGTAAACATGATCTCCGATCTCGAAAGCCAAATCACGGTGCTTACTATCATAGTAGCTCTTCTGGCAGGATTGGGCTGCTTTGAGGTTATCACGAATGACTTTGCACATTTGTTCTGCCTCTGTGATTAAGTCATTACCCAAAAGCTGGCGTTCACCAGTTTCGGACCAGTTGAGAGGGGTACGGCACTTCCTGCCATACAGAATTTCAAAAGGGGCCTTGCCCGAACTTGCTTGAAAACTGTTGTTGTAGGAGAATTCAGCATAAGGAAGACAATCCTCCCACTTCATGCTGAAGGAGATCACACACGCCCTGAGAATATCTTCAAGAATCTGGTTGACACGCTCGACTTGACCGCTAGTTTGAGGATGGAAAGCTGTGCTGAAGCGGATGTTGGTGCCCATGGCCTTCTGAAAAGAATCCCAAAACTTTGAGGTAAAGATGTTGCCACGGTCTGAAGAGATCACTTGAGGAATACCATGCAGAGAGAAAATACGAGAGGTATAGAGTTCCGCCAATTGAGCTGCAGTGATCGACTCTTTGATAGGCAGAAAGTGAGCCACTTTGGTGAGTTTGTCGATGACAACGAATATAGCATCATTGCCACGCTTGGACTTTGGAAACCCAGTCATGAAGTCCATTTCAATGTGGTCAAACTTCCATTCTGGAATGGCAAGAGGTTGGAGGAGACCTGCTGGCCTTTGGTGTTCTGCCTTCACTCTTCTGCAGACATCACATTCATTCACGAATTGAGCGATCTCGCGCTTCATTCGAGTCCACCAATAAGCTTGCTTAAGGTCTTGATACATCTTCGTGCTCCCAGGGTGGATGGAGAGGAGACAATTGTGAGCCTCGTTCATGATCACTTTACGGAGGTCACCTTTGGGTACAACAATACGATCCTCGAAGAAGAGAGTGTCCTTGTCATCAAGGTGGTAGCACTTGTACTTGGAATGACTCTTGGCAATCCCAATCTTCACCTTTTTCACCATAGCATCAAGAAGCTAGGCTTGGCTAATCTGGTCTTCCAAGGTAGGAGAGACTTGAAGGTTGGCGAGGAAACCTTGAGGAACAACTTGCAGATTAAGTTTGCAGAAAGCTTCACAAATCTCGGGTTGATAAGGCTTGAGAATCAGACTGTTGCAGTAGGCCTTTCTGCTCAAAGCGTCAGCAATCACATCGGCCTTGCCTGGAGTATACTCGATACTCGGATTATACTCTTGAATCATCTCAACCCATCGAGTTTGCCTGAGGTTTAGATTAGGCTGAGTGAAGATGTACTTGAGACTCTTGTGATCAGTGAAAATATCCACTTTTCTTCCCAATAGAAGATGTCCCCAAGTCAAAAGAGCATGCACAACTGTCGCCAACTCGAGATCGTGAGTGGGGTAGTTCTTCTCATTCGGCTTTAACTGGCGAGATGTATAAGCAACAACTTTCTTCTCTTGCATCAAAACTGTGCCAAGACCTTGGAGAGAGGCATCACAAAAGACCTCATAC
Source organism: Triticum urartu (assembly GCF_056163025.1). Taxonomy (NCBI): domain Eukaryota; kingdom Viridiplantae; phylum Streptophyta; class Magnoliopsida; order Poales; family Poaceae; genus Triticum; species Triticum urartu. Next base: position 309,134,379 of record NC_141874.1, read on the forward strand.
GGCTTGGATTCATCAGGCGGAGTTAGAACTGGAGCAGTGATCAATTTCTCTTTCAAAGTGTTGAAAGCAATATCACACTCCGGAGACCAAACGTACTTGACGTGCTTCTGGAGAAGATTTGAGAGAGGCTTCGCGATCTTAGAAAAGTTTTCAACGAATCTTCGGCAATAGCTTGCGAGACCAAGGAAGCTACGGAGTTGCTTCACGTTCTGAGGAGGTTCCCAATTCACAATTGCAGACACCTTCTCAGGATTCACGGCAATGCCCTTGGCAGAGATGATATGACCAAGATAAAGAACCTCATCGAGCCAAAACTCACACTTGGAGAACTTGGCGTAGAACTGATGTTCCCTGAGCTTATCAAGAACCAAACGCAAGTGCTTGGCATGATCTTCCTTGTTCTTCGAGAAAACCAGAATGTCATCGAGATAGACCAAAACAAAGTCATTGGTGTAGGTGTTGAAGATGAAGTTCATCATGCGAGAGAACGTCGGAGGAGCGTTGGCGAGACCAAAAGACATGACAGTGTATTCATATGAACCAAAGCTTGTCCTGAAAGCCGTCTTGGGAATATCTTGCTCACGAATGCGAATCTAGTGATAACCCATGCGGAGATCAAGCTTGGAGAATACTTGGGCATCTTTGAGTTGTTCGAAGAGCTCATTGATGTTGGGAAGTGGGTATTTGTTCTTGATGGTCTTCTTGTTCACTGGACGGTAATCAACACAAAGTCGGTCCGTTCCATCCTTCTTCTTCACAAAAAGAACACCACAACCCCACGGAGAAGAACTAGGCCGGATGAGACCCATTTTCTCTTGAATATTGAGTTGCTTCTTCAGCTCCTTCAACTCTTCAGGTCCGAGCTTGTAAGGACGTTTGCACGCAGGTTCCGTGCCAGGCTCAAGATCAATAACGAATTCGACTGGCCGGTGCGGAGGCATTCCTGGAAGCTCTTCTGGAAAGACGTCTTGATATTCGCAAACGACTGGAATTTGCGAGATAGCGTCCAATTCACCCTTCTCATTGAGAGAAAACAGACGGATGGTATTATCCCGAGCGGCAAAGACAATTACATCCTCAGACAAATGAGTCAATTGAATCTGCCTGGCTGCACAATCGAGATGTGCCTTGTGCTTAGAAAGCCAATCCATCCCGAGAATAAGATCAATATCCGAGTTACCAAGAACCACCGGAGAAGAGAGAAACTTGTAATCGCCCAAAGTGATAGAAACATCTGGGGCAATAGCGCTTGCATTCATGAATTTACCCGGAGAAACAACGGATAACTGTCTAGGCAAATCTTGTAAAGGCAACTCATGCTTAGAAACAAATGGCCTCGAGATGAAACAATGCGATACACAACAAAAAGAACTTTGCAGGAATATCATTAACAGGAAGGTTACCCATGATCACATCTGGTGATTCCTCTACCTGAGCTGTATTCAGCAAGTTGACCTTGGCGGACTTGGGGTTATGCTTGACCACAGCTGTACTTGCCGATCTGACATGAGGAGGAGGAGGAAGACGCCTCTGGTTGAAACACTTGTTGGCATAGTGACCCTTCTGTTGGCACTTGTTGCACGTGACCTCTGAAAGCGGACGGTGATACGGAGCACTCAATCTTGGAGGTTGAGACGAAGTCTTGTTCTGAAAGCCAGGGTTGGGTGGGTGGGAAGAACCACTACCACCTTTGCTCTTCTGCTGATACGGCTGACGGAACGGAGGAGGAGGAAGCCAATACTTCTGCTGCTTGGCCACTTGAGTAGAGGAAGAAGGAGTAACATCTCTGACTCGCTTCTTGGAAGCGTCGCACCTCAACTGAGTAGCCTCTTGCTTCAGTGCCATGTTGTAGAACTCATCGTATCTCAAGGGCTCGAAGAGAACAAGAGCTAGCTGGATTTCTTCTCTGAGACCACCCCTGAACTGGTATATCATGCTCTTCTCATCAGGGACGTCCTGTTTGGCAAAGCGGGCGAGCTTCTGCAACAACTTGTTGTAGTCATAGACAGACAAAGAGCCTTGCTTCAGATTGCGGAATTCCTCACGCTTGCTTTCAACCACGCTCTGGGGAATATGATGAGCTTGGAAATCTCGACGGAAATCATCCCAAGTGATAACACGTCCACCTCTGGAGTCCTTGTACTGCAGGAACCATTCTGCAGCTTGATCTTTGAGTTGGAAGGAAGCGAACTTGACAAAGTCCTCAGACCTGACGTTACTGCACTCGAAATGCTTGCAGAGATCCACAAGCCAATCGTTAGCATCGGTTGCCTCAACACAATTGCTGAAAGTCTTTGGCCTGTTAGCAAGGAACTGGTTGAGTGTAGCGAAGTGATTCTGATTGCTGCCTTGATTCCCTTGGTTGCCTTGATTGCGCTCTTGAAGAATTTGCATGATCAGCTGTGTGTTTGCATTGGTTGCGGCCATCACAGCTTGCCATGCCTCTAGAGGAGGTGGAGGTGGTGGCGGATCAGGATTCGGAGTCGTGCGCGTTGGAGGAGCCATCCTGAAGAGGTTGACCACCATTAGCACATTGATAGACAAATATTGAAGCTGAATCCAACGGAATGAAAATTGCAACATATAGTCTTCACATCTGAACAAAATGAACGAATGCATTCCTCCTGAAATGGTCACATATCCATAAATTGAGAAGCCACGTAGAATTAAGGTAGAGAAATAATTCAACAAGGTACGGATCAAGAACGACTAATCGGTAAGAAATCCCAATCTCAAACCAATATCCGTGGAAGAAGAACTAGAGCTACTAGAATTCCCACCTATGAAACTCCCGAACCTTTCCGGTTATGCAATCAGGTGTTGGCGATACAGGGAAAGCATAATATCTCAGCCAAACTAGCAAATCCTACATCCAGCTGTATCCATCCTTCAACACATAACCAAGAAACCTTCGGAAACCATCTACCTCAACCTTCAAAAAGCATCCGTTATACAAGTTATGGCGATACTCCCAAACTCCCGCCCTAGTACTGGGTGGCGTTGAGGTTATCTCACCAACGAACTGCATAAAAGAGATTTTCGATGTCGGCGTACTAGACTCAGGTATTCCAGAACTGCAACGATAAAATTATGATGACAACACCTCAGGGCTCAACTCCCTGGGACACTTCCACTAAACCCCTGACAGGAGGCACCAAGACAATGTTCTCATCATAAAACCATCGGAACGATTCCAAGATACCCGCGTGATCCTAAAATTTTTTTAGTGAAATTTGAGAAGAGAAAAGTCAAAACTCTACGTCAGGATGCCTTACCAGAGCGATGAGGAGACTGGGAAGTAAAAAGAATTCCTAATCTCTCCGATATATAATTCCTAAAAGACTCAAAACATTTTTCTAGACACAACTCGGCCGCTAAAAACGATCAAGCAATGGGGCTCCTAAGGTCGGGGAAGGCTCTGATTACCAACTTGTAACACCCTCGATGCGACTATATCTCCCACGTGTCGAGGCACGACTTAGAGGCATAATCGCATTGAAGGCATATGTCACAAGTTAGGCAATCTACACAACATCCCATGTAATATAAATAATAAAGGGGAGATAACATAGTTGGCTTACACTCGCCACGTCAATCAAGTACATAAATAACATTACATCATCCAAACACTCATGGCCCGACTACGGCGCCAAAATAAAAGAGAACCCAACATGCGACAACGGTCCTGTTCACCCCCAACTGGGCACCACTACTGATCATCGGGAAAGGAAACATAGTAACATTGAGAGTCTTCGTCAAACTCCCACTTGAGCTCATACGCGTCTCCTAGAGCAGAATCATCAGGCCCTGCATCTGGTGTAATAGTAATCTGTGAGCCACAGGGAATCAGCAATCTCGCACCCTCGCGATCAAAACTATTTAAGCTTATAGGAATGGCAAGGTAAAATATGAGTGGACCTGCAGCAAGAGACTAGCAAATATGGTGGCTAACTTATTCACAAAAGAGAGCGAGAAGAGGAGGCAAAGCGCGAGCGAGAAACTAGAGAGCAACCTGCACAAACATTACTCCAACACCGTGTCCACTTCCCGGACTCCACTGAGAAGAGGCCATCACGGTAACACACTCAGTTGATTCATTTTAATTAAGCTAAGGTTCAAGTTATCTACAACCGGACATTAACAAATTCCCATCTGCCCATAACCGTGGGCATGGCTTTCGAAAGTTCAAATCCCTGCAGGGGAGTCCCAACTTAGCCCATGACAAGCTCTCACGGTCAATGAAGGAATAGACCTCCTCCCAAGACGTTCCGATCAGACTCGGTATCTCGGTAATTCAAGACACTTCGACAGGTTAAAACAAGTCCAGCAACACCGCCCGAATGTGCCGACAAATCCCGATAGGAGCTGCACATATCTCTTTCTCAGGGCACACTCAGATGAGCCAGACGTCGGGTAGGCCAGCCCAGAGTTGCCCCTGGTAGCCCCGGACATCGCTCGGTGGGACCAACACTCAGAGGAGCACTGGCCCGGGGGGGGGGGGTTAAAATAAGATGACCCTTGAGTCTGCAGAACCCAAGGGAAAGAAAAGGCTAGGTGGCGAATGGTAAGACCAATATTGGGCATTGCTGGAAAGGCTTTAATCAAGGCGAACTATCAAGGGGTTCCCATTATAACCCAACCGCGTAAGGAACGCAAAATCCGGGAACATAACACCGATATGACGGAAACTAGGGCGGCAAGAGTGGAACAAAACACTAGGCGAGAGGCCGAGCCTTCCACCCTTTACCAAGTATATAGATGCATTAAGATAACATAGCAACGTAATGATATCCCCAAGAAGTAAAATATATGTTCCAACAAGGAACGACCTCCAATCTTCACCTGCAACTAGCAATGCTATAAGAGGGGCTAAGCAAAGCGGTAACATAGCCAATCAACGGTTTGCTAGGACATTGGTGGGTTAGAGGTTTGACATGGCAATTTGGGAGGCTTGCAAGCAAGTGGTAGGCATCGTAGCAATGGCATAGCAAAAGAGAGAGCAAACTAGCATAGCAAACATAGTAGTGATTTCGAGGGTATGATCATCTTGCCTGCACAGTTGTCAGAGTTGACTGGATCCTCGAAAGCAAACTCAAAGGGCTCCTCGTTAGAGAACTCGTCTCCCAGCTCTACCCAAACAAGACAAACAAGCAACAAGGATACAATCAACCACGTGCAAACTCAAACAACACAATGCAAAGATGATATGCTATGCGGGATGCGATGCGGGATGCAAAATGCAAGATATGACAGGAAATATATGAACCTGGCCTCAACATGGAAATCCAAGTGTTCCACTGGAAATATGAGATAAAATCGCTTGAAAATGATATAAAGAATGCCGGAATCGGAGTTACGGTTTTGAAATGGCAAGCGATTCAAAAATGACACCGGTCTGCGATTTACAGCAAGTAGGCATCTAAATGCAAAGAAATGAACATGCTACAGCACTCAAACATGACAACAAAATACATGGCAGGGATGCACACAAGATGCTTAACAAAAGTCTAGCACTGAGATATGGCCAAATCATCTATGAACAGGTTCAAACAAGCATGGAAAAAATGCAAATGGCAAACAGATCTCAGACTTGGTGAAATCAACACTTGTCTGGAATTTCAGATCAGGCAGGCCTCTTCGGAGCAACAAAACTACATGCTACAGGACCTGAACATGGCAAAGTAAAGCATGGCATGGAGCTACTCAAAGAGCTTAACAAAAGTCCCTTAGTGACCTTGAGCCAAAAGGGATCAGAAAATACAATTGCAAGCATGTGAACATAGCAAAAATATAATCAGTTTCAGACTTAGTGAAAAACTGACACATGCTGAAATATAACTCAACTAGGCATGTATACGAGCTCGATGCACTCACTACAGAGCAAGTCATGGAAAGACAAGCATACACCCATCAAGAAGGCACAAAATGAAAGCTAGACATGGAAAAACAATAGCATAGCATGCACGGATCAACTACAACATCACCGGCAAAATTGCAAACAAGTTGACAATCTGCCCAGATTCACAAAGTAGCAAAAGTTGAGCTCGATTGACTCAAGCTAGGGTAATCCATAAATGCAAACAAAGACAAGGATGGATAGAGCACTACAATATTAACAAAACTCCCTTACTGATCATCCTCAAAAGAGGCACGGATCACTAGGAAACAACATGAACATATGGCAACATGAGATAAACAGCTCCAGGACTTAGTGGAAATGCTAAGTCCCTGAAATCAGCATTACCAGGTGCCTCACTTTGCAAGCTTGTGTTAGTCACCACACACATCACAAAAATACATGGGTTGCACCTCTGGAAAGATGGCAAAACCCTTAACAAAACATATGTAGAGCTCATGGGCATATCATGCACACAATAATCATGGCAAAAATGACAAAAGTGCTAAACGGAGTAACAGATCTGGCAATTAACTCAAGTAGCCCTCTTCTAACAACATTTCGGGCATCAAGATGAGCTCAAATGAAAATGATGCAATGGAATGAAATGATGTACTCTCTGAGGTGAACATTTTGACATGATATATGCATGAATCGGAGCTACGGATGCAAAGTTACGGAGCTACGAACAGAGGCACTTGGATCTGCAGTTCTGGGACTTAGACGAAACTTTTACCCCTAGGGTTTACTGTTCACGGATCCGGATCCAGATCGGCGCACGGATCGAGGTTGACCGGGGCACGCACTCCGGGGAGGCGACGACGGCCGAGGTCGACGGAGAAGGACGGCGGAGGGCGGCGAGGTGGCGCGGACGCGGCGGAGGCGGCGGCCGGCGTCGGTGAGGCGGCGGGCGAGGCGGAGGAGGCGGCGGCCGGCGTCGGCGAGGCGGCGCGCCGGGCGAGGCGGTGGGCGGCGGCTCGGGCGGAGCGGGGTGGCGCGGCAGGTGAGGGAGGCGGCGCGAGGCGGCGGACGGGAGAGGAGGCGGGCGGCGGCGCGCTGGGCCGCGGGGGCCGGCCACGGGCGGAGCGGGCCCGCGCGGTGCGGCGAAGTGGGCACGGGCGGCGGCCAATAGGGAGGCGCCACGTGGCGGTGGCGAGGTGCAACGGACACGTCTGTCAGTGGGGGAAGCTGTCCGGCGGTGACGATGATGATTTTTTTAGGGTTTCGGGGGGATTTGGAGGGGGTGTATATATAGGCATAGAGGGAGCTAGGAGAGTCCAAATGAGGTGCGGTTTTCGGCCACGCGATCGTGATCGAACACTCTAGATGATGGAGCAGAGTTAGGTGGGTATTGGTCCAAATTGGAGGGGTGTTGGGCTGCAACACACACGAGGCCTTTTCGGTCCCTCGGTTAACCGTTGGAGTATCAAACGAAGTCCAAATGATACGAAACTTGACAGGCGGTCTACCGGTAGTAAACCAAGGCCGCTTGGCAAGTCTCGGTCCAATCCGGAAATGTTTAATCCCCACACACGAAAGAAGGCTAGAAATGACCACCGGAGGAGAACGAAGCGCCGGAATGCAAAACGGACAACGGGAAAAATGCTCGAATGCCTGAGACGAGCACGTATGCAAATGCAATGCACATGATGACATGATATGAGATGCATGACAACGATAACAACACACGAAGACAAAACCCGAACCCGAGGAAATAAATATAACTTAACGCCGGAAACGGCAAGAGTTGGAGTACAAATAGGGAAAGTTATATCCGGGGTGTTACACTGACGCTGGAGCGCCGCGCAGAAATCGCTGCAGCGGTTGGTGCCACATACCTCCGTTCCCAAGCTCAATTTGCGGCCGGGACAATCCCCGAGTTCTCTAGAGCCAACCTCCGAGGAGGAGGGAGCAGATTCAATGTTCATGGCAGAGGGTGCAGCGCAAAAGGCCCCCGATGAGTATGAGACGATGGAAAGCGACTTCGTGCTGGCGTTCGGGTCCCCCATGGTGCAGGCAGACCAGCAGTTCAACTTAGCGATCTTAAAGGATGACCAGGAAGCCGAGGCTCAACTCAACGCAGTGCGCGCGGATGCTGCTGCCATCGAGGCCCTCCTGGAGGCAGAACTAGATGTCGTGGATGTGAACCTGGTGGTGGAGGCTCAACTTGACGTGAAGCGCGCGGATGACGCTGCCATCGAGGCCCTCCTGCTGGCCGAACTGGACGTCCTGGACTTGAATCGGGCGGCGGAGGCCCAACTCGACACAGATCATGTGGATACCACTGCCATCGAGGCACTACTACAGGCAGAACCAGACGTCCTGGACTTGAACTGGGTGATGCTCGCGTCCGTACAGAGCGCATGCACGCTCCGCTTGAATGAGTAGCTGGAGGCCGAGGACAACCACGATGCGGAGACACATGTCGGAAGCTACGACTAGTTCGCATCGGCAACCAAAGACGATGAGGCCATCACGTTCCATGAGCAGTGCTTGTTTTCCTTTATGTTGTTGTTTTTAGGGATCTTTTTCTGTGTAAAAACATATATTTATGCAAGTCATCTGACTTTCATCATTTGGGTCAGTCGACCATTTCAGGTAGTTGGATGAACCGCTTCCGCCCAAAAGTGTTTTGGCGTCTTGTACTCATCAAGCATCGTTCTTGCCATCTTGATAAGAGTTCGGTTCTTTCTCTCAATGACTCCATTTTGTTGAGGTGTGTACATAGCTGAGAACTCATGTGCAATCCCTTCTTTGTCAAGAAAGGTGTCTACATTTGCGTTCTTGAACTCCGTTCCATTGTCACTCCGAACCTTCTTGATCTTCACGTCAAATTGATTTTGGGCCTTCCTAGCAAAGTTTTTGAAGATCTTTTGGACCTGCGATTTGTCATCAAGAAAGAACACCCACGTAAATCTTGAAAAATCATCAACTATGACTAGACCAAATGAGTTACCACCGAGACTCTTGTAGGCATTTGGACCAAAGAGATCCATGTGAAGTAGCTCGAGTGGTCTTCTTGTGGTCATGATGTTCTTAGCGCGATGACTTCCTCCAACTTGTTTCCCTGCTTGAAAAGCACTACAAAGTCTATCCTTGTCAAATATGACATTGTTAACGCCAAGGATATGATTTCCCTTAATGATTTTGTCAAGGTTTCGCATGCCCACATGGCCTAGCCTTCTATGCCACAACCAGCCTTTAGAAGATTTAGCAATTAAGCAAGTTCAAGGTTGAGCCTTTTTAGTGAAATCAACAATGTAAAGATCTCCTCTACGTATACCGGTAAAGACCATTTTATGATTATCTCTACGAAACACTTGGCAGTCTACTTCGGTAAATAGGACATTGAAACCGAAATCAGCAAGTCTAGATACTAAAAGTAAGTTGTAGCCAAGAGATTCAACGAGCATGGCATTTTGTATGGAGCTATCATGTGAGATGGCCACCTTACCAAGGCCAACCACCTTACCCTTTGAATTATCACCAAAAGTGACATACTTTCGAGGGCCGTCGTTTCCAGCAAGCTCACGGAACATGTCTTTATCTCCGGTCATATGATCAGTACATCCACTATCAAGGACCCATTCCTTTCCTCCAGCCATGTAGCCACGAAGATTTTCCATAAGACCAAAGTGTCTCATCGCATCATCAAGATCATAGTCACTATCATCATCCTCATCATAGTATCCATGTTCAACATCATTTTGTGATTGATCAATTCCTAGAGAGGGTAATTCATTAGACAAATGATCATCACAATGGTCACCTTTATGAATTCTAATAGCTTTGGATATGATATCGCTAATTATCCCAACATATCCTATGGCACGCATGAGATTGGTAAGCTCAAATAGACAATCACTAAAGATAGGATCACTAGAATTCATCTTACTCAAAGCAACAGACTTATGGAGAATTTCGTCTAAATTTTTCAAGGAATAATCTGGAAATCGTTCCTCAAGAAATTTCCATATAGTATAGGCACAATCAAGAGTAGGCAAACTAGCAATCAAATTTTTGGGCAATCCTCTTATGATAATATTGATGGTTCTAAGATTGCGAATCATGTCAAGATCCTCTTCGGGTGTGGGATGCAAGGGATCAATATGAGGTGCACAAGGGCTAGCAATGTACTTGTTCAGGTGATATTCATTGAAAATCTCAAGCATTTCATTTTTCCACTCATGAAAATATTCTCCATCAAGAATAGGCACTCTATGTTAAGACTCCCCAAAGTAGACACATCCATCTTCCCCCAAAGGTGTTTAAACCAAGGCAATGGAGACCAAGGCTCTGATACCAATAGAAAGGATCGAGAAGAGGTGCCTAGAGGGGGGGGTGATTAGACACTAAGTACCAAAAGTTGTAGTTTTTAATTTCTTTAAGTTGAAGTGGAGTTTTGGTACAAGTTTAACAAACACAATACATATCAAGCAAGCATGCAAAGAGTATATGAGCAGCGGAAAGTAAAGCATGCAACTCGCAAGAATGTAAGGGGAAGGGTTTGGAGAATTCAAACACAATTGGAGACACAGATGTTTTTGTCATGGTTCCGATAGGTGGTGCTATCGTACATCCACGTTGATGGAGACTTCAACCCACGGAGGGTAACGGTTGCGTGAGTCCACGGAGGGCTCCACCCACGAAGGGTCCACGAAGAAGCAACCTTGTCTATCCCATCATGGCCATCGCCCACGAAGGACTTGCCTCACTAGCGGTAGATCTTCATGAAGTAGGCAATCTCCTTGCCCTTACAAACTCCTTGATTTAACTCCACAATCTTGTCGGAGGCTCCCAAGTGACACCTAGCCAATCTAGGAGACACCACTCTCCAAGAAGTAACAAATGGTGTGTTGATGATGAACTCCTTGCTCTTGTGCTTCAAATGATAGTCTCCCCAACACTCAACTCTCTCTCACGGGATATGGATTTGGTGGAAAGAAGATTTGAGTGGAAAGCAACTTGGGGAAGGCTAGAGATCAAGATTCTTATGGTGGGAAAGGAATATCTTGGCCTCAACACATGAGTAGGTGGTTCTCTCTCAGAAAATGTGTATTGGAAGTGTAGGTATGTTCTGATGGCTCTCTCCATGAATGAAGAGTGGGTGGAGGGGTATATATAGCCTCCACACAAAAACTAACCGTTACACACAATTTACCAACCTCGGTGAGACCGAATTGAGAAACTCGGTCGGACCGATTTAGCAAACCTAGTGACCGTTAGGATTTTCGGTGGGACCGAGATGCAACTCGGTAGGACTGATATGGTTAGGGTTAGGGCATAACGTAATCTCGGTGACACCGATTACACAAACTCGGTGGGACCGATTTTAGTAATAGGCTAACCATAGAGTTGGTCAGGTAAACTCGGTGGACCGATTTGCTCATTTCGGTGGTACCGAAATGTTACAAAAGGGAAACGGAGAGTTTACATTGCAATCTCGGTGGGACCGATCACTCATCTCGGTAGGACCGAAACATTAGGAAGGGAAACAGAGAGATTACAACCCCATCTCGGTGTGACCGAGATCCCTATCGGTGAGACCGATTTGCCTAGGGTTTGTGGCAGTGGCTATGACATCTGAACTCGGTGGCGCCGGATAGAAAGAATCGGTGGGGCCGAGTTTGACTTTTGGTTTAGGTCATATGTGGATGTGGGTAAGGTAGTTGAGGGGTTTGGAGCATATCACTAAGCACTATGAAGCAAGAACCTCATCAAGCAACACCTCATCCCCTCTTGATAGTATTGGCTTTTCCTATAGACTCAATGTGATCTTGGATCACTAAAAATAGAAAATGTAGAGTCTTGATCTTAAAGCTTGAGCTAATCCTTTGTCCTTAGCATCTTGAAGGGGTTCCACATCCTTTAGTCCATGCCACTTAATTTGTTGAACTTGTCTGAAACATACTAGATAAAAGTATTAGTCCAACAAGAGATATGTTGTCATTAATTATCAAAATCACCCAGGGAGCACTTGTGCTTTCACCTTTGAAGACTGTGCTTCTTCCAGATGGTTAGGTGTCATGGTCTAGAGCATCCAAGAGGAATTGTGGATCGCCGAGTGACCAAGTTTGTGAAGGTTCGGAAGTCACCTGAAGACTTACCACGAGTGATTGGACGAGGTCTGTGTGACCTTAGTTCAAGGAGAATACGGTGAGGGCTTGGTGTCCTGGCCTGCGTGTTCAGGACTGGGTGTCCGGGACTGTGTGTCCTCAAGTTTAAATACTCAGCCACTCCAACCAAACGTACAACTGAGACAGCAGTTGGAACTGGTCTACCAAATCATTGTCTTCACCAAGCTTACTGGTTCTATTTCCTCAACTCGTTCATTTCCTCATATCTGTGCTGCGTGTTTGTTCATATCTGTGTTTGAAGACGTTGACTGAAGACTTTCTCAATTTCCTCAGTCCAATTTCTTCAGTCTGTTTGTCTTCATCCCGTGTTATCCTGTGCTTACGCTTCCTGTACTCTATGCCTGTCTTCATTTCATCATGATGACTATGCTTGTGTTCTGTTATGTTTACTTTTGAGTACTTATTCCGCTGCTAGTAGTTCTTCGCTAAGGAATTTCCTCACCGGCAAATTCCTCAATGAAGAATTTCATAAAAATCGCCTATTCACCCCCCTCTAGTCGATATAACGCACTTTCAATTGGTATCAAAGCAAGGTACTCCCTTATTCTGTGTGATTTTGGTTTAACCGCCTGGAGTTTTAGTTATGTTAACCATAGGTATGATCAAGGTCTCTGCTGGGTGTCCTACCTTTGATGGGACGGACTACCCCTAGTGGAAGAATAAGATGCGAATGCATCTTGAGGCAATTGATAACGATCTCTGGTATGTTGTGGAAAATGGTGTTCCCTCAGTCACACCTTCTCTGAATGCTGCTGATGTGAAGAGATTCAAGCAACTCGACTCTCAAGCGAAGAATATCATATGTGGCCATCTGAGCAAAGGACAGTATGGCAGAGTGAGTGCTTTGGAGACAGCGAAGCTTATCTGGGACAAGTTATCCAAAGTGAATGAAGGAGTCTCAACTCAACGTGACTCTCGAGTTGATGTTCTTCGCAATCTCTTCAACCGCTTCAAAAAACTTGACAATGAAAATGTTCAACAAACCTTCGATCGCCTCACTAACATCTCAAATGATGTAGCGACCCGACCTCGGATGGTCAAGTCTCTGTGCTTCAGTGTCATCCCTGGATCGGTAATCCTGACACACACAGTACTCGAAGGATTTATAACAGAGTGGCAATCACACACCTATTACATCGAATGTCTCGAGAGAGAACTTATTACAATAACATGGCTTAAGGCCATCTAATACAATTACAATGGAAGGCTTGGAAGATAAAGTGAGTCCATCAACTCCAACGGCATAGCTGAGCTACACGGCAACGACCTAACGAACCTTACTCCTCGTCTGAAAAGTCTGCAACATCATACGTTGCAGCCCGAAAACGGGTCAGCACATGGAATATGCTGGCAATGTAACACAGTAGAGCAAGAACAGAATAATTCTATCACTACATGCATATTTGGCTGGTGGAAAGCTCTATGGTTATAGTTTTTGCGAAAAGCCAATTTTTCCCTACAACAAAGGAATATATTTTAATTTTAACTATCATGGTAGTTGAAACATCATTGAGAAGGTTCCTCCAACTCAATCCCAATTAAAGTGATTAACATCCCAACAATATTAATTAAGAATGGTGAGATACATGTGATAATCCAAATACTAGATACTCAAGAATTGTCCATACCCGGGGACATGGCTAACCATGATTAGATTATACACTCTGCAGAGGTTTGCGCACTTTTCCCCACAAGACTCAATCACCTCTGTTGGATTTCTCGCACTACACAGTGTTTGAGAAACGGATGACCAAGACACAGTCTTTCAGAAACATTAACTCTCTACTCCGGACAAACCATACCAAACCTACATCCCACTACCTGCTGATCTGCCTCTTCAAGAGCTTCACGTAACTTACTCAACTATGCTAGAGCCCATAATAGCTTGTGGCTGCACACGGAAGTTTCTAGCATGAATCACCTCAGTTCGCTTTGAGCCTGGGTGGCGGTCCATAGGAAGATCACACGGGTACTCTAGGATTTCCAAAAAATACAAGCAACACTGGGTTCCCCAGGTGCCTCAATCCACTCATATGTTAAATTAAGTTGCCACCTTAAGTTGAACCCTCAATTAACAATCTCATAGCTGTCATGGATTTCACTCAAACCCAAACCACGTCTACGAGCATAGCATAGCATAGTAATATAAGCAGCGTAGAAGTAACTCCCAGGGTTTGAATGTAACAGGGTAATAGGTTCTACCTCAACAACTACTTCCCAACCCACATGTTAATGACATCCTAATCATGCAATGTGTGAGGATTGGAACTAATGCATAAAAACTGGGTGATAAAAGGGATATGATCAAAGTGTTACTTGCCTTGCTGACGGTGTGCGAAACCTAGGGACTCGTAGTAGCACGCTTCGCACTTCGGGTGTTCTATCGCAAACAAACAATAACATACATAAGCAACAAGCAAGAGATGCACAAGCAAAACTCAAATAACAGAGATTGACCCGAAGGTTCAACTTAAGAACTCCGGTTCACAAAAAGAATTAAACAAACGGAGCGACGAAACTCAAACGACGAAAAAGAGAAGCTTCATTTACTAATCTGAACCTAGGTCAAATTTTACAGTAGCAAAAACTTATTTGAGTTGGTTAAATGGAAAGAGGGTTTTGAGACGAAGATCTAGGCGCTTGAATTGCCTAATTCCGACTAACGAGCGAAAAGATAAACAAAAACTAAGATCGGATCAGAAATCGCGATCGAGAAAAACTTGCGGAATAAATTTGATAAAAGAAATCTAACGAACAGACTAACGAACGAGCGTTCATTAGCTGTAACTAACGGGCGAAAACCCGTTCATTAAAATGAACGTACGGACGAACGTCCGCTGACTAGAAGAACCGAGAAAAACCGCCGATCCGAAAAAAACGAATCCAGGGTTTTCTAAAAAAAACCGAACGGTTTTAGAAAGAAAAACCGACGGCGGATCCGGCGGCTACCTCCGGCGGGGCTCCGGCGAGGCAAGGGCAGCGGCGGGGCGGCGACAAACGGCACGGGCGGCTGCGGCGGCGGCATGCGGCGGCGGCGGCAGACGGCGCGGGCGGCTGCGGGCGGCGGTGGTGGTGGGGGCTCGGTGGCGGGCTTTAAAGGGGGGGCAGCTTGCTTGGGCGAGGGGGCGCCCGGGGAGGAGTCTGAGCCGGACTCTCCTCGGCGTCCATGCCGGGCACGGCGGCGCGGGCGAGGGAGGCGGTTGCGCGGGCGGACCGGCCTGGCTCGGCTGGACCTTAGGCCCAGTCGGGCGCGGGAATTTTTTTTAAAAAAAAAATTCGCCGACCGAAATAAAATCCTAGAAAAATAAATAAAAATCTAAAAATGCCAAAACAAATTTTCACTGTCTAAATAAAATATTTAGAATGGGATGAACATTTTCTTGGCCCTAAAATGCAATTTTGAAAACGTGCAATTTTTCTAATGCAAATAAAATCCGAATAAAATGAAATAAAATCAAATAAATGATTTTAATATTTTTCCTGGAATATTTCAATTATTTTGGAGAAGTCATATTATCTCCTCTCATTTATTTTAATGTGAAATATTTTCCGGAGAGAAAAATAATTAAAATCAAAAATCCTCGTTTCAATATTTGATAAAAATCAAATATGAAAACAGGGAAATCCCCAACTCTCTCCAAGGGTCCTTGAGTTGCTTAGGATTTTCAAGGACCGCGAGACGAAAAGCAAATGAAATATGATATGCATGGATGACTATGTATAACATTCCAAATTGAAAATTTGGGATGTTACAAATGAGCTTCAAGCACTTGGTGCCACTGACATCACCGACCATGAGGTGGTGAAGAAATTGCTGAGATCGCTTGACTCCTCATTTGACACTCTGGCATTGATGATACAAGAACATGCTGATTACAAGTCACTTGATCCCGCTGATATTCTCGAGAGGCTAAATACTCATGAGTTCCAACTTGCTGAAAAAAGAGATCTCTATGGTTCGAGCTATGGCAGATCACGTGCACTGAAGGCCAAGGCAGTATCTGCGATGATGAAGACTCTGGTAGCAGCCTTGGTGATCCTGAATAACTAAGCCATGATCTAGCTCTGCTCATGAAGAAGTTCCAAAATTTCTCAAGATGTGGTCGCTTTGGAAGACTCACAAGGAGCAATGATTCCTCATCCAGTGACTACAAGAGGAGGCTCTGTCACAAATGTAAGAAACCTGGACATTACATTCAAGATTGTCCTCAGTGGGGAAAGGAATCAAACAATAAGAAATACAAGGATTATAGTTCTGATGATGCGAAGAAAAAGAAGAAATCCACAAAATCTTCATCATCAAAATCCTCAAGAAGATCACCTCCAAGAAGGCTAGGGCATTCATTGGCAAGGAAATGGACTCAGAGGCTGAATCTGAAGAAAATGAGGAAGAGGAGACATCTGAGGAGTCCGAATCCGGAGTGGCGATCCTAGCTCCCGCTACTGCATTCGTCAGCAAGTCTATCTTCAACACTGAAGAAAATGACCTCACCAACAAGGCTGATGAAGGCGATGATGACTATGCTCCCACCTATTGCTTCATGGCAAAGGGTGCCAAGGTACTCAAATATACCTCCTCTGAATCAAGTGAGAATGAATCTGATGAAAACCTTAAGCCCAGCTATTCTAAACTTGCTAATATTTCTGTAAAACTACAAAGGGCTCTTGAAAAGGTTCAAAACATGCTAGACAAAAGTGATGATATGTTGGGTGAAGAAATGGATCGCCCTAAAGCCTTGACTGAAAATCTTCAGAGACTTCAGACTAGGTTTGACAATCTTCAAGGTCATCATAACACTCTCTTATCTGATCATGAGAAGCTTTCTTATGAATTTCTTCAAAGAAAGCAAGACCTTGAGAAGCTAAGAGTGAGTTATGAAGATCTTCAGAAGGAGCGCGATTCGTTACTTGCTCAACAAATTAGCGCTTCTCAGGAAGAATTTGTTCCTCCATGCTTGAAGTGCATTGAACGTGAATCTGCTAATTCTTCACCTGAATGTTCAAATGCTGCTAATGTTTCAAATTCTTCACATGCCTCTGCTATCACTAATTCCTCATCTAAGGACATTGCTAGTATCACTGACGATGCAGGGCTGAAGGAATTGTACATGACAGGCATGTACAAAAGCCTCAAAGGGCATCAGACTCTTTGTGATGTGCTTAAAAAGCAGATCCTCAACAGGAACCCTAGGAAAGAGGGTATTGCCTTTGAGAGGAAACTCAATGCGGATGGTACATATTGGAAGCCTGAGCAGTACCCCAAAACTACATGGGTTGCTGCAAAGGGACCTCCAGTTGATCCATCTAATTTATCTGGATTTGCATGTGAATCTCCTCGTTCTGATGATGAGTCATTTGACTCCAACTATAAACTGTTCAAAAATCAGAATGGTGAAGTATTTGCTAGATATGTTGGCACTAACTGCAGGAATGGTTCCCCTATGAAGAAAATCTGGGTTCCCAAAAGATGCCTTGAAAATATTCAGGTGAATGTCATCATGACGCCACCTGTGAAGAATAGGAACCCCAGATCAAATTCTTCATATGGACCAAATTCTTCATATGGATCCACATCCTCATACGGACCAAACTCCTCACATGGATCGTATTCCTCAAAAGGATCAAAGTCCTCATATGAACATCATCGTGCTAACCCGTCTGTTTCGCAGGGAAGATCTAAGGATTACGGATATGTGCATTATTCTTCAAATCATTATGTCCATAAGTCCTCGAAGAATTTCTCTGCCTACTCTTGTGCTTACTCTAACCCCTCTTATGTGAAACGAAATGGACTGGCTTCTACGCCATCCTTCTCGTATGGAGCTCGCAGAGTGATGAACTCTTTGCCACCCCTTCAAATGTGGGTGGTGAAGAAAAAGAACTAATCTCTTCTACAGGGTCAGGTCTCCAGACGAATGTAATCGTCTGAAGAATTTGCTGGAGACCTGAGTATGCCTGATAGGACGCAGGCTAATCATGAAGAAATGAACTTTCATTTCTCACGATCTCATACTTCTTTATCTGTTCTGTTGCTTGATGAAATTGATCTGATGAATGGATGCCATATTCTTCACTGATGAAGTATATGAGTTCGTAAGCTGCACTAATTCATCTGCAGGATGATCAACTCAAAGCCACTGAGTGGGTCCTCGATAGTGGATGTACAAATCACATGACTGGTGATAAGATTCTATTGATGGATGCACCATTATCTCCGTCGCATCTGAAGCATATCATCTTTGCCGACGAAGGCAAAAGTCAGGTATTGGGTCTAGGTAAGGTTGCGATCACAAAGGATCGACACATGGACAAAGTCATGCTTGTCGAGTCCTTAGGATACAACCTTATGTCTGTCTCAATGCTTTGTGATCTTGATATGGTTGTTGTCTGTGGCAAGTATCGTTGTGTTGTGGTTATGGAGGCTGACAATTCCAAAGTCTTCGAAGGCTTTAGGAGAGGAGACCTGTATATTGTTGATTTCTCTACAGGACCACAACCAGCCGTGTGCCTACTTGCAAAAGCTTCAGAAGGCTGGCTCTGGCATCGACGACTTGGTCATGCAGGCATGAGGAATTTGCACATGCTTGCAAAGAAGAAACATGTCATTGACATCGAGAATGTCAAATTCCTCAAGGATCACCTATGCGGAGCCTGTGAAGCTGGGAAGATGACAAAGGCCAAGCATCCAGCGAAGACTATCATGACCACTACTCGCCCATTTGAATTGCTTCACATGGATCTCTTCGGTCCTAATCATTATTCTGCTGTTTCAAATGATGCATCTCAATATGGCTTTGTTATTGTTGATGATTACTCTCGTTACACATGGGCACACCTTGTTACTTACAAACATGAAGTGCAGGAAGTCTTCAAACGATTTTCCTCGAGGGCTTCAACCAACTTTGGTGTGAAGATCAAGCACATCAGAAGTGACGATGGCACTGAGTTCAAGAATTCTGGTCTCGATGACTATCTTGATGAACTTGGTATTACTCATGAGTTATCTGCTCCTTATACTCCTCAGCAGAATGACGTCGTGGAGCGCAAGAACAGGACTCTTGCTGAGATGGCTCGCACAATGCTTGATGAATACAAAACGCCTCGTCGTTTCTGGACTGAGGCAATTGATACTGCGTGCCACATCATCAACAGAGTATATCTTCACAAATTCTTCAAGAAGACTGCCTATGAACTCCTCACTGATAAGAAACCCAATGTAAGTTATTTCAAAGTCTTCGGTGCTGAGTGTTGGATTAGAGATCCTCATCACAACTCAAAATTTGCACCGAAAGCACATGAAGGTTTTATGCTTGGTTACGAAAAGGACTCGCACACCTATAGAGTCTTCAACAATGTTCTTCACAAGGTTGTTGAAACTGTAGATGTGTGGTTCGATGAAACTAATGGCTCGCAAAGAGAGCACCTACCTACTTTGATAAATGAACTAGCACCTGAGGAAACTATCAAGTTCAAGGCTACCGAGGATGTCATTCCTACTAAAGAATCTGCTGAAGAATTCATTCCAGAACATGAAGAACGTCGAGCTAATGAACCTGAAGAAAATACTGAAGAAAATGTGCTGAAGCGAATGCTGATCAAATTCCTCAACGACAACCAGCTCATCCTCGCATTCCAAAAGAAGTGCAAGTTGAAAAGATCATCAATGACATCAAAGCGCCAGGTCCTCTCACACGCTCAAAAGCTTCACATTTATCTAACTTTTGTGGGCACTATGTCTTTGTCTCTATCACAGAGCCCACTAAGGTAGATGAAGCATTTCTGGAGCCTGAGTGGATTCAGGCCATGCAAGAAGAATTACATCAGTTCGAGCTCAACAATGTCTGGGAACTGGTCAAATGTCCAGATCCTCGCAAGCACAATATCATTGGCACAAAGTGGATCGACCGCAACAAGCAAGATGAAAATGGCCTTGTGGTGAGGAATAAGGCATGGCTTGTAGCTCAAGGCTACACACAGGTTGAAAGAATTCTTCATGAAGAAAGGCTTCAAACCCGGTTCACTCGACCTACTCTTTTCACTAAATCTTATGATGGTGAATTGTTTGTGTGCCAAATATATGTTGATGATATTATCTTTGGCTGTACTGACCAACGTTATAGTGATGAATTTGCCTATGTGATGAGTGAAGAATATCAAATGTCTATGATGGGAGAGTTGAAATTATTCTTAGGTCTTCAAATTCGTCAACAACGCAATGGCATATTCATATCTCAGGAGAAATACCTCAAGGATGTACTGAGGAAATTCGGCATGCAAGATTGCAAAGGCGTCAAAATTCCTATGCCCAAATGACCATCTGTGCACTGATGAAAATGGTATTGACTTCGATCATAAGGTATACCGCTCCATGATTGGTTCTTTATTGTACTTATGTGCATCTAGGCTAGATATAATGCTTAGTGTTTGCATGTGTGCCCGATTTCAAGCTACACCGAAGGAATCACACCATAAGGCTGTGAAGCATATTCTTTGATATCTAGCTCACACACCAACACTTGGATTATGGTACCCCAAGGGCTCGGCTTTTGATCTCATTGGATATTCTGACTCTAACTATGCTGGTGATCGTTGGATCCCAAGTCAACATCTAGTACATGTCATTTCCTCGGACGATCTTTGGTCTGTTGGTCCTCAAAGAAACAGAACTGCGTATCACTATCTACTGCTGAAGCTGAGTACATTGCCGTTGGTTCTTGGTGTGCTCAATTGCTATGGATGAAGCAAACTCTCAAGGACTACGGCGTCAACATGAAGAATGTGCCTCTCTTCTGTGACAATGACAGTACCATCAAGATTGCTCACAACCCAGTTCAGCACTCGAAGACTAAGCACATTCAGATTCGTCATCATTTTCTTCGTGATCATGTGTTGAAGGGCGACATTTCTATTGAGCATGTGAAGACTGAAGAACAGCTAGCCAATATCTTCACAAAGCCCTTGGATGACAAGAGATTTAGCAAGCTGCGATGTGAGCTAAATATCCTAGAATCTTCGAATGTTCTTTAAAAAGGACACTCATCCTAACACTTATGCAAAATTGATGACTTAGATGTGCAACACATGAAGAAACATTTTTCTTCTATCAATGAAGAATAACACTCTTAGTGTGAAGAAATTAATGAAGAATTTGATTCTCAGAACCCTACGATAATTGTACGCGGTGTCTGAAATCATCATTCTTATACGGTGGGTCACGCCACCACCAAAAGTTGAAATTCCTCAGTTGTTCATAATCTTCAACTTTGCATTGTCTTCACTGTTTCCGTCGTTTATGTCCTCCACATCATTCACTTATTGCTAATTCTTCAAGTTGGTTTTTCTACTAAGTGAATGTGATCAGACCTTTCCCCCCTCTATGCTATACTCAACACAATCTGTTCACAAATTCTTCATGTGCGTTCTATCTGAAACTCGTTCAAAATCTTCACTGTGTCCTTGTCAGCTAAAGAAATTGCAAACGGAACTTTAAAACCTATCTTATCTAAATTTTCGGCTTTGCCGCTCAAACCGTTCCGCATCCCACGATACACTTATCCATTCACCCACGATCGTACACGATCTCCACCTCTCAGTACGTGGGTGACACATGTCATGCGAATGAGAAGGGTCAGGGGCACGTTCGTCCAACTTCTTCAGGCAAACAGTTTTTCACCGTGGCTATAAATACCCCTCTTCCCCTTCCTCACTTCTTTTACTCCGCTCGACCTCTCTCCATCTCGAGCTTCTTAAACCCTAGCGCCGCCGCTACTTCATTGTCGCCGGTGAGGAAGAGCTTCACTGCATTGACCTCGTCGCCGCCGTACTCGCGCTGGCCGCGGAAATCTTCACTCCGCCGCCGCCGTAGCCGTCTTCCTCCGCCAAGTTAGGGCGTGGAAGATCTACACAGACGAACTTCACCTCTCCACCTCACTGTTTGTCGTGTTCTTCATCCAGGGTAATTAAAAGTTACTTTTACTGCCCTTGTTGATTCGAATGATTATCTACAAAATCTTCAAAGGTGTTTTTCTTCATATCTTCACACACTAAATCATCTCACATATCATCTGTTCTTGATTCGTTTCTCTAAGCTATGTTTTTCTTCAAGTTTCCTCAAATGTGTGGATTTTTGATCTACACATCTCTGGAACCTAAGACAAAGAACGCTTAGTGAAATTCTTCAAGACTCATCTGGTTAAATTCCTCAAACTTGTTCTTTTTACAAAACCTTCTGAGAACACATATGACCTCTCCAAATTCCTCGCAACTATACTCTGTTCACAGGTACTCATGTCAGCTGCTGAATCACTAGGTTCTCATCAACTTAACTCATTTGCAGCGTTCCTCGAAGAAAAGTTGCATAATTCTTCAGAGAATTCAATTGTTCAAATTCCTCAACTAAAGAAAATGGCTGACGGTAAGAAGCCACAGAAAGGAGGAAAGAGGGCTGAGGTCAACACAACGTTTGAAATCCCTGATGACATATACAAGGATTACTGCACTCTTGATGAGGTCAAGTTTGGAAAAGAGGACAAAAATCAGCGCAAGGTGCGCATACAGAGGATAGAAAGGAGATGGGCAAGAGAATGGAAGGAGTACAGGTATGTAACTCCAAAATACATGAAGAAATTCACACTCAATCCTCCATGCCCAAGACCTCCATTGGCACCTGGCCAAATAGCTGATCCCACCAGCCTCAAGCGCGGTGAGGACTATCCTGATGAATGGGCCAAGCACCAAGCCAAGTTGTCTAGGCAAGCTAGAGAAGCAGTGAGGAAATTCAATGAAGACTCTGCTGCTGCTGCTGCCTCTGCTGAGGCCTATGCTATCAAGCGGAAGAAGGCTATGTCAAAGAAGCCTGCGCGCAAGCCAAGTGCTTCACCAACAGTGCCCTCAAGGCCAAGTTCCTCAGCAATGCCCTCACGGCCAGAATCCTCAAATCCCTCACGGCCAATTCCTCATGCTACTCCTGCTCCTTCAAAATCCTCAGCTCCTCCAAAGTCCTCGGCTGTTCCGACAAAGTCCTCTGCACCTGTGCATCTCGCCACGTGTCAAAGGACCACAGGCTTCTCAGTTGCCTCAGGAGCTTCAGCTAGTTCCTCAGCTGCACCAAATTCCTCAACGGGACCCTCTCTACTGAAGACAAAGGCCACTGCTGGACGAGGTCCTCGCCCTAGTCCTCAGAAAAAGCAAGTCGCCTTCCAAGTGCCGTCTGAAGAAGACGAAGCTGATGATGATGAACTTGCTGAAATCATCAGAGATAGGCAAGTCAGGGCTACTAGAGCCAAGGGAACAAATGTGCCACTGCTATTGGATCCCAAGTTGATCCTCGATTACATTGACGTTTGGCACAAGGACCCCAACACTCCCATGCCTGACTTCAAGCTGACTCCTGGCCAAAGTCACATGCTAACCCACTTCATACAAGAAGAAAAATGGAAATTTGAGAAGGCCAGGCAGATCAAGAAAGCGCAGTACAAGAAGGAGCGCTATCTGAAGAAAAACGTTGTCTCTATGACAACGGAAGAACTTGTCACTACTCAATCTGAGATCAAGAAACTCAGTGATGAATTTGACACATATCATGCTGATTGGCTTGGAGCCAAAGTTCGTTTTGTGAGACTCGCTGGTAACTTCACCTCAAATGTTGGAGCCCCAATGCAACAGGAAGTTCCTCAGGCTAAAGCATCTGCTCAGCCGACTGAAGAACATGCCAGCACTACTGATGAAAATCAGGCTGCTGAAGAAAATGTGAGTTCCAGGGCTGATGACTGCATTCCAGCCGCTGAAGAAATTGCCAGGGCATCCACTAGTGGTGCTCCTGAAGAAACTGAAGAAATCAGGGCAACTGCATTAGTTGTGCCTGAAGAAAATCAACCAGATTCCTCTGCTCCTCCTGTGCCAACACCAACTCCGATACTTCCATCTGCATCAGATGTGAAGAAAACCAAGGCTGCAGAGCATGCAACAGTGAAGAAAAGGAAATCATCAACTACTTCAGATTCTTCAGCTCCGAAGAAGATGAAGCCTTTGACTAGTTAATTTGCTAATCCCATTGATGCTATTCCAATCTCAACCATGCCATCAAAGGACCTTGTTCCTTTTGGTGAAGAATATGAGATCCCTAGCGGATCTGATGAAGAAAATCATTCTGCTGCTTCGTCAGAGCAGATTGATGAAGAAATTGAAGTGGATACGATCCCTTCAACACCCGTCATCTCCTCGCCCATGCCTTAGTTCACACCTGAAGAGGCTGGCATTGAAGAAATGGAAGATCAAGATGTGGACGTTGGCTGCTCCACACCAGTGATGAGTGATGAATTCTGGGAAAGTCAGCATCCAAACTCTCCAATGTTCACACCGTTGCAGCAAATACCTCAGTCCCCCACACAAACTGTTCAAATGGGCTCTGAAGAAACTCACCCCACTTCATCTGTACATGAAGAAATTCCAGCCACTAGTGCTGAAGAAACTACTGCTGCTGAACGTCTGAAGACGCAGACTGCCACTGAAGAGGAACCAGAAAATCCTCAGCCTGAAGAACCTGATATTGCGATTCCTGAGGTCGTGATGCAACTCACTGACACTCCTCTGCCCAAGCCAAAGGATCCATTCTCACGCAAGCAAAAGTTCAAGGCTGATGATTTCTTCGGCGAGCATGTATTCTTCGAAGACTACAACCCTTATAACTCTGCTCGCATTAGGAAGAGGCGTTTCTGGACTGCTAGTCAAGCCAATTTCTATTCCTCAGTGCTGTTCAACAAAGAGAAAATCTTCTACCATGAGCACATACCTCACGTGGATATGGAATCTCTGCCGTGTTTCATGCCAGTCCTCAGTGTTCTTCACGACGCTGGACTGTTAAATTTTTGCTCTGACATCTGTGATTGGAATGAAGAACTGATTCTTCAATTTTATGGAATGCTGCACATCACAGGAGATTCTGAAGATGTGAATTCATGGGTGCTGGACTGGATGTCTGAAAACACTCACTACACAGCACCAGCGTCTGAACTGCTTCGTGCCTTACCACTCAGTCCTCCCCTTGAAGAAGCTCATTGCATCTACAGTGAACCTGAGCCTACAAATCACTACATGCAGGTTCTGATGAAACCTTTGAAGCTAGGTCAGGCCCCACGAACCAAATTCCACGTGAAGGAATTACTCTATGTGCCCAGAACTGTCTATCATATTCTTACGAGGACAATGAGTCCTATCAAAGGCCACGACTCATCTGATGAGGAAATTGTTGGCATCATGAAGAATCTGGTATTCAACATCGTTCATGGCATTCCTATCAATTATCACGATTTCTTCATGAGGACTCTGGCAAATGTTGCACTGTCTCCGTTTGAGCTGAAGCCTTATGCACCTTGGATTATGAGATTCCTCAGGACAAGGTCTTCACTCAACTACAAAGTTGATTTTCAGAATCACCTCAGCCACTTGCCCCCAATTGAAGTCCTCAAGCAGACCTATTCCTCAGTTGATGAAAAGGGCAAGGCACCAGCTGTTATAAATGAAGGCATTCGTCCATTGGATGGTCAGTTTCGCAAAGCTGCCTCTTATTCCACCAATGATGACTCTGCCACACATGACTCTACCAATGCACCCAAGTCTACTCCTCAAGCCACTTCTCCTCATGTGATGACTGATCGTGAGCTTCTGCTTAGTCTTCACCATAAGGTGGATCGAAATCATAAATGGGTTAAGCGTCAGGTTGGTTCATTTCTTCACAACATGACTGCTACACACAATGCAGTGAAGAAAAACCATTACTACCTCCATGAAGTCTTCGGTCGCACCTGGGCAATACTGTCACATCTGTATGGTGAAGAAGATCTGAAGAAAATGGGTCTCAAGGAAGATTTTGACTGGTCTGCACCTCCACCGAAGAAATTCAAGAAGGTCAAGGTTCCTTCTCTGGTGGCCAGCTCATTTTCTTCATTGCATGACACTGATGAGAATGAAGACTTGAACGACACTGCGGCAGGACCTACTACGACAAACGACCCCAACAATGCTGGCGCTCCTTCATCAACTTGATATTCTTCAGGGGCGTTAGTCCTCATATTCGATCCTTTTGGTCATTTGATGACAAAGGGGGAGAATTTTGAGTTAGTCTTCAAGCGGGTCTTTCTATATGGGTGTTTTTTTCAAGTTACAACTATCGTTCTTCTGAGACTTTATTGGATCGAGTTGTAAACTTAAACCCGATGGTGCTCTGATACTCTTGAGGCATTTTTTCTGCATGCTTATTCCTCGTTAATATTATTGCACGCATGCTGAATTACATCAGTCACCATATTTCATCATGCATTTCAAATTCTTCACTGTTATATGTCAAATGCGTGTATGAATTACAAGATATAGGGGGAGATCTCCATGATTCAACTCTTCAAGTGTGCATTGCTTCAAAAGCAAATTCCTCACTATGCACATATTCAGGGGGAGTTCTTCTATATCTTGCAATCAAATTCCTCAATATCAGTATTTACACTTCATATGTTTATCCCCATTGAAAACTTAACCTATATTGTCATCAATCACCAAAAAGGGGGAGATTGTAAGCACATCTAGTGCCCCTTAGTGATTTTGGTGTATTGAAGACTTATAGGTTAAGGGACTAATGCGTTTGTGAGTGTACACAAGTCTATAAGTCTATGAGGAGTTTGATATTTAAAGAGAAAGTCAACCCCTAAAAATAAAGTTCTTCAACTGAAGACTTTGGATCTCTGAAGACTTCCTGAAGAATTTGAAAGTGAAGAAATTGGTGTGACCTTGAAGACTTGGTATTCATTCGAGGAACATGAAGCGTGAAGACTTTTGTTTTCGTAGTTTCATTTTCTCTTTCTTGAGTCATAGGAAACACCGTACTATTAAAGGGGGTCGAGGAAATACTAAGGAAAAATTTCCATGTGATACTCAACTAAAAATCCTACACCTACCAATCCCTTCGAGTGAAGCCATTGGAAATCTCATACAGTCCAGTCATATTCTTTAGTGACAGAGACGAAGTTCTTCTGGTCTCTGAGGAATTTGTTCTGACTGAAGAGTTAGGAATTCGCCAGTGCGGATTTCCTACACAGTGAAGAACATGATAGCCCTGAGGATTTTGCTACTCAAAATTCTGACCGTTGCTGTGCTATGCGCCAGCTGTCCCAAAATATCTATCCACCTAACGGTCATATCATTGAAGGGCATTTATGTCTTATCATGTCGGGCTGCTCCCTAGGCTATAAATAGCCGCCCCCCTACAACCACTAGCTGGTTGGCTGCTCCAAGAGAAACTGACACTTGTCATTTCAGAGCAACCCATCCTCCGAGGACTTTGAGTGAAAATCATCAAGTGAGGAAAAACCCAAACCCAAACACCTACAAACCCCAAGTGATTGAGCATCACATAAGAGATTGATCCTGCGTGGATCCAACGCTTGTTACCTTTGAAGATTGTGCTTCTTCCAGACAGTTAGGCGTCATGGTCTAGAGCATCCAAGAGGAATTGTGGATCGCCGAGTGACCGAGTTTGTGAAGGTTCGGAAGTCACTTGAAGACTTACCATGAGTGATTGGATGAGGTCCGTGTGACCTTAGTTCAAGGAGAATACGATGAGGACTTGGTGTCCTGAGCTGCGTGTTCAGGACTGGGTGTCCGGGACTGTGTGTCCTCGAGTTTAAATACTCAGCCGCTCCAACCAGACGTACAACTGAGACAGCAGTTGGAACTGGTCTACCAAATCATTGTCTTCACCAAGCTTACTGGTTCTATTTCCTCAACTCGTTCATTTCCTCATATCTGTGCTACGTGTTTGTTCATATCTGTGTTTGAAGACGTTGACTGAAGACTTTCTCAATTTCCTTAGCCCAATTTATTTAGTCTGTTTGTCTTCATCCTGTGTTACCCTGTGCTTACGCTTCCTGTACTCTGTGCCTGTCTTCATTTCATCATGATGACTATGCTTGTGTTATGTTATGTTTACTTTTGAGTACTTATTCCGATGCTAGTAGTTCTTCGCTAAGGAATTTCCTCACCGGCAAATTCCTCAATGAAGAATTTCATTTAAACCGCCTATTCACCCCCCCTCTAGTCGATATAACGCAATTTCACCCATCTGCCCACAACCGCGGGCACGGCTTTCAAAAGTTCAAAACCCAGCAGGGGTGTCCCAACTTAGCCCATCACAAGCTCTCACGATCAATGAAGGATATTCCTTCTCGCGGCAAGATCCGACCAGACTCGGAATCCCGGTTACAAGACATCTCGACAATGGTAAAACAAGACCAGCAAAGCCGCCCGAATGTGCCGACAAATCCCGATAGGAGCTGCACATATCTCGTTCTCAGGGCACACCGGATAAGCAATCCGTACAACTAAAACCAACCCTCAAGTTACCTCGAGGTGGCGCTGCAAGGGGTTCTAGTTTGGACCAACACTCAGAGGAGCACTGGCCCGAGGGTTTAAAACAAAGATGACCCTTGAGTCCGCGGAACCCAAGGGAAAAGGCTTAGGTGGCAAATGGTAAAACCAAGGTTGGGCCTTGCTGGAGGAGTTTTATTCAAAGCGAACTGTCAAGGGGTTCCCATAACACCCAACCACGTAAGGAACGCAAAATCAAGGAACATAACACCAGAATGACGGAAACTAGGGCAGCAAGAGTGGAACAAAACACCAGGCATAAGGCCGAGCCTTCCACCCTTTACCAAGTATATAGATGCATTAAAGTAAATAAGAGATAATAGTGATATCCCAACAAAATCCATGTTCCAACAAGGAACAAACTTCATCTTCACCTGCAACTAGCAACGCTACAAGAGGGGCTGAGCAAAGCGGTAACGTAGCCAAACAATGGTTTGCTAGGAAAGGTGGGTTAGAGGCTTGACATGGCAATATGGGAGGCATGATAAAGCAAGTGATAGGTAGTGCAGCACAACAATAGAGCGAGCAACTAGCAAGCAAAGATAGAAGTGAGTTCGAGGGTATGGTCATCTTGCTTGCAAAGTTCTCAGAGTTGACGAAAGCTTGATCCTCGTTAGCATACTCAACAGGTTCCTCGATCACATACTCGTTTCCCAGATCTACCCAAAGCAAGAACACAAGCAAAGGACCAACAATCAAACACGGTGCAATGCACAAGCAACATGATGCAAAACATGGCATGATATGCAAGACATGATATGCAATGCATATGCGTGCTTCGGAAGAGGGAAGAAAGAACAAGGCATCAACTTGTCAAACCAAGTGTGCCTCTGGAAAGATGAGATGATTTCGGTCGAAATCTATATAAGGATCACCGGAATCGGATGCACGGTTTGCAAATGGCAAGCAAAACAATAATGACACAATTCTGCGATTAACAGCATGATGCCATCTAGAATGCAACAAGAAACTAAGCTACTGCACTCCAACATAGCAATAAGGCATATGGCGGTGATTTACTCAAGATTCTTGACAAAACATGAACACTGAGATACGGCTAAATCACACTATAACAAGTTCAAACAAGCATGGAAAAAGTGCAAAAGATATCAGCTTCACAGACTTTGTGAATATACTAAAATGCCAGGAATAATATCAGGAAGCCATGTTTAGAGCAATCAAACAACATGCTACAAGAACATTTCATAGCAAACTAAGGCTTGGCATGAATCTACTAAATGCATACACCGAAAGTCTCTTACTGGTCATGAGCCAAAAAGGCACACAAGATATGATGGCACCCATGTAAACGTAGCAAGTTTTATTAACAGTTTCAGACTTAGCAGAAAACAGAGCATGGCATAAACAGAATTATGAAGGCATCTTTGCGAGCTCAAATCACTCATCACAAAGCCTTGAATGACAAAACAAGCATGGAAACATCAAGATGACATGTTCATGAAGCTAACCATGGCAAGAGAAAGTTCATAGCATGCACGGATCACTAGCAACAACCATGGAAAAATTGATTAACATGTAAACAATCTGCCAAGAACATTTTATAGCAAAAGTAGAGCAAGATTAAGACATGGTAGGGCACTCCATAAATGCAAACAGGGGCATAGATGGATTGAGCACAACCATATGTCCAAAACACCCTTACTGAAGATACTCAAAACAAGCATGGATATCACTGTACTATCATGTTTACATGGCATAAAAATAATAGCAGAACAAGGACTTAGCAAAATCCTAAGTCCCTGAAATCAGCAATATCACGAAGGCTACTTTGCATGCTTGTGCTACTCAACACCTTGATCACAAAATACATGGCAAGCACCCCTGTAAAGATGGCATGGCATATATCAAAACCCATGTAGAGCTCATGCCCATATGATGCACACAACAAATGTGACAAAAATGACAAATCATCATAATCTGCTAAGTAACAGGAGTAAACATTTTATAGCACTCTTGCATCAATGATTAGGACATCTAGATGGACTCAATCAAGCATGTCACAATGGAATGAAATGAAGAGCATCTCCCAATGAACATTTTGATATATCATGTGCATGAAACAGACCTACAGTCATGGAGTTATGATGCAATGAACAGAGGCATAATATGTTGCAGAAAAAAAGACTTAGTGGGAAAACGGGGTCAACCCTTTGGATCTAGGGTTTGTGCACGGAAGCCGAGGTTCGTCGGGGACGGATGGATCTGGCCGGCGGCAAGGAAAAGCGGCAGCGCGGGACGCCGGAGCCGGGCGGCGGCGCTGGGTCTCCGGATCCGGGCGGCGAAGCGGAGCGAGGCGGCGGGGGAGCTTGCGGGGTCGGGCGCTGACCCCGGGCGGCGGAGGCACTATTGCTGGCAGGGACGAGCGGCGCGGTGGAGGTCGCCGGTGGCGTGCTTGGACTGCGGCGGGGCAAAGTCTGGCGATGAGGAGTCGGGCGGCTCGGGGAAGACGCGGGCGAGCGGGCCACGTGGGCCAGCTGCGGGCCCCGCGAGCCGCGAGCGGCGGCGGATCTGGAGGCCATGTGGCGGCTCTCTACTGGTGCGGGCACGGCGGCCTCTGTGTCCGGCGGTGCGCGGACATGTCCGGCGGGCGAGAGGGAGGTTTGCTAGGGTTTGGAGTGCGCGAAAAATCGGGGAGGGGCACCTATTTATAGGTAGGAGGAGGTAGGAGTGTCCAAATGGAGTGTAGTTTTTGCCCACACGATCGTGATCCGACTACGAAGGACATGAGAGTGGTTTGGATGGGTTATTGAGCCGTTTTGGAGGGGTGTTGGGCTGCAACACACAAGAGGCCTTTGCGGTTCCCCGGTTAACCGTTGGAGCATCAAACGGACTCCAAATGACACGAAATTTGACAGGCGGTCTACCGGTGGTGTACCAAGGCCTCTTGGCAAATCTCGGTCCATTCCGAGAATGTTTAACACCAGCTCACGAAAAGAGACAAAATGGGACGCTAGTGCACGTAGGAGTGTCGGATTGCAAAACGGACAACGGGGAAAAAGCTCGGATGCATGAGACGAACATGTATGCAAATGAGATGCACATGATGACTTGATATGAAATGCATGACACGAACAAAAAACAAAACGAAGACAAACCCAACCATGAAGGGAAATCTCATAACTTAAAGCCGAAAAAGGCAAGAGTTGGAGTTACAAATATGGCAAGTTACAATCGGGGTGTTACAACACTCCACCACTACGAAAGGATCTCGTCCCGAGATCTAGGACTGAAAGAACTCCGGATATTCGAAATGGAGGTGGTCCCCGCGTTCCCAGGTGGCTTCTCGGTTAGAATGGTGTGACCACTTCACTTTCAGGAATTTGATAGACTTGTTGCGAGTCTTACGCTCGGTTTCCTCAAGAATAGCAATGGGATGCTCATGATAAGACATGTCTTCTTGGAGATCAATCTCTTCGTAGTTGATGGTGCGCTCAGGAGTCTTGAAGCACTTGCGAAGCTGTGACACGTGAAACACATCATGCACATTTGCGAAGTTGGATGGAAGATCAAGTTGATAGGCAAGGTTGCCTCTTTTGCCAATGATCTTGAAAGGACCCACGTGTCTAGGGGCAAGCTTCCCTTTGACACCGAAGCGACGAGTACCTTTCATTGGGGAGACGCGGAGGTAGACATGGTCTCTAATCTCGAAAGCCAAGTCACGGTGCTTGCTATCATAGTAACTCTTTTGGCACGATTGTGCGGCTTTGAGATTTTCACGGATGGCTCTGCACATTTTGTCCAGCTTCTGTGATTAAGTTGTTGCCAAGAAGTTGGCGTTCACCAGTCTCTGACCAATTAAGAGGAGTACGACACTTCCTGCCATAGAGAATTTCGAATGGGGCCTTGCCCGAACTCACTTGGAAGCTGTTGTTGTAGGAGAACTCGGCATATGGAAGACAATCTTCCCACTTCATGCCGAAGGAAATGACACAAGCCCTGAGCATATCTTCAAGGATTTGATTGACTTGCTCAACTTGGCCACTAGTTTGAGGATGCAAGGCTATGCGGAAGCGAATGTTGGTGCCCATGGCCTTCTGAAAGGAATCCCAGAATTAGAACTGAAGATGCTTCCACGATATGAAGATATCAACTGTGGAATGCCGTGCAAGGAGACAATCCTGGAGGTGTATAGCTCTGCCAACTGAGCTGCTGTGATAGATTATGAGCCACTTTAGTAAGCTTGTCGATGACAATGAAGATATCACCATTTCCGCACTTGGACTTGGGAACCAGTCACGAAGTCCATCTCAATATGGTCAAACTTCCATTCTGGAATAGCAAGAGGTTGGAGGAGACCAGCTGGCCGTTGGTGTTCTGCTTTCACTCTTCTGCAGACATCACATTCATTCACGAACTAAGCAATTTCTCGCTTCATTCGAGTCCACCAATACGACTGCTTGAGGTCATGGTACATCTTCATACTTCCAGGATGAATGGATAGAAGGGAATTGTGCGCCTCGTTCATAATGACTTTCCTTAGATCACCTTTAGGAACCACAATTCGATCCTCGAAGAATAGAGTGTGTTTGTCATCAATGCGATAGCACTTGTATTTGGGTTGGCTCTTGGCAATCCCATTTTTCACCTTCTTCACCATGGCATCAAGAAGTTGTGCCTCATGAATTTGATCTTCCAAAGTAGGAGAGACTTGGAGGTTGGCAAGAAAGCCTTGAGGAACAACTTGCAGATTCAGTTTGCGGAAAGCTTCACAAAGTATCGGTTGGAAGGGCTTGAGAATTAAGCTGTTGCAGTAAGCCCTCCTGCTCAAAGCATCTGCAATGACATTGGCCTTGCCTAGACTATATTCGATACTCAGATTGTATTCTTGAATCATTTCGACCCAACGAGTCTGCCTGAGGTTGAGGTTCGGTTGAGTGAAGATGTACTTGAGGCTCTTATGATCTGTGAAGATGTCCACTTTCCTTCCCAACAAAAGATGTCTCCATGTTAATAATGCATGGACAACTGCCGCCAACTCGAGGTCATGAGTGGGATAGTTCTTTTCGTTGGGCTTCAACTGGCGAGAGGTATAGGCCACAACTTTCTTCTCTTGCATTAACACAACATCGAGACCTTGC
Organism: Triticum urartu; assembly: GCF_056163025.1. Lineage (NCBI taxonomy): Eukaryota > Viridiplantae > Streptophyta > Magnoliopsida > Poales > Poaceae > Triticum > Triticum urartu. Next base: position 309,167,924 of record NC_141874.1, read on the forward strand.
AGGGAGGCATCACAGAAAATTTCGAATGGTTTGGATTCATCAGGAGGAGTCAAGACAGGAGCTGTGACTAACTTCTCTTTGAGGGTGTTGAAAGCAACATCACATTCAGGTGTACAGACATACTTGACATGCTTCTAGAGGAGGTTGTAAAGAGGCTTTGCAATCTTAGAGAAATTCTCGACGAATCTTCGACAATAGCTTGCAAGCCCAAGAAAACTGCGGAGCTGCTTGACATTCTGAGTCGGTTCCCAATTCACAATTGCAGGCACCTTCTAAGGATTAATAGCGATGCCCTTGGCTGAGATGATATGGCCAAGGTAAAGAACTTTGTCAAGCCAGAACTCACACTTGGAAAACTTCGCATAGAATTGATGCTCTCTGAGTTTGTCGAGTACCAATCTCAAATGCTTGGCATGATCCTCCTTATTCTTGGAGAAGACCAAAATATCATCGAGATACACCAAGACGAAATCATTTGTGTAAGGGTTGAAGATGAAGTTCATCATGCGAGAGAACGTTGGAGGAGCATTGACAAGGCCGAAATACATGACAATATATTCATAAGAACCATAGCTTGTTCTAAATGCTGTCTTGGGAATATCTTTTTCACGAATGCGAATCTGATGATAGCCCATACGGAGGTCAAGCTTAGAGAATACTTGAGCACCCTTAAGTTGCTCGAAAAGCTCATTGATGTTGGGAAGTGGGTACTTGTTCTTTATTGTGTTCTTGTTCAATGGACGTTAGTCGACGCAGAGTCGTTCCGTTCCATCCTTCTTGACAAAAAGAACACCACAACCCCATGGAGAAGAACTCGGTCTGATCAGACCCATATGCTCTTGTTCATCGAGTTGTTTCTTCAACTCCTTCAACTCTTCTGGTCCAAGCTTGTAAGGATGTTTGCAAATAGGTTCCGTGCCAGGCTCAAGATCAATAACGAATTCAACTAGCCGGTGAGGAGGCATTCTTGGAAGCTCTTCTGGAAAGACGTCTTGAATTCACAAACGACTAGAATCTGAGAGATGGCATTCAACTTGCCCTTCTCATTGAGAGAAAACAGTCGAATGGTATCATCACGAGCGGCATAGATGATCACATCCTCAGAAGAGTGTGTCAATTGAATCTGCCTGGCAGCACAATCAAGCTGAGCCTTGTGCTTGGAAAGCCAGTCCATGCTGAGAATTAGATCAATATCCGAGTCACCAAGAACAATACGAGAAGACAAAAATTTATAGTCAGCCATCTTGATAATAGAATCTGGAACGAATACTCGAGAAGTCATTTGTCGGGCCGGAGAAACAATAGACAAAGGTCTCGGTAATACTTGAGTAACCAAATCATGCATGGCCACAAAAGGTCTTGAAATGAAATAATGCGATGCACCAGTATCAAATAAGACTTTTACAGGAATATCATTAACAGGAAGGTTACCCATGATCACTTTGAAGAATCCTCTGCCTGAGCTGCGTTCATCATGTTGACCTTTGCAAACTCGGAATTATGCTTGACCACTGCATTGCCGGTAGATCTCACAGGAGGAGGAGGCAGAAGGCGGCTTTGGTTGAAGCACTTGTTTGCATAGTGCCCTTTCTGCTGACACTTGTTACAAGTAACCTCTGAGAGCAGACGGTGATAAGGAGCAATTGACCTTGGAGTATGAGACTGAGCTTTGTTCTGATAGCATGGGTTGGGTGGATGGGAAGATCCACTGCCACCTTTGCTCTTCTGCTGGTAGGGCTGATGGAACGGAGGAGGAGGAGGCAACCAGAACTTTTGTTGCTTAGCTACCACTTGAGTTGAAGAAGAAGATTGAACTACATCCCTGACTCTCTTCTTAGATGCATCACACTTAATCTGAGAGGCTTCTTGCTTTAGTGCCATGTTGTAGAATTCATCATACTTAGTTGGCTCAAGAAGCACGAGAGCTAATTGCAGATCTTCTCTAAGGCCACCTATGAATTGATAAATCATGCTCTTTTCATCAGGGACGTCTTGTTTAGTGAAGCGAGCGAGTCTCTGAAACTGGATATTGTATTGATACACAGACATGCTGCCTTGCTTGAGATTGCGGAACTCCTCACGCTTGTTCTCAGCAACACTTTGTGGAATGTGGTGAGCTTTGAAGTCTCGGCGGAAATCATCCCAGGTAATCACACGACCTCCTCTGGAATCTTTGTATTGTTGATACCACTCAGCAGCTTGGTCTTTGAGTTGGAACGAAGCAAACTTGACAAAGTCCTTAGGCCTTACATTGCTACACTCAAAATGTTTGCAGATATCCACGAGCCAGTCATCGACATCTGTGGCCTCGACACAGTTGCTAAAGGACTTCGGCTAGTTTGCGAGGAACTGATTGAGGGTAGCAAACTGAGGCTGATTGTTGCCTTGGCCTTGATTTCCTTGGTTGCCTTGCCCTTGGTTGTGCTCTTGCAAGAGTTGCAAAAGCATCTAAGTGTTGGCGTTGGTGGCTGCCATGACAGCTTGCCAAGCCTCCGGAGGTGGAGGTGGTGGTGGAGGGTTCGGATTCTGACGCGTTGGAGGAGCAATCCTGAAGAGGTTGAGATCCGTTAGCATCTTGAAAGACATATATTCAAGCTGAATCAATGGATCGAAATTGCAACATAAAGCCTTAACATTCGAACAAGAATGAACGAATGAATTCCAAAGTAAATCATCACATTTCCATAAATTGAGAAGCCACTTAGATAAAGGTAGAAGAATAAATCAACAAGGTACGAATATGAACAAATAATTGGTAAGGATTACCCAATCACAAACCAAATATCTGCTGGAAGAAATACTAGAGCTACATGAATTCCCACCTATGAAACTCCCGAAACTTTCTGGTTATGCAATCAGGTGTTGGTGATACATGGGAAGCATAATATCTCACCCAAAACTAGCAAATCCTCCAGCTGTATCCATCCTTCAACACATAACCAAGAAACCTTCGGAAATCATTTACCTCAACCTTCGAAAAGCATCCGTTATATGAGTTATGGCAATACTCCCGAACTCCCGCCCCAATACTGGGTGGCGTCGTGGTTATCTCACCAACAACTGCATAAAAGAGATTTTCGATGTCGGCGAACTCAGGTATTCTAGAACTGCAACGATAAAATTGTGACGACAACACCTCGGAGCTCAACTCCCCGGGACACTGCCACAACCCCTAAATGTCAGGAGGCACCAAGAACAATGTTCTCGTCACAAAACCATCGGAACGATTCCAAGATACCCACGTGATCCTAATTTTTTTCGTGAAATTTGAGGAGAGAAGAGTCAAAACTCTACGCCAGGAGGCCTCACCAGAGCAACGAAGGGACTGAGGAGTAAAAAGAATCCTACTCTCCGATATATATAATCCTAAGACTCAAAACATTTTGTTCTAGACTCAACAACGTCAACGATTCGATCAAGCAGGGGGGCTCCTAAGTCGGGGAAGGCTCTGATTACCAACTTGTAACACCCACAATGCGGCTATATCTCCCACGTGTCGGGGCACGACTTAGAGGCATAGCCGCATGGTAGGTCTGTCGTAAGAGGGGTAATCTTTACACATCCCATGTACTGAATAAGAAAGGGATAAAGAGTCGGCTTACAATCGCCACTTCACACAATACACAAATAGTCATACATCATCCAGAATACAATCAAGGTCCGACTACGGAACCAAAACAAAGAAAGACAACCCAAAATGCTAGATCCCCGATCGCCCCAACTGGGCTCCTCTACTGATCATCTGGAAAAGAAACATAGTAACGACCCGAATCCTCGTCGAACTCCCACTTGAGTTTGGTAGCATCCCCTGCACTGGCATCATCGACACCTGCATCTGTTTGGAAGTATCTGTGAGTCACGAGGACTCATCAATCTCACACCCTCGCGATCAAGACTATTTAAGCTTAAGGGTAGGAAAGGGGTAGTGAGGTGGAGCTGCAGCAAAGCACTAAGCATATATGGTGGCTATCTTATGCAAAAGAGAGCGAGGAGAGAAGCAATGCACGGTCGAGAAGCTAAAAGTGATCAAGAAATGATCCTTTAGCTACTTACGTTCAAGCATAACATGATACCGTGTTCTCTTCCCGGACTCTGCCGAAAAGACACCATCACGGCTACACACACGGTTGATTCATTTTAATTAAGTTAAGTGTCAAGTTTTCTACAACCGGATATTAACAAATTCCCATCTGCCCATAACCGCAGGCACGGCTTTCGAAAGTTCAAAACCCTGCAGGGGTGTCCCAACTTAGCCCATCACAAGCTCTCACGGTCAACGGAGGATATTCCTTCTCGCGGGAAGATCCGATCAGACTCGGAATCCCGGTTACAAGACATCTCGACAATGGTAAAACAAGACCAGAAAAGCCGCCTGAATGTGCTGACAAATCCCGATAGGAGCTGCACATATCTCGTTCTCAGGGCACAGCGGATAAGCAATCCGTACAACTAAAATCAACCCTCAAGTTACCCCGAGGTGGCGCTGCATGGGGCTCTAGTTTGGAGTAACACTCAGAGGAGCACTGGCCCAGGGGTTTAAAATAAAGATGACCCTTGAGTCCATGAAACCCAAGGGAAAATGCGTAGGTGGCAAATGGTAAAACCAAGGTTGGGCCTTGCTGGAGGAGTTTTATTCAAAGCGAACTGTCAAGGGGTTTCCATAACACCCAACCGCGTAAGGAACGCAAAATCAAGGAATATAACACAGGTATGACGTCAACTAGGGTGGCAAGAGTGGAACAAAACACCAGGCATAAGGCCGAACCTTCCACCCTTTACCAAGTATATAGATACATTAAAGTAAATAAGAGATAATAGTGATATCCCAACAAAATCCATGTTCCAACAAGGAACAAACTTCATCTTCACCTGCAAGTAGCAATGCTATAAGAGGGGCTGAGCAAAGCGGTAACATAGCCAAACAACGATTTGCTAGGAAAGGTGGGTTAGAGGCTTGACATGGCAATATGGGAGGCACATCAATAGAGCGAGCAACTAGCAAGGAAAGATAGAAGTTATTTCGAGGGTATGGTCATCTTGCCTGCAAAGTTCTCAGAGTTGACGAAAGCTTGATCCTCGTTAGCACACTCAACAGGGTCCTCGATCACGTACTCGTCTCCCGGCTCTACCCAAAGCAAGAACACAAGCAAAGGACCAACAATCAAACACAGTGCAATGCACAAGCAACATGATGCAAAACATGGCATGATATGCAAGACATGATATGCAATGCATATGCGTGCTTCGGAAGAGGTAATAAAGAACAAGGCATCAACATGGCAAACCAAGTGTGCCTCTGGAAAGATGAGATGATTTCGGTCGAAATCTATATAAGGATCACCGGAATTGGATGCATGGTTTGCAAACGGCAAGCAAAACAATAATGGCACAATTCTGCGATTAACAGCACGATGCCATCTAGAATGCAACAAGAAACTAAGCTACTGCACTCCAACATAGCAACAAGGCATATGGCGGTGATTTACTAAAGATTCATGACAAAATATGAACAGTAAGCTACGGCTAAGTCACACTAGAACAAGTCAAACAAGCATGTCAAAAGTGCAAAAGATATCGGCTTCACAGACTTTGTGAAAATACTAACATGCCAGGAATGACATCAGGAAGCCATGTTTAAAGCAAGCAAACAACATGCTACAAGAACATTTCATAGCAAACTAAGGCATGACATGAATCTACTAAATGCATACACCAAAAGTCTCTTACTGATCATGAGCCAAAAAGGCACAGAAGATATGATGGAACCCATGAAAACATAGCAAGTTTTATTAACAGTTTCATACTTAGCAGAAAACAGAGCATGGCATAAACAGAATTATGAAGGCATCTTTGCGAGCTCAAATCACTCATCATAAAGCCTTGCATGAAAAAACAAGCATGGTAACAGTAAGATGACATGTTCATGAAGCTAACCATGGCAAGAGAAAGTTCATAGCATGCATGGATCACTAGCAACAACCATGGAAAAATTGATTAACATGGAAACAATCTGCCAGGAAAATTTTATAGCAAAAGTAGAGCAAGATTAAGACATGCTAGGGCACACCATAAATGCAAACAGGGGCATAGATGGTTAGAGCACAACCATATGTCCAAAACACCCTTACTGAAGATACTCAAAACAAGCATGGATATCACTGTAGCATCATGTTTACATGGCATAAAAATAACAACAGAACAAGGACTTAGCAAAATCCTAAGTCCCTGAAATCAACAATATCATGAAGGCTACTTTGCATGCTTGTTCTAGCCAACACATTGATCACAAAATACATGGCAAGTACCCCTGTAAAGATGGCATGGCATATATCAAAACACATGTAGAGCTCATGCCCATATGATGCACACAACAAATGTGACAAAAAGGCAAATCATCATAATCTGCTAAGTAACAGGAGTAAACATTTTATAGCACTCTTGCATCAATGATTAGGACATGTAGATGGACTCAAACAAGCATGTCACAATGGAATGAAATGAAGAGCATCTCCCAATGAACATTTTGATATATCATGCGCATGAAACGGAGCTACAGTCATGGAGTTATGATGCAATGAACAGAGGCATAATATGTTGCAGAAAAAAAGACTTAGTGGGAAAAACATGGTCAACACTTTGGATCTAGGGTTTGTGCACGGAAGCTGAGGTTCGTCGGGGACGGATGGATCTGGCCGGCAGCGAGGAAAAGCGGCGGCGCGGGACGCCGGAGCCGGGCGGCGGCGCTGGGTCTCCGGATCCGGGCGGCGAAGCGGAGCGAGGCGGCAGGGGAGCTTGCGGGGTCGGGCGTTGACCCCGGGCGGCGGAGGTCGCCGGTGGCGTGCTTGGACGGCGGCGGAGCGAAGCCCGGCGATGAGGAGTCGGGCGGCTCGGGGAAGACGCGAGCGAGCGGGCCGCGCGGGCCGGCTGCGGGCCTCGCGGGCCGCCGGCGGCGGTGGATCTGGGGGCCACGTGGCGGCTCGCTACTGGCACGGGCGCGGCGGCGTATGTATCTGGCGGTGCGTGGACATGTCCGACAGGCGAGAGGGAGGTTTGCTTGGATTTGGACTGCGCGAAAAATCGGGGAGGGGCACCTATTTATAGGTAGGAGGAGGTAGGAGTGTCCAAATGGAGTGTAGTTTTCGCCCACACAATCGTGATCCGATGACAGAGGACATGAAAGTGGTTTGGATGGGTTATTGAGCCGTTTTGGAGGTGTGTTGGGCTGCAACACACAAGAGGCCTTTGCGGTTCCCCGGTTAACCGTTGGAGCATCAAACGGACTCCAAATGACACGAAATTTGGCAGGCGGTCTACCGGTGGTGTACCAAGGCCTCTTGGAAGATCTCGGTCCATTCCGAGAATGTTTAACACCCGCTCACGAAAAGAGACAAAAGGGGACGCCGGTGCACGTAGGAGTGTCGGATTGCAAAACGGACAACGGGGAAAAAGCTTGGATGCATGAGACGAACACATATGCAAATCAGATGCACATGATGACATGATATGAAATGCATGACACGAACAAAAAACAAAATGAAGACAAACCCAACCACGAAGGGAAATCTCATAACTTAAAGCCGAAAAAGGCAAGAGTTGGAGTTACAAATATGGCAAGTTACATCCGGGGTGTTACAAGAGTACGGGGAGCAAACATCTACTCTTCATCGAGCCAACGCAATCAAGAAAGGTGGTCCAACTTGAGGGAGTCAAGATCGTCATCATCTAGCTCAAGTGGACTGTGTGCAAGGCAAAGTTTTGCCCCTGATAGGTTCTCTATTTTACCGGTCTCATGGTGGTAGTTTGAAGACCGGGTTATAGGATCGATTGCCGTACTACCAAGGGGGGCTCTCAAGTGAGTAGCTTGATCGTATCGTTCGTAGAGAGCTCAAACCATTGCATTCTTGCATCATCTTTCTTGGTTCTTGTTTGGTTTTCTCCTTGTGAGATTTGGAGCTTATGGTCATCTTCTTAACAAGCTCGAGTTCATCGAAAATGGAGTTCACATGCTTCATCTATTGCGTTTTCGGTGTTGGAGGTTTTACCGGTCTTTTTCGAGGAAGGGTTATCACCATTTTCTTATGGGACTTTTCTTATTTCCTTCTCATTGTTATTTCTATCAAGTTTATGTTAGCCCTTGTTGCTAGATTTCCAACAAACTTGGTTTCGTTCAATTCGGAGTCTGTTTGCAGAAGTTGTGTCAGTTTTGGTGTCCTTAAAAAGGCTGCAGCGGTACTACCGCTCATGGGAGCGGTACTACCGCTTGGAGGGGATGTAATTTTTTACTACCTCTCTTGGGAGCGATACTACCGCTTGGAGCAGTACTACCGCGGCTAATTCCGTGGCTACTTTCAGTACCGCTCGCAAGCAGTAGTACCGCTACCCTTTGAGGTAGTACCGCTACCCCTAGTGGTAGTACCATGAGGTCGAGCGGTAGTATCGCTCTGTGTGGGCTGTGAGCATAACTGTTGGATTTTTTCCCTCCTATAAAAGGGGGTCTTCTTCCCCAATGAACCTTATCCTTTGAGCTCATGTTCTTACCCATTGGTGACCTTCTTCGAGCTTGCTATCTCTCAATCCCTCCATGGATTCTTGCTAGTTTTGGGGGGGAAAAGAGAGGGTAGATCTAGATCCACATTTCCACCAATCACTTTCTCCTCTATGTGAGGGGAACCCCTTGGATCTAGATCTTGGAGTTCTTGGTGTTCTCCTTCTTGTTCTTCCTCTCATTTCCCTCCCTAGCATTAGTTGCTTTGGTGGGATTTGGGAGAGAAGGACTTGGGCACTCCGTATGCCATTGCCATTGCCATTGCATTTGGTGCATAGGTTTGAGTTCTCCACGGTGATACGTGGAAGTTACAAGTTGTAAAGCTTATTACTCTTGGGTGCTTGGTACTCTTGAGGTTGTTCCTCTTGGGTGCTTGGGCGCCCTAGATGGTTGGTGGTGTTCGGAGCTCAATCATTGTGGTGTAAAGCTCCGGGCAAGCGTCGTGGTCTCCAATTAGGTTGTGGAGATCACCCCGAGCAATTTGACGGGTACCGGTGACCTCCCCCAAGGGTTGCCAAAGTGTATGGGTTCGGTGACCGCCCCAAGGGTTGCCATTTGTACGGGTTCGGTGACCGCCCTCAATGGCCCCTTAGTGGGATCACGACATCTTGCATTGTGCGAGGGCGTGAGGAGATTACGGTGGCCCTAGTGGCTTCTTGGTAAGCATTGTGCCTCCACACCACTCCAAATGGAGATGAGCATCCGCAAGGGTGTGAACTTTGGGGAACATCGTCGTCTTCGCGTGCCTCGGTTATCTCTTACCCGAGCCCTTTACTTATGCACTTTACTTTGTGATAGCCATATTGTTTCTTGTCATATATCTTGCTATCGCCTAGTTGTTTATCTTGCTTAGCATAAGTTGTTGGTGCACATAGGTGAGCCCAGTAATTTTAGGTTTTGTGCTTGACAAATTAACCGCTAATTTTATTCCGCATTTGTTCAAGCCTAAACTATAATTATTTTAAAGCGCCTATTCACCCCCCTCTAGGCGACATCCACGATCTCTAAATTGGTATCAGAGCCTTGTCTCTCTTTATAAGTCTTAACTGCCTAGAGAGTAAGGATGTCAACTAGGGGCTTTGGATTCTCTGACACTCTTTGTTTCGATGGCACACATTTTGATGTTTGGGTAATTCACATGCTTAATCTCTTTAGGGCCATGAACCCAAATTTAGAGCAAATTGTAGATATGAGTTTTTCTCCTCCAAAGGATCCCCAAAGATTATCTTTAGAGGATGAGAAAAACTCTTATCTCAATGCTCAAGCTTCTAATGTGCTTTTCGATGCTTTGAGCAATGTAGTTATATTTCAACTCATGTCGTTCCGGGATGCTCATGAGTTGTGGACAAAGCTTCAAGATAAATATGGCGTGTCCAAGTTTTGTGGGGATGATTGTTCTCCCTCCACCTCCGGCCGTGTTGTTCTCAACTTCTTCTACTTCACCTACATGTGGTTTGCTACAAGGTAATGACATGGTGAGTAGTGGTGTTCATTGCAATAACAGTAGTGGGCTTATTGTTGATAATCCTTCATCACTTTCTTATTGCAATGCTTCACCTTTGGACTTTAGCACTTCGAGCACTCCAAATGTTTCACATGCTTGTGTTGATAGTCCTTGCATATCATGTAGAAATTGCTTGACTAAATCTCATGATGACATGCTTACTATGTCTTGTTGCCATGATAAAAATGCATCTAGTTCCTCGAATTGTTGTGCTAACAATGTATAGGAAACCCAACACCCCATGGAACAAGATGTGGTCTTGAATGGTACTTCAAGGGATCCTACATCATCATCTATTGCAGTTTGCCTTATGGCCAGGGCTTCAAAGGTATCTCCCACTTTGAATCCCAATATATCTTGTGATGATATTGATGATGGCAAGAAGAATGATGATGTTGATTATGATGAAGAGAATGATAATGTTGCCTCCTTAAAAATTAAGGGGGAAATGATTTTTAAAGCTCTTCTTAAGAATAAAATTGCTCGTTCCAACTTCATGGAAATCATGTCTATTGCTATTGAGGGCAAGAAATATATTGATGAGTTGCAATCTCATCTTGAGGAGCTTGAGGTCACCATTAATAAAATGGAAGGTCATGAGTGTGATTACACTAATGAGATTGCGGACCTCTCCCAAGCTCTCGAACTTGAACAAACCACCAAGGAATCTCTTGAGGAGACTTTTGCTCTAGAATTATCTAGAGTGAAGGAATCTCATGATAGAGCTCTTGAGGTGGCCAATGTTTTTGAAACTAAAAATGAGAAGCTTGAAGTTGTGCATGCTAAACTCCTTGAGGACTTTGGGCACCTCGAAAATGGCTCAAGGTTCATTAAGAGTGAGCTCATCAAACTCACCGAGTCTCATGCTCAACTTAAAGCTTCATATTCTAAAGAGCTTGCCAAGTTGCCTTCTGTAACGCCCCGAGACCGATGTGCCAGGTGTCGTCCAGTTTTTCGATGTTGTTGCCTTGTCATTGCTTGCGTGTCATGCATTGCATATCATGTCATCATGTGCATTTCATTTGCATACGTGTTCGTCTCATGCATCCGAGCATTTTCCCCGTTGTCAGTTTTGCATTCCGGCGCTTCGTTCTCCTCCGGTGGTCATTTCTACCTTCCTTTCATGTGTGGGGGTTAAACATTTCCGGATTGGACCGAGACTTTTCATGCGGCCTTGGTTTACTACCGGTAGACCGCCTGTCAAGTTTCGTACCATTTACACTTCGTTTGATGCTCCAACGGTTAACCGAGGGACCGAAAAGGCCTCGTGTGTGTTGCAGCCCAACACCCTTCCAAAGTGGCCCAAAACCCACCTGAACCTCTTCCATCATCTCGGTCGTTCGATCATGATCGCGTGGCCGAAAACCGCACCTCATTTGGACTCTCCTAGCTCCCTCTACCTATAAATATGCGCTCCCCCCCCCCCCGAAATTCGCGGAGGAACCCTAGTTTTCTTCCACCTCCAGCCACCGGACGTGTCCATCCCGGACCGGACATGTCCGCGCCGCCCTCCTCAGCGAATCCCGCTTCGCCACCTGTCTCCGCCGCCTTCTCTCTCCTCACCTCCGCCGCCGCGGCCCGCGGAGCCCATCCGGGGCCCACGCGGGCCCATCTCGCCGCCGCCGCCGCCCCACGGGAGCCCGCGCCCGCAACCTCGCCGGATCTTCGCGCCGCCCTCACGACCGTCACCGGCGACCAACCCCGGCGACTGGAGCTCGCTGCCGTCGTTTTTTCTCCCTCCGCCGCCCGCTCCAGAGGTCGCCGAAGCCGCGCCCCCATCTCCGGCAACGGCCGCCTCCCGCCTCTGCCTCTCCGCCGCAGGAGCTCGCTGCACGTCACCCTTCGGCACCGCCATGCATCACCGGAGTTCGCCCCACCGCCTCGTCCTTCGAACCGCCGCCCGCCGGCAGCCTTCCTCCGCCGCCCCGCGCCGGGATCCGGCTGGATCCGGCGAGATCCGGCCCGGATCCGCCATCTCCGGTGAGTTCCATCTCTCTCCCCACCATCTCCGGCGAGAACCGCGCCGGCGAACCTCGGATTCCGTGAAATTGACTTTTCACGGAGGTATAATTTCACTAAGTCCCCGAAATTCCCAGATCCATATGCCCATGTTCATCGTGCCGTAACTTTGCATCCGTAGATCCGTTTTGGGCATATAGCATATTGAAATGTTCGACTCAGAGAGTACATCATTTCATCTCATTGCATCATTTTCATTTGAGTTCATCTTGATGCCCGAAATGCTGTTGGAAGAGTGCTAGTTGAGATAATTGTCAGATTTGCTGTTCCAATTAGATATTTGTCATTTTTGCCATGATTATTGTGTGCATGATATGCCCCTGAGCTCTACATGTGTTTTGTCATATGCTTTGCCATCTTTCCAGAGGTGCTACCCATGTATTTTTGTGATGTGTGTGGTGACTAGCACAAGCTTGCAAAGTGGTGCACTTGTTAATGCTGATTTCAGGGACTTAGCAATTCCACTAAGTCCTTGGTATGTTTATCTCTTTATGCCATATGTTCATATTGTTTCCTAGTGATCCGTGCCTCTTTTGAGGATGATAATTAAGGATGTTTTTTTAATCTTGTAGTGCTCTATCCATCCATGTCTTTTTTTGCAATTATTGAGTAACCTAGATTAAGTCAATCGAGCTCTACTTTTGCTATTTCGTGAATCTGGGCAGATTGTCTACTTGTTAGCGATTTTGCCGAGGATGTTGTAGTTGATCCGTGCATGCCATGTTATTGTTCTTGATATGTATAGCTTGTATCTTGTGTATTCTTGATGGGTGTATGCTTAGATTGTCATGCCTTGCTCTGTAGTGAGTGCATCGAGCTCGTAAACATGCCTACTTGATATCTGTTTCAGCATGCCCCAGTTTTCACTAAGTCTGTAACCTGATTATGTTTTTGCCATGTTCACATGCTTGCAAATGTATTTTCTGATCCCTTTTGGCTCAAGGTCACTAAGGGAATTTTGTTAAGCTCTTTGAGTAGCTCCATGCCATGTTTTACTTTGCCATGTTCAGGCCCTGTAGCATATAGTTTTCATGCTCCAAAGTGTGCTACCTGATCTGATATTCCAGGCTTGTGTTAATTTCACTAAGTCTGAGATCTGTTTACCAAATGCATTTTTGCCATGCTTGTTTGAACCTGTTAATGGATGAATTGGCCGTAGCTCAGTGTTCATCTTTTGTTAAGCATCTTGAGTGGATCCCTGCCATGTATTTTGTTGCCATGTTTGGGTGCTGTAGCATGTTCATCTTGTTGCATTTAGATGGCTACTTGCTGTATATCGCAGACCGTTGTCATATTTGAATTGCTTGCCATTTCCAAACCGTAACTCCGATTCCGGTGATCTTTATGTCGATTTCAACCGAAATCACCTCATCTTTCCAGTGGCACTCTTGGATTTCCAAGTTGAGGCCAAGTTCATGCATTCCTTGTCCAATCATGCATATGCATTGCATATCGCATCTCACATATCATACCATGTTCATGTGTGGTTTGTTTACTATGTTGTGTGCTTCTTTCTGGTGTTTGCTTCTTCGGGTTGGATCCGGTAACGTCGCGTTTGTGAGGACCCGTTTGGCTACGTCCGTTTGTCTTCTTCATGGACTTGTTCTTCTTCCTTGCGGGATTTCAGGCAAGATGATCATAGCCTCGAAATCACTTCTATCTTTGCTTGCTAGTTGCTCGCTCTTTTGCTATGCCTATGCTGCGATACCTACCACTTGCTTATCATGCCTCCCATATTGTTGAACCAAGCCTCTAACCTACCTTGTCCTAGCAAACCGTTGATTGGCTATGTTACCGCTTTGCTCAACCCCTCTTATAGCGTTGTTAGTTGCAGGTGAAGGTTGAAGTTTGTTTCTTGTTGGAACATGGAGATGTTGTTCCTTGTTGGAACATGTTTTACTTGTTGGGATATCACAATATCTCTTATTTAAATTAATGCATCTATATACTTGGTAAAGGGTGGAAGGCTCGGCCTTATGCCTGGTGTTTTATTCCACTCTTGCCGCCCTAGTTTCCGTCATATCGGTGTTATGTTCCCGGATTTTGCATTCCTTACGCGGTTGGGTTATAATGGGAACCCCTTGACAGTTCGCTTTGAATAAAACTCCTCCAGCAAGGCCCAACCTTGGTTTTACCATTCGCCACATAGCCTTTTTCCCTTGGGAGTCGCACATCCCGAGGGTCATCTTATTTTAACCCCCCCCGGGCCAGTGCTTGTCTAAGTCTTGGTCCGAACTAGAGTCCTTTGCAGCGCCACCTCGGGGAAACTTGAGGGCTGGTTTTAGTTGTACGGAGCGCTCATCCGGTGTTGGCCTGAGAACGAGATATGTGCAGCTCCTATCAGGATGTCGGCGCATCGGGCGGTCTTGCTGGACTTGTTTTACCATTGTCGAGGATGTCTTGAAGAACCAGGATACCGAGTCTGATCGGAATGTCTCGGGGGGAGGTCTATTCCTTCGTTGACCGTGAGAGCTTGTCATGGGCTAAGTTGGGACACCCCTGCAGGGATTTGAACTTTCAAAAGCTGTGCCCGCGGTTATGGGCAGATGGGAATTTGTTAACGTCCGGTTGTAGAAAACCTAAAGTTGACCTTAAATTAAAATGCATCAACCGTGTGTGTAACCATGATGGTCTCTTTCCGGCGGAGTCCGGGAAGTGAACACGGTGTTGGAGTTATGCTTGACGTAGGTTGTTCTAGGATCACTTATTGATCATACTTTTATCGACCGTGCTTTGGCTTCTCTTCTCGCTCTCATTTGCGTATGTTTAGCCACCATATATGCTAGTCGCTTGCTGCAGCTCCATCTCATACCTTTTACCTTACCCATAAGCTTAAATAGTCTTGATCACGAGGGTGCGAGATTGCTGAGTCCCTATGGCTCACAGATACTTCCAAAACCAGTTTGCAGGTGCCGATGAGTCCGTGCAGATGACGCAACCAAGCTCAGGAGGAGCTCGATGAAGATCTTGTCCTTTGTGTTGTTTCGTTCTAGTTGATCAGTAGTGGAGCCCAGTTGGGGTCGATCGGGACCGTGTCGCATTTGGGGTTCTTCTTTTATTTTGGCTCCGTAGTCGGGCCCTGATTGTATCTGGATGATGTAATGTTTTATTCATGTAATTGTGTGAAGTGGCGGTTGTAAGCCAACTATGTATCTCTTTCCCTTATGTATTACATGGGTTGTGTGAAGATTACCTCACTTGCGACATTGCTTTCAATGCGGTTATGCCTCTAAGTCGTGCTTCAACACGTGGGAGATATAGCCGCATCGAGGGCGTTACACCTTCTCCTCTTGCTATTATTGATAATGCTTGTGCTACTAACTCTAGTTCTAGTGAAGCATCCATTTTGAAGGAGAATGTTGAGCTAAGGGCTCAACTTGAGTTGCTATCTAGCAATTATGAGAAATTGGAAAAAAGTCATGTAAAGCTCACAAGCTCTCATGATGATCTTCTAGTATCCCATAATGTGCTAAAGATAGCTCATGAGGCTATGATTATCAAGGTAACATCTAGTGAGTCTCATGTGGATACTAGCACTACTTTTAGTCAAAATGCTATATTGCATTGTGCTAGTCCTCGTAATTCATCTATGCATAACATTGGAACATCTTGTGATGAATTTCTTTCCTTGCCTTGTTGCTCTAACGATGAAGCTTATACTTCCTCTAGTGCTTGTGTTGATACTAACCATGTAGAGGAAATCAAAGAGCTCAAGGCCCAAGTCACTTCTTTGAAGAAATACTTGGAAAAGTGTCATGAAGGGAAACCCACACTCAACAATATCTTGAGTGTGCAAAAATTCCCCAATGACAAAGGTGGACTTGGATTCAACTCCAATAAGAAGAAGTCCAATATGAACAAGAAGAAGGGCCAAGAACAAGTCAAGAATTCGGCCAAGATTGTTTGCCTCAAGTGCAAAATTGAAGGGGATCATGTTAGATCTTGCCCATTGAAGAAGAAGGCCATTAGTGAGAAGCAACAAGGGAAGCGGCCACAAGTTCAATCTCATGCTCAACCACAAGTTGAGGAAAGGCCTCTTCCCAATAATAATCAAGCTAATGCTTCTCAAGTTGATAAATCAAGTGAGAAGAAAGTGAAGAGTAGACGTTGCTACTTATGTCGTGAGAATGGTCACCTTGCTTCTTCATGCACTAGTGGTAACTCATCCAACCCAATTATTATTCATGATATCTATTCTCTTGGGAAGGATAAGGTTGGCAATGTGTCTGCCAAGTTTGTTGGTACTCAAAGTGGTGTCAAGCAAAGAACCATTTGGGTAGCCAAGCCTATTGTGACTAACCTCTTAGGACCCAACTTGGTTGGGGACCAACTAGCTCAAACTTGATCAATAGGTGTCATGGAGGGCATTGGAGACTTGGCTACATTATGAAGAATTAAGGGGACTTCATCATTCTTATTGTCTCAAGCCAAGCCAATTGGGTTATCAAGTTTCTATCTTATATCCAATGTGCCTCCTTGCGGTAACTTGTACTTAATGTGTTTGCATTGAAAGTTACTTGCCCATTTTGCGTGTGTTTGTTTTGTTCCTTGCATGTGTTTGTATATTTTGTGCCTCCAATTTGCTTATCTTGAGAAATCAAGTATGTGTATGTTGGTTTGCACATCATGTACATGTGTGTCGTACGTTGAGCCCTTGTGCATCTTGTTTGTATCTTGGTTGGCTCTTGTGAGAGATTAATGGAATATCCCATTGTGGGGGAGTGATGTTCCTTGTGCACCTCACAATCCTATAAATTCGTGTACATGAGGAATACCATCTAGTATTGATATTACAAGTTTATCTAGTCGCTATGTGGTATGTCTTCTCATGAGAAATTCAAATTTTAAATAGTCCATTAATTATCTCTTGTTGAGTTCTTATTGCCTCTTGTGAAGTTTTCTTTGGTATCACATTATGGGGGAGTAATGTGCTATGTGCAAATTACTAGCCTAGAAAATGTGTACATTTGAGATATTGCCACCTAGAATTGATATTGTAAATTATCTTGTTCCTAGGTGGCATGTTATCTCTACAAGTTGCAATTTGCTTTTGTATTTGGCGTGAAGATGATGATGGATATCTTTGAAATATACCACCGGGAATCATTTCCAAATACTTCCTGTCTCTTGACAATTGGTAATCATTTGTGTGGTAGAAATTATTGATCATCTTTACATTGGCCTTTGCTTTTATTTGCCTTATCTCTTGCCTAGGATTGTGTCAACTTCCATTGTATTCCATACCACTTGTGGATCTTATTATTTCCTTGAACTTTTCTAATGTTTGTATAGATATAGTGAAAGTGGTGATCCCATCTTGTGCTTTTTGTATTCGAATGCAAATTCTCTATAATGCACAATGCTTAGGGGACCTATCCTTTTTCTTAGAATGCTCATCTTGTGATCCTTATCAAGTGTGTTAGTGGAAGGCAAGCCGTTTCTTTTTGGAACTTTGTGCCATCATGAAACTTTGTAGAGAGCTTGGATTGTTTGGAACCAACCTCTCTTTTGGGGGTTTGACATCTTTTTTTGCGTGTTTAATGGATATCTCATTCCTTGATGTATCTTTTTATGATATCCAAGTGATGATTTCTCCATTTGGTATTCTATTTTCATTTGGTATTTCTTTTTCATTTGGTTTCAGTCCTTCAAAGTCTTAAGCATGCATATTTACTTCATGTATTTTCTTTGGCATGTCTTCTTTATTTGACCCATTATATAGGGGAAACTCCACCAAGTATCAAATTGGATGGATGTGCATGAAATTTTATTTCATATCAATGTGCACATATTTATGTGGAGTTTGTCATATGTATTGGTGTTTCTAACTCTATGGTCCCAATGAGTTTGGGTACCATTTTGTTTGTGTTGTTGTTCTAGGAACAATTGGAGATGCATTGGATGCTCGTCTCACCCACAAGGAAGGTGGTGTCAGCATGTGCTTATTGGAGTCAAGCTAGGATGATCAATGAACTACTATCTAATGCTTAATGTGAAGGAAATATGCCCTAGAGGCAATAATAAAGTTATTATTTATTTCCTTATATCATGATAAATGTTTATTATTCATGCTAGAATTGTATTAACCGGAAACATGATACATGTGTGAATACATAGACAAACAGAATGTCACTAGTATGCCTCTACTTGACTAACTCGTTAATCAAAGATGCTTATGTTTCCTAGCCATAGACATGAGTTGTCATTTGATTAATGGGATTACATCATTAGGAGAATGATGTGATTCACTTGACCCATTCCGTTAGCTTAGCACCTGATCGTTTAGTATGCTGCTGTTGCTTTCTTCATGACTTATACATGTTCCTATGACTATGAGATTATGCAACTCCCGTTTACCGGAGGAACACTTTGTGTGCTACCAAACATCACAACGTAACGGGGTGATTATAAAGGTGCTCTACAGGTGTCTCCATAGGTACTTGTTGGGTTGGCATATTTTGAGATTAGGATTTGTTACTCCGATTGTCGAAGAGGTATCTCTGGGCCCACTAGGTAATGCACATCACTATAAGGCTTGCAAGCATTGTAACTAATGAGTTAGTTGCGGGATGATGTATTATGGAACGAGTAAAGAGACTTGCCGGTAACGAGATTGAACTAGGTATTGAGATACCGACAATCGAATCTCGGGCAAGTAACATACCGATGACAAAGGGAACAACGTATGTTGTTATGCGGTTTGACCGATAAAGATCTTCGTAGAATATGTAGGAGCCAATATGAGCATCCAGGTTCCGCTATTGGTTATTGACCGGAGACATGTCTCGGTCATGTCTATATAGTTCTCGAACCCATAGGGTCCGCATGCTTAAAGTTTCGGTGACGATTGTATTATGAGTTTTTGTGTTTTGATGTACCGAAGGAAGTTCGGAGTCCCGGATATGATCATGGACATGACGAGGAGTCTCGAAATGGTCGAGACATAAAGATCGATATATTGGACGACTATGTTCGGACACCGGAATGGTTTCGGGGAGTTTCAGACATATACCGGAGTACCGGGGGGTTACCGGAACCCCCCGGGGAGTTTAATGGGCCAAGATGGGCCTTAGTGGAGAAGAGGAGGGGCGGCTAGGGAAGGCCGCACGCCCCCTCCCCCTCTAGTCCGAATTGGACAAGGAGGGGGGTGGCGCCCCCCTTTCCTTCCTCTCTCTCCTTCCCTTCCTTTCCCCCTCCTACTCCAACTAGGAAAAGAGGGAGTCCTACTCCCGGTGGGAGTAGGACTCCTCCCTGGTGCGCCCTCCCCTGGCCGGCCGCCTCCTCCCCCCTGGTCCTTTATATACGGGGGCAGGGGGGCACCTCTAGATACAACAATTGATCTCTAGATCTCTTAGCCGTGTGCGGTGCCCCCTCCACCATATTCCACCTCGATCATACCGTAGCGGTGTTTAGGAAAAGCCCTGCGTCGGTAGCAACATCATCACCATCACCACGCCGTCGTGCTGACGGAACTCTCCCGTCAAGCTCTGCTGGATCGAATTTCGCGGGACGTCATCGAGCTGAACGTGTGCTGAACTCGGAGGTGTTGTACGTTTGGTACTTGGATCGGTCGGATCGTGAAGATGTACGACTACATCATCCGCGTTGTGCTAACGCTTTTGCTTTCGGTCTACAAGGGTATGTAGACAACACTCTCCCCTCTCGTTGCTATGCATCACCATGATCCTGTGTGTGCGTATGATTTTTTTTTTGAAATTACTATGTTCCCCAACAGTGGTATCAGTGCCTGGTTTTATGCGTAGATGTTATATGCACGAGTAGAACACAAGTGAGTTTTGGGTGATACAAGTCATACTGCTTACCAGCATGTCACACTTTGGTTTGGAGGTATTGTTGGATGAAGCATCCCGGACCGACACGCATACGCTTACGTGAGACTGGTTCTACCGACGTGCTTTGCACACAAGTGGCTGGCGGATGTTAGTTTCTCCAACTTTAGTTGAACCAAGTGTGGCTATGCCCGATCCTTGAGAAGGTTAAAACAACACTAACTTGACGAACTATCGTTGTGGTTTTGATGCATAGGTAAGAACAGTTCTTGCTCAGCCCGTACCAGCCACGTAAAACTTGCAACAACAAAGTAGAGGACGTCTAACTTGTTTTTGCAGGGCATGTTGTGATGTGATGTTGTCAAGGCATGATGCTAAATTTTATTGTATGAGATGATCATGTTTTGTAACCGAGTTATCAGCAACTGGCAGGAGCCATATGGTTGTCGCTTTATTGTATGCAATGCAATTGCCCTGTAATTGCTTTACTTTATCACTAAGCGGTAGCGATAGTCGTAGAAGCAATTGTTGGGGAACGTAGTAATTTCAAAAAAATTCCTACGCACACGCAAGATCATGGTGATGCATAGCAACGAGAGGGGAGAGTGTTGTCTACGTACCCTCGTAGACCAAAAGTGGAAGCGTTAGCACAACGCGGTTGATGTAGTCGTACGTCTTCTCGGCTCGACCGATCAAGCACCGAAACTACGGCACTCCGAGTTCTAGCACACGTTCAACTCGATGACGATCCCCGGACTCCGATCCAGCAAAGTGTCGGGGAAGAGTTCCGTCAGCACGATGGCGTGGTGATGATCTTGATGTTCTACTGTCGCAGGGCTTCGCCTAAGCACCACTACAATATTATCGAGGAATATGCTGGAGGGGGGCACCGCACACGGCTAAGAGAACGATCACGAAGATCAACTTGTGTGTCTAGGGGTGCCCCCTACCCCCGTATATAAAGGAGCAAGGGGGGAGGCCGGCCGGCCCTAGGGCGCGCCAACGAGGAGGAGTCCTCCTCCTAGTAGGAGTAGGACTCCTCTCTTTCCTACTCCTACTAGGAGGGGGAAAGGAAGGGGAGAGGGAGAAGGAAAGGGGGGCGCCGCCCCCCTCTCCTAGTCCAATTCGGACCAGAGGGGGAGGGGCGCGCGGCCCACCATGGCCGCCCCTCTCTCTCTCTCTCCACTAGGGACCATAAGGCCCATTACTTCTCCCGGGGGGTCCGGTTGTTGGGGAACGTAGTAACTTCAAAAATTTCCTATGCACATGCAAGATCATGGTGATGCATAGCAACGAGAGGGGAGAGTGTTGTCCACGTACCCTTGTAGACCGTAAGCGGAAGCGTTAGCACAACACGGTTGATGTAGTCATACGTCTTCACGATCCGACCGATCAAGTACCGAACGTACGGCACCTCCGAGTTCAGCACACGTTCACCTCGATGACGATCCCCGGACTCCGATCCAGCAAAGTGTCGGGGAAGAGTTCCGTCAGCACGACGGCGTGGTGACAATCTTGATGTTCTACCTTCGCAGGGCTTCGCCTAAGCACCGCTACAATATTATCGAGGATTATGGTGGAAGGGGGCACCGCACACGGCTAAGAGAACGATCATGAAGATCAACTTGTGTGTCTAGGGGTGCCCCTTGCCTCCGTATATAAAGGATCCAAGGGGGGGTGCGGCCGGCCCTAGTAGGAGGCGCGCAGGAGGAGTCCTACTCCTACCGGGAGTAGGACTCCCCTCCCTTTCCTTGTCCAAGTAGGAGAGGGGGAAGGAAGGGAGAGAGGAGAGGAAGGAAAGGGGGCGCCGCCCCTCCCTCCTGGTCCAATTCGGACTAGGGGGAGAGGGGGAGCGCGGCCCGCCCTGGAAGCCCCTCCTCTTCTCCACTTTAGGCCCATGAGGCCCATTAACCCCCCGGGGGGTTCTGGTAACCCCCCGGTACTCCGGTTTTATCCGAAACTTCCCCGGAACACTTCTGGTGTCCGAATATAGCCGTCCAATATATCAATCTTTATGTCTCGACCATTTCGAGACTCCTCGTTATGTCCGTGATCATATCTGGAACTCCGAACTAACTTCGGTACATCAAAACTCATAAACTCATAATATAACTGTCATCGAAACCTTAAGCGTGCGGACCCTACGGGTTCGAGAACAATGTAGACATGACCGAGACACGTCTCTGGTCAATAACCAATAGCGGAACCTGGATGCTCATATTGGCTCCCACATATTCTACGAAGATCTTTTATCGGTCAGACGGCATAACAACATACGTTGTTCCCTTTGTCATCGGTATGTTACTTGCCCGAGATTCGATCGTCGGTATCTCAATACCTAGTTCAATCTCGTTACTGGCAAGTCTCTTTACTCATTTCGTAATACATCATCTCGCAACTAACTCATTAGTTGCAATGCTTGCAAGGCTTATGTGATGTGCATTATCGAGAGGGCCCAGAGATACCTCTCCGACAATCGGAGTGACAAATCCTAATCTCGAAATACGCCAACCCAACATGTACCTTTGGAGACACCTGTACAGTACCTTTATAATCACCCAGTTAAGTTGTGACGTTTGGTAGCACACAAAGTGTTCCTCCAGCAAACGGGAGTTGCATAATCTCATAGTCATAGGAACATGTATAAGTCATGAAGAAAGCAATAGCAACATACTAAACGATCGGGTGCTAAGCTAATGGAATGGGTCATGTCAATCATATCATTCTCCTAATGATGTGATCCCGTTAATCAAATGACAACTCATGTCTATGGTTAGGAAACATAACCATCTTTGATCAACGAGCTAGTCAAGTAGAGGCATACTAGTGACACTCTGTTTGTCTATGTATTCACACATGTATTATGTTTCCGCTTAATACAATTCTAGCATGAAATAAATAATAACTTTATCATTGCCTCTAGGGCATATTTCCTTCAGTCTCCCACTTGCACTAGAGTCAATAATCTAGTTCACATCACCATGTGATTTAATACCAATAGTTCACATCACCATGTGATTAACACCCATAGTTCACATCGACATGTGACCAACACCCAAAGTGTTTACTAGAGTCAATAATCTAGTTCAGATCGCTATGTGATTAACACCCAAAGAGTACTAAGGTGTGATCATGTTTTGCTTGTGAGAGAAGTTTAGTCAACGGGTCTGCCATATTCAGATCCGTATGTATTTTGCAAATTTCTATGTCAACAATGCTCTGCACGGAGCTACTCTAGCTAATTGCTCCCACTTTCAATATGTATCCAGATTGACGCTTAGAGTCATCTGTATTAGTGTCAAAACTTGCATCAACGTAACCCTTTACGATGAACCTTTTGTCACCTCCATAATCGAGAAACATATCCTTATTCCACTAAGGATAATTTTGACCAATGTCCAGTGATCTACTCCTAGATCACTATTGTACTCCCTTGCCAAATTCAGGGCAGGGTATACAATAGGTCTGGTACACAGCATGGCATACTTTATAGAACCTATGGCTGAGGCATAGGGAATGACTTTCATTCTCTCTCTATCTTCTGTCATGGTCTGGCTTTGAGTCTTACTCAATTTCACACCTTGTAATACAGGCAAGAACTCTTTCTTTGACTGTTCCATTTTGAACTACTTCAAAAACTTGTCAAGGTATGTACTCATTGAAAACTTATCAAGCATCTTGATCTATCTCTATAGATCTTGATGCTCAATATGTAAGCAGCTTCACCGAGGTCTTTCTTTGAAAAAACTCCTTTCAAACATTCCTTTATGCTTTGCAGAATAATTCTACATCATATCTGATCAACAATATGTCATACATATACTTATCAGAAATGCTGTAGTGCTCCCACTCACTTTCTTGCAAATACAGGCTTCATCGCAAGTCTGTATAAAACTATATGATTTGATCAACTTATCAAAGCGTATATTCCAACTCCGAGATGCTTGCCCCAGTCCATAGATGGATCGCTGCAGCTTGCACATTTTGTTAGCACCTTTAGGATTGACAAAACCTTCTGGTTGCATCATATACAACTCTTCTTTAATAAATCCATTAAGGAATGCAATTTTGTTTTATTCATTTGCCAAATTTCATAAAATGCGGCAATTGCTAACATGATTCAAACAGACTTTAAGCATCGATACGAGTGAGAAAATCTCATCGTAGTCAACACCTTGAACTTTGTCAAAAACCTTTCTCGACAAGTCTAGCTTTGTAGATAGTAACACTACTATCAGCGTCCGTCTTCCTCTTGAAGATCCATTTAATCTCAATGGCTCGCCGATCATTGGACAAGTCAATCAACGTCCATACTTTGTTCTCATACATGGATCTCATCTCAGATTTCATGGCCTCAAGCCATTTCGCGGAATCTGGGCTCATCATCGCTTCCTCATAGTTCGTAGGCTCGTCATGGTCAAGTAACATGACCTCTAGAACAGGATTACCGTACCACTCTGGTGCGGATCTCACTCTGGTTTACCTACGAGGTTCGGTAGTAACTTGATCTGAAGTTACGTGATCATCATCATTAGCTTTCTCACTAATCGGTGTAGTAGTCACAGGAACAGATTTCTATGATGAACTACTTTCCAATAAGGGAGCAGGTACAGTTACCTCATCAAGTTCTACTTTCCTCCCACTCACTTCTTTCGAGAGAAACTCCTTCTCTAGAAAGGATCCATTCTCAGCAATGAATAACTTGCCTTCGGATCTGTGATAGAAGGTGTACCCAACTGTCTCCTTTGGGTATCCTATGAAGACACATTTCTCCGATTTGGGTTTGAGCTTATCAGGATGAAACCTTTTCACATAAGCATCACAACCCCAAACTTTAAGAAATGATAGCTTTAGGTTTCTTGCCAAACCATTGTTCATACGGTGTCGTCTCAACGGATTTAGATGGTGCCCTATTTAATGTGAATGTAGCTGTCTCTAATGCATAACCCCAAAACGATAGTGCTAAACCGGTAAGAGACATGATAGATCGCACCATATCTAATAAAGTACGGTTACGATGTTAGGACACACCATTACACTGTGGTGTTCCAGGTGGCACGATTTTGTGAAACTTTTCCACATTGCTTTAATTGAAGACCAAACTCGTAACTCAAATATTTTACTTCTGCGATCATATCGTAGAAATTTTTATTTTTGTTACGATGATTCTCCACTTCACTATGAAATTCTTTGAACTTTTCAAATATTTCAGACTTGTGTTTCATCAAGTAGATATACTCATATCTACTCAAATCATCTGTGAAGATCAGAAAATAATGATATCTGCCGTGAGCCTCAATATTCATCGGACCACATACATCAGTATGTATGATTTCCAACAAATCTGTTGCTTGCTCCATTGTTCCAGAGAACGGAGTCTTAGTCATTTTGCCCATGAGGCACGGTTCGCAAGCATCAACTAATTCATAATCAAGTGATTCCAAAAGCCCATCAACATGGATTTTCTTCATGCGCTTTACACCAATATGACCTAACGGCAGTGCCACAAATAAGTTGCACTATCATTATTAACTTTGCATCTTTTGGCTTCAATATTATGAGAATGTGTATCACCACAATCGAGATCCAACAAACCATTTTCATTGGGTGTATGACCATAGAAGGTTTTATTCATGTAAACAGAACAACAATTTATTCTCTTACTTAAATGAATAATCGTATTGCAATAAACATGATCAAATCATATTCATGCTCAACGCAAACACCAAATAACACTTATTTAGGTTCAACACTAATCTCGAAAGTATAGGGAGTGTGCGATGATGATCATATCAATCTTGGAACCACTTCCAACACACATCGTCACTTCACCCTTAACTAGTCTCTGTTCATTCTGCAACTCCCGTTTCGAGTTACTACTCTTAGCAACTGAACTAGTATCAAATACCGAGGGGTTTCTACGAACACTAGTAAAATACACATCAATAATCTGTGTATCAAATATACCTTCGTTCACTTTGCCATCCTTCTTATCCGCCAAATACTTGGGGCATTTCCGCTTCCAGTGACCAGTCCCTTTGCAGTAGAAGCACTTAGTCTCAGGCTTAGGACCAGACTTGGGCTTCTTCACTTGAGCAGCAACTTGCTTTCCGTTCTTCTCGAAGTTCCCTTTCTTTCCCTTTGCCCTTTTCTTGAAACTAGTGGTCTTGTTAATCATCAACACTTGATGCTCTTTCTTGATTTCTACCTTCATCGATTTCATCATCATGAAAAGCTTGGGAATTGTTTTCGTCATCCCTTGCATACTATAGTTCATCACGAAGTTCAACTAACTTGGTGATGGTGACTAGAGAATTCTGTCAATCACTATTTTATCTGGAAGATTAACTTCCACTTGATTCAAGCGATTGTAGTACCCAGACAATCTGAACACATGCTCACTGCTTGAACTATTCTCCTCCATCTTTTAGCTATAGAACTTGTTGGAGACTTCATATCTCTCAACTCGGGTATTTGCTTGAAATATTAACTTCAACTCCTGGAACATCTCATATGGTCCATGACGTTCAAAATGTCTTTGAAGTCCCGATTCTAAGCCGTTTAAGCATGGTGCACTAAACTATCAAGTAGTCATCATATTGAGCTAGCCAAACGTTCATAACATCTGCATCTGCTCCTACAATAGGTTTGTCACCTAGTGGTGCATCAAGGACATAATTCTTCTGTGCAGCAATGAGGATAAACCTCAGATCACGGATCCAATCCGCATCATTGCTACTAATATTTTTCAAGTTAGTTTTCTCTAGGAACATATCAAAAATAAAACAGGGGAGCTAAACGCGAGCTATTGATCTACAACATAGATATGCTAATACTACCAGGACTAAGTTCATGATAAATTAAAGTTCAATTAATCGTATTACTTAAGAACTCCCACTTAGAAAGACATCCCTCTAATCTTCTAAGTGATCACGTGATCCAAATCAACTAAACCATAACCGATCATCACGTGAAATGGAGTAGCATTCAATGGTGAACATCAATATGTTGATCATATCTACTATATGATTCACGCTCAACCTTTCGGTCTCAGTGTTCCGAGGCCATATCTGCATATGCTAGGCTCGTCAAGTTTAACCTGAGTATTCTGCGTGTGCAAAACTAGCTTGCACCCGTTGTAGATGGACGTAGAGCTTATCACACCCGATCATCACGTGGTGTCTGGGCACGACGAACTTTGGCAACGGTGCATACTCAGGGAGAACACTTTTATCTTGAAATTTAGTGAGAGATCATCTTATAATGCTACCATCAATCAAAGCAATATAAGATGCATAAAAGATAAACATCACATGCAATCAATATAAGTGATATGATATGGCCATCATCATCTTGTGCTTGTGATCTCCATCTCCGAAGCACCGTCATGATCACCATTGTCACCGGCGCGACACCTTGATCACCATCGTAGCATCATTGTCATCTAGCAAATCTTATGCTTCCATGACTATCGCTACCGCTTAGTGATAAAGTAAAGCATTACAGCGCAATTGCATTGCATACAATAAAGCGACAACCATATGGCTCCTGCCAGTTGCCGATAACTCTGTTACAAAACATGATCATGTCATACAATAAAACTTAGCATCATGTCTTAACCATATCACATCACAACATGCCCTGCAAAAACAAGTTAGACGTCCTCTACTTTGTTGTTGCAAGTTTTATGTGGCTGCTACGGGCTTTAGCAAGAACCGTTCTTACCTACGCATCAAAACCACAACGATAGTTTGTCAAGTTGGTGCTGTTTTAACCTTCACAAGGACCGGGCGTAGCCACACTTGGTTCAACTAAAGTTGGAGAAACTGACACCCGCCAGCCACCTGTGTGCAAAGCACGTCGGGAACCAGTCTCGCGTAAGCGTACATGTAATGTCGGTCCGGGCCGCTTCATCCAACAATACCGCGGAACCAAAGTATGACATGCTGGTAAGCAGTATGACTTATATCGCCCACAACTCACTTGTGTTCTACTCGTGCACAACATCAACGCATAAAACCTAGGATCTGATACCACTGTTGGGGAACGTAGTAACTTCAAAAATTTCCTATGCACATGCAAGATCATGGTGATGCATAGCAACGAGAGGGGAGAGTGTTGTCCACGTACCCTCATAGACCGTAAGCGGAAGCGTTAGCACAACACGGTTGATGTAGTCGTATGTCTTCACGATCCGACCGATCAAGTACCGAACGTACGGCACCTCCGAGTTCGGCACACGTTCAGCTCGTTGACGATCCCCGGACTCCGATCCAGCAAAGTGTCGGGGAAGAGTTCCGTCAGCACGACGGTGTGGTGACGATCTTGATGTTCTACCGTCACAGGGCTTCGCCTAAGCACCGCTACAATATTATCGAGGATTATGGTGGAAGGGGGCACCGCACACGGCTAAGAGAATGATCACGAAGAACAACTTGTGTGTCTAGGGGTGCCCCTTGCCTCTGTATATAAAGGATCCAAGGGGGGGTGCGTCCGGCCCTAGTAGGAGGCGCGCAGGAGGAGTCCTACTCCTACCGGGAGTAGGACTCCCCTCCCTTTCCTTGTCCAAGTAGGAGAGGGGGAAGGAAGGGAGAGAGGAGAGGAAGGAAAGGGGGGCGCCGCCCCTCCCTCCTTGTCCAATTCGGACTAGGGGGAGAGGGGGCGCGCGGCCTGCCCTGGCAGCCCCTCCTCTTCTCCACTTTAGGCCCATGAGGCCCATTAACCCCCCGGGGGGTTCCGGTAACCCCCCGGTACTCCGGTTTTATCCGAAACTTCCCCAGAACACTTCCGGTGTCCGAATATAGCCGTCCAATATATCAATCTTTATGTCTCGACCATTTTGAGACTCCTCGTTATGTCCGTGATCATATCCGGGACTCCAAACTAACTTCGGTACATCAAAACTCATAAACTCATAATATAACTGTCATCGAAACCTTAAGCGTGCGGACCCTATGGGTTCGAGAACAATGTAGACATGACCGAGACACGTCTCTGGTCAATAACCAATAGCGGAACCTGGATGCTCATATTGGCTCCCGCATATTCTACGAAGATCTTTTATCGGTCAGACCGCATACCAACATACGTTGTTCCCTTTGTCATCGGTATGTTACTTGCCTGAGATTCGATCGTCGGTATCTCAATACCTAGTTCAATCTCGTTACCGGCAAGTCTCTTTACTCGTTTCATAATACATCATCTCGCAACTAACTCATTAGTTGCAATGCTGTGACACCCCAAAAATTTGGCCTTGTTTTAATGAATTAAAATTTTTGCCAGGAATTAAAACTTTGAATTTCTGAGCTCCATTTTGATTTTTAAATCATTTCCTTCCCTGTTATGATGAGTTTTTTCCAAAGAGAAAACTTTTCAAATATGTCATTGGACTTATTTAATCTGTCAAGAGAAACTTTCCCTTATTTAATATAACTAATGAAATAATTAAGTTGCTTGATCTTTACTTTCTTGAAAATGGTTTTTCAAGGTTAAATGGACATATTTGAACTACAACCATTTGATAAATTCACCTAAAATTCCAACAAAAATTTGGAGATGTCATATGATGTTTTTAAATCACTTTTATACAAAAATATCTTTTATTCATGTTATATTTTGAGCTCTACACTCAATTTTTCTTCTCTGGTCCAGAGTGCAATTTGCACTACAACCCATTTAATTATTTCTTTCTGGCCTCCACCAAAATTATGGGATGTTGGTAGTAGCATATGATTCAACTTTATGCAAAAACCTAGTGCTGTTCTTTGAAAAATTTGAGTGAATCAACCTCTTTTTCATTCTGGTCCAGCCTTGTGATTTCTACTGCAACCCTATTTAATTTTGCTCCAAAGGTCTTGTGCTTTCTCCTACTTGTAGACAGCCCTACCAAACCCCTAAATCCAGGAGCATGCACCCATTGGATTAATTTTGGTTCATGAAATAATGTCATTTATCTTTTGTCCAGAATTGAAGTTTTGTAAAACTTGCACTAACAAGTTTCTGCTTTTGGCCAACTAACCTCACCACCTTCTCATTCATCTAAGGAGACCTTGATCTGGAGATTTTGGCCACCCCAAGTATTGCCTAGATGCCCTCGGCATTTTGTCAAACACCTGGAGAGCATGGCCAGATTTGACATGATCTTGCATTTGCTTTGTGAACTTGGTCTCCTGACCTAACCATCATGCCCATTCACCCTCTATCTAACCCTAACCTAGCCCTGTTTCTTCCCAGTCTCAACCGCGACCTCTAGCATGCTCTGACAATTCGTCAAGCACGTTTCGTGCGTGCTCTGGGCGTGCCCAGAGCATGCGTTTAGCACGCACGTGCGCCCGAGCCGCCGCGTCCCGCCCCGCACTTTCTCCAATCCGTGACCGACCGTAGCCAGCGCGCCGTGTCCCCTTCTGCACCCCACGAACCCCGCAGCCCTCGCCACGTCTCCGGCAAGCCAACAGCTAGCCGCCACCGCCGCCCGACAGCTCCTGCGCTGGCCAGCGCCACCCAAGCCACCTCCGCTCGCCAGCTCGCCCTTGGAGCAGTAGCCGCTCGTCCGCTAGCTCCTACCGCCATCCCCAGCCTCGCCACGATGCCCTGCAGCTACAGAATGGCGGTCGCCGGAGAACTTATCCACGGCCGCCGCGGAACCGCCTTGCCACGCCTATAAAAGGAGCCCCGAGCTCATCTCCGCACGCAGGCAGTCCCAAGCCACCTCCCGAGGACCCCCATTGGCAGCCAATCGACCCGGGGAGGCCTCCTTCCTCATCTCCGGCAACCGCAGCCGCCGCCACTACCCCGGCCATTCCGGCACCACCAGGGCCTCCCCCTCTCCGTTCTCTCCGCCAAGAGCTTCCTCATCCTCCCGTGAACCATTCCCACTACTCAATTTTGATCGGGACACACCGCGGGAGAAAAATCACCTTGCCCGACGGTCTCCATCCGCCGCGAAGCTCGCCGCCGGCAGCTCCGTCCATCCCCGAGACCATATCAACCACCGAAGTGACCCTCTTGATCCCCTGAGCATGCCGATGGCCTCCGTTCCCCGAACGGTGCCGTCATTCGCCGGTGAGCCTCGCCGGAGACCCGCCCTGCTCGGGCAGAGGAGGGAGAAGACGCGGGCGACTGGTCAAACCTGACCAGTGGGCCAGGCGGGCCCACCGTCAGTGACCCAGCACCGGTCCCCGTGGGTTAAGTGGAAGCGCATTTCCAAAATACGCTTTCGATGTGTACGTGTCTATTCGAAACGTTTTCTTTTCTGTTTTCATTTAAATAACAGATTTTGACCAAATCTTTGACTGGCTATAACTTTTTAATTATAACTCCAAATGAATTAGTTCTTTTTCCTACATCTCTCAAATATTGTCTAGTTTATTTTAAGATTTATTTGAAAATTTTCCAAACAACTTTTTTGTACTATTTTTGAAATATGTGTTATTTGCATATTTTTGGAAATAGGATTTTTGGGAGAGAAGGAAGCTTTCAAAAATTTTGGAGAGCACCCCCACCTCCCCACACCATTAAAGGCAAGCATTCTGAACCCCGGAATTATATTGTTGGTATGTTAGTTGACACGTTTATAACACCACCTTATATCGGAGAGCTTGTTATTTCATGTGATATGATCATTTGCATGAGGCATATTAGTGATTTCCTTGCTGTTGGAAATGAATATATTTGTGATGGTAATCACCCTCATATGCCTTGCATGCATGCCGGAAAGGAATCCGGGAAAGCCTCTGCCTTGGGTAGGAGTGAGCTTGTTGCCGGTCCCCGTCGGGACGGTTATGTCCGGTATGGCATGGTAAGGTATATTGAGTGGTGATTTTGTTGATTGAAATATAATTGTTTACCTGTCATGCAGGAAATTTATAAACCTCCTGAGTCGACCGTAGACCGAGTCTTGTTCCAGTAACCCCCATACTTGCTATGTACTACCACTTGTCCCTGCCGCAGGTAGGGTATGGTTCAGTAAGTCGTCAACCCCTTTCAAGCACACACCGTACAGAGAGGCCATGGTGGAAGATATCGGTTGTAGCCGGTAGGCAGGCCACCTGGTCCGGGGGCATGGGTGTTTCCTGTTGGGACCGAGAGGGGAGGCCACCCCTTAGAGCGCGCGATATAAATTTGATCCCATGCTACGCGAGGTTGTAGCCTCCCCACTTAGAGTTTTGCTTAACAAGTGTCGTGGGTGATTCCAGACACCGATGAGTTAAGCTGGTGTGTGCAAGTTAGGCGTGTTTTCTACTAAAAGACCGTAGACGGAATTAGTCCCGATGGACTAAAGGAATCCGTTACTCGTGGGTAAAGAGTACACCCTCTGAAGAGATTAAACCTATTCGAATAGCCGTGTCCATGGTTAAGGATTACAGTCTGGGATGGGTCAAGTGTTGGTCTTAGTGTCGGTCTTCGGACGAGATATTGTTAAACCAAACTTGGATATCGACTGGTTACTTGTGAGGACCATGATTATTATTTTGTGATGGACTAACCCGTTGCATTAATTATATTATTGAGTATCCCTGGGACGGTTCTACCTCCTGGATATTCATTGTGATTATTTATTTTGTAAGCCCTTTATGTGGTGTCGCTCAGACGCCCGACTGTGGCATTTCTTTTTAAGCCCTTTATGTGGTGTCGCTCAGACGCCCGACTGTGGCATTTCTTTTTAAGCCCTTTATGTGGTGTCGCTCAGACGCCCGACTGTGGCATTTCTTTTTAAGCCCTTTATGTGGTGTCGCTCAGACGCCCGACTGTGGCATTTCTTTTTAAGCCCTTTATGTGGTGTCGCTCAGACGCCCGACTGTGGCATTTCTTTTTAAGCCCTTTATGTGGTGTCGTACAGACGCCCGACTGCGGCATTTTATTTCCCACTCCATTATTGCTTATTCATGTTGCATATAAATAACCTGCTTGCATGCATAAAAGATATTTTATTTGTGACTGACGATGTGATCATAGAATATTTCAGTGCATGATTATCAATTATATTATCCCAGTATTCATAATGTTTGCGAGTACATTCAAAGTACTCACTGGCTTGTCCCTGGCTATTGTCTTGGCCAGATTTCTGCATAGAGAGGAGCGTTGCGGTGACAGCCCCGGAAACTAAGTAGCGGAGATAGAAGCCTCGCGAAGATAGGAGTTAACCTGGTCAGCTGTTCCCGTGGGAAATGGAGTCCCCATAGACACTGATGATTCACAAACCGCTTCCGCCATCGACCACTAGAAGACCATTTGATGTACTCATAGGCCACAATGGTCTTGTACTACGCATTTTGTACTTTGGCTTGGAATTTCTGTAACAAGTTGGTGCCTCATCAGCTAACAGTAATCCTGGGGCTGGTGAGCACAACGGCCATTTTCTGGAAATTTATGTCCGGAAAATCCGGTCGTGACAAATGCTTGCAAGGCTTATGTGATGTGCATTACCGAGAGGGCCCAGAGATACCTCTCCGACAATCGGAGTGACAAATCCTAATCTCGAAATACGCCAACCCAACATGTACCTTTATAATCACCCAGTTACGTTGTAATGTTTGGTAGCACACAAAGTGTTCCTCCGGCAAACGGGAGTTGCATAATCTCATAGTCATAGGAACATGTATAAGTCATGAAGAAAGCAATAGCAACATACTAAACGATCGGGTGCTAAGCTAATGGAATGGGTCATGTCAATCATATAATTCTCCTAATGATGTGATCCCGTTAATGAAATGACAACTCATGTCTATGGTTAGGAAACATAACCATCTTTGATCAACGAGCTAGTCAAGTAGAGGCATACTAGTGACACTCTGTTTGTCTATGTATTCACACATGTATTATGTCCGCTTAATACAATTCTAGCATGAATAATAAACATTTATCATGATATAAGGAAATAAATAATAACTTTATCATTGCCTCTAGGGCATATTTCCTTCACCGGTAACCCTCCGGCACTCCGGTTTTCTCCGAAATCACCCGGAACACTTCCGGTGTCCGAATATAGCCGTCCAATATATCAATCTTTATGTCTCGACCATTTCGAGACTCCTCGTCATGTCCGTGATCACATCCGGGACTTTGAACTAACTTCGGTATATCAAAACTCATAAACTCATAATATAACTGTCATCGAAACCTTAAGCGTGCGGACCCTACGGGATCGAGAACAATGTAGACATGACCGAGACACGTCTCCGGTCAATAACCAATAGCGAAACCTGGATGCTCATATTGGCTCCCACATATTCTACGAAGATCTTTATCGGTCAGACCGCATAACAACATGCGTTGTTCCCTTTGTCATCGGTATGTTACTTGCCCGAGATTCGATCGTCAGTATCTCAATACCTAGTTCAATCTCGTTACCGGCAAGTCTCTTTACTCGTTTCTTAATACATCATCTCGCAACTAACTCATGAGTTGCAGTGCTTGCAAGGCTTATGTGATGTGCATTACCGAGAGGGCCTAGAGATACCTCTCCAACAATCGGAGTGACAAATCCTAATATCGAAATACGCCAACCCAACATGTACCTTTGGCGACACCTGTAGAGCTCCTTTATAATCACCCAGTTACGTTGTGACGTTTGGTAGCACACAAAGTGTTCCTCCGGCAAACGGGAGTTGCATAATCTCATAGTCATAGGAACATGTATAAGTCATGAAGAAAGCAATAGAAACATACTAAACGACCAGGTGCTAAGCTAATGGAATGGGTCATGTCAATCACATCATTCTCCTAATGATGTGATCTCGTTAATCAAATGACAACACATGTCTATGGTTAGGAAACATAACCATCTTTGATTAACGAGCTAGTCAAGTAGAGGCATACTAGTGACACTTTGTTTGTCTATGTATTCACACATGTATTATGTTTCCGGTTAATACAATTCTAGCATGAATAATAAACATTTATCATGAAATAAGGAAATAAATAATAACTTTATTATTGCCTCTACGGCATATTTCCTTCAGTCTCCCACTTGCACTAGAGTCAATAATCTAGATCACATCGCCATGTGATTTAACATCAATAGTTCACATCACCATGTGATTAACACCCATAGTTCACATCGTCATGTGACCAACACTCAAAGGGTTTACTAGAGTCAATAATCTAGTTCACATAGCTATGTGATTAACACCCAAAGAGTACTAAGGTGTGATCATGTTTTGCCTGTGAGAGAAGTTTAGTCAACGGGTCTGCCATATTCAGATCCATATGTATTTTGCAAATTTCTATGTCAACAATGCTCTGCACGGAGCTACTCTAGCTTATTGCTCCCACTTTCAATATGCATCCAGATTGAGACTTAGAATCATCTGGATCAGTGTCAAAGTTTGCATCGACGTAACCTTTTACGACGAACCTTTTTTCACCTCCATAATCGAGAAACATATCCTTATTCCACTAAGGATAATCTTAACCAATGTCCAGTGATCTACCCCTAGATCACTATTGTACTCCCTTGCCAAACTCAGGGCAGGGTATACAATAGGTCTGGTACACAGCATGGCATACTTTATAGAACCTATGGCTGAGGCATAGGGAATGACTTTCATTCTCTTTCTATCTTCTGCCGTGGTCGGGTTTTGAGTCTTACTCAACTTCACACCTTGTAACACAGGAAAGAACTCCTTCTTTGACCGTTCCATTTTGAATTACTTCAAAATCTTGTCAAGGTATGTACTCATTGAAAACTTATCAAGCGTCTTGATCTATCTCTATAGATCTTGATGCTCAATATGTAAGCAGCTTCACCGAGGTCTTTCTTTGAAAAAACTCCTTTCAAACATTCCTTTATGCTTTGCAGAATAATTCTACATCATATCTGATCAACAATATGTCATACATATACTTATCAGAAATGTTGTAGTGCTCCCACTCACTTTCTTGCAAATACAGGCTTCATCGCAAGTCTGTATAAAACTATATGCTTTGATCAACTTATCAAAGCGTATATTCCAACTCCGAGATGCTTGCACCAGTCCATAGATGGATCGCTGGAGCTTGCATATTTAGTTAACACCTTTAGGATCGACAAAACCTTCTAGTTGCATCGTTTACAACTCTTCTTTAATAAATCCATTAAGGAATGTAGTTTTGTTTATCCATTTGCCAGATTTCATAAAATGCGGCAATTGCTAACATGATTCGGATAGACTTAAGCATAGATAGAGTGAGAAACTCTCATCGTAGTGAACACCTTGAACTTGTCGAAAACCTTTTGCGACAATTCTAGCTTTGTAGATAGTAACACTACTATCAGCGTCCGTCTTCCTCTTGAAGATCCATTTATTTTCTATGGCTTGCCGATCAACGGGCAAGTCAACCAAAGTCCACACTTTGTTCTCATACATGGATCATATCTCAGATTTCATGGCCTCAAACCATTTCGCGGAATCTGGGCTCATCATCGCTTCCTCATAGTTCGTAGGTTCGTCATGGTCAAGTAACATAACCTCTAGAATAGGATTACCATATCACTCTGGTGCGGATTTTATTCTGGTTTACCTACAATGTTCGATAGTAACTTGATATGAAGTTACATGATCATCATCATTAGCTTCCTCACTAATTGGTGTAGGAGTCACAGGAACAGTTTTCTGTGATAAACTACTTTCCAATAAGGGAGCAGGTACAGTTACCTCATCAAGTTCTACTTTCCTCCCACTCACTTCTTTCGAGAGAAACTCCTTCTCTAGAAAGGATCCATTCTAAGCAACGAATATCTCGCCTTCGGATCTGTGATAGAAGGTGTACCCAACTGTCTCCTTTGGGTATCCTATGAAGACGCATTTCTCCGATTTGGGTTTGAGCTTATCAGGATGAAACTTTTTCACATAAGCATCACAACCCCAAACTTTAAGAAACGACAACTTTGGTTTCTTGCTAAACCATAGTTCATATAGTGTCGTCTCAACGGATTTAGGTGGTGCCCTATTTAACGTGAATGCAGCTGTCTCTAATGCATAACCCCAAAACGATAGTGGTAAATCGGCAAGAGACATCATAGATTGCACCATATCTAATAAAGTACGGTTATGATGTTCGGACACACCATTACACTGTGGTGTTCCAGGTGGCGTGAGTAGTGAAACTATTTCACATTGTTTTAACTGAAGGCCAAACTCGTTAACTCAAATATTTTATTTCTGCGATCATATCGTAGAAACTTTTATTTTCTTGTTACGATGATTCTCCACTTCATTCTGAAATTCTTTGAACTTTTCAAATGTTTCAGACTTGTATTTCATCAAGTAGATATACCCATATCTGCTCAAATCATCTATGAAGGTTAGAAAATAACGATACCCGCCGTGAGCCTCAACACTCATCGGATCACATACATCAGTATGTATTATTTCCAATAAGTCAGTTGCTCGCTCCATTGTTCTGGAGAACGGAGTCTTTAGTCATCTTGCCCATAAGGCATGGTTCGCAAGCACCAAGTGATTCATAATCAAGTGATTCCAAAATCCCATCACCATGGAGTTTCTTCATGCGTTTTACACCAATATGAACTAAACGGCAGTGCCACAAATAAGTTGCACTATCATTATTAACTTTGCATCTTTTGGTTTCAGTACTATGAATATGTGTATCACTACGATCAAGATCCAATGTACCATTTTCATTGGGTGTGTAACCATATAAGGTTTTATTCATGTAAACAGAACAACAATTTATTCTCTTACTTAAATGAATAACCGTATTACAATAAACATGATCAAATCATATTCATGCTCAACGCAAACACCAAATAACACTTATTTAGGTTCAACACTAATCCCGAAAGTATAGGGAGTGTGTGATGATGATCATATCAATCTTGGAACCACTTCCAACACACATCGTCACTTCACCCTTAACTAGTCTCTGTTTATTCTGCAACTCCCGTTTCGAGTTACTAATCTTAGCAACTGAACTAGTATCAAATACTGAGGGGTTGCTATAAACACTAGTAAAGTACACATCAATAACATGTATATCAATTATACTTATGTTCACTTTGCCATCCTTCTTATCCGCTAATCACTTGGGGTAGTTCCGCTTCCAGTGACCAGTCCCTTTGCAGTAGAAGCACTTAGTCTCAGGCTTAAGACCAGACTTGGGCTTCTTCACTTGAGCAGCAACTTGCTTGTTGTTCTTATTGAAGTTCCCCCTTTTTTGTTTGCCCTTTTCTTGAAACTAGTGGTCTTGTCTATCATCAACACTTGATGTTTTTCTCGATTTCTACCTTCGACAATTTCAGCATTACGAATAGCTTGGGAATCGTTTCCGTTATCCCTTGCATATCATAGTTCATCACGAAGTTCTACTAACTTGGTGATGGTGACTAGAGAATTCTGTCAATCACTATTTTATCTAGAAGATTAACTCCCACTTGATTCAAGCGATTGTAGTACCCAGACAATCTGAGCACATGCTCACTAGTTGAGCGATTCTCCTCCATGTTTTAGCTATAGAACTTGTTGGAGACTTCATATCTCTCAGCTCGGGTATTTGCTTGAAATATTAACTTCAACTCCTGGAACATCTCATATGGTCCATGACGTTCAAAACGTCTTTGAAGTCCCGATTCTAAGCCGTTAAGCATGGTGCACTAAACTATCAAGTAGTCATCATATTGAGCTAGCCAAACGTTCATAGCGTCTGCATCTGCTCCTGCAATAGGTCTGTCACCTAGCGGTGCATCAAGGACATAATTCTTCAATGCAGCAATGAGGATAAACCTCAGATCACGGATCCAATCCGCATCATTGCTACTAACATCTTTCAACACAATTTTCTCTAGGAACGTATCAAAATAAACACAGGGAAGCA
The DNA here is from genome assembly GCF_056163025.1 of Triticum urartu. NCBI lineage: Eukaryota > Viridiplantae > Streptophyta > Magnoliopsida > Poales > Poaceae > Triticum > Triticum urartu. Next base: position 309,206,595 of record NC_141874.1, read on the forward strand.
ACAACGCGAGCTATTGATCTACAACATGATTTGCAAAATACTACCAGGACTAAGTTCATGATAAATTTAAGTTCAATTAATCATATTACTAAAGAACTCCCACTTAGATAGACATCCCTCTAATCCTCTAAGTGATCACATGATCCAAATCAACTAAACCATGTCCGATCATCACGTGAGATGGAGTAGTTTCATTGGTGAACATCACTATGTTGATCATATCTACTATATGATTCACGCTCGACCTTTCGGTCTCCGTGTTCTGAGGCCATATCTGTATATGCTTGGCTCGTCAAGTATAACCTGAGTATTCCGTGTGTGCAACTGTTTTGCACCCGTTGTATTTGAACATAGAGCCTATCACACCCGATCATCACGTGGTGTCTCAGCACGAAGAACTTTCGCAACGGTGCATACTCAGGGAGAACACTTCTTGATAATTAGTGAGAGATCATCTTAAAATGCTACCGTCAATCAAAGCAAGATAAGATGCATAAAAGATAAACATCACATGCAATCAATATAAGTGATATGATATGGCCATCATCATCTTGTGCTTGCGATCTCCATCTTTGAAGTACTGTCATGATCTCTATCGTCACCGGCATGACACCATGATCTCCATCATCTTGATCTATATCAATGTGTCGTCACGTGGTCGTCTCACCAACAATTGCTCTTGCAACTATTGCTATCGCATAGCGATAAAGTAAAGCAATTATTGGGCGCTTGCATCTTATGCAATAGAGAGACAACCATAAGGATTTTGTCAGTTGCCGATAACTTCAACAGAACATGATCATCTCATACAACAACTTATATCTCATCACGTCTTGACCATATCACATCACAACATGCCCTGCAAAAACAAGTTAGACGTCCTCTACTTTGTTGTTGCAAGTTTTACGTGGCTGCTACGGGCTGAGCAAGAACCGTTCTTACCTACGCATCAAAACCACAATGATAGTTTGTCAAGTTGGTGTTGTTTTAACCTTCGCAAGGACCGGGCGTAGCCACACTCGGTTCAACTAAAGTTGGAGAAACTGACACCCGCCAGCCACCTGTGTGCAAAGCACGTCGGTAGAACCAGTCTCGCGTAAGCGTACGCGTAATGTCGGCCCGGGCCGCTTCATCAAACAATACCGCCGAACCAAAGTATGACATGCTGGTAAGCAGTATGACTTATATCGCCCACAACTCACTTGTGTTCTACTCGTGCATAACATCAACGCATAAAACCTAGGCTCGGATGCCACTGTTGGGGAACGTAGCAATTTCAAAAAAAATCCTATGCACACACAAGATCATGGTGATGCATAGCAACGAGAGGGGATAGTGTTGTCTACGTACCCTCATAGACCGAAAGCGGAAGCGCTAGCACAACACGGTTGATGTAGTCGTACGTCTTCTCGGCCCGACCGATCAAGCACCGAAACTACGGCACCTCCGAGTTCTAGCACACGTTCAGCTCGATGATGATCCCCGGACTCCGATCCAGCAAAGTTTCAGGGAAGAGTTCCGTCAGCACGATGGCGTGGTGATGATCTTGATGTTCTACTGTCGCAGGGCTTCGCCTAAGCACCACTACAATATTATCGAGGAATATGGTGGAGGGGGGCACCGCACACGGCTAAGAGAACGATCACGAAGATCAACTTGTGTGTCTAGGGGTGCCCCCTGCCACCGTATATAAAGGATCAAGGGGAGGAGGCCGGCCGGCACTAGGGCGCGCCAAGGAGGAGGAGTCCTCCTCCTAGTAGGAGTAGGACTCCTCTCTTTCCTACTCCTACTAGGAGGGGGAAAGGAAGGGGGAGAGGGAGAAGGAAAGGGGGGCGCCGCCCCCTCTCCTAGTCCAATTCGGACCAGGAGGGGGCGCGCGGCCCACCCTGGCTACCCCTCTCTCTCTCCACTAGGGCCCATAAGGCCCATTACTTCTCCCGGGGGGTTCCGGTAACCCTCCGGCACTCCGGTTTTCTCCGAAAGCACCCGGAACACTTCCGGTGTCCGAATATAGCCGTCCAATATATCAATCTTTATGTCTCGACCATTTTGAGAATCCTCGTCATGTATGTGATCACATCCGGGACTCCGAACTAACTTCGGTACATCAAAACTCATAAACTCATAATATAACTGTCATCGAAACCTTAAGCGTGCGGACCCTACGGGTTCGAGAACAATGTAGACATGACTGAGACACGTCTCTGGTCAATAACCAATAGCGGAACCTGGATGCTCATATTGGCTCCCACATATTCTACGAAGATCTTTATCGGTCAGACCGCATAACAACAAACGTTGTTCCCTTTGTCATCGGTATGTTACTTGCCCGAGATTCGATCGTCGGTATCTCAATACCTAGTTCAATCTCGTTACCGGCAAGTCTCTTTACTCGTTTCTTAATACATCATCTCGCAACTAACTCATTAGTTGCAATGCTTGCAAGGCTTATGTGATGTGCATTACTGAGAGGGCCCAGAGATACCTCTCCGACAATCAGAGTGACAAATCCTAATCTCGAAATACGCCAACCCAACATGTACCTTTGGAGACACGTGTAGAGCTCCTTTATAATCACCCAGTTACGTTGTGACGTTTGGTAGCACACAAAGTGTTCCTCCAGCAAATGGGAGTTGCATAATCTCATAGTCATAGGAACATGTATAAGTCATGAAGAAAGAAATAGCAACATACTAAACGATCGGGTGCTAAGCTAATGGAATGGGTCATGTCAATCACATCATTCTCCTAATGATGTGATCCCATTAATCAAATGACAACACATGTCTATGGTTAGGAAACATAACCATCTTTGATTAACGAGCTAGTCAAGTAGAGGCATACTAGTGACACTTTGTTTGTCTATGTATTCACACATGTATTATGTTTCCGGTTAATACAATTCTAGCATGAATAATAAACATTTATCATGAAATAAGGAAATAAATAATAACTTTATTATTGCCTCTAGGGCATATTTCCTTCAGCAATAGTTGGCGAGACGACAACGACGCTACAATGGAGATCAAGGTGTCGCGCCGGTGACGATGGTGATCATGACGGTGCTTCGGAGATGGAGATCACAACCACAAGATGATGATGGCCATATCATATCACTTGTATTGATTGCATGTGATGTTTATCTTTTATGCATCTTATTTTGCTTAGATTGACGGTAGCATTATAAGATGATCTCTCACTAAATTTCAAGGTATAAGTGTTCTCCCTGAGTATGCACCGTTGCGAAAGTTCTTCGTGCTGAGACACCATGTGATGATTGGGTGTGATAAGCTCTACATTTAAATACAACGGGTGCAAAACAGTTGCAGACGCGGAATACTCAGGTTAAACTTGACGAGCCTAGCATATGCAGATATGGCCTCGGAACACTGAGACCGAAAGGTCGAGCGTGAATCATATAGTAGATATGATCAACATAGTGATGTTCACCATTGAAACTACTCCATCTCACGTGATGATCGGACATGGTTTAGTTGATATGGATCACGTGATAACTTAGAAGATTAGAGGGATGTCTATCTAAGTGGGAGTTCTTTAAATAATATGATTAAATGAACTTCAATTTATCATGAACTTAGTACCTGATAGTATTTTGCATGTCTATGTTGTTGTAGATAGATGGCCCGTGCTGTTGTTCCATTGAATTTTAATGCATTCCTTGAGAAAGCAAAGTTGAAATATGATGGTAGCGATTACACGGACTGGGTCCGTAGCTTGAGGATTATCCTCATCGCTGCACAAAAGAATTACGTCCTGGAAGCATCGCTAGGTGCCAAACCTGCTGCAGGAGCAACACCAGATGTTATGAACGTCTGGCAGAGCAAAGCTGATGACTACTCAATAGTTCAGTGTGCCATACTTTACGGCTTAGAACCGGGACTTCAACGATGTTTTGAACGTCACGGAGCATATGAGATGTTCCAGGAGTTGAAGTTAATATTTCAAGCAAATGCCCGAATTGAGAGATATGAAGTCTCCAACAAGGTCTACAGTTGCAAGATGGAGGAGAATAGTTCTGTCAGTGAACATATACTCAGAATGTCTGAGTATAACAATCACTTGATTCAACTGGGAGTTAATTTTTGGATGATAGTGTCATTGACAGAATTCTTCAGTCACTGCCACCAAGCTACAAGAGCTTCGTGATGAACTATAATATGCAAGGGATGGATAAGACAATTCCCGAGCTCTTCACAATGCTAAAGGCTGCGGAGGTAGAAATCAAGAAGGAGCATCAAGTGTTGATGGTCAACAAGACCACTAGTTTCAAGAAAAAGGGCAAAGGGAAGAAGAAGGGGAACTTCGAGAAGAACATCAAACAAGTTGCTGCTCAAGAGAAGAAACCCAAGTCTGGACCTAAGCCTGAGACTGAGTGCTGGGCATTTTGACCGTGCATCATATGAAGATGTGCTATGCATGAATGTTGATCAGCATGATGTTAACTGGCTGGTAGTTCCATTTTCGACCATGAATAAAATTTCCAACATGATGTTAACCCTGTTTGAAAAGGCCTTGTTAATGTAAATGCTCTGCCTCTAAAAGTTGCAGTTTCTTATCTGAAACTGAACTTGCAGTTTCTTATCTGAAACTGAAACTTGTAGTTTCTTCTCTGAGAATCACATTGTCTGCACTTTTATACTCCTATGAAACTACATTTTTTAAGTGCTAAAAATAGATCTCTAGAATCATAAAATACTTTATATGCTCAATACTGCAAATCTGAAATTCAAAAGACATTCATATCTGAAAGTACTCTCAAAATACACAACACAAAACACAATTCACAACCTGCAAAAACTAACAACCCTAAGCTCCTCCTGACAATTCACAACCTGCCCGACTATTGGGCTGGGGGGGCAGCCCCCTCCTATTCCTCGGCGGCAGACAGCCGCCCTGTGAGACGATGTGAACGGCGAGGGAGACGATGGCGGGGAAGCGTCGTTGGGCTAACTGATTTTCTCCTCTTGCAGTTGGGTTCGGTCGACGAAGACTCCACCGGCTCGCTCTGGCAGGACACCCTCACAAACGGCACCCTGTAGATGCTCGATCCTTCAATCTCTGGTGGATGCTCCATCTGGGATCGATACTCCCACCACCGCTGCCTCACGATCGGATTCGGTGAATCTGTTTGCTCCATGGCCCAGAGGAGCAGCTCTATGTACTCCGGCGCGACTCCCTCCGGGAGTATCGCCGACTTTTCGCTTTATTGCAGATATTTGGCCATGGATGTCGCCGTCACCGCTAGTTGGTCCTTGTTGTCAAACCAAGGCTGTATCTCCAACATCCTAGCTAGCTTCACAGGGTCGCCGTCTGCGATCCTCACGTATCGATTGTACTCCTCCATCGATCTACTTCTCCACAGCACCTTCACTCGCCGGTGGTGGTTTTTGAATGGAAGACGAGAGGAGAAGTGATGGTTTTGGATTAGAACGGGAGAGGAGCGACGCTGGTTTTGGACTGGAATAGGAGAGGAGGGCGGTAGTTTTGAAATGGAAGAGGAGAGGAGCGGCGCTGCATTTAGATTGGAACAGGAGAGGAGCGGCGGTGGTTTAAGAGGAGAAGAGCGGAAGAGCGGCGCTGGTCTTGGAAGTATTTTTGTTGTTGTTTCACGTATTTTGGGTCAAAGTTTGACCACGTACTGTATTTGACAAGCAAAATGTGAATGCATGTCACCAAACATTGTATCGTTTGGTTCGTATCTGAATGTACTTTCAAATTATACTCCCTCCATTTTTGTATACAAGGCCACAAACTCATATTACAGGTACCAAGGTAAAAATCAATGCTATGTTTAAGTCAATGTTGCAAGCTAGCTTGTCACCTTGATTGTCGTGTTAATTAATGTGGTTTTTCTCTCCCAAGCACAACAAGCCAACCCTCTTACTCCTCATTGGTTGATTAATGTTGGGAATGCAAGCTAACCTTCTCACTCCCGCATGCACACAAGGGATATTAATGTCCTCGGGTGCTAGTACGAGGCAAACGCCATCAATTTTGCCTCAATTAATGTTAGTGGCCTTGTATAGTTGCAAATTGTAATTTTGATAGTGGCCTTGTATACAATGTATAACATATATTTTATGTGCAAAAATCATGGTCAATTATGACCCAGAATAAAAGGGAGACTAGTTAATGTGGGGTCACTTTCTTAATTGAAGGGTAAATTGATTTTTATTTTGATCCAGTCAGAGCGCGCCGACCCTCTTGTCCAATCCTAAATCGCTGCCGCATGCTCCTCTCCCTCTTCTCCATTGCAAAACCACCTCCTCCCCTCTCCATCATCTCCATTCCAAAACCACCGTGTCGCCTCTCCCTCTTCTCTATTGCAAGACCACCATCTCTCCTCTGTTTTCTAGACGCTTTGCTCCATGGCGCGGGCGCAATCCATGGATACAAAATTAGTATATTGTATACTATTTAAAAGTCGAGGGCGGGGCTTTTCCTGCGCAGTAGGCGGCGGCAGTTCCGCCTAGTCGGTTCGATAGAGATGCGAGAAGACGAGGGAGTAGGCTGCTGCAAACGTAGGGCTGTGTGATTTGACAGCGATTTTCTGCTAGACAGGTGGGGCCCCGTGATTTGACTTGCCATTATCATTTTAACTGCGGCGCTACGACCGGCGTGAGTCTCCCAGGTTCCTGACCACCTCCATACAGGTGCCTCTCCCAACGCTCCACCATGTAGTAGAGGCTAGCTCTTGCATGAGAGCCCACTTCTCCACTTTTTCCTTGCCTCTCTTTCCTCCACATATGCAAAAATGCCATGTAAAGTGCACTACTGTACTTACTTTTACTTGCTCCTACAGGTGCTTAAGCTTGCCACATAGGCATAAAGTCTGATGTGGCAAGTTAATCAAGAAGAGAGAGACTAGTTTGGTGACCCAAGGAAGAAACGGTGCTAAGCGCGTGTACCTAGGTGAAAAGACAATTTTGAGTCTATAGCTAATTAAATGAAGCAAACTTAGCAACACCATTTCATTGGAAGAGGTCACTCCTTGGCAAATGCAATAAATACATGCGCTTAGCACCATTTCTTCCTTGAGTACGAAGAAAGAGATAGAGAGGAGTAAAAAAATACACTTATAGCCAACCTTGTTGTAGTATGAGTGACTAAGTGATGACTATGTATGACATGCCAACATCAGATAGCCTAACGCACCATGTTAAATCTCCAAGGGCGCGACCGCGTGAGCGACGCGATGGTCGTGGTAGGCGCGACCATGATACGGGCTGCTGGCAGCCCTTGGATCTGAGATCAAACGGTCGCATGCTAAGTTGCTGAAAATTTGCAGAATAACCCTCTAGGATAGGATATTCACCCATAGGTCTAGAATCACGCCATGCAACTGTTCAATCTCAGATCCAAGGGCTCTCGGAAGCCCGTATCATGGGAGAATGGAAAGCCACTACCCTGCCGTTCGCACGCTGGCAGTTCACTCCTACTCGTCCCCGCACGTCCTTCAATACTATGGCGGTTCACTCCTAGTCGTCCCGTCCATTCACATTACGGCAGTTCCACTAATCCTAACCCTCCTCCCAAATCCATGGCGTCCCAAATCTCCACGATCGGCAGTGAGTACAAGGTTAGAACCATCACTGGCTATGAGTTCGACGTCATCTACACCCGTTCTTCCGCGACAGTGAAAGGATGCCTTTCTCGCTTCAGCCGCATGTTCGAAAACTCAGATGATGAGTGGGTCGCTGGGCTAGATGTTGAGTACACCACAGTCCTGGGACGAGAGAAGGATCTAAAGGATGAAGAGAGGAAGAAGCCCACCATGATCCAGGTTTGTGTACATAACGTTTGCTTGGTCTACCACATATGCCATGCCAACGTTGAGTGCCAGGATTTTAAGAACTTCCTCAAGGACAAAACAGTGAAATTCATTATTGTAGACTTTGGAATGACAAAGAAGTCCTGCGTCGGATAGGCCTCGTTGTAGGCAACCCCTTCGACCTCCAGAAGAATCGGCTGGTGTCCTCTTGTCAGCCTTCAATGCTGACCCTGGCAGGAGCCATGGTTCATCCTTCGTACGGTAAACTGGAGAAACCTCATTACACGTTTCATCGTCATGCATGGCAGCGGAATGTACTAGATATAGACCACATCCACTATGCTGCAATGGATGGCTACCTTTGCTTCAATATCTACAAGGGTTGGATGAAGAGCAACAGCCAAGTGTGTGGTTCAAGCAAAGAAGTATCGGCCAAGAGGAAGAGGGACAAGGACGAAGTCGAGGACGTGGACGTGGACAAGGACTCCGAGTAAGGTGGCAGTGTCGTTGCTCATGGTGGTTCTAATGCAGTGTCTATCGGAATAGTTGCAAAGTTTAATTTCAGGTGTGCTTAATTTAATTTGAGGGGTGTGTTGTGCTGAGCCCCCAGCAGAACTATGTTATGTTTCTTCTCGTTACTTTAACTCTTCAGTATGTACATACTAGTATTTCTTACATTTGATCTTTTAGTTGGTATAGTACTACCACTCGTTTCTTCACATTATATACGTACAATATATATGGCCAACATCATATAGCCAGCAGTTTAGTTGTCAAAGAATTTCAGGGTGCTTAGTTTTGTCAAAGAATTCCAGGATGCTTAGAGGGTTCTTGGATCCAAGGGACTTATTTTAGTCTGACTAAAAATAGTCTCTTTAAGAGGCTAAAGTTCCAAGCACCCCTGACTAAAGAGGGGCTAAAACTAGTCTTGAGACTAAATTTTTTTAGTTAGAGGTACCCCTACTAAAATGTGGATTAGTCCTCTCTCTACTCATTTAACTCCTCTCCTTTAACACAGGCGAGTTCTGGATTGGAGGGTTTGGAGGATAATAAATGCTCATCAACCTGATTTTAGCCTTTTTAGTATTTGGATCCAAGCATGGGTGAGGCTAGCATGTTTTAGTCCCACTACTTTTAGTCATGTGACTAAAACGTATCCAAGCACCCTCTTAGTTTTATTTGAGGGGTGGGTTGTGCTGGACACCATTATTGTGACTAGCCTTTGGCGATGAGCGCTCTCTATATGTACCACCTTTTTTTTAATTTCAAGTTTTGCTCCATGGCGCAATCCATCGATACTACTGCTGTACAAAACTATACATTTTTTTAAAAGGCTAGAGGGCGGGGCAGTCTAGCTTGGTCGGTTTCACGAGAGGCGAGGGCCTTTGTGATTTGACGGATCATTACTGCTGGAAGGCAGGGCCTTGTGATTTGACTGCTCGTATAAATGCACCGACGACCTGATCGAGGATGAGCAAAGAACCGTGCGGTATACTCAAGTTTTCCACTTGAGTAGTACTATGACGGAGGAGCACGAAACACGGCAGCCCAGTGCCGCCGCATGGCGATAAAAAATGATCTAATTTGCTAGTCATCTCATTGTTAGCATTGTTCTATTCATTCCCTCAAAAAAAACATTGTTCTATTCATGCCTCGCAGAGAACGTGCCACGTGCGGCGGAACACCCGAAGCAAAAGATGAAACACAAGAGCAAAAGAAGAAGGAAGATTATCACCCCAAATGATCTAATTTGCCGCGGAGTCGTAACTGCTTCTTCATCGCCTCCACGACCTCCATCTCCTTGCGCGTCTCCTCCGCCATCTTCATCATTGTGTCCATGACGCGGCATTTCTCGACGCGAGCCTTCATCATCTGTTCCACGGCCATATTACGTACCTTGACAGCAGCCGGGTGCTCGATGCGGAGCTTCACCAACTCTTCCTTCTATTCCATGGCGAGGGCCTGCAACATCTTTATCGAGGAACTACTATTCTCATGCAGCTTCTTCCAGCCGGCGTTCTTCTCCTTCAACAGGTCGATCTCATGGCAGAACTTCGCATTGTCCTCCCAAAGTCGCAGGATTTCTCCGGTTGCCTTCTTCTCCGAGGCAATGCTCTTCTTCAGCAGCATCACCAAGCCGGCGGTCAACTCCCCCTGTTGATTGAGCTCAGCGGGCATGTCGTCGAGGCTCTCCTTCACCAACTCCATCAAGCCTTGGATGAACTCCTTCTGCTTATTGAGCTGATCGGCCGGCTCGGCATGTTCGCCTCCGCGGCTAGGGCGCTGCTGGGAGCCATCGCCTGCCCGTGAGAGATCTTTCGAGGTCTCTGCGTGGCGGCGAGCCCTCTTCTTTTTCTGCAGCCTTGGTTGCCGCTCCCTTGTTACGAGTAGTTCTCGACCTAGAGCTCTGCTCACCGGCCATGGCAATGACGGACGAAGAAGAAGCACTTATGAGGAGGAAAGGTAGAGTGATTTTCGGTTAGGTAGTTCCCCTTTTTATAACCTAAGTACTAGCACTAGTACTAATACCTGCATAGTGGGAACACGTTCAGGTTTGGTACGTACTACTAGTAGGTGTAAGCAGGCTTTCGAATGTGATGGGAACAAGGTAAAGATTAATTGATGGTTTTGGTTTCGAGGCCCGAAACGGCTCCCGATGAGTTTAGCGGAACATAAATTTCAAGTACTACACTAATCAAATGCGTAAATATTATGTTACTGTCAAAAATTGGCACAAAATACGAAGGAGACCAATGGAAGTACTACTAGCAACCCACGATTTAACTACTCGCATGCGCGCAGTGGAGTAATAATGTCTTTCTTCCGCCCTCATGTCCACTCAATTTGCATGCGCTATATTAATTGACCATCAATGAAGTGAACGACTTTACACGTGTCAAATTATCACATGGGGTGGATCTTGGTACAAAATTGCGTCCGTCCACGTACCCGCATGTGCGTGCGAGGAATGAGTGTGTGCATGGCATGCGTGCACATCTTCGCTTCGTGCATGTACCGCCAGTATGGCTCAGGGAGGACGAGTACATTCTTCTGGAACCAACAGCACGTCACTGTGATCAATCCACACAAGGAGGTCGCGACAACGCCTACACATGTGCCACATGGCTTCATGAACTGTAAGAGAGACACTGTGTAGCGTGCCATTGGTATTCTAATTTACGTGTTTTGCACATACTCGAAGTACTAGTAAGGTACATGTGCATTGCACGCATCAGATTTTGCAACCAAATTATGAATAAATACCACACTATAGCATGTAAGCTCTGAGTCATATATGCCTGATGTAGCCCTTCGTTTAATTCTTATAGTTCATCTCATTCAAAATCAATTAGTTTTTATAAAAAAGCTAAGAACGCGGGAGTAGGAAAAACATGGGATTATAGTGGAATGTCGTCTTGAATCCTACAGGATTATACGAGTGTTTGATTGTGCATAGAAAAAATGCAGAATTCTTTCAAAGAGGTTTGAGTGGATGGGATGTTTCCTATGAAATCTAGTGCAAATGAATCATATGGAAAAATTCCTATGGTTTACAATCCTACGAATCAAACAACCAAGATAGGAAAAATTCCTAATGATTAGAGTCCCCCAAAATTCCTTTGAGAATCCTTTGAATCAAAGAAGCCCTTAATCTATTTTACGATTCATGGAATTGTGCGTTGTAAAGCATAAAGTAAAAACAAATAATGGCAATTCAACTAGAAAAAAGTTTGGGTAGTTATGATACAGAAGATTCTAGAACAAAAGAGAACCACTGTTGTTTTGAGGTTTGTGCATTATGCTTACGTTCAACCATGGAGTCTGCTAGATTGTACATGTGGAAAAATCCGGTGGGGGCTAGAAGATGGTGCGAGGGGCCGAGTGGAGGGAGACTATGAAGGAATGCACAAGTGCGAGATCGATATTTAGAGAGAGGGGGCGAACACGTGCGCTGATGCGCGCAGTGGCGGAGCCATGAAAAATAAATGAGCTAGGGGGCCAAGCATTGCTAATCCTTTACGAGGAGGGTCAATTCATGAACTTAAACCATTTTTAGCAGCAATTGTCTAATGATCACATTCATATTAGCCTTGATATATAGTGATGTTAGGGGGGAGGGGGACAGGGCCCTTACTGCCCCCTGTCTTCGCCATTGTGCACGCGTCTGAGAGATGAAGCAGAAGGCATGGATGATGAGAGGGGGACATTGGATACATAATTAATGTGGGTGTATTAGCTATATATGTTAATCCTATATAGAGAGGCATAGATTGATCGATGTGGATGTGGGAAAGAGGGTGAGACCTCACTGGATATATTGATTGATCGGTTTGTGTGGAAAACTATGAAAGACCTAGCTATATACACACATACATAGAGGAACATCGATCGTTGCACATGCACGCGTGAAAGATAAAGAATGCCCGATATGATGGAGAGGGGGATGTGTGTTGGTGTGTGCCTTCATGGGAGACCAACCTGAAGAAAAAGATTGCATGCGTGCGATGGATAATGCCGACTGGTAGTGTGTGTGCATGCATGCACGAGAGAAAGTTAGTGGTACAATTATAAAGAGAAGACTACTGTGTGGGTGTAAAAGAATAGCTGAATAGGTGAGGTCACAATCAATGTAAAGTTGAATTCAAATATTTGAATAAGAGATCCTGATGTTTGAAACCCATGCATGCATGAATATAACGGAGATCTGCGCGGTGTGGTTTGGAAACGAGCATGTTGTAATGTATACACATTGAACAAGGTCAGACTGATTTGAATTTGAGATACCGATGGCAGACATCATTTGGCCATGTCGCATCCATGCATGGACACACTGTTCTAATTGGAGATGATGGGCGGCTTTTGCATCACATATCTATATCTATACCCCTATATATATATTATATTTTATATATTTTTTATATTGTGTGCGGGTAACTTTAACTTTGAAAGATGGTCGTTGGATGAGGCGAATCCGATGGTCCAAAGATGGCAAATTTGAGCACTACTGGCCGTTGGATATCATCTAGATTCCACCAGATTTCGCCACATGTATAATCTAGAAGACTCCATGGTTGAACTTAAGCATAATGCACAAACATCAAAACACAAGCACTTCTTATTTGTTCTAGAATCTTCCGTATCAGAATTGCCCAAATGTTTTTCTACATGATTTGCCATTATTTTTTTTACTTTATGTCTTACGATGCACAATTCCATGAATCTTAAAATAGATTAGCTTTCTTATAAAAACTAGATGATTTTGAATGAAATGAACTATAAGAATTAAATGAACATCTACATCATGCATATATGACTCAAAGCTTGCATGCTATAATGTGATATTTATTCATAATTTGGTTGCCAAATCTCATGCGTGCAATGCACGTGTACCTTACTCTAGTCTAAATGGTGTTTGTGTGTGTGTTGTGCGTGTTGAGGTGCAAATTGTCTTTTTTGGGTACACGTTAAGCTTGTTCTTCCAAAATTTCAAGCCGCGCCTTGTTATGCCGAAAATTCAAGCTAGCATCTCTGTCTATCGTGCTGCGAAACTCCCGCCTCATCAACCCGCGCCTTGTTAGCCCGAAATATTTAAGATATATCTTTGTCTCGTTGTGCTCCAACAACTCCCTCCATCTCAACCCGTGCCTTGCTATTCCGAAATTACAACGCGCGTGAAAACTCCCACCTCCTGTGAAATCCCGACACGCGAAATGCCCGTGGTACCCCTAAACCGAAAGAACCGCCTCAAATCGGTGGGGGTACTTTCGTAACTTACCCCACATTTCGGACAAGCGCGTCTCTAAGCCATGGTTCCCCACTTCCATCCCATCCGCCCACCCATTCGTACACCAAGGCCGCAAGAACCCGCGACGAAACCCCACACCCTGCTCCGTTCGCCACCCAGCCGGAGCCTCTTCCCCGATGACGTTGTCCACAGTAACACCTCGACGTCCCTCATCCACCATACCGGATGAGGATCCGTCATCGATCTCATCGTCCCGCCGCTTCAGCCACCCCGTCCTCCACCTCCAAGGAGCTGCCCCGATGTTCCCCTCATCTTTCGCGCCACCTCAATTCCCACACCGCCGTCTTCACCTGCACCACCGGAAGAGCATCATCATCACCGTTTCCTCGGATGAAGCTGCGGCCTAATTGGCGCCACCAAAGAGGTTGTACACTAATCGCCGCATTTTCTTCTTGATTCAATCTCACGGTGCTGCCGGCGCTCGGTCCCGAGCCGACACGGCGTGGCTCCATCCACGGCGGCGTCGCCGGCCACTTCCTCCACGGCGTTGCTCCCTCGACGGTGATGTCTACGTCAGTAGGACCTGCTGCTGCTTTAGCTCTCGCTCGCACTGCTGCTCTGCTCTTGCTCTCGGTCCCCTGCCTGGTCTGCTATTGCTATTGCTCTTGCTCGCGCTGCTGCTCTCGCTCTTACTCTTGCTTGCGATGCTGCTCCGATTTAGCTACACTTCACTCCGATGCCGTAGGGGTGAAGGAAGAACCAGCTGCAATAGGGAGGGGGGCTCGCCAGAGAGGTACCCCACTATCTATCTTAGGGTTCAGGATGGGGGCGGTGGTCGCCGGTGGTGGCGGGGCGGTGGCGTGGGGATCGCCGGAGAAAAAGCTCGACACGGGGGGGGCTAGAGGGATGGCCGGGGCGGTGGCGGACCGGCGGTGGGGAGTGTTTTCGGGGCGGGCGGGGCGGCACACCGCCGGCCGCGGGCGGCGGGGGGCTGCTGTTTGGCCGGCTCAGGGAGGGTGGAGGTTGAAGATGAACCGCATGCCCTTGATTTCATATCCAACGGCTGCAAAATCGACTGACCAGAGACGAAAAAGCCAGTCAGCCGACGTGTAGCCTCACCTTGCTAGTGCGTTCAGTTTCGACAGCAAAATTCAGTTTTGACAGTTAAGTTCAGTTTCGACAGTTAAGTTCAGTTTCGACAGTTAAGTTCAGTTTCGACAGTTAAATTCAGTTTCGACAGTTAAGTTCAAAGATGAGCGGATGATGTATTTTACATCTAGCACTTTGTGGTTATGTATTTTACATCATGTATTGGAGATGCTATTAGAATTCCACTCAGGTTAACGTTGCTCGTTGTCTCTCTTGTCCTGCTTCAGCCTCGGCGTCGTACAACTCACCGGAGCTGCTCCAACGACGAAACCCTCCATCACAGCGGAGCAGTACCTCGGGCTCCATCTCCAGACGCCTAAGATCTTCTTCCCCTCCTCCGATAGCCAAGTCAGCCGGAGCATCCTCACTGGCCAACCCAATCATGCTAAGATCGACATGGCTTCGCCAAAGAGGTTGTACACTTGTTGCATCTCTTTTTTACTCTACATGTTATATATATTGTCCACTGAGCACTCATAGTAACGGGAAATACGATTATTTTATCCTACTATATGACAAGCAGTGAGGTACCAAGAAACTTAGCTATCCGTGATGGACTCTCTTGAACGCCATCATTATTTATCTCTGCTTGTTTGAGCTATGCATTTGTCGATGGGCCTGGGAGTTGAGCTAGTATGGCAGTGGCCTGGGTCCAAAGTAATAGAAGTAGCACAAAAACATTTTTTTAGTGTAGGATTTTCCTTGCTCAAGCCTGCCTACTAGAATCGCCAGTGCTTGAAAGGAAAAGTGAATAAAAAACATCGGAATTGGAAAGTTTCCTATGGTACTACTTTTCATGAATTTGGTGCAAAGGAATGGAGCAAAGGAAAACTGTAAGATTTGTTCCTTTAGTGTCTCATTTAAAGAAAAATCGTAGGAATTCTAATTTCCACTTCTCCTCCTTTTCATATTCCTATTCATCAAGCACAAGACTAAGAGATAGTAGCATAATAGCATTATAACCGTATATTTTCTTGTGGTTTGACTTAATCTCACCATGCTTTTTTGCATCCTGTGATCTTCCAATTGTTGTGAATCAAACACCCAGATTGGCAGAAATCCTATGTTTTCAAATTCTCTGTTTTGCACGTGCATTCCTATCCTCCTGTCTATTTCCTATCCCTGCATTGTTAGAATCCTCAAATTCAAACAACCCTTACTCAATTACTTCTGTTACAGATATGTGTCAAAGAAAACCTTGTGTGGTTTGTCCTGCTCCTGCGGCGCTGTGTTCCACCCCAGCTCAGCTGCTCCAATGACGGAAGGGTTCACCACAGCAGGGATCCGCTCTCCAGACTGTCTTTCGCCGCCTCAGATCTTCTTCCCCGCCGCCGGCAGCCACGGCAACTGCATTACCATCATCAACTGAGCAGATGACCTTGAGGACTACACGGGTCCGCAAGAGAGGTCGCACTCTTCCGTGTCTGCTTACGTTATGCATCGCTTAATATGATGACATGCTACATTATCGTTGTGTTCACCTATTAGACTCTGAGTCAGGTCCAAACTAATGCTGAAACTTGAGTTTTTAAATGGTTGTGGGGTACATATTGGGGCAGCAATCAGTACTATCTGTCTACTATCTGGTTAATCTCCGGTGTCTACTATGAGTTTCATGTTGGGTGCAAACAAACATTAAAGGAGCCATTATCTGTATTTTTTAACTAAAGCTATTATCTGCCTGCTATCATTGGTTTTGGGTCTATCCACAGTTTGCTACCATCACTCTGGATTTGTGCATGCACTCCTTGCATAATCTCACTATGTTTTATTCCTATGCATGTCAGTTATTGTACACAATGGAACTGATCATGTAGAGCAAAAGAGACGAGCCTTGCGTGGCAATAAAATTTCATGCAGACGTCGTTCCATGGTGGGCGCAAAGGCAGCCCCCCTCCACCCATTTTGGATCGTAACCAAGAGGAAGATAACTATTATGAGGGGGATTCAGAAGGAGAAGACCACTCCTATTTACCCCATGAGGTCTTCGCTCTAACTTGGCATGCTGATGTTGGTAATATCATGCATATGGTGCCTTGCATTGCTTACTGTATACATTAAAGATGTCATCTGCTTAGTTTAGACATGCTTTGTGTCAATGCCATCTGTTTAGTTTCTTTATCGTATATGTGAATCATGCAATGCCATCTTGTCTAGCCAGGCATCATATATGTGAATTTTGCAATGCCACCCTGGTTAGCCAGTCATCTTATATGTGAATTATATCATGCCATCATTTTTTTATTACGTGTTAAATTTGTCAACAATTTTAGTACATTCAATTACTCTTCCTGTGCATCAGCCATTTGGCACGGTCATGGAAAAATCTGGAGTGGAAACAAGGTCTTCAGAGCAGACAATGCTATCTGACGAAGCGCATGTCTTGCTGGTTACCAATAGCTCCTCAGAGGAGGATTCAGAGACAGATGACCAATCATATCCCCCCCCGAGGTGCATGCCCTAACTTGGCAGGGTTATGTTGCTCATATCGTGCGTATGGTATCTTGCATTGCTATGTCATTTGCTTAGTTTAGACATGTTTTGTGTGAATGCCATCTGTTTAGTGTCTAATTACCATATATGTGAATTATGCAATGCCATCTTGTTGCAAGACATTATATATGTGAATTATGCAATGTTATCTTGTTGCAAGGCATTATGTATGTGAATTATGCAATGCCATGCTGTTTAGGCAAGCGTCATATATGTGAATTATATCATGCCATCCTTTTTTTGTATTTCTCATTGCTTTTGTCAACAATGTTTGTATATTCAACTGCTCTTCCTATGCATCATCCATTTGAATTGGTGATGGAGAAATCTAGAGTGAAAACAAGTTCTTCAGAGCACACAATGCTACCTGCTGAAGCAGATATCTTGCTGGTTATAGATAGTTCTTCAGAGGAGGATTCAGAGGCAGATGACCAGTCCTATTATCCCCCTGAGGTGTATGCTCAAACTTGGCAGGGTTATATTACTCATATAATGCATATGTTGTATTGCAATGCTTAGTTTTTACATCATATACACAATATTGAATGCCATCTCCTTAGTTGACACATCATATATGCGATTGCCCTCTGCTCACTTCCTTAGTATATAAATCATATATTGAATTATGTCATGCCATGATGTTTACATAGACAGCATGTATCTGAATTATGGCATGCCAACCCATTTTCTAAAGACATAATATAGTTATATCATCTCATCCTGTTTACATAGCCATAATATTTAAATTATGTCATTCTATCCGTGAATTATATCATGCCATCATGTTTCCATCGACGACATGTTTATGATTTATGGCATGCCAACCACTTTAATAGACACATCGTATAGTTATATCATGTCATCCTGTTTACATAGTCATCATATTTTGAAGTATGTCATTCTATCCTGTTTAGTTAGCCATCATACATGTGAAATTGTGTCATGCTATCCTGTTTAATTAGCCATCATATATGTGAAATTATGTCCTGCTATTCTGTTTGCTTAGACAACATAAATGTGAATTATTTCATGCCCTGTTTTCTTCCCTACTATCCATTGCACCTATCTATCTTACAATGTCTGTACATTCAATTACTTTTCTTGTTTATCAGCCATTTCAATTGGAGGGAGTGATGGCACTATCTGTGGGAGTAAAAACATGGTCTTCAGAAAAGATCGTGCTACCTGTCGATGCAGATAGAACCACGGTTGTACTTGCCCAAGAACCAGCCCCACCACACATAACCCACACTCATGCAGATTGTACCCCTACCCAGTTGGACAGAGAACCAGCTACACCCCTTCTAACCCCAACCCTAGCAGATAGACACCCAGTTCTCGTTGACACAGCACCGTCTCCACCACAGAGCACCCAAACACGAGCAGTTAGTAAGGCAACTGCAGTGCCCAAATCATGAGGACCACCACTCCGAACCCGAAGTCAACGCTTAAAGCAGAAGAAGAATTGTTCTCAGGTCAGGTTCCGTAGCTATGGTTCATACTACTTTGCTCTTGCATCACTATATTTACTGATACCAACTAATTTCAAATTTGAAGGATGCAATTGAAACTCCAATGGCGCAACAGGTATGTTTTTAACATGTTTCTTCAACGTGTTTGGCTGTTTGCTGTTGTAACTTGCTCTATGTTGATTTCAGTTTCAATTGAATAAACAGTTATGTTCTCATGCCATGCACATTACAAGTGTTGTTATTGCTGTGTAGTTTCCCACACTTATATTCTGTCTATGCTGCTTTGTCTTAAAT
Organism: Triticum urartu; assembly: GCF_056163025.1. Taxonomy (NCBI): domain Eukaryota; kingdom Viridiplantae; phylum Streptophyta; class Magnoliopsida; order Poales; family Poaceae; genus Triticum; species Triticum urartu. Next base: position 309,225,541 of record NC_141874.1, read on the forward strand.
AGATATGATTCGAACTGTATCTATCTTGATTTGGCAACATAAACTAGAATGATATAGATCATACAGTGACCATACTACATAGATATATGTTTGTTTCATGTTGTTATCCTGTCCACCTTACTACTGAACTGGTTTACCAAAATGAGTTTCATATACTACATTGTAAACCTGAGATGTGTTTGTTTGTTTCTCTTTTAGAACGCGGATAAAATATTGGAGAAGAGTACCCTGTTATGCAATGGTAAAGGAAGTAATGCAGATAAGGTTCAAGATAGTGAGATATCCCTGTTGGTCTCCAAGAAAGCTGATAAAAACTATATTGAAGACACTGAGACAACCCCAAAAGTCCTGTCTTGATGTAGTGTTCGAGTTACTGGCTACCACTGCTGGCACCACCTCTTCGAACTCATTACCTGAATCAGTTCGGCTTCTTGACTCTCAACTTCAAGTTGAAAGACATCGATCAGATGTTATGTGATAGGAAGCCGAAGGACTGAGGAAGTCCCTGCAGAATTCAGATGCATACTTTCTGGTGCAACAGCAAGCGCTGGAGGACTTAAGTGTCAAACAAGAGAAAGTTAATGAGCTTGCTAAGCATCTTGCCAGCATTATGGGTACCCAGGATATTGTTTCTTGAGCTCTTCTGAAGTGGTTTTAGTTCTGGACTTGTTTTGCTGCGGCGTTTATATGCTGTTGTGTTCCCTATATTTGCATTGGTGGCGAACTTTGATGCCCAGTGGATGTAATATGTGTAATAGCCGTGATAGCCTAGTGTAAGTTGCTTGCTTATTTATTTCCTTGTTGTCTTGTTTATTTGTTTGCTTGTAGTCAGTGCAATTCTTTTCTGCGGTTTGCTAGTGGCTGCAATAACCTATTTTTTAAAACTAGGCCACAATAACCATGGGCTAATATTTACTGTAGTGACACTGGGCCTCCTACAGGTCGTAGAAACAGTGGGCCTTCTATGGGCCGTATAAACAGTGGGCCTTCTACGGGCCGTAGAAACAGTGGGCCTTCTACGGGTCGTAGAAACAATGGGCCTTCTACGGGTCGTATCATCAATGGGCCTTCTACGGGCCGTATCATCAATGGGCCTTATACGGGCCAAACAAACCGCATTCTGGCCGTAAACGGGCTAGAGTTGGAATCGTCCGTTCATGGGCCGACCATAACGGGCCATCGTTAATAGGCCGTATTTGATGACGCTATGAAAACGGCCCAACGTATTAACGGACCACAAATGGGCCGAATGTAACCACATGCTGAATTTGGCCCACAAGCAAAAAATGACAGTAACGGGCCATAAGTAAATGAATGCTGGAAATGAGCCCAAGAATAAATGGGCTCTGAGAAGGCCGAAAGATAACATGGGCTGGAGACGGCCCAACGGAATAATGGGCCATTAATGGGTATAAAGTGATACACTGTTCATTATGGGCTAGTTTCACACGGGCCGTTAATGGGTGTAAAGTGATACACTATTCATTACAGGCCAGTTTCACCACGGGCTGTTAATAGGCCAAGAGTTACATAGGGCCTCATATGGGCCGAAAGACGTCATGGGCCATACATGGGCCAGAAGTGAAAACGGGCTGGAATCATATTGGACGGCCCAGATGACGCTACTGGGCCTAATTTGGATAGGGCGTAACGGGCCTTGGGTTAGCGGGTTGTAAATGGGCTATATGCGAACATGTCGTTAACAGGCTTTCCATGGGCCGGCCCGCCACATTTTGACCAAGTCAAACAGGCCAACCTTTTCATAGGAATGGGCCTCTGTTGGGCCGTGCCACGTGTCAACGTATCATAGGCGCCTTCTGTCCAATGAGTGGATGACATCTGTCCCGACGATGAGCCGACACGTGTTTCCTCCAGCCAATGATGATTTTACACGTGGAAAATCCCCATTGGTCGGGGCTGTTAAGGGGTTATCGGATCCAAAACCCGACCCAATAGCTTAACGGCGTTCCGTTACGGTGGATGCAACGTGTCGGTCACCCTTGACGAAAGCACTTTTGTGACGCGCGATTTATCGTCATGGAAGTGGGCACTTCCGTGATGATAATTTTGATAATGTCATGGAACACTTCTACGACAGCACAGGTATGACTATCTTGATTCTGTCATAAATTTGTCATGGATGTACATGCATGACAAAAAACGCGACCTAATGTGACAAACACATATCATCACGGAAGTGTATTTTTTTGTAGTGATGCTGCAAACATGTCACGATATGCGAGATGTGATATGCAATGCATATGCATGCTCCGGAAGGAAAAGATTGAACCATGCCTCAACTTGGCAAACCAAGAGCACCGCTGGAAAGATGAGTTGATTTCGGTCGAAATCGATATAAAGATCACCGGAATCGGATGCACGGTTTGCAAATGGCAAGCAAAACAATAATGGCACTATTCTGCGATTAACAGCACGATGCCATCTAAAATGCAACAAGAAACTAAGCTACTGCACTCTAACATAGCAACAAAGCACATGGCAGTGATCCACTCAAGATGCTTGACAAAAGATGAACACTGAGCTATGGCTAAATCACACAATAGCAGGCTCAAACAAGAATGGAAAAAGTGCAAAAGATATCAGGTTCTCAGACTTGTGAAAATAACATGTCAGGATTTAACATCAGGTAGCAATGTTTAGAGCAAGATAACAACATGCTACAGGAACATATCATGCCAAAGCAAGGCATGGCATGAAAGTACTCAAAGCATATAACAAAAGTCCCTTACTGACCATAAGCCAAAAAGGATAAGAAGATACAATGGCACCCGTGTAAACATAGCAAGTTTCGTTAACAGATTCAGACTTTGGAGAAAACTGGACATGGCAAAAATAGAGTTACGTAGGCATGTTTGCGAGCTCGATGCACTCACCACAAGGCATTGCATGACAAACTAAGCATACACCCAGCAAGAAGACATGATCAAGTAACTAACCATGGCAAGAACAATCTCATAGCATGCATGGAACAACTACAACAACCTCGGCAAAATTGATTAACACGTAAACAATCTGCCAGGAACATTTTATAGCAAAAGTAGAGCAAGATTGAGTCATGCTAGGGTACTCCATAATTTCAAACAAATACATGGATGGATAGAACATAACAATATCTCAAAAACATCCTTACTGAACATGCTCAAAAGAGGCATGGATCACTCTGTAGCAACAAGAATACATGGCATAAAATAACATCAGGGAAATGACTTGGAAGAATTCCAAGTCCCTGAAAACAGCAACATCACGAGAGCTACTTTGCATGCTTGTGCTAGTCACCACATTGGTCACAAAAATACATGGCATACACCCCTGTAAAGATGGCATGGCATAGCCCAAAAAACATGTAGAACTCAAGTTCATAGGAGGCACACATTAAACATGGCAAAAATGACAAATGTCCATAATCTATTAAGAAACAGAAACTAACATTTTATAGCACTCCTACAACAGCATTTAGGACATCAAGATGAACTCAAACAATCATGGTGCAATGGAATGAAATGAAGAGCACATCCAGCGAACAATTTGATATATTACATGCCCAAAACGGAGCTACGGATGCAAAGTTATGATGCGATGAACATGCTAGAAAATGTTAGGGACTTAGGAAGAAAACTGGGTCAACCCTAGAATTTTGGATCTAGATCTGGGGACACGCTTCCTGAGGTTGGCTGGCGAAGCTCGCCGGAGTTTGTGCGCTGTGGTGAGGGAGATGACCGGAGAGGAGATCCGGCGACGAGGAGCTCGCCGGTGGGGGGGGCCGGAGCCGGTGAGGGGGCGACGGAACGGTGAGGCGCTCGGCGGGCGGCGGCCGGAGCACGGGGCGGCGCTGGCATGGGGACGTCGGAGATGGCCGGCACCGGAGAAGAGGCGCGCCGGCGTTCCTCGGGCACGGGCGGGCGCGGGCGTCTCGCGGACGCAGGCGGCGGCGGAGGCTTGCAGGCGCGCGGGGGAGGCGACGGGCCTCGGGCGGCGGCGACTGGCGAACGCACGGGCCGGGGAGGGCTGTTGTCGGGCCCCGCGGGCCGGCGCGGTGGGATACGGCGGCGAGCCACGTGGCGGCGGGCGGTTGGCCGCGGGCGTCGGCGCGGGCGTGTTCGGCCGAAACGGACACGTCCGGCGGCGCAGAGGGAGGTTAGGGTAGGGTTTCGCCCGGAAATTTTTGGAGAGGTGCACATATATATAGGTAGAGGGAGCTAGGAGTGTCCAAATGGAGTGCGGTTTTCGGCCACGCGATCGTGATCGAACGGCCGAGAGGATGGAGGGGGTCTAGCTGGGTTTTGGGCCACTTTGGAGGGGTGTTGGGCTGCAACACACACGAGGCCTTTACGGTTCCTCGGTTAACCGTTGGAGTATCAAACGAAGTCCAAATGGCATGAAACTTGACAGGCGGTCTACCGGTGGTATACCAAGGCTGCTTGGCAAGTCTTGGTCCAATCCGAGAACGTTTAACACTCGCACACGAAAAGAGGCAAAAGGGGGACGCTGGAGGACATAGGAGTGCCGGAATGCAAAACAGACAACAGGGAAAATGCTCGGATACATGAGACGAACACATATGCAAATGCGATGCACATGATGACATGATATGAGATGCATGACATGGACAAATGCAAAACGAAGAAAAAACCCAACCACGAGGAATATCATAACTTAGTGCCGAAAATGGCAAGAGTTGGAATACAAATATGGCAAGTTACATACGGGGCGTTACAAACAACGACCACCTCAACTACATCTTGGTATTCGGTCCACCATTTTGACACCATACCGTCCGCAAGAAACTGTAACCTCGTCTTGGTATCGTGATACATCATTCTTGCCATTACATTGATAGCCATCATAGCCTTACTCCTTTGCGTTGCTTACCCGTCGAGACTAGCCATTGAGTATTGCCGGCAATGAGACTTGTGCACATTAGTGATCATACTTCCCATAGCATACATACATCATTGTCGCATATATTGGTATCATCTCTTGTGTCAAAAAGTTGTCATCGCATACACAATTGCTATCTTTGTTCGTGAAGCATTGCATGAGAAAAGAGCTCCAACATTAAAGAAGTCGTTGCATTTTTGCTAAGTAGGTTCTGCACAAGTTCTTGTATCCGCCTATTGTGCAATCGTGCTAGCGTCTCTCTAGTGTTGTGCAACACGAGCATTTTTGTGGATCCCACATTTTGGCTCATCCTTGGTTGCACGACCCCACCTATCATTTTGCGTGGGTGTTTCCGTGTACCTTATATGTTTGGTCTACTTGTTACATTGCATCTTGCGAATCTTTTCCAACATTATTGAAGCTCACTTACAATTGCATCAAATTTTGTGCCACCATCCTAACCAAGCTCCACTGTAAGCTTTTACTTGTGTAGGTGTGAGAAACCGACAAGAACTAGTACCAATTGTGCCATTTCCTTGTCCTACATTGGAGTGATCATCGATCCACTTTCAACTTCGGTCAAGGTGCATTTGGTATTTGTTCTTCTCTTTCTACCACTCACATATTTCTTGGAATGATGGATATGCCAAGTACTTCTACCAACCCACTCTTCATTGAGCACGACAAGGGCATGAACTCCTACGTCACCAAGAGCCACCTCTTTTGTGCACAACGTGCTTTGCATCAAGAGCAATAAGAAATGAGTGAACGCATCGACAACCTCGCCGCTGACTTGCGACTCTCCGAGCAACGTACAAGGGACTACTTCGACCACAAGCTCAATGATCACAAGCAAGAGAATGACGCAAGGATGGACGAGATTCGCGCTTTGTTGCTCAACCGCTCTTCTTCCACTTCGTCTTCATCAAGAAGGACCCGCTCATGTCGACACTCCGAATTCACTCTCTCTGGCTCAAGTACACCGACATCGAACACTCTTCATCGTGCCGCGCGCAATGATCGTCAAGCAAGCCTCAATCCTCTACGCGACACCGACTCTCAAGAGCACCGACGACGTCAAACCCAAGAGGCTTTTGCACTAGCACGATAACAGCAACGACAACACCAACATGAAGAGGAAGAGCGAGCGCGTCTACACCAAGATGCACAAGATGCCGAGGCACAACGCCAAGAACAACAACTCCGTGAAGCTGAAGCACTTGAGGCGCAACAAGCCCTACGAGATTCCAGTCGAGCCATAGCCAACCGAGGTTGACAAGCTCGTGAACAAGAAGAAGCACTTCGCAAAGAAATTCATGAACGAAGATTTCAAGATCGCATGCATCGTCAAGTTCCTCAAGTTCCTCCTCGAGCTCGACAAGCTCCTCCACAAGCTCGCCAAGAACATCAAGTTCATCAAGAGCATGAAGACAATGGAATTCTTCCACGACAAGTGCAACATGAGGTTCACAACCCTCCTCACCAAGAGCAACACGGGCTTGACAATCATCAACAACATGGACGTCATCATCCCCGACCCAACACAACGAAGAGCAACGCTACGGCAAGCTCAAGTTCACCATGCCCAAGTTCAACGGAAGCAACGATACAGAAGAGTATCTTTCATGGGCATTAAAGTTCGACAAAATCTTCCATTTGCACAACTTTGAAGAAGAGAAGAAGATCGCAATAGCATCCCTTGAGTTCCAAGACTATGTCGTCATTTGGTGGGAACAAGTTATCGAGCGCCGAGAGGCAAGAGGTGAACCACTCATCACTACTTGGGTACAAATGAAGGATGTCATGAGAGCACGCTTTGTGCCTACCTACTACAACTGCGACCTCTTCAAGAAACTCCAACTACTCAAGCAAGGAACCAAGAGCGTTGAAGAGTACTACAAGGAGATGGAGGTTGCCATTATACGAGCCAATGTCACAAAAGACGATGAGCAAACTATGGCACGTTTCTTGAATGGACTCAACCATCCTATCAAGAAGATCGCCGACTTCCAACCATACTCGAACCTCATCGAGCTAGTCCATCAAGCTTCAAAGGCGGAACGTCAAGTGCAAGACGATTTCAAGTATGCCAAGTTCTCATCCAAGTCCTACGGCTTCTCCAACAACCAATCTTCAACGACTCCAACACCGTCTACCAAGCCTTCTACAAGCAATGTCGACAAGTCGAGTTCCAAGAAAGCTTCGCCAACTCCATGTCATCCTCCTACTACAAGTAACTTCAAGCCGAGAGCTTCATCATCATCCACTCCAACCGATGAGACCGTCAAGACGAGTTCGTTCAAATGCTTCACATGCGGAGGCCGAGGACACAAGTGCTATGAGTGCACCAACAAGCGGACCATGATCCTCAACGACGATGGCACCTATGACTCGATGAGTGAAGGAGAAATGGATGCTCTTGAGCAAGTCGCCATGCACCGGCAAGTGAACGATGAAGAGGAACATGTCTTTTGTGATGAAGATTCAACTCCCGCTCTTGTTGTCTCCAAGGTCTTGACTCTCCAACATCACCAAGAAGAAGACCAAAGGTGCCACATATTCCACACCAAGGCTGGCATCAATGGAAGATCCGTCAAGGTCATCATCGATGGAGGGAGTTGTCATAATCTAGCAAGTGAAGAACTTTGTTCCAAGCTCCAATTGCCCAAGACGAAGCACCCACATCCATACAAAGTGCAATGGCTTAGCGACTCCGGCACTATCCAAGTCAAGCATCAAGTACAAGTCTCCTTAAAATTGGCGCCTACGAAAACACCTTAGAGTGCGACGTCGTTCCAATGACCGTTCGCCACCTTCTCCTTGGACGCCCATGGCAATTTGATAGAGGAGTCATCCACAACGGCTGAACGAACCACTATATCTTCAAGATGAAGGGAAAGGAGTACGTACTTTGTCCCATGTCTCCAAGCCAAGTTGTTGCCGACAAGCAAGCCACCCATCATGGAGATAATAGTGAGAGAGCGAGCCACCAAAAAGAGAGTGAGCGCCATAAGCCAAAATCGAGCGCCTCCACGATGAGCGACAAGAAGAACTTAGTCCTATTTGCCACCAAAAGTGAGATAAGAGGAGTGTGTGGGAACCCATCTAGTGTCCTACACTACGTCCTTTTGTGCAAGGACAATGAACCACAAGCTAACACTTCTCACACTCTTCCTCTAGTGTTGTCTTCTCTTTTGCAGGAATTTCATGATGGTTTCCCCGACGAGCTACCTCCGGGACTACCTACACTACGAGGCATTGAGCACCGCATCAACCTCATCCCCGGAGCACTGCTTCCGAACAAAGCTCCCTACCGCATCAACCCCGAAGAAACCAAAGAAATACAAAAGCAAGTAAAGCATCTCATAGACCATGGACATGTGCGTGAAAGTTTGAGGCCTTGTGCCGTCCCGGTCATTCTTGTGCCAAAACGAGACGGTAGCTTTCGCATGTGCTCCGATTGTAGACCTATCAACGCTATCACCGTTTGCTATAGGTATCCCATTCCACGCCTTGATGATATGCTTGATGAACTTAGTGGTGCCACTATCTTTTCCAAAATTGATCTTAAGAGTGGTTACTATCAAATCCGCATACAAGAGGGTGATGAATGGAAAACTGCTTTCAAAACCAAGTTTGGCTTGTATGAGTGGTTAGTCATGCCTATGGGTCTCTCGGAAGCACCGGGTACTATTATGCGTCTTATGAATCATGTTTTTCGCCCTTACATTGGTGTGTTTGTTGTGGTCTACTTCGATGATATCCTTGTTTTTAGCAAGTCTCTCAAAGAGCATGTCACCCATGCCCGAACCGTTTTGCAAACTCTTCGAAAAGAGCATCTCTATCCTAATATGGAGAAATGCCTTTTTGGCGTTGATAAGCTCGTTTTATTGGGTTTTGTTGTTTCCTATAAGGGTGTTCATGTTGATGAGTCCAAGATCAATGCTATTAAGACTTGGCCACAACCAACCAACTTGCAACAAGTGCATAGATTTCTTGGCCTTGCAGGTTTCTATCGTCGCTTTGTGAAAGATTTTAGCACCATTGCTTCGCCTTTGCATGCTTTGAGCAAGAAGAATGTGCGTTTTGTTTGGGGACCATCCCAAGATACCGCTTTCAATGAGCTTAAGAATTTTCTTACTCATGCTCCCGTGCTTGCATTACCCAACTTTGACAAACCCTTTGAGATTCATTGCGATGCTAGTGGTAATGGCATAGGAGGTGTGTTAACGCAAGAGAAGCGCCCCATAGCTTACTTGAGTGAGAAACTCTTGGAGCGCAACTCAATTACCCCATATATGACAAAGAGCTATATGCTTTAGTTCGCGTTTTGCATGAATGGGAACACTATCTTCGCTCTCATGAGTTTATCAGTCATACCGATCATGAAACGCTCAAGTATCTTAAGGGCCAAACCAAGTTGAACAAGCATCATGCTAAATGCAGTGAATTTATTGAGTCTTTTCCTTATGTCATCAAGTACATTAAGGGTAAAAACATTGTGGCAGATGCCCTTTCCCGCATATGCATGCTTGTTACTCAACTTGAGTTGAATCTCAATGGCTTTGAGCACATAAAAGACTTGTATGAGCATGATCCCACTTTTGCTACAACGTATGCCAAATGTTTGACGCATACATCTTGGGAACGCTATTACGTTAAAGATGGATATCTTATGAGAGCTAACAAGCTTTGCATCCCCGAGTCTTCTCTTCGTTTGTTGCTTTTGTAGGAATCTCAATGAGGCAACTTAATGGGACATTTTGGATGCGACAAGACTTTCACCATGCTCTCGAAGAACTACTTTTGGCCCAAGATGTTTCGCGACGTCAACCGCCTCACCAACCGATGCTCTACATGTCGCAAAGCTAAGTCCAAAGCTCAATCCCATGGCCTTTACATGCCTCTCCCAATTCCTTATCAACCATGGGAAGACATTAGCATGGACTTTGTACTTAGATTGCCTAGGACTCGCAATGGAAAGGATTCGGTATTTGTCGTTGTGGACTGTTTCTCCAAGATGGCACATTTCATTCCTTGCAACAAGATAGACGATGCTTCACATGTTGCCAATCTCTTTTGTAGGGAAATATTGCGTCTACACGAAGTGCCAAAGACGATCGTCTCAGACCGCGACGTCAAGTTCCCAAGCTACTTTTGGAAGACCCTATGTGCCAAGCTCGGAATCAAGCTACTCTTCTCCATGGCTTACCATCCTCAAACCGATGGCCAAATGGAGGTGACCAACCGCACACTCTCCGCTCTACTTCGAGTACTCATCAAGAAGAACATCAAGGAGTGGGAGGAGTGTATACCTATCGCCGAGTTCTCCTACAACCGCGCAAGACACTCAACAACCGGCAAGTCCCCCTTCGAGGTCGTCTACGGATTCAACCCTTTGTCCCCATTGGACATTCTCCCTCTACCACTCCAAGAGCGCATTAATTTGGACACAAGTGCACGTGTGACTCATCTCAAGAAGGTGCATGAAGATACAAGACATACTATCAAGCGCCAAGTACAACAACTTGCGATCTAGCTCAACATCAAGAAGCACCCCATGGTCTTCAACATTGGTGATCTTGTGTGGCTACACCTTCGTAAGGACCGCTTTCCCCAAGAACGCAAGTCAAACATCGACCACGAGCAGACAGACCCTTCAAGGTGTTTGCACGCTACAACGACAATGCTTACAAGATCAACATCCCATGTGACAAGTACTCCGTGAGCGACATCTTCAACATCAAAGATCTCTCGCCCTACCATGGTGATGAGGATTTCGATCCAAGGACGGACCTTCCCCAAGGGAGGGGAGATGATGCGGAGCATCCCATGATCACCCCCATGGACACACCTACACCTCCAACGACACCACTTGGACCAATGACAAGAGCCCGAGCCAAGGCTATCGAAGATAAGGTGAACTCACTCCTCTCCGAACTTCCACTTTCTATGCATGAGACATGGCTACTACCTAAGTCCGAGATGTCGTGCATGATTAGGTACCAAGAGGACCGTCCCGAAGATGCACGTGAAGACGGACAAGTCCCCGAGTCCACGGATGAAGAGAACCAACGGAAGGAGCCAAGAACATCTCCCAGGCCCCGAACATCCGGCCCCTGGAGCGTCGTCCACTACAGCTGCTCAACCACCAAGCGCCTACAGGCCCCGGACATCTGGCCCCGCAAGACCAGACATCTGGCCCTTCCCGAGGTCCCGGATATCCGGCCTCCTGCCCGGAAATCCGGACACCCCCGAACCCGAGAGCAACATGGCCACCTTCACCAGCCCGGACATCTGGCACTCCGTGAACCCGGACATCCGGCCCAACGCCCAGATGTCCGGCCTCCCTGTCTGCGCATAGTGAAGGGCCGAGGCCGGTGTACCCCTTCTACCCCCTAGACTATATATACCCCACCTCGTCCAACTTTCTGGGGTTAGCAAAGGATTAGCTCATATTTTGTGTGAGAGCTTTGCTCATCCACTGGGATACCTTCTCCTCGGAGATTCAGGCCTCCACCGGAGAAGATCCCCCAAGCGGATTCAAGACCCCTTTTAGGGAAGAACTCAAGACCTCCTCACGGAGAAGACCGGCTACCCTTGTATCGTCCTTAATTGTCCGTGGATCGTGTATCTTTCCTTATGTACTCGAGGATCTAGCACATGTGTGACTTATTCATGTTGGTTTAGTGTTTCCTCGTGTGTTTCACCTTGTGTTTTCCCTCTTTTTCCCCTTGTGTTCCTCGTGTTCTTCCGGGATCCGCTCCTTTCATGAAAGGTCGGCCGATTAGGGTTCCACCCTACACCAAGTGATCATAGAATTTCTTAGAGGAATAGGCCCCACCGAGTGTGTGCATTCCCAAGTTTCCTTGCAATCCCTCTAGAGAAGTATGTGCATCGATCCACATTGGATTTCTCGCACTTCCTCCCTAGCCTGAGCCAACAGCGGCAGGTGAAAGAGCATGTTTGGATCTATGGACGTGAGAACATTGATGAGGGACGCATCCTCATAAGCAAAATGAGAAGGCCCTGGGAAAGAGCTCCATGAGGGGGACATCACAATCACTATCAAACCAGGCATCTTTCCAGAACAGAGAGGAAGATCTGTCACCCAGAGTGACTTTGGTGATACCACGAAACACATCGCTGAGATGTAGTACATCGCGTCGCGCCACCAGAAGGAACCGACGGGGTCCACAACATGCAGATCTTGTTCATGCAGTAAGCATCCCAGATCAGGTTCACCCAGGGGACATCATCGCGGTTATAGAATTTAAAGAGATGCTTCAGCAGAAGGGCCACATTCTGGGTTTTGATGTTAATGACACCGAGACCACCTTTGCATTTTGGCCTACAAACCAACTCCCAGGCTGCCAACGAATTGTTCTTAACTCCATCCTCAGAATTCTTAGCCCAAAGACAGCATATGCACAGTTTATCAAGGTGTTCAATCACTCTAGGGTGCAGTTTGATCGTGCACATGGCATAGTATCGACGTCACAGCCGAGTTGACCAGAGTGAGTTTGGCCCCGGCCGACATCAGAGACAATGCTGTGGACATCTTCCTTTCCACACCATGCACAAGTGGCATGAGCTCCAACAGCGCTGGCCTTGTCGTGCCCATGGGGAGGCCAAGGTACGTGAATGGGAGTGAGCCAATCGAACAGCCAAAGACATGCACCAATTCCATCGCATACCGCTGTTCAATGTTGATGGGGATCAATGGGGATTTGTGGAAGTTGATTTTCTATCCCACCGAGGCAGCATAGTCTTCTAAATGTTCTTCATGCCAGCAGCTTGAATCGGGCAGGCTGGCATCACCAAGATGGTGTCATCCGCGTATTGCACTACAGGATAATCACCACTGCGATTGCACGAGATTGGCAGGTCAATCAGACGTCGAGCAAAAGCATCGTTGACCGCAGCTTGTAAAAGATCAGCAGCGAGGACGAAAATCAGCGGTGATAGGGGATCTCCTTGCCTCACCCCGCATTTGCATTGAAACTTTCTACCAGGGACTCCATTAAGGAGAACAGAAGAAACACCAGAGCCAAAAATAGTTTCCATCCAGTCCAGCCACCTGTCATCAAACCCCATGTCTCGCATGATCTCCAACATTGGTGCATGCTCAATTGTGTCAAAGGCCTTGGCGAAGTCTAGTTTGAGCAGCACAATCTGACGTGTCGACGTCTGACACTGATGAATATATTCGAATGTCCACGCGACACAATCTTGGATGGTCCTCCCTTTAAGAAAGGCATATTGATTCTTGTGAATGATTTTCAGAATGACTTTCTGTAACTGATTAGCCAAGATTTTCGTGACAATTTTGAGGTAACAGTTGAGCAGCGTTATCGGTCTGTAATCATTGGAAGTCTCAGGGGATGAGATCTTTGGGATCAGGGTAATGTACCCTTCACTGATGCTAGATATATCAAGCTTTCCCTCATGGAAATCCTGACACATCATGTAGAAATCCTCTTTGATGATCTGCCAACAACTTTTAAGAAAGCAACCATTAAAACCATTAGGGCCAGGAGCCCTGTCGGCCGGCATTTCTTTGATCACAGCATCGATCTCCTCTTTCGAGAAGGGTGCCGACAGTTCATCCAAGCCGTCAATCCGTCGAATGATCTGAGAGAGGTCAAAACGCATGCTGGTAGGCTTAGAGGAGCCCAAGCATTCCTTGTATGTTTTATACAACACTCCCTCCTAACCAACATGGTCACTTACCACCACATCACCATCCCGCAAGGTGGCAATGGAGTTATGCCTAAACTTATCAGTCGCAAGAGATTGAAAGAGTTTAGTGTTTTCGTCAGCGAATCTGAAATACCTAATTGTGCATCTTTTCCTCCAATATTCATTTTTATATTTGAGCAATGTATTGAGGTGGACCTTAAGAATGCGCCTGAAGTTCTTTTCTTGAGTGAAAAGAGCTCTTTTGTCCTCAATATCATCCAACCGAGCAAGAGCCTCATTACTGTTCTGAATCATGATTCTCGGCTTTGAAATGCCCCGACTCCAACGCTTGAGATCATAGCATAAGTTTTTTAGTTTTTTTTGCAAATGAGGGCAGCAGAGTTAGGAGCATGGCAAGGCTTGGACCAAGAATCAGCTACCACATCCAAGAATCCCACATTTTCCAATAAGTCTGTTAAACTGTTGTAATTTGCATTTTTGCCATGCTATTTTAGGCTTTTTCTAGTGAGTTCTAGTAGGAGATCAGTGTTAATGTTTTGTAGAGATTCACTTGTACTTCACTGCCATGTGCTTCGTTCCTATGTTGGAGTGCTCTAGCATAGTTTCATGATGCATCATAAGTGTTATGATGCTGTTAAGCGCAATTTTGCATTGTTCTTGTTTTGCTCGTCATTTGCAAACTGTGCATCCGTTTCGGATGATCCTTATATCGGTTTCGACCGAAATCACTCCATCTTTCTAGTGGCATGCTTGGTTTTCCAAGTTGATGCCATGATCATTCTTCCCTTCCGGAGTACCCATATGCATTGCACATCATATCTTGCATTCCATGCCATGTCTTGCATCATGTTGCTTGTGCATTGCATCGTGATGGATTGTTGTTCCGTTGCTTGTGTTCTTGCTTTGGTTAGAGCCGGGAGACGAGTTCGTGAACGAGGATCCTATTGAGTACGTTTACGTGTAGCAAGCTTTCGACAACCCTGAGAACTTTGCAGGCAAGATGATCATTACCCCTGATATCACTTCTATCTTTGCTTGCTAGTTTTTCATTCTATATCTATGTCACGCTACCTACCACTTGTTTATCATGCCTCCCATATTGCCATGTCAAGCCTCTAACCCACCTTCCTAGCAAACCGTTGTTTAGCTATGTTACCGCTTTTGCTCAGCCCCTCTTGTAGCGTTGCTAGTTGCAGGTGCCTTGCATGTTGTTCCATGTTGGAACATGGATATGTTGGGATATCTCTTGTTTAATTAATGCGTCTATATACTTGGAAAGGGTGGAAGGCTTGGACTTCTGCTTGGTGTTTTGTTCCACTCTTGCCGCCCTAGTTTTCGTCATACCGGTGTTATGTTCCTTGATTTTTGTGTTCCTTACATGGTTGGGGTTATGGGACCCCCTTGACAGTTTGCTTCGAATAAAACTCCTCCAGCAAGGCCCAACCTTGGTTTTACCATTTGCCTAATAACTACTAAAATTTGCCTAGGGAGTAATTAACCCGAGGATTTTATTAATCAACCCCCCCCCCGGGGCCAGTGCTCCTCTGAGTGTTGGTCCAAACCGGGCAGCCTGCGAGGCCACCTCCAGGAAACTTGAGGGTTGGTTTTACTCGTAGCTTGTCCCATCCGTTGTGCCCTGAGAGTGAGATACGTGCGACTCCTATCGGGATTTGTCGACACATCGGGCGGTCTTGCTGGTCTTGTTTCACCATTGTTGAAATGTCTTGTAACCAGGATTCTGAGACTGATCGGGTTGTTTCGAGAGAAGGAATATCCTTCGTTGTTCATGAGAGCTTGTGATGGGCTCAGTTGGGACACCCCTGCAGGGTACAAACTTTCGAGAGCCGTGCCCGCGGTTATTTGGCAGATGAGAATTTGTTAATATCCAGTTGTGGAGAACTTGACACTTGACTTAATTAAAATGCGCCAACCGCGTGTGTAACCGTGATGGTCTCTTTTCAGCGGAGTCCGGGAAGTGAACACGGTTGGGTTATGTATGAACGTAAGTAGTTCAGGATCACTTCATCACTTCTAGTTTACGACCGTTGCGTAGTTTCTCATCTTACTCTTGTAATCGTATGTTAGCCACCATATTTGCTTAGAGCTTGCTGCCACTCCACCTCATAACCACATCTTATCCATAAGCTTAAATAGTCTTGATCTCGCGGGTTTTGAGATTGCTGAGTCCTCATGACTCATAGATACTACCAAAACAGTTGCAGGTGCCGATGATACCAGTGCAGGTGATGCAACCGAGCTCAAGTGGGAGTTCGACTAATACCTTGGCCGTTACTACGTTCCCTTTTCGGATGATCACTAGTGGTGCCCAATTGGGACGATCGGGATTTAGCATTTGGGGTTGTCTTCTATTCATTTTGATTTGTCTGTAGTTGGACTTTGTGTGTGTACTCTGAATGATGTATGAATTATTTTGATCATTGTGTGACGTGGCGATTGTAAGCCAACTATTTATTTATCCTTGTTCTTGTACATGGGATTGTGTGAAGATGAACCTTTTTGCGACAAAACCAAAATGCGGTTATGCCTCTAAGTCGTGCCTCGACACGTGCGAGATATAGCCGCATCTTGGGCGTTACAAGTTCGTATCAGAGCCATCCCCGACTTAGGAGCCCCCTGCTTGATCGAATAGCTAACGTTGTTGAGTCTAGAGCAAAATGTTTGAGTCTTAGGATTATATATCGGAGAGTAGGATTCTTTTTTACTCCTCAGCCCCCTTCGTCGCTCTGGTGAGGTCTCCTGACGTAGATGTTTTGACTTTCCTCTCCTCATTTTCACTAATTTTTTTAGGATCACGCGTGTATCTTGGGATCGTTCCAATATTCCTGTGACGAGAACATTGTTCTTCGTGCCTCCTGGCATTTAGGGGTTGTGGTAGTGTCCCGGGGAGTTGAGCTCTGAGGTGTTGTCGTCACAATTTTGTCGTTGCAGTTCTGGAATACCTGAGTTCGCCGACATCGAAAATCTCTTTTATGCAGTTAGTGGTGAGATAACCTCGACGCCACCCAGTACTGGGGAGGGAGTTTGGGAGTATTGCCATAGCTCGTATAACGGATGCTTTTCGAAGGTTGAGGTACACGATTTCCAAAGTTTTCTTGGTTATGTGTTGACGGATGGATACAGTTGGAGCATATGGCTTGTTAGTTGTGTGATATATATTGTGCCTCCCTGTATCCCCAACACCTGATTGCATAACCAGAAAGTTTCGGGAGTTTATAGGTGGGAATTCAAGTAGCTATTAGTTATTCTTTTGGTAGATAATTGGTATGGGATTGGGTAATCCTTACCACTTATTTGTTCCAGTCGTACCTTGTTGTTTCTTTCATCAACCTTTGTCTAAGTGGCTTATACCTTAATGGTCGTGTAATGTTAACTTTGGAATCCATTCGTTCAATCTTTGTTCGAATTTTTATTGTGAAGACGTTATGTTGCAATTTCTATCGATTGATTCAGCTTGTCTATCTGTCTATCATGGTTCTAACGAATGTCACCCTCTTTAGGATGGCTGCTCCAACGCGTCTGAATCTGAACCGCAATGATGGGGATCATGCGAACCCTCCACCTCCGCCACCTCCTCCGCCTTCGGAGGCATGGCAAGCTATCATGGCAGCCACCAATGCCAATAGTCAGATGCTTTTGCAACTCTTGCAAGAGCGCAACCAAGGTAAAGGTAACCAATGGAATCAAGGTCAAGGGCAATTCAACAATCAGCCTCAGTTTGCTACCCTCAACCAGTTCCTTGCGAATCAGCCAAAGTCTTTCAACAATTGTGCCGAGGCCATGACGCCGATGATTGGCTCGTGGACATCAGCAAGCATTTTGAATGTAGCAATGTCAGGCCTGAGGACTACGTCAAGTTCGCCTCTTTTCAGCTCAAGGACCAAGCAGCTGATTGGTATAAGCAATACAAAGATTCCAGAGGAGGTCGAGTGATTACCTGGGATGACTTCTTCCAGGATTTTAAGCTCATCAAATTCCAACAAGTGTTGTCGAGAGCAAGCGTGAGGGATTCCGCAATCTCAAGCAAGGAAGCATGTCCATGTATCAATACAACATCCAATTTCAGAAACTTGCTAGCTTCGCAAGGCAGGACGTTCCTGATAAAAAGAGCATGATCTATCACTTCAGGGGTGGCCTCAGAGAGGATTTGCAGTTAGCGCTCGTTCTTGTTGAGCTTACTCAGTTCGATCAGTTCTATAACATGACCCTCAAGCAAGAAGCTTCTCAGCTCAAGTTTGAGGCTTCAAAGAAGAGAATCTGGGATGCAGTTCAATCGTCTTCTTCCTCTCAAGTGGCAGCTAAGCAACAGAAGTTCTCGCTTACTCCGCCTCCTCCGTTTTGTCAGCCCTACTAGCAGAAGAACAAAGGTGGCCATGGATCTTACCACCCACCCAACCCAGGCTATCAGAACAAGTCTCAGACTCAGGCTCCGAGGACAGGTGGTACTCCTCCTCCTTATCATCGTCCGCTCTTAGAGGTTACTTGTAACAAGTGTTAGCAGAAAGGTCACTATGCAAACAAGTGCTTCAACCAAAGGCGCCTTCCGCCTCCTCCTCCCATGAGGTCTTCAAGCAGTGCAGTGGTCAAGCATAATCCCAAGTCTGCAAGGGTGAACATGATGAATGCAGCTCAAGCAGAGGATTCTTCAGAAGTGATCATGGGTAATCTCCTAGTTAATGATATTCCTGCAAAAGTTTTATTTGATTCGGGTGCATCACATTCTTTCATGTCATATCCTGTTGCATCGAAGCACAATTTTGACACAGATGTATTACTAGAGAATTGCGAGTTGTTTCTCCGGCTAAGCGTTTGAGCTCTAGTATGTTGGTTCTGAATGTCGGTATCAAGATGGGCAACAATAAATTCCTGGCTTCCCCAATTGTTCTCGGTGACTCTGATATTGATTTAATTCTCGGCATGGATTGGCTTTCTAAGCACAAGGTCTTCCTTGATTGTGTTGCCAAGGAAATTAAATTGACACACTCTTCTGAGGATGTGATCATCTATGCCGCTCGTGATGAAACCATTCGGTTGTTTTCTCTCAATGAGAAAGGCGAGTTAGACGCAATTTCTCAGATTTCAGTTGTTTGTGAGTACCAAGATGTCTTTCCAGAAGAGCTTCCGGGTATGCCTCCTCACCGGCCATTTGAGTTCGTTATCGATCTTGAGCCTGGTACAGAACCCGTTTGCAAGCGTCCATACAAGATTAGGCCAAAGGAGCTGAAAGAATTGAAGAAACATCTCGATGAACAAGAGCGTCTGGGTCTGATCAGACCGAGTTCATCTCCATGGGGTTGTGGTGTTCTTTTTGTCCAGAATAAGGATGGCACGAACCGACTTTGCTTCGATTACCGTCCATTGAACAAGAAGACAATCAAGAACAAGTATCCACTTCCCAACATCAATGAGCTATTTGAGCAACTCAAAGGTGCAAAGGTGTTCTCCAAGCTTGATCTCCGTATGGGTTATCATCAGATTCGCATTCGTGAAGAAGATATCCCCAAGACAACATTCAGAACAAGCTTTGCTTCTTATGAATATACTGTCATGTTTTTCGGCCTTGTCATTGCCCCTCAAACATTCTCTCGTATGATGAACTTCATCTTCAACCCCTACACAAATGAATTTGTCCTGGTGTATCTTGATGATATCTTGGTGTTCTCCAAGAATAATAAGGATCATGCCAAGCATTTGCGATTGGTGCTCGACAAGCTCAGAGAGTATCAATTCTATGTGAAATTCTCCAAATGTGAGTTTTGGCTTGATGAAGTTCTTTACCTTGGTCACATCATCTCCGCCAAGGGCATTGCTATTAATCCGGAAAAGGTTTCTGCAATTGTGAACTAGGAGCCTCCTCAGAATGTCAAGCAGCTCGGCAGTTTCCTTAGGCTTGCAAGCTATTGCCGAATATTTGTTGAGAATTTCTCAAAGATTGCAAAGCCTCTTTCCAACCTCCTCCAAAAGCATGTCAAGTATTCCTGGACGCCTGAGTGTGACGTTGCTTTCAACACTCTCAAAGAGAGACTCGTCACAACTCCTGTCTTAACTCCTCCTGATAAGTCCAAGCCCTTTGAAGTCTTCTGTGATGCCTCGTTGCAAGGTCTCGGTGCCGTGTTAATGCAAGAGAAGAAATTTGTGGCCTATACTTCTCTTCAGTTGAAGCCCAATGAAAGGAACTACCCCACTCACAATCTTGAGTTGGCGGCAGTTGTCCATGCATTTATAACATGGTACATCTCTTGTTGGGAAGGCAAGTGGACATTTTCACTGATCACAAGAGCCTCAGATATATCTTCACTCAACCCAACCTCAACCTCCGGCAAACTCGTTGGGTCAAAATGATTTAAGAGTACAATCCAAGTGTTGAATATACTCTAGGCAAGGCGAATGTGATTGCAGATGCCTTGAGCAGAAAGGCTTATTGCAACAGCTTAATTCTCAAGCCATTCCAACCAGATCTTTGTGAAGCTTTCCACAAGCTCAACCTCCAAGTTGTTCTTTAAGGTTTTCTTGCCAACCTTCAAGTCACTCCAACTTTGGAAGATCAAATTCATGAGGCACAACTCCTTGATTCCATGGTGAAGAAGGTGAAACAGGGTGTTGCCAAGGGCTTACCCACATACAAGTGCTATCGCATTGATGACAAGGACACCTTATTCTTCGAGGACATGATTGTGGTTCCTAAAGGTGATCTAAGGAAGGTCATAATGAATGAAGCACACAATTCTCTTCTTTCCATTCATCCAGGCAGTTCGAAGATGTACCATGACCTCAAGCAGTAGTATTGGTGGACTCAAATGAAGCAAGAGATCGCTCAATTCATGAAGGAATGTGATGTCTGTCGAAGGGTGAAAGCAAAACATCAACGACCAGCTGGTCTCCTTCAACCTCTTGCTATTCCAGAATGGAAGTTTGATCATATCGAAATGGACTTTGTCACTGGCTTTCCCAAGTCCAAGCGTGGGAATGATGCTATCTTCGTTGTCATTAAAAAGCTTACTAAAGTAGCTCATTTCCTTCCAATCAAAGGATCTATCACGGCAGCTCAGTTGGCAGAGCTATACACCTCCAGAATTTTCTCGTTGCACGGGATTCTGCAATTGATCTCTTCAGGCCGCGGAAGCATTTTCACTTCCAAGTTCTGGGACTCCTTCCAGAAGGCCATGGGCACCAACATTCGCTTCAGCACGGCTTTCCATCCTCAAACAAGTGGCCAAGTCAAGCGAGTCAATCAAATCCTCGAAGACTTGCTTAGAGCTTTTGTCATCTCTTTCGGTATGAAGTGGGAAGATTGCCTCCCTTATGCTGAGTTCTCCTACAACAACAGTTTCCAAGCAAGTTCGGCAAGGCCCCATTCGAAATTCTATATGGCAGAAAGTGTCGTACTCCTCTCAATTGGTCCGAGACTGGTGAACGCCAACTTCTTGGCAACAACTTGATCACAGAAGCTGAAGAAATGTGTAAAGTCATCGGTGAAAGTCTCAAAGCCCCGCAATCACGCAAGAAGAGTTACTCTGATACAAGCATTGTGACTTGGCTTTCGATATCGGAGACCATGTCTATCTCCGCGACTCTCCAATAAAAGGCACTTAATGCTTCAGTATCAAAGGGAAGCTTGCCCCGAGATACGTGGGTCCTTTCAAGTTCATAGGCAAAAGAGGCAACCTCGCCTATCAACTTGAGCTTCCATCCAATTTCTCAGATGTGCACGATGTGTTTCACGTGTCACAGCTTCGCAAGTGCTTCAAGATGCCCGAGTGCACTATCAACTTCAAAGAGATTGATCTCCAAGAAGACTTGTCTTATCATGAGCATCCCGTTGCCATTCTTGAGGAAACCGAGCGCAAAACTCGCAACAAGTCGATCAAATTCCTGAAAGTGAAGTGGTCTCACTATTTCGACTAAGAAGCCACATGGGGGCGCGAGGATCACCTTCGTTCCGAATATTCGAAGTTCTTTTAGTCCTAGATCTCGGGTCGAGATCCTCTTGTAGTGGTGGAGAGTTGTAACACCCCAGATGTAACATTCCATAATTGTAACTCCAACTCTTGCCATTTCCGGTTAAGTTATATGCTATATCCTTCGTGGTTGGGCTTTTGTCTTTCGTTTTGCATTTTGTTCATGTGATGCATTTCATATCATGTCATCATATGCATCTCTTTTGCATTCGTGTTCGTCTCATGCATCCGGTCATTTTCCCCGTTGTCCAGTTCGGAATCCGACACTCACACATGCACCCATCGCACCTCTCACTTCTCATTTCGTGAGAGGGATAAAAACGTTCTCGGAATGGGCCAAGATATGTCAAGTGGCCTTGGTACATCACCGGTAGGCCGCATGTCAAGTTTCATTCCATTTGAAGGTCGTTTGATAACCCAACAGTCAACCGGGTAACCGCAAACCCCTCTCTCTTTGCAGCCCAGCACGCCTCCACGACAGCCCACTAGCCCATCTAAACCCCCTCCATGCTCTCCATCGTTGGATCATGATCGTGTGGGCGAAAACTACACCTCATTTGGACTCTCCTAGCTCCATCTACCTATAAATATGCCTCTCCCCCCAAAATTTGCGGATCAAACCCTAACCTCCCCCTTCCTCCATGCGTCGGACATGTCCGGACGGCACCGGACGCGTCCGCCGCCACCCCGCAGCCAGTCAGAGAGCAACACATGTCGCCGCCGCGGCCTGTGAGCCCGCAGCAGGCCCTCCAGGCCCATTGACTGCGCGCCACCCTTCGCCGCCGTCCCGCCGGACTTCCTCGCCGCCGCGTCGGAGCATCACCGGCTCCCTCGCCGCTCTGCCGCCCCGCCGACTCACGCCGGTTGCCGCCCGTGCCCGCCTGCGCCGCGGCGTCCTTCGCCTCGCCACCCGCACCCACTCCGGCCAGATCCGGCCGCGGGTGAACCGGATCCGGCGCCCCCCTCGCTGGAGCGCCCCTCTCCGACCCCGTCGGCCACCTCCCCGTCATCTTCTCCGGCGAACTCGCCTGCCTCGGTTCGCGCGCCGTCCGAAACCCTAGATCCGCGAGGTAAAATATCTTCTAGGTCCCGAAATATTCTACATCATGTGCACCTGTTTGACCGTCCATATCTCTATGCTCGTAGCTCCGATTTGCGCATATGATATATTGAAATGTTCATCTTGTGATGCTCTTCATGTTGGTGTCATTTGCATGCATGTTACTGTCCATATTGATGCCTTAATCTTCGTTGCAAAAGTGCTATATGATGTTGTCTGCTGGAATCCATCATAACTTGCTGATTTGTCATTTTCATAGCATTTTTTGTCTGCATGCTTTGAGCATCATGTCTACATGTTTTAGGAGCATCTTCATGCCATCTTTATAGTGGTGGAAGCCTTGTATTTATTATGATCTCTGTGGTGACTAGCACAAGCATGCAAAGTAGGCCACACGATGTTGCTGATTTCAGACACTTAGTATTTCTGCTAAGTCTTTACATTATGTTGCTATGTTGACTTGTTGCCAAAACTAGATCCATGTATGTTTTGATGAAGTTCATTAAGGATGTTTCAAGATATGGTTATGCTCTATCCATTCATGCCACTGGCTGAATTATGGAGCAGTGTAGCTTGTCATTACCATGCTCTACTTTTGCTAAATATTGTTGCTCTCAGTTTGTTAACAGGAAGTGCATTCTTGCCATGTGTTTTGCTAGTGATCCATGCACCCTATGAACTTGCTCTTGCCATTTTTAGCTTCATAAATGTGTCTTCTTACTATTGGTTGCCTTGTTATGCCATTAAATGCTTTGTGGTGAGTGGCACGAGCTTGCAAAGTTGCTATCATGAATCTGTTTCTGCCATGCTATGTTTTTCTACCAAGTCTGAAACTGTTCATATCACTTGCCCTGTTTGCATTGATGCTACCATCTTTTTCGTGCATCTTTGGCTAAAGTTCAGTAAGGTAGTTTTGTTCATTGCCTTTAGTACTAGCATGCCATGCTCTTGTTTTCCATGTTATCTTCCTGTAGCATGTTGTTTGCTAGCTCTAAACATTGCTACCTGATGCTGTTTATGCCTTGTTTAGTATTTTCACTAAGTCTGTTAAACTGTTGCCATTTGCATTTTTGCCATGCTGTTTTAGGCTTGTTCTAGTGAGTTCTAGCAGCAGATCAATGTTCATGTTTTGTAGAGCTTCACTTGTACATCACTGCCATGTGCTTTGTTCCTATGTTGGAGTGCCGTAGCATAGTTTCATGATGCATCTTAAGTGCTTTGACGCTGTTAAGCACAGTTTTGCATTGTTCTTGTTTTGCTCGTCATTTGCAAACCGTGCATCCATTCCGGTGATCCTTATATCGATTTCGACCGAAATCACTCCATCTTTTCAGTGGCATGCTGTAACACCCCGGATGTAACTACCTTAATGGTATTCCAACTCTTGCCGTTTCCGGCACTATGTTATGATATTTCCTCGTTGTCGGGTTTTTGCCTTTGGGTGTTTTCGTCTTTGTCATGCATCTCATATCATGTCATCATGTGCATTGCATTTGCATAGTGTTCGTCTCATGCATCTAAGCATTTTCCCCGTTGTCCGTTTTGCATTCCGGTGCTCCTATGTCCTCCGGTGTCCCTTTCTACCTCTTTTCGTGTGCGGGTGTTAAACGTTTTCGGATTGGGCCGAGACTTGTCATGCGGCCTTGGTTTACTATCGGTAGACCGCCTGTCAAGTTTCGTACCATTTAGACTTCATTTGATACTCCAACGGTTAACTGAGGGAAGGCCTCGTGTGTGTTGCAGCCCAACACCCTTCCAAACTGGCCCAAAACCTACCTAAACCTGTTCCATCATCTAGATCGTTCGATCACGATCGTGTGGCCGCAAACCGGACCTCATTTGGAGCCTCCTAGCTCCCTCTACCTCTATATAAAGACACCCCATTCTAAATCCCGGATCTTCCCCCCTCCACCCGCTCGGGCCGCCGCGTTCTCCGCGGCGCCGCCGTGGTTCCCGATGCCGGCGAGCTCCGCCACCGCGCCGGACTTCACCACCATGCCGCCAGTCCATGCCAGCGCCGCGCCCGACCACCACCGTCGCCGCACCGTCCTCCTCTCGCCGGATCCGGCCCCGGCTACCTCCTCCTCGGCGCCCTCGTCCTCTCCGGCGGCTCCAAGTCCAACTCCGGCGTCGACGAACCTCGTAACCCACGCCGGATCCAGATCTGAGAATCTCGGGGTTGACTTTTTCGTCCCTAACCGTAACTTTTGTGCATACTTTGACATGCCATAACTCCCTCATCGTACCTCCGATTCACGCGTGTAGCATATCAAAATGTTCGCCTCGACGAGTACATCATTTCACCATTTTCATTTGAGCTCATCTTGATGCCCGAAATGCTGTTGGAAGAGGGCTATGTGATGATTGTTTCAGATCTGTTTCAGCAAATGCACTTTTGTCATTTTTGCCATGATTAATGTGTGCATGCTATGATCCTGAGCTCTACATGTGTTTTGATGTATGTCATGCCATCTTTACAAGGGTTTATGCCATGTATTTTTGTGATCTTTGCGGTGACTAGCACAAGCATGCAAAGTAACTTACTCAATGATGCTAATTTTAGGGACTTAGTTTTTCACTAAGTCCTTGCCCTGTCCTTATTTTTATGCCATATGTTCATGTTGTTTCCTAGTGATCCGTGCCCCTTTTGAGCATGACCAGTAAGGATGTTTTGTAGATATGGTTGTGCTCTATCCATCCAAGTCTTTGTTTGAAATTATGGAGCACCCTAGCTTGACTCAATCAAGCTCTACTTTTGCTATAAAATGTTCCTGGCAGATTGTTAACATGTTTAGCAAATTTGCCGAGCTGGTTGTTGTTGACCCGTGCATGCTATGTTATTGCTCTTGCCATGTCTAGTTTCTATGCCATGTCTATTTGCTGGGTGTATGCTTAGTTTGTCATGAAATGCCTCATAGTGAGTGCATCGAGCTCGTAAACATGCCTACTCATTATCTGTTTTGCCATGCTCCAGTTTTTCACTAAGTCTGAATCTGTTTATGTTTTTGCGATGTTCACATGCTTGCAATTGTATTTTCTGATCCCTTTTGGCTCATGGTCACTAAGGGACTTTTGTTGTACGCTTTGAGTGGCTTCATTCCATGCCTTGCTTTGCCATGATATGTTCCTGTAGCATGTAGTTATCATGCTCTAGACATTGCTTCCTGATGATAAATTCCTGACTTGCTGTTAATTTCACTAAGTCTGAAACCTGTTATCTTTTACACTTTTGCCATGCTTGTTTGAGCTTGCTATTGAGTGAATTATCCGTAGCTCGGTGTTCACCTTTTGTCAAGAATTATGAGTGTATCCCTGCCATGTATTTTGTTGTCATGTTTGAGTGCAGTAGCGTATTTATCTTGATGCATTTAGAAGGCTACTTGCTGTTAATCGCAGACCGGTGCCATATTTGTTTTGCTTGCCATTTCCAAACCGTGCATCCGATTCCGGTGATCTTTATATCGATTTCGACCGAAATCACCTCAGCTTTCCAGTGGCACTCTTGGATTTCCAAGTTGAGGCTAGGTCCAATCATTCCTTTGCAAATCATGCATATGCATCACATATCGCATCCCGCATATCATACCATGTTTGCATCATGTTGCTTGAGCATTGCACGTGGTTGATTGTGTTCCTTTTTGCTTGTTGTTCTTGCTTGGGTACAGCCGGGATACAAGTACGTGATCGAGGAGCCCGTTGAGTACGCTTACGAGGATCAAGGCAACTCTGAGAATTTGCAGGCAAGATGACCATACCCTTGAAATCACTTCTATCTTTGCTTGCTAGATGCTCGCTCTTTTGCTATGCCTATGCTACGATACCTACCACTTGCTTATCATGCCTCCCATATTGCCGTGCCAAACCTCTAACCCACCTTGTCCTAGCAAACCGTTGTTTGGCTGTGTTACCGCTTTGCTCAGCTCCTCTTATAGCGTTGCTAGTTGCAGGTGAAGATTGGAGATCGTTCCTTCTTGGAACATGTTTATTGTTGGGATATCACAATATTATCTTGTTTATCTTAATGCACCTATATACTTGGTAATGGGTGGAAGGCTCGGCCTTATGCCTGGTGTTTTGTTCCACTCTTGCCGCCCTAGTTTCCGTCATATCGATGTTATGTTCCCGGATTTTGCGTACCTTACACGGTTGGGTTATAATGGGAACCCCTTGACAGTTCGCCTTGAATAAAACTCTTCCAGCATGGCCCAACATTGGTTTTACCATTCGCCACCTAGCCTTTTTCCCTTGGGTTTCGCGGACTCAAGGGTCATCTTTATGTTGACCCCCCCCCCCCCGGGCCAGTGCTTCTCTAAGTGTTGGTCCAACTAAGCAATGTCCAGGGCTACCATGGGAAACTCTGGACTGGCCTACCCGACGTCTGGCTCATCTGAGTGTGCCCTGAGAACGAGATATGTGCAGCTCCTATCGGGATTTGTCGGCACATTCGGGCGACTTTGCTGGTTTAGTTTTACCATTGTCAAAATGTCTTGTAACCGGGATGCCGAGTCTGATCGGATTGTCTTGGGAGAAGGAATATCCTTCGTTGACCGTGAGAGCTTGTGATGGGCTAAGTTGGAACTCCCATGCAGGGATTTGAACTTTCGAAAGCCGTGCCCGCGATTATGGGCAGATGGGAATTTGTTAATGTCCGGCTATAGAAAACCTAAAACTTAACTTAATTAAAATGCACCAACCGCATGTGTAACCGTGATGGTCTCTTCTCGGCGGAGTCCGGGAAGTGAACACGGTGTTGGAGTAATGCTTGACGTAGGTTGTTCCAGGATCACTTCTTGATCATAGTTTGTCACTTGTGCCTTTGCCTTCTCTTCTCGCTCTCTTTTGCGCATATGTTAGCCACCAAATATGCTAGTCGCTTGCTGCAGCTCCACATCATACCTTTTACCATAACTATAAGCTTAAATAGTCTTGATCGCGAGGGTGTGAGATTGCTGAGTCCCCGTGACTCACAGATTCCTTCCAAAACCAGATGCAGGGACCGATGATACCGCTCCAGACGATATGACCGAGCTCAAGTGGGAGTTCGATGAAGACTCTCGTCGTTACTACGTGTCTTTCCCATATGATCAGTAGTGGTGCCCGGTTGGGGCGATCGGGGACTATGTTGCATTGGGGTTTATCTTTATTTTGGTTCCGTAGTCGGACCTTGAGTGTAATTGGATGAATGTAATGTTATTCATGTTATTTGTGTGACGTGGCGAGTGTAAGCCAACTATGTACTCTTATTCCCTTATTGTATTACATGGGTTGTTGTGAAGATTACCTCACTTGCGACATTGCTTTCAATGCGGTTATGCCTCTAAGTCGTGCTTCGACACGTGAAGATATAGCCGCATCGAGGGCGTGACAAGTTGGTAATTAGAGACTTCCCCGACCATAGGAGCCCCCTGCTTGATCGAATCGCTGGCGTTGTTGAGTCTAGAAAAAAATGTTTTGAGTCATTTAGGAATTATATATATCGGAGAGTTAGGAATTCTTTTTACTCCTCAGTCCCTTCGTCACTCTGGTGAGGCATCTTGACGTAGAGTTTTGACTCTTCTCTTCTCAAATTTCACTAATTTTTTTAGGATCATGCGGGTATCTTGGAATCATTCCAATGGTTTTGTGACGAGAACATTGTTCTTGGTGCCTCCTGTCATTTAGGGGTTGTGGCAGTGTCCCGGGGAGTTGAGCTCCGAGGTGTTGTCGTCACAATTTTATCATTGAGATTCTGGAATACCTGAGTTTCGCCGACATCGAAAATCTCTTTTATGCAGTTGTTGGTGAGATAACCTCGACGCCACCCAGTACTGGGGCGGGAGTTCGGGAGTATTGCCATAACTCGTATAACGGATGCTTTTCGAAGGTTGAGATAAATGATTTCCGAAGGTTTCTTGGTTATGTGTTGAAGGATGGATACAGCTGGATGTAGGATTTGCTAGCGTTGGGTGAGATATTATGCTTCCCCTGTATCCCCAACACCTGATTGCATAACCGGAAAGGTTCGGGAGTTTCATAGGTGGGAATTCTTGTAGCTCTAGTTGTTCTTCCGCGGATATTTGGTTTGGGATTGGGTAATCCTCACCAAGTATTTGTTCTTGTCCGTACCTTGTTTTTATTCTTCTACCTCTATCTAAGTGGCTTCTCAATTTATTGAAATGTGACCATTTCAATTGGAATGCATTCGTTCATTCTGTTCGGATGTGAAGACTATATGTGCAATTTCAATCCATTTGATTCAGCTTAAAAAATTTGTTTGTCAAGATGCTAACGGATATCACCCTCTTTAGGATGGCTCCTGCTAAGGGTCAGAGTCAGAATCAGGATCCGCCACCACCACCTCCACCTCCGAAGGCATGGAAAGCTGTGATGGCCGCTACCAATGCAAACACGCAGCTGATCATGCAAATTCTGCAAGAGCGCAACCAAGGGAATCATGGCCATGGCAACAATCAGAATCAGTTTGCTACACTCAACCAGTTCCTCACTGATCAGCCAAAGACCTTCAACAACTGTGTCGAGGCCTCAGACGCTGATGATTGGCTCATGGATATCTGCAAGCATTTTGAGTGCAGTAACGTCAGGCCTGAGGACTTTGTCAAGTTTGCCTCCTTCCAACTCAAAGACCAAGCTGCAGAATGGTTTCAGCAATACAAAGATTCCAGAGGAGGCCGTGTGATTACCTGGGATGAATTCCGTCAAGACTTCAAAGCTCATCACATTCCTCAGAGTGTTGTTGAAAGCAAGCGTGAGGAATTCCGCAACCTGAAGCAAGGCAGCTTGTCTGTTTACCAGTATAAAAGTCTGTTCCAGAGGCTCGCTCGTTTCGCCAAGCAAGACGTCCCTGACGAGAAGAGCATGACTTATCAGTTCAGGGGTGGCCTCAGAGAAGATCTCCAACTAGCTCTCGTCCTTTTTGAGCCGAAGAAGTATGATGAGTTCTACAATATGGCAATGAAGCAAGAGACTGCTCAACTCAAGTGCGGTGCTTCCAAGAAGCGAGTTAGAGATGCAACTCCTTCTTCCTCAACTCAAGTGGCTAAGCAGCAAAAGTATTGGCTGCCTCCTCCTCCGTTCCGTCAGCCTTATCAACAGAAGAGCAAAGGTGGCAATGGATATTCCCACCCACCCAACCCTAGCTTTCAGAACAAGACTTCGTCTCAAGCTCCAAGATCAAGTGCTCCGTATCACCATCTGCTCTCGGAGGTCACGTGCAACAAGTGTCACCAGAAGGGTCACTATGCCAAAAAATGCTTCAATCATAGGCGTCTTCCTCCTCCTCCTGTGAGATCTGTCAGCACCACAGTGGTCAAGCATAACCCCAAGTTTGCTAAGGTCAACTTGATGAATGAAGCTCAGGCAGAGGACTCGTCAGATGTCATCATGGGTAACCTTCCTGTTAACGATATTCCTGCAAAAGTTCTTTTTGACACTGGTGCATCGCATTGTTTCATCTCGAGACCATTTGTATCTAAGCATGAGTTGCCTTTACAAGATTTGCCTAGGCAGTTATCAGTGGTTTCTCTGGGTAAATTCATGAATGCAAGCGCTATGATCCCGGATGTTACTATCATGTTGGGCGACTATAAGTTTCTATCCTCTCCAGTGGTCCTTGGTAACTCGGATATCGATCTTATTCTTGGAATGGATTGGCTTTCTAAGCACAAGGCTCAACTTGATTGTGCTGCTAGGCAGATTCAATTGACTCATTCGTCTGAGGATGTAATTGTCTTTGCCACAAGGGATGATACCATCCGACTGTTTTCTCTCAATGAGAAGGGCGAGCTGGATGCCATATCTCAAATTCCGGTCATTGGCGAATATCAAAACGTCTTTCCATAAGAGCTTCCAGGAATGCCTCCGCACCGGCCAGTTGAATTCGTCATCGATCTTGAGCCTGGCACGGAACCTATTTGCAAACGTCCTTACAAGCTTGGACCTGAAGAGTTGAAGGAGCTGAAGAAACAACTCGATATTCAAGAGCGAATGGGTCTCATTCGACCAAGTTCTTCTCCATGGGGTTGTGGTGTTCTTTTTGTGAAGAAGAAGGATGGAACGGACCGACTCTGTGTCGACTACCGTCCATTGAACAAGAAGACCATAAAGAACAAGTACCCACTTCCCAACATCAACGAGTTGTTTGAACAACTCAAAGGTTCTCAAGTATTCTCCAAGCTTGATCTCCGTATGGGCTATCATCAGATTCGCATTCGTGAGCAAGATATCCCTAAGACAACGTTCAGAACAAGCTATGGTTCATATGAATACACTGTCATGTCTTTTGGTCTTGTCAACGCCCCTCCAACATTCTCTCACATGATGAACTTCATCTTCAACGCCTACACAAATGACTTCGTCTAGGTCTACCTCGATGACATTTTGGTCTTTTCCAAGAACAAGGAGGATCATGCCAAGCACTTGCGTTTGGTGCTGGATAGCTCAGAGAACATCAGTTCTATGCGAAGTTTTCAAAGTGCGAGTTTTGGCTCGATGAGGTTCTCTACCTTGGGCATATCATCTCTGCCAAGGGCATAGCGGTTAATCATGATAAGGTGTCTGCAATTGTGAATTGGGAACCACCTCAAAACATGAAGCAACTCCACAGCTTCCTTGGTCTCGCAAGCTATTGTCGAAGGTTCGTTGAGAACTTCTCAAAGATCGCGAAGCCTCTTTCCAACCTTCTCCAGAAGCATGTGAAGTACGTCTGGTCTCCTAAATGTGACATCGCTTTCAACACCCTGAAAGAGAAGTTAGTCACTGCTCCAGTTCTGACTCCTCTTGATGAATCCAAACCATTTGAGGTCTTCTGTGATGCTTCTCTTCGAGGTCTTGGTACATTGTTGATGCAAGAGAAGAAAGTTGTGACCTATACCTCTCGCCAGTTGAAGCCCAATGAAAAGAACTACCCCACTCATGACCTCGAGTTGGCAGCAGTTGTGCATGCTCTTTTAACTTGGAGACATCTCTTATTGGGAAGAAAAGTGGACATCTTCACTGATCATAAGAGTCTCAAGTACATCTTCACTCAGCCAAACCTCAACCTCAGACAAACTCGTTGGGTCGAAATGATTCGAGTACAATCTGAGTATCGAATATACTCCAGGCAAGGCCAATGTAATTGCTAACGCATTGAGCAGGAAGGCTTACTACAATAGTTTGATTCTCAAGCCTTACCAACCCGAGCTTTGTGAAGCTTTCCGCAAACTCAATCTGCAAGTTGTTCCTCAAGGATTTCTGGCCAACCTCCAAGTCTCTCCTACTTTAGAAGATCAGATTCGCGAGGCTCAACTTCTTGATGCTATGGTGAAGAAGGTGAAGATTGGGATTGCCAAGAGTCAACCCAAGTACTAGTGTTATCGCCTTGATGACAAGGATACTCTACTCTTCGAGGATCGAATTGTTGTGCCTAAAGGTGACCTTCGTAAAGTCATTATGAACGAGGCTCACAATTCACTCCTCTCTATCCACCCTAGAAGTACAAAGATGTACCATGACCTCAAGCAGTCGTATTGGTGGACTCGAATGAAGCGTGAGATTGCTCAGTTCGTGAATGAATGTGATGTCTGCAGAAGAGTGAAAGCAGAACACCAACGACCATATGGTCTCCTCCAACCTCTTGCCATTCCAGAATGGAAGTTTGACCACATTGAGATGGACTTCGTGACTGGGTTTCCAAAGTCCAAGCATGGCAATGATGCTATCTTCGTTGTCATCGACAAACTCACTAAAGTGGCTCATTTCCTTCCTATCAAAGAATCTATCTCAGTAGCTCAATTGGCAGAGCTATATACCTCCAGGATTGTCTCTCTACACGGCATTCCGCAGTTGATATCTTCAGATCATGGAAGTATCTTTACCTCCAAGTTTTGGGATTCTTTTCAGAAGGCCATGGGCACCAACATTCGCTTCAGCACAGCTTTTCATCCTCAAACTAGTGGCCAAGTCGAGCGAGTAAATCAGATTCTTGAAGATATTCTCAGGGCTTGCGTCATCTCTTTCGGTATGAAGTGGGAAGATTGTCTTCCATATGCCGAGTTCTCCTACAACAACAACTTCCAAGCGAGTTCGGGCAAGGCCCCATTCGAAATTCTCTATGGCAGGAAGTGTCGTACTCCTCTTAACTGGTCAGAGACTGGTGAATGTCAACTTCTCAGAAATGACTTGATCACAGAGGCAGAAGAGATGTGCAAAGTCATTCGTGATAATCTCAAAGCCGCACAATCACGTCAGAAGAGCTACTATGATAGCAAGCATCGTGACTTGGCTTTCGAGATCGGAGACCATGTCTACTTCCGCGTCTCTCCAATGAAAGGTACTCGTCGCTTCGGTATCAAAGGGAAGCTTGCCCCTAGATACGTGGGTCCTTTCAAGATTGTCAGCAAGAGAGGCGATCTCGCCTATTAACTTGAGCTCCCCTCCAACTTTGCAAAAGTGCACGACGTGTTTCACGTGTCTCAACTCCGCAAGTGCTTCAAGACTCCTGATCGCACCGTCAACTTCGAAGACATTGATCTCCAAGAAGACCTATCTTATCATGAGCACCCCGTTGCTATTCTTGAAGAAGCTGAGCGCAAGACTCGCAACATGTCTATCAAATTCCTCAAAGTCAAGTGGTCACATCATTCTGACCGTGAAGCCACCTGGGAACGCGAGGATCACCTCCGTTCTGAGTACCCGGAGTTTTTACAGTCCTAGATCTCGGGACGAGATCCTTTCGTAGTGGTGGAGTGTTGTAACACCCCGGATGTAACTACCTTAATGGTATTCCAACTCTTGCCGTTTCCGACACTAAGTTATGATATTTCCTCATTGTCGGGTTTTTGCCTTCGGGTGTTTTCGTCTTTGTCATGCATCTCATATAATCTCATCATGTGCATTGCATTTGCATACATGTTCGTCTCATGCATCCGAGCATTTTCCCCGTTGTCCGTTTTGCATTCCGGTGCTCCTATGTCCTCTGGTGTCCCTTTCTACCTCATTTCGTGTGCGGGTGTTAAACGTTTTCGGATTGGACCGAGACTTGTCATGCGGCCTTGGTTTACTACCGGTAGACCGCCTGTAAAGTTTTGTACCATTTGGACTTCGTTTGATACTCCAACGGTTAACCGAGGGACCGAAAAGGCCTCGTGTGTGTTGCAGCCCAACACCCTTCCAAACTGTCCCCAAGCCCACCTAAACCTGTTCCATCATCTAGATCGTTCGATCACGATCGCGTGGCCGCAAACCGCACCTCATTTGGATCCTCATAGCTCCCTCTACCTCTATATAAAGACACCCCATTCTAAATCCCGGATCTTCCCCTTCCAAACCCTAGTTCATTCGTCCCTCAGCGCGCCCGACGTGTTCGGGCACGCCGGACACACCGCCCCGCCACTCAGCTCGCGCCACATGGCGCCGCAGACCCGACGCCGCCGACCCGGGGAGCCCGCGTCCGGCGCCCGAGGCCCATCTGGATCGCGCCGCCCGCGCCGTCCTCCTCCTCCCGCGCGTCGCCCGAGCCGCCCGCTCCAGCCGCCGCGTTCTCCGCCACGCCGCCGCGGTTCTCGATGCCGGCGAGCTCCGCCACTGCGCCGGACTTCACCACCACGCCGCCAGTCCACGCCGGCGGCACCGCGCCCGACCACCGCCATCGCCGCACCGTCCTCCTCTCGCCGGATCCGGCCCCGGCTACCTCCTCCTCGGCGCCCTCGTCCTCTCCGGCGGCTCCAAGTCCAACTCCGGCACCGATGAACCTCGTAACCCGCGCTGGATGCAGATCTGAGAATCTCGGGGTTGACTTTTTCATCCCTAACCCTAACTTTTGGGCATACTTTGACATGCCATAACTCCCTCATCGTACCTCCGATTCGCGCGTGTAGCATATCAAAATGTTCGCCTCGACGAGTACATCATTTCACCATTTTCATTTGAGCTCATCTTGATGCCCGAAATGCTGTTGGAAGAGGGCTATGTGATGATTGTTTCAGATCTGTTTCAGCAAATGCACTTTTGTCATTTTTGCCATGATTAATGTGTGCATGCTATGATCCTGAGCTATACATGTGTTTTGATGTATGCCATGCCATCTTTACAGGGGTGTATGCCATGTATTTTTGTGATCTTTGTGGTGACTAGCACAAGCATGCAAAGTAGCTTACTCAATGATGCTGATTTCAGGGACTTAGTTTTTCACTAAGTCCTTGCCATGTCCTTATTTTTATGCCATATGTTCATGTTGTTTCCTAGTGATCCGTGCCCCTTTTGAGCATGATCAGTAAGGATGTTTTGTAGATATGGTTGTGCTCTATCCATCCATGTCTTTGTTTGCAATTATGGAGCAACCTAGCTTGACTCAATCGAGCTCTACTTTTGCTATAAAATGTTCCTGGCAGTTGTTAACATGTTTAGCAATTTTGTCGAGCTTGTTGTTGTTGATCCGTGCATGCTATGTTATTGCTCTTGCCATGTCTAGTTTCTATGCCATGTCTATTTTCTGGGTGTATGCTTAGTTTGTCATGCAATGCCTCATAGTGAGTGCATCGAGCCCGTAAACATGCCTACTCGTTATCTGTTTTGCCATGCTCCAGTTTTTCACTAAGTCTGAATCTGTTTATGTTTTTGCAATGTTCACATGCTTGCAATTGTATTTTCTGATCCCTTTTGTCTCATGGTCACTAAGGGACTTTTGTTGTATGCTTTGAGTGGATTCATGCCATGCCTTGCTTTGCTATGATATGTTCCTGTAGCATGTAGTTATCATGCTCTAAGCATTGCTTCCTGATGATAAATTCCTGACTTGCTGTTAATTTCACTAAGTCTGAAACTTGTTATCTTTTGCACTTTTGCCATGCTTTTTTGAGCATGCTATTGAGTGAATTAGCCATAGCTCAGTGTTCATCTTTTGTCAAGAATTATGAGTGGATCCCTGCCATGTATTTTGTTGTTATGTTTGAGTGCAGTAGTGTATTTATCTTGATGCATTTAGAAGGCTACTTGCTGTTAATCGCAGACCGGTGCCATATTTGTTTTGCTTGCTATTTCCAAACCGTGCATCCGATTCCGGTGATCTTTATATCGATTTCAACCGAAATCACCTCAGCTTTCCAGTGGCACTCTTGTATTTCCAAGTTGAGGCCAGGTCCAATCATTCCTTTGCAAATCATGCATATGCATCACATATCGCATCCCGCATATCATACCATGTTTGCATCATGTTGCTTGAGCATTGCACGTGGTTGATTGTGTTCCTTTTTGCTTGTTGTTCTTGCTTGGGTAGATCCGGGAGACGAGTACGTGATCGAGGAGCCCGTTGAGTACGCTTACGAGGATTAAGGCAACTCTGAGAACTTTGCAGGCAAGATGACCATACCCTCGAAATCACTTCTATCTTTGCTTTATCGATGCTCGCTCTTTTGCTATGCCTATGCTGCGATACCTACCACTTGCTTATCATGCCTCCCATATTGTCGGATTTCGGGTTCCGGTAGACCCTTGAGGTTCGAACAATGGGGTGCGCGTGGAGATTTCGCCTTCTACCTACCTGCACCCCACCACCACGCTAAGATCTAAGCTATGGAAAGAACAGCACAAGAGACACAGGGTTTATACTAGTTCGGGCCACCATTATGGTGTAATACCCTACTCTAGTTTGTGGTGTGGTGGATTGCCTCTTGGGCTGATGATGATGAGCGATACAAGGAAGAACAGCCTCGCGAGGGTCTGTTCTTGGCTGGGGGATGAACTGCTAAGAGGAGTTCAGTCACCCTTCTCTCTCTCTCTGCGTGATGCTACTCGATCCGATCCCAGCTTGTTTCTGGATTGGCCGATCCTCTCTTCCCTGGGGGTGGCTAGTCCTATTTATAGGCAAAGGCCCTGGGCCTCTTCTCAAATATTGAGCGGGAAGGGCGCCAACAATTGGCCATTTTGAAGGGGAACATCTAGTACACTTATCCTGACTAAAGTTGGTCCTCGCCTGCCAAAGGCTTGGGGGGTGACGCTGGCTTGGGCTCCACAATGACTTCCTCCCTGCCATTGGGCTGGTCTTGGTCTCGTTGCACCGAAACGGGTGCCTTTGCTTGATGCTCTCGCCTGCGCTTGCTCCCTTTGCACCAAAGAGGAAAGGAGGACACTGCGCGGGCTGGCGCCCGCCTGGCGCCCTTGGTCGTCATGGCTTGCATCACGGGCACCTCGTGAGGTACCCCGCCTTGATCTCTCCGCCTCCTCGCGAGCCAGCCTGATGAGGCCGTGCCTGAGGAAGCCCCGTGTCGTCCGCCCCACGAGGCTTGGCCCCTCGCGAGGGTCTTGGGTCTGTGTTGATGAAGATGGGTCATGCTGGGCCCCCCTTTGAGCCACGCCGCAGGCCGCAGGCAGGCAAGTCTGGGGACCCCTGTTCCCAGAACACCGACCGTAGCCCCCGGGCCCAAGGCGCGCCCGGACTTGGCCGTGTAGGGAGGCGAAAGGGCAAGAGCGAAGCGCCGCGGGCCGTAACAGCCTGCGGCCTTGGGAGCCGCGTGGCGGTTGATTGGACGTGAGCGCCTCAGCAACCGCACGTGTTGATAAAGGAGCGGCATCTGCCTAGGCTTTGCTTTTTTTGCTTTCTCCGGTTGCTGCTTAGATCCCCTTTCCTGTGCCTCTCCTTCCTTCCTCCAAAATTTCGAGATCTACTTCGACCGCGTGACCTAGGAAGCCATGGCACCTCGTCAGTCCCCAGCCGGAGCTTGGTACTCGTCTGCCCTGGATTCGCCGAATGTGTCGGAGGCGAGCCTCGCCCGGTTGCGCTGCATGGCGGCGGCACAGGGCATCGACGGGGAGAAGGTGTTCAAGGCCGGCTCCGCCACCCCTGAGGGCCAAGGGAGCACCTTCTATCCGCTCTTTGTAAGCGCCATTGCTGCTGGCCTGGTGCCTCCCTTCTCCGAGTTCTTCTTCTCTGTCCTCCGTCATTATAAGCTACAGGCTCTGCATCTCCACCCCAACTCCGTCCTTCTCCTAGCAATCTTCGCCTATTACTGCGAGGCTCACGTAGGGGTGCAGCCCTCAGTTGCTGCGCCACTACTTCTACCTCCGGACCTCTCGTGGTCCTGCTTCCTCGTGCACGAGCTTCGTCGCGTACGGTGGCGCCATTGCCATTTCGAACCCCGGGAAAAGGATTGAGGGCTTCAGGAGCAAGTGGGTCTTGGCAGATGCTGGGCGCATCCACCCTCAGCTGATCTTGCCCACGGAGCAACCCACGAGCTCCAGCGATTGGGGTCGAGCGGAGCTCGTGGACCCCCGCGCGAAGCTAGTGTTGGAGAAGATGGAAGTGGATCTGAGGCCGGCCAACATGGCGGCGGCGAAGCTGACCGGCGCGTCGCTACTGAGGGAATTCCTGGAGCACCAGCTGGCTCCGCTTTGGCAGTACTCACTTCCGATGTGGAGGCCCCATCCGAGCCCCGCGGTCTTGGCCGACGAAGATCTGGCTGCGGTCCTCCAATCTCTGGTTGGGGGCGATGTGGCGAGGTTGGAGAGCGCTCCTACGCCCTTGTTCCTCCGCGACGACTAGGAGCAGGTAGTGGAGTCCATGCCCGTCTTCAACGGGGACGGGCCCGTGCCCACGAAGGTTCCTGAGGAACCGGTGGACGTGTTCTCCGACGACTCCAGCGAGGAGGAAGGAGGGGAGCGGGAAAAAGGGCCTGACTCCGAGGCGACTGACGGAGAGTCGAGGGCTCCCCTCCTTCGGCGCAGGTCCCGCGCTCTCCGCCTCTCTCTGAGTGATGACGACGAGGATGATGACGAGGAGGGCGGCGGGAGCTTTGCCCCCGATCCCGAAGAAGGACAGGACCGGGCTGATCTCCTGCGGGTCTGCCCCGGCCCCGAGGCAGACCGCAGACGCGCCTTCCGCTTCCGAGCTTCCCGAGGTTGACCCTTCCAGCCGGCTTTCAGGCTTCAAATTTGGTCGGAGGCTACCTGAGCTCACTGGCGACGACCCGTAAGCGCTTGATTCTTGTCTTTATTTCTTGTTCTGCTGCTGAGGCTTGTCCTCCGCGTCTCTTGGATAGGCTGGCGCCCGCAGCAAAGAAGCCGAAGGGAGCTCCTGAGGTTCCATCCAGGGCAGCGCCTCTGCCCGCGAAGGAAGGTGACCGCGACGCACGGGCCTCTCCTGCCCGGTCGTCCTCGCGAGGCCTGGCTGAGCCGGCTGGGGCGAGCTCAGCCCCCATGGCCCAAGCGACTCCCGAGGTGCCTTTGCCTACTGCCGCCACCACAGCCATTGGGGCGCAGCAGGCTCCGCCTCAGGATGCTGTGGTCGCGCCGCCGCCTTCTCCTCCTACTCCACCGACTGCTATCTCTCTAACTCCTCTTGCCGTTCTGGATCGTGCTGCTGCTGAGCTGGGCCGGCTGCGGCAGGATCTTCTTGGCGCCGACCCTCGCTTAGTGGCCGGGCGCTTGGAGCTGGCTTCAGGATGGATTCGCTCCAACGCTTCGATTCGGGCGGCGCTGGTCCAGGCCTCGACGGCTTGCGATGAGGAGAGGCAGGCCGTCCTTGAGGTAAAGGTTGCTCGTGATGCAGCCCTGGGGAAGGTGGTCGACGTCCGTGGTCACTGCAAGGTGCTGGAGGACGAGCTGCAAGGCCTGCGGGACCAGCTCACGAAAGAGGCCCGCCTTCGCCAAGAGCAGGAAGAAGGCGTGAAGGCTCGCGAGGCGGCCGTCAAGGACCGGGAGGCCAAGCTCAGGAAGCGCCGTGACCGCCTAGGCGCGCTAGAGCAGGAGTTGGGGGCGAGGAAGGTCGAGCTGGACGACAAGGCCCAGGTTCTTGCTGAGGACCGCGTGGCCTTCGCGGAGATGGAGGCGAAGGCTCGCTCCTCGCTGAGGACGCTTTACGACAGCGGCCTGGAGAGCCCGCTGGCTGGCGCCGAGGACGGCCCCGCCAAGCTGCTTCCCTTCCTGGTTCACGCTCTTGAAGATGTCGCCCTTGGCCTTGGCCCCACGGCCGAGGCTGAGGCGCGTGTCCTGTCTTCTGCAGCGCTGACGCGGGTCCTCACCCACATCTACCTTCGCGATCCCAGCGTCGACCTCGACAGCCTGTTGGAGCCAGCAAGCGGCGAGCGTGCCGCTGCCGCTGCCGAGGCCGTGAAGGGTCACGCGGAGGCTCTGCTGGGGAGGTTCCGGGCCTTCAGCACCAAGCCGAAGCGAGGCGCTGCCGACCCTGCTGCTCCATGAGGCGAAGCCACTCCGCGCTGCTCCGCCGCTGACAAGTGACTTCGTTGTGGCTCCTGTCCTGCCTTCAATTCCTGCACATGTATCATGCCTTGGGGAGGCATTTAAACTTGCGTTTGGCATTGAGATAACAGTGTGGACTGTAATATTTGCTTTTGAATTCATTGAAATTTGCGCTTTTCCTTCCTACTTGCTTATGTTCTACGCCGGCAGAGCCCGGCCCCGCGCATACCTCAGCCGCCGTTAGCCCCGACCGGAAACCAGGACGGGGCCAAGGAGTGAGAGGCTACGTGACAAGTTAGGCTCCTGAGTCGCGATGCTCAGGAGTCCCCCTTGGCGCACGAACAACAAGTAGGGAGGTGAGATGTGGGTGGATCTACCGTTCTACGTCTACAGAGCCCGACCCCGCGCATACCTCAGCCGCCGTTAGCCCCGACCAGAAACCAGGACGGGACCAAGGAGTGAGGGGCTACGTGACCAGTTAGGCTCCTGAGTCGCGATGCTCAGGAGTTCCCCTTGACGCTCAAACGGCCTTCGTACCTTGGCTCGCTCGGGGAGAGACGTGCAACGAACCAGGCCTGGGGGGCCTGGCTGGGTGGCATGCATCTGGGCGTGACCCAGGTGCAGCCCCCGTGCCCAGCCCCCTCGCGCGGCACTCCCGAGGGGAGGCGTTACGATGAGGCTAGACACTGAGCTCTGGGATCCCTGAGGTTAATGCGGCCCGGGGGCCACCCTCAGTTGTTTATCACCAGCGCGGAGCATAGCGCTTCCGTATGTGTACGGGCATAGCCGCTCCTCGGCAGTGTCGTCAGCCAGCGCGGAGCATGGTGCTTCCACTGGTACGTGGGAGGGGGCTCCCCTCCGGGAGGAGCCCCCGGGGCGTGTACAGCCCCACCCTGACACATGGCTGGCACGGTAGGGCCTGGCGAGGTGTATCTGGGCACCTGTGAGCCAGCGCGGGACTCACGGGGCCCTACCTCTAGGCGGGTTGCGCCTAGCACTGGGCCTTATCTTGTGATGTGTTCCTGCAAATTTGGTTAGATGCCGGCACTCTACTTCCTCGGGTCCCGGCCCTCGAGCTGGTCTCAGCCGTCGCTGGTATGCCAGGTCGCGATGCCGTGGACAAGGCCAGAGGGTGAGGGCTGGAGAGCCAGTAAGAGCCCTGAGTCGCAATGCTCAGGTACCCCCCCCCCCTTTAACGTGCAAGTGGTCGGCATGGAGAAGAAGAGGTGCCATGGACCGGCATCAAATAATCAAGCATGGTGGGTCGAACGCACAGCCGGAAATAAACGCTAAAGGGATACGTGCCACTGGGTCTGGCCCGAGCGACTTGGGGATGATGCAGCCCGAGGGGCGCCCCCAACAAAGTAAGCTAACAACATGAAATAAAAGGGATACATGCCGCAGGGACGGACCCATGCGGCCTGGGAATAATGCAGCCCTGGGGGCACTCCCAGCTGGAAATGAAACTTGAAAGATGTCACCTGATGATGTTGAGGACGAAGCAGCGTTGGTGTAGCAGACTCGGTGGACTGCGGAAGCCGATCCTCATGAGCCCCTAGGCCCAAGGGCCTCAGGAGGCTCCGGAGGCGCTGGTGGCTCCTCGCGGACCATCTCAATCTCCGCCAGGGCTGCGGAACGCCTGGCCTCTTGAGCCTCCATGATGCCCCTCATGAGGCGCTGATACGTGGCAGCCGCGCTCGGCAAGCCGTAAGGCATGCGAACGTAGCTGTGGGGTGGACCTTCGCAGCGCCCCACTC
Source organism: Triticum urartu (assembly GCF_056163025.1). NCBI lineage: Eukaryota > Viridiplantae > Streptophyta > Magnoliopsida > Poales > Poaceae > Triticum > Triticum urartu. The sequence goes on from NC_141874.1 coordinate 309,267,105, forward strand.
GCGAGGGCCAGAGGCGCTCCAGAGAGGCGACTCGATTGAGCCCTGGTATGTCGATGCAGACGCGTAGCCCACCATCCTCGCCTGGATGGGGAGCCACAGCTGGTAGGCGGCGGCCGCCTCTCATGACTCTTGACTCCTGTAGCTCCTGAATGGCCTTGCTGACGAACTCATGAGGGTCTGGCCCTCCTTGCCTTACTCCTTCTTGAGGGAAACGTGCTTCGAAACACGCCTCCATGTGGTGCCCAAGCGCCTCCCTCGTGACCCTAGCCAGGTCGGTGGCCCTCCAGGGGAGAGCCCTCGAGCCCTGCCTGAGGAGGGCGCCGGGCGCGCTTTCCTATGCGATGGAAGGAGGTTCCCCCTAGGCAGGCGCGGGCCCTGAGGATCCTGCCTCCTGAGGAGCCGGGCCGGACGATGTCTTCTTCTTCTTGGGGGTGGCCTCGGGAAGCCTCCTGCTTCCGCGATCCGGGTCTTCTAGTGATGCGGCCTAAAAGGCTCGTTCCAGGGAACACACCGCGTCCTTCTCTTCACATGGCACCATGATGACTCCGCCACTTCCTGGCATCTTGAGGACGTTGTAGCCGTGGTGAGTTACGGCCATGAACTTGGCCAGGTTGGGTACCCAAGGATGGCGTTGTACGGCAGGCGAATGGGAGCAACGTCAAAATCAATGAGCTCGGTGCGGTAGTTGTTGCGTGCCCCGAAGGTGACAGGGAGGCAGACCTGCCCAATCGGGACCGTGGAGCCGTCGGTGACTCCGGAGAAAGGCTTGGTTGGCTGAAGCTGGTTGTAGGGCACTTGGAGATTGTTGAATGTTTCCATGGACAGGACGTTGAGCCCTGCCCCGCCATCGATGAGGGTCCTGGTGACCAGCACGTTGCTGATGATTGGGGAACAAAGCATCGGGAGGACTCCGGTCGTGGCCGCACACTTGAGCTGATCCGCCGACCACCTGAGAGGGCGCGTGGCTTCGAGCTTGGGGAGGACTGCATTCACTTCGCGAGCGAACTGCTTGAAGATGCGTTGAGAAGCTGGGGCTTGAGCCTCGCCCAGGATGCAGGCGATCGCGCGCGGCTCCTGGAAGCCCCCAGCCCCCTCGTCCTGATGGCGGTCCTCGTTTCTCCTTGGCTGCGGCGGCAGCGGAGGGAGGCCTGTGTTGCCTTGCGGGCGATCCTCGCGAGGCAGGTCTTTCCAACGATCCTTGCGAGGTCGATCGCGCCACCCTTGGCGCGGGCAGCGGTCTTCCCAGCGTCCTGCATTCCTTCCTCCTCCTCGACCGTAGCCCCGGTCACCGCGGTCGGGATGACGGCCGATCCTTCCTTCTCGCACGGCTCGGAGCTCTTGACATTCGTTGGTGTTGTGGGTGTGGAGGTCGTGGTACACATAGTACCGACTGCCCTTGGAAGATTCGGGCTGATCTCTGCCCCGCTTGGTGTCTGGTTCTGCCACGAGCACGGCAGCCCCCTTGCGCTTCACAACCTTGGCCTTGGGCTTCTTCTCTTCCGGGTCTGCGGCAGGCAGCTCGAGGAGGGAGAGACGCCCTTCCTCAGCCCTGGCGCACCTGGTCGCCAAGTTGAACAGCTCCAAGGAAGTGCACAGGTCTTCATGCATCGCCAGCTCCTCCTTCATCTTAACGTCGCGCACGCCGTCGGAGAAGGCTGAGATGATGGCCTCCTCGGTCACCTTGGGAATCTTGAGGCGTGCGTTGTTGAAGCGCTGGATGCACTTCTGCAGGGTCTCTCCGGGTTGTTGCTTGATGCGGCGCATGTCGCTCACGGCGGGTGGCCGGTTGCGAGTACTTTGGAAGTTGGCGATGAAGCGGGTGCGCATCTCGTTCCAGGAGGAGATCGTGCCTGGAGCTAGGTTCAGGAGCCAGGTGCGGGCCCCGTCCTTGAGCGCCATGGGAAACCAGTTCGCCATGACCTTCTCGTCTCCGTTGGCAGCTTCGATGCCCAGCTCATAGAGCTGGAGGAACTCCGCAGGGTCGGTCGTGCCGTCGTAATGAGGAGGCAGGTCTGGCTTGAACTTGCCGGGCCACGCGACGCTGCGTAGCTCGGTGGTGAAGGCACGGCAGCCTGCTGTGGCCACAGGAGGCCTTGGGTGACGGAGAGCTTGGTCTTGCAGGTCCCCATGCGCTGCAGCTGGGAGCAGCGCGGGGTCTCGACATGCGGGAGCAGGAGCATGGCCGCGACGTGCTGGAGCAGGGAGCGCCCGGGCAGCTTCTTGCGGGCGAGGGACTTCATGGCAGCTCTGCTCTTGCCGTGCTGGCACCTGACGGAGCGGGTTCCGCCCAGGGGCCACGCGCCTTGGAGCCTGGGCGCCTTCTTGAGGAGAAGGCGGCTGGGGCGCCCCTGGAGCTTCGTCGCCCGCGCAGGGCGGGGTGCGGTGCAGCGGAACGGATGGCGCAGGAGATCCCCCCGCGACGCGGACGATCTCGGCGACGCGGTCGAGCCATTCTTCGTAGACGTCATCAACGGGACGGTAGCGCAGGAGCTCGTTTGCCGCGATGAGCGCAGCTCGAGCCTCCATGGGTGCGCGGAGCGCGCGGGACGAAGAACCAGCTGGGGTGAGCGAGGGAGTAGCAGTGCGGCCGTCTTGCCGCACGGACGGATGCTGAGACGACTCTTGCTGCTCGTTTCCCGCCGGGCCGGTGGCAGCGTTGACGGCAGGTGACGGGGAAACGGCGAGGACGCCCGCCGACAGGAGCCGTCTGGGCGACGCGGGAAGCGAGAGCGGCTCGGCGCTCGGCGCGAGCCCGATGAGCGTCAGACATGGACGCGATGGTCGGAGGAGAACGGGGCGGTGGAAGACGAATCCCGACGCACCCCTACCTGGCGCGCCAAATGTCGGATTTCGGGTTCCGGCAGACCCTTGAGGTTCGAACACTGGGGTGCGCGTGGAGATTTCGCCTTCTACCTACGTGCACCCCACCACCACGCTAAGATCTAAGCTATGGAAAGAACAGCACAAGAGACACAGGGTTTATACTAGTTCGGGCCACCATTGTGGTGTAATACCTTACTCTAGTTTGTGGTGTGGTGGATTGCCTCTTGGGCTGATGATGATGAGCAATACAAGGAAGAACAGCCTCGCGAGGGTCTGTTCTTTGCTGGGGGATGAACTGCTAGGAGGAGTTCAGTCACCCTTCTCTCTCTCTCTGCATGATGCTACTCGATCCGATCCCAGCTTGTTTCTGGATTGGCCGATCCTCTCTACCCTGGAGGTGGCTAGTCCTATTTATAGGCAAAGGCCCTGGGCCTCTTCTCAAATATTAAGCGGGAAGGGCGCCAACAATTGGCCATTTTGAAGGGGAACATCTGGTACACTTATCCTGACTAAAGTTGGTCCTCGCCTGCCAAAGGCTCGGGTGGTGACGCTGGCTTGGGCTCCACAATGACTTCCTCCCTGCCGTTGGGCTGGTCTTGGTCTCATTGCACCGAAACGGGTGCCTTTGCTTGATGCTCTCGCCTGCGCTTGCTCCCTTTGCACCAAAGAGGAAAGGAGGACACTACGCGGGCTGGCGCCCGCCTGGCGCCCTTGGTCGTCATGGCTTGCGTCACGGGCACCTCGTGAGGTACCCCGCCTTGATCTCTCCGCCTCCTCGCGAGCCAGCCTGATGAGGCCGTGCCTAAGGAAGCTCCGTGTCGTCCGCCCCGCGTGGCTTGGCCCCTCGCGAGGGTCTTGGGTCTGTGTTGATGAAGATGGGCCGTGCTGGGCCCCCCTTTGAGCCACGCCGCAGGCAAGCAAGTCTGGGGACCCCCGTTCCCAGAACGACGCCACATATTGCCGTGCCAAACCTCTAACCCACCTTGTCCTAGCAAACCGTTGTTTGGCTATGTTACCGCTTTGCTCAGCCCCTCTTATAGCGTTGCTAGTTGCAGGTGAAGATTGGAGATCGTTCCTTGTTGGAACATGTTTATTGTTGGGATATCACAATATTATCTTGTTTATCTTAATGCACCTATATACTTGGTAATGGGTGGAAGGCTCGGCCTTATGCCTGGTGTTTTGTTCCACTCTTGCCGCCCTAGTTTCCGTCATATCGGTGTTATGTTCCCGGATTTTGCGTACCTTACACGGTTGGGTTATAATGGGAACCCCTTGACAGTTCGCCTTGAATAAAACTCTTCCAGCATGGCCCATCATTGGTTTTACCATTCGCCACCTAGCCTTTTTCCCTTGGGTTTCGCGGACTCAAGGGTCATCTTTATTTTAACCCCCCCCCCCTCCCCCGGGCCAGTGCTTCTCTAAGTGTTGGTCCAACTGAGCGATGTCCGGGGCTACCAGGGGAAACTCTGGGCTGGCCTACCCGACGTCTGGCTCATCTGAGTGTGCCCTGAGAACGAGATATGTGCAGCTCCTATCGGGATTTGTCAGCACATTCGGGCGGCTTTGCTGGTTTAGTTTTACCATTGTCGAAATGTGTTGTAACCGGGATGCCGAGTCTGATCGGATTGTCTTGGGAGAAGGAATATCCTTCATTGACCGTGAGAGCTTGTGATGGGCTAAGTTGGGACTCCCCCTGCAAGGATTTGAACTTTCGAAAGCCGTGCCCGCGGTTATGGGCAGATGGGAATTTGTTAATGTCTGGTTGTAGAAAACCTGAAACTTAACTTAATTAAAATGCACCAACCGCGTGTGTAACCGTGATGATCTCTTCTCGACGGAGTCCGGGAAGTGAACATGGTGTTGGAGTAATGCTTGACGTAGGTTGTTCTAAGATCACTTCTTGATCATAGTTTGTCGCTCGTTCCTTTGCCTTCTCTTCTCCCTCTCTTTTGCGCATATGTTAGCCACCAAATATGCTAGTCGCTTGCTGCAGCTCCACATCATACCTTTTACCATACCTATAAGCTTAAATAGTCTTGATCGCGAGGGTGTGAGATTGCTGAGTCCCCGTGACTCACAGATTCCTTCCAAAACCAGATGCAGGGACCGATGATACCGCTCTAGACGATATGACCGAGCTCAAGTGGGAGTTCGATGAAGACTCTCGTCGTTACTACGTGTCTTTCCCAGATGATCAGTAGTGGTGCCCATTTGGGGCGATCGGGGACTATGTTGCATTGGGGTTTATCTTTATTTTGGTTCCGTAGTCGGACCTTGAGTGTAATTGGATGAATGTAATGTTATTCATGTTATTTGTGTGACGTGGCGAGTGTAAGCCAACTATGTACTCTTATTCCCTTATTGTATTACATGGGTTGTTGTGAAGATTACCTCACTTGCGACATTGCTTTCAATGCGGTTATGCCTCTAAGTCGTGCTTCGACACGTGGGAGATATAGCCGCATCGAGGGCGTTACACATGCTTGGTTTGCCAAGTTGATGCCATGATCACCCTTTCCCTTCCGGAGTACCCATATGCATTGCACGTCATATCTTGCATTCCATGTCATGTCTTGCATCATGTTGCTTGTGCATTGCACCGTGATTGATTGTTGTTCCATTGCTTGTGTTCTTGCTTTGGGTAGAGCCGGGAGACGAGTTCATGAACGAGGATCCTATTGAGTACGTTTACGAGGAGCAAGCTTTCGACAACCCTTAGAACTTTGTAGGCAAGATGATCATTACCCCCGATATCACTTCTATCTTTGCTTCCTAGTTGTTTGTTGTATCGCTATGTCGCGCTACCTACCACTTGTTAATCATGCGTCCCATATTGCCTTGTCAAGCCTCTCACCCACCTTCCTAGCAAACCGTTGTTTGGCTATGTTACCGCTTTTGCTCAACCCCTCTTGTAGCGTTGCTAGTTGCAGGTGCCTTGCAGGTTGTTCCATGTTGGAACATGGATATGTTGGGATATCACAATATCTCTTATTTAATTGATGCATCTATATACTTGGAAAGGGTGGAAGGCTTGGCCTTTTGCTCGGTGTTTTGTTCCACTCTTGCCGCCCTAGTTTTCGTCACACCAGCGTTATGTTCCTTGATTTTTGTGTTCCTTACGTGGTTGGGGTCATGGGACCCCCTTGACAGTTCTGTTTGCATAAAACTCCTCCAGCAAGGCCCAACCTTGGTTTTACCATTTTTCTAATAACAACTAAAATTTGCCTAGGGAGTAATTAACCCGAGGATTTTATTAATCAACCCCCCGGGCCAGTGCTCCTTTGAGTGTTGGTCTGAACCGAGCAGCCTGCGAGGCCACCTCGGGGAAACTCGAGGGTTGGTTTTAGTCATAGTTTGTCCCATCCGGTGTGCCCTAAGAACGAGATACGTGCGACTCCTATCGGGATTTGTCGGCACATCGGGCGGTCTTGCTGGTCTTGTTTTACCATTGTCGAAATGTGTTGTAACCGGGATTCCGAGACTGATCGAGTTGTTCCAGGAGAAGGAAAATCCTTCATTCATCATGCGAGCTTGTGATGGCTAAGTTGGGACACCCCTGCAGGTTATAAACTTTCGAGAGCCATGCCCGTGGTTATGTGGCAGATGGGAATTAGTTAATATCCGGTTGTAGAGAACTTGACACTTGACTTAATTAAAATGCCCCAACTGCGCGTGTGACCGTGATGGTCTCTTTTCAGCGGAGTCCGGGAAGTGAACACGGTTGTGTTATGTATGAATGTAAGTAGGTCAGGATCACTTCTTGATCACTTCTAGTTTACGACCGTTGCGTAGTTTCTCATCTTACTCTTGTACTCGTATGTTATCCACCATATTTGCTTAGCGCTTGCTGCCACTCCACCTCATAACCACATCCTACCCATAAGATTAAATAGTCTTGATCTCGTGGGTTTTGAGATTGCTGAGTCCTCGTGACTCACAGATACTACCAAAACAGTTGTAGGTGCCGATGATACCAGTGCAGGTGATGCAACCGAGCTCAAGTGGGAGTTCGACGAAGACCTTGGCCATTACTATGTTTCCTTTCCGGATGATCAGTAGTGGTGCCCTGTTGGGATGATCGGGATTTAGCATTTGGGGTTGTCTTCTTTTCATTTGGATTCGTCCGTAGTCAGACTTTGTGTATGTACTCTGAATGATGTATGAATTATTTTGATCATGGGATTGTGTGAAGATGACCCTTCTTGCGACAAAACCAAAATGCGGTTATGCCTCTAAGTCGTGCCTTGACACGTGGGAGATATAGCTGCACCTTGGACGTTACACTGCACAAGCTCTCACCCATGTGGGAGGGACCGTTCAGGATAGCCCATGTCTCCAGGCCTGGCGCCGCGTGCCTGGAGACGCAGGATGGGATCCCCATCCAGAATGCCTAGAACATCTAGCACTTTTAGAAGTTCTACCCATGAAGCAAGGCCCCATGCCTGTGAAGGTCTCCGCTCGTGACACTCTCGTGTAATAATGAGTTGGGGCTGTACATGCCCCGGGGTCTCCTGAGCGCCGCCCCTGGGCCTCACGGGGGCTCCCACCCACGTCCTAATGGAGGCTCCATGCTATGCGATGGTGGGAAGACAAGAAGACTAGTCTAGGTGCCGGACGCGGCTGTTCTCTTGCTTGTTTTCTGTAGCCAGTTTTCAACTTCTTGAATGAAATTTGGAGCTTTCGCGTCTTTCGTTCACCAGAGTTGGAATTTTCTCTCTTACTCGTTCGCCTTTTCAAACTTGTCCCGGGAAGAGCGGCAGTTGCCCGTCGCTCCTCCACGCGCATCTCGCGCGTGGGGGCTAGGTAGGTGTTTACACCTGGGCTCGCCCGCAACCACACCTCGCCGAAGCCTTGTTGCCCCAGATCTTCAGCGTCTTTAATCCTCGCGAGACTCTCTCGAGAGAGCTCGTGGGCATGCGTACCCTCTTAAGTCCGTGCCTCCGAGCATCACGATGGGGTGTACCGGTGTAACACCCACGATGCGGCTATATCTCCCACGTGTCGGAGCATGACTTAGAGGCATAACCGCATAGTAGGCATGTCGCAAGAGGGGTAATCTTTACACATCCCATGTACTGAATAAGATAGAGATAAAGAGTTGGCTTACAATCGCCACTTCACACAACACATAAATATAGCATTACATCATCCAGAATACAACCAGGTCCGACTACGGAACCAAAATAAAGACAACCCCAAATGCAAAAGATCCCTGATAGCCCCAACTGGGCTCCACTACTGATCGTCTGGAAAGGAAACATAGTAATGCCCTGAATCCTCGTCGAACTCCCACTTGAGTTCGGTCGCATCCCCTGGAATGGCATCATCGGCACCTACATCTAGTTTTGGCAGTAATCTGTGAGTCACAGGGACTCAGCAATCTCACACCCTCGCGATCAAGACTATTTAAGCTTATGGGTAGGAAAAGGGAGTGAGGTGGAGCTGCAGCAAGCACTAGCATATATAGTGGCTAACTTACGCAAATGAGAGCGAGAAGAGAAGCAAAGCACGGTCGAGAAACTACAAAGATGAAACTACTTACGTTCAAGCATAACACGAGACCGTGTTCTCTTCCCGGACTCCGCCGAAAAGAGACCATCACGGCTACACACGTTGTTGATTCATTTTAATTAAGTTAAGTGTCAGGTTTTCTACAACCGGATATTAACAAATTCCCATCTGCCCATAACTGCGGGCATGGATTTCTAAAGTTCAAATCCCTGCATGGGTGTCCCAACTTAGCCCATCACAAGCTCTCACGATCAACGAAGGATATTCCTTCTCCCAGGACGACCCGATCAGACTCGGAATCCCGGTTACAAGACATTTCGACAATGGTAAAACAAGACCAGCAAAGCCGCCCGATGTGCCGACAAATCCCGATAGGAGTCGCACGTATCTCGTTCTCAGGGCACACCGGATAGGCCAAGCTACGAGTAAAACCAACCCTCGAGTTGCCCGAGGTGGCCCCGCAGGCTGCCCATTTCAGACCAACACTCAGAGGAGCACTGGCCCGGGGGGGTTTAAAATAAAGATGACCCTCGGGCTCGCGAAAACCCAAGGGAAGGTTATAGGTTGTTAGGCAAATTTAAAACCAAGGTTGGGCCTTGCTGGAGGAGTTTTATTCAAGGCGAACTGTCAAGGGGTTCCCATTATAACCCAACCGCGTAAGGAACGCAAAATCAAGGAACATAACACCGGTATGATGGAAACTAGGGTGGCAAGAGTGGAACAAAACACCAGGAATAAGGCCGAGCCTTCCACCCTTTACCAAGTATATAGGTGCATCAAAGTAAACAAGATATAATAATGATATCCCAACAATAAACATGTTCCAATAAGGAACAAACTCCATCTCCACCTGCAACTAACAACGCTATAAGATGGGCTGAGCAAAGCGGTAACCTAGCCAATCAATGGTTTGCTAGGAAAAGGTGGGTTAGAGGTTTGACATGGCAATATGGGAGGCATGATAAAGCAAGTGGTAGGTATCGCGGCATAGGCATAGCAATAGAGCGAGCAACTAGCAAGCAAAGATAGAAGTGATTTCGAGGGTATGGTCATCTTGCCTGCAAAGTTCTCTGAGTTGATGTAAGCTTGATCCTCGTAAGCATACTCAACGAGTTCCTCGACCACAAACTCTTCTCCCGGCTCTACCCAAGACAAGAACACAAGCAACGGAAACCACAATCAACCATGGTGCAATGCGCAAGCAACATGATGCAAAACATGGCATGATATGTGGGACATGCTATGCAATGCATATGCGTGCTCCGGAAGGAAAAGATTGAACCTGGCCTCAACTTGGCAAACCAAGTGCGCCGCTGGAAAGATGAGTTGATTTCGGTCGAAAAAAATATAAAGATCACCGGAATCGGATGCACGGTTTGCAAATGGCAAGCAAAACAATAATGGCACTATTCTGCAACACGATGCCATCTAGAATGCAACAAGAATCTAAGCTACTGCACTCTAACATAGCAACAAAGCACATGGCAGTGATCTACTCAAGATGCTTGACAACATATGAACACTGAGCTACGGCTAAATCACACAAGAGCAGGTTCAAACAAGCATGGCAAAAGTGCAAAAGATATCAGCCTCACAGACTTGGTGAAAATACTAACATGTCAGGAATTAACATCAGGAAGCAATGTTTAGAGCAAGATATCAACATGCTACAGGAATAGAACATAGCAAACATAGGCCTGGAATGAATCTACTCAAATCATATAACAAAAGTCCCTTACTGACCATAAGTCAAAAGTGACCAGAAGATATGATGGCACCCATGTAAACATAGCAAGTTTCGTTAACAGATTCAGACTTAGCAGAAAAACTGGACATGGCATCAACAGAATTACGAAGGCCTCTTTGCGAGCTCGATGCACTCAACACACGACAATTCATGACAAACTAAGCATACACCCAGCAGAAGACATGATCAAGAAGCTAAACATGGCAAGAACAAACTTATAGCATGCATGGATCAACTACAACAACCTTGGCAAAATTGATTAACACGTAAACAATCTGCCAAGAACATTTTATAGCAAGCGTAGAGCAAGATCGAGTCATGCTAGGGTGCTCCATAAATGCAAACAAGGACATGGATGGATAGGGCATAACCATATGTCAAAATCATCCTTACTGAACATACTCAAAAGAGGCATGGATCTCTCTGTAGCAACATGAATACATGGCATAAAAATAACATCAGGGAAATGACTTAGTGAAATTCTAAGTCCCTGAAATCAGCAACATCACGAGAGCTACTTTGCATACTTGTGCTAGTCACCACATTGATCACAAAAATACATGGCATACACCTCTGTAAAGATGGCATGGCATATCCCAAAACACATGTAGAGCTCAAGTCCATAGGAGGCACACAATAATCATGGCAAAAATGACAAATGCTCATAAACTGATAAAAATCAGGAACTAACATTTTATAGCACTCTTGCATCAACAATTTGGGCATCAAGATGGAGTCAAACAAGCATGATGTAATGGAACATAATGAATAGGATAACCTGACGAACATTTTGATATATGGCACTGCCAAAACGGAGCTACGAGCACAAAGTTATGATGCAATGAACATGCCATGAAAATGTTAGGGACTTAGAGAAAAAATGGGGTCAACCTCATATTCCGGATCTAGGGTTTGGGGTGGCGCGGTTCCTGAGGATCGCCGGAGAAGGGGTTCACCGGAGAGGAAGCGCAGGGTGGCGGCCGGAGCTTGGGGCGCCGGATCCGGTCGCTCCTCGTCCGGATCTGGCCGGAGCTGAAGAGGAACGAGGCGGCGAGGCGACGGGAGTGGCCGGTGCGGCGCGAGGTCCGCGGCGGTGGCCGGTGTCGGAGATGGCGTGACCTGGCGGCGTTCCGGCGACCAAGGCGGCGGGGAGCGGTCGCGGGCGGCGGGGCGAGGCACTGGCGGCAGCGGGCGAGGCGTGGAGGGCGCGGGCCACGGGGAGCGGCCTTGGGCCCAGGCGGGCCGGCGGCGCGGGGGCAGCGCGGGCGACACGTGGCGCTGCGCGATTGGTCCGGGCGGCGGCGGCGGACGTGTCCGGTGGCGGCGGGGGTAGGTTTTTAGGGTTTCGTCCGGGAATGGAGGAGGAGGAGACGTTTTTATAGCTAGAGGGAGCTAGGAGAGTCCAAATGGGGTGCGGTTTTCGGCCACGCGATTGTGATCGAACGACCGAGAGGATGGCGGGGGTTTGGATGGGTTTTGGGCCACTTTCGAGGGGTGTTGGGCTGCAACACACATGAGGCCTTTACGGTTCCCCGGTTAACCGTTGGAGTATCAAACGGACTCCAAATGGCACGAAACTTGACAGGCGGTCTACCGGTGGTGTACCAAGACCGCTTGTCAAATCTTGGTCCAATCCGAGAACGTTTAACACCCATACATGAAAAGAGGCAAAAGGTGACGCTGGAGGACGTAGGAGTGCCGGATCGCAAAACGGACAACGGGGAAAAAGCTCAGATACATGAGACGAACACGTATGCAAATGAGATGCACATGATATGAAATGCATGACATGGACAAAATGCAAAACGAAGACAAAACCCAACCATGAGGGAATATCATAACTTAGAGCCGAAATGGCAAGAGTTGGAATACAAATATGGCAAGTTACATACGGGGCGTTACAACACTCCACCACTATGAAAGGATCTCGTCCCAAGATCTAGGACTGGAAAAACTCTGGATATTCGGAATGGAGGTGGTCCTCGCGTTCCCAGGTGGCTTCTCGGTCGGAATGATGTGACCACTTCAGTTTCAGAAATTTGATAGACTTGTTGTGAGTCTTGCGCTCGGTTTCTTCAAGAATAGCAACGGGATGCTCATGATAAGACAGGTCTTCTTGGAGATCAATCTCTTTGAAGTTGATGGTGCGTCCAGGAGTCTTGAAACACTTGCGAAGCTGAGACACGTGAAACACGCCGTGCACATTTGCAAAGTTGGACGGAAGCTCAAGTTGATAGGCGAGGTCGCCTCTTTTGCCAATGATCTTGAAAGGACCCACGTATCTAGGGGCAAGCTTCCCTTTGATACTGAAGCGACGAGTACCTTTCATTGGAGAGACGCGGAGGTAGACATGGTATCCGATCTCGAAAGCCAAGTCACGATGCTTGCTATCATAGTAACTCTTCTGGCGGGATTGCGCGGCTTTGAGATTTTCACGAATGACTTTGCACATTTCTTTAGCCTCCGTGATCAAGTCATTGCCAAGAAGTTGGCGTTCACCAGTCTCTGGCTAGTTAAGAGGGGTACGACACTTTCTGCCATAGAGAACACGATGCGGCTATATCTCCCACGTGTCGGAGCACGACTTAGAGGCATAACCGTGTAGTAGGCATGTCGCAAGAGGGTTAATCTTTACACATCCCATGTACTGAATAAGATAGAGATAAAGAGTTGGCTTACAATCGCCACTTCACACAACACATAAATATAGCATTACATCATCCAGAATACAATCAAGGTCCGACTACGGAATCAAAATAAAGACAACCCCAAATGCAAAAGATCCCCGATCGCCCCAACTGGGCTCCACTACTGATTGTCTGGAAAGGAAACATAGTAACGCCCTGAATCCTCGTCGAACTCCCACTTGAGTTCGGTCGCATCCCCTGGAATTGCATCATCGGCACCTGCATCTGGTTTTGGAAGTAATCTGTGAGTCACGGGGACTCAGCAATCTCACACCCTCGCGATCAAGACTATTTAAGCTTATGGGTAGGAAAAGGGAGTGAGGTGGAGCTGCAGCAAGCACTAGCATATATAGTGGCTAACTTACACAAATGAGAGCGAGAAGAGAAGCAAAGCACGGTCGACAAACTACAAAGATCAAGAAGTGATCCTGAAACTACTTACGTTCAAGCATAACATGAGACCGTGTTCTGTTCTCGGACTCCGCCGAAAAGAGACCATCACGGCTACACACGCTGTTGATTCATTTTAATTAAGTTAAGTGTCAGGTTTTCTACAACCGGATATTAACAAATTCCCATCTGACCATAACCGCGGGCACGGCTTTCGAAAGTTCAAATCCCTACAGGGGTGTCCCAACTTAGCCCATCACAAGATCTCACGGTCAACGAAGGATATTCCTTCTCCAAGGACGACCCGATCAGACTCGGAATCCCGGTTACAAGACATTTCGACAATGGTAAAACAATACCAGCAAAGCCACCCGATGTGCCGACAAATCCCGATAGGAGTCGCACGTATCTCGTTCTCAGGGCACACTGGATAGGCCAAGCTACGAGTAAAACCAACCCTCGAGTTACCCCGAGGTGGCCCCGCAGGCTGCCCGTTTCGGACCAACACTCAGAGGAGCACTAGTGTAACACCCCGGATATGATTTACCCTTTATGTATTCCAACTCATGCCATTTCCGGCGTTAAGTTATTCTATTTTCTCGGGTTCGGGTTTTTGTCTCCGTGTGTTGTTGTTGTTGTTGTCATGCATCTCATATCATGTCATCATGAGCATTGCATTTGCATACATGTTCATCTCAGGCATTCGAGCATTTTCCCCGTTGTCCGTTTTGCATTCCGGCGCTTCGTTCTCCTCCGGTGGTCATTTCTATCTTTCTTTCGTGTGTGGGGACTAAACATTTCCGGATTGGACCGAGACTTGCCAAGCGGCCTTGGTTTACTACCGGTAGACCGCCTGTCAAGTTTCGTACCATTTGGACTTCGTTTGATACACCAACGGTTAACCGAGGAACCGAAGAGGCATCGTGTGTGTTGCAGCCCAACACCCCTCCAAGTTGGCCCAAAACCCACCAAAAACCTCTCCATCATCTAGAGCGTTCGATCACGATCACGTGGCCGAAAACCGCACCTCATTTGGAAACTCCTAGCTCCCTCTACCTATAAAACTAGCCCCTCCTCAGAAATTTCGGGTCTCTCCTTCCTCAAACCCTAGCCCCGCTCCATCCGCGCGCCGGACACGTCCGGTCCGCGCCGGACGAATCCCGCCACCGCGCCCGCGCCAATCTGCGCGTGACACGTGGCACGCCGCCACCCACCGCCGCCACGGCCCACGGGGAGCCCTCCCCGGGCCGGATCGGGCCCGAGCCGCCCCGCGCCTCACGCCTCCTTCGCCCCGCCACCCGACGCCGCCTTCACCTCACCGGCCGACGCCGCCACGCCGTCGCGGTCCGCCTCGCCGACCATCGCCTCCATCGCCGCCCGACGTCATCTCCTCGCCCCGGCGCCGCCCCACCGCGCTGCTCCCTCTGGCCGCCAACCGCCGCCTCCTCCGGCCACCACGACTCCTCCGGCGAGCCTCCTCCGGTGAACCCTCTCCCTCCGGCGTACAGGAGCTTCGGCGCAGACCCCGACGGACCTTGGTTCCCGCGCCCCAGATCTGGATCTGGAAACCCTAGGGGTTGTCTTTTTCCCTAAGTCCCTAAATATTTTGCATTCTTGTTCATGCTATATCTCTGCATCCATAGCTCCGTTTTGGGCATATAGCATATCAAAATGTTCGTCTCAGAGAGCACATCATTTCATCTCATTGCATCATTTTCTTTTGAGTTTATCTTGATGCCCGAAATGCTGTTAGAAGAGTGCTATCTGAGATATTTGTCAGATCTGCTGCTCCAATTAGATATTTGTCATTTTTGCCATGATTAGTGTGTGCATGATATGCCCCTGTGCTCTACATGTGTTTTGTTATATGTTTTGCCATCTATACAGAGGTGCAACCCATGTATTTTTGTGATGTGTGTGGTGACTAGCACAAGCTTGCAAAGTGGTGCACTTGTTAATGCTGATTTCAGGGACTTAGCATTTCCACTAAGTCCTTGGTCTGTTTATCTCATTATGCCATATGTTCTTGTTGTTTCCTAGTGATTCGTGCCTCTTTTGAGGATGATCAGTAAGGATGATTTGCTAATATTGTAGTGCTCTATCCATCAATGTATTTGTTTGCAATTATGGAGCACCCTAGCTTGAGTCAATCGAGCTCTACTTTTGCTATTTTGTGAATCTGGGCAGATTGTCTACTTGTTAGCGATTTTGCCGATGATGTTGTAGTTGATCCGTGCATGCTATGTTATTGTTCTTGCCATGTCTAGCTTGTATTTTGTGTATTCTTGATGGGTGTATGCTTAGATTGTCATGACATGCTCCGTAGTGAGTGCATCGAGCTCGTAAACATGCCTACTTGATATCTGTTTCAGCGTGCTCCAGTTTTCACTAAGTCTGAGAACTGATTATGTTTTTGCCATGTTCACATGCTTGCAAATATATTTTCTGATCCCTTTTGGCTCAAGGTCACTAAGGGACTTTTGTTAAGCTCTTTGAGTAGCTCCATGCCATGCTTTAATTTGCCATGTTCAGGTCCTGTATCATATATTTTTGTTGCTCCAAAGAGGGCTATCTGATCTGAAATTCCAGACAAGTGTTAATTTCACTAAGTCTGAAATCTGTTTACCAAATGCATTTTTCCATGCTTGTTTGAACCTGTTAATGGATGAATTGGCCATAGCTCAGTGCAAGTCTTTTCTTAAGCTTCATGAATGGATCCCTGCCATGTATTTTGATGCCATGTTTGGGTGCTTTAGCATGTTCATCCCGTTGCATTTAGTTGGCTACTTGCTGTAAATCGCAGAACGGTGCCATATTTGAATTGCTTGCCATTTCCAAACCGTAACTCCGATTCCGGTGTTCTTTATATCGTTTTCAAGCGATTTCATCTCATCTTTCCAGTGGCACACTTGGTTTTCCAAGTTGAGGCCAGGTTCATGCATTCCTTGTCAAATCTTGCATATGCATCACATATGGCATCCCGCATAGCATACCATCTTTGCACCATGTTGTTTGAGTTTGCACGTGGTTGATTGTGTCCTTGTTTGTTTGTTTGTCTTTTTTGGGTAGAGCCGGGAGACGAGTTCGCTAACGAGGAGCCCGTTGAGTTTGCTTTCGAGGATCCAGTCAACTCTGACAATGTTGCAGGCAAGATGATCATACCCTCGAAATCACTTCTATCTTTGCTTTGCTAGATGCTCGCTCTTTTGCTATGCCTATGCTACGATGCCTACCACTTGCTTATCATGCCTCCCAAATTGCCATGTCAAACCTCTAACCCCCCATGTCCTAGCAAACCATTGATTGGCTATGTTACCGCTTTGCTCAGCCCTCTTATAGCGTTGCTAGTTGCTGGTGAAGATTGGAGGCTGTTCCTTGTTGGAACATTATTTACTGGTTGGGATATCATTATATTGCCATGTTATCTTAATGCATCTATATACTTGGTAAAGGGTGGAAGCCTCGGCCTCTCTCCTAGTGTTTTGTTCCACTCTTGCCACCCTAGTTTCCGTCATATCGGTGTTATGTTCCCGGATTTTGCGTTCCTTACGCGGTTGGGTGATAATGGGAACCCCTTGATAGTTCGCCTTGAATAAAGCTTTTCCAGCAATGCCCAACCTTGGTTTTACCATTTGCCACCTAGCCTCTTTTTCCCTTGGGTTTCCGGAGCCCGAAGGTCATCTTATTTAAACCCCTTGGGCCAGTGCTCCTCTGAGTGTTGGTCGGAACTTGGCAGCCTGCGGGGCCACCTCGGGGCAACTTGAGGGTTGGTTTTACTCGTAGCTTGACCTATCTGAGTGTGCCCTGAGAACGAGATATGTGCAGCTCCTATCGGGATTTGTCGGCACATTCGGGCGGTGTTGCTGGATTTGTTTTAACTTGTCGAAGTGTCTTGTAGAACCGGGATACCGAGCCTGATCGGAATGTCTCGGGAGAAGGTCTATTCCTTCGTTGACCGTGAGAGCTTGTCATGGGCTAAGTTGGGACCCCCCTACAGGGATTGAACTTTTGAAAGCCGTGCCCGCGGTTATGGGCAGATGGGAATTTGTTAATGTCCGGTTGTAGATAACTTGAACCTTAACTTAATTAAAATGAATCAACCGTGTGAGTTACCGTGATGGCCTCTTCTCGGCGGAGTCCGGGAAGCGAACACGGTGTTGGAGTAATGCTTGTCGCAAGTTGTCCTCTAGTTATTCGACCGTGCATTGCCTTCTCTTCTCGCTCTCTTTTGCGAATAGGATAGCCACCATATATGCTAGTCGCTTGCCGCAGCTCCACATATTTTACCTTGCCTTACCTATGAGCTTAAATAGTCTTGATCGCGAGGGTGCGAGATTGCTGAGTCCCTGTGGCTCACAGATTACTATTACACCAGATGCAGGGCCTGATGATTCCGTTCCAGATGAAGCGCTTGAGCTCAAGTGGGAGTTTGACGAGGACTCATGCCGATACTACGTGTCTTTCCCTGATGATCAGTAGTGGTGCCCAGTTGGGGTGATCGGGACCGTGTCGCATGTTGGGTTTATCTTTTATTTTGGCGCCATAGTCGGGCCATGAGTGTTTGAATGATGCAATGTTATTTATGTACTTTGTGTGATGTGGCGAGTGTAAGCCAACTATGTTACTATTTCCCTTATTATGTATTACATGGATGTTGTGATGATTGCCTAACTTGCGACATTGCTTTCAATGCGGTTATGCCTCTAAGTCGTGCCTCGACACGTAGGAGATATAGCCGCATCGAGGGCGTTACAAGTTGGTAATCAGAGCCATCCCGACCTTAGGAGCCCCATTGCTTGATCGTTATTAGCGGCCGAGTTAAGTCTAGAAAATTGTTTTGAGTCATTTAGGAATTATATATCGGAGAGTTTAGGAATTCTTTTTACTTTCCGGTCTCCTCATCGCTCTGGTAAGGCTTCCTGACGTAGAGTTTTGACTCTTCTCTTCTCAAATTTCACTAAAAAAATTTAGGATCATGCGGGTATCTTGGAATCGTTCCGATGGTTTTGTGACGAGAACATTGTCTTGGTGCCTCCTGTCAGGGGTTTTGTGGCAGTGTCCCGGGGAGTTGAGCTCCGAGGTGTTGTCGTCACAATTTTATCGTTGCAATTCTGGAATACCTGAGTTTAGTACGTCGACATCGAAAATCTCTTTTATGCGGTTCGTTGGTGCGATAACCTCGACGCCACCCAGTACTGGGGCGGGAGTTCAGGAGTATCGCCATAACTTGTATAACGGATGCTTTTCGAAGGTTGAGGTAGATGGTTTCTGAAGTTTTTCTCGGTTATGTGTTGAGAATGGATACAGCTGGATGTAGGGTTTGCTAGATTTGGGTGAGATATTATGCTTCCCCTGTATCCCCAACACCTGATTGCATAACCGGAAAGGTTCGGGAGTTTCATAGGTGGGAATTCTTGTAGCTCTAGTTCTTCTTCCACGGATATTTGGTTTGAGATTGAGATTTCTTACTGAGTATTCATTCTTGATCCGTATCTTGTTGATTTATTTCTCTACCTAAATTCTAAGTGGCTTCTCAATTTATGTATATGTGACCATTTCAAGTGGAATGCATTCGTTCATTTTGTTCGGATGTGAAGACTATTTTTTGCAATTTCATTCCGTTGGATTCAGCTTCAATATTTGTCTATCAATGTGCTAATGGATGTCAACCTCTTCAGGATGGCTCCTCCAACGCGCACGACTCCGAATCCTGATCCGCCACCACCTCCACCTCCTCCGGAGGCATGGCAAGCTGTGATGGCCACTACTAATGCAAACACACAGTTGATCATGCAAATTCTTCAAGAGCGCAATCAAGCGAATCAAGGCAACCAAGGCAACAATCAGAATCACTTTGCTACACTCAACCAGTTCCTTGCTAACGGGCCAAAGACTTTCAGCAATTATGTTGAGGCAACTGATGCTGACGATTGGCTCGTGGATCTGTGCAAGCATTTCGAGTGCAGTAACGTCAGGCCTGAGGACTTTGTCAAGTTCGCTTCCTTCCAACTCAAAGACCAAGCTACAGAGTGGTTCCAGCAGTACAAGGATTCCAAAGGTGGACGTGTGATTACCTGGGATGAATTCCGTCAAGATTTCCGAGCTCATCATATCCCTCAGAGCGTGGTTGAAAGCAAGCGTGAGGAATTCCTCAACCTGAAGCAAGGCTCTTTGTCTGTCTATGACTACAACAAGTTGTTCCAGAAGCTCACGCGCTTTGCTAAGAAGGACGTCCTTGATGAGAAGAGCATGATATATCAGTTCAGGGGTGGTCTCAGAGAAGAAATCCAGCTAGCTCTTGTTCTCTTTGAGCCCTTGAGGTACGATGAGTTCTACAACATGGCATTGAAGCAAGAGGCTGCTCAACTGAGGTGTGATGCTTCCAAGAAGCGAGTCAGAGATGCTACTCTGTCTTCCTCTACTCAAGTGGCCAAGCAGCAGAAATATTGGCTTCCTCCTCCTCCGTTCTGTCAGCCGTATCAGAAGAGCAAAGGTGGCAGTGGATCTTCCCACCCACCCAACCCTGGCTTTCAGAACAAGACTTCGTCTCAAGTTCCAAGATCGAGTGCTCCGTACCACCGTCCGCTTTCATAGGTCACATGCAACAAGTGCCAACAGAAGGGTCACTATGCCAACAAATGCTTCAATCAGAGGCGTCTTCCTCCTCCTCCTGTGAGATCGGCAAGTACAGTTGTGGTCAAGCATAACCCCAAGCACGCCAAGGTCAATTTGATGAATGCAGCTCAGGCAGAGGACTCGTCAGATGTCATCATGGGTAACCTTCCTGTTAACGATATTCCTGCAAGAGTTCTTTTTTACACTGGTGCATCGCATTGTTTCATGTCAAAGCCATTTTTTCCCAAGCATGAATTCGTTTCTTCTCATTTGGGTAAACAAATGGATATCGTTTCTCCTGGCAAACGCTTGAGTGCAAGTCTGGAGGTTCCAGATGTTACTATCACCTTGGGCGACTACAAGTTTCTTTCTTCTCCAATGGTCCTTGGCAACTCAGATATTGATCTTATTCTCGGAATAGATTGGCTTTCTAAGCACAAGGCTCAGCTTGATTGTGCAGCCAGGCAGATTCAATTGACTCATTCATCTGAGGATGTAATTGTCTTTGCCGCTCGTGATGATACAATCCGTCTGTTTTCTCTCAATGAGAAGGGTGAACTCGACGCCATCTCGCAAATTCCAGTCGTTTGCGAATATCAAGATGTCTTTCCAGAAGAGCTTCCAGGAATGCCTCCGCACCGGCCAGTTGAATTCGTCATCGATCTTGAGCCTGGCACGGAACCTGTGTGCAAACGTCCTTACAAGCTCGGACCTGAAGAGTTGAAGGAGCTGAAGAAACAACTCGATATTCAAGAGAGAATGGGTCTCATCCGGCCTAGTTCTTCTCCATGGGGTTGGGGTGTTCTTTTTGTGAAGAAGAAGGATGGAACGGACCGACTTTGCGTTGATTACCGTCCATTGAACAAGAAGACTATCAAGAACAAGTACCCACTTCCCAACATCAACGAGCTGTTAGAACAACTCAAAGGTGCCCAAGTTTTCTCCAAGCTTGATCTCCGTATGGGTTATCATCAGATTCGAATCCGTGAGCAAGATATTCCCAAGATGGCTTTCAGGACAAGCTATGGTTCTTATGAATACACTGTCATGTCTTTTGGCCTCGTCAACGCTCCTCCGACTTTCTCTCGCATGATGAACTTCATCTTCAACGCCTACACCAATGACTTCGTTTTGGTCTATCTCGACGACATTCTAGTCTTTTCGAAGAACAAGGAAGATCATGCCAAGCATTTGCGTTTGGTGCTCGATAAGCTCAGGGAACATCAGTTCTACGCCAAGTTCTCCAAGTGCGAATTTTGGCTCGATGAGGTTCTTTATCTTGGACATATCATCTCTGCCAAGGGCATTGCGGTGAATCCTGAGAAGGTGTCTGCAATTGTGAATTGGGAACCTCCTCAGAATGTGAAGCAACTTTGTAGCTTCCTCGGTCTAGCAAGCTATTGTAGAAGGTTCGTGGAGAACTTTTCTAAGATCGCGAAGCCTCTCTCAAATCTTCTCCAGAAGCACGTCAAGTACGTTTGGTCTCCGGAGTGTGACATTTCTTTCAACACTTTGAAAGAGAAATTGGTCACTGCTCCAGTTCTGACTCCGCCTGATGAATCCAAACCGTATGAGGTTTTTTGTGATGCATCTCTCCAAGGTCTTGGTGCAGTTTTGATGCAAGAGAAGAAAGTTGTTGCTTATACCTCTTGCCAGTTGAAGCCCAATGAAAAGAACTACCCCACTCATGACCTCGAGTTGGCGGCAGTTGTGCATGCTCTTTTGACTTGGAGACATCTCTTATTGGGAAGAAAAGTGGACATCTTCACTGACCACAAGAGTCTCAAGTACATCTTCACTCAGCCTAATCTCAACCTCAGGCAGACTCGATGGGTCGAAATGATTCAAGAGTATAATCCGAGTATCGAGTATACTCCAGGCAAGGCCAATGTGATTGCTGACGCATTGAGCAGGAAGGCTTATAGCAACAGTCTTATTCTCAAGCCTTATCAACCCGAGCTTTGTGAAGCTTTCCGCAAACTTAATTTGCAAGTTGTTCCTCAAGGTTTCCTCGCCAACCTTCAAGTTCCTCCTACCTTGGAAGATCAGATTCGCCAAGCCCAGCTTCTTGATGCTATGGTAAAGAAGGTGAAGATTGGGATTGCCAAGAGTCAACCCAAGTACAAGTGCTACCGCCTTGATGACAAGGATACTCTCTTCTTCGAGGATCGTATTGTCGTGCCCAAAGGTGACCTTCGTAAAGTGATCATGAATGAGGCTCACAATTCTCTCCTCTCCATCCACCCTGGGAGTACGAAGATGTATCAGGACCTCAAACAGGCTTATTGGTGGACTCGAATGAAGCGCGAGATTGCTCAGTTCGTGAATGAATGTGATGTCTGCAGAAGAGTGAAGGCAGAACACCAAAGGCCAGTTGGTCTCCTCCAACCTCTTGCCATTCCAGAATGGAAGTTTGACCACATTGAGATGGACTTCGTGACTGGGTTTCCAAAGTCCAAGCGTGGCAATGATGCTATATTCGTTGTCATCGACAAACTCACTAAAGTGGCTCACTTTCTGCCTATCAAAGAGTCAATCACTGCAGCTCAATTGGCGGAACTCTATACCTCTCGGATTGTCTCTCTGCATGGTATTCCAGAAGTGATCTCTTCAGACCGTGGCAGCATCTTTACCTCCAAGTTTTGGGATTCTTTTCAGAAGGCCATGGGCACCAACATCCGCTTCAGCACAGCTTTCCATCCTCAAACTAGCGGTCAAGTCGAGCGTGTCAACCAGATTCTTGAAGATATGCTCAGGGCTTGTGTGATCTCCTTCGGCATGAAGTGGGAGGATTATCTTCCATATGCTGAATTCTCCCACAACAACAGTTTTCAAGCAAGTTCGGGCAAGGCCCCATTTGAAATTCTGTATGGCAGGAAGTGCCATACCCCTCTCAACTGGTCTGAAACCGGTGAACGTCAGCTTTTGGGTAATGACTTAATCACAGAGGCAAAGGAAATGTGCAAAGTCATTCGCGATAACCTCAAAGCAGCCCAATCGCGCCAGAAGAGCTACTATGATAGTAAGCACTGTGATTTGGCTTTCGAGATCAGAGATCACGTTTACCTCAGCGTCTCTCCTATGAAAGGTACTCGTCGCTTCGGTATCAAAGGGAAGCTTGCCCCTAGATACGTGGGACCTTTCAAGATCGTCAGCAAGAGAGGCGATCTCGCCTATCAACTCGAGCTTCCTTCAAACTTTGCAAATGTGCATGACGTGTTCCATGTCTCTTAGCTTCGAAAGTGCTTCAAGACTCTTGACCGCACCGTCAACTTCTAAGACATTGAGCTCCAGGAAGATCTCTCTTACCGTGAGCACCCCGTTGCTATTCTTGAAGAGATTGAACGCAAGACTCGCAACAAGTCAATCAAATTCCTCAAAGTCAAGTGGTCACACCATTCCGACTGTGAAGCCACCTGGGAACGTGAGGATCACCTCCGTTCTGAATACCCGGCGTTCTTTCAGTCCTAGATCTCGGGACGAGATCCTTTCATAATGGTGGAGTGTTGTAACACCCCGGATATGATTTACCCTTTATGTATTCCAACTCTTGCCGTTTCCGGCGTTAAGTTATTCTATTTTCTCGAGTTCGGGTTTTTGTCTCCGTGTGTTGTTGTTGTTGTTGTCATGCATCTCATATCATGTCATCATGAGCATTGCATTTGCATACGTGTTCATCTCAGGCATTCGAGCATTTTCCCCGTTGTCTGTTTTGCATTCCGGCGCTTCGTTCTCCTCCGGTGGTCATTTCTATCTTTCTTTCGTGTGTGGGGACTAAACATTTCCGGATTGGACCGAGACTTGTAGTGCTAATCTTGTAGTTCTCTATCCATCAATGTCTTTGTTTGCAATTATGGAGCACCCTAGCTTGAGTCAATCGAGCTCTACTTTTGCTATTTTGTGAATCTGGGCAGATTGTCTACTTGTTAGCGATTTTGCCGATGATGTTGTAGTTGATCCGTGCATACTATGTTATTGTTCTTGCCATGTCTAGCTTGTATTTTGTGTATTCTTGATGGGTGTATGCTTAGATTGTCATGACATGCTCCGTAGTGAGTGCATCGAGCTCGTAAACATGCCTACTTGATATCTGTTTCAGCATGCTCTAGTTTTCACTAAGTCTGAGAACTGATTATGATTTTGCCATGTTCACATGCTTGCAAATATATTTTCTGATCCCTTTTGGCTCAAGGTCACTAAGGGACTTTTGTTAAGCTCTTTGAGTAGCTACATTCCATGCTTTACTTTGCCATGTTCAGGTCCTGTAGCATATAGTTTTGTTGCTCCAAAGAGGGCTATCTGATCTGAAATTCCAGACAAGTGTTAATTTCACTAAGTCTGAAATCTGTTTACCAAATGCATTTTTGCCATGCTTGTTTGAACCTGTTAATGGATGAATTGGCCGTAGCTCAGTGCAAGTCTTTTGTTCAGCTTCATGAATGGATCCCTGCCATGTATTTTGATGCCATGTTTGGGTGCTTTAGCATGTTCATCCCGTTGCATTTAGTTGGCTACTTGCTGTAAATCGCAGAACGGTGCCATATTTGAATTGCTTGCCATTTCCAAACCGTAACTCCGATTCCGGTGTTCTTTATATCGTTTTCAAGCGATTTCATCTCATCTTTCCAGTGGCACACTTGGTTTTCTAAGTTGAGGCAAGGTTCATGCATTCCTTGTCAAATCTTGCATATGCATCACATATGGCATCCCGCATAGCATACCATCTTTGCACCATGTTGTTTGAGTTTGCACGTGGTTGATTGTGTCCTTGTTTGTTTGTTTGTCTTGTTTGGGTAGAGCCGGGAGACGAGTTTGCTAACGAGGAGCCCGTTGAGTTTGCTTTCGAGGATCCAGTCAACCCTGACAACGTTGCAGGCAAGATGATCATACCCTCGAAATCACTTCTATCTTTGCTTTGCTAGATGCTCGCTCTTTTGCTATGCCTATGCTACGATGCCTACCACTTGCTTATCATGCCTCCCAAATTGCCATGTCAAACCTCTAACCCCCCATGTCCTAGGAAACCGTTGATTGGCTATGTTACCGCTTTGATCAGCCCTCTTATAGCGTTGCTAGTTGCTGGTGAAGATTGGAGGCTGTTCCTTGTTGGAACATTATTTACTGGTTGGGATATCATTATATTTCCATGTTATCTTAATGCATCTATATACTTGGTAAAGGGTGGAAGGCTCGGCCTCTCTCCTAGTGTTTTGTTCCACTCTTGCCACCCTAGTTTCCGTCATATCGGTGTTATGTTCCCGGATTTTGCGTTCCTTACGCGGTTGGGTGATAATGGGAACCCCTTGATAGTTCGCCTTGAATAAAGCTTTTCCAGCAATGCCCAACCTTGGTTTTACCATTTGCCACCTAGCCTCTTTTTCCCTTGGGTTTCCGGAGCCCGAAGGTCATCTTATTTAAACCCCTTGGGCCAGTGCTCCTCTGAGTGTTGGTCGGAACTTGGCAGCCTGCGGGGCCACCTCGGGGCAACTTGAGGGTTGGTTTTACTCATAGCTTGACCTATCTGAGTGTGCCCTGAGAACGAGATATGTGCAGCTCCTATCGGGATTTGTCGGCACATTCGGGCGGTGTTGCTGGATTTGTTTTAACTTGTCGAAGTGTCTTGTAGAACCGGGATACCGAGCCTGATCGGAATGTCTCGGGAGAAGGTCTATTCCTTCGTTGACCGTGAGAGCTTGTCATGGGCTAAGTTGGGACCCCCCTGCAGGGATTGAACTTTCGAAAGCCGTGCCCGCGGTTATGGGCAGATGGGAATTTGTTAATGTCCGGTTGTAGATAACTTGAACCTTAACTTAATTAAAATGAATCAACCATGTGAGTTACCGTGATGGTCTCTTCTCGGCGGAGTCCGGGAAGCGAACACGGTGTTGGAGTAATGCTTGTCGCAAGTTGTCCTCTAGTTATTCGACCGTGCATTGCCTTCTCTTCTCGCTCTCTTTTGCGAATAGGATAGCCACCATATATGCTAGTCGCTTGCCGCAGCTCCACATATTTTACCTTGCCTTACCTATGAGCTTAAATAGTCTTGATCGCGAGGGTGCAAGATTGCTGAGTCCCTGTGGCTCACAGATTACTATTAAACCAGATGCAGGGCCTGATGATTCCATTCCAGATGACGCGCTTGAGCTCAAGTGGGAGTTCGACGAGGACTCACGCTGATACTACGTGTCTTTCCCTGATGATCAGTAGTGGTGCCCAGTTGGGGTGATTGGGACCGTGTCGCATGTTGGGTTTATCTTTTATTTTGGCGCCGTAGTCGGGCCATGAGTGTTTGAATGATGTAATGTTATTTATGTACTTTGTGTGACGTGGCGAGTGTAAGCCAACTATGTTACTATTTCCCTTATTATGTATTACATAGATGTTGTGATGATTGCCTAACTTGCGACATTGCTTTCAATGCGGTTATGCCTCTAAGTCGTGCCTCGACACGTAGGAGATATAGCCGCATAGAGGGCGTTACAAGTTGGTAATCAGAGCCATCCCGACCTTAGGAGCCCCATTGCTTGATCGTTATTAGCAGCTGAGTTGAGTCTAGAAAAATGGTTTGCTAGGAAAAGGTGGGTTAGAGGTTTGACATGGCAATATGGGAGGCATGATAAATCAAGTGGTAGGTATCGTGGCATAGGCATAGCAATAGAGCGAGCAACTAGCAAGCAAAGATAGAAGTGATTTCGAGGGTATGGTCATCTTGCCTGCAAAGTACTCTGAATTGACGCGAGCTTGATCCTCGTAAGCGTAGGGTTCCTCGACCACAAACTCGTCTCCCGGCTCTATCCAAGACAAGAACACAAGCAAAGGAAACCATAATCAACCACGGTGCAATGCGCAAGCAACATGATGCAAAACATGGCATGATATGCGGGACGTGCTATGCAATGCATATGCGTGCTCCGAAAGGAAAAGATTGAACCAAGCCTCAACTTGGCAAACCAAGTGTGACATTGGAAAGATGAGTTGATTTCGGTCGAAAACGATATAAAGATCACCGAAATCGGATGCACGGTTTGCAAATGGCAAGCAAAACAATAATGGCACTATTCTGCGATAAACAGCACGATGCCATCTAGAATGCAACAAGAATCGAAGCTACTGCACTCTAACATTGCAACAAAGCACATGTCAGTGATCTACTCAAGATGCTTGACAAAATATGAACACTGAGCTACGGCTAAATCACACAAGAGCAGGTTCAAACAAGCATGGCAAAAGTGCAAAAGATATCAGCCTCACAAACTTAGTGAAAATACTAACATGTCAGGAATTAACATCAGGAAGCAATGTTTAGAGCAAGATATCAACATGCTACAGGAACAGACCATAGCAAACAAAGGCATGGAATGAACCTACTCAAATCATATAACAAAAGTCCTTTACTGACCATAAGCCAAAAGGGATCAGAAGATATGATGGAACCCATGTAAACATAGCAAGTTTCGTTAACAGATTCAGACTTAGCAGAAAAACTGGACATGGCATCAACAGAATTACGAAGGCCTCTTTGCGAGCTCGATGCACTCAACACAAGGCATTGCATGACAAACTAAGCATATACACAGTAAGAAGACATGATCAAGAAGCTAAACATGGCAAGAACAAACTTATAGCATGCATGGATCAACTACAACAACCTTGGCAAAATTGATTAACATGTAAACAATCTGCCAGGAACATTTTATAGCAAAGGTAGAGCAAGATTGAGTCATACTAGTGTGCTCCATAAATGCAAACAAGGACATGGATGGATAGGGCATAACCATATGTCAAAATCATCCTTACTGAACATACTCAAAAGAGGCATGGATCTCTCTGTAGCAACATGAATACATGGCATAAAAATAACATCAGGGAAATGACTTGGTGAAATTCTAAGTCCCTGAAATCAGCAACATCACGAGAGCTACTTTGCACACTTGTGCTAGTCACCACATTGATCACAAAAATACATGGCATACACCTCTGTAAAGATGGCATGGCATAGCCCAAAACACATGTAGATCTCAAGTCCATAGGAGGCACACAATAATCATAGCAAAAATGAAAAATGCTCATAAACTGATAAAAATCAGGAACTAACATTTTATAGCACCCTTGCATCAACAAATTTGGGCATCAAGATGGACTCAAACAAGCATGATGCAATGGAACATAATGAATAGGATAACCTAACGAACATTTTGATATATGGCACGCCCAAAACGGAGCTATGAGCGTAAAGTTATGATGCAATGAACATGCCATGAAAATGTTAGGGACTTAGGGGAAAAATGGGGTCAACCTCAGATTCGGGATCTAGGGTTTGGGGTGGCGCTGTTCCCGAGGATCGCCGGAGAAGGGGTTCACCGAAGAGGAAGCAGAGGGCGGCGGCCGGAGCTTGGGGCGCTGGATCCGGTCGCTCCTCGACCGGATCTGGCCGGCGTTGGAGATGGCGCGGCTGGGCGGCGTTCCGGCGACCAAGGCGGCGGGGAGCGGTCGCGGGCGGCGGGGCGAGGCACTGGCGGCGGCGGGCTGGCAGTGCGGGGGCGGCGCGGGTGACACGTGGCGCTGCGCGATTGGTCCGGGCGGCGGCGGCGGACGTGTCCGGTGGCGGCGGGGGGAGGTTTTTAGGGTTTCGTCCGGGAATGGAGGAGGAGGAGGAGACGTTTTTATAGCTAGAGGGAGCTAGGAGAGTCCAAATGGGGTGCGGTTTTCGGCCACGCGATCGTGATCGAACGACCGAGAGGATGGAGGGGGTTTGGATGGGTTTTGGGCCACTTTGGAGGGGTGTTGGGCTGCAACACACACGAGGCCTTTACGGTTCCCCGGTTAACCGTTGGTGTATCAAACGGACTCCAAATGGCACG
This sequence comes from Triticum urartu, assembly GCF_056163025.1. NCBI lineage: Eukaryota > Viridiplantae > Streptophyta > Magnoliopsida > Poales > Poaceae > Triticum > Triticum urartu. The sequence continues at coordinate 309,295,742 of NC_141874.1, forward strand.
AAACTTGAAAGGCGGTCTACCGGTGGTGTACCAAGACCGCTTTTCAAATCTCGGTCCAATCCGAGAACGTTTAACACCCGCACACGAAAAGAGGCAAAAGGGGACGCTGGAGGATGTAGGAGTGCCGGATCGCAAAACGGACAACGGGGAAAAAGCTCGGGTACATGAGACGAACACGTATGCAAATGAGATGCACATGATGACATGATATGAAATGCATGACATGGACAATATGCAAAACGAAGACAAAACCCAACCACGAGGGAATATCATAACTTAGAGCCGAAATGGCAAGAGTTGGAATACAAATATGGCAAGTTACATACGGAGCGTTACAACCAGCCACAACCAACCCACGCTCGGGGCTTGTGCGAGGTAGGGCGAGACGCCTCCTAAGGCCTTCTAAAACTCTGTAGCTACACAACGTCTCCTGAGGCTCGACGGCCATTGAGTCATCAAGGAGGAAGCCTTTGGAACATGCCCCTAGAAAGGCGTGCCCTCGCGACATGGGAGACTACCATAAGCACATCAAGCTAAGTTACCCTAATCGCGCCTAGTAGAAACACAGGTATCATGACACGATAGGAAAATAACAAGCATAGCATAGAGGCGCAAGCGCCGTGGTTCATTACATGCCCCAGCAGGGCCCTATACTTTTTTCAAATGCAGGAAAAGGGAAAAAACAAAAGCAGGCAGCACGACTACAGCAGCTCCCGAGGCCAGGCTCCAGCTGTGCCCGAGCTCAGTCCGAGTCTTCCTCCCGCTTCACCGGGGCACGACGGTGAAGCGGCTCGTCGCTTTCCCCAATCCGAGCCCAGCGACATGGTGGTTCATCGCAGGTGTCGTCGCTGGTACTCTCACCGGAGGAGCCGCTGCCGCTGGAGGTGGCGCGGCCGTCTCCAAGGGCAAGCTCACCCTCGTCGTCGTCATGGCCGTCGCCAAGGGCAAGCTCGTCGTCGCACTACAAGAAATATGTCAACTTGTGACCCTCACTATTGGCCGCTGAAAGGTCATAGTTTTCCATTTGCGACATTTTTTTGACCAAAAACAGAAGGTCAAAAGCTGGCGGTCATAAACTAAAATTAACGACCTTTTGTAAAAGGTCGTTGGTTCTTCGACCAAAATTTTGGTCACTAGCAACCTCCCCAGGCCACGTAGGCATCCAACATGGAAAGCTGATGTGGCACAAGAATCAACCCGGTCCAATTCGGTTTTCTACATGGGCCTAGCCCAACAATTCGGCTCATTTATGATTTTTTTTTCCTTTTAATTTTGGTCAGCTACTCTTTTTAGTTTTTGAGATTCATGCAATTTTTTTAGCCCTCAACCCTTTTTGAAATTGTTCGATGCTTGTTGGGATGTGGCCTTTTTCGGCCCAATTATTTGTCCAGTTTCGACCAGCCTTTTAATGTTGAGAATTATTTGGCCCAAGCCGAATTTAGCCCAATCACACATACATACAACATTATTTCATTCAAATTAGGAAAACTCCAGGTCAAATTCAAGTCAACCATCATATCACATCACATAAAACATCTCCCAGGTTTACATAACACAAAAAATCATCTCAGGAATACATTTCCCTACACAGAAATATAGCAGGAACAGAGGTAATATACAATAAAGAAAATGAAGGCACATCTGCTACTATCATAATAGTACAATGTATTTTTTTACAGAACAGCCTTTTTACGGAATATACAATAGAGGGATTTGATTGCTCTCTCTTACGAGACATGCTCCAGCTGCCACAACTTGCCATCCTACAATGAGAGGTATATAACAATGGACTTCATGAACATTAGAGGAGCAAACGCTCAATCAACACCAAGGGCTAGATAAAGCCTTAGCTAGCATGCATTCGAAATTTAGACAGAGGCAATCAGTTACAGAAAGTAAATGAGGACCAGACTTTACAATTACAGTACCATAGGACAAATCCATCAATCCACGAGGCAAAATATGAGTGAATCCAAAAAGAGGCAGAAAGGAATACCTATTTTGATCCAAAGGGGCTCGTGAGCATGGCCATCTTCCGTAACAGGTTGGCCCTAGCACCCTGGATCAGACGCGCTGGGAGCTTGTAGCTTGTCCTGGTCATACTGCTATCCTAAGTAACAGGAAAAATCAAAGCAACAGTTTGGACTTGGTGTTAACGAACAGACACTGTAAATCAATAGCATATAAAGCACCAATTTCCTCGGATGCAAGGAGAAGAGGAGCAAAACTACAGAGAGGTGGGACATTTTTCGTACCTGTAGATGATATTCACAGCCAAGGAAGATACATGGGGCCAGCCTTGCATGTGTGCTTGCTTCACCGGTACATGCATCACCATAGCAGCCAAGTAAGTAGGCATCATCAACATCTCCTCACCACTTTCCTGGCCACAAACAAAGAGTCAAAACAAAATATATTAGACCATAATATGACACCAGAGAGTAACTGTAAATCACAAAGTATATCCACAACACCATAAAATAGTCCCAGACCCTAGTGCTATTTGAGTATATCGCATGTAGTTTATTTTCATGAAGGGTTGTGTATGCACGATAAATCCAGAAACAGGAGGATGGCTTATCAACAAACTGAACTTAGAAATGAAACTTTGTAATGCTCAAGTTTCAGCTAATAGGGATTACAGAATTTTACATGGGACAAATTCTTCAAGTTGCACTTATCACAGATAGAAGAGTTTATAGTGAATAAACATTTGCAATCAAAGACACAGCCTGGAACATATTAATTTCAAGGTGCAGTTTGTATACAATCGAACATCTTAGGTTGTATACTACTCATGATAATTCCACTGATCTACGGAGTCAAGGGATGCAACTCAAGAAGGTATTTCTTCACTATTACAGAAATATATCATTGTTAATGTAAATGATCTGGAATAGATATACGGATATTACCACAAACACCTATCAGGCAAAATCCCATCGCAAGTGAACTCGAACATGTGCTGGACACACCCAAAAGAAACACCTAGTCGTACAACTTCGTGTACAAGTCACCTGTGCCCAAAAGAAACACCCAGCCACCGCAGGCCATGGTTAGACAGCAGCTAGCACAACATAATTAACAGCCAGCTAAAGCTTAATGCAAGATCATATTCATAGTTGGCATGCATCAATACAGGAATCTACAATGTTGGATAAGGTGATAAAGAAAAATAGAAATAGTGGAGTTAGAAACATATGCAGCACAATGATAAAACAGAACAATAGATTTAATGTGTATATATTCTGGTGACTCTGCCAATTGTTACATGATACACTCGTGTGTGTATATTCTGATGAGCCATTACCATCTAGCCAACAACAACATGGACATAATACTAATTACCTACACAAGGCATCAATACTCTACATGAGAAGGCCACGGTTACTCTTTGGAGCAGTATGAGAACGACAAGCATTGCATCCTTGCCCTTTACTCGAGGCTCCAGGACACAATAACAACATCAACACCCACCTTTTTTTGCTTGAACACACACCTAAACTAGGGACACAAGAAACAAAAAGGCTAAATTGCGCAGACACCCATCTGGACCTAAATCAACATCTTTACCTACAAAGAGAAATGGGGACAGGCCATAGAATCCCCTCATGAGAAGGCCATAGTTACGTTTGGAGCAATATGAGAAAAGACAGGCATTGCAAGCCTGCTCTTCACACATCATTAGACCTGCAAACAACCTTGCAGGTAGCTGGCTCTCACTTAACTAAACATGCAGGCAATGAAAGCACCCAACATTTTTATTTTAGCAGCCTGATTAATAAATGTATACCAAACAAACAAAAATTGCAATGACCTAGTATGAACCATGTAATACATACACTTCAATATGTATCCTAGTTTATCGTCATCACCTCATGAGCTTAATAATTACATAAAGTAATTATCATCATATCCAGAATTACAGTAGCAGCAGCCAGCACTAGGACTACCAAATTGATTCAAAGTTCTTGCCATTGTGCAACAACTAGAGCTCTCAACCACTAGCTCCTGGTACTAGCTGATCTGAATGTGTAAGAAGTTTGATATAAAATGTGAGTAGAACAATTCTTCAGAGCTAAATGTGCAATGAGCTTCTGAATATTATCACTTTGGAGGGTTACTATTCTTAGTTCTAAGAAGCCAAGACAACATCAAGCTTATAATCAATCCAAGATGACAGCAAGTCCAAGATCTTATGGCCAAAGCAGAAATTTCCATGGCGCCAAGGCCATCATAAGATTTACCACATAGAGCATGGGAGATAAGCAGAGGGGAGGAATCAGTGGGATAACTTAGAGGAGAGAAGCCGACGGTGAGGACGGCCAAGGCGATGGACCACCTCCCCTTGCAAGTCGGCCTTGTAGTCGATCCACCTCCCCATGTGCATGACGACGGCCTCCCACTCGGCGACGTGCTTGGTGACGATGCTGCAACAGGTCTTGTTGTACTTGCCGATGCCGAGGTCGAGCTTGTCGATCTCAGCATGGGAGCTTGCCGATGCCCATCCATGGGAGCGTCTGCGACGACGTCATAGTTGTACCTTCAATCCAAAGCACAAGATCCAAACGTTGGAAAAGAACAGGAATGGTACTGCTCTACCAACTTCACTTTTTGTTTCTGGAAATATAATTGCTTGAGCTAATTTGAAAGATACAAAAATTAAGTTGGAACCATTTTTCCCTTTGCTGTTGAGAAATCTCCCAATCCATTTAAATTTTTTTACAAAAGACCAAGATCCCAAAAATTACTTTGGGGGGGGGGGGGGGGGGGGGGTGCTCAAAACAGTCTATATGTGTGGTGATTTTGTTCAAATTCCTTCATACACTAGCACCAGCAGCTAGCCTTTTCAATCAAGAGAAAAAGAAAAATGGCGACAGAGAATTGGAGGGCAAAGCACATGCTTGGCGTTTTTTCTTTACTGTGTGAGTGTGCGTGTGCTGTGTGCAACACCAAACTGACTGACAACCGAGATATTCACCAGAGGCTCCTTGAGCAGAATTTACAGGCCCACTGCTACGCATGCATTGCTAAGCTACTCCCATATAAATCCGCAGCAGCTTTTCCTCAAGAGCATAGGACTAGTAGGATGAAGCTGTTGCCAAGCCTAACCCATGCATGCACGGTACTCATTTGGCAGCGAAGCGCCGCGCGACGTCGCCCTCCGCCGCGGCGAAGAAGGCCTCCATCTCCTCCGCCAGCGGCGACCTCCCCTTCTTCGCCTTCTTCGCCCTGCACACCATGACAAACAGCAGCCAAAGCGTGAGCAGAGGAACTCCACACGCAACAGCACGGCTTGGAACGGCCAGCACCGTGCCGTGAGGAGAAGGAAGGACGAGGGCTGGAGACTGACAAGTCGGCGGGGAGGCCGTGGCAGTCCAACCCGAAGTGGCGCATCACGTGGCGCCCGCACATCCACTGGCGCCCGTTGACGACGGCCGCCCCGCCTGAGAAGAGTTGAAGCCCTCCCGCACCAGCCGCGTCGTCGGAGGGGGGGGGGGGGGGGGGGGGGTCTGTCCCGGCGGCGCGAGCCCCTCCCGCTCCGCCCGTCTCTGGTGACTTGCCATGGTCGCCGCCGGCTATGGGGTGAGGAAGAGATGCGCCATGGCCGCCGCCGGCTGACCTGCTTTGGATCCTTGCCATGGTCGTGGGCAAAGAGGTTGTTGGGAGGAAGGGGCGCCGGCAAAGGAAGGGAGGATGGATGGCATTGGGTGGCGGAGGGGTGGCGGCGGCGATCTGGATCGGGGAGAGGGAGGCGGAGGCGATGTGGATCTGGATCTGGATCGAGGGACTGAGGGAGGAGATGTGTCGTGCGCGTGCGTTTAGGATAGGTGGGAGAGAGACGCTGGATCGAGGGACTGAGGGAGGGTGTGGACGGCTCAGATCAACTACAGTGGGGGTGATCCGTGGGCTGCCTTTTGATTGGTTCGAAAATATAAAATTATTTCTTAGTGCTAAAAACAGGGGGTTTTGTGAAGCAACTACCAAAACTATTCTGCAAATTGGCATCACTAATTTTTTTCACTTAATATAGACCACATTTTATGGATGATTACCATTTTTTATGCATTTCCGATCCTTCTAGCTATTTTTGATCATTTAAACAAATTTCCGCCGATTCGGTAGAAAGCGGGTCAAATTTGAACTACATGTGCCTCATACTTTCTCTTTATTTTTTTCAAAAATAATTTCTAGGTATATAAGTATCTATTTAATCAGAGATACTTCAAATTTTTTGCAAAATTCGACCCTTAGCTATGAACGGTCATGCCCGTTGTTTTGACCGCATTTTGAAACAAGCATAAAAAATTCAAAAAGATTCAAAAAATTGGAAAACCTTCGCATTGTGTCATTACATGTGACCAAATTATTACGAAAAATAATAAACTTGTAATACATCAATTATTTTTAAAAAAGTGTTCTCAGAAACGAGCTACCATGTGTGGAGATCAATGGCTTCCAAGCCAAATGATCAATCTTATGGCCACATTCATGGCATAGTTTGTTCAAATGATCTCATATTATGCACAAGGGTGCATATTGAAATGATAAACAATGTTGCTTAAGGAAGTTTTCATTTTCAATGGCCGAAAAAATAATTTTCCATTTTCCGAGGGCCCAAAATGAGTTTTTTGTGTGAAGGACCTACCATATATTTGTTGCAAAATTGGACCAAATCATTTTTCTAAAATACTAGGACATATTTAATGCACAATTGACCAAATGGTTGGGTGTAAAAAGTTTTGATCCACCTCTCGTGAAAAAGACAAATTTCCGCCGATTCAGCTGAAAGTGGGTCAAATTTGAACTGTAGCTGCCGTGTAGTTTGCTCTTTCTTTTTTCCAAAAATCATTTCTAGGTACATAAGTATCTATTTAATCAGAGAAAAATCAAAAAATTCAAAGATTCAACCACTAGCGAGGAACGGTCATTCCGAGCGTTTTGACCGCATTTTGAAACGGGCATAAAAAATTCAAAAAAACAAAAAATTGGGAAACCTTCGCATTGTGTCATTATATGTGGCCAAGTTCCCAGGAAAAATAGCAAACTTTTAATACGACAATTATTTTAAAAAAGTGTTCTCAGAAACGAGCTATCACGTATGGAGATCAATGGCTTTCAAGCCAAATGATCAATCTTATGGCCACATTCATGGAATAGTTTGTTCAAATGATCTCATATTATGCACAAGGGTGCATATTGGAATGGCAAACAATGTTGCCTAAGGAAATTTTCATTTTCTTTGGATGAAAAAACCATTTTCCATTTTTCGAGTGCCCCAATGGAGGGTTTTTTGTGAAGGACCTCCCAAATAATTGTTGCAAAAATGGACCAAATCAATTTTTTAAAATACTAGGACATATTTAATGCACAATTGACAAAATGGTTGGGTGTAAAAAGTTTTTATCCACCTCTCGTGAAAAAGACTAATTTCTGCCGATTTAGCTGGAAGCAGGTCAAATTTGAACTGCAGATGCCTCATAGTTTGCTATTTATTTTTTTCCAAAAATCATTTCTAGTTACATAAGTACCTATTTAATTATAAATACATGGTTTGGTGGCATACGTCGAGGTTTGGGCGGTGACCGAGGGCCCCAACTCTAAAGCGCGTAAACTCGCATGTCCGCCACGTGGTCACTGCGTGACCGTGGCGTTGCCATGTGTTCTGGGCGGCCTAGGAATGTCTAGTGGGTTGGGCACTCCCCAGGTAGGTGCTAGGAAGATAATTACGACATAAAATTCTCACGAGGAGACCGATCGATGCTCAAACATGAATTAGTAGCCAAGTATTTGATTAGCGGTACAGAAGATGTACATGGCTAATGGGTGTGAGTTTTGGCTGAGGATGATTAGTTACTAAGAAGACCGTCTTCACAAATTTTCAGCTCAAAAGGAGGATCCTGGGTGGTACTTACTTTGCAAAGTACCACACCGGACATAAATACGAATGTTGAAGATGGGCTCAAAATAATGAATGGATTGAGCTGGCATTTGGTGGAGGATGGTTATTTGGGCATAGTAAAGCACTGTAGAAAATGGATACTATTTGGACATTCCAAAGTGGTACTTCCTTCACGAAGTGCTGCTCTGAACAGAATAGGAAAATGAATATTGTTGAAATACTTTTGAACTAGGCAAGGAAGGTTTTTGACATATTTGATGAAGATATGATCCAAACAATTTATGAGAATTTTTTGCGAATTTTTGGAATAACAGAAATATAGGTTGCTTCACAACCTAGGGTAAAAATTGACACATGGACATGACACATAGGCAAAACTGATGAGATGGCGCCTAGTCATCGCAACCCACCACAATTTACATGGCTATGACCATCTATATTGGTCGTTAACAACTGGAAATGAGGCAGCGGACTAGCGTTGTTTGCTTTATGACCATTTTGTGTAAGAAATTACGACCTTTCTGATCAAAATGGTCGCAATGGTTTAGGGTTTGGAGCCCCCCGAACAGCTTTTGACCAATTGGTCTCAAATGGTCATAGATCTATGACCAATTCTTCCAGGGCCACTGACAGAAGGTCACTAGTTGACATATTTCTTGTAGTGTCGCCGCTGCCATTCTCCAGGCAGCACCCCGCGCGACGACCGTCTTCCACAAACACACTCACGTAGAGGGTCGCGAGGCCATCGTACCTGAAATGGAGGGTGCACCTCCCGCTCAGACCCCGCGCGTGGGAAAACGGCTGCCAACCGCGGGTCAAGGACATGTTGCCCGCAGTGCTGACTTTGACCCCCACCCATGAGGCCCTGCTGCAGCAGCCGTCAGCCTACAGCCAGAGGCCATCAAGCACCGCGGTTGGTAGCGCATCCGCAAAGAAGCGCGGGAGCGGGAGCCAGATGCCAGCAGGCCTCTCCGACCACACGACGAACTCCGGGAACACGTCTGTCGAGTGGGAGCGCGGCCAAGGAGGCCGGGCGACCACAACACGCCTCCCCCCATCGTAGGGGTTACCCCATGCTCGGCGGCTCCCACCGCGAGAGGAAGTGTCGTCCCGGCTTCCTGAGGCGACGCTTGCTCTCGAAGGGGTGTGCCCGCGCCCCCGAGGGGCCACCGCCGGGGTCACGACATACTTGCGGGGGCGTCCTCAGCCTCTCTTGGGAGGCGGCGAACCCGACCCCTCCTTGGGGGTCTTCCCCTTTTCCGCGGCGGAGAACCTCCTCGTTGGCGCCATGGACGCTTCGGCAAGAGGGTGAGACAAGGAAGGAGAAGAAGAAAGCGGGCAACAAGAAGATGGAGACAAGCAAGGGGGCTCTGCCCCTCCCCTCATTTATAGCCAGGAGGAGGCCAACCATCAGGCTCCATAATCCACAATAATGATGATCTTTCTGCATGCAACAGGTTCTAGTCAAGCCGAACAGTTGCTGAGGCTGCGTGGGGAAGCATAGACGCCCACGTCCCATCAAGCACCACATGTCGACCGAGGCCGCAGGCGGTTGGGGCCCGTGGCGCTCCACCCTTGCCCTTTGGCTTCGCCTTGAAGCCAAGTCCGAGTGTGCCTTGTGCCAGGGGGCCACTTTCTGCGTTCTGGGAACCTGGGTACCCAGACTTGCCTGCCTACGGCCCACGGTGTTGCTCCATCGATGACCTGGTACAGCCCATCTTCAGCACCAACAATGCAAGAGCCTCGGGAGGTGCCAAGCCTCACGAGGCGGACAACGTCCAGACCTCCAGAGGGAGCGGCCTCCTTAGGCTGGCTACTGAGGGGCAGAGATTCCTATGCGAGCCCTCACCTCGTGAGGTTCGGATGATGCAAGCCATGACGACCAAGGCCGGGCGCGCGCCAGCGGGTGCCGTACAACATGTTTCCTCTTTGTTGCTGTAGTGACCCGACCTCATACGGTCAAGTCTCTGTGCTTAAGTGTCATCCCTGGATCGGTACGCTGACACACACAGTACTCGAGGATTTATAACAGAGGTAAATCACATGTATAAAGTAATGTAAATACTATTACCTCAATCCAAATAGCAGAAGTAACAACAAGGTTGTGGATTCCAATCAACACCAACGACAAAGTTGAGTGTAGACAACATAACCCTAAAGTATCACTTACTCGTCATAAGATTCCTGCAACATGAGACGTTGCAGCCATATAGGTCAGTACATTGAATGTACTGGAAAATTCACACCTAATATTGCTATCATTAAAGATCTCTTGTCTGATAATATAGATGGGCATGTTATTTATTTCTGTGATGAAACTGCTAGAATTGCTAAACCCTGTGATAAAGATAAACCTAGACCTGTGGTAGGCATGCCTGTTATTTCTGTTAAAACAGGAGATCATTGTTATCATGGCTTATGTGATATGGGTGCTAGTGCTAGTGTAATACCTTATTCCTTATACAAAGAAGTTATGCATGATATTGCACCTGCTGAGATGGAAGATATTGATGTCACAATTAAACTTGCCAATAGAGATACTATTTCACCAATGGGAATTGTTAGAGATGTTGAAGTCTTGTGTGGGAAAACTAAATATCCTGCTGATTTTCTTGTTCTTGATTCCCCACAAGATAGCTTTTGTCCCATTATATTTGGTAGACCCTTCTTAAATATTGTTAGTGCTATCATATATTGCAAAACGGATGTTGTTACTATCGGTTTAGATGATATGACTCATGAATTTAATTTTTCTAAATTTAGTAGACAACACCGTGAAGAAGAATTACCTAGTAAGGATGAAATTATTGGTTTTGCTTCTATTGCCGTACCTCCTAGTGATCCTTTAGAACAATACTTGCTAGACCCTGAAAATGATATGTTTATGAATGAAAGAGGGAATTAGATGAAGTATTCTTTAAACAGGAACCTATTCTGAAAAACAATTTACATGTTAAAATCCTAGGGGATCCTCCTCCACCCAAGGGTGATCCCGTGTTTGAGCTTAAACCATTACCTAATACTCTTAAATATGCTTATCTTGATGAGAAAAAGATATATCCTGTTATTATTAGTGCTAACCTTTCAGAGCATGAGGAAGAGAGATTATTGAAAACTCTGAAGAAGCACCACGCTGCTATTGGGTATACTCTTGATGATCTTAAGGGCATTAGTCCCACTCTATGTCAACATAAAATTAATTTGGAAGAAGATAATAAACCAGTTCATGATCATCAACGCCGACTAAATCCTAAAATGAAAGAAGTGGTAAGAAAGGAGATACTAAAGCTCCTTGAGGCAGGTATAATTTATCCCGTTGCTGATAGTCAATGGGTAAGCCTTGTCCATTGTGTCCCTAAGAAGGGAGGTATTACTGTTGTTCCTAATTATAAAGATGAATTGATTCCTCAAAGAATTATTACAGGTTATAGGATGGTAATTGATTTCTACAAATTAAATAAGGCTACTAAAAAGGATCATTACCCCTTACCTTTTATCGATCAAATGCTAGAAAGATTGTCCAAACATACACATTTTTGCTTTCTAGATGGTTATTCTGATTTCTCTCAAATACCTGTGTCAGCCAAAGATCAATCAAAGACTACTTTTACATGCCCTTTTGGTACTTTTTCTTATAGACGTATGCCTTTTGGTTTATGTAATGCACCTGCTACCTTTCAAAGATGCATGATGGCTATATTCTCTGACTTTTGTGAAAAGATTTGTGAGGTTTTCATGGACGACTTTTCCGTCTATGGATCTTCTTTTGATGATTGCTTGAGCAACCTTGATCGAGTTTTGCAGAGATGTGAAGAAACTAATCTTGTCTTGAATTGGGAAAAGTGCCACTTTATGGTTAATGAAGGTATTGTCTTGGGGCATAAAGTTTCTGAAAGAGGTATTGAAGTTGATAAAGCCAAGGTTGATGCTATTGAAAAGATGCCATGTCCCAAGGACATCAACGGTATAAGAAGTTTCCTTGGTCATGCCGGTTTTTATAGGAGGTTCATTAAGGACTTCTCAAAAATCTCTTGGCCTCTGACTAATTTATTACAAAAAGATATACCATTTGTCTTTGATGATGATTGTGTAGAAGCATTTGAAATACTTAAGAAAGCATTGATCTCTGCACCTATTGTTCAGCCACCTGATTGGAATTTACCCTTTGAAATTATGTGTGATGCTAGTGATTATGTTGTAGGTGCTGTTCTAGGACAAAGAGTCGATGAGAAACTAAATGTTATTTAATATGCTAGTAAAACTCTAGACAATGCTCAAAGAAATTATGCTATTACTGAAAAAGAATTCTTAGCAGTTGTATTTGCTTGTGATAAGTTTAGACCTTATATTGTTGATTCTTAAGTAACTATTCACAATGATCATGCTGCTATTAAATATCTTATGGAAAAGAAAGATGCTAAACCTAGACTTATTAGATGGGTTCTCTTGCTACAAGAATTTGATTGGCATATTGTTGATAGAAAAGGAGCTGAGAACCCCGTTCAGACAACTTGTCTAGGTTAGAAAATGTGCTTGATGACCCACTACCTATTGATGACGGCTTTCCTGATGAGCAATTAAGTGTCATAAATGCTTCTCATACTGCTCCATGGTATGTTGATTATGCTAATTACATTGTTGCTAAGTTTATACCACCTAGTTTCACTTACCAGCAAAAGAAAAGGTTCTTCTATGATTTGAGGCATTACTTTTCGGATGACCCACATCTTTATAAAGAAGGAGTAGATGGTGTTATTAGATGTTGCGTACCTGAGCATGAACAGGAACAGATCTACGCAAGTGTCACTCCGAAGCTTATGGAGGACACCATGCTGGAGATAAAACTGCACATAAGGTACTGCAATCTGGTTTTTATTGGCCTACTCTCTTCAAGGATGCCTGTAAGTTTGTCTTATCTTGTGATGAATGTCAAAGAATTGGTAATATTAGTAGACGTCAAGAAATGCCTATGAATTATTCACTTGTTATTGAACCATTTGATGTTTGGGGCTTTGACTATATGGGACCTTTTCCTTCCTCTAATGGTTATACACACATTTTAGTTGCTGTTGATTACGTTACTAAGTGGGTAGAAGCTATTCCAACTAGTAGTGCTAATCATAACACCTCTATAAAGATGCTTAAAGAAGTTATTTTTCCGAGGTTTGGAGTCCCTAGATATTTAATGACTGATGGTGATTCACATTTTATTCATGGTGCCTTTCGTAAAATGCTTGCTAAGTATGATGTTAATCATAGAATTGCATCTCCTTATCACTCTCAGTCTAGTGGTCAAGTAGAATTGAGTAATAGAGAACTCAAATTAATTTTGCAAAAGACTGTTAATAGGTCTAGAAAGAATTGGTCCAAGAAACTAGATGATGCATTATGGGCCTATAGAACTGCATATAAAAATCCTATGGGCATGTCTCCGTATAAAATGGTCTATGGAAAAGCATGTCACTTACCTCTCGAACTAGAACACATGGCTTATTGGGCTATTAAAGAACTTAATTATGATTTTAAACTTGCCAGTGAGAAGAGGTTATTTGATATGAGCTCACTTGATGAATGGAGAACCCAAGCCTACGAAAATGCCAAGTTGTTTAAAGAAAAAGTTAAAAGATGGCATGACAAAAGGATACAAAAGCGTGAGTTTAATATAGGTGATTATGTATTGCTATACAACTCTCGTTTAAGATTTTTTGCAGGAAAACTTCTCTCTAAATGGGAAGGTCCTTACGTTATCGAGGAGGTCTACCGTTCTGGTGCCATAAAAATCAACAACTTCGAAGGCACAAATCCGAAGGTGGTGAACGGTCAAAGAATCAAACATTATATCTCAGGTAATCCCATGAATGCGGAAACCAATGTTATTGAAACCGTAACCCCGGAGGAATACATAAGGGACACTTTCCAGAAGGTTTCAACCTCCGAAAAGGAATAGGTATGTGGTACGGTAAGTAAACCGACTCCAAAACAGTTTTTTAGGCAATATTTCTCCGTTTTGGAATATTTAGAAAAATAGAAAAACAAGCAGCAGTCCGGGAAGGACACGAGGGCTCCACGAGGGTGGAGGGCGCGCCCCCCTACCTCGTGGGCACCTCGTGTGCTCTCCAGACTCCGTTTTCATACATGACACGTATTTTGGTCGGTAAAAATTCATTATATAATCTCCCGGGGGTTTTGACTCCCGTATCACGCAAAAATCTCCTGTCTTTGTTTCGAGCTGTTTTTCTGGCAGATCCAGGTCGTCATGTCGTCTTCAAGTGCCCCCAAGGACTTTCTTCGAGAAGGTCATCAACCCCTACCTTGCAGAAGTGCTGCAACACCCTCAAACCATAGAGATGCGTGAGGGGTTGTTGCACATCCGCGATGCTGAGGGACCAAGGAAGACTGGAAGCACGGAGTCCAGGCTCGAGGCATTAGAGCAAGAAGTTTTCAAGTGTCAGGAGATGGTGGAGTGTGGACTTGATTCCAATCACATTATGATCACGGAGTTCACCAACAACCACAAGCTGAACGTCAAGGACATTGGGGGAGGCCATCTTCAAGCTTCATGAGAAAATCGAGCACCTCCAAGCCCAGATTTATGACCTGCAAAACCAAAACTGTGAGTATGAATATAGATTCAAGAGGATGAGTTTGGCTGCAGATTTAAGGTTTCAGGAGACTCAATCATCCTTCTATGGTGGTGAGCCTATGCCTTGGAAGAAGGACGACAAGCCTACGCCATCAACAAAATCACCACCGTCTCCACCAACAAAGAAGAATTGAGTATCTGGTATGGGCACTCCACTTGGCAACTGCCAAGCTTGGGGGAGTGCCCCGGTATCGTATCACCATCACTTTTATCTTTACCGTTTTTCTTAGTTCGATCCTTTTGGTAATATCTTGATCTAGTAGAATAAAAGTTCTTAGTGTGATCTAGTTGTGAGTTTTGCTTTATTATCCTTCTATGAAATCGAGTCCGTGAGCTATATAATAAAGATTAGTGTTGAGTTAAGGGCTTGATTATTTTGCCATGATCCTAAGTGAATAAAAGAAAAGAGAAAGAAATAAAAAGAAACAAAGAGATCATGTGAGTCTTATGGAGAGTAATGAGCTCACATAGAAAAGTATGATGAATAAAAGTTGTTGAGGGTTGACAATCATAGTTTTGGTCATCATTGCAATTAATAGGAAGTAATGAAGAAAGAGAGGTCTTCACATATAAATATACTATCTTGGACATCTTTTATGATTGTGAGCACTCATAAAAATATGACATGCTAAAGAGTTGACCTTGGACAAGGAAGACAACGTAATGGGTTATGTTTTCTTACATCTAAGATGAATTATATTGTCTTGGATCTTCCAACATGATGAGCTTGCCTTTCCCCCTCATGCTAGCCAAATTCATTGCACCAAGTAGAGATACTACTTGTGCTTCCAAATACCCTTAAACCAGTCTTGCCATAAGAGTCCACCATATCTACCTATGGATTGAGTAAGATCCATCAAGTAAGTTGTCATCGGTGCAAGCAATAAAAATTGCTCTCTAAATATGTATGATTGATTGGTATGGAGGAAATAAGCTTTATATGATCGTGTGATATGGAAGTAATAAAAGCGACAGACTTCATAATAAAGGTCCATATCACAAGTGGCAATATAAAGTGACGTTCTTTCGCATTAAGATTTTGTGCATCCAAGCATAAAAGTGCATGACAACATCTGTTTCCCTCTGCGAAGGGCCTATCTTTTACTTTTATCTCCTACATTGCATAAGAGTGATTCTCACCCTTCCTTTTTACATTTTATCCTTTGGCAAGCACAATATGTTGGAAAGATCCTGGTATATATGGCTAATTGGATGTGAGTTTTCATGAACTATTACTGTTGACATCACCCTTGAGGTGAAACGTTGGGAGGCAAAACTATAAGCCCCTATCTTTCTCTATGTCCGACTAAAACTCCATACCCATAAGTATTGCATGAGTGTCAGCAATTGTGAAAGATTATATGATAGTTGAGTATGTGGACTTGCTGAAAAGCTCTTATACATTGACTCTTTCCTATGTTATGATAAATTGCAATTGCTTCATTGACTGAGATTATAGTTTGTTAGTTTTCAATGAAGTTTACGATTTACTTGATATTGTGATTGAATTATTACTCTAGCATTAGAGATTATATGACAAGAATTATATAAGTTGCTGTTCTAAGAATGATCATGATGCCCTCATGTCTGTATTTTATTTTTATCGACACCTCTATCTCTAAACATGTGGACATATTTTTCGATTTTGGCTTTTCGCTTGAGGACAAGCGAGGTCTAAGCTTGGGGGAGTTGATACGTCCATTTCGCATCATGCTTTTATATCGATATTTATTGCATTATGGGCTATTATTACAAATTATGTCACAATAAAGAGGGAGAATGCCGGCAGCTGGGATTCTGGGCTGGAAAAGGAGCAAATATTAGAGACCTATTCCGCACAGCTCCAAAAGTCCTGAAACTTCACGGAAGATGTTTTCCAAATATATAAAAAATATTGAGAGCAGGAACTTCACCAGGGGGCCACTCCCTGCCCACGAGGGTGGGGGGCGCCCCCTACCCCCTAGGCGCGCCCTCCTACCTCGTGGGCCCCCTGGTGGCCCTCCGGTGGCCATCTTCTACTATATGGAGTCTTTCGATGGGAAAAAAATCATAAGCCATCTTCTCGGACGAAACTCCGCTGCCACGAGGCGAAACCTTGGCGGAACCAATCTAGGGCTCTGGCGGAGCTGTTCTGCCAGGGAAACTTCCCTCCCAGAGGGGGAAATCATCGCCATCGTCATCACCAACGCTCCTCTCATCGGGAGAGGGAAATCTCCATCAACATCTTCATCAACACCATCTCCTCTCAAAACCCTAGTTCATCTATTGTATCCAATTCTTCTCTCCAAGTCCGGGATTGGTGCTAGTAGGTTGCTAGTAGTGTTAATTACTCCTTGTAGTTGATGCTAGTTGGTTTATTTGGTGGAAGATCATATGTTCAGATCCTATATGCATATTAATACCCCTTTGATTATGAACATGTTTATGCTTTGTGAGTAGTTACTTTTGTTCCTGAGGACATGGGAGAAGTGTTGCTATTAGTAGTCATGTGAATTTGGTATTCGTTCGATATTTTGATGAGATGTATGTTGTCTCTCCTCTAGTGGTGTTATGTGAACGTCGACTACATGACACTTCACCATTATTTGGGCCTAGAGGAAGGCATTGGGAAGTAATAAGTAGATGATGGGTTGCTAGAGTGACAGAAGCTTAAACCCTAGTTTATGCGTTGCTTCGTAAGGGGCTGATTTGGATCCATATGTTTCATGCTATGGTTAGGTTTACCTTAATACTTTTGTTGTAGTTGCGGATGCTTGCAATAGAGATTAATCATAAGTGGGATGCTTGTCCAAGTAAGGGCAGTATCCAAGCACCGGTCCACCCACATACCAAATTATCAAAGTATCGAACGCGAATCATATTAACGTGATGAAAACTAGCTTGACGATATTCCCATGTGTCCTCGGGAGCGCTTTACATCATATAAGAGTTTGTCCAGGCTTGTCCTTTGCCACAAAAAGGATTGGGCCACCTTGCTGCACTTTATTTACTTTTGTTACTTGTTGCTCGTTACAAATTATCCTATCACAAAACTATCTGTTACCACTTATTTCAGTACTTGCAGAGAATACCTTGCTGGAAACCGCTTATCATTTCCTTCTGCTCCTCATTGGGTTCGACACTCTTACTTATCGAAAGGACTACGATAGATCCCCTATACTTGTGGGTCATCAATAACTTCAAAGGGGAAACTCAATCCATTACAAGAGAGTAGATCGGGAGAAGAAACATAAGATCCAACTATAATAGCAAAGCTCGCGATACATCAAGATCATGCCAAATCAAGAACACGAGAGAGAGAGATCAAACACATAGATACTGGTACATACCCTCAGCCCCGAGGGAGAACTACTCCCTCCTCGTCATGGAGAGCACCAGGATGATGAAGATGGCCACCGGAGAGGGATTCCCCCTTCGGTAGGGTGCCGAAATGGGTCTAGATTGGCTTTCGGTGGCTACGGAGGCTTCTGGTAGCGTAACTCCCGATCTATTGTGCTCCTCGATCGTTTTACGGTATATGGATATATATAGGCGGAAGAAATACGTCAGGAGAGCCACGAGAGGGGCCCACGAGGGTGGAGGGCACGCCCAGGGGGGTGGGCGTGCCCCCTGCCTCGTGGCTTCCTTGTTGCTTCCCTTACGTACACTCCAAGTCTTCTGGGTTGCTTCCATTCCAAAAAATAAGTTCCGTGAAGTTTCAGGTCAATTGGACTCCGTTTGATTTTCCTTTTCTGCGATACTCTAAAACAAGGAAAAAACAGAAACTGGCACTGGGCTCTGGGTTAATAGGTTAGTCCCAAAAAGCATATAAAATATCATATAAATGCATATAAAATATCCAAGGTTGATAATATAATAGCATGAAACAATAAAAAATTATAGATACGTTGGAGACGTATCAGCATCCCCAAGCTTAATTCCTACTCGTCCTCGAGTAGGTAAATGATAAAAACAATTTTTTTGATGTGGAATGCTACCTAACATATTTATCCATGTAGTTCTCTTTATTGTGGCAAGAATATTCAGATCCATAAGATTCAATACAAAAGTTTAATATTGACATAAAAATAATAATACTTCAAGCATACTAACAAACCAATCATTTCTTCTCAAAATAACATGGCCAAAGAAAGCTATCCCTACAAAATCATATAGTCTGGCTATGCTCCATCTTCACCACACAACATATTTAAATCATGCACAACCCCGATGACAAGCCAAGCAATTGTTTCATACTTTCAATGTTCTCAAACTTTTCAATCTTCACGCAATACATGAGCGTGAGCCATGGACATAGCACTATAGGTGGAATAGAATGGTGGTTGTGGAGAAGACAAAAAGGAGAAGATAGTCTCACATCAACTAGGCGTATCAACGGGCTATGGAGATGCTCATCAATAGATATCAATGTGAGTGAGTAGGGATTGCCATGCAACGGATGCACTAGAGCTATAAGTGTATGAAAGCTCAACAAAAGAAACTAGTGGGTGTGCATCGAACTTGCTTGCTCACAAAGACCTAGGGCATTTTGAGGAAGCCCATCATTGGAATATACAAGCCAAGTTCTATAATGAAAGATTCCCACTAGTATATGAAAGTGACAACATAGGAGACTCTCTATCATGAAGATTATGGTGCTACTTTGAAGCACAAGTGTGGTAGAAGGATAGTAGCATTGTCCCTTCTCTCTTTTTCTCTCATTTTTTTATTTTTTATTTTTTTATTTGGGCCTTCTCTTTTTTATGGCCTCTTTTTTTGGGCTTCTTTGGCCTCTATTTTTTCGTCTGGAGTCTCATCCCGATTTGTGGGGGAATCATAGTCTCCATCATCCTTTCCTCACTGGGACAATGCTCTAATAATGATGATCATCACACTTTTATTTACTTACAACTCAAGAATTACAACTCGATACTTAGAACAAGATATGACTCTATATGAATGCCTCCGGCGGTGTACCGGGATGTGCAATGATGCATGAGTGACATGTATGAAAGAATTATGAACGGTGGCTTTGCCACAAATACAAAGTCAACTACATGATCATGCAAAGCAATATGACAATGATGAAGCGTGTCATAATAAACGGAACGGTGGAAAGTTGCATGGCAATATATCTCGGAATGGCTATGGAAATGCCATAATAGGTAGATATGGTGGCTGTTTTGAGGAAGGTATATGGTGGGTTTATGGTACCGGTGAAAGTTGCGCGGTACTAGAGAGGCTAGCAATGGTGGAAGGGTGAGAGTGAGTATAATCCATGGACTCAACATTAGTCATAAAGACCTCACATACTTATTGCAAAAATCTATTAGTTATCGAAACGAAGTACTATGCGCATGCTTCTAGGGGGATAGATTGGTAGGAAAAGACCATCGCTCGTCCCCGACCGCCACTCATAAGGAAGACAATCAATAAATAAATCATGCTCCGACTTCATCACATAACGGTTCACCATATGTGCATGCTACGGGAATTACAAACTTTAACAAAAGTATTTCTCAAATTCACAACTACTCAACTATCATGACTCTAATATCACCATCTCCATATCTTAAAACAATCATCAAGTATCAAACTTCTCATAGTATTCAATGCACTTTATATGAAAGTTTTTATTATACCCATCTTGGATGCCTATCATATTAGGACTAGATTCATAACCAAAGCAAACTACCATGATATTTAGGACTCTCAAAATTATATAAGTGAAGCATGCGAATTCATCTATTTCTACAAAATAAATCCACCGCAGTGCTCTAAAAAGATATAAGTGAAGCACTAGAGCAACAATGAGTAGTCGAATAATTATGCAACTATGTGAAGACTCTCTAACATTTAAGAAATTCAAATCTTGGTATTTTATTCAAACAGCAAGAAAAAATAAATAAAATAAAATGACGATCCAAGAAAAACACATATCATGTGGTGAATAAAAATATAGCTCCAAGTAAAGTTACCGATGAACGAAGACGAAAGAGGGGATGCCTTCAGGGGCATCCCCAAGCTTAGGCTTTTGGTTGTCCTTGAATATTACCTTGGGGTGACTTGGGAATCCCTAAGCTTAGGCTCTTGCCACTCCTTATTCCATAGTCCATCGAATCTTTACCCAAAACTTGAAAACTTCACAACACAAAACTTAACAGAAAACTCGTAAGCTCCGTTAGCGAAAAAAACAAAACACCACTTCAAGGTACTGTAATGAACTCATTCTTTATTTATATTGGTGTTAAACCTACTGTATTCCAACTTATCTATGGTTTATAAACTCTTTTATTAGCCATAGATTCATCAAAATAAGTAAACAACACATAAAAACAGAATCTGTCAAAAACAGAACAGTCTGTAGTAATCTGTAACTAACGCAAACTTCTCGAAACTAAAAAAATCTAAAATAAATTGCTGGACGTGATGAATATATCTATTAATCATCTGAAAAAATGAATTAACTAAATAGCACTCTCTAGTAAAATATGGCAGCAAATCTCGTGAGCGCTGAAGTTTCTGTTTTTTACAGCATGATCGCAAAGACTTTCCCCAAGTCTTCCCAAAGTTTCTACTTGGCACAAACACTAATTAAAAGCATAAAAAATCAATAATAACAGAGGCTGGATAAATTATTTATTTCTAAACAGGAGCAAAAAGCAAGGAACAAAAGTAAAGTTGGGTTGCCTCCCAACAAGCGCTATCGTTTAACGCCCCTAGCTAGGCATGATGATTTCAATGATGCTCACATAAAAGATAAGAATTGTAACATAAAGAGGGCATCATGAAGAATATGACTAGCACATTTAAGCCTAACCCGCTTCCTATGCATAGGGATTTTGTGAGCAAACAACTTATGGGAACAAGAATCAACTAGCATAGGAAGGTAAAATAAGCATAACTTCATAACTTTAAGCACATAGAGAGGAAACTTGATATTATTGAAATTCCTACAAGCATATATTCCTCCCTCATAATAATTTTCAGTAGCATCATGAATGAATTCAACAATATAACCATCATAAATAGGAACCTCTTCCAGAATAGTGGATTCATCACAAAATAAAGTCATGACCTCTCCAAATCCACTTTCATCAATATAATCATCATAAATAGGAGGCATGCTTTCATCATAATAACTTTGTTCATCAAAACTTGGGGGACAAAAAATATCATCTTCATCAAACATAGCTTCCCCAAGCTTGTGGCTTTGCATATCATTGGCATCATGGATATTCAAGGAATTCGTACTAACAACATTGCAATCATGCTCATCATTCAAATATATAGTGACAAACATTCTAATGCATTATTCTTCTAACACTTTGGCACAATTTTCCTTTCCATCATACTCATGAAAGATATTAAAAAGATGAAGCGTATGAGGCAAACTTAATTCCATTTGTTGTAATTTTATTTTATAAACTAAACTAGTGATAAAACAAGAAACTAAAAGACTCGATTGCAAGATCTAAAGATATACCTTCAAGCGCTCACCTCCTCGGCAACGGCGCCAGAAAAAAGCTTGATGTCTACTACACAACCTTCTTCTTGTAGACGTTGTTGGGCCTCCAAGTGCAGAGGTTTGTAGGACAGTAGCAAATTTTCCTCAAGTGGATGACCTAAGGTTTATCAATCCGTAGGAGGCATTGGATGAAGAGGGTCTCTCTCAAGCAACCCTGCAACCAAATAACAAAGAGTCTCTTGTGTCCCCAACACACCCAATACAATGGTAAATTGTATAGGTGCACTAGTTCGGCGAAGAGATGGTGATACAAGTGGTATATGGATAGTAGATAAAGGTTTTTGTAATCTGAAAATATAAAAACAGCAAGGTAACTAATGATAAAAGTGAGCGTAAGCGGTATTGCAATGCGTTGAAACAAGGCCTAGGGTTCATACTTTCGTTAGTGCAACTTCCCTCAACAATAATAACATAATTGGATCACATAACTATCCCTCAACATGCAACAAAGAGTCACTCCAAAGTCACTAATAGCGGAGAACAAACGAAGAGATTATGGTAGGGTATGAAACCACCTCAAAATTATTCTTTCCAATCAATCCGTTGGGCTATTCCTATAAGTGTCACAAACAACCCTAGAGTTCGTACTAGAATAACACCTTAAGACACAAATCAACCAAAACCCTAATGTCACCTAGATACTCCAATGTCACCTCAAGTATCCGTGGGTATGATTATACGATATGCGTCACACAATCTCAGATTCATCTATTCAACCAACACAAAGAACCTCAAAGAGTGCCCCAAAGTTTCTACCAGAGAATCACGACGAAAACGTGTGCCAACCCCTATGCATAGGTTCATGGGCGGAACCCGCAAGTTGGTCATACATCAAGTGAATCACGTGATATCCCATTGTCACCATAGATACGCACGGCAAGACATACATCAAGTGTTCTCAAATCTTTAAAGACTCAATCCGATAAGATAACTTCAAAGGGGAAACTCAATCCATTACAAGAGAGTAGAGAGGGAGAAGAAACATAAGATCCAATTATAATAGCAAAGCTCACGATACATTAAGATCGTGCCAAATCAAGAACACGAGAGAGAGATCAAACACATAGCTACTGGTACATACCCTCAGCCCCGAGGGAGAACTACTCCCTCCTCGTCATGGAGAGCACCAGGATAATGAAGATGGCCACCGGAGAGGGATTCCCCCTTCGGTAGGGTGCCGGAATGGGTCTAGATTGGCTTTCGGTGGCTACGGAGGCTTCTGGTAGCGTAACTCCCGATCTATTGTGCTCCTCGATCGTTTTACGGTATATGGATATATATAGGCGGAAGAAATACGTTAGGGGAGCCACGAGGGGCCCACGAGGGTGGAGGGCGCACCCTGGGGGGTGGGCGTGCCCCCTGCCTCATGGCTTCCTCGTTGCTTCCCTTACGTACACTCCAAGTCTTCTGGGTTGCTTCCGTTCCAAAAATAAGTTCCGTGAAATTTCAGGTCAATTGGACTCCATTTGATTTTCCTTTTCTGCGATACTCTAAAACAAGGAAAAAATAGAAACTGGAACTGGGCTCTGGGTTAATAGGTTAGTACCAAAAATCATATAAAATAGCATATAAATGCATATAAAACATCCAAGGTTGATAATATAATAGTATGGAACAATCAAAAATTATAGATACGTTGGAGACGTATCAATACTCTACTTCCTCTGCCAGGAATTCTACTAGATCTCCATTCAGACAATTCTAGGAGATGTGTCCTTCTCCACATGAATAGCATGACTTGGTGCAGGGTTTAATTGGGGCTTCTTTGGGTGTGTCCTCCACCTCTTCCTTCATCACATGTTCTTCTAAAATTTCCATGAGGGCTCCTTTCATTTCTTCTTTCTCCCGTTAGAAGGTTCTTTGTACCATGGGGTAAATGTGACACTGAGCAGGGTAGCGGGTAGTCCCTTCACACAAGAAACAAGTAATCTGCCTAGTTGGGCATTCTTCAGCTGGGTGACTTGCTTCACAATTTTGGCATTAATCCTTGTTATCTTTATGGTTGTGTCCTATTTCTCCACAAAGCTTGCATGCACAAGGTTTCTTCATATCATTTCCACAAGGCTTCAATTTCTGGGACACAAGCCGAGACTTTAGCAGAGTCAACTTAAATTCTTCCCAAGTGGTTACCCTTTGCCATCCATTGATGGTTTGGTACATCCTCCACCAAGTAGCGGCACCTCTTTCAAAGCACTGAAGAGCGTGCTGGGTCATATCCTTTCCGGCTATAGTGTTATTCTCCATATGATCTTCCATGTTCTGAATCCATCGGTCCATATCCAATTGAGTCATCGGTCCCGGAAATGTGAGTTCTTCTCCATTCATCCTCTATGGGGTCCATGGGTTTGGGGTAAGATAAGAGAGATAGAGAGGGGTACACACAATACAAACAATAATTTTGAAAAGACAGATTTTATTTTGTGGCTGTCAGAAAAACATCAAACAAATGACAGCTCACAAACGTCGCATCTAATGTAGGTATATAAACAGAGGTTTGGTCTTCTAAAGGTCAATAAATCTTCAAAGTCCCCAAACTCTTCAAGTCTTATTTATGTCTCTGATGGCTTCTTTCGGTCGTGCTTGTCCTTCTCAAGTTATTTTGCCAGATCATCTCTGTTGACGCGAAATCTCTCATGATGTCCTTTAATATTCCAGGAGTTGCGTTCCAAACTTCTGGGTTTCAACATCCTTGGCATGAACCATGGTCCTACTATCCTTTAGTTCCCGACGAATCTCCGGTATCTCGAGGTTTCGCTCCTCCAGCTTGGCTACTTTCAGCTTCTGAGTCATGTGTTCTTCACGAAATGCATCCTTGTTAAATACGGCTTCCTGCAGGTCCATCTTAAAATTCTTGATGTAATACTCCAGATCCTGGTGATACTCTAGCTAAGGTTTAAAACTTCGTCTTTTGCTGATAGGTGCTCCATCAGCCTTCTACCATCCAATCCTTCCGAAGAAATACATGCTTAACTCATCACGTTGACAAATGCATAAGCAGGCGATAACATCATGGTTAGCCATGTTTATGCCCATGTCTCTGCCATGAGCTATCAGCCCATAGTTGTTATCTCCTATCCTGGGGTTTTCTTCACAAAAACTTCGAGTTTTAACGCTCCATGTTCCGGTCTTTCTCCAACACACCTCGATCTCGGGTATTGATAGCTTCAATACTTTGACAAAATTTCGTAAGGGTACCCTTCCTAGGTCATACCAATTTGTAAATTATCCTAGTCTTTGGAGTCTTCAACCATTGTAGTTTCCATTATTATAATGCACGGTAAAATCCTCTTCATTCCGAAGTGGTCTTAGTTGTCCGATATCCTATACTTCTTGGAGTGGTCTCATCAGCCGAATCTTCGCGTGGTCAAAAGGGGAAAGGGGGTATAGTCTAACTAAAAGGGAATATTTGATAAAGCTCAGAAAAGAAGAGAGGTAAAAGATCTTTTTGAAAATAAAGTTTGAGAGAAAAATCTTTCCTATGGGCTTGCCAGTTTCTAGGGTCACGTCCTACAGTCAACATGTGCTCTGATACCATCTTGTAGCGACCGGACCTCAGACGGTCAAGTCTCTGTGCTTAAGTGTCATCCCTGGGTCGGTATGCTGACACACACAGTACTCGAGGATTTATAACAGAGGTAAATAACCTGTATAAAGTAACGCAAATACTATTACCTCAATCCAAATAGCAGAAGTAACAACAAGGTTGTGGATTCCCATCAACTTCAATGACAAAGTTGAGTGTAGACAACTTAAGCCTAACGTATCACTTACTCGTCGTAAGATTCCTGCAACATGAGACATTGCAGCCATATAGGTTAGTACATTGAATGTACTGGCAAATTCACACTGTAGAGCAATGCTGAATAATGGCTATCACTACATGCATATTTGGCTGGTGGAGGCTCAAAGTTTAATTTTGCATAAAGCTAATTTTTCCCTACAACAAAGGAATATATTTTATTTAACTACATAGTTTGTTGAAAACATTGAGAAGGTAACCCCAACTCAATCCCAAAATAATAATGATCAACCCAACAAATTAATTAAGTATAGTGATGAGATCAAATCAATAATTCAAGTACCAGATACACAAGATGTCCATAACCGGGGACACGGCTAATCACGATTAGTTTGTACATTCTGCAGAGGTTTGCACACTTCTCCCCACAAAACTCGATCTCCTCCATTGAATTTCTCGCACTACATGATGTTTGAGAAACGGATGACCGAGATACAGTCTTTTAGAAGCATTAACTCTTTACGATGGGTAGACCGTACCACTGCTACCTCTTGAGCACTGTGTTGGTTTTCCCTTGAAGAGGAAAGGGTGGTGTAGTTAAGCAGCATAAGTATTTCCCTTAGTTTTTGAGAACCAAGGTATCAATCCAGTAGGAGACCACGCGCGAGTCACCTCGTACCTACACAAACAAATAAGAACCTCACAACGAACATGGTTGTCAATCCCTTCATGGCCACTTGCAAGAGTGAGATCTGATAGAGATAATAATAATAAGATAAATATTTTTGGTATTTTTATGATATATATTGAAAGTAAAGATTACAAAATAAAATTGATTGGAAACTTGTATGATGGAGAATAGACCCAGAGGCCATATGTTTCACTAGTGACTTCCCTCAAGATAGCATAAGTATTGCGGTGGGTGAACAAATTACTATCGAGCAATTGATAGAATAGCGAATAATTATGAGAATATCTAGGTATGATCATGTATATAGGCATCACGTACGCGACAAGTAGACCGACTCCTGCCTGCATCTACTACTATTACTCCACTCATCGACCGCTATCCAGCATGCATCTAGAGTATTAAGTTCATAAGAACAGAGTAACGCCTTAAGCAAGATGACATGATGTAGAGGGATAAACTCATGCAATATGATATAAACCCCATCTTTTTATCCTCTATAGCAACAATACAATACATGTCGTTTCCCTTTCTGTCACTGGGATCGAGCACCGCAAGATTGAACCCAAAGCTAAGCACTTCTCCCATTGCAAGAAAGATCAATCTAGTAGGCCAAACCAAACTGATAATTCGAAGAGACTTGCAAAGATAAACCAATCATACATAAAAGAATTTAGAGAAGATTCAAATACTGTTCATAGATAAACTTGATCATAAACCCACAATTCATCGGATCTCGACAAACAGACCGCAAAAGAAGATTACATCGAATAGATCTCCAAGAGAATCAAGGAGAACTTTGTATTGAGATCCAAAGAGAGAGAAGAACCCATCTAGCTAATAACTATGTACCTGTAGGTCTGAGGTAAACTACTCACACATCATCGGAGGGGCCATGGAGTTGATGTAGAGGCCCCCCGTGATCAATGCCCCCTCCGGCGGAGCTCCGGAAAAGGCCCCAAGATGGGATCTCTTGGGTACAGAAGGTTGCGGCGGTGGAAATAGGGTTTCGTGGTGCTCCTAGATGTTTGCAGGGTATATGGATATATATAGGAGGAAGAAGCAGGTCGGTGGAGCAACGAGGGGCCCACAAGGGTGGAGGGTGCGCCCAGGGGGGTGGGCGCCCCCTGCC
Organism: Triticum urartu; assembly: GCF_056163025.1. NCBI lineage: Eukaryota > Viridiplantae > Streptophyta > Magnoliopsida > Poales > Poaceae > Triticum > Triticum urartu. The sequence goes on from NC_141874.1 coordinate 309,323,354, forward strand.
TCGTGGCCTCCTCGATTGTTTCTTGACGTGCACTCCAAGTCTCCTGGATCACGTTTGTTCCAAAAATAACGCTCCCAAAGGTTTCATTCTGTTTGGACTCCGTTCGATATTCCTTTTTGGCGGAACACTAAAATAGGCAAAAAAACAGCAATTTGGGCTGGGCCTCCGGTTAATAGGCTAGTCCCAAAAATAATATAAAAGTGTAAAAATAAGCCCATTAACATCCAAAATAGATAATATAATAGCATGGAACAATAAAAAATTATAGATACATTGGAGACGTATCAAGCATCCCCAAGCTTAATTCCTGCTTGTCCTCGAGTAGGCAAATGATAAAAACAGATTTTTTGACGTGGAATGCTTCCTAACATATTTCTCAATGTAATTTTTCTTTATTGTGGCATGAATGTTCATATTCGAAAGATTCAAGATAAAAGTTTAATATTGACATAGAAATAATAATACTTCAAGCATACTAACTAAGCAATCATGTCTTCTCAAAATAACATGGCCAAAGAAAGTTATCCCTACAAAATCATATAGTCTGGCTATGCTCTATCTTCATCACACAAAATATTAAATCATGCACAACCCCGATGACAAGCCAAGCAATTGTTTCATACTTTTGATGTTCTCAAACTTTTTCAATCTTCACGCAATATATGAGCGTGAGCCATGGATATAGCACTATGGTGGAATAGAATGGTGGTTGTGGAGAAGACAAAAAAGGAGAAGATAGTATCACATCAACTAGGTGTATCAACGGGCTATGGAAATGCCCATTAATAGATATCAATGTGAGTGAGTAGGGATTGCCATGCAACGGATGCACTAGAGCTATAAGTGTATGAAAGCTCAACAAAAGTAACTAAGTGGGTGTGCATCCAACTTGCTTGCTCATGAAGACCTAGTGCAATTTGAGGAAGCCCATCATTGGAATATACAAGCCAAGTTCTATAATGTAAAATTCCCACTAGTTTATGAAAGTGACAACTTAGGAGACTATCATGAAGATCGTGGTGCTACTTTGAAGCACAAGTGTGGAAAAAGGATAGTAACATTGTCCCTTCTCTCTTTTTCTCTCATTTTATTTATTTTGTTTTTTTATTTGGGCCTTCTTCTTTTTTTGGCCTCTTGTTTTTTCTTTTTTTTCGTCCGGAGTCTTATCCCGACTTGTGGGGGAATCATAGTCTCCATCATCCTTTCCTCACTAGGACAATGCTCTAATAATGATGATCATCACACTTCTTTTTACTTACAACTCGAGAATTACAACTCAATACTTAGAACAAAATATGACTCTATGTGAATGCCTCCGACGGTGTACCGGGATATGCAATGAATCAAGAGTGATATGTATGAAAAAATTATGAATGGTGGCTTTGCCACAAATACGATGTCAACTACATGATCATGCAAAGCAATATGACAATGATGAAGCGTGTCATAATAACGAAACGGTGGAAAGTTGCATGGCAATATATCTCGGAATGGCTATGGAAATGCCATGATAGGTAGGTATGGTGGCTGTTTTGAGGAAGGTATATGGTGGGTTTATGGTACCGGCAAAAGTTGCGTGGTACTAGAGAGGCTAGCAAATGTGGAAGGGTGAGGGTGCGTATAATACATAGACTCAACATTAGTCATAAAGAACTCACATACTTATTGCAAAAATCTATTAGTTATCCAAACAAAGTACTATGCGCATGCTCCTAGGGGGATAGATTGGTAGGAAAAGACCGTCGCTCGTCCCCGACCGCCACTCATAAGGAAGGCAATCAATAAATAAATCATGCTCCGACTTCATCACATAACAGTTCACCATACGTGCATGCTACGGGAATCACAACTTCAACACGAGTATTTCTCAAATTCACAACTATTCAACTAGCATGACTCTAATATCACCATCTCCATATCTCAAAACAATCATCAAGTATCAAGCTTCTCTTAGTATTCAATGCACTTATATGAAAGTTTTTATTATGCCTAAAAGCAAATTGCCATGCTGTTCTAAAGGACTATCAAAATAATATAAGTGAAGCATGAGAGATCAATTATTTCTATAAAATAGAACCACCGCCGTGCTCTAAAAGATATAAGTGAAGCACTAGAGCAAAAAGTATATAGTTCAAAAGATATAAGTGACGCACATAGCGTATTCTAATAAATTCTAATTCATGTGTGTCTCTCTCAAAAGGTGTGTACAGAAAGGATGATTGTGGTAACAAAAAAGCAAAGACTCAAATCATACAAGACGCTCCAAGCAAAACACATATCATGTGGCGAATAAAAATATAGCTCCAAGTAAAGTTACCAATGAACGAAGACAAAAGAGGGGATGCCTTCCGGGGCATCCCCAAGCTTAGGATTTTTGGTGTCCTTGTATTTTACCTTGGGGTTCCATGGGCATCCCCAAGCTTAGGCTCTTGCCACTCCTTGCTCCATAATCCATCAAATCTTTACCCAAAACATGAAAACTTCACAACACAAAACTTAACAGAAAAATCTCGTGAGCTCCGTTAGCGAAAGAAAACAAAACACCACTTCAAGGTACTTTAATGAACTCATTCTTTATTTATATTGGTGTTAAACCTACTGTACTCCAACTTCTCTGTGGTTTATAAACTCTTTTACTAGCCATAGATTCATCAAAATAAGCAAACAACACATGAAAAACAGAATCAGTCAAAAACAGAACATTCTGTAGTAATATGTAACTAACGCAAACTTATGGAACCCCAAAAATTCTAAAATAAATTGGTGGACGTGGGGAATTTATCTATTAATCATCTGCAAAATAATGAACTAAATAGCACTCTCCAATAAAAAATGGCAGCGATTCTCGTGAGCGCTAAAGTTTCTGTTTTTTACAGCAAGATCAAAAAGACTTTCCCCAAGTCTTCCCAACGGTTCTACTTGTCACAAACACTAATTAACCAGAAAAAGACAACCAAAAAAGAGGCTAGATAAATTATTTATTGAATAACATCAAGGAAAAATATTGGGTTGTCTCCCAACAAGAGATTTTCTTTAAAGCCTTATAGCTAGGCATAAGATTTCAACGATGCTTACATGAAAGACAAGAATTGAAGCACAAAGAGAGCATCATAAAACACGTGACAAAAACATCTAAGTCTAACATACTTCCTATGAATAGGCATCTTATAGACAAACAAATTATCAAGGCAAGCAAAAACTAGCATATGCAAGGAAGCGGAAAGAAACAATAGCAATCTCAACATAACGAGAGGTAATTTAGTAACATGAAAATTTCTACCACCATATTTTCCTCTCTCATAATAATTGCATGTAGGATCATAATCAAATTCAACAATATAGCTATCACAAAACATATTCTTAACACTATCCATATGTATGCAAAGTTGACACTCTTCCAAAATAGTGGGATCTAAAATTGACACTCTTCCATACCCACTTTCAATATTATTGCAAACGTTATTATCAATCTCATATTCATCATGGGCTTAAATATATTTTCAAGATCATAAGAAGAATCACCCCAATCATGATCATTGCAACAAGTAGTGGACATAGCAAAGCTAGCATCCTCAAGCTTAGGGTTTTGCATATTATATGCACAATTGACATTAATAGAATTTATACTATTGCAATAAATCTTTTTATTCAAAGATTTATCGTAATCACTTCATAAAGTACTTCATCGCAATTTTCAGATTCACAAATTTCAAGCAAAACTTCATAAAGATAATATAGTGCACAAAACTCACTAGCAATTGGTTCATCATAATTGGATCTCTTAAAAAGATTAGCAAGCGGATGAGGATCCATAGATCTTAGATTCTTTGTTTAGCAATAAATAAACAACTATTCCAAACAAACGAGCAAACGAGCCAAGTAAGACATCAAAGCAAATGGAAATACGAACAAAATAAGGGAGAATAAAACGGCAAGGGTGAAGTGGGGGAGAGAAAAACGAGAGGCAAATGGCAAATAATGTAATGCGAAGGGTAAGAGTTGTGATGGGTACTTGGTATGTCTTGACTTGGCGTAGATCTCCCCGACAATGGCGCCAGAAATCCTTCTTGCTACCTCTTGAGCACTGCGTTGGTTTTCCCTTGAAGAGGAAAGGGTGGTGCAGTAAAGTAGCGTAAGTATTTCCCTCAGTTTTTGAGAACCAAGGTATCAATCCAGTAGGATACCATGCGCGAGTCACCTCGTACCTACACAAACAAATAAGAACCTCGCAACCAACACGATAAAGGGGTTGTCAATCCCTTCACGGCCACTTGCAAGATTGAGATCTGATAGAGATAATAATAATAAGATAAATATTTTTGGTATTTTTATGATATAGATTGAAAGTAAAGATTGCAAAATAAAATAGATTGGAAACTTGTATGATGGAGAATAGACCCCGGGGCCATAGGTTTCACTAGTGGCTTCTCTCAAGATAGCATAAGTATTATGGTGGGTGAACAAGTTACTATCGAGCAATTGATAGAATAGCGAATAATTATGAGAATATCTAGGTATGATCATGTATATAGGCATCACATCCGCGACAAGTAGACCGATTCCTGCCTGCATCTACTACTATTACTCCACACATCGAGCGCTATCCAACATGCATCTAGAGTATTAAGTTCATAAGAACAGAGTAACGCCTTAAGCAAGATGACATGATGTAGAGGGATAAACTCATGCAATATGATATAACCCCATCTTTTTATCCTTGATGGCAACAATACAATACGTGTCGTTTCCCTTTCTGTCACTGGGATCGAGCACCGCAAGATTGAACCCAAAGATAAGCACTTCTCCCATTGCAAGAAAGACCAATCTAGTAGGCCAAACCAAACTGATAATTCAAAGATACTTGCAAAGATAAACCAATCATACATAAAAGAATTTAGAGAAGATTCAAATATTGTTCATAGATAAACTTGATCATAAACCCACAATTCATCGGATGTCGACAAACACACCGCAAAAGAAGATTACATCGAATAGATCTCCAAGAGAATCGAGGAGAACTTTGTATTGAGATCCAAAGAGAGAGAATAAGCCATCTAGCTAATAACTATGGACCCGTAGGTCTGAGGTAAACTACTCACACATCATCGGAGGGGCCATGGAGTTGATGTAGAGGCCCCCCGTGATCAATGCCCCCTCCGGCGGAGCTCTGGAAAAGGCCCCAAGATGGGATCTCTTGGGTACAAAAGGTTGCGGCGGTGCAAATAGGGTTTCGTGGTGCTCCTGGATGTTTGCGGGGTATATGGATATATATAGGAGGAAGAAGTAGGTCGGTGGAGCAACGAGGGGCTCACGAGGGTGGTGGCCCCGCCCCCTGCCTCATGGCCTCCTCGATTGTTTTTTGATGTCCACTCCAAGTCTCCTGGATCACGTTTGTTCCAAAAATAACGCTCCCGAAGGTCTCATTCCGTTTGGACTCCGTTTGATATTCCTTTTCGGTGAAACACTAAAATAGGCAAAAAACTAGAATTTGGGCTGGGCCTCCGGTTAATAGGTTAGTCCCAAAAATAATATAAAAGTGTAAAAATAAGCCCATTAACATCCAAAATAGATAATATAGTAGCATGGAACAATCAAAAATTATAGATATGTTGGAGACGTATCAACCACTTACGTCCCCTACATCTGGTAGTCTACCAGTGTAAGTGGTCACACAACATACTCAACTATGCCAGAGCCCATAATGGCTTGTGGCTGCACACAGAAGTTTCTAGCATGAATAACATTATGATCCCTTTGAGCCTGGGTGGTATTCCAATAGGATGGTCACACGGATACCCCGAGATCTCCTAGGACAACACTGGATTCCCCAGGTGTACGGGCAAGCCACTGGTATCCCCAGGGTGCCCCAACCAATCCACCCAGATGTGTATTAAAGTAGCCACCTTAAGTTAACCCTTAGATATAAATACCTCTCACATCTTTCATGAATATCACAAACCAATCCACGTCTACATGTTATCACACCCAGGGGTTTGAATATAAGACAGTAGGTTCCTAGGGGTTTGAATATAAGATAGTAGGTTCCTACCTCAGGGGTTTGAATATAAGACAGTAGGTTCCTACCTCATCAACTACTTCCCAAATACCCACATGTTATCACATCCTACTCATGCTATGTTTTAGGGTGAAACTAATGCATAAAACTGGGTATGAAAAATATGATCAAAGTGTGAACTTGCCTTATATGTTGATGAAAATGATTCACACTCATAACTCTTGATAGTTCTACTCATCACACTCCGGTCAAGCTATCGTGAGCAAGCAATTGCATACATAAGCAATCATGCAAAAGAATCAAAGAAAAGATCTCGGAAAACTTCAAAAACAAGAAAATAACTCTTGCAACATAAAACAATTTCTAACAGTACCAAAATTAGGGGGATTTGGCCTTATCAGAAAGTTTAGGTCAAGAGCTTCAATTTGCAAGAAGAAACAACTAAATCGGAGTTATATAACTCAAGTTATGAACAGAATAAGTTTGAGTACAAATCTGTTTGAAATCAAATTTTACATTGTAAAAACCATGTTCAAGTTGATTATCTGGATAGAGGGGATCGTAATGAAGAAGTGGGCGTTGGTTTCGTCAAATTTGGATAAGCGAGTAAAGAGTTGTGACCGTTAGAAGATCAGGGACTAAACTGTAAATATAAAACTACCGAACGCTAACGAATGAATCTGTTCACTCTAAAGAGATAAATAGTGAGCGTTCACTAATTAACTAGGTTAATAAGAAAAACCGGGTTTAACCTAAAAACCGGAACTTAAAAGAAAACCAAGTGAGACCGGGTTTGGTTTAGTACCGGTTCGGGCGGTTTTCGTCCAAAACCGGCGGCGGTCGGCGGCGGCGGACGGAGGCAGCAGCGGCTCCGGTCGGTGGCGGCAGCTGCAGGCGAGGCGGCAAAGCGGCAATGCGACGACGGTGAGGCGATGGCTTCGGAGTGGGGCAGCGGTGTGCAGCAAAATGCGGCAGGGGCGGCGGAGTCGCAGCATCGGTGCAGCGACGGTGGCGATGCGAGGCTCGAGGCGGCGGCGGCGAGATGGGGTCCAAGGGGACCTAGGCGGCGCAATAACTAGGTAGGTGGGGCGAGCGGCCTCGGGAGGCGTGGAGATAGGGTAATGCAGCGACGGTTTCTGGCTCGGCAACGACAACGGTGGCAGCGGGCGAAGTATGCGGGCGCCGGAGATTTGCGGGGATGGGCGCGGGGCTCGGCTGGGCCGCCTGGTTCGGCCGAAAGTTTCTTTTTTTAAACAGACATAAGAAAAGAAAAAATAAAACAACAAAATAAAGAATATACTATAGGCGTATAATATACCAAAAATTTCAAAAAAATATTCTCTACAACATGAACATTTTTCTAACGTCAAATAAAATCCACAAAAATTAAAATAAATCCAATAGTGCTACTGCTGCAACAAAACCTCATAAAAATCATTTTAAAAATACCAAAATAAATTCAAATTTAATTCTCTCCAATTTTCTAATGTAGGGAATCATTTTACCCTAATTTCCATATATTTTATTTTTGGAGAAAAATAATTTGAATAAAACCCAAATAACTCCAAATTGAAAAATAATTTCAAAGGGACTCTAGATTTGATTCTCTTAAACTCCCAACTCATATTTCATATGCTTTGAAGAAGTCATTTTATCTTCTCTCATGAAAATCATTGAGTTGCTTAAAGTTTCTGGATTTAAAATATTTCCAAATGGAATTCAACTCTTTTCAAATCGCTTTTCATTTATTTAAAATGGAAGAAGTCATGTTATCTTATCTCCAGGGTTTTTGTGATGGAAAGAATTTGAATTCATGGATCCAAAAGCAAAAATAAAAGTTTGGGAAAGTCCTTTTATTCCCTCTCATTTAACTTTCAAAAAGTTTCAAATTTCACTTAATTTCACACAAGCAACCACACCACACTCAAACAATCAATCAATTCTATTTATTTAATATAACATTCCAATAATTAGAATTTTGGGATGTTACAGGTGCTAAAGAGGCAAGCGTAGGCGCGGAGTCCCCACGCATCAACCAAAGGTTTCCATTTCCATGCAACAAGACCAAGACCGCCAGGACGGTAGGACAGAGGTCATCGCCGAGCCCACCACGGCGTCACGACCTGAGGCTTTGCGGGCGAAGACCACCTTTCGTCAAGATAAGATGTACTAGTTGTCTCCCTTCGAATTTGGCCGTTGTGGGATCCCTTCCCGCCTTCATTTTGGGGGAAGATGACCAAGGCCACTATAAGTATAGCCTAGGCACCACCATAGAGGGAGAGGATCGTTCATTCACCCATCCACATCCACACCCACACCATCACAAGAACACACCTCCTGAGGTTGTTCTTCCATTGTACCAGTTCATCCTCAGCCCACCTCGAGGCCAATCCACCACAAAGCAGGAGTATGGTTTTACACTGTAAGGTGGCCCGAACCTGGGTACATTTCCTTGTTCCATTTCCTTCCACTTCATCGAGCTAGGCCGTGAGATCGACGAGTTGGCAAACTAGGGAGGTTGAGTCCTTCGCATGCACCCCAGAGTTTGAATCTATCTAGGGTCTACGGAGCCCCGAATCCGACAAGCACCTTGCGAGTTGCAAGGCCGAGGAAGAGGCGTTCTGTTGCCGTGCACCAGCGTGCTCCTGCGAGCGTCGTGGCTTTGATTACGAATAATTTAGTGTCGTAAGGCGATCTCATTAGTTTTTGGGACGAAAATGATAAATCCCGAACGTTCGGGAATTATTAGTGTCCTTAATTAACTATGTAAAAGGAAAAGTTTGGAAACCTTTTATATCCGTACGCATTTGTAAGTACGTGCATATAGCACAAACTTAACTATATACCGCAGTACACGTCTCTCTCTCTCTCTATATATACTTGTAGACTATACTACTACTATTATGTATACACACATGCAAATGCACATTTTAACATTACGACGTGGTTTTGGTAAAAGTAGAAAAAAACACTAGTCAAGCTTGTGAAACGATTCAATGCAAAAATGCTCGATTGTTTACTTTAGCTTCCTGCTCTTTGTGGTTTTTTCTCTAACATACTTTGTATGGAGTATCTCACTGGTCAGGAAGTCATGCAAATTCCCAAACCGCTTCATACACAGTGTATCGAATTTTTTGCCTAAGAAGTTGTGCCATGCAATTGGAAATCCAAATTGAGTTCTACTACTAGTAGTAGGAGTAGTAGCTAGGGATCGAGTGTGCGAGATGATTGCAGAGAGATGAAATGCAAAAAATACAGAGGGATGTGATGGTTGCTTGTCCGTTTATTTTACCAGGCCACTTATTACTGAGAGTGGTGGGGTTTTGTGATACGACAGCTTTACTGCTGCGCCACGAGCGGGGTGAGACTCCCGTGCAGAGCCGCCCTCTACACTAGGACAACCTCCGTCGTGGTTTATTAGTCCCCCATGTAATTTGACTGGAGATTTAACTAACAAAATGCTAGTGCATGTCAACAAAAAAACCGCTGGATTCATATTTCAACATAGTTTTCAATGATATAATTTTTTGTGACATGCATGAGCATTTTGTTAGTTAAATTTATGACCAAAATTTGGCACAGATTACAATAGGGACCAATAAACCAGGACGGAGGTAGAACTATATATAGTAAGACGCCGGTGCATTGCACGGAACAATGAAATGCATTGATTGGGGAGTGGTTTATTGTGACAAAGTATGTGGGGGTCATCTCTTGTGTAACAAATATTGATAGGTTTCTTCAGATATTATTTCTTCTCTAAAGCTCACAAGCATCCGGGTGAATAGTAAATGTAGGCTAAATAGATAAAAAATATCTTTTGCAAACAAAAGCGTTCAACTATTGAACTTGCATCCAAAACTTATTGATTGATGCAAAGGATGGGGTTATCCTCCTTTTCAAAAAATAAGAGAGTAAAAATTCACAATTAATCTCATAAATGGCAAGCGAGAACTCTAATGGAGCAAAAGCATACATGGAATATTCTAGACTAAACCATAAATAGAGCAAGATCATGCATGGAAGGTTCTATACTAAATAAGAAGTGTCCACATGCTTAGCCAATGACTTACAATGAGCGAAGACTAATGATGAACAGTTAACTTGGTAATGCAAATGCCCAGGTGAACCTCCTTAGAGTCTTGGGGTTAAAAATCGTATGAAACCAGCCCTCTTCCATGTCCACATTGTTGGGAACGGAGCAGCTCACCAAAGTCTCATTCAGCGTGAGGGAGGCGTCAAGGTCGCCCTCGTACGCCGAAGGGGCAGAAACAGTGAGCACACACCTATACAGTGGCCTTGTGTCAGCGTCAGCGGCGTTGCCCCTGATGCACATGACAGAGAAGGGGTGGCGGCCTGCGCGGGCCTTGACGGTGCCCACGACCAAGAGGAAGAAGCTATCGTCCTCCTCCGTGACTAGGAGGCGGCGGTGATCCTTCAGCCACTCTGGCACGACGAACGGGTAGCACATCTCGTACTTGATGTTCACCACGAGCCATGAGTGATTGTGGGACGGTGCCGTGAGGTGATGCATGAGGCTCACTAGTGAGTCCACAAATGGCGGCATGCACTCATAGCAGTAGCAGGGCGCGTGCGCACATCTGGACCTATGCTCCGCCACCGAGTGCTGGTCGATGTACCTCTCGCAGCCGAAACTCTTGTAGATGCAGGGCACCTTGCGGGCATCGACCAGGCCGTCCATGAAACGAGAGTGGCTATAGGGGACATTGCACCCGCCGCATGGAGCGCAGGAGTAGCACACGAAGCGGTAGATGGTGTACTTACTAGTACCCCCTCCATTTCTTTTTACTAGTTTGCATATAATTCCAAACATCACGTAAACACATTCTCTCACCATTTTACAACTATATTAGTATCATTGTTAGTGGTCAGCCAGTGCAAGTTCTAGCCCCGGGTGTTTTAACCATTTTTTAGTAATGATATCTTGCGATTGTTCGCCACGAGCCCAATCCTGGCGAATGCGCACATAATCGTCATATTTCCATCCGACGGTGGCCTTTTTTTAAGTCATAGTATTTTACAAAATTGCCACCCTTACACATGTGCTCTAACTGTGACGCGTGCGTTTGCAACTGCCATGTCTCCCAACGAACGTTTGTTGGGGATTGGTGTTAGCACCGATGGTGGTTCGCAGTCATTCCACGCTCCGGTGCTAGTAGTAGAGCAGAGTCCTACTCCACTATACTACTCGGGCATATAGTGGTAGGTACTGTAGTTTATTTTACTAGTACTATGATCAATCAAGTTGTCTGGCATCGATATGACCCTATGCTGCTGGGATGTGTCTCTTAAGTCAAGTGGCGTGTTGCAACATTGTCATCATCACCTGTCCACTTCCCACAGCACATATTCGCTTCTCCATCCTCGTCCGCACATAATCGTCCAATCTTCCATCCCCGCTAGGCGCCTCCCCCCTCTTGCAAAACCCAAGCACTAACAATGGCAGAACCGAGTAGTGATAACCCACAAGTATAGGGGATCGCAACCGTTTTCTAGGGTAGAGTATTCAACCCAAATTTATTGATTCGACACAAGGGGAGCCAAAGAATATTCTCAAGTATTAGTAGCTGAGTTGTCAATTCAACCACGCCTGGAAAATTAATATCTGCAGCAAAGTATTTAGTATCAAAATAATATGATAGTAGTGGTAACGGTGGCAAAAGTAACGGTAGCAGTTTTGGTTTTATAGTGATTGTAACAGTAGCAACAGAAAAGTAAATAAGCGAAGAACAATATATGAAAAGCTCGTAGGCAATGGATCAGTGATGGATAATTATATAGGATGTGATTCATCATGTAATAGTTATAACAAAGGGTGACACAGAACTAGCTCCAATTCATCAATGTAATGTAGGCATGTATTCCGAATATAGTCATACGTGCTTATTCAAAAGAACTTGCATGGCATCTTTTGTCCTACCCTCCCGTGGCAGCGGGGTCCTATTGGAAACTAAGGGATATTAAGGCCTCCTTTTAATAGAGTACCGGACCAAAGCATTAATATATAGCGAATACATGAACTCCTCAAACTACGGTCATCACCGGTAAGTATCCCGATTATTGTCACTTCGAGGTTAACGGATCGTAACACATAATAGGTGACTATAGACTTGCAAGATAGGATCAAGAACTCACATATATTCATGAAAACATAATAGGTTCAGATATGAAATCATGGCACTCGGGCCCTAGTGACAAGCATTAAGCACAGCAAAGTCATAGAACCATCAATCTCAGAACATAATGGATACTAGGGATCAAACCCTAACAAAACTAACTCGATTACATGATAAATCTCATCCAACCCATCATCGTCCAGCAAGCATACAATGGAATTACTCACGTACGGCGGTGAGCATCATGAAATTGGTGATGGAGGAAGGTTGATGATGACGATGGCGCTGGATTCCCCTCTCCGGAGCCCCGAACGGACTCCAGATCAGCCCTCCCGAGAGAGATTAGGGCTTGGCGGTGGCTCCGTATCGTAAAACGTGATGAATCCTTCTCTCCTATTTTTTCTCCATGAACGTGAATATATGGAGTTGGAGTTGAGGTCGGTGGAGCACCAGGGGGCCCACGAGGCAGGGGCGCGCCCATGGGGGGGGGTGTAGGCGCGCCCCCACCCTCGTGGACAGGGTGTGGGCCCCTGGCCTTGATTCTTTCGCTAGTATTTTTTATATATACCAAAAATAATATCCGTTGATTTTCAGGTCATTCCAAGAACTTTTATTTCTGCACAAAAATAACACCATGACAATTCTACTGAAAACATCGTCAGTCCGGGTTAGTTCCATTCAAATCATGCAAGTTAGAGTCCAAAACAAGGGCAAAAGTGTTTGGAAAGTAGATACGATGGAGACGTATCAACTCCCCAAAGCTTAAACCTTTCCTTGTCCTCAAGCAATTCAGTTGACAAACTGAAAGTGATAAAGAAAAACTTTTACAAACTTTCTTTGCTCTTGTTGTTGTAAATATGTAAAGCTAACATTCAAGTTTTCAGCAAAGATTATGAACTAACCATATTCACAATAACACTTAGATCTCATGTTTACTCATATCAATGGCATAATCAACTAGCGAGCAATAATAATAAATCCCGGATGATAACACTTTCTCAAAATAATCATAATATGATGTAACAAGATAGTATCTTGCTAGCGCTTTGTGAGACCGCAAAACATAAATGCAGAGCACCCTTGAAGATCAAGGGCTGGCTGGAACTTGTAATTCATGGTAAAAGAGATCCAGTCAAGTCATACTCAATGTAAACTAACAATAATACATGCAAATGACAGCGGTGCTCTCCAACTGGTGCTTTTTAATAAGAGGATGATGACTCAACATAAAAGTAAATGGATAGGCCCTTCGCAGAGGGAAGCAGGGATTTATAGAGGTGCTAGAGCTCGGTTTTGAAACAAAGATGAATAATATTTTGAGCGGTACACTTTCATTGTCAACATAACAACCGAGAGATCTCGATATCTTCCATGCTACACACATTATAGGCAGTTCCCAAGCAGAATGGTAAAGTTTATACTCCTCCACCACCAACAAGCATCAATCCATGGCTTGCCCGAAACAACGAGTGCCTCCAACTAACAACAATCCTGGGGGAGTTTTGTTTGCAATTATTTTGATTTGATTTGAGCATGGGACTGGGCACCCCGGTGACCAGCCATTTTCTCGTGAGTGAGGAGCGGAGTCCACTCCTCTTGAGAATAACCCGCCTAGCATGGAAGATACATACAACCCTAGTTGATACATGAGTTATTCGAGCATACAAAACAGAATTTTTATTTGAAGGTTTAGAGTTTGGCACATACAAACTTACTTGGAACGGCAAGTAGATACCACATATAGGAAGGTATGGTGGACTCATATGGAATAACTTTTGGGGTTTATGGAGTTGGATGCACAAGCAGTATTCCCGCTTAGTACAAGTGAAGGCTAGAAAGAGACTGGGAAGCGACCAGCTAGAGAGCGACAACAGTCATGAACATGCATTAAAATTAATCAACACCAAATGCAAGCATGATGTCTGTGTTGCTGGTAAACGGTACCGACTTGTTACTTTAATACGTTGCCAAGAACTTGCTAGTTTTACTAGTTCGTGTGAAATTAAATACGTTGCCAAAACTGATTAGTTTTACTAGTTTGATGTTAGTTTCTTATGGATCTTGCAATACTTTATTTATGATTGCTAACATTCAAGTTTGCAGGATCCAACTGAAACTCAGTTGGTACAACAGGTATGTTTCCAGAAACTTCCCTGTTTAATTGGTTTGCTATTGTAACTTGTTGCTGTAATCATCTTACCAATTTCAAGTTTTCAGGATCTAATTGGAATTTCAATTGCACAGTAGGTACATTTTCAAAAATATATTTGTGTAACAGGTTTGCTACTGTAACTTGTTGCTCCAATCAAGTTACTGATTACTACTCAACTTTTCAGGATCCAAGAGAAACTCCAATGCCGCAACAGGTTCCTTTTGCAAAACTTGTTTGTTTAACTGCTTTGCTGCTGCAACCGGTTGCTCTAATCATGTTACTGGCTACTCAAGTTTTCAGTATCCAAGAGAAACTCAAATGCCACAATAGGTACCTTTTGCAAGACTTGTTTGTTTAACTGCTTTGCTGCTGCAACCGGTTACAATGATGTTAATAACTACTTTTCAGCATCCAATTTAAACTCTTCAATTCCTTGTTTATTTAACTGGTTTGCTGTTATAACTCCCAATTGAGATGTTTTGCTAACTTTAACTTTTCGGAATACAATTGGAACTCTAATGGCAAAACAGGTTAGCCCAAGATCAAAGAGCGAGGTCCCCATGGACGTTGTATCATCCCACAACAGTGGCACCGGTCCAATCATGCATCATGAATTGCCAACTGTTGATGCTCTATAGGCCAAACTATTGGTAGAAAGAGATTCTGCTTCTGCACTTAGAGATGAAGTTGACATGTTGAGGAAGCAAACAACACAATCACAAGCAGTACTCAAGACAACCATTAAATATTTGGTGGATTTCAAAACGAAGCAAGCTGAGACTGATCGCATTGTTAAGGTCCTGAAGGAAAAAAGGAAATTAAATTCCCACTTGGTAAATCGTAGGTGAAATGTTCTCTCCATCATTGAATAAACTTTGTGTTGTTTGTTCATGTAATCGATCAAACCATTTGTTTTAGAGATCATGTAATGATTATTTTTTGTTTTGTAATTTTTTGAGCACAAGTCTGTATTAATTGATACGACTCTGAGACATTTCATTTTGATTACTGTGCTAGACCTACAAATATGCCAATCGGGCTGAATGTGCATTCAACAATAATAGTAGTATAGATGGACCTTAAGTGGCATGCATCTGAAAGGGCCACTGGTGCGCGTCAGTCCTAAACAAACAGTTTAAAACCCCTTTTCGCGACGGCATTTGGAACCATCCCAAGTGAGTGTGGGCGATAGGGGGGGGTTCCTTCCCACACGACCCAGAAACCGTCAGGGATAGGGCCCCTACAGTACTCCTACTTGTTTCTGCTTGCATTGCCATCGCAGTCAGTATTCTGTTGTGCTACGTTTACGATGCACGACCCATCACAAACGGTTCACTATTACAGAACGTGTATGATGCGCGGCCCATCATAAACGGTTCACCATTAAGAAGATTAGCTAATCGTCGTACGAGTGTGTCGGTGGAAACAAAACCTATGGGGTCACTGGGATCCCTTTTACGGTAGGCAGGCGCGGGGTTGTGTGAAGAGCGGGTCTGACAGGGAGCACTTGTTTACACAGGTTCGGGCCGCGAAGATGCGTAATACCCCAGTCCTGCTTTGGTGGATGTATTTGAGTGTGTTCTTGTGTTCTTGAGCTAGCTACGAGGTGCAACTTGCCCAAAAGCACCGAATCCATCTCCTGGTCGCCTCGGGCCTCCTTTTATAGGCAAAAAGGGGTCGCCACAATGGCACACAGGAGGTGGAAAGGTCTACAGTCGATGAGCCTATCCTCTGGGACCATCGGACAAACACATTTAATGCGCTGCCGATGTGCCCCCCTCGCTTTATCGGGGACGCCAGGGAAGCACGTCCCAGCTGTCACCGCCTCGCCTGGCCTTGACATGCGTCCGAGCTGATGGGGCGTTGTGGCACCATGTTGGCCGGCTGCTGGGCTGGCGCGGTGTTGGAGCCTTCAGGAAGACTTGCATGCCATCACACAGGAGCTCGCTGGTTGGTGTAGAGGCCGCACATCGCCATGTAGGTGCCTGCTCAACTGGTTGAGCTTCCAGCTGCATGGGAAGGGCGGTGGAGTCTTGGTTGGTGCAGGCCTGGCAGTGGCCCCGCCGATGCCCTCGGCAAGGGTCTTGCCGGGGGCCCGACAAGGGTCTTGCCGTGGCGTTGCTGTCAACCCCAGCAAGAGTCTTGCCGGGGTTCTTGTGGATTTCCTCGGCTAGGATCCTGCCGAGGGTCACCGTCTTCTGGTCCTCATCTGAACTCATATGTTTATCATCTTGAAGAAGATTTGCATGCCACCACAGAGGCGCCTCCCGAGCCTTGGCTCCAATGTAGTTGATTGGGTTGGAGCCTGTGGGCTCAAGGGTGGCTCGCTTTGCTGGTGTTGGTCAAGTTGCCCCGGCAAGGCCCTTGCCGGGGCTGCGGAGGCTGCCTCGGCAAGGATCTTGCCGAGGGAGTCCACCTCGCCCTCTTGCTCTCTTGCGCTTCTGGTCTTGGCATCGCCTTGGTTGTCTTGTGCTTTGGCTTCTGTCTGGCTTCCTTCCTTTGCCCTGCTAAGTGTGTCCGTGGCGCGTGGCTCTGACTGCCCGTGCACAAGTAAAGGGGTCAAAAGGAGAGCCCCTACTTTTGTACACCGACAGGAGCCCCGGGCCTGGGCCACACATAAGCGCGACGCGTTGTTGGGCTAGGCCTAGAACGATGCGCGGGCAGGTGGGGCGGATTTTACCGCAGTAACTTCTTGTCTGCTGTGCTTCCCCATGACCCACGTTGAACGCGCGATGTGGAGGGTCGTGCGTGACGTGGGGGTCATGCGTGGGGCGGTTTTTGCACGCATGCATCACATCGCGGTAAAGAGGCGGCTCGCGCCTTCCCCATAAAAGGAGGGATGCAGAGAGGCACGACCCATTTACTTGGGCGGACTCGGGTCGTGGTCTTCAAGGCGCCCGAGCCCCACGATCACGGGGTGGGGAGCGGCTGCTTTGCCCTTCCCTTCAGTGCTGCTCGCTCGCCATGTGTCCCTCATGGAGGTGGCAAGAGGTGGAGGCGGGAAACCGGGCCGTCGTTGATTGGGGCAGCGGGCCGGTCCTGATTCCCTGTGCCCCCGATGACCAGATTGGCCGAGAGGGGCGGCCGAGCCCCGACTCCGCCCCTTTATAAGAAGGGGAGGGGGCGGCATTCCACATTCTTCCATCATCCGTCTCCTTCCACCTCCGCTCCTTTCTTCCATCTGCCATGGCGAGAGGAAGCGTTGGCCCTTAGACGGTGGCGGCGAGGGTTGCTGCTCGTCAGCGTGTTCCTCCTCCCCAAGAGCTCACGGCGGCGGAACCGACCACGAGAGGAAGGGGGAGGGGGCGAGGCCGAGGTTGTCGTGGCGCTCGAGGGAGAGGAGGACGGGGTGGCGCATCAGCCTCGCCTCCGCCAGCGATGCCTCCCCCGACGGAGGGCCACGTCAGGGACCAGCCCCGCGAGTTCTTCATCAGGCTGCGCCGGCCACCGTGTCGCCGCCTCTGTCTCCCTACTGCATTTGCTCGGGAGATGGAGCTCGATCCACCCCAGACCCTCTGGTTGCACACGAGGGGCTGCGGGAACAGCGGCACGCGGGTCGACGTCGACTTCCCCACTCCTCACATCATGTACCTCCGCCGCGGATGGAAGACATTCACTCGCATCCACAGCCTGACGGCGGGGCTTGTCCTCTACTTCTTGTTAACGGAGGGCAGCTTGCTTTCCATCAAGGTCTTTGGAGATCTCAGAACTCGCTTGAAGTGTTGTGTGGAGAGCTCCTCCTCCGACAAAGATTCCTCCTCAAGCGGGAGTGTTGAGGAGGGCAGCGACAACAACGACGAGTGTAACACCCATAATGCGGCTATATCTCCCACGTGTTGGGGCTCGACTTAGAGGCATAGCCGCATGGTAGGCTTGTCGCAAGAGGGGTAATCTTCACACATCCCATGTACTGAATAAGAAAGGGATAAAGAGTTGGCTTACAATCGCCACTTCACACAATACATAAATAAATCATACATCATCCAAAGTACAATCAAAGGTCCGACTACGGAACCAAAATAAAAGAAGACAACCCCAAATGCTAGATCCCCGATCATCCCAACCGCGCTCCACTACTGATCATCAGGAAAAGAAACATAGTAACGGCCCGAATCCTCGTCGAACTCCCACTTGAGTTCGGTAGCATCACTTGCACCGGTATCCTCGGCACCTGCAACTGTTTGGAAGTATCCATGAGTCACGAGGACTCAACAATCTCACACCCGCGAGATCAAGACTATTTAAGCTTATGGGTAGGAGATGGTAGTGAGGTGGAGCTGCAGCAAGCACTAAGCAATATGGTGGCTAACATACACAAATAAGAGCCAGAAGAGAGGCAACGCACGGTCGAGAAGCTATAAGTGATCAAGAAGTGATCCTGAAGCTACTTACGTTCAAGCATAACACGAGACCGTGTTCTCTTCCCGGACTCTGCTGAAAAGAGACCATCACGGCTACACACGTGGTTGATTCATTTTAATTAAGTTAAGTGTCAAGTTCTCTACAACTAGATATTAACAAATTCGTATCTGCCACATAACTGCGGGCAGGGCTCTCGAAAGTTTATACCCTGCAGGGGTGTCCCAACTTAGCCTATCACAAGCTCTCATGGTCAATGAAGGACATTCCTTCTCCCGGCAAGACCCGATCAATCTCGGAATCCCGGTTACAAGACATTTTGACAATGGTAAAACAAAACCAGCAAAGCCGCCCGATGTGCCGACAAATCCCGATAGGAGTCGCACGTATCTCATTCTCAGGGCACATCGGATAGGTCAAGCTACGAGTAAAACCAACCCTCAAGTTGCCCCGAGGTGGCCCCGCAGAATGCCCGTTTCGGACCAACACTCAGAGGAGCACTGGCCCCCGGGGGGGGGGGTTAAAATAAAGATGACCCTTGAGTCTGCAGAACCCAAGGGAAAGGTATATGGTGGTAGGTAGGCAAATGGTAAAACCATGGTTGAGCCTTGCTGTAGGAGTTTTATTCAAGGCGAACTGTCAAGGGGTTCCCATAACACCCAACCGTGTAAGGAACACAAAATCAAGGAACATAACACTGGTATGACGGAAACTAGGGCGGCAAGAGTGGAACAAAACACCAGGCATACGGCCGAGCCTTCCACCCTTTACCAAGTATATAGATGCATTAAAGTAAATAAGAGACAATAATGATATCCCAACAATATCCATGTCCCAACATGGAACAAGCTTCATCTTCACCTGCAACTAGCAATGCTATAAGAGGGGCTGAGCAAAAGCGGTAACGTAGCCAAACAATGGTTTGCTAGGAAGGTGGGTTAGAGGCTTGACATGGCAATATGGGAGGCATGATAAGCAAGTGGTAGGTAGCGCAACGTAGCGATAGAACGAACAACTAGCAAGCAAAGATAGAAGTGATTTCTAGGGTATGGTCATCTTGCCTGCAAAGTTCTCAGAGTTGTTGAAAGCTTGATCCTCGTAAGAATTCTCAATAGGTTCCTCGGTCACGTACTCGTCTCCCAGCTCTATCCAAATCAAGAACACAAGCGATGGAACAACAATCAATCATGGTGCAATGCACAAGCAACATGATGCAATACATGACATGATATGCAAGATATGATATGCAATGCATATGCGTGCTCCGGAAGAGAAAGAAATATCAAAGCATCAACTTGGCAAACCAAGTTTGCCGCTGCAAAGATGAGATGATTCGGGTCGAAATCGATATAAAGATCACCGGAAACGGATGCACGGTTTGCAAATGGCAAGCAAAACAAGATTGATGCTAAACTGCGATTAATAGCATGACGCCACTTAGAATGCAACAAGAAACTAAGCTAATGCACTCCAACATAACAACAAGGCATATGGAAGTGATGTACAAGAGATGCGTGACAAAACATGAACACTGAGCTACGGCTAAATCACACTAAAACAGGTTCAAACAAGCATGGCAAAAGTGCAAAAGATATCAGCTTCACAGACTTGGAGAAATTACTAACATGTCAAAAACAACATTAGGAAGCAATGTTTAGAGCAAGAAAACAACATGCTACAAGAACATATCATAGAAAACAAAGGCATGGCATGAATCTACTAAAAGCATAGATCAAAAGTCCTTTAATGATCATGAGCCAAAAAGCCACAGAAGATATGATGGCACCCATGTAAACATAGCAAGTTTTATTAACAGTTTCAGAATTAGCAGAAAAACAAAGCATGTCATAAACAGATTCACGAAAACAACTTTGCGAGCTCATGCCACTCACCACAAAGCATTGCATGACAAAATAAGCATAACAAATGCAAGATGACATGTTCATGAAGCTAACCATGGCAAGAGCAAGTTCATAGTATGCATGGATCACTAGCAACAACCATGGAAATATTGATTAACATGTTAACATTCTAGCAGGAACATTTTATAGAAAAAGTCGAGCCACAACAAGACATGCTAGACAACCCCATAATTTAACAAATGGACATGTATGGATAGAGCATAACCACATGTCCAAAACACCCTTACTGAAGTATCCCAAAATAAGCATGGATCTCACTGTAGCATCAAGTTTACATGGCATCAAAATAACAGCAGGGAAAAGACTTAGCAAAATCCTAAGTCCCTAAAAACAGCAACATTGTGGATCCTACTTTGCATGCTTGTGGTAGTTACCACATAGATCACAAAAATACAAGGCAAGTACCTCTGTAAATATGGCATGATGTAGTTCAAAACACATGTAGACCTCGAGCTCATACGATGGACACATCAAATGCAACAAAAATGACAAAACCTCATGATCTGATAAGTACCAGCAGCTAACATTTTATAGCAATCTTGCATCAAAGAAAATGGCATCATAATGAACATGAACATGCATGGAAATGCTTCTAACGTGAATAGCTCAACGAGACGAACAAATCTACATATCATATGCATGAATCGGAGTCATGGACACCGAGATATGATGCAATGAAGGAGGCATAAAATTATTGCAGAAAAGGACTTAATGGAAATTATAGCCCGCGAATCTGGATCTAGGGTTCGTCGGCACGCTTCTTGAGGTTCGCCGGAGGACGTCGCTGGAGTTGGAGAGGGAAGGAGCAGAGTGGATCGAGCTCGCCGGACGTCGGAGGATGCCGGCGTGGGGCGGATCTGGCCCGGTGCGGCCGGATCCGAGCGCGGCAACGGACGGGGAGGCAGGGAGACGTCGGTCGACGGCAGGGCCGGCCGTCGAGGCACTGTAGGGCGGTGGGGAAGATGAACGGCGGCGACCGGGCGCGCGGGGTGGCGAGCGACGACCAGGGCGGCGAGGTCGTGCGCGGGGCGCGGCGGTGGATGGTGGAGGAGACGAAGCGGCAGGAACCGGAGCGGGCGAGCGGTCGCCGGCGACGATCTGGCGGCGGCGACGGGCGCTAGCGCACGGGCCAGGCGGCGGAGGGCACGCGGGCCAGGCGGCGGAGGCGGATCGTCCGAGCGGGACATGCATGGGCTCGGCAGGCCACGGTGGAGGTGGGACGGTGGCGACCATGTGGTGGCGGCTGAGTGGCTAAGGCGACGGGGACAGTGACGTGGCGGCGTTCGATTGGTCGGGGTGACGCGTCCGGCAGACACGTCCGGCACGGACGGACTTGTTCAGTGAGGGAGTCCTGGACTACGGGGTCCTCGGGCGTCCGGCCTATTATCCGTGGGCCGGACTGATGGACTGTGAAGACATGAAGGCCAAAGACTATACGTGAGTCCGAATTTGACTCTCCTTGGCGTGGAGGCAAGCTTGGCGACCGACTATGAAGATTCCGTCTTATGTAAACCCTAGATCCCCCCGGTGTCTATATAAACCGGAGGGGATGGTCCGGAAAGGACACCATTCATTACCATAGTCATATAGGCTAGGCTTCTAGGGATTAGCCATCACGATCTCATGGTAGATCAACTCTTGTAACACCCATATTCATCAATATCAATCAAGCAGGACGTAGGGTATTACCTCCATAGAGAGGGCCCGAACCTGGGTAAACATTGAGTCCCCTGTCTCTTGTTACCATCGATCCTAGACGCACAGTTTGGGACCCCCTACCCGAGATCCGCCGGTTTTGACACTGACATTGGTGCTTTGATTGAGAGTTCCACTGTGCCGTCGACAAAAGGCTCGATGGCTCGCCTTGTCCTTAAAGACAACATCACCCATGGAGGAGCTCTAGCCCCGGGCCAAATCCTCCGGTTGGGCGGCTTTACTAGGATCGCCCGTTGGGCCGTTGGGCCGACGATGACCTCTCGGGCCATCGAAAACCCCCTTCGCATCAACTCCGAGCACTCCAAGTAGATGGATCCGGCAGAGCTTTCGTCTTTGAACGAACTCCTAGATCGCATCGCCTCTTTGGGAATAGCCACAGAGTACGACCGGATCGGGCTTAAAACCAATCAAAGAGAAATCGAGACCCTACCGGTCACCCACCATATTGCGGTAGTCGTGGAGCAGGACAACGATTTTTCTCCTATACTGAAGACGAACTATGTCTGGATCGCCGACCAGGAAAATCCGGATACCCACCCGTGAAAGGATGCGACCAGCCTTCCGAATATAGCATCGGACGATGGTCCTAAACAATCAGAAGGTATTCCGGAACCCGTACTGTTAAGCCCGGAAGATCATCAGACTCTGGATAATCAGTCAGGTCGGGTTCGGATTTAATTCCACCCACCCACCCGAATTCAGACACTCTTGTAAGCATAAAACAACAGTCTCAGGAAACAGTCCACCACTTCTGGGCCAGATTCCTCCTTGTCAAGGACAAGGTAAAAGATTGCTGTGACGAAGACGCAATTTCAGCGTTCTGCAACAATTGCGCGGACGAAGGAATCCTCAACGCCATCAATCGCCGCCACATACTGAAATTTGCTGACTTAGCAACCATCGTACAAAAATACAGTGCGATGGAGAGCACCTGGAAAACTCAGGCAGCTCGCTAGGAACTGCCAGTCCCAACTCAACTCCCCCTACAGGCGAAAAGGGCGCACCCTCGCGGCACGCCCAGTCCAACAGTCAAGAAACACAAAACCGCTATGCGACACGGCACCATTCTTATCGGGTGGCTCGATGGCCCATGCATAATACATACAACACTAGATACCATGGCAACCCACAACCTTAGAGCATGTCGGATTCTACTACATGTAGCCAAAAGAGGCGAGGATATCCTTATCAAGGACGACTCAGAACGACATCCCCCAGTGGACAACAACTCAAGAGTATTTACGGTCTTTGAGACATTCGCTTCAAATAACAAGCGCAAAAGGGCGCTCCGCGAGCTCGCCGGAGTCTGCCAAATTGCTATGATAAACCCCTGGAACGACACAGCTATAACATTCAACGCCGGAGACAAGCCAAAGTACAGAACAATGCGAGCGCCAGCTGCGTTAGTTCTCAGCCCCATCATGGACGGGTTTTGACTTACCAAGGTTCTCATGGACGGCGGCAGCGGACTAAACCTCATTTATGAGGACACACTCCATAAAATGGAAATAGATAGGAGCCGCATCATGCAAAGCAACACAACCTTCCGAGGAATTATTCCTAGTCGGGAGGCGCGGTGCGAGGGCAAAATCACCCTTGATGTAGTATTCGGCACGCCGGAGAACTACCGGTCTGAAGAAATAACTTTCCAAGTGGCCCCTTTCGGGAGCGGATATCGCGCCCTGTTGGGGCGGGATGCTTTTACACTCTTTCAGGCCATACCCCATTACGGGTATATGAAGCTCAAGATTCATTAGAGAAATCAAACACCCGGACTAGTTGGCAAACCTGTTGATGGTACCAAAGAAGGACAAATCCTGGCGCCTATGCGTCGATTTCAAAGACCTCAATAAGGCTTGCCCTAAGGATCCCTCCCCCCCGCATTGATCAAATCATCGACACCACTGTAGGACACGACTCATTGTGTTTCCTCGATGCATATTCCGAATACCATCAAATCAAAATGAAGGAGTCCAACCAAGCCACAACAACATTTATCACCCTGTACGGCCCATTCTGCTTCAACACCATGCCCTTTGGGCTCAAGAACGCAGGTGCCACGTACCAACACATGATTCAAACATGCCTGGAGAAACAGATCAGCAAAATAGTAGAAGCTTATGTCGATGATGTCGTCGTCAAAACCAGACACGTCGAGACACTAATAGATGACTTACGTCTTACATTCGACAACCTCCGGGCATATGACATTAAACTCAACCCAGAAAAGTGTGTCTTCGGCGTCCCTGCTGGAAAACTACTGGGCTTCATCGTCTCCAATAGAGGAATCGAAGCAAACCCAGCCAAAATCCGAGCTCTGTCACAACTGGCTAGGCCAACAAATCTTAAGCAAGTTCAAAAGCTTGCGGGCTGCGTAGCAGCTCTAAGCCGCTTTATCTCCAGATTGGGAGAAAAGGCACTGCCACTCTATCGCCTTTTACGGCGAATCGACCACTTCGAGTGGATGGACGCAACAACAGCCGGATTGGAGGAAAGAAAAACCCTTCTGGCGAGCAATCCAATACTGGCTGCACCAAACTCCGGCGAACCGATGTTATTATACATATTGGCAACACACCAAGTAGTGAGCGCCGAACTCGTCGTCGAACGAGAACATGACGGACATAAATTCCTGCTTCAGAAGCCAGTATACTACGTATCCACTGTCCTCACACCATGCAAATCCAGGTACCCTCATTATCAAAAAATAGCATATGCGGTCTTCATGGCATCCCGAAAGCTCTGTCACTACTTCCAGGAGTGTTCGATCATGGTGGCCTCCGAAGTACCCCTCAATGACATCATAAACAACCACGATGCTACAGGCCGGGTTGCCAAATGGGCCATCGAACTCCTCCCATTTGATATTACATATAAACCACGTCGAGCCATCAAGTCCCAAGTACTGGCCGACTTCGTCGCCGAATGGACAGCGACCGAACTCCCTAAAGAGTACAACACATACACCAATTGGGTCATGTACTTTGACGGCTCCAAAATGTTGCCAGGATTAGGAGCGGGGGTCGTCTTAACATCCCCTACGGTAGACATCGTCCAGTACGTTCTCCAAATATTATACACAGACTCCAATAATGCAGGCGAATACGAAGCCTTATTACATGGTCTCTGGATGGCTGTCTCCATGGGCATACAACACCTAGAGGTACGTGGGGACTCGAACCTCGCAATATCTCAAATAAACAGAGATTTCGATGCTAAAGATCCAAAGATGGCAGCGTGTCGTAACGCAATCATCAAAATATTGGACCGGTTTGAAGGACTCGAGTTCCATCATGTGGCCCAAGAAAGTAATCAAGCGGCGGACGTTCTTGCTCGTATCGGTGCTAAGCGCGAACCCGTCCCACCTAATATTTTCCTGGAAAGGCTCTTTAAGCCATCCGTGGTGTGGCAGGGGGAAAACGACAATACAAATCCGGAATCAAACATAATCCAAGATCCCGGAAACACCGACGTCGTCAGGGGCTCAGCCATCGAAATAACACCATCGGCGCATCTCATCATGGTAGTCATTGCCCCATGGACCGGACACTTCCTGGCCTACCTCAATAGGAAAGAGCTTCCCGAGGACCAGCATGAGGCCTGCTGCATTGTCCGGCGTTCAAAAGCCTACAAGGTTCATGATGGAGAGCTCTACAAGAAAAGCGCCACCGGAGTCCTACAACGATGTATATCCGAGGAAGAGGGGCGGAAGCTCTTGGCTGAAATCCATGACAGACTCGGCGGTCACCACGCCGCAGCTCAGGCCCTTGTTAGCAAGGCCTTCCATACAGGATTTTACTGGCCGATAGCCCAAGAAGATGCACAAGACCTTGTCCAACGTTGCATCGGATGCCTACTCTTTGCCAATCAGAGCCATATGCCCCCCGCCCTACAAACAATCCCCATTACTTGGCCTTTTGCGGTCTGGGGACTTGATATGGTAGGACCACTTAAAGGGGGAAGCCATAAGAAAAAATAACTACTGGTTATGGTGGACAAATTCATTAAGTGGATAGAGGCTAAGCCAGTCAAAACGACCGAATCCGGCCCAGTGATAGACTTCATATCCGGCGTTGTGCACCGTTATGGTGTCCCACACAACATCATCACTGACAACGGCTCCAATTTCATAGCCGACGAGGTAAAAACTTGGTGTACTAATCTGGATATTAAACTCGATTACGCCTCTGTCTACCACCCACAAACCAACAGTCAAGTCGAACGGGCCAACGGTCTCATTATGAGCGGCATCAAGCCCAGACTAGTGTGGTCCTTGAGAGAATCAGACAAGCACTGGGTTGAGGAGCTCGACTCCGTACTCTGGGGGCTGCGGACCACGCCCAACCGCACTACCGGATACACACCTTTCTTCATGGTGTATGGCGCAGAGGCCATACTGCCCTGCGATATTATTCACGACTCGCCCCGAGTGCGTACGTACGAAGAGAGAGAAGCCGAGCTTGATCGGCAGGATGGCCTAGATGCCCTGGAGGAGGAACGTGATGTCGCAAAAGCCCGTTCAACATTTTACCAACATCAGGCTCCAAGATATCAAAGTAGAGAAGTACGGGCCAAGACTTACAATGTTGGCGAACTCGTTCTACGCCTGTCGGAGAAGAAAAAGGACAAACTCAAGCCCAAATGGGAGGGTCCCTTCATAATTGACGAGGTCGTCACCGGAGGGCGTACCGTCTTCGCGATGCATTAGACAATCGCCTCGAGCCGAACCCTTGGAACGCAGCCAGACTCCGAAGATTCTATGCCTAGCGCCAAACCTCGTGTTCGTCTCCTCCTCCCTTGTAGCTTCCATTATTTTTTCTCTCTCTTGGTCGATTATTTTCTTCTTTCTTGCTTTAAAGCTTCGGTACGGCTAGACTGCACAACATCGACACATACATCTTTAAACATGTATGTTACTTGTACCTGGGGGCTTCTCAGACAGAAGTTCTTGTCATTTTTTGAGCATTAAGCTCCTCACATATGAATTTTTCCATATGTACCTTTTCTTCGCCACTATATGCATCGATATAATTAAGTTTTGGCCAAGCTGGGTTGCCTGGATCCTGTGTTTATGCCCTACGTTCCCGTTAGTTCGGCTAGGGCATACAGAGAGCACCTCTGCGATTGTTACTGCCGGGTCATCCGGATGTGTACCTCAGACTGGGTGAAGCCGAAAGCTAGCGTTCTTAAGGGAATATTCGGTCGGTGAATTAAAGATGTTTTCTAAACTCACTCCATTGTGCACGCCCAGAAGTTATATGAACTGTGGTGCTCGCATCACAATTCGGACATGTACATCAAATGCATGCACACCCAGGGAAAGGAACCCTTGACAGAACTATTCTCTCTGGAAGATGTTCCTTACGACCTTAATGTAATATAACATAGCTAGCCGGATACAACTTGTTTGTTCAAGCAACTATGACCCCTATGCCTAGTTTTCCAAGCATACCCCGGCCTATTCGGCCGCGACGGTATTCGGAAACACTCCGCACCTTAGAGTTCGGAGGTTGAAGCGAAAAGGTCTGCGATGACAAATGATATACAATTCAGCTAGATGAGGAAAGTACACAATCATTTGAACTCGAACACCTCTTCCTCTACACCTTCCAATAGGCAGTCTTACTTACAATCCTGTTGACAATATTTGGCGGCCACCTCTACTTGGTCATATACTATACTAACAGGAATTTCTTTCCCATTCGGCCCTACTGGCCCGACACGAGCCATGTGATTAGGATCCATCTTGGTATAGCGCGTCTTCACCATGGCCCAGGCCTCTCGCGCACCCTCTCGGCAGGCAAATATCTTCCATAGCCGGATACGCCACCGCGCTCCCTTGAACAGCTCTACCAGCTTATCCATGCTTCCTGGAGGGGAGTCGGACGGCCATAAAGCCTTGGCCACACTCCGCATAGCCTGCCGAGCTTGCTCATGCAACTGCGACAACTCCTGCAGAAGATCATTTGATGATTCGGACACTTCCTCTTCAGGGAGGTTCGTCAACACACCTGCAATTACAACTATATCAGCTACCACCACCTCCAAACCGTTGTAAGACAAAAGCGGCCACATACTGAATATGCCGCCTCAGAGCTTCTTGTTCTCCTTGATAGAGTCGGCTAGTTGCGCTCGCACTTCTTTCAGTTCTTTGCGTAGGTTGATGTTCGAATCCTGGAGTTTCTTCTTCTCTTCAACAACCTTTGTCAATACATGCTCGCCCGCTGCTAGTAGCTTTTTGGCTCCGTTGTAACACCCTCGATGCGGCTATATCTCCCATGTGTCGGAGCATGACTTAGAGGTCTGGTTGATGTAATGCTTTATTCATGTAATTGTGTGAAGTGGCGATTGTAAGACAACTATGTATCTCTTTCCCTTTATGTATTACATGGGTTGTGTGAAGATTACCTCACTTGCAACGTTGCTTTCAATGCAGTTATGCCTCTAAGTCGTGCTTCGACACGTGGGAGATATAGCCGCATCGAGGGCGTTACATCCCCCTCCACCAACAAGCATCAATCCATGGCTTGCTCGAAACAACGAATGCCTCCAATTAACAAGAGTCCGGGGGGGGGTTTGTTTGCAATTATTTTGATTTGATTTGCATAAAGCATGGGACTGGGCATCCCGGTGACCAACCACTTTCTCATGAGTGAGGAGCGGAGTCCACTCCTCTTGAGAATTGTAACACCCACGATGCGGCTATATCTCCCACGTGTCGGAGCACGACTTAGAGGCATAACCGCATAGTAGGCATGTCGCAAGAGGGGTAATCATTACACATCCCATGTACTGAATAAGAAAGGGATAAAGAGTTGGCTGACAATCGCCACTTCACACAACACATAAATATAGCATTACATCATCCATAATACAAACAAGGTCCGACTATGGAACCAAATAAAGAAAGACAACCCCAAAAGCTAGATCCCCGATCGTCCCGACTGGGCTCCACTACTGATCAACTAGAAATGAAACAACACAATGAACACGATCTTCATCAAGCTCCTCCTTGAGCTCGGTTGCGTCACCTGCACGGTTATCATCGGCACCTGCAACTATTTGAAGTAATCTGTGAGCCATGGGGACTCAGAAATCTCACACCCGCAAGATCAAGACTATTTAAGCTTATGGGTAGGAAAGGGTAGAGAGGTGGAGCTGCAGCAAGCACTAGCACATATGGTGGCTAACATACGCAAATAAGAGCGAGAAGAGAAGCAAAGCACGGTCGAGAAGCTAAAAGTGATCAAGAAGTGATCCCGAAGCTACTTATGTCCAAGCATAACACGAGAACCATGTTCACTTCCCGGACTCCACCGAAAAGAGACCATCACGGCTACACACGCAGTTGATTCATTTTAATTAAGTTAAGTGTCATGTTTCTAGAAGAGGATATTAACAAATTCCCATCTGCCCATAACCGCGGGCATGACTTTCGAAAGATCAAAACCCTGCAGGGGTGTCCCAACTTAGCCCATCACAAGCTCTCACGGTCAAGGAAGGATATTCCTTCTCCCAGGAAGACCCGATCAGACTCGGAATCCCGGTTACAAGACATTTCGACAATGGTAAAACAAGACCAGCAAAGCCGCCCAAATGTGCCGACGAATCCCGATAGGAGCTGCACATATCTCGTTCTCGGGGCTCATCGGATGAGCAAGACGTCGGGTTGGCATAGACCCTGGTTGCCCAGGGGGCTCCGAACATCGCTCAGGTTGGACCAACACTTAGAGAAGCACTGCCCCCGGGGGGGGGGGGGGGGGGGGTAAAGTAAAGATGACCCTCGGGCTCCGGAAACCAAAGGGAAAAAGGCTAGGTGAGGCAAATGTAAAACCAAGGTTGGGTCTTGCTGGAGTAGTTTATTCAAAGCGAACTGTCAAGGGGTTCCCATAACACCCAACCGTGTAAGGAACGCAAAATCAAGGAACATAACACCGGTATGACGGAAACTAGGGCGGCAAGAGTGGAACAAAACACCAGGCATAAGGCCGAGCCTTCCACCCTTTACCAAGTATATAGATGCATTAATTAAATAAGAGATATTGAGATATCCCAACAATAAGCATGTTCCAACATGGAACAAACTCCATCTTCACCTGCAACTATCAACGCTATAAGAGGGGCTAAGCAAAGCGGTAACATAGCCAAACAACGGTTTGCTAGGAAAGGTGGGTTAGAGGCTTGTCATGGCAATATGTGAGGCATGATATAGCAAGTGGTAGGTATCGTGGCATAGAAAAAGAGAGAGCAACTAGCAAGCAAAGATAGAAATTATTTCGAGGGTATGGTCATCTTGCCTGAGATCCCACAAGGAAGAGGAACGAGTCCATGAAGAAGACAAACAGACGTAGTCGAACGGATCCTCACAAACGCGACGTTATCAGAACTAACCCGAAGAAGCAACACCGGAAAGAAGCAAACAACATAGTAAACAACCACCACATAAGCATGGCATGATGCACAACCAAGTATGATGCATGTCCGGATTAAAGAGGCATGGCATGACAAAACGCACAAACAATCCTACAAATTAAGTGGAGCTCAATATGCAACTCCGTTGCATATTGACGAAACACCACGTGACTTATTTAGTTCTCTCTTGTTTAGGTACTCAACAATATTAAATGTTGGCTAGCATGGGAAGAGGTGAAGCATATGATAACTACCTATCTAGGCAAGTTTAAATGAGGCCGGAACAACAAGCTACAAGTCCAGAAAATCCTCATGTGCAAATTATGGGTTTGGTACTGTTCTTCCCTAAACCAAATTTTAGAGTTGCTAAACATACAAGATGATGCCACCATGTTAAACTAGGCATTTTTCCACCCCATTTACATATAAAGTTTGTTAGGTTTGGAGCTACGGTGATTTAGTTATGAAATAAATCATTTTAGCATGTTATCAGAGCAAATTTAATCAAACAACATTTTAAACATGTCAAACATGATTGAAAGTTGGATATTATTAAACTAGATGAAATTCTACACATTTTTCATATATAATTCATTTTAAACCGATGCATGGATGATGAGTTATAATAAGCATGAAGTCTAGGGGGCTTCCTGTAAAACTGGTTTCTTTGGAAAAAATAGACAAATTCGCAGCAGGGAAAAAAATAAGCCACGGGCTGAAACTGGCTGGGCCACCACAGAGCAGAGGGGCTGGAGGAGCTGCTTACTCATGGGCTAAGGCCCGGTTCGGTGGGGAGACAGGCAGGCTTGGAGCTGGGCCAAGCAAGAGGCCGCGACTGGGCTTTGGGAGAGGGGCGTGGTGGGCCGATGGGGAAGCAGCGCGGCCCATCGGACCCGACCAAAGCGGTCAACGTGGTTGCAGGCTCTCCTCGACTCGTTCCTATGGCAGGGATCGAGCAGGAGCTCGATGCGGACAGCGGCGAAGAGCTCGCTGGATCCACCTGATCCGGGCGAGGCAGCGGCAGGGGAGCCCGGAAACGGGCAGGACGACGGCGGCGGCACCCAGATCCGGCGGCCATGGGGGACCTTGAACATAGCGGCAGAGAGAGAGAGGTTAGAGGGAGGAGGAGAAAGAGACGGTCAAGGAAAGAACAGGGCGGCGGGGTACTGGCCTGGTCGGCTATCACCGCTGACAAGGTAAGGAGGAGGAGGAGGTTCAGCTGGCGCGGGGATGCCCCAGATCGAGTGGGAGGAGCTTGGGAGGCTCTCCCGACCCTGACCGAGCAGAGCGCTCGGTAGCGGCGGCGGTTTGGGCCAGGCGGGCTACGCCCGGGCCTGGCGGGCCTGCGGTGGGGGAAGCCGGTTGGGGAGGCGAGGTGGCGGCGTGGGAGTGGTTGGCGTGTGCGGGGTGGCGATGTGGCACGCCCGAATTGGTCCAGGGCGCGGGGGCGGCGGCGCCAAGTGGCAGGGAGCGGCTGGGTGGCGGCGGAAATCAAGGAGGAGGGGGTTGGCTGCGGCTGGAGGCGGCGGATCCGAGGAGAAAGGGGGTCTAGGGGTAGGGGAAGAGCTAGGTTTGACCAAAAATGGACTAGGCGTTGTTTATATAGGGTAGGTGGCTAGGGTTAGGAGGTTAGGAGGGGTTTTTGGACCATGCGATCGCCATCGGACGGCTCCGGACGCGAGAAGGGGTAGGTTGAGTCTAGTGGGCTGTGTAGAGGGCCATGGACTGAGAGGAGAGAAGAGAATCGCAGCCCGGCAACAGTTTTCGAAGACCGAAAACGTCTGACGTAAGACCGACTATATTGTCGCTATAGTTATCCGTTGGGGCATCAAATGGACTCCGAACGCGATGAAATTTGACAGGTGGTCTACCTACACTAAAATAAGACCGCACGCCAACTTTCAACCCATTCGAGAACATTTTCCAGCCACTTATAAAATAATATTTTAGACATGCCGGGGGCGCGTGCAGGTGTGTCTAGACTCAGAACGGATAACGAAAAGAACGAGGAGACCGGGACGGATGCAAGTTTTGAAAACATGATGATGCAATGCACATGATGACATGATGATATGCAACATGCAAGCAAATGACATGGCAACGACAGCGAAAAACTGTAAGACACCTGGCGCAACGGTCTCGGGGCGTCACAACACTCCACCACTACAAGAGGATCTCGTCCCGAGATCTAGGATGGCACCCGTGAGAAATGGAAGAGGAAGAGGAGAGGTAAAACTAAGTTGCTTCTTTGACAAATGAGTGAAACCAAAAGACCTTGAGAGGTTGAACAAATCGAAATAAAGAATACAACAAAGACGAACAAAGTTGAAAACACTCCGTTAGAAAAGAGGAACAAGGAACATTACGAGGACCTTGTAGGTTAAGTGCCAAGATAGATATTGAAACCACTCCGGTAAAAACAAGATAGAGAAGGAATAAGAATGATATACTTTGGACATCACTCCGAATGTAATGGAAGGAATTGAATATGAGCTTGACAAGATGAGAAAATACTTGATGAAATCAACATAACACTACCTCCAGAACTATTGAAAGAATGGCACAAGGGGTAAGACAGATTTCAGACAGCACTCCGGTTGAGAATGGAGGTAAAACTTGATAAGATGGAAGAACTTGAAAAGAGGGCACAACACTCCGGTTAAATGGGTAAGCACGAAAAGAACATGATCTTTAACAAAAAATGGGAAGATGGGTTGAATATTGCAACATCCCAATGCCTCCAGAAGAAAAATAGAAGATAAATCATTGAAATAAAAGAATGGAGAAGAAAATGACAACTTCTGCCATAATTGGGCTTGGACAAACACCCTTCCAAGAAGGTTAAAACGGAATTGTTGGAAAACCAACAACGAAACGAATAAGCTTATAGTGGGCTTATGAAAAACTTCTCAAAACTATGAGGGGCAATTCTGCCACTAACGGAACCAATAGATTGGATTGATATGAACAAGGAGACGAGAAGCTTATCTCACCGGGAGGATAAATGAAGTACTTGGGTCATTTATAAGCACCATAAATAGCAACAACCCTTAGGGAAAGCTTTAGGTGAAATATAACCCAAGATAACTCCAATGAAGAGATTGATGGGTTGAAAAGATGTCTTGAGCAAAGAGAAAAAGATGGATTTAGATATGTCACTCTTGAAAACTTGTGAATCATGAAACACGAAGGGAAATTATCAACAATGACATAACACCACCTTAAAAGATGAGATATGAAAGAATTGCACTTCGGAATGCAAGATGAAGAATGCTTGAACTCTTCAAAACAAGACATGCGTTGAGCACCATGTTTATTTTTGAGTATAGCTTGGCGGATCATAACTTCGATAGGTATCTTGAGGACAATTGAAGAATGAAAGGAATCCTTGATGAACCACCATGAAGAACTCCGGTAATAAAAGAATGCTCAAACGAAATGAAGGATGAAAAGAATCAGGTTGAAGCCTTGCAATGATTAGATGGATCTTTGTGATGAGATAAAGCGGAAAACTTGGAACTCCATAAAGGAAAGATGAAACATCTCAAACAGAGAATGTGACATGATGAACAGCTCTGGAAAGAAGAAATTAGATCACTTGGATGAAACAATAATAAGAATTACGTTATGTGTATCCTTCACCAATTTAGATTGATGACAAGCACGGATTTGGCATACTACTTATTCTCGTAGAAAGGATTAAGAGAGATATAACATAAACTCAATGGCCCACCGATAGGATTTAACCAACGAATAAATTGATATGATAATGAAGGAAGAGAAATCTTGAACGAACCACCGTAAGAACTGAAAATGAACGAAGAAAATATAAAGAAACACCGGGGAGAATTTGAAAATGAACGAATATACTTGAGAGAATTTAGATGCAAGTGAACGAAGAGATCCTGAGCTGATTAGAGAATACTTGAATGACGCACCAGTAAGATTTGGGGAACAATAGCTGAAAGCTGGAATGAATAATATTTGAAAAGATGGCCTTTGGAGGGAAGAAATGGAAACAACTCATGAAATGTTTTGGATGGGTAAAAAGAATTCTCACAATCGAAAAAAATTATGAGTGGATGGCAACAAGCTACAACCATGAATCTTGAAGAGAATGGAGCAAGATTGAGAGAAAAATCTTCTTCGGTCTTCAAATCCAAGAATGACGACGAGAAACACCACCATGAATTGTTTAGACACTCCGGGAGAATCAAAAGCGAAGAGGTTGAGTAATGATGAAAAGAATTTGAAAGATCTTGGAGAAAGGCATTTGACTGATGATAATTCATTCTTACGTCAAACTTTGAAAGAATTTGAGGATAGCTCCAGAAAAAGTAAAGAAAAGTCAGGTAAGATCCTGGGAAAAGACCTATGGGTTAGGGCCCCCTCAAGGAAAAGCACCATTGAAATGATTTACAAGAGAAATAGCACCGGTTGAATTAAATGGCTCGAAAGAGATAACAATCTCGAGATATCTTGAACAAATTAGCAATGGAAATGCGAATCTTCTGAGATGGTTTCACCACTCCAAAACAATTGAATAGCGAGAGGTGAATAAATAAGAGAGTTTTCAGTAAGGACTTCCAACATGGTAAGCATGTGAACCAATGTAAAAGATATGATCAACACCGAAAGCTTGCATTGAATCCACCGGAGAAGGAAAAGAACGAAGAATGATGAACTTGTAGAGCATCTTCATGAAAACCACCAGGTAAGAACATTGACGGGAAAGAATGGAGAGACTTCCCATCAATAAAAAGGATACTTGATTAAGAAGTCTGAGTCCTTGAAGAAAAGGTTGGGAGGGCGGGGAAAACAAAGGCAACTTGGGACAAATGAAACAAATAACGTTGAGAAGACTTTGAGTTGATTTTGCGAATGTTGAAAATGATCGGATCCACTTGAAGAGAAACACACTGGTTGAAAAGGATTGACATGACAATCTCGATGATCAAGAAGGATTAATATTCACATAGAAATGTGAGAACACCACTTAGGAAAGGTATGGAATCAACACTTGACAATGAAGCAACTCGAATACCACAACTCAAAACAAAACAAAGGATTGGCTTGCAGAATAAGCCGGAACAAACATATGATAGATCCCATATCGTATCATGTGTCTGTTGGAAAGATATTCTAGGAGCTACTTGAATTCCCACTTATAAACTTCCAAAACTTTCCGGTTATGCAATCGGGTGTTGGGGATACAGGGGAAGCATAATATCTCACCCAAACTAACAATTCCTACATCCAGCTGTATCCATCCTTCAACACATAACCAAGAAACCATCGGAAATCATTTACCTCAACCTTCGAAAAAGGATCCGTTATGCGAGTTATGGCAATACTCCCGAACTCCCGCCCCAGTACTGGGTGGCGTCGAGGTTATCTCACCAAAAAATGCATAAAAGAGATTTTCGATGTCGGTGAAACTCAGGTATTCCAGAATCTCAATGATAAAATTGTGATGACAACATCTCGGAGCTCAACTCCCCGGGACACTGCCACAACCCCTAAATGTCAGGAGGCACCAAGAACAATGTTCTCGTCACAAAACCATCGGAACGATTCCAAGATACCCGCGTGATCCTAAATTTTTTTAGTGAAATTTGAGAAGAGAAGAGTCAAAACTCTACGTCAGGATGCCTTACCAGAGCGACGAAGGGACTGAGGAGTAAAAAGAATCCTACTCTTCGATATATATAATCCTAAATGACTCAAAACATCAACAACGTCAGCGATTCGATCAAGCAGGGGGCTCCTAAGTCGGGGATGGCTTTGATACCAACTTGTAACACCCACGATGCGGCTATATCTCCCACGTGTCGGAGCACGACTTAGAGGCATAACCACATAGTAGGCATGTCGCAAGAGGGGTAATCTTTACACATCCCATGTACTGAATAAGAAAGGGATAAAGAGTTGGCTTACAATCGCCACTTCACACAACACATAAATATAGCATTACATCATCCAGAATACAAACAAGGTCCGACTATGGAACCAAATAAAGAAAGACAACCCCAAAAGCTAGATCCCCGATCGTCCTGACTGGGCTCCACTACCGATCAACTGGAAATGAAACAACACAACAAACACGATCTTCATCAAGCTCCTCCTTGAGCTCGGTTGCGTCACCTCCGCGGTTATCATCGGCACCTGTGCGGTTATCATCGGCACCTGCAGCTGTTTGAAGTAATCTGTGAGCCACGGGGACTCAACAATCTCACACCCGCGAGATCGAGACTATTTAAGCTTATGGGTAGGAAAGGGTAGAGAGGTGGAGCTGCAGCAAGCACTAGCATATATGGTGGCTAACATACGCAAATAAGAGCGAGAAGAGAAGAAAAGCACGGTCGAGAAGCTAAAAGAGATCAAGAAGTGATCCTGAAGCTACTTACGTCCAAGCATAACACAAGAACCATGTTCACTTCCTGGACTCCGCCGGAAAGAGACCATCACGGCTACACACGCGGTTGATTCATTTTAACTAAGTTAAGTGTCAAGTTTCTACAACTAGATATTAACAAATTCCCATCTGCCCATAACCGCGGGCACGACTTTCGAAAGTTCAAAACCCTGCAGGGGTGTCCCAACTTAGCCCATCACAAGCTCTCATAGTAAACGAACAATATTCCTTCTCCCAGGAAGACCCGATCAGACTCGGAATCTCGGTTACAAGACATTTCGGCAATGGTAAAACAAGACCAGCAAAGCCGCCCGAATGTGCTGACAAATCCTAAAAGGAGCTGCACATATCTCGTTCTCAGGGCACACCGGATGAGCAAGACGTCGGGTTGGCATAGGCCCTGGTTGCCCAGGGGGCGCCGGACATCGCTCAGGTTGGACCAACACTTAGAGAAGCACTGGCCCCGGGGGGGTTAAAATAAAGATGACCCTCGGGCTCCGGAAACCCAAGGGAAAAAGGCTAGGTGAGGCAAATGTAAAACCAAGGTTGGGCCTTGCTGGAGGAGTTTTATTCAAAGCGAACTGTCAAGGGGTTCCCATAACACTCAACCGTGTAAGGAACGCAAAATCAAGGAACATAACACCGGTATGACGGAAACTAGGGCGGCAAGAGTGGAACAAAACACCAGGCATAAGGCCGAGTCTTCCACCCTTTACCAAGTATATAGATGCATTAATTAAATAAGAGATATTGAGATATCCCTACAATAACCATGTTCCAACATGGAACAAACTCCATCTTCACCTGCAACTAGCAACGCTATAAGAGGGGCTGAGCAAAGCGGTAACATAGCCAAACAACGGCTTGCTAGGAAAGGTGGGTTAGAGGCTTGTTATGGCAATATGGGAGGCATGATATAGCAAGTGGTAGGGATCGCGTCATAGCAAAAGAGAAGCAAAGATAGAAGTGATTTTGAGGGTATGGTCATCTTGCCTGAGATCCCACAAGGAAGAGGAACGAGTCCATGAAGAAGACAAATAGACGTAGTCGAACGGATCCTCACAAATGCGACGTTATCGGAACTAACCCGAAGAAGCAACACCGGAAAGAAGCAAACAACATAGTAAACAACCACCACATAAGCATGGCATGATGCACAACCAAGTATGATGCATGTCCGGATTAAAGAGGCATGGCATGGCAAAATGCACAAACAATCCTACAGATTAAGTGGAGCTCAATATGAAACTCCGTTGCATATTGACGAAACACCACGTGACTTATTTAGTTCTCTCTCGTTTAGGTACTCAACAATATTAAATGTTGGTTAGCATGGCAAGAGGTGAAGCATATGTAAACTGCATATCTAGGCAAGTTTAAATGAGGCGGGAACAACAAGCTACAAGTCTGGAAAATCCTCATGTGAAAATTATGGGTTCGGTACTGTTCTGCCTAAACCAAATTTTAGATTTGTTAAACATACAAGATGATGCCACCATGTTAAACTAGGAATTTTTTGACCCCATTTACATATAAAGTTTGTTAGGTTTGGAGCTACGGTGATTTAGTTATGAAATAAATCATTTTAGCATGTTATCAGAGAAAATTTAATCAAACAACATTTTAAACTTGTCAAACATGATTGAAAGTTGGATATTATTAAACTAGATGAAATTCTACGCATTTTTCATATATAATTCATTTTAAACCGATGCACGGATGATAAGTTATAATAAGCATGAAGTCTAGGGGGTTTCCTATAAAACTGGTTTCTCTGGAAAAAATAGACAAATTCATAGCAGGGAAAAAAAATAAGCCACGGGCTGAAACAGGCTGGGCCACCACAGAGCAAAGGGGCTGGAGGAGCTGCTTACTCATGGGCTAAGGTCCGGTTCGGTGGGGAGGCAGGCAGGCTTGGAGCTGGGCCAAGCAGGAGGCCGCGGCTGGGCTTTGGTAGAGGGGCATGCTGGGCCAACAGGGAAGCAGCGCGGCCCACCGGACCTGACCGAAGCAGTCAGCACGGTTGCAGGCTCTCCTCGACTCGTTCCGGCGGCAGGGATCGAGCAGGAGCTCGATGCGGACGGCGGTGGCGAAGAGCTCGCCGGATCCACCTGATAACACTTTTTCACAATAACATTTTGGTCTCATATTTACTCATATCAATGGCATAGTCAACTAGCGAGCAATAATAATAAATCTCGGATGACAACACTTTCTCAAAATAATCATGATATGACAAGATG
This sequence comes from Triticum urartu, assembly GCF_056163025.1. NCBI lineage: Eukaryota > Viridiplantae > Streptophyta > Magnoliopsida > Poales > Poaceae > Triticum > Triticum urartu. Next base: position 309,362,726 of record NC_141874.1, read on the forward strand.
GTATCTCGCTAGCCCTTTCTGAGACCGCAGACCATAAATGCAGAGCACCTTTAAAGATCAAGGACTGACTAGACATTGTAATTCATGGTAAAAGAGATCAAGTCAAGTCATACTCAATGTAAACTAACAGTAATGGATGCAAATGACAGCGGTGCTCCCCAACTAGTGCTTTTTAATAAGAGGATGATGACTCAACATAAAAGTAAATAGATAGGCCCTTCGTAGAGGGAATCAGAGATTTGTAGAGGTGCCAGAGCTCGGTTTTGAAATAGATATGAATAATATTTTGAGCGGTATACTTTCATTGTCAACATAACAACTGAGAGATCTCGATATCTTCCATGCTACACACATTATAGGCGGTTCCCAAACAGAATGGTGAAGTTTATACTCCCCGTCCACCAACAAGCATCAATCCATGGCTTGCTCGAAACAACGAGTGCCTCCAACTAACAAGAGTCCCCAGGGGAGTTTTGTGTGCGGTTATTTTGATTTTGATTTGCATAAAGCATGGGACTGGGCATCCCGGTGACCAGCCACTTTCTTGTGAGTGAGGAGCGGAGTCCACTCCTCTTGAGAATAACCCGCCTAGTATGGAAGATACAGACAACCCTAGTTGATACATGAGCTATTCGAGCATACAAAACAAAATGTTTGTTTGAAGGTTTAGAGTTTGGCACATGCAAATTTACTTGGAACGGCAGGTAGATACCATATATAGGTAGGTATGGTGGACTCATATCGAATAACTTTGGGGTTTATGGAATTGGATGCACAAGCAGTATTCCCGCTTAGTACAGGTGAAGGCTAGCAAAAGACTGGGAAGCGACCAGCTAGAGAGCGACAACGGTCATGAACATTCATCAAAATTAATCAACACCGAATGCAAGCATGAATAGGATATAATGCACCATGAACATAAATATCATAAAGGCTATGTTGATTTTGTTTCAACTACATGCGTGAACATGTGCCAAGTCAAGCCACTCGAATCATTCAAAAGAGGATACCACCCTATCATACCACATCACAACCATTTTAATAGCATGTTGGCATGCAAGGTAAACCATTATAAGCTCCTAGCTAATTAAGCATGGCATAAGCAACTATAATCTCTAATTGTCATTTCAAACATGTTTATTCATAATAGGCTGAATCAGGAACGATGAACTAATCATATTTACGAAAACAAGAGAGGTCGAGTTCATACCAGCTTTTCTCATCTCAATAAGTTCATCATATAATCATCATTATTGCCTTACACTTGCACGACCGAATAGTGTGGATAATAATAATAGTGCACGTGCATTGGACTAAGCTAGAATCTGCAAGCATTCAATTCAAGAGAGAAGACAAGGTAACATGGGCTCTTTGTTAGATCAACAATAATGCATATAAGAGCCACTCAACATTTTCATTATTGTCTTCTCCTCTCGACCCCTAAAGAATAGGAAAGGAAATAAAACTATTTACACGGGAAAGCTCCCAACAAGCAAAAGAGGAACAGGAAATCTTTTTGGGTTTTCTTTTTAATTACTACCACTACAGGCATGGAAAGTAAACTAGCTAAAAAAGCTACAACTATTTTTTTTGTTTTTCTTTAGGTTTATCAAACACACAAGAAGAAAGCATAAAAAGGGAAATAAACTAGCATGGATGATAGAATGAAAAAGTATGAGCGCCGACAACTAGCATGAGTGTGTGAACATAGATGTAATGTTGGTGAGAAATACGTACTCCCCCAAGCTTAGGCTTTTGCCTAAGTTGGTCTATGGCCACGACTGGCCTGGCGGATATCCAAAGTTGTAGCTGGAATAAGTGGAGGGGAGCCAGCATGGGCCCATGAGGCAGGGAGCGCGCCCAGGGGGGTAGGGTGTGCCCTGGACCCTCGTGGCCAGGTGCTTGCTTCCCCCTACTGTGTTCTCAGTGCCAGATATTCTCAAATATTCTAGAAAAAATCATATTTAAATTTCAGGGCATTTGGAGAAGTTTTATTTTCGGGGTATTTTTTATTGCATTGATAAATCAGAAAACAAACAGAGAAATAATATTTTTTGATTTATTTAATATAAATATCAAAAAGTAAAAAGAGGGTACAGAGAGTTGTGTTTTCTAACTTCATCCATCTCATGCTCATCAAAAGGAATACACTAACAAGGTTGATTAGGTCTTGTTAACAAACTCATTTCAAGTAACATGAAACCAGAGAAATTTCGAATAACGCTATGTTACCTCAACGGGGATATGCATGTCCCCAACAATAAGAATATCATATCATGCATCTCATATCATATCATGCATCTCATATCATGTCATCATGTGCATCGCATTTGCATACGTGTTCGTCTCATGCATCTGAGCATTTTCCCCGTTGTCCGTTTTGCATTCCGACAATCCTATGTCCTCCGGCGTCCCCTTTTGCCTCTTTTCATGTGCGGGTGTTAAACGTTCTCGGATTGGACTGAGACTTGCCAAGCGGCCTTGGTTCACTACTGGTAGACCGCCTGTCAAGTTTTGTGCCATTTGGACTTCGATTGATACTCCAACGGTTAACTGAGGAACCGTAAAGGCCTCGTGTGTGTTGTAGCCCAACACCCGTCCAAAGCGGCCCAAAACCCAGCTAAACCCCCTCCATCCTCTCGGTCGTTCAATCACTATCGCGTGGCCGAAAACCGCACCTCATTTAGACTCTCCTAGCTCCCTCTACCTACAAATATATGCCCCCTCCGAAAATCTCGCAGTCCAAACCCTAGAAATTCCCCTCATGCTGCTGGACATTTTCCCCTCCACCGACGGACGTGTCCGCTCCCTCTCCATCGCCACGTGTCGTCTCCTCATTCGTCGGGGCATCCGTGCCCACTTCACTGCGCCGCCGCCCGCGCCGGCCCGTACGCCGTGCCGCGCGTCTCCGCCGCCTGTGCCGCGCCCCGCCGCCCGAGCCCTCACCACCGACTCGCCGCGCCGCCCGGTCGCCGCCTCGCCGCCCTGTCATCGCCGCTTGGTCACCGCCTCGCGCCCGGCGCCGCGCCTCGGCGTCCGCGCCCGATCTGGCGAGATCCGGCCGGAGGAGAGCTCCTCGGCGCCGGATCCGCCTTCCCCCTCCTCTGCGGCGAGCGCAACCTTCCTCTCCGGCAATCTCGCGCCGCCTCGGTTCGCGGACCCGACAAACCCTAGATCTGGACCGAAGGTTGGCCCCGTTTTCTGCCAAAGTCCCTAACATTTTCCGGCATGTTCACCGCATCATAACTCCGCATCCGTAGCTCCGTTTCGTGCGTGCAATATATCAAATTGTTCGTCTGGATGTGCTCTTCATTTCATTCCATTGCACCATGCTTGTTTGAGTCCATCTTGATGCCCTAAATGCTGTTGCAAGAGTGCTATAAAATGTTAGTTTCTGTTTCTTAACAGATTATGGACATTTGTCATTTTTGCCATGTTTAATGTGTGCCTCCTATGAACTTGAGCCCTGCATGTGTTTTGGGCTATGCCATGCCATCTTTACAGGGGTGTATTCCATATATTTTTGTGATCAATGTGGTGACTAGCACAAGCATGCAAAGTAGCTCTCGTGTTGTTGCTGATTTCAGGGACTTAGAATTCTTCTAAGTCTTTTCCCTGATGTTATTTTTATGCCATATATTCATGTTGCTGCAGAGTGATCCATGACTCTTTTGAGCATGTTAAGTAAGGCTGATTTTGAGATATTGTTATGTTCTATCCATCCATGTCTTTGTTTGCCATTATGGAGTACACTAGCATGACTCAATCTTGCTCTACTTTGCTATAAAATGTTCCTGACAGATTGTATACATGTTATTCAATTTTGCCAAGGTTGTTATTGTTGATCCATGCATGCTATGTGAGTGTTCTTGCCATGGTTAGCTTATTGATCATGTCTTCTTGCTGGGTGTATGCTTAGTTTGTCATACAATGCCCCGTGGTGAGTGCATCGAGCTCGCAAACATGCTTACGTAACCCTGTTTTTGCCATGTCCAGTTTTCTGCTAAGTCTGAATCTGTTAACGAAACTTGCTACGTTCACATGGTTGCCGTTGTATTTTATGATCCTTTTTAGCTTATGGTCAGTAAGGGACTGTTGTTATATGCTTTGAGTAATTTCATTCCATGCCTTGCTTTGCCATGATATTTTCTTTTAGCATGTTGTTATCTTGCTCTAAACATTGCTTCCTGATGTTAAATCCTGACATGTTATTTTCACCAAGTCTGTGAACCTGATATCTTTTGCACTTTTGCCATGCTTGTTTGAACCTGCTATTGTGTGATTTAGCCATAGCTCAGTGTTCATCTTTTGTCAAGCATCTTGAGTGGATCACTGACATGTGCTTTGTTGTTATGTTAGAGTGCAGTAGCTTAGTTTCTTGTTGCATTTTAGATGGCGTCGTGCTGTTAATCGCAGTTTAGTGCCATTATTGTTTTGCTTGCCTTTTGCAAACCGTGCATCCGATTCCGGTGATCTTTATATCGATTTCGACTGAAATCAACTCATCTTTCCAGTGGCACTCTTGGTTTTCCATGTTGAGGCATGGTTCAATCTTTTCCTTCCGGAGCATGCATATGCATTGCATATCACATCCCGCATATCATGTCATGTTTTGCACCATGTTGCTTGTGCATTGCACCGTGGTTGATTGTGGTTCCCTTTGCTTGTGTTATTTCTTTGGGTAGAGCCGGGAGACGAGTACATGATCGAGGAACCCGTTGAGTACGCTTACGAGGATCAAGCTTACATCAACTCGGAGAACTTTGCAGGCAAGATGACCATACCTGTCGAAATCGCTTCTATCTTTGCTTGCTAGTTGCTCGCTCTATTGCAATGCCTATGCTACGATACCTACCACATGCTTTACCATGCCTCCCATATTGCCATGTCAAACCTCTAACCCACCTTGTCCTAGCAAACCATTGTTTGGCTATGTTACCGCTTTGCTCAACCCCTCTTATAGCGTTGCTAGTTGCAGGTGAAGATTGGAGTTTCTTCCTTGTTGGAACATGATTATTGTTGGGATATCATTATTATATCTTGTCTACTTTAATGCATCTATATACTTGGTAAAGGGTGGAAGGCTCGGCCTTATGCCTGGTGTTTTGTTCCACTCTTGCCGCCCTAGTTTTCGTCATACCGGTGTTATGTTCCTTGATTTTGCGTTCCTTACGCGGTTGGGTTATAATGGGAACCCCTTGACAGTTTGCCTTGAATAAAACTCCTCCAGCAAGGCCCAACCTTGGTTTTACCATTTGCCACCTAGCCTTTTTTCCCTTGGGTTCCGCGGACTCAAGGGTCATCTTTATTTTAAACCCCCGGGCCAGTGCTCCTCTGAGTGTTGATCGAAACTAGAGTCCTTTGTAGCGCCCCCTCGGGGAAACTCGAGGTTTGGTTTTAGTTGTATGGAGCGCTCATCTGGTGTGCCCTGAGAATGAGATATGTGCAGCTCCTATCGGGATTTGTCGGCACATTTGGGCGGCTTTGCTGGTCTTGTTTTACCATTGTTGAGATGTCTTGTAACCGGGATTCCGAGTGTAATCGGGTCGTCGTGGGAGAAGGAATATCCTTTGTTGACCGTGAGAGCTTGTGATGGACTAAGTTGGGACACCCCTGCAAGGATTTGAACTTTCGAAAGCCGTGCCCGTGGTTATGGGCAGATGGGAATTTGTTAATGTCCGGTTGTAGAAAATTTGTCACTTAACTTAATTAAAATGGATCAACAGCGTGTGTAGCCGTGATGGTCTCTTTTTGGCGGAGTCTGAGAAGAGAACACGGTCTCGTGTTATGCTTGAACGTAAGTAGTTCTAGGATCACTTCTTGATCATAGATTCTCGAACGTGCGTTGGCCTTCTCTTCTCGCTCTCATTTGCGTAAGATTAGCCACCATATATGCTAGTGCTTGTTGCAGCTCCACCTCACATACCTTTTACCTACCCATAAGCTTAAATAGTCTTGATCGTGAGGGTGTGAGATTGTTGAGTCCCCGTGACTCACAGATTACTTCAAAAAACCAGATGCAGGTGGCGATGATACCATTCCAGGAGATGCGACTGAGCTCAAGTGGGAGTTCGATGAGGACTCAGGATGTTACTACGTTTCCTTTCCAGACGATCAGTGGTGGAGCCCAGTTGGGGCGATCGGGGATCTTATGCATTTGGGGTTGTCTTTATTTTGGTTCCGTAGTCGGACCTTGATTGTATCTGGTTGATGTAATGCTATATTTATGTATTGTGTGAAGTGGCGATTGTAAGCCAACTCTGTACCTCTTTCTTATTTAGTACATGGGATGTGTAAAGATTACCCCTCTTGCGACATGCCTACAATGCGGTTATGCCTCTAAGTCGTGCTCCGACACGTGGGAGATATAGCCGCATCGTGGGTGTTTCAAGTTGGTAATCAGAGCCCTCCCCGACTTAGGAGCCCCCTGCTTGATCGAATCGCTGGCGTTGTTGAGTCTAGAAAAATGTTTTGAGTCTGTTAGGATTATATATATCGGAGAGTAGGATTCTTTTTACTCCTCAGTCCCTTCGTCGCTCTGGTGAGGCATCCTAACATAGAGTTTTGACTCTTCTCTTCTCAAATTTCACTAAAAAAAATTTAGGATCACGCAGGTATCTTGGAATCATTCCGATGGTTTTGTGACGAGAACATTGTTCTTGGTGCCTCCTGACATTTAGGGGTTGTGGCAGTGTCCCGAGGAGTTGAGCTCCGAGGTGTTGTCGTTACAATTTTATCGTTGCAGTTCTGGAATACCTGAGTTTCGCTGACATCGAAAATCTCTTTTATGCAGTTGTTGGTGAGATAACCTCGACGCCACCCAGTACTGGGGCGGGAGTTCGGGAGTATTGCCATAACTCGTATAACGTATGCTTTTCGAAGGTTGAGGTAAATGATTTCCGAAGGTTTCTTGGTTATGTGTTGAAGGATGGATACAGCTGGATGTAGGATTTGCTAGTTTTGGGTGAGATATTATGCTTCCCCTGTATCCCCAACACCTGATTGCATAACCGGAAAGTTTCGGGAGTTTGATAGGTGGGAATTCATGTAGCTCTAGTATTTCTTCCGCAAATATTTGGTTTGTGATTGGGTAATCCTTACCAAGTATTTGTTCATATCCGTACCTTGTTGTTTTATTCATCTACCTCTATCTAAGTGGCTTCTCAATTTATGGAAGTGTGATCATTTATTTTGGAATTCATTCGTTCATTCTTGTTCGAATGTTAAGACTATATGTTGCAATTTCGATCCATTTGATTCAGCTTGAATATATGTCTGTCAAGATGCTAACGGATGTCACCCTCTTCAGGATGGCTCCTCCAACGCGTCAGAATACGGAACCACCGCCACCACCTCCACCTCCGGAGGCATGGCAAGCTGTGATGGCCGCTACCAACGCCAACACACAACTGATTATGCAACTCTTGCAAGAGCGCAACCAAGGAAATCAAGGCAATGGCAACAATCAAACTCAGTTTGCTACCCTCAACCAGTTCCTCACAAACCAGCCAAAGACCTTCAGTAACTGTGTCGAGGCCACAGACGCTGATGATTGGCTCGTGGATATCTGCAAACATTTCGAGTGCAGCAACATCAGGCCTGAGGACTTTGTCAAGTTTGCTTCGTTCCAACTCAAAGACCAAGCTGCAGAGTGGTATCAACAATACAAAGATTCCAGAGGAGGTCGTGTGATTACCTGGGATGAGTTCCGCCAAGATTTCAAAGCTCACCACATTCCTCAGTGTGTTGTTGAGAGCAAGCGTGAGGAGTTCCGCAATCTGAAGCAAGGCAGCTTGTTTGTTTACCAATACAACATCATGTTCCAGTAGCTCTCTCGTTTCGCCAAGCAAGACGTCCCTGATTAGAAGAGCATGATTTATCAGTTCAGAGGTGGCCTCACAGAAGATCTGCAACTAGCCCTCATACTTTTTCAGTCGAAAAAGTATGATGAATTCTACAACATGGCATTAAAGCAAGAGGATGCTCAGCTCAAGTGCGATGCTTCCAAGAAGAGAGTCAGGGATGCAACTCCTTCTTCTTCAACTCAAGTGGCAGCTAAGCAGCAAAAGTATTGGTTGCCTCTTCCTCCTCCGTTCCGCCAGCCTTATCAGCAGAAGAGCAAAGGTGGCAATGGATCTTCCCACCCACCCAACCCAGGCTTTCAGAACAAGGCTTCGTCTCATGCTCCAAGATCAAGTGCTCCGTATCACCGACCGCTTCTGAGGTTACGTGCAACAAGTGTCAGCAGAAGGGTCACTATGCAAACAAATTCTTCAACCAGAGGCGTCTTCCGCCTCCTCCTCTTGTGAGATATTCTAGCAATGTAGTGGTCAGGCATAATCCCAAGCATGTCAAGATCAACATGATGAATGCAGCTCAGGCAGAGGACTCATCAGAAGTGATCATGGGTAACCTTCCTGTTAATGATATTCCTGCAAAAGTCCTTTTTGATACTGGTGCATCGCATTGTTTCATTTATAAACCTTTTGCATCAAAGTATGAGTGCAATTATCAACATTTGCCAAGAACTTTATCAATTGTGTCCCCAGGCAAGCAAATGTCAGCTAATATCTGCGTCCCGGATGTTTCAATCATGATGGGCGACTACAAATTTCTGGCTTCTCTAATTGTTCTGGGTGACTCGGATATTGATCTAATTCTCGGCATGGACTGGCTTTCTAAGCACAAGGCTCAGCTTGATTGTGCTGCCAGGCAGATTCAATTGACACACTCATCTGAGGATGTGATCGTTTTTGCCGCTCGTGATGATACCATTCGACTGTTTTCTCTCAATGAGAAGGGCGAGTTGGATGCCATCTCTCATATTCCAGTCGTTTGTGAATATCAAGACGTCTTTCCAGAAGAGCTTCCAGGAATGCCTCCTCACCGACCAGTTGAATTCATCATCGATCTTGAGCCTGGCACAGAACCTGTTTGCAAACGTCCTTACAAGCTTGGACCGAAAGAGTTGAAGGAGCTAAAGAAACAACTCGATGAACAAGAGCGTATGGGTCTCATCCGAGCAAGTTCTTCTCCATGGGGTTGTGGTGTTCTTTTTGTCAAGAAGAAGGATGGAATGGACCGACTTTGTGTTGGCTACCGCCCATTGAACAAGAAGACCATAAAAACAAGTACCCACTTCCCAACATCAATGAGATTTTCGAACAACTCAAGGGTGCTCAAGTATTCTCCAAGCTTGACCTCCATATGGGTTATCATCAGATTCGCATTCGTGAACAAGATATCCCCAAGACAGCATTCAGAACAAGCTATGGTTCTTATGAATACACTGTCATGTCTTTCGGCCTTGTCAACGCTCCTCCAACATTCTCTCGCATGATGAACTTCATCTTCAACCCCTACACAAATGACTTCGTCTTGGTCTATCTCGATGACATTTTGGTCTTTTCCAAGAACAAGGAGGATCATGCCAAGCACTTGAGATTGGTGCTGGACAAACTCAGAGAACATTAGTTCTATGCGAAGTTTTCAAAGTGCGAGTTTTGGCTCGATGACATTCTCTACCTTGGGCATATCATCTCCACCAAGGGCATAGCTGTTAATCCTGAGAAGGTGTCTGCAATTGTGAATTGGGAACCGCCCCAGAATGTGAAGCAGCTCCGCAGCTTTCTTGGGCTCGCAAGCTATTGTCGAAAGTTCATTGAGAATTTCTCTAAGATCGCGAAGCCTCTTTCCAACCTCCTCTAGAAGCATGTGAAGTATGTCTGGACGCCTGAATGTGACATCGTTTTCAACACCCTCAAAGGGAAGTTAGTCACAGTTCTAGTTCTGACTCCTCTTGATGAATCCAAACCATTCGAGGTTTTCTGTGATGCTTCCCTTCAAGGTCTCGGTGTTGTGTTAATGCAAGAGAAGAAAGTTGTGGCCTATACCTCTCGCCAGTTGAAGCCCAATGAAAAGAACTACCCCACTCATGACCTCGAGTTGGCGGCAGTTGTCCATGCTCTTTTAACATGGAGACATCTCTTGTTGGGAAGAAAAGTGGACATCTTCACTGATCATAAGAGCCTCAAGTACATCTTCACTCAGCCCAACCTCAACCTCAGGCAGACTCGTTGGGTCGAAATGATTCAAGATTATAATCCGAGTATTGAATATACTCCAAGCAAGGCCAATGTAATTGCTAACGCTTTGAGCAGGAAGGCTTACTGCAATAGTTTGATTCGCAAGCCCTTCCAACCGGATCTTTGTGAAGCTTTCCGCAAACTTAATCTCCAAGTTGTTCCTCAAGGATTCCTTACCAACCTCCAAGTCTCTCCTACTTTGGAAGATCAGATTCGTGAGGCTCAACTTCTTGATGCCATGGTGAAGAAGGTGAAGATTGGGATTGCCAAGAGCCAACCCAAGTACAAGTGCTATCGCCTTGATGACAAGGATACTCTATACTTCGAGGATCGCATTGTTGTTCCTAAGGGTGACCTTCGTAAAGTCATTATGAATGCAGCTCACAATTCACTCCTTTCTATTCATCCTGGAAGTACAAAGATGTACCATGACCTCAAGCAGTCGTATTGGTGGACTCGAATGAAGTGCGAGATTGCTCAGTTCGTGAATGAATGTGATGTCTGCAGAAGAGTGAAAGCAGAACACCAACGACCATCTGGTCTCTTCCAACCTCTTGCCATTCGAGAATGGAAGTTTGACCATATTGAGATGGACTTCGTGACTGGATTTCCCAAGTCCAAGCATTGCAATGATGCTATCTTCGTTGTCATCGACAAGCTCACTAAAGTGGCTCATTTTCTTCCTATCAAAGAATCTATCACAACAGCTCAGTTGGCAGAGCTATATACCTCCAGGATTGCCTCTTTGCACGGCATTCCGTAGTTGATATCTTCAGATCGTGGAAGCATCTTCACTTCTAAGTTTTGGGTTTCCTTCCAGAAGGCTATGGGCACCAACATTCGGTTCAGCACAACCTTTCATCCTCAAACTAGTGGACAAGTCAAGCGAGTCAATCAAATTCTTGAAGATCATGTGCATTGCATTTCAATACGTGTTCGTCTCATGCATCTGAGCATTTTGCCCGTTGTCCGTTTTGCATTCCGACACTCCTATGTCCTCCGGCATCCCCTTTTGCCTCTTTTCGTGTGCGGGTGTTAAACATTCTCGGATTGGACCGAGACTTGCCAAGCGGCCTTGGTTCACTACCGGTAGACCGCCTGTCAAGTTTTGTGCCATTTGGACTTCGTTTGATACTCCAACGGTTAACCGAGGAACCATAAAGGCCTCGTGTGTGTTGCAGCCCAACACCCCTCCAAAGTGGCCCAAAACCCAGCTAAACCCCCTCCATCCTCTCGGTCGTTCGATCGCGATTGCGTGGCCGAAAACCGCACCTCATTTGGACTCTCCTAGCTCCCTCTACCTATAAATATATGCCTCCCTCCAAAAATCTCGCAGTCCCAACCCTAGAAATTCCCCTCACGCCGCCGGTCATTTTCCCCTCCACCGACGGATGTGTCCGCTCCCTCTCCACCGCCACGCGTCGTCTCCTCATTCATCGGGGCAGTCGCGCCCACTTCATCGCGTTGCCGCCCGCGCCGGCCCGCCGGGGCCCAGGCGGGGTCCTCTCGGCCCGTACGTCGCGCCACGCGTCTCCGCCGCCTGCACCGCGCCCCGCCGCCCGAGCCCTCGCCGCCGACTCATCGCGCCACCCGATCGCTGCTTCGCTGCCCGGTCGCCGCCTCGCGCCTCGGCGTCCGTGCCTCGCCCCGCGCCGGATCCGGCGAGATCCGGCCGGAGGAGAGCTCCCCGGCGCCGGATCCGCCTTCCCCCTCCTCTCCGGCGAGCTCGCACCGCCTCGGTTCGCGGAACCGGCAAACCCTAGATGTGGACCGAAGGTTGACCCCATTTTCTGCCTAAGTCCCTAACATTTTCTGGCATGTTGGTCGCATCATAACTCCGCATCTGTAGCTCCATTTCATGCGTGCAATATATCAAGTTGTTCGTCTGGATGTGCTCTTCATTTCATTCCATTGCACCATGCTTGTTTGAGTCCGTCTTGATGCCCTAAATGTTGTTGCAAGAGTGCTATAAAATGTTAGTTTTTGTTTCTTAATAGATTATGGACATTTGTCATTTTTGCCATGTTTAATGTGTCCCTCCTATGAACTTGAGCCCTACATGTGTTTTGGGATATGCCATGCCATCTTTACAGGGGTGTATGCCATGTATTTTTGTGATCAATGTGGTGACTAGCACAAGCATGCAAAGTAGCTCTCGTGATGTTACTGATTTCAGGGACTTAGAATTCTTCTAAGTCTTTTCCCTGATGTTACTTTTATGCCATATATTCATGTCGCTGCAGAGTGATCCATGCCTATTTTGAGCATGTTAAGTAAGGGTGATTTTGAGATATTGTTATGTTCTATCCATCCATGTCTTTGTTTACAATTATGGAGTACCCTAGCATGACTCAATCTTGCTCTACTTTTGCTATAGAATGTTCCTGGCAGATTGTTTACATGTTATTCAATTTTTCCAAGGTTGTTGTAGTTGCTCCATGCATGCGATGAGAGTGTTCTTGCCATGGTTACCTTATTGATCATGTCTTCTTGCTGGGTGTATGCTTAGTTTGTCATACAATGCCTTTTGGTGAGTGCGTCTAGCTTGCAAACATGCCTACGTAACTCCGTTTTTGCCATGTCCAGTTTTCTGCTAAGTCTGAATCTGTTAACGAAACTTGCTATGTTTACATGGTAGCCATTGTATTTTCGGATCCTTTTTGGATTATGGTCAGTAAGGGACTGTTGTTATATGCTTTGAGTAGTTTCATTCCATGCCTTGGTTTGCCATGATATGTTCCTGTAGCTTGCAGTTATCTTGCTCTAAACATTGCTTCCTGATGTTAAATCCTGACATGTTGTTATTTTCACTAAGTCTGTGAACCTGATATCTTTTGCACTTTTGCCATGCTTGTTTGAACCTGCTATTGTGTGATTTATCCGTAGCTCTGTGTTCATCTTTTGTCAAGAATCTTGAGTGGATCACTGCCATGTGCTTTGTTGTTATGTTAGAGTGCAGTAGCTTAGTTTCTTGTTGCATTTTAGATGGCGTCGTGCTGTTAATCGCAGTTTAGTGCCATTATTGTTTTGCTTGCCTTTTGCAAACCGTGCATCCGATTCCGGTGATCTTTATATCGATTTCGACCAAAATCAACTCATCTTTCCAGCGGCACTCTTGGTTTTCCAAGTTGAGGCCTGGTTCAATCTTTTCCTACCGGAGAATGCATATGCATTGCATATCACATCCCGCATATCATGTCATGTTTTGCACCATGTTGCTTGCGCATTGCACCATGCTTGATTGTGGTTCCCTTTGCTTGTGTTCTTGCTTTGGGTAGAGCTGGGAGTCGAGTACGTGATCGAGGAACCCGTTGAGTATGCTTACGAGGATCAAGCTTACGTTAACTCGGAGAACTTTGCAGGCAAGATGACCATACCCTCGAAATCACTTCTATCATTGCTTGCTAGTTGCTCGCTCTATTGCTATGCCTATGCTGCGATACCTACCACATGCTTTACCATGCCTCCCATATTGCCATGTCAAACCTCTAACCCACCTTGTCCTAGCAAACCGTTGTTTGGCTATGTTACCGCTTTGCTCAGCCCCTCTTATAGCGTTGCTAGTTGCAAGTGAAGATTGGAGTTTCTTCCTTGTTGGAACATGATTATTGTTGGGATATCATTATTATATCTTGTCTACTTGAATTCATCTATATACTTGGTAAAGGGTGGAAGGCTCGGCCTTATGCCTGGTGTTTTGTTCCACTCTTGCCGCCCTAGTTTCCGTCATACCGGTGTTATGTTCCTTGATTTTTTGTTTCTTACGCGGTTGGGTTATAATGGGAACCCCTTGACAGTTCGCCTTGAATAAAACTCCTCCAGCAAGGCCCAACCTTTGTTTTACCATTTGCCACCTAGCCTTTTTCCCTTGGGTTCCGCGGACTCAAGGGTCATCTTTATTTTAAACCCCCGGGCCAGTGCTCCTCTGAGTGTTGGTCCAAACTAGAGTCCTTTGCAACGCCCCCTCGGGGAAACTCGAGGTTTGGTTTTAGTTGTACGGAGTGCTTATCCGGTGTGCCCTGAGAATGATATATGTGCAGCTCCTATCAGGATTTGTCGGCACATTCGGGGGGCTTTGCTGGTCTTGTTTTACCATTGTCGAGATCTCTTGTAACCGGGATTCCGAGTCTGATCGGGTCGTCCTGGGAGAAGGAATATCCTTCGTTGACCGTGAGAGCTTCTGATGGGCTAAGTTGGGACACCCCTGCAGGGATTTGAACTTTCAAAAGCCGTGTCCCCGGTTATGGGCAGATGGGAATTTCTTAATGTCCGGTTGTAGAAAATTTGTCACTTAACTTAATCAAAATGGATCAACAGCGTGTGTAGCCGTGATGGTCTCTTTTCGGCGGAGTCCGGGAAGAGAACACGGTCTCGTGTTATGCTTGAATGTAAGTATTTCTAGGATCACTTCTTGATAATAGATTCTCGAACGTGCGTTGGCCTTTTCTTCTCGCTCTCATTTGCGTAAGATAAGCCACCATATATGCTAGTGCTTGCTGCAGCTCCACCTCACATACCTTTTACCTACCCATAAGCTTAAATAGTCTTTATCACGAGGGTGTGAGATTGCTGAGTCCTCGTGACTCACAGATTACTTCAAAAAACCAGATGCAGCTGCCGATGATACCATTCCAGGAGATGCGACTGAGCTCAAGTGGGAGTTCGATGAGGACTCGGGACGTTACTACATTTCCTTTCCAGACGATCAGTAGTGGAGCCCAGTTGGGGCGATCGGGGATCTTATGCATTTGGGGTTGTCTTTATTTTGGTTCCATAGTCGGACCTTGATTGTATCTGGATGATGTAATGCTATATTTATGTATTGTGTGAAGTGGTGATTGTAAGCCAACTCTGTACCTCTTTCTTATTCAGTACATGGGATGTGTAAAGATTACCCCTCTTGCGACATGCCTACAATGTGGTTATGCCTCTAAGTCGTGCTCCGACACGTGGGAGATATAGCCGCATCGTGGGTGTTTCAACACCACCCAGGCGGAACTGGACTACACCGCCGCCAGGGCGGCGGAGGCGAAGCTCGCCGAGGAGGCCGACAGCGCTGGCGGCATGGAGGATGAGGCCGCGATGGCCGCAGAGGAGAAGGAGCTCGCCTAGTGGGCGGAATCTGCTGGGAAGGCCAGCGGTGCCAGTACGGGGGCCCCTCTCATCGAAGATGACGCCGACGAGTCATCTGAGGAGGAGGCTGAGGCTGTCAAGCCCCTGGTCATGGGGAGAGGGCGTGTCCTGCGGCGGACCGTCTCTGGTGAGCCGGTCCAGTCCGGCAAGGCCGCAAAACCGCAACAACCCCGGAGGCGCCCATGCGTCAGACGAGGGCCGCGGCGGCGGGGAAGGCAGTGAAGGTTGTGGTGGCGAAGAAGAAAGTAGCTGCCCCTTCTTCGTCCAAGCGTCCCCCAACTCCACCTGCTTCCCCTCCTCCTGCCAGTGATGGTTCGAAGGTCTTCTTCGACCTCGGGTCTCTTAGCCCGAGGAGGAAGAGGAAAGCCACGGAAGAAGAGGCGGAGGATGAGTAAGGGTCTGGCCTTTCGTCATCTTCGTCCCTTCGGACCGCGCCACATTTCTTGACTTGTCCTCATGCTTGCAGGGATAGGGAGACACAGGCCCAGAGGGTGGCGAAGAGGGCCAATGTAACGCCCCGAGACCAATGTTCCAGGTGTCCTCCGGTTATTCGCTGTTGTTGCCTTGTCATTGCTTGCGTGTCATGCATTGCATATCATGTCATCATGTGCATTTCATTTGCATACATTTTCGTCTCATGCATCCGAGATTTCCCCCGTTGTCCGTTTTGCAATCCGACGCTCCTATGTCACCCGGTGTCCCTTTCTACCTCTTTTCGTGTGCGGGTGTTCAACGTTTTCGGCTTGGACCGAGACTTGTCATGCGACCTTGGTTTACTACCGGTAGACCGCCTGTCAAGTTTCGTGCCATTTGGACTTCGTTTGATACTCCAACGGTTAACCAAGGGACCGAAAAGGCTTCCTGTATGTTGCAGACCAACACCTCTCCAAAGTTTCCCAAAACCCACCTAAACCCCTTCCATCATCTAGAGCGTTCGATCACGATCGCGTGGCTGAAAACCGCACCTCATTTGGACTCCCCTAGCTCCCTCTACCTATAAATATGCCCTCCCCGTCCATTTTCGCGGACGAAACCCTAGATCCATCTTCCCCGCGCCATAGGACATGTCCGCCCGGTGGTCAGACACGTCCAGCCGACCCCGCAGCCAATCCGGAGCTGCCACGTGTCCACCCGCGCCCACTTCGCCGCCGGGCCCGTGAAGCCTAGATCGGACCCGCCCCGGGCCACGCTGGGCGCGAGAGAGCCCGCAATCTCGCCGGATCTTCGCGCCGTCTTTGCGCCATCGTCGGCGACCAACTCCAGCGACCGAAGCACGCCGCCGCTCGTCCTCCCTCCGCTTCGCCCGCCGCCTTCGCCGGGCCTCTTCCCCGCGCGAGCCCGGAGACGCCACGGCCGCCCGAGCGCCTCGCTCCTCCGCGCCGGTCCCGTCGTGCCACCCAGCTCACCGAGGTGCCGGCCTGCGCCGCTCCCGGAGCGCCCTACACCAGATCCGCCGGCGCCCGTCGCCTCCGCTGTACCCGGCCTCCTCCTCGCCGCCGATACCCCTCCGGCCGGATCCGGATCGGAGCCGACCAGATCCGCCTGCTTCCGGTGGCCCTCACCCCGCCTTGCCGCGGCTCCGCCGCCTTGCCTCACGGGCAGGAACCGCCGCCGCCGCTCCTGCCTCCCCGATCCAGGCGGGATCGGGACGACGACCGCGAGCGCCCGCGTGGGCCTCCTCCCCGCTACGGCCCAGCTGGCCAGCGCGCCGGCACACCTCAGATCGGCCTGCCTCACCACCGCCCCGGGCCGCAGCCCACGTGGTGAGATCCCGCTGTCCTCCGCCCTGAGCGTACTTTAGCTATTTGACGCTCGCTGTGAATTTGCTAAGTCCCAGTAACTTTTTGCATTGTTCATCGCATCATAACTCTGCAACCGTTCTTCCGATTCATGTGTGTAGCATATCGAAATGTTCGCCTCGACGAGTACATCATTTCATCTCATTGCATCATTTTCATTTGAGCTCATCTTGATGCCCGAAATGCTGCTAGAAGAGGGCTATGTGAGGATAGTTTCAGATCTATTTCAGCAAATGCACTTTTGTCATTTTTGCCATGATTAATGTGTGCATGCTATGATCTTGAGCTCTACATGTGTTTTGAAGAATGCCATGCCATCCTTACAGGGGTGTATGCCATGTATTTTTCTGATCTTTGTGATGGCTAGCACAAGCATGCAAAGTAGCTTAATCAATGATGCTGATTTCAGGGACTTAGATTTTCAGGGACTTGGATTTTCACTAAGTCCTTGTCCTGTTATTGTTTTTATGCCATATGTTCATGTTGTTTCCTAGTGATCCGTGCCTCTTTTGAGCATGATCAGTAAGGATGTTTTCTAGATAATGTTGTGCTCTATCCATCCATGTCTTTGTTTGCAATTATGGAGCACCCTAGATTGAGTCAATCGAGCTCTACTTTTGCTATAAAATGTTCCTGGCAGATTGTTAACATGTTTAGCAATTTTTCCGAGCTTGTTGTTGTTGATCCATGCATGCTATGTTGTTGTTCTTGCCATGCCTAGCTTCTATGCAATGTCTATTTGCTGGGTGTATGATTAGATTTTCATGCCATGCTTTGTAGTGAGTGCATCGAGCTCGTAAACATGCCTACTCGTTATCTGTTTTGCCATGCTCCAGTTTTTTCTCCAAGTCTGAATCTATTTATGTTTTTGCTATGTTCAGATGCTTGCAATTTTAGTTTTTGTTCCCTTTTGGCTCATGGTTACTAAGGGACTTTTGTTATATGCTTTGAGTAGCTTCATGCCATGCCTTGCTTTGCTTTGATATGTTCCTGTAGCATGTAATTTGCGTGCTCTGAACATTGCTTCCTGATGATAAATTCCTGACTTGTTATTTTCACTAAGTCTGAAACCTGTTATCTTTTGCACTTTTGCCATGCTTGTTTGAGCCTGTTAATGACTGAATTAGCCATAGCTCAGTGTTCATATTTTGTCAAGCGTCATGAGTGGATCCCTGCCATGTATTTTGTTGCCATGTTTGAGTGCTGCAGGATATTTATCTTGATGCATTTAGATGGTCACTTGCTGATTATTGCAGACCGGTGTCATATTTGTTTTGCTTGCCATTTCCAAACCGTGCATCCGATTCCGGTGATCTTTATATCGATTTCAACCGAAATCAACTCCTATTTCCAGTGGCACTCTTGGATTTCTAAGTTAAGGCTAGGTTCAATCTTTCCTTTCCAAATCATGCATATGCATCACATATCGCATCCTGCATATCATGCCATGTTCATGTGTTGGTTGTTTACTATGTTGTGAGCTTCTTTCCGGTGTTGCTTCTTCGGGTTGGTTCTGATAACATCGTGTTTGTGAGGACCCGTTCGACTATGTCCGTTTGTCTTCTTCATGGACTCGTTCTTCTTCCTTGCGGGATTTCAGGCAAGATGACCATACCCTATAAATCACTTCTATCTTTGCTTGCTAGTTTCTCGCTCTTTTGCTATGCCTATGTTGCGATACCTACCACTTTCTTATCATGCCTCCCATATTGTTAAGCCAAGCCTCCAACCCACCTTGTCCTAGCAAACCGTTGTTTGGCTATGTTACCGCTTTGCTCAGCCCCTCTTATAGCGCTGTTAGTTGCAGGTGAAGATTGGAGTTTGTTCCATGTTGGAACATGGATATTTTGTTGGGATATCATAATATCTCTTATTTTAATTAATGCATCTATATACTTGGTAAAGGGTGGAAGGCTCGGCCTTATGCCTGGTGTTTTGTTCGCTCTTGCCGCCCAGGTTTCCGTCATATCGGTGTTATGTTCCCGGATTTTGCGTTCCTTGCACGGCTGGGTTATAATGGGAACCCCTTGACAGTTCGCCTGGAATAAAACTCCTCCAGCAAGGCCCAACATTGGTTTTACCATTCGCCACCTAGCCTCTTTTTCCCTTGGGTTAGGCCAGCCCAAGGGTCATCTTTATTTTAACCCCCCCGGGCCAGTGCTTCTATAAGTGTTGGTCCAACTGAGCGATGTTCAGAGCTACCAGGGGCAACTTTGGGCTGGCCCACCCGACATCTTCCTCATCCGGTGTGCCCTGCGAACAAGATATGTGCAGCTCCTATCGGGATTTGTCGGCACATCTGGCTAGCTTTGCTGGACTTGTTTTACCATTGTCGAGGATGTCTTGTAACCGGGATGCCGAGTCTGATCGGATTGTCTTGGGAGAAGGAATATCCTTCGTTGACCGTGACAGCTTGTGATGGGCTAAGTTGGGACACCCCTGTAGGGATTTGAACTTTTGAAAGACGTGCCCGCGGTTATGGGCAGATGGGAATTTGTTAATGTCCGGTTGTAGAAAACCCGAAGTTTATCTTAATTAAAATGCATCAACCGCGTGTGTAACCGTGATGGTCTCTTCATGGCGGAGTCCGGGAAGTGAACACGGTGTTGGAGTAATGCTTGACGTAGGTTGTTCTAGGATCACTTCTTGATCATAGTTGTTCGACCATGCTTTTGCCTTCTCTTCTCCCTCTCATTTGCGTATGTTTAGCCACCATATATGCTAGTCGCTTGCTGTAGCTCCACCTCATCACTTTTACCTACCCATAAGCTTAAATAGTTTTGATCACGAGGGTGTGAGATTGCTGAGTCCCCGTGACTCACAGATACTCCCAAAACCAGCTTGCAGGTGCCGTTGAACCGTGCAGGTGACGCAACCGAGCTCAAGGAGGAGCTCGATGAAGTTCATGTTTGTTGTGATCTTTTGTTCCAGTTGATCAGTAGTGGAGCCCAGTTGGGACGATCGGGGATCTATGTAGCTTTTGAGGTAGTCTTCTCTTATTTTGGTTCCGTAGTCGGACCTTGATTGTATCTGGTTGATGTAATGTTTTATTCATGTATTGGGTGAAGTGGCGATTGTAAGCCAACTATGTATCTCTTTCCCTTATGTATTACATGGGTTGTGTGAAGATTACCCCACTTGCGACATTGCTTTCAATGCGGTTATGCCTCTAAGTCGTGCTTCGACATGTGGGAGATATAGCCGCATCGAGGGCGTTACAAGTTGGTAAACAGAGCCTTCCCCGACTTAGGAGCCCCCTGGTTGATCGAATCGCTGGCGTTGTGAGTCTAGAAAAATGTTTTGAGTCATTTAGGATTATATATATATATCGGAGAGTAGGATTCTTTTTACTCCTCAGTCCCTTCGTCGCTCTAGTGAGGCATCCTGACGTAGAGTTTTGACTCTTCTCTTCTCAAATTTCACTAAAATTTTTTTAGGATCACGCGGGTATCTTGGAATCATTCCGATGGTTTTGTGACGAGAACATTATTCTTGGTGCCTCCTGACATTTGGGG
The DNA here is from genome assembly GCF_056163025.1 of Triticum urartu. Taxonomy (NCBI): domain Eukaryota; kingdom Viridiplantae; phylum Streptophyta; class Magnoliopsida; order Poales; family Poaceae; genus Triticum; species Triticum urartu. The sequence continues at coordinate 309,383,258 of NC_141874.1, forward strand.
GTTGTGGCAGTGTCCCGGGGAGTTGAGCTCCGAGGTGTTGTCGTCACAATTTTATCGTTGAGATTCTGGAATACCTGAGTTTTGCCGACATCGAAAATCTATTTTATGCAGTTGTTGGTGAGATAACCTCGATGCCACCCAGTACTGGGGCGGGAGTTCGGGAGTATTGCCATAACTCGTATAGCGGATGCTTTTCGAAGGTTGAGGTAAATGATTTCCGAAGGTTTCTTGGTTATGTGTTGAAGGATGGATACAGCTGGATGTAGGATTTGTTAGCTTTGGGTGAGATATTATGCTTCCCCTGTATCCCCAACACCTGATTGCATAACCAAAAAGTTTCGGGAGTTTATAAGTGGGAATTCAAGTAGCTCTTAGGATATGTTTCCGACAGATGTATGATATGAAATTGGGGTTCGACGTCTAGTGGTCCGCCTATCCACGATTGGTTTTACAGTGGCCTCGTTGTGTCTTAAAGAGTCCTTGGCTATGCTGACTCGGGAACGCTTCGTATGTCATGTGCACTGCCTTGTACATGATGGTGATGTACGATCGAGCCCGTGTAGGCCCCACAATGAAAACTTCAGACGAAATCTCTATCATATGTTTGTTCCGGCTTATTCCGCAAGCCAATCCTTTGTTTTGCTTTTGAGTTGTGGTATTCGAGTTGCTTCGAAGTCAAATGTTGATTCCATACCTTTCCTAAACGGTGTTCTCATATTTCTATGTGAATACTGATCCTTCTCGATCATCGAGTCTGTCATGTCAAACCTTTTCAACCAGCGTGTTTTCTCTTCATGTGGACCCGATCATTTCAACATCAGCAAGATCTACTCTAAGCTCTCTCAACGGTGTTTGTTTCATCCTTCCCAAGTTGCCTTTGTTATCCCACCCACCCACCCTTTTTCTTCGAGGACTAAGATTTCTTAATAAAGTATCCATTTTATTCATGTGAAGACTCTTCATTCCTGTCTTTGAATGTTCTTATCCGGTGATTCTCATGAAGATTCTAACAGAGCCTCAAGTTCATCATTCTTCATTCTTTTCATCTCCGGTGGTTTCAAGTCAAGCTTTGTTGATCATACCCTTTCCTCGTTTCAATACTTTCTCATGCCGGTGCACCTCTAAATCATCCACTTCTCACTATTCAATTGTTCCGGAGTGCTCAAGATATCTCGAAGATTCGTGCTTTCCATTCTATATTCGTTCAACCTCTTTCGAGGATGTTATCTCTTTCAAGTCATTTAATTCAACCGGTGCAACCTCTCTTTTAAATCATTTCAACGGTGTTTCTTTTGAGTGGGCCCTAACCCACAGGTCTTTTCCCAGGATCTTACTTGTCTCTTCTTATTTTCCCGGAGCTATCCTCAAATTTCTTTTCGAAGTTTGACGTAAGAATGATTTATCATCAGTCAAATGCCTTTCTCCAAGATCGGTTAAATTCTTTTCATCGTTGGCACAACCTTTCCATTTTTCATTCCGGAGTATCAAAATAATTCATGGTGGTGTTTCTCGTCGTCATTCTCAACATTTGAAGACCGAAGAAGAGTTTTACCTCCAAATATTGTCCATTCTCTCAGAGAGTAGTGATTCTAGCTTGTTGCCATCCTCTCATAATTATTTTCGATTGTGGGAATTCTTTTCACCCATCCGAAGCAATTCAAGAGCCTTCTCAGCTTGATTATCCGAAGTCCATCATTTCAGGTTTATTCATCTCAGCTTTCAGTTATCATCCTCCAATCTTACCGGTGCATCGATCAAATATACTCTAATCAGTTCATGATCTCTTCGTTCTTTTGTATCTAAACTCTCTCATGTATCTTCGTTCATTTGCTAATTCTTACCAGTGATTCATCCCTTTACTTCGTTCATTTTCAATCCTTACGGTGGTTCGTTCAAGAGTTCTCTTCCTCGGTTATCATATCAATTTATTCGTTGTTTCTATCCTACCGGTGGTTCGTTGAAGATTTTCTTGAGTTTGCGCCATATCTCTCGTAATCCTTTCTACGAGAATAAGTAGTGTGCCAAATTCATTGTGTGTCATCAATTTAATTGGTGAAGGATAAGCATAATGTAATTCTTATTCCTGTTTCATCGAGTAAATTCAATTCCTTATTTCGGAGGCTCATCAAATTCTCGGTTTTCCGGAGTTCCATGTTTCCACATTATCTCGTCGCAAAGCTTCATCTAACCATTACAAGGTCTCACCTAGTGTTTTTCTACTTCTCTTTCCTTTCATTTGATCATTCTTTTGTTTACCGAAGTTATTCATGGAGGTTCTACATGATGGGTTCATCAAGGATTTAATTCCTTCTCAAAGTGTTCATCGAGATTCTTTTCAGAGGAGCTCAAGTTTTCTTCATCTTGTAATCCAGAGTGCAATTGTTCTTCCTTATCTTTTGAGGTGGTATTATGTCATTCTTGATAATTTGAGTTCATTTTTCATAATTCACATGTTGTTAAGAATGAGATATCTTAAAACCATCAATCTCTTCATTGGAGTTATCTTGGGTTATATTTCACCAAAAGCTTTTCCCTAGGGATTGTTGCTATTTATGGTGCGTATAAATGACCCAAGTTCTTCATTTATCCTCCCGGTGAAATTAGTTTCTCGTCTTCTTGTTAATATCAATTCGAAGCCATTTGTTTTTCCGTTAGTGGCAGAATTTTCACCTCATAGTTTTGAGTGGTTCTCCATAAGCCCACTACAAGCTTACTCTTTTTCGTTGTTGGTTTTCTAACAACTCCGTTCGACCCTTCTCGTAAGGATGTTTTTTCAAGCTCTTTTGTGGCAGAAGCTGACATTTTCTTCTCCATTCTTTTCTTTCAATTATCTATCTTCTATTTCTTTCTTCTGGAGGCCTTGTGGTGTTGCTCTTTTCAATCATCATATCGAATTGTGAAGATCATGTTCTTTTCGTGCTTATCCTTTTAACCGGAGTGTGTGCCCGCTGCTCAAGTTCTTTCATTTTATCAAGCCTTGCATATCTTTCCAACCGGAGTGCTGTTCGAATTTGTTCTTCCTTGTTCCTTTTCCTAACGGAGTGCTTTCAACTTTGCTCTTTCTCGTTGTTTTCTTACTTTCAATTTGTTCAACCTCTAAAGGTTCTTTGGTTTCACTCGTTTGTCAAAGAATCAACTTAGTTTTCCCTCTTCTCTTTCTTTTCCGTTTTCCCTCCGGTGCCATTCTTGATCTCGGGACGAGATCCTCTCGTAGTGGTGGAGTGTTGTAACGCCCCGAGACCGATGTGCCAGGTGTCCTCCGGTTATTCGCTGTTGTTGCCTTGTCATTGCTTGCGTGTCATGCATTGCATATCATGTCATCATGTGCATTTCATTTGCATACATGTTCGTCTCATGCATCCGAGCTTTTTCCCCGTTGTCCGTTTTGCAATCTGGCGCTCCTATGTCACCCGGTGTCCCTTTCTACCTCTTTTCGTGTGCGGGTGTTAAACGTTTTCGGATTGGACCGAGACTTGTCATGCGGCCTTGGTTTACTACCGGTAGACCGCCTGTAAAGTTTCGTGCCATTTGGACTTTGTTTGATACTCCAATGGTTAACCGAGGAACCGAAAAGGCCTCGTGTGTGTTGCAGCCCAACACCTCTCCAATGTCGCCCAAAACCCACCTAAACCCCTTCCATCATCTAGAGCGTTCGATCACGATCGCGTGGCCGAAAACCGCACCTCATTTGGACTCTCCTAGCTCCCTCTACCTATAAATATGACCTCCCCGTCCATTTTCGGGACGAAACCCTAGATCCATCTTCCCCGCGCGGCCGGACATGTCCGCCCGGTGGCCGGACACGTCCAGCCGACCCCGCAGCCAATCCGGAGCTGCCACGTGTCCACCCGCGCCCACTTCGCCGTCGGGCCCGTGAAGCCCAGATCGGACCCGCCCCGGGCCGCGCCGGGCCCGAGAGAGCCTACAATCTCGCCGGATCTTCGCGCCGTCTTTGCGCCGTCGCCGGCGACCAACTCCGGCGACCGGAGCACGCCGCCGCTCGTCCTCCCTCCGCTTCGCCCGCCGCCTTCGCCGGGGCTCTTCCCCGCGCGAGCCCAGAGCCGCCGCGGCCGCCCGAGCGCCTCGCTCCTCCGCGCCGATCCCGTCGTGCCACCAAGCTCGTCGAGGTGCCCGCCTGCGCCGCTGCCGGAGCGCCCTGCACCAGATCCGCCGGCGCCCGTCGCCACCGCTGCTCCCGGCTTCCTCCTCGTCACCGATACCCCTCCGGCCGGATCCGGATCGGAGCCGACCAGATCCGCCCGCTTCCGGTGGCCCTCGCCCCGCCTTGCCGCGGCTCCGCCGCCTCGCCTCGCCGGCGGGAACCGCCGCCGCCCCTGCCTCCCCGATCCAGGCGGGATCGGGACGACGACCGAAGCGCCCGCGTGGGCCTCCTCCCCGCTACGGTCCAGCTGGCCAACGCGCCGACCCACCTCAGATCAACCTGCCTCACCACCGCCCTGGGCCGCAGCCCACGTGGTGAGATCCCGCTGTCCTCCGCCCTGAGCGTACTTTAGCTATTTGACGCTCGCTGTGAATCTGCTAAGTCCCAGAAACTTTTTGCATTGTTCATCGCATCATAACTCTGCAACCGTTCCTCTGTTTCATGCATGTAGCATATCGAAATGTTCGCCTCAACGAGTACATCATTTCATCTCATTGCATCATTTTCATTTGAGGTCATCTTGATGCCCGAAATGCTGCTAGAAGAGGGCTATGTGATGATAGTTTCAGATCTGTTTCAGCAAATGCACTTTTGTCATTTTTGCCATGATTAATGTGTGCATGCTATCATCTTGAGCTCTACATGTGTTTTGAAGAATGCCATGCCATCTTTACAGAGATGTATGCCATGTATTTTTGTGATCTTTGTGGTGGCTAGCACAAGCATGCAAAGTAGCTTACTCAATGATGCTGATTTCAGGGACTTAGATTTTCACTAAGTCCTTGTCCTATTATTGTTTTTATGCCATATGTTCATGTTGTTTCCTAGTGATCCGTGCCTCTTTTCAGCATGATCAGTAAGGATGTTTTGTAGATAATGGTGTGCTCTCTCCATCCATGTCTTTGTTTGCAATAATGGAGCACCCTAGCTTGAGTCAGTCGAGCTCTACTTTTGCTATAAAATGTTCCTGGCAGATTGTTAACATGTTTAGCAATTTTGCCGAGCTTGTTGTTATTGATCCGTGCATGCTATGTTGTTGTTCTTGCCATGTCTAGCTTCTATGCCATGTCTATTTGCCGCTTGTATGCTTATATTATCATGCCATGCTTTGTAGTGAGTGCATCGAGCTCGTAAACATGCCTACTCGTTATCTGTTTTGCCATGCTCCAGTTTTTCTCTATGTCTGAATCTGTTTATGTTTTTGCTATGTTCACATGCTTGCAATTGTATTTTCTGATCCCTTTTGGCTCATGGTCACTAAGGGACTTTTGTTATATGCTTTGAGTAGCTTCATGCCATGCCTTGCTTTGCTTTGATATGTTCCTGTAGTATGTAATTTTCGTGCTCTAAACATTGCTTCCTGATGATAAATTCCTGACTTGTTATTTTCACTAAGTCTGAAACCTGTTATCTTTTGCACTTTTGCCATGCTTGTTTGAGGCTGTTAATGACTGAATTAGCCGTAGCTCAGTGTTCATATTTTGTGAAGCATCATGAGTGGATCCCTGCCATGTATTTTGTTGCCATGTTTGAGTGCTGTAGCATATTTATCTTGATGCATTTAGATGGTCACTTGTTGATTATCGCAGACCGGTGCCATATTTGTTTTGCTTGCCATTTCCAAACCGTGCATCCGATTCCGGTGATCTTTATATCGATTTCAACCGAAATAAACTCCTATTTCCAATGGCACTCTTGGATTTCCAAGTTAAGGCTAGGTTCAATCTTTCCTTTCCAAATCATGCATATGCATCACATATCGCATCCCGCATATCATGCCATGTTCATGTGTTGGTTGTTTACTATGTTGTGTGCTTCTTTCCGATGTTTCTTCTTCGGCTTGGTTCCGATAATGTTGCGTTTGTGAGGACCCGTTCGACTACGTCCGTTTGTCTTCTTCATGGACTCGTTCTTCTTCCTTGCGGGATTTCAGGCAAGATGACCATACCCTCGAAATCACTTCTATCCGTGCTTGCTAGTTGCTCGCTCTTTTGCTATGCCTATGCTGCGATACCTACCACTTGCTTATCATGCCTCCCATATTGTTAAGCCAAGCCTCTAACCCACCTTGTCCTAGCAAACCGTTGTTTGGCTATGTTACCGCTTTGCTCAGCACCTCTTATAGCGTTGTTAGTTGCAGGTGAAGATTGGAGGTTGTTGCAAGTTGGAACATGGATATTTTGTTGGGATATCACAATATCTCTTATTTCAATTAATGCATCTATATACTTGGTAAAGGGTGGAAGGCTCGGCCTTATGCCTGGTGTTTCGTTCCACTCTTGCCGCCCTAGTTTCCGTCATATTGGTGTTATGTTCCCGGATTCTGCTTTCCTTACACGGCTGGGTTATAATGGGAACCCCTTGACAGTTCGCCTTGAATAAAACTCCTCCAGCAAGGCCCAACATTGGTTTTACCATTCACCACCTAGCCTCTTTTTCCCTTGGGTTAGGCCAGCCCATGGGTCATCTTTATTTTAACCCCCCCGGCCAGTGCTTCTATAAGTGTTGGTCCAACTGAGCGATGTCCGGAGCTACCAGGGGCAACTCTGGGCTGGCCCACCCGACGTCTTGTTCATCTGGTGTGCCCTGAGAACGAGATATGTGCAGCTCCTATCGGGATTTGTCGGCACATCTGGGTGGCTTTGCTGGACTTGTTTTACCATTGTCGGGGATGTCTTGTAACCGGGATGCCGAGTCTGATCGGATTGTCTTGGGAGAAGGAATATCCTTCGTTGACCGTGAGAGCTTGTGATGGGCTAAGTTGGGACACCCCTGCAGGGATTTGAACTTTCGAAAGCCGTGCCCGCAGTTATGGGAAGATGGGAATTTGTTAATGTCCGGTTGTAGAAAACCTGAAGTTTATCGTAATTAAAATGCATCAACCGCGTGTGTAACCGTGATGGTCTCTTCTCGGTGGAGTCCGGGAAGTGGACACGGTGTTGGAGTAATGCTTGACATAGGTTGTTCTAGGATCACTTCTTGATCATAGTTGTTCGACCGTGCTTTTGCCTTCTCTTCTCGCTCTCATTTGCGTATGTTTAGCCACCATATATGCTAGTCGCTTGCTGGAGCTCCACCTCATCCCTCTTACCTACCCATAAGCTTAAATAGTTTTGATCGTGAGGGTGTAAGATTGTTGAGTCCCCGTGACTCACAGATACTTCCAAAACTAGCTTGAAGGTGTCGTTGAACCGTGCAGGTGAAGCAACCGAACTCAAGGAGGAGCTCGATAAAGGTCATGTTCATTGTGATGTTTCGTTCCAGTTGATAAGTAGTGGAGCCCAGTTGGGATGATCGGGGATCTGTGTAGCTTTTGGGGTAGTCTTCTCTTATTTTGGTTCCGTAGTCGGACCTTGATTGTATCTGGTTGATGTAATGTTTTATTCATGTATTGGGTGAAGTGGCGATTGTAAGCCAACTATGTATCTCTTTCCCTTATGTATTACATGGGTTGTGTGAAGATTACCTCACTTGCGACATTGCTTTCAATGCGGTTATGCCTCTAAGTCGTGCTTCAACACGTGGGAGATATAGCCGCATCGAGGGCGTTACAGGCCTCGGCGGGCATCCAGCCCCCTGCGGGCACCTCGGGTACGCCGTTGGTGGTGGTGGAGAGCAGCCCCCAGCGCAGCCCCCGACGTGCGTTCATCACTCGCTCCCCCTTAATTTGTGCTAGGGCATGATCTCCTGGTGCTGACCTTGCCGTGCTTGTAGGAGGAGAACAGCAGCAGGAGAAGCCACTGAGGGCCACCCCCAATGTGCCGCCCCCATCGACCACGCCACCCCGAGGGGGTCCCCGGCAATGGTGCCAAGCACTGAGCCCATGCACACTGAGGAGGAGGAGGAGGTGAACCCAGGCGCCGGCGGATCCGCCCTGGCATCAAATGCCGGTGGAGAGGGGGCCACTTCATCCCAGCTTGGCGCAGGTAAGTTGTTCGCCTCCCATCCCCGCTCGTTTTTCTTCTTTCAAATTTTGATCTTGGTTTCGCCTCATTCTCCTACTCGGTACCCAAATCTTTCCTTGGTGGACCAGGAGGACATGGACACCATCATTGGAGATGTCGCCAGAGCATGAGGAGGCCGCCAAGGACGTTGCCGAGGATGCCACTGAGGGGCCTGCCGGGGAGCCCGGCGAGGCCGCTGCCGAGGAGGCCGGCAAGGGGCCTACCGGGGAGGCCAGCAAGGCTGCTACTGAGGAGGAGGTGGTCGATGACCAGCCATCCTCCTCCACCCCCTGGCTCGGGAAAATATCTGAAGGTGGGCAAGTTGTTCGTCCACCTCCCATGGACGGCGAGCACCAGAGCACCCGCCGAGGGGGAGGTGTTCGATGACGAGGTGCTTGGCGCCGCCGGGCTTGACGTCGTCGACGGACCGAGCGTCGGCGACGGCGGTTCTCAGGAAGAGCGGCTCCTCCAGAGCATGAGCGCCAGCTTCCACAAGCTCCAGGCACTTCACCGTGCCCACCTGGACAAGGCCAAGTCCAGGATGACAGCGGTGGACAAGGCAGAGGCGGACCTCAAAGAGTGCGTTGCCAAGGCACAGGCTTGGTTCCGCCAGGCCTGTGAGGAATTCAAGGCCGCCCAGGACCAGCTGGCCGAGCGTAAGCTGGAGCTTATCATGAAGCAGGCCTACATCGAGAAGGCCCAGGAGAAGCGAGTCGACGGGCCACCAAAGAGGAGGCTGCTTAGCTCCAGCACCAGGCCGAGCTGAACTCCCAGGAGGAGGACCTTGCCGCTCGCAAGGAGAAGCTCATCGCGACACTCTGTGGCAAGGATGAGTAGGTCCAGGAGCTCGTCGTGCAGCGGACCCGGGAACTGGAGCAGAGGCACGAGGAGGCCCTCAATGCTCAGGCCCAGGTCCACGCCGGTAAGGTGAACGAGCTGGAGGCGGAGCATGACGGGCTGAAGCGGAAGGCCTAGGAGCTGATGGGGGAGAGGGACGCGGCCAAGGGCACTTTGGCTGACGCGCAGGCCGCAGTCCTCGAGAAGGCCGAGCTACTCTCCACGGCCAACCAGTCCATCAAGGACCTGAAGCTGAAGCTAGAGAGCCTTGAAGGGACGCTCTTAGAGGTTAGGGCCCGGGAGGGGGCCCTGGCCAAGAGTATGGAGGAGGAGAAGCAGTTGTGGAAGAACAACGCCGCCTGCCATGCAGAGTTCGTGGCGGGCGAGAAGCTCTGGATCAGCCGCCTCGCCGATGTCGCCGGCAGGATCACCACGCAACTGGCTACCATGGGGATGCCAAACGTAAGGTACGTCCCAGAGCCAAACGTGAGTCCTAACGCCAGGCTGAATCTGTTCTTCGAGGGTGTTCTCGGGGCCCTGGAGCGGTTCCACTCCAACAGGGCAGCCTCTCTGGCCGAAGAGGCCCGGAGGCTTTGCCGGGGCGCCATGACCAAGGTCCTCACAAAGATGGCGTACTGGAACCCCGACCTCGACTTCGAAGCTTCGCTGGATAGCTTACCGGACGAGCGGACCCTGCGCCGCTCGAGGAGCGCATCGAGCCCGTCATCCGCCGCATCGACGGAGTTCGGAGGGTACAAGGCCAGCGCCGGGACTAGGCACCCCATTTCTTATCGCCGCTACAGGTTCAAGACCAAGACAATTTTTATCTTTAGTTAGAACCGCAACGAAAAATGATGTAATATAACTCTGAAGTACTTTTGAAATGATGCATGTTATTTTCCTATTTGATTTCCCTTTGTATGTCCGCCCTACGTTATTTGGGTAGGTTTGCTGGCGCGGAAGCCCAGGCGGCGTCTTGAGGACGGATCCTCAATGGCCTGCCAGCTATGCTTGCTGCTCGGTAAACCACCTCGCTGCTCTTGATGCGGCCGCTAGAGCTGTCGAGCGGACTGGAGACATAATGAGGGTGTTGCCAATCGCAGAAGGTCGCCCTGCCATTCTTGACGCAGCTGCTCGAACTGTTGAGCGGACTCGAAACAGAACTAGGGTGTTGCCAATAGTGGTGGGGCCCCATTGCATGCAGATTTTCCATACACAGGGTAAGATCGTCGAGGACGATAACCATATATATAAAAAGGAATTACTCAAGGTTTTGTATGACTTAGCTTTTCTATCGCTGCGTGAGCGTTCGCCGCGTCCACCGAGGGCGCCATTTGTTCGGTCGTCTCCTTGCTTGAAGTGACGACCACGATGAAGCCCTTGCTTCGTCCAGGACGGATTCTCACAACTGCGCACCCCCTACCTGGTGCGCTAGAGATGTCGGTGGGAAACGACAACTATGGGGTCACTGGGATCCCTTCTATGGTTGGCAGGCGCGGGGTTGTGCGAAGAGCGGGTCTGGCGGTCAGCACACAAATCATTTACCCAGGTTCAGGCCGCGGAGATGCGTAAAACCATAGTCCTGCTTGTTTGTGTATTGAGGTGTTCTTGTGTTCTTGAACTAGCTGTTGTGGCTCTCTAATCCAAAAGATCCGAATCCCTCTCCAGTACGCCTCGGGCCTCCTTTTATAGACAAAAAGGGGTTGCCACAGTGGCACATAGGAGGTGGAAAGGTGTACAGGGGCTGAGTCTATCCCCTGGCATCGTCGGAAAAACGCATTTAGTGCGCTACTAACGTGCCCCTCTTCCTTTATTGGGGACGGCAAAGAAGCTCGTCCCAGCTGTCGTCGCCTCGCCAAGCTCCGACGCGCGTCCAAGATGACGAGGCGTTGTAGCGCCACGTTGGCTGGCCGTTGGGCTGGCACAGTGGTGGAGGCTTCACGAAGATCAGCATGCCACCATGCAGGTGCTTGCTGAGTTGGTGTAGAGGCCGCATGCTGCCACGCAGATGCCTGCTCAGCTGGTCGAGCTGGCAGCTGTATGGGAGCGGCGGTGGAGTCTTAGCGGATGTGGGCATGGCTGCGGCCTCGCGAGCGTCCCCCGCAAGGGTCTTGCCGAGGGCCCGGCAAGGGTCTCGCTGTGGCACCGCGGTCGTCCCCGGCATGGGTCTTGCCGAGGGTCTCGTGGACCTCCTCAACAAGGATCTCGCCAAGGGTCGTCGTCTTCTGGTTTCCATCCGATCTTGTGTGTCTATGATCTCTACAAAGATCTGCATGCCACCACGGAGGTGCCTCCCGAGCCTTGGTTCCAATATGGTGTGGGGACCCCTTGGGCTCAAGGGTGGTGCGCTCTGTTGGCGTCAGGTAAGTTGCCCCGGCAAGGATCCTACCGAGGCTGTGGAAGCCACCCCGGCAAGAGTCTTGTCGGGGGAGTCCACCTCGCCCTCTTGCTCTCTTTGCGTCTTTGTCCTTGGCGTTGCTCCGGCATCCCTCCCTTGCCCTGCTTAGTGTGGTCGTGGGCACGGCTTTGACTGCCCGTGCACAAGTTAAGGGTGCAAAAGGAGAGCCCCTACTTTTGTACACCGACAATGACAACCTACCTATTCTCATTGGGGGTGACTTTAACATTATTAGAAGACGAGAAGAGAAAAATAATGACAATTTTGATGGCAGATGGTCATTCATGTTTAATGCGATTATTGAAAGCCTGGACCTACAAGAGATTGATCTCACGGGGAGGCAATTTACTTGGGCAAATACTCTTCCAAATCCGACGTACGAAAAAACTTGATAGAGTCCTCACAAGTATAGAGTGGGAACAAAAATTCCCTCTAGTGACGGTGCAGGCATTACAGAGGGTAATATCTGATCATACACCCCTTCTTGTGGACTCTGTTGAGGCGGCTCACCAAGGAAACGAGAATGTTTTCTCTTTTGAAACTATGTGGTTCGAGAGAGAGGATTTCCTTGAGTTGATCACAAGGGAATGGGCAGCGGAACAAAGGGGAGACTCAAATATTGATCGGCGGCAGTATAAGATTAGACATCTTAGATTGCATGCGCTGTATTAATTGACCATCAATGAAGTGAAGGACTTTACACGCGTCAAATTATCACATGGGGTGGATCTTCATACAAAAATGTGTCCCACCGTGTACCCGCGTGTGCGTGCGAGGGAATGAGTGCGTGCATGCACATCTTCGCTTCGTGCATGTACTGCCAGTGTGCCTCAGAGAGGATGAGTACATTCTTCTGGAACCAGCACCATGTCATTGTGATTAATCCACACAAGGAGGTCGCGACAATGCCTCTACATGTGCCATGTGGCTTCATGAACTGAAAGAGAGACACTGTGTAGCGTGCCATTGGAATTCTAATTTACGTGTTTTGCACATACTCAAAGTACTAGTAAGGTACACATGCATTGCACGCATCAGATTTGGCAACCAAATTATGAATAAATACCACACTTTAGCATGTAAGCTTTGAGTCATATATGCATGATGTAGACGTTCGTTTAATTCTTATAGTTCATCTCATTCAAAATCAATTAGTTTTTATAAAAAGTTCTAATCTATTATATGATTCATGGAATTGTGTGTTGTAAAGCATAAAGTAAAAACTAATAATGGCAATTCAACTAGAAAAAATGTTTGGGCAGTTATGATACGGAAGATTCTAGAACAAAGGAGAGGCACTTGTGTTTTGAGGTTTGTGCATTATGCTTAAGTTCAACCATGGAGTCTGCTAGATTGTACATGTGCAAAATCCGGTGGGGGCTAGATGATGTTGTGAGGGGCCAAGTGGAGGGAGACTATGAAGGAGTGCACAAGTGCGAGATCAATATTTAAAGAGAGGGGGAGAGAATGCGCGCTATCGTGCGCAGTGGCGGAGCCATGAAAAGTAAATGAGCTAGGGGGGCAAGCATTGCTAATCCTTTACGAGGAGGGCCAATTCATCAACTTAAACCATTTTACCAGCAATTGATCTAACGATCACATTCATATTTGCCTCAATATATAGTGATGTTAGGGGGGGGGGCAAGGCCCTTGCTTGCCCTTGTCTTCGCCACTATGCGCGGATCTGAGAGATGTAGCGGAAGGCATGGATGATGAGTGGGGGACATTGGATATATATTTAATGTGGGTGTATTAGCCATGTAATCCTATATAGAGAGGTATAGATTGATCGACGTGTATGTGGGAAAGAGGGTGAGACCTCACTAGATATATAGACTGATCGGTTTGTGTGGAAACTGGGAAAGACCTAGCTATATATACACACACACATAGAGGAACATCGATCGTTGCGCATGCACGTGAGAGATAAAGAATGCCCGATATGATGAAGAGGGGGAGGTGTGTGTGTGCATGCATGGGAGACCGACCTGAAGAAAAATATTGCATGTGTGCGATGGATAATGCCGAGTGGTAGTGTGTTTGCATGCATGCACGAGAGAAAGTTAGTGGTACAATTATAAAGAGAACACAACTGTGTGGGCGTAAAAGACTAGGTGAGGTCATAATCAATGTAAAGTTGAATTCAAATATTTGAATAAGAGATCATGATGTTTGAAACCCATGCATGCATGAATATAACTAAGATATGCGCGGTGTGGTTTGGAAATGAGCATGCTATACTGTATATACATTGAACAAGGTCAGACTGATTTGAATTTGAGATACTGATGTAAGACAACGTTTGGCCACATTGCATCCGTGCATGGACACACTATTCTAATTGGAGATGATGGGTGGCTTTCGCATCACATATCTATATCTATACCCCTATATTATATTTTATATTTTTTTATATAGTGTGTGGATAACTTTAACTTTGAAAGATGGTCGTTGGATGAAGCCAATCCGATGGTGCAGAGATGGAAAATTCGAGCACTATTGGCCGTTGGATATCATCTACATTCCACCAGATTTTTCCACATGTACAATCTAGAAGACTCCATGGTTGAACTTAAGCATAATGCACAAACCTCAAAAAACAAGCACTTCTTCTTTGTTCTAGAATCCTCCGTATCATAATTGCCCAAATGTTTTTCTACATGATTTACCATTATTTGTTTTTAGTTTATGCTTTACAACGCACAATTCCATGAATCTTAAAATAGATTAGCTTTCTTATAAAAGCTAGATGATTTTGAATGAAATGAACTATAAGAATTAAACAAACATCTACATCATGCATATATGACTCAAAGCTTACATGCTATAATGTGGTATTTATTCATAATTTGGTTGCCAAATCTCATGCGTGCACACGTGTACCTTACTAGTCTAAATGGTGTTTGTGTGTGTCTTGTGCGTGTTAAACACATTGTACGTAGTATCATACATGGTTTAGATTCTGAACATCTAGATAGAGCATACATGTACTATGATTTGAATTCAACATAAAATGGATACATATATTTGAATTTGAGATCGTATGTACATGTAGTTCGTATTTATATAGGAATTTACTACTCCTATATTCATGTCATGTGTTTTGAAGATAATATTTAGATGGTTGTATAACTAACCCGAGTACAATCCCATTCAAACAGGGAAAATGTACTCAAATTTAGTCTATATGCTAGACAACACGAATTGTTTTTTATTGTTGAGGGAAGTGCAAATTGTTTTGGTACTCTACACGTTATGTTTGTTGTCCTGATTTTTTTATTTTTTATTGTTGTATTTGAATGCATTTCTAGTAATATAGTAAAAGAGGACATGGCTCTCTCTAGTGATGAGGTGCGAATTGTCTTTTTGTACATGTTAAGGTTGTTCTCCCGAAATTTCAAGCCACGCCTTGTTATGCTGAAATTTCAAGCTAGCATCTCTGTCTATCGTGCTGCGAAACTCCCGCCTCTTCAACCCGTGCCTTGTTACCCCGAAATATTTAAGATATATCTTTGTCTCGTTGTGCTCCGAAAACTACCTCCATCTCAACTCGTGCCTTGCTATCCCAAAATTACAACGCGCACGAAAACTCCCACCTCCTGCGAAATCCCGACATGCGAAATGCCCATGATACCCCTGAACCGAAAGAACCGCCTAGCTCAAACCTGTGGGGGTACTTTTTTAACTTACCCTACATTTCGTACAAGCGTGTCCCTAAGACATGGTTCCCTCCTCCCATCCCATCCGCCCACCCATTGATACACCGAGGCCGCGAAAACTTGCGAAGCCCCACACCCTCCTCCGTCCGCCACCCAGCCGGAGCCTCTTCCCCGATGACGTCGTCCATAGGAACACCTCGACGTTCCTCATCCACCGCACCGGATGAGGATCCGTCGTCAATCTCGTCATCCCACCGATTCAGCCACCCCGTCCTCCACCTCCAAGGAGCTGCCCCGACGTTCCCCTCATCTTTTGTGCCACCTCCATTCCCGCACCGCCGTTTTCACCCGCACCACCGGAAGAGCAGCATCATCACCGTTTCCTCGGACGAGGCTGAGGCCTAATTAGCGCCACCAAAGAGGTTCTACACTAACACCACATTTTCTTCTTGATTCGATCTCATGGTGCTACCGGCGCTCGGTCCCGAGCCGACATGGCATGGCTCCATCCACGGCGGCGGCGCCGACCACTTCCTTCACGGCGTCGCTCCCTCGGTGATGACGTCCACATCAGTAGGACTTGCTCCTGCTTTGGCTCTCGCTCGCGCTACTGCTCTGCTCTTGCTCTCGGTCCCCTGCCTGGTCTACTCTTGATCTTGCTCACGCTGCTGCTCTCGCTCTTGCTCTTGCTTGCGCTACTGCTCTCGCTCTAGCTCTTGCTTGCGATGCTGCTCCGATTTAGCTACACTTCAGTCGACTGAATCGACTTTTGGGTCAGTCGATTTTCAGGGGGTGGGGGCCTCGCCGGAGTTAAGGAAGAACCAGCCGCAGCGGGGAGGGGGGCTCGCCGGGGAGGTACCCCACTATCTATCTTAGGGTTCAGGGTGGGGGTGGTGGTCACCGGCGGTGGTGGGCGGTGGCGTGGGGATCGCCGGAGAAAAAGCTCCGCACAAGGGGGGGGGCTAGAGGGATGGCCAGGGCGGCAGTGGACCAACGGTGGGGAGTGGTTTCAGGGCGGGCAGGGCGGCGCGCCACCGGCCACGGGCAGCGGGGGCCGGCGGTTTGGCCGGTGGTGGTTGGCGGCTCACGGGGTGGAGGTTGAAGATGTACTGCATGCCCTTGATTTCATATCCAACGGCTGGAAAATCGATTGGCCAGCTGCTCCGGCTCTCGCACGTGTTGTTGCTCCGGGTGCTGCTGCTACTGCTTTTCTACTACTAGTGCATTCAGTTTTGACAGTAAAATTCAGTTTCGAAAGCAAAATTCCGTTTTGACAGTTAAGTTCAGTTTTGACAGTTAAATTCAGTTTCGTCAGTTAAGTTCAGAGATGGGCGGCTGATGTATTTTACATTTAACACTTTGTGGTTATGTATTTTACGTCATCTATTGGAGATGATATTAGAATTCCACTTAGGTTAACGTTGTCTCTCTTGTCCTGCTTTAGCCTCGCCATCGTCCAACTCACCGGGGCTGCTCCAACAACGAAACCATCCATCACAGCGGTGCAGTACCCCGGGCTCCATCTCTAGACGCCTAAGATATTCTTCCCCTCCTCCGACAGCCAAGTCAGCCGGAGCATCCTCACCGACCAACCCAATCACGCTGAGATCTACATGACTTTGCCAAAGAGGTTGTACACTTGTTGCGTCTCTTTTTTACTCTACATGTTATATATATTGTCCACTGAGCACACGTAGTAACGTGAAAGACGATTAGTTTTTCCTACTATATGACAAGCAGTGAGGTACCAGGAAACTTAGCTATCTGTGATGGACTCTCTTGAACACCATCATTATTTATCTTTGCGCGTTTGAGATGTGCATTTATCGATGGGCCTGGGAGTTGAGCTAGTAGGGCAGTGGCCTGGGTCCAAAGTAGTAGAAGTAGCACAAAAATATTTTTTTGGTGTAGGCTTTTCCCTGCTCAAGCCTGCCTACTAGAATCGCTAGTGCTTGAAAGTAAAAGTGAAGGAAAAACATAGGAATTGGAAAGTTTCCTATGGTACTACTATTCATGCATTTGGTTCAAAGGAATGGAGCAAAGGAAAACTGTAGGATTTGTTCCTTTAGTGTCTCATTGAAATAAAAACTGTAGGAATTTTAATATCCACGTGTCCTCCTTTCAAATTCCTATTCATGAAGCACAAGACTAAGAGATGGTAGCATAATAGCATTATAACCGTACATTTTCTTGTGGTTTGACTTAATCTCACCATGCTTCTTTGCATCCTCTCATCTTCCAATTCTTGTGAACCAAACACCCAGATTGGCAGAAATCCCGTGTTTTAAATTCTCTGTTTTGCACGTGCATTCCTATCCTATTCATGTGTATTTCCTATCCCTACATTGTTAGAATCCTCAAATTCAAACAAGCCCTTACACAATTACTCCTGTTACAGATATGTGTCAAAGAAAACCTTGTGTGGTTTGTCCGCTCCTACTGCGCTGTGTTCCACCGCAGCTCAGCTGCTCCAACGACGGAAGGGTTCACCATAGTAGGGATCCGCTCTCCAGACTGTCTTTTGCCGCCTTAGATCTTCTTCCCTGCCGCCGGCAGCCAAGACAACTGCATTACCATCATCAACTGAGCAGATGACCTTGAGGACTGCACAGGTCCGCAGGATAGGGCGCACTCTTCTGTGTTCACCTATTAGACTCTGAGTCAGGTCCAAACTAATGCTGAAACTTGAGTTTTTAAATGGTTGTGGGGTACATATTGGGGCAGCAATCAGTACTATTTGTCTACTATCTGGTTAATCTCGGGTGTCTACTATGAGTTTCATGTTGTGTGCAAACAAACATTAAACGAGCCATTATCTGTATTTTTTAACTAAAACTATTATCTGCCTGCTATCATTGGTTTTGGGTCTATCCACAGTTTTGCTACCATCACTCTAGATTTTGCATGCACTCCTTACATAATCTCACTATGTTTTATTCCTATGCATGTCAGTTATTGTACACAATGGAACTGAACATGTAGAGCAAAAGAGACGAGCCTTGCGTGGCAATAAAATTTCATGCAGACATCGTGTGACACCCCGAGACCGATGGTACAGAAGCCTTCCAGTTATTCCATTGTCATCATGTGTTTTATTTGCTTGTTGCATTTCATCATGTCATCATTTGCATTGCATCGGCACTCCATTGCCGTCATGTTTTTCAAAAACTTGCACTCATTCGTAGTTGCCGCGTCCCCCCTTGCCTTCGTTGATTGTTCCGAGACCAACCGGGTTTTTCGAGTCCCTCTTGCCTGACCACCTAACCCCCTTGCCTCCATGGCCTTTTGTCAAACCTCGCGCGCATCCGAAATCTGTCCCGAACCTGACCTGCTTAGTCATCACCGTTGGATTCAGATCATCTCCAAACATCCCTAAAATATCTTCGGTTCTTTGTTGGTGAGGGAGTCCTGGTTTAGGGGGTGTTCGGGTAGCCGGACTATACCTTCAGCCGGACTTCAGGACTATGAAGATACAAGATTGAAGACTTCGTCCCGTGTCCGGATGGGACTTTCCTTGGCGTGGAAGGCAAGCTTGGCGATGCGGATATTCAAGATCTCCTACCATTGTAACCGACTTTGTGTAACCCTAACCCTCTTCGGTGTCTATATAAAGTGGAGGGTTTTAGTCCGTAGGACAACTTCATCATACAACAATCATACCATAGGCTAGCTTCTAGGGTTTAGCCTCCTTGATCTCGTGGTAGATCTACTCTTGTACTACCCATATCATCAATATTAATCGAGTAGGACGTAGGGTTTTACCTCCATCAAGAGGGCCCGAACCTGGGTAAAACATTGTGTCCCTTGTCTCCTGTTACCATCCGCCTAGACGCACAGTTCGGGACCCCCTACCCGAGATCCGCTGGTTTTTATCAATTACCAAAAAGGGGGAGATTGAAAGTGCAACTATCCCTGGGTGGTTTTGGTAATTCCTAACAACATATAGTTCATTGAGCTAACATTATTCCAAGATTAATATTTCAGGAAAAGCTCAATGAATGGCATGGCATGGATGAGGAAAGTGGATCCCTCAAAATTCTAAGGACAAAAAGTTTGGCTCAAGCTTGAAGCTCAAGACTCTACATTTTATATTTTAGTGATCCAAGATCACATTGAGTCTATAGGAAAAGCCAATACTATCAAGGAGGGATGAGGTGTTGCTTAATGGCTTGCTTGCTCAAAATGCTTAGTGATATGCTCCAAAATCCTCAACTACCTTCCCACATCCACATATGACCTAAACCAAAAGTCAAACTCGGCCCCACCGATTCTTTCTATCCGGCGCCACCGAGTTTCAAATCTCATAGCCACTGCCACAAACCCTAGGCAAATCGGTCTCACCGATAGGGATCTCGGTCTCACTGAGATGGGATTGTAATCTCTCTGTTTCCCTTCGTAACGTTTCGGTCTTACCGAGATGAGCGACCGGTCCCACCGAGATTGCAATGTAAACTCTCTGTTTCCCTTATGTAACAGTTCGGTCTCACCGAGATGAGCGAATCGGTCCCACCGAGTTTACCTGACCAACTCTCTGGTTAGCTTATTACCAAAATCGGTCCCACTGAGTTTGTGTAATCGGTCACACCGAGATTATGTTATGCCCTAACCCTAACCATATCGGTCCTACCGAGTTGCATCTCAGTCCCACCGAAAATCTTAACGGTCACTAGGTTTGCTGAATCGGTCCGACCGAGTTTAACCATTTGGTCCCACCGAGTTTGGCAAATTGTGTGTAACGGTTAGATTTTGTGTGGAGGCTATATGTACCCCTCCACCCACTCTTCATTCGAGAAGAGAGCCATCAGAACATACCTACACTACCAATACACATTTTCTGAGAGAGAACCACCTACACTTGTGTTGAGGTCAAGATATTCCATTCCAACCATATGAATCTTGATCTCTAGCCTTCCCCAAGTTGCTTTCCACTCAAATCTTCTTTCCACCAAATCCAAATCCTGTGAGAGAGAGTTGAGTGTTGGGGAGACTATCATTTGAAGCACAAGAGCAAGGAGTTCATCATCAACACACCATTTGTTACTTCTTGGAGAGTGGTGTCTCTAGGTGTCACTTGGGAGCCTCCGACAAGATTGTGGAGTTGAACCAAGGAGTTTGTAAGGGCAAGGAGATCGCCTACTTCGTGAAGATCTACCGCTAGTGAGGCAAGTCCTTCGTGGGCGACGGCCATGATGGAATAGACAAGGTTGCTTCTTCGTGGACCCTTCATGGGTGGAGCCCTCCGTGGACTCGCGCAACCGTTACCCTCCGTGGGTTGAAGTCTCCATCAACGTGGATGTACGATAGCACCACCTATCGGAACCACGACAAAAACATCCGTGTCTCCAATTGCGTTTGAATCCTCCAAACCCTTCCCTTTACATTCTTGCAAGTTGCATGCTTTACTTTCCGCTGCTCATATACTCTTTTGCATGCTTGCTTGAATTGTGTGGAGATTGCTTGACTTGTGCTAAGATAGCTAAAATCTGCCAAGAACTAAAATTGGGAAAAGGCTAGACTTTTATTTGGTCAAGTAGTCTAATCACCCCCCTCTAGACATACTTTTGATCCTACACCGAATGCCTTCGAAGACACATGAAACTCATAGGCCATGGCCCCGCAATGAAAATGTGTCAATGAAAGCTTCTTGAAAATAGGGGCACACCTTCACGTGCTTGCATCACGATCCTTCGCGTCCCTACCTCCCTTAGAATCACGTCCGTGCCTCCAGTTCGTCGGGTAAAACCGTACCTCTGTCATGTGTAACATGTTAAGAAAGTTGCTGATAACAAAAACATCAGAAAACCGAGCATTACGTCGACCCCGCTGGCACTAAACATGACGTCACCAAAAACACAGAGGCAGGAGCGTGCCTTATGGCCAGCTTTCGACGTATCGGGTCTATGAAGATTTACTTCCTTCTTAATATGGGAGGTGACTATCGCAGAGGCATAGGCTCCATCAGTAACCTCCGTGCCTCGGCAAGAACGACGACCGTGCTTGTAACTGTAAAGCGTATAGGACACCTTAGGGATGACCTTGCAACTATTTCAGACATGGCCGTGCCTATTCCATCGGAACATTCACGCCTCTCGCAGTTAATTGAAAAACATTCTGGGAAAACAGTAATAGACGCCTATTGTCAATCCTCGTGTCACGTACATTAGACGTACATTCCTTCGTCACACAAGTAATAGCCGTGCCTCTACCACAGAACATATAAGTGAAAAACGATTCTTACTACACTTGTAAAACTTGGAATGCCCTGGATAAATGTCGAATCCCACCTTGCGGTAAAACCATGGAGGCCTGTGCTTCTTAGAAACACATATGTGGCTTTTTGCGCATGTAGTTGAGTGTATGACTATTTGTTCATGCCCGTGCCTCACGTAGCACCATAGCACGAATTGACGTCCGTGCAAGCACGTAGCTTCAACTCCGTGCCTCAAGTAGCATCGTATATGTGCCTCTTGTTTCGCCTCTCATTGTATGAGTGCTTCTTGCAGCTGCATGTCCACGCCTCTCGTTGCTTCTCGTTCTTTCTAACCATCTAGTAGCGTCAGTTGCAACACGGACACACAACAGTGCCTCTGAAGAAACACAACACTGCTCCTATCAGCGAATGGATCACTGAAAACAATTGCCACTCCCAATAAATGTACCACGCCCGTGTGTTTGAGAGTTAATGCTGCCACTTGAAGCATGCTTCTCTTGGTCAGAGACTTGTGCCTCTACATACTGCCCCTGCATGCCTCACGTGATAAATTGTAAAAGTTAACATTTGACAGTAAACTACGCAAGACAACGATCATCTCCACGACTTGCTGGAGATACGACGGTTGTTAAAAATATAACTGCTGATTTTATTGTTATTTTTTATAAAGAAAAACCACGATCCAGAACCCACGATGTGCACAACCGCATCGACAGTGAGATCGTGCACTCCTTTGCCACTTCCCCGCCCTTAAATTTAGACTCCCACCGCGGCCTTCTCACACACAAAGAACAGAAATCTCCATTGCGCTCCCACTCATTGTTCCCCATGAAAAACCAGGTTGCAGGAGGACCAACTGCTCCAGGCCATGGGAATCACCAGGGAATTCATGGAGGTGCAGGCCCATGGCAACACAAAGTTGCACGTGATCCACACCAACGACTTGCACAAGGCGGCGACCACCATTGAGCAGTACGAGTGACACCTCTAGTTCGAGCGCCACAAGATCGTCAGAGTTGATGTGAAGTACACCAACGACCATGGCGAAGATCAGAAACCCGCCCTTGTCCAGCTCTCTGTCGGCAAGGATCATCCGGTGCTGCTCTTCCAACTGAGCATTACCGACAAGAACTGCACCAAGTTCTACAACTTCCTTGCGGACCACGGGTACACGTTTGTTGGCTTCTCCATCGACGACGACATAGAGATGCTCGGCCGCATCGGACTGGAGATCGCCCACTTCATCGACATCCAGAAGGAATGAAGGGTGCCTACAGCTACCAAGCCTATGGACTCCCTTAGGGACGTCTCAGGCATCCTTGTCCACGACGTTGAGCTCACCAACGCAGAACGCAGCCGTTGGGCATGCATGCCCCTGTCCATGAGGCACATCGAGTATGCTGCAAAGGACGCTTACGCTCCGTACGAGATATGGAGTCGCCTCACCATCATCCAGGAAGGGCTTTGCCAGGCAAAACTCGACAAGGAGCAGACCAGGAAGCGCGCTAGGTCCTGTGGCGACTACGACTACTGAAGCAGGTGGTCCCGGCCAACAAAAGTATCTAGAACATTGCTCATGCCATTCTAGATTTCTCATTAGATTTGCTTTCCCTCAAGACTGCCGTTTGCTTGTTATAAATTTAGGTGTGCTTGTGTCGCAGTTAACCTTGTAGTTTGCTTGCAGTTTACATGTCTTTTGCACAAGTTTATTTCCAGTGCACCACAATAGGCACTTATGTGCCTATGTGCCTCTGATACGAAGGGGACTATGCGTAACTTGGCTTCACGTCATTTTACGCAACATTCTAGACGTCAACCAAAAGATTCACCTTCTCTCTGATATGTTCATTAATGAGGCCTATGCCTTCGAAAACACATGGAGCTCATAGTTCATGCCCCCCGCAATGAAAATGTGTCAGTGAATGCTTCTTTAAAGCAGAGGCACACCTTCACGTCCTTGCATCACTATCCTTTTCGCATCCGTACGTCCCTCAGAATAACGTCTCCGTGCCTCCAGTTAGTTACGTGCATGCCTCTATGTCGGGTAAAACCGTACCTCTGTCATGCGTAACATGTTAAGAAAGTTGCTGACAACAAAAACATCAGCAAACCGAGCATTACGTCCACCCCACTAGCACTAAACGTGATGTCATCGAAAACGCAGAGGGAGGAGCGTGCCTTACAGCCAGCTTCCGACGTATTGGGTCTGTGAAGATTTGCTTCCTTCTTAATATGGGGCGTGACTACCGTAGAGGCAAAGGCTCCATCCTTCACCTTCGTGCCTCGACAAGAACGATGATCGTGCATGTAACAGTAAAGTGTATAGATGATACATTAAGGAGACACTAGGGACCACCTTGCACCTATTTCATACGTGACCGTGCCCGTTCTGTCGGCACATTCATGCCTCTCACAAAAGTAATAGCCGTGCCTCTACGACACAACATATAAGTGAAAAACAAATCTTTCTACACTTATAAAACCCGGAATGTCCTGGATAAATGTCGAATCCCATCTTGCGGTAAGACCATGCAAGACGGTGCTTCTGAGAAGCACATCTGTGGCTTTTTTGTGCATGTTGCTGAGTGCCTCTCTAGAATCTAACCATTTTGAAACCATATTCAAATCTAACCACACTGAAATCTCTAGAATCAAATATGTGCCCTAGTTGAGACATTTATTTTGTACTTGAAACTGCAATCTATAATAAAACAATATAGTGTAATAAAACATACTCCTTCCGACCCAAATATGGTACTTGAAACTGCAATTTGTAATAAAACATACACCTGCCATCACAAATTAATTCGCCCAACCCTGTACTAACCAGTACAATGTGAATTGTACTGCAAAGTTGACACATTTATTTTGGGACGGGGTAGTACTACTACTTAAGAACAAAACACGATTGCTTGACATGGAAACGAAATTGTCTCCGTTCTGACATCGACAATTGCTTGACATTGTTGAACCTTTATAGACACACAAAACATGAAAAGCATAAAAACCATGGAAAAGCAAACATCTACCAACAAAACTACACTACTCCCCGTCGTCGGAGATGTCCACTATCTCCATTCTGATATCGACGTTGTTGGCCTCCGCCTCCTGCTCCGCATCTAGCTCGTCGAAGAGCACATCGGTCTTTGCCTATTCTTCCCGGAGGAAGAGCCGGTTGGACTCCACATATGCCTCATCTTGGATGGACTCCAGGATAGCGGTATGCTCCGCCATCATGGCCAACTCACCAAGATAGAACTCCGCCTCGTCATCCTCGTCACCCCACTCCTCGCCGTCCTCGTCTTCGTTGTCACCAGCCTCCTCGTCGTCCTCATCATCTCCCTCCTCCTCGTCGTCGTCGTCCTCGTCTACGCCTTCCTCGTCGTATTCATCATCCTCGTCCAAGTCTTCCTCGTCGTCCTCGTCATCCTCATCCACGCCTTCCTCGTCGTCCTCGTCCACACCTTCCTTGTCGTCCTCCTCATCCTCGTCCATGCCTTCCTCGTCGTCCTTGTCATCCTTGTCCACGCCTTCCTCATCGTCCTCCTCATCCTTGTCACCCCCTCCTCTTCCACCTTCACATCTCCCCCCATTGGATCACCCCCTCCTCTTCCTCCATCACATCTCCCCCACTAGATCAACTTGCTGCATGAGCTCCGACGCATCCCCCTCCACTTCCTCCACCTCCCCAATCTCCTTCGGCCCCAGCGAGTCCGGAGACATGCCCGCTGAGGGAGTCCTGGATTAGGGGGTGTTCGGATAGCCGAACTATACCTTCAGCCGGACTCCTGGACTATGAAGATACAAGATTGAAGACTCCGTCCCGTGTCCGGAAGGGACTTTCCTTGGCGTGGAAGGCAAGCTTGGCGATACGGATGTTCAGATCTCCTACCATTGTAACCGACTCTATGTAACCCTAACCCTCTCCGGTGTCTATATAAACCGGAGGGTTTTAGTCCGTAGGACAACATACACATCAACAATCATACCATAGGCTAGCTTTTAGGGTTTAGCCTCTTTGATCTCGTGGTAGATCTACTCTTGTACTACCCCTATCATCAATATTAATCAAGTAGGACGTAGGGTTTTACCTCCATCGAGAGGGCCCGAACCTTGGTAAAACTTCGTGTCCCTTGCCTCCTGTTACCATCCGGCCTAGACGCACAGTTCGGGACCCCCTACCCGAGATCCGCCGGTTTTGACACCGACATTGGTGCTTTCATTGAGAGTTCCTTTGTGCCGTCGCTGTCAGGCTCGATGGCTCATACGATCATCAACGGCAATGCAGTCCAGGGTGAGACCTTCCTTCCCGGACAGATCTTTGTCTTTGGCGGCTTCGCACTGCGGGCCAATTCACTTGGCCATCTAGAGCAGATCGAAAGCTACGCCCCTGGCCGTCAGGTCAGATTCGGAAGTTTAAATTACACGGCTGACATCCGCGGGGACTTGATCCTCGACGGATTCGAGCCACTGCCGAGCGCACCACACTATCATGACGAGCATGATCTAACTCTGCCGCCGAACGGTGCCCTGGAGGCCGCACCCGCACCGGCTCCGGCCCTTAGTTCGGAGCCAACTGCGCCGATCGAGGATGGGCGGTTGGACGCCACCTCGGGGGCTGCGATCCAAACGGCGATTGAGCCGAACACCAGCCCTGTACTCTACGGCTCGTGACTCTAAGGAGCCGGACTCCGAACCCTCCGCGCCCTGCCAATCGAATCCGATTGGGCGCCGATCATGGAGTTCACTGCCGCAGACATCTTTCAGCACCCGCCTTTCGGCGATATCCTGAAGTCACTAAAGTCTCTCTCTTTATTAGGAGAGCCCTGGCCGGACTACGGTCAGCAAGGTTGGAGTACGGACGATGAAGAAATTCAAAGCCCACCCACCACCCACTTTGTAGCCATTGTCGACGATTTAACCAACATGCTCGACTTTGACTCCAAAGACATCGACGGTATGGACGCCGATGAAGGGGACAATGAAGAACCAGCGCCTGTTGGGCCCTAGAACGCCACCTCGTCATATGACGTATACACGGTGGACACACCAAAAGATGACGACGAGGAGTGGAAGGATGCACCGAAGGCCCGTTCCCTCGAAAAGCAGTCAAAACGGTGACGCAAGCGCCGCCCCAAATCCCGCCTTGACAAAAATAGCGATCACACAGACCCAGCGCTGGAGCAGGGCGAACCGCTGCCGGACAACGGCAATCCAGATATTCAAACCGAACAAACAAATCCCATCAGGGATAATGGTCCGGACGACATAACGCCGGACAGGCACCCGGAGCATCAGAATGCCCATGAAAGGCTCGTTGTCACCGCAAGGAGCCTTAAAAAGCAGAAGTGAAGGCTCAAGGCCGCGCAAAACAAACTCCAATTCAGATGGAGTAAAATACTTAATACAGCAGCAATGTACGATGACGATCGCCCCTCAAAGAGCTACCGAAAGCGGAAGCTGCTACCCGAATTCAATGAGGAGGCCTCCGACCCCCCACAACCAAATATCAAAGCAACCACCTGGTCGGATAGATGACCCCTCTATCAACACAGAATGGAATACAATGCTGCTCACAATAAAACACGCGACCCATGCGAGGGCTCGCACCCAAAGGACGGTGCAACAAGATCCATCTATGGACCACGCAAGCGCGCCCAGCATACAATGCAACACAACAAGCATCAGAACAACGCGGTACACCCAGTTACAGGGGTGCCGCACACCCCCTATGTTTCACCGATGAGGTGCTGGACCATGAATTTCCAGAGGGATTCAGGCCCGTAAACATAGAGGCATACGATGGGAAAACAGACCCTGGGGTTTGGATTGAGGACTGTATCCTTCATATCCATATGGCTCGAGGAGATGATCTCCATGCCATCAAATACTTACCCCTCAAGCTCAAAGGGCCAGCTCGTCACTGGCTCAAAGGCCTCCACGAAAGCTCCATTGGAAGTTGGGAAGAGCTCGAAGATGCCTTTCGGGCAAATTTTCAAGGAGCTTATGTCCGACCTCCGGATGCGAACGATTTGAGTCATATAACTCAACAGCCTGGAGAGTCAGCCCGAAAGCTTTGGAACAGGTTTCTCATTAAAAAGAACTAGATTGTCGACTGTCCGGACGCCGAAGCCTTGGCAGCTTTCAAGCATAGCATCTGTGACGAATGGCTCGCCAGACACCTCGGCCAAAATAAGCCGAGAACGATGGCCGCATTAACAAACCTCATGACCCACTTTTGCGCGGGTGAGGACAGCTGGCTAGCCAGATGCAGCACCAGCGACCCCAGTACATCTGAAGTTAGAGATGGAAATGGGAAATCACAGCGCAACAGCAATAGCAAACGCCGGAATAAAGAAGACAGCATGAAGGGCACGACAGTAAATGCTGGATTCAAAAGTTCCCGGCCAGGTCAAAAGCCGCCCACTAAAGGCACCAGGGACGAACCGTCCATCCTCAACAAAATTCTGGACCAGTTATGTCAGATACATAGTACCCCTAGCAAGCCCGCTAATCATACCCATAGAGAATGTTGGATCTTCAAGCAGTTCGGCAAGCTCAACGCCGTACACAAGGGGGAGGACACACCAAGTGAAGACGAGGACGAGCCTCCCAAGCAAGACACTGGGGAACAAAAGAAATTCCCACCAGAAGTCAAAACAGTAAACGTACTACACATGATGAAGGGAAAAAACAATGCGGCACCCCCAGGAAAATATACCCAAGTGCCTGTCACCGCAAAGTCCTGCCAGTGGTCGTCTCAACCGATCATTTTCGACCATCGCGATTACTCAGCAAGTATCCGACACGCAGGATGGGCTGCCCTGGTATTAGACCCAGTAATTGGCGGATATCACTTCACACGAGTCTTGATGGACGGCGGCAGCAGCCTAAACCTAATATACCAGGATACAATCCGCGGGATGGGGTTAGACCCAACACAAATTCGCCATAGCAATACTACCTTTAAAGGAGTAACGCTAGGCCCAGGGGCTCGTTGTATGGGCTCCCTCCTACTACAAGTTATATTCGGCTCCCCCGATAACCTCCGTAGCGAGCATTTAACCTTCCACATCGCTCCGTTTCAAAGCGGCTATCAAGCACTCCTCGGGCGCGAAGCTTTAGCTCGCTTCAATGCAATACCACACTATGCCTCCCTCACACTTAAGATGCCCGGTCCACGCGGCATCATTTCAGTGCACGGAAATGTCAAGCGATCTCTGCGCGCCGAAGAGAGTGAGGCTGCCTTGGCAGCCACACACTAAAGGCGCCCGGACTAGCCAAAGCACCACATAGGTCGTCAATACCTCAGACACAACTAATCAAGTCCGGCGCCATCAATTATACCGAATAAATGGTCACACCCCTATTCATTAATACAAGGGGCTCAACGCACGCAGACATGTGGCCATTCCTCCTCATCTTGAATTATGCATAGTTTCTTTAACTATCTTTTTGCACGACAAGCTTTTTTCACCTAAATTCCTCTCTTTTACAAATGATCATCATGCCACACCCGTCCAGGATACGGCACAACGGAGACACAGGCGCAGACGTGCAGCAGGGACCCGCTCCAAGGATTCTTTTCAGATTAAGACCCTGCGTAAACCTTTTTTACTGTCTCTTGTTGATACATATCCACCGTTGAGAAGGATGCTGACGTCTTGGCATGTGGCCACGCCAGACCAATGCACGTACCTGGACATAAGGGGCTTCTTACGAAGGCCATTATTTAGGCCCGGTTTATACCACAAAGACCGAATACCTTAGGGAGTGTTCGGCGTCACGAGTTTGGCCCTATATGCATCAGCTCCGAATCATTGTCTTTGGTCAAATGTTGGGTTTTCCCGGCTCCTGTGTTTTGGTGCCTTACGTTCCGCTTTACCGGCTAAGGTAGCACCAGGAGAACTATTGCGATTGTGCCCTGGTTCATCCGGACGAGCACTTCAGTAGAGAAAGCCGAAAACTGACTGTCATGATCTAGCGCGAGACTGGTCAACCACTCGATGACCCATGGGAATGTTAGAATTCCCCCGCCTTAACGAAGGGCCGCTTTCCGGCCAGGCATATATGCACCCCGGGATCGGGAGAGTGCGGAGCCGCCAGGGGCTATCTAGTAGCCCCACTGTCAAACTCCTATGGCTAAGTGAAAGTGTTAAAGCATTATAGTCCGGTTGCCTCGCTCGCTCTGCTATCACCTCCTTAATAGGACCAAGACATTGGGTTAAGTGTGAACGCGTGTTTTTAGAGCGGCACCACGTGGCGTTCACTCCTGAGGTACGAAGAGACGCCCATCGAACCATTGGGTTTCCGCGATAAACGCATGAATGTGACTCTTGGTAAATCATAACCATGCCTCTTTGCGCTGCACGGATGTGCCTGCTGTTGCGAACGGTTCAACGGAATCATTTGGAACACGAAAACAACATAATGTGACTATTTACAATACCACGCCGTCACTTCCTGGGACCCACCACCATGCAAAGAATACACCACATCAGCTTCTCTCGAACAAGCCATCCCATGCCTCACCGAGTAAACAGTGAGTGTTCACACATGATCCCTTTCCGCTGGGTTTCTGCAATTAAAGAAACGAACGTGACTGTGGGTAAGACCAAACAGTGCCTTTCCGCTGGGTTTCCATCTAATCAAGTCAACGGAATTATTCGGAACACAAACACGGATGAGCGTGACTCTATATAATACCATACCATGCATGTACCTCTCCCATCTAATCGAGTGAACGTGACTGTGCGTAATGAAAAGCTATGCCTCTATGGGCTCACCGGCCGTACCCCTCCTTCTGATCGAGTCTTTATCGAGTAATATACGAAACATAAAGAAAGAAGCGTGACTGTGCTTTTGAAAACAAGGAGACAAGCTTTTAAAAACAGAGTCAACAGTAAGTGTTGGCGTCTCAACCCATTCCGTTGGGTTAAAGAAACAAACGTGACTGTGCGTAATGAAAAGCTATGCCTCTATGGGCTCACCAGCCGTGCCTCTCCTTCTGATCAAGTCTTTATCGAGTAATATACGAAACATCAAGAAAGAAGCGTGAGTGTGCTTTTGAAAACAAGGAAACAAGCTTTTAAAAATAGAGTCAACAGTAAGTGTTGGCGTCTCAACCCATTCCGCTGGGTTAAAGAAACGAACGTGACTGTGTGTAATGAAAAGCTATGCCTCACTGGCCGTGCCTCTCCTTCTGATCGAGTCGACGGAAGTACTCAGAACAAAAACACAGGGGACGTGACTCCATATTACATGGCAACATGCCCCTTAGCGCTTCACGCCCGTGCCTGTGACACTTAACAGTACCACGAACGTCCATGCCATTGTCAGTACACAACTTATGTCGCTGCCTGGTACAGAACCGCGGTTGTATTCACTTCACGCCTGTGCTTCTAATAAAAGAAGCGTGACGGAACTCGGTATTAAAACCAGACGCACACAAGAGCCAGGGAGGAACACCAGCTCATATTAAAACCGTGCTTCGCGTGACTACACGTCCGCGCCTCTTACAGGGGATCATCTCCCAGGAAGACACGTCTATAAACACACACAACCACTCCCGTGCCTATCCATGTGAACGAGAAACCGAAATCATATGGAGCACAAATACACATGTGTGGCAAAAACGTGCTCCCCGCGGCCCCACGAAGTGCCCCTGGTGGAAGCACAACCGTGCTCCTACTGCTAACAAGCGACATCCATGCCCAGAGCCTACTCATCTACATGTACCAATGAACGAAACAACACGACGACAATGCAACGCATAAATGCTTTACAGATTCATGTAAGTACAAAAGGTCACATGCCCCAACGCAACGAAAACACACACGCTTCAAGCTCTCTGCCTACACTCCAGCAATGTTCTTGATCGGCTGGTGGGCGAGCGCATCCTCAATCTGCTTCTTCATCGCCTCATGACCTTCCTTCACAGCAGCATACGAATCCTCAACTAGGCTCTTGTACTTGACGAGGACCTCAGCCTTCTCATCCATAAGCCGCTCCACCTCGCCTGACAGCTTCTGCACCAACGCATGGCTCTGCTCATACAGATTCTTCCAGCGGGCGGCCTCCTGATCCTTCTGGTGGAGCTCTTTGAGAAGCTTCTCATTCTCACACAGAGATCGAAATATAAGACCCGTGGACTTCTCCACATAGGCATTGCTCTGCTGCACCAACTTCTCCAGGCGAGCAATGAATTGTTGCTGCTTAATTAGCTCATTGAGCACGTCGTCGCTGGCTAAGGAATTCGGTACTGCCATCTTGCCGAGATCGTCTCCATGGCGAATTCGCTTGTGGGAGGATTCACCTCCATGTGAGAGATCGTTCGACACCTGGGCAATGGGGCAGGATATCCCTGCCGCCGCTACAGCATAGCGGCGACACGTCTCCCTTCTTTCCGCGGCTTTGGTCCTCGCTGCATGGTTGCTTGAACACCCAGAAACCCTCTTACCTGCCATGGCGCAAGCAAGGAGCTACCAGCTAGAAAGAGGTGCCTGTCTCTGGAGAATTGTCGATGTGGAGTGTTCCATGAGTAGGTACCTTTTTATAACACATGCACACCGATCAGACGGTCAAACAGAGTAACCGACGCCTCGAATTCTCATAATCTCTCTTGAATACCTCGAACTCTGCATGCCTGGGAAACACAAGTACTATAATTTCGTCTCCCCGTGCGTTCGTCCACACTACAACCACTCAACTTCTTTCAAATGGTTCGTATATATTCAACAAAAAACATCTCAAACACAGTTAACTTACTGTGTACGTCTGTCTGTATTCCAGAGAAATTACTGTCGAATTCATACTAATAACCATTGCCATTTTTTGAAATGATACTTATATAAAAATCTTACTATATCCGCGAATTAATTTGCATGCTTCTCGAGGTAACACCTTTAGTGAAAACATCTATAACACACGCAGGCACGAATGTGACGCTATTTAATAACAAACAATGCCTCCCTGGACGCACCACCGCGACTCTCCACAAAAAAGGAACGAGTTGACAAGGAAAACATTTCCATACACAATGTCAGTAGTGTGCCTGTTGCATTAGCAACACAGTGCCAACTCGGCTTCACTTCCACGCACCTCATAGTGACTCGCCAGAGAAAATGCATGTAACACACGCGTGGACAAATGTGACTCTGGCTAATAACAATACTTGCCTCCGCCGTTTTCACGTCCATTCCTCTCCAAGAGAACGAGTGAGCGGAATCATTTGGAAATACCAAAAGCATACAACCATGGTAACTTGACTCTGACCAATGCGTTAACATGCTTCCCATGAGTTCATCTCCATGCCTCTCCAAATGAACTAGCAAGCGGAATCGTTTGGAACACAAAGAACCATGAAACGTGACTCTCTCTAATAACAAACAGTGCCTCCCTGGAACGCACCACCACGACTCTCCAAAAAAAACAACAAGTTGACAAGGAAAACATTTCCATACACATCGTGAGTAGTGTGCCTGTTGCATTACCAACACAGTGCCAACTCGGCTTCACTTCCACGCACCTCACAATGACTTGCCAGAGAAAATGCATGTAACACACGCGTGGACAAACGTGACTCTGGCTAATAACAATACTTGCCTCCGCCATTTTCACGTCCATTCCTCTCCAAGACAACGAGTGAGCGGAATCATTTGGAAATACCAAAAGCATACAACTGTGGTAACTTGACTCCGACCAATGCGTTAACATGCTTCCCATGAGTTCATGTGCATGCCTCTCCAAATGAACTCGTAAGCGGAATCGTTTGGAACACAAAGAACCATGAAATGTGACACTCTCTGTAATAACGAACAGTGCCTCCCTGGAACGCACCACCTCGACCCTCCACAAAAAAGGAACGAGTTGACAAGGAAAATATTTCCATGCACAGCTTCAGTAGTGTGCCTGTTGCATTAGCAACACAGTGCCAACTCGGCTTCACTTCCACGCACCTCACAGTGACTCGCTAGAGAAAATGCATGTAACACACGGATGGACAAACGTGACTCTGGCTAATAACAATACTTGCCTCCGCCGTTTTCACGTCCATTCCTCTCCAAGAGAATGAGTGAGAGGAATCATTTCGAAATACCAAAAGCATACAACCGTGATAACTTGACTCTGACCAATGCGTTGACATGCTTCACATGAGTTCATTTCCATGCCTCTCCAAATGAACTGGCGAGCGGAATAGTTTGGAACACAAAGAACCATGAAACACGACTCTCTCTAATAACAAACAGTGCCTCCTTGGAACGCACCACCGCGACTCTCCACAAGAAAGGAATGAGTTGACAGGGAAAACATTTCCATACACAGCGTCAGTAGTGTGCCTGTTGCATTAGCAACATAGTGCCAACTCGGCTTCACTTCCACCCACCTCACGGTGACTCGTGAGAGAAAATACATGTAACACACGCGTGGAAGTACGTGACTCTGGCTAATAACAATACTTGCCTCCGCCGTTTTCACGTCCATTCCTATCCAGGAGAACGAGTGAGCGGAATCATTTGGAAATACCAAAAGCATACAACCATGGTAACTTGACTCTGACCAATGCGTTAACATGCTTCCCATGAGTTCATGTCCATGCCTCTCCAAATGAACTGGCAAGCGGAATCGTTTGGAACACAAAGAACCATGAAATGTGACTCTCTCTAATAACAAACAGTGCCTCCCTGGAACGCCCCAACGCGACTCTCCACAAAAAAACGAGTTGACAAGGAAAACATTTCCATAGAGATCGTGAGTAGCGTGCCTGTTGCATTAGCAACACAGTGCAACTCGGCTTCACTTCCACGCACTTCACAGTGACTCGCCAGAGAAAATGCATGTAACACACGCGTGGACAAACGTGACTCTAGCTAATAACAATACTTGCCTCCACCGTTTTCACATCCATTCCTCTCCAAGACAACGAGTGAGTGGAATCATTTGGAAATACCAAAAGCATACAACCGTGGTAACTTGAATCTGACAAATGAATTAACATGCTTCCCATGAGTTCATGTTCATGCCTTTCCAAATGAACTGGCGAGCAGAATCGTTTGGAACACAAAGAACCATGAAATGTGACTCTCTCTCTAATAACGAATAGTGCCTCCCTGGAACGCACCACCTCGACCCTCCACAAAAAAGGAACAAGTTGACAAGGAAAATATTTCCATGCACAGCGCCAGTAGTGTGCCTGTTGCATTAGCAACACAATGCCAACTCGGCTTCACATCCACACACCTCACAAAGACTCGCCAGAGAAAATGCATGTAACACACACGTGGACAAACGTGACTCTAGCTAATAACAATACTTGCCTCCGACATTTTCACGTCCATTCCTCTCCAAGAGAATGAGTGAGCGGAATCATTTGGAAATACCAAAAGTATACAACCGTGGTAACTTGACTCTGAACAATGCGTTAACATGCTTCCCATGAGTTCATGTCCATGCCTCTCCAAATGAACTGGCGAGCGGAATCGTTTGGAACACAAAGAACCATAAAACGTGACTCTCTCTAATAACAAACAGTGCCTCCCTGGAACGCACCACCGCGACTCTCCACAAAAAAGGAACGAGTTGACAAGGAAAACATTTCCATACACAGCGTCAGTAGTGTGCCTGTTGCATTAGCAACACAGTGCCAACTCGGCTTCACTTCCACGCACCTCACAGTGACTCGCCAGAGAAAATGCATGTAATACACGCGTGGACAAATGTGACTCTGGCTAATAAAAATACTTGCCTCCGTCTTTTTCACGACCATTCCTCTCCAAGAGAACGAGTGAGCGGAATCATTTGAAAATACCAAAAGCATACAACCGTGATAACTTGACTCTGACAAATGCGTTAACATGCTTCCCATGAGTTCATATCCATGCCTCTCCAAATGAACTGGCGAGTGGAATCGTTTGGAACACAAAGAACCATGAAACGTGACTCTCTCTAATAACAAACGGTGCCTCCCTGGAACGCACCACCGCGACTCTCCAGAAGAAAGGAACGAGTTGACAGGGAAAACATTTCCATACACAGTGTCTGTAGTGTGCCTGTTGCATGAGCAACCCAGTGCCAACTCGGCTTCACTTCCACGCACCTCACAGTGACTCGCCAGAGAAAATGCATGTAACACACGCGTGGACAAACGTGACTCTGGCTAATCACAATACTTGCCTCCGCCGTTTTCACGTCCATTCCTCTCCATGACAACGAGTGAGCAGAATCATTTGGAAATACCAAAAGCATACAACCGTGGTAACTTGACTCTGACCAATGCGTTAACATGCTTCCCATGAGTTCATGTTCATGCCTCTCCAAATGAACTAGCGAGCAGAATCGTTTGGAACACAAACAACCATGAAACGTGACTCTCTCTCTAATTACGAACAGTGCCTCCCTGGAACGCACCACCTCGACCCTCCACAAAAAAGGAACGAGTTGACAAGGAAAATATTTCCATGCACAGCGTCAGTAGTGTGACTGTTGCATTAGCAACACAGTGCGAACTCGGCTTCACTTCCACACACCTCACAAAGAATCGCCAGAGAAAATGCATGAAACACACGCGTAGACAAACGTGACTCTAGCTAATAACAATACTCGCCTCCGCCATTTTCACGTCCATTCCTCTCCAAGAGAATGAGTCAGCGGAATCATTTGGAAATACCAAAAGCATACAACCGTGGTAATTGACTCTGACCAATGCGTTAACATGCTTCCCATGAGTTCATGTCCATGCCTCTCCAAATGAACTGGCGAGCGGAATCGTTTGGAACAGAAAGAACCATAAAACGTGACTCTCTCTAATAACAAATAGTGCCGCCCTGGAACGCACCACCGCAACTCGCCACAGAAAAGGAACGAGTTGACAAGGAAAACATTTCCATACACAGCAACAGTAGTGTGCCTGTGGCATTAGCAACATAGTGCCAACTCGGCTTCACTTCCACGCACCTCACAGTGACTCGCCAGAGAAAATGCATGTAACACACGCGTGGACAAACGTGACTCTGGGTAATAACAATACTTGCCTCTGCCGTTTTCACGTCCATTCCTCTCCAAGACAACGAGTGAGCGGAATCATTTGGAAATACCAAAAGCATACAACCGTGGTAACTTGACTCTGACCAATGTGTTAACATACTTCCCATGAGTTCATGTTCATGCCTCTCCAAATGAACTGGCGAGCGGAATCGTTTGGAACACAAAGAACCATAAAACGTGACTCTCTCTAATAACAAACAGTGCCTCCCTGGAACACACCACCGCGACTCTCCACAAAAAAGGAACAAGTTGAAAAGGAAAACATTTCCATACACAGCGTCAGTAGTGTGCCTGTTGCATTAGCAACACAGTGCCAACTCGGCTTCACTTCCACCCACCTCACGGTGACTCGCCAGAGAAAATGCATGTAACACACGCGTGGACAAACGTGACTCTAGCTAATAAAAATACTTGCCTCCGCCGTTTTCGCGTCCATTCATCTCCAAGAGAACGAGTGAGCGGAATCATTTAGAAATACCAAAAGCATACAACCGTGGTAACTTGACTCTGACCAATGCGTTAACATGCTTCCCATGAGTTCATGTCCATGCCTCTCCAAATGAACTGGCGAGAGGAATCGTTTGGAACAGAAAGAACCATGAAACGTGACTCTCTCTAATAACAAACGGTGCCTCCCTGGAACGCACCACCGTGACTCTCCACAAAAAAGGAATGAGTTGACAAGGAAAACATTTCCATACACAGCGTCAGTAGTGTGCCTGTTGTATTAGCAACACAGTGCCAACTCGGCTTCACTTCCACCCACCTCATGGTGACTCGCCAGAGAAAATGCATGTAACACACGCGTGGACAAATGTGACTCTAGCTAATAACAATACTTGCCTCCGCCGTTTCGCGTCCATTCATCTCCAAGAGAACGAGTGAGCGGAATCATTTGGAAATACCAAAAGCATACAACCGTGGTAACTTGACCCTGAACAATGCGTTAACATGCTTCCCATGAGTTCATGTCCATGCCTCTCCAAATGAACTGGCGAGCGGAATCGTTTGGAACACAAAGAACCATGAAACGTGACTCTCTCTAATAACAAACAGTGCCTCCCTGGAACGCACCACCGCGACTCTCCACAAAAAAGAACGAGTTGACAAGGAAAACATTTGCATACACAGCGTCAGGAGTGTGCCTGTTGCATTAGCAACACAGTGCCAACTCGGCTTCACTTCCACGCACCTCACAGTGACTCACCAGAGAAAATGCATGTAACACACGCGTGGACAAACGTGACTCTGGATAATAACAATACATGCCTCCGTTGTTTTCACGTCAATTCCTCTCCAAGAGAACGAGTGAGCGGAATCATTTGGAAATACCAAAAGCATACAATCAAGGTAACTTGACTCTGACCAAGGCGGTAACATGCTTCCCATGAGTTCATGTCCATGCCTCTCCAAATGAACTGGCGAGCGGAATCGTTTGGAACACAAAGAACCATGAAACATGACTCTCTCTAATAACAAACAGTGCCTCCCTGGAACGCACCAACGCGACTCTCCACAAAAAAGGAACGAGTTGACTAGGAAAACATTTCCATACACAGCGTCAGGAGTGTGCTTGTTGCATTAGCAACACAGTGCCAACTCGGCTTCACTTCCACGCACCTCACAGTGACTCGCCAGAGAAAATGCGTGTAACACACGCGTGGACAAACGTGACTCTGGCTAATAACAATACTCGCCTCCGATGTTTTCACGTCCATTCCTCTCCAAGAGAACGAGTGAGCGGAATCATTTGGAAATACCAAAAGCATACAACCATGGTAACTTGACTCTGACCAATGCGTTAACATGCTTCCCATGAGTTCATGTCCATGCCTCTCCAAATGAACTGGCGAGCGGAATCGTTTGGAACACAAAGAACCATGAAACGTGACTCTCTGTAATAACAAACAGTGCCTCCCTGGAACGCACCACCGCGACTCTCCACAAAAAAGGAACGAGTTGACAAGGAAAACATTTCCATACACATCGTCAGTAGTGTGCCTGTTGCATTAGCAACAAAGTGCCCACTCGGCTTCAATTCCACGCATCTCACAGTGACTCGCGAGAGAAAATGCGTGTAACACACGCGTGGAGAAACGTGACTCTGGCTAATAACAATACTTGCCTCCGCCGTTTTCACGTCCATTCCTCTCTAAGAGAACGAGTGAGCGGAATCATTTGGAAATACCAAAAGCATACAACCATGGTAACTTGACTCTGAACAATGCATTAACATGCTTCCCATGAGTTCATGTCCATGCCTCTCCAAATGAACTGGCGAGCGGAATCGTTTGGAACACAAAGAACCATGAAACGTGACTCTCTCTAATAACAAACAGTGCCTCCCTGGAACACACCACCGCGACTCTCCACAAAAAAGGAACAAGTTGAAAAGGAAAACATTTCCATACACAGCATCAGTAGTGTGCCTGTTGCATTAGCAACACAGTGCCAACTCGGCTTCACTTCCACCCACCTCACGGTGACTCGCCAGAGAAAATGCATGTAACACACGCGTGGACAAACGCGACTTTGGCTAATAACAATACTTGCCTCCGCCGTTTTTGCGTCCATTCCTCTTCAAGACAACGAGTGAGCGGAATCATTTGGAAATACCAAAAGCATACAACCGTGGTAACTTGACTCTGACCAATGCATTAACATGCTTCCCATGAGTTCATGTCCATGCCTATCCAAATGAACTGGCGAGCGGAATCGTTTGGAACACAAAGAACCATGAAACATGACTCTCTCTAATAACAAACGGTGCCTCCCTGGAACGCACCACCGCGACTCTCCACAAAAAAGGAATGACTTGACAAGGAAAACATTTCCATACACAGCGTCAGTAGTGTGCCTGTTGCATTAGCAACACGGTGCCAACTCGGCTTCACTTCCACACACCTCATGCTGACTCGCCACAGAAAATGTATGTAACACACGCGTGGACAAACGTGATTCTAGCTAATAAGAATACTTGCCTCCACCGATTTCGCGTCCATTCATCTCCAAGAGAACGAGTGAGCGGAATCATTTGGAAATACCAAAAGCATACAACCGTGGTAACTTGACCCTGAACAATGCGTTAACATGCTTCCCATGAGTTCATGTCCATGCCTCTCCAAATGAACTGGCGAGCGGAATCGTTTGGAACACAAAGAACCATGAAACGTGACTCTCTCTAACAACAAACAGTGCCTCCCTGGAACGCACCACCGCGACTCTCCACAAAAAAAGAACGAGTTGACAAGGAAAAAATTTCCATACACAGCGTCAGGAGTGTGCCTGTTGCATTAGCAACACAGTGCCAACTCGGCTTCACTTCCACGCACCTCGCAGTGACTCACCAGAGAAAATGCATGTAACACACGCGTGGACAAACGTGACTCTGGATAATAACAATACATGCCTCCGTTGTTTTCACGTCAATTCCTCTCCAAGAGAACGAGTGAGCGGAATCATTTGGAAATACCAAAAGCATACAATCAAGGTAACTTGACTCTGACCAATGCGGTAACATGCTTCCCATGAGTTCATGTCCATGCCTCTCCAAATGAACTGGCGAGCGGGATCGTTTGGAACACAAAGAACCATGAAACATGACTCTCTCTAATAACAAACAGTGCCTCCCTGGAACGCACCAACGCGACTCTCCACAAAAAAGGAACGAGTTGACTAGGAAAACATTTCCATACACAGCGTCAGGAGTGTGCCTGTTGCATTAGCAACACAGTGCCAACTCGGCTTCACTTCCACGCACCTCACAGTGACTCGCCAGAGAAAATGCGTGTAACACACGCGTGGACAAACGTGACTCTGGCTAATAACAATACTCGCCTCCGATGTTTTCACGTCCATTCCTCTCCAAGAGAACGAGTGAGCGGAATCATTTGGAAATACCAAAAGCATACAACCATGGTAACTTGACTCTGACCAATGCGTTAACATGCTTCCCATGAGTTCATGTCCATGCCTCTCCAAATGAACTGGCGAGCGGAATCGTTTGGAACACAAAGAACCATGAAACGTGACTCTCTGTAATAACAAACAGTGCCTCCCTGGAACGCACCACCGCGACTCTCCACAAAAAAGGAACGAGTTGACAAGGAAAACATTTCCATACACATCGTCAGTAGTGTGCCTGTCGCATTAGCAACAAAGTGCCCACTCGGCTTCAATTCCACGCATCTCACAGTGACTCGCGAGAGAAAATGCGTGTAACACACGCGTGGAGAAACGTGACTCTGGCTAATAACAATACTTGCCTCCGCCGTTTTCACGTCCATTCCTCTCTAAGAGAACGAGTGAGCGGAATCATTTGGAAATACCAAAAGCATACAACCATGGTAACTTGACTCTGAACAATGCATTAACATGCTTCCCATGAGTTCATGTCCATGCCTCTCCAAATGAACTGGCGAGCGGAATCGTTTGGAACACAAAGAACCATGAAACGTGACTCTCTCTAATAACAAACAGTGCCTCCCTGGAACGCACCAGCGCGACTCTCCAGAAGAAAGGAACGAGTTGACAAGGAAAACATTTCCATACACAGCGTCAGTAGTGTGCCTGTTGCATTAGCAACACGGTGCCAACTCGGCTTCAATTCCACCCACCTCACGGTGACTCGCGAGGGAAAATACATGTAACACACACATGGACAAACGCGACTTTGGCTAATAACAATACTTGCCTCCGCCGTTTTTGCGTCCATTCCTCTTCAAGACAACGAGTGAGCGGAATCATTTGGAAATACCAAAAGCATACAACCGTGGTAACTTGACTCTGACCAATGCATTAACATGCTTCCCATGAGTTCATGTCCATGCCTCTCCAAATGAACTGGCGAGCGGAATCGTTTGGAACACAAAGAACCATGAAACATGACTCTCTCTAATAACAAATGGTGCCTCCCTGGAACGCACCACCGCGACTCTCCACAAAAAAGGAATGAGTTGACAAGGAAAACATTTCCATACAAAGCGTCAGTAGTGTGCCTGTTGCATTAGCAACACGGTGCCAACTCGGCTTCACTTCCACACACCACATGGTG
Organism: Triticum urartu; assembly: GCF_056163025.1. Taxonomy (NCBI): domain Eukaryota; kingdom Viridiplantae; phylum Streptophyta; class Magnoliopsida; order Poales; family Poaceae; genus Triticum; species Triticum urartu. The sequence goes on from NC_141874.1 coordinate 309,424,564, forward strand.
ACTCGCCAGAGAAAATGTATGTAACACACGCGTGGACAAACGTGATTCTAGCTAATAAGAATACTTGCCTCCACCGATTTCGCGTCCATTCATCTCCAAGAGAACGAGTGAGCGGAATCATTTGGAAATACCAAAAGCATACAACCGTGGTAACTTGACCCTGAACAATGCGTTAACATGCTTCCCATGAGTTCATGTCCATGCCTCTCCAAATGAACTGGCGAGCGGAATCGTTTGGAACACAATGAACCATGAAACGTGACTCTCTCTAACAACAAACAGTGCCTCCCTGGAACGCACCACCGCGACTCTCCACAAAAAAAGAACGAGTTGACAAGGAAAAAATTTCCATACACAGCGTCAGGAGTGTGCCTGTTGCATTAGCAACACAGTGCCAACTCGGCTTCACTTCCACGCACCTCACAGTGACTCACCAGAGAAAATGCATGTAACACACGCGTGGACAAACGTGACTCTGGATAATAACAATACATGCCTCCGTTGTTTTCACGTCAATTCCTCTCCAAGAGAACGAGTGAGCGGAATCATTTGGAAATACCAAAAGCATACAATCAAGGTAACTTGACTCTGAACAATGCATTAACATGCTTCCCATGAGTTCATGTCCATGCCTCTCCAAATGAACTGGCGAGCGGAATCGTTTGGAACACAAAGAACCATGAAACGTGACTCTCTCTAATAACAAACAGTGCCTCCCTGGAACGCACCACCGCGACTCTCCAGAAGAAAGGAACGAGTTGACAGGGAAAACATTTCCATACACAGTGTCAGTAGTGTGCCTGTTGCATTAGCAACCCAGTGCCAACTCGGCTTCAATTCCACCCACCTCACGGTGACTCGCGAGGGAAAATACATGTAACACACACATGGACAAACGCGACTTTGGCTAATAACAATACTTGCCTCCGCCGTTTTTGCGTCCATTCCTCTTCAAGACAACGAGTGAGCGGAATCATTTGGAAATACCAAAAGCATACAACCGTGGTAACTTGACTCTGACCAATGCATTAACATGCTTCCCATGAGTTCATGTCCATGCCTCTCCAAATGAACTGGCGAGCGGAATCGTTTGGAACACAAAGAACCATGAAACATGACTCTCTCTAATAACAAACGGTGCCTCCCTGGAACGCACCACCGCGACTCTCCACAAAAAAGGAATGAGTTGACAAGGAAAACATTTCCATGCACAGCGTCAGTAGTGTGCCTGTTGCATTAGCAACACGGTGCCAACTCGCCTTCACTTCCACACACCTCATGCTGACTCGCCACAGAAAATGTATGTAACACACGCGTGGACAAACGTGATTCTAGCTAATAAGAATACTTGCCTCCACCGATTTCGCGTCCATTCATCTCCAAGAGAACGAGTGAGCGGAATCATTTGGAAATACCAAAAGCATACAACCGTGGTAACTTGACCCTGAACAATGCGTTAACATGCTTCCCATGAGTTCATGTCCATGCCTCTCCAAATGAACTGGCGAGCGGAATCGTTTGGAACACAAAGAACCATGGAACGTGACTCTCTCTAACAACAAACAGTGCCTCCCTGGAACGCACCACCGCGACTCTCCACAAAAAAAGAACGAGTTGACAAGGAAAACATTTGCATACACAGCGTCAGGAGTGTGCCTGTTGCATTAGCAACACAGTGCCAACTCGGCTTCACTTCCACGCACCTCGCAGTGACTCACCAGAGAAAATGCATGTAACACACGCGTGGACAAACGTGACTCTGGATAATAACAATACATGCCTCCGTTGTTTTCACGTCAATTCCTCTCCAAGAGAACGAGTGAGCGGAATCATTTGGAAATACCAAAAGCATACAATCAAGGTAACTTGACTCTGACCAATGCGGTAACATGCTTCCCATGAGTTCATGTCCATGCCTCTCCAAATGAACTGGCGAGCGGGATCGTTTGGAACACAAAGAACCATGAAACATGACTCTCTCTAATAACAAACAGTGCCTCCCTGGAACGCACCAACGCGACTCTCCACAAAAAAGGAACGAGTTGACTAGGAAAACATTTCCATACACAGCGTCAGGAGTGTGCCTGTTGCATTAGCAACACAGTGCCAACTCGGCTTCACTTCCACGCACCTCACAGTGACTCGCCAGAGAAAATGCGTGTAACACACGCGTGGACAAACGTGACTCTGGCTAATAACAATACTCGCCTCCGATGTTTTCACGTCCATTCCTCTCCAAGAGAACGAGTGAGCGGAATCATTTGGAAATACCAAAAGCATACAACCATGGTAACTTGACTCTGACCAATGCGTTAACATGCTTCCCATGAGTTCATGTCCATGCCTCTCCAAATGAACTGGCGAGCGGAATCGTTTGGAACACAAAGAACCATGAAACGTGACTCTCTGTAATAACAAACAGTGCCTCCCTGGAACGCACCACCGCGACTCTCCACAAAAAAGGAATGAGTTGACAAGGAAAACATTTCCATACACATCGTCAGTAGTGTGCCTGTTGCATTAGCAACAAAGTGCCCACTCGGCTTCAATTCCACGCATCTCACAGTGACTCGCGAGAGAAAATGCGTGTAACACACGCGTGGAGAAACGTGACTCTGGCTAATAACAATACTTGCCTCCGCCGTTTTCACGTCCATTCCTCTCTAAGAGAACGAGTGAGCGGAATCATTTGGAAATACCAAAAGCATACAACCATGGTAACTTGACTCTGAACAATGCATTAACATGCTTCCCATGAGTTCATGTCCATGCCTCTCCAAATGAACTGGCGAGCGGAATCGTTTGGAACACAAAGAACCATGAAACGTGACTCTCTCTAATAACAAACAGTGCCTCCCTGGAACGCACCAGCGCGACTCTCCAGAAGAAAGGAACGAGTTGACAAGGAAAACATTTCCATACACAGCGTCAGTAGTGTGCCTGTTGCATTAGCAACACGGTGCCAACTCGGCTTCAATTCCACCCACCTCACGGTGACTCGCGAGGGAAAATACATGTAACACACACATGGACAAACGCGACTTTGGCTAATAACAATACTTGCCTCCGCCGTTTTTGCGTCCATTCCTCTTCAAGACAACGAGTGAGCGGAATCATTTGGAAATACCAAAAGCATACAACCGTGGTAACTTGACTCTGACCAATGCATTAACATGCTTCCCATGAGTTCATGTCCATGCCTCTCCAAATGAACTGGCGAGCGGAATCGTTTGGAACACAAAGAACCATGAAACATGACTCTCTCTAATAACAAATGGTGCCTCCCTGGAACGCACCACCGCGACTCTCCACAAAAAAGGAATGAGTTGACAAGGAAAACATTTCCATACAAAGCGTCAGTAGTGTGCCTGTTGCATTAGCAACACGGTGCCAACTCGGCTTCACTTCCACACACCACATGGTGACTCGCCAGAGAAAATGTATGTAACACACGCGTGGACAAACGTGATTCTAGCTAATAAGAATACTTGCCTCCACCGATTTCGCGTCCATTCATCTCCAAGAGAACGAGTGAGCGGAATCATTTGGAAATACCAAAAGCATACAACCGTGGTAACTTGACCCTGAACAATGCGTTAACATGCTTCCCATGAGTTCATGTCCATGCCTCTCCAAATGAACTGGCGAGCGGAATCGTTTGGAACACAATGAACCATGAAACGTGACTCTCTCTAACAACAAACAGTGCCTCCCTGGAACGCACCACCGCGACTCTCCACAAAAAAAGAACGAGTTGACAAGGAAAAAATTTCCATACACAGCGTCAGGAGTGTGCCTGTTGCATTAGCAACACAGTGCCAACTCGGCTTCACTTCCACGCACCTCACAGTGACTCACCAGAGAAAATGCATGTAACACACGCGTGGACAAACGTGACTCTGGATAATAACAATACATGCCTCCGTTGTTTTCACGTCAATTCCTCTCCAAGAGAACGAGTGAGCGGAATCATTTGGAAATACCAAAAGCATACAATCAAGGTAACTTGACTCTGAAGAATGCATTAACATGCTTCCCATGAGTTCATGTCCATGCCTCTCCAAATGAACTGGCGAGCGGAATCGTTTGGAACACAAAGAACCATGAAACGTGACTCTCTCTAATAACAAACAGTGCCTCCCTGGAACGCACCACCGCGACTCTCCAGAAGAAAGGAACGAGTTGACAGGGAAAACATTTCCATACACAGTGTCAGTAGTGTGCCTGTTGCATTAGCAACCCAGTGCCAACTCGGCTTCAATTCCACCCACCTCACGGTGACTCGCGAGGGAAAATACATGTAACACACACATGGACAAACGCGACTTTGGCTAATAACAATACTTGCCTCCGTCGTTTTTGCGTCCATTCCTCTTCAAGACAACGAGTGAGCGGAATCATTTGGAAATACCAAAAGCATACAACCGTGGTAACTTGACTCTGACCAATGCATTAACATGCTTCCCATGAGTTCATGTCCATGCCTCTCCAAATGAACTGGCGAGCGGAATCGTTTGGAACACAAAGAACCATGAAACATGACTCTCTCTAATAACAAACGGTGCCTCCCTGGAACGCACCACCGCGACTCTCCACAAAAAAGGAATGAGTTGACAAGGAAAACATTTCCATGCACAGCGTCAGTAGTGTGCCTGTTGCATTAGTAACACGGTGCCAACTCGCCTTCACTTCCACACACCTCATGCTGACTCGCCACAGAAAATGTATGTAACACACGCGTGGACAAACGTGATTCTAGCTAATAAGAATACTTGCCTCCACCGATTTCGCGTCCATTCATCTCCAAGAGAACGAGTGAGCGGAATCATTTGGAAATACCAAAAGCATACAACCGTGGTAACTTGACCCTGAACAATGCGTTAACATGCTTCCCATGAGTTCATGTCCATGCCTCTCCAAATGAACTGGCGAGCGGAATCGTTTGGAACACAAAGAACCATGGAACGTGACTCTCTCTAACAACAAACAGTGCCTCCCTGGAACGCACCACCGCGACTCTCCACAAAAAAAGAACGAGTTGACAAGGAAAACATTTGCATACACAGCGTCAGGAGTGTGCCTGTTGCATTAGCAACACAGTGCCAACTCGGCTTCACTTCCACGCACCTCACAGTGACTCACCAGAGAAAATGCATGTAACACACGCGTGGACAAACGTGACTCTGGATAATAACAATACATGCCTCCGTTGTTTTCACGTCAATTCCTCTCCAAGAGAACGAGTGAGCGGAATCATTTGGAAATACCAAAAGCATACAATCAAGGTAACTTGACTCTGACCAATGCGGTAACATGCTTCCCATGAGTTCATGTCCATGCCTCTCCAAATGAACTGGCGAGCGGAATCGTTTGGAACACAAAGAACCATGAAACATGACTCTCTCTAATAACAAACAGTGCCTCCCTGGAACGCACCAACGCGACTCTCCACAAAAAAGGAACGAGTTGACTAGGAAAACATTTCCATACACAGCGTCAGGAGTGTGCCTGTTGCATTAGCAACACAATGCCAACTCGGCTTCACTTCCACGCACCTCACAGTGACTCGCCAGAGAAAATGCGTGTAACACACGCGTGGACAAAAGTGACTCTGGCTAATAACAATACTCGCCTCCGATGTTTTCACGTCCATTCCTCTCCAAGAGAACGAGTGAGCGGAATCATTTGGAAATACCAAAAGCATACAACCATGGTAACTTGACTCTGACCAATGCGTTAACATGCTTCCCATGAGTTCATGTCCATGCCTCTCCAAATGAACTGGCGAGCGGAATCGTTTGGAACACAAAGAACCATGAAACGTGACTCTCTGTAATAACAAACAGTGCCTCCCTGGAACGCACCACCGCGACTCTCCACAAAAAAGGAACGAGTTGACAAGGAAAACATTTCCATACACATCGTCAGTAGTGTGCCTGTTGCATTAGCAACACAGTGCCCACTCGGCTTCAATTCCACGCATCTCACAGTGACTCGCGAGAGAAAATGCGTGTAACACACGCGTGGAGAAACGTGACTCTGGCTAATAACAATACTTGCCTCCGCCGTTTTCACGTACATTCCTCTCTAAGAGAACGAGTGAGCGGAATCATTTGGAAATACCAAAAGCATACAACTATGGTAACTTGACTCTGAACAATGCATTAACATGCTTCCCATGAGTTCATGTCCATGCCTCTCCAAATGAACTGGCGAGCGGAATCGTTTGGAACACAAAGAACCATGAAATGTGACTCTCTCTAATAACAAACAGTGCCTCCCTGGAACGCACCACCGCGACTCTCCAGAAGAAAGGAACGAGTTGACAAGGAAAACATTTCCATACACAGCGTCAGTAGTGTGCCTGTTGCATTAGCAACACGGTGCCAACTCGGCTTCAATTCCACCCACCTCACGGTGACTCGCGAGGGAAAATACATGTAACACACACATGGACAAACGCGACTTTGGCTAATAACAATACTTGCCTCCGCCGTTTTTGCGTCCATTCCTCTTCAAGACAACGAGTGAGCGGAATCATTTGGAAATACCAAAAGCATACAACCGTGGTAACTTGACTCTGACCAATGCATTAACATGCTTCCCATGAGTTCATGTCCATGCCTCTCCAAATGAACTGGCGAGCGGAATCGTTTGGAACACAAAGAACCATGAAACATGACTCTCTCTAATAACAAACGGTGCCTCCCTGGAACGCACCACCGCGACTCTCCACAAAAAAGGAATGAGTTGACAAGGAAAACATTTCCATACACAGCGTCAGTAGTGTGCCTGTTGCATTAGCAACACGGTGCCAACTCGGCTTCACTTCCACACACCTCATGGTGACTCGCCAGAGAAAATGTATGTAACACACGCGAGGACAAACGTGATTCTAGCTAATAAGAATACTTGCCTCCACCGATTTCGCGTCCATTCATCTCCAAGAGAACGAGTGAGCGGAATCATTTGGAAATACCAAAAGCATACAACCGTGGTAACTTGACCCTGAACAATGCGTTAACATGCTTCCCATGAGTTCATGTCCATGCCTCTCCAAATGAACTGGCGAGCGGAATCGTTTGGAACACAAAGAACCATGAAACGTGACTCTCTCTAACAACAAACAGTGCCTCCCTGGAACGCACCACCGCGACTCTCCACAAAAAAAGAACGAGTTGACAAGGAAAAAATTTCCATACACAGCGTCAGGAGTGTGCCTGTTGCATTAGCAACACAGTGCCAACTCGGCTTCACTTCCACGCACCTCACAGTGACTCACCAGAGAAAATGCATGTAACACACGCGTGGACAAACGTGACTCTGGATAATAACAATACATGCCTCCGTTGTTTTCACGTCAATTCGTCTCCAAGAGAATGAGTGAGCGGAATCATTTGGAAATACCAAAAGCATACAATCAAGGTAACTTGACTCTGAACAATGCATTAACATGCTTCCCATGAGTTCATGTCCATGCCTCTCCAAATGAACTGGCGACCGGAATCGTTTGGAACACAAAGAACCATGAAACGTGACTCTCTCTAATAACAAACAGTGCCTCCCTGGAACGCACCACCGCGACTCTCCAGAAGAAAGGAACGAGTTGACAGGGAAAACATTTCCATACACAGTGTCAGTAGTGTGCCTGTTGCATTAGCAACCCAGTGCCAACTCGGCTTCAATTCCACCCACCTCACGGTGACTCGCGAGAGAAAATACATGTAACACACACATGGACAAACGCGACTTTGGCTAATAACAATACTTGCCTCCGCCGTTTTCGCGTCCATTCCTCTTCAAGACAACGAGTGAGTGGAATCATTTGGAAATACCAAAAGCATACAACCGTGGTAACTTGACTCTGACCAATGCATTAACATGCTTCCCATGAGTTCATGTCCATGCCTCTCCAAATGAACTGGCGAGCGGAATCGTTTGGAACACAAAGAACCATGAAACATGACTCTCTCTAATAACAAACGGTGCCTCCCTGGAACGCACCACCGCGACTCTCCACAAAAAAGGAATGAGTTGACAAGGAAAACATTTCCATACACAGCGTCAGTAGTGTGCCTGTTGCATTAGCAACACGGTGCCAACTCGGCTTCACTTCCACACACCTCATGGTGACTCGCCAGAGAAAATGTATGTAACACACGCGTGGACAAACGTGATTCTAGCTAATAAGAATACTTGCCTCCACCGATTTCGCGTCCATTCATCTCCAAGAGAATGAGTGAGCGGAATCATTTGGAAATACCAAAAGCATACAACCGTGGTAACTTGACCCTGAACAATGCGTTAACATGCTTCCCATGAGTTCATGTCCATGCCTCTCCAAATGAACTGGCGAGCGGAATCGTTTAGAACACAAAGAACCATGAAACGTGACTCTCTCTAACAACAAACAGTGCCTCCCTGGAACGCACCACCGCGACTCTCCACAAAAGAAGAACGAGTTGACAAGGAAAACATTTGCATACACAGCGTCAGGAGTGTGCCTGTTGCATTAGCAACACAGTGCCAACTCGGCTTCACTTCCACGCACCTCACAGTGACTCACCAGAGAAAATGCATGTAACACACGCGTGGACAAACGTGACTCTGGATAATAACAATACTTGCCTCCGTTGTTTTCACGTCCATTCCTCTCCAAGAGAACGAGTGAGCGGGATCATTTGGAAATACAAAAAGCATACAATCAAGGTAACTTGACTCTGAGCAATGCGGTAACATGCTTCCCATGAGTTCATGTCCATGCCTCTCCAAATGAACTGGCGAGCGGAATCATTTGGAACACAAAGAACCATGAAACGTGACTCTCTCTAATAACAAACAGTGCCTCCCTGGAACGCACCAACGCGACTCTCCACAAAAAAGGAATGAGTTGACTAGGAAAACATTTCCATACACAGCGTCAGGAGTGTGCCTGTTGCATTAGCAACACAGTGCCAACTCGGCTTCACTTCCACGCACCTTACAGTGACTCGCCAGAGAAAATAAGTGTAACACACGCGTGGACAAACGTGACTCTGGCTAACAACAATACTCGCCTCCGCCGTTTTCACGTCCATTCCTCTCCAAGAGAACGAGTGAGCGGAATCATTTGGAAATACCAAAAGCATACAACCATGGTAACTTGACTCTGACCAATGCGTTAAAATGCTTCCCATGAGTTCATGTCCATGCCTCTCCAAATGAACTGGCGAGCGGAATCGTTTGGAACACAAAGAACCATGAAACGTGACTCTCTGTAATAACAAACAGTGCCTCCCAGGGACGCACCATCGCGACTCTCCACAAAAAAGGAACGAGTTGACAAGGAAAACATTTCCATACACATCGTCAGTAGTGTGCCTGTTGCATTAGCAACACAGTGCCCACCCGGCTTCACTTCCACGCACCTCACAGTGACTCGCGAGAGAAAATGCGTGTAACACACGCGTGGACAAACGTGACTCTGGCTAATAACAATACTTGCCTCCGCCGTTTTCACGTCCATTCCTCTCGAAGAGAACGAGTGAGTGGAATCATTTGGAAATACCAAAAGCATACAACCGTGATAACTTGACTCTGACCATTGCGTTAACATGCTTCCCATGAGTTCATGTCCATGCCTCTCCAAATGAACTGGCGATCAAAATTGTTTGGAACACAAAGAACCATGAAACATGACTCTCTCTAATAACTAACAGTGCCTCCCTGGAACGCGCCAACGCGACTCTCCACAGAAAAGGAACGAGTTGACTAGTAAAACATTTCCATACACAGTGTCAGTAGTGTGCCTGTTGCATTAGCAACCCAGTGCCCACTCGGCTTCAATTCCACCCACCTCACGATGACTCGTGAGAGAAAATACACGTAACACACACATGGACAAACGCGACTTTGGCTAACAACAATACTTGCCTCCGCCGTTTTCACGTCCATTCCTCTCCAAGAGAACGAGTGAGTGGAATCATTTGGAAATACCAAAAGCATACAACCGTTGTAACTTGACTCTGACCAAGGTGTTAACATACTTCCCAAGAGTTCATGTCCATGCCTCTCCAAATGAACTGGCGAGCGGAATCGTTTGGAACAGAAAGAACCATGAAACGTGACTCTCTCTAATAACAAACGGTGCCTCCCTGGAACGCACCACCGCGACTCTCCACAAAAAAGGAACGAGTTGACAAGGAAAACATTTCCATACACATCGTCAGTAGTGTGCCTGTTGCATCAGAAACATAGTGCCAACTCGGCTTCACTTCCACGCACCTCATAGTAACTCGCGAGAGAAAATGCGTGTAACACACGCGTGGACAAACGTGACTCTGGCTAATAACAATACTTGCCTCCGCCGTTTTCACGTCCATTCCTCTCCAAGAGAACGAGTGAGTGGAATCATTTGGAAATACCAAAAGCATACAACCGTGATAACTTGACTCTGACAAATGCGTTAACATGCTTCCCATGAGTTCATGTCCATGCCTCTTCAAATGAACTGGCGAGCGGAATCGTTTGGAACCGAAAGAACCATGAAATGTGACTCTCTCTAATAACAAACGGTGCCTCCCTGGAACGCACCACCGCGACTCTCCACAAAAAAGTAACGAGTTGACAAGGAAAACATTTCCATACACAACGTCAGTAGTGTGCATGTTGCATTAGCAACACAGTGCCAACTCGGCTTCACTTCCACCCACCTCACGGTGAATCATCAGAGAAAATGCATGTAACACACGCATGGACAAACATGACTCTTGCTAATAAAAATACTTGCCTCCGCCGTTTTCGCGTCCATTCATCTCCAACAGAACGAGTGAGCGGAATCATTTGGAAATACGAAAAGTATACAACCGTGGTAACTTGACTCTGACCAATGCGTTAACATGCTTCCCATGAGTTCATGTCCATGCCTCTCCAAATGAAATGGCGAGCGGAATCGTTTGGAACACAAAGAACCATGAAACATGACTCTCTCTAATAACAAACAGTGCCTCCCTGGAATGCACCACCGTGACTCTCCACAAAAAAAGAACGAGTTGACAAGGAAAACATTTGCATACACAGCGTCAGGAGTGTGCCTGTTGCATTAGCACCACAGTGGCAACTCGGCTTCACTTCCACGCACCTCACAGTGACTCACCAGAGAAAAATGCATGTAACATATGCGTGGACAAACGTGACTCTGGATAATAACAATACTTGCTTCCATTGTTTTGACGTCCATTCCTCTCCAAGAGAACGAGTGAGCGGAATCATTTGGAAATACCAAAAGCATACAATCAATGTAACTTGACTCTGACCAATGCGGTAACATGCTTCCCATGAGTTCATGTCCATGCCTCTCCAAATGAACTGGCGAGCAAAATCGTTTGGAACACAAAGAACCATGAAACATGACTCTCTCTAATAACAAACAGTGCCTCCCTGGAACGCACCACCGCGACTCTCCACAAAAAAGAACGAGTTGACAAGGAAAACATTTGCATACACAGCGTCAGGAGTGTGCCTGTTGCATTAACAACACAGTGGCAACTCGGCTTCACTTCCACGCACCTCACAGTGACTCACCAGAGAAAATGCATGTAACACACGCGTGGACAAACGTGACTCTGGATAATAACAATACTTGCCTCCGTTGTTTTCACGTCCATTCCTCTCCAAGAGAACGAGTGAGCGGAATCATTTGGAAATACCAAAAGCATACAATCAAGGTAACTTGACTCTGACCAATGCGGTAACATGCTTCCCATGAGTTCATGTCCATGCCTCTCCAAATAAACTGGCGAGCAAAATTGTTTGGAACACAAAGAACCATGAAACATGACTCTCTCTAATAACAAACAGTGCCTCCCTGGAACGCACCAACGCGACTCTCCACAAAAAAGGAACGAGTTGACTAGGAAAACATTTCCATACACAGCGTCAGGAGTGTGCCTGTTGCATTAGCAACACAGTGCCAACTCGGCTTCACTTCCATGCACCATACAGTGACTCGCTAGAGAAAATGCATGTAACACACGCGTGGACAAACGTGACTCTGGCTAACAACAATACTCGCCTCCGCCGTTTTCACGTCCATTCCTCTCCAAGAGAACGAGTGAGCGGAATCATTTGGAAATACCAAAAGCATACAACCATGGTAACTTGACTCTGACCAATGCGTTAACATGCTTGCCATGAGTTCATGTCCATGCCTCTCCAAATGAACTGGCGAGCAAAATCGTTTGGAACACAAAGAACCATGAAACATGACTCTCTCTAATAACAAATAGTGCCTCCCTGGAACGCACCACCGCGACTCTCCACAAAAAAGGAACGAGTTGACAAGGAAAGCATTTCCATACACATCGTCAGTAGTGTGCCTGTTGCATTAGCAACACAGTGCCCACTCGGCTTCACTTCCACGCACCTCACAGTGACTCGCGAGAGAAAATGCGTGTAACACACGCGTGGACAAACGTGACTCTGGCTAATAACAATACTTGCCTCCGCTGTTTTCACGTCCATTCCTCTCCAAGAGAACGAGTGAGTGGAATCATTTGGAAATACCAAAAGCATACAACCGTGATAACTTGACTCTGACCAATGCGTTAACATGCTTCCCATGAGTTCATGTCCATGCCTCTCCAAATGAACTGGCGAGCGGAATCGTTTGGAACACAAAGAACCATGAAACGTGACTTTCTCTAATAACAAACAGTGCCTCCCTGGAACGCACCACCGCGACTCTCCAGAAGAAAGGAACGAGTTGACAGGGAAAACATTTCCATACACATTGTCAGTAGTGTGCCTGTTGCATTAGCAACACAGTGCCCACTCGGCTTCACTTCCACGCACCTCACAGTGACTCGCGAGAGAAAATGCGTGTAACACACGCGTGGACAAACGTGCCTCTGGATAATAACAATACTTGCCTCCGCCGTTTTCACGTCCATTCCTCTCCAAGAGAACGAGTGAGTGGAATCATTTGGAAATACCAAAAGCATACAACCATGATAACTTGACTCTGACCAATGCGTTAACATGCTTCCCATGAGTTCATGTCCATGCCTCTCCAAATGAACTGGGGAGGGGAATCGTTTGGAACACAAAGAACCATGAAACGTGACTCTCTCTAATAACAAACGGTGCCTCCCTGGAACGCACCACCACGAGTCGCCACAAAAAAGGAAAGAGTTGACAAGGAAAACATTTCCATACACAACGTCAGTAGTGTGCTTGTTGCATTAGCAACACTGTGCCAACTCGGCTTCACTTCCACCCACCTCACGGTGACTCGCCAGAGGAAATGGATGTAACACACACGTGGACAAACGTGATTCTAGCTAATAAGAATACTTGCCTCCGCCGTTTTCGCGTCCATTCATCTCCAAGAGAACGAGTGAGCGGAATCATTTGGAAATACCAAAAGCATACAACCATGGTAACTTGACTCTGACCAATGCGTTAACATGCTTCCCATGAGTTCATGTCCATGCCTCTCCAAATGAACTGGCGAGCGGAATCGTTTGGAACACAAAGAACCATGAAACGTCACTCTCTCTAATAACAAATAGTGCCTCCCTGGAACGCACCACCGCGACTCTCCACAAAAAAAGAACGAGTTGACAAGGAAAACATTTGCATACACAGCGTCAGGACTGTGCCTGTTGCATTAGCAACACAGTGCCAACTCGGCTTCACTTCCACGCACCTCATAGTGACTCGCCAGAGAAAATGCATGTAACACAAGCGTGGACAAACGTGACTCTGGATAATAACAATACTTGCCTCCGCTGTTTTCACGTCCATTCCTCTCCAAGAGAACGAGTGAGCGGAATCATTTGGAAATACCAAAAGCATACAATCAAGGTAACTTGACTCTGACCAATGCGGTAACATGCTTCCCATGAGTTCATGTCCATGCCTCTCCAAATGAACTGGCGAGCAAAATCGTTTGGAACACAAAGAACCATGAAACATGAGTCTCTCTAATAACTAACAGTGCCTCCGTGGAACGCGCCAACGCGACTCTCCACAAAAAAGGAACGAGTTGACTAGTAAAACATTTCCATACACAGCGTCAGTAGTGTGCCTCTTGCATTAGCAACACAGTGCCAACTCGGCTTCACTTCCACGCACCTCACAGTGACTCGCCAGAGAAAATGCGTGTAACACACGCGTGGACAAACGTGACTCTGGCTAATAACAATACTTGCCTCCGCCGTTTTCTCGTCCATTCCTCTCCAAGAGAACGAGTGAGCGGAATCATTTGGAAATACCAAAAGCATACAACCATGGTAACTTGACTCTGACCAATGCGTTAACATGCTTCCCATGAGTTCATGTCCATGCCTCTCCAAATTAACTGGCGAGCGGAATCGTTTGGAACACAAACAACCATGAAACGTGACTCTCTCTAATAACAAACAGTGCCTCCTTGGAACGCACCACCGCGACTCTCCACAAAAAAGGAACGAGTTGACAAGGAAAACATTTCCATACACATCGTCAGTAGTGTGCTTGTTGCATTAGCAACACAGTGCCCACTCGGCTTCACTTCCACGCACCTCACAGTGACTCGCGAAAGAAAATGCGTGTAACACACGCGTGGACATACGTGACTCTGGCTAATAACAATACTTGCCTCCGCCGTTTTCACGTCCATTCCTCTCCAAGAGAACGAGTGAGTGGAATCATTTGGAAATACCAAAAGCATACAACCATGATAACTTGACTCTAACCAATGCGTCAACATGCTTCCCATGAGTTCATGTCCATGCCTCTCCAAATGAACTGGCGAGCAGAATCGTTTGGAACACAAAGAACCATGAAACGTGACTCTCTCTAATAATAAACGGTGCCTCCCTGGAACGCACCACCGCGAGTCGCCACAAAAAAGGAACGAGTTGACAAGGAAAACATTTCCATACACAACGTCAGTAGTGTGCTTGTTGCATTACCAACACAGTGCCAACTCGGCTTCACTTCCACCCACCTCACGGTGACTCGCCAGAGGAAATGTATGTAACACACGCGTGGACAAACGTGATTATAGCTAATAAGAATACTTGCCTCCGCCGTTTTCGCGTCCATTCATCTCCAAGAGAACGAGTGAGCGGAATCATTTGGAAATACCAAAAGCATACAACCATGGTAACTTGACTCTGACCAATGCGTTAACATGCTTCCCATGAGTTCATGTCCATGCCTCTCCAAATGAACTGGCGAGCGGAATCGTTTGGAACACAAAGAACCATGAAACGTCACTCTCTCTAATAACAAACAGTGCCTCCCTGGAACGCACCACCGCGACTCTCCACAAAAAAAGAACGAGTTGACAAGGAAAACATTTGCAAACACAGCGTCAGGACTGTGCCTGTTGCATTAGCAAAACAGTGCCAACTCGGCTTCACTTCCACGCACCTCATAGTGACTCGCCAGAGAAAATGCATGTAACACAAGCGTGGACAAACGTGACTCTGGATAATAACAATACTTGCCTCCGCTGTTTTCACGTCCATTCCTCTCCAAGAGAACGAGTGAGCGGAATCATTTGGAAATACCAAAAGCATACAATCAAGGTAACTTGACTCTGACCAATGCGGTAACATGCTTCCCATGAGTTCATGTCCATGCCTCTCCAAATGAACTGGCGAGCAAAATCGTTTGG
The DNA here is from genome assembly GCF_056163025.1 of Triticum urartu. Lineage (NCBI taxonomy): Eukaryota > Viridiplantae > Streptophyta > Magnoliopsida > Poales > Poaceae > Triticum > Triticum urartu. The sequence continues at coordinate 309,440,210 of NC_141874.1, forward strand.
AACACAAAGAACCATGAAACATGACTCTCTCTAAGAACTAACAGTGCCTCCCTGGAACGCGCCAACGCGACTCTCCATAAAAAAGGAACGAGTTGACTAGTAAAACATTTCCATACACAACGTCAGTAGTGTGCCTCTTGCATTAGCAACACAGTGCCAAATCGGCTTCACTTCCACGCACCTCACAGTGACTCGCGAGAGAAAATGCGTGTAACACACGCGTGGACAAACGTGACTCTGGGTAATAACAATACTTGCCTCCGCCGTTTTTACGTCCATTCCTCTCCAAGAGAACGAGTGAGGGGAATCATTTGGAAATACCAAGAGCATACAACCATGATAACTTGACTCTGACCAATGCGTTAACATGCTTCCCATGAGTTCATGTCCATGCCTCTCCAAATGAGCTGGGGAGGGGAATCATTTGGAACACAAAGAACCATGAAACGTGACTCTCTCTAATAACAAACGGTGCCTCCCTGGAACGCACCACCGCGAGTCGCCACAAAAAAGGAACGAGTTGACAAGGAAAACATTTCCATACACAATGTCAGTAGTGTGCCTGTTGCATTAGCAACACAGTGCCAACTCGGCTTCACTTCCACCCACCTTACGGTGACTCGCCAGAGGAAATGTACGTAACACACGCGTGGACAAACGTGATTCTAGCTAATAAGAATACTTGCCTCCGCCATTTTCGCTTCCATTCATCTCCAAGAGAACGAGTGAGCTGAATCATTTGGAAATACCAAAAGCATACAACCATGGTAACTTGACTCTGACCAATGCGTTAACATGCTTCCCATGAGTTCATGTCCATGCCTCTCCAAATGAACTGGCGAGTGCAATCGTTTGGAACACAAAGAACCATGAAACGTCACTCTCTCTAATAACAAACAGTGCCTCCCTGGAACGCACCACCGCGACTCTCCACAAAAAAAGAACGAGTTGACAAGGAAAACATTTGCATACACAGCGTCAGGACTGTGCCTGTTGCATTAGCAACACAGTGCCAACTCGGCTTCACTTCCACGCACCTCATAGTGACTCGCCGGAGAAAATGCATGTAACACAAGCGTGGACAAACGTGACTCTGGATAATAACAATACTTGCCTCCGCTGTTTTCACGTCCATTCCTCTCCAAGAGAACGAGTGAGCGGAATCATTTGGAAATACCAAAAGCATACAATCAAGGTAACTTGACTCTGACCAATGCGGTAACATGCTTCCCATGAGTTCATGTCCATGCCTCTCCAAATGAACTGGCGAGCAAAATCGTTTGGAACACAAAGAACCATGAAACATGACTCTCTCTAATAACTAACAGTGCCTCCCTGGAACGCGCCAACGCGACTCTCCACAAAAAAGGAACGAGTTGACTAGTAAAACATTTCCATACACAGTGTCAGTAGTGTGCCTCTTGCATTAGCAACACAGTGCCAACTCGGCTTCACTTCCACGCACCTCACAGTGACTCGCCAGAGAAAATGCGTGTAACACACGCGTGGACAAACGTGACTCTGGCTAATAACAATACTTGCCTCCGCCGTTTTCACGTCCATTCCTCTCCAAGAGAACGAGTGAGCGGAATGATTTGGAAATACCAAAAGCATACAACCATGGTAACTTGACTTTGACCAATGCGTTAACATGCTTCCCATGAGTTCATGTCCATGCCTCTCCAAATTAACTGGCGAGCGGAATCGTTTGGAACACAAAGAACCATGAAACGTGACTCTCTCTAATAACAAACAGTGCCTCCCTGGAACGCACCACCGCGACTCTCCACAAAAAAGGAACGAGTTGACAAGGAAAACATTTCCATACACATCGTCAGTAGTGTGCTTGTTGCATTAGCAACACAGTGCCCACTCGGCTTCACTTCCACGCACCTCACAGTGACTCGCGAAAGAAAATGCGTGTAACACACGCGTGGACATACGTGACTCTGGCTAATAACAATACTTGCCTCCGCCGTTTTCATGTCCATTCCTCTCCAAGAGAACGAGTCAGTGGAATCATTGGGAAATACCAAAAGCATACAACCGTGATAACTTGACTCTAACCAATGCGTCAACATGCTTCCCATGAGTTCATGTCCATGCCTCTCCAAATGAACTGGCGAGCAGAATCGTTTGGAACACAAAGAACCATGAAACGTGACTCTCTCTAATAACAAACAGTGCCTCCCTGGGACGCACCACCGCGACTCTCCAGAAGAAAGGAACGAGTTGAGAGGGAAAACATTTCCATACACAGTGTCAGTAGTGTGCCTGTTGCATTAGCAACACAGTGCCAACTCGGCTTCAATTCCACCCACCTCACGGTGACTCGTGAGAGAAAATACATGTAACACACACATGGACAAATGCGAATCTGGCTAATAACAATACTTGGCTTTGCCGTTTTCACGTCCATTCCTCTCCAAGAGAACGAGTGAGTGGAATCATTTGGAAATACCAAAAGCATACAACCGTGGTAACTTGACTATGACCAATGCGTTAACATACTTCCCATGAGTTCATGTCCATGCCTCTCCAAATGAACTGGCGAGCGGAATCGTTTGGAACCGAAAGAACCATGAAACGTGACTCTCTGTAATAACAAACGGTGCCTCCCTGGAACGCACCACCGCGACTCTCCACAAAAAAGGGACGAGTTGACAAGGAAACCATTTCCATACACAGCGTCAGTAGTGTGCATGTTACATTAGCAACACAGTGCCAACTCGGCTTCACTTCCACCCACCTCACGGTGACTCGCCAGAGAAAATGCATGTAACACACGCGTGGACAAACGTGACTCTAGCTAATAAAAATACTTGCCTCCGCCGTTTTCGCGTCCATTCATCTCCAAGAGAATGAGTGAGCGGAATCATTTGGAAATACGAAAAGCATACAACCGTGGTAACTTGACTCCGACCAATGCGTTAACATGCTTCCCATGAGTTCATGTCCATGCCTCTCCAAATGAACTGGCGAGAGGAATCGTTTGGAACAGAAAGAACCATGAAACGTGACTCTCTCTAATAACAAACGGTGCCTCCCTGGAACGCACCACCGCGACTCTCCACAAAAAAGGAATGAGTTGACAAGGAAAACATTTCCATACACAGCGTCAGTAGTGTGCCTGTTGCATTAGCAACACAGTGCCAACTCGGCTTCAATTCCACCCACCTCATGGTGACTCGCCAGAGAAAATGCATGTAACACACACGTGGACAAACGTGACTCTAGCTAATAACAATACATGCCTCCGTTGTTTTCACGTCAATTCCTCTCCAAGAGAATGAGTGAGCGGAATCATTTGGAAATACCAAAAGCGTACAACCATGGTAACTTGACTCTGACCAATGCGTTAACATGCTTCCCGTGAGTTCATGTCCATGCCTCTGCAAATGAACTGGCGAGCAGAATCGTTTGGAACACAAAGAACCATGAAACGTGACTCTCTCTAATAACAAACAGTGCCTCCCAGGAATGCACCACCGCAACTCTCCACAAAAAAAGAACGAGTTGACAAGGAAAACATTTGCATACACAGCGTCAGGAATGTGCCTGTTGCATTAGCAACACAGTGCCAACTCGGCTTCACTTCCACGCACCTCATAGTGACTCGCCAGAGAAAATGCATGTAACACACGCGTGGACAAACGTGACTCTGGATAATAACAATACTTGCCTCCGCTGTTTTCACGTCCATTCCTCTCCAAGAGAACGAGTGAGCGGAATCCTTTGGAAATACCAAAAGCATACAATCAAGGTAACTTGACTCTGACCAATGCGGTAACATGCTTCCCATGAGTTCATGTCCATGCCTCTCCAAATGAACTGGCGAGCAAAATCGTTTGGAACACAAAGAAACAAGAAACATGACTCTCTCTAAGAACTAACAGTGCCTCCCTGGAACGCACCAACGCGACTCTCCACAAAAAAGGAACGAGTTGACTAGTAAAACATTTCCATACACAGCGTCAATAGAGTGCCTGTTGCATTAGCAACACAGTGCCAACTCGGCTTCACTTCCACGCACCTCATAGTGACTCCCCAGAGAAAATGCGTGTAACACACGCGTGGACAAACGTGACTCTGGCTAATAACAATACTTGCCTCCGCCATTTTCACGTCCATTCCTCTCCAAGAGAACGAGTGAGCGGGATCATTTGGAAATACCAAAAGCATACAACCATGGTAACTTGACTATGACCAATGCGTTAACATGCTTCCCATGAGTTCATGTCCATGCCTCTCCAAATTAACTGGTGAGCGGAATCGTTTGGAACACAAAGAACCATGAAACGTGACTCTCTCTAATAACAAACGGTGCCTCACTAGAACGCACCACCGCGACTCTCCACAAAAAAGGAACGAGTTGACAAGGAAAACATTTCCATACACATCGTTAGTAGTGTGCCTGTTGCATTAGCAACACAGTGACCACTCGGCTTCACTTCCACGCACCTCACAGTGACTCGCGAGAGAAAATGCGTGTAACACACGCGTGGACATACGTGACTCTGGCTAATAACAATACTTGCCTCCGCCGTTTTCACGTCCATTCCTCTCCAAGAGAACGAGTGAGTGGAATCATTTGGAAATACCACAAGCATACAACCCTGATAACTTGACTCTGACCAATGCGTTAACATGCTTCCCATGAGTTCATGTCCATGCTTCTCCAAATGAACTGGCGAGCAGAATCGTTTGGAACACAAAGAACCATGAAACGTGACTCTCTCTAATAACAAACAGTGCCTCCCTGGAACGCACCACCGTGACTCTCTAGAAGAAAGGAACGAGTTGAGAGGGAAAACATTTCCATACACAGTGTCAGTAGTGTGCCTGTTGCATTAGCAACACAGTGCCAACTCGGCTTCAATTCCACCCACCTCACGGTGACTCGCGAGAGAAAATACGTGTAACACACACATGGAAAAATGCGACTCTGGCTAATAATAATACTTGCCTTCGCCATTTTCACGTCCATTCCTCTCCAAGAGAACGAGTGAGTGGAATCATTTGGAAATACCAAAAGCATACAACCATGGTAACTTGACTATGACCAATGCATTAACATACTTCCCAGTAATTCATGTCCATGCCTCTCCAAATGAACTGGCGAGCGGAATCGTTTGGAACCGAAAGAACCATGAAACGTGACTCTCTCTAATAACAAACGGTGCCTCCCTGGAACGCACCACCGTGACTCTCCACAAAAAAGGAACGAGTTGACAAGGAATACATTTCCATACACAGCGTCAGTAGTGTGCATGTTGCATTAGCAACACAGTGCCAACTCGGCTTCACTTCCACCCACCTCACGGTGACTCACCAGAGAAAATGCATGTAACACACGCGTGGACAAACGTGATTCTAGCTAATAAAAATACTTGCCTCCGCCGTTTTCGCGTCCATTCATCTCCAAGAGAACGAGTGAGCGGAATCATTTGGAAATACGAAAAGCATACAACCGTGGTAACTTGACTCTGACCAATGCGTTAACATGCTTCCCATGAGTTCATGTCCATGCCTCTCCAAATGAACTGGCGAGAGGAATCATTTGGAACACAAAGAACCATGAAACATGACTCTCTCTAATAACAAACAGTGCCTCCCTGGAACGCACCACCGCGACTCTCCACAAAAAAAGAACGAGTTGACAAGGAAAACATTTGCATACACAGCGTCAGGAGTGTGCCTGTTGCATTAGCAACACAGTGGCAACTCGGCTTCACTTCCACGCACCTCACAGTGACTCACCAGAGAAAATGCATGTAACACACGTGTGGACAAACGTGACTCTGGATAATAACAATACTTGCCTCCATTGTTTTGACGTCCATTCCTCTCCAAGAGAACGAGTGAGCGGAATCATTTGGAAATACCAACAGCATACAATCAAGGTAACTTGACTCTGACCAATGCGGTAACATGCTTCCCATGAGTTCATGTCCATGCCTCTCCAAATGAACTGGCGAGCAAAATCGTTTGGAACACAAAGAACCATGAAACATGACTCTCTCTAATAACTAATAGTGCCTCCCTGGAACGCACCACCGCGACTCTCCACAAAAAAGGAACGAGTTGACAAGGAAAACATTTCCATACACAGCGTCAGGAGTGTGCTTGTTGCATTGCAACACAGTGCCAACTCCGCTTCACTTCCACGCACCTCACAGTGACTCGCCAGAGAAAATGCATGTAACACACGCGTGGACAAACGTGACTCTGGCTAATAACAATACTTGCATCCGCCGTTTTCACGTGCATTCCTCTCCAAGAGAACGAGTGAGCGGAATCATTTGGAAATACCAAAACCATACAACCATGGTAACTTGACTCTGACCAATGCGGTAACATGCTTCCCATGAGTTCATGTCCATGCCTCTCCAAATGAACTGGCGAGCAAAATCGTTTGGAACACAAAGAAACAAGAAACATGACTCTCTCTAAGAACTAACAGTGCCTCCCTGGAACGCACCAACGCGACTCTCCACAAAAAAGGAACGAGTTGACTAGTAAAACATTTCCATACACAGCGTCAATAGAGTGCCTGTTGCATTAGCTACACAGTGCCAACTCGGCTTCACTTCCACGCACCTCACAGTGACTCCCCAGAGAAAATGCGTGTAACACACGCGTGGACAAACGTGACTCTGGCTAATAACAATACTTGCCTCCGCCATTTTCACGTCCATTCCTCTCCAAGAGAACGAGTGAGCGGGATCATTTGGAAATACCAAAAGCATACAACCATGGTAACTTGACTATGACCAATGCGTTAACATGCTTCCCATGAGTTCATGTCCATGCCTCTCCAAATTAACTGGCGAGCGGAATCGTTTGGAACACAAAGAACCATGAAACGTGACTCTCTCTAATAACAAACGGTGCCTCACTAGAACGCACCACCGCGACTCTCCACAAAAAAGGAACGAGTTGACAAGGAAAACATTTCCATACACATCGTTAGTAGTGTGCCTGTTGCATTAGCAACACAGTGACCACTCGGCTTCACTTCCACGCACCTCACAGTGACTCGCGAGAGAAAATGCGTGTAACACACGCGTGGACATACGTGACTCTGGCTAATAACAATACTTGCCTCCGCCGTTTTCACGTCCATTCCTCTCCAAGAGAACGAGTGAGTGGAATCATTTGGAAATACCAAAAGCATACAACCGTGGTAACTTGATTCTGACCAATGCGTTAACATGCTTCCCTTGAGTTCATGTCCATGCCTCTCCAAATGAACTAGCGAGCAGAATCGTTTGGAACACAAAGAACCATGAATCATGACTCTCTCTAATAACAAACAATGCCTCCTTGGAACGCACCACCGCGACTCTCCCCAAAAAAGGAACAAGTTGACAAGGAAAACATTTCCATACATAGCGTCAGGAGTGTGCATGTTGCATTAGCAACACAGTGCCAACTGGGCTTCACTTCCACACACCTCACAGTGACTCGCCAGAGAAATTGCATGTAGCACATGCGTGGACAAACGTGACTCTGGCAAATAACAATACTTGCCTCCGCCGTTTTCATGTCCATTCCTCTCCAAGAGAACGAGTGAGCGGAATCATTTGGAACTACCGAAAGCATACAACCGTGGTAACTTGACTCTGACCAAGGCGTTAACATGCTTCCCATGAGCTCATGTCCATGCCTCTCCAAATGAACTACCGAGCGGAATCATTTGGAACACAAAGAACCATGAATCATGACTCTCTCTAATAACAAACAGTGCTTCCCTGGAACGCACCACCGCGACTCTCCACAAAAAGGAACGAGTTGACAAGGAAAACATTTCCATACACAGCGTCAGGAGTGTGCCTGTTGCATTAGCAACAGAGTGCCAACTCGGTTTCACTTCCACGCACCTCACAGTGACTGGCCACACAAAATGCATGTAATACACGCGTGGACAAACGTGACTCTGGCTAATAACAATACTTGCCTCCGCTGTTTTCACGTCCCTTCCTCTCCAAGAGAACGAGGGAGCAGAATCACTTGGAAATACCAAAAGCATACAACAGTGGTATCTTGACTCTGACCAATGCATTAACATGCTTCCCATGAGTTCATGTCCATGCCTCTCCAAATGAACTGGCGAGCTGACTCGTTTGGAACACAAATAACCATGAAACGTGACTCTCTCTAATAACAAACAGTGCCTCCCTAGAATGCACCACTGCGACTCTCCACAAAAAAGGAACGAGTTGACAAGGAAAACATTTCCATACACAGCGTCAGGAGTGTGCTTGTTGCATTGCAACACAGTGCCAACTCCGCTTCACTTCCACGCACCTCACAGTGACTCGCCAGAGAAAATGCATGTAACACACGCGTGGACAAACGTGACTCTGGCTAATAACAATACTTGCCTCTGCCGTTTTCACGTCCATTCCTCTCTAAGAGAACGAGTGAGCGGAATTATTTGGAAATACCAAAAGCATACAACCGTGGTAACTTGACTCTGACCAAGGCGTTAACATGCTTCCCATGAGTTCATGTCCATGCCTCTCCAAACGAACTAGCGAATTCAATCGTTTGGAACACAAAGAACCATGAATCATGACTCTCTCTAATAACAAACAGTGCCTCCCTGGAACGCACCACCGCGACTCTCCACAAAAAAGGAACGAGTTGACAAGGAAAGCATTTCCATACACAGCGTCAGGAGTGTGCCTGTTGCATTAGCAACACAGTGCCAACTCGGCTTCACTTGCAAGCACCTCACAGTGACTGGCCACAGAAAATGCATGTCACACACGCATGGACAAGCGTGACTCTGGCTAATACCAATACTTGCCTCTGCCGTTTTCACGTCCATTCCTCTCCATGAGAATGAGGGAGCGGAATCATTTGGAAATACCAAAAGCATACAACCATGGTATCTTGACTCTGACCAATGCGTTAACATGCTTCCCATGAGATCATGTCCATGCCTCTCCAAATGAACTGGCGAGCGGACTCGTTTGGAACACAAAGAACCATGAAACTTGTCTCTCTCTAATAACAAACAATGCCTCCCTGGAACGCACCACCGCGACTCACCACAAAAAAGGAACGAGTTGACAAGGAAAACATTTCCATACACAGCGTCAGGAGTGTGCCTGTTGCATTAGCAACACAGTGCCAACTCGGCTTCACTTCCATGGACCTCACAGTGACTCGCCATTGAAAATGCATGTAACACACGCGTGGACAAACATGACTCTGGCTAATAACAATACTTGCCCCCGCCGTTTTGACGTCCATTCCTCTCCAAGAGAACGAGCGAGCGGAATCATTTGGAAATACCAAAAGCATACAACCGTGGTAACTTGACTCTGACCAATGTGTTAACATGCTTCCCATGAGTTCATGTCCATGCCTCTCCAAATGAACTGGCGAGTGGAATCGTTTGGAACACAAAGAACCATGAAACGTGACTTTCTCTAATAACAAATAGTGCCTCCCTAGATCGCACCACCGTGACTCACCACAAAAAAGGAATGCGTTGACAAGGAAAACATGTCAATACACAGCGTCAGGAGTGTGCATGTTGCATTAGCAACACAGTGCCAACTCGGCTTCATTTCCACGCACCTCAGAGTGACTCGCCAGAGAAAATGCATGTAACACACGCGTGGACAAACATGACTCTGGCTAATAACAATACTTGTCCCCGCCGTTTTCACGTCCATTCCTCTCCAAGAGAACGAGCGAGCGGAATCATTTGGAAATACCAAAAGCATACAACCATGGTAACTTGACTCTGACCAATGCGTTAACATGCTTCCCACGAGTTCATGTCCATGCCTCTCCAAATGAACTGGCGAGCGGAATCGTTTGGAACACAAAGAACCATGAAATGTGACTCTCTCTAATAACAAAAGTGCCTCCCTGGAACGCACCACTTCGACTCTCCATGAAAAAGGAACGAGTTGACAAGGAAAACATTTCCATACACAGCGTCAGGAGTGTGCCTGTTGCATTAGCAACAGTGGAAACTGGGCTTCACTTCCACGCACCTCACAGTGACTCACCAGAGAAAATGCATGTAACACGCGCGTGGACAAACGTGACTCTGGCTAATAACAATACTTGCATCCGCCATTTTCACATCCATTCCTCTCCAAGAGAACGAGTGAGCGGAATCATTTGGAAACACCAAAAGCATACAACCATGGTAAATTGACTCTGACCAATGTGTTAACATGCTTCCCATGAGTTCATGGCCATGCCTCTCCAAATGAACTGGCGAGCGGAATCGTTTGGAACACAAAGAACCATGAAACGTGACTCTCTGTAATAACAAACAGCGCCTCCCGGGAACGCACCACCGCGACTCTCCACAAAAAAGGAACGAGTTGACAAGGAAAACATTTCCATACACATCGTCAGTAGTGTGCCTGTTGCATTATCAACACACTGCCCACTCGGCTTCAATTCCACGCACCTCACAGTGACTCGCGAGAGAAAATGCGTGTAACACACGCGTGGACAAACGTGACTCTGGCTAATAACAATACTTGCCTCCGCCGTTTTCACGTCCATTCCTCTCCAAGAGAACGAGTGAGCGGAATCATTTGGAAATACCAAAAGCATACAACCGTGGTAACTTGACTCTGAACAATGCGTTAACATGCTTCCCATGAGTTCATGTCCATGCCTCTCCAGATGAACTGGCGAGCGGAATCGTTTGGAACACAAAGAACCATGAAACATGACTCTCTCTAATAACAAACAATGCCTCCTTGGAACGCACCACTGCGACTCTTCATAAAAAAGGAACGAGTTGACAAGGAAAACATTTCCATACATAGCGTCAGGAGTGTGCATGTTGCATTAGCAACACAGTGCCAACTCGGCTTCACTTCCACGCACCTCACAGTGAATCGCGAGAGAAAATGCATGTAACACACGCGTGGACAAATGTGACTCTGGCTAATAACAATACTTGCCTCCGCCGTTTTCACGTCCATTCCTCTCCAAGAGAACGAGTGAGCGGAATCATTTGGAAATACCAAAAGAATACCACCGTGGTAACTTGACTCTGACCAAGGCATTAACATGCTTCCCATGAGTTCATGTCCATGCCTCTCCAAATGAACTAGCGAGCGGAATCATTTGGAACACAAAGAACCATGAATCATGACTCTCTCTAATAACAAGCAGTGCCTCCCTGGAACGCACCACCGCGACTCTCCACAAAAAAGGAACGAGTTGACTAGGAAAACATTTCCATACAGAGCGTCAGGAGTGTGCTTGTTGCATTAGCAACACAGTGCCAACTCGGCTTCACTTCCACGCACCTCACAGTGACTCACCAGAGAAAATGCGTGTAACACACGCGTGGACAAACGTGACTCTGGCTAATAACAATACTCGCCTCCGACGTTTTCACGTCCATTCCTTTCCAAGAGAACGAGTGAGCGGAATCATTTGGAAATACCAAGAGCATACAACCATGGTAACTTGACTCTGACCAATGCGTTAACATGCTTCCCATGAGTTCATGGCCATGCCTCTCCAAATGAACTGGCGAGCGGAATCGTTTGGAACACAAAGAACCATGAAACGTGACTCTCTGTAATAACAAACAGTGCCGCCCTGGAACGCACCACCGCGACTCTCCACAAAAAAGGAACGAGTTGACAAGGAAAACATTTCCATACACATCGTTAGTAGTGTGCCTGTTGCATTAGCAACACAGTGCCCACTCGGCTTCAATTCCACGCACCTCACAGTGACTCGCGAGAGAAAATGCGTGTAACACACGGGTGGACAAACGTGACTCTGGCTAATAACAATACTTGCCTCCGCCATTTCGCGTCCATTCATCTCCAAGAGAATGAGTGAGCGGAATCATTTGGAAATACCAAAAGCGTACAACCGTGGTAACTTGACTCTGACCAATGCGTTAACATGCTTCCCATGAGTTCATGTCCATGCCTCTCCAAATGAACTGGCGAGCAGAATCGTTTGGAACACAAAGAACCATGAAACGTGACTCTCTCTAATAACAAACAGTGCCTCCCTGGAACGCACCACCGCAACTCTCCACAAAAAAAGAACGAGTTGACAAGGAAAACATTTGCATACACAGCGTCAGGAATGTGCCTGTTGCATTAGCAACATAGTGCCAACTCGGCTTCACTTCCACGCACCTCATAGTGACTCGCCAGAGAAAATGCATGTAACACACGCGTGGACAAATGTGACTCTGGATAATAACAATACTTGCCTCCGCTGTTTTCACGTCCATTCCTCTCCAAGAGAACGAGTGAGCAGAATCATTTGGAAATACCAAAAGCATACAATCAAGGTAACTTGACTCTGACCAATGCGGTAACATGCTTCCCATGAGTTCATGTCCATGCCTCTCCAAATGAACTGGCGAGCAGAATCGTTTGGAACACAAAGAAAGAAGAAACATGACTCTCTCTAATAACTAATAGTGCCTCCCTGGAACGCACCAACGCGACTCTCCACAAAAAAGGAACGAGTTGACTAGTAAAACATTTCCATACACAGCGTCAATAGAGTGCCTGTTGCATTAGCAACAAAGTGCCAACTCGGCTTCACTTCCACGCACCTCACAGTGACTCGCCAGAGAAAATGCGTGTAACACACGCGTGGACAAACGTGACTCTGGCTAATAACAATACTTGCCTCCGCCGTTTTCACGTCCATTCCTCTCCAAGAGAACGAGTGAGCGGGATCATTTGGAAATACCAAAAGCATACAACCATGGTAACTTGACTATGACCAATGCGTTAACATACTTCCCATGAGTTCATGTCCATGCCTCTCCAAATTAACTGGCGAGCGGAATCGTTTGGAACACAAAGAACCATGAAACGTGACTCTCTCTAATAACAAACAGTGCCTCACTAGAACGCACCACCGCGACTCTCCACAAAAAAGGAACGAGTTGACAAGGAAAACATTTCCATACACATCGTCAGTAGTGTGCCTGTTGCATTAGCAACACAGTGACCACTCGGCTTCACTTCCACGCACCTCACAGTGACTCGCGAGAGAAAATGCGTGTAACACACGCGTGGACATACGTGACTCTGGCTAATAACAATACTTGCCTCCGCCGTTTTCACGTCCATTCCTCTCCAAGAGAACGAGTGAGTGGAATCAATTGGAAATACCAAAAGCATACAACCGTGATAACTTGACTCTGACCAATGTGTTAACATGCTTCCCATGAGTTCATGTCCATGCCTCTCCAAATGAACTGGCGAGCAGAATCGTTTGGAACACAAAGAACCATGAAACGTGACTCTCTCTAATAACAAACAGTGCCTCCCTGGAACGCACCACCGCGACTCTCTAGAAGAAAGGAACGAGTTGAGAGGGAAAACATTTCCATACACAGTGTCAGTAGTGTGCCTGTTGCATTAGCAACACAGTGCCAACTCGGCTTCAATTCCACCCACCTCACGGTGACTCGCGAGAGAAAATACGTGTAACACACACATGGAAAAATGCGACTCTGGCTAATAATAATACTTGCCTTCGCCATTTTCACGTCCATTCCTCTCCAAGAGAACGAGTGAGTGGAATCATTTGGAAATACCAAAAGCATACAACCATGGTAACCTGACTATGACCAATGCGTTAACAAACTTCCCATGAGTTCATGTCCATGCCTCTCCAAATGAACTGGCGAGCGGAATCGTTTGGAACCAAAAGAACCATGAAACGTGACTCTCTCTAATAACAAACGGTGCCTCCCTGGAACGCACCACCGTGACTCTCCACAAAAAAGGAACGAGTTGACAAGGAATACATTTCCTTACACAGCGTCAGTAGTGTGCATGTTGCATTAGCAACACAGTGCCAACTCGGCTTCACTTCCACCCACCTCACGGTGACTCACCAGAGAAAATGCATGTAACACACGCGTGGACAAACGTGACTCTAGCTAATAAAAATACTTGCCTCCGCCGTTTTCGCGTCCATTCATCTCCAAGAGCACGAGTGAGCGGAATCATTTGGAAATACGAAAAGCATACAACCGTGGTAACTTGACTCTGACCAATGCGTTAACATGCTTCCCATGAGTTCATGTCCATGCCTCTCCAAATGAACTGGCGAGAGGAATCATTTGGAACACAAAGAACCATGAAACATGACTCTCTCTAATAACAAACAGTGCCTCCCTGGAACGCACCACCACGACTCTCCACAAAAAAAGAACGAGTTGACAAGGAAAACATTTGCATACACAGCGTCAGGAGTGTGCCTGTTGCATTAGCAACACAGTGGCAACTCGGCTTCACTTCCACGCACCTCACAGTGACTCACCAGAGAAAATGCATGTAACACACGTGTGGACAAACGTGACTCTGGATAATAACAATACTTGCCTCTGTTGTTTTGACGTCCATTCCTCTCCAAGAGAACGAGTGAGCGGAATCATTTGAAAATACCAACAGCATACAATCAAGGTAACTTGACTCTGACCAATGCGGTAACATGCTTCCCATGAGTTCATGTCCATGCCTCTCCAAATGAACTGGCGAGCAAAATCGTTTGGAACACAAAGAACCATGAAACATGACTCTCTCTAATAACTAATAGTGCCTCCCTGGAACGCACCACCGCGACTCTCCACAAAAAAGGAACGAGTTGACAAGGAAAACATTTCCATACACAGCGTCAGGAGTGTGCTTGTTGCATTGCAACACAGTGCCAACTCCGCTTCACTTCCACGCACCTCACAGTGACTCGCCAGAGAAAATGCATGTAACACACGCGTGGACAAACGTGACTCTGGCTAATAACAATACTTGCATCCGCCGTTTTCACGTGCATTCCTCTCCAAGAGAACGAGTGAGCGGAATCATTTGGAAATACCAAAAGCATACAGCCATGGTAACTTGACTCTGACCAATGTGTTAACATGCTTCCCATGAGTTCATGGCCATGCCTCTCCAAATGAACTGGCGAGCGGAATCGTTTGGAACACAAAGAACCATGAAACGTGACTCTCTGTAATAACAAACAGCGCCTCCCTGGAACGCACCACCGCGACTCTCCACAAAAAAGGAACGAGTTGACAAGGAAAACATTTCCATACACATCGTCAGTAGTGTGCCTGTTGCATTAGCAACACAGTGCCCACTCGGCTTCAATTCCACGCACCTCACAGTGACTCACGAGAGAAAATGCGTGTAACACACGCGTGGAAAAACGTGACTCTGGCTAATAACAATACTTGCCTCCGCCGTTTTCATGTCCATTCCTCTCCAAGAGAACGAGTGAGTGGAATCATTTGGAAATACCAAAAGCATACAACCGTGGTAACTTGATTCTGACCAATGCGTTGACATGCTTCCCTTGAGTTCATGTCCATGCCTCTCCAAATGAACTAGCGAGCGGAATCGTTTGGAACACAAAGAACCATGAATCATGACTCTCTCTAATAACAAACAATGCCTCCTTGGAACGCACCACCGCGACTCTCCCCAAAAAAGGAACAAGTTGACAAGGAAAACATTTCCATACATAGCGTCAGGAGTGTGCATGTTGCATTAGCAACACAGTGCCAACTGGGCTTCACTTCCACACACCTCACAGTGACTCGCCAGAGAAATTGCATGTAGCACACGCGTGGACAAACGTGACTCTGGCAAATAACAATACTTGCCTCCGCCGTTTTCATGTCCATTCCTCTCCAAGAGAACGAGTGAGCGGAAGCATTTGGAACTACCAAAAGCATACAACCGTGGTAACTTGACTCTGACCAAGGCGTTAACATGCTTCCCATGAGCTCATGTCCATGCCTCTCCAAATGAACTACCGAGCGGAATCATTTGGAACACAAAGAACCATGAATCATGACTCTCTCTAATAACAAACAGTGCCTCCCTGGAACGCACCACCGCAACTCTCCACAAAAAGGAACGAGTTGACAAGGAAAACATTTCCATACACAGCGTCAGGAGTGTGCCTGTTGCATTAGCAACAGAGTGCCAACTCGGTTTCACTTCCACGCACCTCACAGTGACTGGCCACACAAAATGCATGTAATACACGCGTGGACAAACGTGACTCTGGCTAATAACAATACTTGCCTCCGCTGTTTTCACGTCCCTTCCTCTCCAAGAGAACGAGGGAGCAGAATCACTTGGAAATACCAAAAGCATACAACAGTGGTATCTTGACTCTGACCAATGCATTAACATGCTTCCCATGAGTTCATGTCCATGCCTCTCCAAATGAACTGGCGAGCGGACTCGTTTGGAACACAAATAACCATGAAACGTGACTCTCTCTAATAACAAACAGTGCCTCCCTAGAATGCACCACTGCGACTCTCCACAAAAAAGGAACGAGTTGACAAGGAAAACATTTCCATACACAGCGTCAGGAGTGCGCTTGTTGCATTGCAACACAGTGCCAACTCCGCTTCACTTCCACGCACCTCACAGTGACTCGCCAAAGAAAATGCATGTAACACACGCGTGGACAAACGTGACTCTGGCTAATAACAATACTTGCCTCTGCCGTTTTCACGTCCATTCCTCTCTAAGAGAACGAGTGAGCGGAATTATTTGGAAATACGAAAAGCATACAACCGTGGTAACTTGACTCTGACCAAGGCGTTAACATGCTTCCCATGAGTTCATGTCCATGCCTCTCCAAACGAACTAGCGAATTCAATCGTTTGGAACACAAAGAACCATGAATCATGACTCTCTCTAATAACAAACAGTGCCTCCCTGGAACGCACCACCGCGACTCTCCGCAAAAAAGGAACGAGTTGACAAGGAAAACATTTCCATACACAGCGTCAGGAGTGTGCCTGTTGCATTAGCAACACAGTGCCAACTCGGCTTCACTTGCAAGCACCTCACAGTGACTGGCCACAGAAAATGCATGTAACACACGCGTGGACAAGCGTGACTCTGGCTAATACCAATACTTGCCTCTGCCGTTTTCACGTCCATTCCTCTCCATGAGAATGAGGGAACGGAATCATTTGGAAATACCAAAAGCATACAACCATGGTATCTTGACTCTGACCAATGCGTTCACATGCTTCCCATGAGATCATGTCCATGCCTCTCCAAATGAACTGGCGAGCGGACTCGTTTGGAACACAAAGAACCATGAAACTTGTCTCTCTCTAATAACAAACAATGCCTCCCTGGAACGCACCACCGCGACTCACCACAAAAAAGGAACGAGTTGACAAGGAAAACATTTCCATACACAGCGTCAGGAGTGTGCCTGTTGCATTAGCAACACAGTGCCAACTCGGCTTCACTTCCATGCACCTCAAAGTGACTCGCCAGTGAAAATCCATGTAACACACGCGTGGACAAACATGACTCTGGCTAATAACAATACTTGCCCCCGCCGTTTTGACGTCCATTCCTCTCCAAGAGAACGAGCGAGCGGAATCATTTGGAAATACCAAAAGCATACAACCGTGGTAACTTGACTCTGACCAATGTGTTAACATGCTTCCCATGAGTTCATGTCCATGCCTCTCCAAATGAACTGGCGAGTGGAATCGTATGGAACACAAAGAACCATGAAACGTGACTTTCTCTAATAACAAATAGTGCCTCCCTAGATCGCACCACCGTGACTCACCACAAAAAAGGAATGCGTTGACAAGGAAAACATGTCAATACACAGCGTCAGGAGTGTGCATGTTGCATTAGCAACACAGTGCCAACTCGGCTTCATTTCCACGCACCTCAGAGTGACTCGCCAGAGAAAATGCATGTAACACACGCGTGGACAAACATGACTCTGGCTAATAACAATACTTGTCCCCGCCGTTTTCACGTCCATTCCTCTCCAAGAGAACGAGCGAGCGGAATCATTTGGAAATACCAAAAGCATACAACCATGGTAACTTGACTCTGACCAATGCGTTAACATGCTTCCCACGAGTTCATGTCCATGCCTCTCCAAATGAACTGGCGAGCGGAATCGTTTGGAACACAAAGAACCATGAAATGTGACTCTCTCTAATAACAAAAGTGCCTCCCTGGAATGCACCACTGCGACTCTCCATGAAAAAGGAACGAGTTGACAAGGAAAACATTTCCATACACAGCGTCAGGAGTGTGCCTGTTGCATTAGCAACAGTGGAAACTGGGCTTCACTTCCACGCACCTCACAGTGACTCACCAGAGAAAATGCATGTAACACGCGCGTGGACAAACGTGACTCTGGCTAATAACAATACTTGCATCCGCCGTTTTCACATCCATTCCTCTCCAAGAGAACGAGTGAGCGGAATCATTTGGAAATACCAAAAGCATACAACCATGGTAACTTGACTCTGACCAATGTGTTAACATGCTTCCCATGAGTTCATGGCCATGCCTCTCCAAATGAACTGGCGAGCGGAATCGTTTGGAACACAAAGAACCATGAAACATGACTCTCTGTAATAACAAACAGCGCCTCCCGGGAACGCACCACCGCGACTCTCCACAAAAAAGGAACGAGTTGACAAGGAAAACATTTCCATACACATCGTCAGTAGTGTGCCTGTTGCGTTAGCAACACAGTGCCCACTCGGCTTCAATTCCACGCACCTCACAGTGACTCGCGAGAGAAAATGCGTGTAACACACGCGTGGACAAACGTGACTCTGGCTAATAACAATACTTGCCTCCGCCGTTTTCACGTCCATTCCTCTCCAAGAGAACGAGTGAGCGGAATCATTTGGAAATACCAAAAGCATACAACCGTGGTAACTTGACTCTGAACAATGCGTTAACATGCTTCCCATGAGTTCATGTCCATGCCTCTCCAAATGAACTGGCGAGCGGAATCGTCTGGAACACAAAGAACCATGAAACATGACTCTCTCTAATAACAAACAATGCCTCCTTGGAATGCACCACTGCGACTCTCCATAAAAAAGGAACGAGTTGACAAGGAAAACATTTCCATACATAGCGTCAGTAGTGTGCTTGTTGCATTAGCAACACAGTGCCCAGTCGGCTTCACTTACACGCACCTCACAGTGACTCGCGAAAGAAAATGCGTGTAACACACGCGTGGACATACGTGACTCTGGCTAATAACAATACTTGCCTCCGCCGTTTTCATGTCCATTCCTCTCCAAGAGAACGAGTGAGTGGAATCATTTGGAAATACCAAAAGCATACAACCATGGTAACTTGACTATGACCAATGCATTAACATACTTCCCATGAGTTCATGTCCATGCCTCTCCAAATGAACTGGCGAGCGGAATCGTTTGGAACCGAAAGAACCATGAAAGGTGACTCTCTCTAATAAAAAATGGTGCCTCCCTGGAACGCACCACCGTGACTCTCCACAAAAAAGGAACGAGTTGACAAGGAATACATTTCATTACACAGCGTCAGTAGTGTGCATGTTGCATTAGCAACACAGTGCCAACTCGGCTTCACTTCCACCCACCTCACGGTGACTCACCAGAGAAAATGCATGTAACACATGCGTGGACAAACGTGACTCTAGCTAATAAAAATACTTGCCTCCGCCGTTTTCGCGTCCATTCATCTCCAAGAGCACGAGTGAGCGGAATCATTTGGAAATACGAAAAGCATACAACCGTGGTAACTTGACTCTGACCAATGCGTTAACATGCTTCCCATGAGTTCATGTCCATGCCTCTCCAAATGAACTGGCGAGAGGAATCATTTGGAACACAAAGAACCATGAAACATGACTCTCTCTAATAACAAACAGTGCGTCCCTGGAACGCACCACCACGACTCTCCACAAAAAAAGAACGAGTTGACAAGGAAAAATTTGCATACACAGCGTCAGGAGTGTGCCTGTTGCATTAGCAACACAGTGGCAACTCGGCTTCACTTCCACGCACCTCACAGTGACTCACCAGAGAAAATGCATGTAACACACGTGTGGACAAACGTGACTCTGGATAATAACAATACTTGCCTCCGTTGTTTTGACGTCCATTCCTCTCCAAGAGAACGAGTGAGCGGAATCATTTGAAAATACCAACAGCATACAATCAAGGTAACTTGACTCTGACCAATGCAGTAACATGCTTCCCATGAGTTCATGTCCATGCCTCTCCAAATGAACTGGCGAGCAAAATCGTTTGGAACACAAAGAACCATGAAACATGACTCTCTCTAATAACTAATAGTGCCTCCCTGGAACGCACCACCGCGACTCTCCACACAAAAGGAACGAGTTGACAAGGAAAACATTTCCATACACAGCGTCAGGAGTGTGCTTGTTGCATTGCAACACAGTGCCAACTCCGCTTCACTTCCACGCACCTCACAGTGACTCGCCAGAGAAAATGCATGTAACACACGCGTGGACAAACGTGACTCTGGCTAATAACAATACTTGCATCCGCCGTTTTCACGTGCATTCCTCTCCAAGAGAACGAGTGAGCGGAATCATTTGGAAATACCAAAAGCATACAACCATGGTAACTTGACTCTGACCAATGTGTTAACATGCTTCCCATGAGTTCATGGCCATGCCTCTCCAAATGAACTGGCGAGCGGAATCGTTTGGAACACAAAGAACCATGAAACATGACTCTCTGTAATAACAAACAGCGCCTCCCTGGAACGCACCACCGCGACTCTCCACAAAAAAGGAACGAGTTGACAAGGAAAACATTTCCATACACATCGTCAGTAGTGTGCCTGTTGCATTAGCAACACAGTGCCCACTCGGCTTCAATTCCACGCACCTCACAGTGACTCGCGAGAGAAAATGCGTGTAACACACGCGTGGAAAAACGTGACTCTGGCTAATAACAATACTTGCCTCCGCCGTTTTCACGTCCATTCCTCTCCAAGAGAACGAGTGAGTGGAATCATTTGGAAATACCAAAAGCATACAACCGTGGTAACTTGATTCTGACCAATGCGTTAACATGCTTCCCTTGAGTTCATGTCCATGCCTCTCCAAATGAACTAGCGAGCGGAATCGTTTGGAACACAAAGAACCATGAATCATGACTCTCTCTAATAACAAACAATGCCTCCTTGTAACGCACCACCGCGACTCTCCCCAAAAAAGGAACAAGTTGACAAGGAAAACATTTCCATACATAGCGTCAGGAGTGTGCATGTTGCATTAGCAACACAGTGCCAACTGGGCTTCACTTCCACACACCTCACAGTGACTCGCCAGAGAAATTGCATGTAACACACGCGTGGACAAACGTGACTCTGGCAAATAACAATACTTGCCTCCGCCGTTTTCATGTCCATTCCTCTCCAAGAGAACGAGTGAGCGGAATCATTTGGAACTACCAAAAGCATACAACCATGGTAACTTGACTCTGACCAAGGCGTTAACATGCTTCCCATGAGCTCATGTCCATGCCTCTCCAAATGAACTACCGAGCGGAATCATTTGGAACACAAAGAACCATGAATCATGACTCTCTCTAATAACAAACAGTGCCTCCCTGGAACGCACCACCGCGACTCTCCACAAAAAGGAACGAGTTGACAAGGAAAACATTTCCATACACAGCGTCAGGAGTGTGCCTGTTGCATTAGCAACAGAGTGCCAACTCGGTTTCACTTCCACGCACCTCACAGTGACTGGCCACACAAAATGCATGTAATACACGCGTGGACAAACGTGACTCTGGCTAATAACAATACTTGCCCCCGCTGTTTTCACGTCCCTTCCTCTCCAAGAGAACGAGGGAGCAGAATCACTTGGAAATACCAAAAGCATACAACAGTGGTATCTTGACTCTGACCAATGCATTAACATGCTTCCCATGAGTTCATGTCCATGCCTCTCCAAATGAACTGGCGAGCAGACTCGTTTGGAACACAAATAACCATGACACGTGACTCTCTCTAATAACAAACAATGCCTCCCTAGAATGCACCACTGCGACTCTCCACAAAAAAGGAACGAGTTGACAAGGAAAACATTTCCATACACAGCGTCAGGAGTGTGCTTGTTGCATTGCAACACAGTGCCAACTCCGCTTCACTTCCACGCACCTCATAGTGACTCGCCAAAGAAAATGCATGTAACACACGCGTGGACAAACGTGACTCTGGCTAATAACAATACTTGCCTCTGCCGTTTTCACGTCCATTCCTCTCTAAGAGAACGAGTGAGCAGAATTATTTGGAAATACCAAAAGCATACAACCGTGGTAACTTGACTCTGACCAAGGCGTTAACATGCTTCCCATGAGTTCATGTCCATGCCTCTCCAAACGAACTAGCGAATTCAATCGTTTGGAACACAAAGAACCATGAATCATGACTCTCTCTAATAACAAACAGTGCCTCCCTGGAACGCACCACCGCGACTCTCCACAAAAAAGGAACGAGTTGACAAGGAAAACATTTCCATACACAGCGTCAGGAGTGTGCCTGTTGCATTAGCAACACAGTGCCAACTCGGCTTCACTTGCAAGCACCTCACAGTGACTGGCCACAGAAAATGCATGTAACACACGCGTGGACAAGCGTGACTCTGGCTAATACCAATACTTGCCTCTGCCGTTTTCACGTCCAATCCTCTCCATGAGAATGAGGGAGCGGAATCATTTGGAAATACCAAAAGCATACAACCATGGTATCTTGACTCTGACCAATGCGTTAACATGCTTCCCATGAGATCATGTCCATGCCTCTCCAAATGAACTGGCGAGCGGACTCGTTTGGAACACAAAGAACCATGAAACTTGTCTCTCTCTAATAACAAACAATGCCTCCCTGGAACGCACCACCGCGACTCTCCACAAAAAAGGAACGAGTTGACAAGGAAAACATTTCCATACACAGCGTCAGGAGTGTGCCTGTTGCATTAGCAACACAGTGCCAACTCGGCTTCACTTCCATGCACCTCACAGTGACTCGCCATTGAAAATGCATGTAACACACGCGTGGACAAACATGACTCTGGCTAATAACAATACTTGCCCCCGCCGTTTTGATGTCCATTCCTCTCCAAGAGAACGAGCGAGCGGAATCATTTGGAAATACCAAAAGCATACAACCGTGGTAACTTGACTCTGACCAATGTGTTAACATGCTTCCCATGAGTTCATGTCCATGCCTCTCCAAATGAACTGGCGAGTGGAATCGTTTGGAACACAAAGAACCATGAAACGTGACTTTCTCTAATAACAAATAGTGCCTCCCTAGATCGCACCACCGTGACTCACCACAAAAAAGGAATGCGTTGACAAGGAAAACATGTCAATACACAGCGTCAGGAGTGTGCATGTTGCATTAGCAACACAGTGCCAACTCGGCTTCATTTCCACGCACCTCAGAGAGTGACTCGCCAGAGAAAATGCATGTAACACACGCGTGGACAAACATGACTCTGGCTAATAACAATACTTGTCCCCGCCGTTTTCACGTCCATTCCTCTCCAAGAGAACGAGCGAGCGGAATCATTTGGAAATACCAAAAGCATACAACCATGGTAACTTGACTCTGACCAATGCGTTAACATGCTTCCCACGAGTTCATGTCCATGCCTCTCCAAATGAACTGGCGAGCGGAATCGTTTGGAACACAAAGAACCATGAAATGTGACTCTCTCTAATAACAAAAGTGCCTCCCTGGAACGCACCACTGCGACTCTCCAT
Source organism: Triticum urartu (assembly GCF_056163025.1). Taxonomy (NCBI): domain Eukaryota; kingdom Viridiplantae; phylum Streptophyta; class Magnoliopsida; order Poales; family Poaceae; genus Triticum; species Triticum urartu. The sequence goes on from NC_141874.1 coordinate 309,463,812, forward strand.
GAAAAAGGAACGAGTTGACAAGGAAAACATTTCCATACACAGCGTCAGGAGTGTGCCTGTTGCATTAGCAACAGTGGAAACTGGGCTTCACTTCCACGCACCTCACAGTGACTCACCAGAGAAAATGCATGTAACACGCGCGTGGACAAACGTGACTCTGGCTAATAACAATACTTGCATCCGCCGTTTTCACATCCATTCCTCTCCAAGAGAACGAGTGAGCGGAATCATTTGGAAATACCAAAAGCATACAACCATGGTAACTTGACTCTGACCAATGTGTTAACATGCTTCCCATGAGTTCATGGCCATGCCTCTCCAAATGAACTGGCGAGCGGAATCGTTTGGAACACAAAGAACCATGAAACGTGACTCTCTGTAATAACAAACAGCGCCTCCTGGGAACGCACCACCGCGACTCTCCACAAAAAAGGAACGAGTTGACAAGGAAAACATTTCCATACACATTGTCAGTAGTGTGCCTGTTGCATTAGCAACACAGTGCCCACTCGGCTTCAATTCCACGCACCTCATAGTGACTCGCGAGAGAAAATGCGTGTAACACACGCGTGGACGAACGTGACTCTGGCTAATAACAATACTTGCCTCCACCGTTTTCACATCCATTCCTCTCCAAGAGAACGAGTGAGCGGAATCATTTGGAAATACCAAAAGCATACAACCGTGGTAACTTGACTCTGAACAATGCGTTAACATGCTTCCCATGAGTTCATGTCCATGCCTCTCCAAATGAACTGGCGAGCGGAATCGTTTGGAACACAAAGAACCATGAAACATGACTCTCTCTAATAACAAACAATGCCTCCTTGGAACGCACCACTGCGACTCTCCATAAAAAAGGAACGAGTTGACAAGGAAAACATTTCCATACATAGCGTCAGTAGTGTGCTTGTTGCATTAGCAACACAGTGCCCACTCGGCTTCACTTCCACGCACCTCACAGTGACTCGCGAAAGAAAATGCATGTAACACACGCGTGGACATACGTGACTCTGGCTAATAACAATACTTGCCTCCGCCGTTTTCATGTCCATTCCTCTCCAAGAGAACGAGTGAGTGGAATCATTGGGAAATACCAAAAGCATACAACCATGATAACTTGACTCTAACCAATGCGTCAACATGCTTCCCATGAGTTCATGTCCATGCCTCTCCAAATGAACTGGCGAGCAGAATCGTTTGGAACACAAAGAACCATGAAAGGTGACTCTCTCTAATAACAAACAGTGCCTCCCTGGAATGCACCACCGCGACTCTCCAGAAGAAAGGAACGAGTTGAGAGGGAAAACATTTCCATACACAGTGTCAGTAGTGTGCCTGTTGCATTAGCAACACAGTGCCAACTCGGCTTCAATTCCACCCACCTCACGGTGACTCGCGAGAGAAAATACATGTAACACACACATGGACAAATGCGACTCTGGCTAATAACAATACTTGCCTTCGCCGTTTTCACGTCCATTCCTCTCCAAGAGAACGAGTGAGTGGAATCATTTGGAAATACCAAAAGCATACAACCATGGTAACTTGACTATGACCAATGCGTTAACATACTTCCCATGAGTTCATGTCCATGCCTCTCCAAATGAACTGGCGAGCGGAATCGTTTGGAACCGAAAGAACCATGAAACGTGACTCTTTGTAATAACAAACGGTGCCTCCCTGGAACGCACCACCGCGACTCTCCACAAAAAAGGGACGAGTTGACAAGGAAACCATTTCCATACACAGCGTCAGTAGTGTGCATGTTACATTAGCAACACAGTGCCAACTTGGCTTCACTTCCACCCACCTCACGGTGACTCGCCAGAGAAAATGCATGTAACACACGCGTGGACAAACGTGACTCTAGCTAATAAAAATACTTGCCTCCGCCGTTTTCGCGTCCATTCATCTCCAAGAGAATGAGTGAGCGGAATCATTTGGAAATACGAAAAGCATACAACCGTGGTAACTTGACTCTGACCAATGCGTTAACATGCTTCCCATGAGTTCATGTCCATGCCTCTCCAAATGAACTGGCGAGAGGAATCGTTTCGAACAGAAAGAACCATGAAACGTGACTCTCTCTAATAACAAACGGTGCCTCCCTGGAACGCACCACCGCGACTCTCCACAAAAAAGGAATGAGTTGACAAGGAAAACATTTCCATACACAGCGTCAGTAGTGTGCCTGTTGCATTAGCAACACAGTGCCAAGTCGGCTTCAATTCCACCCACCTCATGGTGACTCGCCAGAGAAAATGCATGTAACACACGCGTGGACAAACGTGACTCTAGCTAATAACAATACTTGCCTCCGCCGTTTCGCGTCTATTCATCTCCAAGAGAATGAGTGAGCGGAATCATTTGGAAATACCAAAAGCGTACAACCGTGGTAACTTGACTCTGACCAATGCGTTAACATGCTTCCCATGAGTTCATGTCCATGCCTCTCCAAATGAACTGGCGAGCAGAATCGTTTGGAACACAAAGAACCATGAAACGTGACTCTCTCTAATAACAAACAGTGCCTCCCTGGAACGCACCACCGCAACTCTACACAAAAAAAGAACGAGTTGACAAGGAAAACATTTGCATACACAGCGTCAGGAATGTGCCTGTTGCATTAGCAACACAGTGCCAACTCGGCTTAACTTCCACGCACCTCATAGTGACTCGCCAGAGAAAATGCATGTAACACACGCGTGGACAAACGTGACTCTGGATAATAACAATACTTGCCTCCACTGTTTTCACGTCCATTCCTCTCCAAGAGAACGAGTGAGCGGAATCATTTGGAAATACCAAAAGCATACAATCAAGGTAACTTGACTCTGACCAATGCGGTAACATGCTTCCCATGAGTTCATGTCCATGCCTCTCCAAATGAACTGGCGAGCAAAATCGTTTGGAACACAAAGAAACAAGAAACATGACTCTCTCTAAGAACTAACAGTGCCTCCCTGGAACGCACCAACGCGACTCTCCACAAAAAAGGAATGAGTTGACTAGTAAAACATTTCCATACACAGCGTCAATAGAGTGCCTGTTGCATTAGCAACACAGTGCCAACTCGGCTTCACTTCCACGCACCTCACAGTGACTCGCCAGAGAAAATGCGTGTAACACACGCGTGGACAAACGTGACTCTAGCTAATAACAATACTTGCCTCCGCCATTTTCACGTGCATTCCTCTCCAAGAGAACGAGTGAGCGGGATCATTTGGAAATACCAAAAGCATACAACCATGGTAACTTGACTATGACCAATGCGTTAACATGCTTCCCATGAGTTCATGTCCATGCCTCTCCAAATTAACTGGCGAGCGGAATCGTTTGGAACACAAAGAACCATGAAACGCGACTCTCTCTAATAACAAACAGTGCCTCACTAGAACGCACCACCGTGACTCTCCACAAAAAAGGAATGAGTTGACAAGGAAAACATTTCCATACACATCGTCAGTAGTGTGCCTGTTGCATTAGCAACACAGTGACCACTCGGCTTCACTTCCACGCACCTCACAGTGACTCGCGAGAGAAAATGCGTGTAACACACGCGTGGACATACGTGACTCTGGCTAATAACAATACTTGCCTCCGCCGTTTTCACGTCCATTCCTCTCCAAGAGAACGAGTGAGTGGAATCATTTGGAAATACCAAAAGCATACAACCGTGATAACTTGACTCTGACCAATGCGTTAACATGCTGCCCATGAGTTCATGTCCATGCCTCTCCAAATGAACTGGCGAGCAGAATCGTTTGGAACACAAAGAACCATGAAACGTGACTCTCTAATAACAAACAGTGCCTCCCTGGAACGCACCACCGTGACTCTCTAGAAGAAAGGAACGAGTTGAGAGGGAAAACATTTCCATACACAGTGTCAGTAGTGTGCCTGTTGCATTAGCAACACAGTGCCAACTCGGATTCAATTCCACCCACCTCACGGTGACTCGCGAGAGAAAATACGTGTAACACACACATGGAAAAATGCGACTCTGGCTAATAATAATACTTGCCTTCGCCATTTTCACGTCCATTCCTCTCCAAGAGAACAAGTGAGTGGAATCATTTGGAAATACCAAAAGCATACAACCATGGTAACTTAACTATGACCAATGCGTTAACATACTTCCCATGAGTTCATGTCCATGCCTCTCCAAATGAACTGGCGAGCGGAATCGTTTGGAACCGAAAGAACCATGAAACGTGACTCTCTCTAATAACAAACGGTGCCTCCCTGGAACGCACCACCGTGACTCTCCACAAAAAAGGAACGAGTTGACAAGGAATACATTTCCATACACAGCGTCAGTAGTGTGCATGTTGCATTAGCAACACAGTGCCAACTCGGCTTCACTTCCACCCACCTCACGGTGACTCACCAGAGAAAATGCATGTAACACACGCGTGGACAAACGTGATTCTAGCTAATAAAAATACTTGCCTCCGCCGTTTTCGCGTCCATTCATCTCCAAGAGAACGAGTGAGCGGAATCATTTGGAAATACGAAAAGCATACAACCGTGGTAACTTGACTCTGACCAATGCGTTAACATGCTTCCCATGAGTTCATGTCCATGCCTCTCCAAATGAACTGGCGAGAGGAATCATTTGGAACACAAAGAACCATGAAACATGAATCTCTCTAATAACAAACAGTGCGTCCCTGGAACGCACCACCGCGACTCTCCACAAAAAAAGAACGAGTTGACAAGGAAAACATTTGCATACACAGCGTCAGGAGTGTGCCTGTTGCATTAGCAACACAGTGGCAACTCGGCTTCACTTCCACGCACCTCACAGTGACTCACCAGAGAAAATGCATGTAACACACGTGTGGACAAACGTGACTCTGGATAATAACAATACTTGCCTCCGTTGTTTTGACGTCCATTCCTCTCCAAGAGAACGAGTGAGTGGAATCATTTGGAAATACCAACAGCATACAATCAAGGTAACTTGACTCTGACCAATGCGGTAACATGCTTCCCATGAGTTCATGTCCATGCCTCTCCAAATGAACTGGCGAGCAAAATCGTTTGGAACACAAAGAACCATGAAACATGACTCTCTCTAATAACTAATAGTGTCTCCCTGGAACGCACCACCGCGACTCTCCACAAAAAAGGAACGAGTTGACAAGGAAAACATTTCCATACACAGCGTCAGGAGTGTGCTTGTTGCATTGCAACACAGTGCCAACTCCGCTTCACTTCCACGCACCTCACAGTGACTCGCCAGAGAAAATGCATGTAACACACGCGTGGACAAACGTGACTCTGGCTAATAACAATACTTGCATCCGCCGTTTTCACGTGCATTCCTCTCCAAGAGAACGAGTGAGCGGAATCATTTGGAAATACCAAAAGCATACAACCATGGTAACTTGACTCTGACCAATGTGTTAACATGCTTCCCATGAGTTCATGGCCATGCCTCTCCAAATGAACTGGCGAGCGGAATCGTTTGGAACACAAAGAACCATGAAACGTGACTCTCTGTAATAACAAACAGTGCCTCCCTGGAACGCACCACCGCGACTCTCCACAAAAAAGAACGAGTTGACAAGGAAAACATTTCCATACACATCGTCAGTAGTGTGCCTGTTGCATTAGCAACACAGTGCCCACTCGGCTTCAATTCCACGCACCTCACAGTGACTCGCGAGAGAAAATGCGTGTAACACACGCGTGGAAAAATGTGACTCTGGCTAATAACAATACTTGCCTCCGCCGTTTTCACGTCCATTCCTCTCCAAGAGAACGAGTGAGTGGAATCATTTGGAAATACCAAAAGCATACAACCGTGGTAACTTGATTCTGACCAATGCGTTAACATGCTTCCCTTGAGTTCATGTCCATGCCTCTCCAAATGAACTAGCGAGCGGAATCGTTTGGAACACAAAGAACCATGAATCATGACTCTCTCTAATAACAAACAATGCCTCCTTGGAACGCACCACCGCGACTCTCCCCAAAAAAGGAACAAGTTGACAAGGAAAACATTTCCATACATAGCGTCAGGAGTGTGCATGTTGCATTAGCAACACAGTGCCAACTGGGCTTCACTTCCACACACCTCACAGTGACTCGCCAGAGAAATTGCATGTAACACACGCGTGGACAAACGTGACTCTGGCAAATAACAATACTTGCCTCCGCCGTTTTCATGTCCATTCCTCTCCAAGAGAACGAGTGAGCAGAATCATTTGGAACTACCAAAAGCATACAACCGTGGTAACTTGACTCTGACCAAGGCGTTAACATGCTTCCCATGAGCTCATGTCCATGCCTCTCCAAATGAACTACCGAGCGGAATCATTTGGAACACAAAGAACCATGAATCATGACTCTCTCTAATAACAAACAGTGCCTCCCTGGAACGCACCACCGCGACTCTCCACAAAAAGGAACGAGTTGACAAGGAAAACATTTCCATACACAACGTCAGGAGTGTGCCTGTTGCATTAGCAAAAGAGTGCCAACTCGGTTTCACTTCCACGCACCTCACAGTGACTGGCCACACAAAATGCATGTAATACACGCGTGGACAAACGTGACTCTGGCTAATAACAATACTTGCCTCCGCTGTTTTCACGTCCCTTCCTCTCCAAGAGAACGAGGGAGCAGAATCACTTGGAAATACCAAAAGCATACAACAGTGGTATCTTGACTCTGACCAATGCATTAACATGCTTCCCATGAGTTCATGTCTATGCCTCTCCAAATGAACTGGCAAGCTGACTCGTTTGGAACACAAATAACCATGAAACGTGACTCTCTCTAATAACAAACAGTGCCTCCCTAGAATGCACCACTGCGACTCTCCACAAAAAAGGAACGAGTTGACAAGGAAAACATTTCCATACACAGCGTCAGGAGTGTGCTTGTTGCATTGCAACACAGTGCCAACTCCGCTTCACTTCCACGCACCTCACAGTGACTCGCCAGAGAAAATGCATGTAACACACGCGTGGACAAACGTGACTCTGGCTAATAACAATACTTGCCTCTGCCGTTTTCACGTCCATTCCTCTCTAAGAGAACGAGTGAGCGGAATTATTTGGAAATACCAAAAGCATAGAACCGTGGTAACTTGACTCTGACCAAGGCGTTAACATGCTTCCCATGAGTTCATGTCCATGCCTCTCCAAACGAACTAGCGAATTCAATCGTTTGGAACACAAAGAACCATGAATCATGACTCTCTCTAATAACAAACAGTGCCTCCCTGGAACGCACCACCGCGACTCTCCACAAAAAAGGAACGAGTTGACAAGGAAAGCATTTCCATACACAGCGTCAGGAGTGTGCCTGTTGCATTAGCAACACAGTGCCAACTCGGCTTCACTTGCAAGCACCTCACAGTGACTGGCCACAGAAAATGCATGTAACACACGCGTGGACAAGCGTGACTCTGGCTAATACACATACTTGCCTCTGCCGTTTTCACGTCCACTCCTCTCCATGAGAATGAGGGAGCGGAATCATTTGGAAATACCAAAAGCATACAACCATGGTATCTTGACTCTGACCAATGCGTTAACATGCTTCCCATGAGATCATGTCCATGCCTCTCCAAATGAACTGGCGATCGGACTCGTTTGGAACACAAAGAACCATGAAACTTGTCTCTCTCTAATAACAAACAATGCCTCCCTGGAACGCACCACCGCGACTCACCACAAAAAAGGAACGAGTTGACAAGGAAAACATTTCCATACACAGCGTCAGGAGTGTGCCTGTTGCATTAGCAACACAGTGCCAACTCGGCTTCACTTCCATGCACCTCACAGTGACTCGCCATTGAAAATGCATGTAACACACGCGTGGACAAACATGACTCTGGCTAATAACAATACTTGCCCCCGCCGTTTTGACGTCCATTCCTCTGCAAGAGAACGAGCGAGCGGAATCATTTGGAAATACCAAAAGCATACAACCGTGGTAACTTGACTCTGACCAATGTGTTAACATGCTTCCCATGAGTTCATGTCCATGCCTCTCCAAATGAACTGGCGAGTGGAATCGTTTGGAACACAAAGAACCATGAAACGTGACTTTCTCTAATAACAAATAGTGCCTCCCTAGATCGCACCACCGCGACTCACCACAAAAAAGGAATGCATTGACAAGGAAAACATGTCAATACACAGCGTCAGGAGTGTGCATGTTGCATTAGCAACACAGTGCCAACTCGGCTTCATTTCCACGCACCTCAGAGTGACTCGCCAGAGAAAATGCATGTAACACACGCGTGGACAAACATGACTCTGGCTAATAACAATACTTGTCCCCGCCGTTTTCACGTCCATTCCTCTCCAAGAGAACGAGCGAGCGGAATCATTTGGAAATACCAAAAGCATACAACCATGGTAACTTGACTCTGACCAATGCGTTAACATGCTTCCCACGAGTTCATGTCCATGCCTCTCCAAATGAACTGGCGAGCGGAATCGTTTGGAACACAAAGAACCATGAAATGTGACTCTCTCTCATAACAAAAGTGCCTCCCTGGAACGCACCACTGCGACTCTCCATGAAAAAGGAACGAGTTGACAAGGAAAACATTTCCATACACAGCGTCAGGAGTGTGCCTGTTGCATTAGCAACAGTGGAAACTGGGCTTCACTTCCACGCACCTCACAGTGACTCACCAGAGAAAATGCATGTAACACGCGCGTGGACAAACGTGACTCTGGCTAATAACAATACTTGCATCTGCCGTTTTCACATCCATTCCTCTCCAAGAGAACGAGTGAGCGGAATCATTTGGATATACCAAAAGCATACAACCATGGTAACTTGACTCTGACCAATGTGTTAACATGCTTCCCATGAGTTCATGGCCATGCCTCTCCAAATGAACTGGCGAGCGGAATCGTTTGGAACACAAAGAACCATGAAACGTGACTCTCTGTAATAACAAACAGCGCCTCCCGGGAACGCACCACCGCGACTCTCCACAAAAAAGGAACGAGTTGACAAGGAAAACATTTCCATACACATCGTCAGTAGTGTGCCTGTTGCATTAGCAACACAGTGCCCACTCGGCTTCAATTCCACGCACCTCATAGTGACTCGCGAGAGAAAATGCGTGTAACACACGCGTGGACGAACGTGACTCTGGCTAATAACAATACTTGCCTCCGCCGTTTTCACGTCCATTCCTCTCCAAGAGAACGAGTGAGCGGAATCATTTGGAAATACCAAAAGCATACAACCGTGGTAACTTGACTCTGAACAATGCGTTAACATGCTTCCCATGAGTTCATGTCCATGCCTCTCCAAATGAACTGGCGAGCGGAGTCGTTTGGAACACAAAGAACCATGAAACATGACTCTCTCTAATAACAAACAATGCCTCCTTGGAACGCACCACTGCGACTCTCCATAAAAAAGGAACGAGTTGACAAGGAAAACATTTCCATACATAGCGTCAGGAGTGTGCATGTTGCATTAGCAACACAGTGCCAACTCGGCTTCACTTCCACGCACCTCACAGTGAATCGCGAGAGAAAATGCATGTAACACACGCGTGGACAAATGTGACTCTGGCTAATAACAATACTTGCCTCCGCCGTTTTCACGTCCATTCCTCTCCAAGAGAACGAGTGAGCGGAATCATTTGGAAATACCAAAAGCATACCACCGTGGTAACTTGACTCTGACCAAGGCGTTAACATGCTTCCCCTGAGTTCTTGTCCATGCCCCTCCAAATGAACTAGCGAGCGGAATCATTTGGAACACAAGGAACCATGAATCATGACTCTCTCTAATAACAAGCAGTGCCTCCCTGGAACGCACCACCGCGACTCTCCACAAAAAAGGAACGAGTTGACTAGGAAAACATTTCCATACAGAGCGTCAGGAGTGTGCTTGTTGTATTAGCAACACAGTGCCAACTCGGCTTCACTTCCACGCACCTCACAGTGACTCGCGAGAGAAAATGCGTGTAACACACGCGTGGACAAACGTGACTCTGGCTAATAACAATACTCGCCTCCGACGTTTTCACGTCCATTCCTCTCCAAGAGAATGAGTGAGCGGAATCATTTGGAAATACCAAGAGCATACAACCATGGTAACTTGACTCTTACCAATGCGTTAACATGCTTCCCATGAGTTCATGGCCATGCCTCTCCAAATGAACTGGCGAGCGGAATCGTTTGGAACACAAAGAACCATGAAACGTGACTCTCTGTAATAACAAACAGTGCCGCCCTGGAACGCACCACCGCGACTCTCCACAAAAAAGGAACGAGTTGACAAGGAAAACATTTCCATACACATCGTCAGTAGTGTGCCTGTTGCATTAGCAACACAGTGCCCACTCGGCTTCAATTCCACGCACCTCACAGTGACTCGCGAGAGAAAATGCGTGTAACACACGCGTGGACAAACGTGACTCTGGCTAATAACAATACTTGCCTCCGCCGTTTCACGTCCATTCATCTCCAAGAGAATGAGTGAGCGGAATCATTTGGAAATACCAAAAGCGTACAACCGTGGTAACTTGACTCTGACCAATGCGTTAACATGCTTCCCATGAGATCATGTCCATGCCTCTCCAAATGAACTGGCGAGCAGAATCGTTTGGAACACGAAGAACCATGAAACTTGTCTCTCTCTAATAACAAACAATGCCTCCCTGGAACGCACCACCGCAACTCACCACAAAAAAGGAACGAGTTGACAAGGAAAACATTTGCATACACAGCGTCAGGAATGTGCCTGTTGCATTAGCAACACAGTGCCAACTCGGCTTCACTTCCATGCACCTCACAGTGACTCGCCATTGAAAATGCATGTAACACACGCGTGGACAAACGTGACTCTGGCTAATAACAATACTTGCCCCCGCCGTTTTGACGTCCATTCCTCTCCAAGAGAACGAGCGAGCGGAATCATTTGGAAATACCAAAAGCATACGACCGTGGTAACTTGACTCTGCCAATGTGTTAACATGCTTCCCATGAGTTCATGTCCATGCCTCTCCAAATGAACTGGCGAGTGGAATCGTTTGGAACACAAAGAACCATGAAACGTGACTTTCTCTAATAACAAATAGTGCCTCCCTAGATCGCACCACCGTGACTCACCACAAAAAAGGAATGCGTTGACAAGGAAAACATGTCAATACACAGCGTCAGGAGTGTGCATGTTGCATTAGCAACACAGTGCCAACTCGGCTTCATTTCCACGCACCTCAGAGTGACTCGCCAGAGAAAATGCATGTAACACACGCGTGGACAAACATGACTCTGGCTAATAACAATACTTGTCCCCGCCGTTTTCACGTCCATTCCTCTCCAAGAGAACGAGCAAGCGGAATCATTTGGAAATACCAAAAGCATACAACCATGGTAACTTGACTCTGACCAATGCGTTAACATGCTTCCCACGAGTTCATGTCCATGCCTCTCCAAATGAACTGGCGAGCGGAATCGTTTGGAACACAAAGAACCATGAAATGTGACTCTCTCTAATAACAAAAGTGCCTCCCTGGAACGCACCACTGCGACTCTCCATGAAAAAGGAACGAGTTGACAAGGAAAACATTTCCATACACAGCGTCAGGAGTGTGCCTGTTGCATTAGCAACAGTGGAAACTCGGCTTCACTTCCACGCACCTCACAGTGACTCACCAGAGAAAATGCATGTAACACGCGCGTGGACAAACGTGACTCTGGCTAATAACAATACTTGCATCCGCCGTTTTCACATCCATTCCTCTCCAAGAGAACGAGTGAGTGGAATCATTTGGAAATACCAAAAGCATACAACCATGGTAACTTGACTCTGACCAATGTGTTAACATGCTTCCCATGAGTTCATGGCCATGCCTCTCCAAATGAACTGGCGAGCGGAATCGTTTGGAACACAAAGAACCATGAAATGTGACTCTCTGTAATAACAAACAGTGCCTCCCGGGAACGCACCACCGCGACTCTCCACAAAAAAGGAACGAGTTGACAAGGAAAACATTTCCATACACATCGTCAGTAGTGTGCCTGTTGCATTAGCAACACAGTGCCCACTCGGCTTCAATTCCACGCACCTCACAGTGACTCGCTAGAGAAAATGCGTGTAACACACGCGTGGACAAACGTGACTCTGGCTAATAACAATACTTGCCTCCGCCGTTTTCACGTCCATTCCTCTCCAAGAGAACGAGTGAGCGGAATCATTTGGAAATACCAAAAGCATACAACCGTGGTAACTTGACTCTGAACAATGCGTTAACATGCTTCCCATGAGTTCATGTCCATGCCTCTCCAAATGAACTGGCGAGCGGAATCGTTTGGAACACAAAGAACCATGAAACATGACTCTCTCTAATAACAAACAATGCCTCCTTGGAATGCACCACTGCGACTCTCCATAAAAAAGAACGAGTTGACAAGGAAAACATTTCCATACATAGCGTCAGGAGTGTGCATGTTGCATTAGCAACACAGTGCCAACTCGGCTTCACTTCCACGCACCTCACAGTGAATCGCGAGAGAAAATGCATGTAACACACGCGTGGACAAATGTGACTCTGGCTAATAACAATACTTGCCTCCGCCGTTTTCACGTCCATTCCTCTCCAAGAGAACGAGTGAGCGGAATCATTTGGAAATACCAAAAGCATACCACCGTGGTTACTTGACTCTGACCAAGGCGTTAACATGCTTCCCATGAGTTCATGTCCATGCCTCTCCAAATGAACTAGCGAGCGGAATCATTTGGAACACAAAGAACCATGAATCATGACTCTCTCTAATAACAAGAAGTGCCTCCCTGGAACGCACCACCGCGACTCTCCACAAAAAAGGAACGAGTTGACTAGGAAAACATTTCCATACAGAGCGTCAGGAGTGTGCTTGTTGCATTAGCAACACAGTGCCAACTCGGCTTCACTTCCACGCACCTCACAGTGACTCGCCAGAGAAAATGCGTGTAACACACGCGTGGACAAACGTGACTCTGGCTAATAACAATACTCGCCTCCGACGTTTTCACGTCCATTCCTCTCCAAGAGAACGAGTGAGCGGAATCATTTGGAAATACCAAGAGCATACAACCATGGTAACTCGACTCTGACCAATGCGTTAACATGCTTCCCATGAGTTCATGGCCATGCCTCTCCAAATGAACTGGCGAGCGGAATCGTTTGGAACACAAAGAACCATGAAACATGACTCTCTGTAATAACAAACAGTGCCGCCCTGGAACGCACCACCGCGACTCTCCACAAAAAAGGAACGAGTTGACAAGGAAAACATTTCCATACACATCGTCAGTAGTGTGCCTGTTGCATTAGCAACACAGTGCCCACTCGGCTTCACTTCCACGCACCTCACAGTGACTCGCCAGAGAAAATGCGTGTAACACACGCGTGGAGAAACGTGACTTTGGCTAATAACAATACTTGCCTCTGCCGTTTTCACGTCCATTCCTCTCCAAGAGAACGAGTGAGCGGAATCATTTGGAAATACCAAAAGCATACAACCGTGGTAACTTGACTCTGAACAATGCGTTAACATGCTTCCCATGAGTTCATGTCCATGCCTCTCCAAATGAACTGGCGAGCGGAATCGTTTGGAACACAAAGAACCATGAAACATGACTCTCTCTAATAACAAACAATGCCTCCTTGGAACGCACCACTGCGACTCTCCATAAAAAAGGAACGAGTTGACAAGGAAAACATTTCCATACATAGCGTCAGGAGTGTGCATGTTGCATTAGCAACACAGTGCCAACTCGGCTTCACTTCCACGCACCTCACAGTGAATCGCGAGAGAAAATGCATGTAACACACGCGTGGACAAATGTGACTCTGGCTAATAACAATACTTGCCTCCGCCGTTTTCACGTCCATTCCTCTCCAAGAGAACGAGTGAGCGGAATCATTTGGAAATACCAAAAGCATACCACCATGGTAACTTGACTCTGACCAAGGCGTTAACATGCTTCCCATGAGTTCATGTCCATGCCTCTCCAAATGAACTAGCGAGCGGAATCATTTGGAACACAAGGAACCATGAATCATGACTCTCTCTAATAACAAGCAGTGCCTCCCTGGAACGCACCACCGCGACTCTCCACAAAAAAGGAACGAGTTGACTAGGAAAACATTTCCATACAGAGCGTCAGGAGTGTGCTTGTTGCATTAGCAACACAGTGCCAACTCGGCTTCACTTCCACGCACCTCACAGTGACTCGCCAGAGAAAATGCGTGTAACACACGCGTGGACAAATGTGACTCTGGCTAATAACAATACTCGCCTCCGACGTTTTCACGTCCATTCCTCTCCAAGAGAATGAGTGAGCGGAATCATTTGGAAATACCAAGAGCATACAACCATGGTAACTTGACTCTTACCAATGCGTTAACATGCTTCCCATGAGTTCATGGCCATGCCTCTCCAAATGAACTGGCGAGCGGAATCGTTTGGAACACAAAGAACCATGAAACGTGACTCTCTGTAATAACAAACAGTGCCGCCCTGGAACGCACCACCGCGACTCTCCACAAAAAAGGAACGAGTTGACAAGGAAAACATTTCCATACACATCGTCAGTAGTGTGCCTGTTGCATTAGCAACACAGTGCCCACTCGGCTTCAATTCCACGCACCTCACAGTGGCTCGCGAGAGAAAATGCGTGTAACACACGCGTGGACAAACGTGACTCTGGCTAATAACAATACTTGCCTCCGCCGTTTTCACGTCCATTCCTCTCCACGAGAACGAGTGAGCGGAATCATTTGGAAATACCAAAAGCATACAACCGTGGTAACTTGACTCTGAACAATGCGTTAACATGCTTCCCATGAGTTCATGTCCATGCCTCTTCAAATGAACTGCCGAGCGGAATCGTTTGGAACACAAAGAACCATGAAATATGACTCTCTCTAATAACAAACAATGCCTCCTTGGAACGCACCACCGCGACTCTCCATAAAAAAGGAACGAGTTGACAAGGAAAACATTTTCATACATAGCGTCAGGAGTGTGCATGTTGCATTAGCAACACAGTGCCAACTCGGCTTCACTTCCACGCACCTCACAGTGAATCGCGAGAGAAAATGCATGTAACACACGCGTGGACAAATGTGACTCTGGCTAATAACAATACTTGCCTCCGCCGTTTTCACGTCCATTCCTCTCCAAGAGAACGAGTGAGCGGAATCATTTGGAAATACCAAAAGCATACAACCGTGGTAACTTGACTCTGACCAAGGCCTTAACATGCTTCCCATGAGTTCATGTCCATGCCTCTCCAAATGAACTAGCGAGAGGAATCGTTTGGAACACAAAGAACCATGAATCATGACTCTCTCTAATAACAAACAGTGCCTCCCTGGAACGCACCACCGCGACTCTTCACAAAAAAGGAATGAGTTGACAAGGAAAACATTTCCATACACAGCGTCAGGAGTGTGCCTGTTGCATTAGCAACACAGTGCCAACCCGGCTTCACTTCCACGCACCTCACAGTGACTGGCCACACAAAATGCATGTAATACACGCGTGGACAAACGTGACTCTGGCTAATAACAATACTTGACTCTGCCGTTTTCACGTCCCTTCCTCTCCAAGAGAATGAGGGAGCGTAATCATTTGGAAATACCGAAAGCATACAACCGTGGTATCTTGACTCTAACCAATGCATTAAGATGCTTCCCATGAGTTCATGTCCATGCCTCTCCAAACGAACTAGCGAGCGGAATCATTTGGAACACAAAGAACCATGAATCATGACTCTCTCTAATAACAAACAGTGCCTCCCTGGAACGCACCAACGCGACTCTCCACAAAAAAGGAACGAGTTGACTAGTAAAACATTTCCATACACAGCGTCAGGAGTGTGCCTGTTGCATTAGCAATATAGTGGAAACTCGGCTTCACTTCCACGCACCTCACAGTGACTCACCAGAGAAAATGCACGTAACACACGCGTGGACAAACGTGACTCTTGCTAATAACAATACTTGCATCCGCCGTTTTCACGTCCATTCCTCTCCAAGAGAACGAGTGAGCGGAATCATTTGGAAATACCAAAAGCATACAACCGTGGTAACTTGACTCTAACCAATGCGTTAACATGCTTCCCATGAGTTCATGTCCATGCCTCTCCAAATGAACTAGCGAGCGGAATCGTTTGGAACACAAAGAACCATGAATCATGACTCTCTCTAATAACAAACAATGCCTCCCTGGCACGCACCACCGCGACTCTCCACAAAAAAGGAACGAGTTGACTAGGAAAACATTTCCATACACAGCGTCAGGAGTGTGCCTGTTGCATTAGCAACACAGTGCCAACTCGGCTTCACTTCCACGCACCTCACAGTGACTCGCCAGATAAAATGCGTGTAACACACGCGTGGACAAACGTGCCTCTGGCTAATAACAATACTCGGCTCCGGCGTTTTCACGTCCATTCCTCTCCAAGAGAACGAGTGAGAGGAATCATTTGGAAATACCAAAAGCATACAACCATGGTAACTTGATTCTGACCAATGCGTTAACATGCTTCCCATGAGTTCATGGCCATGCCTCTCCAAATGAACTGACGAGCGGAATCGTTTGGAACACAAAGAACCATGAAACGTGACTCTCTGTAATAACAAACAGTGCCTCCCTCGAACGCACCACCGTGACTCTCCACAAAAAAGGAACGAGTTGACAAGGAAAACATTTCCATACACATCATTAGTAGTGTGCCTGTTGCATTAGCAACACAGTGCCCACTCGGCTTCAATTCCACGCACCTCACAGTGACTCGCGAGAGAAAATGCGTGTAACACACGCGTGGACAAACATGACTCTGGCTAATAACAATACTTGCCTCCGCCGTTTTCACGTCCATTCCTCTCCAAGAGAACGAGTGAGCGGAATCATTTGGAAATACCAAAAGCATACAACCGTGGTAACTTGACTCTGAACAATGCATTAACATGCTTCCCATGAGTTCATGTCCATGCCTCTCCAAATGAACTGGCGAGCGGAATCGTTTGGAACACAAAGAACCATGAAACATGACTCTCTCTAATAACAAACAATGCCTCCCTGGAACGCACCACCGCGACTCTCCATAAAAAAGGAATGAGTTGACAAGGAAAACATTTCCATACATAGCGTCAGGAGTGTGCATGTTGCATTAGCAACACAGTGCCAACTCGGCTTCACTTCCATGCACCTCACAGTGAATCGCGAGAGAAAATGCATGTAACACACGCGTGGACAAATGTGACTCTGGCTAATAACAATACTTGCCTCCGCCGTTTTCACGTCCATTCCTCTCCAAGAGAATGAGTGAGCAGAATCATTTGGAAATACCAAAAGCATACAACCGTGGTAACTTGACTCTGACCAAGGCGTTAACATGCTTCCCATGAGTTCATGTCCATGCCTCTCCAAATGAACTGGCGAGAGGAATCGTTTAGAACACAAAGAACCATGAATCATGACTCTCTCTAATAACAAACAGTGCCTCCCTGAATGCACCACCGCGACTCTTCACAAGAAAGGAACGAGTTGACAAGGAAAACATTTCCATACACAGCGTCAGGAGTGTGCCTATTGCAGTAGCAACACAGTGCCAACTCGGCTTCACTTCCACGCACCTCACAGTGACTGGCCACACAAAATGCATGTAATACACGCGTGGTCAAACATGACTCTGGCTAATAAAAATACTTGACTCTGCCATTTTCACGTCCCTTTCTCTCCAAGAGAATGAGGGAGCGGAATCATTTGGAAATACCAAAAGCATACAACAGTGGTATGTTGACTCTGACCAATGCATTAACATGCTTCCCATGAGTTCATGTCCATGCCTCTCCAAATGAACTGGCGAGCGGACTCGTTTGGAACACAAAGAACCATGAAACGTGACTGTCTCTAATAACAAACAGTGCCTCCCTAGAACACACCACTGCGACTCTCCACAAAAAAGGAACGAGTTGACAAGGAATACATTTCCATACACAGCGTCAGGAGTGTGCCTGTTGCATTAGCAACACAGTGCCAACTCGGCTTCACTTCCACGCACCTCACAGTGACTCGCCAGAGAAAATGCATGTAACACACGTGTGGACAAACGTGACTCTAGCTAATAACAATACTTGCCTCCGCCATTTTCACGTCCATTCCTCTCGAAGAGAACGAGTGAGCGGAATCATTTGGAAATACCAAAAGCATACAACCGTGGTAACTTGACTCTGAACAATGCGTTAACATGCTTCCCATGAGTTCATGTCCATGCCTCTCCAAATGAACTGGGGAGCGGAATCGTTTGGAACACAAAGAACCATGAAATATGACTCTCTCTAATAACAAACAATGCCTCCTTGGAACGCACCACCGCGACTCTCCATAAAAAAGGAACGAGTTGACATGGAAAACATTTCCATACATAGCGTCAGGACTATGCCTGTTGCATTAGCAACACAGTGCCAACTCGGCTTCACTTCCACGCACCTCACAGTTACTCACCAGAGAAAATGCATGTAACACACGCATGGACAAACGTGACTCTGGATAATAACAATACTTGCCTCCGTTGTTTTCACGTCCATTCCTCTCCAAGAGAACGAGTGAGCGGAATCATTTGGAAATACCAAAAGCATACAACCGTGGTAACTTGACTCTGAACAATGCGTTAACATGCTTCCCATGAGTTCATGTCCATGCCTCTCCAAATGAACTGGCGAGCGGAATCGTTTGGAACACAAAGAACCATGAAACATGACTCTCTCTAATAACAAACAATGCCTCCTTGGAACGCAACACCGCGACTCTCCACAAAAAAGCAATGAGGTGACAAGGAAAATATTTCCATACACGGTGTCAGGAGTGTGCCTATTGCATTAGCAACACAGTGCCAACTCGGCTTCACTTCCACGCACCTCACAGTGACTCGCCAGAGAAAATGCATGTAACGCATGCGTGGACAAACGCGACCCTAGCTAATAACAATACTTGCCCCCACCGTTTTCACATCCATTCCTCTCCAAGAGAACGAGCGAGCGGAATCATTTGGAAATACCAAAAGCATACAACTGTTGTAACTAGACTCTGACCAATCCGTTAACATGCTTCCCATGAGTTCATGTCCATGCCTCTCCAAATGAACTGTCGAACGGAATCGTTTGGAACACAAAGAACCATGAACTTAACTCCGAGTAATGCCAAGCCATGCCCCTGTGGATCACACAACAACACTAAAATAAAAAAATGCTAACATCCCACCGACTAACAGTTGAGATGGCAAGCAAAAAACAAGCTCATGGAAGTACACAGAAAATTTCACCAATCTTGATGTCCAAACGGACGGTCGAAGATTCGAGACGCTTCGCCATTTCCATAGGAGGGTGAGCGCTGGTGGCCTCACTTCCATGCGCTTCACCATGGAACGTCATAGAAAACGTCCGTAACACGTGCAGACACGAACGTGACTCTGGGTAACACCAAACCATGCCCACGTGGATGTCACCACACTAAAATAAAAAAACGCTCCCGTAGTTGAGCAAGCAAGGAAAAAAACAAGCCCATCGAAGCCTACAGAAAGTTACACCAACCTTGATGTGAAACCGGACGGTCGAAGATTCGCGACGGTTCGACTATGTCCCTCTCTCCCTCCACTACTTACTTCCTTTTGCTTTCGCACCGAAAATCTAGAACACTTCACCAGTTCTCCTCTCTCGAACACCCTCCTCTCTCCTTCTGCCCGCATTGTCCAATCCACCAGACCAACCAAAAATCCAAATCGCGTTTGCCTCGCCCACCAGCCACCATCCACTTCGAGATACAGACAGTCGGTGGGTGCCCGAGAAAGCATCAAAAACCTCTCTCGGTGGCGGCGGCGACTGACGGCGATGACCCCTGCTCGCGGCGGAGGTACCAACAGAGAGCAAGGAGGAAAAGCAGCCTATGGATGCGACGAATCCCTCACAAGCAATCGAAGGTAAAAAAATATTAATCCATTACATTCCATTACCACAGTTCGATCAAAGCGATTTTCCCCCTTTTTGACGGACATGAACCCTAACCGCCACAAAAAACTGCATTTACAAAAAGTTTGTTTAGACTTTTCTAGCAAAATTGAAATAAGGTAGACACGCGTGCAATAAGATACTACCCCTATCTGCCACAGAAATCTGCTCGCAAGATATTTGCCTAAAACGTATTGTGCATGCCAGAACTATCTAGGACACTGCTCTAGATTCAAACCATGAAAGCATCCTTAAATTCAAAACCTGGTATTTACAGGAGATTCTATATATCCGTTAATTGTATCTGTTTCAAATTATGTGCCTCTCTCATATCAACATCCGTGCTCCAATAATAGATCTAGCTGTGTGCTTATAGCGTGAAACAATCTGTTCCTCTCTGAAAGTGTCATTTTTTTGTCCATGGGATGCATCTCCTCTTTTTGCTATGAAATTAAATTTTGCTTCTACTGCTGCTAACGCCAGGTCATTTTTAAGTAGCAAGGAATGGTAATAAGGAAAACAAGGTACCTGCAGAACAGTCTGCTGTGCAGCAAGGTACTATAAAAGGCTCACACAATCCATATAACAAAAACTATGTAGCAGCAGCAGTAAGTTAACCACTTACGTCCACACAATCCTGGGAAATTACACTTCGATGAAATTTTTCACACACTATGTGTATTATTATTCATTCGAGAACATTTTATCTTACCCTCTAAACCTTACAATTATATTTACAGAATATCATTTGTAGTGTTTTTCCCTATAAAAAAAGACTTCCCTTCACTGATATGGACTTGACAGCAGCCATACTGCTCACACCTGACCCTAATTTCTATCACCGATTAGCCAAACCAAGAGTTAGGAGGAAGTCTTGATATAACAAGAAAATAATGGATTGATCGCCTTTTAGCTCAGGAAATGAAAGAAAAGGGCTATCTTATGAATCTATGTAGATTAGGTTTCAGATTCTTTTTGTGCAGTCGTAGAAGACTTGGTTTTAAAACTATATCCCATTTATTTCGATTTTGCTACGTAATCCTTTTGTTACATAATCATCGTGCAGGTGACGGAGGTGCAGGAGGAGATATTGAAACGATTTTGTCTGAACTTAATAGTGCATATCCAAAAAAACACTCATCTCTCCTGACCCGTCAGAAAAAAGAACGAAGTGGAACATGGAGAACGAAGCACCCGAGCAAGTGATAGCACCAACTTCAAGCAGGGAGCTACAAAAAGAGAGGCCATGAGAAACCAGGACTGTCATTCCTCCTAGAACAAAAAGACAAAAGATAAAGGACAAAACTCAACTCATCAGCGACAGTGCTACCTTGCAGCAGCAGCAGCCAAGACCTCTAATGGTGCTCCCGCCAGCAGTTACAGGGGTCAAGAATGAACTAACTAAAACCAAGAATAAAAACAAAATACAACGGTTGGAAGAAGACGAGGATGATGCCAGCAAAGAGTCAAAGTGTGATGCTGCCGATGACGAACAAAACATGATGATGATCTCATTCGTATAGAGGGCGATGACGCCGTAGGGAACAACGGTGGCGCCGCAGAGGACAGCAACAATGATGTAAAACACATTTTCTCTACAGATTTTTCCTACCGCTTTTCACCCATGAAAACCAAACCATCCTCAATAACAAAACAATCTTTTTCTACACAGGTAAAACCAAGACAGAAGCGGACAAAGAGGATAAAGACAAGTGGAAAATAATTGGCAGCACCAACGGATGATGAACATGAGGCAACAACAAATAAGGACAAATGTGAAATCAAGGCAGGAGCAACATTTGATCAGGTCAATAGAGCATGGAACTTACTAGAAGAACGTCACCGGCAAGATGTTAGGATGGCCGGGTTTGGAAGCATGGAGGAATGCCAAATAAAGCGCTCCATCTGCAAACCGCTTGCAGCACACATCTACGACAACCTAGACACAGAAAGCATGACAATAACATTCCGTGATGCTGATCAGCAGAAAGAAATCAATATTACCAAGGAAGCTATACACAAGGTGTTTGGATACCCAAACGGCACAGAAAGGTCAGCACCAAGGCCAGCGAAGAGCCCAACTTTAATGAAACAACTGATCACAGAACTTGGCCTCAATAAAATGGATTTCCATAACGACGATCTGTTTAAAGAACTACAAAAGTTGGTGAAAGTAGATGAGGAACAATCAAACAGGAAATCAGTTAAAATATTTTTCCTTATTTTTTCCACAACGTTTTCTGTGGAACAACCTCCCCTACCTTCAGCAAACAAGCCATTATGGTCAAGGACTTGGACTATCCAGAAATGGCAAAGATGGATTTCTGTGAGGTAATCGTCAAAAGTATTAAGGAAGGAGCCAAGATATGGCAGAAGCACAGGTTGTTGCCTCAGGAAGAAAAGAACAAAAAGCATCTCAATGGTTTGGCACAGGGACCAATAATAGTGTACCTCGACTCCCTGCTGTTGCCGACCGACACAATAGAAATGCGCAAGATTGCAAAGACAATGGACAAGACATCATTACCACGAGCAAACCACCTAAAAGAGAGTGACCTAAAGAAAATAGCTAGAGCAGACATGAAAAGGGACGAAAAAGCATGACCAGATGACTATGAATTTGGCAAGATAAAGGTATAGCCCTATTGAATATATATGCATTATCCCTTATAAAAACGGTTTCCAGTCTAACCAATTCCATTGCCGAAACAATACAGACATGGAAAGGAACAACGGAGAGGATCTTCTATGCCAGCATAGCAACACCTTTGTATTCAATATAGATGATACCAGCACAACAACAGGAGCACCAGCAGACGACCAAGCTACTACCGCCTCCAACCAAGCGCCAGGATGAAGCACATGTCAGCACGAGTGGAAGCAAGGAACCAGTCACAGGCACTAGCACAGGATCATATGAAATATTTGGAAGCATAGAAGAAATGTTGAAACAAGTACTCGACGAAACAAAAAAGATACCGGGAATGAAGACCAGGGCTGGACACCAATGCAGCGGACAAGAGCAGGAATTAGATGAAAACATGAAGAACTCAGTGGTGCAACAAACAACGACCCTGATTGATTCTCTCGAACAACTTAGGAAATTTTAGGACATTGTTTGCAGAGTGAGCTTACCAGAGGAGGCGACGCTGAAGTTGCAGGATGGAGCAGACGTAGGAGCCACAACTGCACTTGTACATGGCAACCACACGAAAGAAGCCGTAGCCACAGTAGAACCAGGAGGGAGGAGAAAAATGAAGAAGGAAGAACAAGACCAACCAAACAAACATGAAAGTAAGAAAAGAATAACAAAATCAAGAACACAAACCTCGAGAATTAGCCAGAGGGAGACAAAAGAACATAACAAGGTGCAAAAAGAGCAAAGGAAGGAGCACGTATCAACCAATACAGCAAGTGCCGAAGGATAGCAAGAACAAGGTAGAAAAGGAGCTGCAGAAGTAGAGAATCAAGATGAGAAACAGGTAAATGAGAACAAATACATCATCCATGTGACTCGAAAGCGATGCTTTTAAACTTGAACTTAAAAAATCTGTCTTCGATTCTGTCAGGAACATGGCAAGAGAACGCCACCGGAACATAAAGGCCAACAACAACATGTCATCAAGAACACCGAGCAAGAGGATGGAAGCAATAGAACAAGCAACCCGACAACAGATGTTTCTCCCTCAAGAGTGTCAACAGGAGCAGTACAAGAGACGAACATGATCGAAGGCAGCAAAGACGTGAGTATAAAAAATCAGTCTCTTCTTTCTAAAAAGTCTCTTCTCTTTAAACTAGAAACAGTCTTGAATTAACTGACAAATCTGTAACAAAATATACACTCAGTCGGACAAGTATCATATCAACGCTCCCGCAAGTGAGGCACGGGTTGATCTAGCATCGATCGTTAATAACACTACACAAAAACAAGAAGAAAACAACAAAGAAGAGGTAAAACTTCCAAACCCACTTTGCCCAAATACCGTCAACTCATATTGTTTCATCTATCAGGTATTACAAGCACAACAAAGAGAAGAGGATGCCCATGCAAAACAGAAAGTTGATATAGAAGAGCTTTTCAGCACAAGAGCATTTCAGATGACTGATACTGGGGAGAAAGCCTCAGACACTGCACTTGGTGACACAGCCAAGGCTGGTATACAAAGCAAAGAAAAAGTGGACGCACAAATGGATGTCGCAACCACCGGCGCAAAGGTAAAATTCAACAAGAACCATTTTTCCAAAATTTATAAGAAATGTACTGCCCAGCACAAGCTGTCACAGTAATACAAGAATTACAAGCAATGAATCATGCTTTTCCTTTTTCATGAAATGCAGGAAACATACGAGGACGGTCATGCCGAAGAATATCAAGGAGTACTAACAGAACAAACCAAAAAACAAGGGCAAATGGCGACTAAAACGGTACCCAGTACACCGACCAAAGAGCAGTCTTCACGTGACAAACACAACCGAGAAGACATGCCACAAGCATCGAAGACCAATGAGGTAAAGCTACACGCACCTGCTCCTACAACGTTAAAACAAAAAAGTTATGCATGCATAGATGAAGTCCAAAATTTATTTACATTTTTTGATTGAACAGAAGAAAGAAACAAATGAAGCAGAAGATGTGCCTCAAGAAGCAAGAGAAAGTGCTGCTATCGCTCGACAATGTACAAAAACTCCACAAGACAGAGAAGAAGTGACAGGAATGGCAAAAGAGAGATTGAATGTAGAGGTCAAGCTAAAAAACCTCTTTCTATAGCATATAAAAAATGCACCGACCAGAAAGAAACACAGACACATTTTAATTACTTTTTTGCGTTCCAACAGATGCAAGAAACAGAGGAGAGCACCAATATTCAAGACCAACAAACACAACAACAGAAGGGAATGGAACAAGCAGAAGATGTTCTTCCAACAACGGACAGCGTAACCGCCGTAGACCAAGCCAGAAAACCTTCGCTGTCCGAGCAAGAAATAATAGGGATGGCAATGTCGACGCAAAAGATTGAAAAGGTGAAGTGAGATAACCTGCTTTTAAGGAAATTAGATATTTGAGTGAAAAAGACACAAATGCAATCTCATTTACCTACCTCTATGTCTCAACAGCCACAAGACAAAAACGACGACACCACGGATCAACAAAATGAAAAAGATCCAGAGGAGCTCCAAAAATCTCCACTCACCGAAGAAAAGCTCGAAGAGGCAGCACCCGCGGAAACGACTGAAAAGGTGAAGTTACAAAAAAACGTTCAAAGACACACTAAACATTTGAGTATTTTTCTTAGGGAACGGACACTAAACTACAATGAAAATAACGAGCATATTTAATTATTTTTTAACCACGCTTTTGCATGATAACGCAGAAACCTCAACAAGACACGCACGCAGACACAAGCAAAGAAGCAACGGGCCACGGTGCATTGGAAAACCATGCACCAAACATTCCAGAGAGAGAGAGAGAGAGAGTCACACAATAACAAGAAAAAGGCCGCACCATCAGACAAGAAAGATTGTCCTGTAAAAGATGTTGCCGCCACAAACACGATAGTAAGCCAGGAAAGCACTCAAACAGAACGTGAACCATTGATCATACAAATCCTGGCCATCGAAGAAGGCACAAAAGATGAAGGGATTGAACGCCTGTACAACAACGTCATGACAGTGAATAAGGACAAAGGGTAAGTTCATGTTACCACCAAAGAATTATATTCTTCCAATGATTTCCTCCCTTAAACATTTTACATGTATACCTGTATATATATATGTGTGTGTGTGTGTTGCAGGCACGAGATTTTTATAAATACAGAGACGTCAACAGTAAAGGTCAGCCTCATGGCAGAAAGCTTCGAGACTAGAAAGGCAGTGCGCAGCGAAACCATGGCAGTCATGCTACAGATGTTGAAAAAGCAATTCAGGGGCACAAAGAGAAAGATTCTATCAACATATAACACCGTAAGTAAACCTCAAGTTTCAACAATGAATATCACTCTATCGATCAATCAACCTTTCTGTACAAATGAATTTACAAATCTCTTTTACGCACATGTGACAAAAAAACATGCATCAATACGCATGGCCAACCATGAAGATACATTGGAGTTCAAAAATAAAGACGAAGCACACGTCAGAGACAAGACAATGCCTAAAAGGCTTAAAAGATTCCTTGATCTGGAAGAAGGAGAGCAACTACAAGATTTCGACATAGTAAGCACATCTCATGTTACAGATAAGAAATACAATCTCGGCACTACAATTCCGTCTAATGATCAACAAATCATGACTAAATCTAAGAAGGATCCCTTATTTATTTATTTTGCATTTTGTAGTTCTTTCTACCAGTTTGCATAGGCGGGCCTGTTCGAGAAGGGGTTGTGGGCCACTACTTCTTTGTTACAATAAACATGAAAAAAGAGCACTTTGAACTCCTTGACTCTTTACAAGTTGAATATCAAGGCACAATGGATTACTTTAACACAGTAACAAGAAGAGTAAAGAGGATATGGAAGCAAATAAGCAAATTGCTCCAGCTATCTCCAAGTAGTATTGACCATTTCGAAAAGGTCAAAATGCACGTGGCACTTCAGGGAGGAACGTAAGCACTACAAACCTTTCTCCTTTTCCTTACTCACTATAACAATTAAATTATTAATGCAATCCATAAAAACATAGGACGTTAGGACAACTTCACCTAAACTGCCCAACCATCTTTGGACAACGACAATAACCAATCATCCTTCTACCTGCAGACTCGACTGTGCGTTCTATATGTTCATGAACGCAAAGCAATACACCGACAGTGGAGAAACAGTGTACCTAACAGAAGAACAAG
The DNA here is from genome assembly GCF_056163025.1 of Triticum urartu. NCBI lineage: Eukaryota > Viridiplantae > Streptophyta > Magnoliopsida > Poales > Poaceae > Triticum > Triticum urartu. Next base: position 309,490,652 of record NC_141874.1, read on the forward strand.
TCCCGGAGTTGAGGAAGAAAATTCTCTATCAAATAATCAACCAATACAGAGATACGACCGCACTGTCATTAATCAACTACACCAAAGGTTTCTCTTTCTGAAGACAACAAAGTAAAATTCTACTTATATAATTTTCAGAGACACACCAATAAGTTTTTATTTTTATTTTAACAGATATGCTGAACTTTGAGGTCGATATGGAAGACAGTGAAATGCAACGAATACATTGTGACATAATTCAAGAAGAGATTCCTCCAAGTCCCGAGCACATTGGGACGAGCGCTCAAGAGATACAAGTTATTGACATTAAAGACAGAAGCAGCGATGAGGAGAAAGAAGATTATCATGTGAGCAACAAGGATACCACCAAGGCGTCTGAAGAAGCACTCACGTAAGAACAAGCCCAGAGAGATGCTGGTTTATAGAGGGAACAACACGCGCAGCCGGACATTGATTTACAAAAGGAAGACGAACGAAAAGATCCACCGATAGAACCAGACAGACCACCCCCAGATAAAAAAGCAGAAGACATAGCAGGCTCTCCTTTAGAAGGTGATAATAGGACAAAGTGCGTACCAACTCGCCAACAAGAGCTTTCCAAACAGAACAAGAACCCTGTTGACGAAGATCGCAAAACAGGAACATCACCCGAGGTGAAACATGCACAAGAAGAAAAAAAGCAGAAAGAGAAGGATTTAACAGAAAATATACTTGAACAGAGGAAACGCGATGCTGCAGTCTCAGTAGACCCGAGCATCAAAAACAACAACACACAAAAGGAAACACCAACACCTAGGCAGCCTAATGAGCAGGCGCAGTTAGGTCACGACATGAAAAAGGCAAGGCATCTTGCAAGAGTACAGACAAGTTCCCAAAAACCCTCAACGATTCAATCATCAGAGATCAGCTCAGCAAACATAATCTCAATTAAGAGGCCATTCAAACGACCAAGTAAGGAACCTGGGTAAGTCAAGGTTGCATCACTTGTTCCAGGAGATTTCACTTGTATGAAAAAGGCCATACAACTCTATACATATCTAATGAACCGACAAGGACAGAGAGAATGTGCAGGGTATGAAGATTCGCCTAGTTCCATGGAAACAATTACAGAGAGCTACGGATTCTCTAACATCCAACTAACAATTCACTCACCTACTTCCAAACCCTACTTGCAGACAAGTGCTATATAAATATAAAATCTCAAACCGAGAAGACTTCATTTCAGCAAAATCCTTCATGGAACAAGCAGGAAAAGAAGAAACACAGATGGAGGGCTCCATGCTGAACGCGTCACTGGAGGAATGGATAGAACAAGAACAATTCAACCCAGACGACACCATTGTACTCCCTGCAGGTTTCGCAAATGTATGCATACCTCACCCACAAAAACACCACCGCCATTACTACGATAGAATATTTAACTAAAACCACACTCTCTTTCTTGAAGCTGGTGCTCGGTCTCAATTATGATAATGGAGAGCTATCAAAATTCAACGAGGACGATGCACTAAAAGGATTTGAACTCCTCGTGGGAGGTAAAGACATCCTCCATTCGAAGATGGTAAGTTCAGTATTATTACTTAGCACATGACCTATTCTCTTTGAGCTTCAACGATAAAATGAAATTCAATTTTTAAATCAACAATGATCTCCTCTCTCAACATAGATCATGATACCTCATCACACAAACAACCACTAACTCTCTATGTACTGAACAAGTACAGAGATAGCATCGACATCCTTGACTCACTAAACTACGTAAACTAAGATGATTTGTCTTGGAGTCAACACCACATGCATCAAGAAGAACTGGTACGTACTTTTTGTACATTGATTTGCTCTTTTCCTCATGATAGTATGATACTCTTACTTTTCTCAATGCTGCACCTAGACAACAAAACCATAATGCAATAACAGATGAGAAGGATGTCTGTGCTGATGAACAAGCACCACAAACTAAAACACAAGAACGAACCAGACTGGGAAAGGATAGCAGAAAGGCCTCACAGGGTCTGCACACCAAAGCAAGAAGGAACACAATGTGGTCACTTCACGACCCAATTTGCGAAATACTAGAATGGGAAAGAACTGGTCAAGGACAGAGAGGATTTTCATGTAAGTTACCACTACATACACGTCAAATAACTTGATTTCTTTATTACTGTAATTAGTTTATTAACAATTGTGAACAATACGTAACTACAAACCATACATTTTCACATGCCTGCAGCCCAGCAAGGTCGATACTGAATGTAAACCGGAGTACGTATACACACTCACATTCGGTAAAACCAACCAAATAAAGGACCATCAACTTCCTGGAAAACTCAAAGATTACAAACCAGAGACTACAAACCTTTTTTCACCCATGAAAGGTAATATAACTATTTTCATTTTTACCATCAGTCAACATTACTAGAGCTTCAAATATTTCTTTTAGAAACAACAACCATAATTTTTTATCTGCTTTGACAGAGCGAGACGAAAAAAACCAGCATGAATCAGAGAGCAGCAAGAAATACCCGCAACACCGGCATTTGTTTCTACACGTGGATAAGGCAAACGAGCTCTACAACATAGTCATGAGTGACACATGGCAGGATGAATTCAAAAGGTAACTTGGTTCCTTTTACACCTCAAATTATTTAAAGTTAGGCAACAATCACACAAATAAGAAAGGAAACTAGAAAGAACCTTAAATTCCTGTTTATCAGCTTACTTAGTTAATGTTTCTGAACAAAAAATTCTTCTACTGCCCTGTATGTAAGCAGAAAAGTAGTATTCTCGAGAGATCAACCACAGAGCAAAAGCACAACTCTTACTGGATCAAAGCTAAAGCAAATATTTGGGCCTGCAAACAAGAAAAAATGTCAAGGAATGGAAAAGAAGGTGCTCGATGAGTTAGCAGAAGCATGGGAAAGCAGCAACCAAACTATACACAAAAGACATAGACTATTATTAGGCCCAAGCTTTGCAGAGGTAAATTTCAAAAAAAAATCACAGTGATCATATAAACTCATCTTTTTTGAACTATTGTTTAATCTCTTGGTACCGATCTATTTTTTCTAACTCGTTTTTATCATTTTTTATTTGTTGCCTGCAGCATATTCTGGGTTTAAAGGATAAAAGAAAATCTATGAAGAACTTCAGAGATGATTTCACACGAGAAAAGGATGTCTTGGTTCCTTTGTTCCTTCAGAAATGTCAATCAGAGAAGCTCAAAACAGCAAAAATGGTAATAGCATTTTCCATACAACAAAAAAATCAGCATTTCAAACAGAATACTATATTCTAAACTCTCCTCTAACAATAAAACTTTTATACCACAGGTATTCATGCCATTTGAAAAGGAAGACCGATACACACTATTCGTGCTCGACAGATATAGAAGGCAGCTTCAAATCATCGAACCTGAAGAAACCTCTCTTGAAGAATTGAAGAGGCAAGAATACCTGAAAAATCAACATGATCGACACGTGCATGATGGCAAACTAATTAAGCACAGTGCTAACATGGAAAACAACGAAGCCATCAATGAAAAGGAGAATAACAAATACCAGAACCATAAAGACAAACTGGTATGAATTGTAAATAACGCCATCTTTCAGTTTTACAAATTACACTACATGTCTCTCTAAAGCAAAAACAAAATGCAATTCCCTGGTTCCCAGGTTTAAAGAAGTATACGAAATATTACTGGGTGAAAAATTCGAAAAGGAAAAGACTAAATGGGATGTTCAATTTTTCCAGGGCGTTCCAAAGGTGAACAAAGGTGAAACCCCGTTTGCTGTTCTAAGGTTCCCACATCTCTTTGATGGCAACCACTTCGTCGAAGAGATAGATATTTTCGACGTAAGTTTTCGCTTAAAACTCGCAATAAATCTGCTAGATATCATACAACTGCATGACCTAATACTGATGTTTTTTTCTCCTTTTTTTCACTGAACTTTTTATAGGATGGGAGGAACAATGGAAAGCACAACAACTGTGCAGGACACTATTTAGTGATCAGAATACAATCGAACCCAGAGAAATGGGCGATGAGATTAGAAAGATCTACGACGACATCACGGAATAAAAAGTTGTTGATAAGCGAACGAGCCTAGCTCCATCGAAACATCATAAGATGGTTTGACCGCACATCATACTGTAATAATGAAGCAACATACTATTTTTATTGATGTAGTTCCTTGATTCTTCAGTAACCAAGCATTCAAACACAAGCCGGTGCCCCTAGACACTTCACAACTATCAATCCAGATGGTTGATGACCATGCCCATAAAGCCCCAAGTCCGTCCCTAGAGATATGTGCGTCACGTCGACACGTCGTGACACTACATATTACTCACGCGTGACCACTGGTGACTTTGATGTTCCACAAACATTCACCCTCTCTACAACTGTGTGCTGCCGAATGCCACCAACCTACAACATGAATCTAGCGTGAGTAGAAACGTGACTCTCTAAATGAGTATTCAAACAAATGCATGTGGTGCCACCCACTCGCGTCGTTAGAGACATCACACCTGTGCATCCACAATGGTGCCTTCCTACCTCAGTATTAGCAGGCAAGCCTCTCCTACCACACCATCATGCATCCAGAGGGTTAAGGGCCAGTGATGCCGCTCAAAGCCCCACACCACTCCATGCCCATGATGCCAGACACGCGTGACTCTCTAGAGGCTTCACAATGGTGACTCCCTAACTGCGTATTCGGAAGCATACCTCTGGTATCACACTTTTGAACATCCACAGGATTGATAGATGTTCGCAACAACAAAAACCCCACTTCCGTGCCTCTTGGGTCTTCACCTCCGTGCCTTCTATAACTGCATCCACGTGCCTAACGTGTCACGCCCCGCAACTCTTACATGGTCGCGGTACCACGCCCATGTCTCTTCACAAATGTCACAATAGTGCATCTCTAATCGACCATGCCAACACATGCCTCTGAGACCACACTATTGTGCACCCACAATGTTGATACCCGTGCATCGAGAAGTCGCAATACCGTGCCTTGCGTACCTGGATCCAGGTGCCTCTCTCACATGACACTTGCCATGACTCTTACATGCCCCATGGTGTCGCACAACCTTGACTCTGCACACTTCCAAACCGTGACCATGTAACTTTGTATTCGGAGCTCAGCTCTGCTACTCCGTCCACGTGCCGCTGGATGCTTGTGATGCCTTCATTTCTGTAGAGACTTCCATTCCGTGCCTCCGGCCCCTGTAGTAACACACGCCGGTGGCTCTAGAGACTGCAAACATGTGCCTCTCTAACTACGTATTCCGACCCATGCCACTCCTGCCACTCCTAGAGAAGCCGCGCTTGTGTGCACAACTAAACTGTAGTAAGCGTAAAAAGACTGCTTTGTATTTTGTTGTTTTTAGAGTAAAAAGAAACATCAATACTTCAAAATCACATGATTGCTGAATAAACATAGTACTTAGCAAGCTAAATAACTTGCTCAATCACATAAACAAGCTACAACTCAACATAAGGAAACTTGTTCAACCTGATACAGATGACATTAGAAACTGCTTTGTTCTAATAGAAGTAAACTATGAACCTGATACAATAGAAAGGACAAGCATAAACACAAGCAACTCCACGACCAGTTTCCTATGTTTTCTTCATCACTAGTATCTGTAGTAAGGATCGTCATAATTCTTCTCTGCCTCTTTTACACTCTCCATACCTTCTCTGAAGTTTTCAATTCTCTTCCATGACTCGTAGGTGGCATACGCCTCTATCGCTGCATACTCAATGAGGCAATTTGGCAGTGGGCTGATCCCCCACAGTTTATGGTCTTCAACCCTATCAATCTTATCCTAAATCTGTTTGTAGAATGGGTGGATCACGCTCCCTGCAACATCAGCCAAAGAGTGGTAACTCTTTCTTCCCTTGAAAGGAACTCTCCATTTGCGTTGGATGTCGATGTACTTGTCGGGGCTGATCTCCAAACCAGAACTTCACAGCATCTCTTTGTCACCTTCAATACTGAAGCCGCCAAAGGTGTAGAACATGTCCTCCTTCAGGAATGGGCGCAGGCTCTTGGGCCTGCAGGGGGATGACACATTTAAGGTGGATCCATCAAGTATCGATCAAGTACATGCTTATATAGTATGTATAATTCATGGACAATTTTTTTTCAGAAACTGCTATGCAGAGCTCAGAAAAAAATACAAACACAACATGTTATTTTTATTTTTGGTATTTACACTTGAATCAATTACCTATATACTTCTTAGCCATGTTAACACATCAATTCAAGAAACTGAACTACACTAGAACATGAAATATAGAAACTACACTAGAACAGAAAGTACACTAGAACATCATGTTCAGAAAATAATCTCGTACATCAAATCCATAAATTAATCTAGCGCATCAAATACATAAACTGATCTGGTGAGTCAAGTTCAAAATCTATTCTGCTGCATCTACTTTAGAAACTTCACTGATACATCAAGTCAATAAACTAATTTAATCAAATTTTAGGGTGAAAGACTAATTAAACAGAAGCATGGAGATGTTGAAACTGTAGTATGGTTCACCATTTTGTTGCCGCGGTGATGTGATATACCAAACAGAGTTCCTCCACGCATAACTGTAGAACTGCTGCCCTCTACAGAGGTTCGTCCTCCCTGGTTTACTCGACATCAACGCTGATGTACTGAGGGTACAAGCCATAGACCCTCTTCAGGATCCTGTTGATCATCTTGTCGGCTTCCTCAGGATTGCTGGTGCATACGACATCCAACTTTCCTTGCCGTGGATGTCAACCTCCTTGAGGTGCACTTTGTAGTCGTGCTCCTGACCGGGGACCTGAACGTCGTCGACCTCGGTGCTCTAGTCGGACGTCTCACCATGGGGATGCTTGGCAGATGTTTCCTCCGCCATTACACTCCTGCAGCGATGGCCGCCTTGACACAAAGATTGTGAGGAGATGCTAGTTGAGATGGAACAGCAATAGTGTTTTCGGAATTGAGCGGCTATGGAAGCGTAGTTGCCCTTTTGTGCCAAGGTCTGGGTCATGGAGGAGGCGGTTGGACGCGGCCTCGTCGTGGTAGTGAGGGTGGAAGACATGCGCTCATCGCTGCTGTGCGTCGAGGCAACAGCCGAGTGGCAGTGCTCGCGGTTGCCGAGAAAAAGCAACCGTCAAGTCATCCGATTAAGCATGTAACAATTGTTATTGCTCGCACCTTTCCCGACGCACGCCGCTACTACCACACGACCAATGCTACACAGACTTCACACATGTGGACCCACAACTGATACTCTCTGAGTACTATTCGCACCGATGCCTCTACTACCAAACTTCCCGACGCATCACTCTCACGTGCTCGTGGTGACACACGCTCGTAACTCTAAAGACCGCACAAGTAAATCTCATACCCAGCTGCACTTATGTGCCAGTAGCCCTTGACCTTCCACTGTAGCATGAATATGGCGTGAGTACAAACGTGACTCTCTAAATGAGTATTCAAACAAATGCATGTGGTGCCATCCACTCGCGCCATTAGAGACCTCACACCTATGCATCCACAATGGTGCCTTCCTACCTCAGTATTAGCAGGCAAGCCTCTCCTACCACACCACCATGCATCCAGAGGGTTAAGGGCCAGTCATGCCTCTTAAAGCCTCACACCACTCCATGCCCGTGATGCCAGATATGCGTGACTCTCTAGAGGCTTCACAACCATGACTCCCTAACTGCGTATTCGGAAGAATGCCTCTGGTATCACACTTTTGAACATCCACATGATTGATAGCTGTTCGCAACAACAAAACCCCCACTTCCGTGCCTCTAGGGTCTTCACCTCCGTGCCTTCCATAACTGCATCCACGTGCCTAATGTGTCACGCTCCGCGACTCTTACATGGTCGCGGTACCATGCCCATGTCTCTTCACAAACGTCACAACAGTACATCTCTAACCGAGCATTCCAACACATGCCTCTGAGACCACAATTGTGCACCCACAACGTTGATACCCATGCATCGAGAAGTCGCAATCCCGTGCCTTGCGTACCTGGATCCAGGTGCCTCTCTCACATGACACTTGCCATGGCTCTTACATGCCCCATGGTGTCGCACTACCTGCACTCTGCACACTTCCAAACCATGACCCTGTAACTACGTATTCGGAGCTCATCTCTACTACTCCCTCCACGTTGCCCTAGATGCTTGTGGTGCCTTCATTTCTGTAGAGACTTCCATTCCGTGCCTCAGGCCCCTGTAGTAACACACGCCAGTGGCTCTAGAGACTGCAAACCTGTGCCTCTCTAACTGCGTATTCCGACCCATGCCACTCCTGCCACTCCTCAAGAAGTCGCGCTTGTGTGCACAAGTAAACTGTACTAAGCGTAAAAATACAGCTTTGTATTTTGTTGTTTTTAGAGTAAAAAGCAACATTACTACTTCAAAATCACACGATTGCTGAATAAACATAGTTCTTAGCAAGCTAAATAACTTGCTCAATCACATAAACAAACTACAACTTGACATAAGGAAATTTGTTTAACATGATACAGATGATATTAGAAACTGCTTCGTTCTAACAGAAGTAAAATACGAACCTGGTACAATAGAAAGGACAAGCATAAACACAAGAAACTCCACGACCAGCTTTCTATGTTTTCGTCATCATTAGTATCCGTAGTAAGGATCGTCATAAGTCTTCTCTGCCTCTTTTGCACTCTCCAGACCTTCTCTGATGTTTTCAATTCTCTTCCACGACTCGTAGGTGGCGTACGCATCTATTGCTGCATACTCAATGAGGTAATTTGGTAGTGGGCTGATCCCCCATAGTTTATGGTCTTCAACCCTATCAATCTTACCCTTCATTTGTGTGTAGAATAGGTGGATCATGCTCCCTGCAACATCAGCCAAAGAGTGGTACCTCTTTCTTCCCTTGAAAGGAACTCTCCTTTTGCGCTGGATGTCGATGTACTTGTTGGGGTTGATGTCCAAACCAGAACTTCGCAGCATCTCATTGTCACCTTCAATACTGAAGCCGGCAAAGGTGTAGAACCTGTCCTCCTTCAAGAACGGGCGCCCGCTCTTGGGCCTGCAGGGGATGGCACATTTAAGTGGATCCATCAAGTATCGACCAAGTACATGCTTATATAGTATGTATAATTCATGGACGAAAAAATTTCAGAAACTGCTATGCAGAGTTCAGAAATAAAATACAAGCACAACATGTTATTTTTATTTTTTGTAGTTACACTTGAATCAATTACCTATCTACTTCTTAGCCACATTAACACATCAATTCAAGAAACTGAACTACACTAGAACATGAAATATAGAAACTACACTAGAACAGAAAGTACACTAGAACATCAAGTTCAGAAAATAATCTCGTACATAAAATCCATAAATTTATCTAGTGCATCAAATACATAAACTGATCTGGTGAGTCAAGTTCAAAATCTATTCTGCTGCATCTACTTCAGAAACTTCACTGATACATCAAGTCAATAAACCAATTTAATCAAATTTCAGGGTGAAAAGCTAATTAAACAGAAGCATGGAGAGGTTGAAACTGTAGGATGGTTCTCCATTTTGTTGCCGCGGTGATGTGATATACCAAACAGAGTTCCTCCATGCATAACTATAGAACCGCTTCCCTCTGCGGACGTTCGTCCTCCCTGGTATACTCGACATCAACGCCGATGTACTGAGGGTACAAGCCGCAGACCCTCTTCAGGATCCTGCTGATCATCTTGTCAGCTTCCTTAGGATTGCTGGTGCATACGACATCCAGCTTTTCCTTGCCATGGATGTCAACCTCCTTGAGGTGCACTTTGTAGTCATGCATCTGACCGGGACCTGAATGTCGTCGACCTTGGTGCTCTAGTCGGACGTCTCACCATGGGGACGGTTGGCAGATGGTTCCTACGCCAATACAATCCTCCAGCGATGGCCGCCTTGACACATAGATTGTGAGGAGATGCTAGTTGAGATGGAACGGCAATAGTTTTTTCGGAATTGAGCGGCTATGGAAGCGCAGTTGCCCTTTTGTGCCAAGGTCTGGGTCATGGAGGAGGCGGTTGGACACGGCCTCGTCGTGGTAGTGAGGGTAGAAGACACGCGCTCGTCGTTGCTGCGCGTCGAGGCAAGCGCCGAGTGGCAGTGCTCGCTGTTGCCGGGAGAAAGCAACTGTCAAATCGTCTGATTAAGCACGTAACAAATGTTATTGCTCGCACCTTTCCCGACGCACGCCGCTACTACCACACGACCAATGCTGCACAGACTTCACACATGTGGACCCACAACCGATACTCTCTGAGTACTATTCGCACCGATGCCTCTACTACCAAACTTCCCGACGCATCACTCTCACGTGCCTGTGGTGACACACGCTCGCAACTCTAAATACTGCACAAGTAAATCTCATCCCCAGCTGCACTTATGTGCCAGTAGCCCTTGACCTTCCACTGTAGCATGAATCTAGCATGAGTACAAACCTGACTCTCTAAATGAGTATTCAAACAAATGCATGTGGTGCCACCCACTCGCGCCGTTAGAGACCTCACACATGTGCATCCACAATGGCGCCTTCCTACCACAGTATTAGCAAGCAAGCCTCTCCTACCACACCACCATGCATCCAGAGGGTTAAGGACCAGTGATGCCTCTCAAAGCCCCACACCACTCCATGCCCGTGATGCCAGACATGCGTGACTCTCTAGAGGCTTCACAACCGTGACTCCCTAACTGCGTGTTCGGAAGCATTCCTTTGGTATCACACTTTTGAACATCCACAGGATTGATAGCTGTTCGCAACAACAAAAACCCCACTTCCGTGCCTCTTGGGTCTTCACCTTCGTGCCTTCCGTAACTTCATCCACGTGCCTAACGTGTCACGCCCCGCGACTCTTACATGTTCGCGGTACCACGCCCATGTCTCTTCACAAACGTCACAACAATGCATCTCTAACCGAGCATTCCAACACATGCCTCTGAGACCACACTATTGTGCACCCACAACGTTGATACCCGTGCATCAAGAAGTCGCAATCCCGTGCCTTGTGTACCTGGATCCAGGTGCCTCTCTCACATGACACTTGCCAAGACTCTTAGATGCCCCATTGTGTCGCACTACCTTGACTCTGCACACTTCCAAACCATGACCCTATAACTATGTATTCGGAGCTCAGCTCTGCTACTCCGTCCACGTGCCTCTGGATGCTTGTGATGCCTTCATTTTTGTAGAGACTTCCATTCCGTGCCTCCGGCCCCTGTAGTAACACACGCCGGTGGCTCTAGAGACTGCAAACATGTGCCTCTCTAACTGCGTATTCCGACCCATGCCACTCCTGCCACTCCTCAAGAAGCCGCGCTTGTGTGCACAACTAAACTGTACTAAGCGTAAAAATACTGCTTTGTATTTTGTTGTTTTTTGAGTAAAAAGCAACATTACTACTTCAAAATCACACGATTGCTGAATAAACATAGTACTTAGCAAGCTACATAACTTGCTCAATCACATAAACAAACTACAATTTGACATAAGCAAACTTGTTTAACCTGATATAGATGACATTAGAAAATGCTTTGTTCTAACAGAAGTAAAATATGAACCTGATACAATAGAAAGGACAAGCATAAACACAAGCAACTCCATGACCAGTTTTCTATGTTTTCGTCATCACTAGTATCCGTAGTAAGGATCGTCATAATTCTTCTCTGCCTCTTTTGCACTCTCCAGACCTTTTATGATGTTTTCAATTCTCTTCCATGACTCGTAGGTGGCGTACGCATCTATCGCTGCATACTTAATGAGGTAATTTTGCAGTGGGCCGATCCCCCACAGTTTATGGTCTTCAACCCTATCAATCTTATCCTTCATCTGTTTGTAGAATGGGTGGATCACGCTCCCTGCAACATCAGCCAAAGAGTGGTACCTCTTTTCTTCCCTTGAAAGGAACTCTCCATTTGCGGTGGATGTCGATGTACTTGTCGGGGTTGATCTCCAAACCAGAACTTCGCAACATCTCTTTGTCACCTTCAATACTGAAGCCGGCAAAGGTGTAGAACCTATCCTCCTTCAAGAACGGGCGCAGGCTCTTGGGCCTGCAGGGGGGATGACACATTTAAGGTGGATCCATCAAGTATCGATCAAGTACATGCTTATATAGTACGTATAATTCATGGACGAAAAAATTTCAGAAACTGCTATGCAGAGTTCAGAAATAAAATACAAGCACATCATGTTATTTTTATTTTTGGTATTTACACTTGAATCAATTACCTATCTACTTCTTAGCCACGTTAACACATCAATTCAAGAAACTGAACTACACTAGAACATGAAATATAGAAACTACACTAGAACAGAAAGTACACTAGAATATCAAGTTCAGAAAATAATCTCGTACATCAAATCCATAAATTAATCTAGTGCATCAAATACATAAACTGATCTGGTGAGTCAAGTTCAAAATCTATACTGCTGCATCTACTCTAGAAACTTCACTGATATATCAAGTCAATAAACCAATTTAATCAAATTTCATGGTGAAAAGCTAATTAAACAGAAGCACGGAGAGGTTGACACTATAGGATGGTTCACCATTTTGTTGCCGCGGTGATGTGATATACCAAACAGAGTTCCTCCACGCATAACTGTAGAACCGCTGCCCTCTGCGGAGGTTCGTCCTCCCTGGTATACTCGATATCAACGCCGATGTACTAAGGGTACAAGCCGCAGACCCTCTTCAGGATCCTGCTGATCATCTTGTCAGCTTCCTCAGGATTGTTGTTGCATATGACATCCAGCTTTTCCTTGCCGTGGATGTCAACCTCCTTGAGGTGAACTTTGTAGTCGTGCTTCTGACCAGGGACCTGAACGTCGTCGACCTTGGTGCTCTGGTCGGACGTCTCACCACGGGGACGCTTGCCAGATGGTTCCTCCGCCATTAGGCTCCTCTAGTGATGGCCTCCTTGACACAGAGATTGTGAGGAGATTCTAGTTGAGATGGAACGGCAATAGTGTTTTCGGAATTGAGCAGCTATGGAAACGCAGTTGCCCTTTTGTGCCAAGGTCTGGGTCGTGGAGGAGGCGGTTGGACGCGGCCTCGTCGTGGTAGTGAGGGCGGAAGACATGCGCTCGTCGTTGCTGTCCGTCAAGGCAACCGCCGAGTGGCAGTGCTCATGGTTGCCGGGAAAAAACAACCGTCAAATCGTCCGATTAAGCACGTAACAAATGTTATTGCTCGCACCTTTCCCGATGCATGCCGCTACTACCACACAACTAGTGCTGCACAGACATCATACATGTGGACCCACAACCGATACTCTCTGAGTACTATTTGCACCGATGCCTCTACTACCAAAATTCCCGACGCATCACTCTCACATGCCCGTGGTGACACACGCTCGTAACTCTAAAGACTTCACAACTGTGACTCTCTGAGTAAGTCTTCAGATGCATGCCCCTGCCACCACACATTTGTGCATCCACAATGTTGATACCAGTGCCTCTATAATTCCAACGTCGGTGCCTATAGAGCCTGGTGTTCCGTGCCTCACACGTCTATTAAGATGCTATAGCGAACAAAAAAAGCCAGGCGACACGAATCTTGATACTAAAATTAGACCGTCGAAGATTACAGACGGTTCCATCATTTCCATCTCTCCCACCTCCACTACTCTCTTCCTTCCTCTCTTCCACAGCAAAATCTCGAAACATTCCGCGCTCACACAAGGTCTCCTCCTAGGTTCAGTACACGGGCCCAAATTCCAAGTAGATTTCCCCTTGCAAAACAACCGCCACCATGCTTCGCCAACCACCCTCCCACTTCGAGATACACACCGTCAAACGGTGCGCCCAACAATACAAAGTACCCACCCGACGGCGATGAAGCAAGGACTTCAACACCACCGGCGGAGATCACAACAAAAAAAAGACGAACAGACAAAATAGACCAGTGGAAGCAACAAGCCGAACACAAGCAATCGAATGTAAATAACAATCTATCCCATTGCATTCCCCGAGGTAGACCGTAGTGATTTGTCCATTTCCAGGGACAACAACCCTAGGCATCACAAAAAGGCGAGTTTTGCACTATCCAAAATCAACTTGTCTAAAAAATTGAAGTACCGTACACACAACATTTAATAGAAACGCTACTGCTCCCCGCTACAGAATTTTCACCACACAATATGTGCTTAAAAGTACTACACCTGCCACATCACTAACTATAATACCTCAAACGATTCAAATACTGCGAGCATACTGAGAGCTCAAACTTGGTACTTACACCAGATTTTCTCTGCCCGTTGTCCCTTGATTGTAACTATTTTCAAGTTAAGTGCCTCATGTCCGTCATTGCAGTGTTTTTACTTCAGTGCCTCCTGTACCAGAATTCGTGCCTCATGTACATTCAAAGCCCTGCCTCATGTGCGTACATCCACGTGCCTCACATAACACTTGTCGTGACTCCTACGGGGCCCGTCGTGCCACACCCAGTCACTTCACAACCGTGGTTCTCTAACCGAGTAGTCGGACCCATGCCTCTGCCGACACACTTTTGTGCATCCACAGAGTGCACACATGTGACTTGAGAAAACACACGTACGTGCTCGTTGTGGATTCACCTTTTCTGCCTTCCGTGACTGAACCAACGTGCCTCACGTGCCTAACGAAACATGCGTCGTGACTCTTACATGGTCCCACTTCCACGCCCACGTCACTCCCGAGACTTCACAACCATGCCTCTTTAACCGAGCATTCTAACACATGCCTGTCCCAACACACTCTTGTACTACATCCACAGGGTTGATACCCGTGCCTCGAGAAGCAGCATGTCTGTGCCTATGTTGGCTGCATTTTCGTGCCTCCGATGCTTACATCCACGTGCCTCATGCGACGCTGGCCTCCTCTGCCTGCGTCAACGTGCCTGTAGAACCTGCACTTCCGTGCCTCGTGTGCCTGCATCCACATGCCTGTAGAGAGGCTCCACTTCAGCACTACTACGTGACTTCACAAATGTGGTGCCTTCATTTTTGTGCCTACACGTACCTGCACCCAGGTGCCTCATGTGTCACTCGCCCAGGCTCTTACGTGCCCCGTAATGCCACACCTCACGTGACTTCACGAACGTGGTTCTGTAACCGAGTAGTCAGACCCATGCCTCTGCCGCCACATGTTTGTGCATCCAGAGAGGGCACACCCATGACTTGAGAAAACACATGTACGTGCCTGTTGTGGATTCACCTTTTCTTCCTTTCGTGCCTGAACCAATGTGCCTTTGTGTTTGTAAGACTTCACAACCATACCTCTTTAACCGAGCATTCTAATACATGCCTCCCCCAACGCACTCTTGTACTACATTCACAGGGTTGATACCCGTGCCTCGAGAAGTAGCATGTCCGTGGCTGTGTTGGCTTCATTTCCGTGCCTCCGCTGCTTACATCCACGCGCCTCACACGACACTGGCCTGCTGTGCTTGCGTCAACGTGCCTGTAGAACCTGCACTTTCGTGCCTCGTGTGCCTGCATCCACATGCCTATAGAGAGGCTCCACTTCAGCACTACCACGTGACTTCACAAACGTGGTGCCTTCATTTCTATGCCTACACGTACCTGCACCCACATGCCTCACGTGTCACTCGACCATACTTTTACGTGCCCCGTAATGCCACACCCACATGACTTCACGGATGTGGTTCTGTAACTGAGTAGTAGGACCCATGCCTCTGCCACCACACGTTTGTGTATCCAGGGAGTGCACACCCGTGACTTGAGAAAGCACACATACGTGCCTATTGTGGATTCACCTTTTTTGCCTTCCGTGCCTGAATCAACGTGCCTCACGTGCCTAACAAAACATGCGCCGTGACTCTTACATGGTCCCACTGCCACACCCGCGTCGCTCCCGAGACTTCACAATCATGCCTCTTTAACCGAGCATTCTAACACATGCCTCTCCCAACATACTCTTGTACTACATCCACAGGGTTGATACCCGTGCCTCGAGAAGCGGCATGTCCGTGCCTGTGTTGGGTTCATTTCCGTGCATTCGGTGCTTACATCCACGTGCCTCATGCGACACAGGCCTCCTGTGCCTGCGTCTACGTCCCTGTACAACCTGCACTTTCGTGCCTCGTGGGCCTGCATCCACATGCCTGTACAGAGGCTCCACTTCAGCACTACTATGTGACTTCACAAACGTGGTGCCTTCATTTCTGTGCCTACACGTACCTGCACCCACGTGCCTCACGTGTCACTCGCCCAGACTCTTACGTGCCCCGTAATGCCACACCTCACGTGACTTCACGAACATGGTTCTGTAACCGAGTAGTCGGACCAATGCCTCTGCCGCCACACGTTTTGTGCATCCAGAGAGTGCACACCCGTGACTTGAGAAAACACACGTACGTGCCTGTTGTGGATTCACCTATTCTGCCTTCCGTACCTGAACCAACGTGCCTTTGTGTTTGTGAGACTTCACAACCATACCTCTTTAACCGAGCATTCTAACACATACCTCTCCCAAAGCACTCTTGTACTACATCCACAGGGTTGATACCCGTGCCTCAAGATGCAGCATGTCCGTGCCTGTGTAGGCTTCATTTTCATGCCTCCCCTGCTTACATCCACGCGCCTCACACGACACTGGCCTCCTGTGCCTGCATCAACATGCCTATAGAACCTGCACTTCTGTGCCTCGTGTGCCTGCATCCACATGCCTGTAGAGAGGCTCACTTCAGCACTACCACGTGACTTCACAAACGCGGTGCCTTCATTTCTGTGCCTACACGTACCTGCACACACGTGCCTCACGTGTCACTTGACTAGACTTTTACGTGCCCCGTAATGCCACACCCACGTGACTTCACGAACGTGGTTATGTAACCAAGTAGTAGGACCCATGCCTCTGCCGCCACACGTTTGTGCATCCAGAGAGTGCACACCCGTGACTTGAGAAAACACACGTACGTGCCTGTTGTGGATTCACCTTTTTTGCCTTCCGTGCCTAACAAAACATGCGCCGTGACTCTTACATGGTCCCACTGCCACGCCCGCGTCGCTCCCGAGACTTCACAACCATTCCTCTTTAACCGAGCATTCTAACACATGCCTCTCCCAACGCACTCTTGTAATACATCCACAGGGTTGATACCCGTGCCTCGAGAAGCAGCATGTCCGTGCCTGTGATAGCTGCATGTCCGTGCCTTCGGTGCTTACATTCACATGCCTCACGCGACACTGGCTTGACCCGTGGTTCTCTAACTGCCTGTAGAACCCACACTTCCGTGCCTCCTGTGCTTCCCTCTACGTGCCTATAGAACCTGCACTTCCGTGCCTCCTATGCCTGCATCCACGTGCCTGTAGAACCTGCACTTATGTGCCTCATGTGCCTGCATCCACATGCCTGTAGAGAGGCTCCACTTCAGCACTAACAGTCTCAACACTAAAATACTAATAATACTGTAGCACAGGAAAAAACCAAAGCCAAGCATAACGAATCTTGATGCTCAAACGGCCGGTTGAAGATTAGAGACGGTTCGATGGTTTCCATCTCTCCCTCCCTCTTCTACTAGCTTCCTTCCCCTTCCGCAAAGTAAATCTCGAAACCTTCATCACTCCCGCATGATCTCCTCCTTCCTTCTGCACACAAAGCCAAACTCCAAATCGAGTTCGCGTCACCTGACAACCGCCACCGCGTTCGCCAACCACACTCAAATCCGACATACAAACAGCCACACTCTGCCCGCGACAACACCAATAACCCCGCCGGCTGCGGCGACCGACGGTGAGGACTTCAACAGCGGCGGCAGAAATCTCAACAAAAAAGGAGCAACAACACAATAAGCAGATGGAAGCGAAGAACACCGCACAAGTAATTGAAGGTAATTATCATTCTATCCCACTCCATTCCACCGGGTAGATCGTAGTGATTTTTCCACTTCCGGGAACATCAACCCTAGCCACCGCTACCAAGGAGTTTTCTAATAACCTAATTCAATTTGCCTAACAAATTGAACTAGCACAGAGATGAGATTTAATAGAAATGCTACTGCTCTCCGCCCTGGGATTTTCGCCATACGATTTGTGCTCAAAGGTAAAAAACCTGAAACATCAGTAACTACAATACGTCGATAGATCCAAACCCCGCAAGCATCCTGAGAGGCCAAAACTGATAACCGTACGAGATTTTCTACATCCCTTGTCCCGTCAATGTAACCATTTTTCCAATTAATTGCCTCTGGTGTGAAATGCCGTAAACAAAGAATAGGTATCCCCTGTGCTTCTAGGGTAAAACAACCCGTGCCTCTCTATCCACGCAAATTTGTTTTCACACCATGCAGGTTTTTTTCCTGTGACACTCGACTCTGCTTCTAACACCTGCCCATTTTTATGCAGCAATGACAAATCCTCATGAAGAAGCTAAACCCAGCAAAATACTGACGAAGACCCTGCCGAAGACCTTGTAATCCAGCAAGGTCCTGTCAAAGATTTGAGCAAAAGTCTCCATTGTCCATCTACAAAAAACTATATTGAGATATTAATGACGTAACTGATATCCTTGACAACAATAACTTAACTATGTCTACAAATAAACTACATGCCACTTTTTATATATTTCTTTATAGAAAACATTAAAAAAATCGCACACTATCTTATTTTTAATTCAAAAACAGTTTAACTTACCCAATAAATCTTCAACTATCATTGATGATATTCCTCCCATTATGAAATATCACCTGCAGAGTGCATTTTTGTCTCAGAAAATGCTTCACCCTAACTTCACTTCCCCAGCTGCACTCATAACCATAATTAATATTTTCTTCCATCCCCTGATTATCTCAATCGGTAACAATAGTAATAACCTATCTTAACTCAAGAAAACAAAACTAAAAATCCCCTTTGGGAGTTTCACATTCCTTATGCATAATCATGGAAGATATATATTTTAAATGTGTATCAATTATTTTCGGTCAAAAAGAACATCCTTTTTTGTTACCTGGTCATTATACAGGACACGAAGATGGTGACATTCAAAGCACAGAAACAGGCAACATGTCTCCTCATTCATCAGGAAAGGACACAGAACAAAACATGAGGAACAAACCACCTGCGAAAGAAATGATAACTTACACCAGGCTCAACAGGATTAAACATCTAGCAACAAGCAAAAAAAATAGAAAATCAGATACAAGCATTGTTTTTACTCCTGGAGCAAAAAGGCAAAAGCAAAAGGACAATGATGAAAACATCGTCGACACCAGTACCTTGCAGCATCATCCATTACCTCTAATGGTACTCCCGCCAACAGCACCAACCGCCACGAAGAAACAAGGTGAATGCAAGAAGAAAAACAAACGACAAAGGATAGAAAAAGAACAAGATGATACCAACAGCAAAGGTTCAGATACCAATGATGATGACGATGACAGGGAACATGATGCAGATTTCATTCCTGAAAGTGCGCTATATCGACTAGAGGGGGGTGAATAGGCGATTTTTATGAAAGTCTTCAGAACATAGAAGTTTTGAAGACAAACGATAAAATTAAACCTATTACCATGCAGCGGAAGGTAGACTACACTAGGCAAACCATAGTCAAGTATTCAATGAAGTGAAAGCACAAAGACTAATAGCAGCTAGGTAGTAAGGATCAGGTAGGAAGATATTGTGAAGCCAAACAGAACACGCAGTCACTCAGTGAAGACAAATGATAGTGCAAACATACAATGACTTCACAAGGAGTAACAGTCAGTAAAGGGAAGTGAAGATGAAACCAGTGACTCGTTGAAGACAATGATTTGTTGGACCAGTTCCAGTTGCTGTGACAACTGTACGTCTAGTTGGAGCGGCTAGGTATTTAAACCTTAGGACACACAGTCCCGGACACCCAGTCCTGAACACGCAGCTCAGGACACCCAGTCCTCACCGTATTCTCCTTGAGCTAAGGTCACATAGACCTCGCCCAATCACTCTGGTAAGTCTTCAAGGTAGACTCCCAAACCTTCACAGACTTTGTTCACCGGCAATCCACAATGTCTCTTGGATGCTCAGAACGCGACGCCTAACCGGCTGGAGGATGCACAGTCCTCAAGTGTAATAAGTCTTCAGATCACATAGACAAGAAGACTTAAGTGATGCCCAATTCTCTCTGGCTCTGGTGGTTAGGGCTTTATCCTCGCAAGGAATTCTCTCTCAAAGGCTTCGAGGTGGGTTGCTCTCAAACGACAAAAGCCGTACTTTCAATCTGAGCAGCCAACCGTTTATGGTTGTAGGGGGTGGGCTATTTATAGCCACTTGGCAACCTGACCTGATTTGTCCGAAATGACCCTGGGTCACTAAGGAACTGACATGTGTCCCAACAGTCAGATTTCAAACTCACACAGCAACTTTACTTGGGCTACAAGCAAAGCTGACTTGTCCGACTCTGGACAAGATTCGCTCTCACAGTCTTCACTCGAAGACATAGGTTTTTGGTTTAGGCATCACTTCAGTCATTCTGACTTGTTCTCTTGGACCCCACTTAATAGTACGGTGGTTCCTATGACTCAACACAAAAGAAAAAGAACTACGAAAGATCTAAGTCTTCAAGCTCCATAGGCTTCATATAGTGTCTTCTCTTGTCATAGTCTTGAATGTGAATATCTTCATATACCACCTTTGACTTCAGTGTCTTCATACATTTTTAGGGGTCATCTCTGGTAGTAAAACCGAATCAATGAGGGACTTCTACCTGTGTTATCCTGCAATTCTCACAAACACATTAGTCCCTCAACTAGGTTTGTCGTCAATACTACAAAACCAACTAGGGGTGGCACTAGATGCACTTACAATCTCCCCCTTTTTGGTGATTGATGACAAACTAGTTGAACTTTTCAATGGGGAATATAATCTGTGAAATTGTAAAGGATAAGGAATTGTCTTCATAAGTTGCAAGGGCTCCCCCTGAAGATGTGCATATAAGTTAATTTTCTTTTGGAATGAAAATGCACATGTCAGGTTGTACTTGTGGAGATCCACTTCAACTTATGATGACAATCCACTATGCATGTGAAAGTATATGAAGATAATGACATGCATAATGGAAAATGGACGTCTGTAGAATGATCTAAGTGCGGAATTTATCGTCGCACATGCGGAATTTATCTTCGCAAAACAAGGTGGCAAATAAGTAGCAGACGACCATCTAGTTTAAGTGTTACAACTCATAAGAACCAGATGTAGCAAAAACAAGAGTTGTAAGCACGAAGCAAAATATAAAGCACGTGCCCATATGGACCCGCTTGAAGACTATCAATCTCATATGCTTCTCCCCCTTTTGTCAGTAATGACCAAAAAGGTTTGAAGACATAGAGCCTCTACTCGTTCCCATGAGGAGTAGGTGAAGTAGCAGGGTTGTTGGTGTTGTTTGGCGGTGCAGAAGAGCTTGGAGGTGCTGAAGGAGGTGGCGGTGAAGTAGCATCATCTTCTTCCTCAATAATTCTGGCAGTGACTGTAGCAGCAGAGGAAGAGAACTCAGAGTCTTCAAGGGATGGAGTTCCTAGCAGCACAGCTCTTCGAGGAGGTGTGGAGTCAAACTTGAATCTCTAAGTGAAGCCATCCTCTTGAAGATTAGCTTCAGAACACATCATCGTGAGCCCTTTCCATGTGCGGCGACAGGTTTCGTGGGCAACGAAAGCATTCTTGGTGGCAAGATTTCGAGTGCGATTAACATCCACCAAGAGGCTTTTCATCTGATGCTTCAGCCAGTCATGATGCCTATCCTGTTTCTGATGTAGAGCCACAAGAAGCTCTCGGTCGTTGAGAACACGAGTGCGCTTCTTGGGTCTTGGAGCAGTGGCACTATCAGTGGCTTCAGTGGAAGCATGGTGTGGTGCACGTGTAGTGCCAGCCAAAGGATACACCCGAGAAACTGCTTCAACGCCTTCAACGTTCTGAGTAAAACTCTGATGTTCTACATTCTAAAGACTTAGAGGTTGCTTGGCAGGCTCAGAATAAATGGCTTTAGTAGACATGTCCACGTTAGGCAAGAAGATCCGATGGTTGCGGGCCGAGGGCTGATACGAGATGGTGGAGTGTAGCTTGATCAGCCGCATGACCCAAGGGGCGTAGAACTTCAAACCAAACAGATCAATGCCTGATGCAGCAAGTTGGCGTATGAAGAAACCTTGTGCATTGAAGCATTTGCCATGAAGTATATAAAAGACCAAAGTCTTCATTACACCCTGAAGCTTGGCATTTGGAGAGTGCCCTTTGATAGGCCAGAGAGTTCGCCTGATGATGTGATAGATGGTTCTTGGCAGGTAGTCAAGGTCTTCAACGAAGAACTCTATGGGATAAGCAGCATCTTGGGGCAATGGCTTCATCATGCTGAGCATCTGACTCATATCAGGTTCTGGCCACTGAAAGATGCTCTCAATAGCTTCAGCATGCAGCTGACAGCCTTGCTCTAATAGATCGCCAGGAGTGGGCAAGCCAGTGAGCTCAATGATGTCAAATGCATTGGCTTCATGATGAACGTTGCCAGTCATCCACTCTAGGACCCAAGTCTTCGGATCTCTGTTGTACCCTCTGATGTGAAGTGTGGCATAGAATTGAAGCAGCAGCTCTTCATTTCAATGCTCTTCGTCAGTAATGAACGGCAGCAGTCCAACTTCCTTGAAGCAATCTAAAGCTTCTTCTAGACAGGGCAGACCAGCTATAGCTTCAACGTCAAGGCGCTTGTGTGGGAAGATGCGACCTTGGTTGTAAAGAATGCAAGAGTAATAGCTTCGCTGAGGATAGCTCCAGAACCGATCAGATGATATTCTTTCCCTTGAGTAGGGGTTCCTGGAGCTATTGAAGAACGTGTTGTCTGCCCTGAAGCCATTGATGTTGAAGGAGCCAGGTGCTGATGCAGGACCTGGAAACCTTGGCAGTCTTGGGATTGGCTTCTGGACCTGAGGCCTGTGCTCAACATGATTGTCGAATTGGGGACCGGCAGCAGACTCAGGAACAGAAGTGGCGGGATTAGTGGCTTTGCTGTCTTCTGAAGCTTTTGCTGGGGAGGGCTCCACATTAGCTTCATTGGTGGTTGTGGCAGACTCACGATTTTCATCCTCCACTTGACTAGCTGGAGGGTCGGTCACAAGCACGTTCTCCTAGAGAACTGCTTCTTGGTGGGACAGGGGAGTGGGATCTTGTGGGACTCCTTCTTCTGCGGCTGATGCAGCCGGAATGTCTTCAGTAGAGACTTGAGGCCTTGGACCTTTGCGAAGCCTGCAGAACGCAGATGACGCCTGTGGATTTGGAGTGGGCTGGGCCTCATAGTCTTCTCCCTCTTGTGGGCGATCCACCCATGAAGCATCCTGTGCAATTGGCGTCAGTGGACGACCAATGCTGATGAGTTCGCTATTTTCATGCTGAGGAAGGACTGCACCATCTTCTACATTGTCATGTTGACCAATGTCTTCAGCAGCGATGGGATCAGCTGCTGGAATGTCTTCAGCTTCATGAGCCTCTGTGGAAGCAGGCTCATGAATTGCCAGTTGTCGTTCAGCTTCAGGATAGACCATAGAAATGGGTTCTGTCAAGGGCTCTGTGGAAGCAGCCCGAGCTTTCTTGGTCCTCTTCTTCTTCTTGGAGGGGGCAGTAGGAGAGGCTTCAGAGTGTTTCCTCTTCCTGGCTTCAGCCTCAGCAGTCCTTGTCTTCTTGAGCTCTGAAGCTGTTGACCAGCTTTTTGGCTTCGAGCCAGTCAGTCTAGTTGGGAAGACAATCGGAACTGCTTCTTGCCTTGGTGCATCAGGTTCAGCCGTAGCAGGCTTCTTCTTCTTTGCGGCCATCCTGGGGTCGATGCCAGGACGCCCAAGTGCCTTGCGCTTCTCAGCCTCATTATAAGCTTGCACACATCTGTCAGCCAGAGTCTTCATGCGCTCACGCGAACCCTGAGCTTCTGCACGCTTCTTCACAAAGGCTTCCTTGAGCTCGTGCATCATTGTCTTGAAGTTCTTCACTTCTTGCATGCTGAGCTTCGCCATATGCTTCTTGAACTGAGCCTTTTCATAGTCAATCTCCTGCTTCAGTTCAACAATGCGCTGAGCAATAGCAAGTTCTGAAGCAATGGCGCCTTGGAAGGCGACACTGAGGCCAATGGGTAGCTGCAGATCTTCAAAGCTGATGTTTGGTGTGTCAAACCACTCGTCAATGAAGTTGTGGATGATGGTGACATCAAAGAGAGGCAGATCATTGAAGATTTCTGCTTCTTCTTTGCTCTTGATGAGTTGCTCAAGAGCGTCATCTGCAAGATCTTCATCACTTGACAAATCGATGTCGTCATTGCGCAGAATGGCAG
Organism: Triticum urartu; assembly: GCF_056163025.1. Classification (NCBI taxonomy): domain Eukaryota; kingdom Viridiplantae; phylum Streptophyta; class Magnoliopsida; order Poales; family Poaceae; genus Triticum; species Triticum urartu. Next base: position 309,514,971 of record NC_141874.1, read on the forward strand.
CAGCTGTTAGCTCTTGGCCAGTGTGAGACAGAGGCATCTTGGCCTTCTGGGGCTTGGAGACGCGTGAGAGGTCTTCAGACTGCACACTGTCTTCAGGAGGTGCAGTTTCCAATGGCTTCGCCCTTGAGATTTTTGGTGAAGGGGCCGGCTTTGAAGCTTTTGGATTCTTCAACTGCTTTGGCTTCGGCACTGCAGGTGCATCATCAGACTCAGTGTCAGCTGCAGGCTCATTCACTGCAGTCCCTTGAACCAAGATGTAGGTGATGAGGCCTTCAAGGTTGGCGAAAGGACCGATGACATTGGGTTCTGCATGTCGTGTGCCATCTGCCGTTGGAGATGAGGGACCAGGGTTGAAGTCTAACCCAAAAGTCTTCTTGTTCTGCTTCGCTGAGTTCTGAGCAAACTGGAAGTTGCGCTTGAACATATTGTTGTCACGACACCATAGCAGTGACGACGAGTGTGCATCAGCACGCTGTGGTCCACGGACCATGCATGGATAGAAGCCTTGAGCAATGGCTTCATCTCTGGACCTGGGTAGAAGATTCTTGAATAGGATGTCTCCCCATGGTCTCTTGATGGCGTTTTTCTCAGCATACTCCTGGGTCACAAATCTGTATTTGAACCATTGTTCTGCCCAATATCTTCGAATCCATTGGATTCGGGTCTTGCGCTGACTGTAATCCTCTTCAGGATCTGTCTTGTACATTTCTGAGAGTTCATCTGGCAGATCTCTGGAGGTCTCATCATGACGCTTTCTGCCACCCTTCCTTGCTACTTTCTCTGTAGCCATAAACTTTAACTTGAAAGGCTTCAAGACGTTCAAAGGCTTCAAAGGTTTTCGTTTGCTGGACCAACAGGAACTGGCTTCGGGAGAATTTATGTGATGCTGTAAGAATTCTGCAAATGAATGCAGACTATGAGAACCAAAGGATTCTCCCACGGACATGTACCTGTGACAGCATTAAGGTGCGAGGGAAGGGGAAGAGGTCATATGCATTCTCAGAAGATTTTGAAGATAAATCAGTTTAGAAGACATTGACCTCATCGTGCGAAGACATTCACTCATAGATAAGAAGTTGGTTCCAGATTTGTACGAATCCACAGATCAGTACAAGTGAGGAATCTAACTACTTTGTGAAGCACAAGTGAATATACTAGGCATGTTATGAGATGTAGTATGAGAGAGATCTAGCTTGTGTGAACAGAAACTGCTTGTGGTAGAAAGTGACAAATCCATAGGATCAACGGTGCTATAAAAAGAGGAAGTTTTATTTACCACACTAAGAACTGCTAGACGGAGTGTAAGATGAGGCCGAGAAGTTCGATCTTCCGTGCCCTAACTTGGCGACGGAGGACACCTACGGCGACGGCGGAGAGGACGATGTCCGCGGTCGGCGTGAAGACGGCATCGGAGAGGTTGCGGTAGCGAAGCGCTTCATCACCGGCGTCGTCGAGGGCTAGCGGTGGCGCTAGGGTTCGTGCGAGGGTGGAAGAAGAGATAATGACCGCTGTGTGTGTGTATTTATAGGTACAGGGGCGGCACTGTGCTATTACACAGGTGCCCCTGGCGATTCGCATCTGAGGAACACGTGGCCATTATGCGGAATTTTGGGGTTTGTTCCACGTCCCACGCACGCCTGGATTGTCGGGTGGTTGTTCCTACTTCTCCGGATTTCATGTGGAGGAATGAGCACTGAAAACGGACTTAATGGTTGTCTCTGTATCTTGTGCTGACAAGGACGCAGAGAAGACATTCGACAGTTTCAATAGAATGCATATGACTTGGGGAGATAGAGTTTGAGATATAAAGCATAGAGAGGTTAGGGTCCGATCACATTCACTTAGTTCAAAAGATTCAACACGAAGACATAGCTATAAGTGAATGCTGTAGAGGACAGAACACTAGTATATATATATATCTATAATCAACATAGTGAAGATAATCATGAAAATATGTTGAGATCGAAGCCAAACCAAATGTGAAGACATTGCAAGGTAACGCCATGAGTGAAACACTTCAAAATAGAACGTTTGGTGGTGGCGTTACCCACCATATAGGAAGTATTAGACCCAGACACGGCGCACAATTATCGTGGCACTCCGAAGTCAAATTCCACATTAATGTATTCACACTTAGAATGTATGTCTTCATTGATTGAAGATATACTTTACTTCGTGTGTTGCACATCTAAGTCATCAATATGCATAAGGGTTAGGATGTGTGCCTGATCAGAGGACATTTGAGGATTCCAGGATATTTAGCTCACACCGTAACTTGCAAAACCTCTTCTCATCCAAGGGCTTGGTGAAGATATCTGCCAATTGCTCTTCAGTGTTGACGTGTATGATATCAATGTCTTCCTTCACAACATGATCTCTGAGAAAGTGATGAAGAATTTCAATGTGCTTTGTCTTCGAGTGCTGAACTGGGTTGTTGGCAATCTTGATGGCGCTTTCGTTGTCGCAGTAAAGTGGCACTTGCTTCAGATAAATGCCATAGTCCTTGAGTGTTTGCTTCATCCACAGAAGCTGAGCGCAGCAAGATCCAGCAGCAATGTATTCAGATTCAGCAGTGGAGAGAGATACACAGTTCTGCTTCTTTGAAGACCAACATACAAGTGATCGTCCCAGAAAGTGACATGTGCCTGATGTAGACTTGCGATCAACTTTGTCACCAGCATAATCAACATCCGAGAATCCAACCAGATCAAACTCTGAGCCCTTTGGATACCATAATCCTAGAGTTGGGGTGTGAGCCAAATATCGAAGAATTCGCTTCACAGCTAAGTGATGCGACTCCTTTGGTGCCGCTTGAAATCGAGCACACATGAAAACACTAAGCATAATATCTGGCCTAGATGCACATAGATAAAGTAAAGAACCAATCATGGAGCGGTATACCTTTTGATCGAACTCTTTACCATTGTCGTCAGGATCCCAATGATGTTTGGCTGGCATTGGTGTTGTGAAGCCTTTGCAGTCTTGCATACCGAACTTCTTCAGGCAATCTTTGAGATACTTCTCTTGAGATATGAAGATGCCATTGCGTTGTTGTCGTATTTGAAGACCGAGGAAGAACTTTAGCTCCCCCATCATGGACATCTGATATTGCTCTTGCATCATATATCCAAACTCTTCACTGTACTTCTGATTGGTGCAGCCGAAGATAATGTCATCCACATATATTTGGCACACAAATAGTTCACCATCATATGTCTTCGTGAAAAGAGTGGGATCTAGGGAACCAAGTATGAAGCCTTTGCTCTTCAGGAAGTATTTGAGTGTGTCATACCAGGCCCGAGGGGCTTGTTTGAGGCCATACAATGCCTTGTTGAGCTTGTATAGCATGTCAGGATGTTTTTGATTTTCAAAGCCAGGCGGTTGTGCAACATACACTTCTTCTTCAATCTTGCCATTGAGAAAGGCACTCTTCACATCCATTTGATATAGAAGTATGTTATGATGATTTGCATAGGCCAGCAGTATGTGTATGGCTTCAAGTCTAGCCATAGGAGCAAATGTTTCATCGAAGTCAATGCCTTCCACTTGAGTATATCCTTGAGCAACGAGACGAGCTTTGTTTCTGACAACTTGACCATGCTCATCTTGCTTGTTGCGGTATATCCATTTGGTGCCTATTATATTGTGCTTCCGTGGATCAGGACGCTTAACCAGTTCCCATACATTATTCAGCTCAAACTGTTGAAGCTCTTCTTGCATAGCTTGAATCCATTCAGGTTCCATGAAGGCTTCTTCAATTTTCTTGGGTTCTGTTATTGAGACGAATGCGAAGTGCCCACAGAAATTTGCTAGCTGAGTTGCCCTTCAACGAGTCAGCGGACCAGGTGCATTGATGCTATCAATTATTTTTTCAATCTGCACTTCATTGGCAACGCGAGGATGTACAGGGCGAAGACTTTGCTCTTGCCGTTCATTGTCGTTGTTGGAAGGAATGTCTTCAGGCTGAGCATTGTCTTCATGTTGATCAGGTGCTGAAATGATAAGTTCTTCTTCAGGATGAGCTTCATAAGGTATAATTTCTCCAGTTCCCATTAGCTTGATTGATTCACTGGATGGAACTTCATCTAGCACATTTGGCAGCTGCTCTCTTTGTGAACCGTTGGTCTCATCAAACCGCACATCCACTGTTTCAACCACTTTGTAATGAAAGAGATTGAAGACTCTGTAGGAGTGCGAATCCTTTCCATATCCAAGCATAAAACCCTCATGTGCTTTTGGTGCAAATTTTGATGTGTGATGTGGGTCCTTGATCCAGCACCTTGCGCCAAATACTCTGAAGTAACTGACATTTGGCTTCTTGCCAGTAAGGAGCTCATAAGATGTCTTGTTCAGTAGCTTGTGAAGATAAACACGATTGATTGTATGGCATGCAGTATCAATGGCTTCGGGACAGAATTTTCTTGGGGTCTTGTATTCATCTAGCATCGTTCTGGCCATCTCAATTAGTGTTCTGTTCTTGCATTCGACGATGCCATTCTGCTATGGCGTGTACGGGGCTGAGAATTCATGTGTGATGCCCAAGGTATCAAGATATGTATCAAGGGCAGTGTTCTTGAATTCAGTGCCATTGTCACTTCTGATGTGCTTTATCTTGGTGACAAAATTGTTCATAGCTCGATTGGCGAAGCGTCTGAAGACATCCTGCACTTCAGTCTTGTAAAGGATTATGTGCACCCAAGTATATCTACAATAATTATCAACAATAATGAAGCCATACAGGCAAGCAGTAGTAGTTAGAGTTGAGTAATGAGTGGGACCGAAAAGATCCATGTGAAGCAGTTCGAAGGGTCGAGTAGTGGTCATGATTGTCTTCGTGGGATGTTTGGCCCTCGTCATCTTCCCTGCTTCACAGGCACCGCATAAGTGGTCTTTCTTGAACTTGACGCCCTCGATGCCTATGACATGCTTCTTCTTTGCAAGGGTGTGGAGGTTCCTCATGCCAGCATGTCCAAGCCTCCGATGCCAGAGCCAGCATTCTGAAGCCTTTGCTAGAAGACATACTTCAAGCTGTGGCCCTGTTGAGAAATCTACCACGTACAAATCATCTTTTCGATACCCTTCAAACACTAGAGACTTGTCAGATTCCATTAATACAAGGCAACTATATTTTCCAAACATTACGATCATGTTCAAATCGCAGAGCATTTAGACAGACATTAAGTTGAAGCCAAGGGATTCAACAAGCATGACTTTATCCATGTGTTGATCCCTTGAGATTGCAACTCTACCTAGACCCAATACCTTACTTTTACCAGTGTCAGCAAATGTGATGTGGCTCTTGTCGGATGGACGTAAGGTTGAGTCCATAAGAAGACTTCTTTTGCCAGTCATGTGATTTGTACACCCACTATCAATAATCCATTCTGAAGACGCTGGTGTTGTACCCTACAGTGCAGTTAGGGGGATAGGCTTCACCAAGAGCATTGTGAAGCAAAAACATTTGACGAACCAGTGGGTTATGAAAGCTTAGATCCAGGTTAGGACTAATAGGGAGAGTAGCAAGCGATTCCGGTACGAAGTACATAGTAAGACCATTTGGGCATTTGATCTTGCGCCCTACAAGATGTTTAAGGTCCCCAGCAATAGCGTCAGACGATTTTGGTTTTCTGCTGGAGACCTTTCCCTGCAAAAGAGAGTTAAGCTTTCTTAGCCACCCACATCAAGGGCGGCTTAGAAGCAATAAGTCTAAGTGCAGCATCTGAGAATTTTGGCTTTGAAGCCTTAGCAAACAGTCTTGCAGGCGGACAATAGTACTCATAAGAATAAGCAGAATAGTTCTTGGTCTTATGAACATGGCGGTTTGATGAACCGCTCTCATATTCATATGCCTGAGTATGGTTTCCCTGCAAAACATTTGCGTTAGTGCGACTCAGGTGAGTCCTCTGTCTGTATGAAGCCTTTGGACCGTATGAAGCCTTTGGTCTGAGGTTTGTCTTCTTCACGTGAGGTGTCATGATGAAATTCATAGGAAGACTCTCCAGACACATTTTCTGAACCCAGATCTTCTTCATAGGCGGTCCATTCCTGCAGTTAGTACCAATGTACCTGGCAAACACTTCACCATTCTGATTCTTAAACAGTATATAGTTTGCATCAAAGGATTCATCAATGATAATGGGGTTAGCACAAGTGAAGCCAGATAGATTGGATGGATCTGCTGAAGGTTCCTTTGCAGCAACCCACGTGGTTTTGGGGTACTGCTCAGGTTTCCAGTAAGAGCCATCTGCATTCATTTTCCTTATGAACCCTACACCCTCTTTCCTAGGGTTTCGGTTCAGAATCTACTTTTTCAGGACATCACATAGCGTCCGATGCCCTTTAAGACTTTTATATAGCCCTGTTTCAAGCAATGTCTTCAACCTAGCATTCTCATCAGCAATAGCGGTGGTATCCTCAGCAGAGGGGTTAGTTACCACATCAACAGTTGAAGATATTGCAACAACAGTAGCAGTAGAACATTCAGCAACAGAAGTAGCATTATCACGCTCAATGCATTTAAGACATGGTGGTTCAAATCCTTCCTGAGCGAGACTGATCTGTTTGGCGCAAAGTGACTCATTTTCCGTTTGAAGATCTTCATGAACCGCTCTCAATTTCTCAAGATCTTGCTTCCTTTGAAGATAATCATAGGAAAGCTTTTCATGAGTTGTTGAGGGAGTTTCATGACGACTTTCAAGTTCCTGATACTTAACGTGAAGATTTTTTATGTCTTCAATTAAGGATTCAGATCGAGTCATTTCAGCACCTAACAGATCATTGCTTCTGTCTAACAGTTTTTGAATATGTTCCATAGCTTTCTGTTGTTCAGTTACAATTTTAGCAAGTGTTTTGTAGCTAGGTTTTGAACCACAATCAGAGTCATCGTCACTAGATGTTTAATAGTGAGTAGTGCGTGTGTTTACCTTGGCACCGCGTGCCATGAATCAGTAGGTAGAAGCGGAGTAGTCCTTGTCATTTTCATCGGTGTCAGTGATGAAGTCATTGTCTTCAGTGTTGAAGATGGACTTGGCAACGTATGCTGTAGCCAGACTTGCGACGCCTATGTCAGATTTCTCCTCAGACTCCACCTCTGCCTCCTCAGAAGCAGACTCCTCCTCTGAATCCATTTCCTTGCCAACAAACGCACGTGCCTTGCTAGATGATCTCTTCTTGTGTGATGAAGACTTTGAGGAAGACTTGGAAGAAGACTTTGAGTATTTTTTCTTCTTCTTCTTGTCGTCAGAGTCATATTCCTTGCTCTTCTTCTTCTTTTTGTTCTCATTGTCCCATTGTGGACACTCAGAGATGAAGTGGCCAAGTTTCTTGCACTTGTGACATGTTTTCTTCTTGTAGTCATGAGCAGGAGCTTCATCATTCCTAGAACTTGATCGGGAAGACTTTCTGAAGCCTTTCTTCTTGGTGAATTTTTGGAACTTCTTGACAAGCATAGCAAGTTCCCTTCCAATGTCTTCAGGATCATCAGAACTGCTGTCAGATTCTTCTTCAGATGAGGAGACAGCTTTTGCCTTCAAGACACGAGTTCGCCCATAGTTTGGACCGTAGATATCTCTTTTCTCCGAGAGCTGAAACTCATGTGTGTTGAGCCTCTCAAGTATGTCAGACGGATCGAGTGTCTTTAAAAATCATAACTCCCACGTTTTGAAGACTTTCATAAAAATCGCCTATTCACCCCCCCTCTAGTCGATATAACGCACTTTCAATTGGTATCAGAGCAAGGTGCTCCCTTGTTCTGTGTGATTCGGTTTAACCACCTGGAGTTTTAGCTATGTCGACTGCAGGGATAATCAAAGTCTCCGCTGCATGCCCCGTCTTCGATGGAACTGAATATCCCCACTGGAAGAATAAGATGCGCATGCATTTTGAAGCCATTGACGTCGACCTATGGTATGTCGTCGAGAACGGCGTTCCCAAGGCTGGAGAAGGTGTCACTGCTGCTGATGTCAAGAAGTTCACTCAACTGGACTCTACTGCCAAAAATATCATCTGTGGTCATCTAACAAAAGGACAGTATGGCCGTGTGAGTGCCTTGAAGACATCCAAGCTAGTCTGGGACTGGCTCTCCAAGGTCAATGAAGGCATATCAACCCAGAGAGATCAGAGAATCAGTGTTCTTCGCAACCTCTTCCACCGCTTCAAGCGAAATGACAATGAGAATTTCCAGCACACATTTGACCGGCTCACTGACATCACAAATGAGCTTCAAGCCCTCGGCGCCACTGAGATCACCAAACACGAAATCGTCAAGACGCTGCTGAGATCACTTGATAGTTCATTTGACATCCTAGCCCTGATGATTCAAGAACGTCCTGATTTCAAGACACTCGATCCGTCTGACATACTTGAGAGACTCAACACACATGAGTTTCAGCTTTCTGAGAAAAGAGATATCTACGGTACAAACCATGGGCGAACTCGTGCCTTGAAGGCAAAAGTTGTTTCCTCATCTGAAGAAGAATCTGACAACAGTTCTGATGATCCTGAAGACATTGGAAGGGAACTTGCAATGCTAGTGAAGAAGTTCCAAAAATTCACCAAGAAGAAAGGCTTCAGAAAATCTTCACGATCAAGCTCAAGGAATGATGAAGCTTCTGCTCATGACTACAAGAAGAAAACATGTCACAAGTGCAAGAAAACTGGACACTTCATCTCTGAGTGTCCACAGTGGGACAATGAGATGTCGGTGTACTAAAGTAGGGGTACCCTAGTATCCCGAACTTGTGCACGGGCAGTCGCAGCGTCCGGCGGCAAGGCTTGCCGGGTGACCGCCAAGGTCCTTCGTGGTTCCTTTGGAGCCATTCAAGAACAAAGTATCCAAGCCAAGGAGACAAGACCCCGGCAAGAGGAGCTTGCCGGGAAGGCCTACCAAGGCATCTCAAGACCCCGGCAAGAGGAGCTTGCCGGGAAGGCCAACCAAGGCACCTCAAGGAACTTGCCGGGACGCGCCACGCGTCCCGGCAAGGCCCGATGAGCGACAAGCTCCCGGATGCGACAAGACAATGACCGCGGCAAGGCGCTTGCCGCGGCAAGCCACCACTCTGTGCCCGCGCTCCAGCACATCCACCAACGTGTCGCTCTGGGACCCTTCCAGGCGTACGTGGCGGGAGGCTGTGCAGCTAGTGGCGCGCGGTGGCGAGCGGCGCTGACAAGATTGCCATCGTGGCGAGCGGTGACGTTCCTGACGGTCCGTTTTGCACTATTTAGGCGACGCAGACGGGCATTTAATGCCCTTGTCCCCTGCCGTCAGGGTTAGGTATGATACACTGTAGCAGGTAGCTGTACCTACCGCAGCACCTTTTCCATTTTTACCCTTTGTCTCCGTTGCCACCTGTCGGTGACCCCTTGAGCATATAAAAGGAGGCCCGTGCGCAACGTAGAGGTGGGGAGCTAGTTCGGAGAACATTCACGCTCGGTCTCGTTAGCTGCTGGAGTGTACTCTAGCACTCCGCGCTCCCGAGCAAGAACTCAATACAAACCACAAAGCAGGAGTAGGGTTTTACGCATCCGTGTGGCCCGAACTTGGGTAAACCGCTCGTGTGCTTCGCCTCGATCCGCTCTTCGTGCGACCTCCGCCCCCGCCGAACCGAAAGGGACTCGGTCCGCTGGTCCCATAGGTGCCCGTGGATCAGTACCCCGGCATCTTGCCACCTGTCGGTGACCCCTTGAGCATATAAAAGGAGGCCCGTGCGCAACTTAGAGGTGGGGAGCTAGTTCGGAGAACATTCACACTCGGTCTCGTTAGCTGCTGGAGTGTACTGTAGCACTCCGCGCTCCCGAGAAAGAGCTCAATACAAACCACAAAGCAGGAGTAGGGTTTTACGCATCCGTGCGGCCCGAACCTGGGTAAACCGCTCGTGTGCTTCGCCTTGATCCGCTCTTCGTGTGACCTCCGCCCCCGCCAAACCGAAAGGGACTCGGTCCGCCGGTCCCATAGGTGCCCGTGGATCAGTACCCCGACATCTTTTGCGCGCCAGGTAGGGGGCGTGTCGAGGTTGTGTGAACCAGATCTGGCGTTCACACGAGCTAGATCTTCATCATCTGCATCGACATGCCGCCGAAGAAGAAGGCTTCGGAGGCAGCTGCTCCGTCCGCGCCGAACCCACCACCGCCGGAGCAAACGGCTGATGGGGCGGACGCCGGCGGAAGAGCGGGCGTCGACGAGGGAGCTCACGGTGCTGCCAGGTCCAAGGACAAGGCTATGCTGCCCGTCGGCGGCGTAGCCGGCTCCCACAACGACCGGGCGCACTCCAAGACCTCGGCGTCCGTACATGCACCGCGCCCATCTCAGGAGGCGCGGGACCAGCAGCGTCATGGTACTCATGGTGCCATGCGTTTGCTGGACCAAGATCGAGCTGGTGGATCTCGGAGTGCTCAAGACCAGCATGCACGCCAACATGCTGGCATGAGCGAGGCACGGTCGCCTGGACGGGATACTGCTCCTTCTAACATAGTTAGAAGTCCGAGCATATCCCGCTCCTCGCACCGTTCGCCACCGCCACCCACCACTGCAGCAGAAGCTTTGGCCTGAGCTCAACTGCTCCTGGACTACCCTCCAACGGCAGACAAGATCGACGACTGCAGGGCCACCATCCAGAGACTCATCGGCTTCGTCAACGGCGACACTCAACGGCAGCCGAGCACGTCGCAGCCGCGGCAAGTCAGCCAGGCACGAGCCGGTGACGACAAGACCGGTGGGGGTGCAACCACTGTGCACTCTCTGCCCCGAAGGCCAAGATCGCTGACTCGCCGGATCCACCTCGACAGCGACTCCACCGCGTCGTCAGATCCGCGAGCTCGTCGCGATCAGCGCCAAGTTCTTCACGAACGACAGCAAGAAGATGCTCGTACTCGCATCGAGCGCCGAAGAGAAGCGCGACGTCAATCGGACCAGCGCGCTGGGCCCTCTGTCGACATGCATGCGCCAGGGGAACCAGGCGACTTGCCGTACGCGGTAGGTTGCCCTGCGTTCACTCGTGAGCTGCGGCAAGTCCAGTGGCCCATCACGAAGAATTTCAAGCCAGACGTACCAGAGAAGTATGACGGCAAGTCGCATCCGTCGGAGTTCCTCAGCATCTACACCATTGCGGTGCAGGCTGCCGGGGGGCGGGACGACAAGATCCTTTCCAACTACTTCCCGCTGGTGCTCAAGCCCAACGTCAGGTCCTGGCTCATGCACTTGCCGGACAACTCCATATCCTCTTGGGCAGACCTATGCCATCAGTTTGTCGGCGCCTTTACAGGCGGCCACAAACCTCATGGCCAAGAGAGTGACCTTCATCTGCTCGCCCAGAAGGAAGGAGAGCCCCTGCGCAAGTACATTCAGAGGTTCAGCCGTGTACAGTACAACATCCCAGATGTCCACCCCGCCGCGGTCATCAGCGCGTTCCATCAGAACGTGCGTAACCGCGGGATGCGGGAGGAGATGGCGATGTGCAGGATCAGAGACGTCAGTGAGCTGTATGCCCTGGCCGATAAGTGTGCACGTGCTGAGGAAGGAAGGAAACTCCCCGGAGAGAATACCGGAGCAGAAGGATCTGACAGAGAGGATGCTGCCCCGGCAAAGAAAAACCGGGAGCGGAACAGGAAGAAGAAAGGCAAAGATGTGCTAGTTGTTGAGCAGTCCGGCAACGAAGGTGGCGCCAAGAAAGCCAAAGTTGCTAGCTCCGGCAAGGAGATTTACGGATGCACCAACTGCCAGGCTGTGGCGGTCGCCGACAAGCAGGACGGCACCGACAAGCAGTACTGCAAGATTCACCGCACCAAGGGCCATGACCTCCAGAGCTGCAAGAAGGTCGAGCAGCTTGTCCAGCAACAAAAGGCTGAGTACGAGCGACGAGACAAGGAGAGGGCCCAAGGAGGCGCTGGAGAATCTGGCAAGAAGCGCGCCGGCCGGGGAGGACGCCGCGGCAAGGCCAAGCAGCGGCAAGGAGACAGACCTCCCCGCGGCCGCGACAAGGATGAAGATGACGACGATGACGACGAAGACATGGATGATGTCGAGACCAGTGAGCAGGAGTTCCAGAAAGCCACAGAGGTCTTGTGCGTTGACGGCGGTGCTTCTCTGCATACTTCACACCGCCAACTCAAGCAGTGGGTGCGGGAAGTCAATGCGGCGGAACCACCTGTCGAGTCACGCAAGCTTCTGAAATGGTCCAACACGCCTATCATCTTCGACATTGAGGACCACCCTGATCGCACAACTGCGGTCGGGTGCTTGCCGATGTTGGTTTCACCAACTATCCGCAACCTCAAGGTCACTAAGATGTTAGTTGGCGGAGGGGCCGGCTTGAACCTGATCTCCTCCGCTGTACTCCAGAAACTCCAGATCCCCGACAGCGAGCTTGAAGAGACCGGCACATTCCAAGGAATCAACCCGGGAAGGAGCAAGCCGAAGGGGAAGGTCACGTTGCCAGTAACATTTGGCAGCGAGCTGAACTTCAGGACTGAGAGGGTCACTTTTGACGTCGCCGATTTTCCATTGCCTTACAATGGGATACTTGGCCGTCCAGCACTCGCCAAGTTCATGGCAGCCTCTCACTACGCATACAACATGCTGAAGATGCCAGGCTCGATAAGCGTCATCTCTGTCCCTGGCGACAAGAAGGATGCTCTTATCTGCACCGACAAGATCTACCGGGAAGCGGCAGCCGCAGCAGATCACAAGTCACCTGCCGTTGAAGCTCCCGGGGGGAAGAAGAAGACCAAGCCCGGCAAGAGTTCTGATGCCCACTCCGGCAAGCGCACCTCTTTGGAGTGCTGCGCTGCCGTCAAGGACGCACCGTCGAGCTCCACCGGCAAGTGTAAGAAGACAATGGCAGCTCCGCCAGAGACGAAGAAGGTGTCCGCCAAGGAGGACGGCACTGGTGGTACCTTCACCATCAGTGCCACTCTTGACCCTAAATAGGAAAGCACGCTCATTGCTTTCCTGCGGGCGAATGTCGACGTGTTTGCGTGGCAACCGTCTGACATCCCGGTGTTCCCAGGAAAGTGATTGAGCACCACCTTGCCGTTTGTCCTCATGCGCGGCCCGTCAAGCAGAAGGTCAGGAAGCAAGCAGTGGAGCGCCAAGAGTTCATCGCGGAAGAGATCAAGAAGTTGGAAGCAACAGGCCTTGTCAGAGGAGTGCTCCATCCTACGTGGTTGGCCAATCCTGTAGTCGTGCGCAAGGCGAACGGGAAATGGAGACTTTGTATCGACTTTACCGATGTTAACAAAGCTTGTCCCAAAGACCATTTCCTTTGCCGCGCATTGACCAGATTGTTGACTCCACAGCCGGATGTGATTTGCTTTCATTTCTTGACGCATACTCAGGATACCATCAGATCTTCATGGCAGAAGAGGATGAGGAGAAGACCGCATTCATTACTCCATGTGGCACGTACTGTTTCATACGGATGCCTTTCGGATTAAAAAATGCTGGTTCAACATTTGCAAGGGTAGTCCATGTCGCTCTTGAGCCGCAAATACACAGAAATGTGGAAGCCTACATGGATGACATAGTGGTCAAGAGCAAGGACAAGGCAACTCTGATCCAAGATTTAGACGAGACCTTTGCAAATCTACGCAAGATCAGCCTCAAGCTCAACCCCGAGAAGTGTGTGTTTGGAGTCCCCTCCGGCAAGCTTCTCGGCTTCTTCGTGTCTCAGCGGGGAATCGAAGCCAATCCCGACAAGATCAAGGCCATTGAGCAGATTGAAGCACCAAAGCGCGTCAAGGATGTACAAAGACTTGCCGGTTGCGTGGCTGCTCTCAGCAGGTTTATCTCTAGGTCCGCTGAGCACGCCCTGCCGTTTTTCAAATTATTGAAAAAGGCAGGTCCAATGAAATGGACTCCGGAAGCGGAGGCTGCGCTGCAAGACTTGAAGAGATACCTGTCCTCCCCTCCAATACTTGTCGCACCTAAGCCACAAGAGAAGTTGCTGTTGTATATAGCGGCAACCAATAAAGTGGTTAGTGCTGCATTAGTAGCAGAGAGGGAGGCAGATGACGAGCCAGCAACCACGGCAGGCGCATCCAGCGACAAGCAGGGGGCTTCCCCGACAAGCTCTGGTCCCGACAAGGATGGATCTGCGTAGACGCGCGAAGAGATACAGAAGAAAATGGTGCAGCACCCAGTTTACTTTGTCAGTTCCCTTCTGCAGGGGGCTAGGTCAAGGTACTCTGGCGTGAAGAAATTGCTTTTCGGCCTTCTCATGGCCTCGAGAAAGCTGCGCCATTACTTCCAAGCACATGAGATCACAGTTGTCACTCGCTTTCCGCTGAAGAGGATACTACAGAATCCAGAAGCGACAGGCAGGATTGTTGAGTGGGCACTGGAACTGTCAAGCTTTGGCCTCAAATTTGAGAGTACTTCAACTATCCAAATCAGAGCATTGGCAGAATTTATAGCAGAATGGACGCCAACACCAGATGAAGAAATTCCAGAAACGAGCATCCCCGACAACGAAGCAAACAAAGAGTGGCTGATGTACTTTGATGGTGCCTTTTCACTGCAAGGCGCCGGCGCTGGCGTGCTGCTTGTCGCACCCACTGGAGAGCACCTCAAGTATGTAGTCTAGATGCACTTTCCCAAGGAACAAGCAACAAACAATACTGCAGAGTATGAAGGCTTGCTTGCCGGTCTCAGGATCGCGGCAGACCTTGGGATCAAGAGGCTCATTGTCCGGGGTGACTCACAGCTTGTCGTCCTCCAAGTAAACAAGAGCTATCAGAGTCCGTTGATGGAAGCCTACGTCGACGAAGTGAGAAAGCTAGAAGAGCACTTTGACGGCCTACAGATGGAGCATGTTCCAAGAACTCAGAACGCCATTGCCGATGGCCTGTCAAAGTGCGCCGCACTTAAGTTACCTGTGGAACCAGGGATCTTTGTGCTCAAGCTGGCTCAACCGTCTGTAATGCTATCAACTGGACAGAGCAAGAAGAGGAAGTTGATTTCTGGTGACTATTTGCCGGCAGAGCTTCCCGAAGCCGCCGCCAAGAAGGTCCACAAGATCAACGCCAAGAGCTCTAAGGAGCAGTCTGCTCCGGCAAGCCCTAGGGTTTGTTCCATTGAAGCAGAAACTCCCGACAAGTTTTGCTCCGGCAAGCTTGCCGGGGAACGTCAAGCTCCGGCAGAGCCGCAGGTTCTCGCCGTAGAAGCGGATGTTCCCGCAGCAGCAGATTTGCCTTTAGTCCTTGTTGTCGAGCCACAAGCTCCAGCATGGGCACAGCAGATTGTCCGTTTCCTTCAGACAGGAGAACTTCCCGAAGAGCAAGAAGAAGCGGAAAGAGTAGCCCGACAGTCAAGTATGTACTAGTTTGTCGACAAGACACTGTACAGAAGAAGACTCAACGGTGTGAAATTGAAGTGTATTCACCGGGAAGATGGACAAAAGCTGTTGGCAGAGATACATGGAGGCATATGTGGTCACCACATTGGCGCAAGAGCACTTGCCGGCAAAGTATTCCGGCAAGGCTTCTTTTGGCCGACAGCCCTCCAAGATGCAACTGCACAAGTAACCAAGTGTGAAGCGTGCCAGTTCCATTCCAAGCAGATACACCAACCAGCTCAAGCTCTCCAAACGATCCCTTTATCCTGGCCATTTTCGGTCTGGGGGCTCGACATCCTCGGCCCCTTTCCCCGAGCAGTCGGGGGCTTTGAGTACTTGTACGTTACAATCGACAAGTTCACAAAGTGGCCGGAAGTGGAACCAGTGAGGAAGGTGACAGCACAGTCAGCAGTCAAGTTCTTCAGGTCGATTGTTTGCCGCTTCGGGATCCCTAACAGGATAATCACCGACAACGGTACACAATTCACGAGCCGCACCTTCATGCAGTACGTCCAAGATCTTGGCACCAAGGTCTGCTTCGCTTCTGTTGCTCACCCGAGAAGCAACGGTCAAGTGGAGAGGGCAAATGCTGAAGTGCTGCGCGGGCTCAAGACCAGGACTTTCGACAAGCTGCACAAGTGCGGAAGAAACTGGATCGAGGAGCTGCTGGTGGTTCTTTGGTCGATCAGGACGACGCCAAATCGAGCCACTGGCCAGACACCTTTCGCTCTAGTCTATGGAGCAGAGGCAGTTCTCCCCACGGAACTCGTATACGGGTCACCTCGAGTGCTCGCTTATGATGAGCTTGAGCAAGAGCAGCTGCGACAAGATGACGCGCTGCTCCTTGAGGAAGACCGTCTTCAGGCTGCTGTGCGAGCTGCTCGCTACCAGCAAGCTTTGCGCCGCTACCATAGCCGCAAAGTTAATGCCAGAAGTCTCGAGGAAGGCGATCTTGTTCTTCGGCGTGTTCAGTCCGCCAAGAATTCCAACAAGTTGACGCCGAAGTGGGAAGGCCCTTACCGGGTGAAACGAGTCACTAGGCTTGGCGCTGTCCGCCTTGAGACCGAAGATGCCATTCCGGTGAGCAACTCCTGGAACATTGAGCATCTTCGTAAGTTTCACCCATAAGGCGCGGTTGCCGGAACCTGTTCCGGCAACCACCTTTTGTAAAAGTCTTGCCGCTGTCGCATGTAATCCTTTGTACAAAGCCGGGTGCAGACCTCGTGCATAAGTAAAGCTCATGTGCTCCACACATTTTGTCAATTTCATGCTTTCTATTTTTTGGCATATATGATCTGACACTTTGTGCAGCACCTACTCCACGGTAAGCAATAACGAGCCGTAAGGCTCCATATCTTTATTTTCTCTTCTTTCTTTTTTCTCAAGGAAAGGAAGGTTCCCTCGCCCACAAGTTTGCCGGGGGGGGGGAAGGAGAAGATAATGGTATGGACCAGGCGTCGTTCAAGAAAGTTTCGCCTTGCCGGGAAGCAAACAACAGAAAAGCTAAGTTGCCAAAGTTTGAGCAATCAGATTTTTAAATTTTTTAAGTTATCTCCCTTGAACGACCGCACTTTGTATGGAAAACCTGTGCGCGGAGGAACCAACTTGTAGCTAGTTGCGCCCTTACTTTGTTTCGAGTCTGCTCAACAACTTAAGTGAGCTGAAACTAGTTGCGACAAGGTTTATTGTCGGTAGTGGCACCGCCAGCAGGCTGCTGACGTCCCACACTTAGCGCTCGCGGCTCAGGTGCCTGCACCGGCAAGTTCCCTAAAAGCGTAGGGTAAAAAGACATACAAAGGGAGGAATCAAGTAAAGGGAATAACATTGCAATCATTACCCGCAATAGAGTTATATTACAAAGATAGCTTGTCGCGGCTCTAACAGATTGTTTTCATAACATGACAAATAGCGACAAGAAAAGAAGAAACAGGCGGCCTAGTCTACGCGATCCCCCTCGATCCTCTTGATCCCGCTTACCTTGTCCACAATGGGTGCGACAAGGGTCTTGAGCGCCTCCAGATCAGCATCCGGCGGCAAGGTCTTGAGGACGTTGGCGAGGTTGAGGCCCGGATTGCGGAAGGCCACCTTCGCCAACACTTTCTGAAGAGCTCCCGCGCAGATCTTGCGCGACTCGGCGGCCAGCTGCTTTGGGATCCTCTCCCGGAGTCGCTGGAGGGCCGTCGCCACGCCCTTGAAGAACAAGACGAGCTTGGCGCTGGGTTGGAGGTTCTCGTCGGAGGGATACCCGAGATCCTCCATCCCCAGCTGCGCCAGCTCCCTGTCAATATCTGCGGCAGCACTCACGAGACTCTCCGTCCAGTTCTCCACAGTCTCCCTGAAAGCATTTTGGGTGGCGGCAGCACTCTCCAGCAGCGCCTTGTCGGCCTTGATCTCCTCCTTCAAGGCCACCTCCTGCTCCTTGGCGCCGTCCAGCGTCTTGGTCAAAGTGGTCAGCTTCAACTCAAGATCCACGTTGGAGACCTTGGCGGCGCTGCGCCACCTTCATCTCTAGCTCCTTCTTGGCGGCCTCGGCGGCTGCGGCAGCATCCTCCGCTTGCTTGAGGGCTCCGCCAAATTTTTCCTCGCGCGCGGCAAGCTCCTCCTCCTGGGCGTCAAGGTTGACCTTTCGCTGTGCCAGCTCGCCTTCCTGCGCAAACAGCTTCTCAGCGGCAAGCCGCCGTTGCTCTTCAACTTCGGCCTTCTCAAGGAAGAAGGCCTTCTGCTCTTCGGCGAGCTGCTCCCGCTCCTCCGCCAGGGACCGGAGAGCTTCCTGGTGGAGAATCCGGAGCTCCTCCGCGTGCTTCTCGATGTCTGCTCCCGCCTTCGCGACAAGCGCCTCATGGGATTCCAGCTTGGCTTGCCGCGCGTGGTAGAGCGACAACAACTTCCGCAGTAGCCGCTCCTCCTCAGGCTCGTTGCTGCTGCTGCTCGGCGCGTCAACCAGCGTCAGCCCAGCGGAGGCGAGCACCTCCCCGTCGAAGATCTCTCCCTCGACCGGCGCCCTGGAGCTCGACGCCCAGGGGAGGTTGATGAAGACGTCATCACCGGCCTTCAAGTATACGCCTGGCTGGGGCTCTTCGGAGCCTGGCGCTGCGGCAGCGGCGGACGGGTCGGCGGTCGGCGTAGCGCCTGGCGCTCCTGCGGCCTCAGGACCATCAGTGCGATCGCCAGATCCCTCGCCAGTTGCTGCGGCGGCAGCCTTGGCGGCCTCTGCGCCGGCGGGATCGTCAGCACCGGCTGCTTCTTCGGCGGCAACCTCGGTCTCCATCGGCTCCGTAGCAGATGGGTCTGACAGCCGGAAAAGGGAGAAGAGTCAAGCAAAATCCAACAGAAACCCAAGAAGATCAAAAGAAGAAGAACCCAAGGGAAGTCTTGTAGCGAAAGGATTACCTGTGCCGGGTTCTGCAGTCGTGGTCTCCGCCGTCGGAGGGCCGCTGGTGCTGTCCCTTGCCAGAGACTTATCCCTTACCGGAAAGCTCTCCCTTGCTGGAGGACTCTCCCTTGGCTCCTGGTGGGGCTGCTCTGCTCCTACACAAACCAACAGTCAGATATCAGCAAAGACAGAGTATCCATGCGCACCTCACAGCGGAAAGCAAACCATATACTTACGCTGGGGGCTGCTCTGGACAAAAGTTGTCGGGTACGGCAAGGTTGTCTCGGGCGCACCCCCTGCTGTCGCAGTGGGTTCGTCCTCGATGACGATCACCGGGACCTTGGCTCTCTTCGCTGCTCTCTGGGCCAGAGTCCTAAAAGGGAACAAGTTCAGGGTAAAGCAAATGAGATACAAGACAAACAACAAGGATCTTACTCTTCTTCTTCCTCGTCGGAGCTGAACGCGGAGAAGTCGAAGTCCGGCTCGCGACCGGCGTGAGGAGGCGGAGGAGTAGGTTCCCTTGGCCGCTTGGCAGGAGCAGTGGAGGTGGTCTGAGACGACCCCGCTCCGGTTGCCGCCGCGGCATGAGAAGCGGCAAGAGTAGAAGCGGTGGTTCGGGAGGGCCCCGCTCCAGTTGCCATCGCAGCGTGAGGTGCTCCCGCGGCAATAGTGCTTGCCGCGGTGGAGCGTGTCACGCGGCGCGGCGACTGTTGCCTCGCCTGCCGCTCCGCTACGTCACCGGCCTTGCGGAGACGCCTTCTTGGTGGGGATGGAGGCTCTGCTTGCGGCAAGCTGCCCGAAGATGAAGAGGAAGAGGAGTTGATCTCCAGCGAGCCGCTCATATCCTTGGCGGGCTCGCTCGACCCGACGCCATGTCCGGAAAGTTCTTTCTCGCCGGCGGGCTCCCCTCGCTCGGCATGGCTTGCCGCCTCTGCTGCATCTGCCTCCTCCACGGTGAATCCAAATTCGCCCGCGGCCGCGGCTGCCGCCGCCTCTTCCAGCCTAGTGGCGATGAGTGTCATCTCCGCATCGGTGGTGTCGCGGGTGAGGCTATCCTTCTCGTCGGAGCGGATTGGCACTTCTACCAAGTCATCGAAGAATTGCTGCACGACGTCGTCTGCAGGCTCTTGCCAAGTTGGGACAATTCCATGCGAATCGCACAGCGGCATCATTGCACGGATGCGGGCGAGCGCGGAATTGTTACACAGCGGAACGACACCCCCCGGCAACCTGAACACTTCGGGATGTTGGGGGTCATACTTGAACAGCTCTTGGAGCATAGCGTTGAGCTCCAGAACAGTGAAGTTGAAGTTGAGCCCCGGCCGCAGCCTCATGATATCCGCCGCATTCCTGAACTCCCAAGTGGGTCTCCCCCGTTCCTGCAGGGGGGCGATGCGGTGGCGAAGAAAATCTGCGCCAACAGCGCCTACAGTGAGCCCGGCAAGCCTGAGGCGTAGGATCCGGGTGATAGCAATCTTCAGCCTGTCGTCTTCCGGGGCCACGTCACTCCAATCGCTGCCGCGTGCTACCGTGGTTTGGCGCCGGGTGGTGAATGGCTGCGGGTTCTCCTCGTCAATCCAGCACCAGTCTGCTCTCCACTCCTCCCACTTGCCGCGGAATTCTCCCTCCAGATAAGTTTCCTTCTTGCCGGCCCTTGAGATCTAGGCGATTCCGCCGGATAATGGCTCTCCTCTCTCTACTCGGGGTATAAAGAAGCGGCGAAAGAGGGATACATTGGGATGGACTCCGACAAAGTTTTCGCAGAGATGTGCGAAAACTGCCATGGTCAGAACGACATTGGGGGTGAAGTCAAGGAGGTGGAACCCGTAGGTGTTCATAATGTCGCAAAAGAACTCAGAGAAGGGCGGGCAAAGCCCGTAGTAGAAGAACAAGGCGAAGAAAGGGTATCCGTTTGGGGCCTTCTTCCAAGCGGCAGCGGGAAGTACCTTCGTGCGCGGATGCGCTCGTGTCTCCGTCGACCAGAAGTGGTAGTAGTTCTCCCTCAGCTCCCTCGCGGCAAGCTTGGGGGGGGGGGAAGACTGCCCGCTCCTTTCGCAGCACCGCAAGCCGCTGCGCCTCGGTCGACTTCATGACCTTCCCCTTGTCGGCTTTTGGAGCCATGGCGGAAGTAGTGGAGGAGATCGACGGCGTTGATGGTGCTGGTGGCGATGGGGGGCGGAGCGCTGCTCTCTTTCGGCTTTGGGAAGACGAGGGAGCGGCGGAGATTTCTGAGATTGGAGCAGCAACCGGCGAATGGGCGAACTACCCCTGTTTCCCCTGCTTATAAAGAGGGAGGGGGCGGATGTTCCACATTTCCTAATAAAGAAACCACCCACGATCTCTCCCACGACGCCGCATTCAACGCGTGCCGTTCAGGGAGGGCGCGGTGGATACGAAGAGAGATACGGCGTAACCTAGGCCGCGCGTGCCCGTGCCCTGTTTTGGGCCTGGCCCAACAGCGCTCAGCACCGTGTATGGCCCAGGCCCGGGGGCTCTTGTCGGTGTACTAAAGTAGGGGTACCCTAGTATCCCGAACTTGTGCACGGGCAGTCGCAGCGTCCCGCGGCAAGGCTTGCCGGGTGACCGCCAAGGTCCTCCGTGGTTCCTTTGGAGCCATTCAAGAACAAAGTATCCAAGCCAGGGAGACAAGACCCCGGCAAGAGGAGCTTGCCGGGAAGGCCTACCAAGGCATCTCAAGACCCCGGCAAGAGGAGCTTGCCGAGAAGGCCAACCAAGGCACCTCAAGGAACTTGCCGCGACGCGCCACGCGTCCCGGCAAGGCCCGGTGAGCGACAAGCTCCCGGATGCGACAAGACAACGACCGCGGCAAGGCGCTTGCCGCGGCAAGCCACCACTCTGTGCCCGTGCTCCAGCACATCCACCAACGTGTCGCTCTGGGACCCTTGCAGGAGTACGTGGCGGGAGGCTGTGCAGCCAGTGGCGCGCGACGCTGACAAGATTGCCATCGTGGCGAGCGGTGACGTTCCTGACGGTCCGTTTTGCACTATTTAGGCGACGCAGACGGGCATTTAATGCCCTTGTCCCCTGCCGTTAGGGTTAGGTATGATACACTGTAGCAGGTAGCTGTACCTACCGCAGCACCTTTTCCATTTTTACCCTTTGTCTCCGTTGCCACCTCTCGGTGACCCCTTGAGCATATAAAAGGAGGCCCGTGCGCAACGTAGAGGTGGGGAGCTAGTTCGGAGAACATTCACGCTCGGTCTCGTTAGCTGCTGGAGTGTACTGTAGCACTCCGTGCTCCCGAGCAAGAACTCAATACAAACCACAAAGCAGGAGTAGGGTTTTACGCATCCGTGCGGCCCGAACCTGGGTAAACCGCTCATGTGCTTCGCCTCGATCCGCTCTTCGTGCGACCTCCGCCCCCGCCGAACCGAAAGGGACTCGGTCCGCCGGTCCCATAGGTGCCCGTGGATCAGTACCCCGGCCTGAGAACAGAAGGAAGAAGAAGAGCAAGGAATATGATTCTCACGACAAGAAGAAGAAGAAATACTCAAAGTCTTCTTCTAAGTCTTCCTCAAAGTCTTCATCACACAAGAAGAGCTCATCTGGCAAGGCACGTGCGTTTGTTGGCAAGGAAATGGATTCAGAGGAGGAGTCCGCTTCTGAGGAGGCAGAGGTGGAGTCTGAGGAGGAGTCTGATTCTGGCATTGCGAGTCTGGCTACAGCATACGTCGCCAAGTCCATCTTCAACACTAAAGACAATGACTGCATTACCGACACCGACGCAAATGACAAGAACGACTCCACTCCTACCTACTGTTTCATGGCACGCGGTGCCAAGGTAAACACACGCACTACTTGCCATCAAACATCTAGTGAAGATGACTCTGACTGTGATTCAAAACCCAGCTACAAAACACTTGCTAAAATTGCAACTGAACAACAGAAAGCTATGGAACATATTCAAAAACTGTTAGACAGAAGCGATGATTTGTTGGGTGCTGAAATGACTTGTTCTGAATCCTTAATTGAAGACATAAAAAATCTTCACGTTAAGTATCAGGAACTTGAGGATCGTCTTGATACTCTCTCAACAACTCATGAAAAGCTTTCCTATGATTATCTTCAAAGGAAGCAAGAACTTGAGAAATTGAGAGCGGCTCATGAAGATCTTCAAAAGGAAAATGAGTCACTTCGCGCCGAACAGATCAGTTCCCTCAGGAAGGATTTGAACCACCATGTCTTAAATGCATTGAGCGTGATAAATGCTACTTCTGTTGCTGAATGTTCCACTACTACTGCTGTTGCAATATCTTCAACTGTTGATGTGGTAACTAACCCCTCTGCTGAGGATACCACTGCTATTGCTGATGAGAATGCTAGGTTGAAGACATTTCTTGAAACAGGGATGTACAAAAGTCTTAAAGGACATCAGACATTATGTGATGTCCTCAAGAAGCAGATTCTGAACTGAAACCCCAGGAAAGAGGGTGTTGGGTTCGTAAGGAAAATAAATGCAGATGGCTCTTACTGGAAACCTGAGCAGTACCCCAAAACCACATGGGTTGCTGCAAAGGAACTTTCAGCAGATCCATCCAATTTATCTGGCTTCACTTGTGCTAACCCCATTATCATTGATGATTCCTTTGATGCAAACTATAAACTGTTTAAGAATCATAATGGTGAAGTGTTTGCCAGGTACATTGGTACTAACTGCAGGAATGGACCGCCTATGAAGAAGATCTGGGTTCCGAAAAAGTGTCTGGAAAATCTTCCTGTGAATGTCTTCATGACACATCACTTGAAGAAGACAAACCTCAGACCAAAGGCTGCATACGGTCCAAAGGCTTCATTCAATCAGAGGACTCACCAGAGTCACACTAACGCAAATGTTTTGTAGGGAAACCATACTCAGGCATATGAATATGAGAGCGGTTCATCGAACCGTCATGTTCATATGACCAAAAATTATTCTGCTTATTCCTATGAGTATTATTGTCCACCTGCAAGACTGTTTGCTAAGGCTTCAAAGCCAAAATTCTCAGATGCTGCACTTAGACTTATTGCTTCTAAGCCACCCTTGAAGATGTGGGTGGTTAAGAAAGCTTAACTCTCTTTTGCAGGGAAAGGTCTCCAACAGAAAAAGAAAATCTTCTGACGCTATTGCTGGGGACCTTAAAAGTCTTGTAGGGCGCAAGATAAAATGCCCGAATGGCATCATTATGTACTTCGTTCCTGAATCGCATGCTACTCTCCCTATTAGTCCTAATCTGGATCTAAGTTTTCATAACCCACTGGTTCGTCAAATGTTTTTGCTTCACAATTCTCTTCGTGAAGCCTATCCCCCTAACTGCACTGTAGGGTACGACACCAGCGACTTCAAAGTCTTCAGAATGGATTATTGACAGTGGATGTACAAATCACATGACTGGCAAAAGAAGCTTTCTTATGGACTCAACCTTACGTCCATCCGACAAGAGCCACATCACATTTGCTGACACTGGTAAAAGTAAGGTATTGGGTCTAGGTAGAGTTGCAATCTCAAAGGATCAACACATGGATAAAGTCATGCTTGTTGAATCCCTTGGCTTCAACTTAATGTCTGTCTCAATGCTTTGCGATTTGAACATGATTGTAATGTTTGGAAAATATCGTTGCCTAGTACTAATGGAATCTGACAAGTCTCTAGTGTTTGAAGGGTATCGGAAAGATGATTTGTATGTGGTAGATTTCTCAGCAGGGCCACAACTTGCAGTATGTCTTCTTGCAAAAGCTTCAGAATGCTGGCTTTGGCATCGAAGGCTTGGGCATGCCGGCATGAGGAACCTCCACACCCTTGCGAAGAAGAAGCATGTCATAGGCATCGAGGGCGTCAAGTTCAAGAAAGATCACTGATGCGGTGCCTGTGAAGCAGGGAAGATGACAAGGGCAAAACATCCTTCGAAGACAATCATGACTACTACACAACCCTTCAAACTGCTCCACATGGATCTTTTCGGTCCCACTCACTACTCAACTTTTACTACTACTGCTTGCCTCTATGGCTTTGTCATCGTTGATGATTACTCTAGATATACTTAGGTGCACATAATCCTTTACAAGACTGAAGTGCAGGATGTCTTCAGACGCTTCGCCAATCGAGCTATGAACAATTTTGGCACCAAGATAAAGCACATCAGAAGTGACAATGGCACTGAATTCAAGAACACTGGCCTTGATACATATCTTGATACCTTGGGCATCACACATGAATTCTCAGCTCCGTACACGCCACAACAGAATGGCGTCGTCAAACGCAAGAACAGAACACTCATTGAGATGGCCAGAACAATGCTAGATGAATACAAGACTCCAAGAAAATTCTGGACTGAAGCCATTGACACTGCATGCCATACTATCAATCGTGTTTATCTTCACAAGCTTCTGAACAAGACATCTTATGAACTCCTAACTGGCAAGAAGCCAAATGTCAGTTACTTCAGAGTATTTGGCTCAAGGTGCTGGATCAAGGACCCACACCACACCTCAAAGTTTGCACCAAAAGCACATGAGGGCTTTATGCTTGGATATGGAAAGGGTTCGCACTCCTACAGAGTCTTCAACCTCTTTCATTACAAAGTTGTTGAAACAGTGGATGTGCGGTTCGATGAGACAAATGGTTCACAAAGAGAGCAACTGCCAAATGTGCTAGATGAAGTCCCAACTAGTGAATCAATCAAGCTTATGGGAACTAGAAAGATTATACCTTCTGAAGCTCATCCTGAAGAAGAACTTATCATCTCAGCACCTGATCAACATGAAGACAATGCTCAGCCTGAAGACATTCCTCCCAACAACAACACAGATCAGCAAGAGCAAAGTCTTCGCCCTGTACATCCTCGTGTTGCCAATGAAGTGCAGATTGACAGAATAATTGACAGCATCAATGCACCTGGTCCACTCACTCGTTCAAGGGCAACTCAGCTAGCAAATTTCTGTGGGCACTTCGCATTCGTCTCAATATCAGAACCCAAGAAAGTTGAAGAAGCCTTCATGGAACCTGAATGGATTCAAGCTATGCAAGAAGAGCTTCAACAGTTTGAGCTGAATAATGTATGGGAACTGGTTAAGCGTCCTGATCCATGGAAGCACAACATAATAGGCACCAAATGGATATACCGCAACAAACAAGATGAGCATGGTCAAGTTGTCAGAAACAAAGCTCGTCTCGTTGCTCAAGGATATACTCAAGTGGAGGGCATTGACTTCGATGAAACATTTGCTCCTGTGGCTAGGCTTGAAGCCATACGCATACTGCTGGCCTATGCAAATCATCATAACATACTTCTATATCAAATGGATGTGAAAAGTGCCTTTCTCAATGGCAAGATTGAAGAAGAAGTGTATGTTGCACAACCACCTGGCTTTGAAAACCCAAAACATCCTAACATGGTATACAAGCTCAACAAGGCGCTGTATGGCCACAAACAAGCCCCTAGGGCCTGGTATGACACACTCAAATACTTCCTGAAGAGCAAAGGCTTCATACCTGGTTCCCTGGATCCCACTCTTTTCACGAAGACATATGATGGTGAACTGTTTGTGTGCCAAATATATGTGGATCACATTATCTTCGGCTGCACCAATCAGAAGTACAGTGAAGAGTTTGGATATATGATGCAAGAGCAATATCAGATGTCCATGATGGGGGAGCTGAAGTTCTTCCTTGGTCTTCAAATACGACAACAACGCAATGGCATCTTCATATCTCAAGTGAAGTATCTCAAAGATTGTCTGAAGAAGTTCGGTATGCAAGATTGCAAAGGCTTCACAACACCAATGCCAGCCAAACATCATCTAGGTCCTGACGACAATGGTAAAGAGTTTGATCAAAAGGTATACCGCTCCATGATTGGTTCTTTGATTTATTTATGTGAATCTTGGCCAGATATTATGCTTAGTGTTTGCATGTGTGCTCGATTTCAAGCGGCACCAAAGGAGTCACATCACTTAGCTGTGAAGCGAATTCTTCGATATTTGGCTCACACCCCAACTCTAGGATTATGGTATCCAAAGGGCTCAGAGTTTGATTTGGTTGGATTTTCGGATGCTGATTATGCTGGTGACAAAGTTGATCGCAAGTCTACATCAGGCACATGTCACTTTCTGGGACGATCACTTGTATGTTGGTCTTCAAAGAAGCAGAACTGTGTATCTCTCTCCACTGCTGAATCTGAATACATTGCTGCTGGATCTTGCTGCGCTCAGCTTCTGTGGATGAAGCAAACACTCAAGGACTATGGCATTCATCTGAAGCAAGTACCACTTTACTGCGACAATGAAAGCTCCATCAAGATTGCCAACAACCCAGCTCAGCACTCGAAGACAAAGCACATTGAAATTCGTCATCACTTTCTCAGAGATCATGTTGTGAAGGAAGAAATTGATATCATACACGTCAACACTGAAGGGCAATTGGCAGATATCTTCACCAAGCCCCTGGATGAGAAGAGGTTTTGCAAGTTACGGTGTGAGCTAAATATCTTGGAATCCTCAAATGTCCTGTGATCAGGCACACATCCTAACACTTATGCATATTGATGACTTAGATGTGCAACACACAAAGTAAATTATATCTTCAATCAATGAAGACATACATTCTAAGTGTGAATACATTAATGTGGAATTTGACTTCGGAGCGCCACGATAATTGTGCGCCATGTCTGGGTCTAATACTTCCTATACGGTGGGTAACGCCACCACCAAACATTCCATTTTGAAGTGTTTCACTCATGGCGTTACCTTGCAATATCTTCACATTTGGTTTGGCTTCGAACTCAACATGTCTTCATGATTATCTTCACTACGTTGATTATATAGATATATACATACTAGTGTTCTGTCCTCTACAGCATTCACTTATAGCTATGTCTTCTTGGTTGAATCTTTTGAACTAAGTGAATGTGATCGGACCCCAATCTCTCTATACTTTCTATCTCAAACTCTATCTCTCCAAGTCATATGCATTCTATTGAAACTGTCGAATGTCTTCACTGCGTCCTAGTCAGCAGAAGATATAGAGACAACCATAAAGTCCGTTTTCAATGCTCATTCCTCCACATAAAATCCGGAGAAGCAGGAACGACCGCCCGACAATCTAGGCGTGCGTGGGACGTGGAACAAACCCAAAACTTCCGCAAACTGGCCACGCGTTCCTCAGATGCGAATCGCCAGGGGCACCTGTGTAATAGCACAGTGCCGCCCCTGAGCCTATAAATTCACACTTACCGCGGTCATTATCTCCTTCTTCCACCCTCGCATGAACCCTAGCGCCACCGCTAGCACTCGACGACGCCGGCGACAAAGCACTTCGCTGCCGCAACTTCTCCGACGCCGTATTCACGCCGACTGCGGACATCGTCCTCTCCGCCGTCGCCGTAGGTGTCTTCCATCACCAAGTTAGGGCATGGAGGACTGAACTGCTCGGCATCATCTCTCACTTTCGTCTAGCAGTTCCAAGTGCGGTAAATAAAACTTCTTTTTTACAGCCTCTTTTGATCTCATAGTTCTGTCACTTTCTACCATAAGAAGTTTCTCTTCACATTAGATAGATCTCTCAATCTGCATCTCATAACATGCCTAGTATATTCACTTGTGCTTCATAAAGTAGTTAGATTCCTCACTTGTACTGATCTGTGGGTTCGTACAAATCTGGAACCAACTTCTTATCTATGAGTGAATGTCTTCGCACGATGAGGTCTCTTCTAAACTGATTAATCTTCAAAACCTTCTGAGAATGCATATGACCTCTTCCCCTTCCCTCGCACCTTAATGCTGTCATAGGTACATGTCCGTGGGAGAATCCTTCGGTTCTCATAGTCTGCATTCATTTGCAGAATTCCTACAGCATCACATAAACTCTCCTAAAGCCAGTTCCTGTTGGTCCAGTAAAAGAAAGCCTTTGAAGCCTTTGAAAGTTTTGAAGCCTTTCAAGTTAAAGTTTATGGCTTCAGAAGCAGCAGCAAGGAAGGGGGGCAGACAGAGACGTGAAGGAACTTCCAAAGATCTGCCTGAAGACCTGGCAGAAATGTATAAAACAGATCCTGAAGAGAACTATGGGCAGCGCAAGACTCAAATCCAATGGATTCGACGCTATTGGGCAGAACAATGGTTCAAATACCGCTTCGTCACCCAGGAGTATGCTGAGAAAAGTGCCATCAGGAGACCATGGGGGGACAACCGTTTCAAGAATCTCATACCCGGGACCAGAGATGAAGCCATTGCTCAAGGCTTCTACCCATGCATGGTCCGAGGACCACAGCCTGATGATGCACATCCGTCGTCACTACTCTGGTGTCGTGACGACAATCTGTTCAAGCACAACTTCCAGTTTGCTCAACAATCAGTGAAGCTGAACAAGAAGAAATTTGGGTTAGACTTCAACCCTGGCCCCTCCGCACCAACGGCAGATGGCACACGCGACGCAGAACCCAATATCATCGGTCCGTTTGCCAACCTTGAAGGCCTCATCACCCACATCTTAGTCCAAGGGACTGCCGTGAATGACCCTCCAGCTGACTCTGAGTATGATGAAGCTCCTGCTGAACCGAAGCAAAAGCAGTCGAAGAAGCCAAAAGCTTCAAAGCCGGCTCCTTCCTCAAAAGTCTCAAGGGGGAAGCCATTGGCAACTGCACCTCCTGAAGACAGTGTGCAGTCTGAAGACATATCCCGCATCTCCAAGCCCCAGAAGGTCAAGGTGCCTCAGCCACACACCAGCAAAGAGCTCATAGCTGCTGCCATCCTGCGCAGCGAAGCCATAGATCTGTCAAGTGATGAAGATCTTGGAGATGACGCTCTAGAGCAGCTCATCAAGAGCAAAGAAGAGGCTGAAATCTTCAACAATTTGCCTCTCTTTGATGTCGCCATCATCCACAATTTCATCGACGAATGGTTTGCCTCACCAGACATCAGCTTCGAAGATCTGCAGCTGCCCGTTGGCCTCAGCGTCACCTTCCAAGGCGCAATTGCTTCAAAACTGGCCATTGCTCAGCGCATTGTTGAGCTGAAGCAGAAAATTGATCATGAAAAGGCTCAGTTCAAGAAGAATATGGCCAAGCTCAGCGTGCAGGAAGTGAAGAGCTTCAAGACCATGCTGCATGAGCTCAAAGAAAATTTTCTGAAGAAGCGTGCAGAAGCTCAGGGCTCACGTGAGCGGATGAAGTCTCTGGTGGAAAGATGTGTACAAGCCTACAACGAGGCTGAAAAGCGCAAGGCACTTGGGCGTCCAGGCATTGACCCCAAGATGGCCGCGAAGAAGAAGAAGAAGCCTGCTATGGCTGAACCAGAGGCACCTAGGCAAGAAGCAGTTCCAATAGTCTTCCCAACTGCAACGACTGGCTCGAAGCCAAAGAGCCGGTCAACAGCTTCAGAGCTGAAGAAGAAAAGAACTGCTGAGGCTGAAGCTAGGAAAAGGAAAAGCTCTGAAGCCTCTCCTACTGCCCCCAGCAAGAAGAAGCGCAAGATCAAGAAATCTCGGGCTGCTCCCACAGAGCCCTTGATAGTTGAACCTATTTCTATGGTTCACCCCAATCCAGAACGCCAATTGACAGTTCATGAGCCTGCTTCCACAGAGGCTCCTGAAGCTGAAGACATACCAGCAGCCGACCCAATTGCTGCTGAAGACATTAGTCATCAGGACAATGTGCAAGATGATGCAGTTCTTCCTCAGTGTGAACAAAGCGAGCTCATCAGCATTGGTCGTCCTCTGATGCCAATTGCACAAGATGCGTCATGGGCGGATCGCCCTCAAGAGGAAGCAGACTTTGAGGACCAGCCCACTCCAACCCCACAAGCGTCGTCTGCGTTCTGCAGGCTTCGCAGAGGTCCAAGGCCTCAAGTCTATACTGAAGACATTCCGGCTGCATCAGCCGAAGAAGAAGCATCACAAGAGCCCACTCCAATGCTCCATCAAGAAGCAGTTCTCCAGGAGAACGTGCCTAAGTCTGACCCTCTAGCTAGTCGAGTGGAGGCTGAAAATGTTGAGGCTGCCACAACAAACACTGAAGCCAATGTGGAGTCCTCCCCACCAAAAGCTTCAGCAGACAGCGAAGCTACTGAACCAGACACTTCTGTTCCTGAGTCTGCTGCAGGTCCTCAATTTGATCACCATGTTGAGCACAGGCCTCATGTTCAGAAGCCAGTTCCAAGGCTGCCAAGATTCCCAGGTCCTGCATCAGCACCTGGCGCCTTTGACATCAATAGCTTCAGGGCAGACAATACATTTTCAACAGCGCCAAGAACCCCTATTCAAGGGAAAGGATTTCATCAGATAGGTTCTGGAGCTGTCCTCAGCGCAGCTACTATTCATGCATCCTATACAACCAAGGTCGCATCTTCCCTCACAAGCGCCTTGATGTTGAAGCCATTGCTGGTCTGCCCTGCATAGAGGAAGCGCTGGATTGCTTCAAGCAAGTGGGTTTGCTGCCGTTTATAACTGATGAAGAGCACTGGAATGAAGAGCTTCTGCTTCAGTTCTATGCCACCCTCCACATTAAAGGATACAACGGAGATCCGAAGACTTGGGTCCTGGAGTGGATGACCGGCAATGTCCATCATGAAGCCAATGCATTTGATATCATTGAGCTCACTGGCCTACCCACTCCTGGCGAATTCTTCGAGGAAGGCTGTCAACTACATGCTGAAGCTATTGAGAGCATATTCCAGCGGACTGAACCCAATATGAGTCAGATGCTCTCAATGATGAAGCCATTGCCCCATGATGCACCCTATCCAACTGAGTTCTTCGTTGAAGACCTTGAGTACCTGCCCAGGACCATATATCACATCATCCGGCAGACTCTCTGGCCCATTAAGGGGCACTCTCCAAATGCAAAGATTGAGGGTGCAATGAAGACTATGATATTCTGCATCCTTCATGGCAAATCCTTCAACGCACAGGATTTCTTCATATGCCAACTTGCAGCGTCAGTCTCAGACATATTTGGTTTGAAGTTCTATGCTCCTTGGGTGATGAGGCTGATCAAACTGCACTCTGCGATCTCATATCAGCCCTCAGCCCAAAACCATCTGATCTTCTTGCCAGATGTGGATACCTCTGCTGAAGCTATATATCCAGAGCCTGCCAAGCAACCGTTGAGTCTTCAGAATGCAGAACACCAGAGCTTCACTCAGAACGATGAAGGTGTTGAAGCCATCTCCAGGGTGTATCCTTTGGCTGGCACTACACGTGCGCCACACCCTGCTTCAACTGAAGCCACTGATAGTGCAACTACTTCAAGACCCAAGAAGCGCACTCATGTTCTCACTGACCGAGAGCTTCTTGTGGCCCTTCATCAAAAACAAGATAGGCATCACGACTGGCTAAAGCGTCAGATGAAAAGGCTCTTGGTGGATGTTAATCGTCTTCGAAATCTTGCCACGAAGAATGCCTTCGTCACTCATGAAACCTGTCGTCGTGCATGGAAAGGGCTCTCAATGATATGCACTGAAGCTGAACTTGAAGAGGATGGCTTCACAGAGCGCTTCAAGTTTGACACCACACCTCCTAGAAGGGCTGTGATGCGAAACACACCATCACTTGAAGACTCTGAGTTTTCTTCATCTGCTGCCACAGTCACTGCCAGAATCATTGATGAAGAAGATGATGCTACATTCCCTCCACCTGCTTCAGCACCTCCAAGCTCCTCTGCACCGCCAAACACCTCCAACGACCCTGCTTCTACTGGGAACGAATAGACACTCTATGTCTTCAAACCTTTTTAGTCCTTGCTGACAAAAGGGGGAGAAGCATATGGGTTGATAGTCTTCAAGCGGGTCCAAATGGGCGGGTGCTTTATGTTTTGTTATATTTTGCTTCGTGCTTACAACTCTCGTTTTTGCTTCATTTGGTTCTTTGAGTTGTATCACTAAGACTCGATGGTCGTCTGCTACTTGTTTGCCACCCTGTTTTGCGAAGATAAATTCCGCACTTATCTCATTCTGCAGACGTCCATTTTCCATTATGCATGTCATTATCTTCATATACTTTCACATGCATAGTGGATTTTCATCATAAGCTGAAGTGGATCTCCAAGTACAACCTGCCATGTGCATTTGCATTCCAAAAGCAAATTAACTTATATGCACATCTTCAGGGGGAGCCCTTGCAACTTATGAAGACAATTCCTCATCCTTTACAATTTCACAGACTATATTCCCCGTTGAAAACTTCAACTAGT
This sequence comes from Triticum urartu, assembly GCF_056163025.1. Taxonomy (NCBI): domain Eukaryota; kingdom Viridiplantae; phylum Streptophyta; class Magnoliopsida; order Poales; family Poaceae; genus Triticum; species Triticum urartu. The sequence continues at coordinate 309,547,847 of NC_141874.1, forward strand.
TTGTCATCAATCACCAAAAAGGGGGAGATTGTAAGTGCATCTAGTGCCACCCCTAGATGGTTTTGGAGTATTGACGACAAACCTAGTTGAGGGACTAATGTGTTTGTGAGAATTGCAGGATAACATAGGTAGAAGTCCCTCATTGATTCGGTTTTACTACCAGAGATGACCCCCAAAATGTATGAAGACATTGAAGTTAAAGGTGGTATATGAAGATATTCACTTTGAAGACTATGACAAAAGAAGACACGTTATGAAGCCTATGGAGCTCGAAGACTTAGATCTTTCGTAGTTCTTTTTCTTTTGTGTTGAGTCATAGGTACCACCATACTGTTAAGTGGGGTCCAGGAGAACCAGTCAGAATGACTGAAGTGATGCCTAAACCTAAAACCTATGTCTTCGAGTGAAGACAATGAGAGCGAATCTTGTCCAGAGCCGGACAAGTCAGCTTTGCTTGCAGCCCAAGTAAAGTTGCCATGAGAGTTTGAAATCTGACCGTTGCGACACGTGTCAGTTCCTTAGTGACCCAGGGTCATTTCGGACAAATCAGGTCGGGTTGCCAAGTGGCTATAAATAGCCCACCCCTACAACCATAAACGGTTGGCTGCTCAGATTACAGTGCACGGCTTTTGTCGTTTGAGAGCAACCCACCTCGAAGCCTTTGACAGAAAATCCCTAGCGAGGAGAAAAGCCCTAACCACCCAGAGCCAGAGAACATTGGGCATCACTTAAGTCTTCTTGTCTGTGTGATCTGAAGACTTATTACACTTGGGGACTGTGAATCCTCCAGACGGTTAGGCGTCGCGTTCAGAGCATCCAAGAGACATTGTGGATTGCCAGTGAACGAAGTCTGTGAAGGTTTGGGAGTCTACCTTGAAGACTTACCAGAGTGATTGGGCGAGGACTATGTGACCTTAGCTCAAGGAGAATACGGTGAGGACTTGGTGTCCTGAGCTGTGTGTTCAGGACTGGGTGTCCGGGACTATGTGTCCTAAGGTTTAAATACCTAGCCGGTTCAACCAGACGTACAGTTGTCACAGCAACTGGAACTGGTCCAACACATCATTGTCTTCAACGAGTCACCGGTTCATCTTCACTTCCTTTGTCTTACTGTTACTCATTGTGAAGCTATTGCATGCTTGCTCTATCTTTTGTCTTCACAACATGAATGTATGATCTGTTTGGCTTCATAACTTCTTCCTACCTGATCCTTATTACACTGCAGCTGTTTGTCTTTGTGCTTTCACTCTATTGAATACTTGACCATGGCTTGCCTAGTGTAATCTAACTTCCGCTGCATAGTAATAGGCAAAGTCTTCACTGTTTGTCTTCATAACTCCCACGTTTTGAAGACTTTCATAAAAATCGCCTATTCACCCCCCCTCTAGTCGATATAACGCACTTTCAAAAGCTGACTTGTCCGACTCTGGACAAGATTCGCTCTCATAGTCTTCACTGGAAGACATAGGTTTTTGGTTTAGTCATCACTTCAGTCATTCTGACTGGTTCTCTTGGACCCCACTTAACAGTACGGTGGTTCCTATGACTCAACACAAAAGAAAAAGAACTACGAAAGATCTAAGTCTTCGAGCTCCATAGGCTTCATATAGTGTCTTCTCTTGTCATAGTCTTCAATGTGAATATCTTCATATACCACCTTTGACTTCAATGTCTTCATACATTTTTAGGGGTCATCTCTGGTAGTAAAACCGAATAAATGAGGGACTTCTACCTGTGTTATCCTGCAATTCTCACAAACACATTAGTCCCTCAACTAGGTTTGTCGTTAATACTCCAAAACCAACTAGGGGTGGCACTAGATGCACTTACAATTCCTACAGACGACGATGATGCCGAAGAGCATGATAGCGACGCAGAACATGACGACGATGTAAAAACACACTTATGTACTAATTTAGAATACCACTATTCAGCACTCTGGATCTAACTTCCTTTCTAACGAAACCCTTTCTTTTTGTCTTTTGAAACAGAACAAATCAGGAGAGAAGGACAGAAAGAGGAGAAAGACAAGCGGAAAAGAATTGGCAGCACCAACAGTTGACGAAGAACAGCAAGAAACAAATGAAGAGAAATGCCAAATCAAGGCAGGGGCAGCATTCGCTCATGTCAAGAAAGCATGGAATTTACTTAAAGACCGTCACAAGCAAGATATTAGGATGGCAAGATTTGGCAACATAGAGAACTGCAAAATAACGGGCTCCATCTGCAGACCACTTGCAACACACATCTACGACAACCTGGACACAAAAAGCATGACAATAACCTTCGGTGATGGTACCGAAGACAAGAAAATCAAGATTACTAAGGAAGCTACACACAAGGTGTTTGGATACCCAAATGGCATGGAAAAGTAAGCACCAAGGCCAGCGAAGAGCCCAACTTTAATGAAAGAACTGATGTCAGACCTTGGCTTCAAACATACAGATTTAAAGCCAAAAGAACTGTTCATGGAGCTAAAAAAACTGGTGGAACTAGATGACGAACAGTCAAACAGGAAATCAGTTAAAATATTTTTCCTTATTTTTTTCCACAACGTTGTCTGCGGGTCAAGCGCCGCTATCTTCGCCCGACAAGCTATAATGGTAGAGGACATGAACTATCCAGAGATGACAAAGATGGACTTCTGCGAGGTTATCGTCGAATGTATTAAGGACGGAGCAAGATATGGCAGAAACACAGAAATTTGCCTCAGGAAGAAAAGAACAAAAAGCATGTCAACGGTTTGGCACAGGGGCCAGTAATCATGTACCTCGACTCACTGCTGCTGCCAACCGACACAAAAGAAATGTTGAAGATTGCAAAGACAATGGACAAGATCTCATTACCATGAGAAAACCATCTCAACGAGAGTGACCTAGCAAAAATAGCTAGAGCAGACATGAAAAGTGACGGAAAAGCACGACCAGATGACTATGAATTTGGCAAAATACAAGTATAGCTATATTGTACATAAATCAATTCTTCCCTTTTTGAAAGCGGTTTCCATTCTAATCAACTAGATTCCACCAAAACGATGCAGATATGGAAAGGAACAGCAGAGAGGATCTTCTATGCCAACATAGCATCAACTTCGTCTTCAATTCACCAGAGAGCAGGAGAACATCGCAAACAACAGCAACACCATGTAACGCCCGGATAATTACGGTACAATAACCCTCTACTAGTGAGGCCACTTCACCACTGTTACTGTTGCTAAACTCACTCTATTTAAAAATGATTCAAATTCAAATTAAAAATCAAGTGAAACAAAAAAAATTCAGGCAGTAAAACTAAAATGTCCGAATAATTCTATAATTTCCCTTGATCATTGTCATGTTGAAACCAACTTCATTCGACTCAAAAATAAATTCCTAGTAAAATAATAAGTGTTCCTACAACAATTATTTTGGCTTTACCAATATAAACAATTATTTATTTTTCTCCAACTACCTCCAAACTTCGTGTGTTAGCTCCTAAATATACAAAGTATTTATGTGCCAAGTGTTAGATTGAAAAAAATTTAATTGCTATTTATTTAGGATGCAAGTAGAGTAGAAAACTAAAACAAAAACAATAAAAATAAAAGTACCTAAGCTACTGTGCAAGTGGGCTCTAGTTCCTACAATATGGCTTGGCCCAATTCGGCCATCCTTTCGACCTCCTCCCGGAACAGGAGAAGGCCGAGGCGCTGGCCGCCGAGCGCTCGACTACACGCACTTCTGCGTCGCAGAGGGGTTAAGAGCAGCCCCTGCCCCCTTTTCCTCTCCCCCGAAACCCTAGCATCCCCCCAGATCCCCTTCCTCTCGCTCTCCCTCTACACCCTAGACCTTGTCACCGCGTCATCGTCGATCTCGCGGCCACCGACTCCCCATCGCCGCATCGCCATGTCCATGAGGTTCTCGGTCGATTGCTTCATCATCTCCATCACTAGATCGAGCCAGGGGAGCCAAACCGACGACGCCCCCGTCTTCTTCTTCGCCCACGGCCACCGCGGCCATCGCCGTCGATCCCCACCGCCTACGCCTCCTGACCCTCCTCGAGCTCGCCCCACGCTCACTGTGAGCCCCCTCCGTCGACCCCCCCATTCCTTTTTCCTTTTTAGCTGTCATAGTCCGTCGCGCCCGAGCCTCCGGCCACGCCCCGACTCCGCTCCCGCGTGAGCTCACCACGACCCCCCCTGCACACCCCGCGCGCGCCCGTCCGCCCAAGCCCATGGCCGCCATCGCCTGGGCCCTCCCATGCACCCCCGCGCGAGGCCTCCCTGCCTGCCTTTGCCTCGCCCGCGCCCACCTCCACTCGCGTCCGCCATGGCCGCCGCTCCCTGCTACACACTATCCCCGCCGCGCCCCTGCATCGCCGCGCGTGCGCACCGCCACCCGCGCTACCCCCGGTGCGTACTTGCTGCTGCCGCCGTGCCTGCTGCACGCTGCTGCCACCGGCCCCGCCTTCCGTCCCACGTCGCCATATGGGTGGTATTAGGATCTTTTATTCCTCCTCTATACTCTGGGACTCTGATATCTCGTCTATTTGGGTTAAACTTTTTACTAACTCTGACTCTAGGATCTCGTAACCACTTCCTTCCGGAGAGCCCCTTCACTACAGATGATCGCTTGCTTCGTCAGAAGATTCTGCGGATACTCCTCGATGTTCCCGAGACCCTGTGCCCACTGCTTTGCAGTTCCTAACCACCAATAATCCCCGTGAATAATATCCTTTCCGCTTGTACCTTCATCCCCAGTTGATCCTATTATTACAAGATGCCCCTAGTACTCTCTGTTGTTTCGAGAATCCTTTGTGCCTTCTGCTTTGCAGCTTCTTTTGCACTGTGGATAATTCAATTAACCAGGGTTCGTTCATCCCTAGTTGTTCATATGCTTTCCTAAATACTTGGAAATACTATCTGATCTTCCAAAAATCCTCAGCAGCCTATTGTTGTTGAAATTCTTGATTGCTTGCATTATGGTTAATTCCATATTTCTAGTAATCTTCATTGACACCCTCTGTCACTATCGTTTCGAGTCCCTTGATCCAATATGTCGCGAATGCTCGTAATCCTCAATCAGATCCTAGCATTCATCCTTGCGGCTCAGGCGTCACTCCAAACCTAAGCATGTTCTTGTCAAATCAAACCTTGATTGATTGTCGATCTGTATAGATTCAACTCAATTATCTTTAGATCAGAGCCTCTGCTTCAGATCTTTTGATTTGAAAACCGCAATTCCTTTGTATTCAAGCTTTGAAGTTATCCAGTTATATCTATAACCCGATGCCTTCGCATTCTTCTTCTTCTGGGTGAGTATCGATACTCACATCAAATCTTTTTGGACCGCCATATCCTTGGTTGGATTATTATCTGACAATGTCCTTCATATTCATTAAACTTGTGAGTTTTGCCCTGACACATAATGCCGTTGGTAAATTCTATCATCTGCTTTTGTCAACCATGCTCTGCTTTCGAGCTGGTATATTTTAATCCTGAAGTTAGTGGTATATGTTCCTAATATACCCCTACGGGTTGAACCTATACCTTCCCTATCCATGTGAACTCGAAAGAGATGTGAGTCATACTCTTCTGGTGCTTCACCAGATAAATCTTCCGCACTACAAATTCTTCGAAAACGAGGAGTGAATGAAAGGTTATGCATTGAAGAAGTGGGAGTCGGCCTTGAACCTTGGTGTTCATGCCCATGGACCCGATGTAGAACTTATCATGGAAGCTGCTCGTAAAAATGATTACCCCTTGCTATAAGTTCAACTTGTATCGTGGTTTGATCATTCATAACCGTGGTTCCGACCATAGTTTCTCCTTAATTCCATTTCCTGGACAAGTTAAAATACTTGTCCTCTGCAGATCATTTCATCTGTCCAACCTCTATTTTTTATCTACCTCGAGTATTGTCCCTTGATATCTCAAGGATATTGTGTCATTGCACTACCTCTTGTGAATTCTGATTGGAATGATACTCCATCACATCATTCCTAGCCTGATCGGCTATATCATTACCATGCTAAATTTTAACTATGCTACCTGGTCTTTCTTCCCAGAGCACAATTTTCGATGATGAGGTAAGCCTACGTCGATCTTCCTCATCATATCTTTTAGCCTTGAACAGCAATCTTAATTTCGAGTTTGTGTCGTACCCGTGGTTCCAATAACCTTTCGGTTCATCATTACTTTGACTTGATGTCATCGTTGATCGATTACATCTTCGTGAAATCGCTCGACAAATGTGTCGTGATCATCAACAACATTCTGAGCTCTTTCAGGATATCAATCTAATTCTTGAGGAGAAATATCATCCTTGCCCATCGATGGTTCGTGTTGTCATCAACACCATCCTTGACGTCCTACCAATACAGACTTGATCATGTTTTAGTTATATCTTACATTCCATGATATTCTTGGAAATGTTCCTTCGTGTCTCTTGTGATCTTCAGATCCAACCCTTACTTGGACTATGTTATTGCTACCTCGAAGCATCACAAAGGTATTCCGAATATCAACAAGAACATTGGAAGCTCATTGCCGAATGTTTCTTGATCTATTATCCAAACACCGTTGTATGGGTAATATCATGATTCTTACCTCGCCCCCTTTATCTAAATGCTTTTGAACTTGCTGTCATATCATGTATATCCTGCTCCGCTTCCCCTTGGGAAGGATATACTACCAATTCTTGTGTGTAAACACATTTTCCTTTCCAATGTTCTGATTAATCTAATGATCACCTTTTCTTTTCCTTTGTTTTGTTTATCCTTTCTTGTGGTTTATGAGATCTAAGAAGTAATAGTTCCCTGCTTATGAAAACACCTCGGTGTACAATCCGTGTCAGTAAGACCCTGTTACTATAGTTGATAACATTTCGGTAGCCACCGATGGACGAGAACTTTGCCTATTGGTCCGCCTCATTCAACGAGCAGGAAAATAGTTCTCTCCGTCCCTCGCCCTTGGTACCAACGTTGTTGACAACATAACTGAGAGTCTATCATCTGACATGCCTTGCTATCGGCCCCCCTTTATACTCTTAACCCACATGGCGGGCCCATAACCCACAGTTCCACGGGATCGAAACCTGACTCTCCTGTACACCCTTGCTTCTAAAAGTTATTCCTCACGCTTGGCTTCGTATCTAAATCACGAGCCACCTTCCTAGAGTTGATCTACTCTGGTTTCAGGCGCAATATTTATTCTGTTGCTCTGACCCCCCTTCACACTCTACTTCAGGCATCGAACGATTGCTTAACCATTTGAAACCTTCGTACCCTCTTATAATGCTCTCGGTGTGTTTCATGTAGTCAACTCAAGAGATACTTTATGCTTCTTCCCCTGAGTTAGCCGTCTGATACTCAAACTTGTTAGAATCAATCCTTATAGACCTTCCCCTCTTATCTTTTTGTGAGTACGACGAAGATCCTGAAGGCAGGACGATGACTTCATCAGGATGCCCTCATGCAGCGAAATGAAGGCATCAACTAAAGGGATCAGCTTCTTCGAGAAGAGCAACCAAGGATGAGGAGATACGTTAGAATTTCATAACCAGAACCTTCCCCCTTACTCCACCTCTTAAATCTCGGGACGAGATTTCTTGTAGTGGAGGAGAATTGTAACACCCGGATAATTACGGTACAGTAACCCTCTACTAGTGAGGCCATGTCACCACTGTTACTGTTGCTAAACTCACTCTATTTAAAAATGATTCAAATTCGAATTAAAAATCAAGTGAAACAAATAAAATTTTCAAGCAGTAAAACTAAAATGTCTAGATAATTGTATAATTTCCCTTTATCATTATCGTGTTGAAACCAACTTCATTGGACTCAAAAATAAATTCCTAGTAAAATATAAGTGTTCCTACAACAATTATTTTGGCTTTACCAAAATAAACAATTATTTATTTTTCTCCAACTGCCTCCAAACTTCGTGTGTTAGCTCCTAAATATACAAAGTATTTATGTGCCAAGTGTTAGACTGAACAAATTTTAATTGCTATTTATTTAGGATGCAAGTAGAGTAGAAAACTAAAACAAAAACAATAAAAATAAAAGGACCTAAGCTACTGTGCAAGTGGGCTCTAGTTCCTACAGTATGGCTTGGCCCAATTCAGCCAGCCTTTCGACCTCCTCCCGGAACAAGAGAAGGACGAGGCGCCATGGCCGCCGAGCGCTCGACTACACGCAGTGCTGCGCCACGGAGGGGTTAAGAGCAGCCCCTGCCCCCTTTTCCTCTCCCCCGAAACCCTAGCATCCCCCAGATCCCCTTCCTCTCGCTCTCCCTCTACGCCCGAGACCTCGTCGCCGCGTCATTGTCGATCTCGCGGCCACCGACTCCCCATCGCCGCATCGCCATGTCCATGAGGTTCTCGGTCGACTACTTCATCATCTCCATCACCGGATCGAGCCAGGGGAGCCAAACCGATGACTCCCCCGTCTTCTTCTTCGCCCACGGCCACCGCGGCCATCGCCGTCGATCCCCACCGCTGATGCCTCCCGACCTCCTCGAGCTCGCCCCACGCTCACTGTGAGCCCCCTCCGTCGACCCCCCTGTTCCTTCTTCCTTTTAGCTGTCATAGTCCGCCGCGCCCGAGCCTCCGGCCACGCCCCGACTCCGCTCCCGCGTGAGCTCACCACGACCCCCCCTTGCACACCCCGCACGCGCCCGTCTGCCCAAGCCCATGGTCGCCGTCGCCTGGGCGCTCCCCTGCACCCCCGCGCGAGGCCTCCCTGCCTGCCTTTGCCTCGCCCGCGCCTACCTCCGCTCGCGTCCGCCATGGCCTACGCTCCCTGCTACACGCCATCCCCGCCGCGCCCCTGCATCGCCGCATGTGTGTGCCGCCGCCCGCGCTACCCCCGATATGTACTGGCTGCTGCCGCCGTGCCTGCTGCACGCTGCTGCCACCGTCTCCGTGCCGGACGACGCTCACCCCGCCCCTGTATCCGATGCTCGGCTCCGCCCGCGCTTATGCCGCTCGCCCGTCGACGCTTGCATCTCCAAGCGCTACTCCCTGCACGCCCGCCTCGCCCCCTGCGCCACCCCTACTGCGCCCCGCCGTTGCGTGGCCTCGCCCGCCGTTCGTCCTGCCTCGCAGCCGCATCGCCCGCTACCGCCACCCTTCTACGCCGTCCACCGCTGCCCCACTTGCCTCCCGCCGGCCAGCGCTTGCTTGCTGCAGTCCGCCGTGACCCGCGCTCCCTGCAGGCCGCCCTGTGTGCGCCCCCTCCCGCTCCTGGCCGTCGGAGCCCGGCAGGCGGAGCTCTCTGCTCTGACTCGTCGGGTACCCGCCCCCCGCCCGTTAAATGCCACTCTAGTGGCCTCGTAGACCACTGGTAGCCGGGGCGCGCACCCACCTGTTTTGTAAAAAATGTGTTAATAAAATTACATAATTAATTAATTAGTTAAATGGTTAATTAACTTATTTAATTAATCTAATTAACTAGATTAGTTAGTGAATGAGTAATTAGTTAGCTGAGTCAATGACAGGAGGCCCCACCCCGTGTTGACTAGTCAAACGTTGACTGGTCAACCGGGACCCCCTGGACCCACCTGTCAGTCACCATGTACACTTTGTGTACATTGTGTTGGGTGCATATAGCGTTTTAATCTTATTTTTTCGAATTAATAATAATTTCAGAATATTGTTTAAAAACTTTAGAAAATCATAGAAAATAACCCGTAGCTCGGATGAAAATGTTTTCTACATGAAAGTTGCTCAGAAAATTCTAACGAATCCGGATACGTGGTCCGTTCATCTGTCACATGCCCCTAGCATGCTGAACATGGAACATTCCCCCTCCGGTCATCTGTCTGACACAGGTCCGGAACCGGGAAAACCTTCCCGGTTGAATTCCCCCTTCACCTTTAACGTCTAGGACCGCGTTAGAACACGTCTAGCTATGCTTGTTGTCCTGTTATACACTTGCTTGCTATGTATTTACTATTTCCCCCCCCCCTCTTCACTTCGGTAGACCCTGTGGCGGCTGCCGATGACGCTGTGATCGATTACATCACCGACGACCCCTCCTTGTCTGAGCAACCAGGCAAGCCCCCCCTTTGATCATCCCGATATCGCCCATTTCATTCTCTCATGCTTGCATTAGATTTTGCTACTGTTATTGTTTGCTCCTATTCTGATGCATAACCTGCTTTTGTAACCTGCTCATTGTTACCTACCTGCTTATCCTAAATTGCTTAGTATCGGTTGGTTATTGACCCATCAGTGACCCCCACCTTGTCCTTGTTTCCCCTGCTTCATCATTGAAGACCCGATCAACGGGATCGAAGACCAGGCACCGGCACCGCACATCACTTTCCCCTTAGGTGCTCGACACTACTGGGTTACTATCGAGTGCCGAGGGTGAGACCTCTTCAGCACTTCTGTTGTTAACCAGTAGTGTAGCTATTCGGTCGTGGTCATCCAGGGTGATTTCCTCCTTAACCACTTTTGATACGGCTCTGTCGTGGAACCCCCAAGTGTGAACCTCGAGGGTGGATCCTCTTATGTTCACCTTGATGATTAGATCGAGTGGAATTCACCGGGGGTGATTCCTTGGTTTTTCCCCTTGATGCTTGGACACCCGGATACTTGGACTTTACCCCTGTTACTTGGAAATATGGGTCGACCCTGAGGGATACCCGCGCGAGCTTAATTGCGATTGATGTGGTGACGGGTTGACCTAGAGGGTGCCCGCAAGATAATTACGAGGCGTGGCTGGGCATTCCTAGCCCTTGCCACAAGTCCTCGAGACGGGGCAACGGGGTCATATCTTTTGTGAGTCTCTGCTTGTTACCGCGTGCTCCTAATCCACTACAATTTGGATATTTGATCCGAGGGGCCTCTGGCCTGATAGCACTAACCATCACGTGGGCATAGTATGGGCGTTCTGCGTCGTATGCATCAGGCGAAGCTTAATAGACGTCAGCGACTGAGTGGCGCGCGCCGGGTTGGACTGGTAAGCACTTGCCTTTTTGAAGGAAGTAGCTAGGTCTGCTCACCGGCCGCGTACGCAACGTGCAGGAGTTCCCGGGGAGATGGCCCATCACCCCTGGGGGCATAGGTTTAGTCCGGCGTGTTGACCTCTCTATTAAGCCTAGGTCGCGTTGCGGCGTATTGTTTGGCCGAGGCCAGGCATGAGCCAGGAAAGTGTGTCTGGCCAGAGTTAATCGAGCGTGGTGGGTAAGTTGGTGCACCCCTACAGGGAAGAAAACATCTATCGATAGCCTGTCCTATGGTAACGGACACTTGGAGTTGTATCCCGATCGATACAACTAGAACTGGATACTTGTGATGAGAAATGAATGGATGGTGATGAGAAATGGATAGTATGGCTTTGGGATTGCTTTCTCGCGGGGAGTCGAGAAAGGATCTCTGGCCAAGGTTGATAACACTACTACTTTACATTATGGTGATCTGTACTCTTCTATATGCTGCAAGATGTTTGAAGATGCTAGTCTTCGATAGGCTCGGCTTTCCCCTTCTCTTCTGGAATTCTGCAGTTTAATCCACAGATACAACCCATTCCTTTGATACAGATGCATACTTAGTTTAGATCTGATGTAAGTCTTGTGAGTACTTTGGATGAGTACTCATGGTTGCTTTGCTACTTCTTTCCCCCCCCCACACCCGATTGTTGTGACCAGATGATGGATCCCCAGAGCTAGACGACGCCACTGATGACTACTACTACCCGGGGGATGCCTACTACTACGTGACGACCGCTGACGACTTGGAGTAGTTAGGAGGCTCCCAGGCAGGAGGCCTTGCCTTTTCGATCAATGTTGCTTTTGTGCTAGCCTTCTTAAGGAAAAACTTGTCTAACTTATGTCCATACTTAGATATTGTTGCTTACGCTGACTCTTGTGTATTCGAGCTTATGTATTCGAGCTCTCGAGGCCCCTGGCTTGTAATATAAAGCTTGTATTATTTTAATTTGTGTCTAGAGTAGTGTTGTGATATTTTCCCGTGAGTCCATGATCTTGATCGTACACATTTGCGTGTATGATTAGTGTACGATTGAATCGAGGGCGTCACACACCAGAACACGACCAAACTGCTACCACCTCCACCCAAACGCCGGCGTGAACCACGTGTCAGCACAAGTGGAAGCAGGGAACCAAACAAAAGCATCAGCACAGGAACAGAAGAAAGATTCCGAAGGATAAACAAATTTTTGGAAAAAGTACTCCATGAAGCAGAACAGATACACGCAGTAACCACCATGGCTGAAGACCAATGCAATGAAAAGGAAAAGATATTGGACGAAAAAAACAAGGACCTAGTCGTGCAACAAACAATTGCCCTGATGGATTCATTAGAACAACTCAGACAATTTCAGGACATAGTTTGCGCAAGGTACCTGACAGACAACGCGACCCTGCAGACACTAGAGCAAGCAGATCCAGTAGCCTCAAGTAGACTAGCCGATGCCAACTGCACAAATGAAATCGTAGCCACAACAGAACCAAGAGAAAGGAGAAGAAAAGAAAGAATAAGAAGACGAAGAGAGGAAGAGAAGAACAAAATCAAGGGACATAGGCATTGACAAGAACAAGATAAAGCGACAAAACAGGTAAATAAATAGTAATGCATGGTGCCATACGCACCCTAAAGCAAACCCCTATTTTCATACCTCAACTGAAAAGAACTGCCTCAATGCTTTCAGGAACATACCAATAGCACGCCAGGCCAAGATGAACTCCAACAACAGGATGGTGTCAACAACCCCAAAAACACAAATGAACGGAACAAACAAAGCAACTTCACAATAGACAATGCTACAACAACAACTACCCCAACACAAGCACAAGATACGATCGACGTCAGAACCTATGAAGAGGTCAGTATGAGCATCCATTTTTCCTTTCAAAACTGGATAGAGTTATAAGTTAAATGACAAACCTCCAACAAAATATAGGCTCGGCTGAAGAACAATCAAGTCAGTAGCCCCGCCAACCAAATGCAAGAGGCTAACCCACAATCAACCGTTAGCATAACAAATGACAAAGAAGAAGAAAACAACGAAGAGGAGGTAAACTTCCATAGCCCACTATTACCCACACCGAAAACTCATAAATGGCAGGAAAGAAAGTGAACCGCAAACTCATATTGTTTGATCTCCAGGTATCACAAGCACTACAAGACCAAAGAGACAAACCTTGTTGAAATTGAACCCCATAGTGAACCTCAAACAGACGATGGCGTCACAGAACAGGAACTTTGTGTACAAGAAATTTCCAGCGCCACAACATTGCAGATCACCATCACGAGTACAAAGGAGAAAGCCCAAGGCATCCCAGCCGATGAGAAACAAGAGTCTGTTATACCTGGCAAACAAACAGTAGATGTAGGCACGAATAACCCAGTCATCAACACGGAGGTAAAAATTCAACAACAACAACCACTTTTAAAAATATTTATGATGTCTGAACTACCTAATACACCCCACCACGACAATACAAAGATTATAAGGGATGTCTCACCCTTTTCTTTGAACAAATGCAGGAAACAAACGAGTATGCTAATCTCGAAGATCAAGAACTTCAAACAACAAGATCTGAAGAGGTGAGGTACAAAGCTCAGACACAAATAAAGTTCAATCTATAATTTCAATTTTTATTAAACAGGAAGAGGAAGCAAGCAAAGCACTGGCATAGACATTCGACAAGAAAAACTAGAGGACAACACGAGACAAGGAGAAGCCATAGTACAAGCACTAGACAGTCCTGTAACTCCAGAGATAGAGGTCTTATAAAAAAATTGTAACTGAACAGTCAGAAATGCACCCATTTCTTAAATATTTTTGTGTTGGTGCAGGCACAAGAAGCTCAAGAAACCATCAACAATCAAGACCATCAAACACAACCAAAGGAGCCCAATGAACGACTCGAACATGTTCTTCAAACAATAGATAATAATGCCACTAAAGACCAAGCCACACAAAATTCACTCACCAAACAACAGGTACCAGAGACAGGGACAACGTCACCGACTGAAAAGGTAAACTTACAAAACCTACAACTATGAAATTATAAAATTGCCGCATGCACAATCAAATAAACTCCAACCTACCACATTTGTATTCACTCCAGTGCACTCTCACTTTGTCGCCTCTATGTTTGAACAGCTGCAAGAAAAAAACAAGGTTAGTGAGGATGAATGGCAAAATAAAGAGCAAGAGAAGGACCCAAAACCACCATTGAACAAAGAATCAGCAGTAAGAACAACAAATACAGAGGTGAAAATACATAATACCTCTTCATGAACTTATAGTTCAAAAACATGCATTTGACATTTCACTACTTTCCTGCATCGCAGAGAGAGGAGACCAATGAGGAAAAGGAGGGCACTGAAGAAGGGCAACATGTTCTTCAAAAGGCAGACATCAACGTCACAGAAGACTAAGCACCAAAATATTCACTCACCGAAAAACACGCAACAAAGACGGCAGCAGCGACAACGACTGAAAAGGTAAAGTTACATACGTTGATCCTATCAACGTATAAAATAGCTATGTGGATCCTCAAATGCACTGCCACTTAGCCACCTGTGTGTTTCAAAAGCTGCAAGACAAAAACGACGCCAGCGGCGATGAACTATAAAAGAAAGAAGAAGAAGATGCCCAAAACCTCCACTCAACGAAGAACAAGCACAACATTTAGCAGCAGCAACGAGAACAGTAGGAGAGACAACAGAAGCAGCAATGACTGAGGAGGTAAAGTTACATAAGCTGATTCTACGAAAATATAAAGTAGTTCCATGAGAACTCAAATGCACTCAAACTTAGCCAACTTTATGATTGAACAGCTGCAAGACAAAAACCATGACAGTGACGATGAACACCAAAACAAAGAACAGGATGATCCCCAAGAAACTACACTGAACGAAGAACAGGTGGAACAGTCAGCATCACCAACGAAATCTCAACAGGTGAAGTTGCACAAAATGTTTCCACAAAATTATTACTTAATCACAATCAAAATAGCTCAAACCATGCACCAAACGCTTCGCTATTTTCCCATAACAGCAGCTATAATTAAAATAATGTAGTAAGTTAAATAATTTCAATGCTTTTTCAATGATAACGCAGAAACACGAAGAAGGTGACCACGAAGATACAAGCAATCAAGCAGACACACACATTGTTCCAGAGAAAGAAGCAGAAACCATCAAAGAAAACCCTACACCGTCGTACGATGCCAATTCCCCTGGCAGAGAGGTCAGTGCCAACCAGGTCGAGACTGAAAAACAGGACGGAAAAGACCACAAGCAAGATGCGACATTTGACAAGGATAACCATGATGCCAAGAAAGGCATAGATGAATCAAATGTCGATGGAGTAGAAACTGAACAAAAGGGTACACCGCAAAAATAAGAACATAACATGCTGCAAGAAGCAGAAGGAGAACAAGAAAGGAACAACACTGGACAGGACATATCTTCTAGCATCGAAGCAGGAAAGACAATAGAAACTTAATTGCTATCTTGTGATCTTGTGACTTGGAATTATTTACATTAAATTCAAAATCATCACAGGCATAGTGGAGAAAGGGGAAAAAGATAGTGATTCCGTCAACAAAGCCATCGAAGACCTGTACAACGCTTTACGTAAGCCATGGACACAAAGAGAAATGTAAGTTCATGCAACTAACACAAAACACATTATTACACACGATCATTTTGATTGTATCATGTGTAAACTAAAACATTTTTCTAAATATACTTTACAGGGATGAGCTTTTCATTACAACGAACAAGTTTGATGTTAATCAAGGCCATGTCGCCGAAAGCTTCAAGGTCGGTAAATCAGTACGCACCGAAGCAATTGAGCCCATGCTACCAATCTTGAGAAAATAACTAAATGGCACAGGGAGAAAGATTCTGTCGTGAAGCAACAATGCAAGTAAAGATCACGGCAAAAGAATCATGTTTAAAACAATATATATGACTTTATAAATACATAAACTTCCCCTATAACTGAACTGACAAATTCCCCTTGTGTATCTATGAGAAAACAAGCAACACTTGATAAAACAAGCCGACGACGAAGATCCAATGTGCTACAGAAATAATGATCAAGAACACATTAGAAAAAAATTACTACCTGCCAGACTTACATCATTTTTCAACATACAAGAAGAAGAAAAACTGCAAGATTATAACATGGTAAGCAGATCAGCTTGCGTATATGTTATGCAAAGTTCACTTTTTATTTTATGTTTCTGAATATAAGAAGATTTCCAAGTATTTTATTTTTTGTTTTGCAGTTCCTTCTACCATGTTTGTTGCGTGGGTTTGAGCAAGACGAAAATACAAGTCATTGCTTCACCATTATAGTTAACATGCAAAAACAGCGCTTTGAACTCCTTGACTCTTCAACTGCATATCCAGGCACAATAGAATTCTTCCACAATGTAACCAGCAAATTGGTGAAAATATGGAAGCACGTAAGCACAGAGCTACAACTTTCACAAAAAACCATCAACCATTTCAAAAGGGTCAAACTACAGGTGCCACTTCAAGGAGAAGACACGTAAGCACTTCCAACATTTCACTTCTTTCTTTTTTTCAATGCAAGTTTCACTACTACAATTACTGAAATAATTCTCTTGTTTCGTCTTTTCCATGCAACAATTACCACTACCATTGCTCCAACATTTCTCTTCTTTCCGTTTCTTGAATACAACAATCTTACTAGTAACATTCCTCTACATGCAGAACGGACTGCGCATTCTATATGTACATGAACCTGAAGAACTACTTCGATGATGGAACAGCAGCAACCTTAGAGCCAGAACAAGTACCAGAGTTGAGGAAAAAATTCTATATCAACTAATCAGTCAACACAGAGGGAATACCAAATTGTCATTAATCAAGTGTACAACAGGTTAGTCTTTTCAGAAACTAAATCTTACAATTTTGTCACACTAGAAGAAGTAGTATTCTTTTTAAAAAAATATATTATTATTTGATTTTAACAGATATGCTGAAGTATGAAGTCGATATGGGAGACAAAGAAATGCAACAGACAGAATGTTGCATACTAGAAGAGTTTCCGCCAAATCCCGAGCCAAAAGAACATATTATGCGTGAGACAACCACAAAAGAGCATGAAGTTATTGATATACCCAGTAAACACAAAGCGGTTATGGATGCCAGCAGCCACGCCGTCGCCCAAGAATCTTGCACCGACCATGAAGAAAAGGATCCACCAACAGAACCAGATCAACCACCACCAGACGACAAGATACCACACCATGCTGAAGAGGAAATGGACAAGAAAAATATTAACAACAATATCCCGAGCATAGAGCAACTTGAACAAACAAGAACTGATTTAAAAGAGGGTGACAGAAGCAACGACGTACCAAATACACAAGAACAGGTTTCCTTGCAGAAAAAATAACATGTTCTTCTTCAAGAAGAAACAGACTCGACAAGCAATCAGCAAGGCACCTCCAGCACCATCTCTTTAGACTTCCTAGAACACAAAACAACGAAAAAGCATGAATAAGTTGATGAATTTATTTCAAGCCTTGACCCAGACCAACTAAAGCAATACGATATGCTTAAACAAATGGAGCGGACATTCGATGAAATCAAAACAACGATTATTTACCAGGAAGACTTTGAGTTCAACAAAAATGCCACGCCGTATCTGACAAGCTTGCAGCAAGAATCAAGAGAACATTCAGTGGGTCAATCATCTGAGAATAGCTCAGACAAGAAAATCTTGGTCAAGAAGAGACCGGTAAAGCCTTCAAGCAGGCTCCATGGAAAAATCATGATTCCTACTTTTGTCCCAGGAGATTTCAAATTTATGAACAAAGCCAGAGCACTTCATGAATACCTATTCAGCAAAGAAGGACATGACGAATGCGGAGAGTAAGTACTTTCTCTTGTCACGACAAAAAAACAAAGAAATGTTGCCCCTTTTTTAACCAACCTAACTAATGTATAAAAAAATTCGGCTTGCAGTGTAAACATATATATTAGCTCGAAGCAACCCGATTGGACTACAGGAAAACAAATAATGGAACAGCTACAGAAAGGAGATGATGGACAGATGGAGGGATCCATCGCAAATGCATTGTTCGAAGAATGGACAGTGCAGCAAAAATACAACACAACCGATAAAGCCATACTTCCCGCAGAATTTGCAAACGTATGAACTCCAATTTGACAAAAACACTTGCATCATTTCAGTGATTACAAAGATTGAACGAAAAAGAAGAAAACTTTTTGGTCACAGATCGTGCTCGGTGTTAAAATTGGAGAGAAAGGAGGACTAGCAGAATTCAATGAGGATGAAGCATTGAAACAGTTTGCACCCCTTGTAACAGGGAAGGAACATTTAAAGAAAAAGCTGGTAAGTTAATAGAAATATACAAACATAATTCATTCTTCCTACAAATTGCACATTTACATGTCATTTAATTCTCCTGACAAGAATGAACTTTAACTCAATCTGTCTCCAAACACCACAGATTATGATACCTCACAACACAGCTAAACACTACACACTGTACGTGATCAACAAGTACACGAGCTCCATCGACATACTTGACTCACTGAATTACAGAAACATAGAAGGAAAAAATACATGGAAAACACACCATAAGGATCACCCAGAACTGGTACGTCAATTCAACCTTTTTTTCTAATTGTTTTTCTAATTCCTGCATTCCCTTTATTAATGGCAAAACACAACAATAACACCAAACCGTAATCACAGATTAAAAGGATGCATGCACTCATGAAGAAGCATTACGGCGAAGCGGAGCTACGAGCCAACAGCGAACCGAACTGGTCGAGGATAGCAGAAACACCTAACAGAGTTTGCGTGCCAAAACAGCAGGGTACCCAATGTGCACACTTCATGGTTCAATTTGCAAAATACTGGAATGGCATTGATCTCATAAAAGATGATGAGGATTTCGATGTAAGTGAATAGTACAAGAGCAACAATTTAAATTTTACAAGCAGCACTACTTGAGTACTTCAATTATCTCATGAAAGAAAAATAAAAGAATATCCAATGACCTCCATGCAGCAAAGCAACGTAGATGCCGAGTGGAAACCAGAGTTCCTTTTTACAGCCATATTTGGTGAAACAAACCAAGTAAAGTGCGAGGATCTACCTGGAAGAATCAAAGAATTCAAACCAGAAACTTCAAAGTTCTTTTCCACCAACAAAGGTAAGAAAATCATTTCTACTTATATTTTTTTGTAATAACCTACCCATCCCACGGTTCACCAATGTCTTTCGTATCACGAGAGCTTACATATTACATATCTGCTTCCGCTAACAGAAACAGATGAAGCAAAAAGGAAAAAAAGACAAAGCACCAGTCCATACCCAAAACATTCTCATTGCTTCTAACACACAAAGGAAGTGTCCGACCTCTTCCATCTAGTCATGAGCTACAGCTGGAAGGAGGAATACAAAAAGTGAGTTGTTTTCTATTGCACCTCAAAATAGTTGGACAGAGGCCAAAAATAATGTAAAAATCAGTTTCTCACTGACAGTGACCTCCAAAATTATTTTATCTCCCTGTCGCAGCAAAACTATATTTAGGCGCATCCAGAGCGACAGTGAAAGCACGCAACTTACTAGAGCCCAACTGAAGGTAGTATTTGGTCCAAGACCAGCACAGACGAACATACCGCATCATATGGAAAAGAGGGTGCTCGATGGCATAGCAGAAATTTGGGAAAGCAGACAAGATTCAAAAGAGAGCGACAGAGTAATATTACGCCCAAACTTTGCAGAGGTAAACTTTTAAGAAGCAAAATATTGTCTATATTGCAACACCTACTCTTTTTATATTGTTACACAACTCTTTGTTCTAATAGTTTTTTCATCGTAATTATTGTTTGCAGCATATATTGGATTTAAAGGAACACAAAACTAGTATTAAAAAATTTAAAAATGAATTGCAAAAAACAAAGAATTAGCTGGTTCCCATGTATCTCAAGAAAAATCAACGGAAAAAGCTCTCAACAGCAAACATGGTAACAACCCTTTCCTCCATGACAAAATCAGAAAATATGTGTTCTATTAAATTACTGTTTATTAAACTGCCATCTAAGCAACAAGTATTTCGTACACAGGTGTTCATTCCAATGGAGAAGCATGACCGCTATGTACTATATGTGCTGGACAAATACAAACACAAAGTTCACATTATTGATCCTCGAGAAATGACTCGAGAGGAATTTGAGAAAGAAAAGATAGACATCGATAAATTGCATCCAAAAGAAGCATGTCGAGTTCTTCAGGAACATGAAGATGCTAAAAAAGAAAGAGAAAGACAGTTTTAGGAATATCATATTCATAAGTCGGCAATCGTAAGCATTTATACATAATTTTTTTTCAGTTTTACAAGTTGCAATATTAAACAATTAATTACAAAATGCAATATTCCCAGGTACCTAGGCTTAAAGAAGTCTTCAACATCAAACTACAACAATAAATGCCAAGGGTACAAGATGGCAGATTCATACCGTGCAAGATGTTCCAATGGTAGAAGAGGGTGAATCAACATTTGCTATTTTAAATCTTGCATTCCTCTACAATGGTGAAAAGTTTGTCGAAGACCTGGAATATTTGACAGTAAGTTTATATATATTTACTTATAACCAACTTATATGCACAAACTCTAATAATATACTTCTCTTCTCGGCAAAATTTCACAGGATTAGGTCGAAGACTGGAGGGCAGAGGCAATGTACATTCTCTTAAGTAGCGAGAGGAATCAAGTCAAAGCTAGTGAAATGGGTGACGAGATTAGCAAGATCTTTAGCAAAGATGAAGAATAAAACTTTTGATTTGGCCCGCGAGGCTAATTCTATCTAGACGTGACAAATTAGTTTATCAATAACTCGCATTTCTTTGTAATGTAGTTAGAAATTGCGTGTTCATGTTGAAAAGAGAACTATTTCGACAACATTGCCTCTTACGTCATCAGAGAGTGCCAGTAAACAATAAACAACAATGCCTCTTCTTATTTTGTACGACAACAGTGACTCCCAAAACGAACCCTTACGTGTGACTCTGGAAAGCACCCTCCCGTGCCTCTAGAGGCGACATGGCCTTGTGCCACCAAACCCTGGGTCACCATGCCTCCAGGCAATATCCACAGACACACATACCCTTACGCGTGACTCTGGAGACCACCCTCCCGTGACTCTAGAGGCGACATGGCATTGTGCCACCAAAGCCTGGGTCACCATGCCTTCGGGCAATATCCATACACAAACATACCCTTACACGTGACTCTGGAGACCACCCTCCCGTGCCTCCAGAGGTGACATGGCCTTGTGCCACCAAAGCCTATGTCACCATGCCTACATACCCTTACGCGTGACTCTGGAGACCACCCTCCCGTGCCTCTAGAGGTGACATGGACTTGTGCCACCAAAGCCTGGGTCACCATGCATCCGGGCAATATCAACACACACAAATACCAAGAACGCCTCAACCGTGGCTAGCTCCTACGAACACGTGAATTCACATGCTTCAAACCTGTCGGGGATATACCCCGCGGTATGACCCGGCCGGACTTGGCGTTTCATTGGCAACCCGCCAGAAGATTGGCGACTCATGTGTCTGGCGGTTCACTGGTGTGACGACTCACGAGCCTGAAGACTCAATGGTGACCCGGTGGGTGTTTCATATGGATGACAAGGCCCAAGGCCCAGAAGGCCAGCTCATGTTATGGTGGGCCGACTTAAGAGGAAGACATAAGGAATATTCTCCTGCAAAGGAAGCAAGACTAGGACTCCACTTGTAATAGAGTAATCCTAATTCTACTAGGACTAGTCATGTAACCCGCCCCTTCAACATATATAAAGAGGGGCAGGGCTCCCTAAAGAGGGACAAGGAAGAAAGGGGGAGCCGGCTATGCGGCGACTCTCTCATAAGCATAATGAGATCTAGCCACAAACAACATGTAGGGCTATTACCGGATGATGTTTCCCGGGGCCCAAAGCTATTTAAATCCTTGTCTTGTGCATTGATCCACCCTGCGTCTCTCATCCCGATCAACCCCTCTCAAGCTACCACAAAGATGCGCTGGCCTCACGACTAAGTCCTCACACTAGGACATCTGCCGTGACAATTCCACGATAGTTGGCGCCCACCGTGGAGCTCGTGCACGGTGGTGTTGAGTTCTTGGAGGGATTTTTCTAGGGATCTTTTCTTGGAAGGAACTATATCAACTTTGAGTTCATTAGTCGAGATTGAAAAAGTTTCGGCGTCCGCATAAACAGATTGAGGGAAAAAGTTTCTTTGACGACTGCCTACATCAGATATGGGTGATCCGTCGTATGTTTACGTAGCGGTTGTGGATCCTGACTCACAAATGTTCAAGAGAAATCTGGCCAAGCAATGAATCCCAACGCAATTTTCACATCAGTGCCGCTTTTGTTCAACCAAAGCATCATGCCGAAAGTTTGCAGAGTTTTGGTTATACACCGCCCAAGTGTCGGGCATCCTCCCTTTAAAAACTGAGGAGGGCAGCTGGGAAAGTTCATAGCACAACACATGAATCATCATACTACATGCCAAGACAAAATTGCTGTTGTCAATACATCGAATCATGGGTCAAAACTGCTGCATATTACGTGTGCGTGAAGGACACAAGTTGCAATCCCCCTGAGCCGTCGTGTTCTGGTACGCAAGTTGCATATATGGAATCAGTACTTTCAAGAAGCTAGCACATAAGTCAAAACCGCATGAGGCAGCCCGGGGTCACATATGTAGAAGTCCGAGTCGTCAACGCGGTCGGCACGGAATCGAACAAGAAATCAGACTCGTCCTCATCCGGTCATCCCGATGGACAGGTTCCTTCGTCAAATGCTTGCACATTTTGGTCAAAGGGTCAATGGTTTGGAGTGTGGCTCGAATCCCTGTCCTTCAGCAATTTATAACGGGAGTTATGTAACTAAACAATCACCCCTTGCGCCGCCTCGGTAGTGACAAGCTGACGCGCGCCTTCTCCGACTAGTTGCAGAGCACATTTTCATCTCGAGCACAGTTTTCAACCGCGGGCCGCCACCTCGTCGTCGCGCTGCCGCCGCACGAAGAGCCGTCCGCTGTCTGAGATGCGGGCCCGCCCTGCGTTGCCTCCCGCTACCCGAGCCGCCCGCGTGACGAACTTGTCTCACCGCTACGGGGAACCTCCCTGAGTTGTTCCCACCTGAGGGTCTCCCTTGAGCTGGTCCCGTCTCCATCACTACGAGTCGCCTACAGGCGGCCTCGCCGGTTTGTTGATCCGCTGCGAGCCACCCTGGATGTGGGCATGTGGCTGGTTTAAAGAGGAAAAAACCATTGGCTCCTTGCACAGTTCTCTTCTGCAGGCCGACTTACGGCTCCCGTCGTGTGCTCTGGCTGCCATAGTCTCTCCTGATGAGCCGGCCAACTGCCGGGGCCGCGTTGAGCTGCCGGGGCCATATTGAGCCGCAAGTCTGCCTGAACCGCCTCTATCGTGTTGAATGGATCATCCGTCATTTGAATAAATCTGGTGATATTCATTTAAATTTATCATATTAGCACATATTATTTTTACCAAAGAGCAGTTTATCTTTGCCTTGGTCTGCAATATTGTTTATGCAGGACAATTGTTCACTACAAGAGCGATGGCCATGTCATGGACATATAGATCGCGTCACAATTATCATGCGCCAGCATCTGACCGTTCCATGGTGCTAGATGAATATATGTGGAAACCGCCGTTTTTACGGCCCAGATTACATCAAAATGACATGGTTGATACACCCCTTCGTGCGGCTTACCGTGCCTGCAATTGCCTCGCCCGTCCACGCTGGCTTACAACGCCGTGGCTAGCTCATCTGTTTGTTCCCGTAGCCGACTCGGCTGTGATTGATTTCGGCTTCACCATGGTGATCAACAACTCCACGGTGGATATTTTTTGGTCTAACATATTAGGTGAAATCCATCCAGTATATTTTTATATTGCATATTGGCATTCTTTAAAAAGAGCAATTACTCTGGCTTGCAAGTTCTTTAATGCAGGACAAGATATTTACTGCAAAAAGTACTGTTATATCACAGAGCTGTTGAATGAATCATACCGGTTTATATCATGGTCAATTATGGAGAATCTCAAGACAACTCCTCGAGTCACCTTGAGACTCGGGGGCCATGATGACAGGACCCAACAAATGTTGCCAGTTTCAGCAAAATTCAAGAACTCCGGGTCATTGGAGGGAAAAAAAACCTGGCCCTGGAGGCTACTACCATGTTGATGAAAATTTAAAGGCCGTCAAAAAATTTCCGGCTTAAAAACGGGATTGAAAAGCATAGAGTTCCGGCTCAATAGAAGAACTCCGGGTAATCACGAAGGATTCAGGTTCAAAATCCGGTTCAAGGAAAATCTATCTCCCACAAAGCTTTGAAAGCTCTGAATATCCGGTTTAAAGTCCCGGTTTAAAAGAATTAATCTCTCGCAAGTTCGAGTTCTCAGAAAAATTACAGGGACCAAAGAGAGTTTGTTGCACAGCACAACTCAAACATAGGCACCCGGCGAGCACAGCTCAGAAATATATCACTTGGGGGCTTCCGGCTTATTGAGCTAAGCTATGATTACCCTTTGATCCAGCTCATAGCCACAGTTACAGGTCATTTGTGGGCTTCCTGTTCAAACACAGGTCGTATTCAAACTAAAACATAGGTATCGGTACCCTCTTGATCGGCGCAATGCCAAACCCATTAGGGAGCTTCTTGATCGTATTTGAATCATAGCTTAACCCCTTTTGGGTCCGACTTTGATTGTATTCAAATCAGAGTTGTTAAGAAACTCTCAAGGTCATTTGGAGGCTTCCTGTTCAAACATAGGTCGTATTCGAACCAAAGAGGACATAGATGTTTGTACCCTCTTGATCGGTGCAATGCCAAACCCATGAGGGAGCTTCTTGATCATATTCGAATCATAGCTTAACCCCTTTTGGGTCCAACTTTGATCGTATTCAAATCAGAGTCGTTAAAAAACTCTCAAGGTCATTTGGGGGCTTCCTATTCAAACATAGGTCGTATTCGAACCAAAGAGAACATAGTTGTCGGTACTCTCTTGATCGGCGCAACGCCAAAGCCACCGGGGGCTACATGATCATATTCGTATCCTAGCTTAACCCCTTTGGTCCGGTTTATTGATCATATTCGAATCAAAAGCCTCAAATTCTTCTTTCTATTTTGCTTAAGTTTTTTGAAAATAGTCTTTTGGGTTTGTCTTGAGACTTTTTGTTCATATCTCAAGCATATATGTGGTTTCGATTAACCCGACTTGACTTTCGATGATAAGTCACCATATATGGCAATCATAAACATTTGGAAGTTTTTGGCTTCTAAAGATTGGGTTATCACCCTTACCGCACAGGTATCCTAAACCGGCAGTACGATTCAATATCACAGGAACCGGTTTTCAAACGAGGTTATATTATTCAAATCTTTAATAGCCAACATGGATGGATTTTTATTATGGTTATCAATAACCAATATTATGATTGAGGTTTTTGAAGTCGCTTCAGCGCAATGGATATTATTTTATCAATGGATATAATGTATTCTACAATGGAAGGAATAGTCCCCAGTCGCTGCAGGTTTACGACCCGGCAGTTGGGGGCTACATTATTCAAGTTGAGATTACATTGAATATGCAAGTCCCATGGAACTTGGGGGCTAATGCAAACACATTTTTTTGCTCAACCTATTGAAGACCCGACTCATCACATTCTAAATGAGCCGGCCCTTGGGGGCTACCAATTTCTCCTGTCGAAAATTCAAGGTACGCAAGCCTTAATCCATTATATTGAAAGATCCACTACTCAGTTGGTAGAGTACAAAGCTCTTAACCTTGTGGATGTGGGTTCAAGCCCCATGGTGGAGATTACATCATATGATGTTATTATCAATGAATCATATTCAAAGTCCCAGCTCAGTAATGTCTTACTGAGCCGGCCCTTGGGGGCTACATGTTGCTATTCAAGTCTACGTAATCATATCTATAAAGTCCCTGCTCATTATTGCATAACGATCCGGCCCTTGGGGCCTACACTGGTTGAAGTTTTTATGAGCATAAGGCAATTACAAGTCCCAGGTTGCTGCAAGCATGACAACCTGGCACTTGGGGGCTACATATATGGAGTACTCAGTCTTTACTAGTGACTGAGATGAACAACATGGATTTCTCAAAGTGGCAGTATTTATATTGAAGCAAATCTTAAGTCATCACTTTGTTCTGCTCAAGACTTGGGGGCTAACACAGGTAATATGGATATAAGGAAGAAATATCTTCAAATTCTTAGTTTTGAGCAAACTAGATTGATCTGATGTATGCAACAATCATAACCCGACGTCACCAATAATTATGACCTGGCGTAAGCAACAATTATGACTCGGCATCATTTGTTTATAACCCGGCAATTTTGGTAATCATAAATTGGCAAGATCTACATCTTCAAGCCGGCTGAAAATCTGATGAGTATTTCAACACCAATATTTTTTAAGAATTGGGAGCTGACTCAGTAAATTATTCTTCACAACATTTCCGTGAGAAACCAATGTCAGCAAATTGATTATGAAGCTAGTCTATTGACCCGGATTTTCCAGGAGAAAATGTCAAGGACTTAAGGATGATCAGGTGCCGGCTTACAAGAATATTTAACCCGGAGTACAACCTGTCAAATTTGTTCTTGTGTTTATATTGCAGACTAGTTTAACATGGATAAATCCAAATTAAACTGGGGGCTAATGTCGGGGATATACCATGTGGTATGACCCGGCCGGATATATGACCCGGCCGGACTTGGCATTTCATTGGCAACCCGCCAGAAGATTGGCGACTCATGTGTCTAGCGGTTCACTGGTGCGACGACTCACGAGCCTGAAGACTCATTGGTTACCCGGTGGGTCTTTCAGATGGATGACAAGGCCCAAGGCCCAGAAGGCCGGCTCATGTTATGGTGGGCCGGCTTAAGAGCAAGACATAAGGAATATTCTCCTGCAAAGGAAGCATGACTAGGACTCCACTTGTAATAGAGTAATCCTAATCCTACTAGGACTAGTCATGTAACCCGCCCCTTCAACATATATAAGGAGGGGCAGGGCTCCCCAAAGAGGGACAAGGAAGAAAGAAACAATCTCTAGGGCTAGACACAAAGGGGTAGCCGGCTATGCTGCGACTCTCTCATAAGCATAATGAGATCTAACCACAAATAGCATGTAGGGCTATTACCGGATGATGTTTCCCGGGGCACAAAGCTGTCTAAATCCTTGTCTTGTGCGTTGATCCGCCATGCCTCTCTCATCCCGACCAACCCCTCTCAAGCTACCACAAAGATGTGCTGGCCTCACGACTAAGTCCTCACACTAGGACATCTGCCGTGACAATTCCACGACAAAACCCATGGCTCTGGAGGCAACATACCAATGACTTCACGTGACTTCACATGCTTCAAACCCGTGCCTCCGAAGGCAACATACCAATGCCTTCGTAATATGCACACATGTGAATGAACGCACAAACCTATATATCCTCAACAAAAGCCTAGCTCTTAAGCAGACGTGACTGCACATGCTTCAAACCCATGCCTTTCGAAACAAAGCAGCTTTCCTTTTGCAGAACCTGCTATATAAAAATTAAACAAGTAGGTTCCCTCGCACCGGAGGCGCCGTGTCACACCACGAGGTACAACGCACCGCATGAACCAGCACGCCGCACGACCAACACACACTTCGACCTATGCCCCCCCTTCAAGATGTTTATGAAAATTAAACGAGCCGGAGGTTCCCTCGCGCCGGATGCGCCGTGTCACACCACAAGGTACAACGCGCCGCACGAACCAGCACGCTGCACGACCAACACACACTTCGACCTATGCCCCCCTTTCAAGATGTTTATGAAAATTAAACGAGCCGAAGGCGAGCCGGAGGTTCCCTCGCGCCGGAGTCGCCGTCTCACACCACGACTTACAACGCGCCGCACGAACCAACACACACTTTGACCTATGCCCACCCCCTTCAAGATGTTTATGAAAATTAAACAAGCCAAAGGCGAGCCGGAGGTTCCCTCGCGCCGGAGGCGCCGTGTCACACCACGACATACAAAGCGTCGCACGAACTAGCACGCCGCACGATGAACACACAATTTGACCTATGCACCCCCCTTCAAGATGTTTATGAAAATTAAATGAGCCGAAGGCGAGCCGGAGGTTCTCTCGCGCCGGAGGCGCCGTGTCACACCACGACGTACAACGCACTACATGAACTAGCACGCCGCACGACCAACACACACTTCGACCTATGCCCCCCCTTCAAGGTGTTTATGAAAATTAAACGAGCCGAAGGCGAGCCGAAGGTTCCCTCGTGCCGGAGGCGCCGTGTCACACCACGATGTACAACGCGCCGCACGAACCAACACACACTTCAACCTATGCCCCCCTTCAAGATGTTTATGAAAATTAAACGAGCCAAAGGCGAGCCGAAGGTTCCCTCGTGCCGGAGGCGCCGTGTCACACCACGACGTACAACGCGATGCACGAACCAACACACACTTTCACCTATGCCCCCCTTCAAGATGTTTATGAAAATTAAACGAGCCGAAGGTGAGCCGGAGGTTCCCTCGCGTCGGAGGCGCTGTGTCACACCACGACGTACATTGTGCCGCACGAACCAGCACGCCGCACGACCAACACACACTTCGACCTATGCCCCCCTTCAAGATGTTTATGAAAATTAAACGAGCTGAAGGCAAGCCGGAGGTGCTTTTCTTTAATTTAGTAAAGTTATACACCCGTGCCACTCCTAGTGTTCACCTGTGCCTATAAAGAAGTCACATGATTGAACGATTCTGAAGACTGCCTTTTTACATTAAAAAGATGCTTTTTTTCTTTACTTGAAAGGTCACATTTGATAGTGTTGATAGTCCCCGCCCGTAACTACCCCATAAATCTCCATTACCCGGAAATATAATGGGAACAAAAAGAGAAACAAGGAACTAACCACGCGAACTGGTATTTTCTTTGTGTTTTCACGCGGGAAGGGAAAACTGAAAATTCTGGTAGTTCGAGGGTCAAACTACAAAATGCACGAAACCACAAACCGGAAAGGGAAAACCGGGAACCAACCGCGCCAACTGGTTTTCCCTCGCGGGAGCGCTCCGCGCGCGACACTTGTCAAGCGCGGAGTGCTCCCGAAGCGCTCGTTAACTAGTTGCTCCCTAATATAATAGCATGGAGCAATCAAAAATTATAGATACGTTGGAGACGTATCACTGAGGAACATGTTGGAGCAGTTTCATCATGCATGACTGATGCAGTCACACTATCAGGTTCTTCAAGCGCGACACTTGCAGTCGCCCTGGGAATTTCTTCAGTCCCAAAAATAACAGTTGTTTGTTCAATTTCTTTAGGAGGAACTTCGTCAGTTGCCCTGGCAGTCTGTTTAGTAGTCGAAGGCGCAGTCACACTGGCCTGTGCTGTTGGAGGTGGAGCTGAGGGACTAGATGTTGGTCGATAACCCACAAGTATAGGGGATCACAATAGTTTTTGAGGGTAGAGTATTCAACCCAAATTTATTTATACGACACAAGGGGAGCCAAAGAATATTCTCAAGTATTAACAGTTGAGTTGTCCATTCAACCACACCTGAAAGACTTAATATCTACAACAAAGTATTTAGTAGCAAAGTAATATGGAAGTAACGGTAACAGTGGCAAAAGTAATAGTATTGGTTTTGTAGTGATTGTAACAGTGGCAGCGAAAAAGTAACTAAGCAAAGATCAGTATGTGAAAAGCTCGTAGGCAATGGATCAGTGATGGATAATTATGTCGGATGCGATTCCTCATGCAACAGTTATAACATAGGCTGACACAGAACTAGCTCCAGTTCATCGATGTAATGTAGGCATGTATTTCGAATATAGTCATACATGCTTATGGAAAAGAACTTGCATGACATCTTTTGTCCTACCCTCCCGTGGCAGCGGGGTCCTATTGGAAACTAAGGGATATTAAGGCCTCCTTTTAATAGAGTACCAGAACAAAGCATTAACACTTAGTGAATTCATGAACTCCTCAAACTACGGTCATCACCGGGAGTGGTCCCGATTATTGTCACTTTGGGTTTACCGGATCATAACACATAGTAGGTGACTATTGACTTGCAAAATAGGATCAAGAACTCACATATATTCATGGAAACATAATAGGTTCAGATCTGAAATCATGGCATTCGGGCCCTAGTGATAGGCATTAAGCATAGCAAAGTCATAACAACATCAATCTCAAAACATAATGGATACTAGGGATCAAACCCTAACAAAACTAACTCGATTACATGATAAATCTCATCCAACCCATCACTGTCCAGCAAGCCTACAATGGAATTACTCACACACGATGGTGAACATCATGAAATTGGTGATGGAGGAAGGTTGATGATGATGGCGACGAATTCCCCTCTTCGGAGCCTCGAACGGACTCCAGATTAGCCCTCTCGAGAGAGATTAGGGCTTGGCGGCAACTCCGTATCGTAAAACGTGATGAATCCTTCTCTCTGATTTTTTCTCCCTGAACGTGAATATATAGAGTTGGAGTTGAGGTCGGTGGAGCATCAGGGGGCCCACGAGGCAGGGGGTGGGCGCGCCCCCCACCCTCGTGGACAGGGTCTGGCCCCCTTGCCGTTGATTCTTTCGCCAGTATTTTTTATATATTCCAGAAATATTCTCTGTGAAGTTTCAGGTCATTCCGAGAACTTTTATTTCTGCACAAAAATAACACCGAGGCAATTCTGCTGAAAACAACGTCAGTCCGGGTTAGTTCCTTCAAATCATGCAAGTTAGAGTCTAAAACAAGGTCAAAAGTGTTTGGAAAAGTAGATACAACGGAGACGTATCAACTCCCCCAAGCTCGAACCTTTGCTTGCCCTCAAGCAATTCAGTTGACAAACTGAAAGTGATAAAGGACAACTTTTACAAACTCTGTTTGATCTTGTTGTTGTAAATATGTAGAGCCAGCATTCAAGTTTTCAGAAAGATTATGAACTAACCATATTCACAATAACATTTAGGTCTCATGTTTACTCATATCAATGGCATAATTAACTAGCGAGAAATAATAATAAATCTCGGATGACAACACTTCCGCAAAACAATCATAATATGATATTACAAGATGGTATCTTACCAGCCCTTTCTGATACCGCAAAACATAAATGCAGATCACCTATGAAGATCAAGGACTGACTAAACATTGTAATTCATGGTAAAAGAGATCCAGTCATAGTCATACTCAATGTAAACTAATAGTAATGCATGCAAATGACAGCGGTGCTCTCCAACTGGTGCTCTTAAATAAGAGGGTGATGACTCAACATAAAAGTAAATAGGTAGGCCCTTCGCAGAGGGAAGCAGGGATTTGTAGAGGTGCCAGAGCTCGAATTTGAAATAGAGATGAATAATATTTTGAGTAGTATTCTTTCATTGTGAACATAACAACCAAGAGAGAACGATATCTTCCATGCTACACACATTATAGGCAGTTCCCAAGCAGAATGGTAAAGTTTATACTCCCCCTACCACCAACAAATCTTTTTGGGTTTTATTTTTAATTACTACTACTATAGGCATGAAAAGTAAACTAGCTAAAAGCTACAACTAATTTTTTGGTTTTTCTTAAGGTTTTTCAAACACACAAGAAGAATGCCAGAAAAGAAAACAAACTAGCATGGATGATACAATGAAAAAGTATGAGCACCGACAACTGAAATGAGTGTGTGAACATGAATGTAATGTCGATGAGGAATATGTACTCCCCCAAGCTTAGGTGTTTGGCCTAAGTTGGTCTAGGGCCACGGCTAGCCTGGTGGATATCCAAATTTGTAGCTGGGGTCGTACTGTGATGCAGCGGCTATTGCCTCACAAGCTGCAGCTTGTAGGCGATCTTCCTCTGTCCTCCTCTCGTACTAGTTCGCCTCCTCCCTGGTTATAACATATCTCCCTTTTGTCTGGAAGTCAAAGAAAGCAGGAGCAGGGAGAGCAATATGGACGGTGCGCCGTGTGTCAAAGATTAGTCGGTACTGGAGGAACTGTTCATTCCTCTCAACAAACTGATGACAAACCATAGCATTATAATCTAGATAAGTAGGAGGCAATTCCATATCATTCTCATGTATGGGTATCTCAAGAAAATTAGCTACACAAGTTGCATAAATTCCACCAAACAAGTGTCCACTTAAACTATTAAGATGCAACCTACGTGCAACAATAGCCCCCAAGTTATATTGTTTATCACCTAATACAACACTCTTGAGGACACTAAGATCTGGAACGCACATGTGACAAGCCTCATCTTTACCATTAACGCATCTACCCACGAAGAGAGCAAAATAATGTATGGAAAGAAAATGAATGCTCTCTGTGGTAGCTTGTGTGATTTCCCTAGATTCCCCCACAGTAATACTAGCAAGAAAGTCTTTATATTCAGATTTGCAAGGTTCACTAACATTGCCCCTGTGCGGGAGTTTACAGGAAGTATTAAAATCTTCTAGGTCCATGGTATATGATTTATCATAAAGATCAAATAAAACAGTGTGGGAATTGCGCGAGCATGTAAATTTAAACCTTCTCACAAATGAATCAGTTAGGAAGCGGTATTACGGGCACTTACCTGACACAAAGCCCTCAAGATCAGCGTTACGCACATACGCATCAAATTCTTCCTTGATGTGTGCACGAATCATAAACTCCTCTGACGGCCATTCATAAGGCCGCACTTGAGCTTCCCTCGGTTGTTCATAGTCCGGCTCACGTATAGCGAGCCTAGGTGCCTGCTTTCTTGAGGAACCACCTTGGTACATTTTCCTAAACATATTTCTTCCTTTGAAAAATTTCCGAAATTTTTAGTGACTCAAAATAAAAGTGAACCAAACTCAACAAGATTGATAGCAACTACTCCAACAAGTGCCTAGAGGCTCTACCATGCATTAAAACTACTTTTGACCACATAAATTTGACATGCAAGCTCAAGAACAGGGTCACTTAAGCAGAAAAAATTTGAAATAAATAAAGCATTAGAACAAAAACTAATTGGACCATTAGAGGAGTCACATACTGAAGAACAATCCCCCAAAGCAGTTTTGTGAATGGAGCTTTTAGCAAGGAGATCGAAAATGGCAGCAAGATGAGCTTGAACTTGGGTTTGAGCTGGTGGATGATTTTTTCTGGAGGAAGATGAAGTGTGTGGGTGCAAGAACAAGTGGAGGGGGCCCACGTGGGGTCCACGAGGCAGGGGGCGCGCCCCAGGGGGTGGGCGCGACCTCCACCCTCGTGGGCACATGGTGGGTCCCCCTGGTGTGTTCTTAGTGCCAATCATTCTTAAATATTCTATAGAAAATCATACTTCATTTTCAGGACATTTGGAGAACTTTTATTTTCGGGGTATTTTTTATTGCAAGATAATTCAGAAAATAGATTGAAAATACTATTTTTGCTTTATCTATACTACTATTAAAAGAGCAAACATGAATTAGTCTAAACCCACCAAACTTAGTGTACACAAGAAAACCAACACCCTTGATCTAACCCACTTAATCATATCTAAGAGCTCGTATTACTTTGGTGGTCTGCCATCGAAATGAATGGACGAGATTAAATGTTCTGCCAGTCTACCACCAACCAACTGTCCCACGCATGCCCCCTAATCCGCCCCCGAGGTCGTACCCCCGAACCAACATCACGTCTCAGTTGAAAAAAACATCATGTCACGGACTCCACCCCTCCCCCAGCCGCCACAGAACTCATCCCCGTTCCCATCGTCGCCGCCTGCCATCCTCCTCTCCTCTAGTACCCCGTCACGAGGAACCAACCTCCTGAAGCAACCAGAGAGGCAAGAGGCGGAACAATGGAGAGATGGCGTCTGCGGCGACGGCGAAGGAGACGGGCGGGTGATGAAGTTATGTACCTAGGGTAGGGTCATGGACCTGTCCAAACTAGCCTACCTAAGGAAACCTCTAGAAGAAATCACATTTCAATCAACTTGGCGGTGTTTCACTCGACAGACTCAAAGACACTCGACCAAGAAGGAACCACTCGACCAAGATCCAACCACCCGACGGCCAGGAGACCTAAAGTCACTCCGCACACTAACGGTCGGTCATTAAGTAGCTTTTATGGTCATCATAGCACTTTATTAGGGGAGTTACCAGTAACGCCCAACCTTAATGTACTTAAAACCCTGCATAACTAAGGGCTGGAGGGGCTGGCGGACTCTATATAAGCCACCCCCCTCCTCGGTGTAAAGGGTTCGCACCCCTGTAATTCATACTCTCATAATCCAGTCGACCGCCTCCGAGCTCCGAGATGTAGGGCTATTACTTCCTCCGAGAAGGGCCTGAACTCGTAAACCTTGCGTTCTTACAACTTCTCCATAGCTAAGACCTTGCCTCTCCATACTTACCCCCCTACACTACTGTCAGACTTAGAACCACGACAGTTGGCGCCCATCGTGGGGCAGGTGTTTTAGCATTTGTTGGAGGAGTTGCGACCTTTTCCGACCCGAATCATCATGGTTTTCGGCGGAGTTTTGGTGGAGGGCCGCGAGATCCGTCTCAGTGCGCTCACGTTCATCGTCGACGACTCTGCTTGGCATCAGGAGGCTCCGCTCGACGTGGATGCACTCCCTGTTCGCGGGGCAACACACTTTAGTGCGTGCGTCCGTGGCGTTCTCCTCCGGCAACCGTCGACCCCCTACCGGTCGGCTCCTGTGTTGTCCTCCCTCCCCGTTTCCCGCCGGCGCAAGTGCTCCGGTCGGTCGAGACTTCAGCGGTGGGTGAGACACGCGGTGGCACGTCAGGCGGCCACCCCTCAAGTCGCGGCGATCGAGCCCGACGAATCCCTCTACGGCCTGTTCGACCTGTCGACTGGCTCCGCAGAGACCGCATCCGAGTGCGACAGCAGCGATCCGACGACGGAGGTTCTGATGGTCGATGGACCGCCCAGTCCTCCCGGTTTTCCCCGCACCGACGGAGGCGCGGGTGGAGGCGACCCGTCGCGTCCCCATGGGGAGTATCTTCCCGAGCCTCTCACGTCGCTGCAGAGAGAAGAACTTCCCGCCAGAACGTGGATGGACTGCACACTCCTATCGTTGGAGAAACCGCCGAGGCTCGCGCCTTGGAAGACGCGCGCCTGGCAAACTTGGCCGAGCGCACTCGACTGGAGAACCTCCAGCGAGCACTCGACGAGCGTGCGCGACAACGGGTTCCCGAATCCAGTCGACGTCAGCTCTTGCCACCCCCGCAGGTATATCGAACTCCGATTCAGAATTTAGCAGCTGCGGCCCCTATAGCGGAGTCGATTCGGCCTTCCCAGTTGGAGGCTGGCAGATGCTTGCTGTAGATCAGAGCATTACTCCGGGCAGCAGGAGACCAGAATTCCGTTGTTTCTCAGTCGTGGAACAGGATTCACAGCAGATCCGTTGCCGCGGACACAATCCAGTCGGCTCACAGCCCAAGATCGCCCCCGAGGCGTGAGGGAAGTGGAGACCGGCGTGACCAGTATGGGAACCATGAGCAGTATGATCACCGAGTCGATCGTGATGGTCGACATCGAGTGCCCATGCCTCCCCCGAGGAGCGGGTTGTATGTGCCTCGCCAGCAGGATGACAGGCGCCCTCATAGTGGTGGGCGAAGGATTCCAGTCGACCCCAGAGGGCCAGGCTTTGATGCGAGATCCATTCTCGTCCAAGGTTTGGTTGACAGGAACAGGTCTCACCAAGAAGGTCACGACAGAGATGCACCTACCAGTAGCAGAGTACATGTTTCGGGGCCAGAGTGCTTTAGTAGAGCCATCAGGGCCACTGTGATTCCTCCCAACTTCAGGTTGGCGACTGGAGTCAGTAAGTTCACTGGCGAGTCCAAGCTCGATACTTGGATTGAGGACTACCGAGTGGCCGTCCAGATTGGCGGCGGCAATGATGAAGTGGCAATGAAGCACCTGCCTCTCATGTTGGAGGGCTCGGCCAGAGCGTGGCTGAACCAATTAGCGCCTAGCAGCATTTACACTTGGGAAGATCTCTCCCGAGTGTTCGTCACCACATTTGAAGGCACATGCAAGTGACCAGCAGGGCTGACGGAACTGTGGTCTTGCATGCAGAAAGCCGAATGAAACTTTGAGGGATTACATCCAGAGGTGGATCACGTTCCATCACTCGGTGGAGAATGTGCCTGACCACCAAGCAGTTTGTGCCTTCAAGGAAGGCGTCAAGAACAGAGAACTGAATTTGATATTCGGTCGAACCAGAGATATGTCCCTGAATCAGATGATGGAGATTGCCACCAAGTACGCTAATGGTGAAGATGAGGATCGACTCAGGAGTGGCAAGCTCAAGTCAGTCGCCCAAGAAACCGGAGGAAATTCCAATCGGAAACAGAAGTGGAAAGCCGAGCCAGCGGCTCTCGGGGAAGCCTTGGCTGTTACCCAAGGAAAGTTTAAAGGGAAACCTAAAGGACCTTGGAACCCCAAAAAGGTTAAAGACCAGGACAGAAATGATGTGTTGGACTTACCATGTCTCATCCACACAAAGAAAGATGAAGAGGGTAATTTCATTTACCCGAAACATAACACTCGACACTGTCGACTCTTGATCCAGCAGTTCCAGGGCAAGGAGCCCAAAGGTAAGGAAAAGGAGTCGGACAAGGTCGAGGACAAGGAAGACAGTGACGACGGATACCCTCAGGTCAATTCCACTGTGATGATTTTTGCCGATGTTGAAAGCAAAAGTCGACTGAAAGTTATTAACGGAGAGGTGAATATGGTCGCTCCGGTGACACATAGTTACCTGAAATGGTCTCAGACTGCCATAACATTCGACCAGTCCGACCACCCAACGCACATCGCCACCCCTGGGAGGCAAGCATTGGTGGTCGACCCAGTTGTTGAAGGCACTCGACTGACCAAAGTCCTGATGGATGGTGGCAGTGGTTTGAACATATTATATGCTGAGACGTTGAAAGGGATGGGCATTCTGATGTCCAGACTCAGTGCCAGCAATATGAGTTTCCATGGAGTCATTCCTGGGAAGAAGGCTGAATCACTCGGCCAGATTGCTCTTGATGTGGTATTTGGTGATTCCAAAAGTTACCGCAAAGAAAAGTTGACATTTGAAGTTGTAGACTTTCTAGAGTGCCTACCATGCTATTTTGGGGAGGCCGGCTTATGCACGCTTCATGGCCCGACCATGTTACGTGTACCTCAAATTGAAGATGCCTGGCCCCAAAGGTGTGATCACTATTACGGGCAATTGGAAGAAAGCGGAAGAATGTTTTCAGAAAGGTTCGAAGATCGCTGATGCTCAGATGGCAGTGGTGGAGTTGCAGGAATACCAGAAGACTGCAGACCCGAGTGATTTGTTGCGAGCCAAGAAGCCTGCTACAGAGTCAGCTTTTCAGTCGACTGGCGATATGAAGACATCTCACATCCACCCGACCGACCCCAGCGCTGCTCCAACTCATATCTCGACAACACTCGACTCCAAATAGGAAGAAGCGCTCATCCAGTTCCTCCGTGAGAATTGCGACATTTTCGCATGGAAGCCCTCTGACATGCCGGGTGTTCCTAGGGAGCTGGCTGAGCACCGCCTAAGAGTCGACTCAAAAGTAAAACCTGTCAAGGAACATCTCCGACGGTCCACCGTCCAGAAGAGAAAGTCCATTGGCGAAGAGGTGGCTCGGCTCTTAGCAGCGGAGTTCATCCGAGAAATCTACCACTCCGAGTGGCTCACCAATGTTGTCATGGTCCCCAAGGACAAGTCACTTCGCATGTGCATTGACTTTAAACATATCAATCGGGCCTGCCCGAAAGATCATTTTCCTCTCCCCCGCATCGACCAGATAGTCGACTCGACTGCGGGATGTGAGCGACTGTGTTTTTTAGACGCCTATTCCGAGTACCATCAGATCCATCTGTATGGGCCTGACGAGATCAAAACAGCTTTCATCACTCCATTCGGGTGCTTCTGTTATGTTACCATGCCATTCGGCCTCAAGAATGCCGGAGCCACATTCATGAGGATGATTCAGAAGTGTTTGCTCACCCAAATCAGTCGGAATGTGGAGGCGTACATGGATGATATTGTGGTCAAGTCACGGAAGGGTTCCGACCAGCTGACTGACCTTGCTGAAACCTTTGCCAACCTCAGAAGGTTTGATATCAAGCTTAATCCATCAAAATGCACATTCGGGGTTCCTGGCGGAAAGTTACTTGGTTTTCTCGTTTCCGAACGGGGAATTGACGCCAATCCAGAAAAAGTCGATACTATACTCCGATTGAAAAGTCCTGTGCGAGTGCACGATGTTCAGAAGCTTACTGGTTGCTTGGCCGCCCTAAGTCGATTCATATCTCGTCTCGGTGAAAAGGCATTGCCTCTTTACCGATTGATGAAGAAGTCTGACAAGTTCGAGTGGACTCCTAAAGCTGATGCAGCGTTCGCAGAGCTCAAAGCTCTGCTTTCCACCCAGCCGGTGCTTGCTGCCCCAATCAGCAAGGAGCCTTTGCTGCTTTACATCGCAGCCACAGGACAAGTCGTCAGTACGGTACTTACGGTCGAGCGGGAAGAAGAAGGGAAAACCTTCAAAGTTCAGCGCGCAATGTATTATATTTCTGAAGTCTTGACCCATTGAAGCAAAGATATCCTCATTATCAGAAGCTTGTATATGGGATCTATATGACCACAAAGAAAGTTTCCCACTACTTCTCTGATCATTCCATTACAGTCGTCAACGATGCTCCGTTGTCAGAGATCCTGCATAACAGGGACGCAACTGGTCGAGTGGCAAAATGGGCGATTGAACTCCTTCCTCTGGATATCAAGTTTGAGGCAAAGAAAGCTATCAAGTCCCAGGCAATCGCGGATTTCGTCGCCGAGTGGATTGAACAGCAACTGCCGACTCAGGTTCACTCAGAGCATTGGACCATGTTCTTCGACAGTTCCAAGATGCTGAATGGTTCCTACGCCGGAGTGGTGTTGGTCTCCCCCAGAGGAGATAAACTCAGATATGTTCTTCAAATCCACTTTGATTTCTCTAACAACGAGGCAGAATATGAAGCACTTTTATATGGGTTGCGCATGGCCCTTTCACTCGGCGTCCGTCTCCTCATGGTCTATGGCGACTCAGATTTGGTGGTTAATCAGGTAATGAAAGAATGGGATGTCAGAAGTCCATCCATGACTGGTTATTGCAATGAAGTGAGAAATCTGGAGAAGAAATTCAAGGGGTTAGAACTTCATCACATACCCTGACTGAAAAATCAAGCAGCTGACGATCTGGCAAAAATAGGTTCCAAAAGAGAACCCATTCCCAGCAATGTGTTTTTGGAACACATCCACACACCATCAGTCCAGGAGGATCCCTTCACTGAAGAGACCCCGCAGCCAAAAAGCGCCACGGATCCGACTGAAGTTGAAGTTCCAGCTGTGGTCGACCTGATCATGGAAGTCATGGTTATCACTCCCGTCTGGACAGAACCGTACATCGCATACATCCTAAAGAAAGAACTCCCAGAAGACGAAGAAGAGGCTCGATAGATCGTCCATTGATCCAAGGCCTTTACAGTCATAAAGGGACAGTTATATAGAGAAAGTGCGACTGGGGTCGGCCAGAAGTGTATTACACCAGAAGAAGGTCAGATGATCCTTAACGATATCCACTCGGGGACCTGTGGTCATCATGCGTCCTCTCGGACCATTGTGGCTAAAGCATACCGAGCGGGGTTCTACTGGCCAAGAGCCAATGAGATGGCAAAAGAGATAGTCGACAAATGCGAAGGATGTCAGTATTACTCCAATATGCCGCAAAAGCCCGTGTCAGCCCTGAAAACCATTCCACTCGTCTGGCCCTTCGCTGTTTGTGGGATGGACATGGTTGGACCACTGAGAACAGGCAGGAGCGGCTTCACTCATGTGCTGGTAGCAGTCGACAAGTTCACCAAATGGATTGAAGCCAAGCCTATCAAGAATCTTGATGCTTGCCCCACTATCAGTTTCATCAGAGAGTTGATATTCGGATATGGAGTTCCACACAGTATCATCACCGACAATGGGTCAAACTTCGATTCCGACAAATTCAGGGCCTTTTGCGCCTCTCAGGGCACTCGAGTCGACTATGCTTCGATCGCTCACCCCCAGTCGAATGGGCAAGCAGAAA
The DNA here is from genome assembly GCF_056163025.1 of Triticum urartu. NCBI lineage: Eukaryota > Viridiplantae > Streptophyta > Magnoliopsida > Poales > Poaceae > Triticum > Triticum urartu. Next base: position 309,588,056 of record NC_141874.1, read on the forward strand.
GGGCGAACGGCCTGATTCTCAAAGGACTGAAACCCCGATTGATGCGCGATCTCAAGCACGCAGCAGGTGCATGGGTCGACGAGCTTCCATCAGTCCTTTGGGGATTAAGAGCAACCCCGAATCGATCGACCGGAAGAACCCCATTCTTTCTGGTCTATGGAGCCGAGGCAGTCTTACCGAGTGACCCGCTTCACAACGCTCCCCGAGTCGAGCTCTACTCTGAAGATGAAGCAGAACAAGCCCAGCAGGACGCAGTCGACCTCCTAGAAGAAGAAAGAGAAATGGCCTTGATTCGATCGACCATCTATCAGCAAGACTTGCGTCGATTCCATGCCAGAAACGTGAAGAGCCGAGCCTTCCAAGAAGGAGACTTAGTCCTCCGAGTGGATCAGCAGAAACCACACAAGCTCGCTCCTACTTGGGAAGGCCCCTTCATAGTCACCAGAGTCCTCCACAATGGAGCATACCACCTCTACAATGTCGATCGCCAGATTGATGAGCCACGAGCCTGGAATGCGGAGCTACTCCACCCCTTTTATACTTGATTTATCATTCAGATAAGATGTAATAAGAAAAAACTCCTATAGTTTATTTATCAAAGACAAGAGCATTATAATTTTCCCAATGATTATTATTGTTTTTGTTTACGTAAGAAATCCCCCAGTGGGTGGCTTAGCTGTGAATCCACTCCGCCTAAGTTTATAAAAACAATTTCCTTCCAAGTGGCGAGCCAGCCTCCCACTCGGAGTCTTAGCCGCGAATCCGTTTCGCCTAAGTTTGAAAAAATCCTACCGAGTGGAGAGCAGCCCTCCCACTCGGGGGCTTAGCTGTAGTCCAGTACTTGCCTAAGTTCTCTCTCTTGAGGACTTAGCTGCAGTCAGGCACTCGCCTAAGTTTGAAAAAATCCTACCGAGTGGGGAGCAGCCCTCCCACTTGGGGGCTTAGCTGCAATCCAGTACTCGCCTAAGTTCTCTCTCTTGAGGACTCAGCTGCAGTTAGGCACTCGCCTAAGTTTGAAAAACAAAAAATCCTACCGAGTGGAGAGCAGCCCTCCCACTCGGAGGCTTAGCTGCAGTCCAGTACTCGCCTAAGTTCTCTCGCTTGAGGACTTAGCTGCAGTCAGGCACTCGCCTAAGTTTGAAAAATCCTACCAAGTGGAGAGCAGTCCTCCCACTCGGGGGCTTAGCTGCAATCCAGTACTTGCCTAAGTTTCCTCATTTGAAGAATTAGCTACGGTCAGGTACTCTCCTAAGTACGAAACACATCCCGCTCTACAGTAACAAGTTGCAGATCAACGGCCACCTCCTCCTTGGAGAGCTTCGCCACAAATACAACGTGCACTCCATCCTGCCCTACAGTAACAAGATGCAGGTCGACGGCCACCTCCTCCTTGGAGAGCTTCGCCACAAATACAATGTGCACTCCATCCTGCTCTGCAGTAACAAGGTGCAGGTCGACTGCTACCTTCCCCTTCGGAGTCGCGCCACAAGTACAAAAAATTTGTCTCGAAAGAAGAACTATTTCCACTCGACCGGGGATTCATAAAGATATTCAATGATAAACCGAGTTCAGATAAATCCTAAAGGGTCCGGACCACAGGTCAAAGTGCTTAGGCATTCAGCCCAAAAGAGTTTAACGGTTACAAAAACCACTCGGCATTCCGAGGCAAATTTAAGGTGGGGCATAAAAGTTTGTTCACTCCGCAGGAGGAAGGCTGGCAGGCTCGACGAACTCGTCCAGGTCGACGCCATCGACAATCCGAGTGGCGGCAGCAATGAAAGTCTCCATAAAAGTTCGGAAGTCGTGCTTCTGGGTGTTGGCGACCTTGATTGCGGCCAGCTTATCTTGTCGCACCTCCTTGCAGTGGACACGAACCAAAGACAGAGCCACATCAGCGCCACACCGAGCAGAAGACTTCTTCCACTCCTGCACTCGGTCAGGGATTCCGTTAAGTCGAGTCATCAGGGACTCAAGATCGTTTTGGAGTGTGGCCTCTGGCCAAAGTGCCGGGTCGATCCGTGACATGGCGACCTTCAGTCGAGCCAAGTAGTCCACGGCACCGTCGATGCGAGATTCCAGTCGGAGCAGATTCATGGCAGTTTCATCTTTCACGGGAGAGTTGATTGGATCCAAACCTGGTTCGATCCGCCTAGTCTCCTCTTCAAAGTTCTGGCAATACTCTGCATTCATGATCCAAGGATAAGTCAATTTTCGTACACTGAGTCGACATAAAAAAAATCAGTCGGAACAGAATGTGCACCTTCAAGCTTGATGAACAACTTCTTGGCAAGACTTCTCAGATAGCTCTCCAGATCATCCCTCCTGCGAGCAATGCTTTCCATTTTCTCGCCCTGGACGAGATTCGCCTTCTTCCAGCGCGAGCACTCCTTGTTGGCGTCATTCAGAGCAGACATCAGCTTGGTATTCTCTTCTTCCAACTGGCCGACCGAAGCCAGCTTTTGTTCGGCCAGAGCGACTTTGTCGTCAGCTTCTTTCGGGCAGCAGCCAGATCCTGGTCCTTCTTTGCCAGAGCTTCTCTTAGCTTTTCTGCAAAGAAATGGTGCTTGATTCAGAAAGAGCAGAAGGGTACTCAAGCCCAAGGCAAACCAGTCGACAAACTCGTCTTACCATTGGCGCCATCCTTAGCCTTTTGCAGCTCTGTCTTGGCCAGCTCCAAGTCAAGGTTCAGTTGGATCTGTTGTTTCTCCAAATCAGCAAAGCGAGCTCCCAGATAACAAGATTTCTGCAATCAAAGAGGAGAAGTTATTTTACAGCGAAAAACAACAAAGGCAATAAATACTAAGACTACGGTCGACTGCCCGCAGTCCACCATAGTCTCGGGGACTACACCCAGTGGGTGCACTTTGCGTGCCCCCACCAGTTCTGATCCCACTCGACCGGCCCGCCGAAGTCGAGTACAGGAAGTAAAAAAAAGGCAGAAAGAGAGAAAGTAGAACTCAGACTACAGTCGACTGCCAGCAGTCCACCATAGTCTCGGGGACTACACCCAGTGGGTGCACTTTGCGTGCCCCCACCGGTTCTGATCCCACTCAACCGGCCCGCCGAAGTCGAGTCCAGACCGAGTGGAAGAGACAAACTACCAGTTTGGTTTATACATTCGAAAAAATACAACGACTAGAGTCGACTGCCAGCAGTCCACCGTAGTCTCGGGGACTACACCCAGTGGGTGCACTCAGCGTGCCCCCACCGGTTCAAAAATTTCAATCGACGCACCCAGTGGGTGTACAGATGCAAATATTTTCGGAAAAGAGTCTTCAGATAACATATCCTAACAAAACAAGCAGTGACCAATTAACCTGAACATTGTTTGGAGGGCCGAGCTGGCGTCGTAGGCAGCCTGACTGGCGTCCCCACCATCCTCATCTTCTCCATCATGATGCCCACCTGACGTATGGCTTCCTTGGCAGCATTCGCTTCGTCCTCCGGGACATGATGGGTCGCAAAAACTGAAGGTGGGTCGACGGGAACCTGAGCAGTCGACGAAGAGGGCAAGGCACTCGACAGTGGCATAGCAAAGGTAACAGAACCCCGATTGGCATCGCCAGTGTCCTGAACGACTGGTTCCATCCTTGGCGTCGACTGTGGCGCCTCACTTGTAGGAGCCTGCCTATTTTTCCTCGTCAAAGGCCTTTCGGGCTCTTCATCATCATCAGGGAGGTCAATAACGTTGCGAGCTATGCAAAGTTCAGTCGTCAAAATCACATCACCCAATGGTACACGTTGTAGTTGAATCAACCAAAATAAAGACAGTATGGCAGGAGTCATACCCAGTTTTGACATGACCGCATCCTCCATCACCTCATCATCATATCTGTAAGCTGAGGTCCTAGAAGTGGCAGCGCTGGCAGTTCCAAAGTTTGTCCGGTTAAAACAAGAAAAACAAATGGCGCTGAGCGTCGAGTGTATGCAGAGGAAGACACTTACGCAGAAGCAACGGGGATGTCAATCTTAATCTTCGGCAACGCCTTCCGGATTTTCGGCTCCGCAACTTTGGGGTGCTTGGGCGCTTTCTCGGTCGGGGTTGGTGAAGAGATCCGAGGACGCTTGGAAGATTGACCAGCTTGAGCAGTCGCCTTTTCACGGATGCTCGGTCGTTCTTGGGAAAGTTTGAATCGCCTCTCCCTGCGAGGAGGCGACTCGACTTCTTCTTCATCGCTTGAATCTTCGCTTTCTCCATCCTCTTCACCATCAAAAGTCCACTCGCCACTATCGTTGCTGCTCGCCTCGCCTTCCAAGTCTTGCCCTTGCTCTCCATTGCGCATCGAGTACATTTCAATGAGGTCCTGAAAAGATAACAATCAAAAGACATTCAGTCGACCGCAAATGGGACATCACATGGAGAGTCGGAAACTTACTTACAGAAACATACCTGCTCCGGCTGATGCGAGTTGTCGAATGGAATCACCCTCCTGGATCCCCGAGGGTTGTCTTTGTTGCTAGTGATTCCTCTCAACCAGCTCTCCAAGGTATCCTCACTGACCTCCTCCGGGTGGATCCGAGTGGTATCTTCGAGCCCAGAATACATCCACATCGGATGATCGCGCGCCTGAAGGGGTTGGATGCGTCGACCGAGAAAAACCTCCAGCAGATCCATCCCGGTCACTCCGTCACGGACGAGCTAGACGACCCGTTCGACCAGCTCCTTGACCTGCGCCTTCTCCTCTGGAACTATCTTCAGGCGAGTAGGCTTCTCCACTCGAGCCAAGGAGAAACGAGGAAGCCCAGTCGACTGGCCAGGGGTCGGCTGATCCTTGCAGTAAAACCAAGTCGACTGCCAGCCCCGGACCGAGTCAGGAAGGATCATCGCTGGGAAAGTACTTTTGCTCCTCATCTAGATCCCCAGACCACCGCACATCTGGATCACCCGAGTCCTCTCGTCACTCGACTTGGTATTTCTGACCGACTGGGAATGGCAAGTGAAGATATGTTTGAAGAGCCCCCAGTGCGGTCGACAGCCCAAGAAGTTTTCGCACATAAACACGAAAGTGGCCAGATAGACTATGGTATTCGGAGTAAAATGGTGGAGCTGAGCCCCAAAGAAGTTCAAAAACCCCTGGAAGAAAGGGTGGGGACGCAGCGAGAACCCACGATCTATGTGAGTTGCTAAGAGGACGCACTCACCCTCTCTGGCTATGGCTCAGTTTCGTCTCCCGGGAGACGAGCCGACTTGTGGGGGATAAATCCCCCTTCAACCAGGTCGTCGAGGTCGTCCTGCGTGATTGCCGAGCGGATCCAGTCGCCTTGGATCCAGCCCGCCGGCAGGCCGGACCTCGACGAGGATCCGCCCCGGTTGGTCCACTTGCCCTTCGCCTTCGCGATTGCCTTCTTCACGCATTCCAGCGCTGCTGTCTTGTCCTTCCCCATGGTGGCAGTTCGAGCTCGAGCGGAGATCCGGCGACGAGACGGGAGCAAGGGTGGCGGAGAAATCGGGAGAAAACAAAGAGAGAATGGTGGCATGCGGAACAGAGCCCCGGCCCAATTACTTACATGAGTGGCTGACTGGTAGGCCCTGACGGCCCTGCCAAATCCCATGGTGATCGCGCGCGTGATACGTGGCGAAAAAGGTGGCGCGGGGATCGAGGCGGCTCCGCACTATCCGATCCGTTTACTGCGGCCTCTCTCATCCCGCGCGCTTCCCGAAATTTGGATCCCACGAAATCCGCGGGCAGCAGAACAACTCGTCGGACCAAAGATCTCCTCTGCACCGTCACTCAGAACTCTTCAAGTATAAGAACTCACTCGACAAAACCTAAGAATGGATCAAGGCGACTAGAAAGAAAGTTGTTGTCATCACTCTGGTCCATTGATCCGAAACAAGGTATGCTCACGACATGAAAAATGAGTCGGAGATGTGCTCAAACCCTTTCCCACTCAAACCTCGATCCATTCGAGGGCTAATGATGAAGTTATGTACCTAGGGTAGGGTCATGGACCTGTCCAAACTGACCTACCCAAGGACACCTCCAGAAGAAATCACATTTCAATTGACTTGGCGGTGTTTCACTCGACGGACTCGAAGACACTCGACCAGGAAGCAACCACTCGACCAAGATCCAACCACCCGACGGCCAGGAGACCTAAAGTCACTCCGCATGCTAACGGTCGGTCATTAAGTAGCTTTTATGGTCATCATAGCACTTTATTAGGGGCGTTACCAGTAACGCCCGACCTTAATGTACTTAAAACCCTGCATAACTGAGGGCCGGAGGGGCTGGCGGACTCTATATATGCCACCCCCTCCTCAGTGTAAAGGGTTCGCACCCCTGTACTTAATACTCTCATAATCCAATCGACCGCCTCCGAGCTCCGAGACGTAGGGCTATTACTTCCTCCGAGAAGGGCCTGAACTCGTAAACCTTGCGTTCTTACAACTTCTCCATAGCTAAGACCTTGCCTCTCCATACTTACCCCCCTACACTACTGTCAGACTTAGAACCATGACAGCGGGCGTCCTATATATATATGGATCAAGCACGTGGAGGGGCGGCGCGAGGCTTCCTGGAAGGAGCCCGAGGGCTGTGTCTTCTCCACCACCACACGCACCGAGCCCCACGACCAGATCCTTGCCGGTCGTGCCTCCTTCACCGACCTCGCCGCACAGCAGTCTAGCTGCTGGGGAGTGAAATGTGCGTAGATGAGATTCTCCAGATCATTTTCTTCTTGTCTCTCCCTACCAACCCTTCTTTCCTCCCCTCTTGTGTCTCTCGATGCTACTATATCTCTATGCAGGTTTTTACATGCCTTGGGTTTGTGTTGGCAAGAACTCTAGTTCACGCTCTGTTTTGGTGGATCTTGCTACGCTCAGGAGGTGTTCGATGAAATGCAAAGGCGGAGAGAAAGTAGAGATGAGACACAGGTACAATTTTCTCTTCAGGCAATGAATGCCTTTCTCTTTTGTACTGGCCAGCAACATAGCCGTCTCCCTCTCTTTCGTGTGCAGTTACACAAACACACACATGTACAACATGTACCCATGCTCAGACATCCTCAGCACACACTACAGTGCAGGGACACACACAGCAGCCTACTATCAACTCCGCATGCTACGACACACGAGCATGGTCTATACAGTGTCTAGTTTGCAACAAGGATTACATTAACAGTTTGAACCGGGCTTGATTTTTCTGGTTAAGATTCAATGATAGTTTGGTGTTACTCCATTTTTACTGTTGTTTCCTTATCAATTTCTCACTACTGTGGTAGAGAAAGATTTATCTATTACGTACTTCTTTGCTGACAGACGAATGTGCTATTTGAACTGTTTTCCCTAGATGAAGGAATTACAGTTTGCATGTACTATTTTTTATTGTTAGTTTCAGATTATCCCCTTTCCTGTGTGCATTTACAAGATGCTTAAATTAATATATGGATCATCTCCAGTCCAGCAAAATCTATTTGGCAAATTAAATTTTCTCATCCAGTGTTCAGTTATTTTCTCAATTTATTTGCTGCTCATGTATGTGTTAACCTGTACTGAGATTGTTTATTATATATATGTCTGTGTCCAGCTTCTGTAATGTGATGCATCTATGTAAAGAATCTAGCTAAAATTTACTACACTTGATGTAGATCCAAATATTAGATACTTAATAAGGATCCTTGAATTTAGAAAGTCATTACAACAGGGAAGAGATTAGGGAAGTCATTCTAGGTAACACACCTCACTTGGATCAGCTCGAAATTGCTATTATGGATATAGTTTATTACACATAGATAATAACCTATTTGATGTAGTTCTTGTCTCTGGAGACTTCTCAAGTACAACTAACGGGTATCATGAACCATCAAAACAGCCTCCAGCTGACACCACGCTGGGCTCTGGGGAGTACACCGGGCCGCCGACAGCTGCTTAGGTGATGGCAGCGGCCGGGGCCGGTCTTCTTCTTGGCGCACGTGTGTTACCTCTCCAAGATCTACTAGCTTGGTGTCATGTTGATCATCCTCTAATGCTCGCTTGCTCACCCTACTCGGCGTCTACCACCTTGCCATCATCATTGTCATGCTACCTCTGGCTCTCCACTGGGATGGAGTTCTCATGTGGAGTTGTTTGGATGTGCGTGCAGGTGCAAGAAATTCAGGAAGTTGGGCAAAGCAGGGTCGTTCTAGAGGCCATCACTTTTGCACATCGTCTTCTGGGCCAAAATCTTGTCAGATTATGCATGGACATTAGCAACCTCGAAGCATGTTACCTTCTTGGAAATTGTAAGAACAATTGGCACAATCATTAATCATGTTCCCTTTCTTTCCTTTGTGCTTAGCTAATGTAACTGGTTGATCTTTCTATTGTTTTCGGTGTTGTCAATAGATTCGATTGTATTTCTGAGGAGTCCGGAGGTAGGAGCAATGCTGGTGATGACCGCGACAGTGGGTGACACCGCCGGGAGGCAATGCACTCCCTCGGTGTCGTTCAATTCATCGGCATTGGTGCCACCAAGGACGATCACAACAGATGATATTTTTCCTTCATTTTTCTTTCTGACGGTGGTGGATTGTTTGCTCCTTGATGCGTTTATTTTTAAATGTAGGCTTCCGGTGAGGAAACAAAGTTGGTGAAAACATCAAAGCTAGACAAAATAATAGAAACATTAAGCGCAAAATGTGCTGTACCTAAATTAGCTGCCTGGAAAGATAGGTCATGTGCTAAATGACTGAAGGGTGAGCAACAACTTCGAGCCGAGAATTGGAGACCGGCGAGATAGAGTTGGCACAGCTGGAAAGGAAGGCATTGCACTGGAGGGTGGCGCAGGTGGTAATGTAAGAGGTGACGATGAGTATTGCGTCAGGCGGCAATCGGATTTAAGCGTGGAAGATATGGGCATCGATATGAGAGAGGGCGAGAGCCATAGGAAAAGGGAACTGGTGAAGAAACAACATGAGATATGGGTGTGGGTCAGTGGGTGTTATCGGCCTGGCTAGGCCTACGTGGTACATGCAAACTTTTTTCTTTTCTGAGTTGTACTAGGCTAAATCTCATTATATTTGTACGTGTTCATATGTCATTTCTTTTTCAAAACAAAATAAATAATAAATATGCAGAATAATGTAAAGTCAAAATAAGCATGTTCATGAAATCAAACTCATTAACTCTTTTATTTTTTGCTACATATATATCCTTGTCATTTTGATGGTAAAAATAATAATAGACAAACCACTATTTTGGTATTGTTACACATTCTTTATTTGTACTCACATATGCACTTATGAAGACGTGCATTGCACGTGCACCCTTTACTAGTTTAATCAAAATAAAAAAAAGTAAAAAGAGGGTACACAGAGTTCTGCTTTCTAACTTCATCCATCTCATGCTCATCAAAAGGAAACCACTAACAAGGTTGATCAAGTCTTGTAAACAAACTCTTTTCGAATAACATGAAACCGAAGAATTTTCGAATAGCACTAGGTTACCTCAACGGGGATATGCACATCCCCAACAATAAGAATATCATATTTCTTCTTGACAGTAGGAATAGGAAATTCAAAACCTCCAATAGTAATCGTTGAAGTTTTTCCAATAGAATTGACACTATGGACTTGAGGTTGTTTCCTTGGAAAGTGTACCGTATGCTCATTACCATTAACATGAAAAGTGACATTGCCTTTGTTGCAATCAATAACAGCCCCTGTAGTATTCAAAAAGGGTCTACCAAGAATAATAGACATACTATCGTCCTCGGGAATATCAAGAATAACAAAGTCCGTTAAAATAGTAACGTTTGCAACCACAACAAGCACATCCTCAAAAATACCGAGAGGTATAGCAGTTGATTTATCAGCCATTTGCAAAGATATTTCAGTAGGTGTCAACTTATTCAAATCAAGTCTACGATATAAAGAGAGAGGCATAACACTAACACCGGCTCCAAGATCACATAAAGCAATTTTAACATAGCTTCTTTTAATGGAGCATGGTATAGTTGGTACTCCTGGATCTCCAAATTTGTTTGGTATTCCACATTTAAAAGTATAATTAGCAAGCATGGTGGAAATTTCAGCTTCCGGTATCTTTCTTTTATTTGTAACAATATCTTTCATGTACTTAGCATAAGGATTCATTTTAAGCATATCAGTCAAATGCATACGCAAAAAGATAGGTCTAATCATTTCAGCAAAGTGCTCAATATCCTCATCATCCTTTTTCTTGGATGGTTTAGGAGAAAAAGGCATGGGTTTCTGAACCCATGGTTCTCTTTCTTTACGGTGCTTCCTAGCAACAAAGTCTCTCTTATCATAATGTTGATTCTTTGATTGTGGGTTATCAAGATCAACAATAGGTTCAATCTCTACATCATTGTCATTGTTAGGTTCAGCATCAACATGAACATCATCATTAACATTATCGCTAGGTTCATGTTCATTACAAGAATGTGTTTCAGCATCAGAAATATAAATATCATTGGGATTCTTAGGTATGTCAACAGCAGGTTCACTAGAAGCATGGAAAGTCCTATCATTTCTCTTTTTCTTCTTCTTAGAAGAACTAGGTGCATCAACATTAGTTCTCTGAGAATCCTGCTCAATTATCTTAGGGTGGCCCTCAGGATACAAAGGTTCCTGAGTCATTCTAACCCCCTCTAGTCACAAGTCTAACAACATTATCATTTTTCTTTTTATCTAATTCATTGAGAAAATCATTCTGAGCTTTAAGTACTTGTTCTACTTGAGTGGTAACCATAGAAGCATGTTTACTAATAAGTTTAAGTTCACCTTTAATTCTAGACATATAATCACTCAAGTGTTCAATCATATAAGCATTACGTTTCAATTGTCTACCAACATAAGCATTGAAGTTTTGTTGTTTAACAATAAAATTATCAAACTCATCTAAGCATTGGCCAGCAAACTTATAACGAGGGATATCACCTTCAACAAATCTATAGAGAGAATTTACCTTTACTACCTGTGTTGGGTTATCAAGACCATGTATCTCTTCAATAGGTGGTAAATTCTTAACATCTTCAGCTTTAATACCTTTTTCTTTCATAGATTTCTTTGCCTCTTGCATATCTTTAGGACTAAGAAATAGAATACCCGTTTTCTTCGGAGTTGGCTTAGGAGTTGGTTCAGGAAGTGTTAAATCATTTTCATTACTCAACATATTATTCAATAGCAATTTAGCTTGATCAACAGTTCTTTCCCTGAAAACACAACCATCACAACTATCCAGGTGGTCTCTGGAAGCATCGGTTAGTCCATTATAAAAGATATCAAGTATTTCATTTTTCTTGAGAGGATGATCAGGAAAAGCATTAAGTAATCGGAGAAGCCTCCCCCAAGCTTGTGGGAGACTCTCTTCTTCAATTTGCACAAAGTTATATATTTCCCTTAAGGCAACTTGTTTCTTATGAGCTGGGAAATATTGAGCAGAGAAGTAATAAATCATATCCTGGGGACTACGCACACAAGCAGGATCAAGAGAATTAAACTGTGTTTTAGCATCACCCTTTAATGAGAACGGAAACAACTTAAGGATAAAGTAATAGCGAGTTTTCTCATCATTAGTGAACATGGTGGCTATATCATTTAATTTAGTAAGATGTGCCACAACAGTTTCAGATTCATAGCCATAAAAAGGATCAGATTCAACCAAAGTGATTAACTCAGGATCGACAGAGAATTCATAATCCTTATCAGAAATACAGATAGGTGAAGTAGCAAATGCAGGGTCATATTTCATTCAAGCATTCAACGATTTTTCTTTCAGCTTAGCTAACAGATTCTTAAGATCATATCTATCATTGCAAGCTAAAAAGTCTCTAGCAGTTTCTTCATCCATAACATAACCCTCAGGCACAACAGGCAATTCATATCTAGGGGGAGAATCTTCATCATCACTTTCATCGATATTATCAGTTTCAATAATTTCATTCTCTCTAACCCTAGCAAGTTGTTCATCAAGAAATTCACCTAATGGCATAGTATTATCAAGCACAGAAGTAGTTTCATCATGAGTATCATGCATAGCAGAAGTGGCATCATCAATAACATGCGACATATCAGAATCAATAGCAGGTGTAGGTGTCGCAAATTTACTCATAACAGAAGGTGAATCAAGTGCAGAGCTAGATGGCAGTTCCTTACCTCCCCTCGTAGTTGAGGGAAAAATCTTGGTTCTTTCATATTTCAAGTTCCTCATAGTGATCAACAGATATAAATCCCAAATGACTCAAAGAATAGAGCTATTCTCCCCGGCAACGGCGCTAGAAAATAGTATTGATAACGCACAAGTATAGGGGATCGCAACAGTTTTCGAGGGTAGAGTATTCAATCCAAATTTATTGATTCAACACAAGGGGAGCCAAAGAATATTCTCAAGTATTAATAGTTGAGTTGTCAATTCTACCGCACCTGAAAGACTTAATATCTACAGGAAAGTATTTAGTAGCAAAGTAATATGGAAGTAACAGTAATAGTGGTAAAAGTAATAGTATTGGTTTTGTAGTGATTGTAACAATGGCAAAGGAAAAGTAACTAAGCAAAGACCAATATGTGAAAAGCTCGTAGGCAATGGATCAGTGATGGATAATTATGTCAGATGCGATTCCTCATGCAATAGTTATAACATAGGGTGACACAGAACTAGCTCCAGTTCATCGATGTAATGTAGGCATGTATTCCGAATATTGTCATACGTGCTTATGGAAAAGAACTTGCATGACATTGTAACACCCACAATGCGGCTATATCTCCCACGTGTCGGGGCACGACTTAGAGGCATAGCCGCATGGTAGGTCTGTCGCAAGAGGGGTAATCTTTACACATCCCATGTACTGAATAAGAAAGGGATAAAGAGTCGGCTTACAATCGCCACTTCACAGAATACATAAATAATCCATACATCATCCATGGTACAAACAAAGGTCCGACTACGGAACCAAAATAAAGAAAGACAACCCCAAATACTAGATTCCCGATCGTCCCAGCTGGGCTCCTCTACTGATCATCCGGAAAAGAAACATAGTAACGGCCCGAATCCTCGTAGAACTCCTACTTGAGTTCGGTAGCGTCCCCTACACTGGCATCATCGGCACCTGCATCTGTTTGGAAGTAACCATGAGTCACGAGGACACAGCAATCTCACACCCGCGAGATCAAGACTATTTAAGCTTATGGGTAGGAAAGGGTAGTGAGGTGGAGCTGCAGCAAAGCAGTAAGCATATATGGTGGCTAACATACGCAAAAGAGAGCGAGAAGATAAGTAACGCACGGTCGAGAACCTAATAGTGATCAGGAAGTGAACCTGAAGCTACTTATGCTCAAGCATAACACAAGGCCGTGTTCACTTCCCGGACTCCGCCGAAAAGAGACCATCACGGCTACACACGCGGTTGATTCATTTTAATTAAGTTAAGTGTCAAGTTCTCTACAACCGGATATTAACAAATTCCCATCTGCCACATAACCGCGGGCACGGCTCTTGAAAGTTTATACCTTGCAGGGGTGTCCCAACTTAGGCCATCACAAGCTCTCACGGTCAACGAAGGATATTCCTTCTCCCGGGAAGACCCGATCAGTCTCGAAATCCTGGTTACAAGACATTTCAACAATGGTAAAACAAGACCAGCAAGCCTCCCGATGTGCCGACAAATCCCGATAGGAGTCGCATGTATCTCGTTCTCAGGGCACACCGGATGAGACATCCTACGAGTAAAACCAACCCTCAAGTTGCCCCGAGGTGGCCCCGCAGTCTACTCGGTTCAGAACAACACTCATAGGAGCACTGTCCCGGGTGGGGGGGGGGTTAAAATATAGATGACCCTTGAGTCTGCAGAACCCAAGGGACAGGTATATGGTGGCAGGTAGGCAAATGGTAAAACCAAGGTTGGGCTTTGCTTGAGGAGTTTTATTCAAGGCGAACTGTCAAGGGGTTGCCATAACACCCCACCGCGTAAGGAACGCAAAATCAAGGAACATAACACCGGTATGACGGAAACTAAGGCGGCAAGAGTGGAACAAAACACCAGGCATAAGGCCGAGCCTTCCACCCTTTACCAAGTATATAGATGCATTAAAGTAAATAAGATATAATAATGATATCCCAACAATATCCATGTTCCAACATGGAACAAGCTTTATCTTCACCTGCAAATAGCAACGCTATAAGAGGGGCTGAGCAAAAGCGGTAACATAGCCAAACAACGGTTTGCTAGGAAAGGTGGGTTAGAGGCTTGACATGGCAATATGAGAGGCATGATATAGCAAGTGGTAGGTAGCGTGGCATGGCAATAGAGCGAACAACTAGCAAGCAAAGATAGAACAAATTTCGAGGGTACAGTCAAATTGCCTGCAATGTTCTCAGAATTGTCGAAAGCTTGATCCTCGTTAGCATACTCAACAGGTTCCTTGATCACGTACTCATCTCCCGGCTCTACCCAAAGCAAGAACACAAGCAAAGGACCAACAATCAATCACGGTGCAATGCACAAGAAACATGATGCAAAACATGGCATGATATGCAAGATATAATATGCAATGCATATGCGTGCTCCGGAAGAGAAAGAATGATCAAGGCATCAACTTGGCAAACCAAGTGTGCCACTAGAAAGATGAGATGATTATGGTTCAAATCGATATAAAGATCACCAGAAATGACACATGATTTGCAAATGGCAAGCAAAACAAGGATGGTGCTATTCTGCGATTAACAGCACGATGCCATCTAGAATGCAATGGTGCTATTCTGTGATTAATAGCACGATGCCATCTAGAATGCAACAAGAAACTAAGCTACTGCACCCCAACATAGAAACAAAGCATATGGAAGTGATGTACACAAGATGCTTGACAAAACATGAACATTGAGCGATGGCTAAATCACACAAGAGAACGTTCAAACAAGCATGGCAAAAGTGAAAAGATATCAGCTTCACAGACTTTGTGAAAATACTAACATGCCAGAAATAACATCAGGAAGCCATGTTTAGAGCTATTAAACAACATGCTAGAGGAACATATCATAGCAATACAAGGAATTGCGTGCTTCTACTAAATGCATAGATCAAAGTCCCTTACTGATCATGAACCAAAAAGGCACAGAAGATATGATGGCACCCATGTAAACATAGCAAGTTTTATTAACAGTTTTAGACTTAGCAGAAAATAGAGCATGGCATAAACAGAATTATGAAGGCATCTTTGCGAGCTCAAATCACTCACCACAAAGCATTTCATGACAAAACAAGCATAGAAACAACAAGATGACACCATGGCAAGAGCATGTTCATAGCATGCATGGATCACTAGCAACAACCATGGCAATATTGATTAACATGTTAACATACTGCTAGGAACATTTTATAGCAAAAGTAGAGCAAGAATAAGACATGCTAGGGCACTCCATAATTCCAAACAGGGGCATGGATGGATAGAGCATAACCATATGTTCAAAACATCTATATTGAAATATCTCAAAAAAGCATGGATATTACTGTAGCATCAAGTTAACATGGCATCAAAATAACAGCAGGCAAAAGACTTAGCAAAATCCTAAGTCCCTGAAAACAGCAATAACACTAAGCCTAGTTTGCATGCTTGTGGTGGTCACCACATTGATCACAAAAATACGAGGCAAGCACCTCTATAGAGATGGCATGACATAGTTCAAAAGACATGTAGAGCTCATGCTCATATGAAGCACACATCAAATGTGACAAAAAAGAGAAATCACCATAAACTGATAAGTAGCTGCAGTAAACATTTTATAGCACTCTTGCATCAATCATTAGGGCATCAAGATGAACTCAAACAAGCATGCCACAATGGGATGAAATGAGGAGCATCTCACAATGAACATTTTGATATATCATATGCATGAAACAGAGCTACGGTCATGGAGATATGAGGTAATGAACAGGGCAGTAAAACATAAGGGATTTGGGACTTAGAGAAATTCGACCTCGAGGAAAAGTCAACATGCGGAAAACCGAGGTGGATCTGGCCGGAGCTTCGCTGGAGTTCGTCAGATCCGGCCGGAACTTCGCCAGAGATGGAGCGGGGGGGGGGGGGGGGGGGGAGGCCGTGGTCACCGGATCCGGTGTCGGACAGCGCGGATCCGCGGAGGAGAGGGCGCGCTGCACGCGGGACGGCGGGACAGCGGGGTCCGCGGCGGCCATCGGAAAACCGCGCAGGGAAGGGCGCGAGGTTGCGCGGGGAGGCGCGCCAGCGATGGAGGCGGATGCCGGAGGCGGCGGGGACACGCGGGGGCGGCGCGATGGGCTCGGGCGGCCCGATCCGGGCCTCGCCGGGCCGGCAGCATGGGGCGGCGGCCGGGACACATGTCAGGCGTGGGTTGGGCGAGGAGGAGGCGGCGGCCGTGTCCGGCGCCGATGGACGCGTCCGGTGGCGGCAGGAGGATTTTAGGGTTTCGGGACCCGAATTTTTGGAGGGATGCACATATTTATAGATAGAAGGAGGTAGGAGTGTCCAAATGGAGTGTAGTTTTCGCCCACATGATCGTGAACCAATGACGGAGGACATGGAGATGGTTTAGATGGGTTATTGGGCCGTTTTGGAGGGGTGTTGGGCTGCAACACACAAGAAGCCTTCATGGTTACTCGGTTAACCGTTGGAGTATCAAACAGACTCCAAATGGAACGAAATTTTATAGGCGGTCTACCGGTGGTGTACCAAGGCCACTTGGCAAATCTCGGTCCATTCCGAGAACATTTAACACCCGCTCAAGAAAAGAGACAAGAGGGGTGAGCCGATGCATGTGGGAGTGTCGGATTGCAAAATGGACAACGGGGAAAATGCTCGCATGCATGAGACGAACACGAATGCAAATGCGATGCACATGATGACATGATATGAAATTCATGACATGAACAAAATGCAAAACGAAGACAAAACCCAACCACGAAGGGAATCTCATAACTTAAAGCCGAAAATGGCAAGAGTCGGAGTTACAAATATGGCAAGTTACATCCGGGTTGTTACAACACTCCACCACTACGAGAGGATCTCGTCCCGAGATCTAGGACTGAAAGAACTCCGGATATTCGGAACGGAGGTGATCCTCGCATTCCCAGGTGGCTTCTTGGTTTGAATGGTGTGACCCTTTCACTTTCAAGAATTTGATAGACTTGTTGCGAGTCTTGCACTCGGTTTCTTCAAGAATAGCAACAGGATGCTCATGGTAAGACAAATCTTCTTGGAGATCAATTTCTTCGAAGTTGATGGTGCGCTCAGGAGTCTTAAAGCACTTGCGAAGCTGTGACACGTGAAACACATCGTGCACATTTACGAAGTTGGACGGAAGTTCAAGTTGATAGGTGAGGTCGTCTCTTCTACCAATGATCTTGAAAGGACCCACGTATCTCGGGGAAAGCTTCCCTTTGATACCGAAGCGACGAGTACCTTTCATTGGAGAGACGCGGAGGTAGACATGGTCTCCGATCTCGAAAGCCAAGTCACGGTGCTTCCTATCATAGTAACTCTTCTGGCGCGATTGCGCGGCTTTGAGTTTTTGACGGATGACTTTGCACATTTCTTCAGCTTCTGTGATTAAGTCGTTGCCAAGAAGTTGGCGTTCACCAGTCTCTGACCAATTGAGAGGAGTACGACACTTTTTGCCATAGAGAATCTCGAATGGGGCCTTGCCCAAACTCACTTGGAAGCTGTTGTTGTAGGAGAACTCGGCATATGGAAGACAATCTTCCCACTTCATACCGAAGGAAATGACACAAGCCCTAAGCATATCTTCAAGAATTTGATTGACTCGCTCGACTTCTCCACTAGTTTGAGGATGGAAGGCTATGCTGAAGTGAATGTTGGTGCCCATGGCCTTCTGAAAGGGGTCCCAGAACTTAGAAGTGAAGATGCTTCCACGATCTGAAGATATCAATTGTGGAATGTCGTGCAAAGAGACAATCCTGGAGGTGTATAGGTCTGCCAGCTGAGCTGCTTTGATAGATTCTTTGATTGGAAGGAAATGAGCCACTTTAGTAAGCTTGTCGATGACAATGAAGATAGCATCATTTCCACGCTTGGACTTGGGAAATCCAGTCACGAAGTCCATCTCAATATGCTCAAACTTCCATTTTGGAATAGCAAGAGGTTGGAGGAGACCAGCTGGTCGTTGGTGCTCTGCTTTCACCCTTCTGTAGACATCACATTCATTCATGAATTGAGCAATTTCTCGTTTCATTCGAGTCCACCAATACGACTGCTTGAGGTCATTGTACATCTTCTTACTTCCGGGATGAATGGATAGAAGGGGATTGTGCACCTCATTCATAATGACATTCCTTAGATTACCTTTAGGAACCACAATTCGATCCTCGAAGAATAGAGTGTCTTTGTCATCAATGCGTTAGCACTTGTATTTGGGTTGGCTCTTAGCAATCCCATTTTTCACCTTCTTCACCATGGAATCCAGGAGTTGTGCCTCACGAATTTGATCTTCCAAAGTAGGAGAGACTTGGAGGTTGGCAAGAAAACCTTGAGGAACAACTTGGAGATTCAGTTTGCGGAAAGCTTCACAAAGGTCCGAGAGTATATTCAATACTCGGATTGTATTCTTGAATCATTTCGATCCAACGAGTCTGCCTGAGGTTGAGGTTGGGTTGAGTGAAGATGTACTTGAGGCTCTTATGATCTGTGAAGATGTCCACTTTCCTTCCCAACAAGAGATGTCTCCATGTTAATAATGCATCGACAATTGCCGCCTACTCAAGATCATGAGTGGGTTAGTTCCTTTCATTGGGCTTCAACTGACGAGAGGTATAAGCCACAACTTTCTTCTCTTGCATTAACACAGCACCGAGACCTTGCAGGAGGCATCACAGAAAACTTCAAAAGGCTTGGATTCATCAGGAGGTGTCAAGACAGGAGCTGTGACCAGCTTCTCTTTGAGGGTCTTGAAAGCAACGTCACATTCAGGCGTCCAGACATACTTGACAAGCTTCTGGAGGAGGTTGGAAAGAGGCTTTGCAATCTTAGAGAAATTCTCAATTAATCTTCGACAATAGCTTGCAAGCCCAAGACAACTGCGGAGGTTCCCAATTCACAATTGCATACAACTTATCAAGATTAACAGCGATGCCTTTGGCGGAGATGATATGACCAAGGTAAAGAACTTCATCAAGCCAGAACTCACACTTGGAAAACTTCTCATAGAATTGATGCTCTCTGAGTTTGTCGAGTACCTGTAACATTCCAAATTTCAAATTTGGAATGGTATGCATTAGATCATCATTGCATATCATATTTTATTGCATTTTGGCTTGATCCTAGAAATTCTACGCAACTCAAGGACCCACGGAGAGAGTTGGGAATTTCGTTATTTTCATATTTGAGTTTTCTCGAATTTTGAAAAGAGGATCATTTGATTTTAATTATTTTCTCTTCGAATATTTCTTTTATGAAAAATAAAAGAGAGGGGATAAATTAATTCCCCAAAATAAAGAAATATTGGAGATTTAATATTAAAATCAAATAAGATTTTATTCAGAGTTTTTATCCCTATTTTATTTGAATTAGGAAAAATATGCATCTTTCAAATTTGCATTAGAGGCCCAAATAAATGTTCACCTTGTCCATTAGATATTTATAGAATGGGCAAAATTTATTTCAGGATTTTTGGAGTCTGTTTAGTATTTCTTTTCTTTGTTTTTCTGAGCTAAATTATTTTTTTTAAAGTCAACCGACCTAATCGGGCCGTGTCCGCCTAGGACACTAGCCCGGCCAGCCCTTTTAAAGCCGCGAGGGCCCAAGCCGCCAGTGCCCCGCCCAAAACCCTAGCGCCGCCACCCAGGCTCAAAGGGATCATAAGATTATTCATGCTTGAAACTTCCGTGTGCAGCCACAAGCCATTATGGGCTCTGGCATAGTTGAGTAAGTTGCATGAAGCTCTCGAAGAGGTACACTAGGAGATGTAGTGGGTTGTAGGTCGTACTGTCTATCGAGAGTGGAGAGTTAATGCTTCAGAAAGACTGTGTCTCGAATCTCCGACCATGGATGTATTCGAGTCTTGTGGGGAAAAGTGCGCAAACCTCTGCAGAGTGTACAAACTAATCATGGTTAGCCGTGTCCCCGGTTATGGACATCTTGAGTATCTGGTTCTTGTATTATCATGTTGAACTCATCACTCTTAATATAATTTGATTGGGTTTAATGATGATGCTTAATTGGGATTGAGTTGGAGGAACCTTCTCAATGTTTAACAACCACCATGATAGTTAAATAAAATTTATTCCTTTGTTGTAGCGAAAAATTGGATTTATGCAAAACTGAAACCCTAGAGCTTACCACCAGCCAAATATGCATGTAGTGATAGCATTTATTCTGTTCATTACTCTATGTGTTACCTTGCCAGCATATTCCATGTGCTGACCCATTTCGGGTTGCAACGTTCATGTTGCAGACTTTTCAGACCAGGAGTAAGGAGCCATAGGTCGTTGTCTTTCACTCAGTGATGCCATTGGAGTTGATGGACTCACTTTATTCTTCCAAGCCTTCCGCTGTTATCGTATTAGATGGCCTTAAGCCATATTTATTGAAATAAGTTCTCTTTTGAGACATTCGATGTCATAAGTGTGTGATTGCTACTCTGTTATAAATCATCAAGTACTGTGCGTGTCAGCATTACCGATCCAGGGATGACACTGATGCACAGAGATTAGACTGTTTGAGGTCTGGTCGCTACAAGATGGTATCAGAGCACGCGCTGACTGTAGGACACGACCACTAAGCTAAAACCCTAGATAACTACTCTCTTCTCATTTCTGACTCCTCTCCCTTTTCTACTCTTTAGGATGGCGGATGCAAGGAACAAGTTCACTCAACGGGATGAAGATACACCTTTTGGACGACACTTGAAGGAAGTTACTAGATACTTGAACATCGGAATACCAAGCTTCACCGAGACCTACAACGCCACTTTACCAGAAGAGGAGCGCTAGATGATTCGAGTTCAAATTCCAGGAAGGACATTCGCGCCATTCACTGAGCCCATAGAGTTTTCCTTTGATGCCCCAACCTGGAGTCTAGGCAATAGCATGGCAGCCCACATCACCATGGGATGTATTGGAGAAGTTTACCACAAGGATCTCAAGGATACTATCTACCAGATTTGTGGGCGCCCGGATGAGCAATGGGAGATGATTAGCACCAGGAAGGATAGGTCCATTGTAGCTTTCATCCAGGAGTTAAATCAACACATTCGTCGCCAGGAGAACCAGATGTGTGCAGGCATGATAGATACAAAGAAGGCAATAACCAGGATCACGGAGCTGGAGGAAGAACACAAGTCTACACGTGATGGATACAAGGAGGAAATGACGATAGTAGTGGAGAAGAACGACGATCTGACAAGGAAGCTAGGAGTATTCATGGGAGACCCCGTGCCAGGAGGAGAAGCTGATGATTCCACTTGCCCGGAGAACTACATCATCATCGACGACACTGACTTAGACCTAGACAATAGCGATGATGACTTTGTTGATGAAGCTGGAGCAGATATTATGGAGTCTTCCACCGATCAATTTTTCTAGTCGACCACCATATCAGTAGTAGTATTCCCCCATGTATATAGTATAGTCCGAGCACTTTTGTAACGATAGTTAGACCGATTGTATGCCCTTGTTTGGATTGATTGAAGTGATATGATTGTTTTTGTCTCATGTGCATATGGGTAGTGCTTTCTCACTAGACCTCATTCTATTCTAATCTCTTCCCTCTAAACCCTGAGATGCCTCCGAGACGTGACCCCGGATTTACTTTCCCACCGGAGCTCACTCAGTTGATCCAGCAGCAGAATGCCTTGATGCAGTTGTTAGTTCAGAACCAAGGCAACGATAACAACAACCCACCACCACCACCTCCAGTTGACAACTTAGCCCATTATCTGAGGTTGCAGTCGCCAGTGTTCTCCAGTAGCACCGACCCGGTAGTTGCAGATGATTGACTCCGCAAGATTGGAAGGGAGTTGACCACTGCAGGATGCACAGATGCTGAGAAGGTGCGTTTTGCCGCGCACCAATTGGATGGACCAACAGCCTCATGGTGGGAGAATTACACAGCCACTTTTCCTATAGCCAATGTCACTTGGGAGCAGTTTCAGCAAGCATTCCGTACCGCCCATGTATCAGCAGGAGCTATGGCCATGAAGAAGCGTTAGTTTCGCAACTTACGCCAAGGAGGACGCATCGTTGGCCAGTATGTGGCTGACTTTAGTAAGCTAGCACGTTATGCCCCAGATGACGTTGCCATAGATGCCGCGAAGCAGGAGAAGTTTCTGGAAGGACTGAATGATGAGCTGAGCATGCAGTTGATGGTAGCAACTTTCAATAACTACCAGGAGTTGGTAGACAGAGCTCTCATGATTGTAGGGAAGCAGCAGCAGATTGACAACCGCAAGAGGAAGTATGGACAAGGGAAGTACAATTCTGGAGCTCGGCAGAGACCCCGTTTTACCCCGAACTCGGGAGGACCCCTTCAACATAACCATGGAGGCCACAATCACAATGGAGGGATTTCGCACAACTATAGTGGCCCCAGGAATGGGAATGGCAATTGAGGAAGCAATGGCCAAAACCGTACCAACCCGGCAACGCCCGCCAAGAAGGATCTAAGTCACATTACTTGCTTCAAGTGTGGGAAGAATGGACATTATGCCACAGAATGTTCTGAAGCAAAGAATGGGAATGGCAATGGAAGCTCTAGGAAGAAGCCCAATCCTTTCAACCGGGGACAAGTGAACCACATGAACCTGGAGGAGGTTGAAGCGTGTAACGCCCCGAGACTGATGTGCCAGGTGTCTTCCAGTTATTCGATGTCATTGCCATGTCATTCGCTTGCGAGTTGCATCTTGTCATGTCATAATGTGCATTGCATCATCTTGTTTTTCAAAACATGCATTCGTTTAGGTTCCCCCAGTTCCGTCCGTTGTTCGTCCTGAGCCCAACCACACTTGCACGCGCCCGCGGCACCTCCGAAATAATATTTTATAAGTGGACGGAAAATTTTCTCGGAATGGGTTGAAAGTTGGCATGCGGTGTTATTATGTTGTAGGTAGGCCGCCTGCCAAGTTTCATCGCGTTCGGAGTCCGTTTGATGCCCCAACGATTAACTATAGCAACATTATAGTCGGTCAAACAAGGGACGTTTTCGGTCTCCGGAAACAGTCACTGGGTCTCTCTCTCTCTTCTCTCTTCTCAGCCCATTGCCTTCTGCACTACATCTCACCGCCAGGTCCAGCCTAGGCTCTGTCGTCAGTCCGCGGACCTCCTCGCGCGCGTCCAAAAGTTGTCCCGGACTCGACCCGGGCAATCGTCACCATTGGGTCCGGATCATCCCCAAACATCTACAAAACATCACCGTTTTCCTATTTGGACTCCTCTAACCTTTTATTCTCGATCGTCCGATTATGATCGGAGGGATCCGTTAGCCCCTAACCTAATCCGCAGGCCTATATATAAATTAGTCCTACCCTAATTTTGAGGCAGCTTGTCCCATCCTCCTCATTCCGCCGCCACTCCTCTTGTCTCTCTTTCCTCGGGGTCCCCTCCCGATCCAAAAAGATCCTCCCAGATCCCCTCCTCATCCTTTCCACCTACAGGCCATCCTTCCCTGCCTCAAGCCAAGAGCTTGTCCTTGACCCCGATCCACTTCTACCGCCGGCGACCGAAGTCACCGACCAGGCCACCCCCTACCCTTCCTGTTTTTCTTCCCATCTTCTTTTCTTCTCTGATCTCTCTGTCACGCAGGTCTCTCTCTTTTCCCCTCGCAGCAGAGTCAGCCAAGGACGACCCCATCCTTCCGTCGCTTCATCTGGACGGGAACCAGCCTCCTCAACCGGCGCCATGCCCCGCGCCTCTCGAGGAGTTCGTTGTCGCCCCGTTCCCTACTAGGAGCGCTGCTGCCTATCTTCGTCGCCACCAATAGGGAGCACCAACACGGCGCCGCCTTGACCGCGCCTCTCCTCCTCAAGTTTTCGTCGATGAACCACGCTGGAGACGAGAGCCTCCAGTAGGACCCCGACGAGCCCGCGCCAAGTCCCTGTCTCACCGGAGAGAGTCATCGCGCCAGTTCGCCAAGTCCCTCTGCAGCTCTGCCCGTCGTCGCTGCTGCCTTGCTTCATCTGAACCTTCCTCCCCGCCGCCAAGTCCTGCTGCAGCCGCCTCACCCTGCGTCGCGTCCGTCCAGATCCGGTGCTGGCTCGGCATCTTCAACCTCCCAGCCGCGTGCCCGCAAGCTCGCCGCTGCTGGCATCCTCGCCAAGACCTGTCGATGCCATTCTTCATCAGAAACGAGCAGAGTGCAGCGCCCCTGCCATGTTGACCGATTCCAGTCGAGCCGCTCGCCCCAGCACCCCATCAACCGCCTGCACGCGCGTGGTCTGGCCCATCGCTCCAGTTTGGCCACGGTGAGACAAACCCCAACGCGGCCTGGCCTGCTTCCCCTCCTACCGGGCCGAGGCCCATGAGTGAGCAGCCCCTGCCCCTGTTGCTTGTTGGGCCAGCCTCTGTTTTGGCACATTCATGTTTTTTTCCAGATCTACGTATTTCCTAATTATTCCAGAGACTACAGTTTTTCAGAAAACCCCTCCATGTTCATGCATATAATAGCTTCAGAACCGTGCATCGGCTTAAAATGATTTATATATGAAACTGGCTTAGAATTTTGTCTAGTTTCATAATATCCAACTTTCATCTATGTTTGAAAATTTTAAAATGCTGTTTGATTAAATTTGCTCCTATGCCATGTTAAAATGATTTAATTCATAACTAAATAATTGTAGCTCCAAACTTAACAAACTTTATATGTAAATGGGGTAGAAAAATGCCTAGTTTAACCTGGTGTCTTTACTTTGCATGTTTAACAACTCTAAAATTTTGTTTAGGGTAGAACAGTACCAAACCTAATATATGCATATGAGGATTTTCTGGAATTGTTGTTCGTTGTTTCCGCCCTCTTTTAAACTTGACTAGATAGGCAGTCTTACTTTGCTTCACCCTCTTGCCATGTTTAACAACATTTAATATTGTTGGCTACATAAACAAGATCGAACTAAATAAGTCACGTGGTGTTGCATATTGTGCTCCACTTAATTTGTAGGATTGTTTGTGCACTTTGCCATGCCATGCTTCATTAAACCGGACATGCATCATACTTGTTTGTGCATCGTGCCATGCTTATGTGATGGTCGTTTACTATGTTGTTTGGTTTCTTTCCGATGTACTTCTTCTCGGTAATCTGGTAACGTTGCGTTTGTGAGGATCCATTGGCTACGTCCGTTTGTCTTCTTCATGGACTCGTTCTTCTTCCTTGCGGGATCTCAGGCAAGATGACCATACCCTCGAAATCACTTCTATCTTTGCTTGCTAGATGCCCGCTCTTTTGCTATGCCTATGCTGCGATACCTACCACTTGCTTATCATGCCTCCCATATTGCCATGTCAAGCCTCTAACCCACCTTGTCCTAGCAAACCGTTGTTTGGCTATGTTACCGCTTTGCTCAGCCCCTCTTATAGCGTTGTTAGTTGCAGGTGAAGATTGGAGTTTGTTCCTTGTTGGAACATGGTTATTTTGTGGGGATATCACAATATCTCTTATTTAATTAATGCATCTATATACTTGGTAAAGGGTGGAAGGCTCGTCCTTATGCCTGGTGTTTTGTTCCACGCTTGCCGCCCTAGTTTCCGTCATACCGGTGTTATGTTCCTTGATTTTGCGTTCCTTACACGGTTAGGTTATAATGGGAACCCCTTGATAGTTCGCCTTGAATAAAACTCCTCCAGTAAGGCCCAACCTTGCTTTTACCATTCGCCACCTAGCCTTTTTCCCTTGGGAGTCGCGCATCCCGAGGGTCATCTTATTTTAACCCCCCGGGCCAGTGCTTGTCTAAGTGTTGGTCCGAACCAGAGTCCTTTGCAGCGCCACCTCGGGGAAACTTGAGGACTGGTTTTAGTTGTACGGAGCGCTCATCAGGATGTCGGCGCATCGGGCGGTCTTGCTGGTCTTGTTTTACCATTGTCAAAATGTCTTGTAACCAGGATTCCGAGTCTGATCGGGTTGTCTTGGGAGAAGGAATATCCTTCGTTGACCGTGAGAGCTTGTGATGGGCTAAGTTGGGACACCCCTGCAGGGTTTTGAACTTTCGAAAGCCGTGCCCGCGGTTATGGGCAGATGGGAATTTGTTAATGTCCGGTTGTAGATAACCTGAAACTTAACTTAATTAAAATGCATCAACCGTGTGTGTAGCCGTGATGGTCTCTTTCTGGCGGAGTCCGGGAAGTGAACATGGTGTTGGAGTTATGCTTGACATAGGTTGTTCTAGGATCACTTCTTGATCATAGTTTCTCGACCGTGCCTTTGCCTTCTCTTCTCGCTCTCTTTTGCGTATGTTAGCCACCAAACATGCTAGTCGCTTGCTGCAGCTCCACCTCATACCTTTTACCGTACCCATAAGCTTAAATAGTCTTGATCGCGAGGGTGTGAGATTGTTGAGTCCTCGTGACTCATAGATTACTTCCAAAACCAGCTTGCAGGTGCCAATGATATCGTGCAGGTGACGCAACCAAGCTCAAGGAGGGGCTCGAAGAAGTTCGTGTTCGTTATGTGGTTTCTGTTTCCAGTTGGTCAGTAGTGGAGCCCATTTGGGACGATCGGGGATCTGTGTAGCATTTGGGGTAGTCTTCTTTTATTTTGGTTCCGTAGTCGGACCTTGATTGTATCTGGATGATGTAATGTTTTATTCATGTATTGTGTGAAGTGGTGATTGTAAGCCAACTATGTACCTCTTTCCATATTTATTACATGGGTTGTTGTGAAGATTACCTCACTTGCGACATTGCTTACAATGCGGTTTTGCCTCTAAGTCATGCTTCGACACGTGGGAGATATAGCCGCATCGTGGGCGTTACAAAGTGCAACTGGATGCAGTAATAGGTAAGTTTATGATTAAGTCATTTACTGTTTTTCTGAGCAGAATTATCTAAAAAAAGTCAACCGACCTAACCAGGCCGTGTTGAAGCATGACTTAGAGGCATTACATGGGTTTTTCTGAGCGGAATTAACTAGCCCGGTTGGCCCTTTTAAAGCCGCGAGGGCCCGAGCCGCCAGTGCCCCGCCCGAAACCCTAGCGCCGCCACCCACGCTCAAAGGGATCATAAGATTATTCATACTAGAAACTTCCGTGTGCAGCCACAAGCCATTATGGGCTCTGGCATAGTTGAGTAAGTTGCATGAAGCTCTCGAAGAGGTAGACTAGCAGATGTAGTGGGTTGTAGGTGGTACTGTCTATCTTGAGTAGAGAGTTAATGCTACAGAAAGACTGTGTCTCGAATCTCCGACCATGGATGTATTCGAGTCTTGTGGGGAAAAGTGCGCAAACCTCTGCAGAGTGTACAAACTAATCATGGTTAGCCGTGTCCCCGGTTATGGACATCTTGAGTATCTGGTTCTTGGATTATCATGTTGATCTCATCACTCCTAATTTAATTTGATTGGGTTTAATGATGATGCTTAACTGGGATTGAGTTGGAGGAACCTTCTCAATGTTTAACAACCACCATGATAGTTAAATAAAATTTATTCCTTGGTTGTAGGGGAAATTTGGCTTTATGCAAAACTGAAACCCTAGAGCTTACCACCAACCAAATATGCATGTAGTGATAGCATTTATTCTGTTCATTACTCCATGTGATACCTTGCTAGCGTATTCCATGTGCTAACCCATTTGGGCTGCAAAGTTCATGTTGCAGACTTTCAGACGACGAGTAAGGAGCCATAGGTCGTTGTCTTTCACTCAGTGATGCCGTTGGAGTTGATAGACTCACTTTATTCTTCCAAGCCTTCCACTGTTATCGTATTAGATGGCCTTAAGCCATATTTATTGTAATAAGTTCTATTTTGATACATTCGATGTAATAAGTGTGTGATTGCTACTCTGTTATAAATCCTCAAGTACTGTGCATGTCAGCATTACGGATCCAGGGATGACACTGATGCACAAAGATCAGACTGTTTGAGGTCTGGTCACTATAGTACCAATCTCAAATGCTTGGCATGATCCTCCTTATTCATGGAAAAGACCAATATATCATCGAGATACACCAGGACGAAATCATTTGTGTAAGGGTTGAAGATGAAGTTCATCATGCGAGAGAATGTTGGAGGAGCATTGACAAGACCGAAAGACATGACAATATATTCATAAGAACCATAGCTTGTTCTGAATGTTGTCTTGGGGATATATTCTTCATGAATGTGAATCTGATGATAACCCATACGAAGGTCAATCTTGGAGAATACTTGAGCACCTTGAAGTTGCTCGAAAAGATCATTGATGTTGGGAAGTGGATACTTGTTCTTTATTGTCTTCTTGTTCAATGGATGGTAGTAGACGCAGAGCCGTTCTGTTCCATCCTTCCTCTTGACAAAAAGAACACCACAACCCCATGCAGATGAACTCGGTCTGATCAGACCCATACGCTCTTGTTCATCGAGTTGTTTCTTCAACTCCTTGAACTCCTCTGGTCCAAGCTTGTAAGGAAGCTTGCAAATAGGTTCCGTCCCAGGCTCAAGATCGATAACGAATTCAACTGGCTGGTGAGGAGGCATTCTCGGAAGCTCTTCTGGAAAGATGTCTTGATATTCACAAACGACTGGAATCTGAGAGATGGCATTCAACTTGCCCTTCTCATTGAGAGAAAACAGCCGAATGGTTTCGTCATGAGCGGCATAGATGATCACATCCTCAGAAGAGTGTATCAATTGAATCTGCCTGGCAGCACAATCAAGCTGAGCCTTGTCCCTAGAAAGCCAGTCCATCCCGAGAATCAGATCAATATCCGAGTCACCAAGAACAATTGGAGATGACAGAAATCTATAGTCTCCCAACTGGACAGAGACATCGGGAGCAACCAAACTAGAAGTCATAAGCTTTCCCGGAGAAACAACTTGCATGACTTCAGACAAAACCTATGTGTCAACATTGTGCTCCGATGCAAATGGGAATGACATGAAAGAATGCGATGCACCAGTATCAAAAAGAACTTTAGTAGGAATGGAGTTAACTGGAAGGTTACCCATGATCACATCTGAAGAATCCTCTGCCTGAGCTGCGTTCATCATGTTCACCTTACCATGCTTGGGATTATGCTTGACCACTACATTGCTGGTAGATCTCATAGGAGGAGGAGGCGGAAGGCGCCTTTGGTTGATGCACTTGTTTGCATAGTGTCCTTTCTACTGACACTTGTTGCAAGTAACCTCTGGGAGCGGACGATGATAAGGACCACTTGACCTTGGAGCTTGAGACTGAGCTTTGTTCTGATAGCCTGGGTTGGGTTGGTGGGAAGATCCATTGCCACCTTTGCTCTTCTGCTGATAAGGATGACGAAGCGGAGGAGGAGGAGGCTACCAGAACTTCTATTGCTTAGCTTCCACTTGTGATGAAGAAGAAGATTGAACTGCATCCGTGACTCTCTTCTTAGATGCCTCACACTCGAGGTGAGCAGCTTCTTTCTTTAGTGCCATATTGTAGAATTCATCAAACTTAGTCAGCTCAAGCAGCACGAGAGCTAATTGCAGATCTTCTCTAAGGCCACGTCTGAATTGATAAATCATACTCTTTTCATCAGCGATGTCTTGTTTAGCGAAGCGAGCAAGTTTCTGAAACTGGATATTGTATTGATACACGGACATGCTGCCTTGCTTGAGATTGTGGAACACCTCACACTTTCTCTCAGCAACGCTTGGTGGGATATGATGAGCTTTGAAGTCTCGGCGGAAATCATTCCAGGTAATCACACGACCTCCTCTGGAATCTCTGTATTGTTGATACCACTCAGCATCTTGATCCTTGAGTTGAAACGAAGCAAACTTGACAAAGTACTCGGGTCTGACATTGCTACATTCAAAATGTTTGCAGATATCCACAAGCCAATCGTCGGCGTCTGTGGCCTCAACACAGTTGCTGAAGGACTTCGGCTGGTTTGCGAGGAACTGGTTGAAGGTAGCAAACTGAGGTTGATTGTTGCCTTGGCCTTGATTTCCTTTGTTGCCTTGCCCTCGGTTGCGCTCTTGCAAGAGTTGCAAAAGCATCTGAGTGTTGGTGTTGGTGGCTGCCAGGACAGCTTGCCATGCCTCCGGAGGTGGAGGTGGTTGCGGAGAGTTGGACTGATCCCCATCATTGCGGTCCGAATTCTGACGCGTTGGAGGAGCCATCCTGAAGTGGTTGACATCCGTTAGCATCTTGAAAAAACAGATATTCAAGCTGAACCAATGGATCGAAATTGCGACATAAAGTCTTAACATTCGAACAAGGATGAACGAATGAATTCCAAAGTAAATCATCACACTTCCATTAAGGTTGAGAAGCCACTTAGATAAAGGTAGATGAATAAAGCAACAAGGTACGGATATGAACAAATAATTGGTAAGGATTACCCAATCACAAACCAAATATCTGCGGGAAGAAATACTAGAGCTACATGAATTCCCACCTATAAAACTCCCGAAACTTTCTGGTTATGCAATCAGGTGTTGGGGATACAGGGGAAGCATAATATCTCACCCAAAACTAACAAATCCTACATACAGCTGTATCCATCCTTCAACACATAACCAAGAAACCTTCGAAAATCATTTACCTCAACCTTCGAAAAGCATCCATTATACGAGTTATGTTAATACTCCCGAACTCCCGCCCCAGTACTGGGTGGCGGTCGAGGTTATCTCACCAACAACTGCATAAAAGAGATTTCCGATGTCGGCGAACTCAGGTATTCCAGAACTGCAACGATAAAATTGTGATAACAACACCTCGGAGCTCAATTCCTCGGGACACTGCCACAACCCCTGAATGGCAGGAGGCACCAAGAACAATGTTCTCGTCAAAAAACCATCGGAATGATTCCAAGATACCCACATGATCCTAATTTTTTTTGTGAAATTTGAGGAGAGAAGAGTCAAAACTTCTACGTCAGGAGGCCTCACTAGAGCGATGAAGGGACTGAGGAGTAAAAAATAATCCTACTCTTTGATATATATATATATATATAATCCTAAGACTCAAAACATTTTGTTCTAGACTCAACAACGTGAGCGATTCGATCAAGCAAGGGGCTCCTAAGTCGAGGAAGGCTCTGATTACCAACTTGTAACACCCACAATGCGGCTATATCTCCCACGTGTCGGGGCACGACTTAGAGGCATAGCCGCATGGTAGGTCTGTCGCAAGAGGGGTAATCTGTACACATCCCATGTACTGAATAAGAAAGGGATAAAGAGTCGGCTTACAATCGCCACTTCACACAATACATAAATAATACATACATCATCCAAGGTACAAACAAAGGTCCGACTACGGAACCAAAATAAAGAAACACAACCCCGAATGCTAGATTCCCGATCGTCCCAACTGGGCTCCTCTACTGATCATCCGGAAAAGAAACATAGTATCGGCCCGAATCCTCGTCGAACTCCCATTTGAGTTCGGTAGCGTCCCCTGCACTGGCATCATCAACACCTGCATCTATTTGGAAGTAACTGTGAGTCACGAGGACTCAGCAATCTCACACCCGTGAGATCAAGACTATTTAAGCTTATGGGTAGGAAAGGGTAGTGAGGTGGAGCTGCAGCAAAGCACTAAGCATATATGGTGGCTAACATACGCAAAAGAGAGCGAGAAGAGAAGCAACACACGGTCGAGACGCTAATAGTGATCAAGAAGTGATCCTAAAGCTACTTACGCTCAAGCATAACACAAGGCCATGTTCACTTCCCGGACTCCGCTGAAAAGAGACCATCACCGCTACACACGCGGTTGATTCATTTTAATTAATTTAAGTGTCAAGTTCTCTAGAACCGGATATTAACAAATTCCCATCTGCCACATAACCGCGGGCACGGCTCTCGAAAGTTTATACCCTACAAGGTTGTCCCAACTTAGCCCATCACAAGCTCTCACGGTCAACGAAGGATATTCCTTCTCCCGGGAAGACCTGATCAGTCTCGAAATCCTGTTACAAGACATTTTGATAATGGTAAAACAAGACCAGCAAGCCTCCCGATGTGCCGACAAATCCCGATAGGAGTCACACGTATCTCGTTCTCAGGGCACACCGGATGA
Organism: Triticum urartu; assembly: GCF_056163025.1. NCBI lineage: Eukaryota > Viridiplantae > Streptophyta > Magnoliopsida > Poales > Poaceae > Triticum > Triticum urartu. The sequence continues at coordinate 309,620,151 of NC_141874.1, forward strand.
GACATCCTACGAGTAAAACCAACCCTCAAGTTGCCCCAAGGTGGCCCCGTAGTCTATTCGGTTCGGACCAACACTGAGAGGAGGACTGGCCCGGGGGGTGGGGGGGTTAAAATAAAGATGACCCTTGAGTCTGCAGAACCAAGGGAAAGGTATATGGTGGTAGGTAGGAAAATGGTAAAACCAAGGTTGGGCCTTGTTGTAGGAGTTTTATTCAAGGTGAACTGTCAAGGGGTTCCCATAACACCCAACCGCGTAAGGAACGCAAAATCAAGGAACATAACACCGGTAAGACGGAAACTAAGGTGGCAAGAGTGGAACAAAACACCAGGCATAAGGCCGAGCCTTCCACCCTTTACCAAGTATATAGATGCATTAAAGTAAATAAGATATAATAATGATATCCCAACAATATCCATGTTCCAACATGGAACAAGCTTCATCTTCAATTGCAACTAGCAACGCTATAAGAGGGGCTGAGGAAAAGCGGTAACATAGCCAAACAACGGTTTGCTAGGAAAGGTGGGTTAGAGGCTTGACATGGCAATATGGGTGGCATGATATAGCAAGTGGTAGGTAGCGCAGCATGGCAATAGAGCGAACAACTAGCAAGCAAAGACAGAAGTTATTTCGAGGGTATGGTCATCTTGCCTGCAATGTTCTTAGAGTTGTCGAAAGCTTGATCCTCGTTAGCGTACTCAACAGGTTCCTCGATCACGTACTCGTCTCCCAGCTCTACCCAAAGCAAGAACACAAGCAAAGGACCAACAATCAATCACAGTGCAATGCACAAGCAACATGATGAAAAACATGGCATGATATGCAATGCATATGCATGCTCCGGAAGAGAAAGAATGATCATGGCATCAACTTGGCAAACCAAGTGTGTCGCTAGAAAGATGAGATGATTTTGGTTGAAATCGATATAAAGATCACCGAAAACGGACACACGGTTTGCAAATGGCAAGCAAAACAAGGATGGTGCTATTCTGCGATTAACAACACGATGCCATCTAGAATGCAACAAGAAACTAAGCTATTGCACCCCAAAATAGAAAAAAAGCATATGGAAGTGACGTCCCTTACTGATCAAACAACATGCTACAGGAACATATCATAGCAATAGAAGGCATGGCATGCTTCTACTAAATGCATAGATCAAATGTCCCCTACTGATCATGAACTAAAAAGGCACAGAAGATATGATGGCACGCATGTAAACATAGCAAGTTTTATTAACAGTTTCAGACTTAGCAGAAAACAGAGCATGGCATAAACAGAATTATGAACGCAACTTTGCGAGCTCAAATCACTCACCACAAAGCATTGCATGACAAAACAAGCATAGAAACAGCAAGACGACATGTTCATGAAGCTAACCATGGAATGAGCTAGTTCATAGCATGCATGGATCACTAGCAACAACCATGGCAATATTGATTAACATGTTAACGTATTGCCAGGAACATTTTATAGCAAAAGTAGAGCAAGAATAAGACATGCTAGGGCACTCCATAATTGCAAACAGGGGCATGGATGGATAGAGCATAACAATATGTTCAAAACATCTATACTGAAATATCTCAAAACAAGCATGGATATCACTGTAGCATCAAGTTAACATGGCATCAAAATAACAACAGGCAAAAGACTTAGCAAAATCCTAAGTCCCTGAAAAAAGCAATAACACAAAGCCTAGTTTGCATGCTTGTGCTAGTCATCACATTGATCACAAAAATACAAGGCAAGCACCTATGTAGACATGGCATGACGTAGTTTAAAAAGACATGTAGAGCTCATGCTCATATGAAGCACACATCAAATGTGACAAAAATGACAAATCACCATAAACTGATAAGTAGCAGCAGTAAACATTTTATAGCACTCTTGCATCAATTATTAGGGCATTAAGATGAACTCAAACAAGCATGCCACAATGGGTTGAAATGAAGAGCATCTCACAATGAACATTTTCATATATCATATGCATGAAACGGAGCTACGGTCATGGAGATATGAGGCAATGAACATGGCAGTAAAACATAAGGGATTTGGGACTTAGAGAAATTCGACCTCGAGGAAAAGTCAACGCGCAGAAAACCGAGGCACATGTGGCCGAAGCTTCGCCGGAGTTCGTCAGATCCGGCTGGAACTTCGTGGAGATGGAGCAGGGGGGAGGTCATGGTCGCCGGATCCGGCATCGGGTGGCGTGGATCCGCGAAGGAGAAGGCACGCTGCACGCGGGATGGCGGGACGGCGGCGTCCGCGGCGGCCGACGGAAAACCGAGCGATGAAGGGCCGAGGTTGCGTGGGGTGGCGCGCCGGCGATGGAGGCGGAGGCCGGAGGCGGCGGGGACACGCGGGGGCGGCGCGATGGGCCGGGCGGCGGCGCAATGGGCTCGGGGGGGGGGGGCGATCCGGGCCTCGCCGGGCCGGCGGCCGGGACACGTGGCAGGCATGGGTTGGGCGAGGCGGAGGCGGAAGATGTGTCCGGCGTCGGCGGACGCGTCCGGTGGCAGCGGGAGGAGGATTTTAGGGTTTCGGGACCCGAATTTTTGGAGGGATGCACATATTTATAGATAGAAGGAGGTAGGAGTGTCCAAATGGAGTGTAGTTTTCGCCCACACAATCATGATCCGACAACGGAGGATATGGAGATGGTTTAGATGGGTTATTGGGCCGGTTTGGAGGGGTGTTGGGCTGCAACACACAAGAGGCCTTCGCGGTTACCCGGTTAACCGTTGGAGTATCAAACGGACTCCAAATGAAACGAAATTTGACAGGCGGTCTATCGGTGGTGTACCATGGCCACTAGGAAAATCTCAGTCCATTCTGAGAACGTTTAACACCCGCTCACGAAAATAGACAAGAGGGGTGCACTGATGCATCTGGGAGTGTCAGATTGCAAAATGGACAACGGGGAAAATGCTTGGATGCATGAGACGAATACGAATGCAAATGCGATACACATGATGACATGATATGAAATGCATGACATGAACAAAATGCAAAACGAAGACAAAACCCAACCACGAAGGAAATCTCATAACTTAAAGCCGAAAATGGCAAGAGTCGGATTTACAAATATGGCAAGTTACATCCAGGGTGTTATAGAGATCTTTTGTCCTACCCTCCCGTGGCAGCGGGGTCCTATTGGAAACTAAGGGATATTAAGGCCTCCTTTTAATAGAGTACCAGAAGAAAGCATTAACACTTAGTGAATACATGAACTCCTCAAACTACAGTCATCACCGGGAGCGGTCCCAATTATTGTCACTTCGGGGTTACCGAATCATAACACAGAGTAGGTGACTATTGACTTGCAAAATAGGATCAAGAACTCACATATATTCATGGAAACATAATAGGTTCAAATCTGAAATCATGGCACTTGGGCCCTAGTGACAAGCATTAAGCTTAGCAAAGTGATAGCAACATCAATCTCAGAAAATAATGGATACTAGGGATCAAACCCTAACAAAACTAACTTGATGACATGATAAATCTCATCCAACCCATCACCGTCTAGCAAGCCTACGATGGAATTACTCACGCACGGCGGTGAGCATCATGAAATTGGTGATGGAGGAAGGTTGATGATGACGATGGCGACGGATTCCCCTCTCCGGAGCCCCAAATGGACTCCAGATCAGCCCTCCCAAGAGAGATTAGGGCTTGGCGGCGGCTCCGTATCGTAAAATGCAATGAATCCTTCTCTCTAATTTTTTCTCCCCGAACGTGAATATATAAAGTTGGAGTTCAGGTCGGTGCAACATCAGGGGCCCCACGAGGCAGGGGGCGCGCCCCCACCCTCGTGGACAGGGTGTGGGCCCCCTGACGTTGATTCTTTCGCCAGTATTTTTTATATATTCCAGAAATATTCTCCGTGAAGTTTTAGGTCATTCCGAGAACTTTTATTTCTACACAAAAATAACACCATGGCAATTCTGCTAAAAACAGCGTCAGTCCGGGTTAGTTCCATTCAAATCATGCAAGTTAGAGTCCAAAACAAGGTCAAAAGTGTTTGGAAAAGTAGATACGATGGAGACGTATCAGTGGTGTCATGCCAAACTTGATAGCTTCTCTTTTGTTTTGGTCTTCAACAACCTTTGTTGAGGCGGTGATGAATCTTTCTTTCATGCCACATCAATGTTTAGCTTGTCTCTCATATTGTTCAGCCAACTGATGAATTTGAGTTTGCAATTGCAACAACTACTGAGGGGTTATAGTCATCATCCTTTTCTGTAGTTCCTTCTCCTTCCGAATATCACTACAAAAAAATACACTTCCGTGATGATACATGTTTGTCACAGTAGGTCATGTTTTCTGTCATGCATGTACATCCATGACGATTTTATGGCAGAATCAAGATAGCCATACCTTTGATGTCGTACAAGTGTTCCATGACATTACCAAAATTATCATCACGGAAGTGTCCACTTCCATGACGATAAATTACGCATCATAGAAGTGATTTCGTCAAGGGTAACCGACACGTGGCATCCACCGTAACGGGTCACTGTTAAGCTATCGGGTTCCGGTTTGGATCCGATGACCCGTTAACAGCTGGGACCAATGAGGATTTTCCATGTGTAAAATTGTCATTGGCTATAGCAACCACATGTTAGCACTGCGAAAAGGACAAATGTCAACCACCCAATGGACAAGAGGTGCCTATGATACGTCGACATGTGGCAAGGCCCAACAACGGCCCATTTCGGTTAAAAAGATGGCCTAGTCAAAATTAGTTGGCTCCCATTAAAGGTCTATTTGCAGACGGCCCATTCGCAGTTAAGGCCCGTACGACTAGTGTCAAATTGGCCCATTCATGGCCCATTCTAAACTTGTCATCATCACAAACCATGGTCACTTCTGGCCCGTTAACAGTCCAGTAAGTATTTGGGCCAAATTACGATTTTCGGCATGTTGAAGATCTTGCTTCATTTGGGCCCATTTATTGGCCACTGAAACTTTCGGCCCATAAACGACCATGAAGGATTTGGGTCATATTCGACTATGTCTGACATTCATCCTGTTAGAGGCCTACTGTAGATTTGGGCCACTTCCAACCTGTTCTGATTTTTGGCCTGTTAACATAGGATGAAATCCATGGGCCATATGTGTCCCAACGTCACATCGGGCCTATTAATGGCCCATATAAAACTGATACTAATCAAGCCTGACCGAACTTCTGGCCTATTAAAGGCCCATGTAGTAGGTCGGTGCATTTACGACCCATCTAAATTTTGGCCTGTGAATGATCCACATTGTAAATGGGACACCACAAGCTGAGATACATTTCGGCCTGCTAATGAGCAGTGGGTTATTTGGCCTATTAAAGGCCCATTTTATTTATGGGCTCGAGATATTTACACATGTTAACGGCCTATTGTTATCGAGGGCCCAAATTATGTTTAGGCCTATTAAAGGCCCACTAGAGGCACAGGCCTACCAAAAATATGAAAGCTTATGCTGATTTAGGCCCAGATATTTTTAGCGGGCTACATGCAAATTACGGCCCATAATCGTTTATAGCCCAATTGGAATGTGCCTAACGAATGTTGGCACGTTGGGCTCCTACGAAGCTTTCGGCCGAATACATTACTAAGATAAACCTACACAATACAAAAAGAGCGTCGTAATTTCTATAGCCTTTGGCAGCACGATAAATGATGTACCACAACAAAATAAATTCCAGCATACAACAAAAGGCCTGTTGGCATAAAGTTTATAGTCCTTGCAGATAAAAGCACCATCAGATGTATAGAAGCACATATAATTTGACATGAGTGTAATGTTTCAGGCTGTACAATCTGATGGAGTAGTATGATCTCCCCCCTTTTCCGCCATTGCTCTTGAACAACGAAGAAATGTCTGATAGTCTAGTTTCAAAACCATTCATATCTTGACGACATTTGTCAACCAATATTCTTATTTCCAAAACGATGTCCATTAGGGATTGGACTTGTGTCTGGAGCACAGATATATCACTCTATCTAGCTAGAAGATTTTGTTTAGTAGGCGATTTGGATGAGGTTACCTTGACAACCAACCCAGAATTATGCAGGAAGGTGCTTTTTGCACTGTTAGTGGAGAGATACCGACGTACTGCAGCAAGAGGTGACATTGTACCTATGGTAGCCTGGTCACCTTCAAGTGGTTGTGGCTATTCAATCATTTGTTCCATAGCTTGCTGAAAGTTTGAACTTGTAGATTAGTGTACGAGATAAGTTACTAATGAGACAAAAACAAACAAAGTAGGTTTCACGTTTATACATAACTTATTTTGGTGAACTACTATAATACATTAGCATGTATTGTAGTGCCAACTACATAGTAAAATCACATTCAGAACATATGTCCATGTAGCATGCCTACTGTATTGTCTATTTCCTCACATTCATTGACATCTAAGGATAAAGGGACATGGTTTAAAGTAGGATGAACATAGTATGACATCATTCATATCATGGGCAAGCGGGTATAAAACAAACATGCTATTGTATCATTGTGTGGGCACGTGAACATCACAACTAGATTACAGATAAAAACAAAAATAATATCCTTTATCTCTTTTAAACCGTGTAAGGTGAAATGATACGTTAAGACAACTATGTATAAAAGTGAACAGAGTAAATGACATTGGCTACAAACCAAGCACTTAAATGAACACGTCACAGTAACAAGCAGTTCAAAGGCAGGATGAGTAAGGACTTACAATAGCGGCTTGAACTGGTGTGCTCATGCCCTTCATCTTGCTGGTGTGGCAATCCTTGAAGATTTGCACCGCATTCGGTTCAGGTTCTTTTTGGTCCACATGGGTTTTCCTCTATATTTGGAACACGTCAATATAGATACGATAATATGGCACAAAAAAGGAAGGAACTAGCAGCTATTTACAAGAGCCTCGATGTGTTCAATATAGCTACGAGGTCTTGTTGTCCGTTGGAATTTCACTTTAGAATGGTTGGTCTTGTTCTTCAAACAGTTAGCCTAGAAGAAGATACACTTGTAAGGCACATACATAAATACAAGTTCAATATGTCATCTGATCAAATACATATACCCTACCTGATACTTTGGATCAGACCAGTGTTTAACAAGGGATGTCCAGTCTTCATCTGTAATATATTCCACTGGATATGTTTGGGCGATTTCATTGTTAGCATTGCCTTCAAAGTGAGTTTTTCTAAGGTGATACCGATATTGTCGTAGAGCAGACTGAAAAACATGAGTGCATGCTTGTTTAGTTGCATCACCTTTCAGATCCAACTTGAACCTCATCTATTGAAAAAAATGTGAGCCTTATTAGGAGGAATCTAGAAAGTATGAGACAGAGCAAGACAATACTATAAATTGCAATGAATAACATTACTCACGGATAAATGGTCAGGGAAGGTGTTAAACTGGGTATCATCTTTCTCATTCCTGTACTAGATCCATGTTGGGAGGATACGTGCATGACACCTAACGGCTGCCTCTGATACTAACTTGGTTGACTCTATAGCATCATGTAGCCTTTTTAAACCTGCCTCAAAATGGATCTCCATTCTTCCTCCTTTAGATTTTTTTTAATCAGTCAAGCATTATCCCAAATGTCTGTTTCCGCTTGCACCGTGGTGCTAGTTCAACAACGAATATGGAAAGTGTTAGTGCACATCAAACTGTGAGAGTACATATAAAGGAGCATGCAACTGCAACTTGACTCGGCCAGATACCATCTTCGTTTTGATGCTCATGAGGTTCATTTGATCTTGCCAAGTCTTGTTGTGTCAGCAGTGCTTCAGAAGTAGTGTTAGGTGTGAAGGCAGCTTGGGAACTGGCCAGTTGTGGAGCAAACGAACGAGTAACTCGTTGAGATGCCAGTACAATTGAAGCGGATGCTGTAGCTGGTGGAGCTGGTGATACTGTGTTTGTAGATTTAGCCGGTGGACTTGGACCTTGTACTGCACTATAAGTAGCAGCAGAATCTCAAGGGCAGATCCTTTTCCGTTGCACCCGACGAGTAACACCATTCCCTACTATATTCTTTTCCTTTCTCTTTTTTGACTTTGCCATGTCAAGTCGTACCCACAACACAAAAGAATAAAATCGCTCTTCAGATCTCATTGATGCATGGTAAAGACAAGCAATACTTTGATGTAAGAAAACCGTATGAGGATGGAATATGTAAGAAAAATAGGACGACGTGACATATTCACAGCTACGATGTGTAAATTAAGCAGATGAATTTTCAAGAAAATAGAAATAATGCAAGCTAGACACCATATGAAAGATGCAACCAATATCACTCTGCCAAGTTAAAAGTGTCTTGTCATAAGTGGCATTTCGAAAAATAAGAAGCAGTACAACCTAGAAATCAATGCAAGATGCAACCACTATCAAACTGCCATTTTAAAAGCGTCCAATCATGAGTGATTGATGCGGGATTCATAACGGCAGTACTTTGATGCAAGAACATGGTATGATAGATAGATGCAATGTATTCTAGACACAGAAAGGCATGTCATATGCACATGTATAACGTATAAACTTGGAAGGTGCAATTTAATCAAAATAGAAGAAATACAGGCTAGACAACATATGCAACATGAAACCAATTATCACATTGTCAACTTAGAGCAAGCACCTGGGATGGTGGAGTACGGGGGATGAACTCATCATGTAGACTTCAGGCTTCAACTGCATTAGCAGAAGTAGTGGAAAATCTAGAGTCTCTGCTTGCGTCGGTCCGGAGGACCACCAACATCCCCTAACTTACTCTTTTACTTCCTCTTTTTTGATATTGCCTTCTGAATTCAAAACCACAAGAAGGTGAATAAAATTAGCTCTGCATAACTGGTTGATGCATGATACAGACGAACACTACTTTGATGTAAGGCAAACGCATGATAGGAGGATGGAATATATACCAAAAAAAAGACAACATTGCATATTCACACGTACGATCGGAGGATGGATTATGTATTAAAAATAGTTAGTGGAAGGCATTTCACCAAAATTATAAGAAATGAAAGCTAGGCACCATATGAACATGCAACCAATATCACTCTAACAGGTAAAAAGTGTCTCACCGTAACTGCCATTTCAAGAAATTAGAAGCAGTACCAGCTAGAAGACAATGCAAGATGCAACCTACATCACACTCGCAAGTTAAATGCGTCTTATGGTAGGTATAAGTTCTAAGCTACTGATACGTCTCCATCGTATCTATAATTTTTGATTGTTCCATGCCAATATTCTACAACTTTCATATACTTTTGGCAACTTTTTATACTATTTTTGGGACTAACATATTGATCTAGTGCCCAGTGCCAGTTCCGTTTGTTGCATGTTTTTTGTTTCACAGAATATCCATATAAAACGGAGTCCAAATGGGATAAAAATGGACGGAGGTTAATTTTGGAATATATGGAAAATATGGGAAGAAAATTCCACGCGAGACGGTTCCCGAGGGGGGCACGAGGCAGGGGGCGCGCCCCTGACCCTCGTGTCCACCCCGTAAGGCGGTTGATGCCCTTATTTCGTCGCAAGAAAGCTAATATCCGGATAGAGACCGTGTTAAAATTTTAGCCCAATCGAAGTTATGGATCTCCGGGAATATAAGAAACGGTGAAAGGGCAGAATCTGAGAACGCAGAAACAGAGAGAGACAGAGAGACAGATCCAAGGCTCTCACCCCTCCCATGCCATGGAGGACATGGACCAGAGGGGAAACCCTTCTCCCATCTAGGGAGAAGGTCAAGGAAGAAGAAGAATAAGGGTGGCTCTCTCCCCTTCGCTTCCGGTGGCACCGGAGTGCCACCGGGGGCCATCATCATCACCGCAATCTTCACCAACAACTTCACCGCCATCATCACCAATTCTTCCCCCCTCTATGCAGCATTGTAACCCCTCTTTTACGCACTGTAATATCTACTTAAACATGGTGCTCAAAGCTATATATTATTTCCCAATGATGTATGGCTATCCTATGATGTTTGAGTAGATCCGTTTTGTCCTATGGGTTATTTGATGATCGTGATTGGTTTGAGTTGCATGTTTTATTATTGGTGCTGTCCTATGGCACTCTCCATGTCGCGCAAGTGTGAGGGATTCCCGCTGTAGGATTTGCAATATGTTCATGATTTGCTTATGGTGGGTGGCGTGTGTGACAGCAGCACATACCCGAGTAAGTAGGTTGTTTGCGTATGGGATAAAGAGGACTTGATGCTTTAATGCTATGGTTGGGTTTTACCTTAATGATCTTTAGTAGTTGCGGATGCTTGCTAGAGTTCCAATCATAAGTGCATATGATCCAAGTAGAGAAAGTATGTTAGCTTATGCCTCTCCCTCAAATAAAATTGCAATAATGATTAGCAGTCTAGTTATCGATTGCCTAGGGACATATAACTTTCTCGTAACAAAAAGCTCTTTACTAAAACTAACTTAGTTGTGTCTTTACTTAAACAGCCCCTACTTTTTATTTACGTAATATTTATTATCTTGCAAACCAATCCAACAACACCTACAAAGTACTTCTAGTTTCATACTTGTTCTAGGTAAAGCGAACATCAAGCGTGCGTAGAGTTGTTTCGGTGGTCGATAGAACTTGAGGGAATATTTGTTCCGCCTTGAGCTCCTCGTTGGTTTTGACACTCTTACTTATCGAAAACTGTTGTGATCCCCTATACTTGTGGGTTATCAAGACCTTTTTCTGGCGCCGTTGCCGGGGAGCCATAGTGTGGGGTGAATATTCTCGTGTGTGCTTGTTTGCTTTATCACTAAGTAATTTTTATTTGTTGTTCTTAGTTTTTCTATTTCTTTAGTCATGGATATGGAACACGAAATGCAAAAAAATAGGTTTACTTGCTACTCATGGATATGAGGAACCTCCTAAAACCCTCGATGCTCATTATGTGAAAGATATTATGTACTACTTTGATAATCCTGAGAAAACCCCATTCAATTATGTTATGGGAGACATGTTGGATCAACGTGAATACTTTAGGGATTATCGCTTGACACAAAAAGGGAAACTATTATGGGATCCAATTCATATGTTGCATTGGTATGCTTGGCAACTTTTCTTGAGATATGATTGTACTTGTTGCTCTGGGATGAAGGCTCCACACCTTCCCTTTTCATGCAAATTTAATGATGATAAAACCTTGGCTTCTTATGCTAATGGTATATATGATTACTATGATGTGGAACAAATAGAAGAATTTGTTGCTTTTATGGGTGCTTATGAAATTGAATCTTTGTTTAAAGAGTGTGAAAATTTTGATGATTCAGTTTATAGACCTGAAAATTTAGCTATCCTTAAATATTTCTATGAGAATTATGAATTCAATGCCGATATTGATGCATTTATTGAGAAAGTCTCCGCTGTCCAAGAAGGGATTAATATTTTGCAGGATTCTATGGAAGAAGGAATTGATGCAATTGTGAGCTCATTGGATGAAAAAGATGATGAGGAGAGCGAAGAACAAAAGGAGGAAGAGCGGATTAGCTACCCGTGCCCACCTTCTAATGAGAGTAACTCTTCAACTCATATATTGTTTAATTTCCCTTCGTGCTTACTGAAGGATGATTGCTATGATGACTGTTATGATCCCGTTGATTCTCTTGAAATATCCCTTTTTGATGATGCTTGCTATGCTTGTGGCCAAGATGACAATATGAATTATGCCCATGGAGATGTACTTGCTATAGTTCCTTATGTTAAACATGAAATTGTTGCTATTGCACCCACACATTATAGTCCTATTATCTTTTTGAATTTTCCCGACTACACTATATCGGAGAAGTTTACCCTTATTAACGATTATATTGATGGGTTGCGTTTTACTATTACACATGATAATTTTGATGAATATAATATGCATGTGCTTGCTGCTCCTACTTGCAATTATTATTAGAGAGGAACTATATCTCCACCTCTCTATGTTTCCAATACGATAAAATTGCAAGAAACTGTTTATACTATGCATTGGCCTTTACTATGTGTGCATGAATTATTCTTTTATGACATGCTGATGCATAGGAAGAGAGTTAGACTTCGTCATTTCTTGATATATGTTACTTTGTTCTCACTACTAAATTACAAATTGTTGTTGATTCAAATTGGCTTTGATATAACTTGGAATCCGGGTGAATCCATTACGTGAGCACTATATGCCTAGCTTAATGGCTTTAAAGAAAGCGCTGCCAGGGAGACAACCCAGAAGTTTTAGAGAGTCATTTATTTCTGTTGTGTGCTTTTATAAGGTTTAAAAATAAAAATAATGTGCCAACGTTTGCCTTTAGGATGTTTACTTTGCTTGTTGGTTTGTACGGTGCAGGACAGAAACTTTGGCTCTGGTGCGCGATTTTACATTTTTTACTAGAATGTCAAACGGTTCTGAAACTCTTTGCACTGTCTTTCTATACGAATTGTTTATTTTTCCTAATTTTTGTAGAATTGTTGGAGCACCAGAGGTATGGTGAATGTTCAAATTATTACAGACTGTTCTGTTTTAGATAGATTCTGTTTTTGATGCATAGTTTGCTTGTTTTGATGAAACTATCGAATTATATCAATGGATTAAGCCATGGAAAAGTTATACTACAGTAGCTACAATGCAAAAACAAAATATGAATTGGTTTGCAACAATACTTAGAGTAGTGATTTGCTTTACTATACTAACGGATCTTACCGAGTTTTCTGTTGAAGTTTTGTGTGGATGAAGTGTTCGATGATCTAGAAGGTCTCGATGTGAGAAGAAGGAAGAGAGTCAAGAGCTCAAGCTTGGGGATGCCTGAGCCACCCAAGTAAACATTCAAGGAGACTCAAGCGTCTAAGCTTGGGTATGCCCCGGAAGGCATCCCCTCTTTCTTCAACGAGTATCGGTATGTTTTCGGATTCGTTTCATTCATGTGATATGTGCAGACCTTGGAGCGTCTTTTGCATTTAGTTTTCAATTTTATTTTATGCACCATGCTGGTATGAGATAGTCCTTGGCTGATTCATAGAATCCTCATTGCACTTCACTTATATCTTTTGAGTATGGCTTGATAGAATGCTTCATGTGCTTCACTTATATCATTTGAAGTTTGGATTGCCTGTTTCTCTTTACATAGAAAACCGCAATTTGTAGAATGCTCTTTGCTTCACTTATATTTGTTATAGCGCGGGCATATCTTTTGTAGAAAGAATTGAACTCTCTTGCTTCACTTATACCTATTTAGAGAGATGATAGGAATTGGTCATTCACATGGTTAGTCATAAAATCCTGCATAAAACTTGTAGATCGTTGAATATGATATGTTTGATTCCTTGCAATAGTTTTGTGATATAAAGATGGTGATATTAGAGTCATGCTAGTGGGTATTTGTGGATTAGTAGAAATACTTGTGTTGAGGTTTGTGATTCCCTTAGCATGCACGTATGGTGAACCGTTATGTGATGAAGTCGGAGCATGATTTATTTATTGATTGTCTTCCTTATGAGTGGCGATCGGGGACGAGCGATGGTCTTTTCCTACCAATCTATCCCCCTAGGAGCATGAGTGTAGTACTTTGTTTCGATGACTAATAGACTTTTGCAATAAGTATGTGAGTTCTTTATGACTACTGTTGAGTCCATGGATTATACGCACTCTCACCCTTCCACCAATGCAAGCCTCTCTAGTACCGTGCAACTTTCGCCAGTACCATAAACCCACCATATACCTTACTCAAAACAGCCACCGTACCTACCTATTATGGCATTTCCATAGCCATTCCGAGATATATTGCCATGCAACTTCCATCATCATCATATACATGAGTTGAGCATTCATTGTCATATTGCTTTGCATGATCGTAAGATAGCTAGCATGATGTTTTCATGGCTTGTCCGTTTTTTGATGTCATTGCTACGCTAGATCATTGCACATCCTAGTACACCGCCGGAGGCATTCATATAGAGTCATATCTTTGTTCTAGTATCGAGTTATAATATTGAGTTGTAAGTAAATAAAAGTGTGATGATCATCATTATTAGAGCATTGCCCCAGTGAGGAAAGGATAATGGAGACTATGATTCCCCCACAAGTCGGGATGAGACTCCGGACTTTAAAAATAAATAAAAGAGGCCAAGAAGCCCAAATAATAAAAAAAGGGCAATGAAGCCCACCAAAAAAAGAGAAAAGAAAAAAAATGAGAGAAAAAGAGAGAAGGGGCAATGTTACTATCCTTCTACCACACTTGTGCTTCAGAGTAGCACCATGTTCTTCATATAGAGATTCTCTTGAGTTATCACTTTCATATACTAGTGGGAATTTTCATTATAGAACTTGGCTTGTATATTCCGATGATGGGCTTCCTCAAATTCCCGAGGTCTTCATGAGCAAGCAAGTTGGATGCACACCCACTTAGTTTCTACTTTGAGCTTTCATACACATATAACTCTTAGTGCATCCGTTGCATGGCAATCCCTACTCACTCACATTGATATCTATTGATGGGCATCTCCATAGCCCGTTGATACACCTAGTTGATCTGAGACTGTCTTCTCCTTTTTGTCTTCTCCACGCAACCTCCACCATCATATTCTATTCCACCTATAGTGCTATATCCATGGCTCACGCTCATGTATTGCGTGAAAGTTGAAAAGGTTTGAGAACATTAAAAGTATGAAACAATTGCTTGGCTTGTCATCGGGGTTGTGCATGATGTGAATATTTTGTGTGGTGAAGATGGAGCATAGCTAGACTATATGATTTTGTAGGGATAACTTTCTTTAGCCATGTTATTTTGAAAAGACATGATTGCTTTATTAGTATGCTTGAAGTATTATTATCTTAATGTCAAATGATAGATTATTTCTTTGAATTACTCGTGTCTTAATATTCATGCCATGATTAGATATGTGATCAAGATTATGCTAGGTAGCATTCCCCATCAAAAATTATCTTTTTATCATTTACCTACTCGAGGACGAGCAGGAATTAAGCTTGGGGATGCTGATACGTCTCCATCGTATCTATAATTTTTTATTGTTCCATGTCAATATTCTACAACTTTCATATACTTTTGGCAACTTTTTATACTATTTTTGGGACTAACATATTGATCTAGTGCCCAGTGCCAGTGAAGGAAATATGCCCTAGAGGCAATAATAAAGTTATTATTTATTTCCTTATTTCATGATAAATGTTTATTATTCATGCTAGAATTGTATTAACCGGAAACATAATACATGTGTGAATACATAGACAAACAGAGTGTCACTAGTATGCCTCTACTTGACTAGCTCGTTAATCAAAGATGGTTATGTTTCCTAACCATGGACAAAGAGTTGTTATTTGATTAACGGGATCACATCATTAGGTGAATGATCTGATTGACATGACCCATTCCATTAGCTTAGCACCCGATCGTTTAGTATGTTGCTATTGCTTTCTTCATGACTTATACAGGTTCCTATGACTATGAGATTATGCAACTCCCGTTTGCCGGAGGAACACTTTGTGTGCTACCAAACGTCACAACGTAACTGGGTGATTATAAAGGAGCTCTACAGGTGTCTCCAAAGGTACATGTTGGGTTGGCGTATTTCGAGATTAGGATTTATCACTCCGATTGTCGGAGAGGTATCTCTGGGCCCTCTCGGTAATGCACATCACTTAAGCCTTGCAAGCATTGCAACTAATGAGTTAGTTGCGGGATGATGTATTACAGAACGAGTAAAGAGACTTGCCAGTAACGAGATTGAACTAGGTATTGGATACCGACGATCGAATCTCGGGCAAGTAACATACCGATGACAAAGGGAACAACGTATGTTGTTATGCGGTCTGACCGATAAAAATCTTCATAGAATATGTAGGAGCCAATATGGGCATCCAGGTCCCGCTATTGGTTATTGACCGAAGACGTGTCTCGGTCATGTCTACGTTGTTCTCGAACCCATAGGGTCCGCACGCTTAAGGTTTCGATGACAGTTATATTATGAGTTTATGAGTTTTGATGTACCGAAGGAGTTCGGAGTCCCGGATGAGATCGGGGACATGACGAGGAGTCTCGAAATGGCCGAGACGTAAAGATCAATATATTGGACGACTATATTCGGACATCGGAAAGGTTCCGAGTGATTCGGGTATTTTTCAGAGTACCGGGTAGTTACGGGAGAAGCAATGGGCCTTGATGGGCTTTAGTGGGAAGAGGAGAAAGGGCCAAGGGGCTGCTGCGCCCCCCCTTCCCTCTGGTCCGAATTGGACTAGGGAAAAGGGGGCCGACCACCTCTCCTTCTCCTCCACTTCCTTCTCCCTTCCTCCCCTCTTGGTGGACTCCTACTAGGACTTGGAGTCCTAGTAGGACTCCACATCCTGGCCGCACCAACCTTGGCCGGCCTCCTCCTCCTCCATCCTTTATATACTGAGGCAAAGGGCACCCCATAGACACAAGTTGATCTTGGTGATCGTTCCTTAGCCGTGTGCGGTGCCCCCTCCACCATATTCCACCTCGGTCATATTGTACCGGTGCTTAGGCGAAGCCCTGTGACAGTAGTACATCAAGATCGTCACCATGCCGTCGTGCTGACGGAACTCTTCCCCGACACTTTGCTGGATCGGAGTCCGGGGATCGTCATCGAGCTGAACGTGTGCTAGAACTCGGAGGTGCCGTAGTTTCGGTGCTTGATCGGTCGGGCCGTGGAGACGTACGACTACATCAACCAAGTTAACGCTTCCGTTGTCGATCTACAAGGGTACGTAGATCACACTCTCCCCCTCTCATTGCTATGCATCACCATGATCTTGCGTGTGCGTAGGAAAATTTTGAAATTACTACGAAACCCAACAGTGGCATCCGAGCCTAGGTTTTATATGTTGATGTTATATGCACGAGTAGAACACAAGTGAGTTGTGGGCGATATAAGTCATACTGCTTACCAGCATGTCATACTTTGGTTCGGCGGTATTGTTGGACGAAGCGGCCCGGACCGACATTACGCGTACGCTTACGCGAGCCGGTTCTCCCGACGTGCTTTGCACATAGGTGGCTTGCGGGTGACAGTTTCTCCAACTTTAGTTGAACCAAGTGTGGCTACGCCCAGTCCTTGTGAAGGTTAAAACAGCACCAACTTGACAAACTATCGTTGTGGTTTTTGATGCGTAGGTAAGAACGTTTCTTGCTAAGACCGTAGCAGCCACGTAAAACTTGCAGCAACAAAGTAGAGGACGTCTAACTTGTTTTTGCAGGGCATGTTGTGATGTGATATGGTCAAGACGTGATGAGATATAAGTTGTTGTATGAGATGATTATGTTTTTTTGAAGTTATCAGCAACTGGCAAAATCCTTATGGTTGTCTCTCTATTGCATAAGATGCAAGCGTCCAATAATTGCTTTACTTTATCGCTATGCGATAGCAATAGTTGCAAGGGCAATTGTTGGCGAGACGACCACGTGACGACACATTGATATAGATGAAGATGATGGAGATCATGGTGTCATGCCGGTGACAATATAGATCATGACAGTAATTTGGAGATGGAGATCAAAGAAGCAAGATGATGATGGCCATATCATGTCACATATTTTGATTGCATATGATGTTTATCTTTTATACATCTTATTTTTGCTTAGTTTGACGGTAGCATTTTAAGATGATCTCTCACTAATTATCAAGAAGTGTTCTCCCTGAGTATGCACCGTTGCGAAAGTTCTTCGTGCTGAGACACCACGTGATGATCGGGTGTGATAGGCTCTACGTTCAAATACAACGGGTGCAAAACAGTTGCACACGCGGAATACTCAGGTTATACTTGACGAGCCAAGCATATACAGATATGGCCTCGGAACACGGAGACCGAAGGGTCGAGCGTGAATCATATAGTAGATATGATCAACATAGTGATGTTCACCAATGAAACTGCTCCATCTCACGTGATGATCGGACATGGTTTAGTTGATTTGGATCACGTGATCACTTAGAGGATTAGAGGGATGTCTATCTAAGTGGGAGTTCTTAAGTAATATGATTAATTGAACTTAAATTTATCATTAACTTAGTCCTGGTAGTATTTTGCAAATTATGTTGTAGATCAATAGCTCGCGTTATTGCTTTCATATGTTTATTTTGATATGTTCCTAGAGAAAAATTGTGTTGAAAGATGTTAGTAGCAATGATGCGGATTGGATCCGTGATCTGAGGTTTATCCTCATTGCTGCACAGAAGAATTATGTCCTTGATGCACCGCTAGGTGACAGACCTATTGCAGGAGCAGATGCAGACGTTATGAACGTATGGCTAGCTCAATATGATGACTACTTGATAGTTTAGTGCACCATGCTTAACGGCTTAGAATCGGGACTTCAAAGACGTTTTGAACGTCATGGACCATATGAGATGTTCCAGGAGTTGAAGTTAATATTTCAAGCAAATACCCGAGTTGAGAGATATGAAGTCTCCAACAAGTTCTATAGCTAAAATATGGAGGAGAATCGCTCAACTAGTGAGCATGTGCCCAGATTGTCTGAGTACTACAATCGCTTGAATCAAGTGGGAGTTAATCATCCAGATAAGATAGTCATTGACAGAATTCTCTAGTCACCATCACCAAGTTAGTATAACTTCGTGATGAACTATGATATGCAAGGGATAACGGAAACGATTCCCAAGCTCTTCGTAATGCGGAAATTGATAAAGGTAGAAATCAAAAAAACATCAAGTGTTGATGGTAGACAAGACCACTAGTTTCAAGAAAAGGGCAGAGGGAAGAAGGGGAACTTCAAGAAGAACAGCAAGCAAGTTGCTGCTCACGTGAAGAAGCCCAAGTCTGATCCTAAGCCTGAGACTAAGTGCTTCTACTGCAAAGGGACTGGTCACTGGAAGCGGAACTACCCCAAGTGATTGGCAGATAAGAAGGATGGCAAAGTGAACATAAGTATATTTGATATACATGTTATCGATGTGTACTTTACTAGTGTTTATAGCAACCCCTCAGTATTTGATACTAGTTCAGCTGCTAAGATTAGTAACTCGAAACGGGAGTTGCAGAATAAAGACTAATTGAGGGTGAAGTGACGATGTGTGTTGGAAGTGGTTCCAAGATTGATATGATCATCATCGCACACTCCCTATACTTTCGGGACTAGTGTTGAACCTGAATAAGTGTTATTTGGTGTTTGCGTTGAGCATGAATATGATTTGATCATGTTTATTGTAATACGGTTATTCATTTAAGTAAGAGAATAAATTGTTGTTCTGTTTACATGAATAAAACCTTATATGGTTACACACCCAATGAAAATAGTTCGTTGGATCTCGATCGTAGTGATACACATAATCATAATATTGAAACCAAAAGATGCAAAGTTAATAATGATTTTGTGGCACTGCCGTTTAGGTCATATTGGTGTAAAGCGCATGAAGAAACTCCATGCTGATGGGATTTTGGAATTACTTGATTATGAATCACTTGATGATTGCGAACCATGCCTCATGGGCAAGATGACTAAGACTCCGTTCTCCGGAGCGAGCAACTGACTTATTGGAAATAATACATACTGATGTATGCGGTCCGATGAGTGTTAAGGCTCACGGCAAGTATCGTTATTTTCTAAACTTCACAGATGATTTGAGCAGATATGGGTATATCTACTTGATGAAACATAAGTCTGAAACATTTGAAAAGTTCAAAGAATTTCAGAGTGAAGTGGAAAATCATCGTGACAAGAAAATGAAATTTCTACGATCTGATCGCGGAGACAAATATTTGAGTTACGAGTTTGGTCTTCAATTAAAACAATGTGGAATAGTTTCACAAACTCATGCCACATGGAACACCACAGCATAATGGTGTGTCCGAACGTCATAACCGTACTTTATTGGATATAGTGCAATCTATGATGTCTCTTACCGATCTACCACTATCGTTTTGGAGGTTATGCATTAGAGACAGCTGCATTCACGTTAAATAGGGCACCATCTAAATCCGTTGAGACGACACCGTGTGAACTATGGTTTGGCAAGAAACCTAAGCTATCGTTTCTTAAAGTTTGGAGTTGCGATGCTTATGTGAAAAAGTTTCATCTCGATAAGCTCAAACTCAAATCGGAGAAATATGTCTTCATAGGATACCCAAAGGAGACAGTTGGGTACACCTTCTATCACAGATCCGAAGGCAAGACATTCGTTGCTAAGAATGGATCCTTTCTAGAGAAGGAGTTTCTCTCGAAAGAAGTGAGTGGGAGGAAAGTAGAAAACTTGATAAGGTAATTATACCTTCTCCCTTATTGGAACATAATTCATCACAAAAATATGTTCCTGTGACTACTACACCAATTAGTGAGGAAGCTAATGATGATGATCATGTAACTTCAGATCAAGTTACTACCGAATCTCGTAGGTAAACCAGAGTAAGATCCGCACCAGAGTGGTACGGTAATCCTATTCTGGAGGTCATGTTACTTGACCATGACGAACCTACGAACTATGAGGAAGCGATGATGAGCCCAGATTCCGATAAATGGCTTGAGGCCATGAAATCTGAGATAGGATCCATGTATGAGAACAAAGTGTGGACTTTGGTGGACTTGCCCGAGGATCGGCAAGCCATTGATAATAAATGGATCTTCAAGAGGGAGACGGACACGGATAGTAGTGTTACTATCTACAAAGCTAGAATTGTCACAAAAAGGTTTTCGACAAGTTCAAGGTGTTGACTACAATGAGAGTTTCTCACTCGTATCTATGCTTAAGTCTGTCCGAATCATGTTAGCAATTGCCGCATTTTATGAAATCTGGCAAATGGATAAACAAAACTGCATTCCTAAATGGATTTATTAAAGAAGAGTTGTATGTGATGCAACAAGATGGTTTTGTCAATCCTAAAGGTGCTAACAAAATATGCAAGCTCCAGCGATCCATTTATGGACTGGTGCAAGCATCTCGGAGTTGGAATATACGCTTTGATAAGTTGATCAAAGCATATAGTTTTATACAGACTTGCGGTGAAGCCTGTATTTACAAGAAAGTGAGTGGGAGCACTACAACATTTCTGATAAGTATATGTGAATGACATATTGTTGATCGGAAATAATGTAGAATTATTCTGCAAAGCATAAAGGTGTGTTTGAAAGGAGTTTTTCAAAGAAAGACCTCGGTGAAGCTGCTTACATATTGAGTATCAAGATCTATAGAGATAGATCAATACGCTTGATAAGTTTTTTCAATGAATACATACCTTGACAAGATTTTGAAGTAGTTCAAAATGGAACAGTCAAAGAAAAAGTTTCTTGCCTATGTTACAAGGTGTGAAATTGAGTAAGACTCAAAGCCCGACCACGGCAGAAGATAGAAAGAGAATGAATGTCATTCCCTATGCCTTGGTCATAGGTTCTATAAAGTATGCCATGCTGTATACCAGATCTATTGTATGCCCTACCACTGAGTTTGGCAAGGGAGTACGATAGTGATCTAGGAGTAGATCACTGGACAGCGGTCAAAATTATCCTTAGTGGAATAAGGATATGTTTCTCGATTATGGAAGTGAAAAAAGGTTCGTCGTAAAGGGTTACACCGATGCAAGTTTTGACACTAATCTAGATGACTATAAGTCTTGGTCTAGATACATATTGAAAGTGGGAGCAATTAGCTAGAGTAGCTCCATGCAGAGCATTGTTGACATAGAAATTTGCAAAATACATGCGGATCTGAATGTGGCAGACCCATTGACTAAGATTCTCTCACAAGCAAAACATGATCACACCTTAGTACTCTTTGGGTGTTAATCACATAGCGATGTGAACTAGATTACTGAATCTAGTAAACCCTTTGGGTGTTGGTCACATGGCGATGTGAACTATGGGTGTTAATCACATGATGATGCGAACTATCGATGTTAATCACATGGTGATGTGATCTAGATTATTGACTCTAGTGCAAGTGGGAGACTGAAGGAAATATGCCCTAGAGGCAATAATAAAGTTATTATTTATTTCCTTATTTCATTATAATGTTTATTATTCATGCTAGAATTGTATTAACCGGAAACATAATACATGTGTGAATACATAGACAAACAGAGTGTCACTAGTATGCCTCTACTTGACTAGCTCGTTAATCAAAGATGATTATGTTTCCTAACCATGGACAAAGAGTTGTTATTTGATTAACGGGATCACATCATTAGGTGAATGATCTGATTGACATGACCCATTCCATTAGCTTAGCACCTGATCATTTAGTATGTTGCTATTGCTTTCTTCATGACTTATACAGGTTCCTATGACTATGAGATTATGCAACTCCCGTTTGCCGGAGGAACACTTTGTGTGCTACCAAACGTCACAACGTAACTGGGTGATTATAAAGGAGCTCTACAGGTGTCTCCAAAGGTACATGTTGGGTTGGCGTATTTCGAGATTAGGATTTGTCACTCCGATTGTCGGAGAGGTATCTCTGGGCCCTCTCGGTAATGCACATCACTTAAGCCTTGCAAGCATTGCAACTAATGAGTTAGTTGCGGGATGATGTATTACAGAACGAGTAAAGAGACTTGCCGGTAACGAGATTGAACTAGGTATTGGATACCGACGATCGAATCTCGGGCAAGTAACATACCGATGACAAAGGGAACAACGTATGTTGTTATGCGGTCTGACTGATAAAGATCTTCGTAGAATATGTAGGAGCCAATATGGGCATCCAGGTCCCGCTATTGGTTATTGACCGGAGACGTGTCTCGGTCATGTCTACATTGTTCTCAAACCCGTAGGGTCCGCACGCTTAAGGTTTCGATGAAAGTTATATTATGAGTTTATGAGTTTTGATGTACCGAAGGAGTTCGGAGTCCTGGATGAGATCGGGGACATGACGAGGAGTCTCTAAATGGTCGAGACGTAAAGATCGATATATTGGACGACTATATTCGGACATCGGAAAGGTTCCGAGTGATTCGGGTATTTTTCGGAGTACCGGGTAGTTACAGGAGAAGCAATTGGCCTTGATGGGCTTTAGTGGGAAGAGGAGAAAGGGCCAAG
Organism: Triticum urartu; assembly: GCF_056163025.1. Lineage (NCBI taxonomy): Eukaryota > Viridiplantae > Streptophyta > Magnoliopsida > Poales > Poaceae > Triticum > Triticum urartu. The sequence goes on from NC_141874.1 coordinate 309,643,139, forward strand.
GGGCTGCTGCGCCCCCCCTCCCCTCTGGTCCGAATTGGACTAGGGAAAACGGGCCGGCCACCTCTCCTTCTCCTCCACTTCCTTCTCCCTTCCTCCCCTCTTGGTGGACTCCTACTAGGACTTGGAGTCCTAGTAGGACTCCACATCCTGGCCGCACCAACCTTGGCCGGCCTCCTCCTCCTCCATCCTTTATATACTGAGGCAAAGGGCACCCCATAGACACAAGTTGATCTTGGTGATCGTTCCTTAGCCGTGTGCGGTGCCCCCCTCCACCATATTCCACCTCGGTCATATTGTAGCGGTGCTTAGGCGAAGCCCTGCGATAGTAGTACATCAAGATCGTCACCACGCCGTCGTGCTGACGGAACTCTTCCCCAACACTTTGCTGGATCGGAGTCCGGGGATCGTCATCGAGCTGAACGTGTGCTAGAACTCGGAGGTGCCGTAGTTTTGGTGCTTGATCGGTCGGGCCGTGGAGACGTACGACTACGTCAACCAAGTTAACGCTTCCGTTGTCGATCTACAAGGGTACGTAGATCACACTCTCCCCCTCTCGTTGCTATGCATCACCATGATCTTGCGTGTGCGTAGGAAAATTTTGAAATTACTACGAAACCCAACAGCTAGTTCCTGTTTGTTGCATGTTTTTTATTCCGCAGAATATCCATATCAAACGGAGTCCAAACGGGACAAAAACGGACGGAGATTATTTTTGGAATATATGGAAAATATGGGAAGAAAAATCCATGCGAGACGGTTCCCGAGGGGGGCACGAGGCAGGGGGCGCGCCCACCCCCCTAGGTGCGCCCCTGACCCTCGTGCCCACCCCGTAAGGTAGTTGATGCCCTTCTTTATCCGCAAGAAAGCTAATACCCAGATAGAGAGTGTGTCAAAATTTCAGCCTAATCAGAGTTACGGATCTCCGGGAATATAAGAAACGGTGAAAGGGCAGAATCTGAGAACGCAGAAACAGAGTGAGACAGAGAGACAGATCCAATCTCGGAGGGGATCTCGCCCCTCCCATGCCATGGAGGCCATGGACCAGAGGGGAAACCCTTATCCCATTTAGGGAGAAGGTCAAGGAAGAATAAGAAGAAGGGGGGCTCTCTCCCCTTCGCTTCCGGTGGCGCCGGAGTGCCACGGGTCATCATCATCACCGCAATCTTCACCAACAACTTCACCGCCATCATCACCAACTCTTCCCCCCTCTATGCAGCGGTGTAACCCCTCTTTTACCCGTTGTAATCTCTACTTAAACATGGTGCTCAACGCTATATATTATTTCCCAATGATGTATGGCTATCCTATGATGTTTGAGTAGATCTGTTTTGTCCTATGGGTTATTTGATGATCGTGATTGGTTTGAGTTGCATGTTTTATTATTGGTGCTTTCCTATGGTGCCCTTCGTGTCGTGCAAGCATGAGGAATTCCTGCCGTAGGGTTTGAAACATGTTCATGATTTTCTTATGGTGGGTGGCGTGAGTTACAGAAGCACATACCCGAGTAAGTAGGTTGTTTGCGTATGGGATAAAGAGGACTTGATGATTTAATGCTATGGTTGGGTTTTACCTTAATGATCTTTAGTAGTTGCGGATGCTTGCTACAGTTTCAATCATACGTGCATATGATCCAAGTAGAGAAAGTATGTTAGCTTATGCCTCTCCCTCAAATAAAATTGCAATAATGATTACCAGTCTAGTTATCGATTGCCTAGGGACAAATAACTTTCTCGTAACAAAAAGTTGTTTACTAAAACTAACTTACTTGTGTCTTTACCTAAATAGCCCCTACTTTTTATTTACGTAATCTTTATTATATTTCAAACCTATCCAACAACACCTACAAAGTACTTCTATTTTCATACTTGTTCTAGGTAAAGCGAACATCAAGCGTGCATAGAGTTGTATCGGTGGTCGATAGAACTTGAGGGAATATTTGTTCTGCCTTTAGCTCCTCGTTGGGTTTGACACTCTTACTTATCGAAAACTCTTGCGATCCCCTATACTTGTGGGTTATCAAGAGCTACGCAAATGCAATTCAACAAAATTAGAAGCAATACAAACTAGACATCATACAGAACACGCAACCACATATAACAGTTCCAAGTTAGAGCTAGCACCTGTGATGGTGGAGTAGGGGAGTTGTGCTTATCATCTACACAGCTACGTTGATTGTCCAGCCTTGTGTTGTCTTCCAAATATTGTCGGGATAATGGCGGAGTAGAATCTATAGAGACCCTCTGTTTGAGTTACTCCGAAGGACTGCCTAACTAATTTCCTTCAGCTGTATTGATTTTGCATTGTGAAGTCAAACCGATAAGAAAAAGGAATAAAATTCACTCTTCAGATGTCATTCATGCATGATACTGACGAACACTATTCGGATGAAAGGCAAACACATGATACATGGATGGAACTGATACTTCCCCAACGTATCTATAATTTATGAAGTATTCATGTTGTTCTATTATCATTCTTGGATGTTTTACAATCATCTTGTAGCAACTTTATATCATTTTTTGGGACTAACCTATTGATCCAGTGCCCAGTGACAGTTGTTGTTTTTTTGCTTGTTTTTTACATCGCAGAAAATCAATATCAAACGGAGTCCAAACACCGCGAAACTTTTTGGACAATTTTTATGGACCAGAACACCCAGGATGGACCAGAGCAGCACCTGGGGTGCCCCGAGGGGGGCACAACCCACCAGGGTGCGCCTTGGGGGCCAGGCATGCCCAGGTGGGTTGTGCCCACCTTGGTGGCCTCCCGCACCCCCTCTTTACCCTATAAATTCAAAACTATTCTGAAAACCCTCGGGGGTTAACCTGGATCAGAAGTTCCGCGGTCGCAAGGCTCTGTAGCCACCGAAAACCAATTGAGACCCCGTTCCGGCACCCTGCCGAAGGGGGGAATCATCTCCAGTGGCCATCTTCATCATACCGACGGCCACCATGATGAGGAGGGAGTAGTCCACCCTTGGGGCTGAGGGTTTGTACCAGTAGCTATGTGTTCAATCTCCTTATGTCTCTCTCTCATGTTCTTAATGGCACAATCTTGATGTATCGGGGGCTTTGTTAATATAGTTGGATGATATGGTGTTTTCCCCTCTCTATCTTGTTGTGATGAATTGAGTTTTTCCCTTTGAGATTTCGTTGTTATCAGATTGAATACTTTTTATGGATTCGAGAGCACTTGATATATGTCTTGCATATGAATACTCACGGTGACAATGGGGTATCGTATTGATTCACTTGATATATGTTTTGGCACTCAACTCGCGGATCCCCGAGGTGATATTGGGGTAATCTATGCATAGGGGTTGATGCACATTCTTGTCTTTTGTTTCTCCTGTAGAAATCTGGGGCACTCTTTGAAGTTCTTTGTGTTGGATTGAGTATTACGAATCTAAAATTATTTGCTGTTATTTTAGTATGAACTCTTAGATAGATCGATTGGAAAGAATATCTTCGAGATGGTTTCGTACCCAACAAACGATTTCTTCTTATGCTCTCCGCTAGATAGGAACTCTGGAGTGATTCTTCGTTGCACGTTTAGGGATGGTTATGATCCAATTATATTAGCACTGTTGAGAGATTGCACTGGTGAAAATACGTACCCTGGGCCTCATTTTCAAGCGTTGCAATACCGTTTTTGTGCCCATTTATTATTTGCTACCTTGCTATTTTTATTTATTCAGATTATAAAAATATATTTCTACCATCCATATTACACTTTTAGCACCATCTCTTTGTTGAACTAGTGCACCTATACAATTTGCCATTGTATTAGGTGCGTTGGGGACACAAGAGACTTTTTATTATTTTATTGTAGGGTTGCTTGAGAGAGACCATCTTCATTCTACGCCTCCCATGGATTGATAAACCTTAGGTCATCCACTTGAGGGATAATTGCTACTGTCCTACAAAACTCTGTGCTTGGAGGCCCAACACGTGTCTACAAGAATAAAGTTGCATAGTATACATCAAGCTCTTTTCTGGCGTCGTTGCCAGGGAGGCTATGTAAGCGGCACTCACACCTCGTCAACGAAGCTCTTTTCTGGCGCCGTTGCCGGGGAGGTGTGTGCATGAAGGTATATCTTTAGATATTGCAATTGAATCTTTTAGTTTCTTTTTTTATCACTACTTTGGTTTATAAAAGAAAACTACATAAAAATGGAATTGAGGTTGCATCATATTATTGATCATCTTTATAATATCTTTATTGAAAATGATGGATCGGAAAATTGTGCTCAATTGTTATAAGAAGAAGTCAATAAAATGTTTGGCACAAAATATTTGAATGATGAGCATGATTGCAATGTTGTTAGTATGAATTATTTGAATATCCAAAATGCTAATGATGATTGCACATGTCATGACAAAAATGTTTCTTATAAGCATGTCAATTTTTGTGGAGTGAATTGGGAGTGCATTTGCACACATAAAAGGGAAGATAGATTTTGTAAGAAGCATAAATATTTAGAACTGAATAAGTTGCAAGAGAGGCTAGATGATTGTGTTGAAAGATTTTTTTTGCCATCCTTGTGAACTTTGCAATGAATGTGGTCATTTAAATCTTCAATGCAAATTCTTTAATGATCAAATAGTGTCCAAAAATTGTGATAACTTGATTACCCTTGAGCATCATAAAGAGATTAGTGTTCTTTTGGGGTATGAAGAAATTAAATGTATAACTAAGGGTATTCCAAAATTTAATCTCGAGAGATTTCTTGATTTTGATCTAGAGGAAATTTATATGTTTTGTGAGGTAAATTGCATTGAGAATCCTTATATTGCCAACTATCTAAAGACAAGAAATCAAATAGAATATGAAGAGAGTACTAATGAAAGGGAAAATATTTCCCAATACCCTCCTAGTGTTTATTATGATGAATCAGGTAACGAGGAGGAGCTTCCTATCGAATCAATCTCTTCAACAAGAAGCTTGAAAAAATTAATTAAACCCACACATGGTGTGGAGAAGAAGAAGAAAATAAGAAAGAATAGACATAAAAAGGTATCTCTCCCGAATAGTGTTGCTCCTATTATTGTTGTGCCTCATGAAAATGAATCAAAAATAATTGTGGAGGATGATGCACCTGATGATGATATTGCTTCTATGTCTTATGGAACAATGTCCGAGAGCGCTATTGATGATGATTTTGTTATGCCCATTGCTTGTTGCGATGATTATGATTGGGAAGATAATGATACTTCTTATAATCTTGGAAATATTTTTGGCACCAACTTGGGAAATTATGATGATAACAATTGTTATACCGTTGGTGCTATTCATACTAATAATGATGAGAGTGATTATGCTTATGATATACCAAGCCACAAGCTTGGGGATGATATGTTTGATGGGAATGACTTGTTTGAGAATTTATTTGCTGCAATTAATGTTTGTACCAAGATTGGGGATGCTATGTTTAATGAAGATGATCTTTTTAGTTCCCCTACTTCGAATAATCAAATTTGCTATGATGATTGCATGCCTCCTATCTATGATGAGAACAAATTTGCTACTTATGATGATTATTGTGATGATACTTATGTTCTAAAAGGTAGTGATAAGTATTGTCATAATTATGATTATCCTTTTACTGAACATTAGTCTTTTAATGTGGGAACAATTTATAGTATTCGAGTTTCCTATGATACTCCCACTATTATGAATGATGATAAAATTGCTTATATGGAGAGTAATAAATTTTCTATGCTTTTGGATCATGAAAAGAATTCTTTATGTGATGGTTATATTGATGAATCTATTCATGATGCTACTGAAAATTATTATTAGAGAGGAACTTATGATTCATGATGCTCGCTTGCATGTTTCAATTCTTATCTTTTATGCGAGCATCATTGAACTCATCATGCCTAGCTAAAAGGCATTAAAGAAAAGCGCTTGTTGGGAGACAACCCAACACTTTTACCTACTTTTTTTGTGTGTTCACATGATTAGGCTACTGTAGTAATCATGTTTTATTGTTTTTGTTTCAATAAAGTGCCAAGTAAGACCTTTGGGATGACTTACGATGATAGTTGATTTGATCTTGCTGAAAAACAGAAACTTTTACGCTCAGGAAAATAATTCTCATTTTTTACAGAAGCGTGATAAAATGTTTATTATTTTTGAAGAAGATTAATAGAAAAAAATTCCAGGTTTTCCTATTCTTTTCAGAATTTTTGGAGTAGCAGAAGTCTGGTTGGAGTACAGATTACTACAGACTGTTCTGTTTTTGACAGATTCTGTTTTTCAATGCATAGTTTGCTTGTTTTCTAGTTTCTACGACTTATATTGCTCAATATAAATTGTGGAAATGATATTCTAAAGTATGAATTGTGTAGAAACAATTATGAATCTTGTCTTTGATAGTACCAAAGTGAAATGGTTTGCTCTTTATCATACTAACCTATCTCACAAAGTTCCATTAAGTTTTGTGTGATTGAAGTTTTCAAGTTTTGGGTGAGATGTCGATATGAGGAGAATAAAGAGTAACAAGACCCTGAGCTTGGGGATGCCCAAGTCACCCCAAGGTAATATTCAAGGAAGATCTAAGCAACTAAGCTTGGGGATGCCCCGGAAGGCATCCCCTCTTTCGTGTTCAATATTATCAGTAACCTCACTTGGAGCTATGTCTTCATTCGTCACATGATATGAGTTTTACTTGGAGCATCATTTTATTTTGTTAGAATTTGATTTCTCTTATTTACAATAATGTTTTGCATAATTTATTTCAATAAAAGTGGCAATGATAGCCTTTTCCATGCTTATATTGCAAGTATACATGTTGCTGTTTGAAAACAGAAAGTTTACCGCTGTTGCAAAAATTCCCTAGAAAAGTAAGAACGTGATAAAATGTTGAAACTTTTTGCAAAATAAGATCTGATAAATTTTCTATAGTGTGGTAGATTCTCATAATCTTTTGAGTTGAAGAAGTATTGATACTCTTGCATTCTTTACAGACTGTACTGGTTTGGCAGATTGCTGTTATGTTTGCATATGTTTGCTTGTTTAATGATTCTATTTGTGGATAGGAGTATTAAATATGCAGAGGCATTTAGTATGCAATGCTGAATAATAATTTTAGTGATTTCCTATAGTATAGAATGATAAGGTTTTTGCATTGGTTTATACTAACTTATCTCACGAGTTCTTGTTGAGTTTTGTATGGATGAAGCTTTTGAGATTTAGGAAAACCGTGATGTGAGAAGAATTAAGGAGACACAAAAGCTCAAGATTGGGGATGCCCAAGGTATCCCAAGATAATATTTCAATAAGTCTCAAGAATCTAAGCTTGGGAAGGCATCCCACCTCTTTTCTTCAACAATTATTGGTTAGTATCGGTTGAGCCTAAGTTTTAGCTTCTTCACATGATGTGTGCTATTCTTAGAATGTAATTTTATTTTGTTTTGCTTGATGCTTCAATAAAATACTTAGATCTGAAATTTTTAAATAAAATAGAGTCCTCAAATAGTTTCTAGGGAGGCTAGGTAAGCGGCATTCACATCCCGTCAACGAAGCTCTTTTCTGTGGAATTGCTCTTGTGCTTCACTTATATCTTTTTGAGCACGGTGTGCTTTTGTATTTTTGAAGAAATTATCTCTTGATTCACTTAAATTAATTTGAGAGAAAGAAATATTATGCTCATGATCTTCACTTATATCTTTTTGGAGTAGCTTGTCATTTACTGTTGTGCTTCACTTATATCCTATGAGTAAATTGTTGAATTAATTGAATGTCATGAAGTTTAAATCATATCATGCCTAGTGGTAGCTTCACATTGGGTTTAGAAAGTGAAATCTTTTGAGGTTTGGCAATCACAATATTGGCCAGACAAGCAATTCACGAATAAATAGTATAAGGAAGAGAACATTCACATGCGGATACACTATCTTGGAAATCTTTCATGACTGTGAGCCCCCATCAAAATATTATATGCCAAAGTTGTTAACGTCGGACAAGGAAGACAACATAATGGTTTATGTTTGTTCGTATTCAATAGAAGTTATATTGTCATAGATCCTTCAACATGTGGTGCTTGCCCCCCATCTTTGCTAGGCAAAAATTCCCCACCAAGTAGAGATACTACTTGTGCATCCAAAAAACCCTTAAACCCAAATCTTACTTCAAGAGTCCACCATACCTACCTAAGGATTGAGCAATATCCTTCAAGTAAGTTGTCATCGGTGCAATAAGGCAATAAAAATTGCTTCTAAAAGTGTTAGATCATTTAGTGAAAGAGAAAATTGAGCGTTGTACGAACTTGTGATGGCAAAGAATAAAAGCGACACACTGCATAATAAAGGTTGCTATCATAAGGGGCAATATAACATGACGTTCTTTTGCACTAAGGGGTTGATCATACAAACAAATAAGCGCATGAGAACCTCTGCTTCCCTCTGCGAAGGGCCTATCTTTTACTTTTCATTATTCACTTTTATGCAAAGAGTCAAAGTATTTCTCTCTATTCCTTTTTATTTTCTCTTTTCGCAAACATCATGTGGTGAGGAAAGATCTAGGCACATATATCCAGTTGGATATGGGTGGCATGAGTTATTATTGTTGACATCACCCTTGAGGTGAATACGTTGGGTGGCGAAATTATAAGCCCCTATCTTTCTATGTGTCTGGTTGAAACGTTTTTCTCATGTGTATGCGGTGAGTGTTAACAATCATATAAGACTATATGATGGTTGAGTATGTGGAGCTCTTACTTAAACTCTGTTGAATAAGTTGAATTGCAATTGCTTGGTGACTAAGAACATAGGTTGTTGAGTTTTAGGAGAATTCATTGTTTGAACCTTAACATGTGAATTGGTTGCTACTACAACCTGAGCAGTTTTGTAAGAAAGAACTGCTGTTATGATGCTAGGAAAAGTGATTGAAATTATCCTTGATAAAACTTATGCACTTTACTAGAATTCACACTTCATAAGTTATTTCTTTTATCATTTACCTACTCGAGGATGAGTAGGAATTAAGCTTGCGGATGCTGGTACGTCTCCAACGTATCTATAATTCATGAAGTATTCATGCTATTATATTATCATTCTTGGATGTTTTACAATCATTTTGTAGCAACTTTATATCATTTTTGGGACTAACCTATTGACCCAGTGCCCAGTGCCAGTTGCTGTTTTTACTTGTTTTTTACATCACAGAAAATCAATATCAAATAGAGTTCAAACACTGCGAAACTTTTTGGAGAATTTTTATGGACTAGAAAACCTAGGATGGGATAGAGCAGCACCTGGGGGGGGCCCCGAGGGGGGCAGAACCCACCTGGGCGCGCTTGGTGGCCCAGGCATGCCCAGGTGGGTTGTGCCCACCTCGGTAGCCTCCCGCACCCCCTCTTTACCATACGAATTCACAAATATGCCGAAAACCCTCGGGGGTTAACCTAGATCAGAAGTTCCGCCGCCGCAAGGCTATGGCTCCACCGAAAACCAATCTAGACCCCATTCCGGCACCTTGCCGGAGGGGGAATCATCTCCGGTGGCCATCTTCATCATCCCGGCGGCCATCACGATGAGGAGGGAGTAGTCCACCCTCGGGGCTGAGGGTTTGTACCAGTAGCTATGTGTTTAATCTCTCTCTCTCTCTAGCGTGTTGTTAATGGCACGATCTTGATGTATCGGGGGCTTTGTTAATATAGTTGGATCATATGGTGTTTTCCCCTCTCTATCTTGTTGTGATGAATTGAGTTTTTCCCTTTCATATTTTGTTGTTATCGGATTGAATACTTTTTGGATTTTAGAGCACTTGATATATGTCTTGCATATGAATACTCATGGTGTAATGGAGTATCGTATTGATTCACTTGATATATGTTTTGGCACTCAACTCACGGATTCCCGAGGTGACATTGGGGTAATCTATGCATAGGTGTTGATGCACGTTCTCGTCTTTTGTTTCTCTGCTAGAAATCTTGGGGCACTCTTTGAAGTTCTTTGTGTTAGATTGAGTATTACGAATCTGAAATTATTTGGTGTTATTTTAGTATGAACTCTTCGATAGATTGATTGGAAAGAATAGCTTTGAGGTTGTTTCGTATCCTACAAATGATTTCTTCTTATGCTCTCCGCTAGATAGGAACTTTGGAGTGATTCTTTGTTGCACGTTGAGGGATGGTTATATGATCCACTTATATTAGCATTGTTGAGAGATTGCACTAGTGAAAATATGGACGCTGGGCCTCATTTTCAAGCATTGCAATACACCATTATTGTGCCCGTTTACTATTTGCTACCATGCTATTTTTATTTGTTCCGATTATAAAAGATATTTTTACCATCCATATTACACTTTTATCACCATCTCTTCGTCGAACTAGTGCACCTATACAATTTGTCATTGTATTAGGTGTGTTGGGGGCACAAGAGACTTTTTATTATTTTGTTGCAGGGATGCTTGAGAGAGACCATCTTCATCCTATGCGTCCCACGGATTGATAAACCTTAGGTCATCCACTTGAGGGAAAATTGCTACTGTCCTATAAAACTCTGCGCTTGGAGGCCCAACACGTGTCTACAAGAATAAAGTTGCATAGTAGACATCAGGAACATATTGGAAAAACAAGACGGCGTGACATAATCACACCTATGATGTAGAAGGCATTTCAACAAATTAGAAGCACTGCAAGCTAGATACCATATGAAAGATGCAACCAATATCACTCTGCCAAGATCAAACTATCTGGCGTTTCAACAAATTAGAAGCAGTACATGCTAGAAATCATATCCAAGACACAACCAATATCACAGTGGTGACTTAAAGGTGCCTCATCATTAGTGACTAATGCGGGATATGCAAGAACAATAGTCTGATGTAAGAACATGGTGTGATCAGATATAGTATGTTCTAGAAATAGGAACACGCGTCATATTCACATGCCTGATGCGTAAAGTAAGCAGATGCAATTCAACAAAGTTAGAAGCAATACAAGCTAGACATCATACGCAACATGCAACCACATATAATAGTGCTAAGTTAGAGCAAACACCTGTGATGGTGGAGTAGGGGAGATGTGCTCATCATCTACACAGCTACGTTGACTGTCTAGCCTAACGTTGTCTTGCAAATCTTGTTGGGAGGATGGAGGAGTAGAATCTATAGAGACTCTCCATTTCAGTTTCCCGGAAGGACCACCATCATCCAATGCCTTACCAATTTCCTTCCGCTTTATTGATTTTGCATTGTGAGGTCAAACAGACAAGAAAAAGGAATAAAATTCGCTCTTCATAACTCATTCATGCATGATACTGACGAACACTACTCTCATGAAAGGCAAAGTCATGACACAAGGATAGAATATGTAAGAAAAACTAGACGTCTTGACACAATCACAACTATGATGTGGTAACTAAGCAGAAGGCACTTCAACAAATGTAACGCCCAATATGAGATCCTATCCGAGAGGAACTCGAGGGTCCCACCAAGGATACAGCTGCATATTGAAGACACTTTTGCAAGTTGGATATCATTACATCGAACAATTACATAATAGTTGAGGATACATACAAAGGGCATACGAATGCCATAAGAATACATCAAACGTCATACATAAGAACAACATCCGGCTATGAATGAAACACAAACAGAAATTCAAACAACATCCACCCTGCTAGCCCAGGCTGCCGACCTGGAACCTATCCCCTGATCAAAGAAGAAGCAGAAGAAGAACTCCAAAACAAGCAAGCATCGCTCTCATGTCGGATCATCGCATTACCTGTACCTGCAACTGTTGTTGTAGTAATTTGTGAGCCATGAGGACTCAGCAATCCCATTGCCATGGGTATCAATACTAGCAAAGCTTTATGGGTAAGGATTGGATAAGTGGTGAGGTTGCAGCAAGGGATTAAGCATTGTATGGTGGCTAACTTACGAATACAAGAATAAGATGAGAAACTATGGAAACGGTCGCAAACTAGTAATGATCAAGAAGTGATCCTGAACTACTTATGTTCAAACATAACCCCACTGTGTTCTCTTCTTGACTCACTCGAAAAGAGACCGTCACGGTTACGCACGCGGTTGGTGTATTTTATTTCGGGTCTGGTGTCAAGTTCTCTACAATCGGGTATTAAAAATTCCCATCTACCACATACCGCGGGCACGACTCTCGAAAGTTTATACCCTGTAGGGGTGTCCCAACTTAGCCCATGACAAGCTCACGATCCGCAGAGACAATCCTCCATTGCGGGACATCCGATCAAACTCGGGGTCCCGGTGCACAAGACATTTCGACAATGGTAAAACAAAACCAGCAAAACCAGCTAAGCTTACGGTCGCTATGACCCAAGTTGCCAAGGGGGCACCGCAAGGTGCTCTAGTTTGGACCAACATTCATGAGGAGCACTGGCCCGGGGTTGTTAATTAAGTCCTCGGGGTCCGGAAAGTCCCTATGCAAGTTTTAGTTGTTATTAGGCAAATGGTAAAACCAATGTTGGGCCTTCCTGGAAGAGCTTTATTCAAAGCGAACTGTCAAGAGGGACCCATAAACCCTTACCGTGTTAGAGACGCAAAATCAAGGAACATAACACTGGTATGACAGAAACTAAGGCGGCAAGAGTGGAACAAAACACCAGTCAAAAGGCCGAGCCTTCCACCCTTTACCAAGTATATAGATGCATTAATTAAATAAGAGATATTGTGATATCCCATGGTATCCATGTCCCAACATGGAACAACCCGCAACTGCACCTGCAACTAGAAACGCTATAAGAGGGGCTGAGCAAAGCGGTAACATAGCCAAACAACGGTTTGCTAGGATGGTAGAAAAAGGTTAGAGGATGTTTCATGGCATATTGGTAGGCTTGATAAACAAGTGGTAGGTAGCGCGACATAGAGATAGCATCGAGACAACTAGCAAAGCAAAGATAGTAGTGGTATCCAGGACATTGGTAAGGCATTGGATGATGGTGGTCAAAGGACATAGCGATAGCATCGAGACAACTAGGAAAGCATTAGTTTCATGTAAGAACATGGTTAATAGACATATGTAGTATGTACCAAAAACAGGAAGGCGTGTCATTATCAAAGTTCTAATGTGTAAAGTAAGCAGATGCAATTTAACTAAATTGGAAGCAATATAAGCTAGACACCATATGGAACATGCAACCACATTTGACAACGCAAAGTTAAAGCAAGCACCTGGGATGGTTGTGTGTGTCAATTGAGATCATCAACTACAGAGCTATGTTTACTGTCTCTATCTACTGACACTACACCCTTTAGAGCGCTGAAATGCTTAGTGCTTATCTTGGAATTACACTAGAGCGACTTCTGTCTTTTCTTTTGTGTATTCATCAACACCGCGTCAGAAGCTGAAATACCCATGCATAAAAAACAACTATGTGAGTATGGATGAAGTGTGTGCACAAGTAGTACAGTGTAAAAGTAGTAGAGAGCAGGTGGGTGAGAAATAAATGACGGGAGACATATGATAGCTCTACAACATGCATGACACATGAAATTACTAGATTCTAAGGTTTTGAAATATGAGCACAAGGATGGATGGGAAATGCAGATGTTGCTCCAGCACACCACAAGGTGTGGTCCTATGAAAATAACAGTCGACTGAAAACAACTAGGTCAGTACATTTTTTCTGCACCGTCCGATGTACAAAGAACGGGCAGATCGCCTTCATCTACCTCCAGCCAGTTAGTGTTGACGATCTTCCTCGAAACACCAGCGACCACTAGCCCAGTCCCCTACCTTCGCCCTCCCCTCGACCTCACCACACCATCGATCTTGGCACCGCCCCCGGCCATCCCTTCAATCCCCGCCGACCTCCAGATCGGGCACAAGAAGCTCCTATGCCACACACACCCCTATGATAGACAACGATGCGCCACTTCCTCGGCGAACATGCAGATTAGGTGCTCCGCGTGCATAAGGGGGTGCTGGTTCTTTTAATTGCGAATCAACCGACCCTGAATTGAAATCTAGGCGGGCGACTGACTTTTAGCTAAGGTGAAATAGTAAATGGGAGGAAACCTTGTGCATTTAGTATCACGAAGAAGGTGTGGTAAGAAGCGCTCAACTAGTTTCTTTCGTGGGATGAATACGGTGCGAGCAGAGACGTAAGATTTTCACGAATAAGGGAAGAGGAGTACCTCTTTCTCCTGGCCGTGATGTGTCCTCCTTTTATTTTTCCAATGATCTTCTTGTGGTTCGCTAGAAATAAGAAGTTGTGGAGGACGGTGGATCCTTGGACGAACCCATGGCCAAGTTGTTGAGTGTGGTGCGGTGGCTGTCTGTCGGCAGCGGGGAACCAGATCTGAGGCAGCGAACGGCGGCGTAGCGGGAACAACTCCGGTGCGGTGGACGGTTGCGACAGTGGAGCGGCAGCAGTGAGGCGCAGGACGACATGTTCGAAGTGGTTCTGGTATGGCGCACATGGGCATCGGCGTCGTGGAGGTAGCTTTGCTTCGGCTTCAGCTGCTAGTCCTTGAGGGCGTTGCAGTTGCGGTTGCATTGGACGATGACGTCAGGGTACCGGCTCCGGCGTGATGGAGGAGGGCGACACTAGATTGGGCGTGATGGGGTGGAGGACGGAGGAGGCTGGGGTTTCGCGGCTCATGTAGAGGGCGTTTTGGCGCCCACAGAATATGAATGGGGAAATGAAGGGAGGGGGAACTAAGGGGGAACAATGTTTTTGATTGGGACGCGCTTGTTTGAAATTTGGGGAAAGTTACAAACATTGCTCCCATCTAAAATTTTGGACATATTGCGGGTCGGGGTAGGATAGTAATCTCAGGTGTCCCAAATGGTGGGCGGGATAGATTTCGGCCGAGCGCATGGGTGTTTAGGCGCCCACGGAGTATGAATGCTTCTCGAAGGCGGTTGAGACTGGCGTCTTGGTGAAGTTACAAACCTACCCCAGTTTTGACCTTTGGACATCGAACCGATAGGCAACACGGGTCAGAGTCAGGACAACAATTTCCTACTGATATGTCTCCAACGTATCTATAATTTTTTATTGTTCCATGCTATATTATATTCTATTTTGGACATTATTGGGCTTTATTATACACTTTTATATTATTTTTGGGACTAACCTATTAACCTGAGGCCCAGCCCAGAATTGTTGTTCTTTGCATGTTCTAGGGTTTCGCGAAAAAAGAATATCAAACGGAGTCCAAACGGTATGAAACCTTCGGGAACGTGATTTTCAGAACGAACATCATCCAGAGGACTTGGACCCTACGTCAAGACATCAACCAGGAGGCCACGAGGTAGGGGGTGCGCCTACCCCCCCACAGGCGCGCCCTCCACCCTCGTGGGCCCCCTGTTGCTCCACCGACGTACCCCTTCCTCCTATATATACCTACATACCCCCAAACTACCAGATACGGAGCCAAAACCCTAATTCCACCGCCGTAACTTTCTGTATCCACGAGATCCCATCTTGGGGCCCATTCCGGAGCTCTGTCGGAGGGGGCATCGATCACGGAGGGCTTCTACATCAAGACCATAGCCTCTCCGATGAAGTGAGAGTAGTTTAGTTTAGACCTATGGGTCCATAGTTATTAGCTAGATTTCTTCTTCTCTCTTTTTGGATCTCAATACAAAGTTCTCCCCCTCTCTTGTGGAGATCTATTCGATGTAATCTTATTTTGCGGTGTGTTTGTTGAGACCGATGAATTGTGGGTTTATGATCAAGTTTATCTATGAATAATATCTGAATCTTCTCTGAATTCTTTTATGTATGATTGGTTATCTTTGCAAGTCTCTTCAAATTATCAGTTTGGTTTGGCCTACTAGATTGATCTTTCTTGCAATGGGAGAAGTGCTTACCTTTGGGTTGAATCTTGCGGTGTCCTTTCCCAGTGATAGTAGGGGCAACAAGACACGTATTGTATTGTTTCCATCAAGGATAACAATATGGGGTTTATTTCATATTGCATGAGTTTATCCCTCTACATCATGTCATCTTGCTTAAAGCATTACTCTGTTCTCTTGAACTTAATACTCTAGATGCATGCTGGATAGTGGTCGATGTGTGGAGTAATAATAGTAGATGCAGGCAGGAGTCGGTCTACTTGTCTCAGACGTGATGCCTATATACATGATCATACCTAGATATTCTCATAACTATGCTCAATTATGTCAATTCTCAACAATAATTTCTTTACCCATCGTGAATACTTGTGCTCTTGAGAGAAGCCACTAGTGAAACCTATGGCCCCAGGGTCTATCTTCCATCATATTATTCTTCCAATACTTAGTTATTTCCATTGCCTTTTATTTTACTTTGCATCTTTATCATAGAAATACCAAAAATATTATCTTATAATATCTATCAGATCTCACTCTCGTAAGTGACCGTGTAGGGATTGCCAACACCTTATCGCATTGGTTGTGAGGATTTATTTGTTTGTGTAGGTGCGAGGGACACATGCGTGGCCTCCTACTGGATTGATACCTTGGTTCTCAAAAACTGAGGGAAATACTTACGCTACTTTGCTGCATCACCCTTTCCTCTTCAAGGGAAAACCAACGCAAGTGCTCAAGAGGTAGCAAGAAGGATTTCTGGCGCCGTTGCCGGGGAGTCTACGCAAAAGTCAACATACCAAGTACCCATCACAAACCATTATCTCCCGCAGTACATTATTTGCCATTTGCCTCTCATTTTCCTATCCCCCACTTCACCCTTGCCGCTTTATTCGCCCTCTCTCTCTCCATCCTCCCTCTCTTTCTCTATTTGCCACTTTTTGCTCGTCTCTTGTTTCTTGTGTGTCGGATTGCTTGCTTGTCATGATGGCTCAAGATAATACTAAATTGTGTGACTTTACCAATACCAACAACAATGATTTTATTAGTACTCCGATTGCTCCTCTTACCGATGCTGAATCTTGTGAAATTAATGTTGCTTTGCTGAATCTTGTCATGAAAGATCCATTTTCTGGCCTTCCTAGTGAAGATGCCACTACCCATCTAAATAGCTTCGTTGATTTGTGTGATATGAAAAAGAAGAAAGATGTGGATAATGATATTGTTAAATTGAAGCTATTTCCTTTTTCACTTAGAGATCGTGCTAAAGCTTGGTTTTCGTCTTTGCCTAAAAATAGTATTGATTCATGGAATAAGTGCAAAGATGCTTTTATCTCTAAGTATTTTCCTCCCGCTAATATCAACTCTCTTAGAAACGATATTATGAATTTTAAGCAACTTGATCATGAACATGTTGGACAAGCTTGGGAGAGGATGAAATTCATGATACGTAATTACCCTACACATGGTTTGAATTTGTGGATGATTATACAATTTTTTATGCCGGATTGAATTGCTTCTAGAAATCTTTTAGATTCAGCTGCGGGAGGCACTTTCATGGAAATCACTTTAGGAGAAGCTACTAAACTCCTAGATAATATTATGGTTAACTACTCTCAATGGCACACTGAAAGATCTACTAATAAGAAAGTGCATGCGATAGAAGAAATTAATGTTTTGAGTGGAATGATGGATGAACTTATGAAATTATTTACTAATAAAAGTGTTTCTTCTGATCCTAATGATATGCCTTTGTCTACTTTGATTGAGAATAATAATGAATCTATGAATGTGAATTTTGTTGGTAGGAATAATTTTGGTAACAACACGTATAGAGGAAACTTTAACCCTAGGTCGTATCCTAGTAATTCCTATAATAATTATGGTAATTCCTACAACAATTCTTATGGAAATTATAATAAGATACCCTCTGATTTTTAATCTAATATTAAATAATTTATTAGTTCGCAAAAGAATTCCAATGCTTTGATTGAAGAAAAATTGCTTAAGATTGATGAGTTGGCTAGGAATGTTGATAGAATTTATCTTGATGTTGATTCTTTGAAACTTAGATCTATTCCACCTAAGCATGATATCAATGAGTCTCTTAAAGCCATGAGAATTTCTATTGATGAGTGCAAAGAAAGAACCGCTAGTATGCGTGGTAAGAAAGATTGCTTTATAGAAGCGTGTTCTTCTAGTTTCCATAATAATAAAGATGAAGATCTAAAAGTTATTGATGTGTCCCCTATTAAATCTTTGTTTTGCAATATGAAACTTGATAATGATGGGACTGAATATGATCCAACTTTACCTAGACGGCGTTCCAAGAATTCGGAGTCTTTAGATCTTGATGCTAAAATTGTTAAAAGTGGGATTGAAGAAGTCAAAACTTTAAATATTAATGAACCCACTATTTTGGATTTCAAGGAATTTAATTATGATAATTGCTCTTTGATAGATTTTATTTACTTGTTGCAATCCATGCTAAATTCTCCTGATACTTATAGTCAAAATAAAGCCTTTACTAAACATATCGTTGATGCTTTGATGCAATCTTATGAAGAAAATTTGAGTTGGAAGTTTCTATTCATAGAAAACTTTATGATGAGTGGGAACCTACTATTAAAATTAAAATTAAATATCATGAATGCTATGCTTTGTGTGATTTGGGTGCTAGTGTTTCCATGATTCCAAAGACATTGTGTGATTTGTTAGGTTTCCGTGATTTTGATGAATGCTCTTTAAAATTGCACCTTGAGGATTCCACTATTAAGAAACCTATGGGAAGAATTAATGATGTTCTTATTGTTGCAAATAGGAACTATGTGCCCCTAGATTTTATTGTTCTTAATATCGATTGCAATCCTTCATGTCCTATTATTCTTGGTGGACCTTTCCTTAGAACGATCGGTGCAATTATTGATATGAAGGAAGGAAATATTAGATTCCAATTTCCTTTAATGAAAGGCATGGAACACTTTCGTAGAAAGAAAATTAAATTACCATATGAATATATTATGAGAGCCACTTACGGATTGCCTACCAAAGATGGCAACACCTAGATCTATCCTTGCCTTTTATGCCTAGCTAGGGGCGTTAAACGATAGCACTTGTTGGGAGGCAACCCAATTTTATTTTTATTCCTTGCTTTTTGGTCCTGTTTAGTAATAAATAATTTATCTAGCCTCTGTTTTGGTTGTGTTTTTTGTGTTTAATTAGTGTTTGTGCCAAGTAGAACCATTGGGAAGACTTGGGGAAGTCTTTTTAATCTTTCTGTAAAAAACAGAAACTTTAGCGCTCACGAGAACTGCTGCCATTTTTATTTGGAAAGTGCTATTTAGTTAATTATTTTTTTAGATGATTAATAGATAAATTCCTAACGTCCAGAAATTTATTTTAGAATTTTTGGAGTTCCAGATCTTGCGTTAGCTACAGATTACTACAGACTGTTCTGTTTTTGACAGATTCTGTTTTTCGTGTGTTGTTTGCTTATTTTGATGAATCTATGGCTAGTAAAATAGTTTATAAACCATAGAGAAGTTGGAATACAGTAGGTTTAACACCAATATAAATAAATAATGAGTTCATTACAGTACCTTGAAGTGGTGTTTTGTTTTCTTTCGCTAACGGAGCTCATGAGATTTTCTACTTTAAGTTTTGTGTTGTGAAGTTTTCAAGTTTTGGGTGAAAGATTTGATAGATTATGGAACAAGGAGTGGAAAGATCCTAAGCTTGTGGATGCCCATGGAACCCCAAGATAATCTAAGGACACCTAAAATCCAAAGCTTGGGGATGCCCCGGAAGGCATCCCCTCTTTCGTCTACTTCCATCGGTAACTTTACTTGGAGCTGTATTTTTATTCACCACATGATATGTGTTTTGCTTGGAGCGTCTTGTATTATTTGAGTATTTATTTGTTAGTTTTACACAATCATCCTTGCTGTACACACCTTTTGAGAGAGACACACATGATTCGGAAATTGTTAGAATACTCTATGTGCTTCACTTATATCTTTTGAGTTATATAGTTTTTGCTCTAGTGCTTCACTTATATCTTTTAGAGCACGTTGGTGGATTTGTTTTATAGAAACTATTGTTCTCTCATGCTTCACTTAGATTATTTTGAGAGTCCTTAAAAACAGCATGGTAATTTGCTTTAATTATGTTAGGCATTCAAGATTAATAATACAATTTTCTTACGAGTGTGTTGAATACTATGAGAAGTTTGATACTTGATATTTGTTTTGAGATATGAAGATGGTGATATTAGAGTCATGCTAGTTGAGTACTTGTGAATTTGAGAAATACTTGTGTTAAAGTTTGTGATTCATGTAGCATGCACGTATGGTGAACCGTTATGTGATGAAGTCGGAGCATGATTTATTTATTGATTGTCTTCCTTAGGAGTGGCGGTCGGGGACAAGCGATGGTCTTTTCCTACCAATCTACCCCCCTAGGAGCATGCGCGTAATACTTTGATTTGATAACTTGTAGATTTTTGCAATAAGTTATGAGTTCTTTATGACTAAGGTTGAGTCCATGGATCATACACACTTTTCTTCCTTCCACCATTGCTAGCCTCTCTAATACCGCGCACCTTTCACCGATATCATACACCCACCATATACCTTCCTCAAAACAGCCACCATACCTACCTATCATGGCATTTCCATAGCCATTCCGAGATATATTGCCATGCAACTTTCCACCATTCCGTTTACTATGACACACTCCATCATTGTCATATTGCTTTGCATGATCATGTACTTGACATTGTATTTGTGGCAAGGCCATCGTTCATAATTCTTTCATACATGTCACTCTTGATTCATTGCATATCCCGGTACACCGCCGGAGGCATTCACATAGAGTCATATTTTGTTCTAAGTATTGAGTTGTAATTGTTGAGTTGTAAGTAAATAAAAGTGTGATGATCATCATTTTTAGAGCATTGTCCCAAGTGAGGAAAGGATGATGGAGACTATGATTCCCCCACAAGTCGAGATGAGACTCTGTATGAAAAAAAGAGGCCAAAGAAGCCCAAATACATAAAAAATGAGAGAAAAGATAGAAGGGACAATGCTACTATCCTTTTACCACACTTGTGCTTCAAAGTAGCAGCATGATCTTCATAATAGAGAGTCTCCTATGTTATCACTTTCACATACTAGTGGGAATTTTTCATTATAGAACTTGGCTTGTATATTCCAATGATGGGCTTCCTCAAAATGCCCTAGGTCTTTGTGAGCAAGCGAGTTGGATGCAGACCCACTTGTTCCTTTTGTTGAGCTTTCATACACTTATAGCTCTAGTGCATCCGTTGCATGGCAATCCCTACTCACTCACATTGATATCTATTGATGGGCATCTCCATATCCCGTTGATACGCCTAGTTGACGTGAGACTACTTCCCCCTTTTTGTCCCCTCCACAACCACCATTCTATTCCACCTAAAGTTCTATGTCCATGGCTCACGCTCATGTATTGCGTGAAGATTGAAAAAGTTTGAGAACACCAAAAGTATGAAACAATTGCTTGGCTTGTCATCGGGGTTGGGCATGATTTAAAAACTTTGTGTGGTGAAGATAGAGCATAGCCAGACTATATGATTTTGTAGGGATAACTTTCTTTGGCCATGTTATTTTTAAGAGACACAATTCCTTAGTTAGTATGCTTGAAGTATTATTATTTCTATGTCAATATTGAACTTTTTGCTTGAATCTTTCGGATCTGAATATTCATACCACAATTAAGAAGAATTACATTGAAATTATGCCAAGTAGCATTCCACATCAAAAATCCTGTTTTTATCATTTACCTACTCGAGGACGAGCAGGAATTAAGCTTGTGGATGCTTGATACGTCTCCAACGTATCTATAATTTTTTATTGTTCCATGCTATATTATATTCTGTTTTGGACATTATTGGGATTTATTATACACTTTTATATTATTTTTGGGACTAACCTATTAACCGGAGGCCTAGCCCAGAATTGCTGTTTTTTTCCTATATTTAGGGTTTCACAGAAAAAGAATATCAAACGGAGTCCAAACGGAATGAAACCTTCAGGAAAGTAATTTTTGGAACGATCCAGAGGACTTGGACCCTACGTCAAGACATCAACCAGGAGGCCACGAGGTAGGGGGCGCGCCTACCCCCCCCCCCCAGGCGCGCCCTCCACCCTCGTGGGCCTCCTGTTGCTCCACCGACGTACTCCTTCCTCCTATACATACCTACGTACCCCAAACAACCAGATACGGAGCCGAAACCCTAATTACACCGCCGTAACTTTCTGTATCCACAAGATCCTATCTTGGGGCCTATTTCGGAGCTCCACTGGAGGGGCATCGATCATGGAGGGCTTCTACATCAACACCATAGCCTCTCCGATGAAGTGTGAGTAGTTTACTTCAGACCTAGGGGTCCATAGTTATTAGCTAGATGTTTTCTTCTCTCTTTTTGGATCTTAATACAAAGTTCTCGCCCTCTCTTGTGGAGATCTATTCGATGTAATCTTCTTTTGCGGTGTGTTTGTTGAGACCAATGAATTGTGGGTTTATGATTAAGTTTATCTATGAACAATATTTGAATCTTCTCTGAATTCTTTTATGTATGATTGGTTATCTTTGCAAGTCTCTTCGAATTATCAGTTTGGTTTGGCCTACTAGATTGATCTTTCTTGCAATGGGAGAAGTGCTTAGCTTTGGGTTCAATCTTGCGGTGTCCTTTCCCAGTGACAGTAGGGGCAGCATGGCACGTATTGTATTGTTGCCATCGAGGATAACAAGATGGTTTTTTTTCATATTGCATGAGTTTATCCCTCTACATCATGTCATCTTGTTTTAAGCGTTACTATGTTCTCTTGAACTTAATACTCTGGATGCATGCTGGATAGCGGTCGATGTGTGGAGTAATAGTAGTAGATGCAGGCAGGAGTCGGTCTACTTGTCTCGGACGTGACACCTATATACATGATCATACCTATATATTCTCATAACTATGCTCAATTCTGTCAATTGCTCAATAGTAATTTGTTTACCCACCATGAATACTTATGCTCTTGAGAGAAGCTACTAGTGAAACCTATGGCCCCCGGGTCTATCTTCCATCATATTAACCCTCCAATAGTTAGTTATTTCCTTTGCCTTTTATTTTACATTGCATCTTTATCATAAAAATACCAAAAATATTATCTTATCATATCTATCAAATCTCACTCTCGTAAGTGACCGTCTAGGGATTGAAAACCCCTTACCGTGTTTGTTGCGAGGATTTATTTGTTTGTGTAGGTGCGAGGGACTCATGCGTGGCCTCCTACTGGATTGATACCTTGGTTCTCAAAAACCGAGGGAAATACTTACGCTACTTTGCTGCATCACCCTTTCTTCTTCAAGGGGAAACCAACGCAAGTGCTCAAGCGGTAGCACCTTCCACCAAACATTAGTCTCGCGCGGTTTCGGGTGACCAGAGGCTTATTTGGTGTTTCATTCAATATTTGGGAGCAGAAGCGTTAACGTTTTCAGTTCTCTTGAATTGAACTTTTAGGATTCGTCAAACTTCAGAAATATTGACTCTTGAAAATCCTAAAACTACGATTATTTTGGAATGGAGGGGGTACATTTGAATATACATTGTACACGAGTATATATTAAAAAATATGCAACTTACCTGAATTCATGCATGGTTCCAGATATAATCTCCTTGGTTGCAAAAAAAGATAGACATGCATATGAATATATAGCATATTCAAACACACAACAAAGATTGATGCCCCCTTTTAGATATGATTTACAAATGCCATTATCTCGGATTCAAATAGATGAATGCACTTCCTATGAATTTGAATCTTCAAAACCCCCTTTATGTTGAATTTAACATGTATTCTATTTTGTAGCTAGTAATTTGGAATGTATCCATGTAAGTGAAAAATGTATAAAGTGCTTGGCACTAACAACATGGACTGCACTAATTAATGTTTATATATGAATTGCAAAAACAATGCATTGTATGGATTTCCTCTCACTTATGGATCGATAATATGAAATAAATCCATGCACATGCTAGAATTCAATAGAGTATGGGCGTCTGATAGACCAATGTTCATTCATACACAAATTGCAAAATTCATGATCTCATCCAAAAATAATAATGCCATTTATTTAATGCATAGAACCGCCTTTTACACGTAGATGCACTATGTCTTGGCCTGTTCTCACACACGTGCTATATATCTCTCTATATGACGCATAAGTGCACACACTTTATATACATCGGCATTTCTTTGTCACACATGCTCACAATCTCTCCTGGGGTGTCTCTCTCTCTCACACACACACACTCTATATCTCCTTCTCTCTTTCTTACTACTATGTACCACTCTTTTCACTAATCTCAGTTGGAAAACACTATTTCTGTCACATGCGTATATACACACGCATGGTCACTACTAGCCCTCTATAGGCACATATATGTGCCTACGTATCTCCTGCACGCACATTATCTTTAGGCCTCTCTCGCACACATTGCCCCACACACTTCTCTCTCTTAGTAGTTGGCAGATATGATTCAATCAGATAATTCGATAGTTTATCCCTGACTGTTAGGCTGGATGGTAATACGAGGTAAAGTTTTACCCAAGTCCGGGCCCTTGCAGTTGAGGAAAAAGCCTACTCTCGGTACTGTATACTTCCATAGGGGTGTGTACAAAGTTGTGAGACCTCTGGTTGGTAGCCCGCGCACCCTAACAACATCGGACAAGGATTGCCTTGTGATGATATGCTGAGCTAGCGATTTAGTTGCATGCACGCACGAGCCACTGTGGTGAATACAAACACATCACACATGTGCACAAACACGCCCGCAATGCCCGCATGCATGCATGCAATACTCACGCGTACACATGCACGCACGCAACACTCACACGAACACACGCACGCATGCATGGGTGCAACACTGACATGTACGCATGCATTCACGAACACATGCACTCACGCAGACATGCATACAACACTGGAACGTACACATGCACGCATGCAACACTCGCACGCCTGCATGCACACAACACACGACGCAGGACACATGCTCAACCTATACGTGCATGCACCCTTTGTTGAGGACATGGATTGTTATGGGTATTAATCAATCTTATCTGTGATAAGCAGAACATTGATGTTTGCAGCGGTCCTTATGAATCACAACGTATCAAACGAGCTATCAACGTCTATATGAAAATTCAAAAATTCTCTTACATTATATAGTAGGCTTATCAACCTATATGAATTAGATGACATCACACTCAATGAACAATCATCGGTTTATGAAATGCCCGCTTCTCACCACCCTGGCCCACCAAAAGCTCCCCTACCATGCGCTGCCTGCGTTGGGTCACTGACATGCACTACAAAAAAAGACACTTCCGTGATGATACGTGTTGGTCACAGTAGGTCACGTTTTCTGTCATGCATCTACATCCATGATGATTTTATGACAGAATCAAGATAGTCATACATGTGCTGTCGTAGAAGTGTTCCATGACATTACCAAAAATATCATCACAAAAGTGTCCACTTCCATGATGATAAATCGCGTGTCATAGAAGTGCCTTCGTCAAGGGTGACCGACACGTGGCATCCACCATAACGGGACACCGTTAAGCTATCAGGTCCGATTTTGGATCCGATAACCAGCTAACAGCCACGACCAATGCCGATTTTCCACGTGTAAAATGCTCATTGGATGACGGAACCACGTGTCGGCTCTGCGTTGGCACAGGTGTCACTCATCCAATGGGCGAGATGCGCCTATGATACGTTGACACGTGGACCGGCCCAAAAGTGGCCCATAAAGATTAAATGGGCCGGCCCAACTAAAGGCCCACAAAATTTAGCAGGCCATAATGGGCCGGCGAAACTAAAGTTCCACCAGAATTAGCGGGCCATAATGGGCCGGCCCAGCTAAAGGCCCACAAGATTTGCAGACCATAATGGGCCGACCCAGCTAAAGGCCCAATATTCTCAGTTAAGGCCCATATGGCTAGTGTCAAATCGGCCCGTCAACGGCCCGTCCTAAATTTTTCATCATCGCGGCTAAGGGAGTCCTAGACTAAGGGGTCCTCGGGCGTCCGACCTATTGGACGTGGGCCGGACTGATGGGCTGTGAAGATACAAAGACCGAAGACTCTACCCATGTCCGGATGGGACTCTCCTTGGAGTCGAAGGCAAGCTTGGCATCCAAATGTGAAGATTCCTTTCTCTGTAACTGACCTTATGTAACCCTAGATCCCTCCGGTGTCTATATAAACCAGAGGGCTAGGTCCGTAGATATATATCCTCATAATCATAGTCAGACATGCTATACTTTTAGGGTTTAGCCACTACGATCTCGTGGTAGATCAACTCTTGTGATACTCATATTCATCAAGATCAATCAAGCAGGAAGTAGGGTATGACCTCCAAAGAGAGGGCTCAAACCTGGGTAAACATTGTGTCCCCTGTCTCCTGTTACCATCAATCTTAGACGCACAGTTCGGGACCCCCTACCCGAGATCCGCCGGTTTTGACACTGATATTGGTGCTTTCATTGAGAGTTCCACTCTGCCGTCATCAAAAGGTTTGATGGCTCCTTCGACCATCTACAACAACACTGTCCAAGGGGAAGTCTTTCTCCCCGGACAGATCTTCGTATTCGGCGGCTTCGCACTTCAGGTCAACTCGCTTGGCCATCTGGAGCAGATCGAAAGCTATGCCCTTGGCCATCAGGTTAGATTTGGAAGCTTGAATTATGTCGCGGATATCCGCAGAGACTTGATCTTCGATGGATTTGAGACCACGGCAGCCGCTCCCTGCCACCATGATGAACATGACGTAAATCTGTCATCAGAGTAGGAGATAGTACCTGTAGCTGCTCTGGCCCTTGATCCGGAGCAGATCACGCCATCCGAAGACGGGAAGCTCAATCCCACCGCGGAACCATGGACTCGTCTCCTGAGGGAGTCCTGGTTTAGGGGGTGTTCGGGTAGCCGGACTATACCTTCAGCCGGACTCCAGGACTATGAAGATACAAGATTGAAGACTTCGTCCTGTGTCCAGATGGGACTTTCCTTGGCGTGGAAGGCAAGCTTGGCGATGCGGATATTCAAGATCTCCTACCATTGTAACCGACTTTGTGTAACCCTAACCCTCTCTGGTGTCTATATAAACCGGAGGGTTTTAGTCCGTAGGATAACTTCATCATACAACAATCATACCATAGGCTAGCTTCTAGGGTTTAGCCTCCTTGATCTCGTGGTAGATCTACTCTTGTACTACCCATATCATTAATATTAATCGAGCAGGACGTAGGGTTTTACTTCCATCAAGAGGGCCCGAACCTGGGTAAAACATTGTGTCTCTTGTATCCTGTTACCATCCGCCTAGACGCACAGTTCGGGACCCCCTACCCGAGATCCGCCGGTTTTGACACCGACATTGGTGCTTTCATTGAGAGTTCCTCTGTGCCGTCGCAATCAGGAAGGATGCCTCTTCCCGTCTTTAAAGACGGCGCCGTTACTAAGGGAGCCTTGGCTGTCGGCCAAACTCTTCGGCTAGGCGGTTTTCTCATGACCGCCTGTTCGGCCGTTGCGCCGACGGTGACCTCTCGGGTCATCAAAAGCAATCTTCACGTCAGCTCGGAGCTCGTCGAGCAGTTAGATCCAATGGAGCTCTCTTCCGTAAACGAGCTCTTGGATCGCATCGCCGCCTTGGGTGTC
The DNA here is from genome assembly GCF_056163025.1 of Triticum urartu. Classification (NCBI taxonomy): domain Eukaryota; kingdom Viridiplantae; phylum Streptophyta; class Magnoliopsida; order Poales; family Poaceae; genus Triticum; species Triticum urartu. The sequence continues at coordinate 309,670,676 of NC_141874.1, forward strand.
ACTACGGATTATGACCAGGTTGGGCTTAAACCCGATCTAAGAGAAATTAATTCTCCCCAAGTCACCCATCATGTTGCCGTGGTAGAGGCACAGTGCGGCGACTCTTCATCTATCTTAAGGACTAGCTACGTCCGTATTCCCGATCCCTCCAAGCCAGATACCCACGGAGGGGAGGATGTAACTCAAGACCTGAACTTAGAATCAGGCAACATCCAGGAATCCAAACTTCAAAGTTCGGAAACTCCTTGGCCTCTGAGTCTTAGATTGGGTGAAGTTCTGGATTTAATTCCACCCACCCACCCGAACATAAGAGATCTATCCCAAATCAGGCAAAAGCCTGAAGAAACAGTACATCTTTACTGGGCAAGGTTCCTCCTGGTTATGAACAGGATAAAGGACTGCCGCGAGGAAGACGCAATCTCAATATTTTGCAATAATTGCATGGACAAGGGAATCCTCAACGCCACAAGTCGTCGTGATCTTACACGCTTCGCTGACTTGGCGTCCATAGTACAAAAGTACTATGTGATGGAAAGCGCCCGGAAAACCGAAACTAAATTTTGGGACAATCCGGCCCTGAATAGAGACCTCGTCCGAAATAAAAGGGTGCATCATCATCAGACACCCGGGTTAAAAACCAAAAAACCAAAACCCTCTACAGGGCATGGAACCGTACTGGAGGGATGGCTTAATGGACCCAGTAAAATTCATAGTACAGAGGACGCCACACCAACTCATAGCCTTAGAGCATGTTGGATACTCTGGCAAGTGGCCAAAAGGGGCGAAGATCTCCTAATTTCGGAGGCCGCAGAAAGCCACCTCTGGGACTCCAGTACAGTCTTAACAGTCTTCTAGACTTTCGCATCAAATAATATGCGAAAAAGAACACTCCGCAGCCTCGCTGAAGTCTATCAAGTAGCAACAATAATCCCATGGAGTGACACGACTATTACTTTTAATGCCAGTGATGAACCTAAATTGCGAACAGCTCGAGCACCAGCCGCATTGGTACTCAGTCCTATAGTGGACGGCTTTCGGCTCACCAAGGTACTCATGGACGGAGGCAGCGGATTGAACCTCATTTATGAGGAAACCCTTCAAAAATGGAAATAGATGGGAACCGCATTGAGCGAAGCAGCACAACCTTTAGAGGAATAATCCCCAGTCGGGAAGCGCGCTGTGCAGGAAAAATCACACTAGATGTGGTGTTCGGCACGCCGGATAATTATAGGTCCGAAGAGGTCACATTCCAGGTGGCCCCGTTCAGTAGTGGATACCACGCTCTGCTGGGGCGGGAAGCCTTTACAATCTTCCAAGCAATACCCCATTACGGGTACATGAAGCTCAAGAGGCTCGGGTCGAATGGAATCATCACTCTCGCTAGTGATCCGGACATAGCACTCCGCGCCAAAAACAAGACAGCCGCATTGGCCCTTGAGGCACTGTCCGAAGCCCTAGCGGCTGAGGAACTGACTACGCTGCGCTCCACGGTAAACAGGGACGATGTGATACTCGACAAAAGATCCAAGTCCACCTCCTTTAAACCAGCGGATGAAATAGTCAAATTCCAGGTCCATCCAACAGACCCCAATAAAACAGCTTCCATCGGGGCACGATTAAACCCCGATGTAGACGCCGCACTGCGAGAATTCCTACGGGAGAACTGGGACATTTTTGCCTGGCACCCTTCAGACATGCCAGGAATCCCACGCAGGCTGGCCGAACACAGCTTAAATATCCTAAAAGGATTCAAACCAAGCCCTTCGGCGTTTCTCTGAGCCCAAGAGACAGGCAATGGGAGAGGAACTAGCCAAACTATTGGAGGCCGGATTCATCAGAGATATAAAACATCCGGACTGGCTAGCAAACTTGGTGATGATACCAAAGAAGGACAAATCCTGGCGCCTATGCGTTGACTTCAAAGACCTTAACAAGGCTTGCCCAAAGGATCCCTTCCCCCTCCCCCGCATTGATCAAATTATCGACGCCACTGCAGGACATGATTCGTTGTGCTTCCTCGATGCATACTCCGGTTACCATCAAATCAAGATGGCCGAGTTAGACCAAGCCGCAACGGCATTCATCACCCCATACGGCCCATTCTGCTTCAACACAATGCCTTTCGGGCTCAAAAACGCCGGCGCAACATATCAGCGCATGATTCAGACATGTCTGGCAAACCAGATCGGCAAAACAGTAGAGGCATACGTGGATGATGTGGTCATAAAAACAAGATATGTCGAATCTCTAGTAGACGACTTGAGGCTTACATTTGATAACCTCCGAGCATATGACATCAAGCTAAATCCGGAAAAATGCGTTTTCGGTGTTCCAGCCGGAAAGCTCTTGGGCTTCATTGTATCCGGTAGAGGAATCGAAGCAAATCTAGCCAAGATCCGAGCTTTGTCACAATTGGATATCCCAAAGGACCTCAAACAAATACAAAAATTAACCGAATGCGTGGCGGCTCTAAGCCGCTTTATCTCCCGTTTGGGAGAAAAGGCGCTACCCCTCTATCGCCTCCTTCGGCGCACCGAACACTTCGAGTGGACGGATGCCGCCATGGCCGGACTAGAGGAAATAAAAGCCATATTGGCAACAAACCATGTCCTGGCCGCGCCAAACATCGGCAAACCAATGTTATTGTACATTGCAGCAACCCATCAAGTTGTCAGCGCAGTACTCGTCGTCGAGCAGGAAACGGACGGACACAAATTCCCCCTTCAAAAGCCGGTTTACTATGTGTCCACTGTCCTCACCCCATGCAAATCACGCTACCCACATTATCAAAAGATTGCATATGTGGTATTCATGGCATCCCGAAAGCTACGACACTACTTTCAAGAGTGTTCAATCACAGTAGCATCGGAAGTACCACTCAACGATATTATAAACAACCGTGACTCAACGGGCCGGATTGCAAAATGGGCCATCGAGCTCCTCCCGTTCGACATAACTTATAGGCCACGGCGAGCTATCAAGTCGCAAGTTTTGGCCAACTTCGTCGCAGAATGGACGGAGGCCGAACTCCCTAAAGAGTACGGCACATATTCAAACTGGATCATGCACTTCGATGGTTCCAAAATGTTGTCCGGACTAGGGGTCGGCGTCGTTTTGACATCCCCCACAGGAGACACAGTTCAATATGTACTCCAGATTATGTACACGGACTCCAACAATGCAGCCGAATATGAGGCCCTTTTACATGGTCTCCGGATGGCAGTATCCATGGGCATTCAACGCCGAGAGGTGCGTGGGGATTCGAACCTCGCGATATCCCAAATAAATGGAGACTTCGATGCAAAGGATCCAAAAATGGCAGCTTACCGCAACGCCGTCCTCAAAATGTCAGCTCGGTTTGAGGGGCTCGAATTTCACCATATAGCCCGAGAAAACAATTAGGCGGCAGACGTCCTGGCACGCATCGGCGCAAAACGCGATGCGGTCCCCCCAACATCTTCCTGGAAAGGCTGCTCAAGCCATCCGTAGTATGGGAAGGGGAACATGGCAATATTAGCCCGGACCCAACCGCACTGTCCAACGCCGAACAATCTGACATAATCGGAGGCTCTGCCAATGAAATCACAACCTCAGCCCACATACTAATGGCCGTTATCGCCCCGTGGACAGAACCATTCCTAGCCTACCTTACTAGGCAGGAACTACCAGAGGACCAAAACGAGGCACGCTGTATAGTGCGGTGATCTAGAGCCTATAAAGTCCATGAGGGAGAACTTTATAAGAAAAGCACTACCGGAGTCCTTCAAAGATGCATCTCCGAAGAGGAAGGGCGGAACCTGCTGGCTGAAATTCATGCCGGACTTGGTGTCCATCACGCCGCAGCCTGGTCCCTTGTAAGTAAGGCTTTCCGTACAGGCTTTTATTGGCCAACGGCCCGGGCGGACGCTCAGGACTTGGTCCAAAAATGCGTCGGTTGCCAGCTTTTTGCAAACCAAAGCCATATGCCACCCACCGCCCTCCAAACTATCCCCATCACTTGGCCTTTCGCGGTCTGGGGGCTTGACATGGTGGGACCCCTTAAAGGCGGAACCCACAAGAAAAAATACTTACTGGTCATGGTGGATAAGTTCACCAAATGGATAGAAGCCAAGCCTGTTAAGACGGCCGAATCCGGACATGTGATAGACTTTATATCCGGGGTCGTACACCGTTATGGCGTCCCCCACAGCATCATCACCGATAATGGCACGAACTTTACGGTCGATGAGGTAAAACTCTGGTGCAAAAACATGGGCATCAAGCTCGATTACGCTTCCGTCTATCACCCACAAACTAACGGTCAGGTCGAACGTGCAAATGGTCTCATCATGAGCGGCATCAAACCCAGATTAGTGCGGTCCCTCAAGGAATCTAACACGCACTGGGTAGAGGAGCTCGACTCCGTACTCTGGGGGCTGCGGACCATGCCGAATCGCACCACCGGATACACACCATTTTTTATGGTGTACGGTGCAGAGGCAGTCTTGCCCTGCGACATAATTCATGACTCACCTCGAGTGTGCATGTACGAAGAAAGGGAAGCCGAGCTCGATCGGCAGGACAGTTTGGACGCCTTAGAGGAGGAGCGCGACGTGGCAAAAGCCCGTTCCGCATTCTATCAATAGCAGGCTCGAAGATATCAAAGTAGAGAAGTGCAGGCCAAAAACTACAACGTTGGCGAATTAGTTCTATGCTTGTCGGACAAGAAAAAGGACAAGCTGAAGCCCAAGTGGGAAGGTCCCTTCATAATCGACCAAGTCCTGACTGGTGGAGCATACCGCCTGCGAGATGCGTCGGATAACCAACTCGAGCCGAACCCATGGAACACAGCCCGTCTCCGAAGATTCTATGCCTAGCGCCGGACTCTGTGTTTCTCTCCTTCCTCTGTCCATTTTTTACATTTTCTGTCTTACATTTCTCTCCTTCCCCTCTTTTCTTTTACAGCCCTTAAAGGCTCCTCAAGTGATGTGCTACTTGCGCTCATTAAACCTGGGGGCTTCTTTAACAGAAGCTTATTTACTCAGGCTTCACACCCACCACATGTGTCAAACTTCCGCATGTACCTTTTCTTCACCATTATATGCATCGATATGACTTAAGTTTTGGCTAAGCTGGGTTGCCTGGCTCCTGTGCTTACCCCTACGTTCCCGATTGTTCGGCTAGATGGTAAAGGGAGCACCTCTGCGATTGTTACTGCCGGATCAGCCGGATGTGTACCTCAGACTGGGTGAAGCCGAAAGCTAGCGTTCTTAAGGGAATATTCGGTCGGTGAACTAAAAGATGACCTTTCTTACTTATTTATATATATGCCCCCAGATGATTTTCCTGCGTTTGTAGTCCGGACATGCACTTTAGGGCATGCCTCCCAGAGAAAGGAACCCCTAACGGAACTATTCTCTCTGGAAGATGTTTCTTACTAACCATGTAATATAACATAACTAGTTGGGCACTTGTCTGATAAAGCACTAATGACCCCTACGCCTGGTCTCCATGCATACCCCGGTTCTTACATAACCGGTAGGGTATTCGGACACACTCCGGACCGTCAGGTCCTGAGGTTGAAGCGAAAAGGTCGGCAACGACAAACGATCTACAATCCGGCTAGAAGGCATTACACATGTCAATTAAAAATTACATAGTCACTCTGACTGATTGTATTCCTCTTCAATACCATCTAACAGGCTGTCTAACTTACAGTCTTGCTGGGAATACTTTGCGGCCAATTCTACTTGGCCGTACACTAAGCTTACAGGGATCTCCTTCCCGTTAGGCCCATAGGTCCGACCTCGGCCATGTGGTTTGGGTCAGACTTCGTGTACCGCGTCTTCACCATGGCCCAGGCCTCCCTAGCGCCTTGTCGGCAGGCCGATATCTTCCACAACCAAAAGCGCCGCCGAGCTCCCTTAAGCTTCTCCGAAAGCTCTCCAAGGCCCTCGGGCATGGAGTGGGAAGGCCATAAGGCTTGGGCAACGCCTCGCATCGCCTGTTGAACTCGCTCATGCAGTTGCGAGAGCTCGGGAAGAAGGTCACCCGTAGAACCAGGCATCTCCTCTGCAGGACGACCCGTTAGCATACATACAGACATTACTCTGTTAGTCGACTTCCTCGCCGAACTCTTTTCTTTCAAAGATTCGCTTAAGCACTTACTAAATATGCCGCGTCGAAGCCGCTGATTCTCCTTAGTGGAGTCCGACAGCTGGCCACGAACATCTTTAAGTTCAACGTCCAGCTTGGTGTTGGCGTCCTGAAGATCATTCTTCTCCCGCCTCACCCTTGTCAGCATACTCTCACCGGCCTTTATCCGGTGTAAGAGTTGTTGCCTCTCCGGATCCAGTCCGGCGCCATCTGCAATATGATTTGTCAGATTTACACCCACGCCGCACTTCGCAAGATACTAATCTTTCAAAGTGTATCTTACCAGAAGGGGTCTCTTTGGGCTCCCCTGCCGCGGCTAGTGCGGCCTCCAGTTGGGCTTTGCACTCTTCCAGCTCCTGGGACAGTACGGTATTCTTCTCTGTAAGAATCTGCATAACAAATGATCCTTAAATCAGTTACTCTAACTGTTTCAAGTCTCAGGGGCTACTGGTATATATATATTTACCAAAATTTTCTTACCCGTATGTCTTTTACATATTGCTCCGTGGCTCTGGCTAAACCATTTTGAGCGGCACGGAGGTACGCATCTCCCGAATTGAAGGCATCTAATGCCTCTTGGGAGAAACAAGCGTCGCGAAGAACTTTCTGGCGATGCCTGTGGTTCATGGCACTCTCCACCTCGGAATTGGTGGCAGACAGCCTGTCCGCATCCTCTATCGGAGGAGCGTCCGGTGCGCGCCTTGTGTTCGCTTCTGCTTCCGGGCCAGGCGTTGGAGCCTGGCTGGTGGAGGCGCGATTGGCAACCTCTCCGGATGTAGTCCGGCGAGGTCCCTTTGTCCTGAAGATAGCATGAACGTTAATATGCCCTGAAGGAATAGCACCAGGGAAAAAGAGGGTGTGCTATACCTTTGCGGCAGCGTCTCAGTCCGTACTACATTCCTTTTTACCCCACGGGGCCCTGCGGCCCCTCGTTGGCTAGCCGCCACAGGTTCGGCCTCCCGCCTCGGAAACCTCCCCTGCAAAACACGGTCGTTGTCAGGAAAACTGAAATGCGTGAGAATGGATTCCTTCTCAAGGGGATGAGACTCCGCTCTCTGTTGCCTGGGAGGCCGGGATTAACCCTGGGTAATCAGCCGTAATGGCCACCAAGGTATCGTCCTTGCTTAGCTGATGAAACACCCCGTCAATCAGCTCCACCGATATGTCTGGATCCTCTTCGGAGTCCGGATCGAGGGACCGTCCTGGATCCTCGGGCTGTGGGGGACGGCTATTTATATCCTTTACTTCCTGATGCAGTTCCTGCGTTGAAATCGTTAGACTACATATTTAATCATGGGAATATAAAATGAATGGGCAAGCACAATTGTCCACTTACCCAACTCGAAGGGTTGTACATAGTAAATCCGCCCTGCGGGTTGACGCGGAGGAATTCCTCCTCTTCTCCCTTGTACAAAGAGGATAAGATCTTTACTAGAGCGGCAGCTGAGGCTGGCCCCTTACGACCGTAACGGGTGGCGTCATCCTCCCCCTTAAAATCCCACATGGGGTGGCCTCTATATTGAAGTGGCTGCACCCCCCGCATAATGCATGCGGCCATGACTCCAATCATGGTTAGTCCAGAATAAGCCAATAGTCTTATCCGACCCATCAGGTGAAGGACGTCCCTGTCGCCTTCTCTCTGAGAGCTCTGCGGATGCCAGCTTAGGCGTTTCTTTAAGGGAGCATTCTTGAATTCGGGGAGACCGACCCGGATAGGATCCGGCAGCGGGACATCATCTATATAAAACCATTCCGAAGGCCAGTCCTCGGACGCCTTCTTCGGGGTTACGGATAGATATCCGGTCCCGGCGATACGCCACACTTCGGCTCCGCCCACTTGATATATAGAACCCTCTTGAGAGTGGGGCACCAGGCAGAATAACCTCTTCCACAACGCGAAATGAGCCTCAACACCCAAGAATAGCTCGCAAAGGGCGACGAAGCCCGCGATATGCAATATAGAGCCGGGCGTGAGATTGTGCAGCTGGAGGCCATAGAACTCCAGAAGCCCGCAGAGAAATGGATGAATTGGAAATCCAAGTCCTCTTACGAGATAAGGGACGAGGCACACCCGCTCTCCTTTGGAGGGATTGGGGGTGCTCTCCGCTTGCTCTCCGCCATTATAGGTGGCGAGTCCGGCTCGGACTGGGACCATATAGGCCTGAGGGAGAAATCCCTTGGCCTGAAGCGACACTAGCTCGCTATGCGGGATGGAGCACCTCTCCCAGTCTCCAGGTTTAGGACTGGAAGGGCGAGAGGAGGAGCTGCGACGTCTGGCCATGTTGGAATGGACCTTTGCTGGAGGCGCTCTGATGATTACTCACGGAGAGGAGAAGGCGTGGTTTGGATCTGAATCCCCATCCCATTAAATAGGCGGCTCGTTTATGCAGCTAGGGGTGTGAATGTAAAAATACCCTGACTTTTCGCATTCGTTTGATACGTGGAAGATGTCCATTATTGGGCGTGGAAGCCAAGGTGCGCTACATTATGAAAATCAGACATTATTCAGCAGGTACACGGAATTTGGAGAAGAACCCACCTTGCAATGCCGAAGACAATCTGCGCGCCGGACTCGTCGTCATTGAAGCCTGGTTCGGGGGCTACTGAGGGAGTCCTGGTTTAGGGGGTGTTCGGGTAGCCGGACTATACCTTCAGCCGGACTCCAGTACTATGAAGATACAAGATTGAAGACTTCGTCCCGTGTCCGGATGGGACTTTCCTTGGCGTGGAAGGCAAGCTTGGCGATGCGGATATTCAAGATCTCCTACCATTGTAACCGACTTTGTGTAACCCTAACCCTCTCCGGTGTCTATATAAACCAGAGGGTTTTAGTCCGTAGGACAACTTCATCATACAACAATCATACCATAGGCTATCTTCTAGGGTTTAGCCTCCTTGATCTCGTGGTAGATCTACTCTTGTACTACCCATATCATCAATATTAATCGAGCAGGACGTAGGGTTTTACCTCCATCAAGAGGGCCCGAACCTGGGTAAAACATTGTGTTCCTTGTCTCCTGTTACCATCCGCCTAGACGCACAGTTCGGGACCGCCTACCCTAGATCCGCCGGTTTTGACACCAACATCTCCAGCTACAGGTTACGAACCTCGTTCGTCCGCATACGTCGAGCTTGATCAGTCATGATCGTTGAATTCAGCTCCGCGGACATCTTCCAGCACTCGCCTTTGGGCGACGTGTTAAGCTCGTTAAGAGCACTATCATTAGCGGGGGGCTCACAGCCGAATTATATCAGGTTCGAACTGGAGGCTGATGACGGAGAATTTTGCTTCCCACCCACCACCCACTTCATAGCCACTGTCGAAGACTTAACCGAACGCTGGACGGCCACGTCCTCGTATGACGTATACATGGTGGATGCACCAAAAGAGAATAGTGGCGATGACAAGGAAGATTCGGTTGAGGATAAACCTCGATATACAACCAAAGCGCCGGCGTCAGCTGTGCCGCTCTAAGTCACGCCGCAGCAAAGACAGCAACACCGGCATGGGAGACGACAACACTCCAGACTGCGTCGAAGACAGAGAAGATCCCGACGAACGAACTGCCGAACAGGACGATCGGGAAAACAGAAAACTTAGCCCTGACGAACAGGCCATAAACGACGACCCAGAGGACAGTAATTATCTTCCACTCTCCGAGGATGAGGTGAGCCTCGGCAGTGACGATTTTATCGTTCCCGAGGAACCTCAGGAGTAGGAGCACTTTAAGTGGCGGCTAATAGCCACTGCAAGGAGCCTGAAAAAGAAGCAACATCAGCTTCAAGATGACCAAGATCTACTCAACGATAGATGGACTGATGTCCTAGCAGCCGAAGAATACAGCCTCAAGCGCCTAGTCAAAATTTACCCGAAGCGCAAATTGCTGCCTCAGTTCGATGATGAGGCGCCGGAGCCCATGCCATCATCGCACAATGTGGCTAACTGACCACCACACGGTCGGGACAAAGCGGCAACTCAAGCCGAACACCAGCCCGCCCCACCTCACCGTAAAGGTAGAGACAACACAGCTCGTGGTCACACATATGACCTTCGGCAAGACCTGGACAATAGAGTAGGACATGCCAGATCGATCTACGGTCCGCGAGGACGTGCCCCGACATGTGACGACGGCTATCTATTCGGACGAGACAAGCCTAGTCACACCCGGGCCGAAAATCGCAGACGGACTCCACTGGAGCTACGTCGCAATGTGGCCCAACATAGAGGCGCCGCACACCCTCTTTGCTTCACAGACGAAGTAATGAAACACGAATTCCCAGAAGGGTTTAAACCCGTGAATATCAAATCATATGATGGAACACCCGATCCCGCGGTATGGATCGAGGATTTCCTTCTCCATATCCAGATGGCCCGCGGAGATGACCTTCATGTCATCAAATACCTCCCACTAAAAGTCAAAGGGCCAGCTCGGCACTGGTTAAACAGTCTGCCCGAAAATTCTATTGGCAGTTGGGAGGATCTGGAAGACTCCTTTCGCAAAAACTTTCAAGGTACATATGTCCGGCCACCAGATGCCGATGAATTAAGTCACATCGTCCAGCAGCCTGGAGATTCAGCCAGGAAGCTCTGGATTAGGTTCTTAGTTAAAAAGAACCAAATCGTCAACTTTTCGGACGTGGAAGCCCTAGCGGCCTTCAAACACACAGCGTCCGGGACGAGTGGCTCCCCCGCCACATCGGTCAAGAAAAACCAAAATCCATGTCAACCCTTACTGCTCTGGTGACTCGCTTTTGCGTAGGAGAAGACAGCTGGCTTGCTCATAGAAGCAACAACGCCAGTGATCTGGGCACTTCCGAAGTCTGAGACGGCAATGGCAAACCACGATGCAGCAAACAAAAATGTCACAATGATAATGAGAGAACGCGCGACATAGCGGTCAACACCGGATTCAGCGGCCCCAAACCCGGTCAACAGAAAAAGCTATTCAAGGCAAACAGAGATGGACCATCCAATTTAGACAAGATATTGGATCGGCCCCGCCAGATTCATGGCAACCCCGATAAACCATCTAATCACACAAACAGAAGCTGTTGGGTCTTCAAGCAGGCCGGCAAGGTCAACACCGAACACAAGGGGAAGAGGCCGCCCGGTGATTGCGATGACGAAGAGACTCACCAACCAAATACCAGGGGTTAGAAGCAATTTCCCCCTAAGTAAAAATAGTGAACATGGTATACGTGACACACACCTCTAAAGGGGAGCATGAGAAGCACTCCCTCCAAACTGAAGATCATACTATGGTTACTTCAGCTGAAGTACAAAGAGGTCTTATTAAACCGCATGCCTTGTCGGCCATTAAGTCGTCGGTCTCCATTCAGCAGGACCGACTAATTTTGGAGTGGGAGTAGAAGTTCGGCTTCCGCCACCCGCCTCATACACCTGCGAAATCTGTACCGCGCATACATTACTATGCACTTCAAATACCATGAGCATCCGCGGAAGCACAATACGAACGGGCTTACAAGTACTCCCATAACCTCCTTCTTTTTTTTTCTAACTACTCTTTCTTTTTCATTATCCTTTACCATAGGTGACTCACAGGCTGGTTATCTCACCGACTCTCATCGAGTCCAGGTTTGTACATTCACCCAAAGGCTACTCCTTTTAAGGAGCCCCTTCATCGAGGAAAGGCGGCGCAGATGTGCGACGGGAGGTCCAAAACAACTTTTTGTAGACCACACTCTCTATTTTGCGAGCATGTAAAGTGCTTCTTGCTCATCCATCGACCCCTGGCATGTCAAATAGCTGGGGTTGTGGCGTTATTCTATGCAAAACTGCGATTGGCATATCACTTAGGTTCCAGTGAACAAAATCCGTATCCAGTATTCACTTTCCTCTAAAGAACCAAATTTTGCTCCTCTGGTTAGTCCACACATGCACCCCGACGTAACTTGCAGGGGCTCGAGATGGGAACAAAAAGAGTCGCCAACAAGTCTGAACAGCTTCATAGCATACTTCGGCGTCGCGAGTTTGGCCTTATATGCATCAGCTCTGAATCATGTCTTGGGTCAATAGTTGGGTTGCCCGGCTCCTATGCTTGCTTACTTACATTCCGCTCTATCGGCTACGGTAGTAAAGGGAGAACTACTGCGATTGTGTTTCTGGTTCATTCGGTCAAACACCTCAGTAGAGAAAGTCGAAAACTGACTGTCATGATGCGGTGAGAGTTGGTCAACCAGTCGATGACTTGCCGGAATCTTTCGCGATTCCCTCCGTATTACACGAAGGACCTTTCTTCAGGTCATACATGTAATACTCCATATTGGAGAAACCGCGTACATACCAGGATCTATATCGTAGACCCACCATAAAACTCCTATGGCTAAGTGAAAGTGTTAACGCCTTATAGTCCGATTGCCTAGTTCACCGCATTGACACCTCCTTCATGGACCAAGACGTTGGGTTAAGAGTGATCAAGTGCTTTTCCAAACACCCCCATATTTTCTACGAGGGGGCTGAAGCCGACGACTGGAAAAGTTTCAGATTATACAAATACAGCCTCACAGGAGGAACCAAAGCCTTTAAGCAAAAATCATAATATTATCACAATATTGTCTTTTACAATTTCAACACATCTCATTCAAATATAATGCATCTCGAGCACTGACCCTCAATCAAGTAGGCACCCTCTAAGACGTCCTCGAAATAATGCTCTGGTGCGTGATGGTCCTTGCCCTTGGGTGGACTCTTTGCCGCAACATCGGTGGCCTTCATCTTCGCCCAGTATGTCTTGACGCAGGGAAAGGCCATCCGTGCACATTCAATGCGCATTGAACACTTAGCAATGTCGATACGCGACACTGCATCAACAAGTCGCCGCACCAAACCGAAATAACTATTCGGAATTGGCTTAGTAGGCCACAGCCAGACTATGGTGTCCTTCATGGCAGAACCGGATATCCTGTGGAGCTCGGCCCACTGGGCCATTTGCTTGTTCTGTAAGAACAGACGCTTTGGAACGCCAAATTGTGACCAAAAAAGTTTCTCCGTTGCACACCCTTCCTGCACTTAGTAAAATTGCGCCGCATCGAAGGCGCTCTTCGGCAGGTCCAAGAATGCGTCTGGAGAACTCCACATTTGATTAAGCGGGGAATGCTTCGGATCAACAAATTTAGTCTGTAGTAAGAAGGGCTTACCAGCCACTATATCCCCAGCTTTTCCGATATCTTCCCGAGCTGCTCTAGACTCAGACCATGCTTCTCTCGCCTCTTGTAAGGCCTTGTCGAGATCAGCCGCTTTGGCTTTGTTATCCCTCTCGAGGAATTCGCACTGGACAGTGGTTTTCTCAAGCTCGTGCGCCATGATAGAAATTCTCTCCTCACACTGGCGCCGAGCAGACTGTTCGGTTTTCAACTCATCAGCTGCCTTATTGGCAGCCAAATTACTCATCCAGGCTTGCTCCTTGGCAAGGGCAAGTTCAGCCCGAAGAACCTCCACCGCGGCAGCACCATCTGCAGTTATGCGTGTCTCAGTATACAATTCTAGCTTCGTGCTCATGTGATCATACATACATAAACTGACTGCCCCAAAAACATACCTTGCGCCTCGTCAAGCCGCCTATTGATAAGCGTGATGTCGTCATCCACCGCATCAATCTTCCGCTACAGATCTGCAACCTCTGTGGTTCGGGCAGTAGCTAGGGAGGTAACAGCATGTGTTCCAATTAGTCAGATTATTTCTTGGGCATATCTTTTTGATCCTCTGATCGTCTCCCTTGGGAAGCCAATCATAGTCTCAGGGGCTACTATCTATACATAGGAGCATTTTGTGAATAAAACACAATTGAAAACATTACAGTACAAACCTCGAAGCCTCTTAGGAGGCTCATAAAGGCATCATTCAATCCGTTTTCATGGACAGAACCTTTTCAGCCACCGTACTCATCAAGGTATGATGGTCCTCTGAGACGGACGCCTATCACAGCATGTTCGTCAATATATCCGGCGCTTCTAGATCTCCGGAAGCTATTGTAGCAGTACGGCCTCCCTTCGAAGGGATCTGTTTATCCGTCCCTGGAGTTCTCTCCAGCTGTAAGGCGGACAACCTGGGGCCTTTATTGTTGGCCCCCAGGCGCTGAGCTACCGAAGTATCACCTTCGGGTTGTGTCATCATCACCCCCTGCACCACTTGTTGATTAGGAGAGACCCTCCGGGATGACACCTCGAAGTCGTCCGCCCTATTGGGCGAGGAGACTGGTGGAGCCGTCTCGCTTTCCATCATCTCCGGAAGCAGATCCCCCGAGGAAAAAGATTGTTGAAGAGGACTGTGTGCCGAGCTGCAAAAACATATATTCTAGATGTTACCTTGGTCACAGGCGAGGAACGAGATATGTTTAAAACACCCTCGTTCACTTACAATTTGGCCAAAGGATTGTCCTCGCTGTGAGACTGCGCAATGACGTCGTCCTCCAAGCCCAAGCTGCCCGACAGGGGCATTTTGACTCGCTTAGGAGCCTTTTCCTCCTGACCTTCGGAGGCGGCCCTTTTCTTACCATGAGGAGAAGGGATGTTGGCTTCTCCTTTACCTTTTTCTCCATGCGATGGGATTTTGATCTCCCCGGACACAGCGTCTAATATTCCTTTGGGATGGAGGCCACCTTCGGTCCTCCCGCTCTCCGGCTTGTCCTCGTTCATAGGCATCTAGTATGGTGCCGGGGCCAGCATCCTTGTTAATACGGGATCCGCTGAGTCTTCGGGAAGGGGGGCCGAACACCTAACTCGCTCTGTGTTCTTTATCCAACCCTAGAAAAAGATAGTGTGATCAGTATCGCACTACGACATGCATAGCTAGAAATTGTTCGGGAGTTGAGCACTTACCGAGGTATCTGGATGGTTGTGGTCGAGGCCGATGTCCTCGGTGGTGTTCGGCCACTGTTTACGTTTCTCAAAAAACAACTTCCACATTCCTTTGTGCATAGTGCCGAAGAAGTCTTGGATGGTCCGTGGTCCTTCCGGATTAAAATCCCACATACGGAGTGTCCATCGCTGGCACGACAGAACCCTGTGGACTAGCATTACTTGAACCACGTTTATAAGAACGACGTCCGTCTCAAGGAGACTCCGGATGCGGCTCTGTAGAGTCTGCACTTCGTCAATTGATCCCCAGTCCAGCCACTTATTAATCCATGATGCAAGTTGTAACGGAGAGCCAGATTGAAACGCAGGTATAGCCGCCCACTTCGTACTGTGGGGTTCAGTGATGGAAAACCACTCCCACTGGCATAGGTTGGGAGTTCCGGTGAAAGAGCCTTTTGGCTAGGGAGCATTGGTAAGCTTGCTCAATGTAGCGCCTCCGCACTCCTCTTGTTCCTCGTCGACTACCTTCGGCTTCACACTAAAGGTCTTGAGCCATAAGCCGAAGTGTGGGGGAATACAGAGAAAGGACTTGCACGTGATAATGAACGTCGAGATGTGAACGAAAGAATCTGGGGCTAGATCATGAAAATCTAGTCCATAGTAAAACATGAGCCCCCGGACGAAGGGATGAAGAGCGAATCCTAGACCTCGCAGGAAGTGGGAGATGAATACGACCCTCACGCCAGATCTGGGAGTAGGAATAACCTGTCCTTGAGCAGGAAGCCTATGGGGGATCTCCGCGGTCAGGTATCTGGCCGCACGAAACTTCGCAATGTCCTCCTCTATAACAGAGGAAGCCACCCATCGGCCTTGTGGGCTTGGTTCATATATGATTGGGCAGCTTGAAGCAATGAAGTCAAATCTCGGGTGCTAGAACTCAAATTTGGAAGGGCTGAGGAAATGGTTGGCGTAAAATAAGCCGGCCCTTGTCGCCTTTATAAAGGCAACGGATATCGAACGCCTCCTCCTAAGCCTGAAAACTTGTCTATTCCGAAGGGATCATTACAATGGAACGGTTGGCTTATCCACACCCGTATTGATGAGAATCCCGCAATAAGGGGACACGATCTCTGTTTCAACAAGACGCGCCAATAAAAACCGCGCCTTGAAATGTGGAACGATAGGACAAGAAACGGTTCAAAATAATGACCGGGGAAACATGATGTCACATTACAAAAAGCTGTCGGTGGATTGGACTGGTGATATATTATACTCTCTGCGGTTGTGCGTGGTACTTGTGTTGAAGATCCGGACACGTTCGAAGACTATCTTGGAGTATTTGGAAAGGGGAACCCGCCTTGCAATACTGAAGACAATCTACGCGCCGGACACCTCATCATTGAAGCCTGGTTCAGGGGCTACTGGGGAGTCCTAGACTAAGGGGTCCTCAGGCGTCCGACCTATTGGACATGGGCCGGACCGATGAGCTGTGAAGATATAAAGACCGAAGACGCTACCTGTGTCCGGATGGGACTCTCCTTGGCGTCCAAATGTGATGATTCCTTTCTCTGTAACCGACCTTATGTAACCCTAGATCCCTCCGGTGTCTATATAGACTAGAGGGCTAGGTCCGTAGATATATCCTCATAATCATAGTCAGACATGCTAGACTTTTAGGGTTTAGCCACTACGATCTCGTGGTAGATCAACTCTTGTAATACTCATATTAATCAAGATCAATCAAGCAGGAAGTAGGGTATTACCTCCATAGAGAGGGCCCGAACCTGGGTAAACATTGTGTCCCTGTCTCCTGTTACCATCGACCTTAGACGCATAGTTAGGGACCCCCTACCCGAGATCCGCCGGTTTGGACACCGACGACGGCCCATGGTCACTTCTGGCCCATTAACAATCCGCTAAGAATTTGGGCCGAATTACAGCCCGGTGTGTTTCCAGCCTGTTAAAGGTCCTGCTTCATTTGGGCCCATTTATAGGCCATTGAAAATTTCGGCCCATAAACGACCGTGAAGGATATGGGTCATATTCGGCCATGTCAGACATTCAGCCTGTTAGAGGCCCACTGCAGATTTGGGCCACTTTCAGCCTGTTGTGACTTCCAGCCTATTAACGTTGGACGAAATCCATGGTCCATATGTGGACCAACGCCACATCGGGCCTACTAACGGCCCATATAAAAAATGACACTAATCAAGCCTGACCGAACTTCCGGCCTGTTAAAGGCCTGTGTAGTAGGTTGGCGTATTTACGGCCCATCTGAATTTCGGCCTATGGACGATCTGCACTGTAAAAGGTCCACCATTTCAGCCTGCTAAGACCAGTGGGTTATTTGGCACAATCAAGGCCCAATCTTACTTTCAGCCTATTAAAGGCCCATGTTTTTTATGGGCTCGAGATATTTACACATGTAAACATCCTTTTATTACTGAGGGCCCCAATTATATTTAGGCCTGTTAAAGGCCCACTATGGGCACAGGCCTACCAGAAAAATATGAAAGCTTATGCTGATTTATGCCCAGATATTTTTAGTGGGCTACATGAAAATGTTGGCCCAGAATCGTTTTTAGCCCAATTGGAATGGGCCCGACGAATGTTGGCATGTTGGGCTCCTATGAAGCTTTCGGTCGAATACATTACTAAGATAAACCTACACTATACAAAAATAGCGTCGTAATTACTGCAGCCTTTGGCAGCATCATAAATGATGTATCACAACAAAATAAATTCCAACCATACAATAATGGCCTGTTGGCATAAAGTTTATAGTCCTTGCAGATAAAAGCACCATCAGATGTATAGAATCACAGATCATTTGACCTGAGTGCTTATCTTTCAGGCTGTAGAATCTGATGGAGCAGCACAATCTTCCCCTTTTTCTGCCATTCCTCTTGAACAACGAAGCAAATGTCTGATAGTCTGGTTTAAAAACCATTCATATCTTCACAACATTTGTTAACCACTATTTCTGTTTCCGACACAATGTCCATTAGGGATTAGACTTGTGTCTGGAGAATAGATATACCACTCTGTCTAGCTGAAAGATTTTGTTCAGTAGGCGATTTGGAAGAGGTTACCTTAACAACCAATCCAGAATTACGCAGGAAGGTGCTTTTTGCACTGTTAGTGGAGAGATACTGACGTACTGCAACAAGAGGTGACATTGTGCCTATGGTAGCCTCGTCACCTTCAGGTGCTTGTGGCTGTTCAATCATTTGTTCCATAGCTTGTTGAAAGTTTGAACTTGTAGATTAGTGTACCAGATAAGTTAATAATGAGACAAAAACAAAAAAGTAGATTTCACATTTATACATAACTTATTTTGGTGAACTACAGTAATATATTAGCATGTATTGTAGTCCTAACTACGTAATAAAATCACTTTCAGAACATATGTCCATGTAGCATGCCTACTGTATTTTCTATTTCCTCACATTTGTTGACATCTAAGGATAAAGAGACATGGTTTAAAGTAGGATGAACATAGTATGACATCATTAATATCATGAGCAAACAAACAAGCTATTCTATCATTGTGTGTGCACGTGAACATCACAACTAGATTACAGATCAAGCCCAAAAGAATATCCTTCATCTCTTTTAAACCATGTAAGGTGAAATGATACGTTAAGACAACTATGTATAAAAGTGAACAGAGTAACTGACATTGGCTACAAACCAAGTAGTTAAATGAACACATCACAGTACCAATCAGGTCAAAGGCATGAGGAGTAAGGACCTACAACAGCGGCATGAACTGGTGTGCTCATGCCCTTAATCTTGCTAGTGTGGCAATCCTTGAAGATTTGCATTGCATTCAGTTCAGGTTCTTTTTGGTCCGCACGGGTTTTCCTCTGTATTTGGAACAAGTCAATATAGATACGGTAATATGGCACAGAAAAAAGAAGGAAGTAGAAGCTATTTACAAGAGCCTCGCAGTGTGCAATATAGCTACGAGATCCTATTATCTGTTGGAAATTCACTTTCAAACGGTTGGTCTTGTTCTTCAAACAGTTAGCATAGAATAAGATACACTTGTAAGGCACATACATAAATACAAGTTCAATATGTGGTCTGATCAAATACATATACCCTACCTGATACTTTGGACCAGACCAGTGTTTAACAAGGGCTGGCCAGTCTTCATCTGTAATATATTCCACTGGAGATGTTTGGGAGATTTCATTGTTAGCCTTGCCTTCAAAGTGAGATTTTCTAAGGTGGTATCGATACTGTCGCAGAGCAGACTGAAAAACATGAGTGCATGCTTGTTTAGTTGCATCATCTTTCATATCCAACTGGAACCTCATCTGTTGAAAAAAGAATGTGAGTCTTATTAGGAGGAAGCTAGAAAGTATGGCACAAAGCAAGACAATATTACAAATTGTGATGAGTAACATTACTTATGGATAAATGGTCAAGGAAGGTGTTAAACTGGGTATTGTCTTTCTCATTCCTGTACTGGATCCATGTTGGGAGGATACGTGCATGACACCTAACGGCAATGGCCACCTCTGATACTAACTTGGCTGACTCTGTAGCATCACGTGTCCTTTTTAAACCTACCTCAAAATGGATCTCCATTCCTTTAGATTTTGTTAATCTATCAAGCATTATCTCTGGTGTCTATTTCCGCTTGCGCCATGGTGCTAGTTCAACAACGAATATGGAAAGTGTTAGTGCACATCAAACTGTGAGAGTACATATAAAGGAGCATGCAACTGCAACTTGACTCGGTCAGGTACCGTCTTGATGTTGATGCTCATGAGGTTCATCTGATCTTGCCAAGTCTTGTTGTGTCAGCAGTGCTTCGGAAGTAGTGTTAGGTGTGAACGCAGCTTGGGAACTGGCCAGTTCCAGAGCAAACGAATGAGTAACTCATTGAGATGCTGGTATAGTTGAAGCGGATGCTGCAGCTGGTGGAGTAGGTGATACTTTGTTTTTAGATTTAGCCGGTGGACTTGGACCTTCTACTGCACTATAAGTACCAGCAGAATCTCGAGGGCAGATCCGTTTCCATTTCACCCGATGAGTAACACCATTCCCTACTATATTCTGTTCCTTGCTCTTTTTTGACCTTGCCATGTCAAGGCATACCCATAACACAAAATAATAAAATCGCTCTTCAGAACTCATTGATGCATGATCTAGAGAAGCAATACTTTGATGTAAGACAACCGTATGAGGATGGAATATGTAAGAAAAATAGGATGGCGTGACATATTGACAGCTACGATGTGTAAAATAAGCAGAAGGATTTTCAAGAAAATAGAAGTAATGCAAGCTAGACACCTGTAGCGACCCGACCCGAATGGATCAAGTCTCTGTGCTTAAGTGTCATCCCTAGATCGGTATGCTGACACACAATACTCAAGGATTTATAACAGAGGTAAATCACATGTATAAAGTAACGTAAATACTATTACCTCAATCCAAATAGGGGAAGTAACAACAAGGTTGTGGATTCCCATCAACACCAATGGCAAAGTTGAGTGTAGAAATTGCAACCCTAACGTATCACTTACTCATCGTCAGATTCCTGCAACATGAGAAAGTGTAGCCATGTAGGTCAGTACATTGAATGTACTGGCAAATTCACACTATAGAGCAATGCTGAATAATGGCTATCACTACATGCATATTTGGCTGGTGGAGGCTCTAAGTTTAATTTTTTGCATAAAGCTATTTTTTCCCTACAACAAACGAATATCTTTATTTAACTACCAAGTTGGTTGAAAATTATTAAGAAGGTTCCTCCAACTCAATCCCAAAATAATAATTATAACCCAACAAATTAATTAAGTAAAGTGATGAGATCAAATCAATAATTCAAGTACCAGATACTCAAGATGTCCATAACCGGGGACACGCCTAATCATGATTAGTTTGTACACTCTGCAGAGGTTTGCGCACTTTTCCCCACAAGACTCGATCTCCTCCGTTGGATTTCTCGCACTACATGGTGTTTGAGAAACGGATGACTGAGACACAGTCTTTCAGAAGCATTAACTCTTTACTTTGGGTAGACAGTACCAGCTACACCCTCTACATCTTCTAGCCTACCACTGAAAGAGGTCACAGAACATACTCAACTATGCCAGAGCCCATAATGGCTTGTGGTTGCACACGGAAGTTTCTAGCATGAAGAACTTTATGATCCCTTTGAGCCTGGGTGGCGGATCATAGGATGATCACACGGATTCCCTAGGATCTCCTTGCACATCATTGGATTACCCCAGGTGCCCACAAACAATCCACCCAAATGTGTGTTAAAGTAGCCACCTTAAATAAACCCTTAGTTCATAATAATACTTACAACTGTCATGAATCACTCAAACCAAACCACGTCTACGAGCATAGCATAGTAGTATAAGCATAAGGTGGAAGTAACCCCTAGGGTTTGAATGAAAAGGGAAATAGGTACTACCTCAACAACTACTTCCCAAAACCCACATGTTAAGCAGATCCTACTCATGCAATGTTTGAGGGTTAAGACTAATGCATAAAAACTGGATAATAAAGATGTATGATCAAAGTGTGAAATTGCCTTGTACTGTTGATGAAGATGATTCGCACTCATAACTCCTGATAGTTCTACTCGTCACACTCTGGTCAATCTATCATAAGCAAGCAATTGCATACATAAGCACTCATGCAAAAGAATCATAGAAAAGATCTCGGAAAACTTCGAAAACATGAAAATAACTCTTGCAACAGAAAACAATTTCTAACAATACCAAAATTGGGTGAATTTGGTCTTATCAGAAAATTTAGATCAAGAGCTTTAGTTATCAAAAAGAATCAACTAAATCAGAGTTATAAAACTCGAGTTATGAACAAAAGAAGTTTGAATTCAAATCTGTTTGAAATCAAATTTTAAACTTTCGAAAATATGTTTAAGTTGTTTTACTGGATAGAGGGGATCATAACGAAGAAGTGGGTGTTGGTTTCGTTGGATTTGGATAAGCGAGTAAGAAGTTGTGATAGATAAACCATGGCTAAACTATAAGAAAGATAATTACATCTGAGTCCCTGGCTACGTGACAAAAAGTTATCAGACGAACGTCCGCTTTAAAAGCATACACGACGAACACGTTCACTACTTCAGCTAACCTAGCGAACGCTCGCTAAATAATATAAAAAAACAACGGTTTTTCAAAAAAACCAAACCGATCTAATAAAACCTAACTATTCAATCTAATCTAATCTATGTTGTTGAATTTAAATCGAAGGAAGGAAAAGCTCACCGCGGCGGCGTTGAACTCTGGCGAGGTGATTCGGCTTCGGTGGTCGATTGGGACGGTGCTCCGCTCGTCGGCAGCGTCGGACGAGGCCACCGGAAGGTGCAAAAGCGCATGGCGTTCTCAACGGTGGTCGGCGACGTGCTTGGAGACAGCAGAGCTGAACAGCGGCAAGGTCGAGGCGGAGCCGGCGTCCGGTGGTCGACATTGTCGGTGTTCCAGGGGTGCTTGAGCTTCGAGGAGTCACCAGGGAGATCGGGCGGAGCGAGGGGATGTCCGGGTGGTATCGAGGAGGGGTGAGGTGGTCAGGGTGGCGCTGTAGGGCGATAATGGCGCGGCGGTGGTGTTCTGCTCCGGCGAGGAATTGCGGCCAGGCAGAGGGTTTCGGCGAGGGGAAAGAGGGGGAAAAGAGGGGGTGGGCTCCAGTATATATATAGGAGGAGGCGAGGGAGATGCGTGGGTGAGGGGGCAAGGTAGGGGCGGAGTTCGAGTCGGAAACGGCGGCAGCCGGCGACTCGTGGGGAAGACGGACACCTGGCGCGACGTCGAGGATGGACCCGGCAGGTGTGTCCCACCTGTCGGCGGCACAGAGCGGTAGCGGCCGTTCGGTGTTGCGAGCGGGCGAGGGAGGCGTAGCCGGTTCGAGCGCGGGGAGCTGCTGGGCTGCGGCTGGCCTGGCCCGGTTGGATGGGCCGGCCCAGTTCGGCGGAGGAAACTATATTTTTTTCTTCTTTAAAAAAACAATTTAACAGAAAATAAAATAAAACCAGATAAAACAAAAATATACTATAGGCATATAATATATCAAAATTTTCAGAAAATTATTCTCTACTACATGAACATTTTTCTAACGTCAAATAAAATCCACAAAAATTTAAATAAAGCAAAGAGTTCTACTGCTGCAATAAAACCTCATAAAAATCATTTTAAAAATACCAAAATGATTTCAAATTTATTTCTCTCCTATTTTCTAATGTAGGGAATCATTTTACCTTAATTTCCAGATATTTTATTTTTGGGAGAAAATAATAATTTAAAAAAATCAAATAACTCCAAATTGAAAATAATTTCCAAAGGGGCTTTAAATTTGATTCTTTGAAACTCCCAACTCATATTTCATATGGTTTGAAGAAGTCATTTTATCTTCTCTCATGAAAATCATTGAGTTGCTTAAAGTTTCTGAATTTGAAATAGTTCCAAATGGAATTCAATTCTTTTCAAAACCCTTTTCATTTATTTAAATGGAAGAAGTCATGTCATCTTCTTTGTAGGGTTTTGTGATGAAATGAATTTGAATTCATGGAGATCATAAATGCAAGATGAAAGTTTGGGAAAGTCCTTTTATTCCCTCTCATTTAACTTTCAAAAAGTTTTCAAATTTAACTCAGTTTCACTCAAGCAACCACACCACAATCAAACAAACAATCAAAACTATTATTTAATATAACATTCCAAAATTTAGAATTTTGAGATGTTACAAACCTACCACCCTAAAATGAATCTCGTCCTCGAGATTCAGAGAAGCTAGAAAGAAATAGGTTGGATATGGGGTCTTCTCAAAAATCCATTGATTGTCACAGGGGGTCGGGGTGCTACCACCCTTAGAAGCATGGTTACGGTTCCATCAAAACTCATATACTCCATCCTTATCGTTGACAGCGTCCACCTTCTCAGATTATCAGGAAAATTCCTTCTCTAGGCTCTTCCGGTACTGGCATAACCTTTACCGCAATTCTTCTGTCCTTTCATCTTGATAAGGTTCTTCTGTGACTGGGTCTTCTGAGCTCACGGGTCTGGCACCAATACTAGACAACTATCGATATCTCACGGTGGTCAACGATTTTATGGTTTCTCCTACAGGAAATGGGTCTGAGCTTGACCCTCACCGTATATCCTATGATTGGCAACAACTGCCTTGTACAAGGGAAAAAATTGGCATACCGTTCTAAGGCTTAATCAAGGTTTTGATGGTCGTCGCTCTACTATTGGTAAGTCGCTCAGATTTACCATCCCATATAGCAAGGAGAATAATAAGAGTAAGTCGGTATGGTGATCAATCCATCCCGCACCCAAATCATTACCTTGTACATGGTTTAGTGAATCTCGCATTCTAACACTCGGTCATCCTCACAAGCTTTGTAGAATTTCGCTTGTCGACGAACTGGGTTCAAATAATCCATTGATTCTGCAAGATAAACAAACATCTATCGTTCCTTCACAACTCTTAGGTTTTGCGTAAACTCCTATAAGATCGTCTGTTGATAAAGTCATAACTTATTCCAGGGTTTTTCCTTCAGCAAGAGTGTGCTTGCTTCTTGGCAGGTCTTGGGGCCTGTGGGTTATGGCCCATCTCATCACTTGTAAACCTTGAACTCATCATCGGGGGCAACTGCTCGTTATTCCAACATCCAGCTTCCTGGCATTCTTAATTCCATCCAATTATACTGTCTCTCTTCCTTCTATTGGTACCAAACTAAGGCGTGATTAATCAGACTCATCATGGAGTTACAATTGCTCCATATTACCAACATTATACCTCCTTTATATTGAATAGTGCTTCGTCCCTCCATATTCTTGAGGTATCCCACATTTCGAGATAAAACTCGTACTTACTTTGTCCAAAGTCCACTCCGTGGAATATCATAATCCTTTCCAGAGGTCAAGTGTCCTCACAGGGTACTACCACCCTTAAAATGCACAAATCTTCCATAGACCATATTTCTCATATCCTCGAAAATGGTCAAAATCTTTCTTCATAGAGTAACTACTCAAAAATCCAAATCAGTACCAATGATGATATTTTATTGATTCTCAAATTATTACAATCTCATGCATTTCCATCACATGCCTCAACACCTCAATATAAAAGAAATGTTTCCACTACTACTACTATATTTCTCACAGACTAAACTATTTAACACGGATATCCTCATTGGGACAATCTCTGGCAAAGTGACCTACTTCTTTACAACAGAAACATATTCCTTCTGACAAGTCTCGAAGTTTCCTTGTGATTTCAAAGCCTCCTTGGGTCCTCGGCTTACTTTTTGGGCAACTCCTGAGGTAGTGCCCTGACTCCTTGCACCTAAAACAGGTGATATGACTCAGGTCCTTCCTGGAATCCAATCTATTTCTCTTCCTGGATTTTTCCATGCCAATCAGGGCTTCTATTTCCTGTGGGCCATACTCTACTTCCTCTGTCGGGAATTCTACCAGATCCCCAGACAATTTTGGGAGATGTGTCCTTCTTCTCCACATGAATAGCATGACTTGGTGTAGGGTTTAATTGCGTCTTCTTTGGGTGTGTCCTCGACATCTTTCTAAATCACAGGTTGTTCTAAAATTTCCATGAGGGCTCCTTTCATTGCTTCTTTCTTTCGCTGAATGGTTCTTTGTACCATGGGGTAAATGTGACACTGAGAAGGGTAGTGGGTAGTCCCTTCACACAAGAAACAAGTAATCTGCCTAGTTGGGAATTCTTCAGCGGAGTGACTTTCTTCACAATGAGGGCATTCATCCTTGTGTTCTTTATAGTTGTGTCCTATTTCTCCACAGTGCTTGCATGCACAAGGTTTCTTCATATTCTTTCCATAAGACTTCAATTTCTGGGACACAAGACGAGACCTTTGCAAAGTCAACTTAATTCTTTCCAAGTGGTTACTCCTTGCCATCCTTTGATGGTTTGGTGCATCCTCCACCAAGTAGCAGCACCTCTTTCAAAGAACTGAAGAGCATGCTGGGTCATTTCCTTTCTGGCAATACTGTTATTCTTCATGTGATCTTCCATGTTCAGAATCCATCGGTCCTTCTCCAATTGACTTATCGGTCCCGGAAATGTGAGTTCATCTCCATTCATCCTCTATTGGATCCAAGAGTTTCGGGGTAAGATAAGAGAGATAGAGAGGGATACACACAATACAAACAATATTTTTTGAAGAGACAGATTTTATTTTGTGGCTGTCGGAAAAACATCAAACCGATGACAGCTCACAATCGTCGCATCTAACGTAAGTATATAACAAGGGTTAGGTCTTCTAAAGGTCAATAAATCTTCAAAATCACCAAACTCTTCAGGTCTTGTTCATCTCTCCGATAGCTACTTCTGATCATGCTTGTCCTTCTCAAGTTCTTTTGCTAGATCATCTCTGTTGACTTCCTTTAATATTTCTTTGCGTTCCAAACTTCTAGGTTTCAACATCCTTGGCCTGAACCATGGTCCGACTATCCTTAAGTTCCTGACGAATCTCCGGTATCTCGAGGTTTTGCTCCTCCAGCTTGGCTACTTTCAGCTTCTGGGTCATGAGTTCTTCATGAAATGCTTCCTTGTGAAATATGGCTTCCTGAAGGTCCATCTTAAAATTCTTGATGTAATACTCCAGATCCTGGCGATACACCAACTAAGGTTAAAACTTCATCTTTTGCTGATAAGTGCTCCATTAGCCCTTTTTTCATCCATTACTTCCGAAGAAATGCATGCTTAACTCAGCACGGTGACCATAGCATAAGCGGGTGATAACATCATGGATAGTCGTGTTTATGCCCATGTCATTGCCATGAGCTAATCATTCCATAGTTCATATCTCTTGCCGTAGGGTCTTCTTGACAAAAGTTTGAGTTTTAACGCCCCATGCTCCGGTCTTTCTCTGACACAACATGATCTCGGGTATTGACAGCTTCAATAGTAGGACAAGTTCCATAAGGGTAGCATTCCTAGGTCATACCAATCTGGAAATTCTTCACAGCCTTCAAATTCTCCTAGTCTTTGGAGTCTTCAACTGTTGTAGTTTCCATTATAATGCATGGTAAAATCCTCTTCATTCCGTAGTGGTCTTAGTTGTCCGGTATCTTGTACTTCTTGGAATGGTCTCATCAGTCGAATCTTCGCGTGGTCAAAAGGGGAAAATGGGTATAATCTAACTAAAACGGAATATTTGATAAAGCTTAGAAAATAAAAGAGGTAAAAGATCTTTTTGAGAAATAAAGTTTTAGAGAAAATCTTTCCTATGGGCTTGCCAGTTTCTAGGGGTCACATCCAACAGTCAACATGTGCTTTGATACCATCTTGCATAGTAGTGTAAGCATAACGTAGTAACACCCTGGGTTTGAATGCAAGACAATAGGTTCCTACCTTATCAACTACTTCCCAATACCCACATGTTATCACATCCTACTCATCCAATGTTTGAGGGTGAATCTAATGCATAAAAATTGGGTATGAAAAATATGATCAAAGTGTGAACTTGCCAGGAATCTTACGACGGGTAAGTGATATGTTAGGGTTACTATTTCTACACTCAGCTTTGTCGTTGGTCTTGATGGGAATCCACAACCTTGTTTTTACTTCCTCTATTTGGATTAAGGTAAAAGTATTTACATTACTTTATACATGTGATTTACCTATTTTATAAATCCTCGAGTACTATGTGTGTCTGCGTACCGATCCAGGGATGACACTTAAGCACAGAGACTTGATCCATTCGGGTCGGGTCGCTACAACACCATATGAAAGATGCAACCAATATCACTCTACCTAGTTAAAAGTGTCTTGTCATAAGTGGCATTTCTAAAAATTAGAAGCAGTACAATGTAGAAATCAATGCAAGATGCAACCACTATCAAACTGCCATGTTAAAAGCGTTCAATCATGAGTGTCTGATGCGGGATACACAACAACTGTACTTTGATGTAAGAACATGGTATGATTGATGGATGTAGTGTATTCTAGACACAGAAATGCATGTCATATGCACATGTATAACGTATAAACTAAGCAGGTGCAATTTAATTAAAATAGAAGAAATATAGGCTAGACAACATATGCAACATGAAACCAATTATCACACTATCAACTTAGAGCAAGCACCTGTGATGGTGGAGTACGGGAGATGAACTCATCATGTAGACTTGGGACTTCAACTTCATTAGCAGTAGCAGTAGCAAATCTAGAGAGTCTTTGTTTGCGTCGGCCCGGAGGACCACCAACATCCCCTAACTTACTCTTTTCCTTCCTATTTTCTGATATTGCCTTATGAAGTCAAAACCAAAAGAAGATGAATAAAATTAGCTCTGCATAACTGGTTGATGCATGATACAGACGAACACTACTTTGATGTAAGGCAAGCGCAGGATAGGAGGATGGAATATATACAAAAAGAAGGCAGCATTGCATATTCACATGTACGATAGCAGGAGGGAATATGTATGAAAAACAGTAAGCAGAATGCATTTCAACAAAATTAGAAGAAATGAAAGCTAGGCACCATATGAACATGCAACTAATATCACTCTATTAGGTAAAAAGTGTCTCATCATAAGTGCCATTTCAAGAAATTAGAAGCATTACAAGCTAAAAGACAATGCAAGATACAACCTACATCACACTCCCAAGTTAAATGTGTCTTATGGGTAAGTGCTTGTTGCAGGTATAAGTTGTAAGCTACGCAGATGCAATTCAACAAAATCAGAAGCAATACAAACTAGACATCATATGGAACACACAATCACATATAATAGTTCCAAGTTAGAGCAAGCAACTATGATGGTGGAGTAGGGGAGATGTGCTCATCATATACACGTATGTTCTAGAAACAGGAACATGTGTCATACTCACAGGCATTATGTGTAAAGTAAGTAGATGCAATTCAACAAAGTTAAAAGCAATACAAGCTAGACATCATACACAACATGCAACCACATATAAAAGTGCCAAGTTAGAGCAAGCACCTGTGATGGTGGAGTAGGGGAGATGTGCTCATCATCTACACAGCTACGTTGATTGCCTAGCCTTGTGTTGTCTTGCGAATCTTGTTGGTAGGATGGCGGAGTAGAATCTGTAGAGACCCTCTGTTCGAGTTGTTCCAAAGGACCACCATCATCCACTACAGGACCAATTTCCTTCAGCTGTATTGATTTTGCATTGTGAAGTCAAACCGATAAGAAAAGGGAATACAATTCGCTCTTTAGAACTCATTCATGCATGATACTCACGAACACTACTTGGATGAAAGGAAAACACATGATACGAGGATGGAATATGTATGAAAAATAGGACGGCATGACATATTCACACCTATGATGTGGTAACTAAGCAGAAGGCATTTCAACAAATTAGAAGCACTGCAAGCTAGAAACCATATGAAAGGTGCAACCAATATCACTCTGCCAAGTTCAAATTGTCTGGCGTTTCAACAAATTCGAAGCAGTACATGCTAGAAATCATATGCAAGACACAACCAATATCAAAGTGGAGACTTAAAGGTGCCTTATCATAAGTGACTGATGCGGAATATGGCAGAATAGTAGTCTGATGTAAGAACATGGTGTGATCAGATATAGTATGTTCTAGAAACAGGAACATGTGTCATAATCATAGGCATTAAGTGTATAGTAAGCAGATGCAATTCAACAAAGTTAGAAGCAATACAAGCTAAACATCATACACAACATGCAACCACATATAATAGTGCCAAGTTAGAGCAAGCACCTATGATGGTGGAGTAGGGGAGATGTGCTCATCATCTACACAACTACGTTGACTGTCTAGCCTTGCGTTGTCTTGCGAATCTTATTGGGAGGATGGCGGAGTAGAATCTGTAGAGACCCTCCATTTTAGTTGCTCGGAAGGACCACCATCATCCAATGTTTTACCAATTTCCTTCCGCTTTATGGATTTTGCATTGTGATGTCAAACCGACAAGAAAAAGGAATAAAATTCGCTCTTCAGAACTCATTCATGCATGCTACTGACGAACACTACTCTGATGAAAGGCAAAGTCATGATACGAGGATGGAATATGTACGAAAAACTGGACGGCTTGACATATTCACACCGATGATGTGGTAACTAAGCAGAAGGCACTTCAACAAATTGGAAGCACTACAAGCTAGACACCTTATGGAAGGTGCAATCAATATCACTCTGCCAAGTTAAAACTGTCTCGTCATAGGTTGCGTTCATCAAACTAGAAGCACTACAAGCTAGACACCTTATGGAAGGTGCAATCAATATCACTCTGCCAAGTTAAAACTGTCTCGTCATAGGTGGTGTTCATCAAACTAGAAGCACTACATGCTAGAAATCATATTCAAGACGCAAACCAATATCACACTGCAAACTTAAAGGTGTCCCATCATATGTGACTGACGCATGGTACACAAGAAGAGTAGTTTCATGTAAGAACATGGTGTGATAGACAGATATAGTATGTACCAAAAACAGGAAAGCGTGTCATATTCACACGTATCATGTGTAAGCTAAGCAAATGCAGTTTACACTAATTAGGAGCAATACAAGATAGACACCATATGCAACATGCAACCAGATATCACACTGCCAAGTTAGAGCAAGCACCTTGGATGGTGGAGTAGGGGAGCAGAGACTTGGAACTTGTAATGCACTAGTAGTACAAGGAGAATCCATACAGATGACCCCTTTACGTTGCTGCAGAGGACCACCATCATCGCCTTTCTTACTCTTTTCCTTCCTTTTTTTGGTTTTGCCTTGTCAAGTCAAACCCACAAGAAAAAGGAATAAAATTTGCTCTTCAGAACTCATTGATGCATGATACTGACAAGCACTACTTTCATGTAAGACAGCCGCATGATGGGAGGATGGAATATGTATGAAAAAAGGACGCCATGACATATTGACATGTATGATGTATAATGTGTAAACTAAGCACAAGGTGTTTGAACTAATTAGAAGCAATGCAAGCTAGAAACCATATGAAAGATGAAACCAATATCACTCTGCCAAATTAAAAGGGTGGCCTAACAAATGTATTTGACCAAATTAGAAGCAATACATCGCAACAGACTAGAAATAATATGCAATATGCAACGAATAAAGGTGTCTCATTGTAAGTGATTGATGCAGGATACATAAGAGAGGTAGTTTCATGTAAGAACATGGTTAACACATAGATGTAGTGTGTACCAAAAATAGGAAGGCATGTCATATTCACAGGTATAATGTGTAAACTAAGAAGATGCAATTTACCCTAATTAGAAGCATTACAATCTAGACACCGTATGCAACATGCAACCACATATCACACTTCGGAGTTACAGCAAGCACCTGCGATGGTGGTGTAGGGGAAGTGCGGTCTTCAAGTACAGAGTTACGTTCAATATCTTCAATTAGGCTTGTTATTTCTTGATAATTATGTGGAGAGGATGAAACTGCACTCTTTATAAGAGTAGCACATCTCATACTAACCCACAGGCGTGACTGTCTCATTATAACCGATAGATGTAGGATACACAAGAACAGTAGTTTGATGTAAGAACATGGTGTGATAGGCAGATGTAGTATGTACCAAAAATAGGAAGGCGTGTCATATTCACATGTATAATGTGTAAGCTAAGGAGATGCAATTTAACTAATTAGGAGCAATACAAGCTAGGCACCATATGCAACATGCAACCAGATATCACACTGCCATGTTAGAGAAAGCACCCACTACTATGGAAAACTTTATACACAGAATATTAGGAGTAGCATGGCACAAAAAGAAGAAGGAAAATGCGCTACTGATGCGAATTTAGCAGTAGCGCTTGGGGGCTAAACCTCACTGCTACAAAAATCCACCGAAAGTAACCAACACCCTATGTTTACCAGCAGCTCGGAGTCGCAGGGTGCGCTACTGCTACAGAAATAGTAGTAGCCCGCTTTTTTCTCAGGTCGTTGCTGCTAATTTTGAAATTGTCCACACGGTTGGCCCCGTTTAGCAGTAGCACGTGCGAGAAACACGCGCTACTGCTATGCTATTAGCAGTAGCGCGTTTTTGCTACCGCGCTACTGCTAAGTCGCAGGACCCCACCACCTTTTTCCACCCACCCATCCTCCCCTCCCCCATCCTCCCTTTCCCCTACCTCCCATCCTCCCTCTCTCACTCTTCTTCTTCTTCCTCAATACTTATCCCCCATTACTCTCCCTCTTCTACCTACCTTTCTCTCTCTTCATTACTCCTAGCTAACTAAACACCACGTCCATTAATGCATCTCCTTTCTCTTTTTCCTTCCCCCCTCCACTAGTTTAAGTTGTCTCCTCCAAAAGTAGCTAGCTAGGTAGATGTAGTATTTAGTTAAGTGACCTATTTGCCCCCTAACTAGATCTATCTTTGTCAAGAAGAGCTTTGTGCACTTTTGATCTCCCTACATCATCATCTCCACCGTGTGCTCGATCTCGAGATAGAGGTGATTAAAATTTCACGATTTTGTAAAATGGAAATATGTGTATGTGTGTGTGATATGATAATTGGGCAATATGATGGAAATTGTATGTGTGGCATTAGTTGACGCCAAATTGTGCTTTTGAGTTGGCTATGTTTTGCCGAAATGTCGATTTATTTTCGTTTTGGTGAATTCCAGGCAAACTCTTGATCTATATGTCCTATTTTTAGGGAAGGTCATGCCGAATTTTTCTTTGACTTTGATGCATGCATGCATTTTTATAATAAATTTGTTTATTTTACCGTGCAGACATTCATGATGGTCAGTGGAACGATGGTGGACAGGTGGTTGCGGTCGGCGGTGCAGGACATGACAGAAAATAACCGGACAAAGGTTTTATGTCCGTGTCGAAAATGCAAAGGAATAGTTTGGCTCGGCCCCTATGATGGTGGTCGTGTCGAAGTGCACTTTCTCATGACTGGTTTCATGGGTGGCTATACTCGATGGATAATTGAGGATGAGGTTGACGATGTCGAGGACGCCGATGGGGCAGGCAATGGCAACACGGGGCAAGACGAAGAGATGATCGATAATGGCGGTGGGGAAGAGGCCGGACTTGGCGGCGGAGAAGGGGACGAACATGGCGGAGGAGATGGGGCTGGACATGGCGGCGGAGAGAATGTGGACTCCACGTAGCAGAGTTTGTCGGTACTAAGTTTAGTCGTGCGGGACCCTCATGATCAAGCACTGCTTCCCAAGGAGACGAGTACTGAGAGAGCTGCTTCTAGAGAGGAGGCTAAGCTGGATCAACTGGTGGTACACTCGAACACCCCATTGTATGAAGGCTGCAATCCTGAGGTGACCCACTTGAGTTTCACACTCCAACTCCTGAAGACGAAGGCTAAAAACAAATGGACCGAAACTAGCCTCGATGAGCATCTCAAGTACCTAAAGGATGTTCTTCTCACGGGGAATCTATGTCCTACTAGTGATGATGAGGCCAAGAAGATCATGTGCCCTCTTGATCTGCCGCACGTTAGATACCATGCATGCATCAACAATCGCATAATTTATCAGAAGGAGCACGTGGAAAAAACAAGATGTATGATGTGCAATGCTTCTCGATACAAGAAGGCCGGGAAGAAATGTCTGCAGAAAGTTGTATGGTACTTACCGATCACTCCCCATCTCCAGCGGTATTTCATAGATCCGAAGGAGAAAAGCTAATGCGCTGGTACGCGGAGAGGAAGAAGCCCGACGATGGAGATGATCCGAAGCTGAGACACATCAAGGATGGAAGCCAGTGGAGAGCGTTGAACAGCTTCTATCGTGTACCGATGGCATGAATCCGTTTGCCAACCAGAACATCAACCATAGCACATGGCCTGTGTTTGTATGGATGTACAACCTCCCCCTGGTTGTGCATGAAATCGAAGTACATTCACATGAGCATGCTTATTCAAGGGCCGAAACAACCAGGAAATAATATTAATTTGTATTTGGGCTACTTCAAGAGGAGTTAGACAAGTTATGGAAAACACCGGCCAAGACACGGGACGGCAGCAAAGGTGAGCATTTCTACATGAGAGTCGCGCTGATCACGACGGTGCACGACTATCTCGGTTACGGATATGTCACAGGCTAGGTGTGCCATGGATATTGCAGATGCACGCGGTGCATGGATGATACGACATCTCAACAGCTAACGTCAAGGAAAGATGGCGGGTCTGGGAAAATCGTGTAGATGGGGCATCGAAGATGGCTCGAACAGGACGACCCGTGGAGAAACCGTGGAGATCTATTCAATGGCCACACTAAGCATCGAGGACCTCCACGTAAGCAGAGCGGTGCTGAAATCGATGAGCTATTGAAAAATTGGAAGGAGTGCCCCGCGCCGGGAAAGACGATGAAAAAGGCGTCGGAGCCACTGCTGACGGTATGGAAGACGAGGTCTTTGTTCTGGGACTTGGAGTACTGGCACAAACTCGATACACCTCATGCCGGATAAGAGCAAGGATGGGCCGAAGGCAAGAAAAGACTTGCAAGATTTGAAAATCAGGGAAGATCTACACATGCCGCCCCGTAAAAAGTCAGACGAGACAGAGACGGAGACAGAGGCGCGGGAGAAGAAGGGCAAGAAAATAAAGAAAGAGGATTATTGCCCCCCTTCTTGCTTCACCTTAAGTCAGGCTGAGGTTGATCGATTCTTTAAGTGTCTTACCGGAGTCAAAGTTAGTTTCGGTTATTGTGGCAAGATAAGTAGATATCTAGACACGTACAAGAAAAGGTTCAGCGGGATGATGTCCCATGATTGTCATGTGAGGATGACGCAGATACTACCTGTTGCCCTTAGAGGGATAATGGACAAGCACGTCCGTGACACGCTTATTGGTCTCTGCAACTTTTTTGACGTCATCTCTCGAAAGTCGATCAGTGTGAAGCATCTATGAAGGCTTCAAGAAGAGATCGTTGTGATACAGATTGAGCTTGAGATGTACTTCCCTCCCACGTTCTTTGATGTGATGGTCCATCTGTGTGTGCATATTGTGGACGACATAATAGACCTGGGGCCGTCATTTCTGCACAACATGATGCCGTTTGAGCGGATGAATGGGATCATCAAAGGATTCGCTCGTAACATGTCCCGTCCGGATGGAAGCATCGTCCAGGGCTATCTGACACAAGAGTGCATCTCTTTCTGCGAGAATTTTCTATATGGCGCAGACCAGCCGCCTGGTGTTAATGTTGGTTTGCCCGTTAACAATCACGGTAGGAGGCTCGAAGAAGAAGGTCACTTCAATGGTCGCAGGGAACTGCACGTGGCATACTCAGTTTGACGCAGCGACTTTGACACAGCAAACTTGGTAGTGCTACAACACCTAGACGAGGTAGATCCTTTCGTGGCACTGCCCAAAGAAGTTATCGCAAAGAAGTATCATGACCGGGGGGTATGAAGGACGGACGCCGAAGTTACTAGAGAGCACAACTCCACTTTCCTGCATTGGATCAAAGAGCATATTATTGCTAATTCCTCGGAGGAGGGCTCTAAGGACGGATTGCTTATATACGCCTTAGCACATGGCCCCTCACCCAACCTCATAACCTATCAGGCATACGATATCAACGGATACACGTTCAACACGCAGGCCAAAGATATGGACAGTGATGATCAGAACTCAGGGGTGACGATGGAATGCATGACCGGCAGCGACAATGGCGCAACTGAAAGATTTTACGGAAGGGTCGAGGAGATCTGGGAGCTTGACTACTCTGGACTGCACAACACGACGATGTTCCGTGTCAGATGGCTAAGAATGTCAAAAGAGAAAACCGGAATTTCACTACCATGACTATACCCGACGCCAAGAGCGCTACCGTGAACGCTATCGCAAGAAATGAGCCATGGGTACATGCTAAGCACGTGACACAATGCTTCTTCATAACTGACCCGCGCAATCCCAGCTGTGTTGTCGTGAGGAGATGCAAAAGGAACATCACTAGAATGGATGGAGTCGCCAACGAGGAAGACTACGATCAGTACGGCAATCCAATGAGGGAAGATGACGATGATGATGAAGTATACATCAAAACAAGAATCAATACTACATTACCTAAGAAAAATCGTACTCCGTGGAAAAGGCAAAGTCACTATGAGGGGCTCAATTATTCTTCAACGAACAAGAAGGGAAAGAAGCTAACTCGAAAACGAAAACGTCAACGCTGAGGAACCGTATATTATCGGTCAAATGATGTAATATATATGTTCCTATTTTGTATACACACTTAGCCATTATTATGCATGGGTCGAATGATGTAACATATATGTTCCTATTTTGTATACATATTTAACCGTCAAATTATGCAATATATATCGCCTTCCCTTCGTTCACTGCTCTCGGAAAAAAAGAAAAGAAAAGTTAGAGAAAATAAAGGAAAAGAAAATAGAAGGAAACAAACAGGAAAACTGTTATATATAGGTACTGGTTATAGCAGCACCGCTTTTTTGAGAAAAGAGCTACAGCTAGTCAAGATAGCAGTAGCGATTTCTACACGAAAGCGCTATAGCTACCTGAAGTAGCTATAGCGCGTTTTGCCTAAACGCGCTACTGCTATACTCACTTAACCCCCAAAAACCCCGCTCCTCCCTTCATCCCGCCTCTTTTCCCCCAAATCCCACGCTCTCCTCCCCGTCGCAGCGCCGGAGCCGTGCCGTCGCCGCACCTCTACGCTCGCCCCCGACCGACCTCGGCGCCGGCTCCGGCCCTCGACCCTGACCCCGACCGACCCAGACCCCGGCCCTGCCGCTCGACCTCAACCCCGACCCTCCCAACCTTGGCCGTTGTCAGGCCTGCACCCTCTGTAAGCCTCCCACTGCTCCTCCTCTCTCTGGTAGATAGGTTTTTTGGTTAATTTACTTAGGTTTTAGTTAGGGCAGATGGTTAATTAGGGTATATATTTAGTTAGGGAAGATGTGATATGTGGACATGTGATGTTTTGGACATGTCATATTTGGAATTTGGACATGTCATTTGGACATGATGATTATGTGTAGGGTAAATGATCCGAGTGGCCTATGTTACACCGGAATGGTGATTCACTTCCATTCCGGTGAATTTCAGGCCATCGATATGTCCATTTTTTGGCAAAGGTCATGCCGAAATTTTCTGTGAATTTTGGCATGATTTGTGCTAGATAGATTTCTTTTTTATGTCATTTCTCTTTTTTTCATAGTTTTACAATTAAACAAGGAGATTTAATCAGAGGAAACATGTCGAACAATGAAGAAATTGGGCCTTCTAACCAAGATGCAGACGAGATGGATTATGAGGGTGAACAAGAGTACCTCGACTATTTGACTGCTAAGACGAGATTGTTGCAAAGTCAAGGTTAGCAGGTCGGCCTCGATGATGGTACTGACGCCGACATCGACACCGACGGTGCCAGCACCGATGGCGGCGCCGAGACCGGCGGGGAAGATACTGGCGGGGAAGGTACCGGCGCTGATGTCGCTACCGAAAAGAAGAAGAAGGAGAAGCACAAGATACGAAAACCTAACAAACTAGGGATTGGATGACTGGTGATCACAAAGATGGCACCTGGCAAGTTTGAGCCATTAGAGCCAGAAGAACCTCGCATGTGCTATGGGAATGCGCGAGCATCAACAATGATGACTTAAGGAGTAAAGAACATTTGTCGCAGTTGCTCCTGACGAAGTTGCACAAGAGATTCAAGTTCCCTGACCGGGATGATAACATAGAACAACCGTGGGATGATCTGAAGATGAAAAATATTAACAATCACGCCATGGGCATGTTCAGCAATGATTTGGCCTCCTGGAAAGGGAGGGTGAAATGAGCTATTGAGGCTGAGGAACCCCTGTCCATGATTCTGGAGGAAAATCTGACACTTACGGAAGAGGAGTTCAAAAAGTTCAAAGACACTTGCGCTACCGAGGCAGCCAAGGCTAAGGCTGCGAAATTCAAGAGCCTTCAGCAAAGGAACACGGGGAAGCATCGCCTCGGAAGCCGTGGCTACCTCGGTAAAAGGCCCATATGGGATAAGGAGGACGCGGAACGTGAAGCCGTGGGTATCCCAGACCCCTTCGCGAAATTCACCAACCCCTTGGAGCATGACTTCATCAGGGCCCGCTACAAGTGGGACCAGGAAAAGAAGGTTTTTTCATGGACCAGATCACGAGGAAATTGATTAGACTACTAGTAATTATTCTTTTACCACCTTACATTTAGCTCCAGATCTAGTCGACTACACATTCCTAAAGGGTTCACTCTTCTTCTACAGGAGAAGCAACACCAGCTTGCAGCCGAAAGCCCTACTTCTCCGATGAGGCCCAAGTGGGACACTCCTCTCAACCGGGCCTTGAACGAACTTAAGGGACTCCCTTTGGGCCAGCGGCCGCAATATGGTCGTGTGCACGACGCTGGAGACGGCGCCACGTGGAAGGTGTTTTACAACAAGTGCCCGGAGGCCAAGAAGTAGAAAAGGAAGTTTAGTCAGGCGGACATCAATAAGAAGGTGAAGCTTGCAGTCGAGAAAAAAGCAGCTGAGGACGCGAAAAAAACAGCCACGGAGAAAAATGGGTTGCTACAGCAGGCATTCAATGAAGCTGTAACTGCCTGCAGAAATGATTTTGCTACTAACTTGATTCCAGCTATCATCAACTGGACGAAGGGAAATCCAGATAAGACGGTACATGATTTCCCGTTGCCTAGTTTCGTCGGGAGCAACTCCGTGAACAACAATACCACCGCACCAGCACTTGCTCACGCAACCGGGCCTCATCTCGAAGTCGCTCCCGCTCATAGCAGCCTATCCTCAGTCTCTGGCGTGCTAGGTGGGCCTTCGTCTTTGGCTGAGCTCGACGCCCTCACGGTAATTACATGTCGCACCAACATATATATATATATATATATATATTTCGTTCCCTTTTGGATGTTCTACGCCACAAACATGTGTTTGCAGGCCGAAGAAACCCCATGCACCATACTCCACTTGATCAAAGGACAGAAGGTGGACGTGGGAAAGGGGATGATAATGAACCCCTTACAGCCCACGTTCCACAACCAGCTGATCCCTGCTGGGCACTTCAGGGTTAACTTGTCTAGTGTGAAATCAAGGCACAACGATTTGCCTCCTCCAGTACAGCATGTGGGAGAGGACGACGATAACCCGCCGTGGATTGGAAGCTGCAATGATTGGGTGCTGCTATGGCCGAAGAATCTTATTTATCTGGAGTCGGCCGAGAGCACACCAATAACAACACATCAACAAGAATGTGCAAAGACCATCACCCCACCTACGCAATTACCAGCTCCTGTACTGTCGGGTGAGAGCGGCGGACAATGTGATGAAGGGGGTGCAATAGTACTGGCTGATGTAATCGGTCCTGTAGAACAAAGAATGGATGATGAGATAGAGGTCGACCCAATGCTTTTCCTCAATACAAACGTGTATGAGTGTGACTTAGATATGATGAGTAAACCATATGACGAATCGGGCTATCAGCATGCTAATGAGGATATGGATGATATGCCCGGGCAGGAAGGTCGTAGCAGGGATTGCAAAAAGTCTCTCTTCACGAAATCCTCACAGGACACGCCTGAAGATGTCGTCTCAACATAGGCTCAACTAGCCGGGGGTCGTACAGTGCTTAGCCCGGGAACATTGGGGCAGGGGTTAAGGAAGGGTCTGGAAGGTGTGCCTAAGAAAAAGGACATGAAGAGATCGGGGAAGA
Organism: Triticum urartu; assembly: GCF_056163025.1. Lineage (NCBI taxonomy): Eukaryota > Viridiplantae > Streptophyta > Magnoliopsida > Poales > Poaceae > Triticum > Triticum urartu. The sequence continues at coordinate 309,710,309 of NC_141874.1, forward strand.
TAGATGCCTCCAAACAAGCCAGAGCACATAGTAGCCAGACGATGGATTCTGAAGAGCGGGTACCCGTGAAAGGTGCAGCCATGTTCCATCTCAAGGGTGAGCCGATGCTACCGCCGAAACCGCTAGAGGCACTATCAGGGGATCTCAGGAGACTCCACAACCATGTGCCGTCGACTGAGAAAAGCCTACTAGCCTCGAAGGATCCAGGATATCTGACATACGTGGCTCGTGTGCCTGAGGGGAAGTGATACGTCGACACACAGCCCGCAGAGGTGTTCTTCCTGAAGTTTGACCATATCGTCTTTGACATGTTTCTGACAAGGCGGCTCGATTTTACAATCGTCCGCCTTTTTGCGTTACATATGAGCTCCGTCATGGAGACAAGAAGTCTCGCATATCTGTGTGGCTGATCCGTACTACATGCACAAGTCTTTCTTGAGTCTCGGTGACTTTGAGCGTGAAACTCCTATGGACTACCTCCAAAACTTCATGGTACAGAATAAGGACCAGGAAATTGTCCTCCTGCCTTATCATCTTAAGTAAGTCAGTTCCGGACAACCTTTTTGTACATTTCAATCATTCCTTCTCGCTCATATGGAGAATAATTTGAGGTGTCTTTTCCCCGCAGCAACGGGCGTGCCGTCCTTATCGTTCTTTACCCACGAGTCTCCTACGCCGTGTATTTCGACCCTTCATAAAGACTACGAGATGAAGGACTACACCCACATAATGAATATTCTAGATGATGCTCTCCAAGGCTTCAACATTAGAGGTGGCCATGTTCAGATCAGGAAACAAAGGAACAAGAGGATGGGTTTCGCGCATTAAACTAACTTCTGCTGCATCCATGTCCCAAAACCAAGCAAGAAAGATGGATTCTACATCGTCCATCTCATGATTGAGTTTAACACAGATCACCAAAAGCTTTGTATGACAACCAGAAGCGATAATCATATCCGCAAGTGGGTAGAATCTCATGGAGAAGCGGATTATAAACTTAGAGATGACTTCTTTCGCATCCAAAGGGACATTGCAACGATCATCATGAAAGAAGTCATCGATGAGAAGGGGATGTTCCACCACGTCCCTATATCACGAGCTGACGTCCGAACTCGCATAGGCATGCAACGTCAGGACCTCATGTCGTTCAGGAAGCTAGGGGTCCATCCTCGAGGATATGGAAGGATGGAATTCTAGTGATTTACGATGCTGATGATGATGATATGTGTCGGTTGAACTTGTATACTTTCTGTAGCAATGAAACTTTGTGATGTCCATGGTCCCTGCCGAACTTGCATAATGCTACTTTGTTAGTTTGGGTACGATGACCTACATACCTCTAGTTATTAATTAGTTTGTGTACTGTATGTTGCATCTAGTTGCTAACCCTTTCTTTTTCGTGTTGCTCTAGTATATTTTGTTGCATATGATTGTACATCCTCTTCATGAAGTTGCATCTCTAACAGGGTACCTAGTTTCTTGATGGCGAGATGGCAGTGCTATGTCGTGTACAAAGGGAAGGTTCCGGGGGTGTACAACGAGTGGCCTGAGTGTCAGGCGCAAGTGAATGGGGTCTCGAGCGCCAGCCATAAAGGCTTCAAAACCAGACAAGAAGCCGAAACTAGTTACTTGAGGTTCATGCTAGTGCGAGACAAGACTCGTAACCGCCGCCTCATGTACTACATAGTTCCGCTCTCACTCATAGTGATAGCTCTTCTCGCGTATACCATTGCTTAGATGGATGACGTTCTAGTTGCAAATATTCGAGACTTGCATGTATCGCTATTTTCGAGATGATTATGATGAGACTATTTGTATGTATATGCTATGATTACATTTGTGGTCATGCAGCAATTTGTATGTGTATGATGATGACATTCGTATGTGCTCAAGATTCTTGTATAAAGCCTGTTCGAATACAAAACAAATATCCAGAAAAAAAACTAATAAAATTAGTAGTAGCTAGTGGAGAAAAGTTAGCAGCAACGTGCCACTAGCAGTAGCATGACCTAATAAAGTGCACTAGAGCTATTAGCAGTAGCATGCTTGCTTGCTACCCGCTGCTGCTACGCTTGTATAGCAGTAGCGCAGGTGCACACGCGCTGCTGCTACAGGTTAGTTGTAGCGTCATATTAGTAGCGCGGTACCCCGCGCTACTTCTATACCTAAAACCCGCGCTGCTGCTAGGGTTTTCCCTAGTACTGACCTGGGGTTGTGGAGTAGGGGAGTGAGATTCGGAACTTGCACTGAAGTAGGAGTAGCAGGAGAATCTGCAGAGATCATCTGTTTCGGTTGCTCCAGAGGACCACCGTCATTCCGTGTGTTCGTCCTTTTAGATTTTGCCTTGTCAAGTAAACACACAAGAAAAAGGAATGAAATTCACACTTCCAAATTCGTTGATGCATGATACTGATGAACACAACTTTTATGTATGGCAACCACATTGTAGGAGGATGGAATATGTACGAAAAACGCTAAGCAGAAGGCATTTCAACAAATTGGAAGCAATGCAATCTAGACACCATATGAAAGATCCAACCAAAATCACTCTACCAAGTTAGATGTGTCTCATTATAAGTGGCACTTCAACAAATTAGAGGCAATACATGTTTGAAATGATATGCAAGATGCAACCAATATTACATTGTCAACTTGAAGGTGTCTCGTCAGAAGTGATTGATGAGGGATACACAAGAAAAGTAGTTTGATTAAGAACATGGTTAATACAAAGATGTAATATGTACCAAAAACTGGAACGGATGTCATATTCACAGGTATAATGTGTTAACTAAACAGATGCAATTTACCCTAATTAGAAGCATTACAAGGTAGACACCATATGCAACATGCAGCCACATATCACACTGCCAAGTAAGAGCATGCACCTGCGATGGTGGTGTAGGGGAATTGCGGTCATCAACTAGAGAGCTACGTTGACTATCTTCATTTAGCCTTGCTGTTTCTTGAGAATCGTGTGGGGAGGATGACACTGCACTCTTGAAATGAGTAGCGCGTCTCAGAGTAACCCACTTGGGTGATTGTCTCGTCATAAGTGATTGATGAGGGATACAAAAGAGCATTAGTTTGATGTACGAACATGGTTAATAGACATATGTAGTATGTATCAAAAACAGGAAGACATGTCATTATCAAAGGTATAATGTGTAAATTAGCTAATGCAATTTAACCAAATTGGAAGCAATACAAGCTAGACACCATATGCAACATGCAACCACATTTGACAGCGCGAAGTTAAAGCAAGAACCTAGGATTGTTGTGTGTGGCAATTGAAATCATCAACGGCAGAGCTACGTTTACTGTCTCCATCTGTTGGAATTGCACCCTTTAGAGCGCTGAGACACTTAGTGCTTATCTTCGAATTACACTGGAGCGACTTCTGTCTTTTCTTTTTTGTATTCATCAACATTGCTTTAGAGTCTGAACTACCCATGCATAAAAAAACAATAGTGTGACTATGGGTGAAGTGTGTGCACAAGTAGTATAGTATAAAGGTAGTAGATAGCAGGTCGGTGAGAAATAAATGACGGGAGACATATGATAGCTCTACAACATGCATGGCACATGAAATTAATAGATTCTAGGATTTTGAAAGATGAGCACAGGGATGGCTGGGAAATGCAGATGCTCCTCCAGCACACCACAAGGTGTGGTCCTATGAAAATAACCGTTGGCTGAAAACAAATAGGCTAGTCGATTTTTTCTGCACCGTCCGATGTACAAAGAATGGGCAGATTGCTTTTATCTACCTCCAACCAGTTAGTGTTACGATCTTCCTTGAAACATCGGCGACCACCGGCCCAGTCCCCTGCCTCCGCCCTCCCCTCGACCTCACCGCACTGCCGTGCTTGGCATCGCCCCGGCCATCCCTTCAAGCCCCGCTAACCTCCAGATCGGGTGCAAGCAGCTCCTGCGCCCCACACCCCTATGATAGACACCGATGCACCGCTTCCCTGGCGAATAGGCGGACTAGGTGCTCCGCGCGCCTAAGCGGATGCTGCTTCCTTTAATTGTGATTGGACTAACCCTGAATTCAAATTCAGACGGGCTATTGACCTCTAGCAAAGGTGAAATAGTAAATGGGAGGAAACCTTGTGCATTTAGTATCACGAAGAATATGCAGTACGAAGCGCTCAACTAGTTTCTTTCGTGGGATGAATATGGTGTGAGCAGAGACATAAGATTTGCACGAATAAGGGAAGAGGAGTACCTCTTTCTGCTGGTAGTGTTGTGTCCTCCTTCTATTTTTCCAATGATCTTCTTGTGGTTCACTGGAAACGAGAAGTTGTGGAGGACGATGGAGCCTTGGACGAACCCATGGCCAAGTTGTTGAGTGTGGTGCAGTGGATGTCTGTCGGCAGTGGCGAACGACGGCGCAGTGGGAACAGCTCCGTTGCAGTGGACGGTTGCGACAGTGGAGTGGCAGCGGTGAGGCGCAGGACGGCGTGGTCGAAGTGGTTCAGGTATGGCGCACGTCGGCGTGGGCGTCGTGGAGGCAGCTCTGCCTCGGCTTCAACTGCTAAGTCCTTGAGGGCGTTGCGGTTGCGGTTGCGTTGGACGACGACGTCAGGGTACCGGCTCTGGCATGACAAAGGAGGGCGGCGGTGGATTGGGTGCGATGGCGTGGAGGACGAAGGAGGCTAGGGTTTCGCGGCTCATGGAGAGGGCGTTTTGGCGCCCATGGAGTATGAATGGGGAAACGGAGGGAGAGGGACTAAGGTGAACAATGTTTCAGTTTGGGACGCGCTTGTTTGAAATTTGGGGAAAGTTACAAACTTTGCCCCCATCTAAAATTTCGGACATATTGCGGGTTGGGGGTAGAATAGTAATCTTAGGTGTCCCAAATGGTGGGCGGGATAGATTTCGGCCGAGTGCATGGGTGTTTAGGCGCCCACGGCATATGAATGCTTCTAGGAGGCGGTTGAGACTGGCATGTTGGTGAAGTTACAAACCTACCCCGATTTAGAACTTTGGACATCGGGCTGATTTGGGTTACCAGAGGCTTATTTGGCGCTTCGTTCAATATTTGGGAGCAGAAGCATTAATGTTTTCGGTTCTCTTGAATTGAACATTCAGGATTTGTAAAACTTCACAAATCTTTACTCTTGAAAGTCCTAAAACTACAATTATTTTCGAATGGATGGGGTAAATTTGAATATACATTGTACACGAGTATATATTAAAAAATATGCAACTTACCTCAATTCATGCATGGTTCCAGATATAATCTTCTTGGTTGCAAAAAAATAGTTATGCATGCGTATGAATATATAGCATGTTCAAATGCACAACAAAGATTGATGCCCCCTTTTAGATCTGATTTACAAATTCCAATATCTCGGGTTCAAATAGATGAATGCACTTCCTATGAATTTGAGTCTTCGAAACCCCCTTTATGTTGAATTCAACATGTATTCTATTTAATAGCTAGAAATTTGGAATGTATCCATGTAAGTGATAAATGTATAAAGTGCTTCATACTAACAACATGGAGTGCACTAATTGATGTTTACATATTTTTTTGCGGGTGAATTAATGTTTATATATGAATTGCAAAAGCAATGCATTGCCTGTATTTCAAACCGCTCTCACTCTATGGATCGATAATATGAAATAAACACATGCACATGTTAAAATTCAATAGTATGGGTGTCTGATAGACCAATTTTCATTCATACACAAATTGCAAAATTCATGATCTCATGCAAAAATAATAATGCCATTTATATTTTAATTTAATGCGTAGAACCTCCTTTTACACGTAGATGCACTATACCTCGGCCCGTTCTCACAAAAGTGTTATATATCTCTCTATCTAACGCATAAGTGCACACACTTTATATACATCGGCATTTCTCTTTCACACATGCTCACTATCTCTCCCGGGGTGTCAGGGTGTCTGACGCACACACTCTCTTTGTATCTCTCTCTCTTTCTGACTACTATGTACCACTCTTTTCACTAATCTCAGTTGGAAAACACTATTTCTCTCACATGCATATATACACACGCACGGTCTCTACTAGCCCTCTATATGCACATATATGTGCCTACGTGTCTCCCGCACGCACATTGTCTTTAGGCCTCTCTCGCACACATTCCCCCCCCCCCCACAGACACACCTCTCTCTTAGTAGTTGGAAGATATGATTCCATCAGATTATTCGGTAGGATATCCCTGTCTGTTAGGCTGGATGGTAATACGAGGCAAGGTTTTACCCAAGTTAGGACCCTTGCAGTTGAGGAAAAAGCCTACTCCTGGTACTGTATATTACTAATAGGGGTGTGTACAAAGTACACGTGAATACCAGGCATTGTGCGTGTGTGTATACTATCGAGGAATTAGCCCCCATGCTTCTATAACATACTCGGGGCCTAGGGTTACAAATCATATATAGTCGGCTTATCACCAGTGGGGATAGAGTCCTCCACGATTCTGGTAGCTTCGTGTTGTACGCCGAGTCCTCCACATGGGTCTTCGTATAATGCATCTCGGTCCAACCTATGTGGCGCAGGATGGAACCGACCCATGATTCCTCATGTTGACCCACCACAACTAGAAATGATGTGCCCACCTATAACGCCCCGACACCGATGCGCCAGGTGTCTTCCAGTTATTCGCCGTTGTTGCCATGTCATTCATTTGCATGTTGCATCTTTGCCATGTCATCATATGCATTGCAGCATCATGTTTTCAAAACTTGCATCCGTCCCGGTCTCCCAGTTCTCTCTGTTGTCCCTTATGAGCCCAACCACACTTGCACGCGCCTGCGGCACGTCCGAAATAGTATTTTATAAGTGGCCGGGAAATGTTCTCGGAATGGGATGAAAGTTGTCGTGCGGTCTTGTTATAGTGTAGGTAGGCCGCCTGCCAAGTTTCATCGCATTCGGAGTCCGTTTGAGGCTGCAATGGATAACTATAGCGGCAATATAGTCGGTCAAACGTCGGATGTTTTCGGTCTCTGAAAACTATTGCGGGGCTTTCCCTCTCTTTCCTCCCTAGACCATCTACACAGCCCACACTACCAACTCCCAAAGCCCTCCTAACCCCTCTTTGCACCGTGCATTGACTCCTCGCCCGTGTCCGAAGCTTCCCTGAACCCGAACCGGGCTTTCGTTACCGTTGGGTCCGGATCATCCCCAAACATCTATGAAATATCTCTGTTTTCTTAATTGGACTTTCTAACCTATAGTTCCTCAGCCGTCTGATTTTAATCGGATGAACCAAACTCTTCTCCTTTCCATATATAGTCCACCCTAGTCTAATTTGAGACCAAACCCTAAAACCTAGGGATTTGTCCCATCCATTCCGTGTCAGCCGCTGCCACTCCACCAAATCCTCCTCGGAATCTCCCATGCTCGATCCACCCAACCAGCCTCCTCCTTTCCCAGATCCAGTGCGCCCGAGCTCCACCTTGCGTGCCCGCCTCCTCATCCTCGTGGCCGCAGTAGACAAATAGGAGGCCTCGCGCTTGCCTCCTCGCACTCCTCGTCGAACCAAGGAGACGAAGTCCTCCCGAGACCAGCCACCGCATCGCACGCCTCCCTTCGTCCACCAACCGCGATGCGGGGGAAGCTCGCGGGAGCAGCCAGCCCTCAGGCCGTCCTTGCTCCTTCCCGTCTCCCCCTCAGCTGTCTCTCCCTTCCCTCTCTCTCACGATCTCTCTCTCCTGTCGTTCACAGGAAGCGCCACCACCTCCGTGCAACAAGCCCCAGCATCGCCGCCCATGGAGCTCCACCAACGACCGGATCCGGTGCCCCAAGGCCCGATCCGTCCATCCCAGCCGCCGCTGGACCAGCAAGCCCTGCCTTCGCTGCCTCACAAGTTCCGCTGTCGGTGCCTCCTCTGCATCGCGACCTGCGGGCCTCCTGCCTCCTCTGCATCGCACCGGTGCACCTGGTGTAATGCCCCATATGTAACCTGCTATATTTGTATTCCAACTCTTGCCATTTTCGGCACTAAGTTATGATATTCCTTGTTGTTGGGTTTCATCTTTGTTTTGTTTTTGTCTTGTCATGCATCTCATATCATGTCATCATGTGCATCGCATTTGCATACGTGTTCGTGTCATGCATCCGAGCATTTTCCCCATTGTCCGTTTTGCATTCCGACGCTCCTATGTCCTCCGGTGTTCCCTTTTACCTCATTTCATGTGCGGGTGTTAAACGTTCTCGGATTGGACCGAGACTTGCCAAGCAGCATTGGTTCACTAGCTGTAGACCATTTGTCATGTTTCGTACCATTTGGACTTCGTTTGATACTCCAACGGTTAACCGAGGAGCCGTAAAGGCCTCGTGTGTGTTGCAGCCCAACACCTCTCCTAGGTGGCCCAAAGCCCAGATAAACCCCCACCATCATCTCGGTCGTTCGATCATGATCGCGTGGCCGCAAACTGTGCTCAACTTGGAGCCTCCTCGCTCCTTCTATGTATAAAAAGGCACCTCCACCAACAATCCCGGATCCATTCCACCCTAACCCTAGCCCCGTTCCCCTCCGCGCGCTGGACACGTCCGGTCCGCGGCGGACAAAATCGCCGCCGCCATGTGTCCCGCTGCCGTCCTCTCAGCCGCCGGCCCGGATAGCCCGGATCGGGACCTCCCGGCCCGCGCGCCGCCGCCCGGCTCCCTCGTCCGCGCCGCCTGGCTTCCGCGCCTCGCCGCCCGCCCCGACAGCGCCCGACACGCCGCGCCGGCCAGTCGCCGCCTCGCCGCCCCGCCATCACCAGTCGCCGCCACCGCTGGGCACCGCCGCCGCCGCCGCCCGGGCCGTCCGCACCGACTCCGGCCTCCCACCGCCTCCTCCTCGTCGCCGGCGTGCAGCTCCCACCGACTCTGGCCGCCGCGTTCATCTTCTCCGGCGAAGACCTCAAACAAACCTCGGGAGACACGTCCGATCCAGATCTGGACGAACCCTAGGGTTGACTTTTGTCCCAATTTCCAATATTTTTTTAGCTATCTTCATCGCATCATAACTTTGCATCCGTGGCTCCGTTTTGGGCGTGTAGCATATCAAATTGTTCGTCTTGATGTGTACTTCATTTCATTCCATTGCACCATGTTCATTTGAGTTCATCTTGATGCCCTAAATTCTGTTGCAAGAGTGCTAAGTAATGATAGTTTCTGATTCTTAACAGATATTGGACATTTGTCATTTTTGCCATGATTAATGTGTGCCTCCTATGAACTTGAGCCCTACATGTGTTTTCAAGTATGCCATGCCATCTTTACAGGGGTGTATGCCATGTATTTTTTGTGATCTTTGTGGTGACTAGCACAAGCATGCAAAGTAGCTCTCGTGATGTTGCTGATTTCAGGGACTTAGAATTCTTCTAAGTCTTTTCCCAGATAATATTTTTATGCCATGTATTCTTGTTGCTACAGAGTGATCCATGCCTCTTTTGAGCATGTTCAGTAAGGGTGATTTTGAGATATTGTTGTGATATATCCATCCATGTCTTTGTTTGCAATTATGGAGCACTCTAGCATGACTCAATCATGCTCTCTTTTGCTATAAAATGTTCCTAGTAGATTGTTTACATGTTAAGAAATTTTGCTGAGGTTGTTGTAGTTGATCCGTGCATGCTATGAGAGTGTTCTTGCCTTGGTTAGCTAATTCATCATGTCTACTTGCTGGGTGTATGCTTAGTTTGTCATGCAATGCCTTGTGGTGAGTGCATCGAGCTCGCAAACATGACTACGTAAATCTGTTTTGCCATGTTCCAGTTTTCTGCTAAGTCTGAATCTCTTAACGAAACTTGCAATGTTCACATGGCTGCCATTGTATTTTCTGATCCCTTTTGGCTTATGGTCAATAAGGGACTTTTGTTATATGCTTTGTGTAGTTTCATGCCATGCCTTGCTTTGCCATGATATGTTCCTGTAACATGTTGTTATCTTGCTCTAAACATTGCTTCTTGATGTTAAATCCTGACATGTTATTTTCACTAAGTCTGTGAACCTGATATCTTTTGCACTTTTGCCATGCTTGTTTGAACCTACTATTGTGTGAATTAGCCGAGCTCAGTGTTCATCTTTTGTCAAGCATCTTGACTGGATCATTGCCATGTGCTTTATTGTTATGTTAGAGTGCAGTAGCTTGTTGTTCTTGATGCATTTAGATGGCCTCGTGCTGTTAATCGCAGATCGGTGCCATATTTGTTTTGCTTGTCATTTGCAAACCGTGCATCTGATTCCAGTGATCTTTATATTGATTTCGACCAAAATCAACTCACCTTTCCAGCGGCACTCTTGGTTTGCCTAGTTGAGGCTTGGTTCAATCTTTCCTTTCCGAGACATGCATATGCATCGCATATCACATCCCGCATATCATGCCATGTTTTGCATCATGTTGCTTGCGCATTGCACCGTGGTTGATTGTGTCTCCCTTTTCTTTTTGTTCTTGCTTTGGGTAGAGCCGGGAGACGAGTACGTGATTGAGGAACCCGTTGAGCACGTTTACGAGGAGCAAGCTTACGTCAACTCGGAGAACTTTGCAGGCAAGATGACCATACCCTCGAAATCACTTCTATCTTTGCTTGCTAGTTGCTCGCTCTATTGCTATGCCTATGATATGATACCTACCACATGACTTATCATGCCTCCCATATTGCCATGTCAAACCTCTAACCCACCTTGTCCTAGCAAACCGTTGTTTGGCTATGTTACCGCTTTGCTCAGCCCCTCTTATAGCGTTGTTAGTTGCAGGTGAAGATTGGAGTTTGTTCCTTGTTGGAACATGTTTCTTGTTGGGATATCACTATTATATCTTGTCAATTTTAATGCATCTATATACTTGGTAAAGGGTGGAAGGCTCGGCCTTATGCCTGGTGTTTTGTTCCATTCTTGCCGCCCTAGTTTCCGTCATACCGGTGTTATCTTCCTTCATTTTGCGTTCCTTACACAGTTGGGTTATAATGGGAACCCCTTGACAGTTTGCCTTGAATAAAACTCCTCCAGCAAGGCCCAACCTTAGTTTTACCATTCGCCACCTAGCCTCTTTTCCCTTGGGTTCCGCAGACTCAAGGGTCATCTTTATTTTAAACCCCCGGGCTAGTGCTCCTCTGAGTGTTGGTCCAACTTATCAGCTGCCGGTGGCCACCAGGGGCAACTCTGGGCTGGCCTACCGGAAGTTTGGACAATCCTGTGTGCCCTGAGAACGAGATATGTGCAACTCCTATCGGAATTTGTCAGCACATTCGGGTGGCTTTGCTGGTTTAGTTTTACCATTGTCGAGATGTCTTGTAACCGGGATTCCGAGTCTGATCGGGCCGTCTTGGGAGAAGGAATATCCTTCGTTGACCGTGAGAGCTTGTGATGGGCTAAGTTGGGACACCCCTGCAGGGATTTGAACTTTCGAAAGCCTTGCCCGCGGTTATGGGCAGATGGGAATTTGTTAATGTCCGGTTGTAGAGAACTTGAAGCTTAACTTAATTAAAATGGATCAACAACGTGTGTAGCCGTGATGGTCTCTTTTTCGCGGAGACCGGGAAGAGAACACGGTCTCGTGTTATGCTTGAACGTAGGTTGTTCTAGGATCACTTCTTGATCATAGTTTTCTCAATCGTGCATTGCCTTCTCTTCTCGCTCTCATTTGCATATGTTAGCCACCATATATGCTAGTGCTTGCTGCAGCTCCACCTCATACGTTTAACCTACCTATAAGCTTAAATAGTCTTGATCGCGAGGGTGTGAGATTGCTGAGTCCCCGTGACTCATAGATTACTTCCAAAACCAGATGCACGGACCGATGATACTGTTCCAGGAGATACGACAGAGCTCAAGTGGGAGTTCGATGAGGACTCAGGACGATACTATATTTCCTTTCCAGACGATCAGTAGTGGAACCCAGTTGGGGCGATCGGGGACATTATGCATTTGGGGTTGTCTTTATTTTGGTTCCGTAGTCGGACCTTGATTGTATCTGGATGATTGTAATGATATATTTATGCTATTGTGTGAAGTGGCGATTGTAAGCCAACTATGTACCTCCTTCCTTATTTCAGTACATGGGATGTGTAAAGATTACCCCTCTTGCGACATTGCCTACAATGCGTTTATGCCTCTAAGTCGTGCTCCGACACGTGGGAGATATAGCCGCATCATGGGTGTTACACCTAGACTCTTCGTCATGTTGTTCCCCTGCTTCTGCGTGCGAGGAGGACGACCAGCGCCAAGTCCCGCAGCGCCCGTTGACCGCGTCCTGGCCTCTAGATCCGGCCCGGCTCGCGTCTAGCCTCCCCACCGAGCCGACCCATGAGGCCTGGTGAGCATCAGACCCAGTGCCTATGTTGCTATCGGGACAGTCAGATTCGGCCCGTAGTGTTTTTTTCCTGCTGCTGTGATTTTCACTTTTATCCAGTAAAAAAAGATTTGCAGAAAAGCCCTCAAACATCATGCATTTAATAACTCACCAACCGTGCATCGGATTAAAATAAGTTATATATGAAACATGCTTAGAATTTTATCTAGTTCCATAATATGCCACTTTCATCTATGTTTAAAATGCTGCTTGACTAAATTTGCTCAAATAACATGCTAAAATGCTTTATTTCATAACTAATTAACTGTAGCTCAGATTTAAATAAACTTTATATGTCAGTGGGGTAGAAAAATGCCTAGTTTAACATGGTGCACTCATCTTGCATGTTTAACAAATCTAAAATATGGTTTAGGGAAAAACAGTACCAAATTCAAAATATGCACATCGGGATTTTCTGGATTTGTTGTTTGTTATATCCGGCCTCATTTAAACTTGTCTAGATAGGTAGTTTTATTATGCTTCACCTCTTGCATTGTTTATTAACATTTAATATTGTTGGGTACATAAACGGGAAAGAACTAAATAAGTCATGTGGTGTTTTCGTCAATATGCAACTCGTTGCATATTGAGCTCCACTTAGCTTGTAGTGTTGTTTGTGCACTTTGCCATGCCATGTTTCATTAAATCGGACATGCATCATACTTGGTTGTCCATCATGCCATGTTTATGTGATGGTTGTTTACTATGTTGCTTGCTTCTTTCTGGGTTGCTTCTCTCGCTAGCTTCGGTTTCGTTCCGGAGTTGTGAGAATTCGTTCGACTACGTTGGGTTGTCTACTTCTTGGACTCATTCTTCTTCCTTGCGGGATCTCAGGAAAGATGACCATACCGTCGATATCACTTCTATCTTTGCTTGCTAGTTTTTCGCTCTATTGCTATGTCGTGCTACCTACCACTTGTTATATCAAGCCTCCCATATTGCCATGTCAAGCCTCTAACCCACCTTCCTAGCAAACCGTTGTTTGTCTATGTTACCACCTTTGCTCAGCCCCACTTATAGCGTTGCTAGTTGCAGGTGAAGTTGAAGTTTGTTCCATGTTGGAACATGGATATTTTGGGATATCGTATTATCTATTATTTAATTAATGCATCTATACACTTGGTAAAGGGTGGAAGGCTTGGCCTTATGCCTGGCGTTTTGTTCCACTCTTGCCGCCCTACTTTCCATCATACTGGTGTTATGTTCCTTGATTTTGCGTCCCTAACACGATGAGGGGTATGGGACCCTCTTGACAGTTCGCTTTGAATAAAACTCCTTCAGCAAGGCCCAACCTTTGTTTTACATTTGCCTAACAACCTAAGCCTTTTTCCCTTCGGTTTCCAGAGCCCGAGGGTCATCTTTATTTTAAACCCCCCCCCCCCCCCGGGCCAGTGCTCCTCTGAGTGTTGGTCCGAACTGAGCTGCATGCGGGGCCACCTCAAGGAAACTCGAGGGCTGGTTTTAGTCATGGCCTGTCTCATCGGTGTGCCCTGAGAACGAGATATGTGCAGCTCCTATCGGGATTTGTCGGCATAGTCGGGCAGTCTTGCTGGTTTAGTTTTACCGTTATCTAAAGGTCTTGTGCACCAGGATTCCGAATCTGATTGGGTGTCCTACGATGGAGGATTGTCACCGCGGATCATGAGCTTGTGATGGGCTAAGTTGGGACACCCCTGCAGGGTTTAAACTTTCGAAAGCCGTGCCCGTGGTTATGTGGCAGATGGGAATTTGTTAATGTCCGGTTGTAGAGAACTTGACACTTAACTTTATTAAAATGCATCAACCGCATGTGTAGTCGTGATGGTCTCTTTTCGGCGGAGTATGTGAAGTGAACACGGTTCTTGTGTTATGGTTGTGCGTAAGTAGTTTTAGGATCACTTTTGATCATTTCTAGCTTCACGACCGTTAAGGTGCTTCTCTTCTCGCTCCTATTTGCGTATGTTAGCCACCATATTTGCTTAGTGCTTGCTGCAGCTCCACCTCATTACCCTATCCTACCCATAAGCTTAAATAGTCTTGATCTCGCAGGTGTGAGATTGCTGAGTCCTCGTGACTCATAGATACTTCCAAACAGTTGCAGGTGCCGATGATACCAGTGCAGGTGACACAAATCGAGATCAAGTGGGAGCTCGATGAAGATCTTGATCGTTGTTATCTGTCTTTTTCGGTTGATCAGTAGTGGAGCCCAGTTGGGACGATCGGGGATCTAGCAATTGGGGTTGTCTTCTTTTATTTTGGTTTCATAGTCAGACCTTGATTGTACTCTGGATGATGTATGTTTAACTTGTCATTTGTGTGAAGTGGCGAGTGTAAGCCAACTCTTTCTCCCTCTCTTATTCAGTACATGGGATTGTGTGAAGAGTACCCCTCTTGCGAACTAAAACGACCATGTGGTTATGCCTCTAAGTCGTGCCTCGACACGTGGGAGATATAGCCGCATCATGGGTGTTACAAGTCGGTAATTCGAGCCATCCCTGACTTAGGAGCCCCCTGCTTGATCGAATCGCTAACGTTGTTGAGTCTAGAACAAAATGTTTTGAGTCTTAGGATTATATATATCGGAGAGTAGGATTCTTTTTACTCCTCAATCCCTTCGTCGCTCCGGTGAGACCTCCTGACGTAGAAGTTTTGACTTTTCTCTCCTCAAATTTCACGATTTTTTTTAGGATCACGGGGGTATCTTGGAATCGTTCTGATAGTCTTGTGATGAGAACATTGTTCTTGGTGCCTCCTGACATTTAGAGGTTGTGGCAGTGTCCCAGGGAGTTGAGCTCCGAGGTGTTGTCGTCACAATTTTATCGTTGCAGTTCTGGAATACCTGAGTTTCACCGACATCGAAAATCTCTTCTATGAAGTTGTTGGTGAGATAACCTCGATGCCACCCAGTACTGGGGCAGGAGTTCGGGAGTATTGCCATAACTCGTATAAGGATGCTTTTCGAAGGTTGAGTTACATGATTTCCGAAGGTTTCTTGGTTATGTGTTGAAGGATGGATACAACTGGATGTAGAGATTGTTAGTTTGGGTGAGATATTATGCTTCCCCTATATCCCCAACACCTGATTGCATAACCAGAAAGTTTCGGGAGCTTATAGGTGGGAATTCAAGTATCTCCTAGGATATCTTTCCGACATATGCATGATATGAGATTGGGGTTCGACGTCTAGTGGTCCGCCTGTCCACGGTTGGTTTTACAGTGGTATCGTTTTGTCTTAAAGAGTCCTTGGCTATGCTGACTCGAGGACGCTTCGTATGTCATGTGCACTGCCTTGTACATGATGGTGCTGTACGATCAAGCCCGTGCGGGACCCACCACGAAAACTTCGTACGAAATCTCTATCATATGTTTGTTCTGGCTTTTTCCTAAGACAATCCTTTGTTTTGTTTTGAGTTGTGGTATTTGAGTTGCTTCAATGTCACGTGTTGATTCCATACCTTTTCCAAACGGTGTTCTCATATTCCTATGTGAATACTAATCCTTCTTATTTATTGAGATGGTCATGTTCTTTTCCATCTGAAGTGCTCCTCTTCAAGTGGATCTGATCATTTTCAACATCCGCAAGATCAACTCTAAGTTTCCTCAACGGTGTTTGTCTCATTCGTCCCAAGTTGCCTTTGTTTTCCCGCCCTCCCACCCTTTTTCTTCAAGGACTCAGGTTTCTTAATCAAGTATCCATCTTATGGATGTGAAGTTTTTTCATTCTTTTCCTTCAAAGTTCTTACCTGGTGATTCTCATGAAGATACTAACGGGGCTTCGAGTTTATAATTCTTCGTTCTTTTTCTTCTCCGGCAGATTAAATCCAAGCTTTCAGTGTTGATCATATTCCTTTCCTCGTTTTAAATGTTTTCTCTTGCCGGTGCACTTCTTAATCATCCACCTCTTGCTATTCATGTTTATCTGGAGTGCTGAAGATATCCCAGAAGATTCAAGTTTCTATTTGTAATCCTTTCAAGCTATTTCGAGGTCTTACCTTATTCAAGCCATCTAATTCAACCGGTGCAATCTTTCTTTTAAATTGTTCAAAGCTGTTTCTTTTGAGTGGACCCTAACCCACAGGTCTTTTCCTAGGATCTTACCCGACTCTTCTAATTTTTCCGGAGTTATTCTCAAATTCATTTCAAAGTTTGACGTAAGAATGAGTTGTCATCAGTCAAATGTCTTTCTCCAAGATCTTTCAAATTCTTTTCACCATTGGGTCAACCTTTCTGATTGTCATTCTGGAGTGCCTCAACAATTCATGGTGCCGTATCTCGTCCTCATTCTCAGATTTTTGAAAACCAAAGAAGTGTTTCCTCTAAATCTTGGTCCGTTCTCTCGAAGATCCATGGTTCTAGCGTCATGCCATCCTCTCATAATTGTTTTCGATTGCGAGAATTTTTTCACCCATCCGGAGCAATTCAGGAGTCTTTTGAGTTTGATTCTCCGAAGCCCATCATCTCAGAATTATTCATTCTCAGTGTGTAGCTATCGTTCTCCAAATCTTACCGTGAATCGTTCAAATATACTCTAATCAGTTCATGATCTCTCCATTCTCATGTATCGAAATTCCCTCAAGTATCTTCATTCATTTTCCAATTCTTCCCGGTGAATTGTGCCTTTGCTACTTTCTTTTTCAATTCTTATGGTGGTTCGTTCAAGAGTTCTCTTCCTTGTTTATCATATCAATTCATTCGTTCTTTCCAATCCTACCGGTGGTTCGTTGAAGACCTTTCTCAAGTTTACGCTATATCTCTCTTAATCCTTTCTACGAGAATAAGTAGTATGCCCAATCCGTTGCCTGTCATCAACTTAAATTGGTGAAGGATGCACATAACATAATTCTTATTATTGTTTCATCCAAGTGACCTAGTTTCTTCGTTTCAGAGTTGTTCAGCATGTCACATTTCTCGGTTCGAGATGCTTCATCTTTTGTTTTCCGCAGTTTCAAGTTTTTCCGCTTTATCTCATCGTGAAGCTCCATCTAAAATCATCGCAAGGCTTCACCTTGTGCTTTCAACTTCTCTTTCTTTCTATCATCCTTTTATTGCCAGAGTTCTTCATGGAGGCTCTACATGGTAGTTCGTCAAGGATTCCTTTCGTTCTTTAATTGTTCTTCAAGATTTCTCTCAAAGCTAAGATCCGCCAAGATATACTCTAAAATAAACATGGTGTTCAACACATGTTTTGTTTTGAGGAGTTCAAGTATTCTTCATCTTGCATTCCGAAATGCAATTCCTTCTACCTTATCTTTTGAGGTGGTGTTATGTAACTCTTGACAATTTCCCTTCGTGTGTCATGATTCAATAGTTGTCAAGAATGAGATAGTTAAACCCATCAATTTCTTCGAGCATGAGCTCTTCTCAATCCATCAATCTCTTCATTGGAGTTATCTTGGGTTATATTTCACCTAAATCTTTCCCTAAGGATTTTGCTATTTATGGTGCTTATAAATGACCCAAGTTCTTCATTTATCCTCCCGGTGAAATAAGTTTCTCGTCCCCTTGTTGATATCAATCCAATCTATTGTTACCATTAGTGGCAGAATTGCACCTCATAATTTTGAGATGTTTTCCATAAGCCCACTACAAGCTTATTCATTTCGTTGTTGGTTTTTACAACAACTCCGTTTTAACCTTCTTGGAAGGGTGGTTTCCTAGTTCATTGGTGGCAGAAGTTTACTTTTTCTTCTCCATTCTGTTATTGCAATGATATATCTTCTATTCTTCCTTCCGGAGGCATTGTGATATTGCTCTCTTCACTCATCATCTTGGATTGTGAGGATCATGTTCTTTCCTTTGCTTATCCATTCAATCGGAGTGTCGTGTCCTCCATTCAAGTTATCTCATCTTATCAAGTTTTGCCTCCCTTCTCAACCGGAGTGCTGTCTGAAATCTTTCTTATCCATTGGGCCATTCTTTCAATAGTTTCGGAGGCAGTGTGTTGTTGATTTCATCAAGGATCCTCTCATCTTGTCAAGTTCATGTACAATCCCTTCCATTTACAGTCGGAGTGTTGTCCAAAATATATCATTCTTTTCCCTTCTCTATCTCGTTTCAACCGGAGTGCTTGCATGTACTTCTTGTCCATTGTAACCATGTTCTTATGTCTTTCAACCTACAAGGTTCTCGTAATGTTCCTTGTTCCTCTTTTCTAACGAAGCGTTTTCGACTTTGTTCATCTTCGATATATTCTTTCTTTCAATTTGTTCAACCTCTGAAGGTTCTTTAGTTTCACTCATTTGTCAAAAGAAGAAAATTAGTTTCACCTCTTCTCTTCCTTTTCTGCTTCTCTCCGCTGCCATCCCTAGGATCTCGGGTCGAGATCCTCTTGTAGTGGTGGAGTGTTGTAACGCCCCAAGACCGATGCGCCAGGTGTCTTCAATTATTCGTCGTTGTTGCCATGTCATTCATTTGCGTGTTGCATCTTTGCCATGTCATCATGTGCATTGCATAATCATGTTTTCAAAACTTGCATCTGTCTCGGTCTCCCAGTTCTCTCAGTTTTTCGTTATGAGCCCAAACACACTCGCACGCGCCCGCGGCACGTCCGAAATAATATTTTATAAGTAGCTGGGAAATATTCTCAGAATGGGATGAAAGTTGACATGCGGTCTTGTTACAGTGTAGGTAGGCCGCCTGCCAAGTTTCATCGCATTTGGAGTTCGTTTGAGGCTCCAACGGATAACTATAGCGGCAATATAGTCGGTCAAACGTCAGATGTTTTCAGTCTCCGTAAAATGTTGCCGGGCTTTCCCTCTCTTTCCTCTCTGGACCATCTACACAGCCCACTACCAACCGCCAAACCCCTCCTAACCCATCTTTGCACAGTGCATTGACTCCTCGCCTGTGTCCGAAGCTTCGCCGAACCCGAACCGGGATTTCGCTACCATTGGGTCCAGACAATCCCCAAACATCTATGAAATATCTCCGATTTCTTAATTGGACTTTCTAACCTATAGTTTCTCAACCGTCCAATTTTAATCGGATGATCCAAACTCTTCTCCTTTTGATATATAGTGCACCCCTAGTCTAATTTGACACCAAACCCTAAAACCTAGGGATCTATCCCATCCATTCCATGTCAGCCGCCGCCACTCCACCAAATCCTCCTCGGGATCTCCCTGTCCGATCCACCCAACCAGCCTCCTCCTTTCCCTGATCCAGCGCGCCCGAGCTCCACCTTGCGTGCCCGCCTCCTCGTCCTCATGGCCGCAGTAGACGAACAAGAGGCCGCGCGCCTGCCTCCTCGCAGTCCTCGTCCACCCAAGGATATGAACTCCTCTCGAAACTAGCCACCGCATCGCATGCCTCCCTCCGACCACCAACCGCGCTGCCGGTGGAGCTCGCTGGAGGAGCCAACCCTCAGGCTGTCCTTGCTCCTTCCCGTCTCCCCCGCAGCTGTCTCTCCCTTCCTTCTCTCTCTCACGATCTCTCTCTCCTGTCGTTCACAGGAAGCGCCACCTCCTCCCTACACCAAGCCGCAGCGTCGCCGCCCATGGAGCTCCACCAGCGACCGGATCCGGTGTCCCAAGGCCCGATCCGTCCATCCCATCCGCCGCCGGACTGATAAGCCCTGCCTCCACTGCCTCACAAGTTCCGCTGTCGGCGCCTCCTGTGCATCCTGACCTGCACGCCTCCTGCTTCCACTGCATCGTGCCGGTGCGCCTGGCCTCTTTGTCGTGTTGTTCCCCTGCTTCTGCGTGCGAGGAGGACGACCAGCGCCAAGTCCCGCAACGCCTGTTGACCGCGTCCTTGCATCCAGATCCGGCCCAACTCGCGTCCAGCCTCCCCACCGAGCCGGCCCATGAGGCCTGGTGAGCATCAGACCTAGCACCCATGCTGATATCGGGCCAGTCAAATTCGGCACATAGTGTTTTTTTCCTGCTGCTGCGATTTTCACTTTTATCTAGTAAAAACAGATTTGCAAAAAAGCCCTCAAACATCATCCATTTAATAACTCACCAACCGTGCATCGGATTAAAATAAGTTATATATGAAACATGCTTCGAAATTTATCTAGTTTCATAATGTGACACTTTCATATATGTTTAAGATGCTGCTTGATTAAATTTGCTCAAATAACATGCTAAAATGCTTTATTTCATAACTAATTAACCGTAGCTCAGATTTAAATAAACTTTATATTTAAGTGGGGTAGAAAAATGCCTAGTTTAACATGGTGCACTCATCTTGCATGTTTAACAAGTCTAAAATATAGTATAGGGAAGAACAGTACCAAATACAAAATATGCACATGGGGATTTTCTGGATTTGTTGTTTTTTATATCCGGCCTCATTTAAACTTGTCTAGATAGGTAGTTTTATTATGCTTCACCTCTTGCCACGTTTAACAACATTTAATATTGTTGGGTACATAAACGGGAGAGAACTAAATAAGTCATGTGGTGTATTCATTAATATGCAACTCATTGCATGTTGAGCTCCACTTAACTTGTAGTGTTGTTTGTGCACTTTGGCATGCCATGTTTCATTAAATCGGACATGCATCATACTTGGATGTGCATCATGCCATGTTTATGTGATGGTTATTTACTATGTTGCTTGCTTCTTTCCGGGTTGCTTCTCTCTTTAGCTTCGGTTTCATTCCAGAGTTGTGAGAATTCGTTCGACTACGTTGGGTTGTCTACTTCTTGGACTCGTTCTTCTTCCTTGCGTGATCTCAAGCAAGATGACCATACCCTCAATATCACTTCTATCTTTGCTTGCTAGCTGTTCGCTCTATCGCTGTGTCGCGCAACCTGCCACTTGTTATATCAAGCCTCCCATATTGCCATGTCAAGCCTCTCACCCACCTTCCTAGCAAACCATTGTTTGGTTACGTTACCGCTTTTGCTCAGGCCCTCTTATAGTGTTACTAGTTGGAGGTGAACTTGAAGTTTGTTCCATGTTGGAACATGGATATTTTGGGATATCATATTATCTCTTATTTAATTAATGCATCCATACACTTGGTAAAGGGTGGAAGGCTCGGCCTTATGCCTGGCGTTTTGTTCCACTCTTGCCGCCCTAGTTTCCGTCATACCAGTGTTATGTTCCTTGATTTTGCGTCCCTAACACGATGAGGGGTATGCGACCCTCTTGATAGTTCACTTTGAATAAAACTCCTCCAGTAAGGCCCAACCATGGTTTTACATTTGCCTAACAACCTAAGCCTTTTCCCCTTTGGTTTCCGGAGCCTGAGGGTCATCTTTATTTTAAACCCACCCGGGCCAGTGCTCCTCTGAGTGTTGGTCCGGACCGAGCTTCCTGCGGGGCCACCTCGGGGAAACTCGAGGGATGGTTTTACTCGTAGCCTGTCTCATCTGGTGTGCCCTGAGAACGAGATATGTGCAGCTCCTATCGGAATTTGTCGGCACAGTCGGGCGGTCTTGCTGGTTTAGTTTTACCATTGTCGAAATGTCTTGTGCACCGGGATTCCGAGTCTGATCGGGTGTCCCACGATGGAGGATTGTCTCCGCGGATCGTGAGCTTGTGATGGGCTAAGTTGGGACACCTCTGAGGGTTTAATCTTTCGAAAGCCATGCCTGAGGTTATGTGGCAGATCGGAATTTGTTAATGTCCAGTTGTAGAGAACTTGACACTTAACTTAATTAAAATGCATCAACCGCGTGTGTAGCCATGACGGTCTCTTTTCGGCGGAGTCCGGGAAGTGAACATGGTTCTTGTGTTATGGTTGTGCGTAAGTAGTTTCTGGATCTCTTCTAGCTTCACGGCCGTTACATTGCTTCTCTTCTCGCTCTTATTTGCGTATGTTAGACACCATATTTGCTTAGTGCTTGTTGCAGCTCCACCTCATTACCCTATCCTACCCATAAGCTTAAATAGTCTTGATCTTGCGGGTGTGAGATTGCTGAGTCCTCGTGACTCACAGATACTTCCAAACAGTTGCGGGTGCCGATGATACCAGTGCAGGTGATGCAACCGAGCTCATGTGGGAACTCGATGAAGATCTTGATAGTTGTTATGTGTCTTTTCCGGGTGATCAGTAGTGGAGCCTAGTTGGGACGATCGGGGATCTAGCAATTGGGGTTGTCTTCTTTTATTTTGGTTCGTAGTAGGACCTTGATTGTACTATGGATGATGTATGTTTAACTTGTCATTTGTGTGAAGTGGCGATTGTAAGCCAACTCTTTATCCCTCTCTTATTCAGTACATGGGATTGTGTGGAGATTACCCCTCTTGCGAACCAAAACCACCATGCGGTTATGCCTCTAAGTCATTGTAACGCCCCGAGACCGATGTGCCAGGTGTCCTCCAGTTATTCGCTGTTGTTGTGTTGTCATTGCTTGCATGTCATGGATTGCATATCATGTCATCATGTGCATTTCATTTGCATACACGTTCGTCTCATGCATCCGAGCATTTTCCCCGTTGTCCGTTTTGCAATCCGGCGCTTCTATGTCACCCGGTGTCCCTTTCTACCTCTTTTCGTGTGCAGGTGTTAAACGTTTTCGGATTGTACCGAGACTTGTCATGCGGCCTTGGTTTACAACCGGTAGACCGCCTGTCAAGTTTCGTGCCATTTGGACTTCGTTTGATACTCCAACGGTTAGCCGAGGGACCGAAAAGGCCTCGTGTGTGTTGCAGCCCAACACCCCTCCAAAGTGGCCCAAAACCCACCTAAACCTGTTCCATCATGTAGAGCGTTTGATCACGATCGTGTGGCCGAAAACCGCACCTCATTTGGACTCTCCTAGCTCCCTCTACATATAAATATGTGCTCTCCTCCGAAATTTTCGCGCAGTACAAACCCTAGATCTCTTCCCTCGCGCCGCTAGACATTTCTTCCTCACCGCACCAGACAATGTCCAGCTCCCGCCGCCACGTCGCTCCGGCCAATCCGGAGGTGACACATCATCACCGCTATCCGCCCGAGCCAATCGCGGCACGCAACTTGTCACCGCGCGCCTCCTCCACCGCGCGGCCCGGGGAAGCCCATCGCGGGCCTGCCCAGGCCTGGATCTCTCCGCCGCGCGCAGCCCTCGCCGACGAGCGCCGCCGCAATCCACCCGAGACCTCTCCGGCCTGCCCCGCCGCACCTCCGCGCCGTCTCACTCCGGCGACGCGCCGCCCGACGCCGTGTTCCCTGCGTGCTCCTTCACCGTCCTTGTTCAACCCCGGGAACGGGACCCCATGGTCCGGACCCGCCGTCCGCCGTACCCCACCTTGCCGTCGACCGTCCTTCACCAGAGCTCCGGCTAGCCGCCTCGCTCCGGCGTCCTTTCCTCGCGCCGCCGCCGCCTTGCGGGATCAGGAGGAGCCCGATCCGGGCGTTGACCGCATCAACGGGCCCAGATCCAGGCCCAGCTCTGCCTCCCCCTCAGGCCACTCCGATCCGCCCCAAGGGCCCAGTGGTGAGCGCCTATAAATCCCGCCCGAGCGTCTTATAACTATCCTCCGCGCGCCTGTTTTTTTTCTAAGTGCCCAGATCTGCAACATTTTATTGCATATTCATAGCATCATAACTTTGCATCCGTAGCTCCGTTTTGTGCTTGTAGCATATCAAAATGTTCGTCTCGACGATTACATAATTTCATCTCATTGCATCATTTTCATTTGAGCTCATCTTGATGCCCGAAATGCTGTTGGAAGAGGGCTATGTGAGTAATTTGTCAGATTTGTTTCAACAAATGACATTTTGTCATTTTTGCCATGATTAATGTGTACACGCTATGACCCTGAGCTCTATATGTGTTTTTTTATATGCCATGCCATCTTTACAAAGGTGCTTTCCATGTATTTTCGTGATATGCGTGGTTACTAGCACAAGCTTGCAAAGTAGCGTAATCAGTAATGCTGATTTCAGGGACTTAGAATTTCACTAAGTCTTTGTCCTGATTTTGTCGGTATGCCATATGTTCATGTTGTTTTCTAGTGATCCATGCCTGTTTTGAGGATGATCAGTAAGGATGTTTTGTTAACATTGTGGTTCTCTATCCATCCATGTCTTTGTTTGCATTTATGGATCACCCTAACTTGAGTCAATCGAGCTCTAATTTTGCTATTTCGTGAATCCTGGCAGATTGTTGACTTGTTAGCGATTTTGCCGAGGATGTTGCTATTGATCCATGCATGCTATGTTGTTGTTCTTGCCATGGCTAGCTTCTATGCCATTTATTCTTTATGGGTGTATGCTTATTTTGTCATGCCATGCTCTGTAGTGAGTGCATCGAGCTCGTAAACATGCCTACTCGTTAACTATTTTGCATGCTCCAGTTTTTCACTAAGTCTGAGATCTGTTTATGTTTTTGCCATGTTCACATGCTTGCAATTCTATTTTATGATCCCTTTTGGCTCAAGATCACTAAGGGACTTTTGTTAAGTGCTTTGAGTAGCTTCATGTCATGCCTTTCCTTGCCATGTTGAGTTCCTGTAGCATGTAGTTTTCATGCTCTAAAGTGTGCTACCTGATGTTAAATTCCAGACTTGTGTTAATTTCACTAAGTCTGAAACCTGTTATTTTTTTGCACTTTTGCCATGCTTGTTTCAACCTGTTAATGAGTGATTTAACCGTAGCTCAGTTTTCATCTTTTGTCAAGCATCTTGAGTGGATCCCTTCCATGTATTTTGTTGCCATGTTTGAGTGATGTAGCATATTTACCTTGATGCATTTAGTTGGTCACTTGCTGTTTATTGCAGACCGGTGCCATATTTGTTTTGCTTGCCATTTCCAATCCGTGCATCCGATTCCGGTGATCTTTATATCGATTTCAACCGAAATCACCTCACCTTTCCAGTGGAACTCTTGGATTTCCAAGTTGAGGCCAGGTTCAATCATTCCTTTGCAAATCATGCATATGCATCACATACCGCATCCCGCATATCATATCATGTTCATGTGTTGGTTGTTTACTATGTTGTGCTCTTCTTTCCGGTGTTGCTTCTTCGGGTTGGTTCCGGTAACGTCGTGATTGTGAGGACCCGTTCGAATACGTCCATTTGTCTTCTTCATGGACTCGTTCTTCTTCCTTGCGGGATCTCAGGCAAGATGACCATACCCTCGAAATCACATCTATCTTTGCTTGCTAGATGCTCGCTCTTTTGCTCTGCCTATGCTGCGATACCTACCACTTGCTTATCATGCCTCCCATATTTTTAAACCAAGCCTCTAACCCACCTTGTCCTAGCAAACCGTTGATTGGCTATGTTACCGCTTTGCTCAGCCCCTCTTATAGCGTTGTTAGTTGTAGGTGAAGATTGAAGTTTGTTCCTTGTTGGAACATGGAGATGTTATTCCTTGTTGGAACATGTTTACTTGTTGGGATATCACAATATATCTTATTTAATTAATGCATCTATATACTTGGTAAAGGGTGGAAGGCTCGGCCTTATGCCTGGTGTTTTGTTCCACTCTTGCCGCCCTAGTTTCTGTCATACCGGTGTTATGTTCCCGGATTTTGTGTTCCTTACGCGGTTGGGTTATAATGGGAACCCCTTGACAGTTCGCCTTGAAAAAAACTCCTCCAGCAATGCCCAACATTGGTTTTACCATTCTCCACCTAGCCTCTTTTTCCCTTGGGTTCTGCAGACTCAAGGGTCATCTTTATTTTAACCCCCCCCCCCCGGGTCAGTGCTCCTCTGAGTGTTGTTCCGAACTGGGCAGCCTGTGGGGCCACCTCGGGGCAACTTGAGGGTTGGTTTTACTCGTAGCTTGACCTATCTGAGTGTGCCCTGAGAACGAGATATGTGCAGCTCCTATCGGGATTTGTCGACACATTCAGGCGGTGTTACTGGACTTGCTTTACCATTATCGAGGATGTCTTGTAACCGGGATTCCGAGCATGATCGGGTCTTCCCGCTAGAAGGAATATCCTTCGTTGACCGTGAGAGCTTGTGATGGGCTAAGTTGGGACACCCCTGCAGGGATTTGAACTTTCGAAAGCCGTGCCCGCGGTTATTGGCAGATGGGAATTTGTTAATGTCCGGTTGTAGAAAACCTGAAGTTGACCTTAATTAAAATGCATCAACCGCGTGTGCAACTGTGATGGTCTCTTTCCGGTGGAGTCCGGGAAGTGAACACGGTGTTGGAGTTATGCTTGATGTAGGTTGTTCTAGGATCACTTCTTGATCATAGTTGTTCGTGTTGGGGAACGTTGCAGAAAATAAAAAATTTCTACGGTTTCACAAAGATCTATCTATGAGTTCATCTAGCAACGAGTGATCGGAGTGCATCTACATACCGTTGTAGATCGCGAGCGGAAGCGTTCAAGAGAACGGGGTTGATGGAGTCGTACTCATCGTGATCCAAATCACCGGAGATCCTAGTGCCGAACGGACGGCACCTCCGCGTTCAACACACGTACGGAGCGGATGACGTCTACTCCTTCTTGATCCAGCAAGGGGGAAGGAGAGGTTGATGAAGATCCAGCAGCACGACGGCGTGGTGGTGGATGCAGCAGTGATCGCAGGGGAGAGGGGGGCGCCAAGACTTTGAGGTGCGGCTGCCCTCCCTCCCCCCCTTTATATAGGCCCCCTGGGGGGGCGCCGGCCTTGGAGATGGGATCTCCCTAGGGGGCGGCGGCCAAGGGGGGTGGAGTGCCCCCCAAGGCAAGTGGAGGCGCCCCCACCCTAGGGTTTCCAACCCTAGGCGCAGGGGGCACCAAGGGGGGGCGCACCAGCCCACTATGGGCTGGTTCCCCTCCCCACTTCAGCCCATGGGGCCCTCCGGGATGGGTGGCCCCACCCGATGGACCCCCGGGACCCATCCGGTGGTCCCGGTACAATACCGATGACCCCGAATCTTTCCCGATGGCCGAAACTACACTTCCTATATATAATTCTTCACCTCCGGACCATTCCGGAACTCCTCGTGACATATAGGATCTCATCCGGGACTCTGAACAACTTTTGGATTACTGCATACTCTTATCTCTACAACCCTAGCGTCACCGAACCTTAAGTGTGTAGACCCTATGGGTTCGGGAGACATGTAGACATGACCGAGACGGCTCTCCGGCCAATAACCAACAGCGGGATCTGGATACCCATGTTGGCTCCCACATGCTCCTCGATGATCTCATCGGATGAACCACGATGTCGAGGATTCAAGCAACCCCGTATACAATTCCCTTTGTCAATCGGTATGTTACTTGCCCGAGATTCGATCGTCGGTATCCCAATAACTTGTTCAATCTCGTTACCGGCAAGTCACTTTACTCGTACTGTAATGCATGATCCCGTGACCAAACACTTGGTTACTTTGAGCTCATTATGATGATGCATTACCGAGTGGGCCCAGAGATACCTCTCCGTCATACGGAGTGACAAATCCCAGTCTCGATCCGTGTCAACCCAACAGACACTTTTGGAGATACCCGTAGTATACCTTTATAGTCACCCAATTACGTTGTGACGTTTGGTACACCCAAAGCACTCTTACGGTATCCGGGAGTTACACGATCTCATGGTCTAAGGAAAAGATACTTGACATTGGAAAAGCTCTGGCAAACGAACTATACGATCTTGTGCTATGCTTAGGAATGGGTCTTGTCCATCACATCATTCTCCTAATGATGTGATCTCGTTATCAATGACATCCAATGTCCATAGTCAGGAAACCATGACTATCTGTTGATCAACGAGCTAGTCAACTAGAGGCTTACTAGGGACATGTTGGTGTCTATGTATTCACACATGTATTACGATTTCCGGACAACACAATTATAGCATGAATAAAAAAATTATCATGAACAAGGAAATATAATAATAATCCTTTTATTATTGCCTCTAGGGCATAGTTCCAACAGTTCGACCGTGCTTTTGCCTTCTCTTCTCGCTCTCTTCTGCGAATAGGTTAGCTACCATATATGCTAGTCGCTTGCTGCAGCTCCACCTCATACCTTTACCTTACCCATAAGCTTAAATAGTTTTGATCGCGAGGGTGCAAGATTGCTGAGTCCCCGTGAATCACAGATACTCCAAAACCAGCTTGCAGGTGCCGATAAGACCGTGCAGATGACGCAACCAAGCTCAAAGAGGAGCTCGATGAAGATCTTGTCCTTTGTCTTGTTTCGTTTCTAGTTGATCAGTAGTGGAGCCCAGTTGGGGTCGATCGGGGGACCTTGTCGCATTTGGGGTTGCTCTTTATTTTGGTTCCGTAGTCGGACCTTGATTGTATTTGGATGTTTTAATGCTTTATTCATGTAATTGTGTGAAGTGGTGATTGTAAGCCAACTATGTATCTTTTTCCCTTATGTATTACATGGGTTGTGTGAAGATTACCTCACTTGCGACATTGCCTTCAATGCGGTTATGCCTCTATGTCGTGCTTCGACACGTGGGAGATATAGCCGCATCGAGGGCGTTACAGTCGTGCCTCGACACGTGGGAGACATAGCCGCATCGTGGGTGTTACACCACCCGAACTAGAAAATCATGTGCCCACCACACCACACACGCAATCGGCCCCTAATACATGAAAGTTAATTGCATGGTGCATCCAAAAATATTTGTTCTCAATTGTGAATGTTTTATATTTTCTCCTAAAATATTAGTCACGGGAAAGAGAAACGAAGGGCATATCTCTCCTTGTCTCCACCGGACACCCCCTCTTTATACACTACTTTCATGTACGCACACAAACTATCTCTCAGCCCTCTAAAAGTATGCATGCCCATGACACATTCATGTGTGACGGTCACTGTATTTCAAGCGAAAGCACTATACAATCGGTGGACTTCAGAATATGCTCATTACGGTCACCGTATATATTCTCGTGGTGATCATACAGTATCTAGCTCATGATACGTCTATGTATTTTGTTGATGACACTGACATACATTGTATTTGATGCGTGCTCCATATTTTGTTGACAACACTTACGGTCATTGTATTTGAAGTGAAAGCACGATATGGTCACTGAACTTCAGAATAAGCTCATCAGGGTTAGCACATACATTTTGTGGTGCTAACCAACCTGCGTTGGATGGTTAGGAGGACAGTGGTTTCTCGAGCCCGCCAGGGTTAAAGTCCTAGTGCTCACATTTATCCTGGGTTAATTTCAGTATTTTTCCGGCGATATGCGTTCAGTGGGGGGAGACGTTCCACTCGACTACGAGGCACCTATGGTGACTTCGTAAAATCTCAAGATGATATGCTGGCTCACTCTCTCGAAGGTGCTCATAGGGGTAGGGTGTGCGTGTGTGCGTTTATAGCGGTGAGTGCCTGCGCGTATATATGAGCGCTTGCATCTATACCGTGTTAAAAAAAATACACGTCATGATTATACGGTCACTGGCTCACCCGTACAACTCTGTATTTTGTTGATGACACAATCAATTGACCAGGCAAATGTTCCACGTGGCGCAACTAGTGTTGCACCATCGGGGCACGTAACCGTGGGGCCCACCGGTCAGCGTGTATATGAAAGAAAGAAATGGTAGTTTGAGTCTGTACTGTGTTAATAAAATACATTTTA
This sequence comes from Triticum urartu, assembly GCF_056163025.1. NCBI lineage: Eukaryota > Viridiplantae > Streptophyta > Magnoliopsida > Poales > Poaceae > Triticum > Triticum urartu. The sequence continues at coordinate 309,740,040 of NC_141874.1, forward strand.
GGGTGATCATACAGTCACTGGCTCACCATACAACTCCGTAATTTCTTGATGACACAATCAATTAACCAGTCAAACGGTCCACATTCAGTAGCGGTCATTACCATAGGGCCCACCCGTTTGCGCATATATGAATGAAATGGTAATAAATTAGTGGTCGGTGGGGATCCGAAGTCATGAGACCTCTGGTTGGCAGTCGCCGGCGGTGGGGGCGTGGTGATTGGGCGGTGGCGTGGGGATCACCGGAGAAAAATCTCGGCACGGGGGGGGGGGCTAGAGGGATGGCCGGGCGGCGGCGGACCGGTGGTGGGGAGTGGTTTCGGGCGGGTGGGGAAGCGTGGCCGCGCGGGCCGGCCGCGGCCAGCGCCGACCGGTGGTTTGACCGGCGGTGGCTGGCGGCTCAGGGGGGGGGGTTGAAGATAAACTGCATGCCCTTGATTTCTTATCCAACAGCTGAAAAATCTACTGACCAGAGATGAAAAAGTCAGTCGACTGACGTGTAGCCTCACCCCGCATGTACACATGCATGCACGCATGCAACACTCGCACGAACACACACACTCATGCTGGCATGCAACACTGACATGTACACATAACGAACACACGCATGTAGGCGTGCAACACTGACACGTACACATGCACTCACGAACACACGCACGTACGCACACATGCATGCAACACTGAAACGTACACATGCACACACAGAACACTCGCATGCCTGGATGCACACCGACAACACCGCACATGACGCAAGACACACGCTCAACCTATACGTGCATGCACCCTTTGTTAAGGAAATGGATTGTTATGGGTATTAATCAACCTTATCTCTTTTTTTCGCAAGGTTCAATCAATCTTGTCTGTGATAAGCAGAACATTGATGTTTGCAGCCGTCTTTATGAATCACAATGTATCGCATGGGCTATCAACGTATATATGAAAATTTTAAAATTATCTTACATTATATAGTAGGCTCATCTAGATGAAATAGATGACGTCACACTCAATGACCAATCATCGGTTTATGAAATGCCCGCTTCTGACCGCCCTGGCTCACCAAAAGTTCCTCTGCCGTGTGCTGCCTATGTTGGGTCACTGACATGCAGGCCATGTACCCAAAGAGCCCACACATCAGTGGAAGAACGGTGCGGTGTTGTATGTCAGGGTCGAGGGCGCCACTTGATGCACGCCCGGCTGAACATGCCTCCTTGCCGCATTCAAACGCCTCCATGAAACCCATCTGGATGGCGAGAAACCCACTCCGGACACACGTCCATTCAAGACTGGGCCGGCATTAAATGCAATGCCGGCCGAGCTCCTCCTGCCCGCCATCTATTTAATCTCCTATTTAAATGAGGCCAAATGCCAGCTAAGAATCGCACCCCTCCGCCGCTCCCCTATCTCCTCCTTCACCATTTTGTCCAATCTTACAATGGCTTACGAAGAGTAGTTATCCCGCATCCAAACCGGCTGGGTGGCCGGCCGAGCCCGCCAGATACGAGCTATGCAGCTTGCGGATCCACCTCCCTCCCCTCGCCCAACGGAGCCAGTTGCCGCTGTAACGCCCCAAGACCGATGTGCCTGGTGTCTTCGAGTTATTCGCTGTTGTTGCTTTGTCATTTGCTCGCGTGTCGCATCTTGTCATGTCATCATGTGCATTGCATCAGCATGTTTTCGAAACTTGCATTCGCCTGGGTTCTCCTTGTTCCTTCCATTGTCCGTTCTGAGCCCAGACACACTTGCACGCGCCCGCGGAAAATGTTCTCGGATTGGGGTGAAAGTTGGCATGCGGTGTTGTTATAGTGTTCGTAGGTCGCCTGCTAAGTTCCATCGCATTCGGAGTTCGTCTGATAGCCCAACCATTAAACTATAGCGGCATATAGTCGGTCTAACGTCGGACGTTTTTGGTCTCCGGAAACTGCTGCCGGGCCCTCTCTCTCTTCTCTCATCTCAGCCTCGCCACAGCCCACCTAGTCCATCCACCTACCCCTCTTCGCGTCCGGAGTCGTCCGATCCGATCGCACGGTCTGAAAAACCCTCCTTACACAGTGCATCGGCCCCTCGCGCGCGTCCGAGAGTTGTCCCAGACCCGACCCGGACAGTCGTCACCGTTGGATCCGGATCAACCCCAAACATCTACAAAACGTCTCCGTTTTGTTAATTGGACTTCCTAATATATTTTTTCCGTGCGTCCGTTTACGATCGGAGGGTTCCGTTAGCCCCTAAGCTAATCCACCAGCGTATATAATGGGCAACCCTAGGAATTAGGGATCTTGTCCCATCCTTCCATCCATCCAATCGCTCCCCGCCGCCACTTTCCTTGTTTTTAGCGCCGAGCCAACCACCAGCCAGATCCATTCCTTCCCGCAGCTTCCCTCGCTCTGGATCGGGCTCCCGATCTCCCGAGCGCCTCACTGCATCGCGCCGGCCAGCTGACGCCGACCCGAGGCCATGCGCCCTGCACCTGCAACCATCGCCCGAGCCAGCGACCTCCAGCAGCTCCTCCACGTCGTCCTCCACCCGCCATGAACCACGTCGCCGCCCGCAATGCAGGAGTCTCGCCCCGCACCCTGTGTGCCTCCCGCCTCGTTCTCGGGGATCAGGACTCCGCCGTCAGCAACGTGCCTCATGGACCTCGCCGGAGCGCCATTTTTCTATCGAGCTGGACCCGTCCGTCGCCATGCAAGTTCACAGCTTCGTCGACCTCATCGAATGCCATCGCCCGAGCCTTCCAGCGCCTGCGCCTCTCTCCCTGCATCCGGTGTTGCCCTGTCAGTCATCGGAGAACTTCGTCGTCGCCTGGAACGGATTCCTCGAGGCCAGATCCACCCAGATCCGTTCCTCTCCGGTCCTCCCCGCCGCCCTCACCTCTTGGAGTCGCCGCTGCCCTATCATTGACTTCGGGGCCGCCGTCCCCGTCTCTGCTCCTGCGCCTGCGCCAGGCACGAGGAGGACGAGCGCCTCAACCGCCCTGCATCACTGGCACCGTTGGTCCGGCCCAGATGCTCCAAGGCCCCGCAATCGGCCTGCCCGGCCTCCTCCCACCGAACTGGGCTTGGCCCAGCTAGTTGAGCTGCGAGCCGCCAAGTGGGCTATTTCATATGTGGCCCGAGACATGTTTTTTTTCGCAGATCATTTTGATATTAATCCTGAGACTGCAGTTTTCGTAGAAAGCTCCCTAAACTTCATGCATATATTAACTTAATAACCGTGCATCGGTTTAAAATGATTTATATATGAAACTTGCTTCAATTTTGTCTAGATTCATAATATCCAACTTTCATCTATATTTAAAATGGTTAAAATGTTGTTTGTTTAAATTTACTCAAATGCCATGCTAAAATGCTTTAATTCATAACTAAATAACCGTAGCTCCGATTTTAATAATCATGATATGAAAATGGGGTAGAAAAATGACTAGTTTAACATGGTAGCCTTACTTTGCATGTTTAAAAACTCTAAAAGATGGTTTAGGGCAGATCAGTACCATAACCAAAATATGCACATGAGGAGTTACTGGAATTGTTGTTCGTTGCTTCCGGCCTCATTTAAACTTGCCTAGTTAGGTAGTTTTATTATGCTTCACCCTCTTGCCATGTTAATCAACATTTAATCTTGTTGGGTACATAAACGAGAGAGAACTAAATAAGTCATGTGGTGTTTTCTACAATATGCAGCTCCGTTGCATATTGAGCTCCACTTAAGTTGTAGTGTTGTTTGTTGCACTTTGCCATGCCATGCCATGTATCTTTAAACCGTCCATGCATCATACTTGGTTGTGCATCATGCCATGCTTATGTGATGTTTGTTTACTATGTTGTTTGCTTTCTTTCCTGTGTACTTCTTCTCGGTAATTCGGTAACGTTGCGTTTGTGAGGATCCGTTGGCAACGTCCGTTTATCTTCTTCATGGACTCGTTCTTCTTCCTTGTGGGATCTCAGGCAAGATGACTATACCTTCGAAATCACTTCTATCTTTGCTTGCTAGTTTCTCACTCTTTTGCTATGCCTATGCCACTACAACAAAAAACCCCATATAACAACGCATATCTACCAACGAATCTGGACTATGTGTTGTTTGGTCAACCTCCCACCTCCCACCTCGCATGACTTGCTAACCTCTGCCCGTACCCACCTTCCCATCTACAGAAAAAAATCACATGATCTCTAACTCCCCCCTTAGAAGTAGCACACCAGCCAAATCTTATTTCTCTGTGACCACAACGCCGCCGCCTCTAAATCTGGCGAGCTCCGGAGCTCTGCTGCGTCGCCGCTCATCGGATCTGCTACTTCTCACCGCTCTTTTGCGACCCCCCACCATGGCAACGTCCTCTGCTCCCCTACATGCAGCCCGCAGAAATCCTAGTTGCCACAGACCACGCCTCCTCTGGTTTGTCGCCCTACTAATCCGTGCCAAATTGCCGCATGCGCGGCTGCCGGTCGGCCTTGGCGGTGCTGCTCTACCTTGGCTACCTCGACTCCGACTTCTACTGGTTCAGTAAGCCACTCCTCCCCTGACCCCCTCTTCTCTTACCTATCTTGTTTTCTGTGTGGCAGGCCATGGCAGATTCTTTGCCGGTCATCGTGACGACGATCTGCGCTACCCTGATCACACAGCCTGATCCGCCGCCGCCGGCGCTGGCTTGCACCAGTATACATATCACTCCACTTCGTAAATCAGAGGATGCCTAGCCATGATGTTTTGTCCCTCCCCTTTTCATTCCCGCCTTTGAGATAGTGTAATTGTGAGTGTTTACTTCTACCTCTATCCCTCACTCATACTACTGCTACCATGTGCAACATCGAAGACATGCATGGACTACCAGAGCAAGGATCTAGTTGGCACGTCATCAGCCCCTCCGTTCATCCAGCCAATGTATGAGACAACTACCAACTCCCTCCAATCATAAATCAAAGCTGCATATGCCCACTTAACCCCCTCAGATAGGCGTACATACTAGAGCTTGTAATTGTAATTTATTCTATTCTTTTGATGCTTAATAGTAGAGTGGTGTTGTTTCGTCCAACTTGTTTTGGCCTTAGATCTGCTAAAGAAAACTGTTGAGAGCCGTGAATTACAAAATAGAGTGCTTCTGCAAGTTTACTTCAGTTGAATTATAGCTTAATATTTTTCATGCTAATGCCTACTCATGCTGATGCAACCGTACAATCAGGGAAATTGTTAATGCAAACTAATGTACGCAGAGAACTAACACATGGTACTGCTTTCAAACAGTGTGTAATTGATCCATTTATTTTTATGTTTGGAATGACTAATTCGTTGGGATAGTCTAATGAGTTGTTCTCAGTCAAAGAAAGTTTTTCTATAATGAATCTGCTATTTTAGTTCATTTGGCGATTGATTAGTTTTCTGTGTGATTGATGATGCTTAGTGCCTAGTTGAGTAAATCACTATATTCAAGAGGTAAATTGTGTTTTTTATAATGCTCAAAATCATTGGTAAATTTGAGATGAACACGGAGAAAAAATTCTGCTAATGCCTAAGAATTACTGCTAATCCTAGCACTGAGGTGATGTGCATCATATATCTTAGCACCCAAGAGTAGTTAGTACCGACTAAAACTATGTACTTTGAATATGCAGTAGCAGAGATGCATTAATGGGTGCATAAATTATGTTAGTATTCTCCTTGTGAATGGTTGGTGCATAGATGGGTGCTTGAGAGCTCTATATTGCATTTTCAGTTTAACTGTCTATGAAATGTGCTTATAATATAGGAAGCATTTTAGAAACAAGTTATATCATGAGTTGCATTGACTGATACTTGTATGGGTCAGGATACCACATTTGGGTTCCTTTCAGACTTGCCTGGAGGAACTGGTGACAAAATACGCAGAAACCTAGTTTGTTATTTACATGGACTGTATTCCCAAATACACAGGTAGGAATATACGTACAATACTGGTGTACAACGACAATGCTGTCAAAGGGACTTGTGTCGGCCTGCAGAAGTTCGATGGAACAAAATGTACACCTAAATGTAAGTTACACAATTAGTTTCATTATCTTAGTTCTAGTTTTCTTTTTGTGAGGTTAGTTCAAGTTATCTTCTTTATTTAGATGTTTGGAGAAAAAGAGAACATTGTGTGTGTGTGTGTGTGTCTATCTTAAAGTTGCAATTACCCAGCGGAGCATACAATTTACATTTTTTCTGTATATTACAATGAAATGTGACCCTAATCTTTGACCTTAGGATGATAATTTTCTTTTTGTGCCAAGAGAGAACCATGTTTATTACGATGTATGTTCCTGATGTATGTTTGGCTTGCGACATGTGAAAAAGAAAAGAAAAAGATCAAGGAAACAAATTTTGAGATGAGTGCCTAATACAATGGGATGCCTCGTACTGATTTAAGCATTGTTACACTTAAATCAAGTCTCATGTGGGAATAAGAAAAGACAAGGATTTTTGTTGATCATTCAGATTAAACTAGACCGATGTGAGCCTTCAACAAAGGATCAACTCCAGAATAAGTGTTACATGCGGGCTTCCATTTCTATATGCTAAGTTTATTTCAGTTATTACGTCGGCCTTTGCCAATCAGACCAAATACTGAGTGATGGGCAGGGTGGTGGTCATTTCGTAACAATGTCATTGAAGGTTATCGAGCAGAATGAATCATGGGAAGACGAAGAAGGTAGTGACTAAAACTTAAACATGGCGTTCAACCTTTGTATGTTTCTCTTTTTTAATTGCTCTATTGACCTGATTTTTTTCTCTAATGTTACTTTACTCATTCATGGCAGTTCTTTGTTGCTGAAGATTGCCAAGATGAATGGATGATACATGGATAAATTGTTGAATGCAAGGTGGAGAAAGGGATGCTACCAGATAGTTTTATGTCTATAGTGTAGTATGTCATTTTCATGGCCGATGTATAGAAAATCATGTATGTACTGTTTGGATTGTGTTGCATGTAATACAACCGAGTTGATTTAATATATGAAGTATTTTTGTTCACTGGATCACTGCTCCTATGCACTATCAGTATTGGCCTAATTGTTGTTCTCAATATATAAAATAGTACCTCATGCTATCTAACAATCCATAGAAGCGTATATTATGTCAGCTTGAAAATTAGTTCGTGTAGGTTAGCCACCAACGCATACAAAGCGTTGTTATGCTCCAAATATATACATTGCTACATTGCAACACATCTTCACGTGGTTTACCAATGCAATTATATACGTTGTTGTAGAACCTTGCAACGCCACCAACGGCAAAGCATAATAATCCGTTGGTGTAGACCTTAGCGACGGTTATATGGATATACGACAATGCATCAATGCGTTGCTGAAGGGGTGTTCCTCTTGTAGTGTGCCGCGATACCTACCACTTGCTTATCATGCCTCCCATATTGTTAAACCAAGCCTCTAACCCACCTTGGCCTAGCAAACCGTTGTTTGGCTATGTTACCGCTTTGCTCAGCCCTTCTTATAGCGTTGTTAGTTGCAGGTGAAGATTGGAGCTGGTTCCTTGTTGGAACATGTTTACTTGTTGGGATATCACAATATCTCTTATTTAATTAATGCATCTATATACTTGGTAAAGGGTGGAAGGCTCAGCCTTATGCCTGGTGTTTTGTTCCACTCTTGCCGCCCTAGTTTCCGTCATATCGGTGTTATGTGCCCGGATTTTGCGTTCCTTACGCGGTTGGATTATAATGGGAACCCCTTGACAGTTCGCCTTGAGTAAAACTCCTCCAGCAATGCCCAACATTGGTTTTACCATTCGCCACCTAGCCTCTTTTTCCCTCGGGAGTCGCGCTCCTGAGGGTCATCATTATTTTAACACCCCCCCCCGGGCCAGTGCTCCTCTGAGTGTTGGTCTGAACTGGGCAGCCTGCGGGGCCACCTCGGGGCAACTTGAGGGTTGGTTTTACTTGTAGCTTGACCTATCTGAGTGTGCCCTAAGAACGAGATATGTGCAGCTCCTATCGGGATTTGTCGGCACATTCGGGCGGTGTTGCTGGACTTGTTTTACCATTGTCGAGGATGTCTTGTAACCAGGATTCCGTGTCTGATCGGGTCTTCCCGCTAGAAGGAATATCCTTCGTTGACCGTGAGAGCTGGTGATGGGCTAAGTTGGGACACCCTGCAGGGATTTGAACTTTTGAAAGCCGTGCCCGCGGTTATGGGCAGATGGGAATTTGTTAATGTCCGTTTGTAGAAAACCTGAAGTTGACCTTAATTAAAATACATCAACCGCGTGTGTAACCGTGATGGTCTCCTTTCGGCGGAGTCCGGGAAGTGAACACGGTGTTGGAGTTATGTTTGGCGTAGGTTGTTCTAGGATCACTTCTTGATCATAGTTGTTCGATCGTGCTTTTGCCTTCTCTTCTCACTCTCATTTGCGTATGTTAGCCACCATATATGCTAGTCGCTTGCTGCAGCTCCACCTCATACCTTTTCCCCTTCCTATAAGCTTAAATAGTCTTGATCAGGAGGGTGTGAGATTGCTGAGTCCCCGTGACTCACAGATACTTCCAAAACCAGTTTGCAGGTGCTCGTCGATACCGTTCAGGTGACGCTACAAAGCTCAAGGAGGAGCTCGATGAAGATCTTGTCGTTTGTGGTGTTTCGTTCTAGTGGATCAGTAGTGGAGCCTAGTTGGGGTCGATCGAGGATCTGTGTAGCATTTGGGGTAGTATTCTTTTATTTTTGGTTCCGTGGTCGGACCATGTGTGTTTCTGGATGATGTAATGTTATATTCATGTGATTGTGTGAAGTGGCGATTGTAAGCCAACTATGTATCTCTTTCCCTTATGTATTACATGGGTTGTGTGAAGATTACCTCACTTGCGACATTGCTTTCAATGCAGTTATGCGTCTAAGTCGGTTATGCCTCTAAGTCGTGCTTCGACACGTGGGAGATATAGCCGCATCGAGGGCGTTACAAGTTGGTATCAGAGCCAGCCCCGACTTAGGAGCCCCCTGCTTGATCGAATCGCTGGCGTTGTTGAGTCTAGAAAAATGTTTTTAGTCTTTTAGGATTATATATATGAGAGAGTAGGATTTCTTTTTACTCCTCAGTCCCTTCGTCGCTCGGGTGAGGCATCATGACGTAGAGTTTTGACTCTTCTCTTCTCAAATTTCACTAAAAAAATATAGGATCACGCGGATATCTTGGAATCGTTCCGATGGTATTGTGACGAGAACATTGTTCTTGGTGCCTCCTGTCATTTAGGGGTTGTGGCAGTGTCCCGGGGAGTTGAGCTCCGAGGTGTTGCCGTCACAATTTTATCGTTGTAGTTCTGGAATTCCTGAGTTTAGTTTCGCCGACATCAAAAATCTCTTTTATGCAGTTGTTGGTGAGATAACCTCGACGCCACCCAGTACTGGGGCGGGAGTTCGGGAGTATTGCCATAACTCGTATAACGGATGCTTTTTGAAGGTTGAGGTAAACGATTTCCGAAGGTTTCTTGGTTATGTGTTGAAGGATGGATACAGCTGGATGTAGGATTTGCTAGTTTTGGGTGAGATATTATGCTTCCCCTGTATCCTCAACACCTGATTGCATAACTGGAAAGTTTCGGGAGTTTATAAGTGGGAATTCAAGTAGCTCTTAGGATATCTTTCCGACAGATGTATGATTTGAAATTGGGGTTCGACGTCTAGTGGTCCACCTATCCACGGTTGGTTTTATAGTGGTCTTGTTGTGTCTTAAAGAGTCCTTGGCTATGCCGACTCGGGGACGCTTCGTATGTCATGTGCACTGCCTTGTACATGATGGTGCTGTACGATCGAGCCCATGTAGGCCCCACCATGAAAACTTCGGACGAAATCTCTATCATATGTTTGTTCCGGCTTATTTTGCAAGTCAAACCCTTGTTTTGTTTTTGAGTTGTGGTATTCGATTTGCTTCGAAGTCAAGAGTTGATTCCATACCTTTCCTAAGTAGTGTTCTCATATTTCTATGTGAATACTAATCCTTCTTGATCATCGAGATTGTCATGTCAAACCTTTTCAACCGGTGTGTCTCTCTTCAAGTGGATCTGATCACTTCAACATTAGCAAGATCAATTATCAGTTCTTCTCAACGGTGTTTGCTTCATTCGTTCCAAGTTGCCTTTATTTTCCCACCACCCACCCTTTTTTCTTCAAGGACTCAGATTTCTTAATCAAGTATCCTTCGATTCATGTGAAGTCTCTCCATTCTTTTCCTTCATGTTCTTACCCGGTGATTCTCATGAAGATTCTAACAGAACCTCAAGTTCGTCATTCTTCATTCCTTTCATCTAGGGTGGATTCAATTCAAGCTTTCGGTGTTGATCATATCCTTTTCCTCGTTTCAGAAGTTTTATCATACCGGTTGTCGGTGTCAAAACCGGCGAATCTCGAGTAGGGGGTCCCAAACTGTGCGTCTAGGCGGATGGTAACAGGAGACAAGGGACACGATGTTTTTATCCAGGTTCGGGCCCTCTCGATGGAGGTAAAACCCTACTCCTGCTTGATTGATATTGATGATATGGGTAGTACAAGAGTAGATCTACCACGAGATCAAGGAGGCTAAACCCTAGAAGCTAGCCCATGGTATGATTGTTGTATGATGAAGTTGTCCTACGGACTAGAACCCTCCGGTTTATATAGACACCGGATAGGGTTAGGGTTACACAGAGTCGGTTACAATGGTAGGATATCTTGAATATCCGCATCGCCAAGCTTGCCTTCCACGCCAAGGAAAGTCCCATCCGGACACGGGACGAAGTCTTCAATCTTGTATCTTCATAGTCCTGGAGTCCGGCTAAAGGTATAGTCCGGCTACCCGAACACCCCCTAATCAAGGACTCCCTCAGTAGCCCCTGAACCAGGCTTCAATGATGACGGGTCCGGCGCGCAGATTGTCTTTGGTATTGCAAGGCGGGTTCGTCCTCCAAGTCCTTCAAGAAGATTTTAGAAACCAAGGATAGTGTCCGGCTCTGCAAAATAAGTTTCCACATATTGCCATAGAGAGAATAATATCAACACAAATCTAATCTGCTGACGTATTCCGCAGCGTGACATCACACTACGGCCAAGTCCTTTACTAGAATCATTTTTACTTTTCCACCTCAGCACGTTTAGCGAAGCGGTTTCCTTGGCACGTCTTGTCAAAGCAGAGATCGTGTCCCCCCTTTTACGGGATTCTCATCAATACGGACGTGGGTAACCCAATCATGCCCGTTAGCATGTCTTCTCAATTAAAGGCGAGTCCCAAACGGTTGCGGGGAGGGCTCCTGGTATTCAACCTCTTATAAAGAGACCAGGGCCTTACTCCTTTTCCCCAATCTCAAAACAAGTTTGCCCATCGCCTCGAGTTCCAACACCCTAGGCTCCAGATTCCAGGCGCTTCGGACCTTCGACAATGTCCGGTTCCGACCTTCAAGGCCGATGGATGCCCTCCTCCGTCACGGAGGAGGACGTGCTAAAGTTGAGAGAGGCTAAGTTCTTGACCGCCGAAATTTTGCATAGGTTGCCTGCTCAAAGGCAGGCTATTCCCAGTCCCCAGGCCAGTGAGAGCGTAGTGTTCATGTCTCACTTCCTTCGGGGGGTAGGCTTCCCGATGGATCCCTTCGTGAGGGGGCTGCTGTTTTATTACAGGCTGGAATTTCATGACTTAGCTCTGGAGTCCATCCTCCACATTTCCTCATTCATCGTTGTGTGCGAAGTGTTCCTCCGTGTTACTCCTCACTTCGATTATGGCTCAAGACTTTTGGAGTGGAGCCGAAGATGATCGAGGGACGGCACGCAGAGTGCAGAGGCACTGTCATAAGTAAGAATGCTGATGCACCATGGCCCGAGGGCTCCTTTCAAGAGGAGCTCGGCTTGTGGCAACGAGGGTGGTTCTAAATCACCGCTCCTAGGAGCGCCAAGTGGGTGGCGCCTCCTGCCTTTCGCTCGGGTCCCCCATCACCGCTAGTGTCATGGGTCACAAAGGATTAGATTGGGGGTTATCCAAAGACGTGCCCTTGTTGCAGGGCCGCATCAGGGATCTCTTAGAAAGAGACCTCAACCTGGTCAAGGTGACGCAGGTCATGCTGATTTGCCAAACACTGCCCGGCAAACGTCGCTCCCTTCATCTGTGGGAGTTTAATCCGGAGGGACCACGAGCTCTCCAGCATTTTATGGGCGCAACGCCCGTGGAGATGTATAAAATGTTCTTTGGATCACAAGCAATGTGTCCGGATTTGACCAAGGACGCAGGTTTAAGCTGGAATCGCCCGGATACTCGAGTAACTAACCTTGTGCCCGGACTCGCTATCCGTAAAATTGTCATAAATTCGCCCCTAAAAGAGTTGTCCTTTTAAACAGGAGTGGATAGCGAAGGCAAAGCTGATCAGGTGTTCGGCTCCCCTTCCTGAGACCAGGACGGATCCCGTGCTAGTCAGGATGTTGAAGATCGTGCCTTTGGAGGGAAGTGAGGGGGAGGACAAGGAAACTATGGCCTCCTCGAAGGAGGCTGCTCCGAAGGGAGGAACCGACAATTCCCCTCCTAAGGGGAAGAAGAGGGCCGCCTCTGACGACCCGGAGACCATGGCCTCAAAGCGGGGGGAAAAGTCCTCGTCAGAGGGTCCGACGCCGGGGAGATCCTCGGCCGAACTACGCCCTCAAAGGGATCAGCCCTCCAGTGAGCCGTAAGTAGAGAAAGTTTTTCCTTTAGAGGGATGAGAGAAATCCTTGCTTTTTATCTGAGAAGATTAACCAAAATTTTACTTTTTAGCTCGGACCTTAGCCCTTCTCAGCAGAGCTCATCTTCGGGGGATCTTCTTCCGGAGATGATGGAGAGTGGAACGCCTCCCCCTGCCGTACCGCCTGGCGAGGCGGGCGACCCTGAGGTGTCGTCGCGGAGGGTTTCTCCGAATCCGGCAGGGGTGGAAGGTAGCCATATGTCCCCCCAAGGTTCTCCGTGTCCGGCCTTCGATGGAGGTCACAGGACGAGCCTGGCACCGTCCGGTGCATGGTCGGAGGAGCTGATGATTCTGCTCGGGCGAGCTTCTATCTCAGAGGAGCACCGTGCATTGATGGGTACGGTGATCGGAAGGATTTCGTCCGCGGAAAGCGGATTGCATGAGGCCGTCAGAAGTTTTCTGACGGGTTTTGAGGTACGTTTGATAATGTACTTCTTTGTCAGTTGCGCATAAAACAAGGTGCGCCCTGTGTAGATAGTAGCCCTTGAGACTCTGCGCGTTGTCAAGAAATGACGGCACGCAGAGGATCATAATCCCAGGTCTAAGATGTCGCCTTTGAATGTAGGTGGCGAGGTGTCCGGAATCAAACTGAACTGATGATTTGGCCTAACTAAAGCGGCAACTGGACGTGGCAGATGCCGACATCGCGCTTGTCAACAAGCGGCTTGATGAGGCTCAAGGTATGTAATTCCTCGGGCAGCATCAGGTAAGAGGAGCTTCATGCCAGTGTCTTACAATGTGTGTGCTTGACACAGATGGTACGGCCGCCGTGGAGAATCTTAGGGCAGAACTTGCCCGAGCTAAGGAGCAAGCCAGAAAAAGCGATGCGGCTGCCGAGAAGGCCCTTGAAGAGCTGAGAGCCGAAAAGGCTGCTCACTGCCGAAGCACAAAAGAGATGGCCGAGATGGTCGAGAAGTTAAAGAGCGCTGCAGACCGTTGCAAACTTCTTGAGAAAGAAGACCGGGCGAGACAGACGGACTTAGAGAAGGCCGTTGCCGATGCCAAGGACGCTCACTCTGCGATGAGAGCTGCGAAGGAGGAGCTGCGTCAGGCCGAACAGATTGCGGCTGGAAAGCCCTTTATGCTGCGGAGGAAGTTTTGCGATCCGAAGTTTGCTCCGTTGTACCGGATGTGGAGTCTGGAGGACACCTATCTGGATTTGGCAGCAAGTGCTGCTGATGCGACCGAACACTTTCGAGATCTAAAAGATCGTGAAGTGGAAAAGCTTTTCTGGTCACAGTTCCACAATCCAGAGCATCCACTGGCAGTGGACGATCGCCTGGCTCAATGGGCCGAACTGAATAGATTGTCCGGACTCGCCATGAAGTACGTCATGCGTCATCTGTGGCCTGTGAGATCGGAGTCGAAGAGTTATTTCAGCTTGGTGCAGCAATTCCTTGACGCGGTGCCGCGTATCAATGCGATGAAGAGGTCAGCATGCATAGAGGGCACACAGATGGCTCTTGCCTGTATCAAGACATACTGGGCAGAGATGGAGACCACCGTTGTTGCGTCCCGAGATTCGGACAAAAGCCGAGTACCCTCCGAGCACTATTTTCAGGAAGTCCGTGAAGGCACTCGTGTAATAGAGACGCAGTGCTCGAAGGATGCTATGTTATGATAGCATATGTAATTATAAAGCAATACTTTAATAAATTGTAGTGGCCTTTTATACTTGTGCCTTCATGTATTGGGAACACCTCCTGTGCGGTCGTTTTAAGATATATATATATATAATCTGAAAGATGGCAGTCGTTGGCTTCAGCCCCCATGCACATAGTGCGGGGGTGCTCGCAGAAGACGCATTTTCACACTTAACCCAAGTCTTGGTCCTACAAAGGTGGTGATAGCGCAGCAGGCCAGGCAACCGGACTATAATGCTTTAACACTTTCACTTAGCCATAGGAGCTTGACAGTGGGAGTATTTAGGTAGCCCCTTGGTGGCGACTGCGCTCGCCCGAGTTCGGGGCGCGTATGTGCCTGGCCGGGAAATGACCCTTCGTTAAAACGGAGGAATCCTATAGATTCCGATAGGTCATCGGGTGGGTGACAGTCTCACGCCACATCATGACAGTCAGTTTTCGGCTTTCTCTACTGAGGCGCTCGCCCGGCCTAACCGGGGCACAATCGCAGTAGTTCTCCTGGTGCTACCTTAACCGATAGAGCGGAACGTAAGGTAGCCGAACTCAGGAGCCGGGCAACCCAACATTTGACCAAAGACATGATTCAGAGCTGATGCATATAATGCCAAAACCCGTGACGCCGAACACTCCCTAAGGTGTTCGGTCTTTATGAGTGCGGGCAAAACAACACTCTTTATTAAAAAGCCCCTAGTGTCCAGGTACGCGCAAAAATTCTAACGTGGCCACATGCCAAGACGCCAGCCTCCTCCTTGGTTATATCAGAGAAAACCAGGGGATATGTAGCAACAAGAGACAGTAAAAAAGGTTTACGCAGGGTCTTAATCTAAAAAGAATCCTTAGGACGGGTCCCTACTGCACGTCTGCGCCTGTGTCTCCGTTGTGCCGTATCCTGGACGGGCGCCGCACGACGTTCATCTGCGAAAGAGAGGAACTGAGCTGAAAATGGGTTGTGCCGAACAAAAGTTTGAACTAAGCAAAGTATAAAGGAAAATATATAGAACTGAGCTTTATTGTCTCTTATTGTACGCAGCCCTGCATCAATGATGATTTCGTACCGAACTCGTCTATCCGCGTTCGTGGTCTTTAATGACCTATTCCGAAATTTTTGGACGGTGAAGCCATTTTACTGTGGGGCTGTCAAAGCGGCCGGACAGTCCTCCGCTTGGGGGAGGGGCACATCAATGCTTCCCCTTGAAAGAGATGATGCCTCGTGGACCGGGCATCTTAAGCATTAGAGATGCATAATGCGGTATTGCGTTAAAGCGGGCGAAAGCTTCGCGTCCCAGTAGTGCTTGATAGCGACTGGAGAATGGGACGATGTGGAAGGTCAGCTTTTCGCGGCGGAAGTTATCGGTAGAGCCGAATATAACTTCGAGCCGGAGAAAACCCATGCAATGGGTGTCCGGACCGGGCGTGACCCCTTGAAAGGCGGTTTTGCTACAGCGGATTCTTGTGGGTCTATCCCCATGTGGCGGAGTGTGTCCTGATATATCAGGTTTAGTCCACTGCCGCCATCCATAAGGACATTTGAAAACTGGAGTCCACCAATTATTGGATCGAGTACCAAGGCAGTCCAGCCTGCGTTCCTGATACTTCTAGAATAATCCAGCTGATCGAAGATGATTGGTTTTGACAACCAATGGCGGGACCCCTTTGGGATAGGTCGTGTGGTGCGTACCTTTATGGGCGCCGCACGTTTTGTTATGTGAAGTAAGTTTACTGTTTTTACTTCTTGTGGGAAGTTCTTTTCTTTCCTGGTGCTCTGCTTTTGGGGTTCGTCCTCGTCTTCGCTTGGTGTGTCGAGCCCCTTATTTTCGGCGTTGAGTCTGCCGGATTGTTTGAAAACCCAACAATCTCTGTGGGTATGGTTAGCAGGCTTACCGGGAGTACTGTGTATTTGACATATCCTATCCAGGATTTTGTTTAAGTTGGATGGATCATGCCTGTTATCCTGGAGGGGTGGCCTTGTCTGATTCTGTCGTGAGCTGTTGAATCCGGCGTTGACTGCCGTGCTCTTCGGACTTTTTCCTTAGTCCGGGGACGGTCCTTGTTGCGTCGCGGTTTTCCATTTCCATCCCTAGTTTCGGATGTACTTGGTTCGCTAGGGCTGCATCTTGCCAACCAGCTGTCCTCTCCTGCATAAAAGTGGGTCATCAGACTTGTTAGTGCGGCCATTGTTCTTGGCTTTTCTTGGCCGAGGTGTCTGGTGAGCCATTCGTCTCGGACGTTATGCCCGAAAGCTGCTAAGGCTTCAGCGTCCGGACAATCGACTATCTGATTCTTTTTAGTGAGGAATCTATTCTAGAATTGCTGAGCTGATTCTCCGGGCTGTTGAGTTATGTGACTAAGATCATCTGCATCCGGAGGGCGGACATAGGTCCCTTGAAAATTTGCTCAGAAAGCATCCTCGAGTTCTTCCCAACTTCCGATTGTGTTTTCAGGAAGGCTTTTAAGCCAATGCCGGGCTGGCCCTTTAAGCTTAAGGGGTAAGTATTTTATGGCGTGGAGGTCATCTCCTCTAGCCATATGTATGTGGAGGATATAATCCTCGATCCAGACTCCAGGGTCTGTTGTTCCATCATATGCCTCTATGTTTACGCGTTTGAATCCCTCTGGAAATTCATGGTCCAGGACCTCATCGGTGAAACATAGGGGGTGTGTGGCGCCCCTGTATTTGGGTCTGCCAGATTCTGATGATGGCTTTATTGCATTGCTTACGAGAGCTTGCTTTCTTGGCCCGTAAATGGACCTGACTGGGCCCTGATGCAAATCCTTAAGTGGGTCGCATGCCGATTTAAGTGCGGCGCCGCTTGCCGCTTTGTGCTGGCCATGGGGTCGTCTATCCAACCATGTGGCTTTCTTATTTTTTGAATGCGAGGGCTCTAGGGCCTCTTCGTCGAATTCGGGCAGTAGCCTTCTCTTCGGATAGCTTTTAATGCGGCGACTGTCGTCGTATTTATCTGCGGTATTGATTACTTTGCTCCATCGGATATTGAGTGCATCTTCCGCCATTTTTAGCTTCCGCTTCTGCTTTTTCAGGCTGCATGCTGTTGCAACGAGCCTCTTGTGGAGATTCTTCTGCTTCGTGGGTTTATCTGGCGTAAGGTCGTCCGGAGTGCCGTTTTCGCCGGGGGAGGGATGTTCGGTTTCTCTATCCGTGTTGCCCTATTCGAACGGTTGCTCTAAGGCCTGCTCGTCGTCTACCGGCTCATCCTGCTCTATGGCTGGGTCTTTGTCGAGGCGGGGCTTGGGTCGGCGTTTACGCCGACGCTTTGATTGCTTTTCGAGGGATCGGTCCCCCGTTCCATCCCCTTTTTCCTCGTTGTCGTTTCCTTTAGGGGTTTACACCATGTACACATCGTGAGATGGGGTGGCTGTCCAATGCCCTATGGGCGTTGGCTCATCTGTATCTCCTGCATCGTCGTCCATGCTGTCGATGTCTGCGGAGTCGAAGTTGAGCACGTCGTTTGAATTGTCGACAGTGGCTACCAAGTGGGTGGTGGGTGGGCTTTGAATTTCTTCATCGTCCATATCCCACCCTCGCTGACCGTAGTCCGGCCAGGGCTCTCCTGATAAAAAGAGAGACTTTAGAGAATTCAGGATGTCGCCAAAAGGCGAGTGCTGAAAGATGTCCGCGGCGGTGAACTCCATTATCGGCGCCCAATTGGATTCGATCGGCAAGGGCGCGCGGGGTTCAGAGTTCGGAGAGGAATCCGGCTCCTTGGAGTCACGGGCCGTGCGGAACGCGGGGCTGACTTTTGGCTCGATCGCCTTTGAGATCCTAGCCCCCGAGGTGACGTCCAACCGCACATCCTTGATTGGCGCAATAGGCTCCGAATAAAGGGTCGGAACCGGTGCTTGTGCGGCCTCTAGGGCACTGTTCGGCAACAGAGCTAGATCATGCCTCTCGACACAGTGCGGCGCGCTCAGCTGTGGCTTGAACCCGTCGAAGATCGAATCCCCGCGGGTGTCTTCCGTGTAGTTTAAGCTTCCAAACCTGACCTGATGGCCAGGGGCATAGCTTTCGATCTGCTCCAGGTGGCCAAGCAAATTGGCCCGCAGTGCGAAGCCGCCGAAGACGAAGATCTGTCCGGGGAGAAAAAGTCTCACCCTGGACCGCATCGTCATTGATGATCAAAGGAGCCATCGAGCCCAAAAGTGACGACACAGAGGAACTCTCAATGAAAGCACCAATGTCGGTGTCAAAACCGGCGGATCTCGGGTAGGGGGTCCCGAACTGTGCGTCTAGGCGGATGGTAACAGGAGACAAGGGACACGATGTTTTTACCCAGGTTCGGGCCCTCTCGATGGAGGTAAAACCCTACTCCTGCTTGATTTATATTGATGATATGGGTAGTACAAGAGTAGATCTACCACGAGATCAAGGAGGCTAAACCCTAGAAGCTAGCCTATGGTATGATTGTTGTATGATGAAGTTGTCCTACGGACTAGAACCCTCCGGTTTATATAGACACCGGATAGGGTTAGGGTTACACAGATTCGGTTACAATGGTAGGAGATACTGAATATCCGCATCTCCAAGCTTGCCTTCCATGCCAAGGAAAGTCCCATCCGGACACGGGACGAAGTCTTCAATCTTGTATCTTCATAGTCCTGGAGTCCGGCTGAAGGTATAGTCCAGCTACCCGAACACCCCCTAATCCAGGACTCCCTCACCGGTGCACCTCATAATCTTCCACTCTTCGCTATTCTTTTTGTTCCGGAGTGCTAAAGATATCTCAGAAGATTCGTGTTTCCACTCTTAATCCGTTCAAGCTATTTTGAGGATGTTATCTCATTCAAGCCATTTATTGCTAACCGATGTATTCTCCCTTTCAAGTAATCCTTCTATGGTGTTTCTTTTGAGTGGGCCCTAACCCACAGGACTTTTTCCAGGATCTTACCTGACTCTTCTTATTCTCTCGGAGCTAGTCTCAAATTCATTTCAAAGTTTGACGTAAGAATGAGTTATCATCAGTCAAATGCCTTTCTCAAAGATCGGTTAAATTCTTTTCATCGTTGGCTCAACCTCTTCGTTTTGATTCTTCCGGAGTGCCTAAATAATTCATGGTGGTGTTTCTCATCGCCATTCTCCGCATTTGAAGACCGAAGAAGATTTTTCTCTCAATCTTGCTCCATTCTCTTCAAGATTCATGGTTCTAGTTCAAGGCCATCCTCTCATCATTGTTTTGATTGTGAGAATTCCTTTCACCTATCTGGAGTCCATCAATTCAGATTTATTCATTTTCAGCTTTCAGTTATCATTCTCCAACCTACTGGTGCTTCTTTTAAATATCCTCTTCTCAGTTCGTGATCCCTTCGTTCTCATGTATCTTAACTCTCTAATGTATGTTCGTTCATTTGCTAATTCTTACCGGTGATCCATCCCTTTACTTCGTTCATTTTTAATTCTTACGGTGATTCGTTCTAGATTCTATTCCATTGTTATCATATCAACTCATTCGTTATTTTTTTCAAATCCAACTGGTGGTGCATTGAAGACCTTCCCAAGTTTTGCGCTATATCTATCTTAATCCTTTCAACGAGAATAAGTAATATGCCAAATCCGTTGCTTGTCATCAATTTAATTGATGACGGATACGCATAACATAATTCTTATTTTGTTTCATCCAAGTGATTAATTCCTTTTTCTGGAGTGGTTCATCATATCACATTCTCAGTTCGAGATGCTTTATCTTTTCTTTTCCCAGAGTTCCTAGCTCTCATCATCACGAAGTTCCATCTTAAATCATTACAAGGTTTCACCTTGTGTTTTCAATTTCTCTTTCTTGTCATTACCCTTTGTTATCGGAACTATTCATGAAGGTTCTACATGATGGGTCATCAAGGATTTAATTCCTTCTCGAAGTGTTCATCGAGATTCTTTTCAGAGAAGCTCAAGTATTCTTCATCTTGCTATCCGGAGTGCAATTCTTTCTTTCGTATCATTGGAGGTGGTGTTATGTCATTTTCGATAATTTTCCTTCGTGTCTCATGTTTCACAAGTTATCAAGAATGAGTTATTTTAAATCCATCAATCTCTTCTTTGGAGTTATCTTGGGTTATATTTCACCTAAATCCTTCCCTAAGGATTGTTTCTATTATGGTGCTTATAAATGACCCAAATTCTTTTATCCTCACGGTGAAATAGTTTCTCGCCTCCTTATTCATATCAATTCAAATCCATTGTTTCCGTTATTGGCAGAATTTCACCTCATACTTTTGAGAAGTTTTCCATAAGCCCACTACAAGCTTACTCTTTTTGTTGTTGGCTTTCCAACAACTCCGTTTGACCCTCCTCCTAAAGATGCTTTTATCAAGCTCTTTTGTGGCAGAAGTTGGCATTTTCTTCTCCATTCTCCTATTTCAGTTATCTATCTTCTATTCATTTGTTCCAGAGGCATTGCGGTATTGTTCTTTCAACCGTCATCGCGTTTTGTCAAAGATCTTGTTCTTTTCACGCCTGTCCATTGAATCGGAGTGTTGTGCCCTCTGCTCAAGTTCTTTTCATCTTATCAAGCCTTGCATATCTTTTCAACCGGAGTGCTGCCCGAATTTATTCTTCCTTGTTCTTTTTCCGAACGGAGTGTTTTTCAACTTCGTCATCTCCGTTGTATTCTTTTCTCGAGTTGGCTTAACCTTTTCAAGGTTATTTGGTTTCACTCGTTTGTCAAAGAAGCAACGTAGTTTTACCTCTCCTCTCCCTCTTTCATTTTCCCTCCGGTGCCATTCTAGATCTCGGGACGAGATCCTCTCATAGTGGTGGAGTGTAGTAACGCCCCGACACTGATGTGCCAGGTGTCTTCGAGTTATTCGCTGTTGTTGCTTTGTCATTTGCTTGCGTGTCGCATCTTGTCATGTCATCATGTCCATTACATCATCATGTTTTCGAAACTTGCATTCGCCCGGGTTCTCCTCGTTCCTTCTGTTGTCCGTTCTGAGCCCAGACACACTTGCATGCGCCCACGGCATGTCCAAAATATTATTTTTATAAGTGGCCGGAAAATGTTCTCGGATTGGGGTGAAAGTTGGCATGCAGTGTTGTTATAGTGTTAGTAGGTCGCCTGCCAAGTTTCATCGCATTCGGAGTTCGTCTGATAGCCCGACCGTTAAACTATAGCGGCATATAGTCGGTCTAACGTCGGACGTTTTCGGTCTCCGGAAACTGCTGCCGGGCCCTCTCTCTCTTCTCTCCTCTCAGCCTCGCCACAGCCCACCTAGTCCATCCACCTACCCCTCTTCGCGTCCGGAGTCGTCCGATGCGATCGCACGGTCCGAAAAACCCTCCTTACACGGTGCATCGGCCCCTCGCGCGCGTCCGAGAGTTGTCCCGGACCCGACCCGGACAGTCGTCACCGTTGGATCTGGATCAACCCCAAACATCTACAAAATGTCTCCGTTTTGTTAATTGGACTTCCTAACATATTATTTTCCGTCCGTCCGTTTACGATCGGAGGGTTCCGTTAGCCCCTAACCTAATCCACCAGCGTATATATTGGGCAACCCTAGGAATTAGGGATCTTGTCCCATCCTTCCATCCATCCAATCGCTCCCCGCCGCCACTTTCCTTGTTTTTAGCGCCGAGCCAACCACTAGCCAGATCCATTCCTTCCCACAACTTCCCTCGCTCTGGATCGGGCTCCCGATCTCCCGAGCGCCTCACTGCATCGCGCCGGCCGGCTGACGCCGACCTGAGGCCAGGCGCCCTGCACCTGCAACCATCACCCGAGCCGGTGACCTCCAGCAGCTCCTCGACGTCGTCCTCCACCCACCATGAACCGCGTCGCCGCCCGCAGCGCAGGAGGCTTGCCCCGCACCCCGTGTGCCTCCCACCTCATTCTCGGGGATCAGGACTCCGCCGTTAGCAGCGTGCCTCATGGACCTCGCCGGAGCGGCATTTTTCTGTCGAGCTGGACCCGTCCGTCGCCATGCAAGTTCACAGCTTCGTAGACCTTGTTGAATGCCATCGCCTGAGCCTTCCAGTGCCTGCGCCTCACTCCCTGCATCCGATGTTGCCCTGTCCATCGCCGGAGAACCTCGTCGTCGCTTGGAACGGATTCCTCGAGGCCAGATCCACCCAGATCCATTCCTCTCCAGTCCTCCCTGCCGCCCTCACCTGCTAGAGTCTCCGCTGCCCTGTCGTTGACTTCATGCGCCTCCGTCCCCGTCTCTGCTCCAGCGCCTACGCCAGGCACGAGGAGGACGAGTGCCTCGACCGCCCTGCATCGCTGGCACCGGTGGTCCGGCCCGGATGCTCCAAGGCCCTGCAATCGGCCTGCCCGGCCTCCTCCCACCGAACTAGGCTTGGCCCAGCTAGGTGAGCTGCAAGCCGCCAAGTGGGCTGTTTCAGATGTGGCCCGAGACATGTTTTTTTCCGCAGATCGTTTTGATATTAATCCTGAGACTGCAGTTTTCACAGAAAGGTCCCTAAACTTCATGCATATATTAACTTAATAACCGTGCATCGATTTAAAATGATTTATATATGAAACTTGCTTAGAATTTTGTCTAGAATCATAATATCCAACTTTCATCTATGTTTAAAATGGTTAAAATGTTGTTTGTTTAAATTTACTCAAATGCCATGCTAAAATACTTTAATTCATAACTAAATAACCGTAGCTCCGATTTTAATAAACTTTATATGTAAATGGGGTAGAAAAATGACTAGTTTAACATGGTGGCCTTACTTTGCATGTTTAACAACTCTAAAAAAATGGTTTAGGGCAGATTAGTACCATAACCAAAATATGCACATGAGGAGTTATCGGAATTGTTGTTCGTTGCTTCCGGCCTCATTTAAACTTGCCTAGTTAGGTAGTTTTATTATGCTTCACCCTCTTGCCATGTTAATCAACATTTAATCTTGTTGGTTACATAAATGAGAGAGAACTAAATAAGTCATGTGGTGTTTTCTTCAATATGCAACTCCGTTGCATATTGAGCTCCACTTAAGTTGTAGTGTTGTTTGTTGCACTTTGCCATGCCATGCCATGTATCTTTAAACCGGACATGCATCATACTTGGTTGTGCATCATGCCACGCTTATGTGATGTTTGATTACTGTGTTGTTTGCTTTCTTTCCGGTGTACTTCTTCTCGGTAATCCGGTAACGTTGCGTTTGTGAGGATCCGTTGGCAACGTCCGTTTGTCTTCTTCATGGACTCGTTCTTCTTCCTTGCGGGATCTCAGGCAAGATGACCATACCCTCGAAATCACTTCTATCTTTGCTTGGTAGTTGCTCGCTCTTTTGCTATGCCTATGCTGCGATACCTACCACTTGCTTATCATGCCTCCCATATTGTTAAACCAAGCCTCTAACCCACCTTCGCCTAGAAAACCGTTGTTTGGCTATGTTACCGCTTTGCTCAACCCTTCTTATAGCATTGTTAATTGCACGTGAAGATTGGAGCTTGTTCCTTGTTGTAACATGTTTACTTATTGGGATATCACAATATCTCTTATTTAATTAATGCATCTATATACTTGGTAAAGGGTTGAAGGCTCGGCCTTATGCCTGGTGTTTTGTTCCACTCTTGCCGCCCTAGTTTCCATCATATCGGTGTTATGTTCCCGGATTTTGCGTTCCTTACGCGGTTGGGATATAATGGGAACCCCTTGATAGTTCGCCTTGAGTAAAACTCCTCCAGCAATGCCCAACATTGGTTTTACCATTCGCCACCTAGCCTCTTTTTCCCTTGGGAGTCGCGCTCCTGAGGGTCATCATTATTTTAACCCCCCCGGGCCAGTGCTCCTCTGAGTGTTGGTCCGAACTGGGCAGCCTGCGGGGCAACCTCGGGGCAACTTGAGGGTTGGTTTTACTCGTAGCTCGACCTATCTGAGTGTGCCTGAGAACGAGATATGTGCACCTCCTATCGGGATTTGTCGGAACATTCGGGCGGTGTTACTGGACTTATTTTACCATTGTCGAGGATGTCTTATAACCGGGATTCCGAGTCTAATCAGGTCTTCCCGCCAGAAGGAATATCCTTTGTTGACCATGAGAGCTTGTGATGGGCTAAGTTGGGACACCCCTCCAGGGATTTGAACTTTAGAAAGCCGTGCCCGCGGTTATGGGCAGATGGGAATTTGTTAATGTCTGGTTGTAAAAAACCTGAAGTTGACCTTAATTAAAATACATCAACCGCGTGTGTAACCGTGATGGTCTCTTTCCCACGGAGTCCGGGAAGTGAACACGGTGTTGGAGTTATGTTTGGCGTAGGTTGTTCTAGGATCACTTCTTGATTATTGTTGTTCGACCATGGTTTTGCCTTCTCTTCTCGCTCTCATTTGTGTATGTTAGCCACCATATATGCTAGTCGCTTGCTGCAGCTCCACCTCATACCTTTTACCCTTCCTATAAGCTTAAATAGTCTAGATCGCGATGGTGTGAGATTGCTGAGTCCCCGTGACTCACAGATACTTCCAAAACCAGTTTGCAGGTGCTCGTCGATACCGTTCAGGTGACGCTACAAAGCTCAAGGAGGAGCTCGATGAAGATCTTGTCGTTTGTGTTGTTTCGTTCTAGTGGATCAGTAGTGGAGCCTAGTTGGGGTCGATCGGGGATCTGTGTAGCATTTGAGGTAATCTTCTTTTATTTTGTGTTCCGTAGTCGGACCTTGTGTGTTTCTGGATGATGTAATGTTATATTCATGTAATTGTGTGAAGTGGTGATTGTAAGCCAACTATTTATCTCTTTCCCTTATGTATTACATGGGTTGTGTGGAGATTACCTCACTTGCGACATAGCTTTCAATGCGGTTATGCCTCTAAGTCGTGCTTCGGCACGTGGGAGATATAGCCGCATCATGGGCGTTATAGCCGCCTCAAGCTGGCGCGCGGTTCAGCAACTCGCCGCTCCAGGCCAGCTCGACGAGGAGTAGCGCACGTGCATCGTCGCTGTCGTCCACGCCGCCGCCTCGTACCGCGCCTCCCGTGTCTGCGACCACGTCTCCCGTTTCTATGGCCGAGATAGAAGCCGAGTGCATGGAGAGCGAAGAGCCGGTGGCCAGTGCCTCCGCGTCCGCCGCCATCATCGAGGAGAAGTAGAACACGGGAGGCCGCCACCGCTTGGGTCCCATGAAGGCCATCGCGGAGGCGACGCCGACGTACACAGTAGGTCTCTTTCCAGATCCTTTTGTTGCGAGGACCTTCGTCGACCCTGCATGGGCTCCACGGAAGCGGAGAAGCCCCCTTCCACCATCATCTTGGGCATCAGCCAACCATATCAGTTGGGCAGCAAGGAAGCGAGTCGTCCTTCGCGTTGAAGCATATACCTCCGGGGCTCCCGGCAGTCCGGTGATCGTGCTACCGGACATGACGAACACAAATGGATCGATGGATGACCATTTAGGCCAGGTATTATATACTTGTGCTGTCCAGAACTATCACCGCTTTGTTGATTTGAATGTAATGAAATCCGTCATGTTTGTATGTAAATCTAGTATTTTATATGAATTCCGTCATTGTTTATGAGAAATATCGCCGTGTTTGCATGATTTTCGTCCGATTGGTTGAGTTGCTATCAGAATGTGTGCGGCTATGGTTGGATGGCGTAATATGCGGGTCGCTGGTCGGTCTGCGGCCGGCTCAGGCGGCGTGGTAGGACAAAAAAAGCACAACTCATGTGAGCTCGTCTCCAACATGCGCGCTGGAGGATGCATGAGCACCCAAGCCATTCCTCATTCATCGGTGGCAAAGGCACCGGTGGACAAAAGGGTCGCCAATATTTTGGCTACCCCGGGCAAAATACAAACAGCCCCTCCTAGCAGATTCAAATTGTAAGTGCATCTAGTGCCCCTTAGTGATTTTGGTGTATTGAACACTTATAGGTTAAGGGACTGATGCGTTTGTGAGTGAGTGTACACAGGTCTATAAGTCTATGAGGAGTTTGATATTTACAAAGAAAGTCAACCCCTAAAAAAGAAGTTCTTCGACTGGAGACTTTGGATTTCTGAAGACTTTCTGAAGACTTTGAAAGTGAAGAAATTGGTGTGACCATGTAGACTTGGTATTCATTCAAGGAACATGAAGCATGAAGGCTCCTGTTTTTGTAGTTTCTTTTTCTCCTTCTCGAGTCATAGGAAACACCGTACTATTCAAGGGGGTTGAGGAAATACTGAGAAAAAGTTTCCAAGTGATGCTCAACTCAAATTCCTACACCTACCAATCCCTTCGAGTGAAGCCATTGGAAATCTCATGCAGTTCAGTCAATTTCTTCAGTGACAGAGATGAAGTTCTTCTGGTATCTTAGGAATTTGTTCTGACGGAGGAGTTAGGAATTTGCTAGTGCCGATTGCCTACAAGTGAAGAACATGATAGCCCTGAGGAATTTGATAGTCAAATTCCCTACCGTTGCTGTTCTACGCACCAGCTGTACAAAATATCTTCCCACCTAACGGTCATATCATTGAAGGGCATTTATGTCTTATCATGTCGGGCTGCTCCCTAGGCTATAAATAGCTGCCCCCTACAACCACTAGCTGGTTGGCTGCTCCGAGAGAAACTAACACTTGTCATTTGAGAGCATCCCATCCTCCAAGGACTTTAAGCGAAAATCATCAAGTGAGGAAAACCCAAACCCAAACACCAACAAACCCGAAGTGATTGAGCATCACTGAAGGGATTGATCCTGCATGGATCTGACGCTTGTTACCTTTGAAGACTGTGCATCTTCCAGACGGTCAGGCGTCATGGTCTAGAGCATCCAAGAGGAAATTGTGGATCGCCGAGTGACCGAGTTTGTGAAGGTTTGGAAGTCACCTGAAGACTTACCACGAGTGATTGGGCGAGGTCTGTGTGATCTTAGCTCACGGGGAATACGGTGAGGACTAAGTGTCCTGGACTGCCTGTTCAGGACTAGGTGTCCGGGATTGTGTGTCCTCAGGTTTAAATACCTAGCCGCCCTAACCAGACGTACAACTGTCACAACAGTTGGAACTGGTCTACCTAATCATTGTATTCACCAAGCAGACTGGTTCTATTTCTTCAACCCTTCCATTTCCTCATTTCTGTGTTTTGTGCTTGTTCATATCTATTCAGAGACTCTGACTGAGGATTTTCTCAATTTCCTCAGTTCAATTTCTTCAGTCTGTTTGTCTTCATCCTGTTGATCCTGTGTTTACGCTTTCTGTACTCTGTGTCTGTTTTCATTTCATCATGATATCCATGTTTATGTTATGTCATGTATGCATCTGAGTACTTATTCCGCTGCAAGTAGTTCTTCGCTTAGAAATTTCCTCACCCTGAAATTCCTTAGTACAAAATTCATAAAAATCACCTATTCACCCCACCCCCTCTAGTCGACTTAATGCACTCTCAATTGGTATCAGAGAAAGGTACTCCCTTGTTCTGTATGATTTTGGTTTAACCGCCTAGAGTTTTAGTTATGTCGACCGCAGGTATGATCAAGCTTTCTACTGGGTGTCCTACTTTCGATGGGACGGACTACCCCTACTGGAAGAATAATATGCGCATGCATCTTGAGGCAATTGACAACGATCTCTGGTATGTTGTGGAAAATGACGTTCCCTCTGTCACTCCTACCATCAACGTTGCTGATGTGAAGAGATTCTAGCAACTCGACTCTCAAGCGAAGAACATCATATGTGGCCACCTGAGCAAAGGGCAGTATGGCAGAGTGAGTGCTTTGGAGACAGCAAAGCTTATCTGGGACAGGCTATCCAAGGTCAATGAAGGAGTCTCAACACAGCGAGACTCTCGAGTTGACGTTCTTCACAATCTCTTCAACTGCTTCAAAATACTTGACAATGAAAATGTTGGGCAAACCTTCAATCACCTCACTGACATCTCAAATGAGCTTCAAGCACTTGGTGTCACTGACATCACCGACCATGAGGTGGTGAAGAAATTACTGAGATCGCTTGATTCCTCATTTGATACTTTGGCATTGGTGATACAAGAACGTGGAGACTATAAGTCACTTGATCCCGCTAATATCCTCGAGAGGCTAAACACTCATGAGTTCCAGCTTGCTGAGAAGAGAGATCTCTATGGACCAAGCTATGGTAGATCACGAGCTCTGAAGGCCAAGGCAGTGTCTGAATCTGAAGGTGAAGATTCTGGTAGCGGCCATGGTGATCCTGAAGAACTGAGCCAGGAGCTAGCAATGCTCATGAGGATATTCCAAAAGTTCTCAATAGGTAGTCGTTTTGGAAAATCCTCAAGAAGTGATGACTTAGGATCAGATTCCTCATCCCGTGATTACAAGAAGAGACTCCGTCACAAATGCAGGAAACCTGGTCACTACATTCAAGATTATCCTCAGTGGGAAAAGGAATCAAAGAAGAAGAAGTACAAGGACTACAGTTCTGATGATTCAAAGAAGAAGAAGAAATCTTCAAAGTCCTCTTCATCAAAACCTTCAAGGTCTTCATCTCACAAGAAGAGAAGCTCCAAGAAGGCTCAGGCATTCATTGGAAAGGAAATGCACTCCGAGGCTGAATCTGAGAAAAATGGGGAAGAGGTGGAATCTGAGGAGTCAGACTCTGGTGTGGCGAGCCTAGACCTCGCTACCGCGTTCGTCAGCAAGTCCATCTTCAACTCTGAGGAAAAGGACCACCCCAACAACACTGACGACGGCGATGATGACTACGCTCCGACCTAATGCTTCATGGCAAAAGGTGCAAAGGTACTCAAATATCCCTCCTCCGTATCAAGTGAGGATAAATCTGATGAAAATCTCAAGCCTAGTTATTCTAAACTTGCTAAGATCGTTGTGAAACAACAAAAGGCTCTTGAAAAGGTTCAAAATATGCTAGACAAAAGCGATGATATGTTGGGTCATGAAATGGATCGCACTAAAACTTTGGCTGAAAATCTTCAGAGACTTCACGCTCAGTTTGATAACCTTCAAGGTCATCATAACACTGTCTTATCTGATCATGAGAAGCTTTGTTATGAATTTCTTCAAAGAAAGCAAGATCTTGAGCAGTTAAGAGTGAGTTATGAAGATCTTCAGAGGGAGCGCGATCCATTACTTTCTCAACAAATCAGCGCTACTCAGGAAGAATTTATTCCTCCATGTTTGAAATGCATTGAACGTGAATCTGCTAATTCTTCACCTGAATGTTCAAATGCTTCTATTGCTGCAAATTATTCAACAGTCTCTGCTATCACTAATTCCTCATCTGAGGATGCTGCTAGTATCACTGACCATGCAGGGCTGAAGGAATTGTATGTGACAGGCATGTACAAAAGCCTCAAAGGGCATCATGCTCTTTGTGATGTGCTTAAGAAGCAGATCCTCAACAGGAACCCTAGGAAAGAGGGTATTGCCTTTGAGAGGAAACTCAATGCTGATGGGACCTACTAGAAACCTGAGTAGTATCCCAAAACCTCATGGGTTGCTGCAAAGGGACCTTTAGTGGATCCATCTACTTTATCTAGCTTCACATGTGCATCTTCATATTCTTCTGATGAGTCATTTGACTCCAACTATAAACTATTCAAAAATCAGAATGGTGAAGTATTTGCTAGATATGTTGACACTAACTGCAGGAACGGTTCCCCTATGAAGAAAATCAGGGTTCCCAAAAGGTGCCTTGAAAATATTTAGGTGAATGTCATCATGACACCACCTGTGAAGAATAGGAACCCCAGACCAAACTCTTCATATGGACCAAATTCTTCATATGGATCCAAGTCCTCATAAGGACCAAATTAATCACATGGATCAAATTCCTCAAAAGGATCAAAGTCCTCATATGAACATCATCATCCAAAACCTTCTGTTTCGCGGGGAAGATCTAAGGATTATGGATATGTGCATTATTCTTCAAATCATTATGTTCATAAATCCTTGAAGAATTTCTTTGCTTACTCTTATGCTTACCCTAACCCCTCTTATGTAAAACGAAGTGGATTGGCATCTATGCCACCTTTCTCTTATGGAGCTCACAGAATGATGAACTCTTTGCCACCCCTTCAGAAGTGGGTGGTGAAGAAAAAGAACTAATCTCTTATGCAGGGTCAGGTCTCCAGACGAACTTAAATGTCTGAAGAATTTGCTGGCGACCCGAATATGCTTGAAAGGACGCAAGCTAATCATGAAGAAATGAATTTTCATCTCACGTCCTAATACTGCTTTATTTGTTCTATTACTTGATGAAATTGATCTGATGAAATCGATATCATATTCTTCACTGATGAAGTATATCAGATCGTAAGCTGCACTAATTCATCTGCAGGACGACAACCCAAAGCCACTGAGTGGGTCCTCGATAGTGGATGTACAAATCACATGACTGGTGATATGAGCTTATTGATGGACTCTGTGTTATCTCCATCACATCTGAAGCATACACCTACGCTGACAAAGGCAAAAGCAAGGTATTGGGTCTAGGTAAGGTTGCAATCTCAAAGGATCAACACATGGACAAAGTCATGCTTGTCGAGTCCTTAGGGTTCAACCTCATGTCTGTCTCAATGCTTTGTGATCTTGATATGGTTGTTGTCTTTGGCAAGTATCGTTGTGGTGTGATCATGGAAGCTGACAATTCCAAAGTCTTCAAAGGCTTTAGGAGAGGAGATTTGTATATTGTTGATTTCTCTACAAGACCACAACCTGCCACGTGTCTACTTGCAAAAGCTTCAGAAGGCTGGCTATGGCATCGACGACTTGGTCATGTTGGGATGAGGAACTTGCACACACTCACGAAGAAGATGCATGGCATTGGCATCGAGTGTCTCAAAGTCCTCAAGGACCATTTGTGTGGAGCTTGTGAAGCCGTAAAGATGACCAAGGCCAAGCATCCCTCAAAGACCATCATGACTACCACTCGTCTATTTGAATTACTTCACATGGATCTCTTTGGCCCTACTCACTATGCCACATTTACTAATGTTGTATCTTTATATGGCTTTGTCATTATTGATGATTATTCTCGATATACATGGGTACATATCATAACCTACAAAACTAAAGTGCAGGAAGTCTTCAAACGATTTTCCTCGTGGGCTTCAACCAACTTTGGTGTGAAGATCAAGCACATCTGAAGTGACAATGGAACTAAGTTCAAGAACACTGGTCTTTATGAACTTGGTACTACTCATGAGTTATCTGCTCCTTATACTCCTCAACAGAATGGCGTCATGGAGCACAAGAACATGACTCTTGTTGAGATGGCCCGCACTATGATTGATGAGTACAAGACGCCTCCTCGCTTCTGGCCTGAGGCAATTGATACTGCGTGCCACATCATCAATAGGGTATATCTTCACAAATTCTTCGAGAAGACTGCATATGAACTCCTCACTGAAATTAAACCCAATAGAGAACGTACCTCCTATGCTAGATGAAAAATCACCTGAGGAATCCATCAAGTTCAAGGCTACTGAGGATGTCATTCCTACCGAAGAATCTGCTGAAGAAGTCATTCCAAAACATGAAGAACGTCATGCTGATGCACCTGAGGAAAATGGTGCTGAAGACAATGCTGATCAAATTCCTCAATGACAACCAGCTCATCCTCACGTTGCAAATGAAGTGCAGATTGAGAAAATCATGAGAGACATCAACATTCCAGTGATGAATTTGCCTATATGATGAGTGAAGAATATCAAATGTCTATGATGGGAGAATTGAAATTCTTCTTAGGTATTCAGATTCTTCAACAGCGCAATGGCATATTCATATCTCAGGAGAAATACCTCAAGGATGTACTGAGGAAATTCGGCATGCAAGATTGCAAAGGAGTCAAAATCCCCATGCCCACAAATGGCCATCTCTGCACTGATGAAAAATGTATTGACTTCGATCAAAAGGTATACCGCTCCATGATTGGTTCTTTATTGTATTTATGTGCATCTAGGCCAGATATTATGCTTAGTGTTTGCATGTGTGCCCGATTTCAAGCTACACCGAAGGAATCACACCATAAGGCTGTGAAGCATATTCTTCGATATCTAGCTCACACACCAACACTTGGATTATGGTATCCCAAGGGCTCGGCTTTTGATCTCATTGGATATTCAGACTCTGACTATGCTGGTGATCGCGTGGACCGCAAGTCAACATCAGGCACATACCATTTTCCCGGACGATCCTTGCTCTGTTGGTCCTCAAAGAAACAGAACTGTGTATCACTATCTACTACTGAAGCTGAGTACACTGCTGCTGATTCTTGCTGTGCTCAATTGCTCTGGATGAAGCAAACCCTCAAGGACTACAGCGTCAACATGACGAATGTGCCTCTCTACTGTGAGAATGAGAGTGCTTTCAAGATTTCTCATAACCCTGTTCAGCACTCGAAGACAAAGCACATTCAAGTTCATCATCATTTTCTTCATGATCATGTGTTGAAGGGCGACATCTCTATTGAGCATGTGAAGACTGAAGAACAGCTAGCCGATCTCTTCACAAAGCCCTTGGATGAGAAGAGATTTAGCGAGTTGAGGTGCGAGCTAAATATCCTAGAATCTTCGAATGACCTTTGAAAAGGACACACATCCTAACACTTATGCAAAATTGATGACTTAGATGTGCAACACATGAAGTAACGTTTTTCTTCAATCAATGAAGACTAACCCTCTTAGTGTGAAGAAATTAACGAAGAATTTGATTCTCAGAGCCCTACGATAATTGTACACGGTGTCTAAAATCATCATTCTCATACGGTGGGTCACGCCACCACCAAAAGTTGAAAATCTTCAATTTGAGTTTTTCCTCATTTTTGAAATTCCTCAGTTGTTCATTTTCTTCAACTTTGCAATGTCTTCACTCTTTCCGCTGTTGTTCTTCATTGGCATTAGATATATATATATATATATATATGAGTTTATGTCCTCTACAACATTCACTTATTGCTATTTCTTCAAGTTGCTATTTCTGCTAAGTGAATGTGATCGGACCCTTCCCCCTCTATTCTAAACTCAACCCAGTCTATTCACAAATTCGTGATGTGCGTTGTATTTGAAACTCGTTCAATATCTTCGTTGTGTCCTTGTTAGCTAAAGAATTTGCAAACAAAACTTTAAACTTATCTTATCTGAATTTTCGGCTTTTGCCGCTCAAACCGTTCCACTTTCCATGATATATTATCCTATTCACCCACGACCGTGCGCGCTCGTCACCTCTCAGTATGTGGGTGACACATGTCACGCGAACGAGAACGGTCAGGGGCACGTTCGTCCAATTTCCTTGGGCGATCAGTTTTTCACATCGGCTATAAATACCCCTCTCCCTTCCTCACTTCGTTTTTTACTCCGCTCGACCTCACTCCCTCGCTCAAGCTCTCAAATCCTAGCGCCGCTGCTACTTCCATCGTCGCCGGTGAGGAAGAGCTTCGCTGCCTCAACCTCGTCGCCGTTGTACTCGCGCCGACTGTGGATTTCTTCACTCCGGCGCCGCCGTAGCTATCTTCCTTTGCCAAGTTAGGACATGGAAGATCTGAACTGACGAGCTTCTAATCTACTCCTCACATTTCGTCGTGCTCTTCGTCAAGGGTAATTAAAAGTTACTTTTACTGCCCTTGTTGATTTTGATGTTTTCTACAAAATCTTCAAAAGGTGTTTATTCTTCAAATCTTCACACACTAAACACCTCATATATCATCTGTTCTTGATCTGTTTCCCTAAGCAACATTTTTATTCAAGATTCCTCAATTGTGTGGATTTTCAAATCTGTACAACTCTAGAACCTAAGTCAAAGAATGCTTAGAGAAATTCCTCAAGACTCATCCGGTCAAATTCCTCGAACTTGTTCTTTTTGCAAAAACTTCTGAGAAATTCCTCCAAATTCTTCGCACCTATACTCTGTTCACAAGTACACATGTCCGCTACTGAATCTCTAGGTTCTCATCAACTTTACTCATTTGCAGCGTTCCTCGGAGAAAAGTTGCATACCTCTTCAGAGAACTCAATAGTTCAAAACCCTCAGCTGAAGAAAATGGCAGATGGCAAGAAACCTCAGAAGGGAGGTAAGAAATTGGAAGTCAACGCATTGTTTGAAATCCCTGAGGATATCTATGATGAATATTGCACTCCTAATGAGGCGAAACATGGCAAGGAGACCAAAAATCAGCGCAAGGTGCGCATATAGAAGATAGAGAGGAGATGGGCATGGAATGGAGGGAATATCGCTACGTTACACCCAAGTACATGAAGAAATTTGTTGTACACCCTCCATGCCCAAGACCTCCATTGGCACCTAGCCAAGTTGTTGATCCCTCTAGAATCAGAAGAGGTGAGAAATTTCCCAAGGAATGGGCCAAATGTCAAGCTAAGCTGGCCAAAATGGCAAAAGAAGCAGTGGAGAAATTTAATGAAGATTCTGCTACTGCCACTGCTGAGGCCTCTGCTAGCAAGCCTAAAAAGGCTATGCCCAAGAAGCCTGCTAACAAGCCCAGTGCTTCAACTTTTATACCCTCACGGCCAAGCTCCTCAGCAATGCCCTCACGGCCAAGTTCTGCAAAGCCCTCAGGGCCAATTCCTCATGCTGCACAAGCTCCTCCAAAATCCTCGGCTCCTCCGTCCAAATCCTCAGCACCTACGCATCTTGCCTCGTGCCAAAGGACAACATGCCTCTCTATTGCCTCAGGAGCCTCTGCAAGTTCTTCTGCTCCTCCGCATTCTTCAACTAGCCCCACCTTGCTGAAGACAAAGGCCACTGCTGGACGAGGTTCTCAACCAAGTGCTCACAAGAAGCAGGTCGCCTACCAAGTACCATCCGATGATGACGAAGCTGATGATGAACTTGCTGAAACCATCATAGATAGGCAGCACAGGGCCACTAGAGCCAAAGGCAGTAATATGCCATTGATACTGGATCCAAAGTTGATCCTCGACTTCATCAACTTGTGGCACAAGGAGCACAACACACCTCTACCTGAGATGAACCTCACTCCTGGTCAAAGTCATGTGTTGACTCACTTCATTGACGAAGAAAAATGGAAATATGAACAGGGGAGGAAGGTGAAGTAAGCGCAGTATAAGAAAGAGCATTTTCTGAAGTAAAACTTCTTGAAGCTTTCACCTGAAGAACTTGTAGCTCTGCAATCAGAGATCAAGAATCTAAGTGATAAATCTATCGCTACTATGCTGACTTGCTTGGAGCCAAGGTCAGATTTGTGAAGATAACTGAGAAGTTCACTACCAATGTTACAGCTCCAACGCAACAAGAAATTCCTCAGGCTAAGGCATCTGCTCAGCCTACAGAAGAACATGCCAGCACCACTGATGAAAATCAGGCTGCTAATGAATCTGCTAGTACCAGGGCTGATGACTGCATTCCAGCCGCTAATGAAACTGCCAGGGCAACCACTAGTGGTGCGCCTGAAGAAACTGTCAGGACAGCTGAAGCTTCAACCGTTGTGCCTGAAAAAATGATCATGCCAGGGCAACTGCATCAGTTGTGCCTGAAGAAACTGACCCAATTTCCTCTTCTCCTCCTGCACCTACACCAAGTCCAATTCTTCCTTCTGCTTCAGAAGCGAAGAAGACCAAGGATGCGGAGCGTGCAACTGTGAGGAAAAGGAAAGCATCAAAGTCATCAGAATCTTCAGCTCCGAAGAAGAAGAAATTGACCAGCTCTTTTGAGAATTCTATTGATGTTGTTCCAGTCTCAAGCATGCCATCAAAGGAACTTGTTCCTTTTGCTGAAGAATATGCGATCCCAAGTGGATCTGATGAAGATATTTTTCTACCACTTCAAAGTAGTTGGATGAAGAAGTTGAAGTGGATAAAATCCCTTCAACCCCGATTGTCTCATCGCCCATGCATCAGTTCACTGCTGAAGAGGCTGGCGTTGAAGAAATGATTGATGAAGACAAAGATGTGGACATTGGGTGCACAACGCGAGTGACGAATGATGACTTTTGGGAAAGTCAGCACCCCAATTCACCTTTGTTCACTCCTCTATTGTCGACATTCTAGGAACGGGGGTCCCTAGACTTGCCTGCCTGCGGCCCACGGCATGGCTCTACGAGCAGGCCCGTACGACCCATCTTCACCAGCAAGGTCTCGAGACCCTCGCGAGGTGGGTGACACAAGACCTCCTCGGGAGCGGCCGCACTGGGCTGCCTCGTGAGGGGCGGAGAGATTGAGGCCAGGCAAACCTCGCGAGGTTCCAATGACATGAGCCATGACGATCAAGACCAGGTGGGCGCCATGCGGGCGCTAGCGTGCATAGTGTCCCTGTTTCCAGTTTGGTGCTAAGGAGGCAAGTGCAGACGCAGAGTACCGAGGCATCAAGAAAAGGTTTCCATATCGGTGCAACAAGACCATGACCAGCAACACGGCAAGACGGAGGTCACCATGGAGCCCAAGGCGGCATCATCACCAGAGCCTTTGGTAGGCGAAGACTACTTTTGTCAGGATAAGCTGTACTAGCTGTCCCCTTTCGAATTGGCCGTTGTTGGCTCCCTTCCCGCTCAATATTTGGGGAGAGGACAAGGGCCTCTATAAATAGGACTAGCCACCGCATTAGAGAGGGAGATCGATCCGTACAACGACAAGTTCAACAAGCACAAGAACACCTCTCCGCAGGAGGATGTTCTTCCCCTTGTACTATTCATCCTCGGCCCAAGAGGCAATCCACCACCACCACACTGGAGTAGGGTCTTACACCACAACGGTGGCCCGAACCAGTATAAATATTGTGTCCCTTGTGTTGTGAGTTGGTCGAGTTAGCCTTAGAGATCATGATGAGATTGTGGGCGTGAGTTGGTAGTGGGAGATATTCGCATGTACCCCAGTGTTCGAACCTTAAGGGTTTTGCCGGAACCTGGAATCTGACATTTGGCGCGCTAGGTAAGGGTGCACCGGAGTTTTCGTTCTGCCGGTTCTCGCTCCACCATCTTCGTGCCCATTCTCCATGGCTGGCGCCGCCCTTCCAGCTGGATCTACGGGTGCCCATGGTGGCGCTCGGGGGCTCTAAGCCCTTTCTCCCGCCTTGCGGCAGGTGCAGTGGCCACCCAAGTTCAAGCCGGAGATGCCGCCGCGCTACGACGGCACGGCGGACCCGTCGGCTTTCCTGCTAGCGTATGTGGAGGGCGTCCTTAAGGCCGGGGGCGACGACAAGGTCATGGCTAACTAGCTTCCCATGGCCCTCACTGGCGCACCGCGCACCTGGCTGCTCAACCTCCCCAGATCCACGGTGGCATCTTGGGAAGAGTTGTGCGGCCTCTTCGCCGCGCTCTACGCGGCGCCGGCGCACCACGCGGTTGCGTCCCTCCTCGACGGCTCACAAGCACCACCCTCGGATCGTCACGCCAAGCCGTTCTTTCGCCATATCAGTGCCACTTCCAAGTGCCCGGGGGCTCCGCCGGGCTGGGCCGCGCCCGAGGCCGACATCACCTTCGACTCAAGGGATCACCCCGCCTCCACCGTCGGCTCGGGTGCGCTCCAAATGCTTTGCACGCCCACCATCCGCCACGTGTCCATCACCAAGATGCTCATCGATGGCGGCGCTGGCCTCAACGTGCTGTCCGTTGAGGCCTTCAGCCTTCTTCACGTACCGCTCGAGCGGCTCCGCCCTAGCAAGCCTTTCTCAGGGGTTGGTGGAGGCTCCGCCCTCTCCCTGGGGCAGACCCGCCTCCCCGTGACCTTCAGCATGTGCGACAACTACCGCCCCGAGCTCATCGACTTCGGCATCGCCCACATCGGCCTCCCGTACAACGCCATCATCGGGTACCCAGCCCTGGCTCAGTTCATGGCAGCGACCTATCCGGCCTACAACCACATAAAGATGCCCGGGAGCAAGAGTGTCCTCATAGTAGTTGGGGACACCAAGGAAGCCTTGATGACGCTCAAGCTCGCCCTCAAGACGGCTGCAACAATGCAGCCCGCCGACGCGGATACCTCGAAGGCCAAGGGAGCTGCACCAACCAAGAAGAAGTAGTTTTTCACTCAGGACAAGGCAGAAACCAAGCAAGTGCCAGTCGAGGAGGACGGGTCCTCGGGGGCAACCTTTACCATAGGCGCCAACCTCGAGCCTGATCAGGAGGAGGCGCTGGTGAAGTTCTTGCATGCAAACAAGGAAGTGTTCACTTGGGAACCCGATCAGCTGGTGGTGGTCCCAAAGGGGTTATAGAGCACCACCTGAAGGTTTGCCCCAACGTACTCCCCATGAAGCAGAAGGCGAGACAGCAGTCCACGGAGAAGCAAGCTTTCATCATTCAAGAAACCCGCAAGTTGGAGGTTGCGGGTGTCATTCGCGAGGTTCGGTACCCCGAGTGGCTGGCAAACCCCGTCGTCATCCCCAAGAAAGGCGGGAAGGACTGGATGTGCATCGACTTCACCAACCTCAACAAGGCCTGCCCCCAAGATCTGTTCCCTCTTCCACGCATCGACTAGATCATCGACTCTATTGCCGAGTGCGACATGCTGTGCTTCCTGGATGCGTTCTCAGGATATCACCAGATCAAGATGGCAGTAGAAGATTTGGAGAAGACAGCCTTCCTGACCCCGTGTGGGGTGTACTGCTACACTTGCATGTCTTTTGGACTGCGCAACGCAGGCACAACCTTCTACCGGCTCATGCACATCGCCTTGGGTCGGCAGCTCGGGAGGAACGCTGAAGCCTACGTCGATGACATCATGGTGAAGTCTCGGGAGGCGAGGACCTTGATCCAAGACTTGGAGGAGACCTTTGAAAGCCTCCGCTAGGTGGACTTGCGGCTCAACCCAGAGAAGTGCATGTTTGGCGTCGTTCCGTCAAGCTACTGGGCTTCCTTGTGTCCCACAGGGGGATCGAGGCCAACCTAGAGAAGGTCTAGGCCATTGAAGACATGAGTCCACCGCGAACCCTCAAGGAAATGCAGAAGCTTGCTGGACGGGTGACTGCGTTGGGACGCTTTATTTCCAAGCTGGGAGAGCATGCCCTACCCTTCTTCAAGCTGATGAATAAGAAGGGCCCATTTGAGTGGACCCTGGTAGTCGAACGAGCATTCCAAGACCTCAAGGGATACCTGACCAGCCCTCCAGTGATGGTGGTGCCACGACCTGTCGAGCCCCTAGTGCTTTATCTTGCCGCCACTCCCTACTTCGCCAGCGCGGCTCTAGTGGCGGTTTGGGAAGAACACCAAGCCAAGGGCGCATCGCGCCGAGCTACGCCTCCAGCAGGGATGACGCAAGACCAGGAGGGCGCCACATGGGCCATAGCAGCGACAGCAGAGGATCAAGCTCAGCAGGACGACGCCCCCGAACCCGCAAAGGCCCCGATAAGCGATCAAGTGTTCGGGGCTCCACCACCTCAGGAGGCCCCCAACTCCCGGAAGGCGCAATGTTCATCACTGCGCCTACCCACGTCGAGCACCCAGTATACTTCGTCAGCACGATGTTGCATGATGCAACAGCACGGTACCCCATGCCTCAGAAGCTCCTACTCGCGCTCCTGGTGGCCTCACGCAAGCTGCGACACTACTTCCAAGGCCACCCCATCAAGGTCGTCTCAGCCTACCCACTGGAGAGGGTGCTCAGGAGCCCAAACTCTGCCGGGAGGGTCGCCGAGTGGAACATCAAGCTGCAGGCATTCTAGTTGGAGTTCACCACCACTAGGGTCATCAAGGAAGCCGCGCTCGCCGATTTCGTGGCAGAGTGGACGGACGCCCCGGCGCTTGAAATATGCAAGGACCAGTCCCTCTCACCGGGAAGTGAGGCGCCCGACGGCTGGCTCATGTATTTCAATGGTGCTTTCGCACGCCAAGCCGCGGGGGCTGGAGCAGTACTCATCTCGCCCACTCAGGACAAGCTCTACTACGCCATGCAGCTCTCCTTCCAGTAGGGTGAGAAGGTCTCCAACAACATTGCAGAATACGAGGGCCTCATAGCCGGCCTAAAGGCTGCGGCGGCACTGGGGGTGAAACGTCTCACCATCAGGGGCGACTCGCAGCTCCTCGTCAACTTCTCCAATAAGGTATATGATCCAAAGGACGAACACATGGAGGCATACCTCACGGAAGTACGCAAGATGGAGAAGCAGTTCCTGGGCTTGGAATTACAGCACGTGCCCCGGGGAACCAACAAGGAATCCGATGACATCGCCATAAGGGCATCCAAGTGACAGCCCCAAGAGCCTGGCATCTTCGAGCAGCGACTCTTTAAGCCATCGGCGACACCACCGCTGTCAAGGATAGCGCAGCCTCAGGAGGAGCTCCCGCAACCACCTGCCACGGGAGCCCCAACCTGGGCCCGACTTCGAGAGCGCGTCTAATCTTGGTGCTCTAGCCCGAAGAGGGATGCTGGACCAAGGAATTCAAGGAATACCTGACGCAAGGGATGCTGCCGGAGAAGGAGGAAGACGTGGAGCATGTAGCACGGCAAGCCACGACATACTACATCCAGGAGGGTGATTTATACAGGAAGCGGCCAAATCACATTTCATTGTGTTGCATCTCCAGGGAACAGGGGAAAGAGCTGCTAGCCGACATACACGGCGGGGACTACGGGCACCACTCGTCGTCACGAACCCTCGTCGGAAAGGCATTCCGTAGTGGGTTCTACTGGCCTACGGCGCTCAATGACGCAGCTAAGCTGGTGAGATCCTGCGAGGCCTGCCAATTCCACGCCAAGAAAATCCATCAGCCAACTCAGGGCCTCCAAACCATTCCACTCTCATGGTCATTCGTAGTCTGGGGACTGGACATCCTGGGCCTATTCCCTCGAGTGCCTGGGGGCTACCGTTACCTTTACGTTGCCATCGACAAGTTCACCAAGTGGGCAGAGGTGGAACCGTCCGCACCATCCCAGCTGGCTCTGCGGTCAAGTTCATCAAGGGCCTCGTGAGCCACTTTGGGGTCCCCAACCGCATCATCACCGATAATGGCTCGCAATTCACTAGTAATCTCTTCAAGACATATTGTGCTAACCTTGGAACACAGATCTGCTATGGTTCGGTGGCGCAGCCCAAGAGCAATGGCCAGGCCGAACGCGCCAACGCGCAGGTCCTAAGAGGCCTCAAGACCAGAACCTTCAAGAAGAAGCTCGAGGCCTGCGGCAGGGGCTGGCACGATGAGCTCCAGTCCGTGCTATGGTCCATCCGCACCACCGCCACCAAGCCGACGGCGAGACCCCGATCTTCCTCGTCTACGCAGCAGAAGCAGTCCTCCCTCACGAGGTCAGACATCGCTCCGCACAGGTCCTGGCGTTCGATGAAACGCAGAAGGATGCCAGGCGGGGGATGGACCTCGTGCTAGGGGAGGAACGCCACCGTGAAGCTGCACTACGGGCGGCAAGATACCAGCAGGCGCTGCGGTGGTACCACTCTCGCAACATCCACTCCAGGACGCTCGAGGTGGGTGACCTCGTCCTGAGGCTGGTGCTCTCCAGGGAAGGGCTGCATAAGCTCTCACCCCTTGTGGGAGGGCACGTTCAAGGTCATCCATGTCTCCAGGCCTGGCGTCGCACGCCTGGAGACACAGGACGGGGTACCCATCCAGAACGCCTGGCACATCCAGCACCTCCGGAAGTTCGACCCATGAAGCAAGGCCCAACGCCTATGAAGCAAGGCCCCATGCCTGTGAGGGTCTCCACCCGTGACACTCTCATGTAATAATGAGTGGGGCTGTACATGCCTCGGAGTCTCAGGAGTGCCGCCCTTGGGCCTCGGGGGCTCCCTCCCACATCTTAGTGGCAGCACTTAGCTCCGCGCTAGCGAGAAGACATGAAAACTAGACTAGGTGCCGGACGTGGCTTTTCATTTGCTTTCGGAAGTTGGCTCACCCCTCTTTTAATTGAAGTTTGCTTCTGGTGTTCTTCACTGATTTGGTTCCGTCGCCTTCTGCCTCTGTTTCTGTCTTCATTTTAGCCTGTACTCTCTCTCGCATTCCCCGCGAGGGGGCTGGACGGGTGCCCTCGTGAGCGTTTTCCCTTTTCTGCCTTTCATATGCTTTTCGCGAGGCACCCTCGTTCGAGCCCACAAGCTGGCGCACCTCTCCTAATCTGTGCCCCTTAGGTACCACGATACAAAGTGCTGGGTCAAGGCCAGCGGCGCCTGTGACCAAGGCTCGGGTGAACGATAAGCCTCTTAATGAATTCTTTGCAGTTCCTAAGCACCTACTAGGCCAAGGGGGCCTCGACAGGCACCAGGAAGCAAGTGCCTCGTCAGGAGGAGACTACTCTGAGAAAGTCAAGCTAAGTTATCTCTAAATAAAATGACGATATTGCGACACGGCACAAGAACGATAGACATAGCATAATACTTAAGAAATCACAGTTTGTTGCACGCCCCTCCGGGGCCCATACTAGCTTCTTTCGTAATACAGGAAGGGAAGGAAGAACTAAATAAAGGCGGTGCGTGCCCCTACGGCGGTCCACGAAGACGGGATCTTGGCGTCGTCCTGAGCTCAGCCAGATCCCTCCTTGCACTTTAAGGAGGCGCGATAGCGGGACGATTCGCTGTCGGCTTCGAAGCGGGCGTGGCGGCTGGTCGTAACCGCCGTTGCTGGAGCTATCACCGGAGGAAGAGCCACCATAGCTGGACGAGACGTGGTCGGCCCCAAGGGTGGGTTCTCCCTCATCATCATCACGACCATCGCCAAGGCCGAGCACCTCCTCGCCGTCGTTGACCTTGGGGCAGCATCCGGTGCGGCGACCATCTTCCCCAAAGACCCTCACGTAGAGGGTCGCGTCACCGTCGTACTTGAAATGGAGGGTGCACCGCCAGCCCAGGCCGTGTGCGCGGGCAAACGTCTGCCAGCCACGGGCCAGGGCTATGTTTCCCGCGACGGAGACCTCAACCGTGACCCATGAGGCCCTGCCGTAGCAGTCGTCCGCGTATAGCCAGAGCCCACGTGGACGCGAGGTCGGCAACTCGCCATCGATGAAGCGCGGGAGCTGAAGCTAGATGTCGGACGGGTTCTCTGACCAGACAACGAACTCTGGCAGCACCTTCGCCGAGTGGAAGCGCGGCCAGGGAGGCCACGCGACCACGACACATCTCATTTCATCAACAGGACTGCCACGACCGGAGCGACCCCTGCCACACGAGGCGGCACCACCACGGCTGTGGGGGGGGGGGCGGGGGTCGCAGTGTGCTTGCGAGGACGGCCGCGTCCACGCTTGGGCACTGGTGAGCCGAGCCCCTCGCGAGGGGCTTTCCCCTTCTCTGCGGCAGAGAACCTCTTCGACGGCGCCATTGGTGTCGCAACTGGCGATGCAGCAAAGGGAGAGAAGCGAGCGGAATGGGAACAGATGGGCGACGGGGGCTCTGCCCCCCCTCCCCATTTATATTAGGAGAAGGCCAACCAGCACCCCCCACGATCATAGGTAATGATGGTTTTTCCTTGCATGTAGCAGAGACTCGTCAAATTGGGCAGTTGCCGAGGCAACATGGGGAAGCGGAGACGCCCACGTCCAATAAATCGCCACGTGTCGACCAAGGCCGTAGGAAGTTAGGGCCCACGGTGCTCCGCACTTGCCCTTTGGCTTTGCCTCGAAACCAAGCCCGAGCGCGCCTTGGGCCCAGGGGCTACTGTCGGTGTTCTGGGAATGGGGGTCCCCAGACATGCTTGCCTGCGGCCCACGGCGTGGCTCTGCGAGCGGGCCCGTACGACCCATCTTCACCAGTAAGGACTCAAGACCCTCGCGAGGGGCCAAGCCTCGCGAGTCGGGCGACACAAGACCTCCTCGGGAGCGGCCTCACTAAGCTGGCTCGCGAGGGGCAGAGAGATCGAGGCCAGGCAAGCCTCGCGAGGTTCCAATGACGTGAGCCATGACGATCAAGACCAGGCGGGCACCAGCGTGCACAGTGTCCTTGTATCCACTTTGGTGCTAAGGAGGCAAGCACAGACGCAGAGTACCGAGGAGTCAAGCAAAGGTTTCCATATCGGTGCAACAAGACCAAGACTAGCAGGACGGCAAGACGGAG
The DNA here is from genome assembly GCF_056163025.1 of Triticum urartu. Lineage (NCBI taxonomy): Eukaryota > Viridiplantae > Streptophyta > Magnoliopsida > Poales > Poaceae > Triticum > Triticum urartu. The sequence goes on from NC_141874.1 coordinate 309,784,192, forward strand.
GTCACCATGGAGCCCAAGGCGGCTTCATCACCAGAGCCTTTGGCAGGCGAAGACTACTTTTGTCAGGATAAGTTGTACTAGCTATCCCCTTTCGAATTGGCCGTTGTTGGCTCCCTTCCCGCTCAATATTTGGGAGAGGACCAGGGCCTCTATAAATAGGACTAGCCACCGCATTAGAGAGGGAGATCAATTCGTACAACGACAAGTTCAACAAGCACAAGAACACCTCTCCGCAGGAGGATGTTCTTCCCCTTGTACTATTCATCCTCGGCCCAAGAGGCAATCCACCACCACCACACTGGAGTAGGGTCTTACACCACAACGGTGGCCCGAACCAGTATAAATATTGTGTCCCTTGTGTTGTGAGTTCCGTCGAGTTAGCCTTAGAGATCGTGACAAGATTACGGGCGTGAGTTGGTAGGGGGAGATCTTCGCGCGCACCCCAATGTTCGAACCTTAAAGGTTTTGCCGGAACCCAAAATCCGACATCTGCAACAAATTTCTCAGTCCCCAGTGACTACTGAAGTTCAAATGGGATCTGAAGAACCACACCACACTCCTTCTTTCATGAAGAGATACCAGCCACTAGTGATGATGAAATTGCTGCTGAAGAATTGAAGACTCAGGCTGCCACTGAAGAAGAAATTGCAATTCCTCAGCCTGTGAATCCTGAGATTGCGATTCCTGAGGTTGTGATGCAATTGACTAACACTCCTCAGTCCAAACCAAAGGATCCTTTCTCAAAGAAGCTAAAATTCAAGGCTGATGACTTCTTCCACGAGCACGTATTCTTCACGGACTACAACCCCTATGACTCTGCTCGTCTTAGAAGGAAGCATTTTTGGACTTCCTCCCAAGCCAACTTCTATTCTTTGCTGCTTTTCCACAAAGACAAAGTCATGAGCATATTCCTCACATGGACATGGCCTCACTGCATTGCTTCATGCCTGCCCTTAGTGTTCTTCATGACGCTGGACTGCTCAACTTTTGCACTGATATTGTTGATTGGAATGAAGAGCTAATTCTTCAGTTCTATGCAATGCTACACATCATAAGAGATAATTCTGATGTGAACTCTTGGGTATTGGACTGGATGATAGAGAATAATCACTTCAAAGCACCCGCCTCTGAATTGCTTCATGCCCTGCCTGTCAGTCCTCCCCTTGAAGGTGCACGTTGTATCTACCATGAACCTGAACTTACAGGTCACTACATGCAAGTGTTGATGAAGCCGCTGAAGCCCGGTGTCGGTGTCAAAACCGGCGGATCTCGGGTAGGGGGTCCCAAACTGTACTTCTAAGGCAGATGGTAACAGGAGGCAGGGGACACGATGTTTAACCTAGGTTCGGGCCCTCTTGATGGAGGTAAAACCCTACGTCCTTCTTGATTTATTCTTGATGATATGAGTATTACAAGAGTTGATCTACCACGAGATCAGAGAGGCTAAACCCTAGAAGCTAGCCTATGGTATGATTGTATGTTGTCCTATGGACTAAAACCCTCCGGTTTATATAGACACCGGAGGGGGCTAGGGTTACACAAGGTCGGTTACAAAGGAGGAGATATCCATATCCGTACTGCCTAGCTTGCCTTCCACGGCAAGTAGAGTTCCTTCCGGACACGAGACGAAGTCTTCTATCTTGTATCTTCATAGTCCAACAGTCTGGCCAAAGGATATAATCCGGCTGTCCGGATACCCCCAAATCCAGGACTCCCTCAGTAGCCCGCGAACCAGGCTTCAATGACGATGAGTCCGGCGCGCAGTGTTGTCTTCGGCATTGCAAGGCGGGTTCTTCTCCATATTTCGAACGTTTGTAAAGCAGTGTCCGGTCCCATAAATGTTTGGACCTCTTGGCTTCTGTGCCCAATAAGGGCTATCTCCCACGCATCGAATGAATACGAGGCGCCAGGGCGTTTTTACATTCGCCCCCCTAGCCAGATAAATAAATTGTCTATTAAAGGGATGGGGATTCTTAGATCTGATCCATACCATCCTCCCCTAGCGAGAATCCATCAGAGCGCATTTCGGAAAGATCCATTCCAGCATGGCCGACCTCCACAGCTCCTCCTCCCGCCCCCGTAGCCCTAAGACCGGTGATTGGGAGAGGTGTTCAGTCCCACATAGTCGATTAGTCGAACTGCAGACTAAGGGATTTCTCCCTCCGGCGTATATGGTGCCCGTTCGAGCCGGGCTTGCCACCTACAATGGCGGGGAGCGGGTCTGCCTTGTTCCTTATTTACTAAGGGGACTCGGATTTCCAATTCATCTGTTCCTCCGCGGGCTCCAATAGTTCTACGGCCTCCAATTACACAATTTCACCCCTGCCTCCATTCTACATATCGCCGGCTATGTTGCTCTTTGCGAGTTGTTCCTGGGCTGCGAGGCTCACTTCGAGCTGTGGAAAAGGCTATTTTTGCCTCGTCCCTCGCACACAGAGGGGGTCACTTTATCAAGTGGCCGGAGCTGAAATATGGCGCATCGCCGGCACTGGATACCTGTCCAGTACCCCTAAGAAGTCGTCCAAAGACTGGCCTTCGGAATGGTTTTATATGGAGGACGTTCCCCTTCCGGACCTTGTTCGGCGGGGTCTTCCTGAGTTCAGCAACGCTCCTCTGAAGAAACGCCGAAGTTGGCGCCCACGGAGCCCCCAGGTGGAAGACAATGGAGAAGTCCTCTACTTGATGAACCGGATTAAAGCACTGGCTCAATCAGGATTGATAGTAATCGAAGTTATGTCGATTTGCATAATGCGGGGAGTGCAACCACTTCAATATCGTGGGCACTCCTTGTGGTGTTTTAACGGGGCGGATGATGCCACCCGCTGCGGGCGTAAGGGTCCGGACAATGCTGCCGCTTTAGCAAAAATTCTGCCCGAATTGTTCAAGGGAGAGGAAGAGGAGTTCATCCGCATCAAGCCATGGGATGGATTCTCCATGTACAATCCTCCAAGCTTGGTAAGTTATATCTCCTTACTCCCATTTTTCCCGCATTCTTTGTCGTAAGTATTCACCTTGCCCCTTTGCGGCAGGAACTGCGAAAAGCCATAAAGGAGGTCAGCAGCCCTTCTCCACAACCAGAGGACCCTGACCAGGCCCTCGACTCCGGACTTGAAGAAGATCCGGTTATATTCATGGAGCTGATAGACCGGCAGTTCCATCAGTTAAGCTGCGATGATGCCATGGTGGCCATTACGGCCGACTATCCCGGACTGCTTCCTGCATCGCACGTAAGAAAACCAAAAAATCCCAACTCCAAAAACTAGGATCCCCTGTTAGACACTTCACCTACCATATACATATGGCGTTTTTACAGGGAAGGCATTCGGGACGCCCTGCCGAACCCGCAGCGACTTGCCAACAAGAGGCACCGAGGCCGGGCAGGCCAAAAAGGAAGGCGGTCAGGATGGAGACACCGGCGCAAAGGTATAATAGAAACCCTGCTCCGTGGTTGTCATCTTTCTCAAAATGTAACGACGCCCGTGTTTCTTTAACAAAAAAAATGCTTGCCGGAATATGTTCGACAATGTTGCTAATCATGGTTCCATGAGTCGGGCGCCAGGACCGGACATAGAGGCGGAAGCCGATATGGGGCGGGCGCCGGATAATCCCCCTACAGAGGATGCAGATAGATTATCTGCTACAAACTCAAAAGTCGCCATGAATCATAGGCGCCGCCGGGCCGTACTCCGTGACGCTTGTTTCTCACCAGAGGCATTTGATGCCTTCAATTCTGGAGAGGCGTACCTCCGTGCTGCTCAAGATGGTCTAGCCAGAGCTACGGATCAGTATGTAAAGGATGTAGGGGTAAGTAAATCTGACGATTTATATGTATCAGTAGCCCCTGAGACTTGAAACAGTTAGCAGAACTGATTTAAGGATCATCTTTATTGCGCACGTTCTTATAGAGAAGAATACTAGGCTGTCACAGGAGCTGGAGGAATGCAAGATCCAACTGCGGGCCGCTGTTGCCGCATTGAAGGAACCGAAAAAGTCTCCCGCTGGTAACATTTTACTTTAAAGAATGATGGTTACCATATAGTGTGTGGCGTGGCTACAGATCTAACAATAGATGTTGCAGATGAATCCGGAGAAAATTCGGAGGACCAGCATGTCGTGCGACAGCTAGAGGCTGGCAAACGTGTGCTGACTGAGGTTAGGCGGGAGAAAAACAATCTCCAAGACGCCAATATCAAGCTGAGCGTGGAACTAAAAGACGTTCGAGCTCAGCTTGCAGACTCCGAGAAGGAGAATAAGAAGCTTCGGCGCGACATTTTCAGTAAGTGCTTGAACGAATCCTTTTGAAGGAGTTCGGCGAAGAAGCCGACTAACAGCGTTATGTCTGTAGGTATGCTGACGGGTCTTCCCGCGGAGGAAATGCCCAGGTCTGCTGGTGATCTTCTATCCGAGCTCTCACATCTACACGAACTAGTTCGGCAGGTGATGCAAGGTGTTGCCCTGGCATTGTGGCCATTCGTCTCCCTGCCAGAAGGCATTGTAGAGCTTAAGGAGAAGCTCAAGGGAGCACGGCGGCGCTTCCGATTATGGAAGATATCGGCCTGCCGTCAAGGTGCCAGAGAAGCCTGGGCCATGGTGAAGACGCGGTATACCAAGGCTGACCAAATCACATGGCCGAGGTCGGACCTGTGGGGCCCAACAGAAAAGAGATCCCCGTTAGCTTAGTTTATGGGCAAGTAGAATTAGCCGCAAAGTATTCCCAACATGATTGTAGGCTAGACCGCCTGTTGGATGGTATAGAAGAGGAATTTAGTCAGTCTGCATGACTATGTAATTAAAGTGACATGTATAATGGCTTCTAGCCGGATTGTAGATCATTTGTCTTGGCGGACCTTTTCGCTTCAACCTTGGGTCCCGATAGTCCGGAGTGTACCCGAATACCCGCTCAGTTATATAAGAACCGGGGTATGCGTGCAGACCAGGCGTAGGGGTCATTAGTGCTTGAACAGACAAGTGCCCAACTAGTTATGTTATATTACATGGGTAGTAAGAAACATCTTCCAGGGAGAATAGTTCAGTTAAGGGTTCCATTCCCAGGGTAAGCATGCCCTAAAGTGCATGTCCGGACTGCGATAGGAAACACAGGAAAAACATCTAGGGGCAGATATGGAAAATAAAGAAAAATCATCTTTTGTTCACCGACCGAATATTCCCTTAAGAACACTAGCTTTCGGCTTCACCTAGTCTGAGGTACACATCCGGCTAACCCGGCGGTAACAATCGCAGAGGTGCTCCCCTTATGCCCTAGCCGAGTTAACGAGAACGTAGGGCATAAATACAAGAGCCAGGCAACCCAGCTTGGCCAAAACTTAAGTCATATCGATGCATATAATGGCGAAAAAAGGTACATGCGGAAGCAGAACACATGTGCGGGGCACGAGGCTCAGATAAATAAATAAGCTTCTGTTAAAGAAGCCCCCAGGTATGATGAGCGCGGCTAGCGCATCTATAATGTGCAAGCAAGGCACAAGTTGGCCTTTGAAGGCCTAAAGAAGGAATAAAAGAAAGAGAGAAAGAAAAACAAGGCAGATAATTTATATGCAAAAAATGGACAGAGGAAGGAGACGAACATAGAGTCTGGCGCTAGGCTTAGAATCTTTGGATCCTGGCCGCGTTCCATGGGTTCGGCTCGAGTCGATTGGTCGATGCATCCTGCAGTCGGTATGCTCCACCGGTCAGAACTTGGTCAATAATGAAGGGACCTTCCCATTTGGGCTCGAGCTTGTTCTTTTTCTTATCCGGCAGGCATAGAACTAGTTCGCCAACGTTATAAGTTTTGGCCCATACTTCTCTGCTTTGGTATCTGCGAGCCTGTTGCTAATAAAATGCGGAACGGGCTTTTCTTACGTCGCGCTCCTCCTATAGGGTGTCCAGACTGTCCTGCCGATCGAGCTCGGCTTCTCTTTCTTCGTACATGCGCACTTGAGGTGAGTCATGAATTATGTCACAGGGTGAGACTGCCTCTGCGCCGTACACCATAAAGAAGGGTGTATATCCATTACTACAATTCGGCGTGGTCCGCAGCCCCCAGAGTACGGAATCGAGCTCCTCTACCCAATGCGTGATAGACTCCGTTAAGGAACGCACTAATCCGGGTTTAATGCTGCTCATTATAAGACTGTTTGCTCGCTGAACTTGGCCGTTGGTTTGTGGGTGATAGACTGAAGCATAATCGAGCTTCATGCCCATTTTGCTGCACCAGAGTTTTACCTCATCAGCAGTGAAGTCGACCCCGGATATGAAGTCTATCACCGGTCTGGATTCGGCTGTTTTAACAGGTTTGGCCTCTATCCATTTGGTGAATTTATCCACCATGACCAGTAAGTATTTTTTCTTATGGATTCCCCCTTTAAGGGGTCCAACCATGTCAAGCCCCAGACCGCAAAGGGCCACGTAATGGGGATTGTTTGGAGGACGGTGGGTGGCACGTGGCTTTGATTTGCAAAGAGCTGGCAACCGGCGCAACGTTGGACCAAGTCATGTTCATCTGCCTGGGCCGTTAGCCTTGCTTACAAGAGCCAGGGCTGCGGCGTGGTGACCGCCGAGTCCGGTGTGAATTTCTGCCAAAAGGTCCCGCCCTTCCTCTTCAGAGATGCACCTTTGAAGGACTCCGGCAGTGCATTTTTATACAATTCTCCCTCATGGACCATGTAGGCCTTAGATCGCCGCACTATGCAGCGTGCCTCATTTTGGTCCTCCGGAAGTTCCTGCCTAGTTAGGTAGGCCAGGAATGGTTTTGTCCATGGGGCTATGATGCCCATTATTACGTGGGCTGAAGGTGTTATTTCGGTGGCGGAGCCTCCGATTGTGTCAGAGTGTTCGGTGTCGGGTATTTTGGCCGGGTCCGGACTATTGTTACCAGTGTCCCATTCCAATACTACGGATGGCTTGAACAGCCTTTCCAAAAATATGTTGGGGGGACCGCATCGCGTTTTGCACCGATGCAGGCGAGGATATCCGCCGCCTGATTGTTTTCCCGAGCCACATGGTGAAATTCGAGCCCCTCGATCCGAGCTGACATTTTTAGGACGGCATTTCGGTAAGCCGTCATTTTCGGATCCTTGGCGTCAAAGTCTCCATTTATTTGGGATATTGCAAGGTTTGAATCCCCACGCACCTCCAGGCGTTGAATGCCCATGGAGACTGCCATCCGAAGACCATGCAACAGAGCTTCGTATTCGGCTGCATTGTTAGAGTCTGTATACAATATTTGCAGTATGTACTGAACGGTATCTCCGGTTGGGGACGTCAGGACGACGCCAACCCCTAGACCAGCCAGCATTTTAGAACCGTCGAAGTGCATGATCCAATTGGAGTATGCACCGTACTCTTTAGGGAGTTCGGCCTCCGTCCATTCGGCGACAAAGTCGGCCAATACTTGCGACTTAATGGCTCATCGAGGTTTGTATGTTATGTCGAACGGGAGGAGCTCAATGGCCCATTTGGCAATCCGGCCCGTAGCGTCGCGGTTGTTTATAATATCATTAAGTGGCACTTCCGAGGCTACTGTAATCGAACACTCTTGAAAGTAGTGTCGCAGCTTCCGGAATGCCATGAATACCACATAGGCTATCTTTGATAATGTGGGTACCGTGATTTGCATGGAGTGAGGATAGTGGATACATAGTATACCGGCTTTTGAAGAGGGAATTTATGCCTGTCAGCTTCTCGTTCGATGACGAGCACTGCGCTTACAGCTTGATGAGTTGCCACAATGTACAACAGCATTGGTTCGCCGATGTTTGGCGCGGTCAGGATTGGGTTGGTTGCCAAAATGGCCTTTATTTCTTCCAATCCGGTTGTGGCAGCGCCCGTCCACTCGAAGTGTTCGGTGCGCCAAAGGAGACGATAAAGGGGTAAAGCCTTTTCTCCTAAGCGGGAGATAAAGCGGCTTAGAGCCGCCACGCATCCAGTTTACTTCTGGATTTGTTTGAGGTCTGTTGGGGTAGCCAACTGTGACAAAGCTCAGATTTTGGCCGGATTAGCTTTAATACCTCTACTGGAGACAATGAAACCTAGGAGCTTTCCGGCTGGTACGCCGAAAACGCATTTTTCCGGATTGAGCTTGATGTCGTATGTTCAGAGGTTGTCGAATGTGAGCCTCAAGTTGTCTATCAAACAGTCGACGTGTTTGGTTTTGACGACCACATCGTCTACGTATGCCTCTACTGTTTCGCCGATTTGTTTCCCCAGACATGTCTGAATCATGTGCTGATATGTTGCACCGGCGTTTTGTTGAAACAGAAGGGACAGTATGGTGTGATGAATGCTGTTGCGGCTTGGTCGGACTCCGCCATCTTGATTTGCTGGTAACCGGAGTATGCGTCGAGGAAACACAATGACTCGTGTCCTGCGGTAGCATCAATAATTTGATCGATGCGGGGGAGGGGGAAGGGATCCTTTGGGCAAGCTTTATTGAGGTCCTTGAAATCGACACAAAGGCGCCAGGATTTATCCTTCTTTGGTACCATCACCAGGTTTGCTAGCCAGTCTGGGTGTTTTATTTCTCTGATGAATCCAGCCTCCAATAACTTGGCTAGTTCCTCTCCCATGGCCTATCTCTTAGGTTCGAAGAAATGCCGAAGAGCTTGCTTGACCGGCTTGAATCCCTTTAGGATATTGAGGCTATGCTCGGCCAGCCTGCATGGGATTCCTAGCATGTCTGAGGGATGCCAGGCGAATATGTCCTAATTCTGCGCAGGAACTCTCGTAGTGTGGCGTCCACGGCGGGGTGTAACTGTGCCCCGATGGAGGCTATTTTTGTAGGGTCCGTTGGGTGGACATGGAATTTGACTATTTCATCCGCTGGTTTAAAAGAGGTGGACTGGGATCTCTTATCGAGTATCACATCGTCCCTGTCCATTGTGGAGCGTAGCGTGGTTAATTCCTCGGCCGAGAGGGCTTCGGATAATGCCTCGAGGGCCAGTGCGGCTGTTTTGTTTTCGGCGCGGAGTGCTATGTCCGGATCACTGGCGAGGGTGATGATTCCATTGGGCCTGGGCATTTTGAGCTTCATGTACCCATACTGGGGTACGGCTTGGAAGATCGTGAACGCCTCACGTCCTAAAAGGGCGTGGTATCCACTGCTGAACGGGGCCACTTGAAATATAATTTCTTCGGACCTATAGTTCTCTGGCGTCCCGAATACCACATCTAGTGTGATTTTCCCAGCGCATCGTGCCTCCCGACAGGGTATGATTCCCCTGAAGGTTGTGCTACTTTGCTCAATGCGGTTCCAACCTATTTCCATTTTTTGAAGAGTTTCCTCATAGATGAGGTTTAATCCGCTCCCGCCGTCCATGAGTACTTTGGTGAGTCGAAAGCCGTCCACAATTGGACTGAGGACTAGTGCGACTGGTGCTCGGGCTGTTCGGAATTTAGGTTCGTCACTGGCATTGAAGGTAATAGCCGTGTCACTCCATGGATTTATTGCTGCTACGTGGCAGATTTCGGCCATGCTGCGGAGTCTTTGTTTGCGCCTATTATTTGACGCAAAGGTCTCAAAGACTGTTAACACCGTATTGTTATCCACGGGATGGTGCTCTATGGCATTTGGGATATGAAGATCCTCACCACTTTTGACCACCTTCCGGAGTATCCAACATGCTCTAAGGCTGTGCGTTGGTATTGTATCCATTGTACTATGAATTTTGCAGGGTCCGTTAAGCCATCCCTCCAGTATGGTTCCATGCCCTGTAGAGGGTTTTTGTTTCTTTGCAACTAGCTCGGGTTTCTTATGATAGTGCACCCTTTTACTTCGTACTGGGTGTATATTCGGAGCCGGATTATACCAAAATTTCGTTTCAGTTTTCCAGGCGCTTTCCATCGCACGGTACTTTCGTACTATGGACGCCAAGTCAGCGAAGCATGATATGTCACGGTGACTTAAGGCATTAAGGATTCCCTTGTCCGTGCAATTATTGCAGAAAAGTGAGATTGCATCTTCCTCGCGATAGTCCTTAACCTTGTTCATCACAAGGAGGAATATGTCCCAATAATGATGTACTATTTCATGGGGCTCTTGCCTGATGTGGGAAAGATCGTTTATGTCTGGGTCGGTGGGTGGATTTGAGTCCGAACCTCTACCCAATCTGAGACCCAGGGGCCGAGGAGTTTCCAATCTTGGAAGTTCGGGTTCCGGAGTGCTGCCCGATAAGTCTGGCCCGCTGCCTGATTCAAGGTTCAGGGCTTGGGTGATGTCCTCCCGTAAGGGGGTATCCAGCTCGGAGAGCTCAGGAATCCAGACATAGTTAGTCCTCAAAATAGAGGAAGAGTTGCCGCATTGTTCCTCCACCACCGCAACATGATAGGTGACCGATGGAGAGTTAATCTCCCTTTGATCGGGTTTAAACCCAATTCGATCATAGTCCGTAGCAACTCCCAAGGCGGCGATGCAGTCCAAGAGTTCGTTTAGGGAAGAGAGCGCCATTGGATCCATCTTCTTGGCGAATTCTGAGCCGACGTGGAGGCTGTTTTTGATGACCCGATAAGTCATCGTCGGTGAAGTGGCTGAACAGGCAGTCATGACGAAACTGCCTAGCCGGAGAGTTTGGCCGACAGCTAGAGCTCCCCCGGCGGTAATGTTGCTTTTAACAACGAGATGAGGCATCCTTCCTTACGGCGACGTCACAGAGGAACTCTCAATGAAAGCACCAATGTTGGTGTCAAAACCGGCGGATCTCGGGTAGGGGGTCCTAAACTGTACGTCTAAGGCGGATGGTAACAGGAGACAGGGGACACGATGTTTTACCCAGCTTTGGGCCCTCTTGATGGAGGTAAAACCCTACGTCCTGCTTGATTTATTCTTGATGATATGAGTATTACAAGAGTTGATCTACCACGAGATCGGAGAGGCTAAACCCTAGAAGCTAGCCTATGGTATGATTGTATGTTGTCCTACGGACTAAAACCCTCCGGTTTATATAGACATCGGAGGGGGCTAGGGTTACACAAGGTCGGTTACAAAGGAGGACATATCCATATCCGTACTTCCTAGCTTTCCTTCCACGCCAAGTAGAGTTCCATCTGGACACGAGAAGAAGTCTTCAATCTTGTATCTTCATTGTCCAACAGTCCGGCCAAAGGATATAATCCGGCTGTCCAGATACCCCCTAATCCAGCAGTCCCTCACCCGGTCAAGCCCCAAGGACCAAATTCCTTGTGAAGGAATTGTTGTTTGTGCCTAGAACTGTCTATCGCATTCTGTCAAAGACATTGAGTCCAATAAGAGGCCACGACTCTAATGATGAAGAAGTTGCTGGCATCAAGAAGAATCTGCTATTCAATATCATACATGGCATTCCTATCAATTACTATGATTTCTTCATGCGGACTCTGGCAAATGTTGCACTCTCTTTGTTTGAGTTGAAGCCTTATGCTCGTTGGATTATGAGATTCCTCAGAACAAGGTCTTCACTCAACTACAAGGCTGATTTTCAGAATCACGTCAGTTACCTGCCCCCAATAGAAGTCCTCAAGTGGACATTTTCCTCATCTGATGAAAAGGGCAAGGCTACAGGTATTATTGATGAAGGCATTCGTCCATTGGATGGTCAGTTCCGCAAAGCTGCATCCTACTTCACCAATGATGACTCAGCCACTCATGACTCTGCCACAAATGCTTCAAAGCAAAATCCTCAAAGAACAGCTCCAAATGAGCTCCTCCTCAGTCTTCACTAGAAGGTCGATCGCAACCACAAATGGGTTAAGTGTCAATTTGGTTCAATTCTTCACAACATGACTGCTACACACAATGAAGTGAAGAAAAACCATTACTACCTCCATGAAGTCTTTGGTCGCACCTGGGTTGTTCTATCACATCTGTATGGTGAAGAAGATCTGAAGCAAATGGGTTTCAAGCAGGACTTTGAATGGTCTCAACCACCACCGAAGAAATTCAAGAAGACCAAAGTTCCTTCCTTGGTAGCCAGCTCATATTCTTCATCGTGTGAGACTGATGAGCATGAAGATTTGGATGACACTGCGGCAGGCCCTACCTCAACGACCGGCCCCAACAATGCTGGCGCTCCTTCATCGACTCAGTAATGATATTCTTCAGGGGCGTTAGTCCTCATTTTTTCAACCGTTTTGGTCATTCGATGACAAAGCAGGAGAAATTTGAGTTAGTCTTCAAGCGGGTCTCTTTATATGGGCGTTTTTTTGTTAAGATACAACTCTCGTTCTTTTGAAGACTTTGCTGGATCGAGTTGTAAACTTAAAACCCGATGGTGGTCTTATACTTTTGTTGTGTTCTTCTGCATACTTATTCCTCATATATGTTAATGCACGCATGCTGAATTACATCAGTCACCATATTTCATCATGCATTTCAAATTCTTCATATATATATGTTAAATGCGTGTATGAATTACAAGATATAGGGGGGGATCTCCATGATTCTACTCTTCAAGTGTGCATTGCTTCAAAAGCAAATTCCTCTCTACGCACATCTTCAGGGTTTTTTCTATATCTTGCAATCAAATTCCTCAATATCAGTACTTACACTTCATATGTTTATCCCCGTTGAAAACTTAACCTATATTGTCATCAATCACCAAAATGGGGGAGATTGTAAGTGCATCTAGTGGCCCTTAGTGATTTTGCTGTACTGAAGTCTTATAGGTTAAGGGACTGATGCGTTTGTGAGTGTACACAGGTCTATAAGTCTATGAGGAGTTTGACATTTACAGAAAGTCGACCCCTAAAAATGAAGTTCTTCGACTGAAGACTTTGGATTTCTGAAGACTTTATGAAGACTTTGAAAGTGAAGAAATTGGTGTGACCGCGAAGACTTGCTATTCATTCGAGGAACATGAAGCGTGAAGACTTTTGTTTTCGTAGTTTCTTTTTCTCCTTCTTGAGTCATGGCAAACATCGTACTATTAAAGGGGGTCGAGGAAATACTAAGGAAAAGTTGCTGTGCTACGCGCCAGCTATCCCAAAATATCTTCCCACCTAACGGTCATATCATTGAAGAGCATTTATGTCTTATCATGTCGGGATGCTCCCTAGGCTATAGCCACCCCCTACAGCCACTAGCTGGTTGGCTGCTCTGAGTGAAACTGACACTTGTCATTTGAGAGCATCCCATCCTCCGAGGACTTTGAGCGGAAATCATCAAGTGAGGAAAACCCAAACCCAAACACCTACAAACCCAAAGTGATTGAGCATCACTGAAGAGATTGATCCTGCGTGGATCCGACGCTTGTTACCTTTGAAGACTGTGCATCTTCTAGACGGTTAGACTTCATGGTCTAGAGCATCCAAGAGGAAATTGTGGATCGCTGAGTGACTGAGTTTGTGAAGGTTTGGAAGTCACCTGAAGACTTACCACGAGTGATTGGGCGAGGTCTGTGTGACCTTAGCTCAATAGGAATACGATGAGGACTAAGTGTCCTGACTGCATGTTCAGGACTGGGTGTCCGGGACTGTATGTCCTTAGGTTTAAATACCTAGTCGCCCTAACCATACATACAACTATCACATCAGTTGAAATTGGTCTACCAAATCATTGTCTTCACCAAGCTAACTCGTTCTATTTCCTCAACCCTTGCATTTCCTCATTTTTGTGGTGTGTGCTTGGTCATATCTATAGTCAAAATTTGACACAACTGTCACGAACGTTTAGAAATAGAACCAGTTAGCTTGGTGAAGACAATGTTGAAATACGAATCCAACGATATAATTTTTGGTAGAACCAGTTAGCTTAGTGAAGACAATGTTGAAGTAAACGGAGGAAATAGAACCAAAAATTATATCATTGAAAACTATGTTGAAATGCGAATCCAACGATATAATTTTTGTTGACATGCATTAACGTTTTGTTAGCTAAATATTTGGTAAAAATTTGGCATGAACTACAAAGGTGACTTATAAACCAGGATGGATGTAGTAGTACTATGCCTTATACGCCCGCTCCCTCGCCCGCAAGCGGGGTGGCTCGCAGGACAAGGAGAAATTTTTACTACTCCCTCTGTTTACTCCTCGTCCCTACCTTGGTTAGAGAGATTATCATATTGTTTGGAATATATGTCCTTTAGTAGTACTCCCTCATTTCCAGTTTATGGCTCAATTTCCTTGGAGTAGTATATAGGAGTAGTACTACTACAACAATTTCCTTGGAGTCTGTGGTGCAACAAGCTACCCTAGGCTATGTTACTACTCCCTCCTTTCTAGATTATGGCTCAATTTCAAAATCTATCCAACCAAGTTAGACGGTGAGTGGTGGAATTAATTTCATAGTTTGCACAAGTAATGTACGCTTGTTTTTCTCAAGAAGTTATGTTTACCAAGGCATTAATTAGAATGAATGCATGCATGACCACTAAATTTCCATGAACTTCTAAATGCATTTGTAAGTTTTCTCTAGACAATGGTTGCATCGGGCTACATGTGATGGTACTAATACTACTAGTAGAATTGAGACTCATAATACGGAAAACGAATTTTTTTAGATGAGCCCTATAAACCAGAGAGCAGGGAGTAGTAAGTAGTATACTACCTCCATAGTGGGTACGTACTCAGTAAAATCAGATTTTCCCAAAACTAGGTCGCTCAACCTTTATTTGCCTATTTCCCTTCCTGCCTCGTTGCCTCGAAAAGACTATGCCAAACTCCCTTGCCTGCCACGCGGAGAAAGACCCGCCCTCGCCTTTTTTAGTCCGGGTTTCTATTGATGGATTGCGCGAAGCAGCAAAAACCAAGCCGTGTCTTGTAATGCTCCGTCGACGCTCGCTTTCATGAATTCTATACTTCCTCTCGCCGACTTGTGGGACATATAGCAACCGGGTCGACGTGTCATGCACCAACTAACATTGCAGAACAGCAGGGGGCGCACCCCAGTCGTACCACCCCAGTAGTAGTAATGAGCAATGAGACGTCAAATCACAATGTTGCACCTTTCTAGACGGACGAAGCAACCACTATTTCACACTTCGCTTCACCATCATCTCCTTCAAGAAAACCACGTATAGTATTGCTTCCGCCATTGTTCTGCCTCAAGACGGACACGCGCATCGCCTTGGTACATCATGAAACATGGGACCGCATGACAGGCCATGCTCCCCAGCCCATCGCTCGGTAAAATCACCACATTTTTACTAGTACTTCCTCCATATCGGCTTACAGGGCATGCATGTCGTTCTAGGTTGAGAATTTAACTGGCTATATATGTGATGAACAGTATATGTTTAGAAACTACATCCACTTAAGAATCGAATGATATACTTTTTGTGAGATAGTAACTCATATTTGGTTAGTCGAATGGATGACCGAGAACTACGTGCACGCCCTATAAACCGAGACGGGGAGGGTAGTACAGTACATATCTTTTTAGATCAATATAGTCAGGATTCACCGAGGAGCAAAACCAAGTGGTAGGCTTCTCCTGTCGTGTTGGTGTAGCAACTCAAGCAGGGTCAGTCCGCACACGAAATGGTGACACACTTAACAAGACCCCTTTGGTCGACATGTGGCTCATCCACCGTCTTGTTCCACATGTGATGCGCCAAATTACAGTTCAGAGCAGCGGTTGGACTTGGAGGCACCCCAGTCGTAGCGCCGCAGTAGTAGTAAATGAGCGATGAGGGGTCAAATCACAAAGCCCCACCTTTCCCGTATTAAGATGGACGGACGAAGCAACCATCATTTCACTCTGGGGCGCAAGAGCATAAAGAAAAGGGAAAACCAATGATGCGTGCGGCAGCTACCTAGGGTACCCTAGGGCAGGGGCCTCCACTACAAATCCTTTTTTTGAAAGCGCCTCAACTACAAATCCGCTTCTCCCTCGTCCTCTTGAAGAAAACCAATGATGCGTGCGGCGGTAGGGTTTGTAGGAGTACTACGGCGTGCTGGGCCACATCATAGTAAATGAGAGAGAGATTGAGTTCGAGTCGACGCCTTAATATGTGTGGGCCGCTTGGTTTTACGGGAATGAGGAAGCATTTTGGGTTCAGGGACCAGTGGAGATATAGGTACAAAAATTTGTGGACGTAGGTTCGACCGAAAGGCAATGATGCATGGGCCGTGCATTTTGATATACCCGTGGCCGTGTGAAATTTGCTACCCTACTCAAAACTAATAAGGTACATGCATTGAACGCATGAGATTTGGAAACCCAATTATGAATAAATATACACTATAGCATGTAAAGCTTTGAGTCATATATGCAGATGTATATGTTCGTTTAGTTCTTATAGTTAATCTCATTCAGAATCAATTAGCTTTATAAAATGGTTAAGATTCATGGGATTGTGCATTGTAAAGCATAAAGTAAAAAACAAATAATGGCAATTCATTTTGAAAAAAGTGTGGCAATTATGATACGGAAGATTCTAGAACAAAGGAGAAGTGCTTGTGTTTTGGGAAAGCATGCATGGCCCACATCTCTTATTGGTCGATATGTCACGAAACAAGAAATGAGGAGGGAGTTAATGTACCGTCCCTAAGTGTTTTGGGATTATTTAGTTTTCGGAAGATGACTTACACACCTAGATGGAACGAGTACAAAGAGAAAAATTGAATTGCAGTTAAAAGAATGGCATTTCTAACAAAAATGTGAATGTGAACTACATATGTGTGCACGTGACCAGCACATACATTGTCAATGCAAAATTTAATGCAAGAAATAACTTATGAGTAACATGCACGAATTGATGATGTGGTGCTTGCATGCATAGAGTAGAAAAAACAATGTGATTTATGACTTGCATGCATGAGGTGTTCTTGTTCCATAGTTGCATGTCTAGGAAAAAAGCTACTAGTGGTTTGTACTAGCTATTTAGGAATAGAAGATGTATACATGGAAGTTGTAGGGAAAGAGATGACATGTATCTCAATTCCCATGAGTAGGGATTGGAAAAGAGATGTCATTTGGTTCACATCATAGGAACTTCTCTATTGAATCTAGAGATGACATGTATCTCAATTTCTATGAGGAGAGATTAGAAAAGAGATGTCATTTGGTTCACATCATAGGAACTTTTCTATTGAATATACGCTAATGTTTATTTTCCTTTAAAATTATGGGAGTATAGGAATCCATTCATATGAACCAAGTGGCTCTAAAGCTATAAAAAAGATATCATGTTTATTTTCTTTGAAATGTGGAGTATATGAATCTATTCCTATGAACCAATTGGCTCTAAAGGAAAAAATCCTATAAAAATCATATCATATAGAGTTCCTATGATATTCCTCCAGACCAAAGGATGGTTGAAATTGCTTCAGGTGATACGGCGGTATTTCTTTGTAGACTCCTCCTCCATCTTTAAAGTTACCTCTCGAAGATGAATGAAATGATATATACTGGGTATTCTATATGTGCATTTTGGTACACGAAAACTCGGTAAAAGTTTGCAAGGTTCGAATTTTCAATCAAGCTATATGGAATGAATTTTGGAATGGAGGGAGGAGCATACGACACTCGCTAACACTCATGTGGAAGATTTGTGTGTACGAGGAGTGGCTGCTTCAAGTGATACGGCGGTCTTTCTTTGTAGACTCCTCCTCCATCTTTAAAGTTACCTCTCGAAGATGAATGAAATGATATATACTGGGTATTCTATATGTGCATTTTGGTACACGAAAACTCGGTAAAAGTTTGCGAGGTTTGAATTTTCAATCAAGCTATATGGAATGCATTTTGGAATGGAGGGAGGAGCATACGACACTCGCTAACACTCACGTGGAAGATTTGTGTGTACGAGGAGTGGCTGCTCTGTTAAATGACATGGAAAAACTGACACTGTCGGATGCTGATCTAACGGTTCTTACGGTGTTCGTATGTAACATCCCAAATTTTCAATTTGGAATGTTATACATTAGATCATCGTTGCATATCATGTTTTATTACATTTTGGCTTGATCCTAGAAATTCTATGCAACTCAAGGACCCACGGAGAGAGTTGGGAATTTCATTATTTTCATATTTGAGTTTTCTCAAATTTTGAAAAGAGGATCGTTTGATTTTAATTATGTTATCTTCGAATATTTCTTTTATAAAAATAAAAGAGAGAGGATAAAATGACTTCCTCAAAATAAAGAAATATTGGATAACTAATATTAAAATCAAATAAGATTTTATTCGGAGTTTTATTGCTATTTTATTTGAATTAGGAAAAAATTGCATTAGAGTCCCAAATAAATGTTCACCATGTCATGTAGATTTTTAGAGGACGGGAAAATTTTATTTCAGGATTTTTGGAATCCGTTTAGTATTTCTTTTCTTTGTTTTTCTGCGTGGAATAATTTTGTTTTAAAAAAAGAGGAAGCCGAGTCCGGGCCGTACCCGAGCGGGACTACGCCCAGGGGGCTTTATAAGTCGGGGCACCGCAGCCCAAACCCGCGCCCCGCCGCCCGAACCCTAGCCCCACCCGATCCGCCGCGAAGCGCCACCGCCGCCCGCCGCGAGCCGCAGCCGCTGCCGCCGGACGCCGCCCCGCCGCCGTTTGCCGGACCTCACCGGAGGTAGTCGCCGCCGCCTCGATTTTCATGAGAAAACCGATTGTATTTTTTCAAAAACCTATATCCTTTTTTAGATCCGGTTCAGTTTTTCGGTTTAGTTATTTAGCGAACGTTCGTCCATACGTTCATTTTAACGAACGGTTTTTGTCCGTTAGTCACAGACAGTGAATGTTCGTTCGTTAGCCTGTTCGTCAGTTTTTCTTTTTCTTGGATTTTTCGTGATTATTTTCGATCGCGATTTCTGATTCGATTTTTGTTTTAGTTTTTCTTTTCTCTCGTTTATCAGAATCAGGCGATTCAAGCTCCCAGAGTTTCGTCTTGAAGCCCTCTTTCTGTTTAACCAACTTAAACAAGTTTTTGCTACTATAAAATTTGACTTTAGTCCAGATTAGTAATCAGAGCTTGTTTCTTTTGCTGTTTGAGTTGCGTTGCTTCGTTTGATTTGATTCTTTTTGCAAACCAGAGTTCTTAAGTTGAACTTTCTAGTTAGATCTTCTTATTTTTTAGAAGAGTTACTACCCAAAAACCATGGGTAACTTCCGTGATTATGTAGTGCGAGAACTCCGATTTTCCTATGGACTGCCACCCAGGCTCAAAGGGATCATAAGATTATTCATGATGGAAACTTCTGTGTGCAGCCACATGCCATTATGGGCTCTGGCATTGTTGCGTAAGTTGTGGGAAACCTTTCCATGATGGGCTAGCAGATGTAGGGGATTGTAGGTGTACCGGCCTATCTATCGGTTAAGGGGACCTCTTCGGAAAGACTGTGTCTCGGTCATCCATTTCTCAAACATTATGTAGTGCGAGAAATCCAATGAAGGAGATCGAGTCTTGTGGGGAAAAGTGCACAAACCTCTACAGAGTGTACAAACTAATCATGACTAGTCGTGTCCCCGGTTATGGACATCTTGAGTATCTAGTTCTTGGATTATGATGGGGATCTCATCACTCTTAAATATAATTTGATTGGGTTGTTTAATTACTTTTAATTGGGATCGAGATGGGGTGTACCATTCTCAATATTTTCAAAAAAAATTGTAGTTAAATAAAATATATTCCTTTGCAGTAGGGAAAAATTGGCTTTTCGCAAAACCTATTAACCATACAGCCTCCACCAGCCATATATGGATGTAGTGATAGATTTATTATGTTCATTACTCTCTTGTGTTACATTGCCAGCATATTCCATGTGCTGATCCATTTTCGGGCTGCAACGTATTATGTTGCAGACTTTTCAAATGACGAGTAAGCTGCCTTAGGTCGTGGTCTTTCACCCAGTGATGCTGTTGGAGTTGATGGACTCACTTTATCTTCCAAGCCTTCCGCTATTTTCGTTTTAAATGGCCTTAAGCCATATTTATTGTAATAAGTTCTATTTTGAGACATTCGATGTAATAAGTGTGTGATTGCAACTCTGTTATAGATCCTCATGTACTGTGCGTGTCAGCATTACCGATCCAGGGATGACACTGATGCACAGAGATCAGATTGTTTGAGGTCTGTTCCCTACAAGATGGTATCAGAGCACACACTGACTGTAGGAAACGACCACTAAGCTAAAGCCCTGGATACTACTCTCTCCTCATTTCTGACCCCTCTCCATTTTCTACTCTTTAGGATGGCGGACGCAAGGAACAATTTTGCACAACCGGATGAAGAAGCACCTTTTGGACGACACTTGAAGGAAGCCACTAAGTACCTGAACATTGGAATACCAAGCTTCACCGGGACTTACAACGCCACTTCACCTGAAGAGGAGCGCTGGACGATTCAAGTTCAAGTTCCAGGAAGGACATTTACGCCAGTCACTAAACCCATAGAGTTTTCCTTTGATGCACCAACCTGGAGTCTAGGAAAGAGTATGGCAGCCCATATCACCATGTGACGCATTGGAGAAGTTTACCATAAGGAGCTTAAGGATACTATCTACCAGATTTGTGGGCGCAGAGATGAGCAATGGGAGATGATCAGCACCAGGAAGGATAGATCCATTGCAGCTTTCATCTAGGAGTTAAACCAGCATATTCACCGCCAGGAGAATCAGATGTGCGCGGGCATGATAGATTTGAAGAAGGCAATGACAAGGATCACGGAGCTAGAGGAAGAACTCAAAGCTACTCACAAAGATTATTTAGGAGGAAATCATCTTACTAGTGGAGAAGAATGACGACCTGACAAGGAAGCTGGGAGTATTCATGGGAGACCCCGCGCCAGGACGAGAAGACGACGAACCCAAGGAGATTCGTTCTGAGGACTACATCATCATCGACGACACCGACTCGGACCCCGACGATAGCGATGATGACTATGTTGATGAAGTTGGAGCAGATATCATGGAGTCTTTGACCGATCAATTTTTCTAGTCGACCACCAAAATAGTAGTAGTATTCCACCATGTATATAGTATAGTCCGAACACTTTTGTAACGATAGTTCTAGACTGATTGTATGCCTTGCTTGATTGATTGAGTGATGTGATTGTGTTTGTGTCATGTGCATATGGGTAGTGTTTTCTCACTAGACCTCATTCTATTCTATTCTCTTCCCTCTAAACCCTCAGATGCCTCCGAGACGTGACCCCGGATTTACCTTTCCACCAGAGCTTACTCAGTTGATCCAGTAGCAGAATACCTTGATGCAGTTGTTAGTTCAGAACCAAGGCAACAACAACAACAACCCACCACCACCACCCCTAGTTGACAATTTAGCCTGTTTTCTGAGGTTGCAGCCGCCGGTGTTTTCTAGTAGCACCGAGCCAATAGTTGCAGATGATTGGATCCGCAGGATTGGAAGGGAGTTAACCACTGCAAGATGCACATATGCTGAGAAGGTGCGTTTTGCCGCACACCAATTGGATGGACCAGCAGCCTCATGGTGGGAGAATTACACTGTCACCTATCCTATAGCCATTGTTACATGGGACCAGTTCCGGCAGGCCTTTCGCACTTTCCATGTATCAACAGGAGTTATGGCCATGAAGAAGCGTGAGTTTCACAACTTACGCCAAGGAGGACGCACAGTTGGCCAGTATGTTGATGACTTTAGTATGCTAGAACAGTATGCCCCAGATGACGTCGCTACAGATGCAGCTAAGCAGGAGAAGTTCCTGGAAGGACTGAATGATGAGCTAAGCATGCAGTTGATGGTGGCAAATTTCAATAACTACGAGGAGTTGGTAGATAGAGCTCTCATGATTGAAGGGAAGCAGCAGCAGATTGATAACCGCAGGAGGAAGTATGGACAGGGGAAGTATAATTCTGGAGCTCAGCAGAGACCCCATTTTACCCCGAACACGGGAGCACCCCTTCAGCATAACCATGGAGGTCACAATCACCCTGGAGGGAGTTCACACAACCATAGTGGCTCCAAGAATATGAATGGTAATGGAGGAAGCAACGGACAGAACCGTTCCAACCCAGCAACGCCCGCCAAGAAAGATCTAAGCCACGTTACTTGCTACAAGTGCCAGAAGACCAAACATTATGCTAATGAATGTACTGAAGCTAAGAATGGAAACAGCAATGGAAGTTCTGGGAAGAAGCCCAACCCTTTAAATAGGGTATAAGTGAACCACGTTAACATGGAGGAGATTGAAGCCCAGCTGGACGCAGTAATAAGTAAGTTTTTGGTTAAGTCATTTACTTCAGTCGTTCTTTTCAATACTGGTGCATCGCATTCATACATATCAAGGGGATTTGTGGATAAGTATAAGTTGCCCACTAGGGTTCTTAAGACATCCATGCTAGTAACCTCACCCGGAGCCGAGTATATGGCAAGCAGTGGATGTTTTCAGTTGCCATTAACCATAGGTAGTCATGTTTACCCGTCTGACTTGATAATTTTGGATTCGCAAGGTTTGGATGTGATTCTGGGTATGGATTGGCTATCGATGTATGGAGGAAACATCGATTGTGCCAGTAAGTCAATTTTCCTCACCACCCCAGAAGGAAGAAGGATCAAGTATGTATCCCTGCATGTGCCGATTAGGACTCAAGTAAATTCCTTATTAGGAGTTGTACAGGAGGAAGTACCAGTGGTGAATGATTTCCTGGATGTATTTCCCGAAGAGTTGCCAGGCATGCCACCGGATAGAGACATCGAGTTCTTGATTGATCTTTTGCCAGGCACAGGGCCAATATCTAAGAGACCGTACAGGATGCCCGCACAGGATTTAGAGGAAATTAAGAAGCAGATTAAGGAGTTACTGGATAAAGGATATATTCACCCAAGTTCGTCACCTTGGGGATCGCCAGTACTTCTAGTGGAGAAGAAGGATGGATCGTTAAGGATGGTTGTTGATTATCGAGGATTGAATGAGGTGACAATTAAGAACAAGTACCCACTGCCTAAGATCAATGATTTGTTTGATCAGCTGCAAGGAGCTAAGGTGTTTTCCAAGATCGATCTGCAATCAGGGTACCACCAACTGAAGATTCGAGAGCAGGATATACCTAAGACAGCTTTTACCACAAGGTACGGGCTATATGAGTATACCTTTATGTCATTTGGCCTGACTAATGCACCTGCCTATTTTATGAACATGATGAACAATGTGTTTATGGAGTTTTTGGATAAGTTCGTTGTGGTGTTCATAGATGATATTTTGGTCTACTCGAAGAATGAAGAGGAGCATAAAGAGCATTTGTGTTTCGTACTTGGGAAGCTCAGAGAACATCAGCTATATATCAAGTTCGGCAAGTGCGAGTTTTGGTTGAAGGAAGTTGGATTCCTTGGACATGTTATATCCAGAGAAGGAATAGCGGTAGACCCCACCAAAGTTGTCACTGTGACAAATTGGGAGGCACCCACGTCAGTTGGAGAAATTCAGAGTTTTCTTGGACTCGTAGGATACTACCGGAGGTTCATTGAGAATTTCTCGAAGATTGCAAAGCCTATGACTGAGTTGTTGAAGAAGGAAACCAATTTCAAATGGACTAAGGAATGTGAGGCTAGTTTTCAGGAGTTGAAGAAATGCTTGGTTACATGTTGATCCTGCCAGATCAACGCAAGGATTATGAAGTGTATTGCGATGCTTCTCGTCGAGGACTAGGAGACGTCCTTATGCAGGAAGGAGGAGTTGTTTCATATGCCTCACGACAGCTTAAACCCCATGAGTTAATTATGCCATGCATGATTTGGAGTTAGCAGTCGTAGTACATGCATTGAAAACTTGGAGACATTTTCTCATCGGAAACCATTGTGAAGTAGACACAGATCACAAGAGTTGGAAGTATATCTTCATGCAGAAGGAGTTGAATCTCAGACATAGGAGATGGTTGGAGCTCATTAAGGATTATGATATGAAGTTGCATCATCATCCCGGAAAGGTTAACGTAGTAGCCGATGCGTTGAGCCGCAAGAGTCATGTCAACATAGTCATGATCGAAGAGTTATCTAAGGAGTTAACAGAAGACCTTCGTGAGCTATGTTTGGAAATAGTTCCGAGAGGTTATGTAGCAGCTTTGGAGATTCAATCTACTTTGATGGATAAGATCAAAGAAGCACAGAGGATGGAAAAGGAGATTGCCGAGATAAAGGAAATGATGAGAAAAGGAAAAGCCAAGGGATTTCGTGGGGATGAGCACGATACCTTATGGTTTGAGGACCGCGTATATGTGCCAAATGATTAGGAGATCAGGAAGATGATTTTACAGGAGGCCCATGATTCGCCATATTCGATTCACCAAAGAAATACCAAGATGTATCTGGATTTGAAGGATCATTTCTGGTGGACCGGAATGAAGAAGGATATTGCGGAGTATGTAGCAGTTTGTGATGTATGTCAGAAAGTGAAGGCAGAGCATCAGAAGCCAGCAGGATTGATATAGCCATTGCCGATACCCGAATGGAAGTGGAATAAGCTAGGCATGGATTTTATCACGGGATTACCCAGGACTCATTCAGGCTATGACTCGATATGGGTTGTAGTCGATCGTTTGACGAAAGTAGCTCATTTCATCCCAGTGAAGACCACTTACACCAGTGCTAAGTTGGCAAAGATATACATGACCAGGATCGTATGTTTGAATGGAGTTCCAAGGACCATTGTATCAGATAGACGAACCCAGTTTACCTCAAAGTTTTGGAATCAGTTGCATGAAACTTTGGGAACCAGGCTAGAGTTCAGTACAACTTTTCACCTGTAGACAGATGGACGGACTAAGAGAGTCAATCAAATTTTGGAGGACATGTTGAGAGCTTGTGCACTAGATTATGGATCTAGTTGGGACGATAATTTGCCTTACGCAGAGTTTTCTTACAACAATAGCTATCAAGA
Organism: Triticum urartu; assembly: GCF_056163025.1. NCBI lineage: Eukaryota > Viridiplantae > Streptophyta > Magnoliopsida > Poales > Poaceae > Triticum > Triticum urartu. The sequence goes on from NC_141874.1 coordinate 309,808,948, forward strand.
TAGTTTAAAGATGGCCCCTTTCAAAGCATTGTACGGAAGGAGGTGCAGGACACCATTGTTGTGGGATGAAGGTTGGAGACTGACAATTGTTTGGACCAGATTTAATTAAAGAGTCTGAAGAGAATGTTAAACTAATTCGCGATAGACTCAAGGTAGCCCAGTCCTAGCAGAAGATTTATGCGGATTCTAAACGCAAGGAGACAGTTTACGAAGTCGGAGACAAATTGTATCTTCGTGTATCTCCACTTCGAGGAGTTAAGCGCTTTGGAGTTAAGGGAAAGTTAGCACCACGTTTAGTGGGACCATACAAAGTTTTGGAACGTATGGGAGAAGTTGCTTACAAGCTGGAATTGCCCGAAGGGTTGTCAGGAGTTCACGATGTGTTCCACGTTTCCCAGTTGAAGAAGTGCCACGCAGAGATGGCTGATATCCCTCTGAGAGATACAGTGCCATTGGAAGCAATACAGTTAGATAGCAATTTGACCTACGAGGACAAGCCAGTCAAGATTCTTGATTTTTTCAGCTGAGTCACACGCAGCAAAGTTATCAAGTTTTGCAAGGTTCAGTGGAGTCACCATACCGAAGATGAAGCCACCTAGGAACGAGAGGAAGACCTACGGAAAGATCACCCTCACCTATTTTCTAGCCAACCCGAATCACGAGGGCGAGATTCATCTTAAGGGGGGTAGGTTTGTAACATCCCAAATTTTCAATTTGGAATGTTATACATTAGATCATCATTGCATGTCATGTTTTATTACATTTGTCTTGATCCTAGAAATTCTATGCAACTCAAGGACCCACGGAGAGAGTTGGAAATTTCGTTATTTTCATATTTGAGTTTTCTCAAATTTTGAAAAGAGGATCGTTTGATTTTAATTATTTTCTCTTTGAATATTTCTTTTATAAAAATAACAGAGAGAGGATAAAATGATTTCCTCAAAATAAAGAAATATTGGAGATTTAATATTAAAATCAAATAAGATTTTATTCAGAGTTTTATTGCTATTTTATTTGAATTAGGAAAAATTTGTGTTTTTCAAAATTGCATTAGAGTCTCAAATAAATGTTCACCTTCTCCGGTAGACTTTTAGAGGACGGGGAAATTTTATTTCAGGATTTTTGGAGTCCGTTTAGTATTTATTTTTTTGTTTTTCTGTGCAGAATAATTTAAAAAAAGGAAACCAACTCTAGGCCGTACCCGAGCGGGACTCCGCCCGGGGGGCTATATAAGCCGGGGCACTGCAGGCCACTGCAGGCCACCGCAGCCCAAACCCGCGCCCCGCCGCCCGAACCCTATCCCCGCCCGATCCGCCGCCGCCATCTCGCCTCGCCGCCACCACGCGCAGCGCCGCGAGCCGCCGCCGCCTGCCGCCATTCGCCGGACCTCGCCGGAGGTAGTTGCCGCCGCCTCGGTTTTCGCGAGAAAATCAATCGTTTTTTTGAAAACCTAGATCCGTTTTGTTTAGATCTGGCTTGGTTTTTTCGGTTTAGTTATTTAGTGGACGTTCGTCCGTACATTCATTTTATCAAACAGTTTTCGTCCGTTAGTCACAGACAGCGAACGTTTGTTCGTTAGCCTGTTCGTAAGTTTTTCTTTTTCTCAGATTTTTCGCGATTATTTTCGATTGCTATTTCTGATCTGATTTTCGTTTTAGTTTTTCTTTTCGCTCGTTTATCGGAATCAGGTGATTCAAGCGCCTAGAGTTTCGTCTCGAAGCCATCTTTTTGTTTAACCAACTTAAACAAGTTTTTGCTACTGTAAAATTTAACTTTAGGCCAGATTAGTAATCGGAGCTTGTTTCTTTCGCTACTTGAGTTTCGTTGCTTCGTTTGATTTGATTCTTTTTGCAAACCGGAGTTCTTAAGTTGAACTTTCTGGTTAGATCTTCTTATTTCAGTTTTACCCTTGCTTCTTGGTTGATTGCTTATTGTATTCTTGTTGATTGTGATAGAGCACCCGGTGTGCGAAGCATGCTACTATGAGTCTCTAGGTTTCACGGATCATCAGCAAGGCAAGTAACACTTTGATCATACCTCTTTACTACCCAGTTTTTATTGCATTAGATCAACCCTCAAACAATTGCATGGTTAGGATCTGAATAAATTGTGGGTTGTGAAGTAGATGAGGTAGTACGTATTCACCTGTTTTATTATCAAACCCTGGGAGTTACTTCTACGTTGCTTATATTGCTATGCTATGCTAGTAGATGTGCTTTGGGTTTGAGTGTATCCATGACAGATGTGAGTGGTTAATTAATGGTTAACTTAAGGTGGCAACTTTAATACACATCTGGGTGGATTGAGGCACCTGGGGAACCCAGTGATTGCCTGTATTTTTTTGGAATTCCCTGGGTACCGTGTGATTTTCCTATGGACTGCCACCCAGGCTCAAAGGGATCATAAGATTATTCATGCTGGAAACTTTCGTGTGCAGCCACATGCCATTATATGCTCTGGCACAGTTGAGTAAGTTGTGCGAAACCTTTCCATGATGGGCTACCAAATGTAGGGGATTATAGGTGCACCGGCCTATCTATCGGTTAAGGGGACCTCTTCGGAAAGGCTGTGTCTCGGTCTTCCGTTTCTCAAACATTATGTAGTGCGAGAAATCCAATGGAGGAGATCGAGTCTTGTGGGGAAAAGTCCACAAACCTCTGCAGAGTGTACAAACTAATCATGATTAGCCGTGTCCCCCATTATGGACATCTTGAGTATCTAGTTCTTGGATTATCATGTGGATCTCATCACTCTCAAATATAATTTGATTGGGTTGTTTAATTACTTTTAATTGGGATTGAGATGGGGTTTACCATTCTCAATATTTTCAACAAATTTTGTAGTTAAATAAAATATATTCCTTGGTAGTAGGGAAAAATTGGCTTTTCGCAAAACCTATTAACCATACAGCCTCCACCAGCCATATATGCATGTAGTGATAGCTTTATTATGTTCATTACTCTCTTGTGTTACATTGCTAGCATATTCCATGTGCTGACCCGTTTTCGGGCTGCAGCGTATTATGTTGCAGACTTTTTAGACGACGAGTAAGGTGCCTTAGGTCGTGGTCTTTCACTCAGTGATGCCGTTGGAGTTGATGGACTCACTTTATCTTCCAAGCCTTCCGATGTTATCGTTTTAGATGGCATTAAGCCATATTTATTGTAATAAGTTCTCTTTTGAGCCATTCGATGTAATAAGTGTGTGATTGCAACTCTGTTATAAATCCTCAAGTACTGTGCGTGTCCGCATTACCGATCCAGGGATGACACTGATGCACAGAGATCAGACTGTTTGAGGTCTGGTCAATAAATCGTCGGGAAACAGCTTGTGGCGAACGTTTGTCGGATTTTGATTTACGGACACATGCCTTGTATTGATACGTTCCCCCTCTCTCTCATGCACACACGCACCCTTATAGTCACGACTCTCCCGAGTCCTCTCGCACCCACCATCTATCTACAGGTAGACATCACACACATATGTGCTCTTCACACCCTACCCTCAGAACTTCTAAAAAACAAAAGACGTCGTGCACCTTTTATTTTAGCTCACACGTCACACACTTATACTATTACTCTTGTGGCGAACGTTCGTTGTGCATAGTATATTGTACTCTCACAAAAAGAAGCGGTTCATGCACGCACTAGTTCTCTCACACCCACTCATGGGTACACATAGGAGCGCATTTTTTTGAAGCTAGTACAACAAAATCACTCCACTATATATATAAGCAGGTGCCTTAGGTTCCTCTCTTTCACTCTCTCATGCTCTCTAGATCTAAGCAAAACATAGGTGGCCACACTCTCTCTCTGCTCCGGCTGGTCACAAATCCGACCGGGCCACCTCGACCGGGGCAGGGGTGTAGGTGCATCGTTCACGCTGTCGTCGGGGGCGAGGGAGGAGACCAGTGGCTGCCCGCGCGTCCCGATCGGCGGCTGCGCCTGCTCGGGAGGGCTTCCGACCCCTTCTTCCTCCCTACGGTATTGTGGCCAAGATGCGGCCTCCCGACGCTATCTTTGCCACATGTCGACGACCCTCAGGTATATATTCCTTCGAAACCTGCCTTGCTCTACTGCCCTAGCTCCCCACGTGGCTTCGTGTGGATCTTTTTCTACTTCAGTTGGCTGTTCCAAAGCCACCTAAACTTTTACTATTATGAGAGGTAAAGCTAGTTCATACAGTCGAATCTAAGAGTTGGTTCAAACAGGGAAGAAACTAGGAAAGCTGTAGCATGAATCTAGGACTTGGTTCTAAGAGGAAACAGGGGAAAGTAGTAGATACTGGCTAACCAACTGGTCCATTGGTTGAAAAGGCAAAGAAAGCATGGTGGATGGCAAAGGGTGGGGGGAAGTGGACCCGTCTCTTTGTTGAAAAAGGAAAGAAAGTGAGGGGTGTTGGGGGACAACGCAAATGAGAATCAGCAGGTCTAGATTTCCTATGCTCAAATAGGAAAATGTCACCGAGGGGATAAAAAATGGGACAAATGCAGACATGCTGCCTGAGTGTTCGCCGCTCTCGGCAACCACATATGCTTCACCACATTATGCCCCTTCTGTCCCTACGCCCATATCGCTACCGTTAATGTAAAATCACATGAAGCATTAAGCAATGCCACCTAATGTCACTATAAGTAATGGTCTAGTGCCGTCGATAAATTGAAGCAATGCCACCACCATTTTATGAAGTGCTTCCATCTTGGTTTATTTCCCATGAATTGTGTTTTTGCAGTTACACTTAAATCTCACACCGCTAACATTGCTTCATCCCAGTGGAACTGCACAAATTTGATTGCACATTTACTGACCATGTGCTACTCTCATGATAGTAATACTACTGCTATTGTTCTGCATGTTAATCTAGTGTCAGTGTTGATGTGATGTGATGCTACTTACTTAAGTGCACTTTCATACTTTCAATCTAGTGCCAATTATAACACAATAGATGCTGCTGTTAATCATGCACGACTGCAAATATCTGTCACTTTTTAAATAACCATATTTCATATTTGCGCAAACAGGGATGTCTGTCTCCATATCGTTTCTATCTGCGCAATCAAAAGTACACACCTCAGTTTTAGTATAACTTCACAAAATGAGATGGCTATTCCTAGCTACCGTCCTCTAACCACCAGCGTTCCAGGTACTCCTACATTGGTAGTAACTAGGTAGAATGATCAACGCAATCTAAAATAAGTTGATTCGTATGTTTTACTTCCTGATTGAAGTGCAGGGACGAGCGAAAACAATTGCGTCCTAGTTCGGAATGCACTTTCTACGAGTTGATCCATGGACCGAGGACTAGCTGGCATGGCTGCACAAAGGTTTTTGGGACAGGTGCACGGACAAGAGGCATTGTGGTCTGCTTATTTCTGCAAATAGCGGTGCTTAAATTTAGTGGAATGGACAAGAATTTTAGTTGGTCAGTACACTACTTGGTTCAGTTCAGCATTCCAGCTGAGAACACAATTATAATTGGTTATTTTGGAATGAGAGAACCTAACCCTGGATGGTGGCAACATGAAAAAACCAGAGTGAACTCCAGGAAATTTAAGCCTGCCGGGAGGCCCTTTGCTCAGAGAAGCCTTGCTTGTTTTTTCCTTATTTGTAAACCTTCTCACAACTTTGTCTTTTGATGTGAACTAGTATATGTTTGTTATGTTCTATGAATCATTGAGATGTATAAAGTTGCTTAACTTATGCTTTCCAAGTTTTTTATGAAGCCGAGTTTAATGTGAGTGTTCCACATGAATGTTGGAATAGGGTGTGAACGTTTGGAATTTACATTGTGGCTTCAGTTATCTACATGAACCACTATAACAAGATACATAGTTGCTTATATGTCAGACATCAGATTATTGGTTGTTAGCTAGTCGATAGCCTGGTGTTGAAGCGAGTTGAGCCAATGTGTCATGTTTTGCACAACTGCTTACAAGTGGGGTAGCACCAACAGTGTTTACAAGTACTTATGTATACGTCGGCGCACAATTCTCGAACGAGTACTCTATTTCATCAAACACACACTGCTCGTATGATAAACCATGACAACTTATGTCTTACCATGCCATATTCATGAAAAAACTAGTGAGGATGCATCTGTTTCGGCAACAATTACGATGGTTCTCACATGATTCATGGGCCCACAAAACTAGCAGCAGTTCCCATAGACGAATTCAAACAGAGTACTAGCCCAGAGGGCTTGATAATAGGCAAGGTTCGAATACATAAACACAATCCAAACTAGTATTAAACACTATCTGGGGCAACTGTTTCATGCCTTGATCTAATTTGAGCTGGACACAAGACGGTCCTTGCCATGAACATCATCGAGGACGTCCGGCAGCAGCTCAATCATGTGAACCTTCATGAAGATAACCTTGTGGCCTTACCACTCATAAGCTTGTTTGTGGAGGCATGCCACGTCATCTTCCCGCGTAAGCTTGAAAAGAACAGTATGCCTCACAAACGAAGGAGTAGATTTCAACTTTTGGAGCTTCAGTACACCCTGGACAACACGCCTGACAGTGAGGCTGGAATACAACTCGACATTAGTACAAGCGCAAATGGCTTCCATGATCCAACTTCCTAAGAACTCTATTTTCCAAGTGCGTATATTCAGGTCATCTGCCTCATAGCGAGTGACATGTACAACCACACAAACCTTGTCTGCATCAAGGCTCTAATTGAAATAGAAACAAATTCTGAATTACTTTCTAGTATAAAACACAAGTTTTTTAAACCACTATGTATAGCATGGCATCAAAGCTAATAAAATTTTGCATTATTCATCACCACATACTTAGATGAAAAACCACAATCGAGATCGGCAAAGAAGAAAATCACCTTGGGCAGCTAAGCTGGGGGGCAGTGCCAAGGGGGCTATAACCTCAAACGGGGCGTTGACCATCTCAGTAGTGGTCGTGAGGGTATCTGGGGTCGGCTCGGTGGCTGCCTCCATCTTCTTGGAGCTCTCTATCTCGTGGGGATCAGCCTCCCGCGTCTGCTCCAATATCGGCAGATCTTTGCCTGATTCTCCTGGTCCATCATGGAACTGACAAATACTAGGAGACCACTGAAAGGAAAACACAATCGCAATGACAATGAAACAAAAAAAAGTGTGAGGATCGGTTACTGCTTTGCAAAGTTTCTTTTTTTCTCTGAATGAAAATATACAAATATCACGGATCCTCTTACCTTCCCTTTGTTGGGAGAGAAGAACAGTGGCAGATGCGAGTGTTGGCTTTCTTGAAGACGGTGAGGGAGAAGGGGATTCAGCGAAGAGTGAAATGATGGTAGCTTCGTCCGTCAAACTTAGACTGCGGGGAGGTGGGGTTTTGTGATACGATGGCTCGTTACTCCCGCTCTACGATGGGGGTGACTCTCCGCCTGCATATTGCCATCTAATTTGGTGGATGTCATTTGGGCACACGCACGGCATGGCCCGCATGTCGGTGAATAAAAGTAAAACGACATTCATTAGAGGGAGACGTTTTGATGAACTAGAAGGAGCCAGAAGCGGTAGTGTATCCACTGTACTAGTAGTATAAGTAATTGTTTTTCAGGTAGCTGTAGAGTGTCTCCACTGTACTAGTAGTAATTGTTTCTATTTAGGCAACATGACGGGGTAAGAAGTTATAACCAATCGGTGGATTCGTAAGCACTGGGATTTTCTCACTTCTCATAACATTCGATTGAAGACAATAACGCTAGAACGATATGTAGCCAAGCATGCAAACACTAGATTTGTCACATTCTTCCTACTGAATGCGAGGTTACTATTGTCCATCAGGCTTAAGTTTATCAGCAGCATGGTTTTGATGGCTGGGTATGTCAAAGAGCAAAAAAAAGGAGTTTCAAGTGGGCAAAAGAGCTTTTGAACATGCCGGGCTTCTATTTACAACATATTGTGGTCATAATCCAGTAAATTTTTCAACCCAGGATGTTCATTCTATGGACCTGACCGATCCATTTGTCTGTGACTGCCAAAAATAGTACTGGAGTTAGATGTTGTTGCCCTTTTCAACGTGGGTTTTGTCTAAACCTGATGAACAATTGACCCTCGTGCTTTTGTACAGTTTGTAAGCTGGAGTTAGATGTTCTTGCCCTTTTCAACTCGGCTGTGACTGTCATATTTTCTTTGAAACAAGGCAAATGGCTTGCCATTCGTTTAATTTAGAGTGAAATATTGTAACAAATCCCAACCAAGGGAAATAACATCACTCTCGCCGGCTGCTTGAGCTCACTATGCATTACAGAAGCCAAGTGATTAGCCCCCACCAACACCCACAAACTTATTTCAAACTAGCACACCAAATGGGCTGTAAATTTTCATAGGAAAGGCTGCATGACCGTGACAGATTTGGATTCTGACATTTGGGACCCACGAGGAAATAGCCTATCCAAGGTGGTGTCAACTTACTAGCAAGTCAACAAACGTTTCTGCCTACCAACCGTTGGATTAATATCCAACATCTCTCGTGTATCCTCTATCTCTGGTCTTCTTCCTCTAGCCGCCCAAACCAAACCAACCCATTGGCTCCGCCTGCTCCCGCCTCCCATGGCTGGTTGCGCCTCCGCTGCCCTATCGTACCCTTCAACGGCCGCCTTACCGTATCCTCCAACGTTGGCCAGTCCCTCCCTCTATTTCCCCAGACGTCCTGTTATTCTCGGGCGACGTCAGCCCCAACACGCACCTGCACTCGAACCAGTCAACCCTCGTACTCCCCTCCGCCTGCGACTGGACCGGTGCATCTTCCACGGCTCCTGTTCATTCCGTCTGAGGCCTTGCCGGCCTCCTCGGCCTTTGTTCGCTCACCGTGCATGGTGCGCCGCCCTCTTGCATTGTCAACGCCGTCAACAACCGAGAGAAACAAGGATATGACTATACGTGGAGAGTATGATAGTAGGGACCCACCAATGTCATGGTAGTATGCAAGCAAGTGCTTCGTTATTACAAGCCCCAAAAAATGGTTCCTCCTAAAGGTTGGACATCTGGGGCTCACGACATTGTCAACGTAGTCAATAAATGAGAGAATTACACAACGAGCGGCGGACACCAGGGACCCAGCAGGTCACGTAGTTGTTATTTACTTTTTTTTTCAGGAACAAGCAGTTGTTATTTATACTAGTTTTAGCGACAGATCAGGGTAACAACGGGGCTGTGGCCTGTCTAGCCAGGGTTTTATTTATGTTTACCACATCATGAGCCCAGTTGTGTTTTTTTCTTGACGAAAATGGCTAGCCCAGTTCAATTTTTTTTAAAGAAATACCCAAAAGAGGCCTACTTGCTTTATCAGCAGGATGCAAATATTTCGAGATGAGGAGAGAGCTTCATTCGGTTTGCCCAGAAATGGGCTGTACATTTTTTAAACACATCAAACTGGGAATTAGTTTCAATTTTTTAATTACAAGATTTTAAATTCCATTGATTTTTATGCCTGGACAATTATTTGGATTTTATATTTATATAAATATTTTTCAAAATAGTTTGAATGTGACTCGATATTTCGGGATTAAAAACTGTTGACCGCACTGAAATATGCATACGTACGGCCAGGGCTCGTGTACATGGCTGGATCGGAATGGAGAAGTTGCGCGGTCGTCGTGTTCATGGGGAGGCAACGGAACGTGTCTTGTTCATCGGGAGGCAACGGAACGTGTGCTGTTCATCAGGAGCCAACCGGCTTGGATGGAACAACCAATGGAAACGAGGCCTGGCATACCGCAGAACGAAGGAAACGGCTGTATGTTCGACCGGCCACGGTCGAAACATGATCGTGTTCATCGAGAGGGGTCTGGCATATCGCAAAATGGAGGAAACGGACTTCTGTTGGACCTCCTACTGTCGAAATGGGCTCCTGTTGATCGGGAGGGGTGTAGCGTACCACAAAACGGAGGAAACGGACTTGTGTTGGAGCGCTACGGTCGAAACGGGGGTCCTGTTCATTGGGAGGGTTGTGGCGTACCGCAAAACGAGACTCCACGAGATACTGTTCATCTCCACCGTCAACCTCCTCTAGCCTCCACGGGGGTACTGTTCATCCACCGTCAACCTCCTCCAGCCTCCACATGCGACTGTTCATCCACGGGCTCCTGTTCATCTAGCCTCCACCGGCTACTATTCAAGAAGCCCTCTACACGGGGTCCTATTCAACCACCCCTCCACGGGCTACTGTTCATCCAGGCCTCCACCGGCTACTGTTCAATCAGCCCTCCACTGGCTACTATTCAACCAGCCCTCGACGGGGTCCTGTTCATCCAGGGCTCCACGGGGTCCTGTTCATCCACCGGCTTGATCGATCGGGGTATTGTTCATCCAGCGGCAAAGGCCTCTACTACCACGAGTTCCTATTCATCCAACCCCCACCGGGAAGTGTTCATCCAAACCCCCCAACAACTCTCACTTTCATCCAGAGGCAGCATCGATCGACTTCAGTTAGCAGAAGTAGCGAAGGAATAGCTCGATCGGGTTCAGTTAACAGCCATCGATCGATCGCTCGGGTTCAGTAACACGTAGCCTGCAGTGCAATCACTCGGGTTCAGTTAGAGCCCAACGCCTCGCTCGGGTTAAGTTAGAGCGCAACGTCTCGCACACACACGCGTATGTACGAGAGAAACGTGCATCGCTCGGCCCCCAACCAGCCACTGTAACCATGAACCCCCGATATTTTCCTCGCCCTCGCTTCTACCATGGTTTTTTCTGTCATGGACGCCCCAAAGAATGTCATGCAGCTGCGTCTTTGGCCTGCCGAGGACGAAAAGCCCATTTTCTGTCATGATTTTTTGTCATAGAAGTAGGACCCCACCACATCTATGATGATACCGGGTTTTGTCACAATTATTGTCATAAGTATGACCGAAAAAAATTCCGTTCGGACCAAAATGTCACGGATGTGTCTTTTTTTTGTAGTGATGCAAGCCAGGTACCCAACGAGCCCACACGTCAATGGAAAAATAGCACGGTGTCGTACATCGGAGTCGAGGGTGCAGCTCACCCAGCTGAACACGCCTCCTTGCCGCATTCAAACTCCTCCATGAAACCCATGTGGAAGCCGAGAAACCCACTCCAGACACATGTCCGTTCATGACCGGGCCAGCATTAAAAGAAATGTCGGCCGAGCTCCTCCCATCCGACGTCTATTTAATCTCCTATATAAATGAGGCCAGACGCTGGCCAAGAATCGCGCACCTTCGCCGCTCCTCCATCTCCTCCTTCACCATTTTCTCCACTCTTACAATGGTTTACGAAGAGTAGTTATCCGGCATCCAATTCGGCTGGGTGGCCCGTCGAGCCCGCTGGAAACGAGCTATGCGGCTCGCTGATCCTCCTCCCTCCCCTCGCCCGACGGAGCCAGTTGCCACCCCAAGCCAGCACATGGTTCAGCAACTCGTCGCTCCAGGTCAGCTTGACGAGGAGCAGTGAGCTGCTCCACACCGACACCGCGGGGAGCACGGGCGTCGTCACTACCGTCCATGCCGCCGCCTCGTACTGCACCTCCTGTGTCTGCAACCATGTCTCTCGTTTCTTTGGCAGGGATTCCCATGCCTGCGGCTGCTCCATGCAAGTAGAGACAGAAGTTAGGTGCGTGGAGAGCAACGAGTGGGTGCCCAATGCCTCCGCGTCCGCCGCCATCATCGAGGAGAAGTAGAACATGGGAGGCCGCCGCCGCTTGGGTACCATGAAGGCCACCATCGAGGCGACACCGGCGTACACATCATGTGTCTTGCCGGATCCTTCTGTTGCAAGGACCTTCATCTACCCTGCATGGGCTCCACAGAAGCAGAGAAGACCCCTTCTGTCGGCGTTCTGGGAATGGGGGTACTCAGACTTGACTGCCTGCGGCCCATGGTGTGGCTCTGTCAACGGCCTGGTACGACCCAGCTTCAACATCGACAGCTCAAGACCCTTGCGAGGGGCCAAGCCTCGTGAGGCAGACAACACCAATACCTCCACGTGAGGCGGCCTCCCCAGGCTGGCTCCCGAGGAGCGGAGGTAGCTATGCAAGGTACACCTTGCGAGGTTCGAATGACGTGAGCCATGATGACCAAGGCCAGGCGGGCGCCAGCGGGCGCAGTGTACCAGTTTCCTCTTTGGTTCTGAGGAGGCAAGTGCAAGCGCGGAGTCCCGAGGAATCAAGCAAAGGTTTCCATTCCGGTGCAACAAGACCAAGACTGCCAGGACGGCAGAACGGAGGTCATCGCTGAGCCCACCACGGCGTCACGACCAGAAGCTTTTTGCAGGCGAACACTACTTTTGTCAGGATAGCATGTACTAGTTGTCTCCCTTCAAATTTGGCCATTGTGGGATCCTTCCCGCCTTCATTTGGGAAGAGGACCAAGGCCACTATAAATAGGACCTAGCCACCACCATAGAGGCGGACGGATCATTCGGATCATTGATACATCTCCAGCGTATCTATAATTTTTGATTGATCCATGCTATTATATTATCTATTTTGGATGTTAATCGGCTTTATTTTACACTTATATATCATTTTTGGGACTAACCTACTAACCGGAGGCCCAGCCCAAATTGCTGTTTTTTTGCCTATTTTAGGGTTTGGAAGAAAAGGAATATCAAACGGAGTCCAAACGGAATGAAACCTTCGGGAACGTGATTTTCTCAACAAACGTGATCCAGGATACTTGGAGTGGCCATCAAGAAAAAAGGGAGGAAGGCACGAGGCAGGGGGGCACGCCTACCCCCTGGGCATGCCCTCCACCCTCGTGGGCCCTCCTTTGCTCCACCGACGTACTTCTTCCTCCTATATATATCCACGTACCCCCCAATATCAAGGAGCACCACGAAAACCTAATTCCACTGCCGCAACCTTCTATACTCGAGAGATCCCATCTCGGGGCCTTTTCCAGAACTCCGCCAGAGGGGGCATTGACCACGGAGGGCCTCTACATCAACTCCACGGCCTCTCCAGTGATGTGTGAGTAGTTTACTTCAGACCTACGGGTCCATAGTTATTAGCTAGATGGCTTCTTCTCTCTCTTTCATTCTCAATACAAAGTTCTCCTCAATCTTCTTGGAGATCTATTCGATGTAATCTTCTTTTGATGTGTGTTTGTCGAGATCCGATGAATTGTGGGTTATGATCCAGATTATCAATGAACCATATTTGATTCTTCTCTGAATTCTTTTTTGTATGATTGATTTATCTTTGCAAGTCTCTTCAAATTATCAGTTTGGTTTGGCCTACTAGATTGATCTTTCTTGCAATGGGAGAAGTGCTTAGCTTTGGGTTCAATCTTGCGATGTTCGATCCCAGTGACAGAAAGGGAACCGACACGTATTGTATTGTTGCCATCAAGGATAAAAGATGGGGTTTATATCATATTGCATGACTTTATCCCTCTACATCATGTCATCTTCCTTAAAGCATTACTCTGTTCTTATGAACTTAATACTCTAGATGCATGCTGGATAGCGGGCGATGTGTGGACTAATAGTAGTAGATCCAGAATCGTTTCAGTCTACTTGCCTCGGACGTGATGCCTATATACATGATCATACCTAGATATTCTCATAAGTATTCACTTTTCTATCAATTGCTCGACAGTAATTCATTTACCCACGGCAATACTTATGCTCTTGAGATAAGCCACTAGTGAAACCTATGGCCCCCGGGTCTATCTTCCATCATATTAATCTTCCAACACTTAGTTATTTCCTTTGCCGTTTATTTTACTTTGCATCTTTATTTCTCTTTATCATAAAAATACCAAAAATATTATCTTATCATATCTATCAGATCTCACTTTCGTAAGTGACCGAGAAGGGCTTGACAACCCCTTTATCGCGTTGGTTGCGAGGTTCTTATTTGTTTGTGTAGGTGCGTGGGACTTGAGCGTGATCTCCTACTGGACTGATACCTTGGTTCTCAAAAACTGAAGGAAATACTTACGCTACTTTGCTGCATCACCCTTTCCTCTTCAAGGGAATACCAACACAGTGCTCAAGAGGTAGCAAGAAGGATTTCCGGCGTCGTTGCCGGGAAGATTCGCTCCAACTCAACCCATCACAAACTCTTACCCCTCGCATTACATTATTTGCCATTTGCCTCTCGTTTTCCTCTCCCCCACTTCACCCTTGCTGTTTTATTCGCCCTCTCTCTCTCTCTGTTCCCCTTCTCTTTCCCTATTTGCCTCTTTTGCCCGTTTCTTGTTTGCCTGTGTGTTGCATTGCTAGCCTTGTCGTTATGGCTAGTCCTCTATCTTCTTTGTTGTCCCCCGAGAATGAAGTTCTTAATTTTAAACAAAGGGAGGGAGAAAATCTAAAAGATGCTTGGTATAGAATTTGCAATGCTCAAAATAGATCTATCAGGAAGCAATATACTTCCGTTCTTCTCCACAATTTTTATGTAGGCACTACTCCTTGGTACAGATATATTATTGATACCATTACTGGAGGAAATTTCTTGGGTAGCCATACTTTTGATTCTCATAATGTATGATTGGTTTGTTTGGCCCACCACCTCTTTTGGTTAATGGAACTATGTTAACTTTGGAACATGTGATGCAAAGGCTTGAAATTATTGAGAATTTTTTTTTTGAAACTGCCCAGCATAGCTGGTTTTCGTTTGATTTAGCAGAGAGAGGAGTTACAAAGGGTGATCAAGCGATCAAATTTGTAAGAGAGAGATCCAGAAAGTTGCATGCATCCAAGCACTAGTGCTCGGTTGCCCTACCAAGCATACTATGTTTTTATCTCACGGTTCTTCCCTGAATGGGCTCTCCACGCATCTTGCGCCAGCAAGCCTCCATTGCTCCAGGTCTCTTCTGCAGCCATCAATGATGTTTTTCACGCACGCTTGCTTGCGTCTGAAGACGCAGCCATTTCGCTCGAGCCAAATGTGCCAGGCGATCAGAGCTAACATGGACTTGATGCCTTTTCTGCTTTTGGGGGTGGTTGAGCTAATGATACTCTGGATTGTCGCCGTGGTGGAGTTGGCTGGGGGCCAAGATGTGTGATCTAGAGCGCCACACCCTCTCCACGTTGTTGCAGTGCTCCAAACCCTGAGTGAGACCGGGCACTCCCAGAAAAGATGCACCGAGGTTTCTAGGTTTCGCGTACAGAGATGGCAGAAGTAGCTGTTCTCCCATCCTCTCCTTTGCAGTCTGTCATTGCACCATAGACAGTCCAAGTGCAGCAACCAGAGGAACATTTTGATCTTGCTCGGAGCCCATATCTTCCAGATCATCCCCCGGAATTCGCTTGGCCTTGCACTTTCGAACTAGGCATTATAGGCCGTCTTCACGGTGAACTATCCAGAGCCGCCCAGCATCCATCTGATGCTGTCTGCTGTGCCTGCCTGGATGATGATCCGAGCCTGCCTAATGACTCGAGCCATTTGCATGATTTGTGGCAGGATTCCTTCGAAGCTACCATGTCTGAGATCATGGAGCCATCTGTCTTCATGGAGTGCGTCACAAACTGATCTGTTCTTGCGCCTGGACCATGCAAAAACCTCAGGTTATTCCTGCCATCAAGCCATGGGCAGGACCAGAAGGAGGCAGTCCATCCATCGCCGATGGTCACCACCGTAGACGCGGCAAAAAGGGCACGGTCTGCGTCATCACACGGGGTGCCGGTGCCAACCCAGGGCCTGGATGGGTCTGCCCAGCACAGCCAAAGCTAGCGTAGTCGCAGAGCCCTAGCTAATGCCCAAAGGTCATGGATGCCCAAGCCTCCTCTGGCCTCCGGCGTGGTTACCGCCCTCCATGCCACCTTGCACTTGCGGCCGCTGATCTCCTGGTCGTGCGCCCACAGGAAGCGTCGCCTGACCTTGTCTATCTCTTTGAAGAATTTCTTTGGCACGCACAGCACTAAGAGGGTGAATGTTGGGATGGCTGAAAGGACGCACCTGACGAGGACTCTTCGTCCTTCCAGTGGAAGAAGCCGGCCTTTCCATCCGGCGAGTCTAGATCTGATCCAGTCTAAGATAAACTGCAGGTGAACTAGCCTAGTTCTACCAGTGGTCAGCGGGAGCCCTAGATACTTGACTGGAAAGGAGACTGTTGCGCCCCCGAAGCCATGCAGAACATGATCGAGGTCGATTTCGTGGCAGCTAATGGGTACTGCGGAGGATTTTGCAAGGTTGACGCACAGACCGGTGGCGTCGCCGAAGCTAGCTAGAATTTGTAACAGACTATCCACCTCCAGTCGACTAGGGTTGTTGAAGATGACAGCGTCGTCAGCGTAGAGGCTTGTCCGCATCCTTGCTGTCGAGCCAGGGATTGGCGAGAGGGCACCGGAGCGCGTGGCCGCCTCCAGGAGCCGATGCAGCGGGTCGATGCAGAGGATGAAGAGCAACAGGGACAAAGGGTCCCCTTGCCGTAGCCCCCTAAGATGGTCTATGCGGTTGCCGGGGATGCCGTTGATCAGGCACGACGATGACGAAGACGAGAGCAGCAGGGTGATCCAGTCGCGCCAGCGTGCGGGGAATCCTAGTTTGCACATGAGCTCAATAATGTACTCCCAGGAGACACTATCGAAAGCTCTCGCAATGTCAATCTTCAACAGCAGTGCTGGGGTTTTGGCACGGTGCAGCGCTCTAATGGTGTTTTGGACATAGAGGTAGCTATCATGAATGCATTTGTTCTTCTGGAATGCCGTCTGCGCTGGCGAGATGATCTTGCTGATTACAGTGGCTAGCCGCATGGACAGAACTTTAGAGATCAGTTTGCCAATGGAGTGAACTAGACTTATAGGCTGGAAATCGCCCATGCTGGCGGCACCGTCTTTCTTTGGGATGAGGGCGATCATGGCTATGTTTAGGTCTGCAAAACTGCCGTTCGCAATGTGATAGAAGTGGTGGAACACGGCCATTATATCATTTTTGATCAGGCTCCAGCAAGATCTGAAGAACATCCCCGAGAAGCCGTCAGGACCCGGTGCTTTATCTACCGGTGAAGCCACAAGCGCTGCCCAAACCTCGGCCTCAGTGAATGGGTTGTCAAGTCCCTTGTTGCTGACAGAGGGGAGATGCAGCTCTTCCCAGTTTATTGTGCTGACTCTACTGATCCTAGAGCCTAGCAGGTTGCTGAAATGCTGGTGTGCGGTTGCTGCTTTTTCTTCATGGTCGAGGGCAGTTCCAGTATCAGTCTGCAGCGAGTAGATGTGATTTTTCACCTCCTGGAGTTGATCTTGGCCTGAAAGAAAGCAGTCTTTGCATCACCCGCTCACAGCCATGTGATTCTGGCCGCCTATCTCTTTCTGGCGCGCTCAATCGCTGCTAATCCGAGCAGCCTTTGCTTCAGTTGCCGGCGCAGCTGAAATTCTGCATCTGAAAGTTTTCTCCGCTCCTGCGCCACATCAAGCCACAAGATTACCTCGCACGCTAGGTGGAACTGAATTTTTGTGTCACTGAAAAGAGTGCGAGCCCAAATTTTCAGGTCCGCAGTAGTTCTTCTCAACTTGACCTTGAGCCGTGCGATCGGGCAGTCGTGGTTCACGGGCCACTGCCAGGCACATTGAACTGTTTCCTGGAAATGCGGGAATCTGGGCCAGAAAGATTCAAACTTCAAAGTCGGCCTTTTGCGCGGTGCAGTGGAGCTGGCCAAGACAAGGGGGCAGTGGTCGGAGCATGCAGTTGAGGCGGCAAGAAGCATATGTGCTGGAAACATGGCCTCCCACTCCGTGTTGCAGAAGACCTTGTCGATGCTGACCATGGTGGGATCGTGACGCTCGCTAGTCCAGGTAAATCTCCGGTTCTTGCATTTGATTTCTCTGAGGTGCGCTCTGTCGAGTGCCATTCTGAATCTGCCCATCAGCCTTCGATTCAGGTTCGGGTTATTCTTGTCCCTGGCCTCGTAGATGACGTTGAAGTTGCCGTTGATCAGCCATGGCTCTCCCGCTGGCGGGGCTGCATCAATCATCTCTGCCAGGAAATCGTCCTTCCTTGCATCGTTAGTTGGCCCATACACTGTGGTTAACCAGAAGCTGCTGTCGCCCTGTGTCGTCGTCACCTTTGCTGTGATCGAGAAGCAGCCGATTGCATGAGTTTCCAATCGGGCGACATTCTTATTCCATAGGATCGCTGCTCCTCCCCTTGTCCCAATGGCGGGCAAGACTGCACAGCCTTCCAGGGCCAACCCGCTAATGTCACGCACATACTCGCGTGTCCATGTTTCCAGCTTCGTCTCCTGGAGGCATAGAATTGTTGTTCGATGGGCCTCTGCCACTTCTCTAACTGCCGATTTTTGGCTGGGGCATTTAGGCCTCTAACATTCCAGCTCATGACGGTGCAGATGCTGTTATTCATGGAACACAATGGATCTCTTTGCTAGCAAACACAATTCTATTGAAGATAGCAACAGATTACACTTGCTGCAATACAGAAGGGCACCGGAGACCACCAATAGTCCCCATAATTCTCCGGTGCATGGCGATCCACTAATCCCTAACATTGACAGTCTGCCGGAAGGGCCGGCGGTGGCTAACTCACACCCTAACTCTTGCTGGCTTAAGGCCAACCACTGGCGAAAACAACTACTACAGAGCCTGCTGCAAGGCTGAAGAGGTTGGAGAGCTAGCATAATGAAGGGTAAGTAGCAGCTAAACATGCGCCTACATCAGCAGCCTAGACTACAGCATTGGCCTCAGCGTCCGGGCCAGCGAGGCCGCCCGCGACGCGGAGAGCATCAGGATCCAGGCGGGTGAGCTTCGCGATGATCGCAATGTCGTCGTCCGTCAGAGGCTCATCGAAGCGCCAGATGAGGGCCTCTGCAACCTCCACTGTCATCTTCTCCTTTGGGCCGAGTAGTTCCAACTCCTTGATGAGCAGGAGAGAGGCGCGTTGGGCTGCAGGCACCGTGCTCGGGTTTGCGGCCTGACGCGCGCTCTGCCTGGTCGGGGTGGAGGAGACTCGGGTCTTGGGAGGGGCGGAGGGGCGCCGGGGTGGCGGAGCGGCGATGATGGGCGGAGGCACCGCGGCGAAGAGGTGATGAGGCTCCTCCTCAGTCGCGCCTCCGTTGATCTGCAGCTGCATCACCTGCTGCGTAACCGCGCCCAGCTGCAGGTTGGTGGCGATCGTGGGGGGTGGGGTGGCACGGCAGGCAGCAAATTCGAGCGGGTTGGCGAGAGCAGGGGCGATGGACTCATCGAGCTCCTGCTGGGCCTCATCCACCCGCGCGGGCGCCGGGAGGTCCCGGCCTGTGGAGTCGAAGAAGGCCTGCACAGGGTCTTCAGAGGCTGGGCCGCCTTGGGCCGGCGGCATGGGGAGCGGGGGCAGGGGAGGCGTTGCTTTCAGGATCGTCGGGTGCTGGGCGTGCCTCCTCCCTCCACGGCGGCTTTCCGGCGTGCGGCTGCGCTGGCGCGCGACGGGGGCTGCATCTCTCTTGGGGAGCTTGTCGCAGCCGAGGAGGGTATCCTTCCATGAGCGCCGCCCGCCACGGTCCTTGTCGTGGTCGTCATGGTCACGGCGAGGCCCCAGCTGGATGCCACCGCAGCCAGAAGGCGACACCAGGGCAGGGTGGCGCCGTCCATGCCCTTGGCCGTCGTCGACGTGCATGGTCTAGGAACCGGGCCAGATCTCCGGCACTTTGCGCCCCTCCTCAGAGCTCGAGGATGGAAGGCCACTCTGAGCCGAGTGTGATGAGCGCGGCGACAATGGGGACCAGTCCTCCACCAGGTCGACGTGGATGAGCAGATCATGGCGCTTGACGCGCGGCGGAGGGGCGACCTCCCTGCTCGGCGGTGAGAAGCCTTGCATGGCCTCAATGTGCCCCGTGCCCCGGGCCGTCCTCCAGAGCGTGTGCGTGGTGGGGATGAGCGCCACATCCCACACCCACACCCAGCATGCGAATGTCTTCGTGTGCCCGCGTTCGAGCGTCCTAGAGTCGAGCCGGTCTACGATGCACTTCTTGCCGAGCACCTTCTCCGCCCCCTTGATGGACCAAAGCTGCAGGGGCATCTTCTCGATGACGATGCGGACATGGAGCAGAAAGTCTTGGTGGACGATGTGGTCATCTTCGTGCCAGGGCATGATGGTGAAGCAGACGCCGTCGACGTCGATGGAGCCGAGGCGGACGGCATTGTCGCGGTGCACCGGCAGCTCGAAATGGACGAGGAAGTCCTCCGGGTCGTGGCTCGTGACCCAAAGCAGGTGCGTCGGCGTGCGCATGTGGGTGTCGAAAGCGCGCCCCACCAACATGGGGATCGCCGCGTGTCGCTCCGCCATGCAGACGAGCAGGACGGCGTGGCGACGCAGGAGGAACGTCTGGTGCTCCATCTCCAGCGTCTCGACCAGCACCGAGTGGCCGGACCTCGGGCGCCGCGAGGGATCGATGTGGGCAGGACGCTCCATGGCCAGGGTGGGGGGCTCTGGCGAGGGGAAGCGCAGCCGCTCGCGGAAGGGGCCCCGAATAGGCGGCAGATGGCCCGAACCGCATCGCAGGGGGCAGTCGTGGGCGCGGTGACCAAGCAGCTTGCACTCTATGTAGTGTAGCGGATCTCGGCAATCTATGCGCCGGTGCTCGGAGCTGAGACATCTGAAACAGAGCCCGCGGACAAGCCTTAAGAAGGCCTCACGGCCAGCAGCAGCCGCATTGAAGGAGGGCCGGCGGCATCGCTGTTGCCGGTGCGCGTGAGCACTATGGCCCAGCGGGCGTGAGCTGTCGCGCCGCGCCTTCTGGGACTTGACCATCGTCCATTCATAGCCATTGCCGGAACGGGGGGGAGCTCGGCTGCGGGGAAGGCCTAACCACTATGGATCTAAGCTGGGGTCGCCCAGAAGGGGGAGGGCTTGAGATATCCGGCATGCAGAAGGGGGTGCGCCTTGGAGCACTCGCCCCGCTGCAGGATTCGCGGCGGGGAGCCGCGGGTAGCCGTTGGCAAAGGGAGGGGCGGCTGAGAGTCCGACACCGCGGACGGACCGCTGGATCCAGACTGTCGCGGCACCGACAAGCCCCTTCCCACGCTTTCCCTGGAGCATGACCGGGCAGAGCGCGTGGAGCAGCAAGAGCGCGGGCGCCCCATGGCGCCGGAGGGGGAGAGCTGGGGCGAACGGCCCCGGGATCTGGTGGCCGCCGTGGCCGGAGCGGCCAGCCGCGCGGGGGAGAGGGTGGGCGTTCTAGCTATGCCAGGCTCTCACCAACCTTCCATGTATTTGGTGCCAAAAATTATTGAGAATAAAGTTTCTACTGTAGAGTTGATTGAGAATTTGGATAAAAAGATCCACAACCAAATTACCCAATATGGATCTAAGGTGGGAGTTACTCTGAAAAATTTGATGGAAAAACATCCCATAGTTAATGAAAGAATGGATCAAGATTCTAATAGAATCGATAAACTTGAGGGAATTATCACCAACTTGGGGTCCGCTTTTTCTTCCGTTAAAAATACTTCAAATCATCCTACTAAAATTGCCAAGCTTTTTTATGTTCCTAAAAATAAGGGTGAATCCTCTAGTAAGGAAACTGCGGATTTAAAATCAAGAAGTATTCATCCCAATCTTTTTGCTATCATTAAGGAACTGTTTGCTACAAATGATTTTCTTGATTTTGTGCCTAGGAGTTTGATAATTAATAAAAATAAAGAAACTCCTAAGAGTTATAGGTGTCTCATGGAAGAATTACCCACCAAAGATGGCAATACCTAGATCTATCTTCGCTTTTATGCCTAGCTAGGGGCGTTAAACGATAGTGCTTGTTGGGAGGCAAACCAATTTTATTTTTATTCCTTGTTTTTGCTCCTGTTTAGTACTCCCTCCGTCCCAAAATTGTTGTCTTAGATTTGTCTAAATACAGATGTATCTAGTTACGTTTTAGTGTTAGATACATCTGTATCTAGACAAACGTAAGACAAGAATTTTGGTACATCGGGAGTAATAAATAATTTATCAAGCCTCTGTTTTGGTTGTGTTTTGTGTGTTTAATTAGTGTTTGTGCCAAGTAGAACCGTTGGGAAGACTTGGGGAAAGTCTTTTTAATCTTGCTGTAAAAAACAGAAACTTTAGCGCTCACGAGAATCGCTGCCATTTTATTTGGAAGGTGCTATTTAGTTAATTCTTTTTGAAGATGATTAATAGATAAATTCCTCACGTCCATAAATTTATTTTAGAATTTTTGGGTTCCCAGAACTAGCGTTAGCTACAGATTACTACAGACTGTTCTGTTTTTGACAGATTCTGTTTTTCTAGTGTTGTTTGCTTATTTTGATGAATCTATGGCTAATAAAAAAGTTTATAAACCATAGAGAAGTTTGAATACAGTAGGTTTAACACCAATATAAATAAAGAATGAGTTCATTACAGTACCTTGAAGTGGTGTTTTGTTTTCTTTCGCTAACGGAGCTCACGAGATTTTCTATTTTGAGTTTTGTGTTGTGAAGTTTTCAAGTTTTGGGTAAAGATTTGATGGATTATGGAACAAAGAGTGGGAAGAGCCTAAGCTTGGGGATTCCCATGTCACCCCAAGGTAAAATTCAAGGACACCAAAAAGCCTAAGCTTGGGGATGCCCCGGAAGGCATCCCCTCTTTCGTCTTCGTCTATCGGTAACTTTACTTGGAGCTATATTTTTATTCACCACATGATATTTCTTTTACTTGGAGCGTCTTGTATGATTTGAGTCTTAGCTTTTTAGTTTACCACAATCATCCTTGCTGTACACACCTTTTGAGAGAGACTCGCATGATTTCAAATTTATTAGAATACTCTATGTACTTCACTTATATCTTTAGAGCTATATAGTTTTTGCTCTAGTGCTTCACTTATATCTTTTAGAGCACGATGGTGTATTTGTTTTATAGAAACTATTGTTCTCTCGTGCTTCACTTATATTATTTTGAGAGTCCTTTAGAACAACATGGCAATAGTAAGAACTTTCATAAAAGTGCATTGAATACCATGAGAAGTTTGATACTTGATAATTGTTTTGAGATATGGAGATGGTGATATTAGAGTCATGCTAGTTGAGTAGTTGTGAATTTGAGAAATAATTGTGTTGAAGTTTGTGATTCCCGTAGCATGCACGTATGGTGAACCATTATGTGATGAAGTCGGAGCATGATTTATTTATTGATTGTCTTCCTTATGAGTGGCGATCGGGGATGAGCGATGGTCTTTTCCTACCAATATATCCCCCTAGGAGCATGCGCCTAATACTTTGTTTTGATAACTAATAGATTTTTGCAATAAGTATGTGAGTTCTTTATGACTAATGTTGAGTCCATGGATTATACGCACTCTAACCCTTCCCCCATTGCTAGCCTCTATAGTATCGCGCAACTTTCACTAATACCATATACCTTCCTCAAAACAGCCACCATACCTACCTATTATGGCATTTCCATAGCCATTCTGAGATATATTGCCATGCAACTTTCCACCGTTTCGTTATTATGACACGCTTCATCATTGTCATATTGCTTGCATGATCATGTAGTTGACGCGGTATTTGTGGCAAAGCCACCGTTCATAATTCTTTCATAGATGTCACCCATGCATCATTGCACATCCCAGTACACCGCCTGAGGCATCCACATAGAGTCATATTTTGTTCTAAGTATTGAGTTGTAATTCTTGAGTTGTAAGTAAATAAAGTGTGATGATAATAATTGTTAGAGCATTGTCCCAAGTGAGGAAAGGATGATGGAGACCATGATTCCCCCACAAGTCGGGATGAGACTCCGGACGAAAAATTTAAAAAAAAGAGAGAAAAGAGGCCAAAAAGAAAAAAAGAAAGAAAGAAGGCCCAAATAAAAAAATGAGAGAAAAAGAGAGATGGGACAATGCTACTATCCTTTTTCCACACTTGTGCTTCAAAGTAGCACCATGTTCTTCATATAGAGAGTCTCCTATGATATCACTTTCATATACTAGTGGGAATTTTTCATTATAGAACTTGGCTTGTATATTCCAATGATGGGCTTCCTCAAAATGCCCTAGGTCTTCATGAGCAAGCAAGTTGGATGCACACCCACTTAGTTTCTTTTGTTGAGCTTTCATATACTTATAGCTCTAGTGCATCTGTTGCATGGAAATCCCCACTCATTGACATTGATATCTATTGATGGGCATCTCCATAGACCGTTGATACGCCTAGTTGATGTGAGACTATCTTCCACTTTTTGTCTTCTCCACAACCAGCATTCTATTCCACCATAGTGCTATATCCATGGCTCGCACTCATATATTGCATGAAGATTGAAAAAGTTTGAGAACATCAAAAGTATGAAACAATTGCTTGGCTTGTCATCGGGGTTGTGCATGATTTAAATATTTTGTGTGGTGAAGATAGAGCATAGCCAGACTATATGATTTTGTAGGGATAACTTTCTTTGGCCATGTTATTTTGAGAAGACATAATTGCTTAGTTAGTATGCTTGAAGTATTATAATTTTTATGTCAATATTAAACTTTTATCTTGAATCTTTCGGATCTGAACATTCATGCCACAATATACAAAAATTACATTGAGAAATATGTTAGAAAGCATTCCACATCAAAAATTCTTCTTTTATCATTTACCTACTCGAGGACGAGGAGGAATTAAGCTTGGGGTTGCTTGATACGTCTCCAACGTATCTATAATTTTTGATTCCTCCATGCTATTATATTATCTATTTTGGATGTTAATGGGCTTTATTTTACACTTTTATATCGTTTTTGGGACAAACCTACTAACCGAAGGCCCAGCCAAAATTGCTGTTTTTTTGCCTATTTTAGGGTTTCGAAGAAAAGGAATATCAAATGGAGTCCAAACGGAATGAAACCTTCGGGAACATGATTTTCTCAACAAACGTGATCCAGGAGAATTGGAGTGGCCGTCAAGAAAGAAGGCAAGAAGGCACGAGGCAGGGGGCGCGCCTACCCCCTGGGGCGCCCTCCACCCTCATGGGCCCTCCGTTGCTCTACCGACGTACTTCTTCCTCCTATATATATCCACGTACACCCCCAACATCCAGGAGCACCACAAAAACCTAATTCCACCGCCGCAACCTTCTGTACTCGAGAGATCCCATCTCGGGGCCTTTTTCGGAGCTCCGCCGGAGTGGGCATTGATCATGGAGGGCCTCTACGTCCACTCCATGGCTTCTCCGGTGATGTGTGAGTAGTTTACTTCAGACCTACGGGTCCATAGTTATTATCTATATGGCGTCTTCTCTCTCTCTCTTTGAATCTCAATACAAAGTTCTCCTCGTTCTTCTTGGAGATCTATTCGATGTAATCTTCTTTTGCTATGTGTTTGTCGAGATCCGATGAATTGTGGGTTTATGATCCAGATTATCTATGAACAATATGTGATTCTTCTTTGAATTCTTTTATGTATGATTGGTTTATATTTGCAAGTCTCTTCGAATTATCAGTTTGGTTTGGCCTACTAGATTAATCTTTCTTGCAATGGGAGAAGTGCTTAGCTTTGGGTTCAATCTTGCGGTGTTCGATCCCAGTGACAGAAAGGGAACCGACACGTATTCTATTGTAGCCATCGAGGATAAAAAGATGGGGTTTATATCATATTGCATGAGTTTATCCCTCTACATCATGTCATCTTCCTTAAAGCATTACTCTGCTCTTATGAACTTAATACTCTAGATGCATGCTGGATAGCGGTCGATGTGTGCAGTAATAGTAGTAGATGCAGAATCGTTTCGGTCTACTTGTCTCGGACGTGATGCCTATATACATGATCATACCTAGATATTCTCATAAGTATTCGCTTTTCTATCAATTGCTTGACAGTAATTCGTTTACCCACCGCAATACTTATGCTCTTGAGAGAAGCCACTAGTGAAACCTAGGCCCCCCGGGTCTATATTCCATCATATTAATCTTCCAACACTTAGTTATTTCCTTTGCCATTTATTTTACTTTGCATCTTTATTTCTCTTTATCATAAAAATACCAAAAATATTATCTTATCATATCTATCAGATCTCACTCTCGTAAGTGACCGTGAAGGGCTTGACAACCCCTTTATCGCGTTGGTTGCGAGGTTCTTATTTGTTTGTGTAGGTGCGTGGGACTTGAGCGTGATCTCCTACTGGATTGAGACCTTGGTTCTCAAAAACTGAGGGAAATACTTACGCTACTTTGCTGCATCACCCTTTCCTCTTCTAGGGAAAACCAACACAGTGCTCAAGAGGTAGCAATCATCCACATACCCAGTAACTCATCGAGCTCAAGGACACCTCTCCTCCAGAGGCAGTTATCCACTGTACTAGTTCATGCTCAACCCCTCGAGGCTAATCCACCATAAAGCAGGAGTAGGGTTTTACACGGCAAGGTGGGTCGAATCTGGGTAAACTGTTGTGTCTCGTGTTCATTCGGTTCGTCGAGCTAAGCCGTGAGATTAGCGAGCAGGCAGACTGGGAAGGACGAGTTCTTCACACGCACCCCAGAGTTCGAACCTCTCGAGGGTTCACGCCGGCGCCCGTGGTGGTCGCGCGGTGATCTCTCGAGTCGAAGGTGAGGTCGTCCTTGGTGGCAGCCCATCCTGGAGGAGCTCCCTGCTACATGTGGGCGACACCCACCTGGCAGAAGAACTGCATGACATGGTGGTCCGAGGGCGGCGCCTGCGAGCCACCGAGGAGGGCTGCGACGGCGTGGGGTGTTGGTGTCGCGAAGCTGATACATCCATTTTGCATCATGCTTTATATCGATATTTATTGCATTATGGGCTGTTATTACACATTATGTCACAATACTTATGTCTATTCTCTCTTATTTTACAAGGTTTACATGAAGAGGGAGAATATCGGTAGCTGGGATTCTGGGCTGGAAAAGGAGCAAATATTAGAGACCTATTCAGCACAGCTCAAAAAGTCCTAAAACTTCATGGAAGTTATTTCCATAATCTACAAAAAATACTGAGCGCAAGAAGTACCAGAGGGGGGCCACCCACCAGCCACGAGGGTGGGGGCGTGCCCCCTGCCTCGTGGGCCCCCTAGTGACCCTCCGATGCCCATCTTCTGCTATATGAGGTCTTTCGTCGAGAAAAAAACATAAGCAAGCTTTCGGGACGAAACTCTGCTGCCACGAGGTGGAACCTTGGCGGAACCAATCTAGGGCTCCGGCGGAGCTGTTCTGCCAGGGAAACTTCCCTCTGGGAGGGGGAAATCATCACCATCGTCATTACCAATGATCCTCTCATCGGGAGGGGGTCAATCTCCATCAACATCTTCACCAGCACCATCTCCTCTCAAATCCTAGTTCATCTATTGTATCCAATCTTTGTATCCACACCTCAGATTGGTACCTGTGGGTTGCTAATAGTGTTGATTACTCCTTGTAGTTGATGCTAGTTTGTTTACTTGGTGGAAGATTATATGTTCAGATCCATTATGCATATTAATACCCCTCTGATTATGAACATGAATATGCTTTGTGAGTAGTTATGTTTGTTCCCGAGGACATGGGAGAAGTCTTGCTATTAGTAGTCATGCGAATTTGGTATTCGTTCGATATTTTGATGAGATGTATGTTGTCATCCCTCTAGTGGTGTCATGTGAACATCAACTACATGACACTTCACCATTGTTTGGGCCTAGAGGGAGGCATTGGGAAGTAATAAGTAGATGATGGGTTGCTAGAGTGACAGAAGCTTAAACCCTAGTTTATGCTTTGCTTCGTAAGGGGCTGATTTGGATCCATATGTTTCATGCTATGGTTAGGTTTACCTTAATACTTCTGCTGTAATTGTGGATGCTTGCAATAGGGGTTAATCATAAGTGAGATGCTTGTCCAAGTAAGGACAGTACCCAAGCACCGGTCCACCGACATATCAAATTATCAAAGTACCGAACATGAATCATCGTTATGAAAACTAGCTTGACGCTAATTCACATGTGTCCTCAGGAGCGCTTTCCTTCATATAAGAGTTTGTCCAGGCTTGTCCTTTGCTACAAAAAGGATTGGGCCATCTTGCTGCACCTTATTTACTTTTATTACTTGCTACTCATTACAAATTACCTTATCACAAAACTATTTGTTACCGATAATTTCAGTGCTTGCAGAGAATACCTTGCTCAAAACCGCTTATCATTTCCTTCTGCTCCTCGTTGGGTTCGAAGCTCTTACTTATCGAAAAGGCTACGATAGATCCCCATACACTTGTGGGTCATCAAGACTCTTTTCTGGCGTCGTTGCCGGGGAGTGAAGCGCCTTTGGTAGGTGGAATTTGGTAAGGAAAAATTTATATAGTGTGCTGAAATTTACTGTCACTTGTTACTATGGAAAGTAATCCTTTGAGGGGCTTGTTCGGGGTATCTTCACCCCGACCGTTAGAGCAAATAGGTGCTCCTCAACCTACTAAACCTACTGAAAATGTTTACTTTGAAATTCCTTCAGGTATGATAGAGAAACTGCTAGTTAATCCTTTTGCAGGAGATTGAACATTGCATCCCGACTTACACTTAATCTATGTGGATGAAGTTTGTGGATTATTTAAGCTTGCAGGTATGCCCGATGATGTTATCAAGAAGAAGGTCTTCCCTTTATCTTTGAAGGGAGATGCATTGACATGGTATAGGCTATGTGATGATATTGGATCATGGGACTACAAACGGTTGAAATTGGAATTCCATTAGAAGTTTTATCCTATGCATCTTGTTCATCATGATCGTAAAATTATATATAATTTTTGGCCTCACCAAGGAGAAAGCATCGCTCAAGCTTGGGGGAGGCTTAAGTCAATGTTATATTAATGCCCCAATCAGGAGCTCTCAAGAGAAATGATTATTCAAAAAATTTATGCTCGGCTTTCTGACAACAATCGCTCCATGCTCAATACTTCTTGTACTGGTTCCTTTATGATGAAGACTATTGAATTCAAATGGAATTTATTGGAGAGAATTAAACGCAACTCTGAAGATTGGGATCTCGACGAAGGTAAGGAGTCAGGTATAACACCTAAGTTTGATTGTGTTAAATCTTTTATGGATACAGATGTTTTCCGTAAATTTAGCACTAAATATGGACTTGACTCTGAGATAGTAGTTTCTTTCTGTGAATCCTTTGCTACTCATGTTGATATCCCTAAGGAGAAGTGCTTTAAATATAATCCTCCCATTGAAACAAAATTAGTTGCACCTATTAAAGTTGAAGAAAAAACTATCACTTATGATGATCCTATTATTCCCACTACTTATGTTGAGAAACCACCTTTCCCTGTTAGAATAAAGGATCATGCTAAAGTTTCAACTGTAGTCAACAAAAGTAATATTAGGGCACACAAACCCCCTGAGCAAGTTAAAGTTGAACCTAATATTTCTATGGTTAAAGATATCTTGGCCGATAATATTGATGGGCATGTTATTTACTTTTGTGGTGAGACTGCTATCGCTCATGTCCGTATTTTATTTTTATCGACACCTCTATCTCTAAACATGTGGGCATATTTTTCGATTTCGGCTTTCGCTTGAGGACAAGTGAAGTCTAAGCTTGGGGGAGTTGATACGTCCATTTTGCATCATGCTTTTATATCGATATTTATTGCATTATGGGATGCTATTACACATTATGTCACAATACTTATGCCTATTATCTCTTATTTTACAAGGTTTACATGAAGAGGGAGAATACCGGCAGCTGGGATTTTGGGCTGGAAAAGGAGCAAATATTAGAGACCTATTCTACACAGCTCCAAAAATCCTAAAACTTCACGGAAGTTATGTAACGCCCCGAGACCGTTGTGCCAGGTGTCCTCCAGTTATTCGCTGTTGTTGCGTTGTCTTTGCTTGCGTGTCATGCATTGCATATCAAGGCATCATGTGCATTTCATTTGCATACATGTTCGTCTCATGCATCCGAGCATTTTCCCCGTTGTCCGTTTTGCAATCCGGCGCTCCTATGTCACCCGGTGTCCCTTTCTACCTCTTTTCGTGTGCGGGTGTTAAACATTTCTGGATTCGACCGAGACTTGCCAAGCGGCCTTGGTTTACTACCGGTAGACCACCTGTCAGGTTTCGTACCATTTGGACTTCGTTTGATGCTCCAACGGTTAACCAAGGGACCGAAAAGGCCTCGTGTGTGTTCCATCCCAACACCCCTCCAATTTGGCCCAAAACCCACCTAAACCCTCTCCATCATCTCGATCGTTCGATCACGATCGCGTGGCCGAAAACCGCACCTCATTTGGACTCTCCTAGCTCCCTCTACCTATAAATATGTGTCCCTCCCGGAATTTGCGCGCGGATGAAACCCTAACCTCCTCCTTCGCGCGCCGCCGGACAATTCCTCCCGCGCCGGCCGGACATGTCCGCTGCGCCCTCCACCTCACTCTGGCGAATCCCGTCGCGCCACGTCACCCCGCCGCCGCCGCGAGCCAACCAGGCCGCGCCACATCGCCACCCCGCCGTACCTCCTCACTCCTCCGTCGCTACGGGCCCGCACGACCCAAATCCGGCCCGCGGGGCCCGAACCGCCGCCGCCCTGCGTCTGGGCGTCCTCGCTGCCTCGGGCGCACCGCGCCGGCCTCCTGCATCCCCGGAGGCTCACCGCGCCGCCGTGTGCCTCCATCGCCAGCGAGCGCCGTCTCCTCGACCCCGCCGCGTCGCGCCGCCACCGCGGGCCACCGCCGTCGCCGCCGCCGACTCCGGCCCCCACCGCCTCCTCCTCGTCGCCGGCAAGCAGCTTCACTGACTCCGGCCACCGCGTCCGTCTTCTCCGGCGAGGTTCCGGTCAACTCCGTTATGCGTGCAGCCGGATCCAGATCTGGACGAATCCCCTCGGGTTGACTTTCCCTCCAAACCCTAATTTATTTTGCAATGTTCATCGCATCGTAACTTTGCATCCGTAGCACCGTTTTGCGCGTGTAGCATATCAAAATGTTCGTCTCAGAGAGTATATCATTTCATATCATTGCATCATTTTAATTTGAGCTCATCTTGATGCCAGAAATGCTGTTGGAAGAGAGCTATTTGAGTTAATTGTCAGATCTGCTGCATCATTTAGCTATTTGTCATTTTTGCCATTATTATTGTGTGCATGATATGCTATTGAGCTCTACATGTGTTTTGTTATATGCCATGTCATCTTTCTAGAGGTGCCATCCATGTATTTTTGTGATGTGTGTGATGACGAGCACAAGCTTGCAAAGTGGTGCATTCGTTAATGCTGATTTCAGGGACTTAGCAATTCCACTAAGTCCTTGAGCTGTTCTTATCAATATGCCATATGTTCATGTTGTTTCCTAGTGATCCGTGCCTCTTTTAAGGATGATCAGTAAGGATGTGTTGTTAATCTTGTAGTGCTCTATCCATCCATGTATTTATTTGCATTTATGGAGCACCCAAGCTTTAGTCAATCGAGCTCTACTTTTGTCATTTCGTGAATCTGGGCAGATTGTCTACTTGTTAGCAATTTTGCCGAGGATGTTGTTGTTGATCCGTGCATGCTATGTTGTTGTTCTTGCCATGTCTAGCTTGTATAATGTGTATTCTTAATGGGTGTATTCTTAGAATGTCATGCCTTGCTCTGTAGTGAGTGCATCGAGCTCGTAATCATGCCTACTTGATATTTGATTTACATGTTCCAGTTTTTCTCTAAGTCTGTAATTTGATTATGTTTTTGCCATGTTCGCATGCTTGCAATTGTATTTTCTGATCCCTTTTGGCTCAAGGTCACTAAGGGACTTTTGTTTAGCTCTTTGAGTAGCTCCATTCCATGCTTTACTTTGACATGTTAAGTTCCTGTAGCTTATAGTTTTTATGCTCCAAAGTGTGCTACCTGATCTGAAATTCCAGGCTTGTGTTAATTTCACTAAGTCTGAAACCTGTTTACCATTTGCTCTTTTGCCATGCTTGTTTGAACCTGTTAATGGATGAATTGGCCGTAGCTCAGTGTTCCTTTCTTTTCAATCATCTTGAGTGAATCGCTTCCATGTATTTTGTTGCCATGTTTGAGTGTTGTAGCTTAATTATCTTAATGCATCTAGATGGCTACTTGCTCTTTATCGCAGACCGGTGCCATATTTGTTTTGCTTGCCATTTCCAAACCATGTCTCCGATTCCGGTGTTCTCTATATCGATTTCAACCGAAATCACCTCACCTTTCCAGTGGAATACTTGGATTTCCAAGTTGAGTCCAGGTTCAATTATTCCTTGTCAAATCATGCATATGCATCACATAGCGCATCCCGCATATCATACCATGTTCTTCTGTTGTTTGTTTACTATGTTGTGTGCTTCTTTCCGGTGTTTGCTCCTTTGGGTTGGTTCCGGTAACGTCGCGTTTGTGAGGACCCGTTCGTCTACGTCCGTTTATCTTCTTCATGGACTCGTTCTTCTTCCTTGCGGGATCTCAGGCAAGATGATCATACCTCGAAATCACTTCTATCTTTGCTTGCTAGTTGCTCGCTCTTTTGCTATGCCTATGCTGCGATACCTACCACTTGCTTATCATGCCTCCCATATTGTCGAACCAAGCCTCTAACCCACCTTGTCCTAGCAAAGCGTTGTTTGGCTATGTTACCGCTTTGCTCAGCCCCTCTTATAGCGTTGTTAGTTGCAGGTGAAGATTGAAGTTTGTTCCTTGTTGGAACATGGAGATGTTGTTCCTTGTTTGGAACATGTTTACTTGTTGGGATATCACAATATCTCTTATTTAATTAATGCATCTATATACTTGGTAAAGGGTGGAAGGCTCGGCCTTTTGCCTAGTGTTTTGTTCCACTCTTGCCGCCCTAGTTTCCGTCATATCGGTGTTATGTTCCCGGATTTTGCGTTCCTTACGCGGTTGGGTAATAATGTGAACCCCTTGACAGTTCGCCTTGAATAAAACTCTTCCAGCAATGCCCAACATTGGTTTTACCATTCGCCACCTAGCCCTTCTCTTTCCCTTGGGTTCTGCAGACTCAAGGGTCATCTTATTTTAACTCCCCCGGGCCAGTGCTCCTCTGAGTGTTGGTCCAAACTAGAGTCTTGTGCAGCGCCCCCTCGGGGAAACTCGAGGTTTGGTTTTAGTTGTATGGAGAGCTCATGTGAGTGTACCCTGAGAACGAGATATGTGCAGCTCCTATCGGGATTTGTCGGCACATTCGGGCGGTGTTGCTGGATTTGTTTTAACTTGTCGAAATTGTCTTGTAACTGGGATTCCGAGTCTGATCCGGTCTTCCCGTAGAAGGAATATCCTTCGTTGACCGTGAGAGCTTGTGATGGGCTAAGTTGGGACACCCCTGCAGGGATTTGAACTTTCGAAAGCTGTGCCCGCGGTTATGGGCAGATAGGAATTTGTTAATGTCCGGTTGTAGAAAACCTGAAGTTGACCTTAACTAAAATACATCAACCGCGTGTGTAACCGTGATGGTCTCTTCTCGGCGGAGTCCGGGAAGTGAACACGGTGTTGGAGTTATGCTTGACGCAGGTTGTTCTAGGATCACTTCTTGATCATAGTTTCTCGATCGTGCTTTGCCTTCTCTTCTCACTCTCTTTTGCGAATAGGTTAGCCACCATATATGCTAGTCGCTTGGTGCAGCTCCACATTTTACCTTGCCTTACCTATAAGCTTAAATAGTCTTGATCGCGAGGGTGCGAGATTGCTGAGTCCCGGTGGCTCACAGAGACTTCCAAAACCAGCTTGCAGGTGCCGTTCAGTCCGTGCAGACGATGCAACCAAGCTCAGGAGGAGCTCGACGAAGATCTTGTCCTTTGGTGTTGTTTCATTCTAGTTGATCAGTAGTGGAGCCCAGTTGGGGTCGATGGGGGACCTAGTCGCATTTGGGGTTCTTCTTTTATTTTGGTTCCGTAGTCGGACCTTGATTGTATTTGGATGTTGTAATGCTTTATTCATGTAATTGTGTGAAGTGGCGATTGTAAGCCAACTATGTATCTCTTTCCCTTATGTATTACATGTGTTGTGTGAAGATTACCTCACTTGCGACATTGCTTTCAATGCGGTTATGCCTCTAAGTCGTGCTTCGACACGTGGGAGATATAGCCGCATCGAGGGCGTTACAAGTTGGTATCGGAGCCTTCCCCGACCTTAGGAGCCCCACTGCTTGATCGTTTTTAGCAGCCGAGTTTGAGTCTAGAAAAATGTTTTGAGTCATTTAGGAATTATATATTGGAGAGTTTAGGAATTCTTTTTACTCCCCAGTCCCTTCATCGCTCTGGTAAGGCATCCTGGCGTAGAGTTTTGACTCTTCTCTTCTCAAATTTCACTAAATTTTTTTTAGGATCACGCAAGTATCTTGGAATCGTTCCGATCGATTTGTGACGAAAACATTGTTCTTGGTGCCTCCTGTCATTTAGGGGTTGTGGCAGTGTCCCGGGGAGTCGAGCTCCGAGGTGTTGTCGTCACAATTTTATCGTTGCAGTTCTGGAATACCTGAGTTTAGTTTCGCCGACATCGAAAATCTCTTTTATGCAGTTGTTGGTGAGATAACCTCGACGCCACCCAGTACTGGGGCGGGAGTTCGGGAGTATTGCCATAACTTGTATAACAGATGCTTTTCGAAGGTTGAGGTAGACGATTTCCGAAGGTTTCTTGGTTATGTGTTGAAGGATGGATACAACTGGATGTAGGATTTGCTAGTTTTGGGTGAGATATTATGCTTCCCCTGTATCCCCAACACCTGATTGCATAACCGGGAAAGTTTCGGGAGTTTATAAGTGGGAAATCAAGTAGCTCTTAGGATATCTTTCCGACAGATGTATGATATGAAATTGGGGTTCGACGTCTAGTGGTCCGCCTATCCACGGTCGGTTTTACAGTGGTCTCGTTGTGTCTTAAAGAGTCCTTGGCTATGCCGACTCGGGGACGCTTCATATGTCATGTGCACTGCCTTGTACATGATGGTGCTGTACGATCGAGCCTGTGTAGGCCCCACCACGAAAACTTCGGACGAAATCTCTATAATATGTTTGTTCTCGCTTATTCTGCAAGCCAACCCTTTGTTTTGTTTTGAGTTGTGGTATTCGAGTTGCTTCAATGTCAAGTGTTGATTCCATACCTTCCCCAAATGGTGTTCTCAAGCTTCGATGTGAATACTAATCCTTCATGATAATCGAGATTGTCATGCCATTTTCTTTTCAACCGGCATATTTCTCTTCAAGTGGATCCGTTCATTTTCAACATCCGCAAGATTCAATCTCAGCTTTCTCAATGGTGTTCTTTTCATCCGTTATATGTTGTCTTTGATTTCCCGCCCTCCCACCCTTTTTCTTCAAGACTCAGATTTCTTATTCAAGTTCCATTTTATTGATGGAAGTCTCTCCATTCCTTTTCCTTCATGTTCTTATTCGGTGATTCTCATGAAGATCCTAATGGAGCCTCAAGTTCATCATTATTCATTCTCTTTCTTCTCCGGTGGATTCAATTCAACCTTTCGGTGTTGATCATATTCTTTTCCGTGTTTCAATACTTTTTCTTGCCGGTGCTCCTCATATTCATCCACTTCTCGCTATTCAATTGTTTCGGAGTGCTCAAGATATCTCGGAGATTCGTGTTTTCCACTCTGCTTTCGTTCAAGCTCTTTCAAGGATGTTCCCTCATTCAAGTCATTGAATTCAACCGGTGCTTTCTCTCTTTTAAATCGTTCAACGGTGTTTCTTTTGAGTGGGCCCGAACCCACAGGTCTTTTCCCAGGATCTTACCTGACTCTTCTTTTTTCCCGGCGTTACTCTCAAATTCATTTGAAATTTGACGTAAAAATGATTCATCATCTGTCATATGTTTTTCTTCAAGATCTTTCAAATTCTTTTCATAGTTGGCTCAACCTTTTCCATTCTTCATTCCGGTGTGCCTCAATTATTCTTGGTGGTGTTTCTCATCGTCATTCTTGGATTTTGAAGACCGAAGAAGAGTTTCTCTTAAATCTTGCTCCATTCTCTTCAAGATTCGTGATTCTAGCTTGTTGCCGTCCTCTCATAATTGTTTTCGTTCGTGATAATTCTTTTCACCCATCCGGAGCAATTCAAGAGTCTTTTCAGTTAGATTCTTCGGAGCCCATCATCTCATAATTATTCATTCCAGCTTTCAGCTCTCGTTCTCCAAATCATACCGGTGCATCATTCAAATATTCTCTAATTAGTTTGTGATCACTTCGTTCACTTGTATCTAAATTCTCTCAAGTATCCTCGTTCATTTCATAATTCTTCCCGGTGTGTCTTCATGTTTTAATTGTTCTTTGCAATTCTTACGGTGGTTCGTTCAAGATTTCTCTTCCTTCTTTATCATATCAATTCATTCGTTGTTTCGATTCTACCGGTGGATCGATGAAGACCTTCTCAAGTTTGCGCTATATCTATATTAATCCTTTCTACGAGGATAAGTCGTATGCCTAATCCGTGCTTGTCATCAATTAAATTGGTGAAGGATAAGCATAATGTAATTCTTATTCTTTTTTCACCCAAGAGAGTAATTCCTTATTCCGGAGGCTCATCAAATTCTCGGTTTCAATTGGTGTCATCTTCTCTTTTTCCCGGAGTTCCAAGTTCTCTCAATTATTTCATCATGAAGCCCCATCTAAATCATTGCAAGGCTTCAACCTTATTCCTTTCATTCTCCATTTCGATTGATCATTTCTTTTATTACCGGAGTTCTCATGAAGGCTCTACAAGATGGTTCATCAAGGATTTCTTTCTTTCTCAAAGTATTCATCGAGATTCTTTTCAGAGGAGCTCAAGCATTCTTCTTCTTGCTATCCGGAGTGCAATTTTTTTTCTTCTGTATCATTGGAGGTGGTATTATGTCATTCTTGATAATTTGAGTTCATGTTTCATGATTCACATGTTATTAAGAATTAGGTATTTTAAATCCATCAATCTCGTCATGGGAGTTACCTTGGGTTATATTTCACCTAAAGTTGTCCCTAAGGATTGTTGCTATCTACGGTGCTTATAAAGGACCCAAGTTCTTCTTTATCCGCCCGGTGAAATAAGTTCCTCGTCTCCTTGTTCATACCAATCCAATTTTTTTCCCGTGAGTGGCAGGTTGTCACCTCATGATTTGAGATGTACTCCATAAGACCGTATCAAGCTTATTCTTTTCGTTGTTGGTTTTCCAACAACTCCATTCGACCCTTCTCTTTAAGATGCTTTTCAAGCTCATCGGAGGTAGAAGATGTTGTTTTCTTCTCCAATCTCCTATTTCAATTATCTTTATTCTATTCTTTCTCCTGGAGGTCTATTGATGTTGCTCTTTTCACTCATCATCTCGTGTTGTCAAGATCATGTTCAATTTCTTCCATTTACAGTCGAAGTTTTGTCCAAATTATATCAGTCTTATTCCTTCTCTATCTTGTTTAACCGGAGTGTCATGCCCTCTGCTCAAGTTCTTTTCATCATATCAAGCCTTGTATCTCTTTTCAACCGGAGTGCTGCCCGAATTTGTTCTTCCTTGTTCCTCTTTTCTAACGGAGTGTTTTCAAGTTCGTTCACCTCCGTTGTATTCTTTTCCCGAAATGGCTTAACTTTTTCAGGATCGTGGTTTCTCTCGTTTTTCAAAGAAGCAACTTATCTTTACCTCTCCTCTTTCTATTCCGTTGTCCCTCCGGTGCCATTCTAGATCTCGGGACGAGATCCTCTCGTAGTGGTGGAGTGTTGTAATGCCCCGAGACCGTTGTGCCAGGTGTCCTTCAGTTATTCGCTGTTGTTGCGTTGTCTTTGCTTGAGTGTCATGCATTGCATATCATGTCATCATGTGCATTTCATTTGCATACATGTTCATCTCATGCATCCGAGCATTTTCCCCGTTGTCCGTTTTGCAATCCGGCGCTCCTATGTCACCCGGTGTCCCTTTCTACCTCTTTTTGTGTGCGGGTGTTAAACATTTCTGGATTGGACCGAGACTTGCCAAGCGGCCTTGGTTTACTACCGGTAGACCGCCTGTTAACTTTCGTACCATTTGGACTTCGTTTGATGCTCCAACGGTTAACCGAGGGACCGAAAAGGCCTCGTGTGTGTTGCAGCCCAACACCCCTCCAATTTGGCCCAAAACTCACCTAAACCCTCTCCATCATCTCGGTCGTTCGATCACGATCACGCGGCCGAAAACCGCACCTCATTTAGACTCTCCTAGCTCCCTCTACCTATAAATATGTGTCCCTCCCGGAATTTGCGCGCAGATGAAACCATAACCTCCTCCTCCGCGCGCCGCCGGACAATTCCTCCCGCGCCGGCCGGACATGTCCGCTGCGCCCTCCACCTCACTTCGGCGAATCCCGTCGCGCCACGTCACCCCGCCGCCGCCGTGAGCCAACCAGGCCGCGCCACGTCACCCCGCCGCCGCCGTGAGCCAACCAAGCCGCGCCACGTCGCCCAGATCCGGCCCGCGGGGCCCGAACCGCCGCCGCCCCGCGTCTGGGCGTCCTCGCTGCCTCGGGCGCACTGCGCCTGCCTCCCGCCTCCCCGAAGGCTCGCTGCACCGCCCCACTGTGTTCTCCGCGCCGCCGCGTGCCTCCATCGTCGGCGAGCGCCGTCTCCTCGGCCCCGCCGTGTCACGCCGCCACCGCGGGCCACCGCCGTCGCCGCCGCCGACTCCGGCCACCACCGCCTCCTCCTCATCGCCGGCGAGCAGCTTCACTAACTCCGGCCACCGCGTCCGTCTTCTCCGGCGAAGTTCCGGTCAACTCCGTTATGCGTGTAGCCGGATCCAGATCTGGACGAATCCCCTCGGGTTGACTTTCCCTCGAAACCCTAATTTATTTTGCAATGTTCATCGCATCTTAACTTTGCATCCATAGCTCCTTTTTGCGCGTGTAGCATATCAAAATGTTCGTCTCAGAGAGTACATCATTTCATCTCATTGCATCATTTTCATTTGAGCTCATCTTGATGCCCGAAATGCTGTTGGAAGAGAGCTATTTGAGTTAATTGTTAGATCTGTTGCATCATTTAGCTATTTGTCATTTTTGCCATGATTATTGTGTGCATGATATGCTCCTGAGCTCTACATGTGTTTTGTTATATGCCATGTCATCTTTCCAGAGGTGCCATCCATGTATTTTTGTGATGTGTGTGGTGACTAGCACAAGCTTGCAAAGTGGTGCATTCGTTAATACTGATTTCAGGGACTTAGCAATTCCACTAAGTCCTTGAGCTGTTTTTATCAAGATGCCATATGTTCATGTTGTTTCCTAGTGACCCGTGCCTCTTTTGAGGATGATCAGTAAGGATGTTTTGTTCTTGTAGTGCTCTATCCATCCATGTCTTTATTTGCATTTATGGAGCACCCTAGCTTGAGTCAATCGAGCTCTACTTTTGTCATTTCGTGAATCTGGGTAGATTGTCTACTTGTTAGCAATTTTGCCGAGAATGTTGTTGTTGATCCGTGCATGCTATGTTGTTGTTCTTGCCATGTCTAGCTTGTATAATGTGTATTATTAATGGGTGTATGCTTAGATTATCATGCATTGCTCTGTAGTGAGTGCATCGAGCTCGTAAACATGCCTACTTGATATCTGATTTGCATGTTCCAGTTTTTCTCTAAGTCTGTAATCTGATTATGTTTTTGCCATGTTCGCATGCTTGCAATTGTATTTTCTGATCCCTTTTGGCTCAAGGTCACTAAGGGACTTTTGTTTAGCTCTTTGAGTAGCTCCATGGCATGCTTTACTTTGACATGTTAAGTTCCTGTAGCTTATAGTTTTCATGCTCCAAAGTGTGCTACCTGATCTGAAATTCCAGGCTTGTGTTAATTTCACTAAGTCTGAAATCTGTTTACCATTTGCTCTTTTTCCATGCTTGTTTGAACCTGTTAATGGATGAATTGGCCGTAGCTCAGTGTTCCTTTCTTGTCAAGTATCTTGAGTGAATCCATGCCATGTATTTTGTTGCCATGTTTGAGTGTTGTAGCTTAATTATCTTGATGCATCTAGATGGCTACTTGCTGTTTATCGCAGACCGGTGCCATATTTGTTTTACTTGCCATTTCCAAACCGTGTCTCCGATTCCGGTGTTCTTTATATCGATTTCAACCGAAATCACCTCACTTTCTAGTGGCACACTTGGATTTCCATGTTGAGGCCAGGTTCAATCATTCCTTGTCAAATCATGCATATGCATCGCATACCGCATCCCGCATATCATACCATGTTCTTGTGTTGTTTGTTGACTATGCTGTGTGCTTATTTCCGGTGTTTGCTCCATCGGGTTGGTTACGGTAACGTCGTGACCCGTTTGTCTACGTCCTTTTATCTTCTTCATGGACTCATTCTTCTTCCTTGCGGGATATCAGGCAAGATGATCATACCCTCGAAATCACTTCTATCTTTGCTTGCTAGTTGCTCGCTCTTTTGCTATGCCTATGCTGCGATACCTACCACTTGCTTATCATGCCTCCCATATTGTTGAACCAAGCCTCTAACCCACCTTGTCCTAGCAAACCGTTATTTGGCTATGTTACCGCTTTGCTCAACCCCTCTTATAGCGTTGTTAGTTGCAGGTGAAGATTGAAGTTTTTCCTTGTTGGAACATGGAGATGTTGTTCCTTGTCTGGAACATGTTTACTTGTTGGGATATCACAATATCTCTTATTTAATTAATGCATCTATATACTTAGTAAAGGGTGGAAGGCTCGGCCTTTTTCCTAGTGTTTTGTTCCACTCTTTCCGCCCTAGTCTCCGTCATATCGGTGTTATGTCCCCGGATTTTGCGTTCCTTACGCGGCTGGGTAATAATGGGAACCCCTTGACAGTTCTCCTTGAGTAAAACTCTTCCAGCAATCCCCAACATTGGTTTTACCATTCGCCACCTAGCTCTTCTCTTTCCCTTGGGTTCTGCAGACTCAAGGGTCATCTTATTTTAACTCCCTCGGGCCAGTGCTCCTCTGAGTGTTGGTCCAAACTAGAGTCCTGTGCAGCGCCCCCTCGGGGAAACTCGAGGTTTGGTTTTAGTTGTATGGAGAGCTCATCTGAGTGTGCCCTGAGAATGAGATATGTGCAGCTCCTATCGGGATTTGTCGGCACATTCAAGCGGTGTTGCTGGATTTGTATTAACTTGTCGAAATTGTCTTGTAACTGGGATTCCGAGTCTGATCCGGTCTTCCCGCTAGAAGGAATATCCTTCATTGACTGTGAGAGCTTGTGATGGGCTAAGTTGGGACACCGCTGTAGGGACTTGAACTTTCGAAAGCCGTGCCCGCGGTTATGGGCATATGGGAATTTGTTAATGTCCGGTTGTAGAAAACCTGAAGTTGACCTTAATTAAAATACATCAACCGCGTGTGTAATCGTGATGGTCTCTTCTCGGCGGAGTCCGGGAAGTGAAGACGGTGTTGGAGTTATGCTTGACGCAGGTTGTTCTAGGATCACTTCTTGATCATAGTTTCTCGATCGTGCTTTGACTTCTCTTCTCGCTCTCTTTTGCAAATAGGTTAGCCACCATATATGCTAGTCGCTTGCTGCAGCTCCACATTTTACCTTGCCTTAACTATAAGCTTAAATAGTATTGATCGCGAGGGCGCGAGATTACTGAGTCCCCATGGCTCACAGATACTTCCAAAACCAGCTTGCAGGTGCCGTTGAGTCCGTGCAGACGATGCAACCAAGCTCAGGAGGAGCTCGATGAACATCTTTTCCGTTGTGTTGTTTTGTTCTAGTTGATCAGTAGTGGAGCCCAGTTGGGGTCGATCGGGGACCTTGTCCCATTTGGGCTTCTTCTTTTATTTTGGTTACGTAGTCGGACCTTGATTGTGTTTGGATGTTGTAATGCTTTATTCATGTAATTGTGTGAAGTGGAGATTGTAAGCCAACTATGTATCTCTTTCCCTTATGTATTACATGGGTTGTGTGAAGATTACCTCACTTGCGACATTGCTTTCAATGCGGTTATGCCTCTAAGTCGTGCTTCGACACGTGGGAGATATAGCCGCATCGAGGGCGTTACAAGTTATTTCCAGAATATATAAAAAATACTGAGCGCAAGAAGTACCAGAGGGGGGCCACCCAGCAGCCACAAGGGTGGGGGGAGCGTCCTACCCACCTGGGCGCGCCCCCTGCCTCGTGAGCCCCATGGTGGCCCTCCGATGCCCATCTTCTGCTATATGAGGTCTTTCGTCCGAGAAAAAATCATAAGCAAGATTTCGGGGCGAAACTCCGCCGCCACGAGGCGGAACCTTGGCGGAACCAATCTAGGGCTCCGGCGGAGCTGTTATGCCGGGGAAACTCCCTCCGGGAGGGGGAAATCATCGCCATCGTCATCACCAACGATCCTCTCATAGGTAGGGGGTCAATATCCATCAACATCTTCACCAACACCATCTGATCTCAAACCCTAGTTCATCTCTTGTATCCAATCTTGGTATCCAAACCTCAGATTGGTACATGTGGGTTGCTAGTAGTGTTGATTACTCCTTGTAGTTGATGCTAGTTGGTTTACTTGGTGGAAGATTATATGTTCAGGTCCATTATGCATATTAATACACCTCTGATTATGAACATGAATATGCTTTGTGAGTATTTACGTTTGTTCCTGGGGACATGGGAGAAGTCTTGCTATTAGTAGTCATGTGAATTTGGAATTCGTTCGATATTTTGATGAGATGTATGTTGTCATCCCTCTAGTGGTGTCATGTGAGCGTCGACTACATGAAACTTCACCATTATTTCGGCCTAGAGGGAGGCATTGGGAAGTAATAAGTAGATGATGGGTTGCTAGAATGACAGAAGCTTAAACCCTAGTTTATGCTTTGCTACATAAGGGGCTGATTTTGATCCATATGTTTCATCGTATGGTTAGGTTTACCTTAATACTTCTGTTGTAGTTGCGGATGCTTGCAGTAGGGGTTAATAATAAGTGGGATGCTTGTCCAAGTAAGGATAGTACCCAAGCCCCGGTCCACCCACATGTCAAATTATCAAAGTACCGAACGCGAATCATATGAACGTGATGAAAACTAGCTTGACGATAATTCTCATGTGTCCTCGGGAGCGCTTTCCTTCATATAAGAGTTTTTCCAGGCTTGTCATTTGCTACAAAAAGGATTGGGCCATCTGGCTGCACCTTATTTACTTTTATTACTTGCTACTCGTTACAAATTACCTTATCACAAAACTATCTGTTACGGATAATTTCAGTGCTTGCAGAGAATACCTTGCTGAAAACCGCTTATCATTTCCTTCTACTCCTCGTTGGGTTTGACACTCTTACTTATCGAAAAGGCTACGATAGATCCCCTACACTTGTGGGTCATCAGAAGCGCATGAAGAAGAGGTCGCGCAACTCCTCCCAAGATGCCACAGAGACCCTGGCAAGCTGAGAAGCCAGGTGCGCAGCGCGCCCGCTAGGGCCATGGGGAGCTAGTTCACCATGACCTTGTCGTCGCCGCCGACTGCCGA
Source organism: Triticum urartu (assembly GCF_056163025.1). Classification (NCBI taxonomy): domain Eukaryota; kingdom Viridiplantae; phylum Streptophyta; class Magnoliopsida; order Poales; family Poaceae; genus Triticum; species Triticum urartu. The sequence continues at coordinate 309,852,172 of NC_141874.1, forward strand.
AACAGCCTCCTCGTATGCCTGGAAGAAGCCTGCCAGGTCCGCCACGCTGTCGTATTGGGGTGGCAGCCCGGCCTGAACTTGGGTGGCCACTGCACCCGCCGCAGGGCGGGGGTAAAAGCTCGGAGGCCCTCGACCTCCCTGAAAGCACGCTCCACCGTCGGCTCTCATGGCGAACGCCCCTCCATCGACCAGATCGATGCGCGCTTTCAGGGATGTCGAGGGCCTTCGAGCTTTTACCCCCGTCCTGCGGTGGGTGCAGTGGCCACCCAAGTTCAGGCCGGGGCAGCCACCCGAATACGACGGTGCGGTGGACCCGGCAGAATTCCTCGAGGCGTACGAGGAGGCTATTTGGGCGGCAGACGGCGACGACAAGGACATGGCAAATTGGCTCCCCTTGCCCTGGCGGTCGCGCCGTGCGCTTGGCTTCTCAGCTTGCCGGGGTCTTCTATGGCATCCTAGGAGGAGTTGCACGACATCTTCGTCACGCGCTTCACAGCACCAGCACCCCACGCCGTCTCAGCCCTCTTCGGTGGCTCACAGGCGCCGCCCTCGGACCTCCATGTCAAGTAGTTCTTCCACCAGGTGGGTGCCGCCCACATGCAGTAGGGAGCTCCTCCAGGATGGGAAGAGCCCACGGCCGACCTCAGCTTTGACTCGAGAGATCACCCAGCAACCACCACGAGCGCCAGTGTGCTCCCGGTGCTTTGCGCCCCCACCATCTGCAATGTGGCGGTCACCAAGACCCTCATCGATAGTGAAGCTGGCCTCAACATGCTCTCCATGGAAGCTTTCGGCTTGCTTCACGTGCCGCATGGCCGGCTCCGCCCCACCAAGCCCTTCTCTAGGGTTGTCGACGGCTCCACCAGCCCCCTAGGGCAGATCCACCTCCTTGTCACCTTCGGCACCCGCGACAACTACCGCACCGAGCTCATTGACTTTGACATCACCCGCACTGGTCTCCCTTACAACGCCATCCTTGGGAACCTAGCCTTGGCCCAGTTCATGGCAGCGACCAACCTCATGAAGATGCTGTGGAGCAGCAGCGTCCTCACTATGGCCACAGACACCAAGGAAGCCTTGTCGGCCTTCAAGCTCGCCTTCAGGACCGCGACTGCCCTGCGACCTGGTGAGGAAGGAGCCCCGGGGGCTCCGGGGGCTGCTACAGTGAAGAAGAAGCAGTTGTTCTCCCAAGATCACGCCGAGACGAAGCAAGTATTAGTTGATGAGGACGGGGCGTCAGGCGCCACCATCACCATAGGTGCTGGCCTCCCTTCAGATCAAGAGGAGGGGTTGGACAGCTTCTTGCGCAAGAACAAGAATGTGTTCACATGGGAGCCTAAGGATATGGTTGGGATCCCGAGGGCAATAATCGAGCATCACCAAAGGGTATGCCCTAACGTGTGCCTAGTGAAGCAAAAGGTGTTGCGGCAGTCCACAGAAAAGCAGTCATTTATCGTCCAGGAGACTCGTAAACAGCAAGAAGCCAGCGTCATTCAGGAGGTGCGGTACCCGGAATGGCTGGCAAATCCGGTTGTTGTCCCCAAGAAGGGCGGGAAGGAACGCACATGCGTCGACTTCACCAACCTCAACAAGGCTCGCCCACAATACCCCTTCCCGCTTCCGCACATCGATCAGATCATCGACTCCACCACCAAGTGCGACTTGCTGTGTTTCCTAGACGCTTTCTCCAGCTATCACCAGATCGAGATGGCGGTGCAAGATGTCGGGAAGACGGCTTTCCTGACCCCATGCGGGGTGTATTGCTACACCTGCATGCCGTTCGGGCTGCGTAACGCCGGAGCAACTTTCTAGCGGTTGATTCTGTGATAGCTTGATTTTTGGCCCTTTCTTTTTCTTTTGTTTTTCTGAGGTTTTTGCTTGAGTTTTGTTTTTCCGTGGCTTTGTGGTCTGGAAACTGAAGAAGATGCCCTCTTCTTTGCTTCCAGAGTGGCTTGTCATTCCCAAATCCTTCCCTAGACCCTGTCATTTTCATCCTAGCCCAAATCCCAATATTCTTTTTTATTGGGAATATTCCTTTTCTATTAAAGGAATAACCCAATTTGCCCTAGGTTGTGAAGCAAACTTTATTTCCATCACTCCTAAAATTCCCAAGTAATTCTCATAAATTTTTTGGGTCACATCTTTCTCAGATATGGCAAAATATTTCATTTGCCATGTTCCCCATCTTGCTCAAATACTTCATTTCCTATTCTGCCCAAAATGGCAGAATGTGAAGCAAGTGCCATTTTCCTTTTCCCAATTGACATCAAACTCCTTGGACACCTTTTCCTGTCCATATCATTGCCACATGCCAAAGTGCAACCTCATTTGCCTAGCAATTATTTAATTATGATTTTCCAAAGTTCCTGTCTGAGGGAAGTTGTTGTGAAGGAAGTACAAGCTAGGCATATCCAAATGAGTTGCAATTTTTCATGGCCCTTCATATAACAAAATTATCACTCTCCACTGAAGTAGAGCTCATGTCATGCCTCCATGTGAGCTCACCATCAATTCTTTGATTCTGTCCAAAATTTCAGTTTGTGAAGCAAGTATATTGTATCTTGCTCCATTATGGCTGCCAATTTTTCTAGGCCTTCTTTTATCCATATAACCTACCTCCACCCATTTTGGGCATGTTTCATCAAGCCATTTGTCCTCTAGAATTTTTGCAATTGTCTGGTCAGTGGAAATGTTTGTGAAGGAAGTACCATTTTGGTTTATCCAATTGGTATGAAACCTTTTGCGGCATCTTCATATGGCCAAATAAGCCTGCCTTGCCAAAGTTCAGCTCAAGTGGCTCCTCCATTTGAGAGCATCATCATGATCTTCATTCTAGACCAGATTACTTAGTTGTAAAGCAACTATATTAATTAGTGGTCCAATTCTTCTCAAAATTACCAGGATGTAAGTCCTTCTTTACCTCACCCTACCAGACAACTCCATTTGACCCAATCCCTCTGTTGTGGATCAACAGTATATGATCAAGTTTACTGCAGTAAACTTCAGACCTCATTTACCTTTTAACCAGGGCAGTTTTCATCGATCTACCACCTCAGTTACCACTTAACTAGGAGAGACTTACCCCTAGACAACAATTTAAAACCCATTTCTACCACTACATGCCATTGCACATGGTGACCACGACAATGGCGTGCCTCTGCGCGCGCTCTGTGCGCAGTGGCCGCGTCCAGGGCGTCATTTCTACTTCGTCCGCTTTCCCCTCGTCGTCTTAGCGCGCGTGAGCATGTCCATTGTCTTCCTCTCGTCATCGCCAATCACCTGGACTCCACTCCCCTCCCCATCCACTCGCCCGAGCTTCTAAAGCTCTCTGTGCCCACCATCGCCGCCATGGCCGCCGCCTCTGCTCACTCCGATTACGGCGATCCTGAGCCCCGTTCTCTCTTCCACCACCTCTAGTAGATCACCCAGCCACCAGAGCCTCTCCCTCGACTCTCCGTTTGTCGCCGGAGTCGCCATGTCCTCGTTCTCAACTTCCGGCCGAAGCCCCATCCGCAGCAACTGCGGCTCTCCTTGATGCTGACCTCCTCCGGATGTCTGGATGGTCCAGGGTGACTCGGCTCGGCCTACTGATCACGCCGGTAGGTGGCACGACCCAAATGGTGGCCAGAGTCGCCGGCTATCGCCGTCGGGGCCGGCACCGCTCTCTACTGCGCGGGATCAGGGGAGGTTGAAGATGAAGAACCTGCCAGGCGGGCCCCGCGTCACCCCGGCCCACCCGTCAGCCGCACGAGGGGTTGACCCGGGCGCCGACGTGGATAAGTGTACACACATTTTGTGAAATACGCTTTCACCAAATCGAAAGCGTATTTTCCCTCTGCTTCAGCTCAGACTATGTTTTCGTTATTCTGAAAGCGTATTTCCTCTCTGATTTAGCCCAGAATACGTTTTCTTAAATAGAAAGCATATTTCTAACTTTGCGCTTCTGCCTTATCCACTCAGGGACTTGTTTGTGATGATATTTTTGCAGAAAAGTCCCTGAACTTCAACCCTTCATATCTTTTTAACCACAACTCCAAATGAGGTGATTCCAAAGCCCACTTCTTCGTCTCGTCGAGCCCGTTCTGTTGGTTTCATTTTCACTATGGTTTGACACTGTGAAAACGACCTTTTTTTGCCCTTGCACGTAAACAGCCCCTCCAAGAGAGAACTGTTTCCGGCAAATCTCTCCGCGGCTTCACCACACTTCTTCCCGGTGCCTCCTTCACCCCCAGGCAAGCCACAATACCCACTTGCATGATAGTCATGCAGTAGCCATGGTTTTCAACTTGAATATTTATTAAATGATTGCTTGTTTAAAATATGGTTATGGTTGTTTCGGAAATGCTTCTGGGATTCTGCTTACTTGTTTGCTATGTTGTTATGCACCTGGTTATCATGCCCTGTTAGTTGCTAGTATTACTTTCATATTGCCATGCTTGATTGTAGTACATGTTGGGTTGCTCATGTTCTTCGGTGCATGACTAACGTCGGTTACCAAGTACTGTTAATAGGCATTGTTCCGTTGCTGTTAGTTGGTTAAGTATTACTCGGTGATGTTATTGATAAGTTCTTGCATGTTATTTATGGTTGATGCTAGTGGTCATGTTATGTTATAATATGAGTAGTGTTGCACTTGTAATATTTATGCTCGTCATTATGCCATCTTCAGTTGGAGATTATTTCATAGTTGATATGATGGACAGTTATGTTGCATCCCGTGCTTATGTTGATATTATGCTTATGCATTGTCATTGCATCATGTTATTTTATCATGGCTCAGCATATTGCATTCAAGTTTAACCGGATTACATTGAACTTGAACAACTGTTGGACTGAGTCATGGTGCCACCATATCGAAACTGACCAGTGCAACCACACTTACCGTATGGGTAAGGTCCTAACTGGGTCTATTGTCGTGCATCTCTCCAGTGCCTCCCACGAGGGAAGGTTATGGGCGTGCTTACCCTGATCAGGTAATCGGACATAACCTTGTGTGCCCGTTGTTTTTATTGTTATGGATCCGAGTCCCCAAGTGGGAGTGTCCCCGAGTGGGAGTGTTTTGACCACGATGGTGGTCGGGGTGTCTTTGGTAGACACGGAGCCACCCAGGACTAGCCCAGTTGGGAGTGGGTCGGAGTGGCCAGGAGAGTGTAACGGCAGTAGATCGGTTTTGTCGGAACGTCGTTGGTCCACCCGAATGGGAGAGCGAGGCCATGGGTTCCGTGCTGTGGGTACAGTGTGCTACCTCTGTAGAGTGTATATTAAACCTATCGATAGCCGCGCCCACAGATAAGGGCCCAGTTCGTGTCGGTCCCACCATGAGTCAACAGTAATAATAATAACTTGATTAATGACAACCCCGGTTCGGTGATGAAATAAGTTGGTGGTGATCGCCGTAAGGATCACGAGTTACTTTGGTGGTGGTCGCCGTAAGGATCACGAGTTACTTTGGTGATGATCACCGTAAGGATCATGAGTTACATTGGTTGTGATCGACAAAATGATCACCGTGGTATCGAGGATAACGAGTTGTTGGATATTCGTGATGTTGTGCGAGAATCATGGGTAGAGATCAAGCTCCTTGTGGTCATTTAATGATTACTACGGTAATGTTTATACCAAGCTTGATTTGATCGTGTGATGTCCGAGGTTGGTAAGTGTTGCGTGTGATGATTGCGAGATAACCCAAGCAGAATAATTGGTGCATATAGTGTCATCATGTTGCATGCTAGTATCATCAGATTCATATGTTCATGCCATGCTCATATTGCTCTAGATGTATCAGGTTCCTGTTGCCTTTGGATTCTTAGTGGCTATTATGATTATTTTCAGGATGGTATCTGGTATTAATTTGAAGTACTAATTTGGATGTCATGTGCTCATGTCATGTTGTTATGAGGATCTCATGTTAATTCCTATTTGACCTGTAATTGGCATGTCGTTGTTTGTCTTGAATGCTTCTGGTTAATTGTGAGCATGCAAGTACATTCAATGTACTGACCTGGCATGTCATGCCAGCATGCAGGTCGTGCCTGGATTCCTTGCTTGTTTGGTGTTGTTCCTATGTTCGCGAGCTAGGATAAGCATTCCAGCCAGAGTCCCTACGGATTGGAGTTCACCAATGTCATCGTTCTTCCACTGCCAATAGTTTTTCCGCTGCTAGAGTTATTCCGCTGCTTCGAGTTGTTCTGCTGCCTGCATAGAGCAACTGAGGATGGCGTAGTGTCGCCGTGCCGATGTTATTCATTGTAATATCGGAGACCTTGTAATCATATTCGTGTAATAATAGAAAGATGGTTTGTTCTATGCTAAGCAGTACCGTATTCCAGAAGACTTCTCCTCGATCTCTAGACTGGAATACGGGGCGTTCCGGTTTTCTCTGAGCCGGGGTGCCACAACGCTTGGTATCAGAGCTGGTCTGGCTGTAGGATGCCCTAACCCGCGCGAACATTAGAAAGCGGTAGTATAGACCCCAGTTGGTTTGTTGCACTTGATTATTGCATTTGTTTGACGCATAGCATGCATATAGGTTGTTATTTTGTCGCTAACGGTTAATCTGGTGAGTGTAGGTGGCATCGTTTTTGGTCCACCGCCTGCACCATCTTTCTTAGCATGCCTGCTCCTCGGTGTGATGCGACCACATCATCATCCATTGCCCTCCATCTCGTTCCCTTGGCAACCCTTACTGATCTTGGTTATCAAAAAAATGGCAATACCAATAAATCCAGTCTTCCACTGTTATCTTGCCATGTCATTTCATTCTTTGGACGGGTATGATTCCCTTTGTACGCTTGATGAAGAGGTGGTCGTGACTTTTGTGTCTCACTACTTGATCGTCAAGTCCGTTCTCACCTGTGTATCCATCCAGATCCAGCCACTGTTCAGCCAGTGCTTGGTGTAGCTTTGGTTACGCCAACTCCTTCCACACATGGATATAATTTTCGTGCACACCGCCATAGCATATTAGACCGTAATACTGGAGTTTCCGCATGACTTGTGTGCTTAGGTGTGCATGCATATTATTGTGTGAGTAGCAGTAATATGTGATGATTGCTTGATTAATTAAATTAGTAGTATGCCTGTGTGCTTTTGTTTTAGTCATTTCTTTTGTTTCTTTGGGCCTTCGGTGTTACAAAAAAAATTCCCCTATTAAAGTTGCTCGTCAGCGGACACCGGACCCGAAGAGTCAGCAAGAAATATATATATATTTGGAAACTCAGCTAAACAGAATGGAATTGTCAGCAGGCTGTAGTGAAATTGGAAATAGCTCGTCTGAATACAAAAGAAACTCTGGATGGAATGTCAGTATAAAGTTTGCATAAACGTGCACTCCTCATAGGAGAAATGATCAAATGAGCAAGAAGATAAATTGTGTGCAAGGTTGACAAAAGATTATCATAGGTATGGCTCAGATACAAGTTTAATTTTTCGTTGAGGATGATTTTGGAACCCGACGTACCTAGAAGCAAGCAAGAATATGGCATGTACTCAGAAAGGAGGATAGTCCTGCAAAACCCCGTTTCATACAAGAAATCAATAACAAAAATTGTAAGATGATTATATATGTGGAAATCGGTCCGCATATCACAGTAAGAAGCTTCTGGTGTAAGCAACCAAATTTTCCCTCGCAAGATACCTGAAAAGCTTCCAAGGCAAGATTCATCTATCTTCCTCAGTACGATATATGGATGATTTCCCGTACAAGGTACTCTGCCTTCTTCAGTAAGCAACTGCAAAAGCTTCCGGAATAAGGTACAGAGTCTTTCCCCGACAAAGTATTTAAGGGGGTAAGCTTCTGAAGCATGATACCCAGTCTTCATCAACAAGATGTCCGATGAAAGTTTTGAGAACAAGCCGGCCAATCTTCCTCAGTAAGGCGTTGGTACTAGGTAGTACGCTGTGAATTGATAGCATATGGCACTGAATCCCAAGAATCAGATCCGCAACATTTTTGTTAGAAGCAAGAATCAGTCAGAATACACGCCTGTCTCGGGAATCAGATTCTCATATATATGCGATGGGCATACCACCAAGATTTTACAAGTCACTCGGATGAGGATCTGACGACCACATGAGGATGGTTAAGAGAAGAAAGCCAGTATACACCACAGTGTGACAAAGGGTTATGAGGATTGACAACCTCAATGAGCTCAATGCAAGTACCGGTGAACCTGGAAAATGATCCTGATGAGCCCTTGTCCCCTTTTTCTCCTATGACGGCACCGCGCCTGTGATCTAAGTTGTTTTTAGCTATCCGGGGTGGATGCCGATTTTTATTTCTCTCTTCAATGACTGTCATGAGTTCTAAGCTGCTTTTCGGCCATCTCGTACAGCTGTTGAGTTTCTTTTTGTGACAGTAGCCCTATAGCTTCTTTTTGGCTATTTTAGGGAGCTGCCACCTTCTTCTTATCAACCCGGTCTCATGTTCTGAGCTGCTTTTCGGCCGTCCCGAGCCGTGGTAGAGTTATTTCAGTAATGTTCCAGTTTTGAGTTGTAAAGACCGTTCTGGTGGTTACTGATTTATTTGCTGATTTCTTGGAAAGGCTCGGATGATCATTTTCCTGCGGTCAGAACTTGAGGGGTGTTGAACCTGCCATTTAATGGGGTACCTTGTCAGAAAAATGAGGATAGGCTATGATTGCTGAAAAATTGTACCGACCGTACCTATGGTGATACAAAGAAGCAATATGACCCAGCTCTTTCAACCAAGGATCCAAACCAAGAAAACAATAATGAAGGAGCAAGACCAGTAATGTGGGTATGAAAATTGTTGCAAGACCCGCGTGGTGCAGAACCGCCTCCAGTCAAGTCTGCAGATATTTTCCTACAGGTCAAACTCTTATGTTAGCCACGACAGGCAACAATCAAATATTTGGTACGGATCCGATACTCAAGACTGTGGAACCAGTTAAGATGATTCTCAAACTTCCGCGATAAGCCAGAATCTGTCAGGAAAGTGGTTATGACCCAATTCACTGTTTGGAACCCGAAGGACCTGCATTTAGTGGAGAAACCCAATGCAAGGAGTTAGAGCTTGGGTGTCCACTAGGAAAATCTGATCACCACTTCATGAAAGATTGTCAGTGTCGGATGACACACCCAGCGGAAATCACTCTTGGATTTGTGAGACCAACATATATTTCACTCGTGAGAATCAATCACAGTCAGTTAAGTCCGTAGATATAAAAAGAAATGGGAGCCTGTATAAGCATGCACAAGCAAGGTCCGATCGGTCAGAATATGGGTATATTAAAGCAAACCACCCCAGGGCTAGTCAGATAAAAATTTAGTGGGAATAAAAATAATAAAAAGGATACCTGAGTTGGAAACAGTTTCCTGAAGTCAGTATTTTCATACTTGTTCCCTGAGTAACCAAATCTCGAGGACAAGATTTCTTTAAGGGGGTAAGGTTTGTGACAGCCTGATTTTTGGCCCTTTTGTTTTTCTTTTGTTTTTCTGAGGTTTTTGCTTGAGTTTTCTTTTTCCGTGGCTTTGTGGTCTGGAAACTGAAGAAGATGCCCTCTTCTTTGCTTCTAGAGTGGCTTGTCATTCCCAAATCCTTCCCTAGACCCCGTCATTTTCATCCTAGCCCAAATCCCAATATTCTTTTTATTGGGAATATTCCTTTTCTATTAAAGGAATAACCCAATTTGCCCTAGGTTGTGAAGCAACCTTTATTTCCATCACTCCTAAAATTCCCAAGTAATTCTCATAAATTGTTCGGGTCACATCTTTCTCAGATATGGCAAAATATTTCATTTGCCATGTTCCCCATCTTGCTCAAATACTTCATTTCCTATTCTGCCCAAAATGGCAGAATGTGAAGCAAGTGCCATTTTCCTTTTCCCAATTGACATCAAACTCCTTGGACACCTTTTCCTGTCCATATCATTGCCACATGCCAAAGTGCAACCTCATTTGCCTAGCAATTATTTAATTATGATTTTCCAAAGTTCCTGTCTGAGGGAAGTTGTTGTGAAGGAAGTACAAGCTAGGCATATCCAAATGAGTTGCAATTTTTCATGGCCCTTCATATAACAAAATCATCACTCTCCACTGAAGTAGAGCTCATGTCATGCCTCCATGTGAGCTCACCATCAATTCTTTGATTCTGTCCAAAATTTCAGTTTGTGAAGCAAGTATATTGTATCTTGCTCCATTATGGCTGCCAATTTTTCTAGGCCTTCTTTTATCCATATAACCTACCTCCACCCATTTTGGGCATGTTTCATCAAGCCATTTGTCCTCTAGAATTTTTGCAATTGTCTGGTCACTGGAAATGTTTGTGAAGGAAGTACCATTTTGGTTTATCCAATTGGTATGAAACCTTTTGCGGCATCTTCATATGGCCAAATAAGCCTGCCTTGCCAAAGTTCAGCTCAAGTGGCTCCTCCATTTGAGAGCATCATCATGATCTTCATTCTAGACCAGATTACTTAGATGTAAAGCAACTATATTAATTAGTGGTCCAATTCTTCTCAAAATTACCAGGATGTAAGTCCTTCTTTACCTCACCCTACCAGACAACTCCATTTGACCCAATCCCTCTGTTGTGGATCAGCAGTACACGATCAAGTTTACTGCAGTAAACTTCAGACCTCATTTACCTTTTAACCAGGGCAGTTTTCATCGATCTACCACCTCAGTTACCACTTAACTAGGAGAGACTTACCCCTAGACAACAATTTAAAACCCATTTCTACCACTACATGCCATTGCACATGGTGACCACGACAATGGCGTGCCTCTGGCGCGCTCTGTGCGCAGTGGCCGCGTCCAGGGCGTCATTTCTGCTTCGTCCGCTTTCCCCTCGTCGTCTTAGCACGCGTGAGCATGTCCATTGTCTTCCTCTCGTCATCGCCAATCACCTGGACTCCACTCCCCTCCCCATCCACTCGCCCGAGCTTCTAAAGCTCTCTGTGCCCACCATCGCCGCCATGGCCGCCGCCTCTGCTCACTCCGATTACGGCGATCCTGAGCCCCGTTCTCTCTTCCACCACCTCTAGTAGATCACCCAGCCACCAGAGCCTCTCCCTCGACTCTCCGTTTGTTGCCGGAGTCGCCATGTCCTCGTTCTCAACTTCCGGCCGAAGCCCCATCCGCAGCAACTGCGGCTCTCCTTGATGCTGACCTCCTCCGGATGTCTGGATGGTCCAGGGTGACTCGGCTCGGCCTACTGATCACGCCGGTAGGTGGCACGACCCAAATGGTGGCCAGAGTCGCCGGCTATCGCCGTCGGGGCCGGCACCGCTCTCTACTGCGCGGGATCAGGGGAGGTTGAAGATGAAGAACCTGCCAGGCGGGCCCCGCGTCACCCCGGCCCACCCGTCAGCCGCACGAGGGGTTGACCCGGGCGCCGACGTGGATAAGTGTACACACATTTTGTGAAATACGCTTTCACCAAATCGAAAGCGTATTTTCCCTCTGCTTCAGCTCAGACTATGTTTTCGTTATTCTGAAAGCGTATTTCCTCTCTGATTTAGCCCAGAATACGTTTTCTTAAATAGAAAGCATATTTCTAACTTTGCGCTTCTGCCTTATCCACTCAGGGACTTGTTTGTGATGATATTTTTGCAGAAAAGTCCCTGAACTTCAACCCTTCATATCTTTTTAACCACAACTCCAAATGAGGTGATTCCAAAGCCCACTTCTTCGTCTCGTCGAGCCCGTTCTGTTGGTTTCATTTTCACTATGGTTTGACACTGTGAAAACGACCTTTTTTTGCCCTTGCACGTAAACAGCCCCTCCAAGAGAGAACTGTTTCCGGCAAATCTCTCCGCGGCTTCACCACACTTCTTCCCGGTGCCTCCTTCACCCCCAGGCAAGCCACAATACCCACTTGCATGATAGTCATGCAGTAGCCATGGTTTTCAACTTGAATATTTATTAAATGATTGCTTGTTTAAAATATGGTTATGGTTGTTTCGGAAATGCTTCTGGGATTCTGCTTACTTGTTTGCTATGTTGTTATGCACCTGGTTATCATGCCCTGTTAGTTGCTAGTATTACTTTCATATTGCCATGCTTGATTGTAGTACATGTTGGGTTGGTCATGTTCTTCGGTGCATGACTAACGTCGGTTACCGAGTACTGTTAATAGGCATTGTTCCGTTGCTGTTAGTTGGTTAAGTGTTACTCGGTGATGTTATTGATAAGTTCTTGCATGTTATTTATGGTTCATGCTAGTGGTCATGTTATGTTATACTATGAGTAGTGTTGCACTTGTAATATTTATGCTCGTCATTATGCCATGTTCAGTTGGAGATTATTTCATAGTTGATATGATGGACAGTTATGCTGCATCCCGCGCTTATGTTGATATTATGCTTATGCATTGTCATTGCATCATGTTATTTTATCATAGCTCAGCATATTGCATTCAAGTTTAACCAGATTAAATTGAACTTGAACAACTGTTGGCTGAGTCATGGTGCCACCATATCGAAACTGACTAGTGCAACCACACTTACTGTATGGGTAAGGTCCTAACTGGGTCTATTGTCGTGCATCTCGCCGGTGCCTCCCATGAGGGAAGGTTATGGGCGTGCTTACCCTGATCAGGTAGGCGGACATAACCTTGTGTGCACTTTGTTTTTATTGTTATGTATCCGAGTCCCCGAGTGGGAGTATCCCCGAGTAGGAGTGTCTTGACCACGACGGTGGTCGAGGTGTCTTTGGTAGACACGGGGCCACCTAGGACTAGCCCAGTTGGGAGTGGGTCGGAGTGGCCGGGAGAGTGTCATGACAGTAGATCGGTTTTGTGGGAACGCCGTTGGTCCACCCAAATGGGAGTGCGAGGCCATGGGTTCCGTGGTGTGGGTATAGTGTGCTACCTCTGCAGAGTGTATATTAAACCTATCGATAGCCGCGCCCGCGGATAAGGGCCCAGTTCGTGTCGGTCCCACCGTGAGTCAACAGTATTAATAATAACTTGATTAATGAAAACCCCGGTTCGGTGATGAATTAAGTTGGTGGTGATCGCTGTAAGGATCACGAGTTACTTTGGTGGTGATCGCCGTAAGGATCACGAGTTACTTTGGTGATGATCGCCGTAAGGATCATGAGTTACTTTGGTTGTGATCGCCGGAATGATCACCGTGGTATCGAGGATACCTAGTTGTTGGATATTCGTGATGTTGTGCGAGAATCATGGGTAGAGATCAAGCTCCTTGTGGTCATTTAATGATTACTACGGTATTGTTTATACCAAGCTTGATTTCATCCTGAGATGATCGTGTGATGTCCGAGGTTGGTAAGTGCTGCGTGTGATGGTTGCGAGATAACCCAAGCAGAATAATTGGTGCATATAGTGTCATCATGTTGCATGCTAGTATCGTTAGATTCATATGTTCCTGCCATGCTCAGATTGTTCTAGCTGTATCAGGTTCCTGTTGCCTTTGCATTCTTAGTGGCTATTATGATTATTTTCAGGATGGTATCTGGTATTAATTTGGAGTATTACTTTGGATGTCATGTGCTCATGTCATGTTGTTATGAGGATCTCATGTTAATTCTTGTTTAACCTGTAATTGCCATGCTGTTGTTTGTCTTTAATGCTTCTAGTTAATTATGAGCTTGCAAGTACATTCAATGTACTGACCTGGCGTGTCATGCCAGCTTGCAGGTCGTGCCTGGATTGCTTGCTTGTTTGGTGTTGTTCCTGTGTTCGCGAGATAGGATAAGCGTTCCAGCCAGAGTCCCTGCGGATTGGAGTTCACCACCGTCATCGTTGTTACGCTGCCAATAGTTTTTCCGCTGCTAGAGTTATTCCGCTGCTTTGAGTTGTTCTGCTGCTTGCATAGAGCAACTGAGGATGGCATAGTGTCGTCGTGCCGATGTTATTCATTGTAATATCGGAGACCTTGTAATCATATTCGTGTAATAATAGAAAGTTGGTTTGTTTTATGCTAAGCAGTGCCATATTCCAGAAGACTTCTCCTCGATCTCTGGGCTGGAATACGGGGCGTTCTGGTTTTCTCTGAGCCGGGGTGCCACAGATTCATATCGCTCTAGGTCGGCAACTCAGGAGGAACGCTGAGGCATATGTCGACGACATAGTGGTGACGTCTCGGGAGGCAAGGACGCTCATTGAAGACCTGAAGGAAACATTTGCCAGCCTACGCTGGGTGGATCTGTGGCTCAATCCAGAGAAATTCGTGTTTGGCGTCCCCTCCGGCAAGCTTCTGGGCTTTCTGGTGTCACATAGGGGAATCAGGCCAACCCCGAGAAGGTCAAGGCCATAGAAGGGATGAGCCCACCATAGATCCTCAAGGAAATGCAGAAGCCGCTGGGCTGTGTGACCTCACTAGGGCGTTTCATCTCCAAGCTGGGGGAGCGCGCCCTCCCATTCTTCAAGATAATGAAAAACAAGTGACCATTCGAGTGGACTCTGAAGGCCGAAGTGGTGTTCCAAGACCTCAAGAAGTACCTAACCAGCCCGCCGGTGATGGTGGCACCACGTCCCCTTGAGCCGCTGGTGCTCTACCTAGCCGCCACATCTCACTCGGCCAGCGCAGCGCTGGTCGCGGTCTGGGAGGAACGCCTGGCCAAGGACTCTCAAAGCAGCACCCCATGGCTGGCTGGAACTCAGTGGTTCCAAGATGGCACTCCTGAGGCCTCGGCCACCCCGGTAGAAGCCCAAGCCCCTCAGGACGGAGCTCCTGAGGCCCCGACTGCCTCGACCGGTGACCAGCCTCCCGAGGCCGCCGGGCCTTAGGAGGCACAAGGCGCCGCCCACACTTCCGCCCTCGTTGAGCACTCAGTGTACTTTGTCAGCATAGTGATGCGCGATGCACGAGCGCACTAGCCCATGCCTCAAAAGCTCTTGCTCGTGATCCTCGTCACCTCGCACAAGTTGCACCACTACTTTCAAGGTCACCCCATCAAGGTCGTCTTAGCTTAACCGCTGGAGAGGGTGCTTAGGAGCCCCAATGCAGCAGTAAGGGTGGCAGAATGGAACATTGAACTGTAGGCATTCCAGTTGGAATTCAGCACCACTAGGGTCATCAAGGGTGCTCCACTCGTTGACTTCGTGGCAGAGTGGACTGACGCCCCTGGCCCGGAGCAGGGGAGGACTGATCTCTCTCACCATGGAGCAGGGCACCAGACGGCTGGGTCATGTACTTCGACAACGCCTTCGCGTGTCAAGGCGCGGGGGATGGCACCGTGCTCGTCTCACCCACCCAGGACAAGCTCTACTACGCCATGTAGCTCTGCTTTCAGCAGGGTGAGAAGGTCTCCAACCACATCGTGGAGTACGAAGGCTTGATCGTTGGTCTCAAGGCTGCGACACCCTTGGGAGTGAAGCGCCTCACCGTCATGGGCGACTCCCAGCTCCTCGTCAACTTCTCCAACAAAGTATATGATTCGAAGGACGAGCATATGGAGGCATACCTTGCGGAGGTATGTAAAATTGAGAAACAATTCTTGGGCCTGGAACTGCAGCATGTGCCACGTAGCACGAACAAGGAAGCTGACGACATCACCAAGAGGGCGTCCCAGCGCTTGCCCCAGGAACTTGGTGTCTTCGAGCAGCCGCTCTTCAAACCATCAACAGCCCCTCCTGCTGCGGAACCAAAATTGCCTCAGGAGGAGCTCCCACCAGCACCCGTCTCGGGAGCCCCCTGCTTGTGGACTAACGTCGGGAGCGCGCCTACTCCTTGCGCTCGAGCCTCAGGAGGGGTGCTGGACCAAAGAGTTCAAGGTGTACCTGCTTCAGGGGACCCTGCTGGAGAAGGAGGATGACGCGGAGCGTGTGGCTCGGCAGGCCACCGCCTACTACATCTAGGATGGTGAGCTCTATAGGAAATGGCCAAATGATGTTTCTTTACGATGCATCTCTAGGGAGCAGGGACACGAGCTATCGGATGACATACAGTGCGGGGACTGCGGATATCACTTGTCATCATGCACCCTCGTGGGCAAGGCATTCTGCAGCGGGTTCTACTAGCCCATGGCGCTCAATGATGCCAACGAGCTGGTGAGATCTTGTGAAGCGTGCCAATTCCATGCGAAGCAGATCCACCAGCCAGATCAGGGCCTCCAGACCATCCCACTCTCGTGGCCATTCGTGGTCTGGGGTGGACATCTTCGGGTCATTCCCTCGAGCACCCAGAGGCTACCGCTACGTCTACGTCGCCATCGACAAGTTCACCAAATGGGCGGAGGTGGAGGCTGTCCGCACTAGCCCAACCGGATCGGCAGTCAAGTTAATCAAGGGCCTCGTGAGCCAGTTCGGGGTTCCGAATCGCATCATCACCGACAATTGCTCGCAATTCACTAGTAACCTTTTTAAAACATGTTGTGCTAACCTTTGGACACAGATATGCTACGCCTCAGTGGCACACCCTAGGAGTAATGGCTAGGCCGAATGCGCCAATGCGGAAGTCCTGAGAGGCCTCAAGGCAAGAACCTTCAAGAAAAATCTCGAGGCCTGCGGCAGGGGCTGGTTGGACGAGCTCTAGTCAGTGCTTTGGTCCATCTGCACCACCGTGACCAAGCCAACTGGCAAGACTCCATTCTTCCTCGTCTATGGAGCAGAAGCGGTTCTCCCTAACGAGGTCAGGCATCACTCCACGTGGATCTTGGCGTTTCACGAGGCACACCAAGATGCCTCATGGGGGATGGACCTCATGCTGGGGGAGGAACATCACTGTCAAGCCGTGCTCCGAGCAGCAACGTACCAGCAGGCGCTGTGGTGGTACCACGGCCGCAGCGTCCGCTCCAGGATGCTCGAGGTGGGTTATATCGTCCTGAGGTGGGTGCTCGCCAGGGAGGGGCTGCATAATCTTTCATCCACGTGGGAGGGCCCGTTCAGGATCGCCCGTGTCTCCAGGCCCGGCGCCACGCGCCTGGAGACGCAGGACCGGATCCCCATCCAGAACGCCTCGAACATCCAACACCTCTAGAAGTTCTACCCATGAAGCAAGGCCCGTGCCTGTGAAGGTCTCCGCTCGTGACACTCTCACATAATATTGAGTGGGGCTGTACATGCCCCGGTGTTTCCAGAGTGCCGCCCTCAGGCCTCGGGGGCTCCCTCCCACGTCCTAGTGTGTAACACCCACAATGCGGCTATATCTCTCACGTGTCGGGGCACGACTTAGAGGCATAGCCGCATGGTAGTTTTGTCGCAACAGGGATAATCTTCAAACGATCCCATGTACTGAATAAGAAAGGATAAATAGTTGGCTTACAATTGCCACTTCACACAATACATAAATAATTCATACATCATCCAAATACACTCAAAAACCGACTATGGTCAAATCTGAATAATAGGAATAAACCCCAAATGCTAGATCCCCGATCGTCCCAAATGGGCTCCACTACTGATCAACTTGAAAAGACGCATAACAACAATCAAGATCTTCATCGAGCTCCCACTTGAGCTTAGTTGCGTCACTAGCACTGGTATCATCGGCACCTATAACTCTTTGGAAGTAACCGTGAGTCACGAGGACTCAGCAATCTTACACCCGCGAGATAAAGACTATTTAAGCTTATGGGTAGGGTAAGGTAATGAGGTGGAGTTGCATCAAGCACTAAGCATATATGTTGGCTAACATATGCAAATAAGAGCGAGAAGAGAAGCTACACAATGGTCGAGATGCTAGAAGTGATCAAGAAGTGATCCTGAAACTACTTACCTTCAAGCATAACACAAGACTGTGTTCACTTCCCGGACCCCACCGAGAAGAGACCATCACGGCTACAAACGCAGTTGATGTATTTTAATTACGTCATGTGTCAAGTTATCTACAACCAGATATTAAAAAATTCCCATCTGCCACATAACCGTGGGCACGGCTCTCGGAAGTTTATACCCTACAGGGGTGACACAACTTAGCCCATCACAAGCTCTCACAGTCAACGAAGGATATTCCTTCTCCCGGGAAGACCCGACCAGTCTCAGAATCTCGGTTAAAAGACATTTCGACAATGGTAAAACAAGACCAGCAAAGCCGCCCGATGTGCCGACAATCCCGATAGGAGCTGCACATATCTCATTCTCAGGGCAACACCGGATGAGCAATCCGTACAACAAAAACTAGCCCTCAAGTTTCCCCGAGGTGGCGCTGCAAGGGGCTCTAGTTCGGACCAACACTTAGAGGAGCACTGGCCCGGGGGGTTAAAATAAAGATGACCCTCGGGTCTGCAGAACCCAAGGGAAGGTGATAGGTTGTTAGGCAAATGTAAAACCAAGGTTGGGCCTTGCTAGAGGAGTTTTACTCAAAGAAAACTGTCAAGGGGTTCCCATAACACCCAACCGCGTAAGGAACGCATAATGAAGGAACATAACACCGGTATGATGGAAACTAGGGCGGCAGGAGTGGAACAAAACACCAGGCATAAGGCCGAGCCTTCCACCATTTACCAAGTATATAGATGCATTAATTAAAATAAGAGATATTGTGATATCCCAACATATCCATGTTCCAACATGGAAAAAACTTCAACTTCACCTCCAACTAAAAACGCTATAAGAGGGGCTGAGCAAAAGCGGTAACATAGCCAAACAATGGTTTGCTAGGAAGGTGGGTTAGAGGCTTGACATGGCAATATGGGAGGCATGATATAACAAGTGGTAGGTAGCGTGACATAGCGATAGAGCGAACAACTAGCAAGCAAAGATAGAAGTGATTTCGAGGGTATGGTCATCTTGCCTGAAATCCCGCAAGGAAGAAGAACAAGTCCATGAAGAAGGCAAACGGACGTAGTCAAACGGATCCTCACAAATGCGACGTTACTGGAACTAACAAGAAGAAGCAACACCGGAAAGGAGCAAACAACATGGTAAACACACAAGCATAACCATGGCATGATGCACAAACAAGTATGATGCAAGTCCAGTTTAATGAGGCATGGCATGGCAAAGTGCACAAACAACACTACAAGTTAAGTGGAGCTCAATATGTAACAAGTTGCATATTGACGAAATACCACATGACTTATTTAGTTCTCTCCCGTTTATGTACTCAACAATATTAAATGTTTTTAAACATGGCAAGGGGTGAAGCATATGAAAACTACCTATCTAGGCAAGTTTAAATGAGGCCAGAACAACAAACAACAATTCCGAAAAAATCCTCATGAGCATATTTTAGATTTGGTATTGTTCTGCCCTAAACCATATTTTAGAGTTGTTAAAAATGCAAGATGAGTGCACCATACTAAAGTAGGCATTTTTTTACCCCATTATATATATAAAGATTATTAAATTCTTAGCTATGGTTATTTAGATATGAAATAAATCATTTTAACAAGTCATTTATGCAAATTTAAATAAACACCAAGTATAAATTTTTTAACATGGATGAAAGTTGCATATTATCAAAGTAGATGAAATTCTGAGCAAAATGCATATATGACAGGTTTTATTTGGATGCATGGTTATTCAGTTATTGACAATTCAAAATGATAGCATTTCTCTAATTATGCATGCACAGAAAAATCCTAAAACCAGAGAAGGAAAAAAACATACGTAGGCCGAATTGCAACAAAGTGCAGAGGCCCAAGAGGGGATTTGGCCCGGACTTGATCCCACGACCTCCTGGATAGAGGAGCAAAGTGTTGACCATTGCGATGCTGCTACATGTTTGTGCAAAACAAAGGTGTGGCTCAACTTGAACAAAACCAGAGGCTAGGCCTTCTTCTTCATGGATCACAGAAGAACTGGGGGGACGACACCGGCGAGCAAGACGGCGACCGTCGTGACCACAGGCCAACGGCGGGGGTGCGGAAAAATGTTTGTGTGTGCACACACAGGAAGGCGGGCGTGTGCAAAGGCTAGATGTGCGGGAGCTCGAGGACGAGACCGTGCTCGCCTGAAGCATGG
The DNA here is from genome assembly GCF_056163025.1 of Triticum urartu. NCBI lineage: Eukaryota > Viridiplantae > Streptophyta > Magnoliopsida > Poales > Poaceae > Triticum > Triticum urartu. The sequence continues at coordinate 309,872,006 of NC_141874.1, forward strand.
CGTGCGGCAGGAGCTAGGTCATCATGGAGAGGCTTGCGGGAGAGCTCTGGCGCATGTGTGTGCCCTGTGGAGGAACACATCCTCGATGGTGCACGTGGTTGGACGGAGGAAAGAGCAGAAGCTCCCAGAACTTGTGCTCGGGCGCGGGCGTGAGAGCATGGCAATCGTGGCCTCAATATGATGCATGCGCCAGGTACACGAAGAAATCGATGACAGAAATGAGCTGGGAGATGCGGCTGCTCACCATGGGGGTTCTGGTGACGACAAATCATACAGAGAGGCGACGGAGGCGGCGCTGATCGGCGAAGAAGGCGGCGGGAGCTGCAAGGCCATGGCGGAGGATTCGGGTCATTGGTCGCAGCAGAGGCTCGGGGCAGAGGACGAGAACGACAAAGTCGAGACAGAGGCGGGGTCAGGCAGAGGAGGCGCCCATGGCATTGGACTTGGCGTCCTGCAGGTCCGGCAGGGATGGCGACCTTGACAAAGGGGAGAGGTGGAGGCGTGGATTCGGCGAGGCGGCAGAGTTCCTTTGGCGGCCATGGCGCCTGGCGTGCTCCTGGCCAGGGCGTAGCTGCTCCTGCAGCAGATGGGCAGAAAGCAAAGGGTTCAGAGAGGGAAATAGGAGGAGCATTGGAAGGAGAAGAAGGGGCGTCTGTGCTCATCTCCGGTGATGCTTGCCGGCGGTGACGTAGCACGAGGCGAAGGCTCGGGCTCCTGCTGAGATGAGCGAGGAGGAAGGGCCTAGATCCAATCGGGATTGAGCTCTGGCTGGCTGCGCGAAGGTTGGTTGAGGCATGATCTGGAGGACAGGGGAGATCTAGGAGAGGACTGGTGGCTGTGGGTTGGCTCGGGATGGATCCCGAGGGGAACCAGAGACTGGCGGCGGGGAGGAGGATCCCTAGAAATTAGGGATTTGTCTGATGATTGCACTCCTATTTATAGTAAGTGGGTGTGGGTAGGGCTATCTCCTCCCTCCGATCGTAATCGGATGGTTCGAGATAATTATGTTAGGAGAGTCAAAACAAGAACCAATGATATTTTGGGGATGTTTGGGGATGATCTGGACCCATCGGTAATGACTGCCCGGGTCAGGTCTGGGGGAATTTCGGACGTGGGTAAGGGGTCTATGCACTGTGCAAAGAGGGGTAGGCTGGGCCTAGGTGGACTATGAAGAAGGGCTTGGAATGAGAGAAGAGAAGAGAAAACGACCCGGCATGGGTTTTCGGAGACCGAAAACGTCCGACGTTTGACCGACTATAATGCTGCTATAGTTATCCATTGGGGCGTCAAAGGGACTCCGAATGCGATGAAATTTGGCAGGGTGTCTACCGACAACATAAAAACACCGCATGCCAACTTTAATCCCATTCTGAGAACATTTTCTGGCCACTTATAAAATAATATTTCGAACGTGCCGCGGACGCGTGCTAGTATGTATGGGCTCAAAACGGACAATGGGGAGAACTGGGAGATCCCGGACGAATGCAAGTTTTGAAAACATGATGATACAATGCACGTGATGACATGGCAAGATGCAACACGCAAGCGAATGACAAGGAAACAACAGCGAATAACTAGAAGACACCTGGCGCGTCGGTCTCGGGGCGTCACAATACTCCACCACTACAAGAGGATCTCGTCCCGAGATCTAGGATGGCACTGGAGAGAAACGGAAGAGGAAGAGAAAAGGTAAAACTAAGTTGCTTCCTTGACAAATGAGTGAAACCAAAGAACCTTACGAGGTTAAACAAATTGAAAGAAAGAATACAACGATGATGAACAAAGTTGAAAACACTCTGTTAGAAAAGAGGAACAAGGAACATTACTAGAACCTTGTAGGTTGAAAGACATAAGAAAAATGGTTACAATGGACAAGAAGTACATGCAAGCACCCCGGTTGAAACAAGATGTACAAGGAACGATAGAGATCAATTACGACAACACTCCGGTTGGAAATGGAAGGCATAGAATATGAACTTGGCCAAATGAAGGCACTTCGATGAGACTCCGGTTAGAAGAGGAATGATAGACACAACACTCTGGTTAAAAGAAGATGGAGAAGGAATAAGAATGATATAATTTGGATAGCATTCCGACTGTAAATGGAAGGAATTGAACATGATCTTGACAAAACAAGATGATGTGTCGAAGAGAGCAACATCACAATGCCTCCAGAACAAATGTAAGAATGGAATCAAAAGAACGGAGGAGAAAACAACATCTTCTACCTCAAATGAGCTTGAAAAAGCATCTTTAGGAGAAGGGTCGAACGGAGTTGTTGGAAAACCACCAACGAAAAAAGTAAGCTTGTTGTGGGCTTATGGAAAACATCTCCAAATTTGAGGTGAAATTCTGCCACTAGTGGAAACAATAGATTGAATTGACATCAACAAGCAGATGAGAAGCTAATTTCATCGGGAGGATAAATGAAGAACTTGGGTCATTTATGAGCACCATAAATAGCAACAATCCTTAGGGAAAACTTTAGGTGAAGTATAACCCAAGATAACTCCAATGAAGAGATTGATGGATTTAAGATACCTCATTGCTGACAACTTGTCCATCATGAAACATGAAGGAAACTATCAAAATAACATAACACCACCTCAAAAAATAAGATAGAAAGAATTGCACTTCGAAATGCAAGATGAAGAATTCTTGAACTCCTCAAAACAAGACATGTGTGGAGCATCATGTTTATGTGAGAGTATAGCTTGACGGATCATAACTTCAAGAGAAATCTTAACGAACGAATGAAGAATGAAAGAAATCCTTGATGAGCCACCATGTTGAGTGAGGGAGTCCTGGACTAGGGGGTATCCGGACAGCCGGATTATATCCTTTGGCCGGACTGATGGACTATGAAGATACGAGATTGAAGACTTTGTCCCGTATCCGGATGGGACTCTAATTGGTGTGGAAGGCAAGCTAGGCAGTACGGATATGCATATCTCCTCCTTTGTAACCGACCTTGTGTAACCCTAGCCCCCTCCGGTGTCTATATAAGCCGGAGGGTTTTAGCCCGTAGGACAACATACTCATACCATAGGCTAGCTTCTAGGGTTTAGCCTCTCTGATCTCGTGGTAGATCTACTCTTGTACTACTCATATTATCAAGAATAATCAAGCAGGACGTAGGGTTTTACCTCTATCAAGAGGGCCTGAACCTGGGTAAAACATCGTGTCCCCTTCCTCCTATTATCATCTGCCTTAGACGCACAGTTCGGGACCCCATACCTGAGATCCACCGGTTTTGACACCGACATTGGTGCTTTCATTGAGAGCTCCACACTATCGTCGCTGTAAGGAAGGATGCCTCGTCTCGTTATTAAAACAACATCACTGCCGGAGGAGCCCTGGCTGTCGGCCAAACTCTCCTGATTGGCAGTTTCGTCATGACCGCCAGTTCGACCGCTGCACCGACGATGACTTCTCAGGTCATCAAAAACAGCCTCCACGTCGGCTCGGAATTCGCCGAGCAGATGGATCCAATAGAGCTCTCTTCCCTAAGCAAACTCTTGGATCGTATCGCCGCCTTAGGAGTCGCTACAGACTATGATCGGATTGGGCTTAAACCCGATCAGAGGGAGATTAATTCTCCACCTGTCACCCATCATATTGTGGTGGTGGAGGAACAACGCGGCGATTTTTCCTCTACCCTGGGGACTAACTATGTCCGGATTCCTAAGCTCTCCGAGCCGGATACCCGTCTACGGGAGGTCATCACCCATGCCCTGAACCTAGAGTCAGGCAGCGGGCCAGACTCATTGGGCAACACTTCGGAATCCGAACTTCCAAGATTGGAAACTCCTCGGCCCCTGGGTCTCAGATCGGGTAGGGGTTCGTACTCAAATCCACCCACCTGCCCAGACATAAACGATCTTTCCCACATCAGGCAAGAGCCCCATGAAACAGTACATCACTATTGGGCCAGATTCCTCCTTGTGATGAACAAGGTTAAGGACTGTCACGAGGAAGACGCAGTCTTATTCTTCTGCAATAATTGCACGGACAAGGGAATCCTTAACGCCTTAAGTCGCCATGAAATATCATGCTTCGCTGACTTTGCGTCCATAGTACGAAAGTACTGTGCGATGGAAAGCGCCTGGAAAACCGAAACGAAATTTTCGGATAATCCGGCTCGGAATATACACCTAGTCCGAAGTAAAAGGGTGGACTATCATAAGACACCCGAGTTAGTTACAAAGAAACAAAAACCCTCTACATGGCATGGAACCGTATTGGAGGGATGGCTTAACGGACCCTGCCAAATTCATGGTACAGCGGATACCACACCAACACACAGCCTTAGAGCATGTTGGATACTCCGACAGGTGGCCAAAAGTGGTGAGGATCTTCTCATCCCAAATGCCACAGAGCACCATCCTGTGGATAACAATACGGTATTAACAGTCTTTGAAACCTTCACATCAAATAATAGGCGCAAGCGAACACTCCGCAGCCTCGCCAAAATCTGCCACGTGGCAGCAATGAATCCATGGAGTGACACGGTTATTACCTTCAATGCCAATGATGAGCCTAAATTCCGAACAGCCCGAGCACCAGCTGCACTGGTCCTCAGTCCAATCGTGGACGGCTTCGACTCACCAAAGTACTCATGGACAACGCAGTGGATTAAATCTCATCTATGAAGAAACTCTTCAAAAAATGGAAATAGACTAGAACCGCATTGAGCAAAGCAGCACAACCTTCAGAGGAATCATCCCCAGTCGGGAAGCACACTGTGCTGGGAAAATCACACTAGATGTGGTATTCGGCACGCCGAAGAACTATAGGTCCGAAGAAATTACAATCCATGTGGCCCCGTTCAGTAGTGGATACCACGCCCTTTTAGGACGGGAGGCGTTCACGATCTTCCAAGCCATACCCCATTATGGGTACATGAAGCTCAAAATACCCGGGTCCAACGGAATCATCACTCTCGCTAGTGATCTGGACACAACACTCTGCGCCGAAAATAAAACAGCCGCATTGGCCCTCGAGGCATTATCTGAAGCCCTTTCGGCCGAGGAATTAACTGCGCTACGCTCCACAATGGACAGGGACAACATGATACATGACAAGAGATCCAAGTCCACCTCTTTTAAACCAGTGGATGAAATAGTCAAATTCCAAGTCCACCCAACGGACCCTACAAAAACAGCCTCCATCGGGGTACAGTTAAACCACGTTGTGGACGCCGCACTATGAGAGTTCCTACGCGAGAATTGGGACATATTCGCCTGGCACCCCTCAGACATGCCAGGAATCCCACGCAGGCTGGCCGAGCACAGCCTCAATATCCTAAAGGGATTTAAGCCGGTGAAGCAGGCTCTTCGACGTTTCTCTGAACCTAAGAGACAAGCTATGGGAGAGGAACTAGCCAAGTTATTGGAGGCCTGATTCATTAGAGAAATAAAACACCCGGACTCGCTAGCAATCCTGGTGTTGGTACCAAAGAAGGACAAATCCTGGCGCCTATGCGTCGATTTCAAGGACCTCAACAAGGCTTGCCCAAAGGATCCCTTCCCCCTCCCCCGCATTGATCAAATTATTGATGCCACCGCAGGACACGAGTCATTGTGTTTCCTCGACGCATACTCCGGCAACCACCAAATCAAGATGGCAGAGTCCGACCAAGCCGCAACGGCATTTATCACACCATACGGCCCCTTATGTTTCAACACAATGCCTTTTGGGCTCAAAAACGCCGGCACAACATATCAGCGCATGATTCAGACATGTCTGGAGAAACAGATCGACAAAACAGTAGAGGCATACGTAGATGATGTGGTCGTCAAAACTAAACACATCGACTCTCTAATAGACGACTTGAGGCTCACATTCGACAACCTCCAAACATACGACATCAAGCTCAATCCGGAAAAATGCGTTTTCGGCGTACCAGCTGGAAAGCTCATGGGCTTCATTGTTTCCAGTAGAGGAATTGAAGCTAATCCGTCCAAAATCCAAGCTTTGTCACAGTTGGCTACCCCAACAGACCTCAAACAAATCCAGAAATTAACTGGATGTGTGGCAGCTGTAAGCCACTTTATCTCCCGCTTAGGAGAAAAGGCATTACCCCTTTATCGCCTCCTTCGGCGCACCGAACACTTCGAGTGGACGGACACGGCCACAGCCAGATTGGAAGAAATAAAAGCCATACTAGCAACCAACCCAATCCTGGCAGCGCCAAACATTGGCGAACCAATGCTGTTATTCATTGCGGCAACTCATCAGGTTGTAAGCGCAGTGCTCGTCGTCGAACGAGAAGCGGACGGACATAAATTCCCTCTTCAAAAGCTGGTATATTATGTATCCACTGTCCTCACTCCATGCAAATCACGGTACCCACATTATAAAAAGATAGCCTATGCGGTATTCATGGCATCCCGGAAGCTGCGACACTACTTTCAAGAGTGTTCGATTACAGTAGCCTCGGAAGTTCCACTTAATGATATTATAAACAACCGAACGCCACGGGCCGGATTGCCAAATGGGCCATTGAGCTCCTCCCGTTTGACATAACATACAAACCACGGCGAGCCATTAAATCGCAAGTATTTGCCGACTTTGTTATTGAATGGACGGAAGCCGAACTCCCTAAAGAGTACGGCACATACTCCAATTGGATCATGCATTTCGACGGCTCCAAAATGCTGGCTGGTCTGGGGGCTGGCGTCATCCTGACGTCCCCAACCGGAGATACAGTTCTATACGTACTGCAGATATTGTATACAGACTCCAACAACGCGGCTGAATACGAAGCCCTGCTACATGGTCTTCGGATGGCAGTTTCCATGGGCATTCAATGCCTGGAGGTGCATGGGGATTCGAACCTTGTAATATCCCAAATAAATGGAGACTTCGATGCCAAGGATCCGAAGATGGAGGCCTACCGAAACGCCGTCCTAAAGATGTCAGCTCGGTTCGAGGGGCTCGAATTTCAACATGTGGCTCAGGAAAACAATGAGGCGGCGGATATCCTCGCCCGCATCGGCGCAAAACGCGATGCGGTCCCCCAACATCTTTTTGGAGAGGTTGTTTAATCCATCCATGGCATGGGAAGGGGACACCGGTAACAATAGTCCGGACCCGGCCACAATGCCCGATACCAAACACTCTGACATAATCGGAGGCTCTGCCACCAAAATAACACCTTCAGCCCATGTCATAATGGCCATCATAGCCCCGTGGACAGAACCATTCTTGGCCTACCTAACTAGGCAGGAACTTCCCGAGGACCAAAATGAGGCACGCTGCATAGTGCGGCGATCTAAAGCCTACAGGGTCCACGAGGGAGAGCTGTATAAAAAAAGCACTACCGGAGTCTTTCAATGGTGCATCTCCGAAGAGGAAGGGCGGAAGCTTTTGGCAAAAATTCACGCCGGACTCAGCGGCCACCACGCTGCAGCCCAGGCCCTTGTAAGCAAGGCCTTCCGTACAGGTTTTTATTGGCCGACGGCACAGGCAGACGCACAGGACTTGGTGCAATGTTGCGCCGGTTGCCAGCTTTTTGCAAACCAAAGCCATATGCCACCCACCTCCCTCCAAACAATCCCCATTACCTGGCCTTTCGCAGTTTGGGAGCTTGACATGGTTGGACCCCTTAAAGGGGGAACCCATAAGAAAAAATACTTACTGGTCATGGTGGATAAATTCACCAAATGGATAGAAGCCAAACCTGTTAAAATGGCCAAATCCGGACCGGTGATAGACTTTATATCCGGGGTTGTACACCGTTATGGCATCCCCCACAGCATCATCACTGACAACAGCAGGAACTTCACGGCCGACGAGGTAAAACCCTGGTGTAGCAACATGGGCATCAAGCTCGATTATGCTTCCGTCTATCACCCACAAACCAACGGCCAAGTCGAGTGAGCAAATGGTCTTATCATGAGCGGCATTAAACCCAGATTAGTGCGGTCCTTAAAGGAGTCTAACATGCACTGGGTAGAGGAGCTCGACTCCGTACTCTGGGGGCTGCAGACCACACCGAATCGTACTACCGGATATACACCCTTCTTTATGGTGTACGGCGCAGAGGCAGTTCTGCCCTGCGACATAATTCATGACTCACCTCGAGTGCGCATGTACGAAGAAAGAGAAGCCGAGCTCGATCGGCAAGATAGTCTGGACATCTTGGAGGAGGAGCGCGACATGGCAAAAGCCCGTTCCGCATTCTATCAGCAACAGGCTCGCAGACACGAAAGCAGAGAACTACGGGCCAAAACTTATAACGTTGGCGAGTTAGTTCTACGCCTGCTGGAGAAGAAAAATACCAAGCTCGAGCCCAAATGGGAAGTTCCATTCATTATTGACCAGGTTCTGACCGGTGGAGTGTACCGTCTGCCGGATGCATCGAATAATCGACTTGAGCCGAACCCACGGAACGCAGCCAGGCTTTGAAGATTCTACGCCTAGCGCCGGACGCTATGTTCGTCTCCTTCGTGTGTCCATTTTTTGCATATACATTATCTGTCTTTTTTCTCTGTCTTTCTTTTTATTCTTCCTCAAGGCCTTCAAGGGCCGACTTGTGCCTCGCTTGCACACTATAGACGCGCTAACCGCGCTCATTATATACCTGGGGGCTTCTTACACAGAAGCTTAATTATCTATCTGGGCTTCATGCCCCGCACATGTGTTATTCTTCCGCATGTACCTTTTCTTCGCCATTATATGCATCTATATGACTTAAGTTTTGGCCAAGCTGGGTTGCCTGGCTCTTGTATTTATGCCCTACGCTCCCGTTAATTCGGCTAGGGCATAAGGGGAGCATCTCTGCGATTGTTACTGCCGGGTCAGCCGGATGTGTACCTCAGACTGGGTGAAGCCGAAAGCTAGCATTCTTAAGGGAATATTCGATCAGCGAACAAAATATGAATTTTATTTATTTCCCATATATGCCCCCAGAGGTTTTTGCCTGCATCTCCTATCGCAGTCTGGACATGCACTTTAGGGCATGCGGACCTAGGGAAAGGAACCCCCAACAGAATTATTCTCCCTGGAAGATGTTTCTTACTACCCATGTAATATAACATAACTAGTTGGGTACTTGTCTGTTCAAGCACTAATGACCCCTACGCCTGGTCTCCATGCATACCCCGGTTCTTATATAACTGAGCGGGTTTTCGGACACACTCCGAACTATCGGGTCCCGAGGTTGAAGCGAAAAGGTCCGCCATGACAAATGATTTACAATCCGGCTAGAAGGCATTATACATGTCACTTTAATTACATAGTCATGTAGATTGACTAAATTCCTCTTCTATACCATCCAACAGGCGGTCTAGCCTACAATCCTGTTGGGAATACTTTGCGGCTAATTCTACTTGCCCATAGACTAAGCTAACAGGGATCTCTTTCCCATCGGGCCCCACAGGTCTGACCTCGGCCATGTGGTTTGGGTCAGCCTTGGTATACCGCGTCTTCACCATGGCCCAGGCTTCCCTGGCACCTTGATGGCAGGCCGATATCTTCCATAATCGGAAGTGCCGCCGCGCTCCCTTGAGCTTCTCCGCAAGCTCTCCAATGCCTTCTGGCAGGGAGACTGATGGCCACAAGGCCTGGGCAACACCTTGCATCACCTGTCGAACTTGTTCGTGCAGTTGAGAGAGATCGGATAGAAGATCACCCGCAGACCCGGGCATCTCCTCCGCAGGACGACCCGTCAGCATACCTGCAGACATAACTCTGTTAGCCGGCTTCTCCGCCATCCCCTTTTTAAGGGTTCGTTCAAGCACTTACTGAAAATGCCACGTCGAAGCCGCTTATTCTCCTTCTCGGAGTCCGCAAGCTGGGCTCGAACATCTTTCAGTTCCACGCTCAGCTTGGTATTGGCATCTTAGAGATTGTTTTTCTCCCGCCTGACCTCAGTCAGCACGTGTTCGCCAGCCTTTAGCTGTCGTATGGCATGCTGGTCTTCTGGATTCTCTCTGGATTCATCTGCAATATCTATTGTTAGATCTGCAGCCACGCCGCACGCTATATGGTACCTATCATTCTTTGAAACAAATGTTACCTGGTGGGGACTTTTTAGGTTCCTTCAATGCGGCAACGGCGGCCTGAAGTTGGGTCTTGCATTCCTCCAGCTCTTGTGACAGTCGAGTATTCTTCTCTATAAGAACCTGCACAATAGATGATCCTGAAATCAGTTCTGCTAACTGTTTCAAGTCTCAGGGGCTACTGATATATATAATCGTCAGATTTGCTTACCCGTACATCCCTTACATACTGGTCCATGGCTCTGGCTAGACCATTTTGAGCAGCACGGAGGTATGCGTCTCCAGAATTGAAGGCATCAAATGCCTCTGGGGAGAAGCAAGCGTCACGGAGTACGGCTCGGCGACGCCTATGATTCATGGCGCTCTCCACTTCTAAATTTGTAGCGGATAGTATATCCGCATCCTCTGTAGGAGGAGTATTCGGCGTTCGCCCCATGTCGGCTTCCGCCTCTATGTCCGGTCCTGGAGCCTGACTGGTGGAAGCATGATCGGCAGCCTCACCGGCACATTCCGGCGAGCGTTTTTTCTGTTAAAGAAACATGGACGTCATTACGTTTTGAGAACGAGGACAAGCAGGGAGCGGGGTTTTTGTCAGACCTCTGCGCCCGCGTCTCTGTTCTGACCGCCTTCCTTTTTGGCCTGCCCGGCCTCGGTGCCTCTTGTTGGCGGGTTGCTGCGGGTTCGGCACGGCGTCCCGAAGGCCTTCCCTGTAAAACACCATATGTATATGGTAGGTGAAGTGTCTAAAAGGGGATCCTAGTTTTTGGAGTTGGGATTTTTGGTTTTTCTTACGTGCGACGCAGGAAGCAGTCCGGGATAGTCGGCCGTAATGGCCACCATGGCGTCATCACAGCTTAATTGATAGAACTGCCGGTCTATCAACTCCACGAATATGTCCGGATCTTCTTCGAGTCCGGGACCAAGGGCCCGGTAAGGGTCCTCTGGTTGTGGGGATGGGTTGTTGACCTCCCTCATGGCTTTTTGCAGTTCCTGCCGCACAATGGCAAGGTGAATACCTACGACAAAGAATGCGGGAAAAATGGGAGTAGGGAGACATAACTCACCCAGCTTGGAGGGTTGTACATAGAGAATCCATCCCGTGGCTTGATGCGGACGAACTCCTCTTCCTCTCCCTTGAACAAATCGGACAGATTTTTTGCTAAAGCGGCAGTGTTGTCCAGACCCTTACGCCTGCAACAGGTGGCATCGTCTTCCCCGTTAAAACACCATAGGGGGTGCCCTCGATATTGAAATGGCTACACTCCCTGCATTATGCATATTGACATAACCTCGATTACTGTCAATCCTGATTGAGCCAGCGCTTTAATCCGGTTCATCAGGTAAACGACTTCTTCGTTGTCTTCCTCCTGGGGGCTCCGTGGGCGCCAACTTCGGCGTTTCTTCAGAGGAGCATTGTTAAACTCAGGAAGACCCCGCCGAACAGGGTCCGGAAGGGGGACGGCCTCCATATGAAACCATTCCGAAGGCCGGTCTTCGGACGTCTTCTTCGGAGTACCAAACAGGTATCCGGTTTTGGCGATGCGCCATATTTCGGCTCCGCCCACTTGATAAAGTGACCCCTTCTGTGTGCGGGGGACGAGGTAAAATAAACTTTTTCACAGCTCGAAATGAGCCTCGCAGCCCAGGAATAACTCGCAAAGGGCAACATAGCAGGCGATGTGTAATATGGAAGCAGGGGTGAAATTATGCAGTTGGAGGCCGTAAAACTCCAGGAGCCCGCGGAGGAACGGATGAATTCGAAATCCGAGTCCCCTTAATAAATAAGGAACAAGGCATACCCGCTCCCCCGTAGAGGGGCTGGGGAAGCTCTCTTCTTGCTCCCCGCCATTGTAGGTGGCGAGCCCGGCTCGAACTGGAACCATATACGCTGGAGGGAGAAATCCCTTAGTCTGCAGTTCGACTAATCGACTGTGTGGGACTGAACACCTCTCCCAATCACCGGGCTTAGGGCTACGGGGGCGGGAGGAGGAGCTGCGGAGGTCGGCCATGTTGGAGTGGATTTTTCCGAAGCGCGCTCCGATGGATTCTCACTAGGGGAGGACGATATGGATTGGATCTAAGAATTCCCATCCCTTTAATAGAAAATTTATTTATCTAGCTAGGGGGCGAATGTAAAAATGCCCTGGCGCCTCGTATTCATTCGACGCGTGGGAGATAACCCTTATTGGGCATAGAAGCCAAGAGGTCCAACATTTATGGGGCCGGACACTGATTAACAAATGTTCAAAATTTGGAGAATAACCCGCCTTGCAATGCCGAAGACAACACTGCGTGCCGGACTCATCATCATTGAAGCCTGGTTCGGGGGCTACTGAGGGAGTCCTGGATTAGGGGGTATCCAGACAGCCGGATTATATCCTTTAGCCGGACTGAGGGACTATGAAGATACGAGATTGAAGACTTCGTCCCGTATCAGGATGGGACTCTACTTGGCGTGGAAGGCAAGCTAGGAAATATGGATATTCATATCTCCTCCTTTGTAACCGACCTTCTGTAACCCTAGCCCCCACCGGTGTCTATATAAACCGGAGGGTTTTAGTCCGTAGGACAACATACAATCATACCATAGGCTAGCTTCTAGGGTTTAGCCTCTCTGATCTCGTGGTAGATCTACTCTTGTACTACACATATTATCAAGAATAATCAAGCAGGACGTAGGGTTTTACCTCCATCAAGAGGGCCCGAACCTGGGTAAAACATCGTGTCCCCTGCCTCTTGTTACCATCCGCCTAAGACGCATAGTTCGGGACCCCATACCTGAGATCCGCCGGTTTTGACACCGACATAGAGCCTCCATGAAGATCTCTGGAAAAGAAAAGATGAATCGCTTAGAACCAAGAATTTCTTCCTCATGAACAAACTCCGGAAGAAGGAATTAATTCATCTCGAGGAAATAAGAATAAGAATTATGTTATGCGTGTCCTTCACCAAATTGAATTGATGACAAGAAACGGATTTGGCATAGAACTTATTCTCGTAGAAAGGATTAAGAGAGATATAGCGCAAACTTGTGAAGGTGTTCAACGATCCACCGGTAGGATTGGGAAGAAGGAATGAATTGATATGATAACCAAGGAATGGAAATCTTGAACGAACCGCCATAAGAATTGAAAATGAACAAGGACAAGATAAAGAAACACCGGGAAGAATCAGAAAATGAACGAAGATACTTGAGAGTATTTAGATACAAGTGAACGAAGAGATCCCTAGCTGATTAGATAATACTTGAATGATGCACCGGTATGATTTGGAGAATGAGATCTGAAAGCTGAGAATGAATAGTTCTGAGATTATGGCTCCGGAGAATCAAACTGAAAAGACTCCTGAAATGCTCCGGATGGGTGAAAACAATTCTCATAATTGAAAACAATTATGAGAGGATGGCATCAAGCTAGCACCATGAATCTCACGAGAACATATATGATTGAAGAGAAACTCTTCTTCGGTCTTCAAGATTCAAGAATGACGACGAGAAACACCACCGTGAATTGTTGAGGTACTCTGGAATTATTAAAAGAGGAAAGGTTGAGCCAACAATGAAAATAATTTGAAAGATTTTGGAGAAACCATCTGACTGATGATGATTCATTCTTACGTCAAACTTCGAAAAGAATTTGAGAATAGCTCCGGGAAAATTAGAAGAGTCAGGTAAGATCCTGGGAAAAGACCTGTGGGTTAGGGCCTACTCAAGAGAAAACATTGTTGAACGATTTAAAAGAGAGATTGCGCCCGTTGAATAAATGGCTTGAATGAGATAACAACCTCGAAATAATTTGAACGATTGAGAATGGAAACATGAATCTTCTGAGATATCTTCAGCACTACAGAACAATTGAATAGTGAGAGGTGAATGATTAAGAGGTGCACTAGCATGAGAAAAAATTTGAAAAGAGGAAAAGGGACATGATCAACACCGAAAACTTGAATTGAATCCGCCGGAGAAGAAAAAGAACAAAAAATGATTAACTTAAAGCTCCGTTAGTATCTTCGTGAGAATCACCGGATAAGAACACTAAAAGAAAGGAATGAAGAGACTTCACATCCATAAGATGGATACTTGATTAAGAAGTCCGAGTCCTTGAAGAAACAAGGGGTGGGAGGGTGGGAAAACAAAGGCAACTTGGGGCAGATGGAACGAACACCATTGGCAAAACTGAGAGGTGATCTTGCGAATGTTGAAATGACCGGATCCACTCGAAGAGAAGCACACCGGTTGGAAAAAAATTGAGATGACAGTCTTGATGATCAAGAAGAATTAATATTCTCATAGAAATAAGAGAGCATCTCTTAGGAAAGGTATGGAATCAACACTTGACATTGAAGCAACTTGAATACCACAAACCAAACCAAAACAAAAGATTGGCTTGCAAAATAATCCGGAACAAATACATATGATAGAGATTACCTAATCCCATATCATGCATCTGTCGGAAAGATATTCTAGGAGCTACTTGAATTCCCACCTATAAACTCCCGAAACTTTCTGGTTATGCAATCAGGTGTTGGGGATATAGGGGAATGATGATCCACAAGTATAGGGGATCTATCGTAGCCTATTCGATAAGTAAGAGTGTCGAACCCAACGAGGAGCAGAAGGAAATGTTAAGCAGTTTTCAGTAAGGTATTCTCTGCCAGCACTGAAATTATAGGTAACAGATAGTTTTGTGATAAGGTAATTTGTAACGAGTAGCAAGTAGTAAAAGTAAATAAGGTGCAGAAAGATGGCTCAATCCTTTTTATAGCAAAGGACAAGCCTGGACAAACTAGTTTTCATCACGATCATATGATTCGCGTTCGGTACTTTGATAATTTGATATGTGGGTGGACCGGTGCTTGGGTGTTGTCCTTACTTGGACAAGCATCCCACTTATGATTAACCCCTATTGCAAGCATCCGCAACTACAACAGAAGTATTAAGGTAAACCTAACCATAGCATGAAACATATGGATCCAAATCAGCCCCTTACGAAGCAACGCATAAACTAGGGTTTAAGCTTCTGTCACTCTAGCAACCCATCATCTACTTATTACTTCCCAATCCCTCCCTCTAGGACCAAACAATGGTGAAGTGTCATGTAGTCGGCGTTCACATGACACCACTAGAGGGATGACAACATACATCACATCAAAATATCGAACGAATACCAAATTCACATGACTACTAATAGCAAGACTTCTCCCATGTCCTCAGGAACAAACGTAACTACTCACAAAGCATATTCATGTTCATAATCAGAGGGGTATTAATATGCATAATGGATCTGAACATATGATCTTCCACCAAGTAAACCAACTAGCATCAACTACAAGGAGTAATCAACATTACTAGCAACCCATAGGTACCAATCTGAGGTTTGGATACAAAGATTGGATACAAGAGATGAACTAGCGTTTGAGAGGAGATGGTGCTGCTGAAGATGTTGATGGAGATTGACCCCCTCCCAATGAGAGGATCGTTGCTGATGACGATGGCGATGATTTCCCCCTCCCGGAGGGAAGTTTCCCCGGCAGAACAGCTCCGCCGGAGCCCTAGATTGGTTCCACCAAGGTTCCGCCTCGTGGTAGCGGAGTTTCGTCCTGAAAGCTTGCTTATGATTTTTTTTCCTCGACGAAAGACTCCGTATAGCAGAAGATGGGCATCGGAGGGCCACCAGGTGGCCCATGAGGCAGGGGGCGCGCCTAGGGGGGTAGGGCGCACCCCCACCCTCATGGCCAGGGTGTGGCCCCCTCTGGAACTTCTTGCACTCGGCATTTTTTATATATTGTGGAAATAGATTCCGTGAAGTTTCAGGAATTTTGGATCTGTGTAGAATAGGTCTCTAATATTTTCTCCTTTTCCAACCCAGAATCCCAGCTGCCGGCATTCTCCCTCTTCATGTAAACCTTGTAAAATAAGAGAGAATAGGCATAAGTATTGTGACATAATGTGTAATAACAGCCGATAATGCGATAAATATCGATATAAAAGCATGATACAAAATGGACGTATCAACTCCCCCAAGCTTAGACCTCGCTCGTCCTCAAGCGAAAGCCGAAATCGAAAAATATGTCCACATGTTTAGAGATAGAGGTGTCGATAAAAATAAAATACGGACATGAGGGCATCATGATCATTCTTAGAACAGCAACATATATGTCATATAATCTCTTATGCTAAAGTAACAATTCAATCACAATTTCAAGTATGAATCAGAAACTTTATTGAGAACCAAAAAACTCTAATCCCAGTCACTGAGGCAATTGCAATTTATCATAACATAGGACAGAGTCAATATAAGAGCTTTTCAGCAAGTCCACATACTCAACCATCTTTTAGTCTTTCACAATTGCTAACACTCATGCAATATTTATGGGTATGGAGTTTTAATCGGACATAGAGAAAGATGGGGGCTTATAGTTTTGCCTCCCAACGCTTTACCTCAAGGGTAATGTCAACAATAATAGTTCATGAAGACTCACACCCAATTAGCTATATACATCAGGATCTTTCCAACACATTGTGCTTGCCAAAGGATAAAATGTAAAAAGGAAAGGTGAAAATCACCATGACTCTTATATAAGGTAGAACATAAAAGTAAAAGATAGGCCCTTCGCAGAGGGAAGAAGAGGTTGTCATGCACTTTTATGGATGGATGCATAAAATCTTAATGCAAAAGAATGTCACTTTATATTGCCACTTGTAATATGGACCTTTATTATGCAGTCCGTCGCTTTTATTTCTTCCATATCACAAGATCGTATAATGCTTATTTTCTCCCACACTAATAAGTCATACATATTTAGAGAGCATTTTTTATTGCTTGCACCGATGACAACTTACTTGAAGGATCTTACTCAATCCATAGGTAGATATGGTGGACTCTCATGGAAAAACTGGGTTTAGGGATATTTGAAAGCACAAGTAGTATCTCTACTTGGTGCAAAGAAATTGGTTAGCATGAGAGGGAAAGGCAAGCTCAACATGTTGGACGATCCATGACAATATAATTTATCTCAGATGTAAGAAAACATAACCCATTATGTTGTCTTCCTTGTCCAACGTCAACTCTTAGCATGTCATACTTTAATGAGTGCTCACAATCATAAAAGATGTCCAAGATAGTATATTTATATGTGAACCTCTCTTTATTTATTACTTCATATTCATTGCAACGATGACCAAAACTATGTTTGTCAACTCCCAACAATTTTTATTCATCATACTCTTTATATGTGAGCTCATTACTTTCCATAAGATCCATATGATCTCTTTGTTTCTTTTTATTTCTTCTCTTTTATTTTATTTAATTCCCTCAAGATCATAGCAAAATAATCAAGCCCTTGACTCAACACTAATCTTTATTATATAGCTCACGGACTCGATTACATAGAGGGATCATAAAGCAAAACTCGCAACTAGATCATGGTAAAACTTTATTCTACTAGATCAAGATATTACTAAAAGGATCGAACTAAGAAAAACTATAAAGATAAAAGTGATGGTGATACGATACCGGGGCACTCCCCCAAGCTTGGCAGTTGCCAAGGGGAGTGCCCATACCCGTGTGATTATGTGTCCGTCTTCGGGGGTGGTGATGTTATATTCTTGGCGATGATGCCCCTCAGGATACGATTCTCTTCCACGAGCTTATTGACTTGCTGCTTGAGGTTCATTATTTCCTTACGGAGCTTGCCAGTGACGGCTAAAGCTCCCTTCACCCAAGGATGTTGCATAGTTGCGGGAGAACAAGTAACACTCTTTTTCATATTTTCATAAGAAAGAAATCTAACATTGGAAGGGATAACCAAGCTTGGAATAGCTAAGCTCTATGGTTCCCCCATCGTGAGTCCTGCCCGGAAACGAGAAGAAACTTCTTGATCCTCCTCCATGGCATCTATCCTTTTCAAGTCAGCTTCCATCTCTTCCTCCGTTTAGGGCCCAAAGTGATAGGCATCGCTGTTTGCCCCTGGGCCTGGTGTCAGATGAGACACCCGACTCTCCCCGACTGACTCTTGAGAAGACATCTTCCTCTAATATGTGGCAGAAATAACTCGAAACAAAGACAGGAGATATTTGCGTGATACGGTGGTCAAAACCTTCGGGAGATTATATAATGAATTCTTACCGACCAAAAGAAGTATCATGCAAGAAAACGGAGTTCGGAGAGCACACGAGGTGCCCACAGGCAGGGGCGCGCCCAGGGGGGTAGGGCGCGCCCTCCACCCTCGTGGAAGCTCCGTGTCCTTTCCAGTCTGCTTATTATTTTCCTATTTTCTTAAATATTCCAAAACGGAGAAAAATTTCCATTAGAACTATTTTGGAGTCGGTTTACTTACCATACCACATCCCTATTCCTTTTCGGAGTATGAAACGTTCCGGAAAGTGTCCCTTATGTATTCCTCCGGGGTTACTGTTTCAATAGTATTAGTTTCAACATTTATAGGATTACCTGAGATATAATGTTTAATTCTTTGACCGTTCACCACCTTCGGATTTGTGCCTTCGAAGTTGTTGATTTTTATGGCACCGAAACGATAGACCTCCTTGATAACGTAAGGACCTTCCCATTTAGAGAGAAGTTTGCCTGCAAAAAACTTAAACGAGAGTTGTATAGCAATACATAATCACCTACGTTGAACTCACGCTTTTGTATCCTTTTATCATGCCATCTTTTAACTTTTTCTTTAAACAGTTTAGCATTCTCATAGGCTTGGGTTCTCCATTCATCCAGTGAGCTAATGTCAAGTAACCTCTTCTCACCGGCAAGTTTGAAGTCATAGTTGAGCTCTCTAATAGCCCAATATGCCTTATGTTCTAATTCAAGAGGTAAATGACATGCTTTACCATAAACCGTTTTATACGGAGACATACCCATAGGATTTTTATATGAAGTTCTATAGGACCATAATGCATCATCAAGTTTCCTGGACCAATTCTTTCTAGATCTATTAATAGTCTTTTGCAAAATTAATTTGAGCTCTCTGTTACTCAATTCTACTTGACCACTAGACTGTGGGTGATGAGGACATGCAATTCTATGATTAACGTCATACCTAGCAAGTATTTTACGAAAGGCACCATGAATAATATGTGAACCACCATCAGTCATTAAATATCTTGGGACTCCAAACCTCGGGAAAATAACTTCTTTAAGCATCTTAATAGAGGTGTTATGATCAGCACTACTAGTTGGAATAGCTTCTACCCACTTAGTAACATAATCAACATCAACTAAGGTATGTGTATACCCATTAGAGGAAGGAGAAGGTCCCATATAATCAAAGCCCCAAACATCAAATGGTTCAATAACAAGTGAATAGTTCATAGGCATTTCTTGATGTCTACTAATATTACCAATTATTTGACATTCATCACAAGACAAGACAAACTTACGGGCATCCTTGAAGAGAGTAGGCCAACAAAAACAGGATTGCAATACCTCATGTGCAGTTCTATCTCCAGCATGGTGTCCTCCATAAGCCTCGGAGTGACACTTGCGTAGGATCTGTTCCTGTTCATGCTCAGGTACACAACGTCTAATAATACCATCTACTCCTTCTTTATAAAGATGTGGGTCATCCCAAAAGTAATGTCTCAAATCATAGAAGAACTTTTTCTTTTGCTGGTATGTGAAACTAGGTGGTATAAATTTAGCAGCAATATAATTAGCATAATCAGCATACCATGGAGCAGTTCAAGAAGCATTTATGACATTTAATTGTTCATCAGGAAAGCTATCATCAATAGGTAGTGGGTCATCAAGAACATTTTCTAACCTAGACCGGTTGTCTGCAACGGGGTTCTCTGCTCCCTTTCTATCAATAATATGCAAATCAAATTATTGTAGCAAGAGAACCCATCTAATAAGTCTAGGTTTAGCACCTTTCTTTTCCATAAGGTATTTAATAGCAGCATGATCAGTGTGAATAGTTACTTTAGAATCAACAATATATGGTCTGAACTTATCACAAGCAAATACAACTGCTAAAATTTCCTTTTCAGTAGTAGAATAATTTCTCTAGGCATTGTCTAGAGTTTTACTAGCATATTGAATAACATTTAATTTCTTATCAACTCTTTGCCCTAGAACAGCACCTACAGCATACTCACTGGCATCACACATAATTTCAAAGGGTAAATTCCAATCAGGTGGCTGAACAATAGGTGCAGAAATCAATGCTTTCTTAAGTGTTTCAAATGCTTCTACACAATCATCATCAAAGACAAAAGGAATATCTTTTTGTAATACCCACTTGGGAGAAAAGGCACTACCCGCTTATCGAGTACCATTAGCAAGTGCTTGGCATGATCTTCCTTGTTCTTCGAAAAGACTAGAATGTCGTCGAGATAGACCAAAACGAAGTCATTGGTGTAGGGGTTGAAGATGAAGTTCATCATGCGAGAGAAAGTCGGAGGAGCATTGACGAGGCCAAAAGACATGACAGTGTATTCATATGAACCATAGCTTGTCCTGAAAGCCGTCTTGGGAATATCTTGCTCACGGATTCGAATCTGATGATAACCCATACGGAGATCAAGCTTGGAGAATACTTGGGCACCTTTGAGTTGTTCGAACAGCTCGTTGATGTTGGGAAGTGGGTATTTGTTCTTGATGGTCTTCTTGTTCAATGGATGGTAATCAAGACAAAGTCGGTCTGTTCCATCCTTCTTCTTCACAAAAAGAACTCCGCAACCCCACGGAGAAGAACTAGGCCGGATGAGACCCATTCTCTCTTGAACATCGAGTTGCTTCTTTAGCTCCTTCAACTCTTCTGGTCCGAGCTTGTAAGGACGTTTGCACACAGGTTCATGCCAGGCTCAAGATTGATGACAAATTCAACTGGCCGGTGTGGAGGCATTCCTGGAAGCTCTTCTGGAAAGACGTCTTGATATTCGCAAACGACTAGAATTTGTGAGATGGCATCGAGTTCACCCTTCTCATTGAGAGAAAACAGACGGATGATATCATCACGAGCGGCAAAGACAATTACATCCTTAGACGAATGAGTTAATTGAATCTGCCTGGCTGCACAATCAAGATGCGCCTTGTGCTTAGAAAGCCAATCCATTCCGAGAATAAGATCAATATCCGAGTTGCCAAGGACCATTGGAGAAGAAAGAAACTTGTAGTCGCCCAAGGTGATAGTAACATCTGGAACCTCCAGACTTGCACTCAAGCGTTTGCCAGGAGAAACGATATCCATTTGTTTGCCCAAATGAGAAGAAACGAATTCATGCTGGGTAAAAAATGGCTTTGACATGAAACAATGGGATGCACCAGTGTCAAAAAGAACTCTTGCAGGAATATCGTTAACAGGAAGGTTACCCTTGATGACATCTGACGAGTCCTCTGCCTGAGCTGCATTCATCAAATTGACCTTGGCATGCTTGGGGTTATGCTTGACCACAGCTGTACTTGCCGATCTCACGGGAGGAGGAGGAGGAGGAAGACGCCTCTGATTGAAGCACTTGTTGGCATAGTGACCCTTCTGTTGGCACTTGTTGCACGTGACCTCTGAAAGCGGACGGTGGTACGGAGCACCCGATCTTGGAGCTTGAGATGAAGTCTTGTTCTGAAATCCAGGGTTGGGTGGGTGGGAAGATCCACTGCTACCTTTGCTCTTCTGATACGGTTGACGGAACGGAGGAGGAGGAAGCCAATACTTCTGCTGCTTGGCCACTTGAGTAGAGAAAGACGGAGTAGCATCTCGGACTCGCTTCTTGGAAGCATCACACCTCAGTTGAGCAGCCTCTTGCTTCAATGCCATGTTGTAGAACTCATCGTACCTCAAGGGCTCAAAGAGAACAAGAGCTAGCTGGATTTCTTCTCTGAGACCACCCCTGAACTGATATATCATGCTCTTCTCGTCAGGGACGTCCTGCTTAGCAAAGCGGGCGAGCTTCTGGAACAACTTGTTGTAGTCATAGACAGACAAAGAGCCTTGCTTCAGGTTGAGGAATTCCTCACGCTTGCTTTCAACCACACTATGAGGGATATGATGAGCTTTGAAGTCTTGACGGAATTCATCCCAGGTAATCACACTTCCACCTCTGGAATCCTTGTACTGCTGGAACCATTCTGCAGCTTGGTCTTTGAGTTGGAAGGAAGCGAACTTGACAAAGTCCTCAGGCCTGACGTTACTGCACTCGAAATGCTTGCACAGATCCACGAGCCAATCGTCAGCATCAGTTGCCTCAACACAATTGCTGAAAGTCTTTGGCCCATTAGCAAGGAACTGGTTGAGTGTAGCAAAGTGATTCTGGTTGTTGCCTTGGTTGCCTTGATTCGCTTGATTGCGCTCTTGAAGAATTTGCATGATCAACTGCGTGTTTGCATTGGTAGCGGCCATCACAGCTTGCCATGCCTCCGGAGGAGGGGGAGGTGGCGGCGGATCAGGATTCAGAGTCGTGCGTGTTGGAGGAGCCATCCTGAAGAGGTTGACATCCATTAGCACATTGATAGACAAACATTGAAGCTGAATCCAACAGAATGAAATTGCAACATATAGTCTTCACATCCGAACATAAGAACGAATGCATTCCACTTGAAATGGTCACATATCCATAAATTGAGAAGCCACTAGGAGTTTAGGTAGAGAAATAAATCAACAAGGTACGGATCAAGAATGAATACTCGGTAAGAAATCCCAATCTCAAACCAAATATCCGTGGAAGAAGATCTAGAGCTACAAGAATTCCCACCTATGGAACTCCTGAACCTTTCCGGTTATGCAATCAGGTGTTGGGGATACAGGGGAAGCATAATATCTCACACAAATCTAGCAAATCCTAAATCCAGCTATAACCATCCTTCAACACATAACCGAGAAAAACTTCGGAAACCATCTACCTCAACCTTCGTAAAGCATCCGTTATACAAGTTATGGCGATACTCCCCAACTCCCGCCCCAGTACTGGGTGGCGTCGAGGTTATCTCACCAACGAACTGCATAAAAGAGATTTTCGATGTCGGTGTACTAAACTCAGGTATTCCAGAACTGCAACGATAAAATCGTGACGACAACACCTCAGAGCTCAACTCCCCGGAACAGGAGGCACCAAGAACAATGTTCTCGTTACAAAACCATCGAAACGATTCCAAGATACCCGCGTGATCCTAAATTTTTTTAGTGAAATTTGAGGAGAGAAGAGTCAAAACTCTACGTCAGGAAGCCTTACCAGAGCGATGAAGGGACTGGGAAGTAAAAGAATTCCTAAACTCTCCGATATATATTTCATAAATGACTCAAAACATTTTTCTAGACTCAACTCGGCCGCTAATAACGATCAAGCAATGGGGCTCCTAAGTTCGGGAAGGCTCTGATTACCAACTTGTAACGCCCTCGATGCGGCTATATCTCCCACGTGTCGAGGCACGACTTAGAGGCATAACCGCATTGAAAGCAATGTCGCAAGTTAGGTAATCATCACAACATCCAATGTAATACATAATAAGGGAAAGAGTAACATAGTTGGCTTACACTCGCCACGTCACACAAAGTACATAAATAGCATTACATCATCCAATCACTCATGGCCCGACTATGGTGCCAAAATAAAAGACCAACCCAACATGCGACACGGTCCCGATCACCCCGACTGGGCACCACTACTGATCATCAGGGAAAGATACATAGTAACAGTGTGAGTCCTCGTCGAACTCCCACTTGAGCTCTAACGCGTCATCTGGAACGGAGTCGTCTGGCCCTGCATCTGGTTTGGAAGTAAACTGTGAGCCACAGGGACTCAGCAATCTCGCACCCTCGCGGTCAACACTATTTAAGCTTATAGGAAAGGCAAGGTAAAATATGTGGAGCTGCAGCAAGCGACTAGTATATATGGTGGCTACCCTGTTCGCAAAAGAGAGCGAGAAGAGAAGGCAAAGCGTGAACGAATAACTAGAGAACAACCTGCGACAAGCGTTACTCCAACACTGTGTTCACTTCCCGGACTCCGCCGAGAAGAGACCATCACGGTAACTCACACAGTTGATTCATTTTAATTAAATTAAGGTTCAAGTTATCTACAACCAGACTTTAACAAATTCCCATCTGCCCATAACCGTGGGCACGGCTTTCGAAAGTTCAATCCCTGCAGGGGGTCCCAACTTAGCCCATGACAAGCTCTCACGGTCAACAAAGGAATAGACCTTCTCCCGAGACATTCCGATCAGACTCGGTATCCCGGTTCTACAAGACACTTCGACAAGTCAAAACAAATCCAGCAACACCGCCCGAATGTGCCGACAAATCCCGATAGGATCTGCACATATCTCGTTCTCAGGCACACTCAGATAGGTCAAGCTACGAGTAAAACCAACCCTCAAGTTGCCCCGAGGTGGCCCCGCAGGCTGCCCAGTTCGGACCAACACTCAGAGGAGCACTGGCCCAGGGGGGTTTAAATAAGATGACCCTCAGGCTCCGGAAACCCAAGGGAAAAAGAGGCTAGGTGGAAAATGGTAAAACCAGGGTTGGGCATTGCTGGAAAAGCTTTATTCAAGGCGAACTATCAAGGGGTTCCCATTATAACCCAACCGCGTAAGGAACGCAAAATCCGGGAACATAACACCGATATGACGGAAACTAGGGCGGCAAGGGTGGAACAAAACACTAGGCAAAAGGTTGAGCCTTCCACCCTTTACCAAGTATATAGATGCATTAAGATAACAAGATAATATAGTGATATCCCAACAAGTAAATAATGTTCCAACAAGGAACGGTCTCCAATCTTCACCTGCAACTAGCAACGCTATAAGAGGGGCTGAGGAAAGAGGTAACATAGCCAATCAACGGTTTGCTAGGACATGGTGGGTTAGCGGTTTGACATGACAATTTGGGAGGTATTATAAGCAAGTGGTAGGCATCGTAGCAAAGGCATAGCAAAAGAGCGAGCATCTAGCAAAGCAAAGATAGTAGTGATTTCGAGGGTATGATCATCTTGCCTGCAACGTTGTCAGAGTTGAGTGGATCCTCGAAAGCAAACTCAACGGGCTCCTCGTTAGCGAACTCGTGTCCCGGCTCTACCCAAACAAGACAAACAAGCAAAAGGAACGCAATCAACCATGTGCATAACTCAAATAACATGATGCAAACATGGTATGCTATGCGGTATGCGATGCGGGATGCATATGCATGATTGGACAAGAGATAAATGAACCTGGCCTCAGCTTGGAAATACAAGTGTGCCACTAGAAAGGTGAGATGAAATCGCTTGAAAACGATATAAAGAACGCCGGAATCGGAGTCACGGTTTGGAAATGGCAAGCAATTCAAATATGGCACCGGTCTGCGATATACAGCAAGTAGCCATCTAAATGCAACAAGATGAACATGCTACAGCAGTCAAACATGGCAGAAAAATACATGGTACAAATCCATTCATGATGCTTAACAAAAGAGGAACACTGAGCTACGGACAATTCATCCATTAACAGGTTCAAAGAAGCATGGCAAAAATGCATTTGGTAAACAGATTTCAGACTTGGTGAAATTAACACTAGTCTGGAATCTCAGATCAGGTAGCACACTTTGGAGCATGAAAAATATATTCTACAGGGACTTAACATGGCAAAGTAAAGCATGGCATGGAGCTACTCAAAAAGCTTAACAAAAGTCCCTTAGTGACCTTGAGCCAAAAGGTACCAGAAAATACATTTGCAAGCATGTGAACATGGAAAAAACACAAACAGATCACAGACTTAGTGAAAACTGGAACATGCAAAAACAGATATCAAGTAGGCATGTTTACGAGCTCGATGCACTCACTACAGAGAATGTCATGAAAATCTAAGCATACACCCATCAAGAATACACATTATTAAAGCTAGACATGGCAAGAACAATAACATAGCATGCACGGATCAACTACAACATCATCGGCAAAATCGCTAACAAGTAGACAATCTGCCCAGATTCACGAAATGACAAAAGTAGAGCTCGATTGACTCAAGCTAGGGTGCTCCATAATTGCAAACAAATACATGGATGGATAGATCACTACAAGATTAAGGAAACATCCCTACTGATCATCCTCAAAAGAGGCACGGATCACTAGGAAACAACATGAACATATGGCATATTGAAATAAACAGAACAAGGACTTAGTGGAAATGCTAAGTCCCTGAAATCAGCATTAACAAATGCACCACTTTGCAAGCTTGTGCTAGTCACCACACACATCACAAAAATACATGGATGGCACCACTGGAAAGATGGCAAAACATATAGCAAAACATATGTAGAGCTCCTGGGCATAACTTGCACACAATAATCATGGCAAAAATGACAAATATCTAATTGGAGCAGCAGATCTAACAATTATCTCAAATAGCATTCTTCTAAGAGCATTTCGGGCATCAAGATGAACTCAAATGAAAATGATGCAATGAGATGAAATGATGTGCTCTCTGAAGCGAACATTTTGATATGCTATATGCCCAAAACGGAGCTACGGATGCAGAGTTACGATGCGATGAACATGGCAAAATAACTAGGGTTTTGGGGCAAAAGTCAACCGAGGCAAGATCTGGATCCAGATCTGGCCGGGCGCGGTTTACGAGGTTGGCCGGCGACTGCTCACTGGCGACGGGGCGCGGTGGCCGGAGCGCCTAGCGGCCGGAGGTGCTCGCCGGAGCCGGATCCGGGCGAGGGGAGGCGAGGTCGAGGTGGCGGCGGGTCGGCGAGGCCTCGGGGAGGCGGCGGCCGGTGTCGTCGGGGAGCTACAGGGCGGCGGTGCCGGCCGGAGCGGCGAGGCCGGCAATGGCGCGTGGCGGCGCCGGGCACCGGGCGCAGGGACGGAGGAGGGCCCTGGGCGGCGCGGTCGATGGGCCCGGGAGGGCCTCCCGTGGGCCTTGCGGGCCTCGAGCGGCGGCGGCGATGTGGGGCTCGCCCGGCCACGTTGTGATCGCGGCTTGGTGGCGGCGGAATGTCCGGCGCGGCCCGGACGTTGTCCGGCCGCGTGGATGGAGCGGGGCTAGGGTTTGGAAGAGGGGACCCGGGATTTTCGGGAGTGGGTCTATATATAGACATAGGAGGAGCTAGGAGAGTCCAAATGAGGTGCGGTTTTCGGCCACGCGATCGTGATCGAACGCTCTAGATGATGGAGAGGGTTTTGGTGGGTTTTGGGCCAAAATGGAGGGGTGTTGGGCTGCAACACACATGAGGCCTTCTCGGTCCCTCGGTTAACCGTTGGTGTATCAAACGAAGTCCAAATGGTACGAAACTTGATAGGCGGTCTACCGGTAGTAAACCAAGGCCGCTTGGCAAGTCTCGGTCCAATCCGGAAATGTTTAATCCTCACACACGAAAGAAAGGTAGAAATGACCACCGGAGGAGAACGAAGCGCCGGAATGCAAAACGGACAACGGGGAAAATGCTCGAATGCATGAGATGAACACGTATGCAAATGCAATGCACATGATGACATGATATGAGATGCATGACAACGACAACAACATACGGAGAAAAAAACCATAACCCGAGAAAATAAAATAACTTAACGCCGGAAACGGCAAGAGTTGGATTACATATTGGGTAAAACATATCCGGGGTGTTACATCCATATAGAAGAAGATGGGCATCGGAGGGCCACCAGGTGCCCACGAGGTAGGGGGCGCGCCCCCACCCTCGTGGCCAAGATGTGGCCCCCCTCTGGAACTTCTTGCACTCAGTATTTTTTATATAGTTTGGAAATAGCTTCTGTGAAGTTTTAGGACTTTTGGAGCTGTGCAGAATAGGTCTCTAATATTTGCTCCTTTTCCAGCCCAGAATCCCAGCTGCCAGCATTCTCCCTCTTCATGTAAACCTTGTAAAATAAGAGAGAATAGGCATAAGTATTGTGACGTAATGTGTAATAACAGCCCATAATGCAATAAATATCGATATAAAAGCATGATGCAAAATGGACGTATCAGGGAAGCATAATATCTCACCCAAACTAACAATCCCTACATCCAGTTGTATCCATCCTTCAACACATAACCAAGAAACCTTCGGAAATCGTGTACCTCAACCTTCGAAAAGCATCCATTTTACGAGTTATGGCAATACTCCCGAACTCCCTCCCAGTACTAGGTGGCGTCGAGGTTATCTCACCAACAACTGCATAAAAGAGATTTTCGATGTCGGCAAACTCAGGTATTCCAGAACTGCAATGATAAAATTGTGATGACAACACCTTGGAGCTCAACTCCCTGGGACACTTCCACAACCCCTAAATGTCAGGAGGCACCAAGAACAATGTTCTCGTCACAAGACTATCGGAACGATTCCAAGATACCTGCGTGATCCTAAAACAATCGTGAAATTTGAGGAGAGAAAAGTCAAAACTTCTATGTCAGGAGGCCTCACTAGAGCGACGAAGGAACTGAGGAGTAAAAAGAATCCTACTCTCCGATATATATAATCCTAAGAATCAAAGCATTTTGATCTAGAATCAACAACGTCGGTGATTCAATCAAGCAGGGGGCTCCTAAGTCGGGGATGGCTCTGATTACCAACTTGTAACACCCACAATGCGGTTATATCTCTCACGTGTCGGGGCACAACCTAGAGGCATAGCCGCATGAAATTTTTGTCGCAAGAGGGGTAATCTTCACACAATCCCATGTACTGAATAAGAAAAGGATAAAGAGTTGGCTTACAATCGCCACTTCACACAATACATAAATAATTCATACATCATCCAAATACACTCAAAGACCAACTATGGTCTAGTCCGAATAAAAGGAAGATAAACTCGAAATGTTAGATCCCCGATCGTCCCAACTGGGCTCCACTACTGATCAACCGGAAAAGACGCATAACAACGATCAAGATCTTCATCGAGCGCCCACTTGAACTCGGTTGCGTCACCTGCACTGGTATCATCGGCACCTACAACTATTTGGAAGTAACCGTGAGTCACGAGGATTCAGCAATCTCACACCCGCGAGATCAAGACTATTTAAGATTATGGGTAGGGTAAGGTAATGAGGTGGAATTGTAGCAAGCACTAAGCATATATGGTGGCTAACATACGCAAATAAGAGCGAGAAGAGAAGCAACGCAACGGTTGAGAAGCTAGAAGTGATCAAGAAGTGATCCTGAAACTAATTATGTTCAAGCATAACACAAGACCGTGTTCACTTCCCAGACTCCGCCGAGAAGAGACCATCATGGCTACACACGCGGTTGATGTATTTTAATTAAGTCAAGTGTCAAGTTATCTACAACCGGATATTAACAAATTCCCATCTTCCACATAACCGCGAGCACGGCTCTCGAAAGTTTATACCTTGCAGGGGTGTCCCAACTTAGCCCATCACAAGCTCTCACGGTCAACGAAGGTTATTCCTTATCCCGGGAAGACCCGATCAGTCTCAGAATCTCGGTTACAAGACATTTCGACAATGGTAAAACAAGACCAGCAAAGCCGCCCGATGTGCCGACAATCCTGATAGGAGTTGCACATATCTTGTTCTTAGGGAAACACCGGATGAGCAATCCGTACAACTAAAACCAGCCCTCAAGTTTCCCCGAGGTGGCGCTGCAAGGGGCTCTAGTTCGGACCAAGACTTAGAGAAGCACTGGCTCGGGGTGTTAAAATAAAGATGACCCTCTGGTCTGCAGAATCCAAGGGAAGGTGATAGGCTGTTAGGAAAATGTAATACCAAGGGTTGGCCTTGCTGGAGGAGTTTTATTCAAAGTGAACTATCAAGGGGTTCCCATAACACCCAACCGCGTAAGGAATGCAAAATCAAGGAACATAACACCGGTATGATGGAAACTAGGGCGGCAAGAGTGGAACAAAACACCATGCAAAAGGCCGAGCCTTCCACCCTTTACCAAGTATATAGATGCATTAAATTAAATAATAGATATTGTGATATCCCAACATATCCATGCTCCAACATGGAACAAACTTCAACTTCAACTTCACCTGCAACTAGCAACGCTATAAGAGGGGCTGAGCAAAAGCGGTAACATAGCCAAACAACGGTTTGCTAGGAAGGTGGGTTAGAGGCTTGACATGGCAATATGGGAGGAATGATATAACAAGTGGTAGGTAGCGTGACATAGCGATAGAGTGAACAACTAGCAAGCAAAGATAGAAGTGATTTCGAGGGTATGGTCATCTTGCCTGAAATCCCGCAAGGAAGAAGAACGAGTACATGAAGAAGACAAACGGACGTAGTCGAACAGATCCTCACAAACGCGACGTTACTGGAACTAACAAGAAGAAGCAACACCGGAAAGGAGCAAACAACATGGTAAACACACAAGCATAACCATGGCATGATGCACAAACAAGTATGATGCATGTCCGGTTTAATGAGGCATGGCATGGCAAAGTGCACAAACAACACTACAAGTTAAGTGGAGCTCAATATGTAACAAGTTGCATATTGACAAAACACCACATGACTTATTTAGTTCTCTCTGTTCATGTACTCAATAATATTAAATGTTTTTAAACATGGCAAGGGGTGACGCATATGAAAACTACCTATCTAGGCAAGTTTATATGAGGCCGGAACAACAAACAACAATTCCAGGAAAATCCTCATGAGCATATTTTAGATTTGGTACTGTTATGCCCTAAACCATATTTTAGAGTTGCTAAACATGAAAGATGAGTGCACCATGTTAAACTAGGCATTTTTCTACCCCATTTTGCATATAAAGATTACTAAATTCTGAGCTATGGTTATTTAGTTATGAAATAAATCATTTTAACAAGTCATTTATGCAAATTTAAATAAACAGCAAGTTTAAATGTTTTAACATGGATGAAAGTTGCATATTGTGAAAGTAGATGAAATTCTGAGCAAGATGCATATATGACAGGTTTAACTCCGCCTATGTTGTCTCAACATAGCCGGTCCAAAGCCCGGGTAAAGGAGGAGGGTTGTGATAGGCTTGGCGAGCCAACGTAAAAACTCAGCCACTCTTATGGAGATTAAACCCAGTAGATATTCGTTGGGGCGTAACCCTCTCAACGACGCGCCACATCGGAACCCGGGTGTGGTGGAAAATGGGCAATGGCCGGGCCGTCACCCCCCCAGGTGGCGCGCCGTATCTTGATCCGAATACGGTGGCAAGTGAGCGAGGATTGGGTCGTCGCACCCTTAGTGGCGCGTGATACGTCTTAGTCGTATCTATACATTTTTATTGTTCCATGCCAATATTCTATAACTTTCATATACTTTTGGCAACTTTTTATATTATTTTTGGGACTAACATATTGATCTAGTGCCAGTGCCAGTTCCTGTTTGTTGCATGTTTTTTATTTCGTAGAATATCCATATCAAACGGAGTCCAAATGGGATAAAAACTCACGGAGAATTTTTTGGAATATATATGATTTTTGGGAAGAAAAATCCATGCAAGACGATGCCCGAGGGGGCCACGAGGCAGGGGGGCGTGCCCCTGACCCTCGTGGCCACCCCGTAAGGCGGTTGATGCCATTGTTCCGCCGCACGAAAGCTAATATCTGGATAGAGATCATGTTAATATTTCAGCCCAATCTGAGAATATAAGAAACGGTGAAAGGGTAGAATCTGAGAACGCAGAACCAGAGAGAGACAGAGAGACAGATCCAATCTCGGAGGGGCTCTCGCCCCTCCCATGCCATGGAGGCCAAGGACCATAGGGGAAACCCTTCTCCCATCTAGGGAGGAGGTCAAGGAAAAATAAGACGAAGGGGCCCCCTCTCCCTTTCTCTTCCGGTGGCGCCAGAACGCTGCCGTGGCCATCATCATCATCACCATGATCTTCACCAACACCTCCGCCATCTTCACCAACATCTCCATCACCTTCCCCCCTCTATCTACAGCGGTCCACTCTCCCGCAACCCGCTGTACCCTCTACTTGAACATGTTGCTTTATGCTTCATGTTATTATCCAATGATGTGTTGCCATCCTATGATGTCTGAGTAGATTTTCGTTGTCCTATCGGTGGTTGATGAATTTCTATGATTGATTTAATTTGCACGTGGTTATGTTGCTGTCCTTTGGTGCCCATCATATGAGCGCGCGCGTGGATCACACCATAGGGTTAGTTGTATGTTGATAGGACTATGTATTGGAGGGCAAGGGTGACAGAAGCTTCAGCCTAGCATAGAAATTGATGCATACGGGGTTAAAGGGGGACCAATATATCTTAATGTTATGGTTGGGTTTTACCTTAATGAACGTTAGTAGTTGCGGATGCTTGCTAATAGTTCCAATCATAAGTGCATAGAATTCCAAGTAAGGGATGACATGCTAGCAGTGGCCTCTCCCACATGAAACTTGCTATCGGTCTAGTAAAGTAGTCAATTGCTTAGGGGCAATTTCGCAACTCCTACCACCACCTTTCCACACTCGCTATATTTACTTTATTGCTTCTTTACTTACAACAGCCCCTACCTTTTATTTACTTTCTCTTTATTATCTTGCAAACCTATCCAACAATACGTACAAAGTACTTCTAGTTTCATACTTGTTCTAGGTAAAGAGAACATCAAGCGTGCGTAGAGTTGTATCGGTGGTCGATAGAACTTGAGGGAATATTTGTTCTGCCTTTAGCTCCTCGTTGGGTTCGACACTCTTACTTATCAAAAACTTTTGCGATCCCCTATACTTGTGGGTTATCAAGACCTTTTTCTAGCGCCATTGCCAGGGAGCAATAGCGTGGGGTGAATATTCTCATGTGTGCTTGTTTGCTTTATCACTAAGTAATTTTTATTTGCTGTTCTTAGTTGTTTTCTATCTTTAGTTATGGGTAGGAAACGCAAAATACCAAAAAAATAGTTGTACCTACTAAACCAATGGTTGAAGAACCACTCAAAATCTATCACACTGTTGAAGCTTATTACTTGGATCATCTTCGATCCCTATGTGCTCGTGCTGAAACCCCAACTAGCTTAGTTGAGGGAAAATCTTTAGATGAGCATGTTTGTTATGTGCGACACCGAATATCTGAAAAAGGGAAAATTTTATTGGGTAAAATTCATCGTTTGCAATGCTATGCTTGGAATTTATGCGAAATATATGATATTACTTGTTGTTCTGAAAACCATAAGAAACACCTTCCCTATCAATGTGAGTTTAGTGATAATGGAATCGTATCTTCGTATGCTAAGGGTGTTTATAGTTACTATGATGTTCAACAAATTGAAGAATTTGTTGCTTTTAAGGGTGCTTATGAAATTGCTTCTTTGATTGAAACGTATGATGCTACTCTTTACAAATCTGAAAAATTTGACATACTTAAATATTGTTATAATAATTATGCTTCTAATGCCTATGTTGAACCATATATTGAGGACTACCCGCTGTGCAAGAAGAGACTAATATTTTGCATGAGTCTATGGAAGAAGAAATTGATGAAACTGTGAGCTCATTGGATGAAAAAGATGAGGAGGAGAGCGAAGAACAAAAGGAGGAAGAGCGGATTAGCTACCTGTGCCCACCTTCTAATGAGAGTAACTCTTCAACTCATACATTGTTTAATTTCCCTTCATGCTTACCGAAGGATGATTGCTACGATGATTGTTATGATCTCGTTGATTCTCTTGAAATATCCCTTTTTGATGATGCTTGATATGCTTGTGGCCAAGATGCCAATATGAATTATGCTTATGGAGATGAACTTTCTATAGTTCCTTATGTTAAACATGAAATTGTTGCTATTGCACCCACACATGATAGTCCTATTATCTTTTTGAATTCTCCCGACTACTATATCAGAGAAGTTTGCCCTTATTAAGGATTATATTGATGGGTTGCCTTTTACCGTTGCACATGATGATTTTGATGAATATAATATGCATGTGCTCGCTGCTCCTACTTGCAATTATTATGAGAGAGGAACTATATCTCCACCTCTCTATGTTTCCCACATGATAAAATTGCAAGAAATTGTTTATACTATGCATTGGCCTTTACTATGTGTGCATGAATTGTTCTTTTATGACATGACGATGCATAGGAAGAGAGTTAGACTTCGTTGTTACATGATATATTTTACTTTGTGCTCACTACTAAATTACAAATCATTGTTAATTAAAATTGGCTTTGATATACCTTAGGATCTGGGTGGATTCACTACTTGAGCACTATATGCCTAGCTTAATGGCTTTAAAGAAAGCGCTGCCAGGGAGACAACCCGGAAGTTTAAGAGAGTCATTTATTTATGTTGAGTGCTTTCATATAGTTTAAAAACAACAAAAATAAAGAGGGGAACCCGAAACTTTTTCAAAAAGGAAAGTGAAAGTAAGAAACACAAGCATTGTTGAAGTGGGAGAGCTCCTTGAACTTTGTTCATGCTCACGGCAACTTTGTGAATCTTGATTACAAAAACTTTTCTACAAAAATAATTATCCCCTTGTAAAATTCCATTGTTTTATAAAAATAATGTGCCAAGGTTTGCCTTTAGGATGTTTACATTTGCTTGATGGTCTGTACGGTGCAGGACAGAAGCTTTGGCTATAAGGCGCGATTTTACATTTTTAGCTGGAACGTCAAATGGTTCTGATTATTTTTGAACTGTCTTTCTATACAAATTGTTTATTTTTAATAATTTGGGCAGAATTTTTCAAGTATCATAAGTATGGTGAATGTTCAGATTATTACAGACTGTTCTGTTTTAGACAGATTCTGTTTTTGATGCATAGTTTGCTCGTTTTGATGAAACTATCAATTCATATATGTGGATTAAGCCATGAAAAAGCTATATTACAGTAGACAAAATGCAAAAACAAATATGAATTGGTTTTTAACAGTACTTAGAGTAGTGATTTTTTTATTATACTAACTGATCTTACCGAGTTTTCTGTTGAAGTTTTGTGTGGATGAAGTGTTCGATGATCGAGAAGGTCTCGATATGAGAAGGAAGAGAGGCAAGAGCTCAAGATTGGGGATGCCGGAGGCACCCCAAGTAAATATTCAAGGAGACTCAAGCATCTAAGCTTGGGGATGCCCCGGAAGGCATCCCCTCTTTCTTCAACAAGTATCAGTATGTTTTCGGATTCGTTTCGTTCATGCGATATGTGCAATCTTAGAGCGTCTTTTTCTTTTAGTTTTAATTTTTCTTTTATGCACCATGCTGGTATGAGATAGTCCTTGGTTGATTTATAGAATGCTCTATGAACTTCACTTATATCTTTGAGTATGGCTTTATAGAATGCTTCATGTGCTTCACTTATATCATTTGAAGCTTGGATTGCCTGTTTCTCTTTACATAGAAAACTGCCATTTGTAGAATGCTCTTTTGCTTCACTTATATTTGTTAGAGCATGGGAATACCTTTTGTAGAAAGAATTAAACTCTCTTGCTTCACTTACATCTATTTAGAGAGATGACAGGAATTGATCATTCACATGGTTAGACATAAAATCCTACATAAAACTTCTAGATCGCTGAATATGATATGTTTGATTCCTTGTAATAGTTTTGCGATATAAAGATGGTGATATTAGATTCATGCTAGTGGGTAGTTGTGGATTCGTAGAAATACTTGTGTTGAGGTTTGTGATTACCGCAGCATGCACATATGGTGAACTGTTATGTGATGAAGTCGGAGCATGATTTATTTATTGATTGTCTTCCTTATGAGTGGCGGTCGGGGACGAGCGATGGTCTTTTCCTACTAATCTATCCCCCTAGGAGCATGCGCGTAGTACTTTGTTTGGATAGCTAATAGACTTTTGCAATAAGTATCTGAGTTCTTTATGACTAATGTTGAGTCCAGGGATTATACGCACTCTCACCCTTCCACCATTGCTAGCCTCTCTAGTATCGTGCAACTTTCGCCGGTACCTTAAACTCACCATATACCTTCCTCAAAACAGCCACCATACCTACCTATTATGGCATTTCCATAGCCATTCCGAGATATATTGCCATGCAACTTCCATCACCATCATATACGTGACTTGAGCATTCATTGTCATATTGCTTTGCATGATCGTAAGCTAGCTAGCATGATATTTTCATGGCTTGTCCAGTTTTTTGATGTCATTGCTACGCTAGATCATTGCACATCCCGGTACACCGCCGGAGGCATTCATATAGAGTCATATTTTGTTCCAGTATCGAGTTGTAATATTGAGTTGTAAGTAAATAAAAGTGTGATGATCATCATTATTAGAGCATTGTCCCATGTGAGGAAAGGATGATGGAAGCTATGATTCCCTCACAAGTTGGGATGAGTCTCCGGACTTTACAAAAAAATAAAAGAGGCAAAAGAAGCCCACAAAAAAGAGAGGCCAAAGAAGCCCACCAAAAAATATAAAAAAAAATAAAAAATGAGAGAAAAGAGAGAAGGGACAATGTTACTATCCTTTTACCACACTTGTGCTTCAAAGTAGCACCATGTTCTTCATATAGATAGTCTTTTGAGTTATCACTTTCATATACTAGTGGGAATTTTCATTATAGAACTTGGCTTGTATATTCCGATGATGGGCTTCCTCAAACGCCCTAGGTCTTCATGAGCAAGCAAGTTGGATGCACACTCACTTAGTTTTCAGTCTGAGCTTTCATACACTTATAGCTCTAGTGCATCTGTTGCATGGCAATCCCTACTCACTCACATTGATATCTATTGATGGGCATCTCCATAGCCCGTTGATACACCTAGTTGATGTGAGACTATCTCCTCCTTTTTGTCTTCTCCACCATCATATTGTATTCCACCTATAGTGCTATGTCCATGGCTCACACTCATGTATTGCGTGAAAGTTGAAAAGGTTTGAGAACGTCAAAAAGTATGAAACAATTGCTTGGCTTGTCATCGGGGCTGTGCATGATGTGAATATTTTGTGTGGTGAAGATGGAGCATAGCCAGACTATATGATTTTGTAGGGATAACTTTCTGGCCATGTTATTTTGAAAAGACATGATTGCTTTATTAGTAGGCTTGAAGTATTATTGGTTTTTATGTCAAATGATAGATAATTGCTTTGAATCACTCGTGTATTAATATTCATGCCATGATTAGATACATGATCAAGATTATGCTAGGTAGCATTCCACATCAAAAATTATCTTTTTATCATTTACCTACTCGAGGACGAGCAGGAATTAAGCTTGGGGATGCTAATACGTCTCCATCGTATCTATAATTTTTGACTGTTCCATGCCAATATCCTACAACTTTCATATACTTTTGGAAACTTTTTATATTATTTTTGGGACTAACATATTGATCTAGTGCCCAGTGCCAGTTCCTGTTTGTTGCATGTTTTTTGTTTCACAGAATATCCATATCAAACAGAGTCCAAACGGGATAAAAACTGATGAAGATTTTTTTGGAATATATATGATTTTTGGGAAGAAAAATCTATGGGAGACGATGCCCGAGGGGGCCACGAGGCAGGGGCGCGCCCCTGACCCTCATGGCCACCCCGTAAGGCAGTTGATGCCCTTCTTTCGCCGCAAGAAAGCTAATATCCGGATAGAGATCGTGTTAAAATTTCAGCCCAATTGGAGTTAGGTATCTCCGGGAATATAGGAAATGGTGAAAGGGTAGAATCTGAGAACGCAGAACCAGAGAGAGACAGAGAGACAGATCCAATCTCGGAGGGGCTCTTGCCCCTCCCATGCCATGGAGGCCAAGGACCAGAGGGGAAACCCTTCTCCCATCTAGGGAGGAGGTCAACGAAGAAGAAGATGAAGGGGCCCCCTCTCCCTTTCTCTTCCGGTGGCGCTGGAATGCTGCCGTGGCCATCATCATCATCACCGTGATCTTCACAAACTCCTCCGCCATCTTCACCAACATCTCCATCACCTTCCCCCCTCTATCTACAGCGGTTCACTCTCCCGCAACCCGATGTACCCTCTACTTGAACATGGTGATTAATGCTTCATATTATTATCCAATGATGTGTTGCCATCCTATGATGTCTGAGTAGATTTTCGTTGTCCTGTCGGTGGTTGATGAATTGCTATGATTGATTTAATTTGCTTGTGGTTATGTTGTTGTCCTTTGGTGCCCATCATATGAGCGCGCGTGTGGATCACACCATAGGGTTAGTTGTATGTTGATAGGACTATGTATTGGAGGGCAAGGGTGACAGAAGCTTCAGCCTAGCATAGAAATTGATGCATACGGGATTGAAGGGGGACCAATATATCTTAATTCTATGGTTGGGTTTTTACCTTAATGAACGTTAGTAGTTGCGGATGCTTTCTAATAGTTCCAATCATAAGTGCATAGAATTCCATGTAAGGGATGACATGCTAGCAGTGGCCTCTCCCACATGAAACTTGCTATCGCTCAAGTAAAGTAGTCAATTGCTTAGGGGCAATTTCGCAACTCCTACCACCACTTTTCCACACTCACTATATTTACTTTATTGCTTCTTTACTTACAACAGACCCTACCTTTTATTTACTTTCTATTTATTATCTTGCAAACCTATCCAACAATACCTACAAAGTACTTCTAGTTTCATACTTGTTCTAGGTAAAGCGAACATCAAGCGTGCGTAGAGTTGTATCGGTGGTCGATAGAACTTAAGGGAATATTTGCTCTTTCTTGAGCTCCTCATTGGGTTCGACACTCTTACTTATCGAAAACTGTTGCGATCCCCTATACTTGTGGGTTATCATCGCGCTACATCGGCGCCCGGATGTAGTGGAAAATGGCAAGGGTCTTCGCATTTGACTCGACGAGTGCGAAGGGTAAGGAAGCTAGATGAGCCTAGGAGGATTCGCTTAGGTAGCTGGAACGTAGGGTCTCTGACAGGAAAGCTCCGGGAGCTAGTTGATGCAGCGGTGAGGAGAGGTGTTGATATCCTTTGCATCCAAGAAACCAAATGGAGAGGGCAGAAGGCTAAGGAGGTGGAGGATATCGGCTTCAAGCTATGGTACACGGGGACGGCTACAAACAGAAATGGCGTAGGCATCTTGATCAACAAGAGCCTCAAGTATGGAGTGGTAGGCGTCAAGAGACATGGGGACCGGATTATCCTGGTCTAGCTGGTAGTTGAGGACTTGGTTCTCAATGTTATCAGCGCGTATGCCCCGCAAGTAGGCCACAATGAGAACACCAAGAGGGAGTTCTGGGAAGGCCTGGAAGACATGTTTAGGAGTGTACCGGTTGGTGAGAAGCTCTTCATAGGAGGAGACCTCATTGGCCACGTGGGTACATCTAACACAGGTTTTGAAGGGGCGCATGGGGTTTTTGGATATGGCATCAAGAATCAAGAAGGAGAAGATATCTTAAGATTTGCTCTAGCCTACAACATGAGTGTAGCTAACACCCTCTTTAGAAAGAGAGAATCACATCTGGTGACTTTAAGTAGTGGCCAACACTCTAGCCAAATTGATTTCATCCTCTCGAGAAGAGAAGATAGGCGTGTGTGCCTAGACTGTAAGGTGATAACTGGAGAGTGTTGTACCCCAACATAAGCTAGTGGTTGCCGACTTCCACTTTCGGATTCGTGTCCAGTGGGATAAGCGTGCCAAAGTCGCTAGAACGAAGTAGTGGAAGCTCAAGGGGTAGGTAGCTCAGGCATTCAAGGAGAGGGTCATTAAGGATGGCCCTTGGGAGGAAGGAGGGGATGCGGACAATGTGTGGATGAAGATGGCGACTTGCATTCGTAAGGTGGCCTCGGAGGAGTTTGGATTGTCCAGGGGAAGGAGAAGCGAATATAAGGATACCTGGTGGTGGAATGATGATGTCCAGAAGGCGATTACAGAGAAGAAGGATTGCTTCAGACGCCTATACCTGGATAGGAGTGCAGACAACATAGAGAAGTGCAAGATGGCGAAGAAGGCCTCAAAGCGAGCTATTGGTGAAGCAAGGGGTCAGGCGTATGAGGACCTCTACCAGCGGTTAGGCACAAAGGAAGGCGAAAGGGACATCTATAAGATGGCCAAGATCCGAGAGAGGAAGACGAGGGATATTGGCCAAGTCAAATGCATCAAGGAAGGAGCAGGCCAACTCTTGGTGAAGGACGAGGAGATTAAGCATAGATGGCGGGAGTACTTCGACAAGTTGTTCAATGGGGAGAATGAGAGTTCTACCATTCAACTGGACAACTCCTTTGATGAGACCAGCATGCATTTTGTGCGGCGAATCCAGGAGTCTGAGGTCAAGGAGGCTTCAAAAAGGATGAAGGGAGGCAAGGCGATGGGTCCGGGTTGTATCACCATTGAGGTGTGGAAAGGTCTCGGGGACATAGCGATAGTACGGCTAACCAAGCTTTTCAACCTCATTTTTCAGGCTAACAAGATGCCAGAAGAATGGAGACGGAGTATATTAGTACCAATCTTCAAGAACAAGGGGGATGTTCAGAGTTGTACTAATTACCATGGAATTAAGTTGATGAGCCATACAATGAAGCTATGGGAGAGAGTCATTGAGCACCGCTTAAGAAGAATGACAAGCGTGACCAAAAGTTAGTTTGGTTTCATGCCTAGGAGGTCGACCATGGAAGTCATTTTCTTGGTAGGACAACTTATGGAGAGATATATGGAGCAAAAGAAGGACTTGCATATGGTGTTCATTGACTTGGAGAAGGCCTATGATAAGATACCGCGGAATGTCATGTGGTGGGCCTTGGAGAAACACAAAGTCCCAGCAAAGTACATTACCCTCATCAAGGACATGTACGATAATGTTGTGACAAGTGTTCAAACAAGTGATGTCGACACTGATGACTTCCTGATTAAGATAGGACTACATCAGGGGTCAGCTTTGAGCCCTTATCTTTTTGCATTGGTGAGGGATGAGGTCACAAGGGATATACAAGGAGATATCCCATGGTGTATGATCTTTGCGGATGATGTGGTTCTAGTTGACGATAGTCGGACGGGGGTAAATAGGAAGTTAGAGTTATGGAGACAAACCTTGGAATCGAAAGGGTTTAGGCTTAGTAGGACTAAAACTGAGTACATGATGTGAGGTTTCAGTACTACTAGGTGTGAGGAGGAGGTTAGCATTGATGGCCAGGTGGTACCTCAGAAGGACACCTTTTGGTATTTGGGGTCAATCTTGCAGGAGGATGGGGGTATTGATGAAGATGTGAACCATCGAATCAAAGCCGGATGGATGAAGTGGCACCAAGCTTCTGGCATTCTCTGTGACATGAGAGTGCCACAAAAGCTAAAAGGCAAGTTCTATAGGACGGCGGTTCGACCCGCAATGTTGTATCGCGTTGAGTGTTGGCCGACTAAAAGGCGACATGTTCAACAGTTAGGTGTGGCGGAGATGCGTATGTTGAGATGGATGTGTGGCCACACGAGGAAGTATCGAGTCTGGAATGATGATATACGAGATAGAGTTGGGGTAGCACCAATTGCAGAGAAGCTTGTCCGACATCGTCTGAGATGGTTTGGGCATATTCAGCGCAGGCCTGCAGAAGCTCTAGTGCATAGCGGACGGCTAAAGCGTGCGGAGAATGTCAAGAGAGGGTGGGGTAGACCGAATTTGACATGGGAGGAGTCCGTTAAGAGAGACCTGAAGGATTGGACTATCACCAAAGATCTAGCTATGGACAGGGGTGCGTGGAAGCTTGCTATCCATGTGCCAGAGCCATGAGTTGGTTGCAAGATCTTATGGGTTTCACCTCTAGCATACCCCAACTAGTTTGGGACTAAAGGCTTTGTTGTTGTTGTTGTATGCATATATGACAAGTTTTATTTGGATGCATGGTTATTCAGTTATTGACAATTCAAAATTATGGCATTTCTATAATTATGCATGCACAGAAAAATACCAAAACCGGAGAAGGAAAAAATATATGTGGGCTTAATTGCAACACGGTGTAGCGGCCCAGGAGGAGATTTGGCCTGGCGGTTGAGTGTGCAAAAATAACAGGAAAACAGAGCAAAAATGGGGCCAGCTGGGATTTGATCCCATGACCTCCTGGATAGAGGAGCAGAGTGTTGACCATTGCGCTGCTGCTGCATGTTTGTGCAAAACAAGGGCGTGGCTCAACTTGAACAAAACCAGAGGCCATGCCTTCTTCTTTGTGGATCACAGAAGAACTGGGTGACGACGCCGGCGAGCAAGACGGTGACTGTCGCGACCACAGGCCAACGGCGGGGGTGCAGAAAAACATGTGTGTGTGCAGGCACAGCAAGGCGGGCGTGTGCAAAGGCTAGATGTGCGGGAGCTCGAGGACGAGCCCATGCTTGCCTCAAGCATGGCTTGCGGCAGGAGCTAGGTGAGCATGGAGAGGCTTGCGGGAGAGCTGTGGCGCGCGTGTGTGTGCCATGCGGAGGAACACATCCTCGGTGGTGCGTGTGGTAGGATGGAGGCAAGAGTAGAAGCTCCCCGAACTTGCGGTCGGGCGTAGGCATGAGATCACGGAAATAGTGGCCTCAATATGATGCGTGCGCCGCGTACACGAAGAAATCGATGACAGGAATGAGCTGGGAGACATGGCTGCTCACCATGGGGGTTCTAGTGACGACAGATCATACAGAGGGGCGATGGAGGCGGCGCTGATCGACGAAGAAGGCGGCGGGAGCTACAAGGCCATGGCGGAGGATTCGGGTCGTTGGTCGCGGCAGAGGCTCGGGGCAGAGGAGGAGCACGGCGAAGTCGAGACAAAGGCGGGGTCGGGGAGAGGAGGAACCCATGGCATTGGACTTGGCGTCCTGCAGGTCCGGCAGGGATGGCGACCTTGACGAAGGGGAGAGGTGGAGGCGTGGATTCGGCGAGGCGGCGGAGTTCCTTTGGCGGCCATGGCGCCTTGCGTGCTCCTGGCCAGGGCTTAGCTGCTCCTGCAGCATATGGGCAGAAAGCAAATGGTTCAGAGAGGGAAGCGGGAGGAGCATAGGAAGGAGAAGAAGGGGCGTCAGTGCTCATCTCCGGCGAAGCTTGCCGGTGGTGACATGGCACGAGGCGAAGGCTCAGGCTCCTGCTGAGATGAGGGAGGAGGAAGGGCCTCGATCCAATCGGGATTGACTCTGGCTGGCTGCGCAAAGGTTGGTGGAGGCATGATCTGGAGGACAAGGGCGATCTAGGAGAGGAATGGCCACCGCGGGTTGGCTCGGGATGGATCCCGAGGGGAACCAGAGACTGGCGGCGGGGTGGAGGATCCATACAAATTAGGGATTTGTCTGATGATTGCACTGCTATTTAGAGTTAGTGGGTGTGGGTAGGGCTATATCGTCCCTCCGATCGTAATCAGATGGTTCGAGATAATTATGTTAGGAGAGTCAAAACAAGAACCGGTGATATTTTGGAGATGTTTGGGGATGATCCGGACCCATCGATAACGATTGCCCGGGTCGGGTCTGGGGGAGTTTCAGACGCGGGCGAGGGGTCTATGCACTCCGCAAAGAGGGGTAGTCTGGGCCTAGGTGGACTATGAAGAAGGGCTTGGACTGAGAGGAGAGAAGAGAAAATGACCCGGCATGGATTTTCGGAGACCGAAAACGTCCGACGTTTGACCGACTATAATGCCGCTATAGTTATCGGTTGGGGCGTCAAACGGACTCCGAATGCGATGAAATTTGGCAAGCGGTCTACCGACAACATAAAAACACCGCATGCCAACTTTCATCCCATTCTGAGAACATTTTCCGACCACTTAGAAAATAATATTTCGGACGTGCCGCGGGCGCGTGCAAGTGTGTATGGGCTCATAACGGACAACAGGGAGAACTGGGAGAACCCGAACGAATGCAAGTTTTGAAAACATGATGATGCAATGCACATGATGACATGGCAAGATGCAACATGCAAGTGAATGACAAGGCAACAACAGCAAATAACTGGAAGACACCTGTTGCGTCAGTCTCAGGGCATCACATAGTGGCAGCACTTAGCTCCGCGCTGGTGAGAAGACTAGACTAGGTGTTGGACTTGGCTGTTCATTTGCTTGCTTTCTGTAGCTAGTTTGCAACTTCTTAATGGAATTTGGAGTTCTCGTGATTTTTCGCCTATGTTCTTGGCAAGTTGGATTCTCCCCTTTTTACTTCTCTCACCTTTCAGTCTTGGCTCGGGGGAGCGGCAGTTGCCCGTCGCTCCTCCTCGCGTGCCTCCCGCACGAAGGCTGGGCGGGTGTGTGTGCGCGCTGGGTTCGCCCGCACTACAAACATACTTCACCGAAGCCTTGTCACCCCAGAGCCTCAGCTTCCAGAGCTTCGGCTTCCTTGATCCTCGTGAGGTGCTCTCGAATTAACTTGTGGGCATGAGCACACTCTAAGTCTATGTCCCTTGGGCAGCGCGACGTGATGCACTAAGCCACAGCTAACTCACGCCTAGGGACTCGCGTAAGGAAGAACTAGGCACCCCGCCAGATTTTCTAACATCTATGCAACTCTACAACATGCCTGAGGCTGATGGCTCCTGAGCCGTCAGGAAGGAAGCTTCGCCAGATGCCAAGGGTGCGCCCTCATGAGACGGAAAACTAAACTACCATGAGCATGCCAAGCTAATTTACCCAAAACGCATCTATTGGAACACAAATAACACGGTATAACATCAAGATAACAAGCATAGCATAGTGGCATAAACACCGCAGTTCATTACACACCCAAGCGGGGCCATCTACTTTTTTCAAAATGCAGGGAAAAGGAAAGGTTAAACAAAAGTAGCCTGCGCGGCCACAACAACTCCCAAGCCAGGCTCCCTCAGCCGCGCGCTCAGCCGGAGCCCTCCTCCCGCTTCACCGGAGCATGGCGGCGGGTCCTTCCCCAATCTGAGCCCGACAACGGGGCGGATGATCATAGCCGCCGCTGCTGGCACTCTCGTCGGAGGAGGAGCCCTCGCCACTGGGAGAGGCGCAACCATCACCAAGGGTGAGATCGCCCTCGTCGTCGTCACGACTGTCGCCAAGGCCAAGCTCGTCATCGCTGCTACCATCCTCAGGGAAGCACCCGCGCGGCGGCTGTCCATCCTGAACACCCTCACATAAATGGT
Source organism: Triticum urartu (assembly GCF_056163025.1). Taxonomy (NCBI): domain Eukaryota; kingdom Viridiplantae; phylum Streptophyta; class Magnoliopsida; order Poales; family Poaceae; genus Triticum; species Triticum urartu. The sequence continues at coordinate 309,916,862 of NC_141874.1, forward strand.
CACGATGTCGTCGTACCTTAAGTGGAGGGAGCACCTCCCGCTCAGGCCTCGTGTGCGGGCGAACGCCTACCAACCGCGGGTCAAGGTTACACTACCTCCGGTGGTGATCTGGACCCCAACCCACGAAGCCTTGCTGCAGCAGCTGTCAGCCTACAGCCAGAGGCCATTGAGCCTCGCGGCCGACAGCTCGCCCACCAAGAAGCGGTGGAGCGGGAGCCATGTGCTGGTCGGCCTCTCTGACCACACGACGAACTCCGGGAGCACCTCCGCCCAGTGGAAGCGCGTCCGAGGAGGCCGGGCGACCATGGCGCACCTTCCCTCGTCACAGGGGATGCCTCGGCCTCTCTTGGGTGGCGGTGAGCCGGGGTCCCTCCTTGGGGGCCTTCCCCTTCTCGGCGGCGGAAAACTTCCTCGTCAGCGCCATGGGAGCTATAGCAAGACGCCAAGGCAGAGAGGAGAAAGAAGAAGCAGGCGGTGAGAAGACGGAGATGAGAAAGGGGGGCTTTGCCCCTCTCCTCAATCATAGCCGGAGGTAGGCCAAGCACTGGCCTCCATGATCTAATGCATTGATGGTCTCTCTGCATGTAGCAGGGTGTCGTCAAGTCGAACGATTGCCGAGGCAGCATGGGGAGGCGGAGGCGCCAAGGTCCCATCAATCGACATGTGTGAACCAAGGCCACAAGCGGTTAGGCCCGCAGCGCTCCGCACTTGCCCTTTGGCTTCGCGTCGAAGCCAAGTTAGGGCGCGACTTGGGCTCGAGGGCTACTGTCGACGTCCTAGGAACGGGGGTACCCAGACTTGCCTGCCTGCGGCCCATGGCATGGCTCCATCAATTGCCTGGTACGGCCCAGCTTCAACATCGACAACTCAAGACCCTCGCCAGGGGCAATGCCTCACGAGGCACACGACACCAAGACCTCCACGTGGGGCGGCCTCCCCAAGTTGGCTCCCGAGGAGTGGAGATATCTATGAAAGTTGCACCTCACGAGGTGCAGATGACGTGAGCCATGACGACCAAGGCCAGGCTAGCGCCAGTGGGCGCAGTGTACCAGATTCCTCTTTGGTTCTAAGGAGACAAGCGCAGGCGCGGAGTCCCTAGGAATCAAGCAAAGGTTTCCATTCCGGTGCAACAAGACCAAGACCGCCAGGACGGCAGAACGGAGGTCATCGCCGAGCCCACCACGACGTTACAACCAGAAGCTTTTTGCAGGCGAAGACTACTTTTGTCAGGACAACATGTACTAGTTGTCTCCCTTCAAATGTGGCCATTGTGGGATCCCTTCCCGCCTTAGAGGGGGACGGATCATTCGGATCATCCACACACCCATCAACTCATCGAGCTCAAGGACACCTCTCCTCCAGAGGCTGTTCTCCACTATACTAGTTCATCGTCAGCCCCTCGAGGCCAATCCACCACAAAGCAGGAGCAGGGTTTTACACTGCAAGGTGGCCCGAACCTGGGTAAACTGATGTGTCTCTTGTTCATTTGGTTTGTCGAGCTAAGCCGTGAGATTAGCGGGCAGGCAGACTGGGGAGGATGAGTTATTCACACGCACCTGAGAGTTCGAACCTCTCAAGGGTTTCCGGAACCCAAAATCTGACACCTTCAGACTCCATCTTGGGCATCAGCCAAAGATGTCAGTTGAGCAGTGGGGAAGCGAGCCGTCCTTTGCACCGAAGCATATACTTATGGGACTCCTGACAATCCGGTGATTGTGTTGCCAGACATGAGGAAGACTAATGGATCCGCGGGCGACCATTTAGGCTAGGTATTATTATACATGTGTTGTTCAGGAGTAGCACCGTTTAGTTGATTTGAACGTAATGAAATCCATCATGTTTATATGAAAATCCAGTATTTTATATAAATTCTGTCATTGTTTATATGAAATATTGCCATGTTTGCATGAATTTTGTCTGGTTGGTTGAGTTGTTGTGAGAATGTGTGGGGCTACGGTTGGATGGCGTAATTTGCAGGTCGCCGGTCGGTCTGCGGCCGGATCAGGCAGCATGGTGAGACAAAAAAAGCACAGCTTGTCCGAGCTCGTCTCCAACACGTGTGCTAGAGGATGCATGACCACCCGAGGTCTTCCTCACTCATCAATGGCAAAGGCACGGGTGGACAAAAGGGTCGCCAATATTTTGGCTACCCCGAGCAAGATCCAAACAACCCCTTCTAGCTCCACTCCTCCCAGCACATTCAAATCCCTTGTTCGCCATGAAATTTTGCCATGTGTTGTTTTCATGGATATTTTGCTATGTGTAAAAAAATTTAAATATGAACAAATAATCAGTATCCGTGGTCTTCTGCCGGGACACAATTGGATGGCCTCATAGTAGTAGTAGTGTAGAGTACTGGTACTACTAGATAGTGAGTGTTTACTACTGTATCATGTACTCCCTCCATTCCCAAATATTTGTCTTTCTAGACATTTCAAATGGACTACAACATATGGATGTATGTACACATATTTTAGAGTGTAGATTCACTCACTTTGCTTCGTATGTAGTCACTTGTTGAAATCTCTAGAAAGACAAATATTTAGGAATAGAGGGAGTACATACTAATTGCAATGCATTCATGTGTTAGTAGTATAATGACCACGTATGAATTTGATGGTAAGATTTGCGTAAGTTGGATGTCATATTATTGCTCTAACATGTGGTAAAAGTTAGCCTCCAAAACACTTTTTAGACCCTATATGGATTGAGGGAGTACATGCATTGCTAAGGTTTCTCTTAATCCTTGCATGCAACATTTTTATTGAAGCTTGAAATGTGAACATGTGAATGGAAGGGACTACTACAACCCTTCCAAAAGAACTGTAGTACTAATGTTATCGTACTCCCAAATTTATTCCACCACTCAAGATCTATTATTGATACATTGTGGATTTCAAATAAAGTCATATAGACCGTAAAGTAGGCACTTAGGGCATCCACAATGTATGTTTTTTGTTTCCTCTAAGCCCTCTCTCTCCTCTTAGAGGTAGGACTCTATACATTGCATGAAGTGCCTCTAACAAAAAATTGGCTAGCATCGCGTCTAACCTTAGAGGTGCCTCTAACAATGTAACAATCCATCTGGTCCTACTTGTCAGCCTTAGGAAGCATAATAAAGTAGGAGTACAAGAGAAATAGTACTGATTGGACAAATGTGGTGCTAATCAATACTTTTTAAATTTCTGCTAGGGCCCACCTTAGAGGGTGATCAGAGTCTGTATACATTGTGGTTTTTTTATTTGATAAGAGGCAAACCATGTGGGGCCTACCTTAGAGGCAAGGCTCTATACACTGGAGATGCTCTATAGTACTACTTTTGATGTGTCTTGTCAACTCGTAGAACGAGGAGAAGCTTGCTACGACCTCTCCCCTGCCCACGGGTGCGGTGGCTCAAAGAGTTGCAGGACGAGGAGAAGCTTGTTTATGCCTACGCCCGCTCCCTCGCCCACGCGCGCGGTGGCTGGTAGGACAAGGAGAAAATTTTACTACTCCCTCCGTTAGACATATACTCCCCTACCTTGGTTAGGGATATTATCATATTGTTTGAAATATATGTCTTTTAGTAGTAGGAGTAGTACAGTACTAGTACATAGGAGTAGTACTACAACAATTTCCTTGGAGTCTGTGGTGCAACAAGCTACCCTAGGCTATGTTACTACTCTCTCCTTTCCGGTTTATGGCTCAATTTCAAAATCTCCCCAACCAAGGTAAACGATGACTGGTGGAATTAAGTTCGTAGTTTGCACAAGTACTTAATTAGTACACTCATTTTTCAAAAAAAGTTATGCTTACCGATGCATTAATTACAATGAATGCATGCATGACCACTAAATTTCCATGAACTTCTACATGCATTGGTGAGTTTTCTCTTGATACTTCTTGCATCGGGTGATTTAATGCACCTCGAAATCCAAACATGTGATGGTAAGTACTAGTAGAATTGAGACTTATAAAACAGAAAAAAGATTTTTTTTTTAGATGAGCCCTATAAACTGGAAAGGAGGGAGTAGTAAGTAGTACTACCTCCATAGTGGGTACGTACTCCATAAAATCTGATTTCCCAAATCTAAGTCGCTCAACCTTTATTTGCTTGTTTCCCTTCCAACCTTGTTGCCTCGAACAGACTATGCCAAACTCCCCTGCCTGCCGTGCGGGAAAAGACCCGCCCTCGCCTTTTTTAGTCCAGGTTTGTATCGATGGATCGGTCGAAGCATCAAAAACCAAGTCGTGTCTTGTACTCCTTCATCGTACTAAAAGAGTGGAGACACTCACTTTCATGAATTCTGTACTTCCTCTCGCCAACATGTGTGACATATAGCAACCAGGTCGACGTGTCATGCACCAAATAACAATGCAGAACAGCATGGGGCAAACCGTAGTCGTAGCGCCATAGTAGTAGTAATGAGAAATGAGGCATCAAATCACAAGCGGCTGCACCTTTCCCCCAGACGGACGAAGCAACCATTATTTCACAGTTCGCTGAATCCGATTCGCCTTCATATCCTTCAAGAAAACCACGTATAGCTTCTGCCTCAAGAGGGACATGCATCGCCTTGGTACACCATGACACGTGGGACCACATGACACGCCGTTCTAGGTTGAGAATTAAACTAGCTATATATGTATTATATGTGATGAAAAATATATGTTTAGAAACTACATCTACTTAAGAATCCAATGATATACTTTTTGTGACATATAACTCATATTTAGTTAGTCAAATGGATGACCTAGAACTATGTGCACACCCAATAAACCAAGACGGAGGGAGTAGTATCTTTTTAGATCAATATAGTCGGGATTTACGACGGAGAAAAACCAAGTGGTAGGCTGCTCCTGTCGTGCCGGCGTAGCAACTCAGCAGGATCAGTCCGCACACGAAATGGCGACACGCTTAACATGACCCCTTTGGCCGACATGTGGCTCATCCATCGTCTTGTTCCACATGCAATGCACCAAATTACAGTTCGGAGCAGCGGTTGGACTTGGAGGCACCCTTGTCATAGCGCTTCAGTAGTAGTAAATGAGCGATGAGGGGTCAAATCACAAAGCCCCACCTTTCCCGCATTAAGATAAACGGACGAAGCAACCATCATTTCACTCTAGGGCGCAAGAGCATAAAGAAAAAAGAAATCCAATGATGCGTGCGATAGCTACTTAGGGCGCCCTAGGGTAGGAGCCTGAAGGAAATATGCCCTAAAGGCAATAATAAAGTTGTTATTTTATATTTCCTTATTCATGATAAAGGTTTATTATTCATGCTAGAATTGTATTGATCGGAAACCTGAATACATGTGTGAATACATAAAAAAATACCATGTCCCTAGTGAGCCTCTACTATACTAGCTCGTTGATCGAAGATGGATAAGGTTTCCTAACCATTGACATGAGTTGTCATTTGATAACATGATCACATCATTAGGAGAATGATGTGATGGACGAGTCATCAGTTAGCTTAACATAATGATCATTCAGTTTTATTGCTATTGCTTTCTTCATGTCAAATACATATTCCTTCGACTATGAGTTTATGCAACTCCCAGATATCGGAGGAATGCCTTGTGTGCTATCAAATGTCACAACATAACTGGGCGATCATAAAGATGCCCTACAGGTATCTCTGAAGGTGTTTGTTGAGTTGGCATAGATCAAGATTAGGATTTGTCACTCCGAGTATTAGAGAGGTATCTCTGGGCCCTCTTGGTAATACACATCATAAGCTTGCAAGCAAACGACTAAGGAGTTGGTCATGAGGTGATGTATTACGAAACGAGTAAAGAGAATTTCCGGTAATGAGATTGAACTAGGTATGAATATACCGACGATCAAATCTCGGGCAAGTAACATACCGATGGACAAAGGGAATTATGTATGTTGTCATAACAGTTCAACCGATAAAGATCTTCGTAGAATATGTAGGAGCCAATATGGGCATCCAGGTTCCGCTATTGGTCATTGACCGGAGAGGTGCCTCGGTCATGTCTACATAGTTCTCGAACCAACGTTCGATAATGATATAAATTATACGAGTTATGTGATTTCATGACCGAATGTTGTTCTGAGTCCTGGATGAGATCATGGACATGATGAGGAGTGTTGAAATGGTCGAGAGGTAAAGATTGATATATAGTACTCCCTTCGTAAACTAATATAAGAGCGTTTAGAACACTACTTTAGTGATCTAAACGCTCTTATATTAGTTTACAGAGGCAGTATGATGGTATTTAGACATCGGAAGTGTTTTGGGGGGTACCTGGTACTTATCGAGTCACCGGAAGGGGTTTCGGGCACCCCCGTGTAACACCCACAATGCGGCTATATCTCCCACGTGTCGCGGCACGACTTAGAGGCATAGCCGCATGGTAGTTTAGTCGCAAGAGGGGTAATCTTCACACAATCCCATGTACTTAATAAGAAAGGGATAAAGGGTTGGCTTACAATCGCCACTTCACACAATACATAAATAATCCATACATCATCCAAATATACTCAAAGACCGACTATGGTCAAATCGAATAAAAGGAAGATAAACCTCAAATTCTAGATCCCCGATCATCCCAACTGGGCTCCACTACTGATCATCAGGAAAAGAAGCATAGTAATGGCCCGAATCCTCGTCGAACTCCCACTTGAGTTCGGTAGCATCACCTGCACTGGTATCCTCAGCACCTGGAACTGTTTGTAAGTATTTGTGAGTCATGAGGACTCAGCAATCTCACACCCGCGAGATCAAGACTATTTAAGCTTATGGGTAGGAGAAGGTAGTGAGGTGGAGCTGCAGCAAGCACTAAGCATATATGGTGGCTAACATACGCAAATAGGAGTGAGAATAGAAGCAATGCAGCGGTCGAGAAGCTAGAAGTGATCCTGAAACTACTTACGTTCAAGCATAACGCAAGACTGTGTTCACTTCCCGGACTCCGCCGAAAAGAGACAATCACGACTACACACAGTTGATTCATTATAATTAAGTCAAGTTCTCTACAACTGGATATTAACAAATTCCCATCTGCCACATAACCGTGGGCACGGCTCTCGAAAGTTTAGACCCTGCAGGGGTGTCCCAACTTAGCCCATCACAAGCTCTCACGGTCAACGAAGGATATTCCTTCTCCTGGGAAGACCCGGTCAGTCTCGGAATCCCGGTTGTAGGACATTTCGACAATGGTAAAACAAGACCAGGAAGACCACCCGACTGTGTCGACAAATCCCGATAGGAGCTGCACATAGCTCGTTCTCAGGGCACACCAGATGAGCAATCCGTACAATTAAAACCAGCCCTCAAGTTTCCCCGAGGTGGTGATGCAAGGGGCTCTAGTTTGGACCAACACTTAGAGGAGCACTGGCCTAGGGGGTTAAAATAAAGATGACCCTCGGGCTCGTGAAAACCCAAGGGAAAAGGCTTAGGTGGCAAATGTTAAAACCAAGGTTGGGCCTTGCTGCAGGAGTTTTATTCAAAGCGAACTGTCAAGGGGTTCCCATAACACCCAACCACACAAGGAATGCAAAATCAAGGAACATAACACCGGTATGACAGAAACTAGGGCGGCAAGAGTGGAACAGAACACCAGGAAAAAGGCCGAGCTTTCCACCCTTTACCAAGTATATAGATGCATTAAATTAAATAATAGATATTGTGATATCCCAACATATCCATGCTCCAACATGGAACAAACTTCAACTTCAACTTCACCTGCAACTAGCAACGCTATAAGAGGGGCTGAGAAAAAGCGATAACATAGCCAAACAACGGTTTGCTAGGAAGGTGGGTTAGAGGCTTGACATGGCAATATGGGAGGCATGATAAAAAAGTGGTAGGTAGCGTGACATAGCGATAGAACGAACAACTGGCAAGCAAAGATAGAAGTGATTTCGAGGGTATGGTCATCTTGCCTGCAATATTCCCAGAGTTGCCGAAAGCTTGATCCTCATTACTGTACTCAATAGGTTCCTCGGTCACGTACTCGTCTCCTGGCTCTACCCAAAGCAAGAACACAAGCAATGGAACAACATTCAATCATGGTGCAATGCACAAGCAACATGATGCAATACATGGCCTGATGTGCAAGATATGATATGCAATGCATATACGTGCTCCGGAAGGGAACGAATGATCAAGGCATCAACTTGGCAAACCAAGTATGCCACTGGAAAGATGAGACGATTTCGGTTGAAATCGACATAAAGATCACCGAAAACGGGTGGACGGTTTGCAAATGACAAGCAAAATAAGAATGGCGCAAATCTACGATTAACAGCATGATACCACTTAGAATGCAACAAGAAACTAAGCTACTGCACTCCAACATAGAAACAAAGCATATGGCAGTGATGTACAAGAGATGCTTGACAAAACATGAACAGTGAGCTACAGGTAAATCACACTAGAACAGGTTCAAACAAGCATGGCAAAAGTGCAAAAGATATCAACTTCACAGACTTGGTGAAAATACTAACATGTCAAAAACAACATCAGGAAGCACTATTTAGAGCAAGAAAACAACATGATACAGGAACATATCATAGCAAAACAAGGCAGCACATGATTCTACTAAATGCATAGAACAAAAGTCGCTTACTGAACATGAGCCAAAAAGGCACAGAAGATATGATGGCACCCATATAAACATAGCAAGTTTTATTAACAGTTTCAGACTTAGAAGAAAAATAGAACATGTCATAAACAGATTCATGATAGCAACTTTGCGAGATCATGCCACTCACCACAAAGCATTGCATGATAGCATAAGCATACCAATAGCAAGAATACATGTTCATGAAGCTAATCATGGCAACAGCAAGTTCATAGAGTACATGCCTCACTAGCAACAACCATGGCAATATTGATTAACATGTTAACAAACTGTCAGGAACATTTTATAGCAAAAGTAGATCATGAAAAATACATGCTAGGGCACTCCATAATTGCAACCAGGGGCATGGATGGATAGAGCATAACCACATGTTCAAAACATCCTTACTGAAGTATCCAAAAATAAGCATGGATCTCACGGTAGCATCAAGTTTACATGGCATCAAAATAACAGCAGGGGAAAAACTCAGCAAAATCCCAAGTCCCTGAAAACAGCAACATCACGGAGCCTAGTTTGCATGCTTGTGCTAGTCACCACATAGATCACAAAAATACAAGACTTGCACATATGTAAATATGGCATGTTCTAGTTCAAAACACATGTAGACATCCTGCTCACATGATGCACACATCAAATGCAACAAAAATGACAAATCACCATGATCTGGTAAGTACCAGTAGCCAACATTTTATAGCACTCTTGCAACAATGCAAATGGCATCATAATGGACAGTAACATGCATGGAAATGCTACTAACCTGAAGAGCTCAACGAGACGAACATTTCGACATATCATATGCATGATTTGGAGCCACGGTCATGGAGATACGACATGATGAAGATAGCATCAAAAGGTTAGGGATTCGAGACTTGGTCATTTCAGGAAAAAAACAGAGCGGCGAATAACTATACAGCGCACCGGGCAAGATATAGTGGGCGGCGCTCACATAGGGCCCATTGGGCCGGCTTGGTGACGAGGCGGAAAGACCAGGCGGTCCAAGGGTGGCGCAGACCGGACCGGGTTCGGGGAACTGGCGGACCGGGTGGACCGGGCGGACCGAGCGGAACCGGCCGGTCGGCGGCCCGATGATGCCCGACGGTGGAGCAGGACGGCGGTGGGGCCGCCGGGGTTGTCCGATGCCATGACGGCGGGTGATACGTCTCCAACGTATCTATAATTTATGAAGCATTCATGCTATTATATTATCTGTTTTGGATGTTTATGGGCTTTATTAAACACTTTTATATTATTTTTGGGACTAACCTATTAACCCAGAGTCTAGTGCCGGTTCCTGTTTTCCCCTTGTTTCAGTGTTTCGCAGAAAAGGAATATCAAATGGAGTCCAAATGGAATGAAACCTTCGGGAGCGTGATTTTTGGAACGGACGTGATCCAGGAGACTTGGAGTTGAAGTCAAGGAAGCTTCGAGGTGGCCACAAGGCAGGGAGGCGCGCCTGGCCCCCTGGGCGCGCCCCCCACCCTCGTCGGCCCCTCATGGCTCCCCTGACCGACTTCTTTCGCCTATATATATCCATATACCCTAAAAACTTCAGAGAGTAGAATAGCTCGGGAGTTCCACCGCCAGAAGCCTCTGTAGCCACCGAAAACCAAGCTAGACCCGTTCTGGCACCCTGTCGGAGGGGGGAATCCCTCTCCGGTGGCCATCTTCATCATCCCGGCGCTCTCCATGACTAGGAGGGAGTAGTTCACCCTCAGGGCTGAGGGTATGTACCAGTAGCTATGTGTTTGATCTCTCTCTCTCATGTTCTTGAGGTGGTAAGATCTTGATGTATCGCGAGCTTTGCTATTGTAGTTGGATCTTATGATGTTTTTCCCCCTCTACTCTCTTGTAATGGATTGAGTTTTCCCTTTGAAGTTATCTTATCGGATTGAGTCTTTAAGGATTTGAGAACACTTGATGTATGTCTTGCATGTGCTTATCTGTGGTGACAATGGGATATCACGTGATCCACTTGATGTATGTTTTGGTGATCAACTTGCGAGTTCCGTGAACTTATGCATAGGGGTTGGCACACATTTTCGTCTTGACTCTCCGGTAGAAACTTTGGTGCACTCTTTGAAGTTCTTTTTGTTGGTTGAATGCATGAATCTGAGATTATGTGATGCATATCATATAATCATACCCACAGATACTTCAGGTGACATTGGAGTATCTAGGTGACATTAGGGTTTTGGTTGATTTGTGTCTTAAGGTGTTATTCTAGTACGAACTCTACGATAGATTGAACGGAAAGAATAGCTTCGTGTTATTTTACTACGGACTCTTGAATAGATCGATTAGAAAGGATAACTTTGAGGTGGTTTCGTACCCTACCATAATCCCTTCATTTGTTCTCTGCTATTAGTGACTTTGGAGTGACTCTTTGTTGCATGTTGAGGGATTGGTATATGATCCAATTATGTTATTATTGTTGAGTGAACTTGCACTAGTGAAAATATGAACCCTAGGCCTTGATTCAACACATGGCAATACCGTATGTGCTCACTTCTATCATTCGTTACCTTGCTGTTTTTATATTTTTATATTACAAAAACCATTATCTACTATCCATATTGCACTTGTATCACCATCTCTTTGCCGAACTAGTGCACCTATACAATTTACCATTGTATTGGGTGTGTTGGGGACACAAGAGACTCTTTGCTATTTGGATGCAGGGTTGTTTGAGAGAGACCATCTTCATCCTACGCCTCTCACGGATTGATAAACCTTAGGTCATCCACTTGAGGAAAATTTTCTACTGTCCTACAAACCTCTGCACTTGGAGGCCCAACAACATCTACAAGAAAAAGGTTGCGTAGTAGACATCAAGCTCCTTTCTGGTGCCGTTGCCGGGGAGGTTAGTTCTTGAAGGTATATTTTTAGATCTTGCAATCTAATATTTGTGTTTCTTGTTTTAGCAATAGTCTAGTTTATAAAAGAAAACTAAAAATGGAATTGAGTTTGCCTCATACGCTTCATCTTTTTAATATCTTTCGTGAGAATGATGGAAAGGAAAATTGTGCTCAAGTGCTAGAAGAAGAAGTCTATAAAATGTTTGGCACTAACTCTTTGAATGATGAGAATGATTGCAATGTTATTAGTATGAACTCTTTGAATATCCATAGTACTAATGATGATTGCACTAGTCATGATGAAAATATCTCTTATAAGCATATCTATTTTTGTGGAGTGCATAGAGTTTGCAAGTACATACCAAACAGGGAAGATAGATTCTACAAGAGGCATAAGTATTTGGAAACTAAATGGTTGCAAGAATGGCTATATGTTTGTGCTAAAAATTTAAACTTTCTTAGCCATACTTGTGAACTTTGCAATGAACGTGATCATTTCAGTACCCAATGCAAATTGTTTCATGATCGTATCATGTCCAAAAATTGTGGTGACTTTATTTCCCTTGCATATCATAATGAACTTAGTTTGATCTTGGGTTATGAATAAATGAAACGTACATCTAAGGTTATTCCAGAATTTGCCCTTGATAGAGTTCTTAATTTTGATCTAGAGTAAATTTATATGTATTGTGCGGTGAATTGCATTGAAAATCCTTATATTGCCAAGTATATAAAGAAAAGAAAAGAAATAGAGGATGAAGAGAATACTAGCGAAAGGGAAGAGACTTCCCAATATTCCCCTATTATTTCTTATGATGAATCAGGTAATGAGGAGGAGCCTTCTATTCAACCAATCTCATTAATAAGGAGCTCCAAAAAGAGGATTGAACCCACACATGATGTGAAGAAGAAAAAGAAAGGACAGAGAAGTAAAGGTAGAAAGGTATCTCTCCCAAATGATGTTGCTCCTATTTCTCATTGTGATGATGATAATTGCTATACTATTGGTGCTATCCGTACTATTAATGATGAGAGTGATTATTCTTATGATATGAAAAGGCCCAAGCTTGGGGATGCTATGTTTGATGAAGATGATGTTTTTGAGAATATATTTGCTGCAATTAATGTTTGTCCCAAGCTTGGGGATGGTATGTTTAATGAAGATGATATTTTTAGTCTCCCAAGTTTTGATATGCAAATTTATAATGATGATAGCATGCCTCCTACTTATGATGATTATATTGATGAAAGTGGATTTGGAGAGGTCATGACTTTATTTAGTAATGATTCCACTATCTTGGAAGTGGTTTCAATCGATTATGATTAGACCAAAGTTACTACTTATGATAATTATTGTGATGATACATATGCTATAAAAAGTAGTGATGATTATATTTATAAAACTTGTAATGATTATGATTACCCTTTTTCTGAACATTACTCTTTTAATGCATAAACAATTTATAGTATTCTAGTCTCTTATGATACTCACACTATTCCGATTGAGAAGAATTTTGCTTATGTTGTAACATCCCGGATGTAACTTTCCCAATTTATACTCCAACTCTTGCCGTTTCCGACGTTAAGTTAATTTATTTCCTCGGGTTCGGTTTCTTTGTCTCCGTGTGTTGTTGTCGTTGTCATGCATCTCTTATCATGTCATCATGTGCATTGCATTTGCATACGTGTTCATCTCTTGCATTCGAGCATTTTCCCCGTTGTCCGTTTTGCATTCCGGCGCTTGGTTCTCCTCCTGTGGTAATTTATAGCTTTCTTTCGTGTGTGGGGATTAAACATTTCCGGATTGGACCGAGACTTGCCAAGCGGCCTTGGTTTACTACCGGTAGACTGCCTGTCAAGTTTCGTACCATTTGGACTTCGTTTCATACTCCAACGGTTAACCGAAGGACCGAAAAGGCCTCGTGTGTGTTGCAGCCCAACACCCCCACAATTTGGCCAAAAACCCACCTAACTCCGCTCCATCAATTAGAGTGTTCGATCACGATCGCGTGGCCGAAAACCGCACCTCATTTGGACTCTCCTAGCTCCCTCTATGCCTATTTAAAGGCCCCCCGATTTTCGGATCTCCTCCTACCTCCGAAACCCTAAAAATCCACCTCGCGCGCCGGACATGTCCGTTTCTCGCTGGACAAGCGCCGCCGCCGCCCGCAACCACTGAGGGGCCGCCACGTGGCCTCGCCGCCGCCTCCCACCGCGCGGCCCGGGAGGCCCAGGGAGGGCCCCCGCGGCCCGAAGCCGCCGCCGCCGCCCGGCTCCCTCTCCCGCCTGCCCGCGCCGCTCCCCGGCCGCCCCGCCGCCGCGCGCCATCTCCGGTGGCCCCGCGCCGCCCTGCGCCATCACCGGCGGCCGCCGCTGGCCCGCACCACGCCGCGCCGCGCCGCCGCCGCCGCCCGGCCCGGATCCGGCGAGATTCGGCCGCCTCCTCCTCCCCTCGCCAAGATCCGGCCGCCACCGCGCCATTTCCGGCCAACTATAGTGCTCCCTCCGGCGAACTTCGAAATCTGTGCAAACCCTAGATCGGAGGTCAAAAATCTACTAAGTCCCTGATATTTTCAGTCCATATGCCCCTGTTCGTGGCTCCGTAACTTTGCATCCGTAGCTCCGATTCATGCATATAGCATATCAAAATGTTCATCTCTGATAGTACATCATTTCATTCCATTGCATAATTTTCATTTGAGCTCATCTTGATGCCCGAAATGCTGATAGAAGGAGGCTACTTGAGTTAATTGTCAGATATGCTGCTCCGTTTAGGTTTTTGTCATTTTTGCCATGATTAATGTGTGCATGATATGCCCTGATGCTCTACATGTGTTTTGGTAAGGGTTTTGTCATCTCTCCAGAGGTGCAGCCCATGTATTTTTAGGATGTGTGTGGTGACTTGTGCAAGCTTGCAAAGTGGTGCACTTGCTAATTCTGTTTTCAGGAAAACCACGTATAGCTTCTGCCTCAAGAGGGACATGCATCGCCTTGGTACACCATGACACGTGGGACCACATGACACGCCGTTCTAGGTTGAGAATTAAACTAGCTATATATGTATTATATGTGATGAAAAATATATGTTTAGAAACTATATCTACTTAAGAATCCAACTGGCAAGCAAAGATAGAAGTGATTTCGAGGGTATGGTCATCTTGCCTGCAATATTCCCAGAGTTGCCGAAAGCTTGATCCTCGTTAGCGTACTCAACAGGTTCCTCGGTCACGTACTCGTCTCCTGGCTCTACCCAAAGCAAGAACACAAGCAATGGAACAACATTCAATCACGGTGCAATGCACAAGCAACATGATGCAATACATGGCCTGATGTGCAAGATATGATATGCAATGCATATACGTGCTCCGGAAGGGAACGAATGATCAAGGCATCAACTTGGCAAACCAAGTATGCCACTGGAAAGATGAGACGATTTCGGTTGAAATCGACATAAAGATCACCGAAAACGGGTGGACGGTTTGCAAATGACAAGCAAAATAAGAATGGCGCAAATCTACGATTAACAGCATGATACCACTTAGAATGCAACAAGAAACTAAGCTACTGCACTCCAACATAGAAACAAAGCATATGGAAGTGATGTATAAGAGATGCTTGACAAAACATGAACAGTGAGCTACAGGTAAATCACACTAGAACAGGTTCAAACAAGCATGGCAAAAGTGCAAAAGATATCAGCTTCACAGACTTGGTGAAAATACTAACATGTCAAAAACAACATCAGGAAGCACTATTTAGAGCAAGAAAACAACATGATACAGGAACATATCATAGCAAAACAAGGCAGCACATGATTCTACTAAATGCATAGAACAAAAGTCGCTTACTGAACATGAGCCAAAAAGGCACAGAAGATATGATGGCACCCATATAAACATAGCAAGTTTTATTAACAGTTTCAGACTTAGAAGAAAAATAGAACATGTCATAAACAGATTCATGATAGCAACTTTGCGAGATCATGCCACTCACCACAAAGCATTGCATGATAGCATAAGCATACCAATAGCAAGAATACATGTTCATGAAGCTAATCATGGCAACAGCAAGTTCATAGAGTACATGCCTCACTAGCAACAACCATGGCAATATTGATTAACATGTTAACAAACTGTCAGGAACATTTTATAGCAAAAGTAGAGCATGAAAAATACATGCTAGGGCACTCCATAATTGCAACCAGGGGCATGGATGGATAGAGCATAACCACATGTTCAAAACATCCTTACTGAAGTATCCAAAAATAAGCATGGATCTCACGGTAGCATCAAGTTTACATGGCATCAAAATAACAGCAGGGGAAAAACTCAGCAAAATCCCAAGTCCCTGAAAACAGCAACATCACGGAGCCTAGTTTGCATGCTTGTGCTAGTCACCACATAGATCACAAAAATACAAGACTTGCACATATGTAAATATGGCATGTTCTAGTTCAAAACACATGTAGACCTCCTGCTCACATGATGCACACATCAAATGCAACAAAATTGAAAAATCACCATGATCTGGTAAGTACCAGCAGCTAACATTTTATAGCACTCTTGCAGCAATGCAAATGGCATCATAATGGACAGTAACATGCATGGAAATGCTACTAACCTGAAGAGCTCAACGAGACGAACATTTCAACATATCATATGCATGATTTGGAGCCACGATCATGGAGATACGACATGATGAAGATAGCATCAAAAGGTTAGGGATTCGGGACTTGGTCATTTCAGGAAAAAAACAGAGCGGCGAATAACTATACAGCGCACCGGGCAAGATATAGTGGGCGGCGCTCTCATAGGGCCCATTGGGCCGGCTTGGTGACGAGGTGGAAAGACCAGGCGGTCCAAGGGTGGCGCAGACCAGACCGGGTTCGGGGAACCGGCGGACCGAGCGGAACCGGCCGGTCGGCGGCCCGATGATGCCCGACGGTGGAGCAGGACGGCGGTGGGGCCGCCGGGGTTGTCCGATGCCATGACGGCGGGTGATACGTCTCCAACGTATCTATAATTTATGAAGCATTCATGCTACTATATTATCTGTTTTGGATGTTTATGGGCTTTATTAAACACTTTTATATTATTTTTGGGACTAACCTATTAACCCAGAGTCTAGTGCCAGTTCCTGTTTTCCCCTTGTTTCAGTGTTTCGTAGAAATGGAATATCAAATGGAGTCCAAACGGAATGAAACCTTCGGGAGCGTGATTTTTGGAATGAACGTGATCCAGGAGACTTGGATTTGAAGTCAAGGAAGCTTCGAGGTGGCCAGGAGGCAGGGAGGCGCGCCTGGCCCCCTGGGCGCGCCCCCCACCCTCGTCGGCCCCTCGTGGCTCCCCTGACCGACTTCTTTCGCCTATAGATATCCATATACCCTAAAAACTTCGGAGAGTAGAATAGCTCGGGAGTTCCACCGCCAGAAGCCTCCGTAGCCACCGAAAACCAATCTAGACCCGTTCTGGCACCCTGTCGGAGGGGGGAATCCCTCTCCGGTGGCCATCTTCATCACCCCGGCGCTCTCCATGACTAGGAGGGAGTAGTTCACCCTTGGGGCTGAGGGTATGTACCAGTAGCTATGTGTTTGATCTCTCTCTCTCATGTTCTTGAGGTGGTAAGATCTTGATGTATCGCGAGCTTTGCTATTGTAGTTGGATCTTATGATGTTTCTCCCCCTCTACTCTCTTGTAATGGATTGAGTTTTCCCTTTGAAGTTATCTTATCGGATTGAGTCTTTAAGGATTTGAGAACACTTGATGTATGTCTTGCATGTGCTTATCTGTGGTGACAATGGGATATCACGTGATCCACTTGATGTATGTTTTGGTGATCAACTTGCGAGTTCCGTGAACTTATGCATAGGGGTTGGCACACATTTTCGTCTTGACTCTCCGGTAGAAACTTTGGTGCACTCTTTGAAGTTCTTTTTGTTGGTTGAATGCATGAATCTGAGATTGTGTGATGCATATCATATAATCATACCCACGGATACTTCAGGTGACATTGGAGTATCTAGGTGACATTAGGGTTTTGGTTGATTTGTGTCTTAAGGTGTTATTCTAGTAAGAACTCTACGATAGATTGAACGGAAAGAATAGCTTCGTGTTATTTTACTACGGACTCTTGAATAGATCGATCAGAAAGGATAACTTTGAGGTGGTTTCGTACCCTACCATAATCCCTTCGTTTGTTCTCTGCTATTAGTAACTTTGGAGTGACTCTTTGTTGCATGTTGAGGGATTGGTATATGATCCAATTATGTTATTATTGTTGAGTGAACTTGCACTAGTGAAAATATGAACCCTAGGCATTGTTTCAACACATGGGAATACCGTTTGTGCTCACTTCTATCATTAGTTACCTTGCTGTTTTTATATTTTTATATTACAAAAACCATTATCTACTATCCATATTGCACTTGTATCACCATCTCTTTTCCAAACTAGTGCACCTATACAATTTACCATTGTATTGGGTGTGTTGGGGACACAAGAGACTCTTTGCTATTTGGATGCAGGGTTGTTTGAGAGAGACCATCTTCATCCTACGCCTCTCACGTATTGGTAAACCTTAGGTCATCCACTTGAGGAAAATTTTCTATTGTCCTACAAACCTCTGCACTTGGAGGCCCAACAACATCTACAAGAAAAAGGTTGCGTAGTAGACATCAAGCTCCTTTCTGGCGCCGTTGCCGGGGAGGTTAGTGCTTGAAGGTATATCTTTAGATCTTGCAATCTAATATTTGTGTTTCTTGTTTTAGCACTAGTCTAGTTTATAAAAGAAAACTAAAAATGGAATTGAGTTTGCCTCATACGCTTCATCTTTTTAATATATTTCGTGAGAATGATGGAAAGGAAAATTGTGCTTAAGTGCTAGAAGAAGAAGTCTATAAAATGTTTGGCACTAACTCTTTGAATGATGAGAATGATTGCAATGTTATTAGTATGAACTCTTTGAATATCCATAGTACTAATGATGATTGCACTAGTCATGATGAAAATATCTCTTATAAGCATATCTATTTTTGTGGAGTGCATAGAGTTTGCAAGTACATACCAAACAGGGAAGATAGATTCTGCAAGAGGCATAAGTATTTGGAAACTAAATGGTTGCAAGAATGGCTATATGTTTGTGCTGAAAATTTAAACTTTCTTAGCCGTACTTGTGAACTTTGCAATGAACGTGATCATTTCAGTACCCAATGCAAATTGTTTCATGATCGTATCATGTCCAAAAATTGTGATGACTTGATTTCCCTTGCACATCATAATGAACTTAGTTTGATCTTGGGTTATGAATAAATGAAACGTACATCTAAGGTTATTCCAGAATTTGCCCTTGATAGAGTTCTTAATTTTGATCTAGAGTAAATTTATATGTATTGTGTGGTGAATTGCATTGAAAATCCTTATATTGCCAAGTATATAAAGCAAAGAAAAGAAATAGAGGATGAAGAGAATACTAGCAAAAGGGAAGAGACTTCCCAATATTGCCCTATTATTTCTTATGATGAATCAGGTAATGAGGAGGAGCCTTCTATTCAACCAATCTCATTAATAAGGAGCTCCAAAAAGAGGATTGAACCCACACATGATGTGAAGAAGAAAAAGAAAGGACAGAGAAGTAAAGGTAGAAAGGTATCTCTCCCAAATGATGTTGCTCCTATTTCTCATTGTGATGATGATAATTGCTATACTATTGGTGCTATCCGTACTATTAATGATGAGAGTTATTATTCTTATGATATGAAAAGGCCCAAGCTTGGGGATGCTATGTTTGATGAAGATGATGTTTTTGAGAATATATTTGCTGCAATTAATGTTTGTCCCAACCTTGGGGATGCTATGTTTAATGAAGATGATATTTTTAGTCTCCCAAGTTTTGATATGCAAATTTATAATGATGATAGCATGCCTCCTACTTATGATGATTATATTGATGAAAGTGGATTTGGAGAGGTTATGACTTTATTTAGTAATGATTCCACTATCTTGGAAGTGGTTTCAATCGATTATGATGAGACCAAAGTTACTATTTATGATAATTATTGTGATTATACATATGCTATAAAAAGTAGTGATGATTATATTTATAAAACTTGTAATGATTATGATTACCCTTTTCTGAACATTACTCTTTTAATGCGTAAACAATTTATAGTATTCGAGTCTCTTATGATACTCACACTATTCCGATTGAGAAGAATTTTGCTTATGTTGTAACACCCCGGATGTAACTTTCCCAATTTATACTCCAACTCTTACCGTTTCCGATGTTAAGTTAATTTATTTCCTCGGGTTCAGTTTCTTTGTCTCCGTGTGTTGTTGTCGTTGTCATGCATCTCTTATCATGTCATCATGTGCATTGCATTTGCATACGTGTTTGTCTCTTGCATTCGAGCATTTTCCCCGTTGTCCGTTTTGCATTCCGGCGCTTCGTTCTCCTCCGGTGGTAATTTCTAGATTTCTTTCATGTGTGGGGATTAAACATTTCCGGATTGGACCGAGACTTGCCAAGCGGCCTTGGTTTACTACTGGTAGACCGCGTGTCAAGTTTCGTACCATTTGGACTTCGTTTCATACTCCAACGGTTAACCGAGGGACCGAAAAGGCCTCGTGTGTGTTGCAGCCCAACACCCCTACAATTTGGCCCAATACCCACCTTACTCTGCTCCACCATCTAGAGTGTTCGATCACGATCGCGTGGCCGAAAACCGCACCTCATTTGGACTCTCCTAGCTCCCTCTATGCCTATTTAAAGGCCCCCCGATTTTCGGATCTCCTCCTACCTCCGAAACCCTAAAAATCCACCTCGCGCGCCGGACATGTCCGTTTCTCGCTGGACAAGCGCTGCCGCCGCCCGCAGCCACTGAGGGGCCGCCACGTGGCCTCGCCGCCGCCTCCCACCGCGCGGACCGGGAGGCCCAGGAGGGCCACCGTGGCCCGAAGCCGCCGCCGCCACCCGGCTCCCTCTCCCGCCTGCCCGCGCTGCTCCCCGGCCGCCCCGCCGCCGAGCGCCATCTCCGGTGGCCCCGCGCCGCCCTACACCATCACCGGCGGCCGCCGCTCGCCGGCACCGCGCCGCGCCGCGCCGCCGCCGCCACCCGGCCCGGATCCGGCGAGATCCGGCCGCCTCCTCCTCCCCTCGCCAAGATCTGGCCGCCACCGCGCCATTTCCGGCCAACTACAGTGCTCCCTCTGGCGAACTTCGAAATCCGTGCAAACCCTAGATCGGAGGTCAAAAATCTACTAAGTCCCTGATATTTTCAGTCCATATGCCCCTGTTCGTGGCTCCGTAACTTTGCATCCGTAGCTCTGATTCATGCATATAGCATATCAAAATGTTCATCTCTGAGAGTACATCATTTCATTCCATTGCATAATTTTAGTTTTAGCTCATCTTGATGCCCTAAATGCTATTAGAAGGAGGCTACTTGAGTTAATTGTCAGATATGCTGCTCCGTTTAGGTTTTTGTCATTTTTGCCATGATTAATGTGTGCATGATATGCCCTGATGCTCTACATGTGTTTTGTTAAGGGTTTTGTCATCTCTCTAGAGGTGCAGCCCATGTATTTTTAGGATGTGTGTGGTGACTTGTGCAAGCTTGCAAAGTGGTGCACTTGCTAAGTCCTGGAGCTGTTTATCTCATGATGCCATATCTTGATGTTCTTTCCTAGTGACGCGTGCCTCTTTTGAGGATGATCAGTAAGGATGTTTTTTTAATCTTGTAGTGCTCTATCCATCCATGTCTCTGTTTGCAATTATGGAGCAACTAGATTGAGTCAATCGAGCTCTACTTTTGCTACTTTGTGAATCTGGGCAGATTGTCAACTTGTTTGCAATTTTGCCGGTGTTGTTGTAGTTGATCCGTGCTTGCTATGCTATTGTTCTTGCCATTTCTAGCTTGCATTTTGTGCCTTGTTGATGGATGTATGCTTGTCTGGCCATGAATTGCACCGTAGTGAGTGCATCGAGCTTGTAAACATGCCTACTTGAGTTATATTTCAGCATGTGTCAGTTTTTCACTAAGTCTGAAAACTAATTATGTTTTTGCTATGTTCACATGCTTGCAATTGTATTTTTTTATCCCTTTTGGCTCAAGGTCACTAAGGGACTTTTGTTAAGCTCTTTGAGTAGCTCCATGCCATGCTTTACTTTGCCATGTTCAGATCCTGTAGCATGTAGTTTTGTTGCTCCGAAGAGGGCTCCCTGATCTGAAATTCCAGACAAGTGTTAATTTCACTAAGTCTGAGATCTGTTTGCCATATGCATTTTTGCCATGCTTGTTTGAACCTGTTAATGGATGAATTGGCCGTAGCTCACTGCTAGACTTTTGTTAAGCATCTTGTGTCCATACCTTACATGTATTTTGTTGTCATGTTTGGGTGCTGTAGCATGTTCATTTCATGGCATTTAGATGCCTACTTGCTGTAAATCGCAGACTGGTGTCATTTTTGTATCGCTTGCCATTTCCAAACCGTAACTCCGATTCCGGCATTCTTTATATCGTTTTCAAGCAATTTCATCTCATCTTTCCAGTGGCACACTTGGATTTCCATGTTGAGGCCAGGTTCATGCATTTCCTGTCATATCTTGCATTTTGCATCCCGCATCGCATCCCGCATAGCATATCATCATTGCATCATATTGCTTGACCCTTGCACATGGTTGATTGTATCCTTGTGGCTTGTTTGTTTTGTTTGGGTATAGCCGGGAGACGAGTTCGCTAACGAGGAGCCCGTTTAGTTTGCTTTCGAGGATCCAGTCAACTCTGACAACTGTGCAGGCAAGATTATCATACCCTCGAAATCACCACTATCTTTGCTATGCTAGTTTGCTCGCTCTTTTGCTATGCCAATGCTACGATGCCTACCATTTGATTTCAAGCCTCCCAAATTGCCATGTTAAACCTCTAACCCACCATGTCCTAGCAAACCGTTGATTGGCTATGTTACTGCTTTGCTCAGCCCCTCTTATAGCGTTGCTAGTTGCAGGTGAAGATTGGAGCCCGTTCCTCGTTGGAACATTTATTTACTTGTTGGGATATCATTATATTGCTATGTTATCTTAATGCATCTATATACTTGGTAAAGGGTGGAAGGCTTGGCCTCTTGCCTAGTGTTTTGTTCCACTCTTGCCACCCTAGTTTCCGTCATATCGGTGTTATGTTCCCGGATTTTGCGTTCCTTACGCGGTTGGGTTATAATGGGAACCCCTTGATAGTTCGCTTTATTAAAGCTTTTCCAGCAATGCCCAACCTTGGTGTTACCACTTGCCACCTAGCCTTTTTCTTTCCCTTGGGTTCTGCAGACTCAAGGGTCATCATTGTTTTAACCCCCTGGGCCAGTGCTCCTCTAAGTGTTGGTCCAAATAGAGCCACTTGCAGTGCCACCTCGGGGCAACTTGAGGGTTGGTTTTAGTTGTACGTAGTGTTCATCTGAGTGTGCCCTGAGAAAGAGATATGTGCAGCTCCTATCGGGATTTGTCGGCATATTCGGGCGGTGTTGCTAGATTTGTTTTAACCTGTCGAAGTGTCTTGCATAACCGAGATACCGAGTCTGATCGGAACGTCTTGGGAGGAGGTCTAATCCTTCGTTGACCATGAGAGCTTGTCATGGGCTAAGTTGGGACTCCCCTGCAGGGATTTGAACTTACGAAAGGCGTGCCCGCGGTTATGGGCAGATGGGAATTTGTTAATGTCCGGTTGTAGATAACTTGAACCTTAACTTAATTAAAATAAATCAACTGAGTGTGTTACCGTGATGGCCTCTTCTCGGCGGAGTCCGGGAAGTGGACACGGTGTTGGAGTAATGTTTGCGCAAGTTGTTCTTTAGCTTCTCGCTCGCGCTTTGCCTCCTCTTCTCGCTCTCTTTTGCGAATAAGTTAGCCCCCATACTTACTAGTCGCTTGCTGCAGCTCCACATATATATACCTTGCCTTACCTATAAGCTTAAATAGTCTTGATCGCGAGGGTGCGAGGTTGCTGAGTCCCTGTGGCTCAGAGATTACTATTACACCAGATGCAGGGCCTGATGATTCCGCTCCAGGAGACGTGTATGAGCTCAAGTGGGAGTTCGACGAAGACTGTCAACGTTACTATGTTTCCTTCCCCGATGATCAGTAGTGGTGCACAGTTGGGGGTGATTGGGACTGTGTCGCATGTTGGGTTATCTTTTATTTTGGCGTCGTAGTCAGGCCATGAGTGTTTGGATGATGTAATGTTATTTATGTACTTGATTGACGTGGCGAGTGTAAGCCAACTATGTTATCTCCCCTTTATTATTCATATTACATGGGATGTTGTGAAGATTGCCTAACTTGTGACATATGCCTTCAATGCGATTATGTCTCTAAGTCGTGCCTCGACACGTGGGAGCTATAGTCGCATCAAGGGTGTTACAAGTTGGTAATCATTTTTAGCGGCCGAGTTGTGTCTAGAAAAAAATGTTTTGAGTCTTTTAGGAACTATATATCGGAGAGTTTAGGAATTCTTTTTACTTCCAAGTCTCCTCCTCGCTCTGGTAAGGAATCCTGACGTAGAGTTTTGACCCTTCTCTTCTCAAATTTCACTAAAAAAAATTTAGGATCACGCGGGTATCGTGGAATCATTCCGATGCGTTTATGATGAGAACATTGTCTTGGTGCCTCCTGTCAGGGGTTTAGTGGAAGTGTCCCGGGGAGTTGAGCTCTGAGGTGTTGTCATCATTATTTTATCGTTGCAGTTCTGGAATACCTAAGTTTAGTACGCCGACATCGAAAATCTCTTTTATGTAGTTCGTTGGTGAGATAACCTCGACGCCACCCAGTACTGGGGCGGGAGTTCGGGAGTATCGCCATAACTTGTATAACGGATGCTTTTCAAAGGTTGAGGTAGATGGTTTCCGAAGGTTTCTTGGTTATGTGTTGAAGGATGGATACAACTGGATGTAGGATTTGCTAGTTTGGGTGAGATATTATGCTTCCCCTGTATCCCCAACACCTGATTGCATAACCGGAAATGTTCAGGAGTTTCATAGGTGGGAATTCTTGTAGCTCTAGTTCTTCTTCCACGGATATTGGTTTGAGATTGGGATTTCTTACCGATTATTCGTTCTTGATCCGTACCTTGTTGATTTATTTCTCTACCTTAATTCTACGTGGCTTCTCAATTTATGGATATGTGACCATTTCAAGAGGAATGCATTCATTCATTTTGTTTGGATGTGAAGACTATATGTTGCAATTTTCATTCTGTTGGATTCAGCTTCACTATTTATCTGTCAATGTGCTAATGGTTGTCAACCTCTTCAGGATGGCTCCTCCAACGCGCACGCCTCCGAATCCTGATCTGCCACCACCTCCACCTCCTCCAGAGGCATGGCAAGCTGTGATGGCCGCAACCAATGCAAACACATAGCTGATCATGCAAATTCTTCAAGAGCGCAATCAAGGCAACCAAGGGAATCAAGGCAGCAATCAGAATCACTTTGCTACACTCAACCAGTTCCTTGCTAACGGGGCAAAGACTTTCAGCAATTGGGTTGAGGCAACCGATGCTGATGATTGGCTTGTGGATCTGTGCAAGCATTTCGAGTGCAGTAACGTCAGGCCTGAGGACTTTGTCAAGTTCGCTTTCTTCCAACTCAAAGATCAAGCTGCAGAATGGTTCCAGCAGTACAAGGGCTCCAAAGGTGGACGTGTTATCACTTGGGATGATTTCCGTCGAGATTTCCGAGCTCATCATATTCCCCAAAGCGTGGTTGAAAGCAAGCGTGAGGAATTCCGCAATTTGAAGCAAGGCTCTTTGTCTGTCTATGACTACAACAAGTTGTTCCAGAAGCTCGCCCGCTTTGCCAAGCAGGACGTCCCTGATGAGAAGAGCATGACATACCAGTGCAGGGGTGGTCTCAAAGAAGAAATTCAGCTAGCTCTTGTTCTCTTTGAGCCCTTGAGGTACGATGAGTTCTACAACATGGCACTGAAGTAAGAGGCTGCTCAGTTGAGTTGTGATGCTTCCAAGAAGCGAGTCAGATATGTTAGTCCTTCTTCCTCTACTCAAGTGGCCAAGCAGCAGAAGTATTGGCTTCCTCCTCCTCCGTTCCGTCAGCCGTATCAGCAGAAGAGCAAAGGTGGCAGTGGTTCTTCCCACCCACCCAACCCTGGCTTTCAGAACAAGACTTCGTCTCAAGCTCCAAGATCGAGTGCTGCGTACCACTGTCTGCTTTCAGAGGTCACGTGCAACATGTGCCAACAGAAGGGTCAGTATGCCAACAAGTGTTTCAACCAGAGGCGTCTTCCTCCTCCTCCTGTCAGATCGGCAAGTACAGCAGTGGTCAAGCATAACCCCAAGTCCACCAAGGTCAATTTGCTGAATGCAGCTCAGGCAGAGGACTCACCAGATGTGATTATGGGTAACCTTCCTATTAACAATATTCCAGCTAAAGTTCTTTTTGACACTGGTGCATCGCTTTCTTTTATTTCAACTCCATTTGTGGCCAAGCATGATTTTGTGAACAAAAGGATTCCTGTTCCGTTGAAGATTGTGTCTCCGGGCAAGCAAATGACTTCTAACAATTGCGTCCCAGATGTCTCTGTCACGTTGGGCGATTACAAGTTTCTCTCTTCTCTGGTGGTTCTTGGCAACTCGGATATTGATCTTATTCTCGGAATGGATTGGCTTACTAAGCACAAGGCACATCTTGATTGTGCAGCCAGGCAGATTCGATTGACTCATTCGTCTGAGAATGTAATTGTCTTTGCCGCTCGTGATGATACTATCCGTCTGTTTTCTCTCAATGAGAAGGGCGAACTCGATGCCATCTCGCAAATTCCAGTCGTTTGCGAATATCAAGATGTTTTTCCAGAAGAGCTTCCAGGAATGCCTCCGCACCGGCCAGTTGAATTCGTTATTGATCTTGAGCCTGGTACGGAACCTGTGTGCAAGCGTCCTTACAAGCTCGGACCTGAAGAGTTGAAGGAGCTGAAGAAGCAACTCGATATTCAAGAGAAAATGGGTCTCATCCGGCCTAGTTCTTCTCCGTGGGGTTGTGGTGTTCTTTTTGTGAAGAAGAAGGATGGAACAGACCGACTTTGTGTTGATTACCGTCTAGTGAACAAGAAGACCATCAAGAACAAATACCCACTTCCCAACATCAATGAGCTATTCGAACAACTCAAAGGTGCTCGAGTATTCTCCAAGCTTGATCTCCGTATGGGTTATCATCAGATTCGAATCCGTGAGCAAGATATTACCAGGACGGCTTTCAGGACAAGCTTTGGTTCATATGAATACACTGTCATGTATTTTGGCCTCGTCAACGCTCCACCGACGTTCTCTCGCATGATGAACTTTATCTTCAATGCCTACACCAATGACTTCGTTTTGGTCTATCTCAACGACATTCTGGTTTTCTCGAAGAACAAGGAAGATCATGCCAAACACTTGCGTTTGGTACTCGATAAGCTCAGGGAACATCAGTTCTACGCCAAGTTCTCCAAGTGTGAATTTTGGCTCGATGAGGTTCTTTATCTTGGTCATATCATCTCTGCCAAGGGCATTGCCGTCAATCCTGAGAAGGTGTCTGCAATTGTGAATTGGGAACCTCCTCAGAACGTGAAGCAACTCCGCAGTTTTCTCGGTCTCGCAAGCTATTGCCGAAGATTTGTTGAAAACTTTTCTAAGATTGCGAAGCCTCTCTCTAATCTTATCCAGAAGCACGTCAAGTACGTTTGGTCTCCGGAGTGTGATATTGCTTTCAACACTTTGAAAGAGAAATTGATCACTGCTCCAGTTCTGACTCCGCCTGATGAATCCAAGCCGTACGAGGTCTTTTGTGATGCCTCTCTCCAAGGTCTTGGCGCAGTATTGATGCAAGAGAAGAAAGTTGTTGCTTATACATCTCGCCAGTTGAAGCCTAATGAGAAGAACTACCCCACTCATGATCTCGAGTTGGCGGCAGTTGTGCATGCTCTTTTGACTTGGAGACATCTTCTATTCGGAAGAAAAGTGGACATTTTCACTGATCACAAGAGTCTCAAGTACATCTTCACTCAGCCTAATCTCAACCTTAGGCAAACTCGATGGGTCGAAATGATTCAAGAGTATAATCTGAGTATTGAGTATACTCCAGGCAAGGCCAATGTGATTGCTGACGAATTGAGCAGGAAAGCTTACTGCAACAGTCTGATTCTCAAGCCTTATCAACCCGAGCTTTGTGAAGTTTTCCGCAAACTTAATCTACAAGTTGTTCCTCAAGGTTTCCTCGCCAACCTTCATGTCTCTCCTACCTTGGAAGACCAGATTCGCCAAGCTCAGCTTCTTGATGCTATGGTGAAAAAGGTGAAGATTGGGATTGCCAAGAGTCAACCCAAGTACAAGTGCTACCGCCTTGATGACAAGGACACTCTTTTCTTCGAGGATCGTATTGTGGTACCCAAAGGTGACCTCCGTAAAGGGATCATGAACGAGGCTCACAATTCTCTCCTCTCCATCCACCCTGGGAGCACGAAGATGTATCAGGACCTCAAGCAAACTTATTGGTGGACTCGAATGAAGCGAGAAATTGCTCAATTCGTGAATGAATGTGATGTCTGCAGAAGAGTGAAGGCAGAACACCAAAGGCCAGCAGGTCTCCTCCAACCTCTTGCCATTCCAGAATGGAAGTTTGACCACATTGAAATGGACTTCGTGACTGGGTTTCCAAAGTCCAAGCATGGCAATGATGCTATATTCATTGTCATCGATAAACTCACCAAAGTGGCCCACTTTCTACCTATCAAAGAGTCAATCACTGCAGCTCAGTTGGCGGAACTCTATACCTCTCGTATTGTCTCTCTGCACGGTATTCCTCAAGTGATCTCTTCAGACCGTGGCAGCATCTTTACATCGAAGTTTTGGGATTCTTTTCAGAAGGCCATGGGCACCAACATCCGCTTCAGCACAGCTTTCCATCCTCAAACTAGCGGTCAAGTCAAGCGTGTCAACCAGATTCTTGAAGATATGCTTAGGGCTTGCGTGATCTCCTTCGGCATGAAGTGGGAGGATTGTCTTCCTTATGCTGAATTCTCCTACAACAACAGTTTTCAAGCAAGTTCGGGCAAAGCCCCATTTGAAATTATGTATGGCAGGAAGTGCCGTACCCCTCTCAACTGGTCCAAAACCGGTGAACGTGAGCTTTTGGGTAATGACTTAATCACAGAGGCAGAGGAAATGTGCAAAGTCATTTGTGATAACCTCAAAGCAGCCCAATCCCGCCAGAAAGAGCTACTATGATAGTAAGCACCGTGATTTGGCTTTCGAGATCGGAGATCATGTTTACCTCCGCGTCTCTCCTATGAAAGGTACTCGTCGCTTCGGTATCAAAGGGAAGCTTGCCCCCAGATACGTGGGACCTTTCAAGATTGTCAACAAGAGAGGCGACCTCGCCTATCAACTCGAGCTTCCTTCAAACTTTGCAAATGTTCATGACGTGTTCCATGTCTCTCAGCTTTGAAAGTGCTTCAAGACTCCTGACCGCACCGTCAACTTCGAGGACATTGAGCTCCAAGAAGATCTCTCTTATCGTGAGCACCCAGTTGCTATTCTTGAAGAGACTGAACTCAAGACTCGCAACAAGTCAATCAAATTTCTCAAAGTCAAGTGGTCACACCATTCCGACCGTGAAGCTACCTGGGAAAGCGAGGATCACCTCCATTCTGAGTAGCCGACGTTCTTTCAATCCTGGATCTCGGGACGAGATCCTTTCGTAGTGGTGGAGTGTTGTAACACCCCGGATGTAACTTTCCCAATTTGTACTCCAACTCTTGCCGTTTCCGACGTTAAGTTAATTTATTTCCTCAGGTTCGGTTTCTTTGTCTCCGTGTGTTGTTGTCGTTGTCATGCATCTCTTATCATGTCATCATGTGCATTGCATTTGCATACGTGTTCGTCTCTTGCATTCGAGCATTTTCCCCGTTGTCCGTTTTGCATTCCGGCGCTTCGTTCTCCTCCGGTGGTCATTTCTAGCTTTCTTTCGTGTGTGGGGATTAAACATTTCCGGATTGGACCGAGACTTCCCAAGCGGCCTTGGTTTACTACCGGTAGACCGCCTGTCAAGTTTCGTACCATTTGGACTTCGTTTCATACTCCAAGGGTTAACCGAGGGACCGAAAAGGCCTCGTGTGTGTTGCAGCCCAACACCCCTCCAATTTGGCCCAAACCCCACCTAACTCTGCTCCATCATCTAGAGCGTTCGATCATGATCGCATGGCCGAAAACCGCACCTCATTTGGACTCTCCTAGCTCCCTCTATGCCCATTTAAAGGCCCCCCGATTTTCGGATCTCCTCCTACATCCGAAACCCTAAAAATCCACCTCGCGCACCGGACATGTCCGTTTCTCGCCGGACAAGCGCCGCCGCCGCCCGCAGCCACTGAGGGGCCACCACGTCGCCTCGCCGCCGCCTCCCACTGCGCGGCCCGGGAGGCCCAGGGAGGGCCCCGCGGCCCGAAGCCGCCGCCGCCGCCCGGCTCCCTCTCCGGCCTGCCCGCGCCGCTCCCCGGCCGCCCCGCCGCCGCGCGCCATCTCTAGTGGCCCCGCGCCGCCCTGCGCCATCGCCGGCGGCCGCCGCTCGCCCGCACCACGCCGCGCCGCGCCACCACCACCGCCTCGCCGCGCGCCGCTGCCCGGCCCGGATCCGGCGAGATCCGGCCGCCTCCTCCTCCCCTCGCCAAGATCTAGCCGCCACCGCGCCATTTCCGGCCAACTACAGTGCTTCCTCCGGCGAATTTCGAAATTCGTGCAAACCCTAGATCGGAGGTCGAAAATCTACCAAGTCCCTGATATTTTCGGACCATATGCCCCTGTTCGTGGCTCCGTAACTTTGCATCCATAGCTCCGATTCATGCATATAGCATATCAAAATGTTCATCTCTGAGAGTACATCATTTCATTCCATTGCATCATTTTAATTTGAGTTCATCTTGATGCCCTAAATGCTGTTAGAAGGAGGCTACTTGAGTTAATTGTCAGATCTGCTGCTCCGTTTATGTTTTTGTCATTTTTGCCATGATTAATATGTGCATGATATGCCCTAATGCTCTACATGTGTTTTGTTAAGGGTTTTGTCATCTCTCCAGAGGTGCAGCCCATGTATTTTTAGGATGTGTGTGGTGACTTGTGCAAGCTTGCAAAGTGGTGCACTTGCTAATTCTGTTTTCAGGGACTTAGTCATTTCACTAAGTCCTGGAGCTGTTTATCTCATGATGCCATATGTTCATGTTGTTTCCTAGTGACGCATGCCTCTTTTGAGGATGATCAGTAAGGATGTTTTGTTAATCTTGTAGTGCTCTATCCATCCATGTCTTTGTTTGCAATTATGGAGCACCCTAGATTGAGTCAATCGAGCTCTACTTTTGCTACTTTGTGAATCTGGGCAGATTGTCAACTTGTTTGCAATTTTGCCGGTGTTGTTGTAGTTGATCCGTGCTTGCTATGCTATTGTTCTTGCCATGTCTAGCTTGAATTTTGTGCCTTCTTGATGGATGTATGCTTGTCTTGCCATGACTTGCACCGTAGTGAGTGCATCGAGCTCGTAAACATGCCTACTTGAGTTATATTTCATCATGTGTCAGTTTTTCACTAAGTCTGAAAACTGATTATGTTTTTGCTATGTTCACATGCTTGCAATTGTATTTTTTATCCCTTTTGGCTCAAGGTCACTAAGGGACTTTTGTTAAGCTCTTTGAGAAGCTCCATGCTATGCTTTACTTTGCCATGTTAAGTTCCTGTAGCATGTAGTTTTGTTGCTCCGAAGAGGGCTACCTGATCTGAAATTCCAGAGAAGTGTTAATTTCACTAAGTCTGAGATCTGTTTGCCATATGCATTTTTGCCATGCTTGTTTGAACCTGTTAATGGATGAATTGGCCGTAGCTCATTGCTAGACTTTTGTTAAGCATCTTGTGTGCATCCCTGCCATGTATTTTGTTGTCATGTTTGGGTGCTGTAGGATGTTCATTTCATTGCATTTAGATGCCTACTTGCTGTAAATCGCAGACCGGTGTCATTTTTGTATCGCTTGCCATTTCCAAATCGTAACTCCGATTCCGGCGTTCTTTATTTCGTTTTCAAGCGATTTCATCTCATCTTTCCAGTGGCACACTTGGATTTCCATGTTGAGGCCAGGTTCATGCATTTCCTGTCATATCTTGCATTTTGCATCTTGCATTGCATATCATCATTGCATCATATTGCTTGACCCTTGCACATGGTTGATTGTATCCTTGTTGCTTTTTTGTTTTGTTTGGGTAGAGCCGGGAGATGAGTTCACCTCTATCTTTGCTATGCTAGTTTGCTCGCTCTTTTGCTATGCCAATGCTATGATGCCTACCATTTACTTTCAAGCCTCCCAAATTTCCATGTTAAACCTCTAACCCACCATGTCCTAGCAAACCTTTGATTGGCTATGTTACCGCTTTGCTCAGCCCCTCTTATAGCGTTGCTAGTTGCAGGTGAAGATTGGAGCCCGTTCCTCGTTGAAACATTTATTTACTTGTTGGGATATCATTATATTGCTATGTTATCTTAATGCATCTATATACTTGGTAAAGGATGGAAGGCTTGGCCTCTTGCCTAGTGTTTTGTTCCACTCTTGCCGCCCTAGTTTCCGTCATATCGGTGTTATGTTCCCGGATTTTGCGTTCCTTACGCGGTTGGGTTATAATGGGAACCCTTGATAGTTCGCCTTGATTAAAGCTTTTCCAACAATGCCCAACCTTGGTTTTACCATTTTCCACCTAGCCTTTTTCTTTCCCTTGGGTTCTGGAGACTCAAGGGTCATCATTGTCTTAACCCCCCCGGGCCAGTGCTCCTCTAAGTGTTGGTCCAAATAGAGCCACTTGCAGGGCCACCTCGGGGCAACTTGAGGGTTGGTTTTAGTTGTACGTAGTGTTCATCTAAGTGTGCCCTGAGAAAGAGATATGTGCAGCTCCTATCGGGATTTGTCGGCACATTCGGGCGGTGTTGCTGGATTTGTTTTAACCTGTCGAAGTGTCTTGCGTAACCGAGATACCGAGTCTGATCGGAACGTCTTGGGAGGAGGTCTAATCCTTCATTGACAGTGAGAGCTTGTCATGGGCTAAGTTGGGACTCCCCTGCAGGGATTTGAACTTTCGAAAGTTGTGCCCACGGTTATGGGCAGATGGGAATTTGTTATTGTCCGGTTGTAGATAACTTGAACCTTAACTTAATTAAAATAAATCAACTGAGTGTGTTACCGTGATGGCCTCTTCTCGGCAGAGTCCGGGAAGTGGACACGGTGTTGGAGTAATGTTTGCGCAGGTTGTTCTCTAGCTTCTCGCTCGCGCTTTGCCTCCTCTTCTCGCTCTCTTTTGCGAATAAGTTAGCCCCCATACTTACTAGTCGCTTGCTGCAGCTCCACATATATATACCTTGCCTTACCTATAAGCTTAAATAGTCTTGATCGCGAGGGTGCGAGATTGCTGAGTCCCTGTGGCTCAGAGATTACTATTACACTAGATGCAGGGCCTGATGATTCCGCTCCAGGAGACGCGTATGAGCTCAAGTGGGAGTTCGACGAACACTCTCAATGTTACTATGTTTCCTTTCCCGATGATCAGTAGTGGTGCACAGTTGGTGGTGATTGGGACCGTGTCGCATGTTGGGTTATCTTTTATTTTGGCGCCGTAGTCGGGCCATGAGTGTTTGGATGATGTAATGTTATTTATGTACTTGATTGACGTGGCGAGTGTAAGCCAACTATGTTATCTCCCCTTTATTATTCATATTACATGGGATGTTGTGAAGATTGCCTAACTTGCGACGTATGCCTTCAATGCGATTATGTCTCTAAGTCGTGCCTCGACACGTGGGAGCTATAGTCGCATCAAGGGTGTTACATATGTGGAGAGTAATAAAATTTCTATGCTTGTAGATCATGAAAAGAATGCTTTATGTGATAGTTATATTATTGAATTCATTCATGATGCCACTAAAAATTATTATGAGGGAGGAACATATGCTTGTAGGAATTGCAATAATATCAAGTTTCCTCTCTATGTGCTTAAAGTTTTGAAGTTATGCTTGTTTTGCCCTCCTATGCTAGTTGATTATTGTTCCCATAAGTTGTTTGCTCACAAAATCCCTATGCATAGGAAGTGGGTTCGACTTAAATGTGCTAGTTATATTCTTCATGATGCTCTCTTTATGTTACAATTCTTATCTTTCATCTGAGCATCGTTTAAATCATCATGCCTAGCTAGGGGCGTTAAACGATATCGCTTGTTGGGAGGCAACCCAATTTTATTTTTGCTCCCTGCTTTTTTGTAGCAACCAGACCTCAAACAGTCTGATCTCTATGCTCCGGTGTCATCCCTGGATCAGTAATGCTGACACCACATAGTACTCGGAGGATTTATAACAGAGTTGCAATCACACACTTATTACATCGCGTGTCTCAAAAGAGAACTTATTACAATAAATATGGCTTAAGGCCATCTAATAACGATAACAGCGGAAGGCTTGGAAGATAAATGAGTCCATCAAATCCAACGGCATCACTGAGTATAGAACCACGACCTAGAACTCCTTAATCGTCGTCTGAAAAGTCTGCAACATTAACGTTGCAGCCCGAAACGGGTCAGCACATGGAATATGCTGGCAAGGTAACACATAGAGAGTAATGGAATGAAATAGCTATACTATATGCATATTTGGTTGGTGGAAAGCTCTATGGTTACAATTTTGCGTAAAGCCAATTTTTCCCTACTTCAAAGGAATAAATTTTATTTAACTATCATGGTAGTTGTTAAACATTGAGAATGGTTGACAGCATTCTCAATCCCAATTAAGCATCATCATTAAACAAAAACCGAACAAAATTAATTTAGAGTAACCTGTTGAGATTCACATGATAATCCAAGTACTAGATACTCAAGATTGTCCATAACTGGGGACACGGCTAACCATGATTAGTTTATTACACTCTGCAGAGGTTTGCGCACTTTTCCCCACAAGACTCGATCGCCTCCATTTGGTTTCTCGCACTACATGGTGTTTGAGAAACGGATGACCGAGACATAGTCTTTCAGAAGCGCTAGCACCTTACGTTCGGGTAGACAGTACCACCTGCATCACCTACATCTGCTAGTCTACCACTGTAAGAGATCGCACGACTTAGTCAACTATGCTAGAGCCCATAATAGCTTGTGGCTGCACACGGAAGTTTCTAGTATGAATAGTCTCATGATCCCTTTGAGCCTGGGTGGCGGTCCAAAAAAACAGGCAAGTCCTGGAATACCCAGGTGCCTCAATCCACCCAGATGTGTGTTTAAGTTGCCACCTTAGATATCACTCACCCAATCCACGTCTACTAGCATAGCATGGCACAATAAGCAAACGTAGAAGTAACTCCCAAAGGTTTGATAAAAATCAGGTAATAGGTACTACCTCAACTACTTCCCATCCCACAATTGAATCAGATCCTAATCATGCAATGTGTGAGGATTGATCTAATGCAATAAAACTGGGTAGTAGGAAAAGTATGATCAAAGTGTTACTTGCCTTGCTGATGATCCGCGAAACCTAGAGATTCGAAGTAACAGGCGGCGCACTCCGGGTATTTTATCGTAGACAGACAAACAAGCATACAATAAGTACTCATCTAATGCACGGGTAAAACTCAAATAAGAGATCTAACCAGAAGGTTCAACTTAAGAACTCCGGTTTGCAAAAAGAATCTAATCCAACGAAGCAACGAAAGTCAAACGACAAAAGAAAACAACTTTGTTCTACTAATCTGGATCTAAGGCAAATTTTATAGTACCAAAAACTTGTTTAAGTTGGTTAAACGGATAGAGGGTTTCGAGACGAAACTCCAGGCGCTTGAATCGCCTGATTCCGATAAACGAGCGAAAAGTTATACTAAAAAGAAAATCGGATCAGGAATCGCGATCGGAAAAATCGCGGATTTAATCCGAGAAAAAGAAAAATGACGAACATTCGCTAGAACGAACGAACGGACGAATGCTCGCTATTTAAATAAACCGGAATAACCGATCTACTAAAAAAACGAATCTAAAAAACTGACGAAAAACAGACGGTTTTTCAGGAAAAAAACAAAAAAACCGGCGCGGAAAACGAGGCGCGGACCACGGGCGGCGTGTCGGCGGCGGCGGCGGCGGCGTTCGGCGGCGACGGCGCGGCGGGGCGGCGACGGCAGGCGGCGCTGGTGGCTGGTGCGGCTAGGGTTAGCTAGGGCTGGGCCTCCCCCCCCCCCCCCGGCTTATATATCCTAACGGGCCGGGAGTCCTAGTCGGACACGGCCCTAGGCCGGTTCGCTGTTTTTGTTTTAGTAATTACGCGTAGAAGAAAAATAAAAAGAAATATTAAACGGACTCCAAAAATTCCAAAATAAATTTTCACGGGCTTCTAAAATCAAGCCGCACAAGGTGAACATTTATTTGGGGCCTAAATGCAATTTTGAAAAACGCACATTTTTCCTAAATTCAAATAAAATAACGAAAACCTCCGAAATAAAATCTTATTTGATTTTATTATTAAATCCTCAATATTTCTTTATTTTGGGAAAGTCATTTTATTCCCTCTCTCATATTTTTGTAATAGAAATAATTGATGATAAAATAATTAAAATCAAATGATCCTATTCTCAAATTTGAGAAAACTCAAATATGAAAATAACGAAATCCCCAACTCTCTCCGTGGGTCCTCGAGTTGCGTAGAATTTCTAGGATCGACCAAAATGCAAAATAAAATATGATATGCAATGATGCTCTAATGTATAACATTCCAAATTGAAAATTTGGGATGTTAAATTTTGTTCCTGTTTACTAATAAATTAATCATCTATCCTCTGTTATGATTGTGTTCTTTATGTTTTAGTTAGTGTTTGTGTCAAGTAAAGCCTTTAGGATCTTCTTGGCTGATTGTTATTTGATCTTGCTGTAAAAAACAGAAAGTATGCGCTCACGAGAATAATTTTCATTTTTAACCAGAAAGGGATAAAACACCAATTCCAATTTCAGTAGATTAAAAAATAAATTACATAGGACTTCCTAATTTCTCAGGATTTTTGGAGTTACAGAAGTATTCGAAACCTACAGATTACTAAAGACTGTTCTATTTTTGACAGATTATGTTCTCTATGTGGTGTTTGCTTATTTTTGATGAATCTATGAGTAGTATCGGAGGGTATGAACCATAGGGAAGTCGGAATACAGTGGATATTACACCAATATGAATTTAGAATGAGTTCACAACAGTACTTAAGTGGTGATTTATTTTCTTATACTAACGGAGCTTACGAGTTTTCTGTTAAGTTTTGTGTTATGAAGTTTTCAAGTTTTGGGTGAAGATTCGATGGACTAAGGAATAAGGAGTGGCAAGAGCCTAAGCTTGGGGATGCCCAACGCACCCCAAGGTAAAATCCAAGGACAACCAAGAGCCTAAGCTTGGGGATGCCCCGGAAGGCATCCCCTCTTTCGTCTTCATTCATCGGTAACTTTACTTGGAGCTATATTTTTATTCACCACATGATATGTGTTTTGCTTGGAGCGTCAATTTATTTTGTTAGGACTTGCTTGAAGTTATTTAGAAAAATGTTTTGAATCTTTTATTTCAATAAAAGTGGCATTGATAGCCTTTACTATGCCTATTTTACAAGTCCACATGTTGTTGTTTGAAAACAGAAAGTTTACCGCTGTTGCAAAAATTCCCTAGAAAAGTCAGAGTGTGATACAATGTTGAAACCTTTTGCATAATAAGCTCTGATAAATTTACTACAGTGGGAATGTTCTTTCATAATTTCTTTAGGTAGGGAAGTATGGATCTTGCTGCACTCTTTACAGACTGTCCTGTTTAGGCAGATTGCTGTTTTGTTTGCATATGTTTGCTTCTTTAATGATTCTATTTGAGGATAGGACTATTAAATATGCAGAGGAATTTAGTATGAAATGTTGAATAATAATTTTAGTGATTTGCTACAGTAGAGTATGATAAGATTTTTGCGTTGGTTTATACTAACTTATCTCATGAGTCCTTGTTGAGTTTTGTGTGGATGAAGCTTTTGAGATTTAGGGAGACTGTGATATGAGAGGAATTAAGGAGACACAGAAGCTCAAGCTTGGGGATGCCCAAGGCATCCCAAGATAATATTTCAAGAAGTCTAAAGCATCTAAGCTTGGGGATGCCCCGGTTGGCATCCCACCTTTCTTCAACAACTATCGGTTAGTTTCGGTTGATCCTAAGTTTTTGCTTCTTCACATGATGTTTGCCATTCTTAGAATGTCATTTTATTTTGTTTTGATTGCTGTTTGAATAAAATATCAAGATCTGAAATTATTAAATGAGAGAGAGTCTTCACATAGTTACATAATTATTTAACTACTCGTTGATCTTCACTTTTATCTTTTTGGAGTAGTTTGTCATTTACTCATGTGCTTCACTTATATCCTATGAGTAAATGGTTGAATGAATTGAATATCATAAATCTGAAATTATATATGTTTCATATGCTTATCCCATGGGGAGTAATGGCTTTACATATAAGAAGTGGAGGTGGTAAATTTATTGATGGTTAGCAAACATTGTATTGGTCAATTGAACAATTCATGAAAGAATATTGAAGGAAGAGAGATTTCACATATAAATATACTATCTTGGACATCTTTTGTAATTGTAAGCACTCATTAAAATATGACATGCTAAATGCTTGATGTTGGACAAGGAAGACAACATAATGGGTTATGTTTTCTTATATCCGAAATAAAGTATATTGTCATCGATCGCCCAACACGTTGAGCTTGCATTTCCCCCTCATGCTAGAAAAATTCTTTGCACCAAGTAGAGATACTACTTGTGCTTCCAAACATCCCTTAAACCAGTATTGCCATGAGAGTCCACCATACCTGCCTATGGATTGAGTAAGATCCTTCAAGTAAGTTGTCATCGGTGCATGCAATAAAAATTGCTCTCTAAATATGTTTGATATTTTAGTGTGGAGAAAATAAGCTTTATATGATCTTGTGATATGGAAGCAATAAAAGTGAAGGACTACATAATAAAGGTCCCTATCACAAGTGGCAATATAAAGTGATGTTCCCTCGCATTAAGATTTTGTGCATCCAACTATAAAAGCGCATGGCAACCTCTGCTTCCCTCTGCGAAGGGCCTATCTTTTCTTTTGCCTTATGCAAGAGTCATGGTGATCTTCACCTTTCCTTTTTACATTTTATCCTTTGGCAAGCACATTGTGTTGGAAAGATTCTGATATACATATATATCCAATTGGATGTAAGGCATCATGAGCTATTATTGTTGACATTACCCTTGAGGTAAAAGGTTGGGAGACGAATCTATAAGCCCCTATCTTTCTCTATGTCTGATTAAAACTTTGAACCCATAAATATCGCGTGAGTGTTAGCAATTGTGAAAGACTAAATGATAGTTGACTATGTGGAGTTTGCTAAATCAAAGCTCTGATATAGACTCTTCCTGAAAATAAGATGAATTGTAATTGTTTGATGACTGATAACATGGTTTGTTAGTTTTCGAGAAAATTTATGATCTATACTTTAACATGTGAATAGCTTGTTACTTGATCATGAGAAGCTTTATGAGATGAGCTATTGTTATGATATATAATGATGCTAGAAAAGGTGATTGAAATTATCATTGATCAGACTTGTGCAC
This sequence comes from Triticum urartu, assembly GCF_056163025.1. NCBI lineage: Eukaryota > Viridiplantae > Streptophyta > Magnoliopsida > Poales > Poaceae > Triticum > Triticum urartu. The sequence goes on from NC_141874.1 coordinate 309,956,003, forward strand.
CTACTAGCATTCACACTTCATAAATTATTTCTTTTATCATTTACCTACTCGAGGATGAGCAGGAATTAAGCTTGGGGATGCTGATACGTCTCCAACGTATCTATACTTTATGAAGCGTTCATGCTATTATATTATCTGTTTTGGATGTTTATGGGCTTTATGAAAAACTTTTATATTATTTTTGGGACTAACCTATTAACCCAGAGCCGAGTGCCAGATCATGTTTTTCCCCTTGTTTAAGTGTTCCTCAGAAAAGGAATATCAAACAGAGTCCAAACGGAGTGAAACCTTCGGGGGCGTGATTTTTGGAACGAACGTGATCAAGGAGACTTGGAGTTGAAGTCAAGGAAGCTTCGAGGTGGCCATGAGGCAGGGAGGCGTGCCTGCCCCCTGGGCGCGCCCCCACCCTCGTGGGCCCCTCGTGGCTCCCCTGACCGACTTCTTTCACCTATATATATCCATATACCCTAAATACTTCGAAGAGCAGAATAGATCGGGAGTTCCATCACCAGAAGCCTCTATAGCCACCGAAAACCAATCTAGACCCGTTCTGGCACCCTGTCGGATGGGGGAATCCCTCTCCGGTGGCCATCTTCATCATTCCGGCGCTCTCCATGACGAGGAGGGATTAGTTCACCCTTGGGGCTGAGGGTATGTACCATTAGCTATGTGTTTGATCTCTCTCGTTCTCTCTCTCTTTCTCTCTCTCTCTCTCGTGTTCTTGAGGTGGTATGATCTTGATGTATCGCGAGCTTTGCTATTATAGTTGGATCTTATGATGTTTCTCCCCCTCTACTCTCTTGTAATGGATTGAGTTTTCCCTTTAAAGTTATCTTATCAGATTGAGTCTTTAAGGATTTGAGAACACTTGATGTATATCTTGCATGTGCTTATCTATGGTGACAATGGGATATCATGTGATCCACTTGATGTATGTTTTGGTGATCAACTTACGAGTTCCGTGAACTTATGCATAGGGGTTGGCACACATTTTCGTCTTGACTCTCCGGTATAAACTGTGGGGCACTCTTTGAAGTTCTTTGTGTTGGTTGAATAGATGAATCTAAGATTGTGTGATGCATATCGTATAATCATCCCCACGGATACTTGAGGTGACATTGGAGTATCTAGGTGACATTAGGGTTTTGGTTGATTTGTGTCTTAAGGTGCTATTCTAGTACGAACTCTATGATAGATTGAACGGAAAGAATAGCTTCATGTTATTTTACTACGGACTCTTGAATAGATCGATCAGAAAGGATAACTTTGAGGTGGTTTCGTACCCTCCCATAATCTCTTCGTTTGTTCTCTGCTATTAGTGACTTTGGAGTGACTCTTTGTTGCATGTTGAGGGATAGTTATATGATCCAATTATGTTATATTGTTGAGAGAACTTGCACTAGTGAAAGTATGAACCCTAGGCCTTGTTTCAACACATTGCAATACCGTTTGTGCTCACTTATATCATTAGTTACCTTGCTATTTTTATATTTAAGATTACAAAAACCATTATCTACTATCCATATAGCACTTGTATCACCATCTCTTCGCCGACCTAGTGCACCTATACAATTTACCATTGTATTGGGTGTGTTGGGGACACGAGAGACTCTTTGTTATTTGGTTGGAGGGTTGATTGAGAGAGACCATCTTCATCCTACGCCTCCCATGGATTGATAAACCTTAGGTCATCCACTTGAGGGAAATTTGCTACAGTCCTACAAACCTCTACACTTGGAGGCCCAACAACGTCTACAAGAAGAAGGTTGTGTAGTATACATCAGCGGAGAAGATCCGCAGCAGCAGGGCGGTGCGGACACGGAGGGCGTGCGGATTTGAGGGGGGTAGCGTCGGATCTGGCCACGGCGAGGCCATGGAGGTCCGGCGGTGGTGGATCCCGTGGTTGGAGTTGGTTGGCGGCGAACACTCGTGGCGGGGCGACGAGCTGCTCGCAGGGCGGCAGTGGTGGTGCGCAAGGGCGGTGACGGTGGTGAACGAGGGCGGCGGCGGTGGGGCGCTACGACGGTGAAGGGCGAGGCGGCGGCGCGGCACAATGACGGCGAAGGGTGAGGCGGCGACGCGGCACAACGGCGGCGAAGGCGACGGGGCAGGCGCAGGCCGGTGACACGGCCAGATGGGCTCGGGCGGGCCGCACCCTGGCTTCACGCCGCGGTGGCGCGCGGTGGCCGGCGGGCCACGTGGCACGACGCGAGTGGAGGAGGGAGGCGGTGGAGGCGATGTGGCACCCACTAATTGGCCGGAACGCGTGGCGGCGGCGGTGGACATGTCCGGCGCGGCGCGGACGCGTCCGGATGCGCGGTGGAGGAGTGGATCTAGGGTTTCATCCATGAATTTTCGGGGAGGGGCACATATTTATAGGTAGACGGAGGTAGGAGTGTCCAAATGAGGTGCTTTTGTCGCCCACACGATCGTGATCCGACGATGGAGAACTTGGAGGTGGTTTAGATGGGTTATTGGGCTGTTTTGGAGGGGTGTTGGGCTGCAACAAAAAAGAGGCTTTTGCGGTAACCCGGTTAATCATTGGGGCATCAAACGGCCTCCAAATGGAATGAAATTTGACAGACGGTCTACCGGCGATGTACCAAGGCCGCTTGACAAATCTCAGCCCATTCCGAGAATGTTTAACTCCCGCTCACGAAGAGAGACAAGAGGGGTGCGCCGGGTGCATGTTGGAGTGTCGGATTGCGAAACGGACAACGGGGAAAATGCTCGGATGCATGAGACAAATACGAATGCAAATGAGATGCACATGATGACATGATATGAAATGCATGACATGAACAAAAAGCAAAACAAAGAAAAAAACCCAACCACGAAGGGAGTCTCAAAACATAAAGACAAAAATGGCAAGAGTCAGAGTTACAAATGTGGAATGTTGTATCTGGGGCGTTACAACACTCCACCACTACAAGAGGATCTCGTCCTGAGATCTAGGATGGCACCAGAGAGAAAACGGAAGATGAAGAGGTAAAACAAAGTTGCTTCTTCGACAAACGAGTGAAACCATGAACCTTGAGAGGTTAAACCATTTGAGCAAAGAATACAATGGAAATTATCGAAGTTGAAAACACTCCGTTGGAAAAGAGGAATGAGGAAGAAAAAATTCGGATAGTACTTCAGTTGAGAAGACACAACACTCTGGTTAAATGGATAAGCATGAAAAGAACATGATCCTCACAACTCGAGATGATGAGAGAAGAGAGAAACATCACAATGCATCCGAAAGAAATGAAAGAATGGAATGGAATGAATGGAGGGAAACAAGATCTTGAGAGAGCACGCTTACAACATATGCTAGCACGGAGTTGTTGGATTATCAACAACGAAAGGATAAGCTTAATGTGGGCTTATGGAAAGCATCTCAAAATTATGAGGTGACAACCTGCCACTCACGGGAAAAGATTTGATTGAGAGGTACAAAAGATAGAAAGCTTCTTCCACCAAGGTGATAAGAGATCATGGATCATGGGTAATCATCACAAATAGCAACATTCCCAGTGGAAGGCTTTAGGTGAAATATATACCAAGATAACTCCAAGGAAGAAAATGATGGGTTTAAATACCTTATTCCTGAAAACTTACGAATCATGAAACACGAAAGAAATTGTCAAGAATGTCATAACACCACCGCAAAAGATAAGGTATAAAGAATTGCACTCCGGAATGCAAGATGAAGAATGCTTGACCTCCTCAAAACAAAACAAGTGTTGAGCACCATGTTTATTTGAGAGTATAGCTTGGCGGATATTAACTTTGAGAGAAAATCTTGAGGACAATTTAAGAATGAAAGGAATCCTTGACGAACCACCATGAAGAAACTCTCGAAGAACTCTGGATAGAAAAGAGTAAGCATCTCGAACCGCAAAATGTGACATGATGAACACTCTGGAAAGAAGAAACTAGATCACTTGGATGAAACAATAATAAGAATTACGTTATGCGTATCCTTCATCAATTTAGATTGATGACAAGCAACGGATTTTGCATACTACTTATTCTCATAGAAAGGATTAAAGAGAGGTATAGCACAACCTTGGGAAGGTCTTCAACGAACCACCGGTAGGATTTAAAAACGAACAAAGAAAAGATAACAAAACACCGGGAAGAATTAGAAAATGAACGAATATACTAGAGAGAATTTAGATGCAAGTGAACGAAGAGATCCCGAGCTGAATAGAGAATACTTGAACGATGCACCGGTAAGATTTTGAGAACGAGAGCAGAAAGCTGGAATGAATAAATCTTCTGAAATGATGGCCTTTGGATGATCAAGAAAAACGAAAACAACTCCTGACATGCTCCGGATGGGTGAAAATAATTCTCACAATCGAAAACAACTATGAGAGGATGGCAACAAGCTTGAAGTTCGCATCTTTGGAAGAATGGGTAAGATTTGGAGGAGAAACTCTTCTTCGGTCTTCAAATACAGATAATGACGACAAGAAACACCACCCTGAATTGTTGAGGTACTCCGGAATGCAAATTATAAAGGTTGAACCAACAATAAAAATAATTTGAAAAACGATCTTGGAGAAGGCATTTGACTGATGATAATTCATTCTTACGTCAAACTTGGATAAGAATTTGAGAGTAGCTCCGGAAAAATTAGAAGAGTTGGGTAAGATCCTGGAAAAAGACCTATGGGTTAGGGCCCACTCAAAAGATACACCGTTGAACGATTTAAAAGAAGGATTGCACCGGTTGAATAAATGGCTCAGAAGGGATAACAACCTCGAGATATCTTGAGCGGATGCAGAGTGGAAACACGAATCTTCGAGATATCTTCAGCCCTCCGGATATGAGTAGAGAGAGGTGAACGATTATGAGAGGCTTAGATATGAACTTCCAACATGGAAATCATTGAAACAAAAGGAAGACATATAATCAACACCGAAGCTTGAATTTCGTCCATCGGGTAAGAATAGAGAATGAAGGATCATAAACTTGTAGAGCATCTTCATGAGAACCACCGGGTAAGAGCATTGATTGAAAAGAATGAAGAGACTTCACATTAATAAAATGGATACTTGATTAAGACATCTGATTCCTTGAAGGAAAAGGGTTGGTAGGGCAGGAAAAAACAAAGGCAACTTGGTGACGGATGAAACAAACACTGTTTAGAAAAGGTATGGAATCTACATTTGATATAGAAGCAACTCGAATACCACAACTCCAAACGAAACAAAGGATTGGAACAAACATATGATAGACCCCATATCGTATCATGTGTCTGTTGGAAAGATATCCTATGAGATACTTCAATTCCCACTTATAAACTCCCGAAACTTTCTGGTTATGCAATCAGGTGATGGGGATACAGGGGAAGCATAATATCTCACCCAAACTAACAATCCCTACATCCAGTTGTATCCATCCTTCAACACATAACCAAGAAACCTTCGGAAATCATGTACCTCAACCTTCGAAAAGCATCTGTTATACGAGTTGTGGCAATACTCCCAAACTCCCGCCCTAGTACTGGGTGGCATCGAGGTTATCTCACCAACAACTGCATAAAAGAGATTTTCGATGTCGGCAAACTCAGGTATTCCAGAACTGCAACGATAAAATTGTGACGACAACACCTCGGAGCTCAACTCCCCGGGACACTGCCACAACCCCTAAATGTCAGGAGGCACCAAGAACAATGTTATCGTCACAAGACTATCAGAATGATTCCAAGATACCCTCGTGATCCTAAAAAAATTTCGTGAAATTTGAGGAGAGGAGAGTCAAAACTTCTACGTCAGGAGGCCTCACCAGAGAAATGAAGGGACTGAGGAGTAAAAAGAATCCTACTCTCCGATATATATAATCCTAAGACTCAAAACATTTTGTTCTAGACTCAACAACGTCGGCGATTCGATCAAGCAGGGGGCACCTAAGTCGGGGATGGCTCTGATTACTAACTTGTAACACCCACAATGCGGCTATATCTCCCACGTATCGGGGCACGACTTAGAGGCATGGCCGCAAGGTAGTTTTGTCGCAAGAGGGGTAATCTTCACACAATCCCATGTACTGAATAAGAAAGGGATAAAGAGTTGGCTTACAATCGCCACTTCACACAATACATTAATAATTCATACATCACCCAAATACACTCAATGACCGACTACGGTCAAATCGAATAAGGAAGATAAACCCCAAATGCTAGATCCCAGATCGTCCCAACTGGGCTCCACTACTGATCAACCGAAAAAGACGCATAGTAATGGCCCAAATCCTCGTCGAACTCCCACTTGAGTTCGGTAGCATCACCTGCACTAGTATCCTCGGCACCTGCAACTGTTTGGAAGTATCCGTGAGTCACGAGGAGTCAGCAATCTCACACCCGCGAGATCAAGACTATTTAAGCTTATGGGTAGGAGAAGGTAGTGAGGTGGAGCTGTAGCAAGCACTAAGCATATATGGTGGCTAACATACGCAAATAAGAGCGAGAAGAGAAGCAACGCAACGGTCAAGAAGCTAGAAGTGATCAAGATGTGATCCTGAAACTAGTTACGTTCAAGCATAACACAAGACCGTGTTCACTTCCCGGACTCCGCCGAAAAGAGACCATCACAGCTACACACGCGGTTGATTCATTATAATTAAGTCAAGTTCTCTACAACTGGATATTAACAAATTCCCATCTTCCACATAACCGTGGGCACGACTCTCGTAAGTTTATAACCTGTAGGGGTGTCCCAACTTAGCCCATCACAAGCTCTCACAGTCAACGAAGGATATTCCTTCTCCGGGAAGACGTGATCAGTCTCAGAATCCCGGTTACAAGACATTTAGACAATGGTAAAACAAGACCAGCAAGACCACCCGACTGTGCCGACAAATCCCGATAGGATCTGCACATATCTCGTTCTCAGGGCACACCGAATGAGCAATCCTTACAACTAAAACCAGCCCTCAAGTTTCCCCAAGGTGGCGCTGCAAGGGGCTCTAGTTTGGACCAACACTCAGAGGAGCACTGGCCCGGGGGGTTAAAATAAAGATGACCCTCGGGCTCGCGAAGTCAAGGGGTTCCCATAACACCCAACCGCGTAAGGAACGCAAAATCAAGGAACATAACACCGGTATGACGGAAACTAAGGCGGCAAGAGTGGAACAAAACACCAGGCATAAGGCCGAGCCTTCCACCCTTAACCAAGTATATAGATGCATTAAATTAAATAAGAGATATTGTGATATCCCAACATATCCATGCTCCAACATGGAACAAACTTCAACTTCAACTTCACCTGCAACTAGCAACGCTATAAGAGCGGTTAAGCAAAAGCGGTAACATAGCCAAAAAATGGTTTGCTAGGAAGGTGAGTTAGAGGCTTGACAAGGCAATGTGGGAGGCATGATAAACAAGTGGTAGGTAGCGCGACATAGCGATAGAACGAACAACTAGCAAGCAAAGATAGAAGTGATTTCGAGGGTATGGTCATCTTGCCTGCAATGTTCTCAGAGTTGTCGAAAGCTTGATCCTCATTAGCGTACTCAACAGGTTCCTAGGTCATGTACTCGTCTCCCGGCTCTACCCAAAGCAAGAACACAAGCAATGGAACAACATTCAATCACGGTGCAATGCACAAGCAACATGATGCAATACATGCCATGATATGCAAGATATGATATGCAATGCATATGCGTGCTCCGGAAGGGAAAGAATGATCAAGGCATCAACTTGGCAAACCAAGTATGCCGCTGGAAAGACGAGATGATTTTGGTTGAAATCGACATCAAGATCACCGGAAACGGATGCACGATTTGCAAATGACAAGCAAAAAAAGAATGACGCAAAGCTGTGGTTAACAACATGATACCACTTAGAATGCAACAAGAAACTAAGCTACTTCACTCCAACATAGCAACAAAGCATATGGCAGTGATGTACAAGAGATGCTTGACAAAACATGAACACTGAGCTACAGTTAAAACACATTAGAACAGGTTCAAACAATCATGGAAAAAGTGCAAAAGATATCAGCTTCACAGACTTGGTGAAAATACTAACATGTCAAAAACAACATCAGGAAGCACTGTTTAGAGCAAGCAAACAACATGCTACAGGAACATATCATAGCAAAAAAGGAAACACATGATTCTACTAAATGCATATAACAAAAGTCCCTTACTGAACATGAGCCAAAAACACACAGAAGATATGACGGCACCCATTTAAACATAGCAAGTTTTATTAACAGTTTCAGACTGAAGAAAAACAGAGCATGTCATAAACAGATTCATGATAGCAACTTCGCGATCTCATGCCACACACCACAAAGCATTGTGTGACAACATAAGCATACCAATAGCAAGAATACATGTTCATGAAGCTAATCACGGCAACATCAAGTTCATAAGGTACATTCCTCACTAGCAACAACCATGGCAATATTGATTAACATGTTAACAATCTGCCAGGAACATTTTATAGCAAAATTAGAGCAATAAAAATATATGCTAGGGCACTCCATAATTGCAAGCATGGGCATGGATGGATAGATCATAACCACATGTTCAAAACATCCTTACTGAAGTATCCCAAAATAAATACGGATCTCACGGTAGCATCAAGTTTACATGGCATCAAAATAACAGCAGGGAAAAAACTTAGCAAAATCCTAATTCCCTGAAAACCGCAACATCACAGAATCTAGTTTGCATGCTTGTGCTAGTCACCACATAGATCACAAAAATACAAGACTTGCACCTCTATAAATATGGCATGTTCTAGTTCAAAACACATGTAGACCTCCTGCTCATGTGATGCACACATCAAATGCAACACAAATGACAAATCACCATGATCTGATTAGTACCACCAACTAACATTTTATAGCACTCTTGCAACAATGCAAATGGCATCATAATGGACAGTAACATGCATGGAAATGCTACTAATATGAAGAGCTCAACGAGACGAACATTTCGACATATCATATGCATGATTTGGAGCCACGGTCATGGAGATACGGCATGATATACATAGCATCAAAAGGTTAGGGATTCGGGACTTGGTCAATTTAGGAAAAAAACAGAGCGGCAAATAACTATACAGCGCACCAGGCGAGATATAGTGGGCGGCGCTCACCTAGGGCCCATTGGGCCGGCTCGGTGACGAGGTGGAAAGACCGGGGCGGTCCAAGGGTGGCGCAGACCGGACCGGGTTTAGGGAACCGGCGGACCGAGTGGACCGGGGCGGACCTAGCGGAACCGGGTAGTCGGTAGCCCGATGATGCCCGACGGCGGAGCAGGGCGGCGGCAGGGTCGCCAGGGTTGGCCGATGCCATGACGACGGAGCAGATCGGTGGCAGCAGGGCGGTGCGGACACAGAGCGCGCGCAGATCTGAGGGGGGCAGCGTTGGATCTGGCCATGGCGAGGCCGTGGAGGTCCGGCGGTGGCGGATCCCGCGGTTGGAGTGGGCCGGCGGCGAGCTCTCGTGGCGGGGCGACGAGCTACTCGCAGGGCGGCGGTGGTGGTGCGCAAGGGCGACGGCGGTGGTGCACGAGGGCGGCGGTGGTGGGGCGCAACGCCGGTGAAGGGAGAGGCGGCGGTGCGGCACAACGACGGCGAAGGGCGAGGCGGCGGCGCGGCACAACAGCGGCGAAGGCGACAGGGCAGGCGCAGGCCGGTGACACGGCCGGATGGGCTCGGGCGGGCCGCGCCCGGGCTTCACAGGCCGCGGTGGCGCGCGGTGGCCGACGGGCCACGTTGCGCGAGCGACTGGAGGAGGGAGGCGGTGGAAGCGATGTGGCACCCTCTGATTGGCCAGAACACGTGGCGGCGACAGTGGACATGTCCGGCGCGGCGCGGACGCATCTGGATGTGCGGTGGAGGAGTGGATCTAGGGTTTCATCCATGAATTTTCAGGGAGGGGCACATATTTATAGGTAGATGGAGGTAGGAGTGTCCAAATGAGGTGCGGTTTTCGCCCACACGATCGTGATCCTACGGCGGAGAACTTGGAGGTGGTTTAGATGGTTTATTGGGATGTTTTGGAGGGGTGTTGGGCTGCAACACAAAAGAGGCTTTTGCGGTAACCCAGTTAATCATTGGGGCATCAAACGGCCTTGAAATGGAACGAAATTTGACAGGCGGTGTACCGGTGATGTACCAAGTCCACTTGACAAATCTCGGCCCATTCCGAGAACGTTTAACTCTCGCTCACGAAAAGAGACAAGAGGGGTGCGTCAGGTGCATGTGGGAGTGTCAAATTGCGAAACGGACAACGGGGAAAATGCTCGTATGCATGAGACGAATACGAATGCAAATGATATGCACATGATGACATGATATGAAATGCATGACATGAACAAAAAGCAAAACAAAGACAAAAACCCAAACACGAAGGGAATCTCAAAACATAAAGCCGAAAATGGCAAGAGTCGGAGTTACAAATATGGAATGTTGTATCCGGGGCGTTACACCCCGGCAAAAGATATGGGCCTTATGGGCCAAGAGGTGAAACACACCATCCAAAAGGGGCTAGTGCGCCCCCCATATGGGCTGGCATAAGGATGGGAAGGATAGTGGAGAAGGTAAAGGAAATTGTGGATTACGATTCCCACTTCCTCCCCCCCCCTTTCCTCCCCCCTCGGTTATATATGGCAGGGGGCGCGCGGCTTAGGAGGGACTCCAAGTATGATTCCTCCTACTTGGGCGCATCCTATGGCTGCTCCTCCATCACTCCCACCTATATATAGGTGGGGGAGCCTAGCACACACCGGACAATTGCCTAGTTGTGTGCGGCGCCCCCTACACCTTTTACACCCCGTTCATATTTTCGTAGTGCTTAGGCGAAGCCCTGCGGAGATCACTTCACCATCATCGTCACCACGCCGTCGTGCTGACGGAACTCATCTACTACCTTGACGTCTTGCTGGATCAAGAAGGCAAGAGACGTCATCGAGCTGAACATGTGCAGAACACGGAGGTGTCGTGTGTTCGGTACTTGATCAGTTGAAGCGCGAAGAAGTTTGACTACATCAACCGCGTTGTGAAACGCTTCCGCTTACGATCTATGAGAGTATGTAGAAACACTCTCCCCCTCGTTGTTATGCATCTCCATGGATAGATCATTGGGTGTGCGTAGAATTTTTTTCCATGTAACAATTCCCAACATAGCCTCCACTACAAATCTGCTTCTCCGTCGTCCTCTTGAAGAAAACTGACGATGTGTGCGGTAGGTAGGGTTTGTAGGAGTACTATGGCGTGCGGGGCCATGCCGTAGTAAATGGGAGAGGGATTGAGTTCGAGTCAAAGCCTTAATACTGGTGGGCCGCTTGGTTTTAAGGGAATGAGGAAGCATTTTGGGTTCGAAGAGCAGTGGAGATATACGTACAAAAAATTGCGGACGTAGGTTCGACTGAAAGGCAATGATGCATGGGCCACACATTTTGATATACCCGTGGCTGCGTGAAATTTGCTACTCAAAATAATGCATAAAAGTTCCTCCAAAAACATCTATTACTAATGGGAAGTGAATGTATGCTTAAAATTAAAATGTAATACAAAGAGAAAAAATGAATTGTAGTTAAAAGGATGACATTTCTAACAAAAATGTGAATGTGAACTACATATGTGTGCACGTGACCAACACATACATTGTCAATACAAAATCTAATGCAAGAAATAACTTATGAGTAACATGCATGAATTGATGGTGTGGTGCTTGCATGCATAGAGTACAAAAACAATGTGATTTATGACTTGCACGCATGACGTGTTCATGTGCCATAGTTGCATGTACAAGAAATAATCTACTAGTGGGTTCTACTAGCTATTTAGGAATAGAAGATGTATATATGGAAGTTTTAGGGAAAGAGATGACCTGTATCTCAATTTCTGTGAGTAGGGATTGGAAAAGAGATGTCATTTGGTTCACATCATAGGAACTTTTCCATTGAATCTAGAGATGACATGTATCTCAATTCCTATGAGGAGGGATTAGAAAAGCGATGTCATTTGGTTCACATCATAGGAACTTTTCTATTGAATCTAGAGATGACATGTATCTCAATTCCTATGAGGAGGGATTAGAAATGAGATGTCATTTGGTTCACATCATAGGAACTTTTCTATTGAATATACACTAATATTTATTTTCCTTTGAAATTGTGGGAGTATAGGAATCCATTCATATGAACCAAGTGGCTCTAAAGCTATAAAAATGATATCATGTTTATTTTCCTTTGAAATGTGGAGTATATAAATCTATTCCTATGAATCGATTGGCTCTAAAGGAAAAAATCCTATAAAAATCATATCATATAGAGTTCCTATGATATTCCTCCACAGCAGGTGATACGATGGTCTTTCTTTGTACACTCCCCCCCATCTTTATAGTTACCTCTCGAAGATGAATGAAATGATATATACTGGGTATTCTATATGTGCATTTTGGTATACGAAAACTCGGTAAAAGTTTGCGAGGTTCAAATTTCCAATAAAGCTATATGCACTACATTTCGGAACGGAGGGAGGAGCATATGGCAGTTGCTAACACTCACATGGAAGATTTGTGTGTCGGAGGAGTGGTTGTTCAGTTAAATGCCACGACAAAACTTACACTGTCGGATGACGATCTAACGGTTCTTACGGCATTTGTCAGGAAACGGCTTGTGGCGAAAGTTTGTCAGATATGATTTACGGACACATGCATTGCATTGATACGTGCCCCTGTCTCTCATGCACACACGCACCCTCATGAGTCACGACTCTCTCGAGTCCTCTCGCACCCCCCGTCTATCTGTAGGTAGACATCACACACATATGTGCTCTTCACACCCTACCCTCAGAACTTCTAAAAAAATAAAAGACGCCGCGCACCTTTTATTTTAACTCACACATCACACACGTATACTATTACTCTTGTGGCGAACATTCTTTGGGCGTAGTATATTGTACTCTCACGAAGAGAAGTGGTGCACGCATGCACTAGTTCTCTCACACCCACTCGTGGGTAAACGTAGAAGCGCATTTTTTTGAATCTTGCAGCGCATTTGTTTACAAAGAGGCATCCCAATTGACATTTTAACTAGTCTAGTTTTCAACTTGATGGAGGGTTGGGGACCGCACGTGAATGATACAGTACATAGTGCGTCCTGGACACGGTGATTTGATAGTTTGACCTGGAAGCGGTGGCACGTTATTGATCAAGTTTTATTTTTACTTGAAATTTAAATGAAAATAGTGGTTCGTGCGTATTCAATTTAATAACGGCTGCTACAACAAAATCACTCCACTATATACATAAGCAGGAGCCTCGGCGCTTGCTTTACTAGGGTTCCTTTCTTTCACTCTCTCATGCTCTCCAGATCTAAGCAAGACATAGGTGGCCACACTCCCTCTCTGCTCATGGCTAGTCACAGATCCGGCCAGACCACCTCAGCCGGGGCAGGGTGTAGGTGCACCATTCATGTGGTCATCGGCGGCGAGGGAGGATACCAACAGCTGCCTGTGCATCCCGATCGGTGGCTGTGTCGTTCTCTCCGAGACAGCGCTGGCTAGGGAGGGCCTCTGACCCCTTTTTCCTCCCTGCGGTATTGTGGCCAAGATGCGGCCTCCCCATGCCGTTTTTGCCACATCCCGACGACCCTCAAGTATATATTCCTTCGAAACCTGCCTTACTCTACTACCCCTGCTCCCCACGTGGCTGCATGTGGATCTTTTTCTACTTCCATCAGATGTTCCAAAGCCACCTAGACTTCTACTATTATTAGAGGTAAAGCTAGTTCATACATTCGAATCTAAGGGTTGGTTCAAACAGGGAAGAAAGAGGGAAAGCTGTAGCATGAATCTAGGACTTAGTTCTAAGAGGAAACAAGGGAAAGTAGTAGATACTGGCTACCCAACCGATCTCTTGGTTGAAAATGTGAAGAAAGGGTGGTGGACAGTGAAGGGTGGGGGAAGAGGACATGTCTCTTGGTCAAAAAAGGAAAGAAAGTGAGGGGTGTTGGGGGACAACGCAAATGAGAACGAGCAGGTCTAGATTTCATGTGCTCACATAGAGAAATGTCACTTAGGAGATACAAATGGGACAAATGCGGACATGCTGCCTGAGTGTGTGCCGCTCTCGGCAACCACATCTGCCTCACCACTTTATGCCCCTGCTGTCCCTACTCCCATATCGCTACCGTTAATGTAAAATCACATGAAGCATTAAGCAATGCCACCTAATGTCACTATTAATTAATGGTCTAGTGCCGTCGATAAATTGAAGCAGTGCCGCCTAATGTCACTATTAAGTAATGGTCTAGTGTCGTCGACAAATTGAAGCAATGACACCACCATTTTATGAAGTTCTTCCGTCTTGCTTTATTTCCCATGAATTGTGTTTCTGCAGTTATACTTAAATCTCAGACCACTAACAATGCTTCATCCCAGTGGAACTGCACAAATTTGATTGCACATTTACTGACCATGTTCTACTCTCATGATAGTAATACTATTGTTATTGTTCTACATGTTAATCTAGTGGCAGTGTTGATGTGATGTGATGCTACTTCTTACATAATGGCACTTTCATACTGTCAACGTAGTGCCAATTATAACACAATAGATGTTGTTGTTGATCATATGCCACTCCAAATAACTGTCACTGTTTAAATAACCGTATTTCATATTTGTGCAAACAGGGATGTCTGTCTCCATATTGTTTCTATCTGTGCAATCAAAAGTACACACCTCAATTTTAGTAGAACTGCGCAAAATGAGATGGTTATTCCTAGCTGCCATCGTCTAACCTCCCATGTTCAAGGTATTACTGCATTGGTAGTAACTAGGTAGAATGACCAACGCAATCTAAAATAAGCTGATTCATACATTTTACTTCCTGATTGCAGTGCAGGGACGAGGGAAAACAACTGCTTCCTAGTCAGGAATGCACTTTCGCCCAGTTCATGGATGGAATGAGAACTAGCTGGCAAGGCTGCACAGAGGTTTTTGGGCAGGTGCGCGGACAAGAGGCATTGTGATCTGCTTATTTCTGCAAATAGCGGTGCTTAAATTTAGTGGAACTGCACAAGAAGTTCAGATGGTTAGTACACTACATGGTTTAGTTCAGTATTCCAACTGAGAACACAATTACAATTGGTTATTCTAGAATGAGAGAACCAACACTAGATGGAGGCAACAAAAAAAACCAGAGTGAACTCCAGGAAATTAAAGCATGCCTAGGGAGGCCCTTTGCTCAGAGAAGCCTTGCTTGATTTTCCTAATTTGTAAACCTTCTCACAACTTTGTCTTTTGTTGTGAACTAGTAAATGTTTGTTATGTTCTATGAATCATTGAGATATGTAAAATTGCTTAACTTATGCTTTTCAAGTATTTTATGAAGCCAAGTTTAATGTAAATGTTCCACATGAACGTTGGACTAGCATGTGAACATTTAGAATTTACATTGTGGCCTCAGTTAACTAAATGAACCACTATAACAATATACGTAGTTGCTTATATGTTAGACAACAGATTATTGATTGTTAGCTGGTCGATAGCCGACTTTTCTAGTGTTGACATGAGCTAAGCCAATGTGCCGTGTCTTGCACAACTGCTTGCAAGTGGGGTAGCACCATCAGTGTTTACAAGTACTTAACCAGCCTTACGTACCCTATGTATATGTTGGCGCACAGTTCTCGAACAAGTACTCTATTTCATCAAACACACACTGCTCGTATGATAAACCATGACAACTTATGTCTTACCAAGCCATATTACATGAAAAAACTAGTGAGGACGCATCTGTTTCGGCAATAATTAGGATGGTTCTCACATGATTCACGGGCACACAAAAGTAGCAGTAGTTCCCATAGACGGATTCAAACCGAGTACTAGTCCTAGAGGGCTTGATAATAGGCAAGGTTCGGATAATTAGACACAATCCAAATTACTTTTAAACACTAGCTGGGGCAATTATTTCATGCATCAATCTAATTTGGGAAGGACACAAGACATACCTTGCCATGAACATCATCGAGGACGTCCGGCAACAGCTCAATCATGTGAACCTTCCTGAATATAACCTTGTGGCCTTGCCACTCATAAACTTGTTTGTGGAGGCATGCCACATCATTGATAAACGACAAGTATAGGGGATCGCAACAGTTTTCGAGGGTAGAGTATTCAACCCAAATTTATTGATTCGACAGAAGGGGAGCCAAAGAATATTCTCAAGTATTAGCAGCTGAGTTGTCAATTCAACCACACCTGGAAACTTAGTATCTGCAGCAAGGTATTTAGTAACAAAGTAATATGATTTTAGTGGTAACGGTAGCAAAAGGTAACAGTAGCAAAAGGTAACGGTAGCAAAAGTAATATTTTTGGGTTTTGTAGTGATTATAACAGTAGCAGTGGAAAAGTAAATAAGCGAAGAACAATATATGAAAAGCTCGTAGGCATTGGATCGGTGATGGAGAATTATGCCGGATGCGATCGATCATGTAACAGTCATAACATAGGGTGACACAGAACTAGCTCAAGTTCATCAATGTAATGTAGGCATGTATTCTGAATATAGTCATACGTGCTTATGGAAAAGAACTTGCATGCCATCTCTTGTCCTACCCTCCCATGGCAGCGGGGTCCTATTGGAAACTAAGGGATATTAAGGCCTCCTTTTAATAGTGTAATGGACCAAAGCATTAACACATAGTGAATACATGACCGGTAGTGGTCCTATTGGAAACTACGGTCATCACCGGTAGTGGTCCCGATTGTTGTCACTTTGGGGTTAACAGATCATAACACATAATAGGTGACTATAGACTTGCAAGATAGGATCAAGAACTCTCATATATTGATGAAAACATAATAGGTTCAGATCTGAAATCATGGCACTCGGGCCCTACTGACAAGCATTAAGCATAGCAAAGTCATACAACATCAATCTCAGAACATAGTGGATAATAGGGATGAAACCCTAACAAAACTAACTCGATTACATGATAAATCTCATCCAACTCATCACCATCCAACAAGCCTACGATGGAATTACTCACGCATGGCGGTGATCCTCATGAAATTGGTGACGGAGGAAGGTTGATGATGATGATGATGATGATGGTGACGGATTCCCCTCTCTGGAGCCCCGAACGGACTCCAGATCAGCCCTCCCGAGAGAGTTTAGGGCTTGGCAGCCACTCCGTATCGTAAAACACGATGAATCCTTCTCTCTGATTTTTTCTCTCCCCGAACACGAATATATGGAGTTGGAGTTGAGGTCGGTGGACCGTCAGGGGCCCACGAGGCAGGGGGCGCCCCAGGGGGTAGGGCGCACCCCCCACCCTCATGGACAAGGTGCGGGCCCACTGACGTGGATCTTTCTTCTAGTATTTTTTATATATTCCAAAAATAATCTCCGTTGATTTCCAGGTCATTCCGAGAACTTTTATTTCTGCACAAAAATAACACCATGGCAATTCTGCTGAAAACAGCATCAGTCCGGGTTAGTTCTGTTCAAATCATGCAAGTTAGAGTCCAAAACAAGGGCAAAAGTGTTTGGAAAAGTAGATACGACGGAGACGTATCAACTCGCCCAAGCTTAAACCTTTGCTTGTCCTCAAGCAATTCAGTTGACAAACTGAAAGTGATAAAGAAAAACTTTTCCAAACCATGTTTGCTCTTGTTGTTGTAAATATGTAAAGCCAGCATTCAAGTTTTCAGCAAAGATTATAACTAACCACATTCACAATAACCCATAGGTCTCAAGTTTACTCATATCGATGGCATAATCAACTAGCGAGCCATAATAATAAATCTTGGATGACAACACTTTCTCAAAACAATCATAATATGATATAACAAGATGGTATCTCGCTAGCCCTTTCTGAGACCGCAAAACATAAATGCAGAGCACCTTTAAAGACCAAGGACTGACTAGACATTGTAATTCATGGTAAAAGAGATCCAGTCAAGTCATACTCAATGTAAACTAACAGTAATGGATGCAATTGACAGCGGTGCACTCCAACTGTTTCTTTTTAATAAGAGGATGATGACTCAACATAAAAGTAAATAGATAGGCCCTTCGCAGAGGGAAGCGGGGATTTGTAGAGGTGCCAGAGCTCGGTTTTGAAATAGATATGAATAATATTTTGAGCGGTATACTTTCATTGTCAACATAACAACCGAGAGATCTCGATATCTTCCATGCTACACACATTATAGGCGGTTCCCAAACAGAATGGTAAAGTTTATACTCCCCCTCCACCAACAAGCATCTATCCATGGCTTCCTCGAAACAACGAGTGCGTCCAACTAACAAGAGTCCCGGGGGAGTTTTGTTTGCAGTTATTTTGATTTGATTTGCATGACTGGGCATCCCGGTGACCAGCCATTTTCTCGTGAGTGAGGAGCGGTGAGGGAGTCCTAGATTAGGGGGTCTCCGGACAGCCGGACTATCTCCATTGGCCGGACTGTCAGACTATGAAGATACAAGATTGAAGACTTCGTCTCGTGTCCGGATGGAACTCTACTTGGCGTGGAAGGCAAGCTAGGCAATACGTATATGGATATCTCCTCCTTTGTAACCGACCTTGTGTAACCCTAACCCTCTCCAGTGTCTATATAAACTGGTGGGCTTTAGTCCGTAGGACAACAATCACAACATACAATCATACTGTAGGCTAGCTTCTAGGGTTTAGCCTCTCTGATCTCGTGGTAGATCCACTCTTGTAACACCCATATCTTCAATATTAATCAAGCAAGACCTAGGGTTTTACCTCCATCAAGAGGGCCCGAACCAGGGTAAAACTTCGTGTCCCTTGCCTCCTGTTACCATCCTGCCTAGACGCACAGTTCGGGACCCCCTACCCAAGATCCGCCGGTTTTGACACCGACATTGGTGCTTTCATTGAGAGTTCCTCTATGTCGTCGCCGTTAGGCTTGATGGCTCCTACTATCATCGGTAGCGATGCGGTCTAGGCTGAGGCTTTTCTCCCCGGACAGATCTTCGTATTCGGCGGCTTTACACTGCGGGCTAATTCGCTTGGCCATCTGGAGCAGATTGAAAGCTACGCCCCTGGCCATCAGGTCAGATTTGGAAGTTTGAATTACACGGCCAACATCCGTGGGGACTTGATCTTCGACGGATTCGAGCCATAGCCGGGCGCGCCGCACTATCGCGATGGGTATGACCTAGCTCTGCCACCGGACGGTATCCCAGAGGCCGCGCCCGCATCAGCTCCGACCCTCACCTCGGAGCCAACTGCGCCAATCGAGGATGGGTGGCTAGACACCGCCTCAGGGGCTGCAGTCTCGACGGCGATCGAGCCAAACATCAGCATAATCCTCCGCACGGCCCATGACTCCAAGGTGTCGGACTCTCTTCCGGACCCAGAATCATCCGCGCCCCCGCCAATCGAATCCGATTGGGCGCCGATCATGGAATTCACCGCCCCGGATATCTTTCAGCACTCGCCCTTTGGCGACATCCTGAATTCACTAAGGCTCTCTCTTTGTCAGGAGAGCCCTGGCTGGATTATGGCCAATAGGATTGGGATGCGGACGACGAAGAAATTCGACGCCCACCCACCACCCACTTTGTAGCCACTATCGAGGATTTAACAGACATGCTCGACTTCGACTCCGCAGACATCGACGGTATGGACAACGATGCGGGAGGCGAAGATGAACCACCGCCCACAGGGCACCGAACTCCACTTCATCATATGACGTATACATGGTGGACACACCAAAAGAAAACGACGATGAGGAACGGAAGGACGCACCGAAGGCTTGTTCCCTCGAGAAGCAGTCAAAGCGGCGGCGCAAGCGCCGCCCCAAATCCCGCCTCGCCAGAAATAACGACCACACAGACCTAGTGTTGGAGCAGGCCGAATCACTGCCGGACCATGGCAATATGGAAAATCAAACCGAACAAACCAATTCTGTCAAAGATAATAGTCCAGACGACACAACGCCGGACAGGCACCCGGAGCAGCAGAATGCCCGTCAAAGGCTTGTTGCCACCGTGAGTAGCCTAAAAAAGCAGAAGCAACGGCTCAAGGCTGCGCAGGACACACTCCAAATCATATGGAGTAAAGTACCCAACACAGCAGGGAAGTACGTCGATAATCGCCCCACAAAGAGCTACCCAAAGCGAAAATTGCTACCTGAATTCGATGAGGAGGCCTCAGACCCCTCACAACCAAAAATCAAAACGGCCACCTGGCTGGATAGATGACCTCACGGCCAACATCAAGCGGCAAACAAAACCACTCCCAAGTCAATACACGACCCACGCGTAGGCTCGCACCAAAAGGACGACGCAACCAGATCCATCTATGGACCACGAAAGCGCGCCCTAGCTTACAATGTAACACAACAAACATCCAAACAACGCGGTACACCCAGATACAGGGGTGCAACACACCCCCTATGTTTCACCAATGAGGTGATGGACCATGAATTTCCAGAGGGATTCAAACCCGTGAACATAGAGGCATACGACGGAACAACAGACCCTGGGGTCTGGATTGAGGAATATATCCTCCATATCCATATGGCTCGAGGAGATGATCTCCACGCCATCAAGTACTTACCCCTCAAGCTCAAAGGGCCAGCCCGCCACTGGCTTAAAGGCCTCCTCGAAAACTCCATTGGAAGTTGGGAAGAGCTTGAAGACGCTTTTCGGGCAAATTTCCAAGGAACTTATGTCCGGCCTCAGGACGCAGATGATTTGAGCCATATAGCTCAACTTCCCGGAGAGTCAGCCCGAAAACTTTGGAATAGGTTTCTTACTAAAAAGAACCAAATTGTAGACTGTCCGGACGCCGAAGCATTGGCAGCTTTTAAACATAGTGTCCGTGACGAATGGCTTGCCAGACACCTCGGCCAAGAAAAGCCGAGAACGATGGCAGCATTAACAAGCCTCATGACCCGCTTTTGCGTGGGTGAGGACAGCTGGCTAGTCAGATGCAGCACCAGCGACCCCAGTACATCCGAAGTTAGAGATGGAAACGGGAAATCACGGCGCAACAGCAATAACAAACGCCGGAACAAAGGATACAACACGAAGAGCACGACAGTAAACGCCGGATTCAAAAGCTCTCGGCTAGGTCAAAAGCCGCCCTCTAAAGGCGCCAGAGACGAACTGTCCAGCCTGAATAAAATACTGGACCAAATATGTCAGGTCCATAGCACCCCTGGCATACCAGCCAATCATACCCACAGAGAATGTTGGGTCTTCAAGCAGTCCGGCAAGCTCAACGACGTACACAAGGGGGAGGATACACCAAGCGAAGATGAGAATGAGCCTCTCAAGGGAGACGCTGGGGAACAAAAGAAATTTCCACCAGAAGTCAAAACAGTAAACGTACTACACGTGATCAATGGAAAAAACAAAACGGCACTCCCAGAAAAATACGCCCGAAGGCCTATCACCGCGGAGTCCTGCCACTGGTCGTCTCAACCGATCACTTTCGACCATCGTGATTACTCAACAAGTATCCGGCATGCAGGATGGGCTGCCCTGGTATTATACCCAATAATTGACGGATACGGCCTCGCACGAGTCCTGATGGACGGTGGTAGTAGTCTAAACCTGATATACCAGGATACAATCCGCGAAATGGGGATAGACCCAACAAAAATTCGCCATAGCAATATTACCTTTAAAGGAGTAACGCCAGGCCCAGGGGCTCGTTGCACGGGCTCCCTGCTACTAAACGTTAGGCTCCCCCGATAACTTCTGTAGCAAACATCTAACCTTCCACATCGCTCCGTTCCGAAGTGGCTATCAAGCACTACTCGGATGCGAAGCTTTCGCTCGCTTTAATGCAATACCACACTACGCTTCCCTCACACTCAAGATGTCCGGTCCACGTGGCATCATTACAGTGAACAGAAATATTAAGCGATTTCTGCGCGCCGAAGAGCGTGCGGCTGCCTTAACAGCCGCACACTAAAAACGGCCTCACCAACTAATTAGCAGGTCCCCTATTACAATACAAGGGGCTGAACGTGCGCAGACAAGTGGCAATTCTTACTCACCATGAATTCTACATGGTTTATTTAAAAAACTATCCTTTTGCATGACAGTTTTTTTACCTAAGCTCCTCTCTTTTACAGATAATCATTGTGCTACACCCGTCCAGGATACGGCACGACGGAGACACAGGCGCAGACGTGCAGCAGGGACCCGCTCCAAGGATTCTTTTTAGATTAAGACCCTGCGTAAACCTTTTTTACTGTCTCTTGTTGATACATATCCACCGAATTCTCAGCACAATTGATAAGGATGCTGACGTCTTGGCATGTGGCCACGTCAGAATAACGCACGTACCTGGACAGAAGGGGCTTCTTACAAGCGGCACTATTTCGGCCCAGTTTATACCATAAAGACCGAATACCTTAGTGAGTGTTCGGCGTCGCGAGTTCGGCCTTATATGCATCAGCTCCGAATCATTGTCTTTGGTCAAATGTTGGGTTTGACCGACTCCTGTGTTTTGGTGCCTTATGTTCCGCTTTGTCGGCTAAGGTAGCACCAGGAGAACTACTACGATTGTGCCCTAGTTCATCCGGACGAGCGCGTCAATAGAGAAAGCCGAAAACTGACTGTCATGATATAGCGTGAGACTGGTCAACCACTCGATGACCTATCGGAATGTTAGAATTCCTCCGCCTTAACGAAGGGGCGTTTTCCGGCCAGGCATATGCGCACCCCGCGATCGGGAGAGTGCAGAGCCACCAGGGGCTATCTAGTAGCCCCACTGTCAAACTCCTATGGCTAAGTGAAAGTGTTCAAGCATTATAGTCCGGTTGCCTCGCTCGCTGCGCTATCACCTCCTTATCAGGACCAAGATGTTGGGTTAAGTGTGAACACGCGTTTTTTGTGAGCACGTCCGCATTATATGTGTGGGGGTTGAAGCCGACGGCTGCAATCTTTCAGGTTATACACATGTATACATAAACGGCCGCACAGGAGGCATCATACTTCTTTCAGGCAAAAGTATAAACACGGCCTTATAAAAACTTCATAAAAGCATTATGTTTACAATGAGAATACATATCACTCAAACATAATATTTTTTCGAGCACTGGGCCTCTATCAAACGAGCACCCTCGAGAACTTCCTCGAAATAGTGTTCGGCAGCCACACGGCCTATGGCCGAACCCTGCGCTGCAATAGTGGTAGCGTCCATCTCCGCCAGTATGCTTTAACACGGGCAAGGGCCATTCGCGAGCCTTCTATGCATGCCGACCTCTTCATCGCATTAATGCGCGGCACCGCATCAAGGAGCTGCTGCACTAAGCTAAAATAGCTGTTCGGCTTAGGCCCTTCCAGCCATAATTGATCCACAACAGAGCTCATGGCGAGTTCGGACAACCTATTTAGTTCGGCCCATTCGGCTAGCTGGTCAGTCAATGAAAGTGGACACTCTAGAACATGGAATTGCATCCAGAACAGCTTGTCCACTTCACGATCTGTCTGACCTTGGAAGTACTTGGCCGCATCAGAAGCACTCGCCGCCAAATCCATATACGCATCTGCCGAGCTCCACAGCCAATCCAGAGGGGCATACCGTGGATCTCCGAACTTCCTCCATAACATGAAGGGTTTTCCAGCCGCAATATCCCCGGCTTCCCGGAGCTCCCCCTTCTTCGCTCTCATAGCAGAACGGGTGTCTTTGTCTGCCGTTGCAGCCTTCTCAAGGTCCGTTGCCTTCGCTTGGTTCTCTTTCTCAAGGACCCGGCAACGGTCGGCAGTGTCTTTCAATTCTACGGCCATCTTAGCCATCTTCTCTTGGCTCTCGCAATGTGCGGCCTTCTCGTCTTTCAACTCTTCGTCCGCCTTCAAAGCAGCCGCATTAGTACTCCTCGCTTGTTCCTTGGCTCGGGCAAGTTCCGCCCGCAAGGCTTCCATGGTGGCAGCCCCATCTGTAGTCACAACGTATTAAAGATACTGGCATTATGCTGCTCTTACTATGTGGCATTCACCGGATAATAACACTTACCCTGTGCCTCGTCAAGCCTCTTGTTAACAAGCTCGATGTCGGCGTCTGCCTCATCCAGTTGCCGTTTTAATTGGGCAAACTCCATAGTTCGGCTAGCCACTAGAGCTCCCACCACCTGCACATAAAAGCAGATTGGTTATTGCCTAGGAATTTGATCCTCTGTTCGCCGCCGTTCTTGACGACAACCAGAGTCTCAGGGGCTACTATAACATGTGCAGTACTATCACATATTATCTCACATACCTCAAAGCCTGTCAATAGACTCATAAGGGCTTCATGTAATCTGCTTTCAGCGGACGAGATTCTCTCCATCACCGTACCCATCAGCGTACGGTGCTCTTCTGAGATGGCCGCTTGCCCCACCAACTTCCTCAGAACGTCCGGCCGCACACTAGACGGTGCCGAACTCTTTCGTATGCTCTCTTCGGGAGCCGGACACTGGGGACTTCTGGGGTCTACGGGACTATCTTCTGGCCTCACCGGATCCGGAGAGGCCCTCCGCGATGATACTTCGGGGTCGCCCGCCTCTGGAGCGGAGGAGTCCGGGGGAGGCGTTTCGCTCTCCATCATCTCTGGAAGAAGATCCCCCAAAGACGAACTCATTTGAGAGGGGCTGAGGCCCAAACTGCAAGATATATGCGGTGGTCGTTTTCTAAGAGGAAAAAGATAGCATACTCTTACTATTAAAATATTTTGGATCACTTACGACTCGTTGGAGGGCAGATCCCCTCGCGGACTTGGTGCGGCAAAAGCACCCTCCAAGGCAGGACCCTCTGTGGGAGACTTCTTCTCCTGTTTGGAGGCTTCGGCTTCCGGATCCTCGGAAGCAGTCCTTTTCCTCCCCCGGTCGTCCTCCCTCGTGGAAACGCTCGTTCCCTCGTTCGGAGCGGGTAGCGATGGGGGCCCGCGTTCGCCCGTATTATCCCCCCCGGTATCTTCCTTCAAGGGCTCCGGGCAAGGTGCGACCTCGAGCATCTTCTCCAAAACTGGATTTTCCAAACCCTCAGGGAGGGGGGCCAAACACCGAATCATCTTCTCCTTCGTTAGCCAGTCCTGGTCAAAAGGCGAACTCTCAAAAATAACCTTGAATAAAAGACAGTGTGTTCGGCTAGAGGATTTCTTATTTGTTCGGCGGCGCGATTACTGCTCAGGCCCACATCCTCGGTGATATCTGGACACTCCACTTGAGGTCCGAAGAATGACTTATACATCTCCTCATGCGTCAGGCCGAGGAAACTTTGAATGGCACGTGGTCCCTCTATGTTGAACTCCCACAAGCGCAGGGGCCAGCGTTTGCAAGGCTGGACTTGGTGAACCAGCATAACTTGTATTACCGCAACCAAATTGAAATCTCCCTCGAAGAGATCTCGGATGCGGCTTTGCAGCATAGGCATGTCCTTGGCTGGACCCCAGCTCAGGCCCCTCCTAATCCATGACATCACTTGTGGTGGGGGGGCCCGAGCGGAAAGCAGGGGCAGCCGCCCACTTGGCACTTCTGGGAGCCGTTACATAAAACCACTCCCGTTGCCATAATTCGGGCACCTCTGGAAAGGAACCTCTCGGCCATGGAGCTCCTGCCATCCTGCCTATTGATGCACCTCCGCACGCGGCTTGTTGCCCCTCGATCATCTTCGGCTTTACTTCAAAGGTCTTGAGCCACAGGCCAAAGTGAGGGGTAACGCGGAGGAAGGCCTCACACACGAAAATAAATGTCGTGATGTGGAGAAAGGACTCCGGGGCTAGATTGTGGAAATCTAACCGGTAATAGAACATCAAGCCCCTGACGAAAGGATCCAGAGTGAGGCCTAGACCTTGGAGGAAGTGGGAGATGAACACAACGTTCTCGTTGGGTTCGGGAGTAGGGATGACCAGCCCTCGAGCAGGCAGCCGATGCGACACCTCGGCGGTCAGATATCTGGCCTCCCTCAACTTCTTAATGTCCCCTTCCGTAACGGAGGAGGGCGTCCATCAGCCTTGAAGGCTGGATCCGAACATGGTTGAAGATCCAGAGCACCTGACCTGGGCTGTGGGTGTTAGAACTCGAGGCGGGGGAAGGGTTTGATTGAGCATAGGAGGGGAAAAGCAAAAACCTTGTCCCCTTATAAAGAGGGTGAATATCAAGCGTCCTCTCCGTAGCCGTTTAGGACTTACCTATAATCTAGGAATCCTAGACACAGTTGGGTTACCCATGAACCACATTAATGAGAATCCCGTAATTAGGGGAACACGATCTCCGCTTGGGCAAGACGTGTCAAGAAACCTCCTCGCATTATGTGTGGAGCAGGTTAAGAGAAACGGTTCGAATAATCACCGGGCCATGACATGACGTCATGTTACCAAAACAAGCCAGCGGATTAGATCTGCGGAGACATTATTCTCTCTACGGTGAAATGTGGGACTTATTTTGCAGGGTCGGACACTATCCTTGTATTCAACTTCTTCTGTAATGTATTCGGAGAAGGAACCCGCCTTGCAATGCCGAAGAAAACTGTGTGCCGGACTCGTCGTCATTGAAGCCTGGTTCAGGGGCTACTGAGGGAGTCCTGGATTAGGCGGTCTCCGGACAGCCGGACTATCTCCATTGGCCGGACTGTCAGACTATGAAGATACAAGATTGAAGACTTCGTCTCATGTCCGGATGGAACTCTACTTGGCGTGGAAGGCAAGCTAGGCAATACGTATATGGATATCTCCTCCTTTGTAACCGACCTTGTGTAACCCTAACCCTCGCTGGTGTCTATATAAACCGGAGGGCTTTAGTCCGTAGGACAACAATGACGACATACAATCATACCATAGGCTAGCTTCTAGGGTTTAGCCTCTCTGATCTCGTGGTAGATCCACTCTTGTAACACCCATATCTTCAATATTAATCAAGCAGGACGTAGGGTTTTACCTCCATCAAGAGGGCCCGAACCTGGGTAAAACTTCAGGTCCCTTGCCTCCTGTTACCATCCGGCCTAGACGCACAGTTCGGGACCCCCTACCCGAGATCCGCCGGTTTTGACACCGACAAGCAGAGTCAACTCCTCTTGAGAATAACCCGCCTATCATGGAAGATACAGACAACCGTAGTTGATATATGACCTATTTGAGCATACAAAACAGAATGTTTATTTGAAGGTTTAGAGTTTGGCACATACTGATTTACTTGGAACGGCGGGTAGATATCGTGTATAGGTAGGTATGGTGGACTCATATGGAATAACTTTGGGGTTTATGGAATTGGAAGCACAAGCAATATTCCCGCTTAGTACAAGTGAAGGCTAGAAAAAGACTGGGAAGCGACCAGCTAGCGAGCGACAACAGACATGAACATGCATTAAAATTAATCAACACCGAATGCAAGCATGAGTAGGATATAATGCACCATGAACACAAATATCTTAGAGGCTATGTTGATTTTGTTTCAACTACATGCGTGAACATGTGCCAAGTCAAGCCACTTGAATCATTCAAAAGAGGATACCACCCTATCATACCACATCACAACCATTTTAATAGCATGTTGGCACGCAAGGTAAACCATTATAAACTCCTAGCTAATTAAGCATGGCATAATCACCTACCATCTCTAATTGTCATTGCAAATATGTTTCTTTCATAATAGGCTGAATCAGGAACGATGAACTAATCATATTTACAAAAACAAGAGAGGTCGAGTTCATACCAACTTTACTCATCTCAATCATTTCATCATATAATCATCATTATTGCCTTTCACTTGCCCGGCCGAATAGTGTGGATAATAATAATAATAGTGCATGTGCATTGGACTAAGCTGGAATCTGCAAGCATTCAATTCAAGAGAGAAGACAAGGTAATATGGGCTCTTTGATAGATCAACAATAATGCATATGAGAGCCACTCAACATTTTCATTATGGTCTTCTCCTCTCGACCCCCAAAGAACAAGAAAATAAATAAAACTATTTACAGGGGAAAGCTCCCAACAAGCAAAAGAACAACGAGAAATATTTTTGGGTTTTCTTTTTAATTACTACCACTACAGGCATGGAAAGTAAACTAACTAAAAGCTACAACTAATTTTTTTGGTTTTTTCTAAGGTTTATCAAACACACAAGAAGAAAGAATAAAAAGGGAAATAAACTAGCATGGATATTTCAATGAAAAAGTACGAGCACCGACAACTAGCATGAGTGTGTGAATAGGAATGTAATGTCGGTGAGAGATACGTACTCCCCCAAGCTTAGGCTTTTGGCCTAAGTTGGTCTATGGCCATGGCTGGCCTGGCGGATATCGAAAGTTGTAGTTGGGGTCGTACTGAGAAGGATCCCCCTGGTGCCACTGGTTGGCGATCTCTTCGGGATTCCACTGATAAACAGACTGCCGGTGAGGATCAAATTGTGGTTCCCGCTCTGGCTCTGTAGCTGGTGTGGGGTTTCAGTAGGCGTGAATGGCCTCCAGCGGAACAAGGTACTTGCCTGCAGATAAGTCAAACAAGGAAGGAGTAGGCAAAGTAATAGTCTCAGGGTAATTTTTATCAAATATCAGCTTGTACTTGAGCATCTTTTCCTTATTCTTAACGATAAAATCATGTGCTACCATACTATTATAGTCTAGAAAAACAGGAGGCAGCAACTTCTCTTCCTTCTCATAATGCCTAACAGGTATGTTAAAGTGTGCAGCGAGGCACGAGGCAAAGATACCTCCCAAGATGGGGCCCTTAGTATGGTTAAGATTTAACCACTTTGCAACAATAGCGCCCATACTAAATGTGTCATCAGGAACAAGGCATGGCACAAAATAACAATATCAGGGGCACTAAGGTTGCCACAGTTTCCGCGACCAATGAAGCATCTACTAGGAAATAATGCAAAGTAGCGTAAAATAGGAAAATTTATGCTAGTGATTCTTGCATCGGAAACTTTCCTTATTTCCCCTATAGCAATTGTATCAATAAACCCTTCCACATTGTCACGATGTGGTTCCTCTACACTGCCCTCAAAAGGAATCAAACAAACCCGACAAAAATCACGAAGTGACATCTCCTTATGCTCATCATATAAATAAAATTCCACCGAAGGTGGTCAGCTCCTAGCATGGAAATGAAAGTTTTGCACAAAGATATTGGTGAGTAAGAGATACTGTTCGCGTTGGTCGTGGAGGAAGGAGGTGAGGCCTGCATTCTCAGCCAACTCATAGAAATCATCATAAATCCCGGCTGCTCTCAAGAAATCATCACAAGGCCATTCACAAGGCCGAACCTCCGTGGTGCAATGGAGATTATACTTGAGCTTCTTGTTCTATTCACTTTGTTTATCCTTCGAGCTTCGGCTCGATGAGCCCCTCAAAAATCTCTTCATCTTTTTCTGAAATTTTTAGCAACTCAAAAATAAAAGTGAATCAAACTCAACAATATTGATAGCAACTACTCCTACAAGTGCCTAGAGGCAATATCAGACATTAAAACTACTTTTGACCACATAAATTTGACATGCAAGCTCAAGAACAGGGTCACCTAAGTAGCAAAAATTTACAATGAATAAAGCACTAGAACAAAAACTAATTGGACCATTGGAGGAGTCACATACCAAAGAACAATCCCGCAAAGCAGTTTTGTGAATGGAGCCTTGAGCTAGGAGATTGAAAATGGCAGGAAGATGAGCTAGAACTCGTTCTTGAGCTAGTTAGTGATTTTTTGGGAGGAAGAAGGAGTGTGTGGTGGATGGAACACGAGGTAGGGGGCACACCCAGGGGGTGGCCGCGCCCTAGACCCTCGTGGCTAGGTGCTTGCTCCCTTGGTGTGTTCTCAGTGCCACATATTCTCAAATATTCTAGAAAAAATCATATTTAATTTTCAGGGCATTTGGAGAACTTTTATTTTCGGGGTATTTTTTTATTGCATGGATAATTCAGAAAACAGACAGAAAAATACTTATTTTTCTTTATTTAATATAAATAACAGAAAGTAAAAAGAGGGTTCAGAGAGTTGAGTTTTCTAAATTCATCCATCTCATGTTCATCAAAAGGAATCCACTAACAAGGTTGATCAGGTCTTATTAAGAAACTCATTTCAAATAACATGAAACAGGAGAATTTCCAAGTAACACTAGGTTACCTCAACTGGGATATGCACATCCCCAACAATAAGAATATCATATTTGTTCTTGACAGTAGGAAGAGGAAATTCAAAACCTCCAATAGTGCGTGTTGAAATTTTTCCAATAGAATTGATACTGTGGACTTGAGGTTGTTTCCTCAGAAAATGTACCGTATGCTCACTACCATTGACATGAAAAGTGACATTTCCTTTGTTGCAATCAATAACATCCCCTGCATTATTCAAAAAGGGTCTTCTAAGAATAATAGACATACTATCGTCCTCGGGAATATCAAGAATAACAAAGTCCGTTAATATAGTAACGTTTGCAACCGCAACAAGCACATCCTCACAAATACCAACAGGTATAGCAGTTGATTTATCAGCCATTTGCAAAGATATTTCAGTAGGTGTCAACTTATTCAAATCAAGTCTACAATATAAAGAGAGAGGCATAACACTAACACCGGCTCCAAGATCACATAAAGCAGTTTTAACATAGTTTGTTTTAATGGAGCATGATATAGTTGGTACTCCGGGATCTCCAAGTTTCTTTGGTATTCCACCCTTAAAAGTATAATTAGCAAGCATGGTGGAAATTTCAGCTTTCGGTATCTTTCTTTTATTAGTAACTATTACCTTCATATATTTAGCATAAGGATTCATTTTAAGCATGTCACTCAAACGCATACGGCAAAAGATAGGTCTAATCATTTCAGCAAAGTGCTCAAAATCCTCATCATCCTTTTCTTGGATGGATTAGGAGGAAAAGGCATGGGTTTCTGAACCCATGGTTCTCTTTCTTTACCGTGCTTCCTAGCAACAAAGTCTCTCTTATCATAACGTTGATTCTTTGATTGTGGGTTATCAAGATCAACAACAGGTTCAATTTCTACATCATTATTATTGCTAGGTTGAGCATCAACATGAACATCATCATTAACATTATCACTATGTTCATGTTCATTACCAGATTGTGTTTCAGCATCAGAGATAGAAATATCATTGGGATTCTTAGGTGTGTCAATAACAGGTTCACTAGAAGCATGCAAAGTCCTATCATTTTTCTTTCTCTTCCTCTTAGAAGGACTAGGTGCATCAACAGTAGTTCTATGAGAATCTTGCTCAATTCTCTTAGGGTGGTCCTCAGGATACAAAGGTTCCTGAGTCACTTTACCTCCTCTAGTTGCAACTCTAACAGCAAAGTCATTATTCTTACTATTCAATTCATTGAGAAAATCATTCTGAGCTTTAAGTACTTGTTCTACTTGAGTGGTAACAATAGAAGCATGTTTACTAATAATTTTAAGTTCACCTTTAACACTAGCCATATAATCACTCAAGTGTTCAATCATATAAGCATTATGTTTCAATTGTCTACCAACATAAGCATTGAAGTTTTCTTGTTTAACAATAAAATTATCAAACTTATCTAAGCATTGGCTAGCAGACTTATTACGAGGAATATCACCTTCATCAAATCTATAGAGAGAATTTACCTTGACTACCTGTGTCGGGTTATCGAGACCGTGTGTTTCTTCAATAGGTGATGAATTAAGACCATATATTTCTTCAACAAATGGTAAATTCTTAACATCTTCATCTTATATACCTTTTTCTCTCATAGATTTCTTTGCCTCTTGCATATCTTCAGGACTAAGAAATAGAATACCCCTTTTCTTCGGAGTTGGTTCAGGAAATGTCCAATTATTATCATTGGTCAACATATTATTCAATAGAATTTCACCTTGATCAACTGTTCTTTCCCTGAAAACACAACCAGCACAACTATCCAGGTAATCTCTGGAAGCATCGGTTAGTCCATTATAAAATATATCAAGTATTTCATTTTTCTTGAGAGGATGATCATGCAAAGCATTAAGTAATTGGAGAATCCTCCCCAAAGCTTGTGGGAGACTCTCTTCTTCAATTTGCACAAAATTATATATTTCCCTTAAAGCAGCTTGTTTCTTATGAGCGGGGAAATATTTAGCAGAGAAGTAGTAAATCATATCCTGGGGACTACGCACACAACCAGGATCAAGAGAATTCAACCATATCTTAGCATCGCCCTTTAATGAGAACGGAAATAATTTAAGGATATAATAATAGCGAGTTTTCTCATCATTAGTGAATAGGGTAGCTATATCATTTAATTTAGTAAGATGTGCCACAATAGTTTCAGATTCATAGCCATAGAAAGGATCAGATTCAACCAAAGTAATTATATCAGGATCAACAGAGAAATCATAATCCTTATCAGTAATAAAGATAGGTGAAGTAGCATAAGCAGGGTCATATTTCATTCTAGCATTCAAAGACTTTTCTTTAAGCTTGGCTAATAATTTCTTAAGATCGGATCTATCATTGCAGGCAAGAAAGTCTCTAGCAGTTTCTTCATCCATAACATAACCCTCGGGCACAACAGGCAATTCATATCTAGGGGGAGAATATTCATCATCACTTTCATCAATATTATCAGTTTCAACAATTTCATTCTCTCTAGCCCTAGCAGGTTGTTCATCAAGAAATTCACCTGATGGCATAATAGTATCAAGCATAGAAGTAGTTTCATCATAAGTATCATGCATAGCAGAAGTGGCATCATCAATAACATGCGACCTATCAGAATCAATAGCATGTGTAGGTTTAGGTGTCGCAAGCTTACTCAAACCAGATGGTGAATCAAGTGCAGAGCTAGATGGCAGTTCCTTACCTCCCCTCGTAGTTGAGGGAAAAATCTTGGTTCTTTGATCTTTCAAGTTCTTCATAGTGATAAGAAGATATAAATCCCAAGTGACTAAAAGAATAGAGCTATGCTCCCCAGCAACGGCGCCATAAAATGTTCTTGATAACCCACAAGTATAGGGGATCGCAACAGTTTTCGAGGGTAGAGTATTCAACCCAAATTTATTGATTCGACACAAGGGGAGCCAAAGAATATTCTCAAGTATTAGCAGCTGAGTTGTCAATTCAACCACACCTAGAAACTTAGTATCTGCAGCAAGGTATTTAGTAGCAAAGTAATATGATAGTAGTGGTAACGGTAGCAAAAGTAATATTTTTGGGTTTTGTAGTGATTGTAACAGTAGAAGCGGAAAAGTAAATAAGCGAAGAACAATATATGAAAAGCTCATACGCATTGGATCGGTGATGGAGAATTATGCCGGATGCGGTCGATCATGTAACAGTGATAACATAGGGTGACACAGAACTAGCTCCAGTTCATCAATGTAATGTAGGCATGTATGGAAAAGAACGTGCATGACATCTTTTGTCCTACCCTCCCATGGTAGCGGGGTCCTATTGGAAACTAAGGGATATTAAGGCCTCCTTTTAATAGAGTACCGGACCAAAGCATTAACACATAGTGAATACATGAACTCCTTAAACTACGGTCATGACCGGTAGTGGTCCCGATTATTGTCACTTTGGGGTTAACGGATCATAACACATAATAGGTGACTATAGACTTGCAAGATAGGATCAAGAACTCTCATATATTGATGAAAACATAATAGGTTCAGATCTGAAATCATGGCACTCGGGCCCTAGTGATAAGCATTAAGCATAGCAAAGTCATAGCAACATCAATCTCAGAACATAGTGGATACTAGGGATCAAACCCTAACAAAACTAACTCGTTTACATGATAAATCTCATCCAACCCATCACCGTCCAGCAAGCCTACGATGGAATTACTCACGCACGGCGGTGAGCATCATGAAATTGGTGATGGGGGAAGGTTGATGATAATGATGATGATGATGATGATGATGATGATGATGGCAACGGATTCCCCTCCTCCGGAGCCCCAAACGGAATCCAGATCATCCCTCCCGAGAGAGTTTAGGGCTTGGCAGCGGCTCCGTATCGTAAAACGCGATGAATCCTTCTCTCTGATTTTTTTCTCCCCGAACACGAATATATGGAGTTGGAGTTTCGGTCGGTGGAGCATCAGGGGGCCCACGAGGCAGGGGGCGCGCCCCCCACCCTCGTCGACAAGGTGTGGCCCCCCTGACGTGGATCTTTCTTCCAGTATTTTTTATATATTCCAAAAATAATCTTCGTTGATTTTCAGGTCATTCCAAGAACTTTTATTTCTGCACAAAAATAACACCATGGCAATTCTGCTGAAAACAGCATCAGTCCAGGTTAGATCCATTCAAATCATGCAAGTTAGAGTCCAAAACAAGGGCAAAAGTGTTTGGAAAAGTAGATACGATGGAGACGTATCAGTCATGTTCCTGCGTAAGCTTGGCAAGAACAGTATGCCTTACAAACAAATGAATAGCTTTGAACTGCTTGTGCTTCAGTACACTCTGGACAACACGCCTGACAATAGTGAGGCTGGAATACATCTCGACTTTGGTATAAGTGCAAATGGCTTCCAGGATCCAACATCTTAAGAACTTTGTTTTCCCAGTGCGTATATTCAGGTCATCCGCCTCATAGCGAGTGACATGTACAACTACAAAAACCTTGTCTGCATCTGGGCTCTAATTGAAATAGAAACGAATTCTAAATTGCTTTCCAATATAACAAACACAAGTTATTTAAACCACTATGTAGAGTGAAAAGTATGCATGACAGGGAAGGTAGCATGGCACCAGAGCTAATAAAATTTTGCATTATTTATCACCACATACTTAGATGAAAAACCACAATCAATATTGGCAAAGAAGAAAATCACCTTGGGTGGCTCAGCAAGGGGGCACATCCTCGAAGGGGGACAACTGCTCTTGCAGGGCCACGGGGTCTGTAACCTCAAATGGAGTGTTGGCCATCTTAGTAGTGACCATGAGCGTATCTGGGGTCGGTTCGGTGGCGACCTCCATCTTCTTCGAGCTATCTGTCTCGTGGGGATCAGCCTCCGCGTCTGCTCCAACATGGGCAGATCTTTGCCTGGTTCTCCTTGGTCCATCATGAAACTGACGAATACTAGGAGACAACTGAAAGGAAAACACAATCGCAACGACAATGAAACAAAAAAGAGACTGATGATCAGTTACTACTTTGCAAAAGTTGATTTTTTGAAAGAAAAGATACCAATATCACGGATCCGCTTATCTTCCCTTTGTTGGGAGATAAGAACAATGGCAGATGCGAGTGTTGGCTTTCTTGAAGACAGTGAGGGAGAAGGGGATTCAGCGAAGAGTGAAATGATGGTAGCTTCATCCATCAAACTTAGACTGCAGGGAGGTGTGCTATGATGGATCGTTACTGCTGAGAAGAACAATGGCAGATGCGAGTGTTGGCTTTCTTGAAGACGGTGAGGGAGAAGGGGATTTAGCGAAGAATGAAATGATGGTTGCTTCGTCCGTCAAACTTAGACTGCAGGAAGGTTTGATATGACGGCTCGTTACTACTGCGCTGCGACCGGGGTGACTCTCTGCCTGCATACCGCCTTCTAATTTGGTGGATGGTTTTTGGGCCCATGCGCTGCATGGCCCGCAGGTCGGCAAACCGAAGTCAAATGGCATTCAGTTGCGAGAGATGTTTCGATGACCTCGGAGGAGCCAGAAGGGTAGTGTATCCACCGTACTAATAGTAATTGTTTTTCTGGGTAGCTGTAGAGTGTCTCCACTATACTAGTAGTAATTGTTTCTCTGGGCCCAAGACAAAACAGCCCATGCACCCTAGTAAATAATAAAATCAATTCAAAAGCCCATATATTTACTTAATGAGAGGCCCTACCTAGCACACCGCCCCCCAAAAAAACCTGGGTGCTCTTCTTCCTCCTCACTCCCACCCACCTCACGTTAGCTCGCTCCAATCGTACCCCCAAATTCTTCACCTTACTCCTACAGAAAACCCTAGCTCCCATTCTTCCTCACTACTACAGAAAACCCCAGCTCCCCTTCTTATTCACTCGCACTACAACTAGGCTCGTCATTCATTACTCTGCTCAAATCTGATGCGACGCCCTCGACGAAAATGGAGTCGGCTGACCCCATCGCCATGAAAATGAGCCTCCCGCTAGCGATGACACCTGTTGTAGATCCTGCACCTGGCAGGGCGGGGAGAAGCGGCGAGCCTGCCCCCACCAGATCCTAGGAACCCATAGAATCCTGGGTGGACCGCATCAGCGATCTTTCGGATGCCATCCTTGGGGAGATCATCTCGCTTCTCCCCACCAAGGATTGCTACCGCACCCAAGTCCTCTCAACTCGGTGGCGCCCTCTATGGCGCGCAACGCCCCTTAATCTCGATTGTCGTCAGATATCTCTCTAATGATTTTGAACTCCCTAGAGCCATCATCTCCTCCCACCAGGGCTCTGTTCAAAGCATCTGCATCCCATCATGCTACCTAAGCAAGAATAGCATGGCCTACATGGTTGGCGCCTGGCTGAAATCCCCTGAATTCATAGAACTACAGCTGCTTATGTTCTACTATTCCCCAGGAAATCACCTACCAGATATAGAACGCCATGTACTTTTGCCCTCAGCATCGATGTCCATCTCGCGGTTTTCCTCCTCTCTCCACACCGCCACCTTCGCGCTGTGCTACCTACCAGACAATCTGGTACTAAACCTTTGACTCCCATTTCTCAAAAAACTTTCACTTGTGTGGGTTCGTATATCGGAGGCCTCATTGCACAACATCATTCACTCCAGTTGCCCTGCCCTGGAGTGCATGGTGCATGTTTTCACAGTTAGAATCAGTTGTCTCCAAATAAAGTCGCCTAACCTTGTAAGCATTGGAATTTCTTTTGACAGAAGGTAGCTCATCATCGGAGATGCCCCTTCACTTCGAAGGTTGATCCTTGATTAGAGTTATTCACCGTCATAAATAACCGTCGTCTCTACGCCTAAACTGGAGACCTTGGGTGTAATACATGATCTCTGTGCTCATTTCAAGATGGTGTTTGGCTCGACAGTTCTTCAGGTACTGTATATTATCATCTACACTTGTAATCATAAGATGCATTTTGAATTTCTACGCATAAGTTCTATATCATCTTGGAGTACACATTTTGTACTAATATTATGTTTTGTGCTCAATGAAGAGTTTGTCCATGGATATCCTATCAATGGTGCTGGATTCTGTCAAGGTCTTATGTATCCAAATGAATAGTTTCAATCTGAACAAGATTATTGGCTTGCTGCAATGCTTTCTATGTACATTGGAGTTGTATATAAAGGTGGTAATTTCACGCACATTGGTAGCCCGCATATAGCGTACTAGAATTAACCGTTCAACTGTTGCTCTTTCGACACTCTTTTTTTAGACCCTAATTTTTTTTAATCTTCATGTCCATTTAGGCAATAGGATGGGGTAAGAAAGTTATAACCAATCGGTGGATTGTAAGCACTGGGATTTTCTGAATTCTCATGACACTCGATTGATGATAATAACGCTGGAACGATATGTAGCCAACCATGCAAACACTAGATTTGTCACATTCTTCCTACCGAATGTGTGGTTACTATTGTCCATCAGGCTTAAGTTTATCAACAACATGGTTTGACGGATGGGTATGTTGAAGAGAAAAAAAGGAGTTTCAGGTGGACAAAAGGGCTTTTGAACATGTCGGGATTCTATTTACAACATATTGTGGTCATAATCCAGTAAATTTTATGACCCAGGATGTTCATTCTATGGACCTGGCCGATCCATTTGACTGTGACTGCCGAAAACAGTGCTGGAGTTAGATGTTGTTACCCTTTTCAATCTAGGTTTTGTCTAAACCTGATGAACAATTAAACCTCGTGCTTTTATACAGTTTGTAAGCTGGAGATAGATGTTGTTGCCCTTTTCAACTCGGTTGTGACTGTCATATTTTCTTCAAAACAAGGTAAATGGCTTGCCATTTGTTTAATTAAGAGAGAAATATTGTAACAAATACCAACCAAGGGAAATAACATCACTCTCGTCTACTGCTTGAGCTCACTGTGCATTACAGAACCCAAGTGATTAGCCCTCACCAGCACCCACAAACTTATTTGGAACTAGCACACCAAATGGGCTGTAAATTTTCATAAGAAAGGCTGCATAACCATGACAGATTTGGATTCTTACATTTTGGACCCACGAGGAAAAAGCCTATCCAAGGTGGTGTCGACCTAATTACTAGTCAAGAAATGATTTTGCCTACCGGCCATTGAATTGACATCCAACATCTGTCGTGTATCTTCTATCTCTTGTCTTCTTCTTCTAGCCACCCAAACCAAACCACCCCGTCGGTTCCACCTGCTCCTGCCTCTCATGGCTAGCTGTGGCTCCGCCACCCTATCGTACCCTCAAACGTTGGCCAGTCCATCCCTCTCTTCCCCCACACGTCCTGTTATTCTCTAGCGACATCATCCCCAACACATACCTGCACCCGAACCAGTCAACACTCGTACTCCCCTCCGCCTGCGGTAGACATTGGGCTGATGAAGTCCCAACTATTCCTTGGTCACTCAGAATGACACAAATCGAGCAACGGGAAAAATCTCCCCCGCATCTGCTCCCACTCGCGCAGTTGACCTCATGAGACATGGCGGAGAGGGTGCAAGGCGATGGTGACGAAGAAGGGCTCATGAGCTCAAAAGCTTCGGGATCGGACAGTTGCAATAAGATGGAGTCAAGAGGAAGAATATGGATGAGGATAGGCCAAGTTCGATCCTCAGCCTTTTATAGGATCGAGTTGAGCCCAGACACCCTCCCCATCCACACTAGGCAATCAAAGTGGGCGGCAATCATTTGGGTTTCCCAATGAGAACGCAAGCGCCCACTAGACGCATCAAATCAAGAAGCGGGGTTTTCATGGCGCGAAGCTTAATTTCTCCTATGCCAGCATAAAATCTGAGGCGAATTAAAGATGGATTGAAAACACGCAGGGCATGGCGTGTTCAAACCGGTGGTGGCAGGAGTCAAAAGATTTGATTCCTACCCCTAAGGGGATTCTCACACCACGTGTCAGGGTCATTGAGTACTGAATAGACCAACCAGTCAGTGGGTGGTTCAAATGAGTTGAACCTAGCCCTTTGGCAGGCATCTAACGCATAGGACTGAAGGAAATATTCCCTAGAGGCAATAATAAAGTTATTATTTATTTCCTTATATCATGATAAAAGTTTATTATTCATGCTAGAATTGTATTAACCGGAAACATCATACATGTGTGAATACATAGACAAACAGAGTGTCACTAGTATGCCTCTACTAGACTAGCTTGTTAATCAAAGATGGTTATGTTTCCTAACCATGGACAAAGAGTTGTCATTTGATTAACAGGATCACATCATTAGTTGAATGATCTGATTGACATAACCCATTCCATTAGCTTAGCACCCGATCGTTTAGTATGTTGCTATTGCTTTCTTCATGACTTATACATGTTCCTATGACTATGAGATTATGCAACTCTCGTTTGCCAGAGGAACACTTTGTGTGCTACCAAACGTCACAACATAACTGGGTGATTATAAAGGAGCTTTACAGGTGTCTCCAAAGGTACATGTTGGGTTGGCGTATTTCGAGATTAGGATTTGTCACTCCGATTGTCGGAGAGGTATCTCTGGGCCCTCTCGGTAATGCACATCACTTAAGCCTTGCAAGCATTGCAACTAATGAGTTAGTTGCGGGATGATGTATTACAGAACGAGTAAAGAGACTTGCCAGTAACGAGATTGAACTAGGTATGGGATACCGACGATCGAATCTCGGGCAAGTAACATACCGATGACAAAGGGAACAACGTATGTTGTTATGCGGTCTGACCGATAAAAGATCTTCGTAGAATATGTAGGAGCCAATATGAGCATCCAGGTTCCTCTATTGGTTATTGACCGGAGACGTGTCTCGGTCATGTCTACATTGTTCTCGAACCCGTAGGGTCCGCACGCTTAAGGTTACGATGACAGTTATATTATGAGTTTATACATTTTGATGTACCGAAGGTTGTTCGGAGTCCCGGATGTGATCACGGACATGACGAGGAGTCTCGAAATGGTCGAGACATAAATATTGATATATTGGAAGCCTATGTTTGGATATCGGAAGTGTTCCGGGTGAAATCGGGATTTTACCGGAGTACCGGGAGGTTACCGGAACCCCCCCGGGAGCTATATGGGCCTAAGTGGGCCTTAGTGGAAAAGAGAAGGGGCAGCCCTAGATGGGACGCACGCCCCTCCCCTCCCTTGGTCCGAATAGGACAAGGAGAGGGGGCCGGCCCCCCTCTCTCTTTTCCCCCCTCCGCGAATCCTATTCCAACTAGGATTGGGGGGGAATCCTACTCCCAGAGGGAGTAGGACTCCTCCTGGCGCGCCTCTCCTAGGCCGGCCGCACCCCCCCCCCCTTGAGCCTTTATATACGGAGGCAGGGGCACCCCAGAGAAACACAAGTTGATCCACGTGATCATATTCTTAGCCGTGTGCGGTGCCCCCTTCCACCATAGTCCTCGATAATATTGTAGCGGTGCTTAGGCGAAGCCCCACGACAGTAGTACATCAAGATCATCACCACGCCGTCGTGCTGACGGAACTCTTCCCCGACACTTTGCTGGATCGGAGTCCGGGGATCGTCATCGAGCTGAACATGTGCTAGAACTCGGAGGTGTCGTAGTTTCGGTGCTTGATCGGTCGAGCCGTAAAGACGTGCGACTACATCAACCAAACGCTTCCGTTGTCGATCTACAAGGGTACGTAGATCATACTCTCCCCTCTCGTTGCTAAGCATCACCATGATCTTGCGTGAGCGTAGGAAATTGTTTGAAATTACTACGAAACCCATCAAGGACATGGGGGCTGGCTCCTCGCTTGTGCTAAAACACACCTACTACTTATTGATTGAACTTGGCAAGAAAAATGGCAGGCGCCCCCGACCCACACATTTGCATAGGGCCTTGCTCAGACAAACATGAAGGGCACTCATCAGACCCAGGCCTGGGGGCTATTGTCGTTGCCATGAACGGTTGGTTCACGAGGTCAACCACACATAGAACACAGGCAGAACCCTCATTGGCCAGAACCATCGGACACTCAATACCTGGGAATGAAACATCCGACAACGGCTGTGTTTCCTTACCCATGAAGGCACCGCAACTCGACTACTTAATGTGTGACATGATGGATCTGCCTCGTCGGGACCGATGCGACACATTACGACCATGTAGTCTGGGGTACCCAGGCCCGTCTGCCTGCAGCCCAGTGTGCGCTGCCCACTAGGAGGTCCAAGCTAGCTGGCCCACCATTGGAGCTTCATGAGCAAGACCCTCACGAGACCCTTACCTCGTGAGGCGTACATTAGCAAGTGTCACCATGAGTCTCGTGAGGCCTTCTCATAGGGCGCCTTCCCGAGGTTACCTCCCGAGGGCCCTCATGGAGGCGTACGAGTCAACGACCATTCAAGAGAATCACGTGGCCCTGCGTCTTCATGTGGGTGACGCACATGGTGACGAGCGAAGCCAGAGGAGCGCCAATACACGCGGATGAGAAGGCTTTCCTCTTTGGTGCTAAGGGAGCAAGGGCAGCGCATTGGTTCCTGAAGCAACCCCCAAAGGTTACTGTCGGTGTATAAACCGACTGATCCCGGGTAGGGGGTCCCGAACTGTGCGTCTGAGGATCGAAGGTAACAGGAGGTAGGGGACATGATGTTTACCTAGGTTCGGGCCTCTTAATGGAGGTAATACCCTACTTCCGGATTGATTGACTTTGATGAGTATGGGGGTTACAAGAGTTGATCTACCTCGAGATTGTAATGGCCAAACCCTAGATGTCTAGCCTGTATGACTATCTTAGCCTCTACGGGGTAAACCCTTCGGTTTATATAGACACCGGAGGGGCCTAGGGTTGTACAGAGTCAGTTTACAAAGAAAGGAAACTACACATCCAGACGCCAAGCTTGCCATCCACACAAAGGAGAGTCACATCCAAACACGGGGGAAGGCCTTCTATCTTGTATCTTCACGGCCCATCAGTTCGGCCCATGTCACATAGCCCGGACGCCAGGGGACCCCCTAATCCAGGACTTCCTCAGTAGCCCCTGAACCAGGCTTCAATGACGATGTTTTCGGCGCACAGATTGTCTTTGGCATTGCAAGGCAGGTTCCTCCTCGGAATACTCCAAAGCAATTGAACCAGAGAACTATATCCGACTATGTATAATAGTTACAACCCTGAACCACAAGGGCAACATACTTAAACAAAATAAGTCATGTCTACTGACAACTTTTTCGGCGAGACGTTACGTCTGGCCTTGTTATTATTTTGAACCATTTTCTGTCCTCCCGCTTCGCGTTTTGAGGCGCAGCCTCTATTCACACGTCTTGTCGAAGCAGAGAAAGTGTCCCTTTATTGCGGGATTTTCATCAATACGGGTTTGGGTAGTCCAACAGCGCAGTTCGCATGGCTCCTTGAGAATAGGCGAGTTTTAAGGCTTGTGAGGGGGCGCTTGATATTCACTACCTTTATAAGAGGATAAGGACCCATCTTTTTACCCCACGCCTTCTTCTTCCTTAGCCCTTCCATCCTCGAGCTCCAGCACCCAAGTTTCGATCTTTTCCGTTGCCACCAAACACTCCAGCCATGTCTGGATCCGGCTTGCAGGGCAAGTGGATGGCTTCCTACGTCACGGAGAGGAACGTCAAGGAACTCCGGGAAGCGGGGTATTTGGCCGCGAACATCA
This sequence comes from Triticum urartu, assembly GCF_056163025.1. Lineage (NCBI taxonomy): Eukaryota > Viridiplantae > Streptophyta > Magnoliopsida > Poales > Poaceae > Triticum > Triticum urartu. The sequence goes on from NC_141874.1 coordinate 309,998,643, forward strand.
TGCATGAGCTCCCTGCCAAAAAGCAGATCACCCCTACTCCGGAGCCCAGTGAGAGGGTGGTGTTTATCCCCCACTTTCTTTGCGGACTAGGGTTTCCTCTCCACCCTTTTGTTTGCGGCCTCATGTTCTATTATGGTCTAGATTTCCATGATCTAGCCCCAAATTCCTTTATCCACATTTCGGTGTTCATCATCATGTGCGAGGCGCTCCTCCGCATCCCCCCCCCCACTTTGGCCTATGTCTCAAGGTCTTCAACGTGAAGCCGAAGGTGGTTGATGGGCAGCACGCAGACTGCGGAGGCGCCATGGTGAGCAAGCTTCCCAACGTCACTTGGCAAAAAGGGGCCTTCGTGGAGACTGTCAGGATATGGCAGCAGGAGTGGTTCTACATCACCGAACCCTGCGACTCCAACTGGGTGGCCACTCCTGAGTTTAGATCTGGACCCCCAATGCGGATTGCATCGTGGATTGACAAGGGTCTGGATTGGGCATCATCCGATGAAGTGATGACGCTGCAGAAGCGCATCAAAAATATGATGGAGAAGAACACCAGCCTGGCTGATGTGATCCAGGTGATGCTTTTTTGTTGGATCCTCCCCTCCCAGCGCTGGTCTCTCCACATGTGGGAGTTCAATCCGGCTGGCCCTCGGACCCTGCAGTGATTCTTCGACACGACGCACGAAGAGATCTAGAAGCTGCTTTTCAAGGCCTAGAAGTCGTGGTGGGAGACGACCGAAGACATCGGCCTCGACTGTTCTCATCCAGCCACTCCAGTAAGTTTTATGATTTCCAAACATAACTTCAATTTGTAAACCCAAGGGGTATGCTGAGCTTTCAATTCTTCCCTCAGGGCTGGACAAAGAAGTCGGAGCGGATCTGATGTCCGGCTCCTCTACTAACGAAGATGCTGGTCACGGCGCTGTACCAGGCACCGGAGAAGAAGGACAAGAAGAAAGGCAAGGAGACCAAAAGTGGCCTCTGCCGTAAAGGTACTTCGGACGCAGTGTCTAGAGATACCAAAGTTCTCTCCTCCCACGAGGGAGATGAAGACGAAGAGGAGGAGGAGGAAGAGAGCAATTCTCCCCTCAAGGAGAAGAAGAAGAGGGCGGCCTTCGCTGACCCAGAAGCGGAGGCGTCCAAAAGGGGGAAGATATCCCTCCCAGATGGCTCAGACTCGGATGCCGAAGCCATCCCCCAGTGGAGCCCCAGGGCAAAGCCCCTAGCCGAATCGTAAGTATTGTAGGTACTATGAATATGTCTGACTTTTTACAAATCGTAGGATAACATATCACTTATGTATTTCAGTCCGGCCCGTGATGGTACAATCATCGTCTTCGGGGAACTCTTTGGCGCCGGAGATAATGGAGAGTGAAATGCCTCCGCGAGCCTCTCTACCACATGTCGCGGATGACACTGAGGTGTTGTCCCAAAGGACCTCTCCGGGCCAGGGAGAGGTGCAGAAAGCGGCTGAAACAGCGCCAGAGGGTAATCCCTCGGCTGCCGAAAACATGGGGGGCAGAACCACCATGGAAACTACTCCGGAATCGAGCGAGCAGCCCCCTTTAAGGGAGGGGGAGTGCCAACTCCACCAGCGACCTCCATCAATCCGGAGGCGCCGGACACATGGACGGAAGCCCTTCAACGTGCTTCCATCGTGGTGGAGCACCGTGCCCTAATGGGTACGGTGGTTGAAAAAGTTCAGTCTGCCAAAAGCGGTCTTAACGAAGCTTTCACCAGCCTATTAACAGGATTTGAGGTATGCAATGTAATATTCTTAGCAGCTTTTGCATGTGCAGAAAATATGCATGTGTATAGATAGTAGCCCCTGAGACTTTGTTCGGCTTTTCGAAAAAGAGGCTGGATAGAGGATCAAATATTCGCCAGAGTTAACATACTTATCTATTTTGGTAAACAGGCTTCACTGTTAGCGGCTTCAACGAAGGACGCTGAAGTTTCCGAACTCCAGCACAAACTGAAGTCGGCTGATGATGAGATCGACCGTATTAACAAGCGGTTCAAGGAGGCCCAAGGTATTCTTTTAAAAGACCCCTTACAAGCCAAAATTGTGATGCAAACTCAGAGTTTAGGCTCATGTGCTGCTATGTGTATGTTTGCAGGCAGTGCGGCCAAGGTCGAGACTCTCAAAAGCGCCCTTGCCAAAGCCAAGGAGCAAGCGAAAGCCATCAAAGCAGCCGCAGAAAAAACGGTCGCGGATTTGAAGGCCGAACAGGTCGCCCTCCGCCAGTATGAGGAGAGGGTGACTGAGGTGGAGCGATAGCTCAAGGACGCCTTTGACAAGTGCGAGTCTTTGGAGGAGCAGATAAGGCCCAGGCAACCAAACTCGCCAAGGCTCTGCAAGAGGCCAAGGAGGCGTGGACCGAGTCCCGGGCGGCTCGTGAGGAGATCAAGCAAGCCGAACAAATAGTGGCTGGTAAGCCTTTTTTACAGTGTATATTTGGCGGTCGAAGGTATCTTTTGCTAAATCGACTACGGAGTACTCCAGACGCCTTTGTGGATCTCCCACAAAGTGCTGTCGATGCCACACAGCATTTCTAGGCCCAAGAAGGGAACACAATGGAGAAGCTCTTCTGGTCGCAGTACGTGGCGCTGGAACGGCCAGCACTGCTAAACAACCAGATGATGCAGCTGGCTGAGCTACATAGGATGGCTGGTTTGGCCATGAAGGACATCATAGTCCCCATTCCTAGCAGGTACTTTGGCCTGGTCAAGCGGCTCAGCGACGCCTTGCCCCGAGTTGAGGCTGTGAAGCGCTCGGCGTGCATAGAAGATGCGTGGATGGCCTTTGCCTGTGTCATGATGCACTAGGCGAAGACGAGGGCGGCCGTCGTGGTAGTTGAGGGTCCGCCCGGAGGCAAGGACCACCGCAAGCTGGAGCGCTATTTTGAAGACATCCTAGAGGGTGCCCATTTGATAGAGGGTCAATGCTCGAAGGATGTTCAAGTGATTGTATCCGGATTGCCCAGACATTGTATTATAAACTAAGGCTTTTGTAATGTATTTGTGCCTTTTATCTTAAAGTATTTTTCCTCCTGTGCGACCGTTTTTATCCTTGAGAGTTTGCCGGTCATTGGCTTCAGCCCCCATGTAGATCCTACGGGGGTGTTCAGGATAGCACATAACCACTCTTGACCCAATGTCTTGGTTCGTGAAGGAGGTGTCAGCGCGGCGAACCAGGCAATCAGACTATGCAGCTTTATCACTCTCACTTAGCCATAGGAGTTTGACAATGGGACTCTAAGATAGCCTCTGGTGCATATGTGGCTATCCGAACTTGGATGCCTTAAGTGCGTGACTGGGAAGAGCCAGTCCTTCGTGTAATACGGGAGAAATCACTAGAGATTTAGTAAGTCACCGAATTGGTGACCAGCTCTCGCCGCATCATGACAGGTAGCTTTCGGCTTGCTCTACTGAGGTGCTTGACCGGACGAACTAGAAGCACAATCACAGTAGTTCTCCCTTTACTACCTTAGTCGAACAAGCGGAATGTAAGGTGGTAATCACAGGAGCCGGGCAAGCCACTTATTGACAAAAGACATGATTCGGAGCCGATGCACATAATGCCATATTCGGGATGCCGAAGTATACTATAAACGTGTTCGGACTTCTTTTGCTTGACAAATATATGTGGCCGGGTAGAGCCCCTAGCGATTTGAATCGTGCCGAGGTATATACGACAATCTGTCGTAAAGAGGGAATACAAATTAGGAAATAAGCCAATACCGAACAGGGTTGGGCGAAACTATTTCCATTATAGTCTGATTGATACGTCAAAAACATATTTTTACAAGGGATGCGATAAGCATCGAGGCTATTTTACGTGCCGACCACAAGGGAAAGTTGTATATAGGTCCTAAAAAGGATAAGATGATCTTGAAGATCATTTGGACATTCCGTCGCACGTCTGTGCTGCTTTTCGCCTTGGTGTATGATCCTTTGAGAGGATCAATGATCGAGTATACATGAGGGGCCTAGAAAAGGGCCCTTGGTACCATTGAAAAGTGGTGTGGGTTGTAAAGAACCTAAAAAATAAAAATAAGAGGAAAAAGGAAGAATGGAGGGTCCAGATAGGGTCGAGCCATATTGTGTACTTTATTTATGGTGTGCCTCCATCATTGCCAATGGTATCCTTAGGGCATAGTTATGTACGCGTGGTGCGTATGCCGCTATCAGTTTGGGGCTTGGATGGAGGCCGGATTGTTAATCTAGCTCTGGACGAGCCGGACTGCCATTATACAGGTTAGACCGGACTCGTTTGATAGTGTCCGGGGGATTAACTATTGATGTAGTATTTGGCTTGAGAAGGCCACCCTGTACTTCGGCTGCAAGGGCCGCGGTATGCTCCTTAGTACGGAGGGAGCGCTCCATGTTCCCATTGACTGTTATGACGCCATGTGGTCCGGGCGTCTTGAGCTTTAGATAAGCATAGTGCGGGACTGCATTGAAACAAGCGAAAGTGGTTCGTCCCAGTAGTGCATGATAGCCACTATGGAAAGGGACGATGTCGAAGATCAAGTCTTCACTTCGAAGTTATCCGGGGAGCCGAAAACTACCTCCAGTGTTATGGACCCTGTGTAGCAAGCCTCTACGCCGGGTATCACTCCTTTGAAGCTGGTTTTGGTGGGCTTGATTCTTGACAGATCTGTGCCCATTTTGTGGACAGTATCCTAGTAAAGGAGGTTAAGACTGCTACCGCCGTCCATAAGGACGTGCGTGAGATGGAATCTGTCGATAATTTGATCGAGGACCAATGCCGCTGAACCTCCATGAGGGATACTGGTTGGATGGTCTCTGCGGTCAAAAGTGATCGGACAGGCTGACCATGGGTTAAACTTTGGTGCGACTGGCTCTATGGCATAAACATCCCTTAGTGCACTCTTGCGCTCCCGTTTGGGCATATGAGTGACGTAGATCATGTTCACTGTTTTTACCTCGGGAGGGATTTCTTTTGCCCCCCCCCCCGTGTTTGTTGGGCGAGGCTCTTCATCGTCATCCTCGTTGGGCGGCCCCTTCCCTTTATGTTTGGTGTTTAGCTTACCGGCCTGTTTAAAGATCCAACAATTTCTATTGGTATGATTGTCAGGCTTGTCAGGGGTGCCATTAAACTGGCAAGGCCGATCAAGTATTCTGTCCAAACTGGATGGACCATCTTTGTTTCCTTTGAATGGCTTCTTCCGCTGACCGGGTTTAGAGCCACTGAATCCGGCGTTGACCGCTGTATCTTCAATATCTTCTTTGTTGATTCGACGCTTGTGTTTGTTGCGTCGTGGCTTGCCGTTGCCGTCTCTGGCTTCCGAGGTGCTAGAGTCGCTGGTGCTGTTGCTTCTACGAGCAAACTAGCTATCTTCTCCCGCGCAAAAGCGGGTAATAAGTGCAGCGAGAGCTGCCATATACTTCGGCTTTTCTTCGCCGAGGTGTCCGGCGAGCCACTCATCACGGACATTGTGTTTAAAGGCCGCGAGGGCTTCGGTGTTCGGACAATCGACAATTTGGTTCTTTTTAATTAAGAACCTGGTCCAGAGTTTCTGGGCTGACTCTCTGGGTCGCTGGACTATGTGACTAAGGTCATCAGCGTCTGGAGGCCGAACATAGGTGCCTTGGAAGTTGTCTCTAAAGGCATCCTCGAAATCTTCCTAGCTACCAATTGAGTTTTTTGGGAGGCTGTTTAACTAGTGCCGTGCTGGTCCCTTGAGTTTTAGGGGGGCGGTACTTGATGGCATGGAGATCGTCATCACGAGCCATGTGAATGTGGAGAAGAAAATCTTCGATCCATACTGCGGGATCCGTCATACCATCGTATGATTCAATGTTCACGGGTTTAAACCCTTCCGGGAACTAGTGCTCCATTACCTCATCGGTGAAGCATAAGGGGTGTGCGGCGCCTCTGCATCGGGCGATGTCACGACGTTGTTTGGACGAAGTCCGTATGCGGTTTTTGGCCCGGGTGAGGTTGTGCCTGTCGCGCCAGGCTTGATGGTCTTCTTCTCGCGTTGGGGCATGCCCCCTTGATCCGTAGATTGATCTGGTTTGGCCTGCTCTATTGTCCAGGTCCTATCATAGGTTGTAGGTGTATCCTGGAGCCGCTGTCTCTCTGCCTCTATGGTTAGGTGGTGCAGGTTGATGTTCTGCATAGGTGGCCGCTTTATCTCGTCCACATGGTGGCCGGTCTGGTTCATCAGCACGGTTACGTCTTGATGGTATGGGCTCGATGGCCTCGTCGTCGAATTATGGTAGTAGCCGACGCTTCGGATAACTCCTTGCTGGTCGTTGAAGGCCATACTCTTTGGCAGCCAGGACCTAGGTCCACCTGTCATTGAGTGTATACTGTTCGGCTTGGAGTTGTTGATGGTTCTTTTTAGGCTTCTCGCAATGGCGATTAGTTGGTGCTTAGAGCGCTCCTGCTCGAGTGGTTCCTCTGGCACGATGAAGTCTTTGTCGCCGAGGCTCACATCATCCTCGGGGATTGGTAGACAGTTACTATCCTCCGAGTCCTCGTTCCTCACTAGATTGTCAGGGTTAACTTGCCCATCCTCCCAATCATCTTGTTCAGATGTTGACTCAACATGATCTTTAGGGTCTTCGGCGTTCTCCAGAGTGTTATTGTCTTCGGTGCCGGTATTGCAGTCTTTTTCGCGGTGCGATTTTGAGCGGTGCCGCTGACGTTGACGCTTTGAAGGTGCCTCAGTGGGCTTGTCCTCAACCGGATCCTTCATGTCATCGTCGTCATCCTCTTTGGGTGTGTCCACCATATACACGTCGTATGTGGAGGTGGACGTCCAATGTCCGGTGATCGGTGGGTCTTGGCCTTGTTCGTCTCCGGCATTGTCATCCATGCTGTTGATGTCTTCGAAGGCGTAGTCCAGCAAGTCGGTTAAATCTTTGACAATGTCGATGAAGTGAGTGGTGGGCGGGACGTGAAATTCCCCACTCTCAGCCCCTACTCCGGGCTAGGCGTAATTCGGAAGTGATTCTTCTATGATGGCGACAGATCGCATTAAGTCTATAGCCTCGTTTAAGAGTGAGGTTTCGACGGGGAAGCGAGAGTCCGTAGGGCTGGCCGGGGTGAAAACCTCCTGGCCGTGCCTTCTTGGCGTGGACTTTGAGAGTTTGGATCTGGAGTCCAAGGGAAAGTCCAGCCTTTCAATGATAGGGGGAACCCGGTCTGATTCCGAGTTTGCCATGGACATAATCGCTTCTGGATCCTTGATAGTGCGGTTTGCAGCAGAGAGTCCGGTGGGCTCCAAACTCCCATCTTTGGACCTGGTGGTTTGCTCCGGATCTGAGGCCAGAGCAGTGGTCGGGGCCGCAAACCCTTCGAAGATCAAGTCTCCTCAGATATCAACGACATAATTTAGGTTCCCGAAACTGATCTGATGACCAAGGGAGTAGCTGTCGATCTGTTTGAGGTGGCCAATCGAGCTGGCACGCAAAACAAAGCCACCGAATACAAAAATATGGTCGGGGGAAAGCTTCCCCAGAAACTGCATCGTTGCAGATGATCGAAGGAGCCATCGAGCCTTCTGTTGACGACACAGTGGAACTCTCAATGAAAGCACCAATGTCGGTGTCTAAACCGGCCGATCTCGGGTAGGGGGTCCCGAACTGTGCGTCTGAGGATCGAAGGTAACTGGAGGAAGGGGACATGATGTTTACCCAGGTTTGGACCCTCTTAATGGAGGTAATACCCTACTTCCTGCTTGATTGACTTTGATGAGTATGGGGGTTACAAGAGTTGATCTCCTCGAGATCATAATGGCTAAACCCTAGATGTCTAGCCTGTATGATTATCTTAGCCTCTACGGACTAAACCCTCCGGTTTATATAGACACTTGAGGGGCCTAGGGTTGTACAGAGTCGGTTTACAAAGAAAGGAAACTACACATCCAAACGCAAAGCTCGCCATCCACGCAAAGGAGAGTCCCATCCAGCCACGGGGGAAGGCCTTCTATCTTGTATCTTCACGGCACATCAGTCCGGCCCATGTCACATAGCCCGGACGCCCGGGGACAGGCTAATCCAGGACTCCCTTAGTTACCTGTTTGGTGCAAGAAGACCAAGATGACAAGCTCGCCAGGACTGTCATCACCGAGTCCACCGATGCGTCACGGTAGGAGGCCTTTGCAGGCGGAGACCGCTTTTGTCAAGATAGACTACACCCCTGCTCCCCTTCAAACTGGCCGTTGTGGCAACCATTCCCGCTGTGCGTTTTCGGGGGAACAGGACCAAGGCTATTATAAGTAAGGGCAGGGTGCCACCGTAGGAGGGGTCACCCATTTTCCCCTTGTACACTCGTGCTCATCCTCCCCCACGAGGAAATCCAACCACAAAGTAGGAGTAGGGTTTTACACCACAAGGTGGCCCAAAGCTGGGTAAACTGCAGTGCCCACTGTTCTCCTTCCTTTGCTCGAGCACGCCGGAGCATCGCCATGAGGTTGTGAGTTATGAGGTAGAGCCTAGCGGTAGTAGTGAGCGCACCCCAGAGTTTGAAACTTCTTGGGTCCCCGGAGCCCCGATTCTAACATTTGGCACGCCAGGTAGGGGTGTGCCATTGTTCTTCCGCTTAGTTCCTGTCTCCGCTCCACCGACTCCATAGTGATGTTCGCCGTATGCGCACCGAGCACCGGGTGGCTCCCATCACCTAGTTGGCCCCTGCAAGTGCAACGGACACCACAACTCCACCAGTACCACGGGTGATAGAGGCGAAGGTGTCCTGATGTTTCGATGAGATGGTGGCTAACGTTTCTGTGGGAGTCGACCTTGACGATCCGACTACGAACGTGCGAGACGTCGCGCCTTAGCAATCGCTAAACCAACTTCCAAGGGGTTATTGACCACACCGGAGCACGATCAACCTGACCACGAGGGTCTGTTTCCTGCGAGCAAACGAAGAACAAGCAAGAAACTGAGGTTGCAATCTGGATATTTCGAATATAAGATGAAAGCTTTATTGATCAAGGTGGGGTTCTGCGACATCTTGGTCTGGTCGTTGGACACAAACGAAGTACGCGAAGTTGCAACTATGACAAACTTTTAATCTAAACAAAACCCCCAAAGTCTAAACGACGCCCTAAGGGTTGTATATATGGAGGAAGAGGGGGGGATTTCATGGCCCTTGGAGGAGGGATCCAAAACCAACTCTAACTCTTGTTTGCCCACACATACGGACTCTAAAAACACCCTATACTTAAGTATTTCGAAAATACATGGGCCTGGCCCAATAATAAGGTGATGCAGCACCTAAAATAGCTTCTGAACGAAATTTATGAAGTGGCATCTTGTATATTTCGTCCAAGGCTTCAAGCACTCCTTATGGTGGCTTCAAAGTCCTGAAATCATCACTGGTAACTCCGTTCTTGATCCCCTTGCGCATGCCATCATCTCCATCCTTGAACTTGTTCCAAGGTTCATCTTTCTTGTCCAAGCTAGGCCCTTCATTTGTAAGCAAAACAAACGTATCCAATTTAGGCAGCATCATATTCTCATGAACATTAGAATCGTTACCAAGAAACGAAAGTACCTGATAATTCAATTGGCGTGCGCGAGCTCTAGTAATTGGTCCAGTATGTATATCAGTAGGGGCTGTGGGTGTAACAATGGTATTGATGTCCTCATCAGCCTCCCCTTCTTGAAATGAAGTCGTCCTCGACGAAAGTTCATCGTCCTCACCCAAATAAGACTTCAAATCTGCAATGTTAAAAGTGGGACTAACCCCAAAATATGCAGGCAGCTCAAGTTTATATGCATTATCATTTATTTTCTCTAACACCTTAAAAGGACTATCAGCACGTGGCATTAGCTTTAATTTGCGTAAATTAGGAAATCTATCCTTACGCAAATGTAACCAAACAAGATCTCCAGGTGCAAACACAACAGGTTTTCTACCCTTATCTCCAGCAAGTTTATATTTAGCATTCATATGCTCAATGTTTTCCTTAGTTAACTCATGCATTTTAAAATCAATTCAGCACGTTCTTTAGCATCAAAATTAACCTTCTTCGAAGATGGAAGAGGCAACAAATCAATAGGTGCACGAGGTAGGAAACCATACACAATTTCAAAAGGGCACATCTTAGTAGTAGAATGCAATGAACGATTATAAGCAAATTCAATATGAGGAAAGCATTCTTCCCACATTTTCTTGTTATTCTTCAAAACAGCCCTAAGCATAGTAGACAATGTTCTATTGACTACTTCAGTTTATCCATCAGTTTGGGGGTGACAAGTAGTACTAAAAAGCAGTTTAGTCCCCAACTTAGCCCATAAGCATCTCCAAAAGTGGCTAAGAAATTTAGTATCACGATCTGAAACAATAGTATTTGGCACACCATGCAAGCGAATAATTTCACGAAAGAACAAATCAGCAACATTAATAGCATCATCGCTTTTCTGACACGGTATAAAGTGTGCCATTTTCGAGAACCTATCCACGACAACAAATATGCTATCCCTCCCCTTCTTTGTTCGAGGTAAACCTAAAACAAAGTCCATAGATATATCCTCCCAAGGAAGACTAGGTACAGGCAAAGGCATATATAAACCATGAGGATTGAGTCATGACTTAGCTTTTTGACATGTAGTGCAGCGAGCAACAAAATGCTCAACATCCCGTCTCATCTTTGGCCAAAAGAAATGTGTAGCAACTATATCCTCCGTCTTCTTGACGCCAAAGTGTCCCATAATCCTCCTCCATGCGCCTCCTGCAACAGCCAAAGACGAACGGAGCTAGCTGGAATGCATAGCTTGTTAGCACGAAACACAAATCCATCATTAAGAATGAACTTGTTCCAAGTTCTCCCTTCCTTACAATTCTTCAATGCATCTTTAAATTCAGCATCATGCACATATTGATCTTTGATGGTCTCCAAACCAAATATTTTAAGGTCAAGTTGTGAAAGCATAGTATAACGACGAGACAATGCATCAGCAATAACATTTTCTTTACCCTTCTTGTGTTTAAAGACATAAGGGAAAGTCTCAATGAATTCAACCCATTTAGCATGTCTACGGTTCAGTTTTGCTTGACTTTTAATGTGTTTCAAAGATTCATGATCAGAATGTATAACAAATTCCTTTGGCCATAAATAATGTTGCCATGTTTCTAAGGTTCGAACAAGAGCATATAATTCTTTATCATAAGTAGAATAGTTCAGACTAGGCCCACTCAATTTTTCAGAAAAATATGCAACAGGTTTGCCATCTTGTAATAACACACCTCCTAATCCAATTCCACTAGCATCACATTCAAGCTCAAAAGTCTTATTAAAATCAGGAAGTTAGAGTAAAGGAGCATGTGTCAACTTATCTTTCAATACCGTGAAGGCTTCTTCCTGTGCGGTACCCCAAAAAAAGGCACATCCTTCTTTGTAAGCTCGTTGAGAGGTGCAGCAATGGTGCTGAAATCTCTCAAAAAATGCATATAGAAACCAGTGAGGCCAAGGAAACTCCTCACTTGTGTGACCGTTTTGGGCTGCGGCCAACTCTCAATAGCTTCAATCTTGGCTTTATCAACTTCAATTCCCTGTGGAGTACAACATAGCCAAGAAAAGATACTTGGTCGGTGCAAAAGGTGCACTTTCCAAGGTTACCAAACAAACGTGCATCACATAGAGCAATAAAAATAGCACGTAAATGTTCCATATGTTCCTCCAAAGATTTGCTATAAATCAATATGTCATCAAAGTAAACTACCACAAATCATCCAATGAAAGCACGTAAAACTTCGTTCATTAACCTCATGAAAGTACTAGGTGCATTAGTTAACCCAAAAGGCATGACTAACCACTCATATAATCCAAACTTAATTTTAAATGTTGTTTTCCATTCATCTCCCAATTTCATACGAATTTGATGGTATCCACTACACAAATCAACTTTGGAGAATATTGTAGAGCCACTCAATTCATCAAGCATATCATCTAGCCTAGGAATAGGATGACGATAACGAATAGTAATATTACTAATGCCTCTACAATCAACACACATACGTGACGTACCATCCTTTTTCGGCACTAAAATGATAGGAACATCACAAGGACTAAGGGATTCGCGTATATAACCTTTGTCGAGCAGTTCTTGTAATTGACGCATAATCTCCTTCGTCTCCTCTGGATTGGTACGGTATGGTGCACGGTTGGGTAATGATGCACTGGGAATTAAGTCAATTTGATGCTCAATCCCTCGAATAGGTGGTAATCCCTGTGGCACATCTTGTGGAAAGACGTCAGCGAACTCATGCAAAATGTTAGTGACAGCAGGAGGCAAAGAGGAAGGCATGTCCTCGAATGAAACTAATGCCTCTTTGCACACAAAAGCATAGCAAACAGATTTGCTAAAATCTAAATCATCAATATCATATTTGGTGGCAAGTAAACATGCACTTTTCAATTTAATTTCAGAAGCAACACTAGATGGTTTATTATTAGGCTGCATTTGTTGCTCAAATTCTTTTGCCACAATCTGATTTTCACCTTTATTTTTTCCTGTTTTGCTTTATTAGCTCTATTAATATCATCTTTCAAAATGGAATCAGGAGTCATAGGAAGCAAAGTAATATTTTTATCCTTATGAACAAGAGTATACTGATTGTTTCTACCATGGTGTACAGAATTTTTATCAAACTGCCATGGTCTACCAAGTAATAAGGAACATGCTTGCATAGGTACCACATCACAATCAACATAATCAACATATGTAGAGATACTAAAATGCACACGAAGAGTACGTGTTACCTTAACCTTGCCGCTGTTGTTGAACCATTGGATGTAGTAAGGATGTGGATGTGTTCTTGTGGTGAGAGATAGCTTCTCCACCATCTCCATGCTAGCCAAGTTATTGTAGCTCCCTCCATCTATGATGACGCGAACAGACGTTCCTTCACAACTCCCTTGGTATGGAACAAACTATGCCTCTGATTTTGCTCAGCTTGTGTAACCTGCACACTCAAAACACGTTGAGCAACTAAACATTCATACCTGTCAGCATCTTCAGTGGCCATGTATTGCGTCTCATGATCAGAATCCTCCCCACTGTGTTCTTCATGTGTACTAAGAGCCAAAGTTTCCTCATCATAGTCACTAACGGACTCATACCCACCATCCTCAGTAGCAATTATCACACGCTGAGATTGGCATTCTCTCGCAAAATGTCCTATTCCCTTACAACGACGACAAATAATATCACTTGTGTGCCCTGTTGATGACATGGAAGAAGAAGAGCTCTGCACAGGTCCAGAGGTGTGCTCTTGGCAGATAGTGGTGGTTGTGCCTGCTTTCTTGTATCACGGCTGGAGGTGGCACCTGATGGAGGTGCTGGTGGAGTGGAAGTAGAAGATGCACGTGGTGTCCATGATGAAGATCGACCTACAGAAAAGTTAGTTCGCGCCAATGTTTGTCGATCCTGCACTTCACGTTCAGCTTTACAAGCAAGATGGAATAAACGAGTGATATTAGTATACTCCTTATACTCTAGAATGGTATGAATCTCTCTATTTAATACACCCATAAAACATGCAAGCATAGCTTCATTCTCCTCAACAATACCACATCTAATCATGCCAGTTTGTAATTCCTGATAATATTCTTCTACAAAAAAAAATTCCTTGTCGTAAACGATGCAATTTTTGAAGTAATTCAGGTTGATAATATGGTGGAACCCAACGAGTACGCATAGCAGTTTTCAAAGCAGCCCTAGTAGCTGGAATAGGATATAATCTACAATGTTCATACCACCAAACACATGCAAAGCTAGTGAAAGCACAAACAGCAGCAGGAACACGTCTCTCATCAGGATATTGTAAACATGTAAATCGTTGTTCAGTTTATAACTCCCAAGTAAGATATATATCAGGAACATATCTACCCTCAAATGGTGAAATATTCAATTTTAGTTTAGGAAGATGGTCATGTACCTTAGGTGGTGGTGCATCCCTACCGTTGCGATGATATGCATGAGGACGACCTGGTGGTGGTGGTGCTGGTGGTTGCACGTAGTTCTGATTTTGGTCAACCTCATCCTCGTAATGGTCCTCCACCTCTACAGTACCAGCAGGAGCAGTAGAAGCATCAACAGCGGCACCAGAATTTTGCCCAGGGTCAATGGGAACGCGTTGTGCTCGTCCCACTTGATTTGGAAAGTGACGTTGTTGTTGTTGTAGAGGTGCGTTAGGGGCAGCCGGTGGTGGTGGTGGAGGACGCGCGAGCAATTCATGAAACTTGTTATCGAGCTTTGTTTCGAACGTCTTCTCCATGCCATCTATCTTCTCCATGGCCTCTCTACAAGAATTCCCACCTATGAAACTCCCGAACCTTTCCGGTTATGCAATCAGGTGTTGGGGATACAGGGGAAGCATAATATCTCACCCAAATCTAGCAAATCTTACATCCAGCTGTATCCATCCTTCAACACATAACCGAGAAAACTTCGGAAACCATCTACCTCAACCTTCGAAAAGCATCTGTTATACAAGTTATGGCAATACTCCTGAACTCCCGCCCAGTACTGGGTGGCGTCGAGGTTATCACACCAACGAACTGCATAAAAGAGATTTTCAATGTCGGCGTACTAAACTCAGGTATTCCAGAACTACAACAATAAAATTATGACGACAACACCTCGGAGCTCAACTCCCCGGGACACTTCCACAAAACCCCTGACAGGAGGCACCAAGACAATGTTCTCGTCATAAACCCATCGAAACGATTCCAAGATACCCGCGTGATCCTAAATTTTTTTTAGTGAAATTTGAGAAGAGAAGAGTCAAAACTCTACATCAGGATGCCTTACTAGAGCAATGAGGAGACTGGGAGTAAAAAGAATTCCTAAACTCTCTGATATATAATTCCTAAATGACTCAAAACATTTTTCTAGACTCAAACTCGGCTGCTACAAACGATCAATCAGTGGGGGCTCCTAAGGTCGGGGAAGGCTCTGATTACCAACTTGTAACACCCACATGTCGAGGCACGACTTAGAGATATAATCGCATTGAAGGCATATGTCGCAAGTTAAGCAATCATCACAACATCCCATGTAATATAGATAATAAAAGGGGAGATAACATAGTTGGCTTACACTCACCACGTCAATCAAGTACATAAAATAGCATTACATCATTCAAACACTCATGGCCCGACTACGGCGCCAAAATAAAAGATAACCCAACAAGCGACACGGTCCCGATCACCCCAACTGGGCACCACTACTGATCATCAGGAAAAGAAACATAGTATCGTTGAGAGTCCTCGTCGAACTCCCACTTGAGCTCAAGCGCGTCATTTGGAGCGTAAACATCAGGCCCTGCATCTGGTTTGGAAGTAATCTGTGAGCCACAGGGACTCAGCAATCTCGCACCCTCGCGATCAAGACTATTTAAGCTTAATAGGTAAGGCAAGATAAATATGTGGAGCTGCAGCAAGCGACTAGCATATATGGTGGCTAACCTGTTCGTAAAAGAGAGCGAGAAGAGGAGGCAAACGCGAGCGAGAAACTTGAGAACAACATGCGCAAGCATTACTCCAACACCGTGTTCACTTCCGGACTCCGCTGAGAAGAGACCATCACGGTAACTCACACTGTTGATTCATTTTAATTAAATTAAGGTTCAAGTTATCTACAACCGGACATTAACAAATTCCCATCTGTCCATAACCGTGGGCACGGCTTTCGAAAGTTCAAATCCCTGCAGGGGAGTCCCAACTTAGCCCATGACAAGCTCTCACGGTCAACGAAGGAATATACCTCCTCCCGAGACGTTCTGATCAAACTCCGACAATGGTAAAACAAGTCCAGCAACACCACCCGCTGTGCCGACAAATCCCGATAGGAGCTGCACATATCTCGTTCTCAGGGCACACCGGATAAGCTAAGCGTACGGGAGCCAACGTAACCCAAGTTGCCAAGGGACGGCCCCGCACGGTGCTCTAGGTTGGACCAACGCTCAGAGGAGCACTGGCCCGGGGGTTTAAAATAAGATGACCCTTGAGTCTGCGAAACCCAAGGGAAAAGGCTAGGTGGCAAATGGTAAAACCAAGGTTGGGCATTGCTGGAGGAGTTTTATTCAAGGCGGACTATCAAGGGGTTCCCATTGTAACCCAACCGCGTAAGGAACGCAAAATCCGGGAACATAACACCGATATGACGGAAACTAGGGCGGCAAGAGTGGAACAAAACACTAGGCGAGAGGCCGAGCCTTCCACCCTTTACTAAGTATATAGATGCATTAAGATAACATGGCAATATAATGATATCCCAACAAGTAAATAATGGTCCAACAAGGAACGTTCTCCAATCTTCACCTGCAACTAGCAACACTATAAGAGGGGCTGAGCAAAGCGGTAACATAGCCAATCAACGGTTTGCTAGGACATGGTGGGTTAGAGGTTTGACATGGAAATTTGGGAGGCTTGAAAGCAAGTGGTAGGCATCGTAGCATGGCAATAGCAAAAGAGCGAGCATCTAGCAAAGCAAAGATAGTAGTGATTTCGAGGGTATGATCATCTTGCCTGCAAAGTTGTCAGAGTTGCCTGGATCCTCGAAAGCAAACTCAACGGGCTCCTCATTAGCGAACTCGTCTCCCGGCTCTACCCAAACAAGACAAACAAGCAAACGGAACACAATCAACCACGTGCAAAGCTCAAACAATATGATGCAAGGATGGTATGCGATGCGGGATGCATATGCAAGATTTGACAAGGGATGCATGAACCTGGCCTCAACATGGAAATACAAGGGTTCCACTGGAAAGATGAGATGAAAGCGCTTGAAAACGATATAAAGAACGCCGGAATCGGAGTTACGGTTTGGAAATGGCAAGCAATTCAAATATGACACCGGTCTGCGATTTACAACAAGTAGCCATCTAAATGCAACAAGATGAATGCTACAGAATCCAAACATGGCAACAAAATACATGGCAGGGATCCATTCATGATGCTTAACAAAAGTCTAGCACTGAGCTACGGCCAATTCATCCATTAACAGGTTCAAACAAGCATGGCAAAAATGCATTTGGCAAACAGATCCCAGACTTGGTGAAATTAACACTTGTCTGGAAGTTCAGATCAGATAGCACTCTTTGGTGCAACAAAACTACATTCTACAGGCCTGAACATGGCAAAGTAAAGCATGGCATGGAGCTACTTAAATATCTTAACAAAAGTCCCTTAGTGACCTTGAGCCAAAAGGGATCAGAAAATACATTTGCAGGCATGTGAACATGGCAAAAACATAATCAGTTCTCAGACTTAGTGAAAACTGGAGCATGCTGAAAACAGATATCAAGTAGGCATGTTTATGAGCTCGATGCACTCACTACAGAGCAAGTCATGACAATCTAAGAATACACCCATCAATAATACACAAAATACAAGCTATACATGGCAAGAACAATACCATAGCATGCACGGATCAACTACAACATCATCGGCAAAATCGCTAACAAGTAGACAATCTGTCCAGTTTCATGAAATGACAAAAGTAGAGCTCGATTGACTCAACCTAGGGTGCTCCATAATTGCAAACAAAGACATGGATGGATAGAGCACAACAAGATTAACAAAACATCCTTACTGATCATCCTCAAAAGAGGCACGGATAACTAGGAAACAACATGAACATATGGCCATATGAGATAAACAGCTCATGGACTTAGTGGAAATGCTAAGTCCCTGAAATCAGCATTAGCAAATGCCTCACTTTGCAAGATTTTGCTAGTCACTACACACATCACAAAAATACATGGGTTGCACCTCTGGAAAGATGGCAAAACCCTTAACAAAACATATGTAGAGCTCAGGGGCATATCATGCACACAATAATCATGGCAAAAATGACAAATATCCAATTGAAGCAGCAGATCTGACAATTAACTCAAATAGCACTCTTCTAACAGCATTTTGGGCATCAAGATGAACTCGAATGAAAATGATGCAATGAGATGAAATGATGTACTCTTTGAGATGAACATTTTGATATGCTATATGCCCAAAACGGAGCTATGGATGCGGAGTTACGATATGATGAACAGGAGCAAATAAACTAGGTTTTCGGGCAAAAAGTCAACCGCCTCGTCCAGATCTAGATCCGCTGGCACGCGAACCGAGGAGATCGCCGGAATCGGAGGTGGCCACCGGAGTTGAAGTCGGCCGAAGCGGGGAGGCGCGTTGGCCGGAGACGACGAGGGAAGTGGCCGCGGCATGAGGCGGCGGAGGCGGCGACCGCGGCGAGGGGCTTCGGGCGCCGGCGGGGATGGATCTTGGCTCCGGCCGGCGAGGGATCCTGCGGCCGTCGGCGATGTCGCAGTGCAGCTGGGCGGCACGGGCGCCCGGAGATGGAGGAGAGGGCGGCGCGGGCGCGAGGTGCCTCGGCCCGGAACGGCGGCGTGGAGGGCCGGAGATGGGCTCCCGGGCCCGCGGCGGTGAAGTGGGCGCGCCCGCCACGTGGCGCGCTGCGGTTGGGGCGGAGGCGATGTCCGGCGCGCGGACGGACGTGTCTGGCGCGCAGATGATGAGCGGGGCTAGGGTTAGGGTGGTTTGGATCCGGAATTTCGGGGAGGGGATATTTATAGAGGTAGGAGGAGCTAGGAAGCTCCAAATGAGGTGCGGTTTGCGGCCACGCGATCGTGATCGAACGCTCTAGAAGATGAGAGAGGTTTTCGTGGGTTTTGGGCCAAATTGGAGGGGTGTTGGGCTGCAACACACACAAGGCCTTTTCGGTACCTCGGTTAACCGTTGGAGCACCAAACGATGTCCAAATGGTACGAAACTTGACAGGCGGTCTACCGGTAGTATACCAAGGCCGCTTGGCAAGTCTCTGTCCAATCCGGAAATGTTTAATCCCCACACACGAAAGAAAGGTAGAAATGACCACCGGAGGAGAACAAAGCACCGGAATGCAAAACGGACAACCGGGAAAATGCTCGAATGCATGAGATGAAGACGTATGCAAATGCAATGCACATGATGACATGATATGAGATGCATGACAACGATAACAAGACACGGAGACAAAAACCCGAACCTGAGAAAATAAAATAACTTAAAGCCGGAAACGAAAAGAGTTGGAGTACATATTGGGTAAATCATATCCGGGGTGTTACAGCCCACCCAGGTGCCCCTCTGCAAAACTTTGTTCCATTACGAGAACTTTTATTACGTTTCATATAAAAAATCCTCGCAAAGTTCCGTTCCATTACGAGAACTTTTATTTGTGCATAAAAAACACCATGGTAGTTCTGCTGAAAAAAGCATTAGTCTGGGGTTAGTTTCATTCAAATCATGCAAATTAGAGTCCAAAACAAGAGGAAAAGCGTTAGGAAAAGTAGATACGTTGGAGACGTATCGAGTACCGGTTCTTTAATTTCTTCTTTAATAGGTGGGAGATATTTAAACCACTTCTTTTTAGACAGATCAACATGAGTAGCAAATGATTCACAAAAGGAGGCTACTATCTTAGAGTCAAGTCCATATTTAGTGCTAAACTTTGTAAAAGCATCGGTATTCATGAAAGATTTAACACAATCATACTTAAGCTTAATACCAGACTCTTCACCTTCGCCGAGTTCCCAATCTTCAGAGTTCTGTTTAATTCTTTCCGAAAGATCCCACTCGAATTCAATAGTCTTCTTTATAAAAGAACCAGCACAAGAAGTATCAAGCATGGATCGATCATTATGAGAAAGCCGAGCATAAAAATTCTGGATAATAATTTCTCTTGAGAGCTCATGATTGGGGCATGAATATAACATTGACTTATGCCTCCACCAAGCTAGAGTGATACTTTCTCCTTCACGAGGCCAAAAATTATATATGTAATTCCCATCATGATGAACTAGATGCATAGGATAATTTTTTGGTGGAACTCCAATTTCAATCGATTCCAATTTCAAGATCCAATATCATCACAGAGCCTATACCATGCCAATGCTTTTCCCTTCAAAGATAAAGGGAAAACCTTCTTCTTAACTTCATCTCCGGGTAAACCTGCAAGCTTAAACAATCCACAAATTTGTTCCACATATATCAAGTGCATACCAGGATGTTCGGTTCCATCTCCTGCATAAGGATTAGCTAGCAGTTGTTCTATCATACCCGAAGGATTTTCATATTCAACATTTTCAGTAGGTGCATTAGGTTGAGGGGTAGCTAATTGTGGTTCCGGTTGAGGTGAAGATACCCCGAACAAACCCCTCAAAGGATTGTTTTCCATTGTAACAAGTGACAATAAATTTCAGAACATAGTAATCATTTTTCCTTACCAATTTCCACTTACCAAGAGCGCTTCACTACCCAGCAATGGCGCTAGAAAATAGCCTTGATGACCCACAAGTATAAGGATCAATTGTAGCTCTTTTCGATAAGTAAGAGTGTCAAACCCAGCAAGGAGCAGAAGGAAATGACAAGTGGTTTTCAGCAAGGTAATGTCGGCAAGTGCTGAAATTGTAAGTAACAGAGTAGTTTGATAGCAAGATAATTTGTAACGAGCAAGTAATGATAGTAGTAACAAAAGTGCAGCAAGGTAGCCCAATCCTTTTGAGGCAAAGGACAGGCCAAAATGGTCTCTTATAATAACCAAAGCATTCTTGAGGGTACACGGGAATTTCATCTAGTCACTTTCATCATGTTGATTGGATTCGTGTTCACTACTTTGATAATTTGATATGTCAGTGGACCGGTGCTTATTTGTTTTTCTTACTGGAAAAAACCTCCTACTTATGATTAACCCTCTCGCAAGCATCCGCAACTACGAGAAAAGTATTAAGAATAAATTCTAACCACAACATTGAACTTTTGGATCCAATCGGTCCCTTACAGAATAGCGCATAAACTAGGGTTTAAGCTTCTGTCACACTCGCAGCCCATCATCTAATAACTACTCCACAATGCATTCCCTTAGGACCAAATATGGTGAAGTGTCATGTAGTCGATGTTCACATGACACCACTAAGGGAATCACAACATACATACTATCAAAATATCGAACACATATCAAGTTGACATGATTACTTGCAACATGATTTATCCTGTGACCTCGATAACAAAAGTAACTACTCACAAGTGATAATTATGCTCAATATCAAAGGGGTATTTAATAGCATATTGGATCTGAACATATAATCTTCCACCAAATAAACCATATAATCATCAACTACAAGATGTAATCAACACTACTAGTCACCCACAAGCACCAATCTATAGTTCCGGTACAAAGATTGAACACAAGAGATGAAGTAGGGTTTGCGATGAGATGGTGTTGTTGAAGATGTTGATGAAGACTGCCCTCCTCAAGATGGGAGAGTTGATGGTGATGATGATGACGATGATTTCCCCCTCCGGGAGGGAAGTTCCCCCGGCGGAATCGCTCCGCTGGAGGGCAAAAGTGCTCCTTCCAAAGTTCCACCTCGAGACGGCGGCGCTCTGTCCCGAAAGTCCTCTCCTCATTTTTTATAGGTCAAAATGACTTATATACCAGAAGATGGGCACCGGAGGTGGGCCTGGATGAGAACAACACACCAGGGTGCGCCTGGGCTCCCTGGCGCGCCCAGGTGGGTTGTGCCCACTGATACGTCTCCAACGTATCTATAATTTTTGATTGCTCCATGCTATATTATCTACTGTTTTGGACTATATTGGGCTTTATTTTCCACTTTTATATTATTTTTGGGACTAACCTATTAACCGGAGGCCCAGCCCAGAATTGCTGTTTTTTGCCTATTTCAGTGTTTCGAAGAAAAGGAATATCAAATGGAGTCCAAACGGAATAAAATCTTCGGGAACGTGATTTTCTCACCAAACGTGATCCAGGAAACTTGGACCCTGCTCCAAGGAACAAAAGAGGCGGTCACGAGGGTGGGGGGCCCCTAGGGCGTGCCCCCTGCCTCGTGGGCCCCTCATTGCTCCTCCGGCGTACTTCTTCCTCCTATATATACACATGTACCCCCAAACGATCAGAACAGGAGCCAAAAACCTAATTCCACCACCGCAACTTTCTATATCCATGAGATCCCATCTTGGGGCCTGTTCCGGAGCTCCGCCGGAAGAGGGTCGTCATCACGGAGGGCTTCTACATCATCATAGCCTCTCCAATGAAGTGTGAGTAGTTTACCTCAGACCTTCGGGTCCATAGTTAGTAGCTAGATGGTTTCTTCTCTCTCTTTGAATCTCAATACAAAGTTCTCCCCCTCTATCGTGGAGATCTATTCAATGTAATCTTCTTTTTGCGGTGTATTTGTTGAGATCGATGAATTGTGGGTTTATGATCAAGTCTATCTATGAATAATATTTGAATCTTCTCTGAATTCTTTTATGCATGATTGGTTATCTTTGCAAGTCTCTTCGAATTATCCGTTTGGTTTGGCCAACTAGATTGGTAGTTCTTGCCATGGGAGAAGTGCTTAGCTTTTGGTTCGATCTTGCGGTGTCCTTACCCAGTGACAGAAGGGGCAGCAAGGCACGTATTGTATCGTTGCCATCGAGGATAACAAGATGGGGTTTATTTCACATTGCATGAATTTATCTCTCTACATCATGTCATCTTGCTTAAGGCGTTAATCTGTTTTTAACTTAATACTCTAGATGCATGCTGGATAGCGGTCGATGAGTGGAGTAATAGTAGTAGATGCAGAATCGTTTCGATCTACTTGTCACGGACGTGATGCCTATATACATGATCATGCCTAGATATTCTCATAATTATGCTCAATTTTATCAATTTCTCAACAGTAATTTGTTCACCCACCATAGAATACTTATGCTCTTGAGAGAAGCCACTAGTGAAACCTATGGCCCCCGGGTCTATTCTCATCATATCAATCTCCACCACTTTAATATTGTTTTGCTATTTACTTTACCTTTACTTTTTACCTTGCATCTTTATATCAAAAATACCAAAAAATATTCTATCTATCAGATCTCACTCTCGTAAGTGATCGTGAAGGGCTTGACAACCCCTAATCACGTTGGTTGCGAGTAGCTATCGCTTTGTGCAGGTACGAGGGACTTGAGCGTGGCCTCCTACTAGATTGATACCTTGGTTCTCAAAAACTGAGGGAAATACTTACGCTACTCTGCTGCATCATCCCTTCCTCTTCGGAGAAAACCAACGCAAGCTCAAGACGTAGCAAAAAGGATTTCTGGCACCGTTGCCGGGGAGTCTACGCAAAAAGTCAATATACGAAGTACCCATCACAATCCCTATCTCTCGCATTACATTATTTGCCATTTGCCTCTTGTTTTCCTCTCCCCCCAATTCACCCTTGCCGTTTTATTTTCCCTCTCTGTCTATCCTCCCTCTCTGTTGCCTTTTTCCCTCGCCATGTCAGAACAAAAAAAATTTGGGGGGTTTTCTCCCAAGTTCTAGTGCTTTAGACAATCCTGCTATCTTATCTAAACTTATAAATCGGAATGCTATAGAAAAACTTGCTGGAGTTATCAATAAGAACCTTAGTAATTTTGATGAAGATGATTCTAGAATTTTCCATTCTTTACTTGATGAATATTTGAAAGATGCTTGGGATAGGTTGTTAAGGATTCGGGCTAGCTATGTACCCCAATATCAAATTGAGGTTTACTTAAAAAGCTTTTATGTTGGGCTGCCTGCTTCGTTCAAACAAGTTTATATTCTATTCTCGAGGGGGGTTTTCTTGAAGGGGACCCCATAGATACCTATGAGAGGATGAAAACTATATTTGGGCACCCCATTAATGAGAAAACTGAAATCACATCTCTCTTGCTCTCCTATCAAAACAAATCTATTAAAGAGGGAAAATTTTAACATGGTCCCTCTTACCTCCTTTTTTTACATGTGAGGTAAGAAGGTAAGAGTCAATCAAGCCATTCATTGATGAGATCAACGGCTAAGATCTATTTTATACTCTTACCTCTCATGTGAAAAGAGGGGGTAAGAGGGACCATGTTAAAACTGCTCATTAAAGAGATAAAAGCTAGCCTAGATGCCAATTTCCGCAACATTCTTAATCTTTATTCTACCATTAATGGACATGTACTCTGTCAAAATATAAAGATTAATTCCATAGATAACAAGTTTACTCTCTTTTTCCCTAAAACCAAAGATGGCAATACCTAGATCTATTCTTGCTTGTTATGCCTAGCTAGGGGCGTTAAACGATAGCGCTTGTTGGGAGGCAACCTAATTTTATTTTTATTCCTTGCTATTTGCTCCTGTTTAGTAATAAATAAATTATTTAGCCTCTGTTTAGGTTGTGTTTTTTGTGTTTAATTAGTGTTTGTGCCAAGTAGAACCGTTGGGAAGACTTGGGGAAAGTCTTGTTGAACTTGCTGTAAAAAATAGAAACTTTAGCGCTCACGAGAACTGCTGTAATTTTCATTTGAAGAGTGGTATTTATTTAATTCTTTTTGAAGATGATTAATAGATAAATTCCACACGTCCAAAATTTTATTTTAGAATTTTTGGGGTTCCAGATCTTGCGCTAGCTACAGATTACTACATACTGTTCTGTTTTTGACAGATTCTGTTTTTCGTGTGTTGTTTGTTTATTTTGATGAATCTATGGCTAGTAAAATAGTTTATAATCCATAGAGAAGTTGGAATAAAGAATGAGTTCATTACAGTAAATTGAAGTGGTATTTTGTTTTCTTTCGCTAACGGAGCTCATGAGTTTTCTATTTTGAGTTTTGTGTTGTGAAGTTTTCAAGTTTTGGGTGAATTCCTTTGATGGATCATGGAACAAGGAGTGGCAAGGGACTAACCTTGGGGATGCCCATGGCACCCCCAAGATAATCCAAGGACACCAAAAATTTAAAGCTTGGGGATGCCCCGGAAGGCATCCCCTCTTTTCGTCCACTTCCATCGGTAATTTACTTGGAGCTATATTTTTATTCACCAACATGATATGTGTTTTGCTTGGAGCATCTTGTATTATTTGTTTCTTTGTTTGCTAGTATACCACAATCATCCTTGCTGTACACACCTTTTGAGAGAGCCATACATGAATGAAAATTTGGTAGAATACTCTATGTGCTTCACTTATATCAGAAGAGCTAGATAATTTTGCTCTATGTGCTTCACTTATATGTTTTGAGCTAGATAATTTTGCTCTATGTGCTTCACTTATATCCTTCGAGTTAGATAATTTTTCTCTATGTGCTTCACTTAGATCTTTTAAGAGCACGGTGGTGGATTCGTTTTAAAGAAACTATTGATCTCTCATGCTTCACTTAAATTAATTTGAGAGTCTCTTAAATAGCATGGTAATTTGCCTAATAATAATATGCTTGGTATTCAAGATTTGTGAAACTTTCTTTTGAGTGTGTTGAATACTAAGAAAAGATTGAAGCATGATAATTGTTTTGATATATGGAGGTGATAATATTAAAGTCATGCTAGTTGAGTAGTTGTGAATTTAAAGAATACTTGTGTTGAAGTTTGTGATTCCCGTAGCATGCACGTATGGTGAACCATTATGTGATGAAGTCGGAGAATGATTTATTTATTGATTGTCTTCCTTATGAGTGGCGGTCGGGGATGAGCGATGGTCTTTTCCTACCAATCTATACCCCTAGGAGCATGCGCGTAGTACTTTGCTTTGATAGCTTCTAAATTTTTGCAATAAGTATATGAGTTCTTTATGACTAATGTTGAGTCCATGGATTATACGCACTCTCACCCTTCCACCCTTGCTAGCCTCTTTAATACCGTGCAACTTTCGCCGGTATCATACACCTACCATATACCTTCCTCGAAACAGCCACCATACCTACCTATTATGGCATTTCCATAGACATTCCAAGATATATTGCCATGCAACTTTCCACCATCTAGTTCATCATGACACATTCATCATTGTCAGATTGCATATCCCGGTACACCGCCGGATGCATTCACATAGAGTCATATTTTGTTCTAAGTATTGAGTTGTAATTGTTGAGTTGTAAGAAAAATAAAAGTGTGATGTTCATCATTATTAGAGCATTGTCCCAGTGAGGAAAGAATGATGGAGACTATGATTCCCCCACAAGTCAGGATGAGACTCCGGACGAAAAAAAAAGAGGCCAAAGAAGCCCAAAAAAAAGAGAAAGGCCATATAATTCAAGACAAATGGGTCAGGCTACCAATATTCCTCGTATATTCCAGGTCTCAATTTCCAGGTCTAGCTTTTCCAGGTCTAGATTTCCTACTCCAATATTCCTCATATATTCCATAAAAAATCTCTGTAAAGTTTCATCTTGTTTGGAGTTGTGCAGAATAGGTAGCCTGAGCTAGCTTTTCCAGGTCTAGATTTCCAGCTGTCAGAATTCTCCCTCTTTGTGTGTACCTTGCATATTATGAGAGAAAAGGCATTAGAATTACTCCAAAAAGCATTATTATGCATAAAACATCATAACTAACAGTAGGAAAACATGATGCAAAATGGACGTATCACTCATCGAGCACCCTGTATACTTTGTCAGCACCTTACTAAGGGATGCACGCGCTACCCTATGGAGCAGAAACTTCTCCCCACGCTTCTGATTGCGTCTAGGAAGTTGCGCCACTACTTTCAAGGCCACCCCATCAAAGTCATCTCTGCGTACCCCTTGTAGAAGGTATTGCGAAGCCCCAATGCTATTAGCTGAGTAGCAAAGTGGAACATCAAGCTGCAGACCTGCCAGCTAGAGTTCTGTACCACCAGGGTCATCAAAGGCGCGGCCCTCACCGATTTCATGGTAGAATGGACGAATTCTTACAAGGAGGAGCCTTGTGAGAGCAAGTCCCTCCTACTTGGAGATGAGGCGCCTTCCGGCTGGGTCATGCACTTTGTTGGTGCCTTCTCCAGGCAGGGCGCAGGGGCTGGGGTCATTCTCGTCTCCCCGACTTGGGACGAGCTTTACTACACCATCCAGCTCTGTTTTCGGCACGACGGCAAGGTTTCTAACAACATCGTGGAGAATGAAGGCCTCATCGCTAGCCTCAAGGCCGCCTCTGCCTTGGGGATAAGGCGTCTTACCATCAAGGGCGATTCTCAGCTCCTTGTTAACTTCTCCAATAAGAAGTATAAGCCGAATGACGAACACATGGCGGCCTACCTAGAGGAGTTACGTAAACTTGGGAAACGTCAAGCAAGCATCAACAAGGAGGCTGACGACATCGCCAAGCAAGCATCTCGTCGCGAGCCCTAGAGCCCCGATGTCATCTAAGAGAGGCTCTTCAAGCCATCAGCTGTGCCCCTGCCGTTGGCACGATGCTACTCCTCGAGGAACTTCCACCCGCGCCACCCATTGGCGCGCTGGACTGTGGCCCGACCTTAGGAGCCCAACTGCTACTGGTGCTGCAGTACCAGGCAGAAAACTGGCTCGCGGAGATCAAGACTTACCTGCTCCACGGCGCTCTTCCAGAGTAGGATTTGAAAGTGGAGCCTGTGGCCCGACAGGCCACTGCTTGCTGCTTATGATACAACGAGTTGTACCGCAAGCGCCCCAATGGCATCTTGTTGTGATACGTCCATTTTGCATCATGATTTTATGTTAATATTTATTGCATTATGGGCTATTATTTCACATTCTGGTACAATACTTATGCCTTTTCTCTCTTATTTTACAAGATTTACATGAAGAGGGAGATTTCTGGTAGCTGGAATTCTGGACCAGAAAGGAGAAAATCTGAGAGACCTATTCTGCACAACTTCAAATGTGCCGAAACTTTCAGAAGAATTTTTTGGAATATATAAAAAGTACTGGGTGAAGAAATACTAGAGGGGGCCCACCAGGTGGCCACAAGCCTAGAGGGTGCACCCTACCCCCATGGCTTATGGGCCCGCTGGCAGGTCTCCGGTGCCCATCTTCTGCTATACGAAGCGTTTTGACCTAGAAAAAATTTGGGGAGAGTTTTCGGGACGAAGTGCCGCCGACTCGAGGCGAAACCTGGGCCGATGCATTCTAGGGCTCCGACTGAGCTATTCTGCCAGGGAAACTTCCCTCCGGGAGGGGGAAATCAAAGCCATCGTCATCACCAACGATCCTCTCATCAAGGGAGGGTCAATCTTCATCAAAATCTTCACCAGCATCATCTCCTCTCAAACCCTATTTCATCTCTTGTATTCAACCTTTGTCCCAAAACCTCAGGTTGGTACCTGTGGGTTGCTAGTAGTGTTAATTACTCCTTGTAGTTGATGCTAGTTGGTTTATTTGGTGAAATATCATATGTTCTGATCCTTAATGATATTCAATACCCCTCTAATCTTGAACATTAACATGCTTTACATTTGTTCCTAAGGACATGGGAGAAGTCTTGTTATAAGTAATCATGTGAATTTCGTATTCGTTCGATATTTTGATGAGATGTATGTTTTCTTTCCTCTAGTGGTGTTATGTGAACGTCGACTACATGAAACTTCACCATGATTTGGGCCTAGGGGAAGGCATTGGGAAGTAATAAGTAGATGATCGGTAGCTAGAGTGACAGAAGCTTAAACCCTAGTTTATGCGTTGCTTCGTAAGGGGCTGATTTGGATCCACATGTTTCATGCTAAGGTTAGATTTATCTTAATTCGTCTTTCATAGTTGCAGATGCTTGAGAGAGGGGTTAATCATAATTGGGAGGCTTGTCCAAGTAAGGAGAACACCCAAGCACCAGTCCACCCACATATCAAATTATTAAAGTAACGAACGCGAATCATATGAGCATGATGAAAACTAACTTAACAGTAATTCCCATGTGTCCTCAGGAGCACTTTGCTTTATATAAGAGTTCGTCCAAGCTTATCCTTTATTATAAAAAGGATTGGGCCACCTTTCTGCACCTTTGCTACACTTGTTACTTGTTACCGTTACGAATTATCTTATCACAAAACTATCTGTTACCGATAATTTCAGTGCCTGCAGAAACTACCTTGCTAAAAACCAGTTGTCATTTCCTTCTGCTCCTCCTTGGGTTCGACACTCTTACTTATTGAAAGGACTATGATTGGTCCCCTATACTTGTGGGTCATCAATATTATTTTCTATCGCCATTGCCGGGGAGTGAAGCGCCTTTGGTAAGTGGAATTTGGTAAGGAAACATTTATATTACGTGCTGAAATTTACTGTCACTTGTCACTATGGAAAATCATCCTTTGAGGGGCTTGTTCGGGGTATCTTCACCTCAACCAGAAGAGCAAAGATTGCTCCTCAACCTACTGCACCTACTGAAAATATTTATTATGAAATTCCTTCGGGTGTGATAGAGAAACTACTAGCTAATCCTTATGCAGGAGATGGAACATTCCATCCTGATTTGCATCTAATCTATGTGGATGAAGTTTGTGGATTATTTAAGCTTGCAGGTTTACCCAAGATGGAGTCAAGAAGAAGGTCTTACCTTTATCTTTGAAGAGAAAGGCATTGACATGGTATAGGCTATGCGATGATATTGGAGCTTGGAATTACAACCGACTGGAAATAGAATTTCATCAGAAGTTATCCTATGCATCTAGTTCATAGTGATCGAAATTATATATATAATTTTTGGCGTCGTGAAGGAGAAAGTATCACTCAAGCTTGGTGGAGGCTTAAGTCAAAGTTTTTCTGACAGATCTAGATCACCAGAACGTCTCCAAGCGCTTTGAGGGACAAGTTTTATGAGAAGGTGATGAACCCTTACCTTTCGGAGGTGCGGCAACACCCTCAAACCATTAAGATGCTTGAGGGGGTGCTTCACATCCGGGATGTTCAAGGGCCAAGGAGGACCAGAAGCATGGAGGCCAGGCTCGAAGCGGTGGAGCAGGAAGTCTTCAAGTGCAAAGGGATGGTGGAACGCAGACTCAATGCCAACCACTCCATGATCATGGAATTCACCCGTGTCCACAAGCTGGACACCAAGGATATTGGAGAGGCCACATCTTCAAGCTTCATGAGAAAACAAGCATCTCCAAGCCCAGACCTATGACCTGCAAAACCAAAACTGTGAGTATGAATACAGATTTAAGAGGGTGAGTTTGGCTGCAGATTTGAGGATTTTGGAGACCCGTTCATCCTTTTACGATGGTGAGCCTATGCCATGGAAGATGGAGGACAAGCCTTTCGCATCATCAACCTCATCACCACCACATCCGAAGAAGGAGACTTGAGTATATCGGTATGGGCACTCCCCTTGGCTTGTGTCAACCTTGGGGGAGGTGCCCCGATATCATATCACCATAACATCTTTACCTTTACCATTTATATTAGTTCGATCCTTTTGAATTTATCATCATCTAGTAGAATAAAAGTTTAGTATGATCTAGTTTTTGAGTTTTTCCTTGTGATCTATCTACGTAATCAAGTCCGTGAGTTATATAATAAATACTAGTTTTGAGTTGAGGGTTGTGCTTTCTTGCCTTAATTTTGGGAAGGAAATGAATAGAATATAAGAAGAAAAATATTATATAACGATCTTATGGAGAGTGATGACTTCACATATAAGGAGTATGATGAATAAAATTTGTTGAGGGTTGACAAACATAGTATTGGTCATTGTTGCAATTAATAGGAAGTAATAAAGAAAGAGAGGTTTCACATATAAATACACTGTCTTGGACATCTTTTATGATTGTGAGCACTCATTAAAATATTATATGCTAATGAGTTGATGTTGGTCAAGGAAGACAACATAATGGGTTATGTTTTCTTTCATCCGAAGATAAGTTATATTGTCATGGATCCTCCAACATGTTGAGCTTGCTTCTCATCCTATGCTAGCGAAATATTTTGCACCAAGTAGAGATACTACTTGTGCATCCATCATCGATCAACCCAGTCTTGCCATGAGAGTACACTATATCTACCTATGGATTGAGTAAGATCCTTTAAGTAAGTTGTCATCGGTGCAAGCAATAAAAATTTCTCTCTAAATATCTATGATCTTTTAGTGTGAACAAAATAAGCTTTATACGAACTTGTGATATGGAAGAAATAAAAGCGACGAACTGCATAATAAAGTTCTTTATCACAAGCAGCAATATAAAGTGACGTTCTTTTGCATTAAGATTTTGTGAATCCAACCATAAAAGCGCATGACAACCTCTGCTTCCCTCTGCGAAGGGCCTATCTTTTACTTTTACCTTCTACCTTTATACAAGAGTCATGGTGGTCTTCACCTTTCCTTTTTTACACTTTTTATTTTTGGCAAGCACTTTGTGTTGGGGAAAGATCCATATATATATATATATATATATATATATATATATATATATGTATGTATTTATATATATAACACTATTATGATCACGGGATCAGAATATTATTCTGATCACAACATGAACTTCCAGAGTTATACGCCTGAACTTCCCTCTATAGGAACCCGACCTTCGGGCCATCTTCGCAATCGTGTCTCCCCGCGCGAATTATTCTGAATAGTCGTGTTCTATATGATGTAAGTGTAATCTAGAAATTATTTTTAGCAATTAAATGTCCGTTTTGAATAGGAGTCTCGCTCGTTGGCGGATTTTGCTCTCGGGTCGTGATGATCTTGCATTTTTTGCAATTTTAGTGCCTGAGTTGTTCGACCTGAACTTCCTTCTGTGCTAGGTTGAACTCCTGCCAATATTGCCCAAATGGGCTTGCGATATACCGTTGGAAAGCTATGGACACGAGTATCATGACCCAAGTTAAATTTTTGGCAAAATATAAGCGGTTTAAGAGCAGTTTTGACAACCATTTTTTCTTCATACAAAAAATGTGAATAGTATTTTCGATCGTATTTTAAACCATTAATCAGAATGAGGCAAATAATATGGCGTTGGAAAGCTGCTGCAAATCCGCTCCTTCCACATGTTGAAAGTTTTATCTAACTCCCTGCGGTTAAAGAGTAATTTGGAAAATCGTAAAATTTCGCAAATCGAACAGCCGAGTTCGTATTTTTGATGCCATTTCTAAACGGCTAATCCAATTGAGGCAAATGATATGGCGTTGGAAAGTATGAAAATGCGCTACTTTTTCATGCATAAAGTTTTTTTTAGTTTTGAACGGTTTAAGAGTAATTTAGCAAATGATACAAGTTCCCACGAGTTCGTATTTTCAAGCTAATTTTTTAACCATGCGTCCGAATGCAGCAAATGATACGGCGTTGGAAAGCTTGAGGAAATGTGTAACTTTTCGATATATATTGTTTCTCCCAATTCTTTACTATTTTAAGTCAATTTTGAAAATGGCTAAAAACGTATTTTCGCGGTAGTTTCTCCAAACTTGGTCGGAATGGGGCAAATAATATACCTTTGAAAAGCTAAGGAAAATGCGAAACTTTTTGATGTTGATGGTTTTCTCTGATTCCTGGCGGTTTTCAAGTAATTTTGAAAATGGCGAGATCATGCGTTCTGCCATTAATGCGAAACAGATTCTTCGGAAATGCACCGCGTGAAGAACTTGAACTTCTCGGCAGATTTACATGAACTTCACTATGTTTTTCACGTGCTCTTTTGGTTGTATCTCTCCATATGCTCATCGAAATTGAGCAAGTGATATACCAATGAAAAGCTGATGTAAATATGCAACTTTCCTGTGTTGATCACTTTTTCATACTCGCGATGGTTTAAAAAGTTTTTCATCTAAAATTCATTCAGTATAGTAGTTGAACTTCCTGTTGTTTTCACGTTGAACTTCTGTGACGTATTTTCGTTTGTAATTTCTCATCCATTTCGTCGGTGTTACACAAATGATATTCCTATTGTACAAACCTCTCTCACAATAATTTTTTTAACTTTCTCCGACCAAGGACTTGAACTTATAGCAATAAAAAAATTGGACCTTGCCTTTATTTCATTTTTCTCATATTAAACACATACCATGTAGGACATGGACTTTTTCCATTTTTATAATTTGAATTTTTTTTATTTTTGTTATCAAATAGCTTCCAAATAGTAACTGATCTTCTTTGTGGATTGAGAGAATTATTTTAGAACGCAAAAAACAATTTTTTTTGTGTTTTTGAACATGGAAATACAAGGTGAACCTCTCTCGCAAGAATTTTTGTACTTCCCTGGATAGAGCACTTGAACTTCTTTCAACAAACCTTTTAAGCTTTTATTTTGCTATACTTTTATTCTCACCTGAAATGCATTCCTTGCAGTAGTTGAACTTCTCGTTGTTTTCACCTTAAACTTTGGTCACGTATTTTTGTTCAACCTCTCTCACAAGAATTTATGAACTTTCTCGGGCCGAGCACTTGAACTTCTAGCAACAAAACTTTAGGCTTTGCATTTTCATTCTTTTTTTAATACAAAATGCACATCGTGGTGTACGTGAACTTCTGTCAGTTATCAATCTGAACTTCTGAGATCATGCGTTCTGCCTTCATCGGAAAAAACAAGTCTCCGAAAATGCACTTCGTGAAGAGGTTGAACTTCTGGTGCAGGTATTTTTGAACTTCACTCTGTTTTTCATGTGTTGTTTTTTACCCGTAACTCCCCAACCGCTTACCGAAATTAAGCAAATGATATACCGATGGAAAGTTGTTGAAAAAATGCAACTTTGTCATGTTGATCGTTTTTTTCATACTCTTGACAGTTCAAAAGATTTTTTCAATACATAAAAATGTGTTTTAATTGGTATACATGAAACTTATAAATCATGCATCGGAATGTAACATATAATATACCATTGGAACGCTTATGAATAGGAGCATCTTTTTCATGTAGACATGCGTTACAAATTTTTGTCGTTTGAGAGAAGTTTTAAAAATGGAAAAACAACATCGTTTTTTGCATGTTTTTAACATGTAATTGAAGGTCGGACGTCTCGCACTAGAGATCTTGAACTTCACCAGGAGGAGCATGTGAACTTCTTGCAACAAACCTTTTAAGATTTTAGTTTTCTATTCCTATATTTCTTATCTGAAACACATGCCTTGTAGTAGTTGAACTTCCTGCTTTTTTAACCTTGAAATTTTGTCAGGTATTTTTGTTCAAACACTGTCACAAATTTTTTTGAAATTTCCTAGGACGAGCACTTGAACTTCTAGCAACAAATTTTTTAGAGTTTGCCTTCTTATTCTTTTTTATCATATGAAATGCGCACCATGGAGTACGTGAACTTCCGACACTTATCAATTTGAACTTCTCTCTATTTCGATTTAGTAACGAAAAAATCATAGGTTTTAATATACTTTGAACTTCTGTGTTATTCTAATTTGAACTTCCCTTTTTTCTAATTTTTGAGTAAGGAAATGTTTTTGATTTTGAAATAAATATCAAGTTTGACTTTTTTTTCAATTTGAACTTCATGGTTGGTTTTTTAATAACGACGGATATTTGTGTTTTCTAAAAGCGGTAAAATCCTAGATTTTTTTAACAAACATCGAACCACTTTGATATTTAGTTTGAACTTCTATTTTTTAAAATGGGAAAATTCTTTTTAAACATTTTTTAGTTGTTCATTTCATTTTAATTTAAAGTTCTTCATTTTATTCTTTAGTAACGAGAAAAAATCTGAGATTTTTAAATACTTTGAACTTCTCTGTTATTTTAATTTGAACTTCTTAGTCTTATTCTTAGAAAAGCATTTTTTAAATAAGCATAAACTATATTTTTAAATTAAACTTCATGCTTTTATTATTCCTAGAAACAGAAAGAATTTGAGTTTTCCGCATACATCGAACTACTCCTTTATTTTAATTTGAACTTGTCCATTTTTATTATAAATACTAAACTTCTGTATTTTTGTAATTTGGGCTTCACTATTTTAATTCTTTTAGTAACAGAAATATCCTATTTCTTATTTTAGAAACGAAGAAAGTCCTTTTTAATAATTTTTGAACTTCTCTATTATTGCAATTTGAAAAAATTCTTTAATAACAAGGAAAATATGAATTTTGTGTAACCATCGAGTTACTCCTTTTTTTTATTTTGGAATTGTTGGTTTTATTTCATTTAGTAATGGAAAATTCTTTGTTTCTTAATAAACATCAAACTTGCCCAGTTATTT
Source organism: Triticum urartu (assembly GCF_056163025.1). Lineage (NCBI taxonomy): Eukaryota > Viridiplantae > Streptophyta > Magnoliopsida > Poales > Poaceae > Triticum > Triticum urartu. Next base: position 310,033,543 of record NC_141874.1, read on the forward strand.
TAATTCACACTACTTGTTTCGCGTGATGAAATTATCGCCCCTTGAAATCCGAGTCTTTAGAATTTTTTTACTTTATTTCTTCTTCTGCAAGTATGATGTGCTTTTGAAATATGAACTTCTCTATTTAAACAATTTGAACTTGTCATTTTTTTCCTCACAAACAGCATTTGGTTTTTCTTTTAATAAACATTCTTGTTATGTGTATATATGCCCGACACGGTCTAACTTTTTCAAGGATACATGCACAAAATACTCATGTATTTTAATTTTTTAGGTTGGAAAAACAAAAAACAAAGCAATTAAATGTTATAAGAAAAACATCCTTCATACATACACATGTCAATTATTTTTGGTAAAAACTAAAAAAGTAATAAATTCAGCGACCATAGTGTCAAGTGAAAAGCAATGGATTTTGACTTCCTCCTTACCCATTCACCGTCGCATGTGCTCTCTCCTTTTTCTATTATTCTTTTGGTCGAATGCATACGTACAAGCAACACATAATAATTGACTAAAAGAGAAACTACAACGGCCAGGTAGATGGAGCAGGAGCGGAGTTGTTCTTTCGTTCTCTGGATCATGTCAGAAAAGCATTCAAACGTTGGGAAAATGGTCAGAGAAATAAATAGGAGAAATAAACAATGGAGCAGTAGCAGCAGAGTTGGTCTCACTGCTACTACAATAGTGAGCATGAACAAGATGGCATCACAAATTTACTTTTGAACTTCTCTCTGGGTTTGTGTGTGTTGGAAAGTAGGGCATTGCGCTTGACCAGTTTTGTAGCAAAAGATCATGTAGCCGTCGCCGGTGAGCCCCAGGGAGTGGTGGGGGCATCCCCGCTGCCAATGCCAGTGCCTTTGTTGTTGTTTTCCTCCACGGGGAACATTGCAAACCAACCGAGGCATGCAGCATGTCGCGGCTCCATGGCTAGAACCACGCGTACTTTATTTTCTCCCAAGCTATGAGAACATACAAGAGTGCTCACACACTTACGCATTAACACAAACGCATGCAGTGCATAGTAGCACATAGAAATTGGAAGCATGAAGTTAGAAAATTTCTATGCAGATTAAGCCAGAATTTGTCAAGACACCTGAACCAAACTCTTCCATTTGTTACTTGCTAGCAACCAGTACATCTCATGAACACAAAAGATTTCAAAATCACGATCAAGAGAAAATAGGACTTGCTCTGGTCGAGAGCTCGAGCAGCAAAAATACATATGACCTTTTGTCACTACTATTTTATTCATACTGCCCCGAGAAATTTACTTGACCTTCCATGGATGCTCTACAGTCACACGATGGTGAAGAACAAGCAACATCAGGGACACATGAGTCACCAGTTAACAAGGTCGTCAAAGTTGGGCTGCCGCACGCGGCGGTGACGGAGGACCTTACTCAACGCTGTAGCTGGATGCCAGTGCAATGACCCCCCATGTTGTGGATCCAAGGCCCGGCGTGGGGCTTGGGTAGGCGCCGGCCTCAGAGCTCAGAGCAGCTTGGCGTGGGAGCGGACAGCACAGGGTAGAACTTCACCATGGTCGGCCTGCTGTAGTAGGACTTCACCACGGTGAGGGATGGAAGGAGGGTGGAAAGAGGAGGCAGCGGTGAAGGTTGTTCACCCGAGCAGCTCCAGCAATGCCACACCAGCAGCGGTTGTGCCCAGATGCCCTTGAGCGATGGTGTATATGGATCTTGTCGGCTCTGCTCAGATCCGTGCACGGGGGCTGGTAACGCAGCCAAGAATCGTCGCATGCTGGGTTGGCCGCATCCATGCCATGTGGTGGCAGAGGCGAGATCCGTCTTGCAAACGACGCACTGGGTTTATGGGGATGGCGGCGCACGAGATTGCAGGGCGCGGAGGCGCGCGGGATTGCCGGCGGTGGCGCACGCGGAGGCAGCTGCGGCGCACTGGGGAAGGCGGCCGGTGGTGCGCTGGGCGGTGGTAGGGAGGTCGGCCGGTGGTGCGCCGGACGGCGGTGGGGAGGGTGGCCGACTTTGCGCTGGTGGTTGCGGGGAGTGGGGATTTTTCCTTTTTTTTCTGCCGACCAGTTCGGGAACGTCCTCGCGCGCCCTATATAGGCCGATCGTGATCCAAATAACTATTCTGATCCCAGGATCAGAATAGTTCCACTCTATATATATATATATATATATATATATATCCACTCAGATGTAGGTTATAATAAACTATTATTGTTGACATTACCCTTGAGGTAAAAGGTTGTGAGGCGAAACTATAAGCCCCTATCTTTCTCTGTGTCCAATTGGGACTTTGGTCACATAAGTATCACGTGAGTGTTAGCTATTGTGAAAGACTAAAAGATGGTTGAGTATGTGGACTTGCTATATAAAAGATCTTATGATGACTCTTTCCAATATTATGATAAATTGTATTTGCTTCAATGACTGAGATCATAGTTTGTTAGTTTTCAATAAAGTTTTTGCTTCACACTTTACTTTGTGAACGAATTGTCACTTTACCATGAGAGGTTATTTGACAATATGTTGTTGTTCTAAAGATGATCATGATGCCCTCATGTCCATATTTTATTTTTATCGACACCTCTATCTCTAAACATGTGGTCATGATTATCAATTTTGGCATTCGCTTAAGGATAAGCGAGGTCTAAGCTTGGGGGAGTTGACACGTCCATTTTGCATCATGCTTTTATATTAATATTTATTGCATTATGGACTATTATTTCACATTATGGTACAATACTTATGCCTTTTCTCTCTTATTTTACAAGATTTACATGAAGAGGGAGAACGTCGGCAGCTGGAATTCTGGACCGGAAAGCAGCAAATGGGAGAGACCTATTCTGCACAACTCCAAATGTCCTGAAACTTTATGGAGAATCTTTTTGGAATATATAAACAATATTGGGAGAAGAAATACCAGAGGGAGACCCACTAGGAGGCCACAAGCCTGGTGGCACGCCCTACCCCCCAGGGTGCGCCGCAGGGCTTGTGGGCCCCCTGGCAGGTCTTCGGTGCCCATATTCTACTATATGAAGTGTTTTGACCTAGAAAAAACAAGGAGAGAGTTTTCGGGACGAAGCACCGCCGTCTTGAGGCGGAACCTGGGCAGAAGCAATCTAGGGCTCCGAGGGAACTATTCTGCCAGGGAAAGTTCCCTCCGGGAGGGGGAAATCGAAGCCATCGTCATCACCAACGATCCTCTCATTGAGGGAGGGTCAATCTTCATCAACATATTCACTAGCACCATCTCCTCTCAAACCCTAGTTCATCTCTTGTATTCAATCTTTGTCCCAAAACCTTAGATTGGTACCTGTGGGTTGCTAGTAGTTTTGATTACTCCTTGTAGTTGATGCTAGTTGGTTTATTTGGCGGAAGATCATATGTTATGATATTAAATACACCTCTGATCTTGAACATGAACATGCTTTGTGAGTAATTACGTTTGTTCCTGAGGACATGGGAGAAGTCTTGTTATAAGTAATCATGTGAATTTGGTATTCGTTCGATATTTTGATGAGATGTATGTTGTCTTTCCTCTAGTGGTGTTATGTGAATGCTGACTACATGACACTTCACCATGATTTGGGCCTAGGGGAAGGCATTGGGAAGTAATAAGTAGATGATGGGTTGCTAGAGTGACAGAGGCTTAAACCCTAGTTTATGCGTTGCTTCGTAAGGGGCTGATTTGGATCCACATGTTTCATGCTATGGTTAGATTTATCTTAATTCTTCTTTCGTAGTTGTGGATGCTTGCAAGAGGGTTAATCATAAGTGGGAGGCTTGTCCAAGTAAGGACATCATCCAAGAACCGGTCCAACCACATATCAAATTATCAAAGTAATGAACACGAATCATATGAGCATGATGAAAACTAACTTGAAAGTAATTCCCATGTGTCCTCGGGAGCACTTTGCTTTATATAAGAGTCCGTCCAGGATTATCATTTGCTATAAAAAGGATTGGGCCACCTTGATGCACCTTTGCTACACTTGTTACTTGTTACCCGTTACGAATTATCTTATCACAAAACTATGTGTTACCGATAATTTCAGTGCCTACAGAAAATACCTTGCTGAAAACCGCTTGTCATTTCCTTTTGCTCCCCATTGGGTTCGACACTCTAACTTACCGAAAGGACTATGATTGTTCGCCTATACTTGTGGGTCATCACGTTGCGGTGCATTTCAGAAGAACAAGGGTGCGAGTTACTAGCCGACATCCACAGGGGAGATTGCAGGCACCACTCCTCGTCACGCACCCTCGCGGGTAAGGTGTTCCGCATCGGTTTCAATTGGCCCACGGCACTCAGCGCCACCACCGAGCTGGTACAATCATGCGAAGCCTGCCAGTTTCAACCCAAGCAAATCCACCAGCCCACGTAGGGGCCTCGGACAATTGCACTCTCAAGGCCCTTTGCGGTATGGGGGCTCCACATACTGGGCCCTTTCCCCCATGCGGCCGCCGGCTACCGCTACCTCTAAGTCGCCATCGACACCAAGTGGGCGGAGGTCGAGCCCGTGCGCACCATTCCGGCGGGCTCGACCGTCAAGTTCATCAAGGGTCTCGTGAGCCGATTCAGCATCCCCAAATGTGTCATCACCGACAACGGCTCCCAATTTATGAGAGGCCTCTTCAGGTCATACTGTGCTATCCTTGTGATACGTCTCCATCGTATCTACTTTTCCTAACACTTTTGCTCTAGTTTTGGACTCTAATTTGCATGATTTGAATGAAACTAACCCTGACTGACACCGTTTTTAGCAGAACTATCATGGTGTTGGTTTTTGTGCAGAAATAAAAGTTCTCAGAATGGAATGGAACTTTATGGAGAATTGTTTTACAATAAAATAAAAATACTAGAGCCAAGAACCACCGGAGGGGGGGCTGGTTGAGCACAACCCACCAGGGCGCACCACCCCCTCCAGGCGTGTCCAGGTGGGTTCTGCCCACCTGGTGGCCCCGCAGACCCTAATTCCAACTCCTTAAGTACCTATTTTCAGAGAAAAATCAGGGAGGAAGTTTCATCGCGTTTCATGATACGGAGCCGCTGCCACCTCATGTTCTTCATCGGGGGGCCAGATCTGGAGTCCGTTCTTGGCTCCTGAGAGGGGGATCTTCGATATTCGTCATCACCAACCCTCCTTCACCGCCAAATCCATGATGCTCCCCACCGGGAGTGAGTAATTCCTTCATAGGCTCACTGGTCGGTGAGGAGTTGGATGAGATTCATCATGTAATCGAGTTAATTTTCTTAGGGCTTGATCCCTAGTATCCACTATGTTCTGAGATTGATGTTGTTATGACTTTGCCATGCTTAATGCTTGCCACTTTGGGGGCAGGTGCCATTATTTCAGATCTGAACCGTTTATGTTTTCATTATTATACCTATGTTCCAAATCCGATCTTGTAAGACATATTCACCTATTACGTGTTACGATCCGTAAACCCCAGTGTGACACTAATTGGGATACTTTCTGGTGATGACTGTAGTTGGAGGAGTTCATGTATTCTCAATGCGTTAATGCTTTGTTCCAGTTCTCTATTAAAAGGAGGCCTTAATATCCCTTAGTTCCTTATGTACCTCGCTGCCACGGGAGGGTCGGACAAAAGATGTCATACAAGTTCTTTCCATAAGCACGTACGACTATTTATGGAATACATGTCTAGATTATATTTATGAACTAGAGCTAGTTTTGTATCACCCTAGGTTATGACTATTATATGATGAATATCATCCAATGAATCCACCATCCAATGCCTACGAATTTTCCTCATATTGCTCTTGCTAAGTTACTACTACTGTTGTTACTGTTACACTTGCTACGAAACCATTGCTATCACTGTTACCGTTACTACTGTTGTTACCACTACTATCAAAACTATCATACTATTTTGCTACTGATCACTATGTTGCAGATATTTAATCTCTAGGTGTGGTTGAATTGACAACTCAGTTGCTAATACTTGCAAATATTCTTTGGCTCCCCTTGTGTCGAATCTACAAATTTTGGGTTGAATACTCTACCCTCGAAAACTGTTGCGATCCCCTATACTTGTGGGTTATCAAGACCTTTTTCTGGCGCCGTTGCTTGGAAGCATAGCTATATTTCTTGAGTCACTTGGGATTATTATCTATTTATCACTATGAATAATCTGAAGGATACCAAGACTAAGATATTTCCCTCTAAGGCGAGGGGAGGTAAGGAATTGCCATCTAGCTCTGCACTTGATTCACCTTCTATTTTGAGTAGACTTGCAACACAACCACATTCCATTAATCCTGATATGTTGCAAGTTATTGATGATGCTACTTCTGCTATGAATGATACTCGTGATGATGCTAGTACCTTGCTTGATGATAATGTGCCACTAGGTGAAATTCTTGATGAACAACTTGCTAGAGCTAAAGATATTGAGAATGTTGAAATTGATGAAATTATTGAAACCGATGAAGTACTTGAAATTGAAAATCTTGAAACACATATTAGACCTAGCTCTCCTAGATATGAAATGCCTAAGATACATGAAGGTTATGTTATGGATGGGGAGATTGCTAGATACTTTCTTGCTTGCAATGATAGGGATGACCTTAAGAAATTACTATGAAAACTGAAAGAAAAATCTTGGAATGCTATCCTAAGTTTTCTACTACACCTATCTTTGTTACTGATAAGGATTATGAATTCTCTGTCGACCCAGAGTTACTTACTTTGCTTGAATCTGATCCTTTCCATGGTTATGAAACTGAAACTGTTGTGGCACACCTTACTAAATTAAATGATATAGCCACCCTATTTGCTCATGATGAGAAAATTTGCTACTACTATATTCTTAAGTTATTTCCATTCTCATTAAAGGGTCATGATAAGATATGGTACAATACTCTTGCTCCTGGTTGTGTGCGTAGTCCCCAGTATATGATTTATTACTTCTCTAGAAAAAAATCCTGCTCATAAGAAACAAGCTGCCTTACAGGAAATATTTAACTTTATGCAAATTGAAAAGGAGAGTCTCCCACAAGCTTGGGGGAGGCTTCTCCAATTGCTTAATGCATTGACTGATCATCCTCTTAAGAGAAATGAAATACTTGATATCTTCTATAATGGACAAACCGATGCTTCTAGGGACTTCCTAGATAGTTGTGCTAGTTGTGTTTTCAGGGAACGGACTATTGAACAAGCTGAGGAATTATTGAATAACATATTGAAAAATTATGATGATTGGACTCTTCCTGAACCACCGCCTAAACCAAATCTAAAGAAGAGGGGTATCTTATTTCTTAGTCCTGAAGATATGCAACAGGAAAATGAATGTATGAAGTAAAAAGGTATTAAAGCCGAGTATGTCAAAAATTTACCTCATATTGAAGAAATACATGGACTTGACACACCACCACCATAGGTGGTAGAGGTAAGTTCTTTATTGAAATTTGATGAAAGTGATATCCCTTACAATAAACATCCTAGCCAATGCCTTTATGAGTTTGATAACTACATTAGAAAACAAGATCACTTCAATGCAAATGTTATGAAACAGTTGAAATACAATTCTGATATGATTGCTCGCTTGAGTAACTTGTTATTTAGAATCACTAACGATGTTAGAGGTGTAGGAAAACATGCCTCTATGGTTCATACTCAGCTAGAAAAAGTTGCTAAATCCCAAATAGAATTGCTTGATGAAATGAACAATAATATAAATGATCATGCTGTTAGAGTGATGACTAGAGGAGGTAGAATGACTCAGGAACCACTTTATCCTGAGGGACACCCTAAAAGAATTGAACAAGACTCTCAAAGAATTAACACTAATGCACCTAGTAGTTCTAAAAAGAAGAAGAAGAAAAATGATAGGACTTTGCATACCTCTAGTGAACCTGAAATAGAAAAACCTCCCGAAGCTAATAATGATGTCTCTATTTCTGATGCTGAAACTCAATCTGGTAATGAACAATCATCTAGTGATAATGAAAAAGATAATGATGATGTTCATGACGACACTCAACTAGGCAATGATAAAGAACCAGATAATGATGTGGAGATAGAACATGATGTTGATCTTGATAACCCACAACCTAAAAATTAAATATATGATAAAAGAGACTTTGCGGCTAGAAAACATGGTAGGGAAAGAGAACCATGGGTTCAGAAACCCATGCCTTTTCCACCTAAATCAACTAAGAAGAAAGATGAAGAAGAATTTGAACGCTTTGCTGAAATGATTAGGCCAGTCCTTTTGCGCACTCGCTTAACTAATATTTTAAGGATGGCCCCTTATGCAAAATATATGAAAGATATCATCACTAATAAAAGAAATATACTAGAAGTTAAACTCTCCACCATGCTTGCTAATTGTTCTTTTAAGGATGGAGTACCTAAAAACTTGGAGATCCGGGAATACCAACTATACCTTGCTCCATGAAAAGAAATTATGTTAAAACTGCTTTGTGTGATTTAGGAGTCGGTGTTAGTGTTATGCCTTTCTCTTTATATAAAAGTCTTGACTTGAATAAACTCACACCTACTAAAATATCTTTGCAAATGGTTGATAAATCAACTGCCATACCTATCAGTATTTGTGAGGATGTGCCCGTTGTTGTTGCAAATGTTACTATCTTAACATACTTTGTTATACTTGAGATGCCCGAGGACGACAACATGTCGATTATCCTTGGTAGACCCCTTTTTTAATACTGTAGGGGCTGTTATTGATTGCAATAAAAGCAAGGCTACTTTTCATATCAATGGTAATGAGTATACGGTGCACTTTCCGAAGAAACAATTCCAAGTGAATGGTATTAAAGTTATTGAAAAACCTCCGACACTCACTATTATAAGTTTTTAACTACCTCTACCTACTGCCAAAAATAAATATGATATACTTATTGTTGGGGACATGCATATCCCCGTTGAGTTAACTTAGTGTTTTGCGGAAGTTCTTCGATTTCATGCCAATCGTAGGTGGTTGTCAATAAGACTTGATCAACCTTATTAATGGATCACTTTTAGAGGTATGAGATCGATGAATTTAGTAAGCACCACCTTCTGCCCTTAACTTTTGTTTTTTGTTTTTCTTAGTAAAATATAACAAAATGGCATGTTTATCCCGTTTTCTAGATTTTCCATGCAATAAAAAATGACACAAAAATAAAAGTGCTAATAATGCCCTGAAAATTTAACACGGGTTTTTCCTAAATATTTCTGAATTTTTGGTGCAAATAACAACATAGGGGTGCACTTGGTGACCACAAGACACCAGGGCGCGCAAGCAACCCCTGGCGCGCCCTGGTGGGTTGTGGTCCCCATGTGGGTCTCCTCATCTCCTACCTCCAGAAAAAAATCACCATTGCTCTTTTTAGCTATGTGAAGGAAATACGCCCTAGAGGCAATAATAAAGTTATTATTTATTTCCTTATTTCATGATAAATGTTTATTATTCATGCTAGAATTGTATTAACCGGAAACATAATACATGTGTGAATACATAGACAAACAGAGTGTCACTAGTATGCCTCTACTTGACTAGCTCGTTAATCGAAGATGGTTGAGTTTCCTAGCCATGGACATGAGTTGTCATTTGATTAACGGGATCACATAATTAGGAGAATGATGTGATTTACTTGACCCATTCCGTTAGCTTAGCACATGATCGTTTAGTATGTTGCTATTGCTTTCTTCATGACTTATACATGTTCCTATGACTATGAGATTATGCAACTCCCGTTTACCGGAGGAACACTTTTTATGCTGCCAATCGTCACAACGTAAATGGGTGATTATAAAGGTGCTCTATAGGTGTCTCCAAAGGTACTTGTTGGGTTGGCGTATTTCGAGATTAGGATTTGTCACTCCGATTATCGGAGAGGTATCTCTGGGCCCACTCGGTAATGCACATCACTATAAGCCTTGCAAGCATTGTAACTAATGAGTTAGTTATGGGATGATGTATTACGGGACAAGTAAAGAGACTTGCCAGTAACGAGATAGAACTAGGTATTGAGATACCACGATCGAATCTCGGGCAAGTAACATACCGATGACAAAGGGAACAACGTATGTTGTTATGCGGTTTGACTGATAAAGATCTTCGTAGAATATGTGGGAGCCAATATGAGCATCCAGGTTCCGCTATTGGTTATTGTCCGGAGACGTGTCTCGGTCATGTCTACATAGTTCTCGAACCCGTAGGGTCCCCACGCTTAAAGTTTCGGTGACGATTGTATTATGAGTTTATGTGATTTGATGTACCGAAGGTAGTTTGGAGTACCAGATGAGATCGGGGACATGACGAAGAGTGTCGAAATGGTCGAGATGTAAAGATTGACATATTGGACGACTATATTCGGACATCGGAAAGGTTACCAGTGATTGGGGTATTTTCGGAGTACCGGGGAGTTACGGGAATTCACTGGGAGAAATATTGGGCCTTATTGGGCCATATGGGAATAGAGGAGAAAGGCAAAAAGGAAGGAGGCCCCCCCCAGGTTTGAATTGGACAAGGGGTGCAGCCCCCTTTTCCTTTTCCCTCTCCCCCTCTTTCCTTCTCTCCTACTCTAGAAAGGAAAGGGGAATCCTACTAGGACTTGGGAGTCCTAGTAGGACTCCCCACACTTGGTGCGCCCCCTCTAGGGTCGGCCTCTCCCTCCCTCCTTTATATACGGGGGCAGGGGGCACCTCTAGACACAAGTTGATTTGTTGATCTGTCCCAGCCGTGTGCGGTGCCCCCCTCCACCATAATCCACCTCGATCATACCGTAGCGGTGCTTAGGAGAATCCCTGTGTCGGTAGCATCATCATCACCATCATCACGGCGTCGTGCTGACGGAACTCTCCCTCGAAGCTCTGCTGGATCGGAGTTCGTGGGACGTCATCGAGCTGAACGTGTGCTGAACTCGGAGGTGACGTACGTTCGGTACTTGATCGGTCGGATCGTGAAGACGTACGACTACATCAACCGTGTTGTGCTAATGCTTCCGCTTTTGGTCTACGAGGGTACGTGGACAACACTCTTCCCTCTCGTTGCTATGCGTCACCATGATCTTGTGTGTGCGTAGGAATTTTTTTGAAATTACTATGTTCCCCAACAATTGTATCAGAGCCTAGTTTTATGCGTAGATGTTATATGCATGGGTAGAACACAAGTGAGTTGTGGGTGATACAAGTCATACTGCTTACCAGCATGTCATACTTTGGTTTGGCGGTATTGTTGGATGAAGCGGCCCGGACCGACATTACGCGTACGCTTATGCGAGATTGGTTCTACCGACGTGCTTTGCACATAGGTGGCTGGCGGGTGTCAGTTTCTCCAAATTTAGTCGAACCAAGTGTGGCTACGCCCGGTCCTTGAGAAGGTTAAAACAGCACTAACTTGACAAACTATCGTTGTGGTTTTGATGCGTAGGTAAGAACGGTTCTTGCTCAGCCCATAGCAGCCATGTAAAACTTGCAAGAACAAAGTAGAGGACGTCTAACTTGTTTTTCCAGGGCATGTTGTGATGTGATATGGTCAAGGCATGATGCGATATTTTATTGTATGAGATGATCATGTTTTGTAACCAAGTTATCGGCAACTGGCAGGAGCCATATGGTTGTCGCTTTATTGTATGCAATGCAATCGCCCTATAATGCTTTACTTTATCACTAAGCGGTAGCGATAATCGAGGAAGCATAAATTGGCGAGACGACAACGATGCTATGATGAAGATCAAAGTGTCACGCCGGTGACGATGGTGATCATGACGGTGCTTCGGAGATGAAGATCACAAGCACAAGATGATGATGACCATATCGTATCACTTATATTGATTGCATGTGATGTTTATCTATTATGCATCTTATCTTGCTTTGATTGACGGTAGCATTATAAGATGATCTATCACTAAATTATCAAGGTATAAGTGTTCTCCCTAAGTATGCACCATTGCGAAAGTTCTTCGTGCTGAGACACCACGTGATGATTGGGTGTGATAGGCTCTACGTTCAAATACAACGGGTGCAAAGTAGTTGCACACGCAGAATACTCAAGTTAAACTTGACGAGCCTAGCATATGCAGATATGGCCTCGGAACACTGGAGACCGAAAGGTCGAGCGTGAATCATATAGTAGACATGATCAACATAATGATGTTCACCATTGAAAACTACTCCATCTCACGTGATGATCGGACATGGTTTAGTTGATTTGGATCACGTGATCACTTAGATGATTTGAGGGATGTCCATCTAAGTGGGAGTTCTTAAGTAATATGATTAATTGAACTTTAATTTATCATGAACTTAGTCCTGGTAGTATTAGCATATCTATTTTGTAGATCAATAGCTCGGGATGTTACTCCCCATTTATTGTGTTCCTAGAGAAAAACTATGTTGAAAAATGTTAGTAGCAATGATGCGGATTGGATCCGTGATCTGAGGATTATCCTCATTGCTGCACAGAAGAATTATGTCCTTGATGCACCGCTAGGTGACAGACCTATTGCTGGAGTAGATGCAGACGTTATGAACGTTTGGCTAGCTCAATATGATGACTACTTGATAGTTTAGTGCACCATGCTTAACGGCTTAGAATCGGGGCTTCAGAGACGTTTTGAACGCCATGGAGCATATAAGATGTTCCAAGAGTTGAAATTGGTATTTCATACTCATGCCCGTGTTGAGAAGTATGAGACCTCTGACAGTACTTTGCCTACAAGATGGAGGAGAATAGCTCAAGCAGTGAGCATGTGCTCAGATTGTCTGAGTACTACAATTGCTTGAATCAAGTGGGAGTTAATCTTCCAGATAAAAGAGTAATTTACAAACTTCTCTAGTCACTATCACCGAGTTACTAGAACTTAGTGATGAACTATAATATGCAAGGGATAACAAAAGTAATTCCCAAGCTCTTCGTGATGCTGAAATCGACGAAGGTAGAAATCAAGAAAAGCATCAAGTGTTGATGGTTGACAAAGACCACTAGTTTTAAAAAAAGGCAAAGGGAATAAGGGGAACTTCAAGAAGAACGGCAAGCAAGTTGCTGCTCAAGTGAAGAAGCCCAAGTCTGGACCTAAGCCTGAGACTGAGTTCTTCTACTACAAAGGGACTGGTCACTAGAAGCGGAACTGCCCCAAGTATTTGGCGGATAAGAAGAATGGAGAGGTGAACAAAGGTATATTGGATATACATGTTATTGATGTGTACTTTACTAGTGTTTATAGCAACCCCTCGGTATTTGGCACTAGTTCAGTTGCTAAGAGTAGTAACTTGAAACAGGAGTTGCAGAATGAACAGAGACTAGTTAAGGGTGAAGTGTAACATCCCAAATTTTCAATTGGGAATGTTATACATTAGATCATCAATGCATATCATATTTTATTTGCTTTTGGCTTTGATCCTAGAAATTCTACGCAACTCAAGGACCCACGGAGAGAGTTGGGGATTTCGTTATTTTCATATTTGAGTTTTCTCAAATTTTGAGAATAGGATCATTTGATTTTAATTATTTTATCATCAATTATTTCTATTACAAAAATATGAGAGAGGGAATAAAATGAATTTCCCAAAATAAAGAAATATTGAGGATTTAATAATAAAATCAAACAAGATTTTATGTCGGAGTTTTTCGGTATTTTATTTGAATTTAGGAAAAATGTGCGTTTTTCAAAATTGCATTTAGGCCCCAAATAAATGTTCACCTTGTGCGGCTTGATTTTAGAAGCCCGGGAAAATTTATTTCGGGATTTTCGGAGTCCGTTTAGTATTTCTTTTATTTGTTTTTCTGCGCGGAATAATTTAAAAAAAACGCGAACCAACTTCGGGCCGTACCCGAGCGGGTCTCCGCCCGGGGGCAGCCTTTAAATAGCCGCCGCCCAAGCCGCCCCAGCCCACCAGATCCGCGCCTCGATCCGCGAGCCACCGCCGCCGGAGCCGCCGCCGCCGCCGGACCGAGGTCAACCTCGTTTTCGCGGTTAAAAAAAGTCGTGTTTTTTTTAGTTTCGGTTTTTTTAATAGATCAGTTTTTATGATTTATTTAATTAGCGAGCGTTCATCCATTCGTTCGTTCTAGCGAACATTCGTCGTTTTTCTTTTTCTCGGATTAAATCCGCGATTTTTCTGATCGCGATTCCTGATCCGATTTTCGTTTTAGTATAACTTTTCGCTCGGTTATCGGAATCAGGCGATTCAAGCGCTCGAGTTTTGTCTCGAAACCCTCTAACCGTTTAACCAACTTAAACAAGTTTTTGCCACTGTAAAAAATTCTCTCGATCCAGAATAGTAAACGAAGCCTGTTTCTTTTGCCGTTTGACTTTCGTTATTTCGTTTGATTTGATTCTTTTTGCAAACCGGAGTTCTTAAGTTGAACCTTCTGGTTAGATCTCTTATTTTAGTTTTACCCGTGCATTAGATGAATACTTATTGTATGCTTGTTTGTTCGTCTGCGATAGAATACCCGAAGTGTGCCGCCTGTCACTTCGAATCTCTAGGTTTCGCGGATCATCAGCAAGGCAAATAACACTTTGATCATTCCTCCTACTACCCAGTTTTATTGCATTAGATCAATCCTCAAACATTGCATGATTAGGATCTAATTAAATTGTGGGATGGGAAGTAGTTGAGGTAGTACCTATTACCTGTTTATTATCAATCCTTTGGGAGTTACTTCTACGTTTGCCTATTATGCCATGCTATGCTAGTAGACGTGGATTGGGTGAGTGATATCCATGACAGATGTGATAGTGTTAATTAATGGTTTATCTAAGGTGGCAACTTAAACACACATCTGGGTGGATTGAGGTACCTGGGTATTCCAGGATTGCCTGTTTTCTTTATGGACCACCACCCAGGCCCAAAGGGATCATGAGATTTTTCACACTAGAAACTTCCGTGTGCAGCCACAAGCTATTATGGGCTCTAGCATAGTTGATTAAGTCGTGCGAACTCTTACAGGGTAGACTAGCAGATGTAGGGGAAAGTAGGTGTAACGATCTATCCATCGTAAGGTGCTAGCGCTTCTGAAATATCTCGGTCATCCGTCTTCTCAAACACCATGTAGTGCGAGAAACCAAACGGAGGCGATCGAGTCTTGTGGGGAAAAGTGCGCAAACCTCTGCAGTGTGTATAAACTAATCATGGTTAGTCGTGTCCACGGTTATGGACACCTTGAGTATCTAGTACTTGGATTATCATGTGAATCTCAACATGTTACTCTAAAATTTAATTTTGTTGGGTTTTGTTTAATGATGATGCTTAATTGGGATTGAGAATGCTGTCAACCATTCTCAATGTTTAACAACTACCATGATAGTTAAATAAAATTTATTCCTTTGCAGTAGGGAAAAATTGGCTTTTCGCAAAACTGTAACCATAGAGCTTTCCACCAGCCAAATATGCATATAGTATAGTTGTTTCATTCCATTACTCTCTATGTGTTACCTTGCTAGCATATTCCATGTGCTGACCCGTTTTCGGGCTGCAACGTTAATGTTGCAGACTTTTCAGACGACGGTTAAGGAGTTTTTAGGTCGTGGTTCTATACTCAGTGATGTCATTGGAGTTGATGGACTCACTTATCTTCCAAGCCTTCCGTTGTTATCGTTATTAGATGGCCTTAAGCCATATTTATTGTAATAAGTTCTCTATTGAGACACTCGATGTAAAAAGTGTGTGATTGCTACTCTATTATAAATCCTCCGAGTACTGTGTGGTGTCAGCATTACTGATCCAGGGATGACACCTGAGCACAGAGATCAGACCGTTTGATGTCTGGTCGCTACAGAGATGGTATCAGAGCACACGCTGACTGTAGGACACGACCACTAAGCTAAAGACCTAGAACACAATTCACTCTCTTCTCTTCTGACCTCTCATCTTTTCTACTCTTTAGGATGGCACATGCAAGGAACAAGTTCACGCAACCGGAAGAAGATACACCCTTTGGACGTCACTTGAAGGAAGTCACTAGATACCTGAACATAGGAGTACCAAGCTTCACCGGAACCTACAACGCCACTTTACCTGAAGAAGAGCGCTGGATGATTCAAGTTCAAGTTCAAGTTCCAGGAAGGACGTTCATGCCAGTCACTGAGCCCATAGAGTTTTCTTTTGATGCACCAACTTGGAGTCTAGGAAAGAGCATGGCAGCTCACATCGCCATTGGACGCATTGGAGAAGTCTACCGCAATGATCTCAAGGATACTATCTACCAGATTTGTGGGTGCCAAGATGAGCACTGGGAGATAATCAGCACCAGAAAGGATAGATCAATTGCAGCTTTTATCCAGGAACTAAACCAGCACATTCGACGACAGGAGAACCAGATGTGCACCGACATGATAGACCTGAAGAAGGCAAGGACAAGAATCAAGGAACTGGAGGAAGAACTCAAGGCTACACGTGAAGATTATGAAGAGGAAATCGAAGTACTAGTGCATAAGAATGCCGACCTAACAATGAAGCTAGCAATATTCCTGGGAGGCCCTACACCAGTAGAAGAAGACGAAGAACCGAAGGAAATTCGCCCGGAAGACTACATCATCATCGACGACACCGACTCGGACACAGATGATAGCGATGATGACTATGTTGATGAAGCCGGAGCAGATATCATGGAGTCTGTAACCGAAGAATATTTCTAGTAGACCACCTCATCAGTAGTAGTAGTCCAGCATGTAAATACAGTAGTCCGAGCACTTTTGCGATAGTTAGATCGATTGTATGCCCTTGTTTGATTGAATGAAGTGAATTGATTGCTTTTGCCTCATGTGCATATGGGTAGTGTTTTCTCTTTAGACCCCTCTATTCTTAAATCT
Source organism: Triticum urartu (assembly GCF_056163025.1). Classification (NCBI taxonomy): domain Eukaryota; kingdom Viridiplantae; phylum Streptophyta; class Magnoliopsida; order Poales; family Poaceae; genus Triticum; species Triticum urartu. The sequence continues at coordinate 310,050,316 of NC_141874.1, forward strand.
CATCTTTTCTAAACCCTCGGATGCCTTCGAGACGTGACCCCGGATTTACCTTTCCACCGGAGCTCACCCAGTTGATCCAGCAGCAGAACACATTGATGCAGTGGCTAGTCCAGAATCAGAATCAGGGGAACAACAACAACAACCCACCACCACCACCACCTGTTGATCACTTAGCACGTTTTCTTTGGCTGAATCCGCCGGTGTTTTCCAGTAGCACCGAGCCGATAGTAGCAGATGATTGGCTCCGCAAGACAGCTAGAGAGTTGACCACAGCAGGGTGCACAGATGCGGAAAAGGTGAAGTTTGCCGCACATCAGCTTGAAGGACCCGCAGCATCATGGTGGGAGAATTTCACAACCACTTTCCCGGTCGACACTGTCACATGGGACTAGTTTCAGCAGGCTTTTCGAACTGCCCATGTTTCAGCAGGAGCTATGGCCATGAAGAAGCATGAGTTTCGCAACTTGCACCAAGGAGGACGAACAGTTGGCCAGTATGTGGAGGACTTTAGTAAATTAGCATGTTATGCCCAAGATGACATTGCTACGGATGCAGCTAAGCAGGAGAAGTTTCTGGAAGGACTGAATGATGAGTTGAGCATGCATTTGATGGTAGTAACCTTCAACAACTACCAGGAGTTGGTAGACCGTGCTCTTATGATTGAAGGCAAGCAGCAGCAAATTGAGAATCGCAAGAGGAAGTATGGATAAGGGAAGTACAATTCTGGAGCTCAGCAGAAGCCACGTTTTACCCCTAGATCGGGAGGACATTTTCAGCATACCCATGGAGGAGGTAGCTCGCACAATCACAATGGCACCAAGAATAGTAATGGCAATGGAGGAAGCAACGGCCAGAACCGTACCAACCCATCAACCCCAGCCAAGAAAGACCTGAGCCAAGTCACTTGCTTTAAGTGCCAGAAGACCGGACATTATGCCAATGAATGTCTTGAAGGCCAGAATGGCAATGGAAGCTCTGGGAAGAAGCCGAACCCTTTCAATAGGGGACAGGTGAACCACGTTAATGTGGAAGAGGTTGGAGAGCAGCCAGATGCCGTAATCGGTAAGTTTTTGGTTAAGTCATTTACTGCACTCGTTCGTTTTGATACTGGTGCAAGGCATTCATACATATCAAGGGGATTTGTGGATAAGTATAACCTGCCCACTAAGGTTCTTAGAACATCTATGCTAGTAAGCTCACCAGGAGCGGAGTATATGGCCAGTCAAGGATGTTTTCAAGTGCCATTGAGTATAGGTAGGCATGTGTTTCCCTCGGATTTAAACATTTTGCAATCACAAGGATTGGATGTAATTCTGGGTATGGATTGGCTGTCGATGTACGGAGTAAACATCGATTGCGCCAGTAAGACAATTTTGCTTACCACCCCAGAAGGGAGAAGGATCAAGTATGTATCCCGACATGTGTCAAAAAGGACTCAAGTAAATTGTTTAACAGGAGTTGTGCAGGAGGAAGTACCAGTGGTAAGGGATTTCCCTAATGTATTTCCAGAAGAGTTGCCAGGCATGCCACCGGTTAGAGATATTGAGTTTTTGATTGAGCTATTGCCAGGCACAGGGCCAATATCAAAGAGACCATACAGGATGCCTGCAAAGGATTTGGTGGAAATTAAGAAGCAGATTAAGGAGTTACTGGATAAAGGATTTATTCACCCAAGTTCGTCGCCTTGGGGATCACCAGTACTTCTAGTGGAGAAAAAGGATGGATCGTTAAGGATGGTTGTTGATTATCGTGGGTTGAATGTAGTAACGATCAAAAACAAGTACCCACTACCAATGATCAATGATCTATTTGATCGATCGCAAGGAGCTAAGGTATTTTCCAAGATCGATCTGCGATCAGGATACCACCAGTTGAAGATTCGAGAACAGGATATACCTAAGACACCTTTTACCACCAGGTATGGGCTGTACGAGTATACTTTTATGTCATTTGGTCTGACTAACGCACCTGCCTATTTTATGAACATGATGAACAAAGTGTTTTTGGAGTTCTTGGATAAGTTCGTCGTGGTGTTCATTGATGATATTCTGGTTTACTCGAAGAATGAAGAGGAGCATAAGGAACATTTGCGATTCATACTTGAGAAGCTCAGAGAACATCAGTTGTATGCCAAGTTCAGCAAATGTGAGTTTTGGTTGAAGGAAGTAGAATTCCTCGGACACGTTATATCCGGAGAAGGTATAGCAGTAGATCCCACTAAAGTTGACACTGTGACAAATTGGGAAGCGCCAACAACAGTTGGAGAGATCCGGAGTTTTCTTGGACTCGCAGGATACTACCGGAGATTTATTGAGAATTTCTCAAAGATTGCGAAGCCTATGACGGAGTTATTAAAGAAGGATACCAAGTTCAAATGGACTGAGGAATGTGAGGCTAGTTTCCAGGAGTTGAAGAAACGCTTGGTTACTTCACCAGTGTTGATTTTGCCAGACCAGACCAAGGACTATGAGGTGTATTGCGACGCTTCACGTCGAGGACTTGGAGCAGTGCTTATGCAGGAAGGGAGAGTTGTTTCATATGCCTCAAGACAACTGAAACCTCACGAGTTGAATTATGCTACGCATGATTTGGAGTTAGCAGCCCTAGTGCATGCATTAAAGACTTGGAGAAATTTTCTCATTGGAAACCATTGCGAGGTGTACACGGATCATAAGAGTTTGAAATACATTTTCACACAGAAGGAGTTAAACCTCAGACAAAGGAGATGGTTGGAGCTCATCAAGGATTATGATATGAGATTGCATTACCATCCCGGAAAGGCTAATGTAGTAGCTGACGCATTGAGCCGTAAGAGCCATGTCAATACACTAAAGACGGGAGAAATACCAAAGGAGTTAGCCGAAAATCTTCATGAGCTATGTTGGGAAATAGATCCGAGAGGCTATGAAGCAGCATTGGAGATTCAGTCAACTTTGATGGATAGAATTAGAGAAGCTCAGAAGACTGACAAGGAGATTGCCTCTATAAAGGAGAAAATAAGCAAAGGAAAGGCTAAAGGATTTCGTGAGGATGAGCACGACACCCTATGGTTTGAAGACCATGTTTATGTGCCCAATGACCTGGAGATCAGGAAGTTGATTCTGCAAGAGGCACACAATTCACCATATTCGATTCACCCAGGAAATACCAAGATGTATTTGGATTTGAAGGATATTTTCTGGTGGACCAGAATGAAGAAAGATATTGCGGAGTATGTAGTAGTTTGTGATGTATGTCAGAGAGTAAAGGCAGAGCATCAAAAGCCAGCAGGATTGCTACAGCCATTGCCGATACCCGAATGGAAGTGGGATAAGTTAGGCATGGATTTTATCACGGGATTACCCAGGACTCGTTCAGGCTATGACTCGATTTGGGTTGTAGTCGATCGGTTGACGAAAGTAGCTCATTTCATCCCGGTAGAGACCACTTATACTAGTGCGAAGTTGGCAAAGATCTACATGACCAGGATTGTATGCTTACATGGAGTTCCGAGGAGTATAGTATCAGATAGAGGAACCCAGTTTACCTCAAAGTTTTGGAATCAGTTGCACGAAACTTTGGGTACCAGGCTAGAGTTCAGCACTGCTTTTCATCCACAGACCGATGGACAGACCGAGAGAGTCAATCAGATTTTGGAGGACATGCTGAGAGCTTGTGCGCTAGATTATGGATCTAGTTGGGACAGCAATTTGCCATATGCAGAATTCTATTACAACAATAGTTATCAATCCAGTTTAAAGATGGCCCCTTTCGAAGCCTTGTACGGAAGAAGGTGCAGGACACCGTTGTTGTGGGATGAAGTTAGAGACCGCCAGTGGTTTGGACCTGACTTGATCAAGGAGTCTGAAAAGAAGGTGAAATTAATTCGCGGTAGGCTCAAGGTAGCCCAATCCAGACAGAAGAGTTATGCAGATTCTAAATGCAAGGAGACAGTTTACGAAGTTGGAGATAGAGTTTATCTTCGAGTATCCCCACTTCGGGGAACAAAGCGCTTTGGTGTTAAGGGAAAGTTAGCGCCACGATTCATAGGACCATACCGAGCATTGGAACGTATGGGAGAAGTGGCCTACAAGTTGGAATTGCCTGAAGGATTGTAAGGAGTTCATGATGTGTTCCACGTTTCTCAGTTGAAGAAGTGTCACGCAGAGATGGATGACATACCCTTGAGAGACACAGTGGCATTGGAAGCAATTCGGTTGGACAGTGATTTGACCTATGAGGAGAAACCTGATAACATTCTCGAGTTTGCCAGCTGAGTCACCCGCAGCAAGGTTATCAAGTTCTGTAAGGTTCAGTGGAGCCACCACACGGAGGATGAAGCCACCTGGGAGCGAGAGGAAGATTTTCTCAAGGACCACCCTCACCTATTTTCTAGCCAACCCGAATCTCGAGGGCGAGATTCATCTTAAGGGGGGTATGTTTGTAACATCCCAAATTTTCAATTTGGAATGTTATACATTAGATCATCAATGCATATCATATTTTATTTGCTTTTGGCTTTGATCCTAGAAATTCTATGCAACTCAAGGACCCACGGAGAGAGTTGGGGATTTCGTTATTTTCATATTTGAGTTTTCTCAAATTTTGAGAATAGGATCATTTGATTTTAATTATCTTATCATCAATTATTTCTATTACAAAAATATGAGAGAGGGAATAAAATGAATTTCCCAAAATAAAGAAATATTGAGGATTTAATAATAAAATCAAACAAGATTTTATGTCGGAGTTTTTCGGTATTTTATTTGAATTTAGGAAAAATGTGCGTTTTTCAAAATTGCATTTAGGCCCCAAATAAATGTTCACCTTGTGCGGCTTGATTTTAGAAGCCCGGGAAAATTTATTTCGGGATTTTTGGAGTCCGTGTAGTATTTCTTTTATTTGTTTTTCTGCGCGGAATAATTTAAAAAAAACGCGAACCGACTTCAGGCCATACCCGAGCGGGACTCCGCCCGGGGGCAGCCTTTAAATAGCCGCCGCCCGAGCCGCCCCAGCCCACCAGATCCGCGAGTCGCCGCCGCCGCCACCCGCCGTCGCCGGAACCGCCGCCGCCGCCTGACCCAGGTCAACCTTGTTTTTGCGGTTAAAAAAAGTCGTGGTTTTTTTAGTTTCGTTTTTCTAAATAGATCAGTTTTCCTGATTTATTTAATTAGCGAGCGTTCGTCCGTTCGTTCGTTCTAGCGAATGTTCGTCGTTTTTCTTTTTCTCAGATCAAATCCGTCATTTTTCTGATCGCGATTCCTGATCCGATTTTCGTTTTAGTATAACTTTTCGCTCGGTTATCGGAATCAGGCGATTCAAGCGCCTAGAGTTTCGTCTCGAAACCCTCTAACCGTTTAACCAACTTAAACAAGTTTTTTCCACTGTAAAAATGCTCTAGATCCAGAATAGTAAACGAAGCCTGTTTCTTTTGTCGTTTGACTTTCGTTGTTTCGTTTGATTTGATTCTTTTTGCAAACCGGAGTTTTTAAGTTGAACCTTCTGGTTAGATCTCTTATTTGAGTTTTACCCGTGCATTAGATGAATACTTATTGTATGCTTGTTTGTTCGTCTGCGATAGAATACCCGAAGTGTGCCGCCTGTTACTTCGAATCTCTAGGTTTCGCAGGTCATCAGCAAGGCAAGTAACACTTTGATCATACCTCCTACTACCCAGTTTTATTGCATTAGATCAATCCTCGAACATTGCATGATTAGGATCTAATTAAATTGTGGGATGGGAAGTAGTTGAGGTAGTACCTATTACCTGTTTATTATCAAACCTTTGGGAGTTACTTCTACGTTTGCCTATTATGCCATGCTATGCTAGTAGACGTGGATTGGGTGAGTGATATCCATGACAGATGTGAGAGTGTTAATTAATGGTTTATCTAAGGTGGCAACTTAAACACACATTTGGGTGGATTGAGGTACCTGGGTATTCCAGGATTGCCTGTTTTGTTTATGGACCGCCACCCAGGCCCAAAGGGATCATGAGATTTTTAATACTAGAAACTTCCGTGTGCAGCCACAAGCTATTATGGGATCTAGCATAGTTGATTAAGTGCTTATAGGGTAGACTAGCAGATGTAGGGGAAAGTAGGTGTAACGGTCTATCCATCGTAAGGTGCTAGCGCTTCTGAAAGACTATGTCTCGGTCATCCGTCTTCTCAAACACCATGTAGTGCGAGAAACCAAACAGAGGCGATCAAGTCTTGTGGGGAAAAGTGTGCAAACCTCTGCAGAGTGTATAAACTAATCATGGTTAGCCGTGTCCCCGGTTATGGACATCTTGAGTATCTAGTACTTGGATTATCATGTGAATCTCAACATGTTACTCTAAAATTTAATTTTGTTGGGTTTTGTTTAATGATGATGCTTAATTGGGATTGAGAATGCTGTCAACCATTCTCAATGTTTAACAACTACCATGATAGTTAAATAAAATTTATTCCTTTGCAGTAGGGAAAAATTGGCTTTTCACAAAACTGTAACCATAGAGCTTTCCACCAGCCAAATATGCATATAGTATAGCTGTTTCATTCCATTACTCTCTATGTGTTACCTTGCCAGCATATTCCATGTGCTGACCCATTTTCGGGCTGCAACGTTAATGTTGCAGACTTTTCAAACGACGATTAAGGAGTTTTTAGGTCGTGGTTCTATACTCAGTGATGCCGTTGGAGTTGATGGACTCACTTATCTTCCAAGCCTTCCGCTGTTATCGTTATTAGATGGCCTAAAGCCATATTTATTGTAATAAGTTCTCTATTGGGACACTCGATGTAAAAAGTGTGTGATTGCTACTCTGTTATAAATCCTCCGAGTACTGTGTGGTGTCAGCATTACTGATCCAGGGATGACACCTAAGCACAGAGATCAGACCGTTTGAGGTCTGGTCGCTACATGAAGTGGATGTGTGTTGGAAGTAGTTCCAAGAATGATATGATCATCATCGCACACTCCCTATACTTTCGGGATTAGTGTTGAACCTAAATAAATGTTTTTTGGTGTTTGCGTTGAGCAAGAATATGATTTGATCATGCTTATTGCAATAAGTTTATTCATTTAAGTTAGAGAATAATTGTTATTCTGTTTACATGAATAAAACCTTCTATGGTTATACACCCAATAAAATGGTTTGTTGGATCTCGATCGTAGTGATACACATATTCATAATATTGAAGCCAAAAGATGCAAAGTTAATAATGATAGTGCAACTTATTTGTGGCACTGCCGTTTAGGTCATATTGGTGTAAAGCGCATGAAGAAAATCCATGCTGATGGGCTTTTGGAATCAGTTGATTAATGAATTAGTAGATGCTTGCGAACCATGCCTCATGGCCAAAGATGACTAAGACTCCGTTCTCCGGAACAATGGAGCGAGCAACTGACTTATTGGATATAATACATACTGATGTATGAGGTCCGATGAGTGTTGAGGCTCGCGGCGGGTATCGTTATTTTCTGACCTTCACAGATGATTTGAGCAGATATGGGTATATCTACTTGAAGAAACATAAGTCTGAAACATTTGAAAAGTTCAAAGAATTTCAGAGTGAAATGGAAAATCATCGTAACAAGAAAACAAAATTTCTGCAATCTGATCGTGGAGGAGAATATTTGAGTTGCGAGTTTGGTCTTCATTTGAAACAATGCGGAATAGTTTCGCAACTCACGCCACCCGGAACACCACAGTGTAATGGTGTGTCCGAACATCGTAATTGTACTTTATTAGATATGGTGCAATCTATGATGTTTCTTACCAATTTACCACTATCGTTTTGGGGTTATGTATTAGAGACAGCTGCATTCACGTTAAATAGGGCACCATCTAAATCCGTTGAGACGACACCATATGAACTGTGGTTTGGCAAGAAACCAAAGTTGTCATTTCTTAAAGTTTGGGGTTGCGATGCTTATGTGAAAAAGTTTCATCCTGATAAGCTCAAACCCAAATCGGAGAAATGCGTCTTCATAGGATACCCAAAGGAGACAGTTGGGTACACCTTCTATCATAGATCCGAAGGCAAGATATTCGTTGCTAAAAATGGATCCTTTCTAGAGAAGGAGTTTCTCTTGAAAGAAGTGAGTGGGAGGAAAGTAGAACTTGATAAGGTAATTGTACCTTCTCCCGAATTGGAAAGTAGTTCATCACTGAAATCAGTTCGAGTGATGCTTACACCAATTAGTGAGGAAGTTAATGATGATGATCATGAAAGCTTCGGATCAAATTACTACCAAACCACGTAGGTCAACCAGAGTATGTTCCGCACTAGAGTGGTACGGTAATCCTATTCTGGAGTTCATGTTACTTGACCATGACAAACCTACGAACTATGAGGAAGCAATGATGAGCCCAGATTCTGCGAAATGGCTTGAGGCCATGAAATCTGAGATGGGATCCATGTATGAGAACAAAGTGTGGACTTCGGTTGACTTTCCCGATGATCAGCAAGACATAAGAAATAAATGGATCTTCAAGAGGAAGACGGACGCTGATAGTAGTGTTACTATCTACAAAGCTAGACTTGTCGAAAAAGGTTTTTGAAAAATTTCAATGTGTTGACTATGATGAGATTTTCACACTCGTAGCGATGCTTAAGTCTGTCCGAATCATGTTAGAAAATTGCCGCATTTTATGAAATCTGGCAAATGGATAAACAAAACTGCATTCCTTAAAGGATTTATTAAAGAAAGAGTTGTATATGATGCAACCAGAAGGTTTTGTCAATCCTAAAGGTGCTAACAAAATATACAAGCTCCAGCGATCCATCTATGGACTGGTGCAAGCATCTCGGAGTTGGAATATACGCTTTGATAAGTTGATCAAAGCATATAGTTTTATACAGACTTGCGATGAAGCCTATATTTACAAGAAAGTGAGTGGGAGCACTACAACATTTCTGATAAGTATATGTGAATGACATATTGTTGATCGGAAATAATGTAGAATTATTCTGCAAAGCATAAAGGAGTGTTTGAAAGGAGTTTTTGAAAGAAAACCTCGGTGAAGATGCTTACATATTGAGCATCAAGATCTATAGAGATAGATCAAGACGCTTGATAAGTTTTTTCAATGAGTACATACCTTGACAAGATTTTGAAGTAGTTCAAAATGGAATAGTCAAAGAAAGAGTTCTTGCCTATGTTACAAGGTGTGAAATTGAGTAAGACTCAAAGCCCGACCACGGCAGAAGATAGAAAGAGAATGCAAGTCATTCCCTATGCCTCAGCCATAGGTTCTATAAAGTATGACATGCTGTCTACCAGATCAATTGTATACCCTACACTGTTTTTGGCAAGGGAGTACAATAGTGATCTAGGAGTAGATCACTGGACAGCGGTCAAAATTATCCTTAGTGGAATAAGGATATGTTTCTCGATTATGGAGGTGACAAAAGGTTCGTCATGAAGAGTTACGTCGATTCAAGCTTTGACACCGATCTGGATGACTCTAAGTCTCGATCTAGATACATATTGAAAGTGGGAGAAATTAGCTAGAGTAGCTCCGTGCAGGGCATTGTTGACATAGAAATTTGCAAAATACATACGGATCTGTATGTGGCAGACCCGTAGACTAAACTTCTCTCACAAGCAAAACATTATCACACCTTAGTACTCTTTGGGTGTTAATCACATAGCGATGTGAACTAGATTATTGACTCTAGTAAACCCTTTGGGTGTTGGTAAAATGACGATGTGAACTATGGGTGTTAATCACATGGCGATGTGAAGTATGGGTGTTAATCACATGGTGATGTGAACTATTGGTGTTAAATCACAAGGCGATGTGAACTAGATTATTAACTCTAGTGCAAGTGGGAGACTGAAGGAAATATGCCCTAGAGGCAATAATAAATTTATTATTTATTTCGTTATTTCATGATAAATGTTTATTATTCATGCTAGAATTGTATTAACCGGAAACATAATACATGTGTGAATACATAGACAAACAGAGTGTCACTAGTATGCCTCTACTTGACTAGCTCGTTACTCGAAGATGGTTGAGTTTCCTAGCCATGGACATGAGTTGTCTTTTGATTAACAGGATCACATCCTTAGGAGAATGATGTGATTGACTTGACCCATTCAATTAGCTTAGCACTTGATCGTTTAGTATGTTGCTATTGCTTTCTTCATGACTTATACATGTTCCTATGACTACGAGATTATGCAACTCCCGTTTACCGGAGGAACACTTTGTGTGCTACCAAACGTCACAACGTAACTGGGTGATTATAAAGGTGCTCTACAGGTGTCTCCAAAGGTACTTGTTGGGTTGGCGTATTTCAAGATTAGGATTTGTCACTCCGATTGTCGGAGAGGTATCTCTGGGCCCACTCAGTAATGCACATCACTATAAGCCTTGCAAGCATTGTAACAAATGAGTTAGTTACGGGATGATGTATTACGGGACGAGTAAAGAGACTTGCCAGTAACGAGAATGAACTAGGTATTGAGATATCGACGATCGAATCTTGGCAAGTAACATACTGATGACAAAGGGAACAACGTATGTTGTTATGCGGTTTGACCGATAAAGATCTTCGTAGAATATGTGGGAGCCAATATGAGCATCCAGGTTCCGCTATTGGTTATTGGCCGGAGACGTGTCTCGGTCATGTCTACATAGTTCTCAAACCCGTAGGGTCCGCACACTTAAAGTTTCGGTGACGATTGTATTATGAGTTTATGTGATTTGATGTACCGAAGGTAGTTCGGAGTCCCGAATGAGATCGGGGACATGACAAGGAGTCTCGAAATGGTCGAGACGTAAAGATTGATATATTGGACGACTATATTCGGACATTGGAAAGGTTCCGAGTGATTCGGGTATTTTCGGAGTAGCGGGGAGTTACGCGAATTCACCGGGAGAAGTATTGGGCCTTATTGGGCCATATGGGAATAGAGGAGAAAGGCCAAAAGGAAGGAGGCGCCCCCCCTCAGGTCTAAATTGGACAAGGGGTGCAGCCCCCTTTTCCTTTTCCCTCTCCCCCTCTTTCCTTCTCTCCTACTCCGGAAAGGAAATGGGAATCCTACTAGGACTTGGGAATCCTAGTAGGACTCCCCACACTTGGCGCGCCCCCTCTAGGGCCGGCCTCTCCCTCCCTCCTTTATATATGGGGGCATGGGGCACCTCTAGACACAAGTTGATCTGTTGATCTCTCCCAGCCGTGTGCGGTGCCCCCCTCCACCATAATCCACCTCGATCATATAATAGCGGTGCTTAGGCGAAGCCATGTGTCGGTAGCATCATCATCACCGTCATCACGCCGTCGTGCTGACGGAACTCTCCCTCGAAGCTCTGCTGGATCGGAGTTTGTGGGACGTCATCGAGCTGAACGTGTGCTGAACTCGGAGGTGCCGTACGTTCGGTACTTGATCGGTCGGATCGTGAAGACGTACGACTACATCAACCGCGTTGTGCTAACGCTTCCTCTTTCGGTCTACGAGGGTACGTGGACAACACTCTTCCCTCTCGTTGCTATGCATCACCATGATCCTGTGTGTGCGTAGGAATTTTTTTGAAATTACTACGTTCCCCAATACTAGGCATGATGATTTCCATGATGCTCACATAAAGGATAAGAATTGAAACGTAATGGGAGCATCATGAAGCATATGACTAGCACATTTAAGTCTAACCCACTCCCTATGTATAGAGATTTTGTGATGAACCCATTTATGGGAGCAAGAATCAACTAGCATAGGAAGGTAAACCAAGCAAAACTTCAAGATTTTCAACACATATGGAGGAAACTTGATATTATTGAGATGTGTAAAAGCATATGTTCCTCTCTCATAGTAATTTTAAGTAGCTTCATGAATGAATTCAACAATATAATTATCACATAAAGCATTATTTTTCATGATCCACAACCATAGAAATTTTAATTACTCTCCACGTAAGCAAAATTCTTTTCATTTATAGTAGTTGGAACAAACTCAACAAACTAACTATCATGTGAGGCATAATCTAATTGAAAATTAAAATCACGATGACAAGTTTCATGGTTATCATTATTCTTTATAGCATACATGTCATCATAATAATCATCATAGATAGAAACTTTGTTCTGATAATCAATTGAAACCTCTTACGAAATAGTGGATTCATCACTAAATAAAGTCATGACCTCTCCAAATCCACTTTTATAAATATTATAAGATTCAACACCATCCAAAATAGTGGGATAATTACCTAGAGTTGACATTCTTCCAAACCCACTTTCATCAATATAATCATCATAAATAGGAGGCATGTTATCATCATAATAAATTTGCTCATCAAAACTTTGGGGACAAAAAATATCATGTTCATCAAACATAGTATCCCCAAGCTTATGGCTTTGCATATCATTAGCATCATGGATATTCAAAGAATTCGTACTAACAACATTGCAATCATGTTTATCATTCAAAGATTTAGTGCCACACATTTTATTGACTTGTTCTTCTAACACTTTGGCACAATTTTCCTTCCCATCATTTTCACGAAAGACATTAAAAAAGATGAAGCATATGAAGCAACCTCAATTCTATTTTTTTGTAGTTTTCTTTTATAGACTAAACTAGTTATAATACAAGAAACTAAAAGATTCAATTGTAAGATCTAAAGATATACCTTCAAGCACTCACCTCCCCAGCAACGGTGCCAGAAAAGAGCTTGATGTCTACTATGCGACCTTCTTCCTGTAGACTCGTGTTGGGCCTCCAAGCGTAGAGTTTTATAGGATAGTAGCAATTTTCCCTCAAGCGAATGACCTAAGATTTATCAATCCATGGGAGGAGTAGGATGAAGGTCTCTCTCAAACAACCCTGCAACCAAATAACAAAGAGTCTCTATGTCCCCAACACACCCAATACAATGGTAAATTGTATAGGTGCACTTGTCCGGCGAAGAGATGGTGATACAAGTGTAATATGGATAGTAGATATAGGTTTTTGTAATCTAAAAATATAAAAACAGCAAGGTAACTAGTAACAAAAGTGAGCAAAGATGGTATTGCAATGCTTGAAAACAAGGCCTAGGGTTCATATTTTCACTAGTGAAATTATCTCAACAATGATAACATAATTGGATATATAACAACCCCTCAACGTGCAACAAAGAATCACTCCAAAGTTTCTATCGGAAAACATAGGACAAAAATGTGCATCAACCAATATACATAGATTACCCCAATGTCACCTCGGGAATCCACGAGTTGAGTGCCAAAACATACATCAAGTGAATCAATAGAACATCCCATTGTCACCACAGATATCCCATCGCAAGACATACATCAAGTGTTCTCAAATCCAATACTCAATCCAACATAACGAAACCTCAAAGAGCAAGACTCAATTCATCACAAGAAGGTAGAGGGGGAAGAACACCATAAGATCCAACTATAGTAACAAAGCTCGTGGTACATCAAGATCGTGCAAAATCAAGAACACGAGAGAGAGAGAGAGAGATCAAACACATAGCTACTGGTACATGCCCTCAGCCCCATGGGTGAACTACTCCCTCCTCATCATGAAGACCACCGGGATGATGAAGATGACCCCACGTGATGATTTCCCCCTCCGGCAGGGTGCCGGAACAGGCTCCCGATTGGTTTTTCGTGGCTACAGAGGCTTGCTGCGGCGGAACTTCCGATCTAGGGTTCTTTTCGGAGGTTTCTATATTTATAAGAATTTTTGGCGTCGGAAACCAGTAAGGGGAGTGCCCGAGGGGCCCACAAGCCCTCAGGGCATGCCCCTGGCTTGTGGACTCCTCGAGACTCTTCTGGTCCAGCTCCGGTGTTTTGGGGGTCTCTTTTGGTCTATAAAAAATCACCATAAATTTTCAGCCCATTCCGAGAATTTTTATTTCTGTACAAAAAATGACTCCACGGTATTTCTGCTGAAAAGCGTCAGTCCGAGTTAGTTCTAATCATACCAAAACTATATAAGATTATTGTAAACATGGCATGAATACTTCATAAATTATAGACACGTTGGAGACGTCTCAAGTGTGCGCGCACTCAAGACCCCACTCTTGAACCTTTGGCGAGCGGGGGATGGGTAGGGTGCATGTGCCTGGGTCAATCCTAGCAGTGCCGAATAGCCCAAGCGACCAGGCCATGGATCGCGGGCCTACTCCCGTTCATGCCACCCCAACAAGGTCCTCGGTGCCTTATTTGCTCACGGAAGCTCATGAGCAGGTCGAGGAACGTGCGCTAGCTTCTTGCGGTGTAACTTCTTGTGTGTGGCTTTCCGAGCACGCCCAGGGAAGGCTGATCTAGGATTGTCGCTTCGACGGAGCCCTCGTGAGCCAAGCCTCGCAAGACGTGCGCAGCCGACGAATCTAGAACCTTACAAGTTGTTTGCGCGCCAAAAGGGCAGGCTCCCTGAGCGCCGCGTCCTGAAGAATCCCACCAGCTTCCCATGATCCTCACCTCCTAATCCGCCCAGGCGCTGTGACCTAATGCACCAGCGATGGCTGAGGTTTTCCTAGGGGTTGGGCCTGGATAATGGAAATCATGGAGGCAAGCAAAGAAAGAGAAACAATAAAAAGCCTAGGTGAGAGAGAGAGTTCTCGGAGGTTACAACTATTCATTATAGTGCCAGGCGGTTGGGTAAAAAGCATGGCCCTCGCGTTCCCACCTGGCCACTAGTAATTACAAGCAGGTTAGCAAGGAAATGGCCTAGGGAGATAGGTTGCCACTAGCGCCACTGCCCCCGTCTTCCTCGGTTCTGCCCTGGTTGTCATTGCCATCATGAGTAAACTGGGCATGCAGCGGGTCCACATGGTCCTACACCGCCCTCTCAAGGGTCTTGCGAAGCCCCTCCGGGCCTGGAGCTATCATGACCTCGAAATCAAAGTTGGGGTTGGCCTGAGGGAGATGGCTGAATATGCGTGTTGCCGCCTGGGTTAAGAGGTCGTGGCACTTGTCCTTGATGATTCCGCTCATCTTCTTGGCACCTTCTTCCAGCCGTTCCACGATCTTGGTGAGGAAGGAAAGGTAGCTAGCGTTGTCGGTCCCGAGGGAGTTGGAAATGTTCTCTTTGCAAATAGAGCCCAGGACATGGCGAGCACATACCACGAGAGCCTGGAACATCTTGGAGCGCTCATGCTGTTGCCCCTGGGCCCAGTTCGCCTCGTCTATCGCCTTCTCCATGATAGACGTGACGCTTCCCATTTTCCCCTAAAGCGAAGCCAGTTCAGCCTTGGAGTTGGCCTTGGCCTCTTGCGTGATTGCTCGCCTTTCCTCCGCTTCAGTCAACAGCTCCTTGAGGCTGAAAATCGCATGCTTCAGTTCTTTGCGCCATGCCTTGAAGCGGTTCTCTTGCAGCATCAGCTTATCGCTGTAATCCTTGGCGAGTGCCTTGTGGTTCTGCTTGATCTTCAGATCGGCGTCCACCTGGATCTGTTTCTCCTTGGCCGCCAGGTTGGCATTGGCCTTTGCCATGCGCTGGGCAAAAGAATCCTGGGCAGCGGTTATCTCGCGGTCAAGCACCTCAAATCGCTTGCACTCCAGATCCTAAGCGGAGGTTGTACACGCCAGCTCCCGCTCAAGGATGCCGAGGTCTGCCTCATGCATCGCCAGCTCCTCTTCGCGGGTGGAGAGGACCCCCCCTACATGCTTGGAGTTGATGTTCTAGTGCCACGTTCTGGTCCCGAAGTTCTTGCTCGCTGGCCTCCGCTGCTGCACGACGCAGGTCTGCCTTCTCAGCCTCCTCAAGGACGCGCTCGTGGGCCGCCTTCACCTCGACGAGGGATGTCTCGCCTTTCGTGCGATCGTCCTCATTTTGTAGGCATCCCAGGTTAACGACGACCTCGAGATATGCCACCCATGCACCAAGCGCAGGCGCTCCGCGGCAAGGCGAGCTTGAACATCCTGGAGCTCCGCTCCAAGCTAGCCCTGTGCGGTTTTGGCATTCTGCAGGACCCCGTGCTTGAGCATGTGAAAGTGCAACTATCCCTAGGTGGTTTTGGTAATTCCTAACAGCATATAGCTCATTGAGCTAATGCCATTTCAACATTAATATCTCAGGAAAGCTCAATGTTTGGCATGGCATGGATGAGAAAAGTGGGCCCCTCAAAATGATAAGGACAAAAGGATTGGCTCAAGACTCTACATTTTCTATTTTAGTGATCCAAGATCACATTGAGTCTATAGGAAAAGCCAATGCTATCAAGGAGGGATGAGGTGTGATAACCCACAAGTATAGGGGATCGCAACAGCTTTCGAGGGTAGAGTATTCAACCCAAATTTATTGATTCGACACAAGGGGAGCCAAAGAATATTCTCAAGTATTAGCAGCTGAGTTGTCAATTCAACCACACCTGGAAACTTAGTATCTGCAGCAAAGTGTTTAGTAGCAAAGTAATATGATAGTGGTGGTAGCGGCAACAAAAGTAAAGACAGCAAAAGTAATGTTTTTGGTATTTTGTAGTGATTGTAACAGTAGCAGCAGGAAAGTAAACAAGCGTAAACCAGTATATGGAAAACTCGTAGGCACCGGATCAGTGATGGATAATTATGCCGGATGCCGTTCATCATGTAATAGTCATAACATAGGGTGACACAGAACTAGCTCCAATTCATCAATGTAATGTAGGCATGTATTCCGTATATAGTCATACGTGCTTATGGAAAAGAAATTGCATGACATCTTTTCTCCTACCCTCCCGTGGCAGCGGGGTCCTATTGGAAACTAAGGGATATTAATGCCTCCTTTTAATAGAGAGCCGGAACAAAGCATTAGCACATAGTGAATACATGAAATCCTCAAACTATGGTCATCACTGAGAGTGGTCCCGATTATTGTCACTTCGGGGTTACCGGATCATAACACATAGTAGGTGACTATAGACTTGCAAGATAGGATCAAGAACTCACATATATTCATGAAAACATAATAGGTTCAGATCTGAAATCATGGCACTCGAGCCCTAGTGACAAGCATTAAGCATAGCAAAGTCATAGCAACATCAATCTCAGAACATAATGGATACTAGGGATCAAACCCTAACAAAACTAACTCGATTACATGATAAATCTCATCCAACCCATCACCGTCCAGCAATCCTACGATGGAATTACTCACGCACGGCGGTAAGCATCATGAAATTGGTGATGGAGGATGGTTGATGATGACGACGGCGACGAATCCCCCTATCCGGAGCCCCGAACGGACTCCAGATCAGCCCTCCCGAGAGGTTTTAGGGCTTGGCGGCGGCTCCGTATCATAAAACGCGATGATTCCTTCTCTCTGATTTTTTCTCTCCGAAAGCAAATATATAGAGTTGGAGTTGGCGTCGGAGGGCATCCAGGGGGCCCCCGAGGTAGGGGCCGCACCCTAGGGGGGGCGCCCCCACCCTCATGAGAACGGTGTGGGCCCCCTGGTCTTCATCTTTGGCGAGGATTTTATTATTATTATTATTTCTAAGATGTTCCGTGGAGTTTCAGGTCATTCCGAGAATATTTGTTTTCTGCACATAAAACAACACCATGGCAATTCTGCTGAAAACAGCGTCAGGCCGGGTTAGTTCCATTCAAATCATACAAGTTAGAGTCCAAAACAAGGGCAAAAGTGTTTGGAAAAGTAGATACGACGGGGACGTATCAACTCCCCCAAGCTTAAACCCTTGCTTGTCCTCAAGCAATTCAGTTGACAAATTGAAAGAAAGAAAGCAAAACTTTTACAAACTCTATTTGCTCTTGTTGTTGTAACTATGTCAAGCCAGCATTCAAGTTTTCAGCATAGATCATAACTAACCACATTTGCAATAATTCTCAGGTCTCATAATTACTCATATCAATAGCATAATCAACGAACAAGTCATAATAATAAATCTCGGATGACAACACTTTCTCAAAACAATCATAATATGATATAACAAGATGGTATCTCGCTAACCCTTTCTGAGACTACAAAACATAAATGCAGAACACCTTTAAAGATCAAGTACTGACTAGATATTGTAATTCATGGTAAAAGAGATCCAATCATAATCATACCCAATATAAATTAACAGTGATGAATGCGAATGACAGCTATGCTCTTCAACTAGTGCTTTTTAATAAGAGGGTGATGACTCAACATAAAAGTAAATGGATAGGCCCTTCGCAGAGGGAAGCAGGGATTTGTAGAGGTGCTAGAGCTCGGTTTTGAAATAGAGATAAATTGTATTTTGAGCGATATACTTTCATTGTCAACGTAACAACTAAGAGATGGCGATATCTTCCATGCTAAACACATTATAGGCGGTTCCCAAACAGAATGGTAAAGTTTATACTCCCCCTCCACCAACAACCATCAATCCATGGCTTGCTCGAAACAACGAGTGCCTCCAACATACATCAGGTCCCAGGGGGAGTTTTGTTTGCAATTAATTTTGATTTAGTTTGCATAAAGCATGGGACTGGGCATCCCGGTGACCAACTATTTTCTCGTGAGTGAGGAGCGGAGTCCACTCCTCTTGAGAATAACCCGCCTAACACGGAAGATAAGGACAGCCTTGGTTGATACATGAGCTATTCGAGCATACAAAACAGAATGATTATTTGAAGGTTTAGAGTTTGGCACATACAAATTTACTTGGAACGGCAGGTAGATACCGCATATAGGAAGGTATAGTGGACTCATCTAGAATAACTTTGGGGTTTAAAGGATTGGATGCACAGGCAGTATTCCCACTTAGTACAAGTGAAGGCTAGCAAAAGACTGGGAAGCGACCAACTAGAGAGCAACAACAGCCATGTACATGCATTAAAATTAATAAACATTGGATGCAAGCATGAGTAGGATATAATCCACCATGAACATAAATATCGTGAAGGCTATGTTGATTTTGTTTCAACTACATGCGTGAACATGTGCCAAGTCAAGTCACTTAAATCATTCAAAGGAGGATACCACCCCATCATACCACATCATAATCATCTCAATAGCATGTTGGCACACAAGGTAAACCATTATAACTCATAGCTAATCAAGCATGGCACAAGCAACTATGATCTCTAATTGTCATTGCAAACATGTTTATTCATAATAAGCTGAATCAAGAACGAGGGACTCATCATATTTACAAAAACAAAAGAGGTCGAGTTCATACCAGCTTTTCTCATCTCAGTCAGTCCATCATATATCATCATAATTGCCTTTCACTTGCACGACCGAACGGGGTGAATAATAATAAGAGTGCATGTGCATTGGACCAAGCTGGAATCTGCGAGCATTCAATAAACAGGAGAAGACAAGGCAATATGGGCTTTGGGTTAAATCAGCAATAATGCATATAAGGGCCACTTCAACAATTTAATTATGGTCTTCTCCTACCGACCCCGAAAGAAAAGAAAAGAAATAAAACTATTTACATGGGAAAGATCCCAACAAGCAAAAGAAGAACGGGAAATATTTTTGGGTTTTCTTTTTAATTATTACTACTACAGCAGAAAAATAAACTACTACTAACTTTTTGGTTTTTCTTAAGGCTTAACAAACACACAAGAAGAAAGCAGGAAAAAGAAAATAAACTAGCATGGATATTAAAGTGAAAAAGTATGAGCACCGACATCTAGCAATGAGTGTGTGTGTGTGAGAGCATAAATGTAACGTCGGTGAGAAATACGTACTCCCCCAAGCTTAGGATTTTGGCCTAAGTTGGTCTATGGCCACGGCTGGCCTGGCGGATATCCATAATAATAGTTTCTGGGGTCGTACTATGATGAGGAAGAATAGTTGGGATCATACTATGATGAAGAAGAAGACTCTGACTACCACTGGCTGACAGTCATCTCTGGATCCCAAGAATAAATAGATTGTCGTGGAGGCTCATCTTGTGGTTCCTGTTCCGGGGCTGGTGCAGGATTCTTGTAAGCTTGGACGGCAGCCCACGTAATGAGGTAGCGTCCTACAAAATTAAACAAAGAAGGAGCAGGCAGGATAATAGTCTCAGGATGATGTTTGTTAAAGAACAATTGATATTTAAGCTCTCCTGCCCTATTCTTAACAATAAAATCAGGTGCCACCATACTTTTATGATCTAGATAAACATGGGGCAGCACCTTTTCTTCCTTCTCAGCATGCCTAATAGGTATGTTAAAATGTGCAGCTAGGCATGTGGCATAGACGCCTCCAAAGATGGGACCCTTAGTACGGTTCATACTTAACCGTCTAGCAATAATACCGCCCATACTAAAAGTGTTATCACTGTATAAACCGTGGTGCAGAATAATTATATCAGGGATACTAAGGTTTCCACTATTTCCGCGTCCAATTAAACAACGACTAGTAAATAATGCAAAGTAACGTAAAACAGGAAAATGTATGCTAGTGATTCATGCACCGGAAACCTTTCTAGTTTCTCCTACAGTGATAGTATCAATAAACCCAGCCACATCATCATGATGTGGTTCTTCTATCTTGCCCTCAGAATGGATTAAACAAATCCGATAGAAATCATAAAGTGACATCTCCTTATGCTCATCATAACAATGAAACTCCACCGTAGGTGGTGAGTTCCTAGAATGAAAATGAAAGTTTTGCACAAAAGTATTTGTGAGTAAGAGATACTGATCGCATTGGTCGTGGAGGAAAGCGGTGAGGCCTGCATTGTGAGCCAATTCATGAAAATCTTCATAGGTACTGGCTGCTCTCAAGAAATCTTCAGAAGGCCATTCACACGCCCGAATCTCCGTGGTGCGCGGCAAATTATACTTAGGCTTCGGTGCCTTTTCCTTCGAGCTTTGGCTCGATGAGCCCCTCAAAAATCTCCTCATTATTTTTCTAAAATAATCTGAAATTCTTAGTAACTTCAAACAAAAATGAACCAACTTCAATAATATTGATAGCAACTACTCCTACAAGTGCCTAGAGCCTAAATCAAGCATTAGAACTACTTGGAACCATATAAATTTGACATGCAAGCTCAAGAACATGGTCACCTATGCAGCACAAATTTGCAAAGAATAAAGCACTAGAACAAAAACTAATTGGACCAATGGAGGAGCCACATACCAAGGAACAATCTCCCCTAGTAGTTTTGCGAGAGGTGCTTTGAGCAAGGAGATCAAAAATCACAGCAAAAGTGGCTGGAACTCGTGCTTGAGTTGGTTTTTAGGGTTTGTGTGAGACAGAGGAAGAAGATGGGTGCTGGGATAAGTGGAGGAGGGCCACTGTGGGCCCACGGGGCAGGGGGCGCGCCCCAGAGGGGAGGCGCCCACCACCCTCGTGGCCAGGTGGCAGCTCCTCCCGCGGTAATTTTTGCACAGTAAATCCTCAAATATTCCCGAAAAAATCATATTAAATTGGCATGGCATTCTGAGGACTTTTATTTTCGGGATATTTTTATATTGCACGCATAAGCTAGGAAACAGATTAAAAATACTATTTTTACTTTATTTAATATAAATAACAGAAAGTAAAAGTGGGGTACAGAAGTTTGTGCTTCTAGTTTCATCCATCTCATGCTCATCAAAAAGAATCCACTAACAAGGTTGATCAAGTCTTGTTAACAAACTCATTCCGATAATCATGAAACCGGAGAAATTTTGAATAACACTAAGTTACCTCAACGGGGATATGCACATCCCCAATAATAAAAATATCATATTTCTTCTTGACAGTAGGAAGAGGAAATTCAAAACCTCCAAATATAATCGATGGAATTTTTACAATAGAGTTGATACTATGAACTTGAGGTTGTTTCCTCGGAAAGTGTATCGTATGCTCATTACCATTAACATGAAAAGTGACATTGCCTTTGTTGCAATCAATAACAGCCCCTGCAGTATTAAGAAAAGGTCTTCCAAGAACAATAGACATACTATCATCCTCGGGAATATCAAGAATAACAAAGTCCGTTAAAATAGTAACGTTTGCAAACACTACAAGCACATCCCCACAGATACCGACAGGTATAGCAGTTGATTTATCAGCCATTTGCAAAGATATTTTGGTAGGTGTCAGCTTATTCAAGTCAAGTCTATGATATAAAGAGAGAGGCATAACACTAACACCGGCTCCAAGATCACATAAAGCAGTTTTAATAAAATTTCTTTTAATGGAGCAAGGTATAGTAGGTACTCCGGGGTCTCCAAGTTTCTTTGGTATTCCACCCTTAAAAGTATAATTAGCAAGCATGGTGGAAATTTCAGCTTCTGGTATCTTTCTTTTATTAGTAATGATATCCTTCATATATTTAGCATAAGGATTTGTTTTGAGCACATCAGTTAATCTCATACGCAAAAAGATAGGCCTAATCATTTCAGCAAAGCGCTCAAAATCCTCATCATCCTTTTTCTTGGATGGTTTCGGAGGAAAAGGCATAGGTTTCTGAACCCAAGGTTCCCTTTCTTTACCATGTTTCCTAGCAACAAAGTCTCTTTTAACATAACGTTGATTCTTTGATTGTGGGTTATCAAGATCAGCAGCAGGTTCAATTTCTACATCATTGTCATTACTAGGTTGAGCATCATCGTGAACATCATTATCAATATTTTCATTAGGTTCATGTTCATTACCAGATTGTGTTTCAGCATCAGACATAGAAATATCATTTGGATTATCAGGTGGTCCAGCAATAGGTTCACTAGAAGTTTGCACAGTTCTATCATTTTTCTTCTTCTTTTTAGAAGAACTAGGAACATCAATACTATTTCTTTGAGAATCTTGCTCGATTCTCTTAGGGTGGCCTTCAGGATACAAAGGTTCCTGAGTCATTCTACCAGTTCTAGTAGCCACTCTAACAGCATAATCATTTTTCTTACTATTCATTTCATTAAGCACTTCTTTTCTAGCCTTAAGTACTTGTTCTACTTGAGTGGTAACCATAGAAGCGTGTTTGCTAACAAGTTTAAGTTCACCTTTAATATTAGCCATATAATCACCCAAGCGTCTAATCATATAAGCATTTTCTTTTAATTGTCTACCAAAATAAGCATTGAAGTCATCTTGCCTAAACATAAAGTTATCAAACTCATCCAAGCACTGACTAGCAATTTTAGTAGGAGGGACTTCAGCTTTATCATATCTATAGAGAGAATTTACCTTTACTACATGTGTCGGGATATCGGGATCAGGAGGTTCTTCAGTAAATAAAGAATTAAGATCATATGTTTCTTCAACATGCGGTATATTAAGACCATGTATTTCTTCAATAGGAGGTAAATTCTTAACGTCTTCAGCTTTAATACCTTTTTCTTTCATAGATTTGTTTGCCTCTTGCATATCTTCGAGACTGAGAAATAGAACACCTCTCTTCTTCGGAGTTGGTTTAGGAATAGGTTCAGTAATTGGAGCAGGAGTTGGCTCAGGAGCTGGCTCAGGAGCTGGCTCAGGAGGTGCCCAATTATTTTCATTTGTCAACATATTATTCAATAGGATTTCAGCTTCATCCGGTGTTCTTTCCGTGAAAAGAGAACCAGCACAACTATCCAGGTAATCTCTGTAAGCATCGGTTAGTCCATTATAAAAGATATCAAGTATTTCAGGTTTCTTAAGAGGATGATCAGGCAAAGCATTAAGTAACTTGAGAAGCCTCCCCCAAGCTTGTGAGAGACTCTCTTCTTTAATTT
Organism: Triticum urartu; assembly: GCF_056163025.1. Classification (NCBI taxonomy): domain Eukaryota; kingdom Viridiplantae; phylum Streptophyta; class Magnoliopsida; order Poales; family Poaceae; genus Triticum; species Triticum urartu. Next base: position 310,073,856 of record NC_141874.1, read on the forward strand.
GCACGAAGTTGTATATTTCCCTCAAAGCAGCTTGTTCGTTATGAGCAAGGAAATATTTAGCAGAGAAGTAATAAATCATATCCTTGGGACTACGCACACAACCAGGATCAAGAGAATTAAACCATATCTTAGCATCACCCTTTAATGAGAACAGAAATATTTTGAGTATATAAAAGTAACGCGATCTCTCATCATTAGTGAACAGGGCAGCTATATCATTTAACTTAGTAAGATGTGCCACAACAGTTTCAGATTCATAGCCATAAAACGGATCAGATTCAACCAAAGTAATTATATCAGGATCAACAGAGAATTCATAATCCTTATCAGGAACACATATAGGTGAAGTAGCAAAAGCAGGGTCGGGTTTCATTTTATCTCTAAGTGATTCTTTGTTCCATTTAACTAATAACCTCTTAAGCTCATATCTATCTCTACAAGCTAAAATAGCGGTAGAAGATTCCATATCAAAAATATAACCCTCAGGAATAACAGGCATATTTTCATCATCACTATCATCATCGTATTCAGATTCAATAATTTCACCAAGGGGCATAGTAGTATCAGGCATAGAAGCAGTTTCATCATAAGTATGTTGCATAGCAGAAGTGGCATCATCAATAACATGCGACATATCAGAACGAATAGCAGAAGCAGGTGTAGGTGTCGCAAACTTACTCATAACAGAAGGTGAATCAAGTGCAGAGCTAGATGGGAGTTCCTTACCTCCCCTCGTAGTTGAGGGATAGATCTTGGTTTTTGGATCTCTCAAGTTCTTCATAGTGTCCAGCAGATATAAATCCCAAGTGACTCAAAGAATAGAGCTATGCTCCCCGGCAACAGCGCCAGAAATTAGTCTTGATAACCCACAAGTATAGGGGATCGCAACAGCTTTCGAGGGTAGAGTATTCAACCCAAATTTATTGATTCGACACAAGGGGAGCCAAAGAATATTCTCAAGTATTAGCAGCTGAGTTGTCAATTCAACCACACCTGGAAACTTAGTATCTGCAGCAAAGTGTTTAGTAGCAAAGTAATATGATAGTGGTGGTAGCGGCAACAAAATTAAAGACAACAAAAGTAATGTTTTTGGTATTTTGTAGTGATTGTAACAGTAGCAGTGGGAAAGTAAACAAGCATAAACCAGTATATGGAAAACTCGTAGGCACCGGATCAGTGATGGATAATTATGCTGGATGCGGTTCATCATGTAACAGTCATAACATAGGGTGACACAGAACTAGCTTCAATTCATCAATGTAATGTAGGCACGTATTCCGTATATAGTCATATGTGCTTATGGTAAAGAACTTGCATGACATCTTTTGTCCTACCCTCCCATGGCAGCAGGGTCCTATTGGAAACTAAGGGATATTAAGGCCTCCTTTTAATAGAGAACCGGAACAAAGCATTAGCACATAGTGAATACTTGAACTCCTCAAACTATGGTCATCACCGGGAGTGGTCCCGATTATTGTCACTTCGGGGTTGCCGGATCATAACACATAGTAGGTGACTATAGATTTGCAAGATAGGATCAAGAACTCACATATATTCATGAAAACATAATAGGTTCAGATCTGAAATCATGGCACTCGGGCCCTAGTGACAAGCATTAAGCATAGCAAAGTCATAGCAGCATCAATCTCAGAACATAATGGATACTAGGGATCAAACCCTACCAAAACTAACTCGATTACATGATAAATCTCATCCAACCCATCACCGTCCAGCAAGCCTATGATGGAATTACTCACGGCGGTGAGCATCATGAAATTGGTGATGGAGGATGGTTGATGATGACGACGGCGACGAATCCCCCTCTCCGGAGCCCCGAATGGACTCCAGATCAGCCCTCCCGAGAGGTTTTAGGGCTTGGTGGCAGCTCCGTATCGTAAAACGCGATGATTTCTTCTCTCTGATTTTTTCTCTCCGAAAGCAAATATATAGAGTTGGAGTTGGCGTCGGAGGGCATCCAAGGGGCCCACCAGGTAGGGGGCGCGCCCTAGGGGGGGCGCGCCCCCCACCCTCGTGAGAAGGGTGTGGGTCCCCTGGTCTTCATCTTTGGTGAGGATTTTTTTATTATTTTTTCTAAGATGTTCCATGGAGTTTCAGGTCATTCCGAGAATATTTGTTTTCTGCACATAAAACAACACCATGGCAATTCTGCTGAAAATAGCGTCAGTCCAGGTTAGTTCCATTCAAATCATACAAGTTAGAGTCCAAAACAAGGGCAAAAGTGTTTGGAAAAGTAGATACGACGGAGACATATCAAGGTGTTGCTTAATGAGGCTCTTTCTCAAAGTGCTTAGAGATATGCTCCAAAGCTCTCAACTACTTTCTCACATCCACATATGACCTAAACCAAAAGTCAAACTTGGCCTCACCGATTCTTTCTATCCAGTGCCACCGAGTTCAAATGTCATAGCCACTGCCACAAACCCTAGGCAAATCGGTCTCACCGATAGGGATCTCGGTCTCACCGAGATGGGATTGTAATCTCTCTATTTCCCTTCGTAACATTTCGATCTTACCGAGATGAGCAATCGGTCCCACCGAGATTGTAATGTAAACTCTCTGTTTCCCCTTCGTAACGTTTCGGTCTCACCGAAATGAGCGATCGGTCCCACCGAGTTTACCTGACCAACTCTTTGGTTAGCTTATTACCAAAATCGGTCTCACCGAGTTTGTGTAATCGGTCTCACCGAGATTACGTTATGCCCTAACCCTAATCATATCAGTCCTACCGAGTTGCATGTCGGTCCCACCGAAAACCCTAACGGTCACTAGATTTGCTGAACCGGTCCGACCGAGTTTAACTATTGTGTCCCACCGAGATTGGCAAGTTGTGTGTAACGGTTAGATTTTGTGTGGAGGCTATATATACCCCTCCACCACCTCTTCATTCATGGAGAGAGCCATCAGAACAAACCTACACTTCCAACTTACTTTTTCTAAGAAAGAACCACCAACACTTGTGTTGAGGCCAAGATATTCCATTCTTACCATATGAATCTTGATCTCTAGCCTTCCCCAAGTTGCTTTCCAGTCAAATCTTCTTTCCACCAAATCCATATCCTGTGAGAGAGAGTTGAGTGCTGGGGAGACTATCATTTGAAGCACAAGAGCCAGGAGTTCATCATCAACACACCATTTGTTACTTCTTGGAGAGTGGTGTCTCCTAGATTGGCTACGTGTCACTTGAGAGCCTCCGACAAGATTGTGGAGTTGAACCAAGGAGTTTGTAAGGGCAAGGAGATCGCCTACTTCGTGAAGATCTACTGCTAGTGAGGCAAGTCCTTCGTGGGTGACGGCCATGGTGGGATAGACAAGGTTGCTTCTTCATGGACCCTTCGTGGGTGGAGCCCTCCGTGGACTCGCGCAGCCATTACCTTCGTGGGTTGAAGTCTCCATCAACATGGATGTACGATAGCACCACCTATCGGAACCACGACAAAAACATTCGTGTCTCTTATTGCGTTTGAATCCTCCAAACCCTTCCCTTTACATTCTTGCAAATTGCATGCTTGACTTTCTGCTGCTCGTATACTCTTTGCATGCTTGCTTGAATTGTGTTAAGATTGCTTGACTTGTCCAAAGTTGCTAAAATCTGTCAAGAACTAAAATTGGGAAAAGGATAAGTTTTTATTTGGTCAAGTAGTCTAATCACCCCCCCTCTAGACATACTTTCGATCCTACAAGTGGTATCAGAGCTTTGGTCTCCAATTGCTTTGATTTCCATAGCTTTTGGTTGTCAGAGCCTTGGTTTCACAACCTAGGAGAGTATGGCGTCTAGCGAGGGAAATTACCACCGTAGAGGTCCTTACTTTGATGGTACAAATTTTGCTAGTTGGAAGCATAAGATGAAAATGCATATTCTTGGACATAACCCCGCCGTATGGGCTATTGTGTGTATTGGCTTGCAAGGTGAATTCTTTGATGGGATAGAACCGAACCGGGAAGCTACCGCGGAAGAGTGGAAGATGCTGCAATACAATGCTCAAGCTTGTGATATCCTCTTCAACGGATTATGCCCCGAAGAATTCAACAAAATCAGCCATCTTGAGAATGCAAAGGAAATTTGGGATACTTTGATTGATATGCACGAAGGTACCGACTCCGTCAAGGAATCCAAGTTGGATGTGCTTCAAAGTCAGCTTGACAAGTTCAAAATGAAGGATGGTGAAGGTGTTGCTGAAATGTACTCTAGGCTTTCTCTTATCACAAATTAGATCGCCGGCTTAGGAAGTGAAGAGATGACCGACAAATTCATCATCAAGAAGATCCTAAGAGCTTTGGATGAAAAATATGATACCGTATGCACATTGATCCAAATGATGCCCAATTACAAAGATCTCAAGCCAACAGAAGTCATTGGAAGAATTGTTGCTCATGAGATGTCACTCAAGGATAAGGAGGAGCTCCATAACAAGTCAAGTGGTGCTTACAAAGCCTCATGTGAAGCTCCCACATCATCAAGTGAGAAACAAACCTTCAATGAAGAATTGAGCCTAATGGTGAAGAACTTCAACAAGTTCTACAAGAGTAGAAGCAAAGAGAGAAGTTCCAAGTCAAGGTCCTACAATGACAAAAGATCTTCTAGTCGAGAGCAAAACTGCTACAATTGTGGAAGACCCGGACACTATTCCAATGAGTGTACGGCACCCTACAAAAGAAGAGAAGATTCTCCAAAAAGAAGAAGTAGAAGAGAAGAATCACCATCAAGAGAGAGAAGGAGTAGAGATGATCGTTATGAACGAAGAACATCCAGGAGAAGCAAAGATTAGGAAAGGAAGGACAAGTCATCAAGGAGCTACACAAAACGAAGACATCAAGCTCATGTTGGTGAATGGGTATCCGGCTCCGACTCCGACAATCACTCCGAGAGAGGCTATCACTCTGACTCTGAATATACTCAAGATGAAGGTGTTGCCGGTCTAGCACTTGTGTCAACCAACTCCTATGACATATTTGATTAACCAAATGAAGGACTTGGAAGATGCTCCATGGCTAAAGGCCCAAAGGTATCACACCCCGAGTATGTTCATTTCAATAGTGATGAAGATGACTTGTTAGGTGATGATGATTTACTTGTTGACAACTCTAGTGATGAATACTATGATGAAACGTCAATTAATCATGCTAATCAAGATAAAACAAATGAGAATGATAAGGAGAAGATTGAGTTCCTAACTAAAGAACTAAACACTCTTAAGTTAGCTCATGAAACTATCTCAGGTGTTCATCAAGAACTTTTAAGGACTCATTAGAAATTACGTTTTCAAAAGCTCAACCTTGAGCAAGAGCATGAGTTCTTAAAGGCAATAAATGATGATCTTCGCAAGAAAAATTCTTCTTACATTGCCAAGCATTTACTCTTATCCACTTACATGCCTCAAGTCAAGTCTAGTAACAAGAACAAGAAAGATTCTTCCTCTAGTAGTAACAATAATCATGCTAAATCCAATGTTGTTGCTTCTAGTAGTTCTCTTGATTCCACTAATGATTCTCTTAGCCAAGTTACACTTGAGCAAGAAAATAGCTTATTGAAGGGAATTATAAAGAAAGGTGTTTACAAGAGCCTTGCCGGGAGTACGTAATTCGAGGAAATTGTACGCAAGCATGGAAGACACCGGAGAACCAAGGTGTTGGTTTTGAACGAAAGTTCAATGCCAATGTAGTTGAGTGGGAAGAAGATCAATACCCCAAGACAAAGTTTGTTCCTCAACAAGAGAAGTATGATCCTACTTCCTTCAAGGGGACACAAGCTCAAGATGATCTTCCACCACAAGACCACAACCAAAAAGGCAAGGATAAGCTTCAAGAGGAAATTAATGCATTTGAAGAAGCACCCAACGCCTTGGTCAAGTGGGTTTCCAAGACTACATCAAGTTCTACTTCATCAAGTACGACTACAACTCCAAGGATTCCCATCAAGATGATGTGGATCCCGAAGAAGAAGAACTAGAGAGTTCTTGAGGGTGACTCCACCAACATACTTAACTCTTATCATTTTGGCAAGAACAAGTGCAATCAACTTCCACATCTTTCACTAGTTCAAGGAGTCACAAACCCCCTTGTTGGTAAGACAAAGGACAAGGTAACCTAATGCTTTCATAGACATCATCTTGTGTGTGCATCACTCTGTGTCTATGGATATCCTTGTATGTTCCTAGTGGGACTAACCCGTGTAGGTATTGAAAGTGCAACTCACTGTTGACACACGAACACATCACGTGTACCCTCGACGCCGGGGTGATGCACCGCAACTCACGTCGAAGGAGACCCGACCGACACTGCGATACGCAAGACAGTCGGTGGGCGCTTTTGCAGACCCGAAACCCCGCGCACCCGGGAGGGACCCCGTCAGGGATTACGGCGGCTATGGGCTACCCTAGGTCGATTCTCTCGCCCCTAGAGCCTCGAGATTCGCAACTCTCAAATACGATGAACAACGAAGAACGAGAGAGAAAAACAATGGAGAGATAAAACGTAGGTGAAAAAGTAATATATTGATTTGTTCGATTGTGCGTTGTTCAATCGGCCGTCACCCCCAACATATATAAGAGGCGGCTGGACTTCCAGTACAAGCAAAGGATTCATCTAGGCTTTCCTTACAAGAAAATTACATCAATTTAGAGTCCTAGTTCTGGTCCCACTTGGATTCAGCCCGAATCTAATCCAATCTTCTGTCTTTCTCCTTGCGCGGGCCGTGGAATCTGCATATGACTTCCGATGGAGACGGTTCAAATATCAATTTTGTACGCTTCGATGAGGCCAACAATCCGTATGCTGATCACTTTTCCAAATAAGGCCATCTTGAATACTCCACGGGGTCATCTTTAATTTCGAGTCGGACTCGGTCATGTAGCTGACTGGACCATCCGACTCTTGTAGCGTCTCTGCAGGTCGTATACTACGTCGGATGATGATGACTCCAAAAGCAAAGTTGACCGTTTCGACGTTACGAATAACTTTCATGTTGAACACTTATTCATCCGAGTCGATCTAGATAATCATTTGAGCCCATCTTCAGCTTCTGGTCGGATTGGCCTTGACAGTTTCCACCCAGCAAGCTCTTTCCCGGCAAGCTATTCAGCCCCGGCAAGGTCTTCGCCCAGCAAGCTTTCCTCCCTGGCAAGGCTTCACACCGGCAAGCTTCTCCGCCGGCAAGCTTTCCACGCCGGCAAGCTTCTCCGCCGGCAAGCTTTCATGCCGGCAAGCCCTCACATCGGCAAGGTTTTACCCCGGCAAGGTTTCATTCAGCCAGCAAAGGCCGAATACTTTCTCACTCAGGGCCGGCCCGCGAAGTGTTGCCTCTAACTTTTGCATACGAACCCGGATTCGTGATCATGCCAAAATCTGGTGTCAACACATCCCCCCCTGTTTTTCGGCAAAGCTTGTGTGCCGAAAAATAACTTGTATTGTGTTTGTTCTAAGGACGATGTCAACACTCCATCGGCCATTTATTTTCCTCAGGACGATAATCAGGTATCGGCCTTGTTTGTGCTAAGGGCGATAATCATATACCGACCATTGCCCACTTAGGCTTCTTGCCACACACTTGGGTGGTATTTCTTCAAGTACTTGCCATTGAGAGCTCGAGGTAACAGCGCCCCTTGTACGGATTCCACCAAATAAGAGTTTCCAGGAACTATTCTTGCAATTCTAAAAGGACCTTCCCAACTTGGAGACCACTTCCCGAATTTTCTGCCCCTTGAACCAATCGGAACTTTCCAGACGAGATCACCAACTTGAAAATTCTTCAACTTAACCTTCTTATTGTAAGCCCTTGCTACCCTCAACTTGTCCCTCTCTATGGCCTTCAAAGTAGCCAAACGTTTATCGGCAATCTCATCAACATTGTCCATCATCAAGTTATAAAAGTCTACTGCCGATAAATCATTTTGTTTGGCTATTCTCAAAGCATTCAAATTCACTTCCACCGGTAGAACAGGCTCTTGACCGTATACTAGCTCATATGGAGTCACCTTTGTAGCACCATGTCTTGAGATCCTATGTGCCCACAAAGCTTCAGACAACAACTCATGCCATCTGCTTGGATTATCCTCAATCTCCCTCTTGATGAGCTTGATTAAAATTTTATTGCTAGACTCAACTTGTCCATTGGCTTGGGCATAATATGGACAGGAATTGAGCAATTTTATGTTATAAGATTCGGCAAATTCTCTAACTTGGTGTGACATGAAAGAGGAGCCTTGATCTGTAGTCAATGTTTGAGGAATGCCGAATCTATGAATAATGTGCTTGGTTATGAATTTAATCACCTCCGTATGTGTCATGTTCTTGAGAGGTACTGCTTCAGACCATTTAGTGAAATAATCGGTTGCCACCAATACGAACCGATGCCCCTTTGAGGAAGACGGATGAATTTGTCCAATAAAGTCTAAACCCCATCCTCTGAAAGGCCACGGCTTGATAATGGGATGTAACATAGCAGCAGGAGCCAACTGAATATCACCAAATTTTTGACAAGCTTCACACCCTTTGTAATATCTGAAGTAATCATTAATCATAGTCGGCCAATAAAATCCAGCACGTCATAGCAACCATTTCATCTTGGGAGTCGATTGATGAGTGCCACAAATACCTTCATGGACCTCCCCCATAGAAACTCTCGCTTGGTCCTCGTCCAAGCACTTTGGAAGAACATCATCAACCGTTCGGCGATAGAGATCGTCATCTCTCATTGTATACATGAAAGCCATCCGCCGAACAGCCCTGTCCACCCTTCTACTAGGATCACACAAATAATCAACAATGGGTTTCCTCCAGTCTTGACTTTCTCCTGCATTGAATATTTCATTAATGGCCGAAACGGTGGGCTCCGGTTCGGCCGTCCCTACGTTGGCAAGACTAGACATCTGCTTTTCAGAAATATGAAACACGCCATGATCAACATGGTAGCCGGATGCCTGTTGTGCCAACTCATTTGCTTTCCAATTGTCATGTCTAGATATATGAGCAATGCTAAAACAATCCAAAGTAGAAATTATATCTAGACATTTATTAAGATAAACATTAAGTGATTCGTCCAAACACTGAAAGACTTTGGATATTTGCTGCACCACTAGTAACGAATCACCATAAGCCTCAATATGTGTAACACCTATAGCAAGCAACATCTCTAAACTGAATAACAATGCTTCATATTCGGCTTGATTATTTGTGCAAAAATATTCTAAGCGGCATGAGGCTTTAAAAACAGCACCATGAGGAGATATGTAAACAATACCAACACCTTGGCCATTGCTACAAACTGAACCATCAAAATATAATCTCCACGGTACTAATGATACAAGGTTTATATCAATGTCATACTTGTCATCAATCCGATGTTCAACAATAAATTTAGCAACGATTTGGCCTTTCATGGATTTTAGAGATTCATAAGCCAAATCATACTCAATCAAAGCATAAGCCCACTTGCCAATTCTACCACTAAGAATTGGCCTATGAAACATGTATGTAATGAAATCGGTTTGACAAGCTACTATACAAGCACTCGACACTAAATAATGTCTCAATTTTGTGCAAGCATAATATAAGCATAGACATAGTTTCTCAATAAATGTATACCTTGTCTCGGCTCCCAACAAGCGCCTGCTCAAATATGTAATAGCATGCTCTTTTCCCTCGGTTTCTTGAGTCAAAATAGCACCAATAACTTCTTCTTCTGCTGCAATGTAAAGCCTGATGGATTCCCTATGCTTGGGTGCTTTCATCACCGGAGGAGTGCACAAATAATTCTTGATCATATCAAATGCTTCTTGATGTTTTTCCCCCCAAGTGAAATCAGCATCATTCTTTAACCGAAGGATAGGAGTAAACGCATCAACCTTCCCTGACAAATTAGCTATGAACCTCCTCAAGTAATTGACCTTGCCAAGGAACTTTTGCATATCTCTCTTGCATCTTGGAGCTTCCACTTTCTGTACGGCCTCTATCTTTTTGGGATCAATCTCTATGCCATCTTCATGGATAATGAAACCCAAAAACTTACCAGTCGACACACCGAATGCACACTTCAAAGGATTCATCTTTAGTCCATACTTTTTCATTCTTTCAAAAGCTAAACGCAAATCGGCCAAGTGGGATCCAAAAACATCCGATTTGACAACAATATCATCAATATAAACTTCAAGTATGACACCGAGTAAATCATGAAAAATCAAATTCATAGCCCTTTGATATGTGGCGCCAGCATTTTTTAATCCGAATATCATCACTGTCCACTCGAATAAACCAAGAAAACTAGGGCAATGAAAAGCTGTCTTGGACATGTCCTCTTCGGCCATAAAAATCTGATTGTATCCGGCATTACCATCTAGAAAGCTAATAACTTTATGTCCAGAAGCATCATTAATAAGCATATCGGCTATTGGCATGGGATACTCATCTTTGGGTGTAGCCCTATTCAGATCTCTGAAGTCAATGCACACCCTCAACTTGCCGGATCCTTTCTTTTCCACTGGGACAATGTTAGAAATCCACTCGGCATACCTGCAAGGTCTAATAAAATTAGCTTTAAGCAAACGACCGATCTCTTCCTTGATCCGGTCATATGTTTTTGGATTAAACTTTCTGGCCGATTGTTTATATGGTATAAAACCAGCCTTTATAGGTAACCGATGCTCCACTAGCTCTCGGCTTAAACCTGGCATCTCATGATATTCCCACGCAAAGCAACAGACATATTCTTTCAACAGCTCGATCAACTTAGCTTTATGATCGGCTCTTAAATTTGCATTTACAAATGTCGGCCTAGGAGTTGAACCATCTCCTATATCTATCTCTTCTAATGGATCGGCCGATGTAAAACCTTGTCCTAATTTATCCATGTCATCTAACTCTTCTATAGACTCATACATATCGTTCTCATTGGACCGATATTCTACAAGTCGCTTTTGTAACCACTCTGAGTTAGGATCCATTTAAGCATATCATACCTTGGAGCCGATTGCATTTAGTCGGCTTTAAAGAGACGGGCACGAAACCATTCTTGGTTGCGCTGAGAAAATCGAATTCTGATAAGTCACGTCCCGTCAAGCAAGTAGCATTTGGGTGTTGCCAATCCACCGATGCCTCGGCCAAAGCAACACAGGCCGAGTTATCCGCATGAATAACTTCCACTTCATCGTCAACCCACTGGATCAAAAACTGGTGCATAGTGGATGGCACGCACTGGTTTGCATGAACCCAATCACAGTCTAGTATGACATTGTAGTTACCTTGCACCTCAGCGACAAAGAATGCGGTAGCCAAAGTTTTACTTCCCACCGTGAGCTCCACATGCATCACACCTTTGGCTTCAGTTTTTTCTTTGCCTTCAAATCCATTGAGCACCATGTTGGTCTTTATCAACTCTTCATCATGCAGCCCCAATTTTTTGAAGACCGAATACGGCATAAGATTCACCACAGCACCACCATCAACAAGCATCCAAGTGAGCGGTGATCCATTGATATGACCTCTGAGATACAACGATTTCAGATGCGTTACTGGGTCTTTTGGCTTCTCGAATATTGCATTTTTAGGGCCAAAATCCAGCTGAGCCACCTCCCCTTCCTCATTGACAGCACGAAACTCAGCAGGTAAGTAATATACCATATTGATATCCATACCTTCATGAACCGGCGTAGACTCATAGTCGAACATATCATCCTCTTCTTCAAGTGCATCCACCGATTCTAAAATTTGTCCAAGTGAAGGAGAAGTAAGAAGTGTCGCAGACGATGTAATAGCTGTCGCATCGTCCTCCTTTGGTGGCGCAGGTGCTGCTGTGATAGGTGTAGAAGCAACTGCATCTTGTATTTGCTTAGGCCTCCACACTTGTTTTGTAGGCACCATGGGTCGAGTGTCATTGAACAACTTATCCCTTTGCTTCTCGGCTTCTTGTTTTGTCATCTCTTGACTCCTTAACCTCCGTAGTTTCCTCTTTTGTGTTTTTGTCAGCCCTGGAGGACACCACTTTGGCTAAGTGTATTTAGGATCTCTCATCTTTACTTGGCTGGTGTTTCCTTCAAGGTCATTAGCCAAGTACTTTGGCGCGATAGCAAGTATCGGCTCAGTCGGATCATTATGCATAATCGGCTATTCTATGGCGAATGTTTCGGTGCCCAAGATGAGTGAGTCGGCATCGGTTTTTTCCTTGCCTTTGCTTCACTCGACCGTTACAACACTTGGCAACTTAACACGCCATTCTTGCTTGCCGACCCTTTTTTGATTATCTTGCATTGGCCGATCGACACTATTGTTCAAACGGCCTCGTCTGGGATAAGAAAGTCTCTCATGAACGGGCCTCCTTTTTTCTGCCCAACCCGGATGAAAAGCATAAGGGGCCATTGGGGGCTGCCACCATCCTCCATTGAAGTCTCCCATGTAATATGGTACATAGGGGAGAGGCGGTACCCATGGTCCCGGCGCCCATGACCCATATGGCCTTGCATGATGCTGAAATTCTTCCCGAGGAGGTGACCTTGAGCAGTTCAAATTCGGTGACCGGTTAAAGCTAGAACCGGCTGCATGATTGGCATACTTGGACAGCAACATATCAAAAGTTGGCTTGATTTTCTTGCGCTGCACTTTAGCTTCATTCGTCTTCCACTTGCCAACTTCTGGACCTTTGGGCTTGACAAATTTAACACGAGTATTTTCTTGCACTTGCGGTTGCCCCCTGAGTGTAGGATTATTGAAGGTGATTTTGATTGTCTCCTTGCCACAGGATTGCTTGTCAAGCACAACCTGTCTCTCCAAGACCTTGTCACCCTCCTTGTCTTTCCTGGGCTCACCAACAATGACATTAGCTTTATTAGCAGATTCGGCAACCTCCGGTCGAATGAGTAGCTTCTTTCCCTCCAAATCCATGGTATTCATTGGAAAAGGCTGTTTATCAACTTGCATCTCAGAAAATTTCAATCGTCCATCATTAATGGCCGATTGTATCTGTCGTCGAAAAACATTGCAATCGTTAGTAGCATGAGAAAAAGAATTATGATATTTGCAATAAGCGCGCCGCTTCAGCTATTCAAACGGCGGTAAAGTATGAGATATTCTAATAATCTTAGCCTGTAGCAAAGCATCAAATATTTTATCACACTTAGCAATGTTAAAAGTAAACTTCATCTCTTCATCATGATTCTTATGAATCGGTTTCAGATCATTGCAAGTAAAGGGTTTGGCCTTAGATGGCCAAACAAATTCAGTAGAAAAAACATCACCCTCATCGTCCGAGTGATTGCTATCATATTCCACCATATTCATCTTTGGACGATCGACTTTGTATCTATGCACTTCTCTGAGGTCTTTGCTTCGGCTTTCCTGAGCCAAAGCCCTTTGTAAGACTTGGTTGATACTTAAGAACTCATAGCCTTCTAGCTTTTCTCTAATGGGAGTTCTCAAACCACTCAGCACTAGGTCCGCCAAGTCCCTCTCGGTTATCACAAAACTAAAACACCGGTTTTTTGTTTCTCTGAATCTCTTGACGTAATCGGAGACCGATTCATCATGCTTCTGTTTAACCGATGTTAGATGTGACAACTTGAGTTCATTGTTGCCGCTATAAAAGTGATCATGAAACTTCTGCTCTAGCTGTGACCAAACCCGAATGGAACCATGGGGTAAAGAAGAAAACCATGAAAATGCGGTACCAGTTAATGATAGAGGAAATAACCGCACTTTCAACTCATTTAGTGAGCCTGGTTCACCTAATTGTGCCAAGTATTGACTAACATGCTCCCATGTGGTTTTTGTGCCCTCTCCATTGAACATAACAAAATCTGGAATCTTATATCCCGGAGGGCACTGGATGGCATCAAAGTACTCGGGGTACGGCTTTTGGTAAATCCAATTCCGAGGTAACTCAACTCCAAAATTCTCTCGAAGCATCTTAGCCATCTCCTCTCTAAGATTAGCTAGACCATCATCCACAGTGGACGATGCAACTTGTGGCAGCGGCATAGGAGGAGTAGGACTACTAGCAGTAGGTATGAACTGTGGCACGTATGCCGAACTATAGTTCGGTAATGGCCGAATGGTTGTAGCTGTAGGTAGGGTTTGGTTCGGTGTTGCCACAGAACCTGGCATGCTCATAATAGGATTAATAGGTGCAGTCACAATCTGATTTGTTTGAGTAGGATAATAAGCCATCGGCACGGGAGGCGCCGATGCAATAGGTAAAGCCAGATTAGGGTTTTGCACACTAGCAGCTATACCATCATTACCACTAGACGATTGAGATGTATTCTTCTGAGCATTAGTATTTTCTATGAAAGTTTGGTAGACTAGATTGTTACCATCAGCAATACGACTTTCAATCTCAGCCCACTGCTCAGGAGAAAAGGCAGTACTTACAGAGGTTTTAACCTGCTCGGCTTGAAGAGGAGGGAACTTGATTTCTTCAATCGGAGTGATGTTGCCTTGGCGATCCTTCTTGAACTTTGCAAGGAACTCCTACAAGTCCTTCTCCTCGCGCGCCTTCTTGTACTCCTCATAAACTTGGCGATTATCGGCCGATATCTCTAGCCTTCCCCAAGTTGCTTTCCACTCAAATCTTCTTTCCACCAAATCCATATCCTGTGAGAGAGAGTTGAGTGTTGGGGAGACTATCATTTGAAGTACAAGAGCAAGGAGTTCATCATCAACACACCATTTGTTACTTCTTGGAGAGTGGTGTCTCCTAGATTGGCTAGGTGTCACTTGGGAGCCTCCGACAAGATTGTGGAGTTGAACCAAGGAGTTTGTAAGGGCAAGGAGATTGCCTACTTCTTGAAGATCTACCGCTAGTGAGGCAAGTCCTTCGTGGGCGACGGCCATGGTGTGATAGACAAGGTTGCTTCTTCGTGGACCCTTCGTGGGCGGAGCCCTCCGTGGACTCGCGCAGTCGTTACCCTTCGTGGGTTGAAGTCTCCATCAACATGGATGTACGATAGCACCACCTATCGGAACCACGACAAAAACACCCGTGTCTCCTATTGCGTTTGAATCCTCCAAACCCTTCCCTTTACATTCTTGCAAATTGCATGCTTTACTTTCCGCTGCTCATATACTCTTTGCATGCTTGCTTGAATTGTGCTAAGATTGCTCGACTTGTCCAAAGTTGCTAAAATCTGTCAAGAACTAAATTGGGAAAAGGATAAGTTTTTATTTGGTCAAGTAGTCTAATCACCCCCCCTCTAGACATACTTTCGATCCTACAGCATGGTACGGTTGCTCACGAGTGCCAAGGCCCAATCCAGGCTCATCCCCTCTCCCTTCGACAGAGCGGCCAGTGGGGACCCAGCGCCACTTGCCGATGGCACGGGGTTTGTAGGGGTCTCCACCGACCGGTCTCGAGAAGGCGGCGCGGCCGACAGGATCAGTGCATCGTCGCTGGTGGCCTCGCACCGCGTCATGCCGCTGAGGCCCACCGGGGCGGCCTTGCCGCCTGTGGGGTGCAGCATCACGGCAGGTAACCCCACACCCGCCATCGCGGGAACCCCGGGGCGGCCTTCTGGGTGCACCTCAGGGGGTATTGCCAGCCTTTCACCCTGCGCGAGTTTGGCCCCGACCAAGTTCGGGGCTTCTGCCTGCCTTTTTCCCGCTCGAAGAGGATCTGCGCATGAGGGACACTCAGGTACACTGGATGCGATGACAATGAGGAGGAAGGAGGCAGAAACTTACTCATCGTTGGCAATCCATCTCCTCCTCTTTAGTGACCCAGGCAAAGTACTGGTGTTGCAGTCCATCCGGGGCCTCTTCTCACGACTGGTGCTACTTCTTTAGCTTGCGTTGATTTTTCCTTTGAAGAGGAAAGGGTGATGCACCAAAGTAGAATAAGTATTTCCCTCAATTAAGAACCAAGGTATCAATCCAGTAGGAGGCACAAGCAAGTCTCCAATATATGCACCTGCACAAACTAACAAACACTTGCACTCAACGTGAAAAAGTGGATGTCAATCCCTTCACTGTCTCGAACAAGAGTGAGATCTAATAGAGATAGGTATAAAAGATTAGTAAAACGTAAAACAAATAAATCGCAACAAGGTATTTTGGGGTTTTTTGGTTTATAGGTCTGAAAATATATGATGGAAAATAGACCCAGGGCCATAGGTTTCACTAGAGGCTTCTCTTTTGAAACAAAATAATACAGTGGGTGAACAAATTAGTGTCGAGCAATTGATAGAAAGGCGCAAAGTTATGCAGATATCCAAGGCAATGATTATTAATATAGGCATCACGTCCGTGTCAATTAGAATGAAACGATTTTGCATCTACTACTATTACTCCACACATCGACCGACTCCTGTTGCCTGCATCTAGAGTATTAAGTTCATAAGAACAGAGCAACGCCTTAAGTAAGATGATATGACGTAGAGGGATAAACTCAAGCAATATGATGAAAACCCCATCTTTTTACCCTTGATGGCAATGATACAATACGTGCATCGCTACCCCTACTATGTCATTGGGTGAGGACATCGCAAGATTGAACCCAAAACTAAGCACCTCTCCCATTGCAAGAAAAACCAATTTAGTTGGCCAAACCAAACCGATAATTCGAAGAGAAATACAAAGATATATAAACATGCATAAAAGAGTTCAGAAAAGACTCAAATAATATTCATAGATAATATGATCATAAATCCACAATTAATCGGATGTCGACAAACACACCGCAAAGGAATATTACATCGGATAGAACTCCAAGAACATCGAGGAGAACATTGTATTGAAGATAAAAGAGAGAGAAGAAGCCATCTAGATACTATCTATGGACCCGTAGGTCTATGGTAAACTACTCATGCTTCATCCGGAGGGCAATAGAGTTGATGTAGATGCCCTCAGTGATCGAATCCCTCTCCGGCAGAGTGCCGAAAAAGGCCCCAAGATGGGATCTCACAGGAACAGAGGCTTGCGGTGGTAAAAAAGTGTTTTGGTGGATGCTTCTATTGGTTTGGGTATTTATAACGCAAGAATTAGGGTTGGAGGACTCCCAAGGAGCCCACAAGCCAGGGAGGTGCTCCCCCGTCCCCTAGGGCGCGGCCTCAGGGCTTATGGGTCCCTCGGGACTCTTCTAGCCCCCTCTCCAAGCTTTGTGAATGTCTTCTGGTCCAAGAAAAATCATCGTTTTTATTCTGTTTGATATTCCTTTTCTGTAAAACTCAAAAAATAAGGGAAAAACAGAAACTGGCATTGGGCTCTAGGTTAATAAGTTAGTCCCAAAAGTAACATAAAATAGCATATTAATGCATATAAAACATCCAAAACAGATAATATAATAGCATGGAACAATCAAAAATTATAGATACGTTGGAGACGTATCAACTGGCCCCGCCAACGAAGCTTGAGGACCTGGCGACGCCGGTCTCCCCAGCGGGGGACCCTTGGGCACGATCGACAGCACCACCCCTGGCGGGTTGCAGCTCAGCGTCCGCCCTTTGGGGACCAAATGCGGCCCCATTACCTCCGGCCCGGCGGGCGCAACCTCTGGAGGCATGGCGTCGTTGGCACCTCCGTGAGTGCATGCAGGCCAGGGGTAGGTCCACCGAGGCGAGTCACCAAGGGCCCCCATGGCCGTCAATGGGGCCCCAACATTACCTGGGACCCCCGGGCCAGGGACCACCAGAAGGGTGTTGTCCCTGGGTCCCTCATGGCCCTCCGGGAGCAGCCCCCATGGATTGAAGCGGGGCATTGCCCCGGCAATGGCCTTCTTGTTCGTATTGTTATACAAGGGGAGCCCCTTCCTGGGAAGCTCGCTTCCCTCTTCGTCGGTCAGGATTTAGAGCACCCCGTTCAACACTTCGGACGGTAGGTGGCCCGTGCGGAGCTGCATTGCATCCTTCGGGCCAGTGAAGGCCCACATCGGACGGTAGTGGCGCTGAAGGGGGCAATTCGCTGACGAAGAAACTCCCTCACAACTATGGTCATTGTTTCTACCGATGCCCTCAAGTCGGCCAGTCTCTTCCTCACTCGTGATAGCCTCGGGTTGTCGAGCCTCTCGTGGCCCCATCTGGAGCTTGGCACAGACGGTAATGTTAGAGTTAGAAGTAGAGGGCTGAACTGGGCAGCGTTCACATACACCATTTGCCGTCTGAAGCCCTCCGCTTCGTGGTTGATCTCCATCTTGATGCCTTCACCCGCGACCACGGCACATAGCGATATGCACCCCGAGCGCTGGTTGGTTGCGTTTAGCCGAAGGCATAAGAAATGACAGAGGAGCGCCATCGAGGGGGCTACGCCTAAGAAGGCCTCTCATAGGAAGGCAAAAGCCGAGAGGAGGACGGATTTTGGCTCAAAGTGCAACGTATGAACCTGGTAGCGAGAGTACGACATTGAAGAAATCCAAGAATGGGGGTAGTAAGCCGGAGAAGAGCGCGGGAAGGTGGATGGCGATTGTGGTGGCATCCAGCTCGGCAAGAGGTCGCGAGGCTGGCTAGATCTTGGTCGCCCCCCACTCATTGGAATCAGCCGCGGTCATCGGGAGGACCTTCTCAAGCCCTTCGAGGTTGAGCACCATGGACTTGCCCAGGGCGGGCTCCAACGCTGGTTGTTCATTCATCACCGCCATCGCCCTACTTCTCCTGCCCGGGGGCACCATGGCGACGCGGTGAAACCGAGGGAGGTGGAAGTCTGGTAAAGGAGAGGCAGCATTGCTTAGGATGGAAGGCAGGGAGGGATGGGCGCGCACAGGAAGGTAATGGTGACCACGTAACCTATGTGGGCTGGCTTTATGTCAGCCAGGGGCGGTTATCGAGGTGATAGGGGGAGTGGGGGCACCCCACGACCAGTTGTGCGCCACGCATCAAGCCTAGCCAGCAGGCGGTTAATTAGGGACCACGCCATTTCGCCCCTTTCCTAACGGGTGGAGTCCTACGCGCCGTGGGCCCGGGGACTACTATTAGGCCCGTGGGACTGGGGTGCCTAGGCCCATCTACCTGCGGCCCAGTCCACGGTGCCCACCAGGAGGACCAAGGCTAGCCCATCGCTAGAGCTTCATGAGCAAGACTCTTGCGAGGCCCTTACCTTGCGAGGCGTACATCAGCAAGTGTCACCAGGATTCTCGTGAGGCCCTCTCGCAGGCCAGCTTCCCGAGGTTGCCTCCCGAGGCCCCTCGCGGAGGCGTACAAGTCAAGGACCATTCAACAGAGTCGTGTGGCCCTGCGTCTTCACGTGGGTGACGCGGGTGGTGGCGAGCGAAGCAAGAGGAACGTCAGCAGGCGCGGATGAGGAGGCTTTCCTCTTTGGTCAAAGAAACCCGTAAAGGTTACCCGTTCGGTGCAAGAAGACCAAGATGACGGGCTTGCCAGGACGGAGGTCGTCACCGAGCCCACCGGCGCGTCACGGCAGGAGGCCTTTGCAGGCGAAGACCGCTTTTGTCAGGATAGACAACACCCCTGCCCCCCCCTCAAACTGGTCGTTGTGGCAACCCTTCCCACTGTGTGTTTTTGAGGGAAGAGAACTAAGGCTAGTATAAGAAAGGGCAGGGTGCCACCATAGGAGGGGGTCTCCCATTTCCCCCTTGTACACTCATGCTCATCCCCCCAGAGGCAATCCAACCACAAAGCAGGAGTAGGGTTTTACACTGCAAGGTGGCCTGAACCTGGGTAAACTGTTGTGTCCATTGTTCTCCTTACTTAGCTCGAGCACGCTAGAGCATCGCCGTGAGGTTGTGAGTCGCGAGCTAGAGCCTAGCGGTAGCAGCGAGCCCACCCTAGAGTTTGAACCTCCTTGGGTCCTCGGAGCCCCGATTCCAACAAAGGCTAAGTATAAAACAACTTTCAAAAGGAGGGAGAAGTAGAACAAAGTTGGACACTTCTTAAAACACCAGTAGGAGCGCATTACATTTTTCGATCCCGGGAAGGATATGTAGCTCTTAATCCACCCACATAAACACACCAAAAGCAGGAGTAGGGTTTACGAAGCCATGCTGCCCGAACCTGGGTAAATCATCGTGTCTATTTCATGCATTTCAGTAGTGTGCGTCCTCACCTTCGCGCCCCATCCCCGGAGTACCAAACGGACGTCACAAGTCCATGGTGTCATGTGTGTGTTCTGCAGACGCCCGCCGATAGTGACCAATAATAGTTCCTTCATCTTGTTTGAGATGATAGATTTTCTTTCTTGTACGCTTTCCATTTGCAATCAAATGGAAAAACTGAGTATTATTGTCTCCTTCCTAAACCAATTTTACTTTAGCACGTTAAGACCATTTTAACTCTTCCTCCCGCATAAGCTTGGCCAAAAACTCATCCGCCTCCTGCTTCGCAGCATGATCTTTCGTACAGAGTGGTAAAGATTCAGCCTTGATATCTAAAGTGTTATTAGTATCCACCAGATGTTCTTTTTCTTTCTTATATACACGGCTCAAATTCTTCGCCCAACCACAAAGAAACTATCTAAGATGGTGCATCCTTAACTGACAACATTTAATATTTGTTTTACCTCTCATTTCCTTAGACCATCCTTGAGCCACTAAATTAAGAAAACCTTATCTTTCAAACCAATATGTTTCAAAAGAGAAGGCCTCTTTGTTCCCCAAAGGAGCAACCTCACCGGAGTCCAAAAGAAGAGGTGTATGATCAGAAATAGTTGTCCGGAGAGCTCTAATAGTCACCAGAGGGAAATTTTTCTCCCACCCAACGCTCATCAAAACACGATCTAGGTTCTCATATGTGTGAACCTCAATATTATTAGCCCAGGTAAACTGTCGACCTGACAAAGCAATCTCTCTCAAGTCTAAGTTTTCAATAATTGCATTAAACATAAAAGGCCATCTTGCATCAAATTTATTATTATTCTTCTCGTCCTGACGCCTAATGATATTAAAATCTCCGCCCACCAACATGGGTAGAGGCTCTGATCCACATATTCTCACTAATTCCAACAAAAATTCCGGCTTAAGATCCAATTGCGTAGCTCCATACACTGCCACTAGTGCCCATGAGAAGCCATCACTTCTCGAGCACAGATGAAATTTAACTGCAACATCACCTACCTCCATAATAAGAACCTCGATAGGACAGTTTTGTTGAAGCGAAAACTGTAGAACAATTGTTCTATGGTGTATATATATTAAAATAAAAGGAGTTCAATATGTACAAATAAAAGTACTATAGGGAATCAGCCAACTCCATTTTTAACAAACCCAAAAGGCAGCATGGTAAACTAAGTTAGGAACTGATCAATCCAATTTGAAAGCAAAGCTTCAAATTTATTATTGATGCGGTGCTTGAGTAGGAGGAGATCTGTCTTAAGTGCCCTTCTCTAAGCTTGAATGGTAGGAGGCTGTGATCTGAATATTTTCCCATTATGCTGCATCCAGATATTCCAGCAGCCCATGATCAAAATTTCCATTGCAATGTTTGGGGGAAGTGCTTTCAGTGAGCAGTATGATCTCATCAAAGATTCAAATACCCCTTCTTTGTTGACCCAGGATGGAACTCCATGAAGGAAATATGCCCTAGAGGCAATAATAAAGTTATTATTTATTTCCTTATATCATGATAAATGTTTATTATTCATGCCAGAATTTTATTAACTGGAAACATAATACATGTGTGAATACATAGACAAACAGATTGTCACTAGTATGCCTCTACTTGACTAGCTCGTACATCAAAGATGGTTATGTTTCCTAACCATAGACATGAGTTGTCATTTGATTAACAGGGTCACATCATTAGGAGAATGATGTGATTGACATGACCCATTCCGCTAGCTTAGCACCTGATCGTTTAGTATGTTTCTATTGCTTTCTTCATGACTTATACATGTTCCTATGACTATGAGATTATGCAACTCCCATTTACCAGAGGAACACTTTGTGTGCTACCAAACGTCACAATGTAACAGGGTGATTATAAAGGTGCTCTACAGGTGTCTCCATAGGTACTTGTTGGGTTGGCGTATTTCGAGATTAGGATTTGTCACTCCGATTGTCGGAGAGGTATCTCTGGACCCTCTCGGTAATGCACATCACTTAAGCCTTGCAAGCATTGCAACTAATGAGTTAGTTGCGGGATGATGTATTATAGAACGAGTAAAGAGACTTGCCAGTAACGATATTGAACTAGGTATTGAGATACCGGCGATCGAATCTCGGGCAAGTAACATACCGATGACAAAGGGAACAACGTATGTTGTTATGCGGTTTGATCGATAAAGATCTTCGTAGAATATGTAGGAGCCAATATGAGCATCCAGGTTCCGCTATTGTCTATTGACCGGGGATGTGTCTCGGTCATGTCTACATAGTTCTTGAACCCGTAGGGTCCGCACGCTTAACGTTACGATGACAGTTATATTATGAGTTTATATGTTTTGATGTACCGAAGGTTGTTCGGAGTCCCGGGTGTGACCACAGACATGATGGGGAGTCTCGAAATGGCCGAGACATGAAGATTGATATATTGGAAGCCTATGTTGTTATGCGGTTTGATCGATAAAGATCTTCGTAGAATATGTAGGAGCCAATATGAGCATCCAGGTTCCGCTATTGTCTATTGACCGGGGATGTGTCTCGGTCATGTCTACATAGTTCTTGAACCCGTAGGGTCCGCACGCTTAACGTTACGATGACAGTTACATTATGAGTTTATATGTTTTGATGTACCGAAGGTTGTTCGGAGTCCCGGATGTGACCACAGACATGATGGGGAGTCTCGAAATGGCCGAGACATGAAGATTGATATATTGGAAGCCTATGTTTGGATATCGGAAGTGTTCCGGGTGAAATCGGGATTTTACCTGAGTACCGGGAGGTTACCGGAACCCCCCGGGAGATAAATGGGCCTTAGTGGGCCTTTACAAAGAAGAGGAGAGGCGGCCAGGGCTGGGCCACACGCCCCTCCCCCTAGTCCTAATAGGACAAGGAGAGGGGGACGGCACCCCCCCTTTCCTTCTCTCCCTTCTCTTTCCCCCTCCCGAATCCTATTCCAACTAGGAAAGGGGGAGGCCTACTCCTGGTGGGAGTAGGACTCCTCCTGGCGCGCCTCCTCCCTGGCCGGCCACACCCCCCCTTGCTCCTTTATATACGGGGGCAGGGGGGCACCCCATAGACACAACAATTGATCAAGTTGATCTTTTAGCCGTGTGCGGTGCCCCCTTCCACCATAGTCCACCTCGATATTACTGTAGCGGTGCTTAGGCGAAGCCCTGCGTCGGTAGAACATCAACATCGTCACCACGCCATCATGCTAACGAAACTCTCCCTCAACACTCGGCTGGATCGGAGTTCGAGGGACATCATCGGGCTGAACGTGTGCTGAACTCGGAGGTGCCGTACATTCGGTACTTGATCGGTCGGATCGTGATGGCGTACGACTACATCAACCGTGTTGTGCTAATGCTTCCGCTTTCGGTCTACGAGGGTATGTGGAAAACACTCTCCCCTCTCGTTGCTATGCATCACCATGATCTTGCGTGTGCGTAGGAATTTTTGTGAAATTACTGCGTTCCCCAACAGTGGCATCCGAGCCATGCTTTATGCGTAGATGTCATATGCATGAGTAGAACACAAGTGAGTTGTGGGCGATATAAGTCATACTTCTTACCAGCATGTCATACTTTGGTTCGGAGATATTGTTGGATGAAGTGGCCCAGACCGACATTACGCGTACGCTTACGCGAGACTGGTTCTACCGACGTGCTTTGCACAAAGGTGGCTGGCGGGTGTCAGTTTCTCCAACTTTAGTTGAACCAAGTGTGGCTACATCCGGTCCTTGCGAAGGTTTAAACAGCACCAACTTGACAAACTATCGTTGTGGTTTTGATGCGTAGGTAAGAACGGTTCTTGCTAAGCCCGTAGAAGCCACGTAAAACTTGCAACAACAAAGTAGAGGACGTCTAACTTGTTTTTGCAGGGCATGTTGTGATGTGATATGGTCAAGACATGATGCTAAATTTTATTGTATGAGATGATCATGTTTTGTAACCGAGTTATCGGCAACTGGCAGGAGCCATATGGTTGTCGCTTTATTGTATGCAATGCAATCGCCCTGTAATGCTTTACTTTATCACTAAGCGGTAGCGATAGTCGTGGAAGCATAAGTTTGGCGAGACAACAACGATGCTACGATGGAGATCAAGGTGTTGCACCGGTGACGATGGTGATCATGACGGTGCTTCGGAGATGGAGATCACAAACACAAGATGATGATGGCCATATCATATCACTTATATTGATTGCATGTGATGTTTATCTTGTATGCATCTTATCTTGCTTTGATTGACGGTAGCATTATAAGATGATCTCTCACTAAATTTCAAGATAATAGTGTTCTCCCTGAGTATGCACCATTGCCAAAGTTCGTCGTGCCCAGACACCACGTGATGATGGGTGTGATAAGCACGTCCATCTACAACGGGTGCAAGCCAGTTTTGCACACGCAGAATACTCGGGTTAAACTTGACGAGCCTAGCATATGCAGATATGGCCTCGGAACACTGAGACCGAAAGGTCGAGCGTGAATCATATAGTAGATATGATCAACATAGTGATGTTCACCATTGAAAAATACTCCATTTCACGTGATGATCGGTTATGGTTTAGTTGATTTTGATCACGTGATCACTTAGAAGATTAGAGGGATGTCTTTCTAAGTGGGAGTTCTTAAGTAATATGATTAATTGAACTTAAATTTATCATGAACTTAGTACTTGATAGTATCTTGCTTGTCTATGTTGATTGTAGATAGATGGCCCGTGCTGTTGTTCCATTGAATTTTAATGCGTTCCTTGAGAAAGCAAAGTTGAAAGATGATGGTAGCAATTACATGGACTGGGTCCATAACTTGAGGATTATCCTCATTGCTGCCCAGAAGAATTACATCCTGGAAGCACCGCTGTGTGCCAGGCCTGCTGCTGATGCAACTGACGACGTTAAGAACGTCTGGCAGAGCAAAGCTGATGACTACTCGATAGTTCAATGTGCCATGCTTTACGGCTTAGAACCGGGACTTCAAAGACGTTTTGAACGTCATGGTGCATATGAGATGTTCCAGGAGTTGAAATTAATATTTCAAGCAAATGCCCGGATTGAGATATATGAATTCTCCAATAAGTTCTCAGCTCCAAGATGGAGGAGAATAGTTCTGTCAGTGAACATATACTCAGAATGTCTGGGTACCATAATCACTTGACTTAGCTGGGAGTTAATCTTCCGGTTGATAGTGTCATTGACAGAGTTCTTCAATCACTACCACCAAGCTACAAGAGCTTCGTGATGAACTATAATATGCAAGGGATGAATAAGACAATTCACGAGCTCTTCGCAATGCTAAAAGCTGCGGAGGTAGAAATCAAGAAGGAGCATCAAGTGTTGATGGTCAGTAAGACCACCAGTTTCAAGAAGGGCAAAGGGAAGAAGAAGGGGAACTTCAAGAAGAACAGCAAGCAAGTTGCTGCTCAGGAGAAGAAACCCAAGTCTGGACCTAAGCCTAAGACTGAGTGCTTCTACTGCAAGCAGACTGGTCACTGGAAGCGGAACTGCCCCAAGTATTTGGCGGATAAGAAGGATGGCAAGGTGAACAAAGGTATATGTGATATACATGTTATTGATGTGTACCTTACTAGAGCTCGCAGTAGCACCTGGGTATTTGATACTGGTTCTGTTGCTAATATTTGCAACTCGAAACAGGGACTACGGATTAAGCGAACACTAGCAAAGGACGAGGAGACGATGCGCGTGGGAAATGGTTCCAAAGTCGATGTGATCGCGGTCGGCACGTTACCTCTACATCTACCTCCGGGATTAGTATTAGACCTAAGTAATTGTTATTTGGTGCCAGCGTTGAGCATGAACATTACATCTGGATCTTGTTTGATGCGAGATGGTTATTCATTTAAATCAGAGAATAATGGTTGTTCTATTTATATGAGTAATATCTTTTATGGTCATGAACCCTTGAAGAGTGGTCTATTTTTGATGAATCTCGATAGTAGTGATACACATATTCATAATGTTGAAGTTACAGAACCATCTCTAATCCATAAGCAGCCCTCACAGCCAGATCAGGCATGTACAGTGGCCGAACCAAGTAGGACATCGAGCTGCTCAAGCACATGGTCCACAACCAGATCTCACAGCAAGATCGTGTGACCGTCCGCGAGCACCTGGCCGGTGCGCGTGCACATGTGTACGTGCTGTCGGAGTCCCATGCTTGCTCTCACAGTCAGATCGGGCGGGCGGCGGTGAACGACAATGAGCAGGTCGCCAAAAGCCCGGGACAGAATTGAGGGGCCAGAGCTTGGGACGGGAGGAGGGGGAAGAGAGAAGGAGAGCTTTACCTTGCCACCGGCGAGGAGATGCGGCGGCAAAGAATGTTGCGGCGACGGGACAACGAGATCTAGTTGCGTCGCAGCAGAGGATAGAGCGGCAGCGAGAGGGGAGGGGAATGCGACGACTTTGCACGTGCGGGTGCAGGCGCGGGCCTGCCTCGCAGAAATGGTCGATCCCTGCGTTTCCGCTCAGCCTGGCTGAGAGCCTGCTTTTGCATCAGTCGAGCCTGGCCCAGTGGAGCGTGCAGCCTACCAAACATGGAGAAAATTGCATGGCGGGTGCGATGCAGGTGCAACCCAAGGAACCAAACACGCCCACAAGGAACACCACACAAGTGCCTTGATATAAAATCCCACCATTACCCTCAGCGGGAGATCGAAACTACATGCGGTGGCACGACCCACATGCCCATTAAAACCAGGAGAGGCCACACCCACTTCCACAGTCTATGACAGCGACGGCCCACCCCGCTCGGGTCCCGCCTGTCACTGAGAGGTAGGAAGATAGAACGTGTGAAAAACGATGGACAAAAGAGGGGCACTATTCATTGTAGTAGTGTTTGCTATGATCCGACGGCCCGAATCGATCCATCTGAAGAATTGATGGTTGTGATTTTTTTGAACACCTAATCTGATGGTCCAGATCCAGATGCTCTGAGAAGGATCCATTTCTTCCTAGACTCTAACAATGGGATTAGTATTTGAGATAGATTTCTATCGGTTAGAATAGAAAATAGGATTATCTCAATTTCTTTTGGAACAAAGTCGTGCTCTTGAGCCAGTGGCATTTGTATGTCCAAATTAACTTCTAATGCCCTAGCCATGTGCTAGCACTTGAGCTAGTAGCCAAATTACACTTCCCTAACACGCTGTCGTGTATGTTCACTTCCCGTGGGAATAAGGAAGCTTGTTTTTTTAGAAAAGAAGGGTCACCTAGGCCTCTGCATCAGAATGATGCATGCAACCCCTTTATTAAGCAAAGTATTCGAAAGGTCTGCGGTTTTGCACAAGCTCGTTCGGAGATGAAAGAAGTAATAAAAGAAGGTAAAAATTGTCACAGCCGGCAAAAATAGGATGAGATGTAAACACCTACCCTATTACTAGACCACCATTCAATTCGGTTTAGATATCCCGAGTTATCATCTCCCATCGACTAGACCCAGCAACCGAAGACTCGCTGGTTTCTGCCGGAGTGAGTACCAACTACGTATGGATCCAAGTACTGGCCCTGTAGATAATCTTCGAAAATTCATACGGGGAATAAGCAAGCTAGAAGGACAAGAACACCTCGAAACCTCTACTAATACCAAACAATGAATCAGGCCAGACAGGTCACGACAAGTCATCGCACATCATAGATGAGGATGAAAGTTCCCAAGATTGACTGGTAGGAAGGAGCACGCATATACGTACCAGGTCCGATAGATGGAAATGACCAGATGGTGATGAGATTAGTAGATGTACCAGAAGTGATCGTCGCATCTAGGAGTAGGTCTGAAACCCCTAACAAGTTCGTGTTCGATTCGGTAGGTGCCAGTCGGCCGTGTAGTGCACATTTGTCTTCAAACAAATATCCTGGTGAAAGATATAGAAACAAATATCTGTCTTTCAGGAACATGACTTAGATGTTGATGCATTGGTTATTGTCTGTAGTGGGCATGGCATAGTCTAATGTTCGATATCTAGTGGTTGCCTTCTTTTTTATATTTCAATTTCTCTCTACCTCAACCCTCAAAAAGAAAATCTCTCTACCCCACAAACAGGTGGAGCCCACGCTACCATGATGACATGGCAACAACCAGAATTAATGGTGAGTTAACAGAAACCGGCGGAAATGTATGAATATGTTCATAAAACACAAGTTATTGGCCTAATATGTGTCTTTTTAGCTTTATGTATGAATCTATACCCACTGTGCAAGTTTATGTTCTGTAAATGCAATTAACTCTTTGTTTCATCTGGTGTGGTGATGACTCCTCCGTCTGTACCTCAACCCTCAAAAAGAAAATCTCTCTACCCCACAAACAGGTGGAGCCCACCCTGCCATGCTGACATGGCAACAGCCAGAATTAACGGTGAGTTAACGAAAAGCGAAGGAAATGTATGAATTTGTACATAAAACATATGTTGGCCTAATATGTGTCTTTTTTAGCTTTATGTATGAATCTGTACGCACTGTGCAAGTGTATGTTCCGTAAATGCAATCAACTCTTTGTTTCATATGGTGTGGTGATGACTCCTTCGTCTCTCTACCTCAACCCTCAAAAACAAAATCTCTCTACCCCACAAATAGGTGGAGCCCACCCTGCCATGCTGACATGGCAAAAGCCAGAATTAACGGTGAGTTAACAGAAAGCGACCAAAATGTATGAATATGTACATAAAACACAAGTTGTTGGCCTAATATGTGTCTTTTTCAGCTTCATGTATGAATCTGTACTCACTATACAAGTTTATGTTCTGTAAATGAAATTAACTCTTTGTTTCATCTGGTGTGGTGATGACTCCTTCGTGTATGCTCTCTTGTTTGGGTTGCCTTAACCCCTTTGGCTTCACTCTATCACTCGAGAAAGTGACGTGTATATGCATTGTGTGGCCCTGCATGTGCATGAGACATTGGAACCGGAAGACAGGAGTAGTAGTAGTAGAAAAGATTCACGGTGCGCCTCTATGCTGACCAACACAAATTAAAGTTTTTATACTGCAGGTCTTGCATCACTCCAATTATTAAACCCATTAAGCTACGTGTAAAGGGCGACCAACCAGCTATGCCATGTGGCGCAAGCTGTTTGGCCGCAGTGAAAAAGCTTTTGGGATATTATTTTTAGATGGAGGTGAGGAATTTTTTAAATGTTTTTTCCTTTTTAGATGGAGGTGATGATCTCACATATTTTTCTAAGTGAAGGGCTACACAAAGTGGCGCAGCCTTGGTGATTTTTTTATTTTCTTTTTAATTTCTTTTCTAGATGGAGGTGAGGATTTTTTTTAAATATTTTTCTAGATGAAGGTGTGGACTACATGTATTTTTTAAATGAAAGCGTCTACCAACTTTCTCTCAAGTGGCGCCACCGGGTGGCGCCCCAACCAGTAGTGAACTCATAAATTGCATCCAAAGTGAGTCACTGTCATTATGGCGCCCTTCACTAGTTCTAGCGGCGCAGCTTTGGACCGTGTGCAGCCGATGACGTCTCGTCACATTTTTTTCTTATGAGTACAATTCATTGGCTTGTGCAATTCACACAGGGAAAATGAGAAAACTTTTAGACATCTTCTAATGCAAAGGTGCTTAGGCTCGCCATAGTGATGTTATTTTAGCTAGTATCATGCACTTGAGAATGCAAACACGCTGATGTGGCAGAGAATTAAACAAGAGAGAGGATTAGAGTAACATAGGTAGGTACCGTATCATATTAAATGCTATGCTACTTTGTGTCATGCACGATAATAAATAAGTTAATCTATGATACCATGCACTCGAAAGCAGCATCATACACTATATTAGTATGCATGATACTAGTATATGATAATCCCTCCGTTCCACAATGTAGTGCGTCCACGCTTCCCGAGGTCTAAGTTTGACCATAAATTTAACCAAGAGAACGACTGCAGCGGGAGAAAAAATTATACCACTGAAACAGGTACAGCAGGAGGGTTTTGTCCACCCAAAACATTTTCTTCTCATATGAGCGACTTCCAGGCAAATGAGTGTTTCCTCACCTTTTGCCGGTGCCGTCGCCGCTGCCTCGTAACCCATTGCCATAGGGCCATGGAGGCATCATAGATCCCGTCCCTTGTCAGTGGGAGGGCTCCTGCTCGGTTTTTAGACATTTCATTAATTTTGTTTTGGTTTGTGTCCTACTTGAGAAGGGGAGACATCGGCGGATCCATAAAGATGAAATAATGTTCTCCTTGCCTTAGCCCCCGTCCCGACGGTGCGTCGGGTGTAGTTGGAGGGCGGGTGGAGGTGTGTCTACAGGGTATCTTGTGCGGTTCGTTTGGTGTTTTTCTTTGGTGTATCAACTTGGATCTAGTATTTGTTGTTCTGTGTTTGTGTGTTTACAGGTTGGTTGTTGTTCAAGTATGCTGGTCTTTTGGGACCTTAGCACGACAACTTCCCGAATGTCTACTACAACAAGGTTTGCCTAGCTCCGGTGAGGGCAGAGCGACGACGGTGGCATGCCTTCGGCTCGCTCAAGTGCTTGTAGTTGTCACTAGGTGGTCTATGGACATGCATGCAATTTCGGTTAATTCTGATGTTCTTTGTACTTTCATGATGTTTGATGAATAGACGAAGTTTTCCCCACAAAAAAAGTATAAGATGAGAGGGCCTGTGTGTGTGTGTTTAGGTGTAGAACTTGAAGCGCGAGGAAGTTGCAGAATTTATCGGATGCTCTTCATGCAGAAACCTTGGCACTTATTATGGCGCCAAGACGAGCTGGAGAGTTAATTTTTTAAACTGACGCTTTAGCACTGAAGCAAGTTGTGCTAGGTTTTGAATATGACCTCTCTCCGCACAATGCTCTGTTCGTGGAAGCTAAGTATTTACTGAATTTGTACTTTGATGATGTAATTGTAAAATGGTTCTCAAGATCTTGTAACTCTAGTGCCCATGTACTAGCGTCTTATGGCGCAGGTTTGGAGGCTGGGAGCCAGCACCACTGGCTCTCAGAATTCCCTAACTTTGTATCAGGTGCATGTTGCTGGTGACTTGGCCAGCTTGCAAAAGTAATGGAATCTGAGTGTTCCTTTTCAACGAAAAGAACTTGAACAGAAAGCAGAGTGGGTGGCAATAAATGCTCAAAAATATCGATGTCATAGACAAAGATGCACTTCCACACCTCTTGCACGTACTCCACCACTGATGGCTCATGTCCGTGTCAGTATTTTCCCCGAAGTGGAAGGGATGATGCGGCACAGCTACGTTAGGTATTTCCCTCAGTGATGAGACCAAGGTTATCGAACTAGTAGGAGAACCACACAACACTATGTAAACAGTACCTGCACACAAAGAACAAATACTTTGCAACCCGACACGTAAGAGGGGTTGTCAATCCCTCCCGAGTAAAAGATAGATTGGTTTGTAGCATATTGGATAAATAGATCTCACAGAAATGCGAAATAAAATAAATAATAAAAAATGCAGCAATGTATTTTTGGGTTTTTGGAATAATAGATCTGAAAATAAAAGTGGAAAATAATAGATCAAAAAGAAAATATGATAAAAATAGACCCGGGGCCCATAGATTTCACTAGTTGCTTCTCTCGAGAAAAATAGCATACGGTGGGTAAACAAATTACTTTTGGGCAATTGATAGAACTTCAAACAATTATGATGATATCCAGGCAATGATCATTATATAGGCATCACGTCCAAGATTAGTAGACCGACTCCTGCCTGCAGCTACTACTATTACTCCACACATCGACCGCTATCCAGCATGCATCTAGTGTATTAAGTGCATGGAGAAATGGAGTAATGCAATAACGATGACATGATGTAGACAAGATCTATTCATGTAGGAATAGACCCCATCTTGTTATCCTTAATAGCAACGATACGTACGTGTCATGTCCCCTTCTGTCACTGGCCTAACTAAACCAAAGATTCGAAGAAGAAATATGAGTCTATAAGCAATCATGCATATATGAGATAAAAATTCAAAAAACTTTCATGGATAAAACAGATCTGATTGTAAACTGAAAATTCATCGGATCCCAACAAACAGACTACAAAAAGAGTTACATCAAATAGGTCTCCAAGACACCATTGTATTGAGAATCAAAAGAGAGAGAGAGAGGAAGCATCTAGCTACTGCCTACAAACCCGTAGGTCTACAATGAACTACTCACGCATCATCGGAGATGCACCAATGAGGATAATGAACCCCTCCGTGATGGTGTCTAGATTGGATCTCGTGGTTCTAGAACTTGCGGTGGCTGGAATTGTGTTTTCGTCGACTCCCCTAGGGTTTTTGGGGTATTTATAGAGCAAAGAGGCGGTGCGGGAGGCCACCGAGGTGGGCACAACCCACCAGGGTGCGCCCGGCCCCCCAGGCGCGCCCAGGTGGGTTGTGCCCCCCTCCGGGGACCCCTATGGTAATTCTTTGTCCCAAGTTGTTCCTTCTGGTCCAGAAAAATTCGCCAAAAAGTGTCGTTGCGTTTGGACCCTATTTGGTATTTATTTTCTATGAAGTAAAAAGCAAGCAAAAAATAGCAACTACCACTGGGCACTATGTCAATAGGTTAATCCCAAAAAATGATATAAAGTTGCTATAAAATGATTGTAAAACATCCAAGAATGATAATATAACAGCATGGAACAAGCAAAAATTATAGATACGTTGGAGACGTATCAACCACTAATCCCTAAAATGCACTGGCAAGGCAATCACTCAATATGTACACTCGTTAACTCCAATCTCAAAAAACCTCATGAAATTCTACAATGCTAATACTATGGCTAATCTCAGGTGTGTCGTCGGCAATATGCGTGTCGGCGGCCTTGCCGCCATTGAGTGTGGACGCAAGCATCAGGCGTCAAGAATCACGTATTTATGTGCCGGAGATACCAATACAAAATTCTTCCATGTGAAGATGAGCTCGCGACGGCGGAAGGACTTCATACACACTCTTGACTCTGACAATGCCATCGCGACGGTTCGTGCAGAAAGGAAAAGTCAATCTGAGGCCACCTCAGTGAGGTTATCGGGGTCAAGGCGTGGTGTAGCACCTCCATTGACTGGCAGAAGCTGCTAATCCCTTCGATGGTAGGAGGGGTCTCGACAACCCATTCATTGAGGAGGACGTTTGGGCTACGATCAAGGCGTTTCCGTCGGAAAAAAGTGCCGGAGCCGGACGGCTATATCAGGATTTTCTGCACGGCATGCTGGCAAACTATCAGGATGGACGTAATGCATGCGTTCAAGTAGTTCTACAATTTGGTTGGAGCTACTTCAAGCAGCTTAACAAGACAATGGAGGCCCTGCTACTCGAGAAAGAAAACGCTGCCAAGATCACAGGGTTCAGGCCCATAAGCCTAATCAATTCTATAGCCAAGCTCATTGCAAACGTACTTTTCACCAAGCTTGCGATACGTCTCCAACGTATCTAAATTTTATTGCTGTTCCATGTTTTTATATTATCAATCTTGGATGTTTTACAAAATCATTTTATAGCAACTTTATATCATTTTTGGGACTAACCTATTGACATAGTGCCCCGTGCCAGTTGTTGTTTTTGCTTGTTTTTTAGTTGGCAGAAAATCGATACCAGATGGAGTCCTAACGCAACAAAACTTTTTGGAACTTTTCTGGACCAGAAGACACCTGTTGGGCCAAAGATGTAGCAGACGGGGATCTGAGGGGAGCACAACCCACTAGGGCGCGTCCAGGTGGGTTGTGCCCACTATCGGATTCAGGGTTCCGTAGACCCTTGAAAGGTTCGAACACTGGGGTGCGTGTGAAGAACTCATCCTCATCAGTCTGCCTATACTCTGATCCAACGACCTAGCTCAACAAACCCAACGAACAAGGGACACGACAGTTTACCCTGGTTCAAGCCACCTTGCAGTGCAAAACCCTACTCCTGCTTTGTGGTGGATTGGCCTCGAGGGGCTGTGGATGAACTAATACAATGGACAAACAATCTTAGGAGGTGAGGTGTTCTTGGGCTCGATGAGCTGGTGAGGAGGTCAGGGTGGAATGGATCCCATCCCCTCTATGGTGGTGGTTAGGTCCTATTTATACTGGCCTTGGTCCTTGATACGTCGATTTTGCATCATGTTTTCTTACTGTTGTTTATAATGTTGTTACCCATAATAATGCTTTTTGGAGTAATTCTAATGCCTTTTCTCTCATAATTTGCAAGGAACACACCAAGAGGGACAACTCCGGCAGCTCGAAATCTGGACCTGGAAAAGCTACGTCAGGCCACCTATTCTGCACAACTCCAAATGAGCTGAAACTTTACAGAGATTTTCTATAGATTATTTGAGAAATACTGGAGCCAATAAACACCAGAGGGGGCCACCAGGTGGGCACAACCCACTTGGGTGCGCCAGGCCCCCCTGGCGCGCCCTGATGGGTTGTGGACTCCTCGGCCCACCTCTGGTGCCCATCTTCTGGTATATAAGTAGTTTTGACCTAGAAAAATAAGAGGAGGACTTTCAGGACGAAGCGCCGCCGCCTTGAGGTGGAACTTGGGCAGGAGCACTTTTGCCCTCCGGCGGAGCGATTCTGCCGGGGGAACTTCCCTCCGAAGGGGGAAATCATCGTCGTCATCATCACCAACAACTCTCCCATCTTGGGGAGGGCAATCTCAGTTAACATCTTCACTAGCACCATCTCATCTCAAACCCTAGTTCATCTCTTGTATTCAATCTTGTTACCGGAACTATAGATTGTTGCTAGGGGGTGACTAGTAGTGTTGATTACATCTTGTGGTTGATTACTATATGGTTTATTTGGTGGAAGATTATATGTTCAGATCCATTATGCATATTAATACCCCTCTGATCATGAGCATGTTTGTTGTTTGTGAGTAGTTACCTTCGTTCTCGAGGTCCCGGGATAAATCATGTTGCAAGTAATCATGTGAATTTGATATGTGTTCGATATTTTGATAGTATGTATGTTGTGATTCCCTTAGTGGTGTCATGTGAACGTCTACTACATGACACTTCACCATATTTTGGCCTAAGGGAGTGCATTGTGGAGTAGTAAATAGATGGTGGGTTGCGAGAGTGACAGAAACTTAAACCCCAGTTTATGCACTATTCCGTGAGGGACCGATTGGATCCTAGAGTTTAATGCTATGGTTAGCATTTATTCTTAATACTTTTCTCGTAGTTGAGGATGCTTGCGGGAGGGTTAATCATAAGTAGGAGGTTTGTTCAAGTAAGAACAACACCTAAGAACCGGTCCACCCACATATCAAATTATCAACGTAGAGAACACAAATCAAACCAATATGATGAAAGTGACTAGATGAAATTCCCATGTGCCCTCAAGAACGCTTTGCTTATTATAAGAGACCATTTTGTCCTGTCCTTTGCCTCGAAAGGATTGGGCTACCTTGCTGCATACTTGTTACTATTATCATTACTTGCTCGTTACAAACTATCTTGCTATCAAACTACTCGCTACTTACAATTTCAACACTTGCAGACACTACCTTACTGAAAACTACTTGTCATTTCCTTCTGCTCCTCGTTGGGTTTGACACTCTTACTTATCGAAAGAGCTAAATTGATCCCATATACTTGTGGGTCATCAAGGCTATTTTCTGGCCTCATTGCCGGGGAGTGAAGCGCCTTTGGTAAGTGGAATTCGGTAAGGAAACAATTATATAGTGTACTAAAATTTGTTGTCACTTGTTACTATGGAAAACAATCCTTTGAGGGGTATGTTCAGGGTATCTTCACCTCGTCCGGAACCACAATTAATTGCCCCTCAACCTACAGCACCTACTGAAAATATTGAATATGAAATTCCGTCGGGTATGATAGAACAACTGCTAGCTAATCCTTATACAAGAGATGGAACTGAACATCCTGATATGCACTTGGTATATGTGGAACAAATTTGTGGATTGTTTAAGCTTGCAGGTTTACACAGAGATGAGGTGATGAGAAAGGTTTTCCCTTTATCCTTGAAGGGAAAAGCATTGGCATGGTATAGGCTATGAGATGATATTGTATCATGGAATTGGAATCGTTTGAAATTGGAGTTCCACCAAAAAAATTATCCTATGCATCTAGTTCATCGTGATCTGAATTATATATATAATTTTTGGCCTCGTGAAGGAGAAAGTAGCGCTCTAGCTTGGGGGAGGCTTAAGTCAATGTTATATTCATGCCCCAATCATGA
This sequence comes from Triticum urartu, assembly GCF_056163025.1. Lineage (NCBI taxonomy): Eukaryota > Viridiplantae > Streptophyta > Magnoliopsida > Poales > Poaceae > Triticum > Triticum urartu. The sequence continues at coordinate 310,109,999 of NC_141874.1, forward strand.
GCTCTCAAGAGAAATTATTATCCAAAATTTTTATGCTCGACTTTCTCGTAGTGATCAAACCATGCTTGATACTTCTTGTGATGGTTCTTTTATGAACAAGACTATTGAATTCCGGTGGGATCTTTTGGAAAGAATTAAACGCAACTCTGAAGATTGGGAACTCGACGAAGGTAAAGAGTCAAGTATTAAACTTAAGTATGAGTGTGTTAAATCTTTTATGGATACCGATGCTTTTCAAAAGTTTAGCACTAAGTATGGACTTGACTCTGAGGTAGTAGCCTCCTTTTGTGAATCATTTGCTACTCATGTTGAACTCCCTAAGGGGAAGTGGTTTAAATATTACCCACCTATTAAAGAAGAAATTAAAGAAATGGTACCCGTTAAAGAAGAAACTATACTTTATAATGTTGATCCAGTTGTTCCTACTGCTTATTTTGAGAAACCTCCTTTTCCTGTTAGGGTAAAGGAACATGCTAAAGTTTCGACTGTGGTTATCAAAAGCTTTGTTAGAACACCTAAACCAGATGAACAAATTAGAGTTGAACCTAATATTGCTATGGTTAAAGATCTCTTGGAAGAAGATGTGTATGGGCATGTCATCTAGTTCTATGCAGAAGCTGCTAGAATTGCCAAACCCCCAAAAAGGATAAAAATAGACAAGTTGTTGGCCTGCCTATCATTTTAGTTAAAATAGGAGATCACTATTATCATGGTTTATGTGAAATGGGTGCTAGTGTGAGTGCTATTCCTTACAAGTTATATCAAGAAATTAGGGAAGACATAGCACCTACAGAGTTAGAAGACATAGATGTCACTATTAAACTTGCAAATAGAGACACCATATCACCTTGTGGGATTGTTAGAGATGTTGAAGTCTTGTGCAGGAAAATAAAATACCCTACTGATTTTCTTGTTCTTGGTTCTCCAGAAGATGACTTTTGTCCCATTATCTTTGGTAGACCTTTCTTGAACACCGTTAATGCTAGGATAGATTGTCAGAAAAAAACTGTGGGTGTTAGCTTTGGCGATGAGTCTCATGAGTTTATTTTTTCCAAGTTTAGTAGGAACCATCATGAAAAATAATTGCCTAGTAAGGATGGATTAATTGGTCTTGCTTCTATTGTTGTGCCACCTACTGATCCTTTAGAACAATATTTGCTAGACCATGAGAATGATTTACATATGCATGAAAGAAATGGAATAGATAATATTTTCTTTGAACAACGTCCTCTGCTTAAGCACAATTTGCCTATTGAAACTCTTGGGGGTCCTCCTCCACCTAAGGGTGATCCTATGTTTGAATTAAAACAATTGCCAGACACTTTAAAATATGCTTATCTTGATGAAAAGAAGATATATCCTGTTATTATTAGTGCTAACCTTTCAGAACATGAAGAAGAAAGATTACTGAAAGTTCTAAGAAAGCACCGGGCTGCTATTGGATATACTCTTGATGATTTAAAGGGCATTAGTCCCACTCTATGTCAGCACAAAATTAATATGGAACCTGATGCTAAACCCATTGTTGATCACCAATGTCGGATGAAAGAGGTGGTAAGAATGGAAATATTAAAACTTATGGAAGCAGGTATAATTTATCTAATAGCTGATAGTAGATGGGCAAGTCCTGTTCATTGTGTCCCTAAGAAGGGAGGTATAACTGTTGTTCCTAATGATAAGAATGAACTTATCCCACAAAGAATTGTTACAGGCTATAGGATGGTAATTGATTACAGAAAATTAAATAAAGCAACTAGAGAAGATCATTATCCTTTGCCTTTTATTGATCAAATGCTTCAAAGATTATCTAAGCACACACACACTTTTGCTTCCTTGATGGATATTATGGCTTTTCACAAATACCTGTTTCTCAACCTGATCAAGAAAAGACCACTTTTACTTGTCCTTTTGGAAGCTATGCTTATAGACGTATGCCTTTTGGTTTATGTAATGCACCTGCTACCTTTCAAAGATGTATGACTGCTATATTCTCTGACTTTTGTGAAAAGATTGTTGAGGTTTTCATGGATGACTTCTCTGTTTATGGGAAGTCTTTTGATGATTGTTTAAGCAATCTTGATCGAGTTTTGCAGAGATGTGAACAAACAAATCTTGTCTTGAATTGGGAGAAATGCCACTTTATGGTTAATGAAGGCATTGTCTTGGGTCATAAAATTTCTGAAAGAGGTATTGAAGTGGACCAAGCAAAGGTTGATGCTATTGAGAAAATGCCATGTCCTAAGGACATCAAAGGTATTCGTAGTTTCCTAGGTCATGCTGGTTTCTATAGGAGATTTATTAAAGACTTCTGTAAAATTTCTAGGCCTCTTACTAGTCTCTTGCAAAAGGATATTCCTTTTGTTTTTGATGATGATTGTCTTGAAGCCTTTGAAACACTCAAGAAAGCCTTAATTTCTGCACCTATTTTTTAACCACCAGATTGGAACTTGCCTTTTGAAATTATGTGTGATGCTAGTGATTATGCTGTTGGTGTTGTTCTAGGACAAAGAGTTGATAAGAAATTGAATATTATTCATTATGTTAGCAAAACTCTAGACAGTGCCCAAAGAAACTATGCTACTGCTGAAAAAGAATTCTTAGCTGTGGTGTTTTCTTGTGATAAGTTTAGACCTTATATTGTTGAGTCCAAAGTAATTGTTCACACAGACCATGCTGCTGTTAAATATCTTATGGAAAAGAAAGATGCTAAACCTAGACTTATTCATTGGGTTCTCTTGTTACAAGAATTTGATTTGCATATTATTGATAGAAAAGGAGCCGAGAACCCCGTAGCCGATAACTTGTTTAGGCTTGAAAATGTGCTTGATGACCCACTTCCTATTGATGATAGTTTTCCTGATGAGCAGTTAGCTGCAATAAATTTTGCCAATGGTACTCCTTAGTATGCTGACTATGCTAATTACATTATTGCTAAATATTTTCCACCTAGCTTAACATATCAAAAAAGAAAAAAATTCTTCCATTATTGAAGACATTACTTTCGAGATGACCCACATCTTTATAAAGAAGGAGTAGATGGTATTATTAGACGTTGTGTACCTGAGCATGAACAGGGACAAATCCTACGGAAATGTCACTCTGAGGCTTATGGAGGGCATCATGCTGGAGATAGAACTTCTCACAAGGTATTGCGGTCTGGATTTTATTGGCCTACTCTCTTCAAGGATGCTCGTAAGTATGTCTCATCTTGTGATGAATGTCAAAGAATAGGTAATACTGGTAAGCGTCAAGAAATGCCAATGAATTATTTACTTGTTGTTGAACCATTTGATGTTTGGGGGTTTGATTACATGGGACATTTTCCTTCCTCTAATGGGTATACAAATATTTTGGTTGCTGTTGATTATGTTACTAAATGGGTAGAAGCTATTCCAACTAGTAGTGCTGATCACAACACCTCTGTTAAAATGCTTAAGGAAGTTATTTTCCCAAGGTTTGGAGTCCCTAGATATTTAATGACTAGTGGTGGTTCACACTTTATCCATGGTGCTTTCCGTAAAATGCTTGCCAAGTATGATGTTAACCATAGAATTGCATCACCCTATAATCCTCAGTCTAGTGGTCAAGTTCAACTTAGCAATAGAGAAATAAAATTAATTTTGCAAAAGATTGTCAATAGGTCGAGGAAAAATTGGTCTAAGAAATTAGATGATGCACTTTGGGCTTATAGAACATCATATAAAAATCCTATGGGTATGTCTCCTTATAAAATGGTTTATGTAAAAGCTTGTCATTTGCATCTTGAGTTAGAATATAAAGCATATTGGGCAGTTAAAGAACTCAATTATGATTTCAAATTGTTGGTGAAAAGAGGTTATTTGACATAAGCTCATTAGATGAATGGAGAACCCAGGACTATGAAAATGCAAAGCTATTTAAAGAAAAAGTTAAAAGATGGCATGACAAAAGAATTCAAAAATGTGAGTTTAAAGTTGGAGAATATGTTATTTTGTACAACTCATATTTTAGATTATTTGCAGGAAAGCTCCTCTCTAAATGGGAAGGCCCCTATGTCATCGAGGAGGTTTACCGGCCTGGAGCCATCAAAATAAATAATTCCGAAGGCACTAACCGGAAGGTTGTCAATGGGCAATGAATAAACCATTATATCTCAGGTACGCCTATTAATGTTGAAAGTAATATTATTCAAACCTTGGCACCAGAAGAACACATAAAAGAGTCCTTTCGGAACACTCTAGAATCGTGAAAATAAGGAGGCATGTGATACGGTAAGTAAACGGACTTCGAAAAATCTGCAAAAATATTTGTTTATCAGTTTTGGAATATTTTAAAAGTTTGGAAATAAAGGAACTTCCAGGAAGCGTACCCTGGTGGGCACAAGACACCAGGGCGTGCCAGGCTTCCCTGGCGCGCCCAGGTGGGTTGTGCCCACTAGGGAAACCTCCCGTACTCCGTTTTCTTCCATATACTTGCCCTGCAAGATAAAAAAATCTATATATACTTACCAAACCTGTTAACCACCATATCGGGGAGAAATCCTCTATTCTCTTTTCTTGCTGATTTTTGTCAGATCTGTTGGGCCACTGCCATGGAAATCTGAGGACAAGATCTCTCCTTCACCACCACCATTATCTTCTTCACCACCAAAAGAGAATTGAGTATCGGGTATGGGCACTCCCCTTGGCTTCCGCCAAGCTTGGGGGAGGTGCCCGGGTATCGTATCATCCTATTATCCTTTTGCTTTTATTTATCTTAGTTCAATTTTTTTGCTTTAGATGAAATAAAGTTTAGTTCGATCCCTTTTTGTTTGAGAGTTTTCTTAGTGATCTATCCTTGTAATTGTGTGCAAGTTATATAATAAATTTAGTTTTAGTTTTTGCTTTCTTTACTTTCATGTTGCAAATGAAGAAAAGAATTAAGGAAGAAAGAAAAATAGAAAGGAAATAAATGAAGAATGGAAATAAATAATGAAAAGATTGTATACTAATCCTATTGTGGGTGATGGTACCACATAAGGAAAAGTATAGGTAGAAAATTTTATTAGAGATTGACAAACATAGCATTAGTCAATGATGCAACTCATGAAAGAACTAATAAGGGAAGAGAAGATTCACACACACACAGAGAGAGAGAGAGAGATACTATCCTAGAAATCTTTTGTGATTGTGATCCCTCATCAAAATATTATATGCCAAAATTGTTGACGTTGGACAAGGAAGACAACTTAATGGTTTATGTTTGTTTATATTCACATAGAAGTCATATTGTCATAGATCCTTTAACATGTGGTGCTTGCCCCCTATCTTTGCTAGCCAAAAATTCTGTATTAAGTAGAGATACTACTTATGCATCCAAAAACCCTTAAACCCAAATCTTTTTCAAGTGTCCATCATACCTACCTAGGGATTGAGCAAGAGCCCTCAAGTAAGTTGTCATCAGTGCAAAAAGGCAATAAAGATTGCTTCTAAAATTGTGAGATCATTTAGTTTAAGAGAAAATTGAGCGTTGTACGAACTTGGATGACAAAGAATAAAAGCGACAGACTGCATAATAAAGGTTGTCATCTTAAGGGGCAATACAACGCGACATTCTCTTGCACTAAGGGATTGAGCATACAAACAAATAAGCGCATGGCAACCTCTGCTTCCCTCTGCGAAGGGCATATCTTTTACTTTTATGCAAAGAGTCAAAGTTTTTCTCTCTATTCCTTTTATTTTTCTCTTTTGGCAAGCATCATGTGGTGAGGAAAGATCTAGGCACATATGTCCAGTTGAATATAGATAGCATGAGTTATTATTGTTGACATCACCCTTGAGGTGAGTATGTTGGGGGGGGAATCATATGTCCAGTTGAATATAGATAGCATGAGTTATTATTGTTGACATCACCCTTGAGGTGAGTATGTTGGGGGGGGGAATCATAAGCTCCTATCTTTCTATGTGTCCGGTTGAAACGTTTTGCCCATGGATACAAGGTGAGTGTTAGCAATCATAGAAGGCTATATGATGGTTGAGTATGTGGACTTGCTTTAAAAGCTCCGACACGCGACTCTTCCTAAAAAGATGATGAATTGTAGTTGCAAAGTTGACTGAGAACATAGTTTGTTGGTTTCTAATAGAGTTTTTGCTTTACACTTTGATTATGTGATGAACTGTTACTTATTCATAGGAAGTATATGATGCAAGTTTTATGATTAAAGTCCTATGTTTAATTTTGTTGCCGTTGCAATAATCAACATGATGCTTCTATGTTTGTATTTTATTTTTATCGACACCTCTTTCTCAAAGCATGTGGACATGTTTTTCGATTTCGGTTTTCGCTTGAGGAAAAGCGAGGTCTAAGCTTGGGGGAGTTGATACGTCCATTTTGCATCATGTTTTCTTACTGTTATTTATAATTTTTTTATCCATCATAATTCTTTTTGAAGTAATTCTAATGCCTTTTCTCTCATAATTTGCAAGGAACACACCAAGAGGGAGAATTCCGGCAGCTGGAAATCTGGACCTGGAAAAGCTACGTCAGGCCACCTATTCTGCACAACTCCAAATGAGATGAAACTTTAGGGAGATTTTTTATAGATTATTTGTGAAATACTGGAGCTAATAAACACCAGAGGGGGGCCACCAGGTGGGCACAACCCACCTGGGCGCGCCAGGCCCCCTGGTGCACCCTGGTGGGTTGTGGCCTCCTCGGCCCACCTCCGGTGCCCATCTTCTAGTATATAAGTGGTTTTGACCTAGAAAAAAATAAAAGGAGGACTTTCGGGACAAAGTGCCGCCGCCTCGAGGCGGAACTTGGGTAGGAGCACTTTTGCCCTCCGGTGGAGCGATTCTGCCAGGGGAACTTCCCTCCCGGAGGGGAAATCATCGTCATCATCATCACCAACAACTCTCCCATCTTGGGGAGGGCAGTCTCCATCAACATCTTCACTAGCACCATCTCTTCTCAAACCCTAGTTCATCTCTTGTATTCAATCTTGTTACCGTAATTATAGATTGTTGCTAGGGGGTGACTAGTAGCGTTGATTACATCTTGTGGTTGATTACTATATGGTTTATTTGGTGGAAGATTATATGTTCAGATCCATTATGCATATTAATACCCCTATGATCATAAGCATGTTTGTTGTTTGTGAGTAGTTACTTTCGTTCTTGAGGTCACGGGATAAATCATGTTGCAAGTAATCATGTGAATTTGATATAAGTTTGATATTTTGATAGTATGTATGTTGTGATTCCCTTAGTGGTGTCATGTGAACGTCGACTACATGACACTTCACCATATTTGAGCCTAAGGGAATGCATTGTGGAGTAGTAAATAGATGGTGGGTTGCGAGAGTGACAGAAACTTAAACCCTAGTTTATGCACTATTCCGTAAGGGACCGATTGGATCCTAGAGTTTAATGCTATGGTTAGAATTTATTCTTGATACTTTTCTCATAGTTGCGGATGCTTGCGGGAGGGTTAATCATAAGTAGGAGGTTTGTTCAAGTAAGAACGATACTTAAGCACTGGTCCACCCACATATCAAATTATCAAAGTAGCGAACACAAATCAAACCAATATGATGAAAGTGACTAGATGAAATTCCCGTGTACCCTCAAGAACGCTTTGCTTATTATAAGAGACCGTTTTGGCCTGTCCTTTGCCTCAAAAGGATTGGGCTACCTTGCTGCATACTTGTTACTATTATCGTTACTTGCTCGTTACAAACTATCTTGCTATCAAACTACTCGCTACTTACAATTTCAACACTTGCAGACACTACCTTACTGAAAACTACTTGTCATTTCCTTCTGCTCCTCGTTGGGTTTGACACTCTTACTTATCAAAAAGAGCTACAATTGATCCCCTATACTTTTCGGTCATCAGTCCTCTTCCCAAATGTAGCCGAGAAGGGATCCCACAATGGCCAAATTTGAAGCGAGACAACTAGTACAAGTTATCCTGACAAAAGTAGTCTTCGCCTGCAAAAGCTCCTGGTCGTGACGCCGCGGTAGGCCCTGCAATGACCTCCGTCCTTCCATCCTGGCGGTCTTGGTCTTGTTGCACCGAAATGGAAACCTTTGCTTGATGCCTCGGGACTCCACGCCTGCGCTTGTCTCCTTAGCACCAAAGACGAAATAGGTACATTGCGCCCACTGGCGCCCGCCTGGCCTTGGTCTTCATGGCTCACGTCATATGAACCTCCACTACTAGGGAAAACCTTATACACAGAGGTATAACAGTAGAGATGGTTAAAACATGGCGCTATTGCTACATGGTAGTAGCGCGTTCTAATAAAGCGCGCTATAGCTACACATATAGCAGTAGCGCGTCTGCTGGAAAAAGCGCTACCACTATAATTCCCACCGTGTTGGCGGTAGGCTAGGAATAGTAGTAGCGATGCCACAGAAAGCGCACTACAACTAAGTGCGTTGTAGCAACGCGTTTCCTAGGTAGAGCGCTACTGCTAAGAAAGGAAATAAAATGGAAAAAAATAGGAAAGTAAATGAAAATGAAAGAAGTAGGAAAAAGAGAAATGAAAAAAAAGAAAATGTAAAGAGAAACAAAAGAAGAAAAAAAATAAAGGAGAAAGGCATAGTAGTAGCGTGTTTTACAAGCAAGTGCTATAGCTACGTTCCTTAGATAAAAGGAAAATAAATAACTGCTTCCTATAGAAGTAGTGCGTTTTGCTAGAACCCGCTAAAGCTAACTTAGCTATAGTGCGTTTTCTACCACCGCTATTAATAATTTGACTTAATCACCCGCGAGCTCAAAATTTTGCTAAGTACTTTCCCCCTCTCGCCCTGTTCCCCCAACTCCTCTATTGCCACCGTTGACCGCGGACACCCTCGACCTCACCGCCGCCACCCGAGGCCGCCGTCACGGCCCTTGACCTCACCGCCGCCACCCGAGCCCGCCTAGGACCGCCGCCGCCCGAGCCCGAGCCCGCCCTCGTTGCCCTGCCTTCGTCGCCGAGCACCTCCCCGCCACCGTCTCTCCCCTCTCTGTAAGCCCCCACCCCTCCCCACCCCTCTCTCTGCATTTTCTTCCTGCCATGTTAATTAGCAGCTGTAGTAGATGTTAATTAGTAGTAGGGTTCATAGATAATGTTTTTTAGTAGTAGTAGTAGTATTAGATGTTTATTAGTAGTAGTGGTGGTACTAGTTAACTAGGGCAGTAGGGTTAATAGTAGATGTTTTTTAGTTAGCGTAATAATAGATGTTAAGTAATAGATAATGTAGATGTTAATTAGTTCAATAGGGTTTAGTTTTTGAATTGAGTTTATTTAACTACATGTTAATTAGGGCAGTAGGGTTTAGTTTAGAGTAAAATTTAGTTCAGTAGTTAACTAAATATAATCTATATTTGGTTTTTGAATTGAGTTTGAGAGAGCATGACATTTGTGTATATTTTCTTGAAGTGTTAAACACTAGGAGATGCAAATTTGAAGTGGTCATGATATATGCAAATTCCTCAATTGTGTTTGCTTATGTTTATCTATTGTTGTAGTTTCTCATGTACATATTCTTAAGTGGTCATGTTATATCTTTTCATTGAAGTGGTTCGATTGTGCCCAAGTGGCCTTTTCTTGTTTCCAGGGAATGAAGCCGAGTGGCCTATGTTTTGCCGGAATGTTGATTCATTTCCGTTCCAGCAAATTTCAGGTGCTCGATTTGTCAACATTTTAGCAAAGGTCACCCCGAAATTTTCTATCAATTTCGGCATGACTTGTTCTACAAACTAGGACATATCGAGTGCCCGGGAATTACCGCACCGAGAAGGGATCAATGTTCCTGCAAAACATAGGCCTTTTTTATGTCATTATTCATTTTATTAGGTCTAGAATTAATTGACTAGATTTAATCGTAGGAAACATGGCTAGCAACGATGAAGGACAGGGTTCTGGTGATTGTGTCGACATTTATCGGGTGGCAGATGAATTTTTGAACCTTGCCGACGATCAACGGGTGTTCTTGATGGGCCCACCTATCGCATTAGAGACTGAGACCAACATCCAGATCGGCGTTGAGACTGGCGCTGAGACTGAGACCAGCGCTGAGACTGAGACCGGTGCCAAGACCGGCACCGAGTCTGGCGAAGCCGGTATAGAACTGAAACAAAAGAGGCAACGTCACCTAAACCAACTCATAACTACTAGAGCGGTAGTCACGGAGGTGGACGATGGCAATTTTGAGCCAAAAGAGCCTAAGGAAGCACGATCGTGCTATGACAATCAAAAAGGCTGCATCGTACGAACGACCGCCACCATCAATGATGAGAAACTAAAGAAGATAGAAAATATGAGGCCCTCCCTCCTAAAGAAGCTGCACCAGATATTCTTGTTCCCGGGCCGGGATGAAAAGGAATATAAAAATCCAGATAAAGATCTGGCAATGAAGAAGATAAACAAATGCGCCATGACAAAGTTTAGCGATGCGTTGGCCGCTTGGAAAGCAAGGGTGAAACATCGAATCATCAAGAAAAAGGAACCCTACTCTGAGATTGTAAAGGATAATCCGACAATCACGGAAGAGCAGTTCCAAATATTTAAGGCGGCTTGCGAGGCCGAAGCTGCCAAAGAAAAGTAAAAGTACATGAAGGGGTTTCAAGAGAGGAACATGTGGTGCCACCACCTTAGAAGCCGTGGTTACGGTGGGAAGAGGTCCATATGGGCTAAGGAGGACGCGGAACGCGAAAGTGTGGGCATCCCAGACCCCTTGGCGGACTTCACCGTCCAGCAGGAGCGTGACGTCCTCAGGGCACGACACCATTGGGACTCAGTCAAGAAGGTTTTCAAGACGGACTCGGTCATGACGGACTTCATGAGACTGCTGATAGTTTTAGTTTCTGATCAATTCGACTGCATGTTTAGTCATATTTGTAAATGATCCTTGTTCCTTTTGCAAAGAGAGAAACACAAGATTGCGGCCGAAAGCGACTCGCTGTCTGAGGTGTTGCTGAGGCCCAAGTGGGACACCCCATTCAACCGGGCGTTGAACATACTGAAAGGACTCTCGGTGGACACTCGGCCATCGTATGGGCATGCACGGCGTTGGAGACGGTGCCACGTGGAAGAAGTACTACCGTGAGACGACGAAGGAGAGAAAGGAAAGGCGGAGGTTAACTGAAGAAAACATCGACAAGAAGGTTGAGAATGCGGTTGAGGAGAAATCAGCCGAGACAGTCGCAACAGTGGTAGCTGCCGCAAAACAGGTGATTGCAGATATGTCTGGTGTCTTGGTTCCGGTCATTTGCAGTTGGCCCACCTGTTGGAGTGATTATCAATATATGACAACATGTCTGTTTAGTCCATGCTTTCTGCATGACGAAACTTTGAGTTATGCACGACGAAACTTTATTTGTGATGTAATTAAACTGTCTTCCTCAACTCGCGAAGATCACCCTGGTTAGGGCATTTTGGGTATGATGAACTTTGTTATTTATGCTTATGATATGTTGCTTCTATTTTTGCCAAGTCTGTCTCTTTTTGTTGCTCAACTATATATGTTGCATATCATCGACTCATGTGACGATGCAGGTGCATAGATCATCGATGACGAAGAACTGCAACGCCAGGAGTATACAACGAGTTGCTGGTGTGTTAGGCCTAGGTGTACCAGTTCCCAGTTTCCAAGTGATAGCCTGTAGTTAGTTTAGGTTCACGCTAGTGCGAGAGAGGGATACGAACTCATGTACTGCATAGTTCCTCTCTCAATCATAGTGATAGCTCTTCTCGTGTATATCATTGTTTAGATGGATAACGATGTAGTTGCAAGTAATCGAGACTTGTATCGCTATTTTCGAGATGATGACGGGAGACCACTTTATGTTGGATGATGATTATGATGATGACATGATTTGATGCTATGATTACATTTGTATGTGTATGATATGCTAAAGATTATTGTATAAAGCATGTTCAAATACAAAACAAATATGCAGAAAAAAACAAAAAACTAATAAAATTAACTGTAGCGAGGGGAATAAAGTTAGCAGCAGCGCGCTCTTACCAGTAGCGCGTCCAAGTTAAAAGCGTTGCAGCTATTAGCCGTAGCACGTCGAACTAAAGCTCGCTGCTGCTAGCCATGTATAGCAGTAGCGTGGGGCAACACGACTACTGATACATGTTAGCTGTAGCGCTGTATCAGTAGCGCGGGACACCGCGTACACCAAATAACCGCGCTACTGCTAGGCTTTTCCCTAGTAGTGCTGGCGAGGTGCACCTTGCATTGACATCTCCGCTCCTCGGGAGCCACCCTGGTGAGGCCACCCCTCGGGGAGGTCTTGGTGTCATCCGCCTCGCGAGGCTCAGCCCCTCGCGAGGGTCTCGGGTTGGCGTTGTTGAAGTTGGGCCGTACTAGGCCATCGATGGAGCCACGTCACGGGCCACAGGCAGGCAAGTCTGGGTACCCCCATTCCCAGAATGCCGACTGTAGCCCCCGGGCCCAAGGCGCGCTCGTACTTGGCTTCGAGGCGAAGCCAAAGGGCAAGTGCGGGGCGCTGCTGGCCCTAACCTCCTACGGCCTAGGTCGACGCATGGCGATTGATGGGACGCGGGCGCCCCCACTTCCCCACGCAGCCTTGATATTCGCCTGGCTCGGCTGCCGCCATCGTCTAATGAAGCCCCACCTTCATTGCTTACCATGCTCTCCCTTGGCTCCTTCATCTTCCCGAAAAACAATGGCTTCCTTCCCGGATCTGACGCCGGTGCTGGTCCCCCTTGCTGCTATGGCGCCGCGGTTGTAGAAGGAGAGGAAAGCCGAGGCTTCGGTCGAACCTCCACCAGCCTTCGAGCCCGCCCTCGAGCGGTCGACGGTGGTCAATCTAGAAGGGTTGGACAAGATCCGTCCAGCACTCGCCAGCAATTCCGATGAGTGGAAGGCGGCGGTGGCTTGCCCGCCTCCCAGACCATGGTCGACATGGCAGCCACTGAGATTCCCCTTCATCTTCATGCTCTCTTGGCTGGCCTGATCCCCTCCCTTCTCTGATTTCTTCAACGCTATACTCTCACATTACCAAGTCCACGCGCTGCATCTGGATCCTCAATCCATCATTCTCCTTGCCGTCTTTGCCTTTGTCTGTGAGGCCATGGTGGGCATCGCCACTTCCGTTACCTTGTTTCGCCACTTCTTCTCGCTTCACTTGGTCGACGCCCACCAGCGCTCGGGGTGCGTGGCCTTCCGGGCTGTGGCGGTGACAGCCGCCTCGGGAAGATTTCGAGCTTTTGCTAGCTATAAGTGGATTTTGGAAGCGGTGGGTGTTCGTGGATGTTGGCGTGATCAACTCCCTGCTCACGCTTCCACGAGTGCCGGCCGTACCCAGCTCTGGCTGGGGGAAAGCGAAGCTTGTTGATCATCGGCTTGCCCACGTCTGGCGCCAGCTGGCCAGGCTGAAGAATCTCGGGGTGACGGTGCCCATGGTAGTGAGGGAGTTCGTTCAGTGCCGCATTGCTCTGCTTTAGCATCATTCTCAACAAATATGGGCCTTCTCCCGTAGTAGGGACCCCATGATGCTCCAAATGTCCGCGCTTCCTCCCAAGATGCCGCGCATGGTGTTCGAGCTCTTGACGGGCGACCCAATGCTGACCACGCTTCCGGAGGAGGGCTGCCTCCTGTACTGTTGCTCGAACAAGGAGGAGTTTGTGAGGTAGATGCCCCTTTTTGATGTGTGGGGGTTGCGCCTGACTGGCCTTGAAGGGACCCGTGAGAACCCTGTCCTTGTGGTTCCTCTGCCCGCCATCACTGCAGAGCGCGCCCTAGAGGTGGATGCAGGAGGGCGGGCACCACCAAGGGTCGCCGGGGCGGCTGCTGAAGAGGCGACGCAGCCCGGTGCTCCTGAGGTGACAACCCCCGTGGTTCGGGGTGATCTGTCCTGAGGGGGCGGACGGAGAGCTGGCGCGTTCCGGAGCTCCTGAGGTCGCCGCCCCCGAAGCTCGGACGCTGAGGTAGAGGCTGGGGAGCTACCGCAATCCAATGCTCCCGAGGTCGCCACCACAGGAGCCTCGTCGAATGCCCCAGACGCTGAGTGTAGCGCCCAGGGCTTCGGACAGCTTCGCCTGAACTTCGAAGCACTCCGCGAGAGGAAGGGGGGGTCCAAGCTGCAGGGGTGACGCCTACCGGCTGCTAAAGCAGAGGAAATACATAGCCACGGACGAGTGAGTACCTTATCTTTGCGATTTCTTGTGTGTTGCGTCCTTTCCCGACAATGGCTCTTCACGACCCCTTTGGCTGCAGTGGCGAGGCCTTCCGAGGCGTTGCCCTCACCAGTCCTTAGCTCGCTCCTGGTCTCGAGCCTTGATACGTCCATTTTGCATCATGCTTTTATATCAATATTTATTGCAATATGGGCTGTTATTACACATTATGTCACCATACTTATGCCTACTCTCTCTTATTTTACAAGGTTTCCGTAAAGAGGGAGAATGCCGACAGCTGGGATTCTGGGCTGGAAAAGGAGCAAATATTAGAGACCTATTCTGCACAGCTCCAAAAGTCCCAAAACTTCACGGAAGTAATTTTCAGAATATATAAAAAATGCTGAGCGTAAGAAGTTCCAGAGGGGGCCACACCCTGGCCACGAGGGTGGGGGCGCGCCCTACCCCCTAGGCGCGCCCCTGCCTCGTGGGCCCCCTAGTGGCCCTCCGATGCCCATCTTCTGCTATATGGAGTCTTTCGACGAGGAAAAAATCATAAGCAAGCTTTCGGGATGAGACTCCGCCACCACGAGGCAAAACCTTGGCGGAACCAATCTAGGGCTGAAGCAGAGCTATTCTGCCAGGGAAACTTCCCTCCGGGAGGGGGAAATCATCACCATCGTCATCACCAACGATCCTCTCATCGGGAGGGGGCCAATCTCCATCAACATCTTCACCAACACCATCTCCTCTCAAACCCTAGTTCATCTCTTGTATCCAATTCTTGTCTCTAAGTCTGGGATTGGTACCTGTGGGTTGCTAGTAGTGTTGATTACTCCTTGTAGTTGATGCTAGTTGGTTTATTTGGTGGAAGATCATATGTTCAGATCCTATATGCATATTAATACCCCTCTGATTATGAACATGAATATGCTTTGTGAGTAGTTATGTTTGTTCCTGAGGACATGAGAGAAGTCTTGCTATTAGTAGTCATGTGAATTTGGTATTCGTTCGATATTTTGATGAGATGTATGTTGTCTCTCCTCTAGTGGTGTTATGTGAACGTCGACTACATGACACTTCACCATTATTTGGGCCTAGAGGGAGGCATTGGGAAGTAATAAGTAGATGATGGGTTGCTAGAGTGACAGAAGCTTAAACCCTAGTTTATGCGTTGCTTCGTAAGGGGCTAATTTGGATCCATATGTTTCATGCTATGTTTAGGTTTACCTTAATACTTTTTTTGTACTTGCGGATGCTAGCAATAGAGGTTAATCATAAGTGGGATGCTTGTCCAAGTAAGGACAACACCCGAGCACCGGTCCACCCACAGACCAAATTATCAAAGTACCAAACGCGAATCATATGATCGTGATGAAACCTAGCTTGACGATAATTCCCATGTGTCCTCGGGAGCGCTTTTCTCTATATAAGAATTTGTCCAGGCTTGTCCTTTGCTACAAATATGATTGGGCCACCTTGCTTCACTATATTTAGTTTTGTTACTTGTTGCTCTTTACAAATTATCTTATCACAAAACTATCTGTTACCTATAATTTCAGTGCTTGCAGAGAATACCTTGCTGAAAACCGCTTATCATTTCCTTCTGCTCCTCGTTGGGTTCGACACTCTTACTTATTGAAAGGACTAAGATAGATCCCCTATACTTGTGGGTCATCAAGACTCTTTTCTGGCGCCATTGCCGGGGAGTGAAGCGCCTTTGGTAGGTGGAATTTGGTAAGGAAAAATTTATATAGTGTGCTGAAATTTACTGTCACTTGTTACTATGGAAAGTAATCCTCTGAGGGGCTTGTTCGGGGTATCTTCACCCCGACCAGTAGAGCAAAGAGTTGCTCCCCAACCTACTAAACCTATTGAACCTACTGAAAATGAAAATGTCTGCTTTGAAATTCCTTCGGGTATGATAGAAAAACTGCTAGCTAATCCTTTTGCAGGAGATGGAACATTACATCCTGATGAGCACCTAATATATGTGGATGGAGTTTGTGGATTATTTAAGCTTGAAGGTATGCCCGATGATGTTGTCAAGAAGAAGGTCTTCCCTTTATCTTTGGAGGGAGACGCATTGACATGGTATAGGCTATGTGATGATATGGGATCATGGAACTACAAATGATTGAAATTGGAATTTCATCAGAAGTTTTATCCTGTGCATCTTGTTCATCGTGATCATAATTATATATATAATTTTTGGCTTCGCGAAGGAGAAAGCATCGCTCAAGCTTGGGGGAGGCTTAAGTCAATGTTATATTCATTCCCCAATCATGAGATCTCAAGAGAAATGATTATTCGGAATTTTTATGCTCGGCTTTCTGATAACAACCGCACCATTCTCGATACTTCTTGTGTTGGCTCTTTTATGATGAAGACTATTGAATTCAAATGGGATTTATTGGAAAGAATTAAACGCAACTCTGAAGATTGGGATCTCGACGAAGGTAAGGAGTCAGGTATGACACCTAAGTTTGATTGTGTTAAATCTTTTATGGATATCGATGTTTTCCGTAAATTTAGCACTAAATATGGACTTGACTCTGAGATAGTAGCTTCTTTCTGTGATTCTTTTGCTACTCATGTTGATCTCCCTAAGGAGAAGTGGTTTAAATATCATCCCCCCATTGAATTAAAAGTAGTTGCACCTATTAAAGTTGAAGAAAAGACTGTCACTTATAATGATCCTATTATTCCTACTGCTTATGTTGAGAAACCACCTTTTCCTGTTAGGATAAAAGATCATGCTAAAGCTTCAACTTTGGTTCATAAAAGCAATATTAGAACCTATACACCTCCTGAGCAAGTTAAAGTTGAACCTAATATTGCTATTGTGAAGGATCTCTTGGCTGATAATATTGATGGGCATGTTATTTATTTCTATGATGAAACTGCTTGAATTGCTAAACCTTGTGCTAAAGATAAACATAGACCTGTGGTAGGCATGCCTATTATTTCTGTTAAAATAGGAGATCATTGTTATCATGGCTTGTGTGATATGGGTGCTAGTGCTAGTGCAATACCTATTGACTTATACAAAGAAATTATGCATGATATTGCACCTGCTGAGTTAGAAGAAATTGATGTCACCATTAAACTTGCCAATAGAGATACTATTTCACCAATGGGAATTGTTAGAGATGTTGAAGTCTTGTGTGGGAAAACTAAATATCCTGCTGATTTTCTTGTTCTTGGTTCCCCACAAGATAGCTTTTGTCCCATTATATTTGGTAGACCCTTCTTAAACACTGTTAATGCTAGGATAGACTGCAAAAAGGATGTTATTACTATTGGTTTATGTGATATGTCTCATGAGTTCAACTTTTCTAAATTTCGTCGACAACACCGTGAAGAAGAATTGCCTAGTAAAGATGAAATTATTGGTCTTGCTTCTATTGCCGTACCTCCTAGCGATCCTTTAGAACAATATTTTCTAGACCATGAAAATGATATGTTTATGAATGAAAGAAGGGAAATAGATGAGGTGTTTTTTACACAGGGACCTATTCTGAAACACAACTTGCCTGTTGAAATCTTAGGGGACCCCCCTCCACCCAAGGGTGTTCCCGTGTTTGATCTTAAACCTTTGCCTAATAATCTTAAATATGCTTATCTTGATGAAAAGAAGATATATCCTGTTATTATTTGTGCTAACCTTTCAGAGAAGGAGGAAGAAAAATTATTGAAAATTCTGAAGAAGCACCATGCACCTATTGGATATACTCTTGATGATCTTAAGGGCATTAGTCCCACTCTATGTCAACACAAAATAAATTTGGAGAAAGATGCCAAACCAGTTATTGATCATCAACGACGGCTGAATCCTAAGATGAAAGAAGTGGTAAGAAAAGAAATACTAAAGCTCCTTGAGTCAGGTATAATTTATCCCCTTGCTGATAGTCAGTGGGTAAGTCATGTCCATTGTGTTCCTAAGAAGGGAGGTATTACTGTCGTCCCTAATGATAAAGATGAATTGATTCTGCAAAGAATTATTACAGGTTATAGGATGGTAATTGATTTCCGCAAATTAAATACGGCTACTAAAAAAGATCATTACCCCTTACCTTTTATTAATCAAATGCTAGAAATATTATCCAAACATACACATTTTTGCTTTCTAATGGTTATTCTGGTTTCTCTCAAATACCCGTGTCAGCTGATGATCAATCTAAGACCACTTTTACTTGCCCTTTCGATACTTTTGCTTATAGACGTATGCCTTTTGGTTTATGTAATGCACATGCTACCTTTCAAAGATGCATGATGGCTATATTTCTGATTTTTGTGAAAAGATATGTGGGGTATTCATGGATGATTTCTCCGTTTATGGATCCTCTCTTGATGATTGCTTAGGCAACCTTGATCGAGTTTTGCAGAGATGTGAAGAAACTAACCTTGTCTTGAATTGGGAGAAATGCCACTTTATGGTTAACGAAGGTATTGTCTTGGGGCACAAAATTTCTGAAAGAGGCATTGAAGTTGATAAAGCTAAAGTTGATGCTATTGAAAAGATGCCGTGTCCCAAGGACACCAAACGTATAAGAAGTTTCCTTGGTCATGCCGGCTTTTATATGACGTTCATTAAGGTCTTCTCAAAAATTTCTCGGCCTCTGACAAATTTATTACAAAAAGATCTACCATTCTTCTTTGATGATGATTGTGTAGAAGAATTTGAAATACTTAAGAAAGCATTGATCTCTGCACCTATTGTTCAGCCACCTGATTGGAATTTACCTTTTGAAATTATGTGTGATGCTAGTGATTATGTTGTAGGTGCTGTTCTAGGGCAAAGAGTTGATAAGAAATCAAATGTTATTCAATATGCTAGTAAAACTCTAGACAATGCCCAGAGAAATTATGCTACAACTGAAAAAGAATTCTTAGCAGTTGTATTTGCCTGTGATAAGTCCAAACCTTATATTGTTGATTCTAAAGTAACTATTCACACTAATCATGCTGCTATTAAATATCTTATGGAAAATAAAGATGCTAAACCTAGAATTATTAGATGGGTTCTCCTCCTACAAGAATTTGATCTGCATATTATTGATAGAAAGGGAGCTGAGAACCCCGTTGCAGACAACTTGTCTAGGTTAGAAAATGTTCTTGATGACCCACTACCTATTGATGATAGCTTTCCTGATGAACAATTTGTTGGAAATATGCCCTAGAGGCAATAATAAAATGATTATTATTATATTTCCTTGTTCATGATAATCGTTTATTATCCATGCTAGAATTGTATTGATAGGAAACTCAGATACATGTGTGGATACATAGACAACACCGTGTCCCTAGTAAGCCTCTAGTTGACTAGCTCGTTGATCAATAGATGGTTACGGTTTCCTGACCATGGACATTGGATGTCGTTGATAACGGGATCACATCATTAGGAGAATGATGTGATGGACAAGACCCAATCCTAAGCATAGCACTAGATCGTGTAGTTCGTGTGCTAAAGCTTTTCTAATGTCAAGTATCATTTCCTTAGACCATGAGATTGTGCAACTCCCGGATACCGTAGGAGTGCTTTGGGTGTGCCAAACGTCACAACGTAACTGGGTGGCTATAAAGGTACACTACAGGTATCTCCGAAAGTGTCTGTTGGGTTGGCACGAATCAAGACTGGGATTTGTCACTCCGTGTAAACGGAGAGGTATCTCTGGGCCCACTCGGTAGGACATCATCATAATGTGCACAATGTGATCAAGGAGTTGATCATGGGATGATGTGTTACGGAACGAGTAAAAGAGACTTGCCGGTAACGATATTGAACAAGGTATCGGGATACCGACGATCGAATCTCGGGCAAGTATCGTACCGATAGACAAAGGGAATTGTATACGGGATTGATTAAGTCCTTGACATCGTGGTTCATCCGATGAGATCATCGTGGAACATGTGGGAGCCAACATGGGTATCCAGATCCCGCTGTTGGTTATTGACCGGAGAATGTCTCGGTCATGTCTGCATGTCTCCCGAACTCGTAGGGTCTACACACTTAAGGTTCGATGACGCTAGGGTTATAAAGGAAGTTTGTATGTGGTTACCGAATGTTGTTTGGAGTCCCGGATGAGATCCCGGACGTCACGAGGAGTTCCGGAATGGTCCGGAGGTAAAGATTTATATATAGGAAGTCCTATTTCGGCCATCGGGACAAGTTTCGGGGTCATCGGTATTGTACCGGGACCACCGGAAGGGTCCCGGGGGCCCACCGGGTGGGGCCACCTATCCCGGAGGGTCCCATGGGCTGAAGTGGGAAGAGATCCAGCCCAAAGTGGGCTGGGGCGCCACTTCCCTTATGGCCCATGCGCCTAGGGTGAAGGGGGAACCCTAAGGAAGAGTCCCAAGGAGGGAAGGCACCTCCTAGGTGCCTTGGGGGGGGGAGGGAAACCTCCCCTGGCCGCCGCCCCCTAGGAGATTGGATCTCCTAGGGCTGGCGCACCCCCCCTTGGGCTCCCTATATATAGTGAGGGTAGGAGGGCCTCTTGAGACACCCCTTATGCCTTTGGTGCAGCCCCTCCCTCTCTCCTAAGTCCTTCTCCTCTCCCGTGGTGCTTGGCGAAGCCCTGCAGGATTGCCACGCTCCTCCACCACCACCACGCCGTTGTGCTGCTGCTGGATGGAGTCTTCCTCAACCTCTCCCTCTCTCCTTGCTGGATCAAGGCGTGGGAGACGTCGTCGGGCTGTACGTGTGTTGAACGCGGAGGTGCCGTCCGTTCGGCACTAGGATCTCCGGTGATTTGGATCAGGACGAGTACGACTCCATCAACCCCGTTCTCTTGAACGTTTCTGCTTAGCGATCTACAAGGGTATGTAGATGCACTCTCCTTCCCCTCATTGCTGGTCTCTCCATAGATAGATCTTGGTGACACGTAGGAAATTTTTGAATTTCTGCTACATTCCCCAACACAATTAAATGTCATAAATGCTTCTCACACTGCTCCATGGTATGCTGATTATGCTAATTACATTGTTGCTAAGTTTATATCACCTAGTTTCACATACCAGCAAAATAAAAAGTTTTTCTATGATTTACGGCATTACTTCTGGAATGACCCACACCTTTATAAAGAAGGAGTATATGGTATTATTAGACATTGTGTACCTGAGCATGAACATGAACAAATCCTATGCAAGTGTCACTCCGAGGCTTATGGAGGACACCATGCTGGAGATAGAACTTCACATAAGGTATTGCAATCCGGTTTTATTGGCCTACTCTCTTCAAGGATTCCTGCAAGTTTGTCTTATCTTGTGATGAATGTCAAAGAATTGGTAATATTAGTAGACATCAAGAAATGCCTATGAATTATTGCTTGTTATTGAACCATTTGATGTTTGGGGCGTTGATTATATGGGACCTTTTCCTGCCTCTAATGGATATACACATATTTTAGTTGCTGTTGGTTACGTTACTAAGTGGGTAGAAGCTATTCCAACTAGTAGTGCTGATCATAACACCTCTATTAAGTTGCTTAAAGAAGTTATTTTCCGAGGTTTGGAGTCCCTAGATATTTAATGACTGATGGTAGTTCACATTTTATTCATGGTGCTTTCCGTAAAATGCTTGCTAAGTATGATGTTAATCATAGAATTCCATCTCCTTATCACCCACAGTCTAGTGGTCAAGTAGAATTGAGTAATAGAGAACTCAAATTAATTTTGCAAAAGACTGTTAATAGATCTAGAAAGAATTGGTCCAAGAAACTTGATGATGCATTATGGGCCTATAGAACTGCATATAAAAATCCTATGGGTATGTCTCCGTATAAAATGGTTTATGGAAAATCATGTCACTTACCTCTCGAATTAGAACATAAGGCTTATTGGGCTATTAAAGAGCTTACTTATGATTTCAAACTTGCCGGTGAGAAAAGGTTATTTGACATTAGCTCACTTGATGAATGGAGAACCCAAGCCTATGAGAATGCCAAATTGTTTAAAGAAAAGGTTAAAAGATGGCATGACAAAAGGATACAAAAGCGTGAGTTTAATGTAGGTGATTATGTATTGCTATAGAACTCTCGTTTAAGATTTTTTTGCAGAAAAGCTTCTCTCTAAATGGGAAGGTCCTTACGTTATCGAGGAGGTCTATCGTTCCGGTGCCATAAAAATCAACAACTTCGAAGGCACAAACCCGAAGGTGGTGAACGGTCAAAGAATCAAACATTATATCTCAGCTAATCCTATAAATGTTGAAACCAATGTTATTGAAACTGTAACCCCGGAGGAATACATAAGGGACACTTTTCGAAACGTTTCAGACTCCGAAAAGGAAAATGTATGTGGTACGGTAAGTAAACCGACTCCAAAACAGTTCTAATGGCAATTTTTCTCCGTTTTCGAATATTTAGAAAAATAGAAAAATAAGAAGCAGTCCGGGAAGGACACGAGGGCTCCACGAGGGTGGAGGGCGCGCCCTACCCCCCTGGGCACGCCCCCTGCCTCGTGGGCACCTCGTGTGCTCTTCGGACTCCGTTTTCTTGCATGTTACGTATTTTGGTCGGTAAAAATCATTATATAATCTCCCGGAGGTTTTGACTCCCGTATCACACAATTATCCTCTGTTTGTGCTTCGAGCTATTGCTGCTGCAGATCAGAGCAGGATGTCTTCCCAAGAGTTAGTTGGGGAGAGCCGGGTGTCTCATCCGGCATTGAGATCAATGACAAACAACAATGCTGATCACTTTGGGCCAGCAACAGAGGAAGAGATGGAGGCTGATTTGAAGAGGATAGTTGCCATGGAGGAGGATCAAGAAGTCACTTCTCGCTTCCGAGCTGGATTCACAATGGGGGAACTACAGAGCTCGGCTATCCCAAACTCGGTTATCCCTTCCAATGTTAGATTTCTTTCTTATGAAAATATGAAAAAGAGTGTCACTTGTTCTCCCGCTGCTATGGAACACCCTTGGGTGCAAGGAGCTTTGGCTGTTACAGGAAAGCTTCGAAAGGAAATAATGGACCTCAAGTAGCAAGTCAATAAGCTCAAGGAGAAGAATCGTATCCTAAAGGGCATCACCGCCAAGAATATCACATCACCATCCCCGAAAAAGGATACATAATCATAAGGGTATGGGCACTCCCCTTGGCAACTGCCAAGCTTGGGGGAGTGCCCCGGTATCGTATCACCATCACTTCTATATTTACCGTTTTTCTTAGTTCGATCCTTTTGGTAATATCTTGATCTAGTAGCATAAAGTTTTAGTATGATCTAGTTGTGAGTTTTGCTTTATGATCCTTCTATGTAATCGAGTCCATGAGCTATATATAATAAAGATTAGTGTTGAGTCAAGGGCTTGATTATTTTGCCATAATCTTGAGTGAATAAAAGAAAAGAGAAAGCAATAAAAAGAAACAAAGAGATCATATGGATCTTATGGAGAGTAATGAGCTCACATAGAAAGAGTATGATGAATAAAAGTTGTTTAGAGTTGACAATCATAGTTTTGGTCATCATTGCAATTAATAGGAAGTAATAAAGAAAGAGAGGTCTTCACATATAAATACACTATCTTGGACATCTTTTATGATTGTGAGCACTCACTAAAATATGACATGCTAAAGAGTTGATGTTGGACAAGGAACACAACGTAATGGGTTATGTTTTCTTACATTTGAGATAAATTATATTGTCATGGATCATCCAACATGATTGAGCTTGCCTTTCCCCCTCATGCTAGCCAAATTCCTTGCACCAAGTAGAGATACTACTTGTGCTTCCAAACACCCTTAAACCAGTTTTTCCATGAGAGTCCACCATACCTACCTATGGATTGAGTAAGACCCGTCAAGTAAGTTGTCATCAGTGCAAGCAATAAAAATTGCCCTCTAAATATGTATGACTTATTAGTGTGGGAGAAAATAAGCTTTATACGACCATGTGATACGGAAGAAATAAAAGCGACGGACTGCATAATAAAGATCCATATCACAAGTGGCAATATAAAGTGACGTTCTTTCGCATTAAGATTTTGTGAATCCAACCATAAAAGCGCATGACAACCTCTGCTTCGCTCTGCGAAGGGCCTATCTTTTACTTTTATCTCCTACCTTGCATAAGAGTCATGGTGATCTTCACCCTTCCTTTTTACATTTTATCTTTTGGCAAGCACAACATGTTGGAAAGATCCTGGTATAAATGGCTAATTGGATGTGAGTTTTCATGAATTATTATTGTTTACATTACCCTTGAGGTAAAACGTTGGGAGGCAAAACTATAAGCCCCTATCTTTCTTTGTGTCCGATTAAAACTCCATACCCATAAGTATTGCGTGAGTGTTAGCAATTGTGAAAGACTATATGATAGTTGAGTATGTGGACTTGCTGAAAAGCTCTTATATTGACTCTTTCCTATGTTATGATAAATTGCAATTGCTCCAATGACTGATATTATAGTTTGTTAGTTTTCAATGAAATTTATGATTCATACTTGAAATTGTGATTGAATTGTTACTCTAGCATAAGAGATCATATGACAAGAATTATATAAGTTGTTGTTCTAAGAATGATCGTGATGCCCTCATGTCCGTATTTTCTTTTTATCGACACCTCTATCTCTAAACATGTGGACATATTTTTCGATTTCGGCTTTTGCTTGAGGACAAGCGAGGTCTAAGCTTGGCGGAGTTGATATGCCCATTTTGCATCATGCTTTTATATCGATATTTATTGCATTATGGGCTGTTATTACACATTATGTCACAATACTTATGCCTATTCTCTCTTATTTTACAAGGTTTACATAAAGAGGGAGAATGCCGGCAGCTGGGATTCTGAGCTGGAAAAGGAGCAAATATTAGAGACCCTGCACAGCTCCAAAACTCTTGAAACTTCACGAAAGTCATTTTCAGAATATATGAAAAATACTGAGCGCAAGGAGTTCCAGAGGGGGGCCACACCCTGGCCACGAGGGTGGGGGGCGCGCCCTACCCCCCTGGGCGCGCCCCCTGCCTCGTGGGCCCCCTGGTGGCCCTCCGATGCGCATCTTCTGCTATATGGAGTCTTTCGATGAGGAAAAAATCATAAGCAAGCTTTCGGGACGAGACTCCGCTGCCACGAGGCGGAACCTTGGCGGAACCAATCTAGGGCTCTGGCGGAGCTGTTCTGCCAGGGAAAATTTCCCCCGGGAGGGGGAAATCATCGCCATCGTCACCACCAACGATCCTCTAAAGGGAGGGGTTCAATCTCCATCAACATCTTCACCAGCACCATCTCCTCTCAAACCCTTGTTCATCTCTTGTATCCAATTCTTGTCTCTAAGTCTGGGATTGGTACTTGTGGGTTGCTAGTAGTGTTGATTACTCCTTGTAGTCGATGCTAGTTGGTTTATTTGGTGGAAGATCATATGTTTAGATCCTATATGCATATTAATACCCCTCTGATTATGAACATGAATATGCTTTGTGAGTAGTTACGTTTGTTCCTGAGGACATGGGAGAAGTCTTGCTATTGGTAGTCATGTGAATTTGGTATTCGTTCAATATTTTGATGAGATGTGTGTTGTCTCTCCTCTAGTGGTGTTGTGTGAACGTCGACTACATGACACTTAACCATTATTTGGGCCTAGAGGAAGGCATTGGGAAGTAATAAGTAGATGATGGGTTGCTAGAGTGACAGAAGCTTAAACCCTAGTTTATGCGTTGCTTTGTAAGGGGATGATTTGGGTCCATATGTTTCATGCTATGGTTAGGTTTACCTTAATACTTTTGTTGTAGTTGCGGATGCTTGCAATAGAGGTTAATCATAAGTGGGATGCTTGTCCAAGTAAGGACAGTACCCAAGCACCGGTCCACCCACATACCAAATTATCAAAGTACCGAACGCGAATCATATGATCGTGATGGATCCTAGCTTGACGATAATTCCCATGTGTCCTTGGGAGCGCTTTTCTCAATATAAGAATTTGTCCAGGCTTGTCCTTTGCTACAAAAAGGATTGGACCACCTTGCTGCACTATATTTACTTTTGTTACTTGTTGCTCGTTACAAATTATCTTATCACAAAACTATCTGTTACCTATAATTTCAGTGCTTGCAGAGAATACCTTGCTGAAAACAGCTTATCATTTCCTTCTGCTCCTCGTTGGGTTCGACACTCTTACTTATCGAAAGGACTACGATGGATCCCCTATACTTGTGGGTCATCAAGCCCCCCACGCCTGACCACTACGCGCGGCACAGGGCCTGCCCAAGAGGCGGACACGCCAATGGGGGGTCTTGACCCTGCTTTCCTGGAGTCCTTTCTTCGTTATCCGGCCTGGGTGCAGAAGGCATGCCAAGGGTTCCTCCATTGGTCATCACTGGTGGCCAGGCAGCCCCAGTACTAGCGTCTTCTTCGGGTGGCAATGCTGCGCCACCCAGCACCTCCACTAAGGTCCGAAAGGTGGCGGGGAAGGCACCGCCCTCGAGCCCCCTGCCAGGGGCAGGAAGGCCACCTTAAGATTCCTCAACAATTCTCAGCATGGAGGATGGGCTTGGCCGCGCGCTGGAGCTCACGCGCGGGCGCGGTGCCGTGCGCCACGAGCTCTTCCGGGAGGCGATGGGTGCGCTGAGCCGGCTCGGAGAAGAGCTTGTTGATGTCGACGCTCTCCTTGAGACGGAGGACCTTCGCCTAGCTCACGAGTGGCACCAGTTGAAGGTCGCCATCAACCTTGGGCATCTTCAACATGAGCACCACAAGGCAAAGGCTGCGGTGTCCCTTGCGACCTCACGCGAGGCTAGCGCCCGAGCCTTGGAGGAGGCCAAGGCAGTCGACAGTTGTGAGGCCGCCGAGGAGCGCGAACGGGAGCTCCAGGCCTTGAACGCTACCCTTGAGCAGCGGATTGAGGCATGCAGGGCCGTCTTGGCGTCAATGAGGGGGAGCAGCTTCCGAAGAGAAGGAGATCCTGAAACGCGAGGAGGCACTGGCGCTGGAGGCCTTGGAGCGCAGCCTAGACCTTGACCGGCTAGAGGTGAGGGAGCTCCAGGTGGCCACGACTGAGGACACCGTCATTGCGCAGGAAGCCAAGGTCCAAGAGAAGGTCGACCGGAGGGTGGCGATGGCTCGCGCAGATCTTGCCGATGAGTACCGCCTGAAGTTGGAGCTCCTGGAAGCCGAAGTTGAGGGAAGGACCGCCGCTCTTAAGACAAAGTTGAGCAAGGCGTAGTGTAACGCCCACGATGCGGCTATATCTCCCACGTGTCGAATTACGACTTTGAGGCATAACCGCATTGTAAGCAATGTCGCAAGTGAGGTAATCTTCACAACAACCCATGTAATAAATAAGGGAAAGAGATACATAGTTGGCTTACACTCGCCACGTCACACAATAGCATAAATATCATTACATTCATCCAGATACAATCAAGGTCCGACTACGGAACCAAAATAAAGAACAACCCCAAATGCGACGAAGTCCCCGATCGCCCCAACTGGGCACCACTACTGATGGTCTGGAAAGGAAACGTAGTATCATCCTGAGTCCTCATCAAACTCCCACTTGAGCTTAGTCGAATCACCTGGAGCGGTATCATCGGTCCCTGCATCTGGTTTTGGAAGTAATCTGTGAGTCACGGGGACTCAGCAATCTCACACCTTCGCGATCAAGACTATTTAAGCTTTTAGGAAGGGTAAAAGGTATGATGTGGAGCTGCAGCAAGAGACTAGCATAAATGGTGGCTAACATACGCAAATGAGAGCGAGAAGAGAAGGCAAAGGCACGGTCGAGAAACTATGATCAAGAAGTGATCCTAGAACAACCTACGATCAAGAATAACACGAGACCGTGTTCTCTTCCCGGACTCCGCCGAAAAGAGACCATCACGACCACACACTCAGTTGATTCATTTTAATTAAGATAAGCTTTAGGTTATCTACAACCGGGCATTAACAAATTCCTATCTTCCCATAACTGCGGGCACGACTTTCGAAAGATCAAATCCCTGCAGGGGTGTCCCAACTTAGCCCATCACAAGCTCTCACGGTCAATGAAGGATATTCCTTCGCCCAAGACAATCCGATCAGACTCGGAATCCCGGTTACAAGACATCTCGACAATGGTAAAACAAGTCCAGCAAAGCCACCCGAATGTGCCGACAAATCCCGATAGGAGCTGCACATATCTCGTTCTCAGGGCACACCGGATAAGCAATCCGTAC
Organism: Triticum urartu; assembly: GCF_056163025.1. Taxonomy (NCBI): domain Eukaryota; kingdom Viridiplantae; phylum Streptophyta; class Magnoliopsida; order Poales; family Poaceae; genus Triticum; species Triticum urartu. The sequence goes on from NC_141874.1 coordinate 310,138,250, forward strand.
AACTAAAAGCAGCCCTCGAGTTTCCCCGAGGTGGCGCTGCAAGGGGCTCTAGTTTGGACCAACACTCAGAGGAGCACTGGCCCGGGGGTTTAATAAAGATGACCGTTGGGCTCCGGAAACCCAAGGGAAAAAGAGGCTAGGTGGCAAATGGTAAAACCAATGTTGGGCATTGCTGGAGGAGTTTTATTCAAGGCGAACTGTCAAGGGGTTCCCATTATAACCCAACCGTGTAAGGAACACAAAATCAAGGAACATAACACCGGTATGACGGAAACTAGGGCGGCAAGAGTGGAACAAAACACCAGGCATAAGGCCGAGCCTTCCACCCTTTACCAAGTATATAGGTGCATTAAAATAGAGAAGATATAATAATGATATCCCAACAATAAACATGTTCCAACAAGGAACAAACTCCAATCTTCACCTGCAACTAGCAACGCTATAAGAGGGGCTGAGCAAAGCGGTAACATAGCCAAACAACGGTTTGCTAGGACAAGGTGGGTTAGAGGTTTGACATGGCAATAGGGGAGGTATGATAAGCAAGTGGTAGGTATCGTAGCATAGGCATAGCAAAAGAGCGAGCATCTAGCAAGCAAAGATAGAAGTGATTTCGAGGGTATGGTCATCTTGCCTGTAAAGTTCTCTGAGTTGACATTAGCTTGATCCTCGTAAACGTACTCAACGGGCTCCTCGATCACGTACTCACCTTCCTGCTTTACCCAAGCAAGAACAACAAGCAAAGGGAGACACAATCAACCACGTGCAATGCACAAGTAACATGATGCAAAACATGGTATGGCATGCGGGATGCGGTAAGCGATGCATATGCATGTTTCGGAAAGGAAAGATTGAACCTGGCCTCAACTTGGAAAACCAAGAGTTCCACTGGAAAGATGAGTTGATTTTGGTCGAAATCTATATAAAGATCACTGGAATCGGATGCACGGTTTGCAAATGGCAAGCAAAACAAATATGGCACGAGTCTACGATTAACAGCACGAGACCATCTAAATGCATCAAGAACAACATGCTACAACACTCTAACATAGCAACAAAATACATGGCAGGGATCCACTCAAGATGCTTGACAAAAGATGAACACTGAGCTACGGCTAATTCACTCAATAACAGGTTCAAACAAGCATGGCAAAAGTGCAAAAGATAATAGGTTACAGACTTAGTGAAAATAACATGTCAGGAATTTAACATCAGGAAGCAATGTTTAGAGCAAGATAACAACATGCTACAGGAACATATCATGGCAAATCAAGGCATGGCATGAAGCTACTCAAATCATACAACGAAAGTCCCTTATTGACCTTAAGCCAAAAGGGATCAGAAAATACAATGGCATCCAAGTGAACATAGCAAGTTATGTTAACAGATTCAGACTTAGCAGGAAACTGGAACATGGCAAGACAGATATTATGTAGGCATGTTTATGAGCTCGATGCACTCACTACAAGCCACTTCATGACAAACTAAGCATACACCCAGCAAGTAGACATGGCATAGAAGCTAAACATGGCAAGAACAACAACAAACCATGCATGGATCAACTGCAACAAGCTCGGCAAAATTGCTTAACATGTAAACAATCTGCCAGGAACATTTTATAGCAAAAGTAGAGCTCGATTGACTCAAGCTAGGGTGCTACATAACTGCAAACAAAGACATGGATGGATAGAGCACCACAATATCTACAAAACATCCTTACTGATCATGCTCAAAAGAGGCATAGATCACTCTGTAGAAACAAGAACACATGGCATAAAAATATAAACAGGGCAAAGACTTAGAATATTTCTAAGTCCCTGAAATCAGCAACATTAAGTAAGATACTTTGCATGCTTGTGCTAGTCACCACAGAGATCACAAAAATACATGGCATACACCCCTGGAAAGATGGCATGGCATACTTCAAAACACATGTAGGGCTCAAGATCATAGCATGCACACATTAATCATGGCAAAAATGACAAATGTCCAAATCCTGTTAAGGATATGAAACTAACAGAAACTAGCACTCTTCCAACAGCATTTAGGTTATCAAGATGAGCTCAAATGAACATGATGCAATGAGATGAAATGGAGTACTCGTCGAGACGAACATTTCGATATGCTACACGCATGAATCAGAGCAACGGTTATGAAGTTATGCCATGATGAACTATGCAAAATAAATTAGGGTTAGGGGTGCAAAAGTCAACCGAATCTCAGATAAGATCTGGATCGGGCGCGGATGTCGAGGTCGCCGGAATTCTTGTTCAACGGAGAAGAAGAGGCGGCCGGAGTGGAGAAGCTCGTCGGAGAAGGGGGACGGCCGGATCCAGGGCGCTCCAGCGACGAGGAGGCGCCGGACGGCGGGGCAGCGTCTCCCGCGGTGAGGCGATGAGGAGGCGAAGGCGCGGCGGTGGTCGGCGCTTTCGGCAGCGGAGCAGCAAGATGGCGGTGCGGCGATGTCGGCGGCCGCGGCGCGCGGCTCCAGGCGGCGGGGGCGCGGCCCGGTCGCGCGGTGGAGACGGCCCGCCATGGGCTGCGGCCGGCCGCGGCGGTGGAGGCCGACCGGGGACACTTGGCAAGCCCTCAGTTGCTGCGGGGGAGGAAACGGACACGTCCGGCGCCGGCGGACGTTGTTCGGCGCGCGGAGGAAGAAGGGAGACTAGGGTTTCGGGGAAGAGATCCGAAAATTTCGGGGAAGGTTTATATATAGAGGCGGAGGGAGCTAGGAGGCTCCAAATTGAGCACGGTTTGCGGCCACGCGATCGTGATTGAATGGCCTAGGTGATGGAGGAGGTTTAGGTGGGTTTTGGGCCACTTTGGAGGGGTGTTGGGCTGCAACACACACGAGGCCTTTTCGGTCCCTCGGTTAACCGTTGGAGTATCAAACGAAGTCCAAATGGCACGAAACTTGACAGGCGGTCTACCGGTAGTGAAGCAAGGCTGCATGACAAGTCTCAGTCCAATCCGAGAACGTTTAACACCCGCACACGAAAAGAGGTAGAAAGGGACACCGGAGGACATGGGAGCACCGGATTGCAAAACAGACAACGGGAAAAATGCTCGGATGCATGAGACGAACATGTATGCAAATGAAATGCACATGATGACATGATATGAAATGCATGACACGCAAGCAATGACAAGGCAGCAACAACGAATAACTGGAAGACACCTGGCACATTGGTCTCGGGGCGTTACACGGAGCAGCGCGAGAGGGCCGCCAAGGCAGCTTAGGCTTCGGTCCTGGCTGACTTGGCCTCCTCACGCGCTAACTTTCTCTCACTCCAGCGGCAGATTGATGGCGCCGCGTCCCTCGCAAAGAAGAACGCGGACGAGGCGTGTCATCGGCAGACGCTGCAGTGCGAGCATGCTCCTATGCTCCAGGCCCTCAGGGTGATGGCCAACCGAGCCCTGAGTACCATGTGCGTGGAGAGCGCCCCAATCCTCACGTGGAAGATTATGCCAGCCACCTTCGTTTCTTCACCTAGGCCGTGACGCACCTGGAGGACCGGGCCGCAAGGGCTCACGAGCTCATTGAGGAGAGGAGCCGGGGCCTCCTTGGGCGCGCATTCTTATGCATCTTCAGTCACCTCCAGAACCTCGACCCGCACTTTTATTTTGACACCGGCATAGCCCCCGTGCCTAGAGTTATCCAGGATAACTTGTCGTACTGGGTGGATGATCATGTGGACGCTCTGGTCAGAGAGTTCGCCCCCGAGGACGACGCGGCGGTGATCGTGGCGGATGAAGATGGTGCGGACGACGGCGATGACGACGACGTCAGTGGCAGCGCAAGTAGCACGGATGAAGACAACCAGGGCGGTACTAGAGGTAGCACGTCCAGCTAGGCCTACGTTCCTTCGCCTCGACCTTCACGCAAAAACTCGGACACGGCCCCGCAGGGCGTGAGAGCATTTTGGAGGGGGAGCCCCTTGTAATGTATAAACCAATGTCCTATAAAGTAGGATTTGAACTGTGCTATCGCGAACTTGTGAGCCCCCAAGCAGGGTTGTTGCTAAGACTTATCTTCATTTTAGTAGGCCTTGAGCGGGTTCTGAGGTTGCAGACGTGCCTTCCTTCTGAGGCAAGATCTTCATGGCTCGCGAGGTTTTAGGTCTCTCGAGGGGCCTGCTTGCTCGCTAGAGAGGGCCTCGCGAGGAACGAATGCCGGACTACGGCTGGGTATGCGTGCGGTGATCCTGCGATGATTGCATCCCAGGCCTGGGGAGCCTTGCGGTCGGCTGGGCCAACCCGAGCGTGCTTGGCACGCCATACCACGCCCAACCCCCACTCGCGAGGCGCTCGCAGGGGGGAAGCAGGTGCAAGCCCATCAGAAAAATAGGCAACCAGGAGGCGATAAACCGACACAAATCAAGACAAAATTCCCCCCATTTTTAACAACACAAAGAGAACTTTGAATCTCAATCCAAAAGGCGGCGAATCGGGTTACAAAAGAAGGAACAAAAGCAAATAGCCACGTCCGGCACCTGGCTAGTCTTCTTGTCTTCTCACCAGCGCGGAGCTAAGTGTTTTCACTGGATGTGAGCATAGTCATTGGGGGACAGTGTCGATGGCTAGCACGGAGCATGGTGCTTCCACTTGGACATGGGCGGGAGCCCCCGTGAGGCCCGAGGGCGGCACTCGGGAGACTCTGGGGCATTTACAGCCCCACTGATTATTACGTGAGAGTGTCATGAGCGAAGACCTTCACAAGCGCGAGCCTTGCTTCATATTGCCAGACGAGGGCCCCGCCCTGCGTCGCCCCCGACCACTGTTGGGGCATCCGGAAACCAGGACGAGACCAAGGCGCCTTACCCAGCAGAGGACCTACCTCCGTGCAACACCTTGCTCCATGCGGCACGGGGGAGGCACTAGCTCCGGCCCTCTCCCGTGTAGCCCCCAGTGAGCCTCTCCTGTCGGGGTGGAGCCACCGACCTGGGGTCTCTGGCCACTGCTGTTGCCTGGTTCACCTATGGTCCATGGTTAGAGTAAGCATGCTCCTGAGATACTGGTTGTACCCAACGGTTATTGTCGTCGAAGGGGTTGGCGAAGATTCCTAGCGCCTCGTGGAAAGCCTCAGCCTCTTGCGTCCCTTCTGCCCAACCTGACTCAGGAAACGAGCCGAGGCCTTCCCCTGGCGTATATTCCAGGTCCATCATGCAGGGCACGTAGGCGTCTGGGGTTGCTGTGCCAGGGGCATTGCCTAGGCATCCCACGCCATGGGCCACCAGGCCCGGTGCCCAATCCTGACGTCCATTGGGTGACATCCCGCCGCGGCCCCGCAGGGGACTGCTAGAGCTTGCCTCACCTGGAGGTGGCACAGTTGTGGTAGGACAAGCGGCGCCGCGGGCCATGTTGACGCTGTCGGGTCCCCCAGGCACTCCGGGGGCGCGCTGGCATGCTGCAGCCCGGCACGCGCCCCTGCCACCACCTGAGGCGTGGGTAGGGTGTAGAAGGGTGCCGCACCCCTACACGCGGCGTCATGTAGCTTGGCGACCCGCTCCAGCAGGGCGTCGCGGCCGCCCTCCGCCAACCTGCAATGCAGCAGCTCTCGCGCTATGATGATTGCAACTTGCATGTTTTCCTACTCCCGATGAGCGTGCGGTGATATTGCCACGGTGTAGCCCGAATATCGTGTGGTGGCGCGCATACGCCATGGTGCGAGGGCGGACGGTGCTGGCCCGTGCCGCCCGCGTTCGGCGGTGTTGGGCGGTGTACAGGCCGCCTAGAGCACGGAGTGGAGGACTTCTTGGGCAGACGCTCCGCTCAGACGGGCCAAGCAGCCCAGTGCTCGGCATGAGCCCTTAGATCATCGGCCATCGGAGTTGTGGGGCGATGGCCGATGGACTGGAAGGAGAGAAGCTCCGGCACACCCCTACCTGGCACGCCAAATGTCAGATTCGGCGTTCCGTAGACCCTTGAGAGGTTCAAACACTGGGGTACGTGCGAAGAACTCGTCCTCACCAGTCTGCCTACACTCTGATCCCACGGCCTAGCTCGACGAACCCAACGAACAAGGGACACAGGAGTTTACCCAGGTTCGGGCCACCTTGCGGTGTAAAACCCTACTCCTTCTTTGTGGTGGATTGGCCTCGAGGGGCTGTGGATGAACTAATACAACGGACGAACAACCTCAGGAGGTGAGGTGTTCTTGGGCTCGATGAGCTGGTGAGGAGGTCAGGGTGGAATGGATCCCATCCCCTCTATGGTGGAGGCTATGTCCTATTTATAGTGGCCTTGGTCCTCTTCCCAAATGTAGGCGGGAAGGGATCCCACAACAGCCAAATCCAAAGGGAGACAACTAGTACAAGTTGTCCTAAGAAAAGTAGTCTTCGCCTGCAAAAGCTCCTGGTCGTGACGCCGCGGTTGGCCTGCGATGACCTCCGTCATGCCATCTTGGCGGTCTAGGTCTTGTTGCACCGAAATGGAGACATTTGCTTGACGCCTCGGGACTCCGCGCCTGCGCTTGCCTTCTTAGCACCAAAGAGGAAATGGGTACACTGCGCCCGCTGGCGCCCCCTAGCCTTCGTCGTCATGGCTCACGTCATATGAACCTCGTGAGGTGCACCTTGCATTGATATCTCCACTCCTCGGGAGCCAGCCTGGTGAGGCCGCCCCTCGGGGAGGTCTTGGTGTCGTCTGCCTCGCGAGGGTCTCGGGTTGTCGTTGTTGAAGTTGGGTCATACCAGGACGTCGATGGTGTTGGAGATATGCCCTAGAGGCAATCATGTATGATGATATTTCCTATGTGTTTATGAATAAAGATAGTCCTTGGACATCATCAATGATGTGTATCAGCAAGTACGTGACTTGTTTGTGGGACTGTGCATTGTATGATGACTGTCCTAAAAGGTCCCTAGTCGAAAGGGCTGTGTGGATGCGCAGCCAACTAGACTAGCATATGACACGGTCGATGGCTTGGTCTCACTAGCCATGGAGCATTGGATGCTAACCGGATAATATGGACTTGGAAGGATCTGGTCGGATTCGACATAGTCGGATCCGAGTTGAGATAAGGTCCGAGTCGGACAGACCCAACTATGAGACGCAGCGAAATTTCATCTGTGAGTCTCTAGTACAACATATGTTCTATGTCCTAAGACCTGAGCTGACGCATGTACTCAGGATGGTGATAGACTTGATTTGGCCCGACCAAATGCTACTCCGTAACTGGGTAGTTATAAAGGTAGGTTTCGGGTTTGTCCAGAACCATGCTGCTATACGTGGTCGAGCAAGATGAGATTTGCCCCTCCGATCAGGAGAGATATACTCTGGGCCCCTCGTGTGATCTGACCAGGATAAGCATGGCCATGTGACAAGGATTATGAGATAATCCGGTTTGTGGTCGGCATCACTGGAACGAGAAAAAGGACGGGCTAGCACAAGGATGATAGACTCACCTTGAGCTCAACAACATATATCATGTGGCAAAAGGAATGGAAGTGTGATGTACAAGTTCGCTAACCAGCTTCAAAGTCTTCTTGGTGTTTGGCATGCCTTGCTAGAGGCCGCTACCAACCATGCAGTTAGAAGTTGATCCGAACTGTGACCAAGCCGACTTGAACCTAAGGGGTCGCGCGCTTAAGGGAAGGAACCTACGAGGTCGGATCCGAGGACACTGGTCGGATGTGATCCGAACTGTATTCGGATTGTGGCCGAGTAGACTTATGGGCTTTAGGGTCTGTGCGAGGCCCAAGTGTTGAGCCTGGGACGGACGCCTATATATATAGTGGAGGTGCCGCACACTCACGCGGTTGATCACTTCGGCGCTGTCACTAGGGTTTGCATGTGTTGCGAATAGACACCTCCACTCACCGCTGGTTGTGTGATCGGACCTAGCAGTCCACCGCACGACGTTGCTCCTACACGCGCGGATACCGTTGGAGGCGGTGCACTTGTGCCGCTCCGGCGAACCTGTACATGGGAACCGACCACCAGTTGTACGAGGGAGATAAGACGAGGAGGAGATGATCCACGCGTACGCGCTGCCCCAACTCTTCTTCCGCTGCACGACACTGCGCGTTTAGTGGTAACGAACTGTGATCCATCTCCCGTAGCATGTTCTTGGTTGTTCTGCGCGTAGGAAATTTTAATTTCCAGTAGACGCATCCTACCGTAGATCCCAACAGTGGTATCAGAGCCTCTGCTATAGGATTTGGATTCAGATCATACACATATTAGATATGTGGAGGCAATAGATGAGATCTGTTGTCATTGATAAGATTGGCTGTGTGCACGGTTGATGAGATCAACTGCACATGGGGATCGATGTGGCTATGTTTTCTGTTGATTGGGATCGATGAGGTCGTGACACGATCTACCCCTACCGGTCGGTTATCCGCCATCGGGGTTAAGAGTGAAACGTAAATCCGAATCGGATTCGCGATGATCGATGAGATCGGTCAGATCAGAGAATTCGGCGTGATCGGAGTTCAGATGTGATCTGTAATTTCCGAAAACATCGGGCTCTCGGTGTAGGTGCGTGCAAAATTCCATAATGAATGGACATTCGAGGGGCTCTCGGTGTAGCAGTAAATCTTCACAAAGATCTGCATGCCGCCACACGGTGAAGCTGTTGTAGTGTTAATTAGGAGGAGGGATTTCAACATATTTCTTGTTCTGTCAGTACGCTTGGGGTACCCTGATTTTTATTATGCCGACAACAAGATATTATAATCAGTTTCAATTCTCATATTGTTAATCTAAATACTAGTGTTTCATAATATCAAATCTCATTGGAAAGATTGCATCCATTCCATCACAAGATCGGCGAGTACAGTTTCCCAAAATTTAGCAGTGCAACTTTTATTAACAGTAGATATAAGATCAAATCTACCTAATTACCCAAAAAGGCTTCCGCCTCGCTTTTTGTATATAAAACAAGGATTATCATCACCCGATACAAAGGCACGCCACCACAACACATGCACACACCCAAGACATGATATATAGGCGCTGAGCGCAGCAACATCACCCCTAGCACTATCGCGAAGAGACGAAGCCGCACACGACGAACTGTGGGCTCTAAGACGGTGCCTTTAGGAAGGATACGACACTGGAGTGCCGCCTCCACCTGATCCGAAGATCAGAGTTTCCCATGGAGCCACACGAAGTGCAGCGAGAGCCGCGACGATGGCTTCAAGAAGGGAACGAGCTTCGTCGCCGTTGGTCCGTCCGAAGATAGAATGGGTTTTTCACCCGGCCAACACTCGCCGTCACTGATCGCCACACCCCGGCTACCACGTCTCCCACACGGCCATGGCCACCGGGCAGCACCAAGCCACGGGCTCTGCCCATGAGCACCGCGAAACCACCCCCAGGGCCGCCGCCCCGGCATCCAAGACCTTGACACCACCTCATCCGTGATCCGCCTCTACCCAACCAAAGAGAAGAGTGGAAAGATCCCACTTTTCCCACCCCTGGGCAGCCCCAGCGCCGAGACCCAATAGGTCCGCCAAACCGGGGCTCCATCGACTCGTCCTGCAGCACCGGGCGCGAGACGAGCTTGGTCCTGTGGCACCATGTGCGAGACAAGGCCGGTCCTGCTGGACCGTGCGTGAGACAAGCTCGATCCTACAACACCATGCGCGAGATGAGATCGGTCCTGCCGCACTGGGCGCGAGACGAGCGATGGACTGCAGCTGGGAGCGGGCCAGCCCTTCAACAGAAGTAGAGCTTGAACAACGAGAAGATGAAGCGAAGGTCGACACGGTTCGACCGCAGACAAGCCGACGTTGGAGTAGAGCCAGCCGTCACGCGGGCAGAGCCGCCGCGCCACCGAGAGGCCACCGCCCATGAGTCGGACCTCCGATCTCACCGTGTGATCACAGCGCCCGACGTGTGCGTAGCGCCTTGTATTTCGTACACGATCACTCGAACCGGTAGAATGCGATTCTATGCATAACTTTATTTTGCAGGGTTTGATGTGAATAGTATGGCTCATGTGTATGTAATGCATGTGTGTAAATTATACATGGCCTGCGTGTCATGTTTGGCAGCCGGCAGGAGCCAAAGTGCTGTCATTATATTGTATAACGACCTGCGTGTCGACTTGTGACTCTATGTAAAATTCATTACTAGTTGTAGTAGTTGGATAATAGAGATCAGGTTGGTGGCTTGGCGTCCCGGCGTGACAAACAAGATGGAGTTCCTAGATGGTCATCGGAGTCGGAGCCAACCTAGAAGAACATCCATGAAGGAGCCATAATATTTCACAATATGTGTTTATTTGTGATTGTTATGTTTCCTTGTTTTCTATGCATGTTAGAATGGTTGAAAGATCCCTCATGAATATCAAGCGAATTGCCATCCCCGATGTTGCACCTTCGCACGTCAAGTACGTCTAGTAGTGGGCTCATAAAATTGGGGTGCTTCTAGGTGTCCTTGAACTGAAGGGTTCGTGTCGGACACGGACATGCACTACATTAGGTTGACTTGACAAGGCTATCAAAACGGTTTTGGGCCTTGTGGCAATGAGATACCTAGCCGACCGACAAGAGTTGTATAGAGATACGATTAGCAAGGATTTGCTTACTAGATAGACATGTTGTCTAGTAGTGATGCTAAAGCTCACTAGTCGCATGTGCTAGTCGGATCCTGAATCACCGAGTGTTTGCGGAGGGATGCTGACTTCAGTGGGAGTATTTCTGTTTAAGGCTAGAATTACTCTACATAAACACATTGCTTAGTGATTGCATATTTTTCTGTTGTAGATCAATGGCATCACCTGCTCAACCCAACTTTGCATTGAAATCAATTCTGGAAAAGGATAAACTGAGTGGAACAAACTTTACTACCTGGTATAGAAATTTGAGAATTGTTCTCAAGCATGATAAAAAGGAACAAGTTCTAGAGGATCCGCTTCTAGAGGAACCTGCCGATAATGCTAGTACCACAACCAAGAATGCCTACCAGAAACTCGTTGATGAATCAAACAAGATCAGCTGCCTCATGCTGGCTTGTATGGAGCCCGATTTGTAGCAGCATTTCGAAGACGTTGGGGCTTTTGATATGATCGAGAGTCTCAAGAGCATGTTTTAGGTGCAAGCTAGGACCGAAAAGTTCAACATCTGGCGATCCTTGATGGATTGTAAGCTGAAGGAAGGTGATCCACTGAGACCGCATGTGATCAAGATGATCGGATATGTGCAAGCTTTGGATCGGTTGGGCTTCCCGCTCTTGGATGAGCTGGCTACTGATGCAGTTCTGGGTTCTCTTCCGCCCAGCTATGGGACGTTCATCTCGAACTATCATATGCATGGCATGGATAAGGAGCTCACTGAATTGCATGGGATTCTCAAAGTGGCAGAGCAGGATATTAAGAAAGGCATGCATCAAGTGTTGATGGTGCAGAAATCGGCTAAGTTCAAGAAGAGTTGGTCTAAGAAGAAGGCTAAGGCAAAGGGCACGGAGATGGTAACTTCCGCGGCTATGCCGAAGTCTGGACCGGACTCAAAGACCATTTGCTATCATTGCAAGGAAACTGGTCACTGGAAGAGGAACTGTAGCAAGAAGGCCGGGAATGCTGCTTTAGGCAAAGGTACACTTGTTGCATATGTTATAGACATTTACCTTGCTGACATACCTAGTAGCTCTTGGGTATTTGATACCAGATCGGTTGTTCATATTTGTAACTCGATGCAGGGGATGGTAAGAATTAGGCGTGTGGCACAAGGGGAGATTGACATCAGGGTCGGCAACAAAGCAAGAGTTGCTGCGTTAGAGGTCGGCACGATGGAGCTCCAGCTTCCTTCTGGATTTATTTTGGAATTGAATAATTGTTATTACATTCCTGCACTTAGTCGGAACATCATTTCTGCCTCATGCTTGATGAGTCAGGGTTATGAATTCAATTTAAAGGACAATGGTTGTTCGATTTATTTGAATGGTATGTTCCACGGCTATGCACCTATTGTTGATGGGTTATTTATATTGAATCTAGAACATGAACCGGTCTATAACGTGAATGTCAAGAGGCATAAGCCCAATGAGATAAATCCGACATACTTCTGGCATTGCCGACTTGGACACATTAGTCTGAAACGCATGAAGAAGCTCCATGGTGATGGACTCCTAACTTCGACCAACTTTGGACGTTCGAGACATGCGAATCATGCTTGCTCAGCAAGATGACTAAGTCTCCTTTCGCAAAGAGTTGCGAGAGGGCATCCGAGCTGTTGGAACTGATACACAGTGATGTGTGTGGACCAATGAGCACAACTTCCAGAGGTGGCTATCAGTACTTCGTGACTTTTACCGATGACTTGAGTAGATATGGATATATCTATTTGATGAGGCACAAGTCAGAGACTTTTGAAAAATTCAAAGAGTTTCAAAACGAGGTGGAGAATCAGCTCGACAAGACTATAAAACTTCTACGATCTGATCGTGGAGGTGGGTACATGAGCTAGGAGTTTGATGATCATCTGAAAAGCAGAGGTATAGTACCTCAGCTCACACCTCCGGGTACGCCACAGAGAAATGGTGCATCAGAACGGAGGAATCGCACCTTGTTGGACATGGTTTGATCTATGATGAGCAAGTCAGATTTACCCTTGTCATTTTGGGGATACACTCTATAAACTGCAGCTTTCACACTTAACAGGGTACCATCAAAATCCGTAGACAAGACACCACATGAGATGTGGACCGGGAAGTGTCCCAGTTTGTCTTTTCTAAAGATTTGGGGTTGTGAAGCATTTGTCAAGAAACTTATGTCAGACAAGCTTACACCCAAGTCGGATAAATGCATATTCGTGGGATATCCGAGGGAAACCTTGGGATATAACTTCTACAACCGGGAAGAGAACAAAGTGTTTGTTGCTCGGAATGGGGTTTTCCTTGAGAAAGAGTTTCTCAGTCAGGAGGCCAGTGGGAGGACGGTTCGACTCGAATAAATTCGAGGACCACTCGGGGATGGCTCGGCTGGTGATGAGATCATACCGGAGTCAGTCAGGGAACCCGTAGTGGAAGCGGCACTGGAACCACGGAGGTCGGAAAGATTGCGCAGAGTGCATGATGTATTGTTTCTAGAAAGCAACGAGCCAGCCACATATGCAGAAGCGATGGTGAGCCCAGATTCCGAGGCATGGCTGGAGGCCATGAGATCCGAGTTAAAGTCCATGGATGAGAATCACGTTTGGGACTTGGTTGATCCGCCACCTGGCGTAACGACCATTGGTTGAAAATGGGTCTTTAAGAAGAAAACCCGATGTGGATGGAAATGTTCAGATCCACAAAGCTCGGCTTGTCGCTAAGGGTTATGGACAAGTTGAAGGAATTGACTACGACAAGACTTACTCACCGGTAGCGATGCTGAAGTCGGTGAGGATCGTACTAGCTATAGCTGCATATTTCGATTACGAGATATGGCAGATGGATGTCAAGACGGCTTTCCTTCATGGAAATTTAATCGAGGACGTGTATATGATACAGTCCGAGGGTTTTGTCGATCCGACTAGCACTAGTAAGGTATGCAAGCTCAAGAGATCCATTTATGGGTTGAGGCAAGCATCTCAGAGCTGGAACATTCGTTTTGATGAGGTCATCACTGGTTTCGGGTTCATCAAAAGTGAAGAGGACTCTTGTTTATACAAGAAGTTAAGTGGGAGCTTGATAGTGTTTTTGATCTTGTATGTGGATGACATACTACTGATCAGAAATGATATTTTGATGCTGAACTCGGTCAAGGAGTCATTGAATGGAAAGTTTTCGATGAAGGACCTTGGTGAGGCAATGTACATTTTAGGCATTAAGATCTATAGAGATAGATCAAGGAGGCTGCTCGGCTTAAGCCAGAGCATGTACATAGATAAAGTGTTGAAGCGGTTCAACATGAGTGAGGCAAAGAAAGGGTTCTTGCCACTCTCAGATGGTATAAGGCTAAGAGAGACTCAGAGTCCTTCGACATCTGATGAGCGAAGCAGGATGAGTAGGATTCCATATGCCTCGGCAATCGGATCCATCATGTATGCCATGATATGTACGCGGCCCGATGTTGCTTTTGCAATAAGCCTAACAAGTAGATACCAGGCCAACCCAGGTGAGAGTCACTGGGCAGCGGTAAAGACTATTTTGAAGTACCTGAAAAGGACTAAAGAGATGTTCCTAGTTTATGGTGGTGAGGAAGAGCTCGTCGTAAGGGGTTACGCCGATGCTAGTTTCCAAACCGACAGAGATGATTGTCGATCACAGTCTGGATTCGTGTACGTCATGAACGGAGGAGCAGTGAGTTGGATGAGTTCCAAGCAAGATACGGTGGCCGATTCTACTATAGAAGCCGAACACATTGCGGCTTCTGAAGCTGCAAAGGAAGGTGTTTGGATCTGGAACTTTCTGGATGATCTTGGTATTTTCCCAGCCTCGGTAAAACCGTTGGACCTTTATTGTGATAATTTTGGTGCCATCGCACAAGCCAAGGAGCCGAGGAATCACCACAAGGTCAGACACATAGATCGGAAATATCACCTGATACGAACGATCGTAAAGAGTGGTGATGTAGAGTTATGCAAAATTCACATGGATGCAAATGTTGCGGATCCGTTGACTAAGCCGCTTCCACAACCCAAGCATGAGGGGCACGTTAGAGCTATGGGCATTCGATGTCTATTTGATTGACTCTAGTGCAAGTGGGAGACTGTTGGAGATATGCCCAGAGGCAATCATGTATGATGATATTTCCTATGTGTTTATGAATAAAGATAGTCCTTGGACATTATCAATGATGTGTATCAACAAGTACGTGACTTGTTTGTGGGACTATGCATTGTATGATGACTGTCCTTAAAGGTCCCTAGCCGAAAGGGCTGTGTGGACACGCAGCCAACTAGACTAGCATATGACACGGTCGATGGCTTGGTCTCACTAGCCATGGAGCATTGGATGCTAACCGGATAATATGGACTTGGAAGGATCTGGTCGGATCCGACGTAGTCGGATCCGAGTCGAGATAAGGTCCGATTCGGACAGACCCAACTATGAGACGCAGCAAAATTTCATCTGTGAGTCTCTAGTACAACATATGTTCTATGTCCTAAGACCTGAGCTGACGCATGTACTCGGGATGGTGATAGACTTGCTTTGGGCCGACCAAACGCTACTCCGTAATTGGGTAGTTATAAAGGTAGGTTTCGGGTTTGTCCAGAACCATGCTACGAGACATGGTCGAGCAAGATGGGATTTGCCCCTCCGATCAGGAGAGATATACTCTGGGCCCCTCGTGTGATCCGACCAGGATAAGCATGGCCATGCGACAAGGATTATGAGATAATCCGGTTTGTGGTCGGCATCACTGGAACGAGAAAGTGGTCGGGCTAGCACAAGTATGACAGACTCGCCTTGAGATCGACAACATATATCGTGTGGCAAAAGGAATGGAAGTGTGATGTACAGGTTCGCTAACGAGATTAATAGTCTGCTTGGTGTTTGGCATGCCTTGCTAGAGGCCGCTACCAACCGTGCAGTTCGGAGTTGATCCGAACTGCGACCAAGCCAACTTCAACCTAAGGGGTCGCGCGCTTAGGGGAAGGAACCTACGAGGTCGGATCAGAGGACACTGGTCGGATGTGATTCGAACAGTATTCGGATTGTGGCCGAGTAGACTTATGGGCTTTAGGGTCCGTGCGAGGCCCAAGTGTTGAGCCCGTGACGAACGCCTATATATATAGTGGAGGTGCCGCACACTCACGCGGTTGATCACTTCGGCGCTGTCACTAGGGTTTGCATGTGTTGCGAATAGACACCTCCACTCGCCGCCGGTTGTGTGATCGGACCTAGCAGTCCACCGCATGACGTTCCTCCTGCACGCGCGGATATCGTTAGAGGCGGTGCACTTGCGCCGCTCTGGCGAACCTGTACGTGGGAACCGACCACTGGTTGTACGAGGGAGATCGGACGAGGAGGAGACGATCCACGCATACGCGCTGCTCCAACTCTTCTTCTGCTGCACGACACTGCACGTCTAGTGGTAACGAACTATGATCCATCTCCTGTAGCATGTTCTTGGTTGTTCTGCACGTAGGAAATTTTAATTTGCAGTCGATGCATCCTACCATAGATCCCAACAGACAGAGCCACGTCATGGGCCGCAAGCAAGCAAGTATGGGTACCCCCGTTCCCAGAACATCGACACCCACCTCGGTGGCCTCCTGCACCGCCTCTTTGCCCTATAAATCCCCAACTATTCCATAAACCCTAGGGGAGTTGACGAAACACAATTCTAGCCGACGCAAGTTCCAGAACCACAAGATCTAATCTAGACACTATCACGGAGGGGTTCATCATCCTCATTGGTGCCTCTGCGATGATGCGTGAGTAGTTCATCATAGACCTACGAGTTTGTAGGCAGTAGCTAGATGGCTTCCTCTCTCTCTCTCTCTTTTGATTCTCAATACAATGGTCTTTTGGAGATCTATTTGATGTAACTCTTTTTGTGGTGTGTTTGTTGGGATCCAATGAACTTTGAGTTTGTGATCAGATCTATATCCATGAATATAATTTGAGTCTTCTTTTGATCTCTTATATGGATGATTATTTATAGCCTCGTATTTCTTCTTTGAATCTTTGATTTAGCTAGGCCAACTAGATCGATTTTTCTTGCCACGGGAAGAGGTGCTTTGTGGTGGGTTCGATTGTGCGGTGTTCTTTCCGAGTGATAGAAGGGGCAGCAAGACACGCATGTATCGTTGCAATTAAGGATAACAAGATGGGGGCTATTCCTACATGAATAGATTGCTTCTACATCATGTCATCGTTCTTATTGCATTACTCCATTTTCCATGAACTTAATACACTAGATGCATGTTGGATAGCGGTCGATGTGTGGAGTAATAGTAGTAGATGCAGGAAGGAGTCGGTCAACTAATCTTGGACGTGATGCCTATATATTGATCATTTCCTTGGATATCGTCATACCTATTCGATTTTCTATCAATTGCCCAACAATAATTTGTTTATCCACCGTGTGCTATTTCTTGAGATAAGCCACTAGTGAAATCTACGCCCCCGAGTCTATTCTTTATCATATTTGCTTTCCGATTTATTATTTGCCAGTTTTATTTGCAGATCCATTATTCCAAAAACCCAAAAATACTTTCCTGCACTTTTTATTTGCATATTTTATTTCATGTTTTATTGAGATCTATTTATCCAACCTATCACAATTTTATCCCGTTAACTTGACAATTTCTGGCGCTGTTATGAAGAAGGGATTGACAACCCCTTATACGCGTTGGGTTGCAAGTATTTGTTCTTTGTGTGTAGGTAACGTTTACATAGTGTTGCTTGGTTCTCCTACTGGATTGATACCTTGTTTCATAACTGAGGGAAATACCTACCGTAGCTGTGCTGTATCACCCCTTCCTCTTTGGAGAAATACCAACGTAGTTCAAGCGACATCAGCTCGCAATATAATGTCGCCAACGTAATCAGCCTTCCTTAGCTCTAAGTGGATAACTAATATTTTTGTATGTAGACTCTATCAGGTATCTACACCGAAAGAAAATCCTGACACTTCTTCTGAAGCTTGAGATAGATAGGGCCTTCGACAGTGTCTTCTGGGAATATCTGCTAGGACTACTGCAAGCCATGGGCTTTAGTGCTTGATGGCGAGATTGGATTCCATGGATAATTGCTGAAATTAATCCGATATGATCTCTAGGCCTATTTTAAGCTCTGGTAAAAATATTGGATCAATTAGGGCAAGGAAAGTTCTTGCTTTGATTTCTGAAACCAATATGCCCTAGATTGCTGTTGTGAAGGAACTACTATTTTGGTAGCTCTATAGATTCCCAAATAATTTGGGCAACATCTAGTAGTCACAAGTGACAAAAAAAACCAAAAGTTTGGCCATTCACGACCACACAAAATCACAGGGCCAAGTTTGTTTTTTGCCCTAGTCTTCTAGTTGTGAAGGAAGTGCAAGCTATAAGGATCTATTGGAGCTCAAATTTTGTGGAGATTTTGAGAATTGGATGAGAATGATGACATACATGGAGTAATAGTTTGGCACAAACTGAATTTCCCATGAACTAGCATAAACAGGTTGCTGCCAGTATGGATTTGAAGAAGTAGAACAATAGTGGTTGAAATTGGGTTAGATCCAACCACACACACACTCCCTGACCATCAACACACCCCTAGACATAGTTTGGCACGCTGGAGGCCACTCGCCATGCCAATGCCCGTGGTGACTACCCTCAGAGTGCGTTGTTTGCACGCTCTGCCTATGCACCCGTGACACCGAGCCCCCATCGTGCCCGGCCACATCCACCGTGTGAAGCACGTATCCCAGACCCCACCCGCCTTCTACAAGGCCACCCGACACTGGCCCCTCACTAGCACCACGCCAAACGCCAGCAGCCACCATCGCCAGAGCGCCTGGCCACAGACACGCCACCGCACTCGTCGTCTTGCGGCCGACCTGACACCCCTACCCAGTAGCTCGCCGAACGCCTCCCCTCCCATAGCCGCTCTAGCCCATAGGTCGGCGCTTGCTACTCGGCCATCAACATGGGATGCGATGGAGGCAAGGCCCCCGACCTCTCGCCGTCCTATAAAATGAGCACCCCAGCCTCCGCTGAGACCCGCACCTCACTTCTTTCCCCCGAAAACTCTACTGGCCGACGCCCTCAAGCTATCATGCCCCACCCTTCTCCCACAGTCGCCCTGGCCACACCTCGGCGGTGCTCAAATTCGTGAGCTGATATGTCTCCAACGTATCTATAATTTTGTTGTTGTTTTATGTTATTATATTATCATTTTTGATGCTTTATATGCATTTATATACTATTTTATATCATTTTTGGGACTAACCTAGTGCTAGTGCCAGTTCCTGTTTTTGCTTGTTTTTGGCTTTTCAGAAAATCAATACCAAACATAGTCCAAACATGATGAAACTTTACGGTGATTTTTAATGGACCAAAAGGGACCCTAGAAGGTTTTAGAGGAGGCCAGAAGAGCTATGGGAGAGCCACGAGCTCACAGGGCGTGCCCCAGGGGGGTAGGCACGCCCCTGAGCTCGTGCCCCCCCATAGCACCCCTTAACCTAATTCCACCTCTATAAATTCCCAAATATTCCCAAACCAATAGGGATCCATCTGTATAACTTTTTTTGCCACCGCAAGCTTCTGTTTTTCCGTGATCCCATCTGGAGGCCTTTTCTGGTACTCTGTCGAAGGGGAAATCGATCATAGAGGGCTTCTACATCATCCTTGCTGCCTTCCAATGATGTGTGAGTAGTTTACCACAGACCTACGGGTCCATAGGTAGTAGCTAGATGTCTTCTTCTCTCTCTCTCTTTGATCTTCAATACCATGTGCTCCTTGATTTTCTTGGAGTTCTATCCTATGTAATCATCTTTTGTGTTGTGTTTATTCAGATCCAATGAATTGTGGGTTTATGATTATATTATTCATTGAAAGTAATTAAGTCTTTTCTGAACTTCATTATGCATGATTGCTATAGCTTTGTATTTGACTCCGATCTATCCATTTGGTTTGGCCAATTAGATTGATTTATCTTTAGTGGGAGATGTGCTTTGTAAGGGGTTCAATCTTGCGGTGCTCTATATCCCAGTGACATAGTAGGGGACAAGACATGTATTTGTATTATTGCCATTAAGGGTAAAACGACGGGGTTTATTCATATTGATTGGGTTTACTTTGTCTACAACATGTCATCTTGCTTAAGGCGTTATTTTGCTGCAATTCATTTACTTTAATTTTAATTTGTAATTTATCCATCTACCTATACAAGATTTGATCCTTGCAAGTAACAAGTTCAAGGGGATTGACAACCCTCTTGCCTGTGTTGGGTGCAAATGTGTGCAGGTGCAGGTGCTGAAGATAGGAGTGTGCGTGGTTCTCCTATTGGTTCGATAAAGCTTGGTCCTCGCTGAGGGAAATACTTATGTCTACTGTATTACATCTCCCCTCCTCTTTAGGAAAAATCCAAACGCAACTCACAAGTAGTAGAAAGAATTTCTGGCACCGTTGTCTGGGAGACATCATCAAATTCTTGTGAGGTTCCTACAGAAAAAATATCATCTACTCGTTCTACTTTTTATTTGCCTCTCTTTTTCATCTCCCTCCACTTCTCTAAAAAATCAAAAATACCAAAAATATTTTGTGTGATATGTTTGCTTGTGTTGCCATGTGCCTTCTATTTGCTTACATCTTCGCTTCCTAAAAACTATTGATATGGATCCTCATCCACTTAGCTTTTCAAGTAATCTAATTACGATGAATCAATTGCTAGTGACTTGAGTGCAGTAGACTTTATGAAGTTTTCCTTGAAAATCGTGAATCTAAGAATTGTGATGAAGTGTTGAAAGAAGAAATTTACAAATTAATTCATGATAGCTCCTTGAATGAAAAACATGATTTCAATGATGTAATTATAAATTCTATTAATGTCAATTGTTCTAATGATATGCAAAACTACAGGCTTGGGGATGATAATTCTGTTATGTCCACTAGTTATTGCAATGATCATGATTGGGGTGATAATGCTTCTTATGATGTTGAAAATTATTTAAGCCTCGTGATGAAAATGTTGTTAATAATAATGTTTGCAATAATATTGAAAGTGGGTTTGGAAGAGTGTCAACTTTAGGTCAAAAGAATCCCACATATTGTGAGGGTTTTCAATCTTAGGATTTTTTTTGATAAGTATGGGTTTGGAGAGGTCAAGACTTTAGTTGATGTTAATCCCACTATCTTGGAAGATTATAAAACTTTTATGCATGTGGATCATGAA
The DNA here is from genome assembly GCF_056163025.1 of Triticum urartu. NCBI lineage: Eukaryota > Viridiplantae > Streptophyta > Magnoliopsida > Poales > Poaceae > Triticum > Triticum urartu. Next base: position 310,159,007 of record NC_141874.1, read on the forward strand.
GAGAAAATGTGATGTGATGTCTATATTGTTGAATTTGAATATGATCCTACATGTAATTATTATGAGAGAGTCAAATATGGTTATAGGAATTTCCATGTTCAATTACCTCTCTTGAAGTTCGGATTGTTAATGTTTTGTTCTTCATCCTTGCATATGCTAGATATTCATTGTCTTGATAATTTTTTTGCTTATAAAATGCCTATGCATAGGAAGTATGTTAGACTTAAATGTGTTCATCACATATTTCATGATGCTCTCTTTGTGCTTCAATTCTTAACTTTTATGTGAGCATCATCGAAATCTCAAGCCTATCTTAATGACTATAAAGAAAGAGCTTGTTGGGAGACAACCCAATAATTTATGTTTTGATGTGTTGACACAATTATTTCTACTTTTTATTGTGTTTTTATGTTTTAATTAGTTGTTGTTCCAAGTAAAGCCTTTGGGATGATTTGTTTGATAATTGAATTGATTGTTATAATTCACTGGAATGTGATAAAATTCTAAAATCTTTACACATGATTTATATACAAATTTCCACGTTCTCCTAATTTTTGAGTTTTTTGGAATTACAAAGTATAGTGTTTGTTCAGGTCATTACAGACTGTTCTATTTTAGACAGATTATGTTTTCTATTGCATAGTTTGCTTGTTTTAATGATGCTATGGATTATATCGGGGGGTTATAAGTCATAGAGAAGTTAGAATATAATAGGTGTTATGCAATAATAAAATATGAATGGGTTCATAACAGTAACTAAAGTTTATGATTTGCTTTTTATACTAACGGATATCACAAGGTTTCTGTTGAGTTTTGTGTGCCAAAGTTTTCAAGTTTTGGGTTAGATCACGATGGATGAAGGAATAAGGATCGGCAAGACCCTAAGCTTGGGGATGCCCAAGGCACCCCAAGGTAATATTCAAGGACCACCAAGGACCTAAGCTTGGGGATGCCCCAGATGACATCCCCTCTTTCGTCTACTATCCATCGGTATATTACTTGGAGCTATATTTTTATTCATCACATGATATGAGTTTTGCTTGGACCGTCGTGTATTATATGAGACTTTGCTTTGTTTGGTTTTTAGTTTGCCACAATCATTTTTTTGTACACACCTTTTGAGAGGGACAAACATTTATTTGTGATTTGTTTGAATACTCTATGTGCTTCACCTATATCTTTTGAGCTAGGCAGTTGCTCTAGTACTTCACTTATATCTTTTAGAGCACGATGGTGGTTATATTTTAAAGAAATAGTTGCACTCTGATGCTTCACTTATATCTTTTTGAGAGTCTAATAAATAGTAATGGCAATATGGATGGGTTGTGAAATTGGTCCTAATATGATAGGTATTCAAGGGGGATATAATGAAAACTATCATGTAGATCACTGAATATGATAAGTTTGATTCCTTGCAATAGTTTTGAGATATAGAGATGGTAATATATGGGTTGTACTAGTGAATAATTGTGGTTTAGTAAGAATATTGGTGTTAAGGTTTGTGATTCCCGAAGCATGCACGTATAGTCTCTCGTTATGCTAAGAAGTTGGAGCATGATTTATTATTGAGTTTCTTCCTTTACGTTAAGGTAGGGGGTGCGCGATGGTTAACTCCTACCAACCTCCACTACAAAAAATAGACTTCCATGATGATACATGTTTGTCATAGTAGGTCATGTTTTCTATCATGCATGTACATCCACGACGATTTTATGAAAGAATCAAGATAGTCATACCTGTGCTGTCGTAGAAGTGCTCCATGACATTAAAAAAATTATCATCACAGAAATGTCCATTTCCATGATGATAAATCACGCGTCATAGAAGTGCTTTCTTCAATGGTAACAGACACGTGGCATCCACCCTAACGGGTCACCGTTATGCTACCGTGTTCCGGTTTGGATCTGATAACCCATTAACAACGCCGACCAATGGGGATTTTCCACGTGTAAAATTTTCATTTGTTGGCAGATCCACATGTCGGCCCGGCATTCGGACAATTGTCATCCAGCGAATGGACGAAATGCGCCTATGATCCGTCGACACGTGTCTCGGCCCCACAGTGGCCCATTCAGGTTAAAAGGCCGGGCCTGTCAAAATAAGCGGGCCAGCCCATTAGCGGCCTACTTGAGTTAGGCCCATTCATAAGCACGACCCATACAAGTTACACAGAATCGGCCCATCAAAGGCCCATTCTACAATTGACAATTTCCAGCCCATCATCAGTTTCAATCCATTAACGGCCTGCTACATCTTTGGTCCCAATTACGGCCCGAGATTCTTTAGGCCTGTTAGTAGCCCATCGCCAGTCCCAGCCCATTAACGGCCCAAAACGTCTTTTGGCCTTTTCTCGGCCCATTTTGTAGTTGGGCCAATTCTAGCCCGTTGTGACTTTAGGCCTGTCCTCGGCCCATTAGGTAAATGGTCCAATTCCTAGCCCATTTTGTCTTTCGGCCTGTTAATGGCCCGCACAACAATTGGGCCTTTGACTTTGGGTCCATTAGGGGCCCATGTTCCGCAGGGAAAAATTTCAGCCCGACGTCTTTCGGCCTGTTAAAAGCCTAGTTTGCAAATTGGGCCTCCTCTGGCCCATAACACTTTCGGCCTCTTACTGGCCGTAAAGTAAAAGGGCCAAGACAAAATTGACGTTTATTTCAGCCTGCTAGAGGCCCTTAGGCCATTTCCATTTATACGACCCTATCGAGCTTTTGGCCTCATAATGGCCTGCCAAGAGCAGTTGTTATGGTGGGCCACATCATTTGGGATCCACTAAATATTAATTTGACCAGCCCAATTAAGGCCCGCTATGACAACACATGTTTGTTCGTTTGTATAGCGTCCAGGAAATGTTTGGGCGTGTTGGCCCCCATTTCAACGATATAGCATATTCAAGAATTATCCTACTCTATACTACCGCCTCTAAAAACATACACTATACAATAAAAAGACTAAGGCATAGAAACATAGAATAATCCTACACTATGCAATAAAGAAATTATAGCCGAATATACCCACTGGGCATTATAGTTCGGCACCAGTGATAATAAAGCATACACAAACAACAAATTACATACACTGGACAAATAAAGCTCATACATCATGGTCACGCATCAACAGAACTTACCATTTGAACTATAATCTCTTAAGAAAATAGGATTGGCTGGATTCAGATAGCACAAATTTCAGTCTGCAAAATCTCCAATTCCTTCATGGTTACCTCAGTGTCTCATTTCATTTTTTGACTCATGCATCTAATGCCTGCAAGTCCAGTCTCAACTTGTTGATTGTACATTGAGAATCATGTACATGTTGTCTTGCCACCTCTAGTTGATGCTCGAAAACATCAGCGCATTCCTATTCCAATCCATAATCATTTGGTAACGGCCATGCCGCACTGCTCGTAGATCTTTGTGTTGATGTCACTTCATCCTAAAATGTTTCTGTAAGTACACATGACTAGGGCAAAGATATAGTTATAACAGTGAAGCGAGCAAGACAGACTATTTTGTACATGGCAAAACAGGACTAACAATAATGTTACACGTCATGAAGCATAAGCAGGTGATATTTTAAAAATTATAAAAATGGTAGTTTGCGCGACCCGCATACATAAATGTCTCTTAGCTCACCAGAGGAGCATGATGTTGGGGCCAAATCCAAAACACATACAAGTTACAAATTTAGACAGCACGTTGTGTATAAGTAAGAAAGTAGTTTGCCATTCTGTAGCACAATTAAAGTCTTAGGGAGCATAATGAATAGCAAAGGGATTCATACAAACCTACTACAGCAAGAAAAACTATGCAATCATTAGCGTAGTATAAACTAGATTGCGAGCCTCATGCAGTAATAGTTGGTTGATAGACTTCAAAGCATCAGGCACACTTCGCCAGAGTAATTAAATGGTAAGGCCTTTAATGATGTCAACTAATAGTTATTCAAGTACCCAACATCGGACATCATTGTTTGGGCATCTCATTAACTGAGGACAAATAAAGCAATTGAAAAGAGCAAATTAACTATGCCTAAAACAAACAAACAATTGAACTGTTGAGTTGGATACAGTAACTTACCTTAACTGGTTGAACACACTCAGCACTGCTCCTCCTTCTCTTGCAAGGCTCCTTCCCAACATCTTGTACTTGGAAATCCTCAATCTTATCTTGAAAGGACCCAGAAGAGGTGTCTAGAGGGGGGGGGGGTGAATAGACTCCTAACAAGGAAAAGTTGCAGTTTTTATTTTCTTCAAGTTAAGGTAGACTTCTAGCACAAGTTTAAACATTCACAATACATTAAAGCAAGCATGGCAAGAGTATATGACCAGCGGAAAGTAAGGCATGCAATTTGCCAGAATGTAAAGGGATGGGATTGGAGTGTGCAAACGCAATTGGAGACACGGAGATTTTTGGCGTGGTTCCGATAGGTGGTGCTATCATACATCCACGTTGATGGAGACTTCAACCCACAAAGGGTAACGGTTGTGTGAGTCCACGGAGGGCTCCACCCACGAAGGGTCCACGAAGAAGCAACCTTGTCTATCCCACCATGGCCATCGCCCGTGAAGCACTTGCCTCACTAGGGTAGATCTTCAAGAAGTAGGCGAACTCCTTGCCTATACAAACTTCTTGGTTCAACTCCACAATCTTGACGGAGGCTCCCAAGTGAAACCTAACCAATCTAGGAGACACCACTCTCCAAAAGGTAATAGACGGTGTGTTGATGATGAACTCCTTGCTCTTGTACTTCAAATGATAGTCTCCCCAACACTCAACTCTCTCTCACAGATTTGGATTTGGTGGAAAGATGATTTGAGTGGAAAGCAAGTTGGAGAAGGCTAGAGATCAAGATTTATGTGGTTGGAGTGGATTATCTTGACCTCAACACATGAGTAGGTGATTCTCTCTTAGAAAATGTATGCTAGAAGTGTAGGCATGTTCTGATGGCTCTCCTAACGAATGAAGAGTGGGTGGAGGGGTATTTATAGCCTCCACACAAAATCTAACCGTTACACACAAATCACCAAACTCGGTGGGACCGAATCAGAAACTCATTCAGACCGATTTAGTTCAAAATGTGACCGTTAAGCATTTCGATGGGACCGATATGATCAATTCGGTGGGACCGATGTGCTAGGGTTAGGGTAAAACCTCATCTCGGTTTGACTGATTACACAAACTCGGTGAAACCAATTTTGGTAATAAGCAAAACAGAGAGTTGGTCAAGCAAACTTGGTGGGACCGATTGCATATTTCGGTGGGACCAAAAGTATTGCAATAGGTAACAGAGAGTTTGCAAGCCCATCTCAGTGAGACCGAGATCCCATCGGTGAGACCAAATTGATTAGGGTTTGTGGCAGTGGCTATGTCAAGAGAACTCGGTGGCGCTAGATAGAAAGTTGCGGTGGGGCCGAGTTTGACTTTTTGGTTTGGGACATGTGTGGACATGGGAAAATGGTTGAGGGTTTTGAAGCATGTCACTAAGCATTTTGAGCAAGCAAGCCATTAAGCAACACCTCATCCTCTTTTAATAGTATTGGCTTTCCTATGGACTCAATGTGATCTTGGATCACTAAAAGTAAAATGTAGATTCTTGAGTTCTTGAGCTTGAGCCAATCCTTTGTCCTTAGCATCTTGAAAGGGTTCCATATCCTCTTGTCCACGCCACTCCATCTGTTGAACTTGTCTGAAATATACTAGATGAAAACATTAGTCCAACAAGAGATATGTTGACATTAATTACCAAAACCACCCAGGGAGCACTTGTGCTTTCAATCCCCCCCTTTTGGTAATTGATGACAACATACATCAAAGCTTTAGATAAACATATAGAAAATAACAAGTAAAGCTTTGGAAAGACATGTAACATGCATGGGCTCTCCCTACATGTATGCATCCATGAAACTATGGAATATGAGAGCATGTGAATGCATAATCATGATAGAGCAAGCAATGAGTTACATGTATCTTGGCTATATGCATCAGAGCAAATGATGTGGATATGGGAATTGTACCTTCATGTTCATAAGTCCTTATTGCAAACAAAATGTACATCAACGAGAGATCATCAAACACATGGGTGAGATGCATATACTTACCTTGTGGTCTTAAGTTGGCTTAGGAAGAGATGAACCTAAGTAAACAAGGTTAGATAACACAGATACAACTACTAGACAGAGCAAACCAAGGAGCCACAAGAGTGCCAAGACTGGGACGACGTGTAGAGAATGAGTACTAGGTACTCCCATTGGATATAGACATGTCCCCAAGGAAAAGATATGCAATGAATTCAAGATTTCCTTCCCTTAGATGTATTTATCCCCCTAAATCTTATATTTGATAATGGGATAATATAGGGAACAAAAAATCAGAGCACAGAAACATAAGACAAACTAGCATGCCTTTCCCCTCTTAAAGGCATCTGACTTCTCTCCTCTTGAATACCAAGCATCTGGGGCCTTTGATGTGATTATCTCTCTCCTGTTGAAGTACTCTCTCCCCCTTTTTAAGTGAATAAGCTTTGATGTGATCTCTCTCTCCCCCTTTGACATCAATTTCCAAGAAGGGGTCTTCTGGAGTGTTAGTCAAAATAGGTTTGGTCCTTGAGTCACAGAACAAAGCAACATATAGACTGTGATGTTGGTAGGGGACAAGAATCATCGAGTGGAGCTTGAACAAAAGTGCAGGAACAAGTGGCAAATTGTTTTATCTGCAGTAAAATCAGTGACATCGAGTTGTGTTCTTCTGTTGCACCGAAATGGTTCGGCTTGACCGAAAGAGACAAATCGGTATGACCGAGTTCCAGACAGAGAGAACATTTGTCACCTCAGCTCACTAGGCAAATAAGATCTCACAAAGATTTCCAAGGAATTAACTGAAGGATTTGTAATGAATTGGATGCTGGGAATGCAGAACAAAACAAAGAAAAAGAAAAGGAATCTAGATGAAGGAAAACAAATATGCAAGAGACAAATGCAAGAATACATAGAAACACTAGAGAACTTCATCTAGAATTGGTCGGCGATAGAGCCACCTATGTTAGAGTATATTGACTGAGGAGTCAAGTGAGAACACTTGATCGTAGGTCATACTCATCATTTAAGCACAAAATGGCGTTACCATTTTTCGTTTAAGCTTTTGATGTATTCACATCTTGTTGAGCTGCTTTGACCGATGACTTGGAGTAAAGCTTCTCTAAGATGGAATAGCATACCTTGGGTGGTGGTGTTTGCTACCTCTTGAGCACTACGTTGGTTTTCCCCGAAGAGGAAGGGATGATGCAGCAAAGTAGCGTAAGTACTTCCCTCAGTTTTTTAGAACCAAGGTATCAATCCAGTAGGAGGCTATGCGCGAGTCCCTCGTACCTGCACAAAACAAATAAATCCTCGCAACCAACGCAAATAGGGGTTGTCAATCCCTATAAGGCCCCTTACGATAAAGATGCAAAGTAAAATAAAGGCAAAGGAAATAGCAAAGGAAATAACTAAGTAATAGGAGATTAATATGATGAAGATAGACCCGGGGGCCATAGGTTTCACTAGTGGCTTCTCTCGAGAGCATAAGTATTCTACGGCGGGTGAACAAATTACTGTTGAGCAATTGACAGAACTGAGCATAGTTATGAGAATATCTAGGTATGATCATGTATATAGGCATCACATCCGAGACAAGTAGACCAACTCCTGCCTGCATCTACTAGTATTACTCCACTCATCGACCGCTATCCAGCATGCATCTAGAGTATTAAGTTAAAAAAAGAGTAACACCTTAAGCAAGATGACATGATGTAGAGGGATAGACTCATGAAATATGAAGAAAACCCCATCTTGTTATCCTCGATGGCAACAATAGAATACGTGCCTTGCTACCCCTACTTTCACTGGGAAAGGACACCGCAAGATTGAACCCAAAGCTAAGCACTTCTCCCATTGCAAGAAAGATCAATCTAGTAGGCCAAAGCAAACTGATAATTTGAAGAGACTTGCAAAGATAACCAATCATACATAAAAGAATTCAAAGAAGATTCAAATATTGTTCGTAGATAGACTTGATCATAAACCCACAATTCATCGGTCTCAACAAACACACCGCAAAAACAAGATTACATCGAATAGTTCTCCACAAGAGAGGTGGAGAACATTGTATTGAGATCCAAAAAGAGAGAAGAAGCCATCTAGCTAATAACTATGGACCCGTAGGTCTGAGGTAAACTACTCACACTTCATCGGAGGGGCTATGGTGTTGATGTAGAAGCCCTCCGTGATCGATGCCCCCTCTGGCGGAGCTCCGGAACAGGCTCCAAGATGGGATCTCGTGGATACAGAAAGTTACGGCGGTGGAATTAGGGTTTTGGCTCCGTATCCGCTCGTTTGGGGGTACGTAGGTATATATAGGAGGAAGGAGTACGTCGGTGGAGCAACAGGGGGCCCACTAGGGTGGAGGGCGCGCCTGGGGGGGAGGGGGTAGGCACGCCCCCCTACCTCGTGGCCTCCTCTTTTCTTTATTGACGTAGGGTCCAAGTCTCCCAGGTCTTGTTCGTTGAGAAAATCATGTTCCCGAAGGTTTCGTTCCGTTTGGACTCCGTTTGATATTCCTTTTCTTCGAAACCCTAAAATAGGAAAAAACAACAATTCTGGGCTGGGCCTCTGGTTAATAGGTTAGTCCCAAAAATAATATAAAAGTGGATAATAAAGCCCAATAATGTCCAAAATAGTAGATAATATAGCATGGAGCAATCAAAAATTATAGATACGTTGGAGATGTATCAAGCATCCCCAAGCTTAATTCCTGCTCGTCCTCGAGTAGGTAAATGATAAAAACAGAATTTTTGATGTGGAGTGCTACTTGGCATAATTTTAATGTAATTCTTCTCAATTGTGGTATGAATATTCAGATCCGAAAGATTCAAGACAAAAGTTCATATTGACATAAAAATAATAATACTTCAAGCATACTACCTAAGCAATTATGTCTTCTCAAAATAACATGGCCACAGAAAGTTCATCCCTACAAAAGCATATAGTTTAGTCATGTTTCATTTTCATCACACAAGAATGCTCTCATCATGCACAACCCCGATGACAAGCCAAGCAATTGTTTCATACTTTAGTAATCTCAAACCTATAAACTTTCACGCAATATATGAGCGCGAGCCATGGACATAGCACTATGGGTGGAATAGAATATAATGAGGGGGGTTATGTGGAGAAGACAAAAGGAGAAACTCTCACATCAACGAGGCTAATCAATGGGCTATGGAGATGCCCACCGATTGATGTTAATGCAAGGAGTAGGGATTGCCAGCAACAGATGCACTAGAGCTATAAATGTATGAAAGCTCAACAAAAGAAACTAGTGGGTGTGCATCCAACTTGCTTGCTCACGAAGACCTAGGGCACTTGAGGAGGCCCATTGTTGGAATATACAAGCCAAGTTCTATAATGAAAAATTCCCACTAGTATATGAAAGTGAAAAAACAAGAGACTCTCTAACATAAAGATTACGGTGCTACTTTGAAGCACAAGTGTGGCAAAGGATAGTAACATTGTCCCTTCTCTCTTTTTCTCTCATTTTTTCTCTTTTTTTGGGCCTTCTCTTTTTTATGGCCTTTCTCTTTTTTTAATCCTCACTTGGGACAATGCTCTAGAAAATGATGATCATCACACTTTTATTTATTTACAACTCAATGATTACAACTCGATACTACAACAAAGGATGACTCTATATGAATGCCTCCGGCGGTGTACGAGGATATGCAATGGACCAAGAGTGACATGTATGAAAGAATTATGAACAGTGGCTTTGCCACAAATACTATGTCAACTACATGATCATGCTAAGCAAAATGACAATAATGAATGTGTCATGATGAACTGAATGATGGAAAGTTGCATGGCAATATATCTCGGAATGGCTATGGAAATGCCATAATAGGTAGGTATGGCGGCTGTTTTGAGGAAGATATAAGGAGTTTTATTTGTGAAAGAGTGTATCATATCACAGGGTTTGGATGCACCGGCGAAGTTTGCGCCAACTCTCAATGTGAGAAAGGGCAATGCACGGTACCGAAGAGGCTAGCAAGGATGGAAGGGTGAGAGTGCGTATAATCCATGGACTCAACATTAGTCATAAAGAACTCACATACTTATTGCAAAAATCTACAAGTCATCAAAAACCTCGGTACTACGTGCATTCTCCTAGGGAGATAGATTGGTAGGAAAAGACCATCGCTCGTCCCCGACCGCCACTCATAAGGAAGACAATCAAATAACACCTCATGTTTCAAATTTGTTGCATAACGTTTACCATACGTGCATGCTATGGGACTTGCAAACTTCAACAGAAGTATTTATCAATTTCACAACTACTCAACTAGCATGACTTTGATATTATTACCTCCATATCTGAAAACAATCATCAAGCATCAAACTTCTCTTAGTATTCAAAACACTCTTAAGGAAATTTTACTAACTTTGAATACCTAGCATATTAGGATTTTAAGCAAATTACCATGCTATAAAGACTCTCAAAATAATCTAAGTGAAGCATGGGAGATCGATAGTTTCTATAAAACAAATCCACCACCGTGCTCTAAAAGATATAAGTGAAGTACTAGAGCAAAACTATATAACTCAAAAGATATAAGCGAAGCACATTGAGTATTCTAACAAATTCCAAATCATGTATGGCTCTCTCAAAAGGTGTGTACAGCAAGGATGATTGTGTTAAACTAAGAAGAAAAGACTCAAAATAATACAAGACACTCCATGCAAAACACATATCATGTGGCAAATAAAAATATAGCTCCAAGTAAAGTTACCGATATAAGTAGACGAAAGAGGGGATGCCTTCCGGGGCATCCTCAAGCTTTGGATTTTAGGTGTCCTTATATTATCTTGGGGGTTCCATGGGCATCCCCAAGCTTAGGATCTTGCCACTCCTTGTTCCATAATCCATCAAATCTTTACCCAAAACTTGAAAACTTCACAACACAAAACTTAAAGTAGAAAATCTCGTGAGCTCCGTTAGCGAAAGAAAATAAAAGACCACTTAAAGGTACTGTAATGAACTCATTATTTATTTATATTGGTGTTATACCCAATTTATTAGAACTTTTATATGGTTTATAAACTATTTTACTAGCCATAGATTCATCAAAATAAGCAAACAACACACGAAAAACAGAACAGTCTGTAGTAATATGTAGCTAGCGCAAGATCTGGAATCCCAAAAATTCTAAAATAAATTGCTGGACGTGAGGAAATTATCTATTAATCATCTGCAAAAATAATTAACTAAATATCACTTTCCAAATAAAATTGACAGCAGTTCTTGTGAGCGCTAAAGTTTCTGTTTTTTACAGCAAGTTCAACAAGACTTTCCCCAAGTCTTCCCAACGGTTCTACTTGGCACAAACACTAAACACAAAAAACACAACCAAAAAAGAGGCTAGATAAATTATTTATTACTAAACAGGAGCAAAAAGCAAGGAATAAAAATAAAATTGGGTTGCCTCCCAACAAGCGCTATCGTTTAACGCCCCTAGCTAGGCATAACAAGCAAGAATAGATCTAGGTATTGCCATAATAGTAAGATAGATTATTAGAACTCATTTCATATTCTCTACGTTCGGCAGCAAGTTTTCTTTGAGGCAAGCAAAAGTAATCAAAAGGGCTAAATTTAATGGGACAAAAGTCTCCAAGATCAACCTTGGGAGGTATAGGTTCCTCCTTTGGTCCTTCATATTGCACAACCAATTCATCATTATAAGCATTCTTTTGACAAAACTTTGTGAGCCTATATTCAAGAGAATATCCTACTTCGTTATTTCGAATAGCCAAATCATCATTAATTTCAGAAATTCTATCAACTAAAACATTGGTAGGAACCCTTTTTCTAAGATTTTCATTGAAAGCAACATAGTCTAGAGATTGAAAACGCATTATTTCTTCTTGATCAAAGAGGATAGCCTCTATGGGAGGATGGCAAGCGTCCACCCTATAATGTGCAAAGATTTCTTTGGCTTCTTTTATTATGAATCTAAACTCATGAGCCAAAAAGATAGTAGCGGCACGCTTAACAGAAGAATGCTCAATATTAGAAAATTCCAGAAAAATCCTTTGTATGGAAGGATGCATGTGCATGAATTGTCTTGCAAGTTCAACTACAAGCATGGCAATAGCGTCCACAAGACTACTAGTTCTATGAGGGATAGAACTACCCATAGAGGGTAAAGCACCGACACAAGTAAAGAAATCTTGAATAACTCCTTTTCCAATAATATTACCACTACCAACACGGAATCTTTTTGTATGTGAGATAGTGGGCTCTTTAGTAGGAGCATCAGAATTATTATCGACAATAGTTTCCCCAATTTCAGACATAGATATAGAAGGTAAAGGACTAGCCATAACGACAAGCAAACAAACTAACACACAAGCAAACAAAAAGCAAGCAGGCAAAAAGAGGCAAATAGAGAAAGAGAGGGAGGATAGAGAGAGAGGGCGAATAAAACGGCAAGGGTGAAGCGGGGGAGAGGAAAACGAGAGGCAAATGGCAAATAATGTAATGCGGGAGATAAGGGTATGTGATGGGTACTTGGTATGTTGACTTCTGCGTAGACCTCCCCGGCAACGGCGCCAGAAATCCTTCTTGCTACCTCTTGAGCACTGCGTTGGTTTTCCCCAAAGAGGAAGGGCTGATGCAGCAAAGTAGTGTAAGTATTTCCCTCAGTTTTTGAGAACCAAGGTATCAATCCAGTAGGAGGCTACGCGCGAGTCCCTCGTACCTGCACAAAACAAATAAATCCTCGCAACCAACGCAAATAGGGGTTGTCAATCCCTATAAGGCCACTTACGAGAGTGAGATCTGATAGATATGATAAGATAATATTTTTGGTATTTTATGATAAAGATGCAAAGTAAAATAAAGGCAAAGTAAATAGCAAAGGAAATAACTAAGTAATAGGAGATTAATATGATGAAGATAGACCCGGGGGCCATAGGTTTCACTAGTGGCTTCTCTTGAGAGCATAAGTATTCTACGGTGGGTGAACAAATTACTATTGAGAAATTGACAGAATTGAGCATAGTTATGAGAATATCTAGGTATGATCATGTATATAGGCATCACGTCCGAGACAAGTAGACCGACTCCTGCCTGCATCTACTACTATTACTCCACTCATCGACCGCTATCCAGCATGCATCTAGAGTATTAACTTAAAAACAGAGTAACGCCTTAAGAAAGATGACATGATGTAGAGGGATAGACTCATGCAATATGAAGAAAACCCCATCTTGTTATCCTCGGTGGCGACAATACAATACGTGCCTTGCTACCCCTACTGTCACTGGGAAAGGACGCCGCAAGATTGAACCCAAAGCTAAGCACTTCTCCCATTGCAAGAAAGATCAATCTAGTAGGCCAAACCAAACTGATAATTTGAAGAGACTTGCAAAGATAACCAATCATACATAAAAGAATTCAGAGAAGATTCAAATATTGTTCATAGATAGAGTTGATCATAAACCCACATTTCATCGGTCTCAACAAACACACCGCAAAAATAATATTACATCGAATAGTTCTCCACAAGAGAGGGGGAGAACATTGTATTGAGATCCAAAAAGAGAGAAGAAGCCATCTAGCTAATAACTATGGACCCGTAGGTCTGAGGTAAACTACTCACACTTCATCGGAGGGGCTATGGTGTTGATGTAGAAGCCCTCTGTGATCGATGCCCCCTCCGGCGGAGCTCTGGAACAGGCCTCAAGATGGGATCTCGTGGATACAAAAATTTATGGCGGTGGAATTAGGGTTTTGGCTCCGTATCTGATCGTTTGGGGGTACGTAGGTATATATAGGAGGAAGGAGTACGTCGTTGGAGCAACAGGGGGCCCACGAGGGTGGAGGGCACGCCTGGGGGGGGGGGGTAGTCGCGCCCCCCTACCTCATGGCCTCCTCTTTTCTTTCTTGACGTAAGGTCCAAGTCTCCCGGGTTTTGTTCGTTAAGAAAATCACATTCCCGAAGGTTTCATTCCGTTTGGACTCCGTTTGATATTCCTTTTCTTCGAAACCCCAAAATAGGCAAAAAAACAACAATTCTGGGCTGGGCCTCCGGTTAATAGGTTAGTCCCAAAAATTATATAGAAGTGGATAATAAATCCCAATAATGTCCAAAACAGTAGATAATATAGCATGCAGCAATCAAAAATTATAGATACGTTGGAGACGTATTAGTGTTGAACTTGATCATGTACTTGAACTTGCATGGGGTGCTCAAGGTTGATGTAGTGCATGAATGGTTGGGAGCACCACTTGGAGTTGATTTCATCTACCTACATGTGTTAGTCTTGCAAGGAAGAGCACTTGTGTATTCAAAATGACAATCATGAAATTTGATACCAAATGAAATTTGAAATATAGAATTTGTCAAAGGATATGTTGAGGGGTTTCATGCTTCCTTGTCTTCAACCACCATTGTGTAGAGACTTGGTGATGTAGACATTGCTCAAGATGTGAGTGAGTCGCAATCTCATGGATTTAGATTCATCCAAGTATCTACAAGGGTTAGATAGCATGCAAGGGTACAAATGTATCCAAGACATATGATCATCATCATAAGAGAAGAAGTCAAGGATTATTCAAATACTTATGCCTTGCATGTATCCAAATGGAGTTCCTACTGAAATTTTGAGGCATCAATGATGTTCAATTCACCTCTCAAACGGCAAAAGACTTTCTCATCAAGCGGTTTGGTGAACATATCCGCCAATTGTTTATCGGTACGAACATGCTTAAGATCAATGTCCCCTTTGGCAACATGATCTCGAATGAAATGATGACGAAGTTCAATATGCTTGGTTCGAGAATGTTGCATGGGATTATGAGCAATCTTAATAGCACTTTCATTGTCACAAAGCAATGGAACATGTTTCAGATAGATCCCATAATCTTTAAGAGTTTGGGTCATCCAAAGCAATTGAGCACAACATGAACCGGCGGCAATGTATTCTGCTTCGGTGGTGGATAAGCATACCGAGTTTTGTTTCTTGGAGGACCAATATATAAGAGATCTACCAGGAAATTGACAAGTACCCGAAGTGGACTTTCTATCAACCTTGTCTCCGGCATAGTCCGAATCGGAGTAGCCAACAAGATCAAAAAGAAGACCTCTTAGGATACCAAATGCCAAAGTTTGGTGTATGTTTTAGGTACCTCACTATCCTTTTCACAACCTTAAGATTGCATTCTTTGGGGGCCGCTTTATATCATGCACACATGCACACACTTAGCATAATATCGGGACGAGAGGCACATAGATATAACAATGAACCAATCATAGATCGGTAAACCTTTTGGTCAACCTGTTTGCCATCCTTAGTCAAGTCAAGATGTCCACTAGTAGGCATGGGAGTTTTCATACCTTTTCTTTCTTGCATGTTGAACTTCTTGAATAAGTCCTTGGTGTACTTTGTTTGAGAAACAAAGGTGCCTTCCTAAGTTCGCTTGATTTGCATACCAAGGAAGAACTTGAGTTCACTCATCATAGACATCTCAAACTTCTCCGACATTAGCTTTCCAAACTTTCACTAAAAAGAGGGTTAGTTGAACCAAATATGATGTGATCAACATAAATTTGGCACACAAATAATTCACCATTAACCCTTTTAGTAAAGAGAGTAGAGTCTATTTTTCCAATCTCAAAGCCTTTCTCAATTAGGAACTTGGTCAAGCATTTATACCACGCTCTAGGAGCTTGTTTAAGACCATAGAGAGCTTTGTGAAGTATGTAAACATGGTTGGGTTTCTTAGGATTAACAAAGCCGGAAGGTTGTTTAACATAAACTTCCTCCTCAATTTCACCATTTAGGAAAGCACTTTTAATGTCCATTTGGTACAAGGTGATATCATGGTGATTAGCATAGGCAAGTAAGATGCGGATGGACTCAAGTCTAGCAACAGGGGCATACGTCTCACCGTAATCCATACCTTCGACTTGAGTGTAGCCTTGGGCGATGAGACGTGCTTTGTTGCGGACGACTGGACCATCTTCATCTTGTTTGTTGCGAAACACCCATTTGGTACCAATGATGTTGTGGTTGTTGTCGGGCTTCTTGACCAATGTCCACACTTGATTTCTCTCAAAGTTGTGTAGCTCTTCATGCATAGCATTTATCCAATCCGGGTCTTCCAATGCTTCATCAACCTTCATAGGTTCAATGCTAGAGATGAATGAATAATGTTCACAAAAATTACCTAAACGAGTTTTAGAGCAAGTGATTCTCCCGGTTTGGATATCATTGAAGATTTTTTCAACGGGATAGTCTCTTGAAACTCTTGCTCGAACTCGTGGGAGCTTTTGTTTGGGTCAGGGTGGAGCATCTTCTTCATCATCTCATTCTTCTTCTTGGCCTTCTTCATTGTTGACGTTGTCGTTCTCTCGTCGTGGTGGAGAAGGAGGTTGATGAGGTTCATATTGGTGTACTTCTTCGTTTTCTTCATCATGGCGTCTCCCACTTGTGGATGCTTCCATGCCAACTCTTGCTTCACCTTGTCGTGAGGTAGAAGATTCCACTTGGACGAATGAGGTACTCTCCTTCACCTTCGTTGGATGAATCTTGCCAATAGGCAAGTCTTGGATTGCTTCCGAAGGGTATTTGTCTCCTACATCAATTGGCAATTGCTCTACTTGCGAGCCGTAAGATTCATCAAACTTCACATCTACCGTCTCTTCAACCTTTCGGGTGAAACTGTTGTAGACACGGTAAGTGTGAGAGTTTGAGCCATAACCAAGTAGGAAACCCTCATGAGATTTAGGAGGAAATTTAGAACGATGACGCTTATCAAGAATGTAACACTTTGAGCCAAACACTCGAAAGTATCCAACTTGGGGTTTGTTACCGGTGAGAAGCTCGTATGCCGTCTTACCGAGTAGCTTGTGAAGATACAAGCGACTCGTTGCATGACAAGCCGTCTCAACCGCTTCCTCCCAAAAGTGTTTTGGAGTCTTGTACTCATCAAGCATCGTTCTTGCCATCTCGATAAGAGTTCGGTTCTTCCTCTCAACAACTCCATTTTGTTGAGGCGTGTACGTAGCCAAGAACTCGTGTGAAATCCCTTCTTCGTCAAGAAAGGTATCCACATTTGTGTTCTTGAACTCCGTTCCATTGTTGCTGCGAACCTTCTTGATCTTCACTTCAAATTGATTTTGGGCCTTCCTAGCGAAGTTCTTGAAGATCTTTTGGACCTGCGATTTATCATCAAGAAAGAACACCCACATAAATCTTGAAAAATCATCGACTATTACTAGACCAAATGAGTTTCCACCGAGACTTTTGTAGGCATTGGGACCAAAGAGATCCATGTGAAGTAGCTCGAGCGGTATCCTCGTGGTCATGATGTTCTTCACGGGATGACTTCCTGCGACTTGTTTTCCTGCTTGACAAGCACTGCACAATCTATCCTTGTCAAATATAACATCTTTTACTCCAAGGATGTGATCACCTTTAATAAGCTTATCAAGATTGCGCATGCCCACATGACCTAACCTTCTATGCCACAACCAGCCTTTCGAGGATTTAGCAATTAGGCAAGTTCTCAAGTTCTAGGTTGAGCCTTTCTAGTCAAATCAAAAATATATAGATCACCTCTACGTGTACCGGTAAAGACCATTTTATGATTATCTCTATGAAACACTTGGCAATCTACTTCCGCAAATAGGACATTGAAACCAAGTCAGAAAGTCTAGATACGGAAAGTAAATTGTAGCCAAGAGATTCAACGAGAATAACATTTTGTATAGAGCTATCATGTGAAATGGCCACCTTACCAAGGCCAACCACCTTACCCTTTGAGTTATCACCAAAAGTGACATACTTCCGAGGGCCGTCGTTTTTAGCAAGCTCACGAAACATATCTTTGTCTCCGGTCATATGATCCATACATCCACTATCAAGGACCCATTCCTTTCCTCCGGCCATGTAGCCACGAAAATTAGCCATAAGACCAAAGTGTCTCATAGACTCATCGAGATCAAGGTCACTATCATGATACTCATCATAGTACCCATGTTCAACATCGTCTTGTGATGGATGAATTCCTAGAGAGGGCAATTCATTAGATAAATGGTTATCACAATAGTCATCTTTATGAATTCTAATGGCTTCGGAGATGATATTGCTAATGATTCCAACATCTCCTTTGGTACTCGTAAGATTACTAAGCTCAAATAGACAATCACAAAATTTGGGATCATTGGAACTCATCTTACTCAAGGTAATAGACTTATGAAGGATCTCATCTAAGTTTTTCAAGGAATAGTTTGGAAATCGTTCCTCAAGAAATCTCCATATGGTGTAGGCACAATCAAGAGCAGGAAAGCTAGCAAGCAAGTTTCTAGGCAAACCTCTAGTGATTAAATTGCCAGTTCTAAGATTACGGATCATGTCAATAGACACATCAAGGGTAGGATGCAAAGGATCAACATGAGGTGCACAAGGGCTAGTAAGGTACTTGTTCAAATGATATTCATTGGAAATCTCAAGCATCTCAATTTTCCACTCATGAAAGTACTCTCCATCAAGAATAGGCACTCTACGTCTAAGACTCCCCAACATAGACTCATCCATCTTCCTCCAAAGGTGTTTACACCAAAGGAATGGTGACGTTGGCTCTGATATCAATTGAAAGGATCGAGAAGAGGTGTCTAGAGGGGGGTGAATAGACTCCTAACAAGGAAAAGTTGCAGTTTTTATTTTCTTCAAGTTAAGGTAGACTTTTAGCACAAGTTTAACATTCACAATACATTCAAGCAAGCATGACAAGAGTATATGAGCAGCGGAAAGTAAGGCGTGCAATTTGCCAGAATGTAAAGGGATGAGATTGGAGTGTGCAAACGCAATTGGAGACATGGAGATTTTTGGCATTGTTCTGATAGGTGGTGCTATCGTACATCCATGTTGATGGCGACTTCAACCCATGAAGGCTAACGGTTGCGCGATTCCACGGAGGGCTCCACCCACGAAGGGTCCACGAAGAAGCAACCTTGTCTATCCCATCATGGCCATCGCCCACGAAGGACTTGCCTCACTAGGATAGATCTTCACGAAGTAGGCGATCTTCTTGCCCGTACAAACTTGTTGGTTCAACTCCACAATCTTGACAGAGGCTCCTAAGTGACACCTAACCAATCTAGGAGACACCACTCTCCAAAAGGTAATAGACGGTGTGTTGATGATGAACTTCTTGCTCTTGTGCTTCAAATGATAGTCTCCCCAACACTCAACTCCCTCTCACAGATTTGGATTTGGTGGAAAGATGATTTGAGTGGAAATCAAGTTGGAGAAGGCTAGAGATCAAGACTAATGTGATTGGAGTGGATTATCTTGACCTCAACACATGACTAGGTGGTTCTCTCTCAGAAAATGTATGCTGGAAGTGTAGGCATGTTCTGATGGCTCTCCTAACGAATGAAGAGTGGGTTGAGGGGTATTTATGGCCTCCACACAAAATCTAACCGTTACACACAAATCACCAAACTCGGTGGGACCGAATCAGGAAACTCGGTCAGACCGATTTAGTTCAAAATGTGGCCATTAGGCATTTCGGTGGGACTAATATGATCAACTCGGTGGGACCAATGTTCTAGGGTAAGGGTAAAACCTCATCTCGGTTTGACTGATTACAGAAACTCGGTGAAACCGATTTTGGTAATAAGCAAAACAAGAGTTAGTCAAGCAAACTCGGTGGCATCGATTGCATATCTCGGTGGGACCAAAAGTATTGCAATAGGTAACAGAGAGTTTGCAAGCCCATCTCGGTGAGACCGAGATCCCATCGGTGAGACCGAATTGATTAGGGTTTGTTGCAGTGGCTATGTCAAGAGAACTCGGTGGCGCCGGATAGAAAGTTTCGATGGGGCCGAGTTTGACTTTTTGGTTTGGGACATGTGTGGATATGGGAAAATGGTTGAGGGTTTTGAAGCATGTCACTAAGCATTTTGAGAAAGCAAGCCATTAAGCAACACCTTATCCCCTTTTAATAGTATTGGCTTTCCTATGGACTCAATGTGATCTTGGATCACTAAAAGTAAAATGTAGAGTCTTGAGTTTTTGAGCTTGAGCCAATCCTTTGTTCTTAGCATCTTGAAAGGGTTCCATATCCTGTTGTCCATGCCACTCCATCTGTTGAACTTGTCTCAAATATACTAGATGAAAACTATGTTGACATTAATTACCAAACCACCCAGGGAGCACTTGTGCTTTCATATGTTCATTGCACCCTCCTCTGCATGGTGACACAAACTAGTTACTCGTCTCCTTGGAAGATAAATATGCATACTTTCCAGTCTGTGAACAACACAAAAGATGATGTTATAACAAAACAACACCACATAATGAAAATGCCACATCTCTTGCACTTAAACACAATGAAATGAGAATTTACTATGTGTGCACTATGTAAAAACTAGGCATACCTTCGAACGGGATCTCCAGGTACTCTTGGAGAGCCTACTTTAGTGTACAACCAAACCTTTATGTCACCTATGAGTTAAACAAGCCCCCACTACAGCAGCCCTTTGTGTTTAAATCGTTGACAAGCTTTGTTAGAGTGTTAGGTCAAGAACGACAAGTAATCAAAGCAAACAGTCCTAGTATGGCTGGCTGATACAAACAAGCAATTGTACAGATGTGTGAGCAAATCTTACATATCAAGAAAAGAAGCAAAGAAGGAGGCTTAAAGACCACCACTTGACTTACCAGATTTAAGGGGACGCCTGAGCCTCCAGAGCCTCCCAAGGACTAGGGCCTTGACGGCTCCTGAGGAGCGACTTCTTCAGCGCGCGTGTCTTCAGCTACCCCAACACTCCTTCGACAACCAAGCCAGGTGACATCTTTCCAAGTTCATTTAGCTGGGAGCGCCCCTTGGGCCGCAACATTCCCAGGCCGCGTGGGTCAGTCCATACGGCATGTATCCGCTTGCATCTTTAGTTCACCCTGCTGGGGGCGCCCCTCGGGCCGCTCGGGTCCGACCCACTGCCATGTATCGTTCTCGCATTTACCTATGCCAGTTTGCTTCTCATGCATAATCTATTTATGGTTATCACCTGCTTGTTTGTCACCCACCATGGGAGCCGTGCACCGATCGTTTTTCTTAAGGATCCTTCGCATAAGAAGGCTAGGCACGACGTCTGTGCTTGGGCCCGTCCCTACAGCATCGATAAATCCAACGGCTGAGCTCTATCTGGCGGGCCGGCCCCTGATACGTCTCCAACGTATCTATAATTTTTGATTGCTCCATGCTATTATATTATCTATTTTGGATGTTAATGGGCTTTATTTTAGACTTTTATATCATTTTTGGGACTAACCTACTAACCGGAGGCCTAACCCAAATTGTTGTTTTTTTCCTATTTTAGGGTTTTGAAGAAAAGGAATATCAAACGGAGTCCAAACAGAATGAAACCTTCGGGAACGTGATTTTCTCAACAAACGTGATCCAGGAGACTTGGAGTGGCCGTCAAGAAACAAGGGAGGAAGGAACGAGGCAGGGGGGCGCCCTCCACCCTTGTCGGCCCTCCGTTGCTCCACCGACGCACTTCTTCCTCCTATATATATCTACGTACCCCTGTAGGATCGAAAGTATGTCTAGAGGGGGGTGATTAGACTACTTGACCAAATAACTCGGTGGGACCGAATCAACAAACTCGGTCGGATCTAAAAGGTAAACCTAGTGACCGTTAGAGATTTTCGGTGGGACTGACATGCAACTCGGTAGGACCGATATGGTTAGGGTTTGGGCATAACGTAATCTCGGTGAGACCGATTACACAAACTCGGTGAGACCGTGTTTGGTAATAAGCTAACCAGAGAGTTGGTCAGGTAAACTCGGTGGGACCGATTTGCTCTTTTGGTGAGACCGAAAAGTTACAAAAAGGAAACATAGAGTTTACACTGCAATCTCGGTGGGACCGATTCGCTCTTTCGGCGAGACCGAAAAGTTACGAAAGGGAAACAGAGAGTTTGCAATCCCATCTCGGTGAGACCGAGATCCCTATCGGTAGAACCGAATTGCTAGGGTTTGGCAGTGGCTTATGACAAGTGAAACTCGGTGGCGCCGGATAGAAAGAATCGGTAGGACCGTGTTTGGCTTAGGGTTTAGGTCATATGTGGATATGGGAAAGTAGTTGAGGGTTTTGGAGCATATCACTAAGCACATGAAGCAAAAGGTTCATTAAGCAACACCTCATCCCTCCTTGATAGTATTGGCTTTTCCTAAAGACTCAATGTGATCTTGGATCACTAAAATATAAAATGAAGAGTCTTGAGCTTTTGAGCTTGAGCCAATCCTTTGTCCTTAGCATTTTGAGGGTTCCACTTTCACATCCATGCCATGCCAATCATTGAGCTTTCTTGAAATAGTCATCTTGGAATAGCATTAGCTCAATGAGCTATATGTTGTTATGAATTACCAAAACCACCTAGGGATAGTTGCACTTTCAATCTCCCCCTTTTTGGTAATTGATGACAACATATAGATCAAAGCTTCGACAAATGATAATAAGCATGAAATATATCGTCGCTTTGAGAAGTATGTGACAAGTAAGAGCTCCCCCTAAATTTGTGCATATTTAAAATTTGCTTTGGACTGCAAATGCACAAAGAGTTAGAGTCATGGGTTACTCTTCCATGTCACATACATCTTGGTGGAGCGCTTAAAATGATAAGAATGAAATACATGCACTCATCACCAAGAATAGTGAATTATCACATAAGATAGATAAGATGATAATATTAAGCAAACATTAAGTGTAGCTTATGATCAAACACATGATCATCAATGTCTCACGAGAAATGACATAGTATCTCACACAAAAGCAAACAAAGTTCGAAAAAACCACCAAATAAAACAAGAGAGAATAAAAGCAACACTCTCTCTCAAAGCCTATGATCTATACATTTTCTCCCCCTTTGGCAACAAGTTACCAAAAAGTTCCTAGAAAATACATAGTGCTAAGTCAACACTCAGGCTTGATCTTCAGGTGGTGGTGGAGTCCGGAGCACTCCAAGGACGAAGCCTTCTGTAGACGTGGTCGGAGTCGAGGCTGAAGTGGACGCTGGAGCTGGTGGAACTGAGGCTGTAGCTGGTGCAGAAGTGGTGGCTCTAGTGTCAGCAACTGGCACTGCATGTGATCTCTGAGCTCTTGGCACTCTGGCAAATGCATCAGTTGTAGTCTTGCCACTCCTCTCCTGCATGTCATCCTGAAGTTGTTCCACTGCAGACCGAATCTCTGTTACTTTGACATCCAAGTCATAGAACTTTTGTTCCATGATCCTCTCTAAGCTCTGCTGATTCTGAGTGAGGGTGGCCAGTCCTTGCTCAATCCTCAGTGTGGATGCAATCAAGTAACCAAGCTGCTCTTGTTTGGTTTTCAAGAAATACTCAGATGCCTCCTCTTGAGTTGGCATCTTGGCAGCTTTCTCCTTCCTTGCCTTCTCCTTCTTTGCTTGTGCTTGTGCAGATGATGGTTCATTCTCATTCATGACAACTTGATTATCTTCAAAATCTGGACGGATGGGCAGGTGTTCCTTGTCCAATAAGTATATGCCTGTGCCCATCTTGGAGTTGATTAACTCCTGAATCTGTGGGGCATATCCACAGCTCCTCTTCTGGTCTGCTGCTGTCCTCTTGATTGTTTCAATCATAAGGCTCATGACTTTGAATTTCTGTGGCACGTCAAAGATATGAAGCAAGTTGATCGCGTGGCCCCTGATCATCTTGTGATCTCCAGACTTGGGCAATAGGGTGTGCCTGAGAATACAGTTGATGGTTGGCAGCCCTGACAGAAGATAGTGTACTGAGCCAAACTTGAACGTATCAAGTGCTTCATTTGGAATCTCCTTGTACATGGTTGACATTGAGTTGTGGTCCATCTTCTTCTTGGCATAAATGTCCAAGTCATCGTCATGCTCTTCTGGGGCATTAATCAGCTGAGCCCATTCAGCAACTGTAGACTGGTACCTCGTACCCTCTGACATCCATACAATCCTGTCATCTGGATAGAAATGGGCTGTGGAGTAGAACTGCATGATGAGTTCCTCGTTCCACTTTGTGAGCTTCTGCCCAACAAAGTCCTCTACTCCACATGCCTTGAAGCTGTCCTGCACTCCAGGGTAGTACTCTTCGTTGTCCTTGATGTATTGCCAATCAACCCATCTCATATCACAGACAATTGGCTTCTTGTCTAGCAGCACTGTCTCATAAAAGTCTTGCTTCTCCTTGGTGTGAAACCTGTAGTCAACTGCAGTCCTTCTCCTTGAAGCATACGGGTCTGCTTCTCTCCACTTCCGGAGCCCTGAATCTCTCCTGAGTTTCATATCCTCAGCCACAGGATGAGCATCGTTGTGGTCTGGGATCTTGGGCTTGAGCTTTCTAAGAACATTCTCTTCTTCTTCTTGATCTGGGATCCTGGGCTGTGGAGTAGAACTGCATGATGAGTTCCTCGTTCCACTTTGTGAACTTCTGCCCAAAAAAGTCCTCTACTCCACATGACTTGAAGC
Organism: Triticum urartu; assembly: GCF_056163025.1. Classification (NCBI taxonomy): domain Eukaryota; kingdom Viridiplantae; phylum Streptophyta; class Magnoliopsida; order Poales; family Poaceae; genus Triticum; species Triticum urartu. Next base: position 310,183,566 of record NC_141874.1, read on the forward strand.
TGTCCTGCACTCCAGGGTAGTGCTCTTCGTTGTCCTTGATGTATTGCCAATCAATCCATCTCATATCACAGACAATTGGCTTCTTGTCTAGCAGCACTGTCTCATAAAAGTCTTGCTGCTCCTTGGTGTGAAACCTGTAGTCAACTGAAGTCCTTCTCCTTCAAGCATACGGGTCTGCTTCTCTCCACTTCCGGAGCCCTGAATCTCTCCTGAGTTTCATATCCTCAGCCACAGGATGAGCATCGTTGTGGTCTGGGATCTTGGGCTTGAGCTTTCTAAGAACATTCTCTTCTTCTTCTGCAGCTTCAGGCACTGGGCCTTGTTCTTCTTAGTAGCTGGGATGCTTCTTGTGTTCCTCTTTGGCTTTGGCTTTGGAGCTGGTTTGGCCTTGGAAGCAGCTGCCCCTGTTCTTATGGCATCACCCATCAGCTTGGGTGCCTTAGGTGCTCGTGCAGCTACCTCTTCTTCTTCCTCCTCATCTTCCATGATGGAAGCCTTGCCAAGCACTCTGGCTACAGTTTTCTTCACCCTTTCTTTCCTCTTCTTGCCTTCAGCAGCAACTGGCTCAATGGGAGTGGGCTTCTCAGTTGAAGCTCTGGCCTTTGACATAGGCTGCCTGCCTGCTGGCCTTTTGGTCTTCATCCCTGGTTTTATGCCCTGTGCTGGCTCAACTCTCTTGGAAGTTGCTTCCTCTTCTGCCACATAATCCTCATCTTCTGAGTCCGAGGTTCTCTTCTTTCTCTGTCTTGTGGCAGCTTTAGGCAGATTGCTAGGGGTGCTCCTGCTGCCATCATCTGAGGAACTTGAGGGACTAGTGCCCTCACTCATCTGCACTTGCTGCTCTGACAAGTTCTGGCTATCACTTTGGTCTGACATATGCAAACTCTGACTGCTGACCCTGTGAATAGGTTATGGATGAGATAGAGTGGATGAGCATCACAAAATGCAGAGATTTTTGCAAAAGAATAATTCAAAAACTTAGTTTTAGTTTCCCACTGAAAGCATCTCGGATCTACCGATTTCTAAACTCAGTGATACCGAAGCAGTTTTGGCACCTAAACTAGTGAACTCGGTCAGACCGAGTCACAGTTCGGTGGCACCGAGACTGCTAGGGTTTCACAGAGTTCCAAAATCGGTCACACCGATAAGTAATTCTCGGTCAGACCGAGTCTTACTTGTGCAATGGCATAAGCCAAATCGGTGGGACCGAGTTTTTCAACTCGGTGGGTCCGAGATGGTTTCGGCGGAAACCTAACCCTAAAATTTTCGAATTAAACCTAATCTACGAGTTCATTGACTGGATAGAAGTTTAACAAACGTGGCAAGAATCATGATGATCACAGTGTGCTAAGAATCGGATTGGGGAATAGCACAAAGATCGAGTCCATACCCTAGTTCGGCGGAGACTCGCTACGGCGGCAACGGCGGGGTTGAATTTCTGTTGACGGCGTTGGAGACCAGCGACTGGAGGCGGCTGGCGGTGAGGAGACGATTCGGAGACCAAGTTGGCAGAGCAGGCTATCGCGCGGGCGAAGGGGTTCGGAGAAATTTCCAAATTTTTGCCCGTGACTATATATAGCCCGACCCTGTCGGTGTGACCGAGTGGAACAACTCGGTGGCACCGAAATGCAAAACTGTATACAGTTGTTGCAACTCGGTGTGACCGAATGGTTCAAATCGGTTGCATCGAGATCGAAAACCTAGATCAACTTAATGATCTCGGTAGGACCGAAAGTAGGGTATCGGTCAGACCGAGAATCATAAAGAGGTTTTGGAAGTTTAAGTCTATGACGAATCGGGACTCCGAGCGCTTCTCACACAGAGTGGTTCGAATCTGACTTGATCAAATTTTGTGATGTAGCATGAATAGAGTTTGAGACGAGAAAAGCATAGATAGCTAGAGGAGGTTCTTAGGCATTCTTGTCCATCCACTTGGCAAAAGGAAATAAAACCAAACAATCAAAACAACAAGTGGATGTCCTCGAATGAGTAAAATATGCAACCAGCATGCTCACACAATAAGATGGCAAATGAGATATGTGACAAGGCATGCACAACCAATTCTAGAATCTATCAAGCAATTTGCGATGACAAGGTCATCTATATATGAGTATATTAACTTAGGAGTCAAGTGAGAACACTTGATCATAGGTCATACTCATCGTTTAAGCTCAAGTGGGGTTACCACTTTTACATAAAGCATTGTTGTGTTCACATCTTTAGAGTTGCTTTAGCTCAAGTCTTAGAGTAAAGCTCCCCCTAGATGTGATATCCCCCCTTAGAGGGATGAACTAACCTCGGGTTTTGTCGATGATGACTTCATGCAGATGTTGAAGATGTGGATGCTCAATGTTGATGTAGATCACTTGGAGCTATCCATTTGAGTGAATTGCACTTTCAATACCTACATGGGTTAGTCCCACAAGGAACAAACAAGGATATCCATAGACATAGAGTGATGCACACACAAGATGATGTCCATGAAAACTTTTAGGTTACCTTGTCCCTTGTGTTACCAACAAGAGGGTTTGTGACTCCTTGAACTAGTGCAAGATGTGGAAGTTGATTGCACTTGTTCTTGCCAAAATGATAAGAGTGAAGTATGTTGGCGGAGTCACCCTCAAGAACTCTCTAGTTCTTCTTCTTTTGGATCCACACCATCTTGATGGGAATCCTTGGAGTTGTAGTCGTACTTGATGAAGTGGAACTTGAAGTAGTCTTGGGAATCCACTTGACTAAGGTCTTAGGAGCTTCTTCAAATGCATCAATTTCCTCTTGAAGCTTGTCCTTGCCTTTTTGCTTGTAGTCTTGTGGTGGAAGATCATCTTGAGCTTGTGTCCCCTTGAAAGAAGTATCATACTTCTCTTTTTGAGGAACAAACTTTGTCTTGGGGTATTGATCTTCTTCCCACTCAACTCCATTGGCATTGAACTTTCGTTCAAAACCAACACCTTGATTCTTTCGGTGCATTCCTGGCTTGCGCACAATTTCCTTGAATTGCTTACTCCCGGAAAGGCTTTTGTACACTCCTTTCTTTATAATTCCCTTCAATAAGCTATTTTATTGATCAAGTGTAACTTGGCTAAGAGAATCATTAGTGGAATCAAGAGAACTACTAGAAGCAACAATATTGGATTTAGCATGATCATTGTTACTACTAGAGGAAGAATCTTTCTTATTCTTGTTACTAGACATGACTTGAGGCATGTAAGTGGATAAGAGTAAACGCTTGGCAATGTAAGAAGAACTTTTCTTGCGGAGATCATCATTGATTGCTTTTAAGAACTCATGCTCTTGCTCAAGATTGAGCTTTTCAAAGCGTAATTTCTCATGAGCTCTTAAAAGTTCTCAATGATCTTCGAAGATAGTTTCATGAGCTAACTTAAGAGTGTTTAGTTCTTTAGTTAGAGCCTCAATCTTCTCCTTATCATTGTCATTCGTTTTATCTTGATTAGCATGATTAATTGACGTTTCATCATAGTATTCATCACTAGACTTGTCAACAAGCAAATCATCACCAAACAAGTCATCTTCATCACTATTGAAATCAACATACTCGGGGTGTGTTACCTTAGGACCTTTGGCCATGAAGCATCTTCCAATTCCTTCATTTGGTGAGTCAAATATGTCATAGGAGTTGGTTGACACAAGTGCTAGACCGGCAACACCTTCATCTTGAGTATCTTCGGAGTCGGAGTGACAACTTCTCTCAGAGTGGCTGTCGAGTCGGAGCCGGATACCCATTCACCAACATGACCTTGATGTTTTCGTTTTGTGTAGCTCCTTGATGATTTTTCCTTCCTTTCCGAATCCTTGCTTCTCCGTGAGTACCTTCGTTCATAACGATCATCTCTACTCCTTCTCTCTCTTGGTGGTGATTCTTTGCTTCTTCTTTTTGGAGAATCTTCTCTTCTCTTGTAGGGAGCCGTACACTCATTGGAATAGTGTCCGGGTCTTCCACAACTGTAGCAGTTTCGCTCTCGACTAGAAGATCTTTTGTCATTGTAGGACCTTGACTTGAAGCTTCTATCTTTGCTTCTACTCTTGTAGAACTTGTTGAAGTTCTTCACCATTAAGCTCAATTCTTCATTGAAGTTTTGTTTCTCACTTGATGATGTAGGGGCTTCACATGAGGCTTTGTAGGCACCACTTGATTTGTTGTGAAGTTCCTCTTTATCCTTAAGTGACATCTCATGAGCAACAATTCTTCCAATCACCTCCGTTGGCTTGAGATCTTTGTAATTGGGCATCATTTGGATCAATGTGCACACGGTATCATATTTTCCATCCAAGGCTCTTAGAATCTTCTTGATGATGAATCTATCGGTCATCTCTTCACTTCCTAAGCCGGCAATCTCATTTGTGATGAGAGCAAGCCTAGAGTACATTTCAGCGACACCTTCACCATCCTTCATTTTGAACTTGTCAAGTTGACTTTGAAGCACATCCAACTTGGATTCCTTGACGGAGTCGGTACCTTCATGCATATCAATCAAAGTGTCCCAAATTTCCTTTGCATTCTCAAGACGGCTGATTTTGTTGAATTCTTCGGGGCACAATCCGTTGAAGAGAATATCACAAGCTTGAGCATTGTATTGCAACATCTTCAACTCATCCGCGGTAGCTTCACGGTTTGGTTCTTTCCCATCAAAGAAGTCACCTTGCAAACCAACACACACAATAGCCCAAACGGCGGGGTTATGTCCAAGAATATGCATTTTCATTTTATGCTTCCAACTAGCAAAATTAGTACCATCAAAGTAAGGACCTCTACGGTGATAATTTCCCTCGCTAGACGCCATACTATCCTAGGTTGTGAAACCAAGGCTATGACCACCAAAAGCTATAGAGATCAAAGCAAATGGAGACCAAAGCTCTGATACCACTTGTAGGATCGAAAGTATGTCTAGAGGTGGGGTGATTAGACTACTTGACCAAATAAAAACTTAACCTTTTCCCAATTTTAGTTCTTGGCAGATTTTAGCTATTGTAGGACAAGTCAAGCAACCATCACACAATTCAAGCAAGCATGCAAAGAGTATATTGGCAGCGGAAAGTAAAGAATGCAACTCGCAGGAATGTAAAGGGAAGGGTTTGGAGAATTCAAACACAATTGGAGACACGGATGTTTTTCCCGTGGTTCGGATAGGTGGTGCTATCCTACGTCCATGTTGATGGAGACTTCAACCCACGAAGGGTAACGGTTGCGCAAGTCCATGGAGGGCTCCACCCACGAAGGGTAATGGTTGCGTGAGTCCACGGTGGGCTCCACCCACGAAGGGTCCACGAAGAAGCAACCAGCCACGAAGGGTCCACGAAGAAGCAACCTTGTCTATCCCACCATGGCCATCGCCCACGAAGGACTTGCCTCACTAGCAGTAGATCTTCACGAAGTAGGCGAACTCCTTGCCCTTACAAACTCCTTGGTTCAACTCCACAATCTTGTCGGAGGCTCCCAAGTGACACCTAGCCAATCTAGGAGACACCACTCTCCAAGAAGTAACAAATGGTGTGTTGATGATGAACTCCTTGCTCTTGTGCTTCAAATGATAGTCTCCCCAACACTCAACTCTCTCTCATAGGATTTGGATTTTGTGGAAAGAAGATTTGAGTGGAAAGCAACTTGGGGAAGGCTAGAGATCAAGATTCATATGGTAGGAATGGAATATCTTGGTCTCAACACATGAGTAGGTGGTTCTCTCTCAGAACATATGAGTTGGAATTGTGTATGTGTTCTGATGGCTCTCTCCACGAATGAAGAGGAGGTGGAGGGGTATATATAGCCTCCACACAAAATCCAACCATTACACACAGTTTTCCAATCTCAGTGGGACCGAATCAACAAACTCGGTCGGACCTAAAAGGTAAACCTAGTGACCGTTAGAGATTTTCGGTGGGACTGACAGGCAACTCGGTAGGACCGATATGGTTAGGGTTTGGGCATAACGTAATCTCGGTGAGACCGATTACGCAAACTCGGTGAGACCGAGTTTGGTAATAAGCTAACCAGAGAGTTGGTCAGGTAAACTCGGTGGGACCGATTTGCTCTTTCGGTGAGACCGAAAAGTTATAAAAAGGAAACATAGAGTTTACACTGCAATCTCGGTGGGACCGATTCGCTCTTTCAGCGAGACCGAAAAGTTACAAAAGGGAAACAGAGAGTTTGCAATCCCATCTCGGTGAGACCGAGATCCCTATCGGTAGAACCGAATTGCTAGGGTTTGGCAGTGGCTTATGACAAGTGAAATTCGGTGGCGCCGGATAGAAAGAATCGGTAGGACCGAGTTTGGCTTAGGGTTTAGGTCATATGTGGATATGGGAAAGTAGTTGAGGGTTTTGGAGCATATCACTAAGCACATGAAGCAAAAGGCTCATTACGCAACACCTCATCCCTCCTTGATAGTATTTGCTTTTCCTAAAGACTCAATGTGATCTTGGATCACTAAAATATAAAATGAAGAGTCTTGAGCTTTTGAGCTTGAGCCAATCCTTTGTCCTTAGCATTTTGAGGGTTCCACTTTCACATCCATGCCATGCCAATCATTGAGCTTTCCTGAAATAGTCATCTTGGAATAGCATTAGCTCAATGAGCTATATGTTGTTATAAATTACCAAAACCACCTAGGGATAGTTGCACTTTCAATCTCCCCCTTTTTGGTAATTGATGACAACATATAGATCAAAGCTTCGACAAATGATAATAAGCATGAAATATATCGTCGCTTTGAGAAGTATGTGACAAGTAAGAGCTCCCCCTAAATTTGTGCATATTTAAAATTTGCTTTGGACTGCAAATGCACAAAGAGTTAGAGTCATGGGTTACTCTTCCATGTCACATACATCTTGGTGGAGTGCTTAAAATGATAAGAATGAAATACATGCACTCATCACCAAGAATAGTGAATGATCACATAAGATAGATAAGATGATAATATTAAGAAAACATTAAGTGTAGCTTATGATCAAACACATGATCATCAATGTCTCACGAGCAATGACATAGTATCTCACACAAAAGCAAACAAAGTTCGAAAAAACCACCAAATAAAACAAGAGAGAATAAAAGCAACACTCTCTCTCAAAGCCTATGATCTATACATTTTCTCCCCCTTTGGAAACAAGTTACCAAAAAGTTCCTAGAAAATGCATAGTGCTAAGTCGACACTCAGGCTTGATCTTCAGGTGATGGTGGAGTCCGGAGCACTCCAAGGACGAAGCCTTCTGTAGACGTGGTCGGAGTCGAGGCTGAAGTGGATGCTGGAGCTGGTGGAACTGAGGCTGTAGCTGGTGCAGAAGTGGTGGCTCTGGTGTCAGCAACTAGCACTGCATGTGATCTCTGAGCTCTTGGCACTCTGGCAAATGCATCAGTTGTAGTCTTGCCTCTCCTCTCCTGCTGAAGTTGTTCCACTGCAGACTGAATCTCTGTTACTTTGACATCCAAGTCATAGAACTTCTGTTCCATGATCCTCTCTAAGCTCTGCTGATTCTGAGTGAGGGTGGACAGTCCTTGCTCAATCCTCAGTGTGGATGCAATCATGTAACCAAGCTGCTCTTGTTTGGTTTTCAAGAAATACTCAGATGCCTCCCCTTGAGTTGGCATCTTGGCAGCTTTCTCCTTCCTTGCCTTCTCCTTCTTTGCTTGTGCTTGTGCAGATGATGGTTCATTCTCATTCATGACAACTTGATTATCTTCAAAATCTGGACGGATGGGCAGGTGTTCCTTGTCCAATAAGTATATGCCTGTGCCCATCTTGGAGTTGATTAACTCCTGAATCTGTGGGGCATATCCACAGCTCCTCTTCTGGTCTCCTGTTGTCCTCTTGATTGTTTCAATCATAAGGCTCATGAATTTGAATTTCTGTGGCACATCAAAGATATGAAGCAAGTTGATCGCGTGGCCCCTGATCATCTTGTGATCTCCAGACTTGGGCAATAGGGTGTGCCTAAGAATCCAGTTGATGGTTGGCAGCCCTGACAAAAGATAGTGTACTGAGCCAAACTTGAACGTATCAAGTGCTTCATTTCGAATCTCCTTGTACATGTTTGACATTGAGTTGTGGTCCATCTTCTTCTTGGCATAAATGTCCAAGTCATCGTCATGCTCTTCTGGGGCATTAATCAGCTGAGCCCATTCAGCAACTTTAGACTGGTACCTCGTACCCTCTGACATCCATACAATCCTGCCATCTGGATATAAATGGGCTGTGGAGTAGAACTGCATGATGAGTTCCTCGTTCCACTTTGTGAGCTTCTGCCCAACAAAGTCCTCTACTCCACATGCCTTGAAGCTGTCCTGCACTCCAGGGTAGTACTCTTCGTTGTCCTTGATGTATTGCCAATCAACCCATCTCATATCACAGACAATTGGCTTCTTGTCTAGCAGCACTGTCTCATAAAAGTCTTGCTGCTCCTTGGTGTGAAACCTGTAGTCAACTGCAGTCCTTCTCCTTGAAGCATACGGGTCTGCTTCTCTCCACTTTCGGAGCCCTGAATCTCTCCTAAGTTTCATATCCTCAGCCACAAGATGAGCATCCTTGTGGTTTGGGATCTTGGGCTTGAGCTTTCTAAGAACATTCTCTTCTTCTTCTGCAGCTTCAGGCACTGGGGCCTTGTTCTTCTTAGTAGCTGGGATGCTTCTTGTGTTCCTCTTTGGCTTTGGCTTTGGAGCTGGTTTGGCCTTGGAAGCAGCTGCCCCTGTTCTTATGGCATCACCCATCAGCTTGGGTGCCTTAGGTGCTGGTGCAGCTACCTCTTCTTCTTCCTCCTCATCTTCCATGATGGAAGCCTTGCCAAGCACTCTGGCTACAGTTTTCTTCACCCTTTCTTTCCTCTTCTTGCCTTTAGCAGCAACTGGCTCAATGGGAGTGGGCTTCTCAGTTGAAGCTCTGGCCTTTGACATAGGCTGCCTGCCTGCTGGCCTTTTGATCTTCATCCCTGGTTTTATGCCCTGTGCTGGCTCAACTTTCTTGGAAGTTGCTTCCTCTTCTGCCACATAATCCTCATCTTCTGAGTCCGAGGTTCTCTTCTTTCTCTGTCTTGTGGCAGCTTTAGGCAGATTGCTAGGGGTGCTCCTGCTGCCATCATCTGAGGAACTTGAGGGACTAGTGCCCTCACTCATCTGCACTTGCTGCTCTGACAAGTTCTGGCTATCACTTTGGTCTGACATGATGCAAACTCTGACTGCTGACCCTGTGAATAGGTTATGGATGAGATAGAGTGGATGAGCATCACAAAATGCAGAGATTTTTGCAAAAGAATAATTCAAAAACTTAGTTTTAGTTTCCCACTGAAAGCATCTCGGATCTACCGATTTCTAAACTCGGTGATACCGAAGCAGTTTTGGCACCTAAACTAGTGAACTCGGTCAGACCGAGTCATAGTTCGGTGGCACCGAGACTGCTAGGGTTTCACAGAGTTCCAAAATCGGACACACTGATAAGTAATTCTCGGTCAGACCGAGTCTTACTTGTGCAATGGCATAAGCCAAATCGGTGGGACCGAGTTTTTCAACTCGGTGGGTCCGAGATGGTTTCGGCGGAAACCTAACCCTAAAATTTTCGAATTAAACCTAATCTACGAGTTCATTGACTGGATAGAAGTTTAACAAACGTGGCAAGAATCATGATGATCACAATGTGCTAAGAATCGGATTGGGGAATAGCACAAAGATCGAGTCCATACCCTAGTTCGGCGGAGACTCGCTACGGTGGCAACGGCGGGGTTGAATTTCCGTTGACGGCGATGGAGACCAGCGACTGGAGGCGGCTGGCGGCGAGGAGACGATCCGGAGACCAAGTTGGCAGAGCAGGCTATCGCGCGGGCGAAGGGGTTCGGAGAAATTTCCAAATTTTTGCCCGTGATTGTATATAGCCCGACCCTGTCGGTGTGACCGAGTGGAACAACTCGGTGGCACCGAAATGCAAAACTGTATACAGTTGTTGCAACTCGGTGTGACCGAATGGTTCAAATCGGTTGCACCGAGATCGAAAACCTAGATCAACTTAATGATCTCGGTAGGACCGAAAGTAGGGTATCGGTCAGACCGAGAATCATTAAGAGGTTTTGGAAGTTCAAGTCTATGACGAATCGGGGACTCCGAGCGCTCCTCACACAGAGTGGTTCAAATCTGACTTGATCAAATTTTGTGATGTAGCATGAATAGAGTTTGAGACGAGAAAAGCATAGATAGCTAGAGGAGGTTCTTAGGCATTCTTGTCCATCCACTTGGCAAAAGGAAATAAAACCAAACAATCAAAACAACAAGTGGATGTCCTCGAATGAGTAAAATATGCAACCAGCATGCTCACACAATAAGATGGCAAATGAGATATGTGACAAGGCATGCACAACCAATTCTAGCATCTATCAAGCAATTTGCGATGACAAGGTCATCTATATATGAGTATATTGACTTAGGAGTCAAGTGAGAACACTTGATCATAGGTCATACTCATCGTTTAAGCTCAAGTGGGGTTACCACTTTTACATAAAGCATTGTTGTGTTCACATCTTTAGAGTTGCTTTAGCTCAAGTCTTAGAGTAAAGCGCCCCCTAGATGTGATATCCCCCCTTAGAGGGATGAACTAACCTCGGGTTTTGTCGATGATGACTTCATATAGATGTTGAAGATGTGGATGCTCAATGTTGATGTAGATCACTTGGAGCTATCCATTTGAGTGAATTGCACTTTCAATACCTACATGGGTTAGTCCCACAAGGAACAAACAAGGATATCCATAGACATAGAGTGATGCACACACAAGATGATGTCCATGAAAACTTTTAGGTTACCTTGTCCCTTGTCTTACCAACAAGAGGGTTTGTGACTCCTTGAACTAGTGCAAGATGTGGAAGTTGATTGCACTTGTTCTTGCCAAAATGATAAGTGTGAAGTATGTTGGCGGAGTCACCCTCAAGAACTCTCTAGTTCTTCTTCTTTTGGATCCACACCATCTTGATGGGAATCCTTGGAGTTGTAGTCGTACTTGATGAAGTGGAAATTGAAGTAGTCTTGGGAATCCACTTGATTAAGGTCTTAGGAGCTTCTTCAAATGCATCAATTTCCTCTTGAAGCTTGTCCTTATCTTTTTGCTTGTAGTCTTGTGGTGCAAGATCATCTTGAGCTTGTGTCCCCTTGAAAGAAGTATCATACTTCTCTTGTTGAGGAACAAACTTTGTCTTGGGGTATTGATCTTCTTCCCACTCAACTCCATTGGCATTGAACTTTCGTTCAAAACCAACACCTTGATTCTTCCGGTGCATTCCTGGCTTGCGCACAATTTCCTTGAATTGCTTACTCCCGGAAAGGCTTTTGTACACTCCTTTCTCTATAATTCCCTTCAATAAGCTATTTTCTTGGTCAAGTGTAACTTGGCTAAGAGAACCATTAGTGGAATCAAGAGAACTACTAGAAGCAACAATATTGGATTTAGCATGATCATTGTTACTGCTAGAGGAAGAATCTTTCTTGTTCTTGTTACTAGACTTGACTTGAGGCATGTAAGTGGATAAGAGTAAACGCTTGGCAATGTAAGAAGAACTTTTCTTGCGGAGATCATCATTGATTGCTTTTAAGAACTCATGCTCTTTCTCAAGATTGAGCTTTTCAAAGCATAATTTCTCATGAGCTCTTAAAAGTTCTCGATGATCTTCGAAGATAGTTTCATGAGCTAACTTAAGAGTGTTCAGTTCTTTAGTTAGAGCCTCAATCTTCTCCTTATCATTATCATTCGTTTTATCTTGATTAGCATGATTAATTGACGTTTCATCATAGTATTCATCACTAGAGTTGTCAACAAGCAAATCATCACCTAACAAGTCATCTTCATCACTATTGAAATCAACATACTCGGGGTGTGTTACCTTAGGACCTTTGGCCATGAATCATCTTCCAATTCCTTCATTTGGTGAGTCAAATATGTCGTAGGAGTTGGTTGACACAAGTGCTAGACCGGCAACACCTTCATCTTGAGTATCTTCGGAGTCGGAGTGATAACTTCTCTCGGAGTGGCTATCGAGTCGGAGCCGGATACCCATTCACCAACATGAGCTTGATGTTTTCGTTTTGTGTAGCTCCTTGATGATTTTTCCTTCCTTTCCGAATCCTTGCTTCTCCGTGAGTATCTTCGTTCATAACGATCATCTCTACTCCTTCTGTCTCTTGGTGGTGATTCTTTGCTTCTTCTTTTTGGAGAATCTTCTCTTCTCTTGTAGGGAGCCGTACACTCATTGGAATAGTGTCCGGGTCTTCCACAACTGTAGCAGTTTTGCTCTCGACTTGAAGATCTTTTGTCATTGTAGGACCTTGACTTGAAGCTTCTATCTTTGCTTCTACTCTTGTAGAACTTGTTGAAGTTCTTCACCATTAAGCTCAATTCTTCATTGATGTTTTGTTTCTCACTTGATGATGTAGGGGCTTCACATGAGGCTTTGTATGCACCACTTGATTTGTTGTGAAGTTCATCTTTATCCTTAAGTGACATCTCATGAGCAACAATTCTTCCAATCACCTCCGTTGGCTTGAGATCTTTGTAATTAGGCATCATTTGGATCAATGTGCACACGGTATCATATTTTCCATCCAAGGCTCTTAGAATCTTCTTGATGATGAATCTATCGGTCATCTCTTCACTTCCTAAGCCGGCAATCTCATTTGTGATGAGAGCAAGCCTAGAGTACATTTCAGCGACACCTTCACCATCCTTCATTTTGAACTTGTCAAGTTGACTTTGAAGCACATCCAACTTGGATTCCTTGACGGAGTCGGTACCTTTGTGCATATCAATCAAAGTGTCCCAAATTTCCTTTGCATTCTCAAGACGGCTGATTTTGTTGAATTCTTCGGGGCACAATCTGTTGAAGAGAATATCACAAGCTTGAGCATTGTATTGCAACATCTTCAACTAATCCGCGGTAGCTTCACGGTTTTGTTCATTCCCATCAAAGAAGTCACCTTGCAAACCAACACACACAATAGCCCAAACGGCGGGGTTATGTCCAAGAATATGCATTTTCATTTTATGCTTCCAACTAGCAAAATTAGTACCATCAAAGTAAGGACCTCTACGGTGATAATTTCCCTCGCTAGATGCCATACTCTCCTAGGTTGTGAAACCAAGGCTATGACCACCAAAAGCTATGGAGATCAAAGCAAATGGAGACCAAAGCACTGATACCACTTGTAGGATCAAAAGTATGTCTAGAGGGGGGGGGGGTGATTAGACTACTTGACCAAATAAAAACTTAACCTTTTCCCTATTTTAGTTCTTGGCAGATTTTAGCTATTGTAGGACAAGTCAAGCAATCATCACACAATTCAAGCAAGCATGCAAAGAGTATATTGGCAACGAAAAGTAAAGCATGCAACTCGCAAGAATGTAAAGAGAAGGGTTTGGAGAATTCAAACGCAATTGGAGACACGGATGTTTTTCCCGTGGTTCGGATAGGTGGTGCTATCCTACATCCACGTTGATGGAGACTTCAACCCACGAAGGGTAACGGTTGCGCGAGTCCATGGAGGGCTCCACCCACGAAGGGTAATGGTTGCGCGAGTCCACGGTGGGCTCCACCCATGAAGGGTCCATGAAGAAGCAACCACCCACGAAGGGTCCACGAAGAAGCAACCTTGTCTATCCCACCATCGCCATCGCCCACGAAGGACTTGCCTCACTAGCGGTAGATCTTCACGAAGTAGGCGATCTCCTTGCCCTTACAAACTATTTGGTTCAACTCCACAATCTTGTCGGAGGCTCCCAAGTGACACCTAGCCAATCTAGGAGACACCACTCTCGAAGAAGTAACAAAATGGTGTGTTGATGATGAACTCCTTGCTCTTGTGCTTCAAATGATAGTCTCCCCAACACTCAACTCTCTCTCATAGGATTTGGATTTTGTGGAAAGAAGTTTTGAGTGGAAAGCAACTTGGGGAAGGCTAGAGATCAAGATTCATATGGTAGGAATGGAATATCTTGGTCTCAACACATGAGTAGGTGGTTCTCTCTCAGAACATATGAGTTGGAATTGTGTATGTGTTCTGATGGCTCTCTCCACGAATGAAGAGGAGGTGGAGGGGTATATATAGCCTCCACACAAAATCCAACCGTTACACACAGTTTTCCAATCTCGGTGGGACCGAATCAACAAACTCGGTCGGACCTAAAAGGTAAACCTAGTGACCGTTAGAGATTTTCGGTGGGACTGACAGGCAACTCGGTAGGACCGATATGGTTAGGGTTTGGGCATAACGTAATCTCGGTGAGACCGATTACACAAACTCGGTGAGACCGAGTTTGGTAATAAGCTAACCAGAGAGTTGGTCAGGTAAACTCGGTGGGACCGATTTGCTCTTTCGGTGAGACCGAAAAGTTACAAAAAGGAAACATAGAGTTTACACTGCAATCTCGGTGGGACCGATTCGCTCTTTTGGCGAGACCGAAAAGTTACAAAGGGAAACAGAGAGTTTGCAATCCCATCTCGGTGAGACCGAGATCCCTATCGGTAGAACCGAATTGCTAGGGTTTGGCAGTGGCTTATGACAAGTGAAACTCGGTGGCGCCGGATAGAAAGAATCGGTAGGACCGAGTTTGGCTTAGGGTTTAGGTCATATGTGGATATGGGAAAGTAGTTGAGGGTTTTGGAGCATATCACTAAGCACATGAAGCAAAAGGCTCATTAAGCAACACCTCATCCCTCCTTGATAGTATTTGCTTTTCCTAAAGACTCAATGTGATCTTGGATCACTAAAATATAAAATGAAGAGTCTTGAGCTTTTGAGCTTGAGCCAATCCTTTGTCCTTAGCATTTTGAGGGTTCCACTTTCACATCCATGCCATGCCAATCATTGAGCTTTCCTGAAATAGTCATCTTGGAATAGCATTAGCTCAATGAGCTATATGTTGTTATGAATTACCAAAAGCACCTAGGGATAGTTGCACTTTCAATCTCCCCCTTTTTGGTAATTGATGACAACATATAGATCAAAGCTTCGACAAATGATAATAAGCATGAAATATATCGTCGCTTTGAGAAGTATGTGACAAGTAAGAGCTCCCCCTAAATTTGTGCATATTTAAAATTTGCTTTGGACTGCAAATGCACAAAGAGTTAGAGTCATGGGTTACTCTTTCATGTCACATACATCTTGGTGGAGTGCTTAAAATGATAAGAATGAAATACATGCACTCATCACCAAGAATAGTGAATGATCACATAAGATAGATAAGATGATAATATTAAGCAAACATTAAGTGTAGCTTATGATCAAACACATGATCATCAATGTCTCACGAGCAATGACATAGTATCTCACACAAAAGCAAACAAAGTTCGAAAAAACCACCAAATAAAACAAGAGAGAATAAAAGCAACACTCTCTCTCAAAGCCTATGATTTATACATTTTCTCCCCCTTTGGCAACAAGTTACCAAAAAGTTCCTAGAAAATGCATAGTGATAAGTCGACACTCAGGCTTGATCTTCAGGTGATGGTGGAGTCCGGAGCACTCCAAGGACGAAGCCTTCTGTAGACGTGGTCGGAGTCGAGGCTGAAGTGGACGCTGGAGCTGGTGGAACTGAGGCTGTAGCTGGTGCAGAAGTGGTGGCTCTGCTATCAGCAACTGGCACTGCATGTGATCTCTGAGCTCTTGGCACTCTGGCAAATGCATCAGTTGTAGTCTTGCCTCTCCTCTCCTGCATGTCATCCTGAAGTTGTTCCACTGCAGACTGAATCTCTCTTACTTTGACATCCAAGTTATAGAACTTCTGTTCCATGATCCTCTCTAAGCTCTGCTGATTCTGAGTGAGGATGGCCAGTCCTTGCTCAATCCTCAGTGTGGATGCAATCAAGTAACCAAGCTACTCTTGTTTGGTTTTCAAGAAATACTCAGATGCCTCCTCTTGAGTTGGCATCTTGGCAGCTTTCTCCTTCCTTGCCTTCTCCTTCTTTGCTTGTGCTTGTGCAGATGATGGTTCATTCTCATTCATGACAACTTGATTATCTTCAAAATCTGGACGGATGGGCAGGCGTTCCTTGTCCAATAAGTATATGCCTGTGCCCATCTTGGAGTTGATTAACTCCTGAATCTGTGGGGCATACCCACAGCTCCTCTTCTGGTCTGCTGTTGTCCTCTTGATTGTTTCAATCATAAGGCTCATGACTTTGAATTTCTGTGGCACGTCAAAGATATGAAGCAAGTTGATCGCATGGCCCCTGATCATCTTGTGATCTCCAGACTTGGGCAATAGGGTGTGCCTAAGAATCCAGTTGATGGTTGGCAGCCCTGACAAAAGATAGTGTACTGAGCCAAACTTGAACGTATCAAGTGCTTCATTTCGAATCTCCTTGTACATGTTTGACATTGAGTTGTGGTCCATCTTCTTCTTGGCATAAATGTCCAAGTCATCGTCATGCTCTTCTGGGGCATTAATCAGCTGAGACCATTCAGCAACTTTAGACTGGTACCTCGTACCCTCTGACATCCATACAATCCTGCCATCTGGATAGAAATGGGCTGTGGAGTAGAACTGCATGATGAGTTCCTCGTTCCACTTTGTGAGCTTCTGCCCAACAAAGTCCTCTACTCCACATGCCTTGAAGCTGTCCTGCACTCCAGGGTAGTACTCTTCGTTGTCCTTGATGTATTGCCAATCAACCCATCTCATATCACAGACAATTGGCTTTTTGTCTAGCAGCACTGTCTCATAAAAGTCTTGCTGCTCCTTGGTGTGAAACCTGTAGTCAACTGCAGTCCTTCTCCTTGAAGCATACGGGTCTGCTTCTCTCCACTTTCGGAGCCCTGAATCTCTCCTGAGTTTCATATCCTCAGCCACAAGATGAGCATCCTTGTGGTTTGGGATCTTGGGCTTGAGCTTTCTAAGAACATTCTCTTCTTCTTCTGCAGCTTCAGGCACTGGGGCCTTGTTCTTCTTAGTAGCTGGGATGCTTCTTGTGTTCCTCTTTGGCTTTGGCTTTGGAGCTGGTTTGGCCGTGGAAGCAGCTGCCCTTGTTCTTATGGCATCACCCATCAGCTTGGGTGCCTTAGGTGCTGGTGCAGCTACCTCTTCTTCTTCCTCCTCATCTTCCATGATGGAAGCCTTGCCAAGCACTCTGGCTACAGTTTTCTTCACCCTTTCTTTGCTCTTCTTGCCTTCAGCAGCAACTGGCTCAATGGGAGTGGGATTCTCAGTTGAAGCTCTTGCCTTTGACATAGGCTGCCTGCCTGCTGGCCTTTTGATCTTCATCCCTGGTTTTATGCCCTGTGCTGGCTCAACTCTCTTGGAAGTTGCTTCCTCTTCTGCCACATAATCCTCATCTTCTGAGTCCGAGGTTCTCTTCTTTCTCTGTCTTGTGGCAGCTTTAGGCAGATTGCTAGGGGTGCTCCTGCTGCCATCATCTGAGGAACTTGAGGGACTAGTGCCCTCACTCATCTGCACTTGCTGCTCTGACAAGTTCTGGCTATCACTTTGGTCTGACATGATGCAAACTCTGACTGCTGACCCTGTGAATAGGTTATGGATGAGATAGAGTGGATGAGCATCACAAAATGCATAGATTTTTGCAAAAGAATAATTCAAAAACTTAGTTTTAGTTTCCCACTGAAAGCATCTCGGATCTACCAATTTCTAAACTCGGTGATACCGAAGAAGTTTTGGCACCTAAACTAGTGAACACGGTCAGACCGAGTCACAGTTCGGTGGCACCGAGACTGCTAGGGTTTCACAGAGTTCCAAAATCGGTCACACCGATAAGTAATTCTCGGTCAGACCGAGTCTTACTTGTGCAATGGCATAAGCCAAATCGGTGGGACCGAGTTTTTCAACTCGGTGGGTCCGAGATGGTTTCGGCGGAAACCTAACCCTAAAATTTTCGAATTAAACCTAATCTACGAGTTCATTGACTGGATAGAAGTTTAACAAACGTGGCAAGAATCATGATGATCACAATGTGCTAAGAATCGAATTGGGGAATAGCACAAAGATCGAGTTCATACCCTAGTTCGGCGGAGACTCGCTACAGCGGCAACGGCGGGGTTGAATTTCCGTTGACGGCGACGGAGACCAGCGACTGGAGGCGGCTGGTGGCGAGGAGACGATCCGGAGACCAAGTTGGCAGAGCAGGCTATCGCGCGGGCGAAGGGGTTCGGAGAAATTTCCAAATTTTTGCCCGTGACTGTATATAGCCCGACCATGTCGGTGTGACCGAGTGGAACAACTCGGTGGCACCGAAATGCAAAACTGTATACAGTTGTTGCAACTCGGTGTGACCGAATGGTTCAAATCGGTTGCACCGAGATCGAAAACCTAGATCAACTTAATGATCTCGGTAGGACCGAAAGTAGGGTATCGGTCAGACCGAGAATCATTAAGAGGTTTTGGAAGTTCAAGTCTATGACGAATCGGGGACTCCGAGTGCTCCTCACACAGAGTGGTTCGAATCTGACTTGATCAAATTTTGTGATGTAGCATGAATAGAGTTTGAGACGAGAAAAGCATAGATAGCTAGAGGAGGTTCTTAGGCATTCTTGTCCATCCACTTGGCAAAAGGAAATAAAACCAAACAATCAAAACAACAAGTGGATGTCCTCGAATGAGTAAAATATGCAACCAGCATGCTCACACAATAATATGGCAAATGAGATATGTGACAAGGCATGCACAACCAATTCTAGCATCTATCAAGCAATTTGCCATGACAAGGTCATCTATATATGAGTATATTGACTTAGGAGTCAAGTGAGAACACTTGATCATAGGTGAACTTTCAATATCAATGAACCCACTATTTTGGATTTCAAGGAATTTAATTATGATAATTGCTCTTTGATAGATTGTATTTCCTTGTTGCAATCTGTGCTAAATTCTCCTCATGCTTATAGTCAACATAAAGCTTTTACTAAACATATCGTTGATGCTTTGATGCAATCTTATGAAGAAAAAATTGAGTTGGAAGTTTCTATCCATAGAAAACTTTATGATGAGTGGGAACCAACTATTAAAATTAAGATTAAAGATCATGAATGCTATGCTTTTTGTGATTTGGGTGCTAGTGTTTCCATGATTCCAAAGACTTTGTGTGATTTGATAGGTTTCCGTGATTTTGATGATTGCTCTCTAAACTTGCACCTTGCGGATTCCACTATTAAGAAACCTATGGGAAGAATTAATGATGTTCTTATTGTTTCAAATAGGAATTATGTGCCCGTAGATTTTATTGTTCTTGACATATATTGCAATCCTTCATGTCCTATTATTCTTGGTAGACCTTTTCTTAGAACGATTGGTGCAATTATTGATATGAAGGAAGGAAATATTAGATTCCAATTTCCATTAAGGAAAGGCATGGAACACTTCCCTAGAAACAAAATTACATTAACTTATGAATCTATTATGAGAGCCAGTTATGGATTGCCTACCGAAGATGGCAATACCTAGATCTATCTTCGCTTTTATACCTAGCTAGGGGCGTTAAACGATAGCGCTTGTTGGGAGGCAACCCAATTTTATTTTTATTCCTTGCTATTTGCTCCTGTTTAGTAATAAATAATTTATCTATCCTCTTTTTTGGTTGTGTTTTGTGTGTTTAATTAGTGTTTGTGCCAAGTAGAACCGTTGGGAAGACTTGGGGAAAGCCCTTTTGATCTTGCTGTAAAAAACAGAAACTTTAGCGCTCACGAGAATTGCTGCCATTTTTATTTGGAAGGTGATATTTAGTTAATTATTTTTGAATATGATTAATATATAAATTCCTCACGTCCAGAAATTTATTTTAGAATTTTTGGGGTTCCAGAACTTGCGTTAGCTACAGATTACTACAGCCTGTTCTGTTTTTGACAGATTCTGTTTTTCTTATGTTGTTTGCTTATTTTGATGAATCTATGGCTAGTAAAAGAGTTTATAAACCATAGAGAAGTTAGAATACAGCAGGTTTAACACCAATATAAATAAAGAATGAGTTCATTACAGTACCTTGAAGTGGTGTTTTGTTTTCTTTCGCTAATGGAGCTCACAAGATTTTCTATTTTGAGTTTTGTGTTGTGAAGTTTTCATGTTTTGGGTAAAGATTTGATGGATTATGGAACAAAGAGTGGCAAGAGCCTAAGATTGGGGATGCCCATGGCAGCCCAAGGTAAAATTCGAGGACACCAAAAAGCCTAAGCTTGGGGATGCCCCGGAAGGCATCCCCTCTTTCGTCTTCGTCTATCGGTAACTTTACTTGGAGCTATATTTTTATTCACCACATGATATGTGTTTTGCTTGGAGCGTATTGTATGATTTGAGTCTTTGATTTTTAGTTTACCACAATGATCCTTTCTGTACACACCTTTTGAGAGAGACTCACATGATTTGAAATTTATTAGAATACTCTATGTGCTTCACTTATATCTTTTGAGCTATATAGTTTTTGCTCTAGTGCTTCACTTATATCTTTTAGAGCACGGTGGTGGATTTGTTTTATAGAAACTATTGTTCTCTCATTCTTCACTTATATTATTTTGAGAGTCCTTTAGAACAACATGGCAATAATAAAAACTTTCATACAAGTGCATTGAATACCATGAGAAGTTTGATACTTGATAATTGTTTTGAGATATGGAGATGGTGATATTAGAGTCATGCTAGTTGAGTAGTTGTGAATTTGAGAAATACTTGTGTTGAAGTTTGTGATTTGCGTAGCATGCACATATGGTGAACCGTTATGTGATGAAGTCGGAGCATGATTTATTTATTGATTGTCTTCCTTATGAGTGGCGGTCGGGGATGAGCGATGGTCTTTTCCTACCAATCTATCCCCCTAGGAGCATGCGCGTAATACTTTGTTTCGATAACTAATAGATTTTTGCAATAAATATGTGAGTTCTTTATGAGTAATGTTGAGTCCATGGATTATACGCACTCTCAACCTTCCACCATTGCCAGCCTCTCTAGTATCGCACAACTTTCGCCGATACCATATACCTACCTCAAAACAGCCACCATACCTACCTATTATGGCATTTCCATAGCCATTCCGAGATATATTGCCATGCAAATTTTGACCGTTCCGTTATTATGACACGCTTCATCATTGTCATATTGTTTGCATGATCATGTAGTTGACATCGTATTTGTGGCAAAGCCACAGTTCATAATTTTTCATACATGTCACTCATGCATCATTGCACATCCCGGTACACCGCCAGAGGCATTCACATAGAGTCATATTTTGTTCTAAGTATATTGAGTTGCAATTCTTGAGTTATTAGTAAATAAAGTGTGATGATCATCATTATTAGAGAATTGTACCAAGTGAGGAAAGGATGATGGAGACTATGTTTCCCCCACAGGTCGAGATGAGACTCTGGACGAAAAATAAAATAAAATAAAAGAGGCCAAAAAGAAAAAAAGAAAGAAGGCCCAAATAAAAAAATGAGAGAAAAAGAGAGAAGGGACAATGCTACTATCCTTTTTCCACACTTGTGCTTCAAAGTAGCACCATGTTCTTCATATAGAGAGTCTCCTATGATATCACTTTCATATACTAGTGGGAATTTTTCATTATAGAACTTGGCTTGTATATTCCAATGACGGGCTTCCTCAAAATGCCCTAGGTCTTCGTGAGCAAGCAAGTTGGATGCACACCCACTTAGTTCCTTTTGTTGAGCTTTCATATACTTATAGCTCTAGTGCATCCGTTGCATGGCAATCCCTACTCACTCACATTGATATCTATTGATGGGCATCTCCATAGCCCGTTGATACACCTAGTTGATGTGAGACTATCTTCTCCTTTTTGTCTTCTCCACAACCACCATTCTATTCCACCATAGTGCTATATCCATGGCTCACGCTCATATATTGCGCGGAGATTGAAAAAGTTTGAGAACATCAAAAGTATGAAACAATTGCTTGGCTTGTCATCGGGGTTGTGCATGATTTAAATATTTTGTGTGGTGAAGATAGAGCATAGCCAGACTATATGATTTTTTAGGGATAACTTTCTTAGGCCATGTCATTTTGAGAAGACATGATTGCTTAGTTAGTATGCTTGAAATATTATTATTTTTATGTCAATATTAAACTTTTATCTGGAATCTTTCAGATCTGAACATTCATGCCACAATAAAGAAAAATTACATTGAGAAATATGTTAGAAAGCATTCCACATCAAAAATTCTTCTTTTATCATTTACCCACTCGAGGACGAGCAGGAATTAAGCTTGGGGATGCTTGATATGTCTCCAACGTATCTATAATTTTTGATTGCTCCATGCTATTATATTATCTATTTTGGATGTTAATGGGCTTTATTTTACACTTTTATATCATTTTTGGGACTAACCTACTAACCGGAGGCCCAACCCAAATTGCTGTTTTTTTGCCCATTTTAGGGTTTCGAAGAAAAGGAATATCAAACGGAGTCCAAACGGAATGAAACCTTTGGGAACATGGTTTTCTCAACAAACGTGATCCAGGAGACTTGGAGTGCCCGTCAAGAAACAAGGGAGGAAGGCACGAGGCAGGGCGGCGCGCCTACCCCCCTTGGGCACCCCCTCCACCCTCATGGGCCCTCCGTTGCTCCACCGACGTACTTCTTCGTCCTATATATATACATACCCCCAAACATCCAGGAGCACCACAAAAACCTAATTCCACTACCGCAACCTTCTATACTCGAGAGATCCCATCTTGGGGCCTTTTTCGGAGCTCCGTCGGAGGGGGCATTGATCACGGAGGGCCTCTACATCAAATCCATGGCCTCTCCGGTGATGTGTGAGTAGTTTACTTCGGACCTACGGGTCCATAGTTATTAGCTAGATGGCTTCTTCTCTCTCTTTGGATCTCAATACAAAGTTCTCCTCAATCTTCTTGGAGATCTATTCGATGTAATCTTCTTTTGCGGCGTGTTTGTCGAGATCCGATGAATTGTGGGTTTATGATCCAGATTATCTATGAACAATATTTGATTCTTATCTGAATGCTTTTATGTATGATTGGTTTATCTTTGCAAGTCTCTTCGAATTATCAGTTTGGTTTGGCCTACTAGATTGATCTTTCTTGCAATGGGAGAAGTGCTTAGCTTTGGGTTCAATCTTGCGGTGTTTAATCCCAGTGACAGAAAGGGAACCAACATGTATTGTATTGTTGCCATCGAGGATCAAAAGATGGGGTTTATATCATATTGAATGAGTTTATCCCTCTACATCATGTCATCTTCCTTAAAGCATTACTATGTTCTTATGAACTTAATACTCTAGATGCATGTTGGATAGCGGTTGATGTGTGGAGTAATAGTAATCATTTCGGTCTACTTGTCTCAGACGTGATGCCTATATTCATGATCATACCTAGATATTCTCATAAGTATTCGCTTTTCTATCAGTTGCTCGACAGTAATTCGTTTACCCACCGCAATACTTATGCTCTTGAGAGAAGCCACTAGTGAAACCTATGACCCCCGGGTCTATATTCCATCATATTAATCTTCCAACACTTAGTTATTTCCTTTGTCGTTTATTTTACTTTGCATCTTTATTTCTCTTTATCATAAAAATAGCAAAATAGTATCTTATCATATCTATCAGATCTCACTCTCGTAAGTGACCGAAAAGGGCTTGACAACCCCTTTATCGCGTTGGTTGCGAGGTTCTTATTTGTTTGTGTAGGTGCATGGGACTTGAGCATGATCTCCTACTGGATTGATACCTTGGTTCTCAAAAACTGAGGGAAATACTTACGCTACTTTGCTGCATCACCCTTTCCTCTTCAAGGGAAAACCAACGCAGTGCTCAAGAGGTAGCAGCCCCGTTCACGTCACCTCCTGGGGTCATTGGTGCTTGGTCTTCTCGTGCGATAACCTTAGGAAAGTCATTTGGCGTAGGTTGTCTAACCATCTTGCAGGAACGCCACAGCCATCAAGAGCCAAGACCAGGCGCAACCCGCCTTGAGGTAGGGCCTCGTGAATCCCGCGCTAGCTCACGAGTGCCCAGACACACCTTGTCTAGCCCTGCCTTGCAAGCCACGTGTCAGGGCAGGGTTGTACACGACCCGGGGGCTCTCCGCAATAGGGAGTCCCCTCCCACGTACCAGTGGCGTATCAGCAATCACCATGGCAATTTGTTCCCTTCCTCACGCCAACTTGCAGGAACCTCCTGAGGACTACAGCGGGTGGTACCGCAGGCTCTCCCTCTTCTTCCATGCGATTCGCTTGCACGTTAAAAGGTAGGCTCCTGAGCATCACGACTCAGGAGCTCTTGCTGGCTCTCCAGCCCTCACCCCCTGGCCTTGACCACGGCATCGCGACCTGGCATACCAGTGGCGGATGTGTTCGCTTGAGGGCCGGGACCTGAGGACGCAGAGCACACAGGAGAGCATGGAGAAGAGGGAGAGGCTCACACGGGCCTAACCTAGCTACCAAACAGTGGATGACGCACCAGTCTGGCACGACGCGAGGAACCGGCTCCGGAATGCCAAGATAAGTCTCGCGCCTGGACCGACCCAGCGCTACGCCATAAGATCCTCGCCTTTCGCTGCCCTGCTGCGGCAATGTCGCCTCCCTTTCCCATCCCCAGGTAGTTGCTTGCATGCTAAAGGGGACTTCTTGAGCATTGCGCCTCAGGAGCTCTTACTGGACCTCGGGCCTCTCACCTCCTGGCCTTGACCACGGCATCGCGACCTAGCATACTAGCGACGACTGCAGCCTGCCTGGGGACAGGGACCTGTCGGCGTAGAGCACCAAGCTGCCGCGGGGTTGGAAAGGGGAGACCGAGCCTTAGCAGGACGAGCGTTCGCAAATTTTCACAACAAGGATAATATCGGCAAAAGACATTACATACGCTTTACACACCCCCGCGGGGTCCATTTCGATTCCTCGCAGGGAACACAAGGAAGGGAATTCCTAGGATCTCTATCTACACGCGCCGGACATCGCCGACGCCATCATCAATAGTGGGCCACAGGGGGCCGACGCCAACCCCATCCAGATCAGCGGTGGCGGCG
Source organism: Triticum urartu (assembly GCF_056163025.1). Taxonomy (NCBI): domain Eukaryota; kingdom Viridiplantae; phylum Streptophyta; class Magnoliopsida; order Poales; family Poaceae; genus Triticum; species Triticum urartu. The sequence continues at coordinate 310,208,537 of NC_141874.1, forward strand.
GCCAGACGCGATGGCCTTGCTCCGGGCCCGATGAGAGCTTGGGGGCATGTAGCTGTCGTCGCTAGTCTCCGGAGTCTAGACGAGCTCGGGAGAGTCGCTGGACCACCAGGAGTCACCACTGTCGCTAGAGGAGCTGCTGCCGAGCCCAGCGGCAGGCTCGGCATTGGCCGCAGCGCTGTCCTGACGACCCCCCTTAGGGCAGCACTCCAAGCGGCGGCCTTCCTTGTCGAAGACCTTGAAGAACATCGTGGAGGCGCCGTCGTACCTGAAGTGGATGGTGAGGGCGCCTTCGCACGGCAGATTCAGGCGACCTCGCCCCAGCCACGAGTCATGAAGATCCTCCCAGAGGAGACGGCTTCAACCTCCGCTCCCGTCGCCGGAGCGTCGCAGTCGGCATGCTGCAGCCAAAGCTCTAGAGGGCCCCTCGGCGGCATCTCAGCGGAGAAGAACCGCAGGAATCGAATCCAAGTGCTCAGAGGCATTGCCGCCCACAGTATGAACTCACGCGAGGAGTCCGCCGCATGGACCCCTGGGACGAAGACATGCGTCACCGTGGAGCGGCGACCACGGCCCTGGCTCGGGAAGTGGCGCTCGGCGCCCCTCCCTCCGTAGCCCTCGGCTTGGGCGTACAAGGGCAATGGATACCCAGGAGGTGGTCGCTCGTACCACGGCCGCGACACTACCGGCCTCACGACTATTTCACGACGATGGGACCGCCTCTTCTTCGGTGGGAGTAGCTCAAGCTCGTTGAGGGGAGTTTTACCCTTCTCCACGGCCGAGAACCTCCATATCAGCACCATGGCCAACGCAGCAAGAGATGGAACGAGGAAGAAGAAGGAGCGGGAGAAGCGAAGGAAGAGATGGGTGACAGGGGCTCCGCCCCCACTTCCCATCTATAGCCAAGGGGAGGCCAACCGCCGGCCTCCACCATCTAAGGTAATAATGATCTTTTCTGCATGCAGCAATGACTCGTCATGTCGGGCAGTTGCCGAGGCAGCGTGGGGAAGCGGAAACACCCACGTCCAATCAGTCACCACGCGCCAACCGTGGCCGCAGGCTGTTGGGGCCCGCGGCCCTCCGCACTTGCCCTTTGGCTTCGCCTCGAAGCCAAGCCTGAGCATGCCTTGGGCCCGGGGGCTACTGTCAGCATTCTTGGAATAGGGGTCCCCAAACTTGCCTGCCTGCGGCCTGCGGCGTGGCTCCACCAGCGGCCCTGTACGGCCCATCTTCACCAACAAACACTCAAGACCCTTGCGAGGGGCCAAGCCTCGCGAGGCAGATGATGCAAGACCTCCTCAGGAGCAGCCTCACCAGGCTGCCCCGTGAGGGGCGGAGAGATCAAGGCAAGGGACACATTGCAAGGTTTCTATGACACAAGCCATGACGACTGGAGCCAGGCGGGCGCGAGGCGGGCACCAGCGCGCAGTGTCCTCGTTTCCTCTTTGGTGCTAAAGAGGCAAGCGCAGGTGAGGAGTCCCGAGGCATCCGGCAAAGGTTTCCATATTGGTGTAACAAGACCAAGACCAGTAGGATGGCAGGACAGAGGTCACCGTGGAGCCCAAGACAGCATCACCACCAGAGCCTTTGGCAGGCAAGACTACTTTTGTCACAATAACTTGTACTAGTTGTCTCCCTTCGAATTTGGCCATTGTGGGATCCCTTCCCGCTCAATATTTGGGAAGAGAACCAGGGCCTCTATATATAGGACTAGCCAACACCATGGTGGAGGGAGGACAGCTCATCCAGATCATCCCCAACCACACAAGGTGATTATGTATTTCTATACAACTCTCATTTAAGTTTTTTTGCAGGAAAACTCCTCTCTAAATGGGAAGGTCCTTACGTTATCGAGGAGGTCTATCATTCCGGTGCCATAAAAATAAACAACTTCGAAGGCGCAAATCTGAGGGTGGTGAACAGTCAAAGAATCAAACATTATATCTCAGGTAATCCTATAAATGTTGAAACTAATGTTATTGAAACTGTAACCCCAGAGGAGTGTATAAGGGACATCTTCCAGAACATTTCATCCTTCGAAAAGGAAGAGGTATGTGGTACGGTAAGCAAACCGACTCCAAGATAGTTCTAATAGCAATTTTTCTCTGTTTTGGAATATTTAAGAAAATAGGAAAATAAGAAGCAGTCCGGAAAGGACACGAGGCGTCCACGAGGGTGGAGGGCGCTCCCTACCCCCTGGGCGCGCCCCCTGCCTCATGGGCACCTCGTGTGCCCTCCAGACTCCGTTTTCTTGCACGATACTTCTTTTGGTCGGTAGAAATTCATTATATAATCTCCCGAAGGTTTTGACCACCGTACCACGCAAATATCTCCTGTCTTTGTTTCGAGCTGTTTCTGCTGTAGATTTAGAGCAAGATGTCATCTCAAGACTCCGATGGAGAGAGCTATGTCTCACATCTCATTGCTGACCCAAAGACCTGTGGGGACCTATCTCCTTGCGGTCGAACTACGGATGATGAGGAGGATCAATGATTCAAGTTTGGAGGAGGATGTTCCTCCACCTCAACCTGGGGATATGCATGAATTTCAAGAAGTCTAGTCTCCCTAAGAGAGCTAAACTTTCTAACAACCGATCTATTCCCTCTCGTTTTCGGCAGAAAAGCAAAGGAGATTTATGTGACAAGATCTTGAAGCTAGAATCGGAGGTCGACGATTTAAAGGAGGAGATCGCTTTCTCAATTACAATATGAAAAAGCTGAAGGCACAACTGTCATCATCATCACCATCTCCTCCACCTCCAAAGAAAGAGATATAAATACATGGGTATGGGCACTCCCCTTGGCAACTGCCAAGCTTGGGGGAGTGCCCCGGTATCGTATCACCATCACACTTTTATCTTTACCGTTTTTCTTAGTTCAATCCTTTTGGTAATATCTTGATCTAGTAGAATAAAGTTTTAAGTATGATTTAGTTTTGAGTTTTGCTTTATGATCCTTCTATGTATTCGAGTCCGTGAGCTATATATAATAAAGATTAGTTTTGAGTCAAGGGCTTTGCTATCTTGCTATGATCTTGAGGGAATAAAAGAAAGAATAAAAAGTAATAAAAATATCATATGGATCTTATGGAGAGTAATGACTTCACATATAAAGAGTATGATGAATAAAAGTTATTGAGAGTTGACAAACATAGTTTTGATCATTGTTGCAATTAATAGGAAGTAATAAAGAAAGAGAGGTTTTCAATATAAATATGCTTTCTTGGACATCTTTTACGATTGTGAGCACTCACTAAAATATGACATGCTAAAAAGTTGAGGTTGGACAAGGAAGACAATGTAATGAGTTATGATTTCTTACATCTGAAATAAATTATATTGCCATGGATCATCCAACATGTTGAGCTTGCCTTTTCCCCTCATGCTAGCCAAATTCTTTGCACCAAGTAGAGATACTACTTGTGCTTCCAAATATCCTTAAACCCAGTTTTGCCATGAGAGTCCACCATATCTACCTATGGATTGAGTAAGATCCTTCAAGTAAGTTATCATTGTTGCAAGCAATAAAAATTGCTCTCTAAATATGTATGATTTATTAGTGTGGAGAAAATAAGCTTTATACAATCTTGTGATGTGGAAGAAATAAAAGCGACGGACTGCATAATAAAGGTCCATATCACAAGTGGCAATATAAAGTGATGTTCTTTTGCATTAAGATTTCGTGCATCCAACCATAAAAACACATGACAACCTCTGATTCCCTCTACGAAGGGCCTATCTTTTATTCTTGTCTTATACTTCATACAAGAGTCATGGTGATCTTCACCTTTCCTTTTTACATATTATGCTTTGGAAAGCACTGTGTGTTGGAAAGATCCTGATATATATATATATATATATATATATATATATCTAATCGGATGTGTTATTTCATGAAATATTATGTTTGACATTACCCTTGAGGTAAAAGGTTGGGAGGCAAAACTATAAGTCCCTATCTTTCTCTGTGTCCGATTAAAACTTCATACCCATAAGTATTGCGTGAGTGTTAGCAATTGTGAATGACTAAATGATAGTTGAGTATGTGGACTTGCTAAAAAGCTCTTATATTGACTCTTTCCGATGTTATGATAAATTGCAATTGTTTCAATGACTGAGATTATAGTTTGTTAGTTTTCAATGAAGTTTCTCATTCATACTTTACATTGTGGATGGATTGTTACTTTAGCATAAGAAATCATATGACAATATATATATGTGTTGCTGTTATAAGAATGATCATGATGCCCTCATGTCCGTATTTTATTTTATTGACACCTCTATCTCTAAACATGTGGACATATTTTTCGATATCGGCTTTCGCTTGAGGACAAGCGAGGTCTACGCTTGGGGGAGTTGATACGTCCATTTTGCATCATGTTTTTATATCGATATTTATTGCATTATGGGCTGTTATTACACATTATGTCAAAATACTTATGCATATTCTCTCTTATTTTACAAGGTTTACATGAAGAGGGAGAATGCCGGCAGCTGAAATTCTGGGCAGGAAAAGGAGCAAATATTAGAGACCTATTCCGCACAGCTCCAAAAGTCTTGAAGTTTCACAAAAGTCAGTTTCAGAATATATAAAAAATATTGGGCGAAGGAAGCACCAGAGGGGGGCCACCCACCATCCACGAGGGTGGGGGGGCGCACCCTACCCCCTGGGCGCGCCCCCTGCCTCGTGGCCCCCCTGGCAGGCCTCCGGTGCCTATCTTTGGCTATATGAAGTCTTTAGCCCTGTAAAAAACCATAAGCAAGCTCTCGGGACAAAACTCCACCGCCACGAGGCAGAACCTTGGCGGAACCAATCTAGGGCTCCGGCGGAGCTGTTCTGCCAGGGAAACATCCCTCCGGGAGGGGGAAATCATCACCATCGTCATCACCATCGATCCTCTCATCGAGAGGGGGTCAATCTCCATCAACATATCCACCAACACCATCTCATCTCAAACCCTAGTTCATCTCTTGTATCCAATCTTTGTCCCAAAACCTCAGATTGGTACCTATGGGTTGCTAGTAGTGTTGATTACTCCTTGTAGTTGATGCTAGTTGGTTTATTTGGTGGAAGATCATATGTTCAGATCCTTTATGCATATTATTACCCCTCTGATTATGAACATGAATATGATTTGTGAGTAGTTACGTTTGTTCCCGAGGACATGGGAGAAGTCTTGCTATAAGTAGTCATGTGAATTTGGTATTCGTTTGATATTTTGATGTGATATATGTTGTCTCTCCTCTAGTAGTGTCATGTGAACGTTTACTACATGACACTTCACCATTTTTTGGGCCTAGGGTAAGGCATTAGGAAGTAATAAGTAGATGATGGGTTGCTAGAGTGACAGAAGCTTAAACTCTAGTTTATGCGTTGCTTCGTAAGGGGCTGATTTGGATCCAAATGTTTCAAGCTATGGTTAGGTTTACCTTAATACTTCTTTCGTAGTTGCAGATGCTTGCAAGAGGGGTTGATCATAAGTGGGATGCTTGTCCAAGTAAGGGCAGTACCCAAGCACCGGTCCATCCACATATAAAATTATCAAAGTACCGAACGCGAATCATATGAGCGTGATGAAAACTAGCTTGACTATAATTCCCATGTGTCCTCGGGAGTGCTTTCCTTTATATAAGAGTTTGTCCAGGCTTGTCCTTTGGTACAAAAACGATTGGGCCATCTTGCTGCACCTTATTTACTTTTATTACTTGTTACCCGTTACAAATTACCTTATCACAAAACTATTTGTTACCGATAATTTCAGTGCTTGCGGAGAATACCTTACTGAAAATTGCTTATCATTTCCTTCTGCTCCTCGTTGGATTCGACACTCTTACTTATCGAAAGGACTACGATAGATCCCCTACACTTGTGGGTCATCATAGACCTAAGCCTGAAACTGAGTGCTTCTACTGCAAAGGGAATTGTCAGTGGAAGCGGAACTACCCCAAATACTTGGCGGATAAGAATGATGGGAAAGTGAACAAAGGTATATTTGATATACATGTTATTGATGTGTACTTTACTAGTGTTCATAGTAACCCCAGGGTATTTGATACCGGTTCAATTGCTAAGATTAGTAACTCGAAACAGGAATTGCAAAATGAACAGAGACTAGTTGAGGGCGAGGTAACGATGTGTGTTGGAAGTGATTCCAAGGTTGATAAGATCACCATCGCATACTCCCTCTACCTTCGGGATTAGTGTTGAACCTAAATGAATGTTATTTGGTGTTTGCATTGAGAATCAATATGATTGGATCATGTTTATTGCAATAGGTCATTTAAGTCAAAGAATAATTGTTGTTCTGTTTACATGAATAAAACCTTCAATGGTCATACACCCAATTTGAATGGTTTGTTGAATCTCGATCATGGTTATACACATATTCATAATATTGATCCCAAAAGATGCAAAGTTGATATTGATAGTGCAACATATTTGTGGCATTGCCGTTTAGGTCATATTAGTGTAAAGAGCATGAAGAAATTCCATGCAGATGGACTTTTGGAATCACTTGATTATGAATCATTTGATGCTTGTGAACCATGCCTCATGGGAAAGATGACTAAGACTCCGTTCTCCGAAACAATGGAGCGAGCCACTGACTTATTGGAAATAGTACATACCAATGTATGCAGTCCGATGAGTGTTGAGGCTCGCGGCGGGTATCATTATTTTCTGACCTTCACAGATGATCTGAGCAAATATGGGTATATCTACCTAATGAAACACAAGTCTGAAAACATTTGAAAAGTTCAAAGAATTTCAGAGTGAAGTGGAGAATCATCATAACAAGAAAATAAAGTTTCTACAGTCTGATCGCGGAGGCAAATATTTGAGTTACGAGTTTGGCCTTCATTTAAAACAATGTGGAATAGTTTCACAACTCACGCCACCTCGAACACCACAGCGTAATGGTGTGTCCGAATTTCGTAACCATACTTTATTAGATATGGTGCGATCAACAATGTCTCTTATCGGTTTACCACTATTGTTTTGGGGTTATGCATTAGAGACAGCTGGATTCATGTTAAAAAGGGCACCATCTAAATCTGTTGAGATGACACCGTATGAACTATAGTTTGGCAAGAAACCTAAGCTGTCATTTCTTAAAGTTTGGGGTTGCGATGCTTATGTGAAAAAGCTTTAGCATGATAAGCTCGAATCCAAATCAGAGAAATGTGTCTTCATAGGATACCCAAAAGAAACTATTGGGAACACCTTCTATCACAGATCCGAAAGCAAGATCTTTGTTTCTAAGAATGGATCCTTTCTAGAGAAGGAGTTTCTCTTGAAAGAAATGAGTGGGAGGAAAGTATAACTTGATGAGGTAGTTGTACATTCTCTCGAATTGGAAAGTAGCTCATCACAGAAAACCGTTCCTGTGATGCCTACACCAACTAGAGAGGAAGCTAATGATAATTATCATGAAACTTCAGATCAAGTTACTACCAAACCTCGTAGGTCAACCAGAGCATGTTTCACACCAGAGTGGTACACTAATACTGTCCTGGAAGTCATGTTACTAGACCATGACGAACCTATGAACTATCAGGAAGCGATGATGAGCCCAGATTCCGATAAATGGCTTGAGGCCATGAAGTCCGAGATAGGATCCATATATAAGAACAAAGTGTGGACTTTGGTGGACGTGGCCGATGATCGGCAAGACATTCAGAATAAATGGATCTTCAAGAGGAAGACGAATACTAATAGTAGTGTTACTATCTGCAAAGCTCGACTTGTCGAAAAAGGTTTTTGACAATTTCAAGGTGTTGACAATGATGAGATTTTCTCACTCGTATCGATGCTTAAAGTCTGTCCGAATCATGTTAGTAATTGCCACATTTTATGAAATCTGGTAAATGGATGTCAAAATTGCATTCCTTAATGGATTTATTAAAGAAGAGTTGTATATGATGTAACCAAAAGGTTTTGTCAATCCTAAAGATTCTAACAAAATGTGCAAGCTCCAGTGATCCATGGATGGACTGGTGCAAGCATCTCGGAGTTGGAATATACGCTTTGATGAGTTGATCAAATGATATAGTTTTATACAGACTTGCAGTGAAGCCTGTATTTACAAGAAAGTGAGTGGGAACACTACAACCTTTCTGATAAGTATATGTGAATGACATATTGTTGATCGGAAATGATGTAGAATTTTCTGGAAAGCATAAAGGAGTGTTTGAAAGGAGTTTTTCAAAGAAAGACCTCGGTGAAGCTACTTACATATTGGGCATTAAGATCTATAGAGATAGATCAAGATGCTTGATAAGATTTTTTTCAATGAGTACATACGTTGACAAGATTTTGAAGTAGTTCAAAATGAAATAGTCAAAGAAGGAGTTCTTGCCCGTATTGCAAGGTGTAATGTTGAGTAAGACTCAAAACACGAGCATGGCAGAAAATAGAAAGAGAATGAAAGTCAATCCCTATGCCTCAGCCATAGGTTCTATAAAGTATGCCATGTTGTATACCAGACCTATTGTGTACCTTGCCATGTGTTTGGCAAAGGGGTACAATAGTGATCCAGGATTAGATCACTAGACAGCGGTCAAAAATATCCTTGGAGGAGTAAGGAAATATTTCTCGGTTATGGAGGTGATAAAGAGTTCATCGTAAAGAGTTACGTCGATGCAAGGTTTAACACCGATCTGGATGACTCTGAGTCTCAATCTGGATACATATTGAAAGTGGGATCAATTAGCTAGAGTAGCTCCATGAAGAGCATTGTAGACATAGAAATTTGAAAAATACATACGAATCTGAATGTGGCAGATCCGTTAACTAAACTTCTCTCACAAGAAAAACATGATCACACCTTAGTACTCTTTGGGTGTTAATCACATGGCGATGTGAACTAGATTATTGACTCTAGTAAACCCTTTGGGTGTTGGTCACATGGCGACGTGAACTATGGGTGTTAATCACATGATGATGTGAACTATTGGTGTTAAATCACATGGCGATGTGAACTAGATTATTGACTCAAGTGCAAGTGGAAGACTGAAGGAAATATGCCCTAGAGGCAAGAATAAAGTTGTTATTTTATATTTCCTTATATCATGATAAATGTTTATTATTCATGCTAGAATTGTATTAAACGGAAACTTGATACATGTGTGGATACATAGACAAAAAACCGTGTCCCTAGTAAGCCTCTACTAGACTAGCTCGTTAATCAAAGATGATTAAGTTTCCTAACAATAGACATGTGTTGTCATTTGATGAACGGGATCACATCATTAGGAGAATGATGTGATGGACAAGATCCATCTATTAGCTTAGCATGTTGATCGTTCAGTTTTATTGCTATTGCTTTCTTCATGTCATATACATATTCCTTTGACTATGAGATTATGCAACTCCCGGGTACCGGAGGAATACCTTGTGTGCTATCAAACATCACAACATAACTGGGTGATTATAAAGATGCTCTATAGGTATCTCCAAAGGTGTTTGTTGGGTTGGCATAGATCGAGATTAGGATTTGTCACTCCAAGTATCGGAGAGGTATCTCTGGGCCCTCTCGATAATTCACATCATGATAAGCCTTTCAAGCAATGTGCCTAATGAATTAGTTGTAGGATGATGCATTACGGAACGATAAAGAGACTTGCCGGTAACAAGATTGAACTAGGTATGAACATACCGACAATCGAATCTCGGGAAAGTAACATACCGATGACAAAGGGAATAACGTATGTTGTCATTACGATTTGTCTGATAAAGATCTTCATAGAATATGTGGGAACCAATATGAGCATCCAGGTTCCGCTATTGGTTATTGACCGGAGAGGTGTCTCGATCATGTCTACATAGTTCTCGAACCCGTAGGGTCCGCACGCTTAACGTTCGATAACGATTTGTATTATATGAGTTATGTGATTTGGTGACTGAGTGTTGTTAGGACTCATGGATGAGATCGCAGACATGACAAGGAGTCTCGAAATGGTCGAGAGGTAAAGATTCATATATAGGACAATAGTATTCGGACACCGAAAGTGTTCTGGTGGTACCGGGTACGTATCTGGTCACCGGAAGGGGTTCCGGGCAACCCCCGACAAGCTATATGGGCCTAATGGGCCAAGAGGGGAAACACACCAGCCAAAAATGGGCTGGTGCACCCCCCCATATGGGCTAGCCAAATTGGAGAAGGAAAGGTTGAGAAGGAAAGGAAAAAGGGAATAGGATTCCACCTTCCCCCTCTTCCCTTCCTACTCTGAATAGGAATAGGAAAGTGGGGAGGCCGAATTGGGAGGACCCCAAGTAGGATTTCTCCTACTTGGGGCACCCCTTGGATGCCTCTCCCCCTCCAACCTATATATATGAGGAGGGCACCACTAGAACACACAACAATCATTGTTAGCCATGTGTGGCTCCCCTCCACAGTTTACGCCTCCGGTCATATTTATGTAGTGCTTAGGCGAAGCCCTGCACGGATCACTTCACCATCACCATCACCATGCCATCATGCAGAACTCTCCCTCGACACTTTGCTGGATCAAGAGTTTGAGTGACATCATCGAGCTGAACGTGTGTAGAACTCGGAGGTGTCGTACATTCGGTGCTTGATCGATCGGAATGAGAAGACGTTTGACTACATCAACCACGTTAAACTAACACTTCTGCTTTCGGTCTATGAGGGTACGTGAACACACTCTCCCCCTCTTGTTGCTATGCATCTCCTAGATAGATCTTGCATGATCATAGGAATTTTTTTGAAATTGCATGCCACGTTCCCCTACACCAGTTCTATTCCGCTTTTTCAGATCTTATTGTCAAAATAAGCCACAAAAGATGTAAAGAAGTCATTTTTGAGTTATGGGCTCGGGCTTAACTTATTTCGCTTTGGAGGGGGGTGTTTCCGGTAGAAGCTCACTGGAAATTGAAGGGAACGGGAATAGTGAAATGACTCTATTGTCTGCCTATATTACACTCAAAATGTCACTGCTCACGCCCGCGTCACACCTGACCCTTAAGTAAAAACAAACACACAAGCGTTCATTGCCCTGCCTGCTTGCATCTCCTCTCCCCTTTCCCTTTACCTCGATCCCCTGCCTGCAGTGCTAGGGTTCATGTCCTGGTCCTCGATGATTCTCTATCTAGCTAGGATACATGGCCGATGGTAGGGCCAAATTTCCTCGGCTGCTCCTCCCTCTGGCACCGCCCCTCATTCTCATGGTTTCTAGCAGCTGCTCCACTGTGGTCCGTCCAACGCACTACTCTGGCGGGTGCCGCACAACTACGGCCGATGCCACACTACGGCAGAAGGCACCTTATTCCCCTCCCCTCCTCCCAGGCCATGGCCTTGAGGTGCTGTTAAAGGATGAGCTCATCCAACAAGGTGAGTATCTCCTCTGATTTTTTTGCCAAATTTTCATTGTGATCCGCTATACGATGAATTTCTATGAGCTGCTTTTGCTACTACTATATGATGCATTGCTATGACCTGCTCCTGCTACTGCTATATGATGAATTGCTATGAGCTGCTGCTGCTACTATATGATGAGTTGCTATAAGCTGCTGCTGCTATATGATGAATTGCTATGAGCTGCTCCTGCTGCTGCTATATGATGAATTGCTGTGAGTTGCTCCTGCTGTTGCTATATGATGAATTGCTATGAGCTTCTCCTGCTGCTGCTATATGATAAATTGCTATGAGCTTCTGCTGGTATATGATGAATTGCACCCTACTACTGCTGATGTTGCTGTATGATGAGTTGCTATGAGCTACTACTATATGATGCTTTCAGGTGGTGCTACTATATGATAATAACCAGCCACTTGGACCATCGAATTTCGATGAATAATTGTTCTTAATTTAAATTTGGGTCATGCGTTCTTCGCTTAAATTAGGCAATGGGATCTCTATGGAAGACATTGACCAAAGTAGATTGTGCCAAGTAGATGGTATCTTTGTATTTGCATTTTGAACAAATAGTGATGGTCTGTTTTCCTATCATATTAATTACTGCACTGGGTTTATTTATGATGTTTGCAAGTCAAATTAATTTTCATATGGGTAGCAAAATGAAAAAAATATAATGCAATCTAGACTTTTCACTGATCATACCAAAGATAAGCTGAAAAGGAAGGCAATGAAAAGAACTAGTTGGCTTATTACCTGGAGCTTATATTCACAGGTGCTTATTTTCTTAGGATAACTCGTAATAACTGTCCCTAAGAAACATGGCAAATACAACTGACATACAAATAACATGTCACGATGATTTCAATGGAGGAGTGACCTACCATAGCACACTGTATAGGCTCACCGTTGCCTCTCCTTTTTTTGCGATGTTCCATGAAATTGCCACATACATCTTGTACTTTTTCATTGTGTAACCCTATCTGCAAGTTGACATGGCTAATTTCAGACATCTCTACATGATAATACATTGCATATACCTTGTGCATATTTAAACCACCAATTAACGATTGTGTGCGTAGCATAAACTAGCCATGACTCTTTGTGCTGGACTAGCAGGCACTCTAAGGGAGCCTAATGTAGTGCACTGGAATTCCTACATGCCAGCTACCATTTTGTGTAATGTACTACCTCTCTTCCTAAATATATTTCTTTGTAGAGATTCAAGTATCGACCACATACAGATGTATATAGATGCATTTTCGAGTGTAGATTCACTCATTTTGCTCTGTATGTAGCCTATAATGGAATCTCTAGAAAGACTTATATTTAGGAACGGAGGTACGAGGTAGTACCATATATGACATCTACATATATAATTTATCAGCCTGTAGTAGAAATCATTGTCTGCACAAAGGGATTACTGGTCGAAAATCCTAGCAAAGCACGCTGGCAGGCAAACAACAATAAAAGAGAGAGAGAGAGACGCACTTACAAGATCATAGCAATACCTCAGTCCAGGATCTTGGTTGGCCAAGCTGTTAGATCCAGAAGAAACATCATCCTTGTAGTTTTTGCCAGCTGCATAACATGTAACATCGACCTGTTAGTATATTTGAAGTACATCGGGCAGGTGATGCTGGATGGGTTTAAGGTGACAAGTACCTAGGCCATGGCGGGTGCTTGGCATCTTGCCAGACGGTGGGAATCGGGTTAGAAACGTCAAGGGTGATGACGTTGCACTGGCTGCCGGGGTCAGATAAGGAGATCTAGAACCATCGGGTAGGGTGTCTATGGACGGCTCCAGTAGGGTGGACTACGGTGTGGGTGAAGCAGATCTGAGGCCGTGGATGAGGGCGTCGGTGAAGTTGCTCCAGTGGTTGGGTTCAGGATGTTGTTGACGATGCAGATCTGCGGCCGTGGACGGGGCGTCAGAAGCTGCTCTGGTAGGTTGGACGAGGGTGCGATGAAGAGGATCTGAGGCCATGGACTTGTGAGTTGGCAAAGCCGCCCCAGTAGGGTTGAGAATGGTATATGCGAAGCTACTCTGGTAGGGTTGACGATGGTGTCAGCGAAGCGGCTCTGGTAGGGTGGAGGAAGGTGTCGGCAAAGAGGATCAGAGGCCGTCGATGAGGGCGTCGGTGGGGCGGCTCCGGGGGGGACGAAGAGTCTCCGGTGGGGAGTACGAAGGAGCTTCTACAGATGCGCTGGAGTTGACGAGAGTACCGGTGAAGTAGATCCGACGCCGTGGACAAGGCCGACACTGAACGGGCTGTGGTATAGTGGTGGATGAGCAGTCTACTTGTTTCTAGGGGAGGTGGGAGGGGTAGATGCGGCCACAGAAGCAGATCTGACGATATGGACGCCACTGGCAGTGAATGGGCTCTGGTACACCAGTGGATGAGCAGTGTAGGGTTTCGAGAGGGGAGGGGTAGAAAGGCTGATGAAGTACAAAGGGTGTGATGTAAGATGCTCTGGTGCTGTGGAGTTAGTCGTTTTTGGGGGAGGGGGAGAGGAAATGGGGATGTTGTGTGCTGGGGAGAACTAGAAGTTACCCAAGCAGCCCCGACCTATTATGTAGATGAGGGTGGTATTGTAACTGTTTTTCTCCGTGCACCAAGGACAATAGGGGAATTTCGCATGCTAAAGACTATGTGGCGGAAATTTTAGAAGGAGGCGGGAGATTTTGCCACCCGCGGGATCATTTGTATCCAGTTTCAACTAATTCTGGACAATGCTAGTGGGAAGGTCATGCGAGACTATGTACACGGGGCACGCGTCAGCAATTAATAACTGGTGTGAAGTCCACCCTAGAAAAAAAGATAATAACTCGGGATGATGCACTGATAACTTGGACCTTCACATGGGCACGACCAATCGTACGGGTGTAGAGGCGTGTTCACAAAAAAGGGATCAAATGCTCAACCTATGTATTTCTCGTGTAAATAGATAATTTAGTGCCATTGGTTATTTACTTTAAACATAATTCATTGACGTGTTATTTTAGAGGCGCACAAAAAGAAATGGACATTGTAGTCCCACAAAAGAAATGGATATTGTAGTCCGCTACTTAAAAGTGTTACCTCATATGATTACATAGCCTCCATTTCATAAATTGCGTACCCATTGAATTCATATATGAATATTACATATATTACTTCACAATAGAACCTTAAATCATCCAAGACTAATGAATTTGAATGCAAGACTAACAATGGTGCATGTACACTACATTGGTTGTTTGAAGAAACATCACTGTAACTTTGGCATGCACAATTGAAAAGGATTATTTAGAAAGAAAAAAAATGTGATATGTGAGTGTCCAATATATATAGCGTTGAATCGATATTGTATCTTTGGCCACGATACGAAGTAGATATTGATTTATGTTCAAGTGATGCACGTCCACGATTGTTAGATAGTGATACGTGAATGAATTGTGCAATCTCTCTCACACGCATACATATCTCATTGCTCCGTGCGCATCGGAATCACACACGTGCACTTCATGTATTTCTCTCTCTCCATCAAGGTTAGAATTTGTCTTTCTACCCTTTCCTACAAGTCTCTCACACAGAAACACACACGCTCTCTCTGTCGAACACACCCACCCCTTTAATTCCGCCCACCCACCGCTGCTAATGTCTCAAAGTATAATTATGTCTCTCACACATATGCCTAAGGTTAACTCGAGTTCCGGAACCATATGAATACATACAATGGGATTCCAGCAGAGCACCTTTTGTTTTGAGATTTCTCTCTCTCTCTCTCTCTCTCTCACACACACACACACACACACAGGCGCGCACGTGCATAGACATTGTTTCTCGCTTCATTTTTTCTGGCACTTGCATGCACACCGTTTGTTTATCTCCGTGATGCTTTAAGTATGCCTCGCACACATGCTATCTACCTATCCCTTAATATAGATATGTGTCACACAAACTCCTTCTCCCTATATCTAAGTGTCACTACCCCCCACACCCACCCACACACACTTCCCTTCCCGACACTGAAGGAGTAGGGTGACACCTCGATCTTGATACTAATCTATCTACTGGATTCTCTCTCAAACACACACACACCCTACCCGACACCGAAGGAGTAGGGTGGCATCTCGACCGTGATAGTAATCTATCTACTGCCTCTCTCCCAAACACACACACATGCACACACATTATCTAGTTGTGCCTCTGTGCCTACCGCGCACACTCTCGATACATCTTTCTCTCCCTCCCCCTCCCCACCCCCAACAATGACAACAGAAGGGTGACAACTCGATCTGATCTTAATCTACCAATTGGTTTCTCTCTCAAACATTGTGTCTTTGTGCCTCGATCAGACACACTCAATACGTCTTTCTCTCCATAGCACCCTCGATATGTAGACTTTTAGCGCGCGCACAGCTGTAGTGACGATGACGCTGAACCCAGTGTGCCTTGTTTTTACCAGCCTCATGTGATAGTTTTCACCCTGTTTTCTCTTAATTAACAAGGCAACCTTTTCTTTGTTACTACTAGTGAATCTGAAATCATTCGGGGTAGACATAAAATATATCACTTCAACCCAATTATTGCAGTAACTATTTTAAAAGAAACTAGCTAGATGCCTGTGCGTTGCACAGAACATCAAGATGCATTTGTATGAGTAGTTTATCTTCTGAAAGAAAATGATGACCAAGAAAATGCCTTATTTGCAAACGTGGAGAGGGGTGTGGGTATCTTTTTGCAAAATTGCCATAGTTTCTTTCCTATCCGTTAGATATAAATCCGACAGCCTATATTGCAGGATGGGACATACACCATCATCACCAACTCTGTTTTCTACTCCCTCCGTTCCTAAATATTTGTCTTTTTTAGAGATTTCAACAAGTGACTACATACGGAGCAAAATGAGTGAATCTACACTCTAAAATATGTCTACATACACATCCGTATGTGGTAGTCCATTTGAATCTGAAAAAGACAAATATTTAGGAACGGAGGGAGTATAAGAGTAGACATGGAGATACATCTCCAGCATGGTTCACAACGAAAATGTGCTGGACTGGTTAGCGCCAGATGCTCGCAACGCGATGACCTGATTTCCAATTCTGTATTTAACTTTAGATTTTTATATTATATATTATTTGATATATACTTCTTTCTCTACTGTACTGATAGTGGAACCCATAGAGTACTTAGAATACAAGATTAAGGATGGACTTATTTCTTTTTAACTTTCTGTACGAAGCTGTAGTCACCCTGGAAGTCGCGTGTACACCGTACATGCAATTAACTTTTTATAGAGGGAGAATTATACATGCAATTAACTCAAATGGATTGGATGTGACTCTATTATTTCCAGCATAATAGCATCTCCAACGGCAACCGACAAATTTCCTCCCGCTTCCTTCCACACAGGATGACATCAAACTCCAGCGGCATACACTTTCACAACTCTAACCAACTAGAGGAAATTCGTGCAAACACAGACTGATTTCAAATAAGCATAAAGGATTTCGTATAAAAAGCCGGATCTTCATATACACATGATGGATTTCATTACATTTACATGAACTAAGCGGTGCTAATCTGGCTCTCGTGGTATATTTAATACTCCCTCTGTCCAGAAATACTTTACCTAGAAATGGATGTATCTAGACTTATTTTAGTTATAAATACATCCAATTTATCCATTTTGAGAACAAATATTTCTGGACGGAGGGAGTACCTAATCTAAATGGCCGCCCACGGATCCCTTTGTCTTCCTCATGTCCGGCAGACACTTGTGGGGTCGACGAAGGTCCTCGGAAGAGACGAAGCAGGAAAGAAACCACTTGAATACGCAGTCGTCACCTCAGCGGTGGTCTTCATGGGACCCAAGTGGCAGCGGCCTCCCGTGTTCTACTTCTCCTTGATGATGGCGGCGGACACGGAGAAGCTGGCCACCGACTCGTTGCTCTCCATGTACCCGACTTCTGTCTCTGCCTGCATGGCACTGCCGTAGGCACGGGAGGCGCACCCATAGGCATAGGAGGCACGCCCATAGACACCGGAGGCGCGGCCACGACAGACACTAGTGGCGCGGTACGACGCGGCAGGGACGACGCCTGTGCCGCCATGCTCGCTGCCGTTCCGGCGTGGAGCAACTCGCCACTCCTCATTGAGGTGAACTGGAGCAGCGAGTTGCTGAACCACGTGCTGGCTTGGGGCGACAACTGGCTCCGTCGGGCCAAGCGAGGTTGGTAAAGCACCGAGTGGCCTCGCTCATATCCGGAGGGCTCGGCAGGCCAGCCAGCCGGGTAGTATGCTGGAGAACGGCTCCTTGCAAGCCATCAGAAGAGTGGATAAAATGGTGATGGAGGAGATGGGGGAGTGGCGGAGGGGTGCGACTCTTGCCCATTGTCTGCGTGGCCTCGTTTAAATAGAGGGCGGACGGTAGGAGCTTAGCAGGCGTCTGGCCTCATTTAAATTGAGGGTGGACGGGAGGATCTTGGCCGGAGTTGCGTTTAATTCCGGCCTGCTCATGAATGGACGTGTGGCTGGAGTAGGTTTCTCAGTTTGCATGCAGGTTTAAGGGTGGCGTTTGATGCAGGCAAGGACATGTGTTCTGCCGGGTGTGCGGCGAGCAGCGCTGTAGTATTCGATTTGACAGCGGGCGGCACAGTTCCCGATACGGCTTTAATGCAGACGAGGGAGAGGGTAGCGGTTCCCGAAATGTTGAATGGCCAATGATGCATCCTCCTTCAATTAGCATCGTGAATGCATGAGGGAAGTAATGGGAGGAAGACCGGGAAAAGAGGCAGCCTAATGTGAATGCAACCCAGTTTGCACTCATATAAAGGCGCCCCTCATTCCAATGCATCTACCACATCATACGGACCTAAGCATTTGCCTAAGCACCTACACTAAGCGCAAAAGTGCTCACTCTAAACCCATGGCGGCGATCAAGATTTTAAATCAAGGCTGATATGACTGATATAAAGGCCGATATATCACTTTTGGGGTTGTACCGATATATACATAACATATCATTTTGAAAATATCATTTTCAAACATATCACCCGATATGGACCGAAATATCAACCGATATGGCCGATATCTAGCCCGATATGTCCACCGATATAGCACGATATGTAGATAACAATAGTTCTTTATTAAATAGCAGTGAAATAAGATTATGCACTTACAACTTCAGCATATATTAACAAATTCATGCACAATGTTTCATACAAATGCATACATATCGTACATTTTTAACCATAGAGTGAGAGTTTTGTGAATATTTCCTTAATAGTTTCTTAATCAACAAGTTAATAAACTACGAATCTAAACGTGTTATGTTGAAGCATTGACATCATACATTTTGTTTTTACTAAAAATAGATGTTTTGAACAAGAATAATGAAAAAAACTAGACATGTTTCCTCCGACATATCTACATATCATCTGATATATCACTCGATATCCGATATCTGATATGTCAAAGCCAAACCGATACAAACCCGATATCTGATATTTTGAAGCTTGGCGGTGATGCGCGCGAGCGGCTAGCGGCTGTGCTAGATGGTCCATGATGCCGGCCTGCGGCATGGTACCGAGGATTGTCTCCAAACGGTGTTGGCGACCGGCTGGCGGATGGCCATCATCGATGCCAGCTACAACTCTTAGTTGGACCAGATGATCATTGCCACCATCAACGAGTTCACCATCGTCACGAAGCTCGCGGATGACATCACCGTATTCCTCCAGCCCACACGCCCGGGCTCCTCATTGCCTTCCACCCTAAGCGGCCTCCATGGCGGGAACCTCTTTCAAGCACTGGTGGCCCTGCGACAACCCACCGACGCCACGAAGAATGTCCACCTAGAGCTCGCGCTGGCCAAGAGGCGCCTCTCCCTGCAAGAATTCGTCGACCTACACATCCATGTGCACGAGCAAATCGTGTACATAGGTATCTACGAGGCCAGTGAGGATGCTACGACGTTGGCCTTCCTCAACTGTCTGGAAGCCTTGGATGCCTTTGCTGAGAAGCACCTTGACCTCGCCACAAAAGCCGCCGCTTCTTAGCCGCCGGTCGGTGGCCCGGCACACTGAGTTGAGGAGGAGGAGGTCGTACGTCGGTGGGCGCATCTTTCTTCTTGCCTCCTGTAACCACCACATCGATCGCATCATCGTGGCCTTAATTCTTATTGTGCTATTGCATTCTTGTTCCAGTCAACACAAACATGTGTGATCCCTTTGCTTAATTATATGCATCACTATAACTAGTACTCCTTCCATAAATTTATAAGTTGTGCTTACCTTTTCCATCAACTTCGTCCAACGCACGGGCATCTTGCTAGAAACACTAGAACATGTCGGACCGCATGTGACCAAACCAACAATGTGCTAACCGAGCTACTACCCTGCTTATCTGGTGGAAAAAGCCCCGCCCTAGCGTTTCCAATCGTTATTTCTATCTATCAATTGTGTCAAGGAGCAGAACCAAATGTTACAATTTATACATGTTTCTCTAACCTACTCCTATAAAAGACTCAGTTGGTGATGGTGGCGTGTCTGCCATCCGTCATTTCTGACCATTAGATCCGCATCTCATGGCTGTGAGGTAAGTTGTGGCACTTTTGCAACAATAGCCCACTTCTCTGCTCCAATTTGCAGGAAACCCCTTATTATCTTCAAAGAAACCACATCCCTCCCTCATCTCATCAAAACAACCTGAGGAATATATTTTGAGTGAAAAGTAATATATTTTTAGTGGTATATATGTATATCAAAACAAGAGTGTGTTCTTTCAAGTTTGTGAACAATTACTACTATTCTACTACTATGGTTCCATGCAACGCACGGGCACATTGCTAGTAAAAGGAAAAGGCCTGCCGCGTTTGCGTCGCACCCCCACACTCCTGGGAATCGGGAGTACTCCATGGCCCGTCCGGCACGCCACATAGCTAGGGAAGGCACATTGCCTAGCATTTTCAATTTCATGTGGGACCGCAGTTGAGCAAACCAACTATTGGCAAACCGCAACCCGCCTGTCGCGTCGGAAAACAGAAATGAGGAAGGGAAGATCTAGCTATAGCACGGAAGCCAAGAAATTTGGGGTCAGATGGGGCTCGTTGATACATTAGGAGCATTCCGTACTACTACTCCTACTAGTACGAAGTTTGTACTACAACTAGTACTACCACTATACAACTAGGTATGTGCACGGCACAACATTGTAGGAACAAAAAACGGGAAGATCTTGTTTTGGGTGATTTATCTTTTTTCCAGTCAATGTAGTATGAATAATATGATGTGGGGGGCACCCATGGAGCTTATGTGGCTTGGTTGCATGGCTAGGAAAGGCTAGAGAAAAATAAATAGATAATGTGTTTAGAGTGCACTCCACTAAATAGATATACTTTAGGTCCATTGCAACGAACGGGCCGGCACATTGGTAGTAGTAAGAAACAAATTCCGGGTTTGGCAAGAGTTCGTACCGCGGGAGCACCACAAATCCTGCCACAGGAGTTACATTTTTCTCTCGGGGCCCACGGGACCGAGCTTCAGTGGCTTAGTGCACCGACCTATGAGTCAATGACATGTGGACCTTAAATGTGGCAGGCCCACATGTCATTCTCATGGTGGTGGTATGGTTCGTGACTCACTCGTTCGAGATGAACTGGCTGGTGGTGGCGTGGCTGTGGCGAGGGTGCCACAGCTGGGCGTCGGGGCGTTACGAGGCGTAGATGGCCACACCGGCGGGTACTACCTATAGTACAGAAGTACTCCAGCTAAGGATTGATGCCCAGGATGAAATGTGTCACAACAACTGGATGAAAATACGATGGTGTGGGAGTATGGATCGGGGCACAGGAGCGGAGCAGGAAAATCGCGTCTAATCGGGTGTGGCTGTGCACTACTAGGGAAAAGACTAGCAGTAGCATGGGTATTTTGCCTAGCAGTACCGTGGGATGCCGCGCTACAGATAAAGCGCTACAGCTAACATGTAGCAGTAGCGCGTGTTGTCCCAGACTACTTCTATACATGGCTAGCAGCAGTGGGCTTTAGTGCCACGCACTGCTGCTAATAGGTGCGCTTTTAACTAGGACGCGCTACTAGTAAGAGAGCGCTACTGCTAACTTTATTCGCCTCGTTACTGCTAGTTTTATTAGTTTCTATTTTTTTCTACATATTTGTTTTGTATTTGAACGGGCTTTATACAATAATCTTTAGCATATCAAACACATACAAATGTAATCATAGCGTATACGTACATATAGTCTCATCAAATCATGTCATCATCATAATCATCATCCAACACAAAGTGGTCTCTCGTCTTGATCTCGAAAATAGTGATACAAGTCTCGATTACTTGCAACTACATTGTCATCCATCTAAACAATGATATACACGAGAAGAGCTATCACTATGAGTGAGAGTGGAACTATGCAGTACATGAGTTCGTATCCCTCTCTCACATTAGCGTGAACCTAAACTAACACCTGGGCCTGACACTCCGGCCACTCATGTTATACTCCTAGCGTTGCACTTCTTCGTCATCGATGATCTATGCACCTGCATCGTCACATGAGTCGATGATATGCAACATATATAGTTGAGCAATAGAAAGAGATAGACTTGGAAAAAATAAAAGTAACATATCATAATCATAAATAACAAAGTTCATCTTACCCAAAGTGCTGGAGTTGAGGAGGACAGTTTAATTACATCACAAATAAAGTTTTGTCGTGCATAACTCAAAGTTTCGTCATTCAGAAAGTATGGACTAAACGGACACATTGTGATATCTCGACAATCACTCCAACATGTCATTCCATCCATCCAAGTCAGGGAGATAGTCCCAGAGCTTAGTGAAAGGCTTCAGGTCGAGACGCTGAGCGGCTACGCGTGTTCGGACGTCTTTCTGCGACTTTTGCCCTTCCTCATAGAACAGACTTGTGATACTTCTCCAATGTATCTACTTTTCCAAACACTTTTGACCTTGTTTTGGACTGTAACTTGCATGATTGTAATGGAACTAACCCAGACTAACGCTGTTTTCAGCAGAATTGCCATGGTGTTATTTTTGTGCAGAAATAAAAGTTCTCGGAATGACCTAAAAATCAACGGAGACGCGTTTTGGAATTAATAAAAAATAATGGCAAAAGAATCAACACCAGGGGCCCACACCCTGTCCACGAGGGTGCAGGGCGCGCCCCTGCCTCATGGGCCCCCTGAGGCTCCACCGACGTCAACTTCAACTCTATATATTCACGTTCGGGAGGAAAAAATAGGAGAGAACAATTCATCGCGTTTTACGATACGGAGTCGCCGCCAAGCCCTCATCTTCACCGGGAGGGCTGATCTGGAGTCCGTTCGGGGCTCCAGAAAGGGGAATCCGTCGCCATCATCATCATCAACCTTCCTCCATCACCAATTTCATGATGCTCACCGCCGTGCGTGAGTAATTCCATCCTATGCTTGCTAGGGTTGGATGAGATTTATCATGTAATCGAGTTAGTTTTGTTAGGGTTTGTTCCCTAGTATCCATTATGTTCTAAGATTGATGTTGCTATGACTTTGCTATGCTTAATGCTTGTCACTAGGGCCCGAGTGCCATGGCTTCAGATCTGAACCTATTATGTTTTCATGAATATATGTGAGTTATTGATCCTATTTTGCAAGTCAATAGTCACCTACTATGTGTTATGATCCGGTAACCCCGAAGTGACAATAATCGGGACCACTCCCGGTGATGACCGTAGATTGAGGAGTTCATGTATTCACTAAGTGTTAATGCTTTGGTCTGGTACTCTATTAAAAGGAGGCCTTAATATCCCTTAGTTTCCAATAGGACCCCACTGCCACGGGAGGGTAGGATAAAATATGTCATGCAAGTTCTTTTCCATAAGCACGTATGACTATATTCGGAATACATGGCTACATTACATTGATGAACTGGAGCTAGTTCTGTGTCACCCTATTTTATAACTGTTGCATGAGGAATTGCATCCGAGATAATTATCCATCACTGATCCATTGCCTACGATCTTTTCACATATTGATCTTTGCTTAGTTACTTTTCCATTGCCACTGTTACGATTGCTACAAAAACTACTGTTGTTACTTTTGCCACCATTACCACTACTTCCATATTACTTTGCTACTAAATACATTGCTGCAGATATTAAGTCTTTCAGGTGTGGTTGAATTAACAACTCAACTGTTAATACTTGAGAATATTCTTTGGCTCCCCTTGTGTCAAATCAATAAATTTGGGTTGAATAATCTACCCTCGAAAACTGTTGTGATCCCCTATACTAGTAGATGCTTAATTGGTCGCGGGAACAGTGGAAATCTTAGTGCTCCTGATATTGTCATATTGCGCCATGCTTTGTTTCGCGATACCACTTTCAGCTTAGGCGCTATTTTTGCTAAACGTTTAAATCTAAACCAAACAAAGGGTCCCATCTTAGGAGGCATCTTTGCTTCATGCCTTGCTGAATACTTTGGGATACCTATTAGGCATTATGAGAAAGAGGAAAAGTTGCTTCCCCTATTTTTCTAGATTATAAGAGTATGGTAGCACATGATTTTATTGTTGAAGATAAGAAAAAGATGCTTAAGTATGAATTGACATTTGATAAAACTCGCTGTGAGATTATTACCTTGCCTGCACCCTCTCTGTTTAACATACTTTCAGGCACGTACCTCATCTTACCTGAGGCCATTTATGCATATTGGATGCTGACACAAGTCCTAGAGCCTGAGCCAGAGCCACCACTTGATCCTTATCGTCAGTCTGTTTATAAGTGGGATCCAGAGGAGATCGCCAACCAGTGGCACCCTATGGACCCTGCTCAGTACACCGAAGAGAGTAGCTTTGATCAGTGGCCATAGACTAACTTAGGCCAAAAGCCTAAGCTTGGGGGAGTATGTATTTATCACCGACATTACATTCATGTTCACACACTCATTCCATTTTTTGGTGCTCATACTTTCTCATTGTACTATCCATGCTAGTTTATTTTCCTTTTTAAGCCTTCTTCTTGTGTGTTTGAAAAACCTTAAGAAAAACCAAAAAAATTACTTGTAACCTTTAGCTAGTTTACTCTCCATGCTTGTAGTAGTAGTAATTAAAAGAAAACCCAAAAAAAAATCTCGTTCTTCTTTTGCTTGTTGGGAGCTTCCCCGTGTAAACAGTTCTATTTCTTTTCTTTGGGGGTCGAGAGGAGAAGACCATGATGAAAATATTGAGTGGCTCTCATATGCATTATTGCTGATGTAGCGAAGAGCCCATATTACCTTGTCTTCTCCCTTGTATTAAATGCTTGCAGATTCCAGCTTAGTCCAATGCACGTGCACTACTATTATTATCCACACCGTTCAGTCGTGCAAGTGAAAGGTAATAATGACGATATATCATGGACCGATTGAGATGAGAGAAGCTGGTATGAACTCGACCTATCTTGTTTTTGTAAATATGATTAGTTCATCATTCCTGATTCAGCCTATTATGAATGAAACATGTTTGAATTGACAATTAGAGATTATAGTTGCTCATGCCATGCTTAATTAGCTAGGAGTTCATAATGGTTTACCTTGTGTGCCAACATGCTATTAAAATAGTTGTGATGTGGTCTAATAGGGTGCTATCCTCCTTTGAACGATTCTAGTGGCTTGACTTGGCACAAGTTCATGCATGTTGCTGGAACAAAATCAACATAGCCTCCACGATATTTATGTTCATGGTGAATTATATCCTACTCATGCTTGAACTCCATGAAATTCTGTTTTGTATGCTCGAATAGATCATGTATCAACTAGGGCTGTCTATATCTTCCATGCTAGGTGGATTATTCTCAAGATGAGTAGACTCCGCTCATCATTCACGAGAAAATGGCTGGTAACCGGGATGCCCTGTCCCATGCTCAAATCAAAATAATTGCAAACAAAACTCCCCCAGGATTGTTCTTAGTTGGAGGCACCCATTGTGTCAGACAAGCCATGGATTGATGTTGTTGGTGGTGGGGAAGTATAAACTTTACCACTTTGTTTGGGAACTGCCTATAATGTGTGTAGCGTGGAAGATATCGAGATCTCTTGGTTGTTATGTTAACAATGAAAGTATACCACTCAAAATATTATTTATCTCTATTTCAAAACTCAAGCTCTGGCACCTCTGCAAATCCCTGCTTCCCTCTGAGAAGGGCCTATCTATTTACTCTTATGTTGAGTCATCATCCTCTTATTAGAAAGCACCAGTTGGAGAGCCCCGCTTTCATGTGCATGCATTACTATTAATTTACACTGAGTATGACTGTGACTGGATCTCTTTTACCATGAATTACAATGTCTAGTCAGTCCTTGATCTTCAGGGGTGCTCTGCATTTATGTTTTGTGGTCTCAGAAAGGGCTAGCGAGATTCCATTTTGTTATATCATATTATGATTGTTTTGAGAAAGTGTTGTCATCTGAGATTTATTATTATTGCTCGCTAGTTGATTATGCCATTGATATGAGTAAACATGAGGCCTAAATATTATTGTGAATATGATTAGTTCATAATCTTTGCTGAAAAATTGAATGCTGACTTTACATATTTGCAACAACAAGATCAAACAGACTTTGTAAAAGTTTTTCTTTATCACTTTCAGTTTGTCAACTGAATTGCTCGAGGACAAGCAAAGGTTTAAGCTTGGGGGAGTTGATACGTCTCCAACGTATCTACTTCTCCAAACACTTTTGACCTTGTTTTGGACTCTAACTTGCATGATTTGAATGGAACTAACCTGGACTGACGCTATTTTCAGCAGAATTGCCCTGGTGTTATTTTTGTGCAGAAATAGAAGTTCTCGGAATGACCTGAAAATCAATGGAGATGCGTTTTGGAATTAATAAAAAATACCGGTGAAAGAATCAACACTAGGAGGCCCACACCCTGTCCACGAGGGTGTAGGGCGCCCCTCCTAGGGCGCGCCCCTGCCTCATGGGCCCCCTAAGGCTCCGCCGACGTCAACTCCAACTCTATATATTCACGTTCCGGGTGAAAAAAAATAGGAGAGAAGGATTCATCGTGTTTTACGATACGGAGTCGCCGCCAAGCCCTAGTCTTAATTAGGAGGGATGATCTGGAGTCCGTTCGGGGCTCCAGAGAGGGGAATCCGTCGCCATCGTCATAATCAACCTTCCTCCATCACCAATTTGATGATGCTCACTGCCATGCGTGAGTAATTCCATCGTAGGCTTGCTGGACGGTGATGGGTTGGATGAGATTTATCATGTAGTCGAGTTAGTTTTGTTAGGGTTTGATCCCTAGTATCCATTATATTCTAAGATTGATGTTGCTATGACCTTGCTATGCTTAATGCTTGTCACTAGGGCCCAAGTGCCATGATTTCAGATCTAAACCTATTATCTTTTCATGAATATATGGTAGTTCTTGATCCAATTTTGCAAGTCAATAGTCACCTACTATGTGTTATGATCCGGTGACCCCGAAGTGACAATAATCGGGACCACTCCCGGTGATGACCGTAGTTTGAGGACTTCATGTATTCACTAAGTGTTAATGCTTTGGTCCGGTACTCTATTAAAAGGAGGTCTTAATATCCCTGTGTTTCCAATAGGACCCCGCTGCCACGGGAGGGTAGGACAAAAGATGTCATGCAAGTTCTTTTCCATAAGCACGTATGACTATATTCGGAATACATGCCTACATTACATTGATGAACTGGAGCTAGTTCTGTGTCACCCTATTTTATAACTGTTGCATGAGGAATCGCATACGACATACTTATCCATCACTGATCCATTGCCTACGAGCTTTTCACATACTGATCTTTGCTTAGTTACTTTTTCGTTGCCACTGCTACGATTGCTATAAAAACTACTACTGTTACTTTTGCCACCGTTACCGCTACTTCCATATTACTTTGCTACTAAATACTTTGCTCCAGATATTAAGTCTTTCAGGTGCGGTTGAATTGACAACTCAACTGTTAATACTTGAGAATATTCTTTGGCTCCCCTTGTGTCGAATCAATAAATTTGGGTTGAATAATCTACCCTCAAAAACTGTTGTGATCCCCTATACTTGTGGATTATCAACCTATTTTGTCGAGGACTTCCTTCATGATGACTTTGGCAAGTTCATGCTAGATGTGATAGAACTCAGCTCGAAGTCGATGATCCGGGATATCTCCTACATTCTTTGCCCATTGCAGAATACGGGCATCGCCGGATTTAGGTGACATGCGAAGGTTCTGCTGATCCCGTCTGTACTCCAGCATGTGGTGTAGGACATAGAATCCATCACTAAGAGTATTACTCGGTTGTTGGATGATGCAGAAGTCGGTCTTATAGCTGAAGGCGGGCCTTCCATCCCTTTTCTTCTTGTCCTTGATCTCTCCACCCCGTACGCCGTAGTGAAAGATAACACTGTCGACAACAGATTGATTTGGGTGTAATCCTTTTGTTCATGTTCTTCAATGAGTCCAAGTAAAGAGCGTGGGAGTATCGGGGGTAAAGCATGATGAGGACGACGCGCCCGCCGCTACGCAAAATAAGTACACCTCAAATTAATTAGCCTCCACCATGCAAATGAATGATTGAAATCGAAGGAAGGATATCCGCATGGATGACTTACAGGGGATGATAAGGGACAAGAATCGCCTCCTTGTCCTTATTTGCGACCATCACATCAGCGATGTAGTCCCTCGCGTATTCATGGTGCTCTGCACAGATTGCCAAGAAGCCCTCGTGCATGAAGTACGAGTCAACGACATAGATATAAGGTATCTGCTCAATCCCGATGATGTAGTTCATGTACAAGGCATAAAGGCGGTCAGACATAAAATCCAGCTTCTTCAAGTGAAACATGTCGAAGATGTAATCGAATTGAAGGAAGAACTTGTCTGCGGCGCATGTGTGGACGTACGACCTTTGTCGCGGCACGTTAACCACGTAGAGTGGATATCCTGGATTTTTCAAGGGGATGAGGCTTTTCTCTGTCCCCAGCACATCGTCATGAAGTCTCTTTAGATTACCGTGTGTGGCCTCTACTGCTGCCTTAGGTAGGATTGGTTCACCGGGGATATGACACTTTGCCGCACTAGGGATAGATATACGGTCTTGAACCCGAGGCTGCTAAGGCGGCTGGATCACAGAAGCAGCTTTGCTGCCTTTCCTCGGTCTCTTCCTATGCTTCTTTGGTACCGGAAGGTCGTCTATAATATGTTCAGCCTCCGGAGGCGGCAATTTAGGCACCGACTCATGACGCTCAAACCCTGAGTACTCATCATTGGCGCCAGTATTGAGATACTATTGATTGTCATCATCATCCTCATCCTCATCTATGGCAACGTCATTAGCGACTAATGGAGCTTCTTCCCCACCCCGTCCGCTATCACCCAGCATGAAAACTGACGCTAATTGGGTAGGTGGGGTGTTGATGTTCATACCTTGCTGAGGCTGCGTGCTCGTGGGTGTGCTCCCGGCTACCTCCAGACGAAGCAAACTCTTTGGCCACAACAGGACCCACTGATTGCAACCGCCAAGCCACCGCGGGGTCTCGTCGTCATCCCCCAAGTACCGGAGGAGCCAAATTCTCCTGGCCCGGTTTGACACTAGCCATGATAACCATGAAGACGTCAGGGGGGATCAGCCGGTAGTGGAACAATGGTTCCTTCGGCTTCATTATCGTCGCCTTCCCCGCGTCCACCTTCTGGTCACCGATGGTGTACAATATGGTGCACGGGGTTACGTCGTCCTGCAAGGACATGTCTGCGACATGAGACATCTGAAAGACAACAAAAACGGAAGATTATACATTTATTGAAGAGGGCTGGTGTGACAGATACCGTGAGGGTGTCGAGCTCAGCCAAAGATGAAGCACCGCCGAGCACGTCCGAGACTGAGGACGGGCAGCTATGAGTAGGTGCGGGAGCCGGTGCAGGAGCTGGCGCGGGAGCCCGTGCAGGAGAAGGTGCAAGTGCTAGTGCAACGCTAGTCGAGATGCTCCCGAAAAAGTCGGCAAGGGGAAAGTCCGGTACATTTTTTCTGGATTTTGTCTGCTCCAACTAACAACGGCCGGAAAGAAGACACCAGACATATCTGCAATCACCTGTTTTGCGGCAGCTACCGCTATTGCGACTATCTCAGCTGATTTCTTCTCAACCGCAATCTCAACCTTCTTGTCGATGTTTTCTTCAGTTAACCTCCGTCTTTCCTTTCTCTCCTCCGTGGTCTCACGGTAGTAGTTCTTCCATGTGGAGTGGTCTCTAACACCATGCACGCATCCATATGACAACTGAGTGTCCACCGGGAGTCCTTTCAATATGTTCAATGCCCGGTTGAATGGAGTGTCCCACTTGGGCCTTGACAAAGCCTCAGACGGCAAGTCACTTTCGTCCACAATCCTGTGCTGCTCTCTCTGCAAAAGGAACAAGGATCATTTACAAATATGACTAAACGTGCAGTCGAATTGATCAGAAACTAAAATTACCAGTAGTCTCATGAACTCCGTCATGACCAGGTCCATCTCGAAAACCTTCTTGACGGGGTCCCAATGGTACCAGGCCCTGAGGACGTCACGCTCCTGTGGGACGGTGAAGTCCGCCAAGGGGTCTGGGATGCCCAGACTTTTGCATTCCGCGTCCTCCTTGGCCCATATGGACCTCTTCCTGCCAAAACCACGGCTTCCGAGGTGGTGGCACCCCATGTTCCTCCATTGAAGCCCCTTAATGTACTTCGACCTTTTTTGGCAGCTTCGACCTTGCAAGCTGCCTTGAATATTTGAAAATGCTCTTCCGTGATTGTCGGATTATCCTTTACAATCTCGGACTACGGTTCCTTTTTGTTGAAGATCCGATGTTTCACCCTTGCTTTCCAGGCGGCCAACGTGTCTCTAAACTTGGTCATGGCGTGTTTGTTGATCTTCTTCATTGCCGGGTCTTTATCTGGATTTTTATATTCCTTTTCATCCCGGTCCAGGAACAAGAATATCTGGTGCAGCTTCTTTAGGAGGGAGGGCCTCATATTATCCATCTTCTTTAGTTTCTCATCGTTGATGGTGGCGGTTGTCTGTACGATGCAGGCTATTTGATTGCCGTAGCACACGCGCGCTTCCGCGGGCTCTTTTGGCTCAAAAATGCCGTCTTCCACCTCTGTGACCACCAGTCTAGTAGTCATGAGCTAGTTTCGGTGCTGTTGCCTCTTTGCTTTCGGTTCTATATCGGCTCCGCTAGTCTCGGTGCCGGTCTCGGCACCGGTCTCAGTCTCAGCGCCAGTCTCGATGTCGGTCTCAGTCTTCTATGCGACAGGTGGGCCTAGCAAGAACACCCGTTGATCGTCGGCAAGGTTCAAAAATTCTTCTGCCGCCCGATAGACGTCGTCACAATCACTAGAACCCTATCCTTCATCGTTGCTAGCCATGTTTCCTACAATTAAATCTAGTCAATTAATTCTAGACCTAATAAAATGAATAATGACATAAAAAGGCCTATGTTTTGCAGGAACGTTGACTCCTTCCCGGTGCGGCAAATCCCGGGCACTCGATATGTCCTAGTTTGTAGCACAAGTCATGCCGAAATTCACGGAAAATTTCAGCATGACCTTTGCTAAAAAGTGGACAAATCGAGCACCTAAAATTTGCCGGAATGGAAATGAATCAACATTCCAGCAAAACATAGGCCACTCGGCTTCATTCCCTGGAAACAATAAAATGCCACTTGGGCACAATCGAACCATTTCAATGAAAAGATTTAACACGACCACTTCAATGAAAACATATAATCAACAATAAAAGTCTAGGAAGGGATCAACTTTAAAATAAAACTTGCCTAAAGTCTTTTCCTAGAAAATAGAGGTCTTTTCAAAAATCAAAAACCTTTGCAAAATGACCTCACTAAACACTCTCTGCCTAGGACAGAACCCAAATTCTGTTCTAGTTATTCCTCACACACACACACATTATTTTCTCTAACCCTTCTCTACCTAGGACAGAACCCAATTAAATTGCAAAAGAACTCCATTTCTCTAACCCTTCTGACCTAATGCTGTCAAATAAATTTTGCTCTAACCTAGCGAACCTAGTTAACCTAGCTTGTTAACCCAATGAACCTAATTAAACAAGCTATTTAACCTAGTTAGTTAACCTAGTTTACCTAGATAATTAACCTAATTAAACTAGTTAACCTAGCTAGTTCTCTATCAAAGCCCTAAATAAATTTTTGCACTAACCTAGATAATTAACCTAATTAAACTAGTTAACCTAATTAGTTCTCTATCAAAGCCCTTACTAAAATTTGCACAAACCTACATAATTAACCTAATTAAACTAGTTAACCTAGCTAGCTAGTTCTCTGTCCAATGTTTGTGCTATGCATGAGAGAGAGGACGGGTGGGGCTTACAGAGGATGGCTCCGGTGGTGGCAAGGGAGGCATGGGCATCTCCGGTGACGGCGAGGGAGGCAGTTGTGGCGAGGAAGGCAGGGGCGTCGAGGGTGGCTCCGGTGGTGTCGAGGGCAGCTCTGGTGGCGTCGACAACGCGCGAATCTGGCGGCTCCGGGGGCGTCGACGTCGGCAAGAGACGGCAGAGAAGTGGGGCAATGGTGAATTGGGCAGATGGTGGCCAATTGAGGTGAGGGATTTGGGGGAAAAGTGGTGGCCAAGGGAAGGGAAACCGCTTTTGGGTTAAGTCAAACTTAGCGGCATCGTGTTTTGTGAAAAAGCGCTATAGCTAAGTTAACTATAGCAATTTTTACTAAACGCGGTACTACTATAGCTATGTATTTTCGTTTTCTTTTCTTATTTCCTTTTCTCTTTCTATAGCGGGGTTCTAAAAATGCGCTACTACTATATTATCTATAGCGCCTCTTATGAACAGACGCTACTGCTATGCCTTTCTCCTTTTTTCCCTTTTCATTTATTTTTCTTTACATTTTATTTTTTCCTTTTTTCCTTTTTCTATTTCGTTCATTTTCATTTACTTTTCTATTTGCTTTTCATTTTATTTTATTTTCATTAGCAGTAGTGCGTTTCACCGGTAATGTGCTGCTACAATAATCTTAGCGGTAGCACGGTTTTTACAAGACATCTACTACTATGTGTAGCCTATCTTCTTAGTAGTGCGAATTTTAGTAGTAGCGCTTTTATAGGGAGACGCGCTACTGCTACATGTGTATCTGTAGCACGGTTATCCTACACGTGCTACTGCTATGTAGCACTAACGCCCTTTTCTAACAAGTGCTATTGCTAAAGTTCTGTGTATAAGGTTTTCCCTAGTAGTTGTGGTAGAAACTTGGTGGTCGCCGCAGTTCAGCTGGCCCACATGTCATGCACACAAAGGTAGAGGAGCGGTGAGGCTGAGAGGGATGAGGTGCATGTTGGGGGAGGTCATGCCGTGGGTTGGAGCGGCATCGTGGGAATCACGTGTGGCAGTGGTAGAAATGTGATGGTCGCCGTGGTTCAACTTCCTTGGACAAGTTGTCATGTCTGCTGACACATGCATTGCATACCGCTCACTGCAAGGAGCAGTAGTAGAAAAAATTTGTTCCAAAGATACCATTTTTCTGATAAAATTCTCGAGATATCATTAGTTTTTACACGTGGGATTACTCCTGCAAGGGTCAATCACAACAGGTGTTTTGTAAAAAAATGCATCTTGATGTTCCCTACAATGCACGTGCATCTTGCTAGTTAGAGAAGAAGCCCACACGGGCATCTTGCCGCAGGGTGTGCTACCGACCCAAACTCAAATTTTTGCCAGACGACTTAGGTGCACTGGATGCCGTGCCATGCTACAAAATGTAAAGAAAACAACTCCATTTTTTTTAAAACCTGTTATCTTGAAACCAGCCACACCCGTCCCTCACCTCATCAAAACAGCCCGAGGAATATATTTTGAGTGAACCATGATTTATTTTTTCTCATATATGTATATCAAAACTAGAGTGTTTATATTTCAAGCCCGTGAACAAGTATTATTCTACTACTTTGGATGCATTGCAACGCAAGGGCCGGCACATTGGTAGTAGTAGTCTCTATCTCTACTCTTATAAAAATAGAGTTGTTGATGATGGTGTGCCTGCCATCCTGCAATATAGGCCATCCGATTTATATCTGACAAATAGGAAGGAAACTATGGCAATTTTGCAAAAAGATACCCACACCCCTCTCCACATTTGCAAATAAGGAGTTTACTCGCTCATCCTTTTCTCCCACAAGATAAACTACTCATACAAATGCATCTTGATGTTCCATGCAACGCACGGGCATCCTGCTAGTCTACTACTCTTATAAAAAATAGAGTTGGTGATGATGGTGTGCCTGCCATCCTACAATATAGGCCGTGCAATTTATATCTGACGGATAGGAAGAAAAATATGGCAATTTTGCAAAAATATACCCACACCCGTCTCCACATTTGCAAATAATGCCTTCCCTCATTCATCTTGTTCTCTCACAAGATAAACTACTCATACAAATGCATCTTGATGTTACGTGCAACGCACGAGGATGTTTCCTTAGGGGTCTCTCCAGCGTGGCATGGCCGTAGTTGCAAGTCCACGCCCCTTGAGATGCCGACGTTGAGGGGCACTTGGATTTTGTCCGGTGAGTACGTAAGTGATGAGTTTGATCATGTTGTAAATGCCTTCTAAAGACTACTTCCGTGTCCATTTCCTAATTCTCCTGCTGGCCACTATTTCACAGGTTAGACTCGGTGCCAGTGGAGATTCGCTTGCATATGTATGGGAGGGTACCAACATCAATGTGCACAACATTTACAATGGTGACACCGTTCCCGTAGAACCTTTGTCCAACATTGGGATCAGCCATGCAACGGGCCACCGCCTGAATTGCTACAATGGAACCATGGTGAGATTGAAGAAGATAGCAATCATGGAAGCCCCGATAAGGTTGTTCACCAACCAAAATTATACTCTCATCATGGTGTTCGACATCGATTGCTTTCACGAACCTTGCACATGGCGGTCAAAGGTGGACCATGCTGTCCGCGGCCGATTTGTTGCCGTACGAGTACGAAGACGTTGTGCTCCTTTCTAACCGCATCTTCGCGGTGACAAACCAGGGGACTTGTTTCATATGGGACACATCCTACAGTATACTCCGTCTCTGCCAGTTTATTTGTTTTGAATTTTATTGTTTTATAAGTTTCAAATTGAAATTTAGAGCTCCCCATCAC
The DNA here is from genome assembly GCF_056163025.1 of Triticum urartu. Classification (NCBI taxonomy): domain Eukaryota; kingdom Viridiplantae; phylum Streptophyta; class Magnoliopsida; order Poales; family Poaceae; genus Triticum; species Triticum urartu. Next base: position 310,243,081 of record NC_141874.1, read on the forward strand.
ATGTTGAGATTACAATGTCCATTAAATTGTTGCATGCATGTACTAGTAAGAAACAAATCTCGATTTTGTCACGAGTTCGTGCAGCAGTAACACCACAAGGCCTGGTGCAGGAGTTACATTTCCCTCTCGGGGCCCTCGGGACTAAGCTTCAGCGCCTTACTACACCTTCCTTTGAGTCAATAACATGGGGACCCGATAGGTGGCTGGTCCACATGTAATGCTCCCAAAGGCAGAGGGGCAGTGGGGCTGAGAGGGGGTGAGCCATAGGTCGGGGGACGTGTGGTGTCATGGGTTCAAGCGACGTCATGGGAATCGCGTGTGGATGTGGTAGAAACTCGATGCTCGCCGCATTTCGGGTGGCCCACATGTCATGCACACAAAGGCAGAGGGGCGGTGCTGCCGAGAGGGGTGAGGCGCACGTCGGGGGACGTGGTGTCGTGGGTTGGAGGGCATCGTGGGAATCGCATGTGGCAGTGGATGAAACGTGATGGTCACCGTAGTTGAACTTCCATATACAAGCTATCATGTCTACGGACACATGCATTGCATACCGATCACTAGAAGGAGTAGTTGAGAAATCTAGGCAGATATATAGTTCCTTATAGTCAAGCGGACCCACGCTACTAATTGTTCCAAAGACATGCACACCATCAAATTGTCCATTTATATCAATATACACAGAGAGGAAATATTTTTTTACAAGAGAGGAAATAGTTCATCTATCCATAATGCCCTGCTGCTGGTGCAACTTCTTCTTCTTCTTCTTCTTCTTCTTCTTCTTCTCATTTTCTATGGGAGATGGTTTCGCAACAAGCTCTCTGGACCTTGCAGCTATCTCGAAACTCACACGGGCATTGAGGGAACACTACTAGGGAAAACCTTATACACAGAACTTTAGTAGTAGCGCTTGTTAAAAAAGGGCACTACTGCTAGTAGCGCGTGTTGGATAAACGAGCTGCAGACACAAATGTAGCAGTAGCGCGCCTCCTTTTAAAAGCGCTACTACTAAAATTCTCACTACTAAGCCAACATGCTACATATAGTAGTAGCGGTCTTCTAGAAAGAGCGCTACCTCTAAGTTTATTTTAGCAGCGCGTTTACTATGAAACACGCTACTGTTAATGAAAAGAAAATTAAATGAAAAACAAATATAAAAGTAAATGAAAATGAAAGAACTAAAAAAGGAGAATGGAAAAAATAAAATGTAAAGAAAAATAAATCAAGAAGGGAAAAAGGAGAAAGGAATAGCAGTAGCGTCTCCTCATCAGAGGCGCTATAGATAACTTAGAAGTAGCGCTTGTTTAGACCCCCGCTATAGAAAGAGAAAAGGAAATAAGAAAAGGAAAATACATAGCTATAGCTGTAGCGTGTTTACTGAAAAGCGCTATAGCTAACTTAGCTATAGCGCGTTTACAGAAACACGCTACTGCTAAGTTTGACTTAACCCAAAGCGGTTTCCCCCCTGGCCACCACTTCTCCCCCATATCTCTCGCCCCACTTTGCCGCCGTCTCCCCAATTCGTCGTCGCCCTACTTCGCCGCCGTCTCCTACCGACGTCAACGCCCCGGAGCCACCAGAGCCGCGCGCCGTCGACGCCACCGGAGCCGCGCGGCCTCATCTACGCCACCGGAGCTGCCCTCGGCTCCAGCAGAGCCACCCTCGACGCCCTGCCTCCCTCGCCACAACTGCCTCCCTCACCATCACCGAAGACGCCCCTGCCTCCCTCGCCACGACCTGAGTCATCCTCTGTAAGCCCCCACCCCTCCTCTCTCTCTCATGCATAGCACAAACATTGGATAGAGAACTAGCTAGCTAGGTTAACTAGTTTAATTAGGTTAATTATCTAGGTTAGTGCAAAAATTCAGTTAGGGCTTTGACAGAGAACTAGTTAGGTTAACTAGTTTAATTAGGTTAATTATCTAGGTAAACTAGGTTAACTAACTAGGTTAAATAGCTAGGTTAATTAGGTTCGTTTGGTTAACAAGCTAGGTTAACTAGGTTCGCTAGGTTAGAGGAAAAATTTATTTTAGAGCATTAGGTGAGAAGGGTTAGAGAAATGGAGTTCCTTTGCAATTTAATTGGGTTCTGTCCTAAGCAGAGAAGCGTTAGAGAAAATAATGTGTGTGTGCGTGAGAGAGAGAGGAATAGCTAGATTATAATTTGGGTTCCGTCCTAGGAAGAGAAGTGTTTAGTGAGGTCATTTTGCAAAGGTTTTTGATTTTTGAAATGACCACTATTTTTCTAGGAAAATAATTTAGGCAAGTTTTATTTTAAAGATGATCCTTCCTAGACTTTTATTGTTGTTTCCAGGGAAGTGTGGTTCGATTGTGGCCCGGTTAGTCATGTTATATCTTTTCATTGAAGTGTGGTTCGATTGTGCCCATGTGGCCTTTTGTTTTTTCCAGGGAATGAAGCACGGGTGACCTATGTTTTGCCAGAATGTTGATTCATTTCCGTTCAAGCAAATTTCAGGTGCTCGATTTGTCATCTTTTTAGCAAAGGTCATGCCGAAATTTTCCGTGAATTTTGGCATGACATTTGCTACAAACTAGGACATATCAAGTGCCCGCGATTGGCCGCACGGGGAAGGAGTCAACATTCCTGCAAAGCATAGGCCTTTTTATGTCATTATTCATTTTATTAAGTCTAGAATTAATTGACTAGATTTAATCGTAGGAAACATGGCTAGCAGCGATGAAGGACAGGGTTCTGGTGACTGCGACAACGTGTACCTGGCGGTAGAGGAATTTTTGAGGGAATCTGACGATCAACAGTTGATGTTGCTGGGTCCACTTGTCACATCGGAGACTAAGACCGACATCGAGACCGGCACTGAGACTGAGACCGGCGCTGAGACTGAGACCGGCATCAAGACCGGCGCTGAGACTGAGACTGGCATCAAGACCGGCGCTGAGACTGAGACCGGCGCCGAGACTAGCAGAGCCGGTATAGAACCGAAAGAAAAGAGGTGACGGCTTCCTAACAAGCTCAGGACTACTAGACTGGTGGTCATGAAGGTGGACGACGGCAATTTTGAGCCAAACACGCCTGAGGAAGCACGCGCGTGCTACGACAATCAAATAGGTTGCATCATACGGACAACCACCACCATCAACGATGAGAAACTAAACAAGATAGATAATATGAGGCCCTCCCTCCTAAAGAAGCTGCACCAGATATTCTTGTTCCCGGGCCGGAATGAAAAGGATTATAAAGATCCAGATAAGGACATGATAATTAAGAAGATAAACAAACACACCATGAGCAAGTTTAGAGACGTGTTGGCCGCCTGGAAAGCAAGGGTGAAATATCAGATCGTCAACAAAAAGGAACCCTACTCCGAGATTGTAAAGGATAATCCGACAATCACGGCAGAGCACTTTGAAATATTCAAGGCGGCTTGCGAGGCTGAAGCTGCCAAAAAAGTCGAAGTACATGAAGGGTTTCAACAGAAGAACATTGGGTGCCACCACCTTGGAAGCCGTGGTTACGACGGGAAGAGGTCCATATGGGCCAAGGAGGACGCGTAAGCTGTGAGTTTGGGCATCCCAGACCCCTTGGCGGAGTTCACCGTCCCGCAGGAGCGTGACGTCCTTAGGGCTCGGCACCGTTGGGACCCAGTGAAGAAGGTTTTCGAGAAGAACGTGGTCACGACGGAGTTCTTGAGACTGCTGGTAATTTTAGTTTCTGCTCAATTCGATTGCATGTTAGTCATATTTGTAAACGATCCTTGTGTCTTTTGCGGAGAGAGAAGCACAGGATTGCGGTCGAAAGCGACTTGCCGTCTGAGGCATTGGCGAGGCCCAAGTGGGACACTCCATTCAGCCAGGCGTTGAACATATTTAAAAGACTCCCAGTGGAGACTCGATAGTCCTATGGATGCGTGCACGGTGTCGGAGACGGCGCCACGTGGAAGAAGTACTACTCTGAGACCACGGAGGAGAGAAAGGAAAGATGGAGGTTAACTGAGGAAAACATCGACAAGAAGGTTGAGATTGTGGTTGAAAAGAAATCATCTGAGACAGTCGCAACAGCGGTAGCTTCCGCAAAACAGGTGGTTGTAGTATGTCTACTACCTTGGTGCCGACCGTTTTCAATTGGAGCAGGCAAAATCCAGAAAAAATGGAGTGGACTTTCTCCTTGCTGACTTCCTCAAGAGCAGCTCGACTAGCGTTGCACCAGCACGTGCAGCTGCACCTGCTTCCGCACCGGCTTCCGCACCTGCTCCAGCACTAGCTCCGGCACCGGACGTGCTCGGCGGTGCTTCGTCTTTGGCTAAGCCCGACGCCCTCACGGTATCTGTCACACCAGCCCCCTTAAATAAATGTATAATCTCCCATTTTCGTTGCCTTTTGGATGTCTCACATCGCAGACTTTTCTTTGCAGGTCGACGAAACCCCATGCACCATATTGTACACCATCGGCGACCAGAAGGTGGACGTGGGGAAGGCGACGATAATGGAGCCCAAGGAACCATTGTTCCATAGCCGGCCGATCCCCCGGGAAGTCTTCAAGGTTTCCGTGGCCAGTGTCAAACCGGGCCACGAGAATTTGGCTCCTTTGGTACTAGTGGGGGATGACGACAAGACCCCACGGCGGGTTGGTGATTGTTGCAATGGGTGGGTCCTGTTGTGGCCAAAGAGTCTGCTTCGTCTGGAGGCGGCCAGGAGCACACCCACTAGCACGCAGTTAGGTATGAACATCAACACCTCGCCTACTATAACACCCCAGATGTAACTTGCCATATTTGTAACTCCGACTCTTGCCATTTTCGGCTTTAAGTTATGAGACTCCCTTCGTGGTTGGGTTTTTGTCTTCGTTTTGCATTTTGGTCATGTCATGCATTTCATATGATTGCATCATGTGCATATCAATGTTGTGTTGTGCTTATTTCAACTTGCATTTCCATGATGTTCATGCATGTTATTTTGTTGGATGCTCCATGGGTGATCCATGCACCATCACTTCTCCTTCCTACCCCTTTCTTCCATTATTTTGCAAGTCCCATATTGCACTACTCCACTAATGTTCATATTTTTCCCTGTAAATCATGCATCATCACCTCCCACTTGTTTTTCCCTTCCATGTTTCTGCAAGAGGCATTTTACCCTCCTCCGTTAATGTTCAACTTTGCCCCAATATTCCATCACCATGCCATAAAGCCCCCTGCCAAATTTCACCTCTTTTGGAATTGATTTGGTTAGGTTCAAAAATGCCTCAAGTTTGAATTTGATTCAAACTTGAATTATTTTTGTTTCCTCTAAAAATTTCCAAACCAATTTTGTAAAATAGAGCATAATTTCAGTAGCTCAGGGATATCTTTTGTTTCAGCCAAATACCTCTCCTACCTCCCTAGACTTTTCCTTTTCTACAGCTGTGAATTTATATTTATAGAATTAAGTAAAAGGGGAAAGCCCTCCTAGTGCAGCAACTTGGGCCTTTCCCTCTCCCGCAGCCCAATAGAGCTCACCAACTGTGCCAGTCAGCCCACACGTACAGGAGCTTCGTCCTCCTGTATAGCAGTGCATCCAGCGTGTCCACTTCGGACATGTGCGTGATTTGATGGCCGTTCGGCGTCCCTAGCCAATATATATCATGTCATCGTTTCCCTAGGGTTCCTCCTCGACCGATCCCCCTCCTCTACCTGCCTCACCGCCGCCTAGGTTAGCGCCACACGCCTCGCCCTCGTCCTGCCCGCCATGCCCCCGCTGAGATCGAGCTCAAGCTCGGGGTAGCCTCTCCGACCACGTGCGATCTCTCCTGCCGCCGTGAGGTAGTCCGCCAAGTTCCCCTACGTCTCCTTCCACGACGAATGCAACCTCTACGGCCACTGGATCGACTTCTCCGACATATCTTCTTCCTCTTCTTCCAGGACAGCAGCCCCACCAGGTTCATAGCTCGTCCGCGTCGCCGCAGGCTCGTCTCCGTCGACCCGTCGTGTCCTAGGGTGAGATGGGTAACGCACCTCCCTCTCCATGTCTTTCCATGGCATTAAGAACCCAGTAGCAGCATGCCTGATCCTTGTCTTCGATGCGCTCGCAGTGCTCCGGCGATCTCTGAAGTTTTAGTTGCACATGTTTTGCTGCTGCACGTGCAAACGCGCATTCACGCCCTCCCCTGTTCCCACATGCTCGCGCACGCTCGTTCGCCGTGCCCATAGCCCCGCATGCATCTGCACCCGCGCACACCATGCCTGCTCGCGCCGCTCGCTCGCCGTGCCACACCCGAGACGAGCTCAAGCTCGTGCTCGGGTACTGCAAGCATGCGCCTTCCACAGCCGCTCGGCGCGCACACCCTGACCCTGCCTCCAAATTCCGCACCCCCGCCGGTGACCCTTTGCTCCGGTGGTCGCCATCGTGCTCGCTGGCAGCGGCATCGTTTCTCTGCCACCGGCAGGACTAGCCAGCCCCCGCCTAGCGTTAGGTCAAGAGGCCCAGCGACCGCTTCTTGTAACAACAACAACAACAACAACAACGAGGTAGTGGTTGTAGCCTTCCTGTTCCACACATGAGTGTAGGGTTCGAATCCCAGCCTCCACATGTTTAACTTGGGCCTTTTAATTTTTCTTGGGACACTGACGTCTCGGCCCCACTGTCATACACACACCATCATAGGCCCACTGTCATACAAACACGCACACAGCTCCCTCCTTTTTTTGTTTTGTTCATTTTACCCCACGCTTTCCATTTCTGGACAGGGCCCAGTTACTACTTCGGGCAAGTCCAAATATGGGCATTCCAAAGCTGGTTATTTTCCCCTCTCTGTCTATTTCCATTTTAGGCAGTTTTGGACTTAAGGAATTTGTGGTGATTTTTCTACAGTAACCCCCACATATTATATATGTTTTGGGGTAAAAAATCCCACTAATCGAGGGGTGGCATTAGCTTCTGCATTTGAGCAAGTTCATGTACATGCCATTTTACATCATGATGTTGTTTTGTCATTTTTGTGTGATTTATTTCAAGCATGCTATGAGGTTCTTTGGCACATGGCTAGCTTCATTTTCATGCCTACTACATGCTAGTAATTATTCCATGTCTTTTAGTGCCCTGTGATGAGTGGAACAAGCATGCCAAGTTGCTATCATAATCTATTTTGCCATGCTCTGTTTTTTCTGCCAAGTCTGAAACTGTTAATAAACTTTCTATGTTTACATGGGTGCCATCATATCTTCTGTGCTTTTTAGGCTCATGTTCAGTAAGGGACTTTTGATCTATGCATTTAGTAGAATCATGCCATGCCTTTATTTGCTATGATATATTCATGTAGCATGTTGTTTGCTAGCTCTAAACATTGCTTCCTGATGCTGTTTATGCCATGTTAGTATTTTCGCCAAGTCTGTGTAGCTGATATCTTTTGCACTTTTTCCATGCTTGTTTGAACCTGTTCTAGTGTGTTTTAGCTTTAGCTCAGTGTGCATGTTTTGTCAAGCATATCTTGTACATCACTGCCATATGCTTTGTTGCTATGTTGGAGTGCATTAGCTTAGTTTCTTGTTGCACTCTAAGTGGTACCATGCTGTTAATCACATATTTGCGTCATTCTTGTTTTGCTTGTCATTTGCAAACCGTGCATCCATTTCCGATGATCTTTATGTCGATTTCAACCGAAATCATCTCATCTTCCCAGCGGCCCACATGGTTTGCCAAGTTGATGCCGTGATCATTCTTTCCCTTCCGGAGCATGCATATGCATTGCATATCACATCTCGCATATCATGCCATGTATTGCATCATGTTCCTTGTGCATTACACCGTGATTGATTGTTGGTCCTTTGCTTGTGTTCTTACTTTGGGTAGAGCCGGGAGACGAGTACGTGACCGAGGAACCTGTTGAGTACGCTTACGAGGATCAAGCTTTCAACAACTCTGAGAACTTTGCAGGCAAGATGACCATACCCTCGAAATCACTTCTATCATTGCTTGCTAGTTGTTCACTCTATTGCTATGTCGCGCTACCTACCACTTGCTTATCAAGCCTCCTGTATTGCCATGTCAAGCCTCTAACCCACCTATCCTAGCAAACCGTTGTTTGGCTATGTTACCGCTTTTGCTCAGCCCCTCTTATAGTGTTGCTAGTTGCAGGTGAAGATGAAGTTTGTTCCATGTTGGAATATGGATATTGTTGGGATATCATTATTATATCTTATTTACTTTAATTCATCTATATACTTGGTAAAGGGTGGATGGCTCAGCCTTATGTCGGGTGTTTTGTTCCACTCTTGCCGCCCTAGTTTCTGTCATACCGGTGTTATGTTCCATGATTTTGCGTTCCTTACGCGGTTGGGCCTTATGGGAACCCCTTAACAGTTCGCCTTGAATAAAACTCCTCCAGCAAGGCCCAACCTTGGTTTTACCATTTGCCTAACTACCACCATATACCTTTCCTTGGGTTCTGCAGACTCAAGGGTCATCTTTATTTTAAACCCCCCCGGGCCAGTGCTCCTCAGAGTGTTGGTCCGAACCGAGTAGACTGCGGGGCCACCTCGGGGAAACTTGAGGGTTGGTTTTACTCATAGGATGTCTCATTCGGTGTTGCCTTGAGAACGAGATACATGCGAGTCCTATCAGGATTTGTCGGCACATCGGGCGGCTTTGCTGGTCTTGTTTTACCATTGTCGAACTGGCTTGTAACCCGGATTCCGAGACTGATCGGGTCTTCCTGGGAGAAGGATTATCCTTCCTTGACCATGAGAGCTTGTGATGGGCTAAGTTGGGACAACCCTGCAGGGTATAAACTTTCGAGAGTCGTGCCCGCGGTTATATGGCACATGGAAATTTGTTAGTATCCGGTTGTAGAGAACTTGACACTTAACTTAATTAAAATGAATCAACCGCATGTGTAGCCGTGATGGTCTCTTTTCGGCGGAGTCCGGGAAGAGAACACGGTCTTGTGTTATGCCTGAACGTAAGTAGTTCAGGATCACTTCTTGATCACTTCTAGTTTCTCGACCGTGCATTGCTTCTCTTCTCGCTCTGATTTGCGTATGTTAGCCACCATATATGCTTAGTGCTTGCCGCAGCTCCACCTCACTACCCTTTCCTACCCATAGCTTAAATAGTCCTGATCTCGCGGGTGTGAGATTGATGAGTCCTCGCGACTCACAGATACTTCCAAACAGTTGCAGGTGCCGAGGATACCAGTGCAAGTGATGCTACCGAACTCAAGTGGGAGTTCGATGAGCATTCGGGCCGTTATGATGTTTCTTTTCCGGATGATCAGTAGTGGAGCCCAGTTGGGACGTTCGGGGATCTAGCATTTGGGGTTGTCTGTCTTTATTTTGGTTTCATAGTCTGCTCTTTGTTTGTACTTCGGCTGATGTATGGATTATTCATGTATTGTGTGAAGTGGCGATTGTAAGCCGACTCTTAATCACTTTCTTATTCAGTACATGGGTTGTGTAAAGATTACCCCTCTTGCGACAAGCTTACCATGCGGCTATGCCTCTAAATCGTGTCCCGACACATGGGAAATATAGCCGCATTGTGGATGTTACAAGTTAGTAATCAGAGCCATCCCTGACTTAGGAGCCCCCTGCTTGATCGAATCACGGACGTTGTTGAGTCTAGAACAAATTGTTTTGAGTCTTAGGATTATATATATATATATATCGGAGAGTAGGATTCTTTTTACTCCTCAGTCCCTTCATCGCTCTGGTGAGGCTTCCTGACATAGAAGTTTTGACTCTTCTCTCCTCAAATTTCATGAATTTTTTTAGGATCACGTGGGTATCTTGGAATCATTCCGATAGTTTTGTGACAAGAACATTGTTCTTGGTGCCTCCTGACATTTAGGGGTTGTGGCAGTGTCCCGGGGAGTTGAGCTCTGAGGTGTTGTCGTCACAATTTTATCATTGCAGTTCTGGAATACCCGAGTTTCGCCGACATCAAAAATCTCTTTTATGCAGTTGTTGGTGAGATAACCTCGACGCCACCCAGGAGTATTGCCATAACTCGTATAATGGATTCTTTTCGAAGGCTGAGGTACATGATTTCCGATGGTTTCTCGGTTATGTGTTGAAGGATGGATACAGCTGGATGTAGGAATTGCTAGTTTTGGATGAGATATTATGCTACCCCTGTATCCCCAACACCTGATTGCATAACCAGAAAGTTTCGGGAGTTTTATAGGTGATAATTCAAGTAGCTGTAGTATTTGTTCCCGTAGATATTTGGTTTGTGATTGGGCGATCCTCACCACTTATTTGTTCATATTAGTACCTTGTTGCTTTATTCATCTACCTTTATCTAAGTGGCTTCTCAACCTTATGGACGTGTGATAACTTAGTTTGGAATTTATTCGTTCATCCTTGTTTGAATGTTTATTGTGAGACTTATGTTGCAATTTAGATCCATTGATTCATCTTGAATATCTGTCTTTCAAAAATTCTAATGATGTCACCCTCTTCAGGATGGCTCCTCCAACGCGTCAGAATCCGGACTGCAATGATGGGGATTAGTCGAACCCTCCACCACCTCCACCTTCGGAGGCATGGCAAGCTGTCATGGCAGCCACCAACGCCAACACTTAGATGCTGTTGCAACTCTTGCAAGAGCGCAACCAAGGGCAAGGCAACCAAGGAAATCAAGGTCAAGGCAACAATCAGCCTTAGTTTGCTACCCTCAACCAGTTCGTCGCAAACCAGCCGAAGTCCTTCAGCAACTGTGTCGAGGCCATAGACGCCAACGACTGGCTCGTGGACATATGCAAACATTTTGAATGTAGCAATGTCAGGCCTGAGGACTTTGTCAAGTTTGCTTCGTTTCAACTCAAGGACCAAGCTGCTAAGTGGTATCAACAATACAGAGATTCCAGAGGAGGTCGTGTGATTACCTGGGATGATTTCTACCGAGACTTCAAAGCTCATCACATTCCTCCAAGTGTAGCTGAGAGCAAGCATGAGGAGTTCCGCAATCTCAAGCAAGGCAGCATGTCCGTGTATCAATACAATATCCAGTTTCAGAAACTTGCTCGCTTTGCTAAACAAGACGTTCTTGATGAAAAGAGTATGATCTATCAATTTAGTGGTGGCCTAAGAGAAGATCTGCAATTAGCTCTCGTGCTTCTTGAGCCGACTAAGTTTGATCAATTCTACAACATGGCACTAAAGCAAGAAGCTGCTCAGCTCCAAGTGTAAGGCATCTAAGAAGAGAGTCAGGGACGCAGTTCAATCTTCTTCTTCATCACAAGTGGCAGCTAAGCAACAGAAGTTCTGGTTGCCTCCTCCTCCTCCTCCGTTTCGTCAGTCCTACCAGCAGAAGAGCAAAGGTGGCAATGGATCTTCCCACCCACCCAACCCAGGCTACCAGAACAAAGCTCAGTCTCAAACTTCAAGGTCAAGTGCTCCTTATCACCGTCCGCGCTTTGTGGTTACTTGCAACAAGTGTGAGCAGAAGGGGCACTATGCAAACAAGTGCTTCAACCAAAGGCGTCTTCCGCCTCCTCCTCCTGTGAGATCTGCCAGCAATGCAGTGGTCAAGCATAATCCCAAGCATGCTAAGGTGAACATGATGAACGCAGCTCAGGCAGAGGATTCTTCAGATGTGATCATGGGTAATTAACCTTCCAGTTAAGTCCATTCCTGCTAAAGTCTTATTTGATACTGGTGCATCACATTCTTTCATGTCATACCCATTTGCATCAGAGCACAATGTTGACACAGATGTTTTGTCCAAAGTTATGCAAGTTGTTTCTCCGGGAAAGCTTATGAGTTCTAGTTTGGTTGCTCCCGATGTCTCTGTCCAGTTGGCATACTATAAATTTCTATCTTCTCCAATTGTTCTTGGTGACTCGGATATTGATCTAATTCTCGGGATGGACTGGCTTTCTAAGCACAAGGCTCAGCTTGATTGTGCTGCCAGGCAGATACAATTGACACACTCATCTGAGGATGTGATCATCTATGCCGCTCGTGATGATACCATTCAACTGTTTTCTCTCATTGAGAAGGGCGAGTTGGATGCCATCTCTCAGATTCCAGTCATTTGTGAATATCAAGATGTCTTTCCAGAAGAGCTTCCGGAATGCCCCCTCACCGGCCAGTTGAATTCGTTATCGATCTTGAGCCTGACACGGAACCTTTTTGCAAGCGTCCTTACAAGCTTGGACCAAAGGAATTGAAGAAACAACTCGATGAATGAGGGAGTCTGGGATTAGGGGTCTCCGGACAGCCGGACTATATCCTTTGGCCGGACTGTTGGACTATGAAGATACAATATTGAAGACTTCGTCTCGTGTCCGGATGGGACTCTACTTGGCGTGGAAGGCAAGCTAGGCAATACATATATGTATATCTCCTCCTTTGTAACCGACCTTGTGTAACCCTAGCCCCCTCCAGTGTCTATATAAACTGGAGGGTTTTAGTCCGTAGGACAACATACAATCATACCATAGGCTAGCTTCTAGGGTTTAGCCTCTCCGGTCTCATGGTAGATCAACTCTTAAAATACTCATATCATCAAGAATAAATCAAGCAGGACGTAGGGTTTTACCTCCATCAAGAGGGCCCGAACCTGGGTAAAACATCGTGTTCCCTGCCTCCTGTTACCATCCGCCTTAGACGCACAGTTCGGGACCCCCTACCCGAGATCCGCCGGTTTTGACACCGACATTGGTGCTTTCATTGAGAGTTCCTTTGTGTCGTCGCCGTTAGGCTTGATGGGTCCTACGATCATCGATAGCGATGCAGTCCAGGGTGAGACTTTTCTCCTCGGACATATCTTTGTGTTCGGCGGCTTCGCACTGCGGGCCAACTCGCTTGGCCATCTGGAGCAGATCGAAAGTTACGCCCCTGGCCATCAGGTCAGATTTGGAAGCTTAAACTACATGGCCGATGTCCGCGGAGACTTGATCTTCGACGGATTCGAGCCCCTGCTGAGTGCGCCGCACGGTCACGATGAGCACGATTTGGCTCTGCCATCGGACGGTATCAAGGAAATCACGCTGGCAACCACTCCGACCCTCAATCCGGAGCCGATCGCGCCATCCATGGATGGGTGGATAGACCCCGCCACGGAGGCCGTACCCTCAGCGGCGATCGAGTCGAATATCGACCTTACCCTTCACGAGAGCCGTGTTGTCAAATTGCCTGATCCTTCTCCGGCCATGGACTCCAAACCGCTTGCGCCCGTGCCTATTGAATCCGATTGGGCACCGATCATGGAGTTTACCTCCACGGACGTGTTTCAACACTCACCCTCCGGTGACATACTGAATTCACGAAGGTATCTCTCCTTGTCAGGAGAATCCTGGCCGAACCATGTCCGGCAGGACCGGGGTACGGATGACGAAGAAATTCGTCGCCCGCCCACCACCCACTTAGTAGCCACTGTCGATGATTTAACCGACATGCTCGATTACGACTCCGAAGACATCAACGGTATGGACGACGATGCAGGAGACGAACAGGAACCGCTGCCCACAGGGCATTGGACGCCCACTTCATCACATGACGTATACATGGTGGACACACCAAAAGAAAACGACAACGAGGAACGAAAGGACGCAACGGAGGGCTGTCCCCCCGAGAAGCAGTCAAAGCGGCGTCATAAGCACCGCCCCAAATCCCGCCTCGGCAGAAACAACGATCATATAGACCCAGCGTTAGAGCGGGGCGAACCATCGCCTGTCCATGGCAACTCGGATAATCAAACCGAACAACCCGACTCTGTCAAAAATAATAGTCCAGACGACATCACACCGGACAGACACCCGAAGCAACAAAATGCCCACCAAAGGCTTGTTGCCACCGCAAGGAGTCTAAAAAAGCAGAAGCATAGGCTCAAAGCTGCACAAGACACACTCCGAATCAGATGGAGTAAAGTACTCAACACAACAGCGAAGTACGGTGGTAATCGCCACACCATGAGCTACCCGAAGCGGAAGTTGCTACCCGAATTCAATGAGGAGGCCTTAGATCCCCCACAAACAAAAATTAAAATGGCAATCCAGCCGGAAAGACGACCTCACGGCCAACATAGAGCGGCAAACGACGCTGCACATGAACTAGTATGCGACCCACGTAAGGGCTCTCATCAAAAGGACGGCGCAACAAGATCCATCTACGGACCACGAAAACGCGCTCCAGCATGCAATGCAACTCCACAAACATCCGAACACAATGGTACACCCAAATACAGGGGTGCCGCACACCCCCTATGTTTCACTGACGAGCTGCTGGACCATGATTTTCCAAAGGGATTCAAACCCATACACATAGAGGCATACGACAAAACAATAGACCCGGGGGTCTGGATCGAGGATTACATCCTCCATATCCATATGGCTCAAGGAGATGATCTCCACGCCATTAAATACTTACCCCTCAAGCTCAAAGGGCCAGCTCGACACTGGCTTAAAAGCCTCCCCGAAAACTCCATCGGAAGTTGGGGAGAGCTCGAAGAAGCTTTTCGGGCAAATTTTCAAGGGACTTATGTCCGACCACCGGATGCAGACGGTTTGAGTCATATAACTCAACAGCCCGGAGAGTCAGCCCGAAAGCTTTGGAACAGGTTTCTTACTAAAAAGAACCAAATAGTCGACTATTCGGACGCCGAAGCCTTAGCGGCAAACACAGTGTTCGTGACGAATGGCTTGCCAGACACCTCGGCCAAGAAAAGCCGCGAACAATGGCAGCATTAACAAGCCTCATGACCCGCTTTTGCGCAGGCGAGGACAGCTGGTTAGCCCGATGCAGCACCAGCAACCCAAATACATCCGAAGACAGGGATGGAAATGGGAAATCCCGACGCAGCAAAATAAGCGCCGGAATAAAGAAGACAACCCAAAGAGCACGGTGGTAAACGCCGGATTCAGAAGCTCTCGGCCAGGTCAGCAAAAGCCGCCCTCTAAAGGCAGCAGAGACGAACTATCTAGCCTAAACAAAATTCTGGACCAAATATGTCAGATCCATAGCACCCCTGGTAAACCCGCTAATCATACCCACAGAGAATGTTGGGTCTTCAAGCAGTCCGGCAAGCTCAACGCCATACACAAGGGGGAGGATACACCAAGCGAAGACGAGGATGAGCCTCTCAAGCAAGACACTGGGGAACAAAAGAAATTTCCACCAGAAGTCAAAACAGTAAACATGTTACACATGATCAAGGGGAGAAACAAAGCGGCACTCCCAGAGAAATATGCCCAAGGGCCTATCACCGCGGAGTCCTGCCACTGGTCGTCTCAACCGATCACTTTCGACCATTGGGATTACTCAGCAAGTATCCGGCGTGTAGGATGGGCTGCCTTGGTATTAGACCCAATAATTAACGGATACCTCTTCACACGAGTCCTGATGGACGGTGGCAGCAGTCTAAAACTGATATATCAGGACACAGTCCACAAAATGGGGATAGACCCAACAAAAATTTGCCACAGCAATACTACCTTTAGAGGAGTAATGCCAGGCTTAGGGGCTCATTGCACGAGCTCCCTGCTACTAGAGGTTATATTCGGCTTCCCCGATAACTTCCGTAGCGAAAATTTAACCTTCCACATTGCTCCGTTCCAAAGTGGCTATCAAGCACTACTCGGACACGAAGCTTTCGCTCGCTTCAACGCAATACCGCATTACGCTTCCCTCACACTTAAGGTGCCCGGTCCACGTGGCATCATTACAGTAAGTGGAAATATTGAGCGATCCTTGCGCGCCGAAGAGAGTGCGACTGCCTCGGCAGCCACACACTAAAACGACCTCACCAACTAAAGCATTTGATAGGTCGTCAAGACCACGGACACGGTCAGACGAGTCCGGCGCAGCTATATGTAATCCATACAGGTTCGATGACCACACCCTTGTTATAAAAACAAGGGGCTCCACGCGCGTAAACAAGTGGCAATTTTCGCTCATCTTGAATTGTACATGGTTTCTTCAGTATAACCTACCTTTTTGCATGACAACTTTTCACCTAAGTTCCTCTCTTTTAGAGATGACCATCATGCTACACCCATCTAGGATACGGCACAATGGAGACACAGGCGCAGACGTGCAGCAGGGACCCGTTCCAAGGATTCTTTTTAGATTAAGACCCTGCGTAAACCTTTCTTACTGTCTCTTGTTGATACACATCCCTCGGATTCTCAATACTATTGAGAAGGAGGCTAACGTCTTGGCATGTGGCCATGTCAGAATAATGCACGTACCTGGACACTAGGGGCTTATTACAAAGGGCACTGTTTAGGCCCGGTTTATACCATAAAGACCGAATACCTTAGGGAGTGTTCGGCATCGCGAGTTTGGCCTTATATGCATCAGCTCCGAAGCATGTATTTGGTCAAATGTTGGGTTTGCCCGGCTCCTGTGTTTTGCTGCCTTACGTTCCGCTCTATCGGCTAAGGCGGCACCAGGAGAACTACTGCGATTGTGCCCCGGTTCATCGGGATGAGCACCTCAGTAGAGAAAGCCGAAAACTGACTGTCATGATATAGCGTGAGACTGGTCAACCACTCGATGACCTATTGGAATGTTAGAATTCCTCCGCCTTAATGAAGGGCCGTTTCCCGGCCAGGCATGTACGCACCCCGAATTCGGGAGATTGCGGAGCCACCAGGGCTATATAGTAGCCCCACCGTCAAACTCCTATGGCTAAGTGAAAGTGTTAAAACATTATAGTCCAGTTGCCTCGTTCGCTGCGCTATCACCTCCTTAATAGGACCAAGATGTTGGATTAAGTGTGAACATGCGTCTTCTACGAACACCTCTGCATTATATGCGTGGTGGTTGAAGCCGACGACTGCAATCTTTCAGGTTATATACATGTATACATAAATGGCCGCACAGGAGGCATCACAATACTTTCGGGCACAAGTATAAATACAGCCTTGATAAATTCAATAAAACATTGTTTTTACAATGGGAATACATGTCACTCAAACATAATATTCTTCGAGCACCGGGCCTCTATCAAACGAGCACCCTCAAGAACTTCTTCAAAATAGTGCTCGGCAGCCACTCGGCCTATGGCCGAACCCTGCGCCGCAACAGTGGTAGCATCCATCTTCGCCCAGTATGCTTTGACACGGGTAAGGGCCATCCACGAGCCTTCTATGCATGCCGACCTCTTCATCGCATTGATGTGCAGCACCGCACCAAGGAACTGCTGCACTAAGCTGAAATAGCTGTTCGGCTTCGGCTTTTCCGGCCACAGATGATCTACGACGGACCTCATGGCGAGTCCAGACAATCTATTGAATTCGGCCCATTCGGCAAGATGATCAGTCAGTGGAAGAGGACACTCTGGAACGTTAAACTGCGACCAGAATAGCTTGTCCACTTCACGATCTGTTTGATCTTGGAAGTATTCGGCCGCATCAGCAGCACTCGCCGTCAAATCCAGATATGCGTCTGCCGAACTCCACAGCCGATCCAATGGGGCATACCGCGGATCTTCGAACTTCCTCCGTAGCAAAAAGAGCTTCCCAGACACAATATAACCAGCTTCACGCAGCTCTTCCTTCTTTACACTCATGGCAGAGCGGGTGTCTTTGGCCGCCATCGTGGCCTTTCAGAGGTCCGTCGCCTTCGCTCGGTTCTCTTCAAGGAACTGGCAACGGTTGGCAGTGTCTTTTAACTTTACAGCCATCTTGGCCATCTTCTCTTTGCTCTAGCAATGCGCGGCCTTCTCGGCTCTTAACTCTTCGGCCGCCTTCAAAGCAGCCGCATTACTACTCCTTGCTTGTTCATTGGCTCGGGCAAGTTCCGCTCGAAGGGTCTCCACGGTGGCAGATCCATCTGCAGTCAACACATATTAAAGATACTGGCATCACGCTGCTCTTACTATGTGACATTTACCAGAAAACATCACTTACCCTGTGCCTCGTCAAGCCGCTTGTTAACAAGCTCGATGTCGGCATCCGCCGCATCCAGTTGCCGCTTTAGTTCGGCAAACTCATCAGTCCGGCTAGCCACCGAAGCTTCCACCACCTGCACATATAAGCAGTCTGGTTATTACATTGGACTATGATCCTCTGTTTGTCGCCGCTCTCGGCAACAACCAGAGTCTCAGGGGCTACTATCTACACATGGCACACCTAAAAATGTGCAGTACTATCACAAATGTAAATCATTTTATCCGGCTCTACCGCCACTGAGAGTGCGGCCTCCATGGCAGGTTCTATCCCTCCGCTCTCGGATGGCGTGATTTGCTCCCGAGTGATGGCCGGAGTAGTTGCAGATGCGATCGCCCGAACATTGTCTGAGGGTAGAGTTACGTCATGCTCATCGCGACTGTGTGGCACACCTGACACAGGCTCGAATCCATCGAAGATCAAGTCTCCACGGATGTCGACCGTGTAGTTCAAGTTTCCGAATCTGACCTGATGGACAGGGGCGTAGCTCTCGATCGGCTCCAGATGGCCAAGCGAATTGGCCCGCAGTGCGAAGCTGCTGAATACGAAGATCTGTCCGAGGAGGAAAACCTCACCCTGGACCGCTTCGCTAGCGATGATTGAAGGAGCCATCAAGCCTTACAGTGACGACACAGTGGAACTCCCAATGAAAGCACCAATGTCGGTGTCAAAACCGGTGGATCTCGGGTAGGGGGTCCCGAACTCTGCGTCTAAGGCGGATGGTAACAGGAAGTAGGGGACACGATGTTGACCCAGGTTCGGGACCTCTTGATGGAGGTAATGCCCTACGTCCTACTTGATTGTTCTTGATGATATGAGTATTACAAGAGTTGATCTACCGCGAGATCGTAGAGGCTAAACCCTAGAAGCTAGCCTATGGTATGATTGTGTATTGTCCTACGGACTAAACCCTCCGGTTTATATAGACACCGGAGGGGGCTAGGGTTACACAAGGTTGGTTACAAGGGAGGAGATATACACATCCGTATTGCCTAGCTTGCCTTCCATGCCAAGGAGAGTCCCATCCGGACACTGGACGAAGTCTTCAATCTTGTATCTTCATAGTCCAACAGTCCGGCCAAAGGATATAGTCCGGCTGTTCGGAGACCCCCTAATCCAGGACTCCCTCAACCGTGAATACGCGAGGGAATACATTGTCAATTTCATGCTCGCCAATAAGGACAAGGAGGCGATTCTCGTGCCTTATCATCCCATGTAAGTCATCTACGCGGATATCCTTCCTTTGATTTCAATCATTCATTTGCACAGTGGAGGCTAATTAATTTGAGGTGTACTTATTTTGCGCAGCGGCGGGCACGCCGTCCTCATCATCCTCTACCCCCGATACTCCCACGCTCTTTACTTGGTATCGTCGAAGGATTACACCCACATCAAGTCTGTTCTCGACAGTGCTATGTTTTACTACGGCGCACGGGGTGTAGAGGTCAAGGACAAGAAGAAAAGGGACGGCAGGCCCGCCTTCGGCCATAAGACCGACTTCTGCTGCATCCAGCAACCGAGTGATTCTCTTAATGATGGATCCTATGTCCTACACCACATGCTGGAGTACAGACGGGATCACCAGAACCTTCACATGTCACCTACAGCCGGCGATGCCCATATTTTGCAATGGGCAAAGAACTTAGGAGATATTGAGGATCATCGACTTCGAGCTGAGTTCTATCACATCCAGCGCGAACTTGCCCAAATCATGATGAAGGAGGTCGTCGAAAAAATAGGGATGTTCTATGAACAAGGACAAATGTCGCGAAAGACGTCCGAACACGCATAGCCGCTCAGCGTCTCGACCTGAAGCCTTTCACTAAGCTCGGGGACTATCTCCCTGACTTGGATGGATGGCACGACATGGAGTGATTGTCGATATATGACAATGTGTCCGTTTAGTCCATACTATCTGTATGACGAAACTTTGAATTATGCATGACAAAACTTTATTTGTGATGTAATTAAACCGTCCTCCTCGACTAGCGAAGATCGCTCTAGTTAGGGCATTTTGGGTACGATGAACTTTGTTATTTATGCTTATGATATGTTGCTTCTATTTTTTCCAAGTCTGTCTCTTTTTGTTGCTCAACTATATATGTTACACATCATCGACTCATGTGATGATACAGGTGTATAGATCATCCATGGCAAAGAAGTTCTACGCCAGGAGTATATGACGAGTGGCCGGAATGTCAGGCCCAGGTGTACCGGTTTTCGGTTTCCGAGTGACAGCCAGTAGTTAGTTTAGGTTCACGCAAAGTGATAGCTCTTCTCGCGTATATCATTGTTTAGATGGATGACGATGTAGTTGCAAGTAATCGAGACTTGTATCGCCATTTTCGAGATGATGACGAGCGACCACTTTGTGTTGGATGATGATTATGATGATGACATGATTTGATGAGACTATTTGTGTGTATATGCTATGATTACATTTGTATGTGTATGATATGCTAAAGATTATTCGATAAAGCCTATTCAAATACAAAACAAATATGCAGAAAAAAACAGAAACTAATAAAACTAGCAGTAGCGAGGGGAATAAAGTTAGTAGTAGCACTCCCTTACCAGTAGTGCTTCCTGCTAAAAAGCGCTGCAGATATTAGCAGCAGCGCTCTGCACTAAAGCGCGCTACTTCTAGCCATGTATAGCAGTAGCGTGGGACGACAGGCGCTACTGCTACACGCTAGCTTTAGCGCCTCATCAGTAGCGCGTCCTCCCACGCTACTGATAGGGATAATACCCGCGCTACTGCTAGGGTTTTCCCTAGTAGTGGAAGCATATTTTATCCGCTCGTACGTCAAGGGATACTTCTCCCATCTAGACAACTTTAATGCCAGCGTATCGTCACCCTTCTGAAGATTTGTTCTGAGCACAAAATGTGCTACATTAAATAGGGATGGTGTCCGTTTATCACAATCTTCTACATGAATTTTTAATTTGGTTTGTACGTCAGGGATGCTTTTCAAATGAAGGTTGTACGGCTCCAACTTCTGTTTGTCCCCTGCGATGGCTGCCCCACAAAAGTATATGTCCTCCTGAGACAAGAAATTGTGGAGCACACCTGGTATGGAGGGCGTGTGTATGATGTGGTACACCAAAACATCATCTTCAAGGCACAACTGAAGGACGGCGGCGTGTTGGATCTTCCCAGTGGCACACTCCGTGAACTCTGCGTCGAGACCAAGGGCCTTCATCTCCACCCTTTGGAGGGAGTTGGATACATTGTTGATCCACTTTCGAACAACCCTTGGGTGGTCGGTGACGGTGGAAACTATGCTCAACGAGCCTTCGACGAGGACATGTTGGAGGCAAAAAACCTGCATCTCGATCTCTTTCGCCATTTGGAACCGCTGGACCGGAGGGCTATGGTTTGGATAATTAGGATTAGATGGATAGTCTAACTGAAGAACATGATTATTTCAAGGGGCTTTAGAACTACTCCAGGAGTATGTGAAGAGGTTAAAACAATGTGAATGCAGTGTGGTTTGGATGCAAATTAAGATGAAGGAGAGGTGAAGAACCTGAGGAAAATCGGTTCCTGATGGAGAAGTAAATGGAAGAAGTGGCCTGCAGGCAGTTGATTAGATGGCTAGGTAGACTAAACAGAAAGGATATGCGGGTAGAACGAGGAGTGGTACCTATCCATGTATGTGCCTATCCTTCTAGCGCTACATATGCCACTGGCTAGTTGAGGTCACTCTTTCGAATCACCGTGGCGAGACATTTGATGATTCCTTTTTATTTCTGCACCCCTCCTAACAGGTGGGACCTATGCAAACGGATATAAAAAAGTGTCGTAGCTGGTTCGGATGGATATTGGCGCGTGCCTGGGAGACACAACATTCTCTAGTTAAGGAATATGCGGTTATCCTCAAAAAAGAAAACAAAACCTTCTTCGCGCTTCCACATGCACGAGATGTTCTGCTCGCAATATGGACGATACCTAGAGGATGAAGTGAACCCAGAGGCATGCTAGCATGGGAGACCTATTTTCACTATACAATACTACTCATGTTCCTACTACTCCTACAAGTAGTAGTACAACTGTGGTACACTTGATGGTCAAAATATTATTCATCTGGTCCTCATAGTGAAGTGACAAGACACTGCGCCCGAGGTGACACTAGTCCATGCGGCGTATTCAGGTTACCAAAGTGAGCCTCACCTTGTGCACTGTGCAGTCATTGTCACCGCCACTGTATAGCAAGCCTCGCCTAGTCTCCCTCTCCCCTAGCACAACTCCATCTCCATCTCCGTCTCGCTGGAGATCCTGAGGTCACTCTTCATCATCTTACTGTGCCCCCGTGTACCCTCGCCTCGCTCGCCTCCCTCAGTACCACTATTCCCTCGCTAGCCGCTCCAGCACCGAGAGCCTTCTCCCCCATAAATCAAGCCCCCCCAAAACCCCACCTTCCAAACTCCACCATGGCCAAACGCGAACCACGCAACATCCATATGAGCCGCGATTGGAGCATTCTCCCTAGTGACATCCTCGACCTATGTTGTTCGTGTATGGATATGTTGAGCATCCTGCGGCTGGCTGCATGCTTGAGGGACATGCACAGGGCCATCGTCGAAGCGAGGCCTAAGCTTTTCAAGACACCCTGCTTGCTGCTCTCTGGTCTTGCGAGATTTTCTCACCATGATATAGAGGCGTACCTGATGCCCCTCAACTTCAATCCGACCTCCATTAGCCGAAACTTCTTTGCAGGTATGTAGTGGGTCACCATACATCATTTCCCTCGACTTTGATCCAATCACCATCTCCCAAAACTTCTTGGCAGGTATGTAATGGTTTGTCATGAGCTCCCACTGGATGGCTGCCGTCAGACAAGATCAGAAAAAGTTGGTGCTCATGAACTTCCACACCTCCCATGAGATTGTCCTTCCTACGTTCGATTATATCTGGTTTTTGTCGTCATGGTCCAAGTCATCTATATTACGAAGTCAGTTGGACGCACCTTGTTTTGCAGAAGATTGTAATCTACCAAGTGCCCACAGGAGATGCGAATTACGCAGACTTCAAGCTAATTGCCTTGTTCGACCGCATACTCGCCTATCTTTCCGTTGGTGCCTTCTTTAGCTGGAGACAGCTCGCCTCGCAGTGGATTGTCAAAGCTGATACACACTTCTGTGATGCTATTGAACACAATGGCATCATCTACACATTCGACAAAGCAGATGGCACCACGTATTGCTAGTACGACGCGTGTAAGTTGTTTCCATCTGATGTTAATGATGACGCCATGACATTGTCTGAACTTTTTGTGATGATTGGCATATCCCTGTTTGAGCAGAATTTGAGTAGAACCATGACAATGTATTAGAGATGCCATAAATCAGCTATATTTGGAATGAGTTAATTCATGCGATTCTGACCATGTCATTACAACCAATTTGTACCCCTGAATAATCAAACGGTTAGGAAGATATGGATATTCTCCTTATTTTATAGTAATCTATATACTACTAGATATGAGTGTGTATCAATTGCCATGTTAGTTTCCTCATTTTCATGATGTAGAAACATGCATCACACTGTTGGTTTCATCTAACCATACATTAGGGAAGTAAATGTGCATAGGGAGAACTCTATATTGGGAAGTAGTGAAATCCTATAGTTCTTACCATGTGTACATACCTATATTCGCCCTTCAGTAATCAATGGCTAGAATAACATCCTCACAAATTTTTTGCCGACAGAACATGAGTATATAACAATGCATGGTCTTTTAGTTTCCTTGAAGAATTTATTTGTGAGAACAGAACATGATTACATAACATGCATGACATGGTAGTTTCCTGTGAAGAATCGATTGCGAGATAACATGAGTATAACCATGCATGGCACTTCTATATTTTTGAACCCAGTATACATTTACCTGTAGTTTCCTCCTAGTTCCAACAGGGACATATCAATGTTGTTTCTTGCATTATCCTACTCATACTCTAAACAATGTTGATCTTACATTAACAATGCATGTCCTTTTCGATATGACGGAAGTGTCCATATAGTTACTGCCCTTTGTAATCAGAGCACCTTTGCCATAAACAGGGAAGCACAACTGGTTCCTCGCTCGATCAAATTACGGCAAAAGACTGATGATCATTCAGACACATGAGCCGAAAACGTTATATTGCAAAAACACCACTGTGTACAAGCACCATGAAATACGTGAGTATCCGGATAGTGGCTATTACGTCTATGAGGAGGATACCAGCTTGTTGGGGCCTTCAAGATTTTTGAGTTGGAGGCAGGTAAATAGCCTTGGTTCACACTCTCTGTTTCTCGGACTCAATTATCCGATTAACTAGGAGATCCCCGTTGGCAAGGACCTTGATGGTAGAGAGGCTTTGTTTGTTATGGAAAACTATGTCTACACGGTGAGCCCTAGGACTTTGTGAGCAAAATCCCCTGATTGTCAATGATACAACCTGCAGCCAAAAGAAGGTGAGAATGACAAAGGCATCTGTATTAACTTTGATCCTTGGATGTCTCATCACTAGTACGCGTCGGTGCTATACAAACGGTTTTTAACCCCTTTCCGCGATGGCATTTGGAACCGTCGCCACGTGAGTGTGGGTGATAGGGGGGTCCTTCCCACACGACCCAGAAATCGTTGGGGATAGGCCCTCCTGGGACACCAAATGATCTCGTGTGCAATCGGGTGAGGCATCAAAACCCAATCATTTCCGTAGGTATGTACATCCCATATGGTGAATCCTAGAAAAAAATTCCGTAGGTATGTACATCCCACACGGTGAATCCCAAAAAAACATTCTGTTGGTATGTACATCCCACATGGTGAATCCCAGAAAAACATTTCTGTAGGTATGTCCATCCCACACGGTGAAACCCAGAAAAACATTTCCGTAGGTATGTGTATCACACAAGTCAATCCAAGGAATACGTTTTCGTTCTTATGTACATCCCACATAGTCAATCCATGGAAAACATTTCTGTTCATATGTATATCCCACACAATTTTATGTGTAGGCTCATGTGTGAAAGGTGTAACTATCACACACACTCTTCCTTGGTTAACTGTTTGCTTTTATCAACTACATCACACACGATTTGATGAAGAAAATTGTGTGGCATTGGGCTATCCATCACAAGTGCTTTCAGTGCTAGAACCGTTTGCAAAGTTCCATGACACATTTAGCAGGTTTATTAGTTTACGATTAATAATTCCATAATTATGCAAATTCACATTTCATATAGAATAGCTGTTTGCCATTTTCATATCAGGCACATAAATATATTATAACATCACAGTACGATAGCTATATGAAAACAGCACAGTACAACATATAGCTACTTCAACTTCATAAGAACAATATTAGAATAATATATTCATTTCCCTCATCAAGATCATCCAGGCTCGTCTTATCCACGTTTTCTTTCAGTTCAGTAAGAACCTATTTTGCATGGGCCAACTGGGAAAGTGCATCCTCCTTCACCAACACCATCTTAACAAAGTATGATTTAAAAAATCTGAGCTCATTCTCCACCTTCCACTTTTTATCCCGAATCTTCAATATTCTTTAGCGTTGACAACAGTTTCTCTAAGCCAAAGTTGTAACATCCTGAATTTTCAATTTGGAATGTTATACATAGGTCATTCATGCATAACATATTTTACTGCATTTTTGCTTTGTGATCCTCGAAATTCTAAGCAACTCAAGGACCCACGGAGAGAGTTGGGGATTTCACGTTTTTCATATTTGAATTTTATCAAATATCAAAACAAGGATCACTTTGGTTTTAATTATTTTTCTCTCCGAAAATATTTCATATTAAAATATATGAGAGGAGATAATATGACTTATCCAAAATAAAGGGAACTTAGGAGGAAAAATATTAAAATGAAATAAATAATTTTTTTTGGATTTTTATTGCCATTTTATTTGGATTAGGAAAAATATTCGATTTTCAAAATTGCATTAGAGGCCCAAATAAATGTTCACTTTGTCCGCAGTATTATTAGAGGACCGTGAAAATTTATTTCAGGATTTTTGGACTCCGTTTAGTATTTTTTTTATTTGTTTTTCCGCATCAGGATTTTTGTTTAAAAGTGCACCGACCTAACCGGGTCGTGCCCGATCCGGACACAGCCCGGCCAGGCTTTATAAGCCGTGGCCCGACCCCACCGCCACCGACCCCGTCGCCCCGCCATCGCCGACACCCACCGCCGAGGTAGCCGCCGCCGCTGTTCGGTTTATCTTGGGGAAAAAACCGATATATTTTTTTGTAAACCCTAGATTCGTTTTTTAGATTTCGGTTCGGTTTCTCGTCGGTTTATTATTTAGTAGACGTTCGTCCATACGTTCGTTTTAACGAACGCTGTTCGTCAGTTAGCCACAGACAGGGAACGTTCGTTTGTTAGCCTATTCGTCTCGTTTTATTTTCCAGGGTTTCTCCGCGTTTATTTTCGATCACGATTTCTGCCATAATATTCCTTTTAGTTTATCTTTTCACTCGTTTATCCAAATTAGGTGAAACAACCGCCTAGATCTTCGTCTCGAAGCCCTCTTTATGTTTAACCAACTTGAACAAGATTTTGGTACTGTAAAATTTGACTTTAGTTTAGATTAGTAAACAGATCTTGTTTCTTTCGAAGTTTGAGCTTCGTGATTTGATTCTTTTCATAGATCGAATCTCTTCAGTTGAGTTTTCAGATTTGATCTTCTTATTTGAGTTTTACCCGTGCATCTTTGCTTGATTGCCTTTTTATGCTATTGTTTGTTTGCGATAGGATCCCCTGAGTGCGAAGCGTGCTACTACGAGTCTCTAGGATTTGCAGATCTTCAGCAAGGCAAATAACAAATTGATCATACCCCTTTATTACCCAATTTTTATGCATTAGTTTCAACCCTCACACAATGCATGAGTAGGATCTCTTAACATGTGGGTCTGGGAAGTAGATGATGAGGTAGAACCTATTACCTGTTTTACTATCAAACCCTTGGGAGTTACTTCTACGTTATGCTTATATTGCTATGTTATGCTCGTAGAGGTGGTTTGGGTTTGAGTGGATCCATGACATATGTGAGTTTGTTAATTAATGGTTCAACTTAAGGTGGCAACTTTAATACACATCTTGGTGGATTGCTTGTGGGCACCTGGAGAATCCAGTGTTGTCCTAGGATATCCTGGAGTACCCGTGTGATCATCCTACGGTCCGCCACCCAGGCTCAAAGGGATCATGAGATTATTCATGCTAGAAACTTCGGTGTGCAGCCAGAAGCCATTAGGGGCTCTGGCATAATTGAGTATGTTGTGTGACCTCATTCAGTGGTAGGCTAGCAGATGTAGGGGAAAGTAGGTGTCACTGTCTACCCAGAGCAAAGAGTTAATGCTTCTGAAAGACCGTGTCTCGATCATCCATTTCTCAAACATCATGTAGTGCGAGAAATTCAATGGAGGAGATTGAGTCTTGTGGGGAAAAGTGCGCAAACCTCTGTAGAGTGTACAAACTAATCATGGTTAGCCGTGTCCCCGGTTATGGACATCTTGAGTATCTGGTACTTGAATTATTGATTGGATCTCATCACTCTAAAATTAATTTGTTGGGATGTTAATGATTACTTTAATTGGGATTGAGTTGGAGGAACCTTCTCAATGATGTTTCAACCACCATGATAGTTAAATAAAATCTATTTCTTGTTGTAGGAAAAAATTGGCTTTTCGCAAAACAATATAACCATAGAGCCTCCACTAGTCATATATGCATGTAGTGATAGCATTTATCTGTTCATTGCTCTACTGTGTTATATTGCCAGCATATTCCATGTGCTAACCCCTTTCAGGCTGCAACATATCATGTTGCAGACTTTTCAGACGAGGAGTAAGGTGCGCTAGGTCGTTGTCATGCATTCAGCTATGCCATTAGACTTGATGGACTCATTTTATCTTCCAAGCCTTCTGCTGTTATCTTAATTAGATGGCCTTAAGCCATTTTATTGTATTAAGTTCTCTCTTGAGACTATCGATGTAATAAGTTTGTGATTGCTACTTTTGTTATAAATCCATTCGAGTACTGTGTGTGTCAGCATTACCGATCCAGGAATGACATTGAACCACAGAGACTTGACCATCTGAGGTCGGGTCGCTACAGGATGGTATCAGAGCACATGCTGAATGTAGGACACGACCACTAAGATGAGCCATAGGTCACTCTTCTCTAATCCTTTCTGACTCCTCTCCATTTTCTACTCTTTAGGATGGCGGACTCAAGGAACAAGTTTGCTCAACCGGATGAAGACACACCCTTTGGACGACACTTGAAGGAAGTCACTAGGTTCCTGAACATCGGAATACCCAGCTTCACCGGGACCTACACCGCCACTTTACCAGAAGAGGAGCATTGGATGATTCGAGTTCAAGTTCCAAGAAGGACATTCACGCCAGTTACGGAGCCCATAGAGTTTTCCTTTGATGCAGCAACCTGGAGTATAGGAAAGAGCATGGCAGCCCACATCGCCACGGGACGCATCGGCGAAGTCTATAGCAAGGATCTTAAGGACACTATCTACCAGATATGTGGGCACCGAGATGAGCAATGGGAGATGATCAGCACCAGGAAGGACAGGTCCATTGCAGCTTTCATCCAGGAGCTAAACCATCACATTCGTCGCCAGGAGAACCAGATGTGCGTAGGCATGGTAGATCTGAAAAAGGCAATGACTAGGATCACAGAGCTAGAAGAGGAACTCAAGTCTACACACGATGGATATGAGGAGGAAATCGTGATACTTGTGGAGAAGATTGACGACCTGACGAGGAAGCTAGGAGTTTTCATGCACTAGAAAAAATACACTTCTGTGATGATACATGTTTGTCACAGTAGGTCGCGTTTTTTGTCATGCATGTACATCCATGACGATTTTATGACAGAATCAAGATAGTCATACATGTGCTGTCGTAGAAGTGTTCCATGACATTACCAAAATTATCATCACGGAAGTGTCCACTTCCATGACGATAAATCGTGCGTCACAGAAATGCTTTTGTCAAGGGTGACCGACACGTGGCATCCACCGTAACGGAACACTGTTAAGCTATTGGGTCGGGTTTTGGGTCCGATAACCCGTTAACAGCCCCGACCAATGGGGATTTTCCACGTGTAAAATCATCATTGGCTGGAGGAAACACGTGTCGGCTCACCGTTGGGACAGATGTCATCCGCTCATTGGACCGAAGGCGCCTATGATACGGCGACATGTGGCACAGCCCAACAGAGGCCCATTCCTGTGAAAAGGCCGGCCCGTTTGACTTGGTCAAAAGGTGGCGGGCCGGCCCACGGAAAGCCTGTTAACGGCCTGTTCGCATATAGCCCATTTACAGCCCGCTAACCCAGGGCCCGTTACGCCCTATCCGAATTAGGCCCAGTAGCATCATCTGGGCCGTCCAATATGATTCAGCCCGTTTTAACTTCCATCCCATGTTTGGCCCATGACATCTTTCGGCCCATATGGGGACCTTTGTAACTCTTGGCCCATTAATGACCTGTGGTGAAACTGGCCCTTAATGAACAGTGTATCACGTTATACCCATTAACGGCCCGTTACTCCATTGGCCGTTTCCAGCCCAAGTTATCTTTCGGCCTTCTTAGGGCCCATTGATTCTTGGGCTCATTTGCAGTATTCGGTTACATATGACCCGTTACTATCATTTTCTGCTTGTGGGCCAAATTCAGCCCGTCGTTACAGTCAGCCCGTTTGCGGACCGTTAATATGTTGGGCCGTTTTCATGTCAAAAAAACCCGTTGGGCTGTTTTAATAGAGTTATCAAATATGGCCTATTAACAGCCCGTTATGGTCCACGAATAGTATGACTCATGATTGGTGAAATGATGATACGCCCCGTAGATGGCCCATGGATCCTACGGCCCGTATGTGGCCCATGGAAGTATGGCCCGTAGAAGGCCCATGGATCGTTTAACCCGTAGAAGGCCCATGGACCCTACGGCCCGTAGAAGGCCCATGGACCCTAAGGCCCGTATAGAAGGCCGTTGGATCCTACGTCCGGACGAAGGCCCATGGATCATACGGCCTGCATGAGGCCCATGGTTACAACAGTCCGTGTGTTGCCATGATTATTTTGACCTAGTTACCAAAAATAGGCTATTGTGGCCACTAGAAATAACTAGAAAAAGAACTGCAGTGACTACAAGCAAACAACTAAACAAGACAATAAGTAAATAAATAAGCAAGCAATTAACGCTAGCCTATTACCACTATTACACATATCACATCCACTGGGCATCAAAGTTCGCCAGCAGTGCAAATATAGGGAACAAAGCAGCACATTACATACACTGGCCGTCAAAATTGGCCACCGGTGCAAATAAACGCGGCAGCAAAACAAGAGCATAACTGAAACAACTTCATAAGAGCTCAAGAAACGTTATCCTGGGTATCCACCATGCTGGCAATAAGCTTAGCAAGCTGATTTGCTTTGTCCTGTTTGGCGCTAAAATCCTCCAACGCTTGCTGTTGCACCAGAAAGTATGCATCTAAATGCTCTAGGGACTTCCGCAGTCCTTCCGCTTCTTGTCGCAGCACAACTGATCGATGTCTTTCATCTTGTAGTTGAGACTCAAGAAACCGAACTGATTCAGACAGTGAGTTTGAATAGCTTGTGCAAGCGGTAGTGGCCAGTAACTCGAACACTAAACCAAGACATGACATTGGGGTTGTCTCGATGTCTTCAAGATAGTCTTCCTTAGCTGTTTTATCAGCTTTGTTGGAGACCAACAAGGATGTGTCACTATCCTGAACCTTATCTGCATTACTTCCTTTACCATTGCTTAATAAGGCACTCTTCCCCAATATTCTGTCAGCATTCTAAAAGAAGAAACAAGCAGACACATAACAAGTTTAGCATGTACTAGTATATGAAACTCATTTCGATGAACCAGTTCATTAGTAAGGTGGGTAGGATTAAACTACCAAGTCTTCTATTGCCAAGTACTAGAACATAATAAAAGCATCAAACAAACATATATCTATGTCCTATGGTCACTGCATTATCTTGCCAAATCAAAATAGAGGCACGGTTCAAATCATATCAGTTCAAGACAAAGCAGCAGTGAAAGAATACAAAGCGTGGGAAACTACATGGCACAACAAGATTTCAGATGGGTACCACAGGTCTACACGTACAACAACACTATTGGCTCTGTTGTGATGCTAGTAATGTGCATGATATGAAAGTCAACTATATACACAGTTGAAATTGAAATCAACGGAGCTATTGATAAGAGCAAACCTGTTAAAGAAACATGCGTGAACATACCTGCTGTGCCATTGGAGTTTCGATTGGATCCTTCAATTTAAAAATAAGTTTGTATGAGTAAATATAGTGATACAAGAGAAAATAAATCATAGTTAAAAAAGGCGCGCCTAAGGGAGCGCTTAAGCACGCCTAGGCTGTAGGCGTTGGCAAAACGCATTGCGCATAACTATGCATAATCTGTGCATAACTGCGCATAAGCATGCGCTTTGGTCAGTAAAGCACAAGGCGGTGGAAAAATGCACAATTAACGCCTAGCGCTTTTTTGAACTATGATAGCAATGGAATCTTAAATTAGAACAGTTGTTCTTCAGGTTTAGGCACTTGTTCTACATGAATAGAGTACAGTAAGACGCAAGAATATAATACTTAAAAATAGAAAATGAGATCATAGACCTTACCACATTCTTGGTTCGGGACCAGTACAGAACAAGGCGTTCCCAGTCATCATCCAACAATGTGTCTCAGGAGAACGTAAGGGAATTTGATGAGTTTCTTTGCCGGTGAAGTATGTTTTCTTCAGGTAATTCCGATACTGCCACCAAGCATTCTTGAAGATAGCAGACGTATTAGCACAGGTTACCGAATCCTGATTTTCCAAATCGGTCCTTCTCTATAGAGAAAAATGGGAAAATTTGTTGTATTATAACCATCATGGAGGTAGGATGTATGGGACGAACCAAAGTAATTGCCATGAATAACATTACTTACACATAACTCCTGGACAAACACCTGCAACTTGCATTTTCCTTCATCGTCAGTATAATATTTCCAAGATGGGAAGATGCGCACATATGATTTAACAATATCAAATGTGATAGATGCTAAACTATGACTAGTTGGTTGTGCTTCCTCCATAGTAATAGGCGTACTAACTGGTGGAGTTGGGGTTCGCCGTGATAGTACTAGCCCTTTGGGCACTGGAGCTGCCTTACTAACTGCTCTTGTTTGGGAGCTCTATGCTGGAGATGGTGTTGTGTCAACAGGAACTGGGTTACTATCGGCTGGGGTTGGGGTTAGATTGGGTGAAGCTGGTTCTCTATCCATCACAGTAGGGGTACAATCTGCAAGAATTTGGGTTATGTGTGGTAGGGTTGGTTCTTGTGCATGTACAACCGGGGTGCTATCTTGTAACACCCTGGATGTAACTTTCCCAATTTGTACTCCAACTCTTGCCGTTTCCGGCGTTAAGTTATTTTGTTTTCTCGGGTTCGGGTCTTTGTCTCCATGTGTTGTGGTTTTTGCCATGCATCTCATATCATGTCATCATGTGCATTGCATTTGCATACGTGTTCATCTCATGCATTCGAGCATTTTCCCTGTTGTCCGTTTTGCATTCTGGTGATTCATTCTCCTCCGGTGGTCATTTCTAGCTTTCTCTCGTGTGTGGGGATTAAACATTTCCGGATAGGACTGAGACTTGCCAAGCGGCCTTGGTTTACTACCGGTAGACCGCCTATCAAGTTTCGTATCATTTGGACTTCGTTTGATACTCCAACGGTTAACCGAGGAACCGAAAAGGCCTCGTGTGTGTTGCAGCCCAACGCCCCTCCAATTTGGCCCAAAACCCACCTAAGCCTTCTCCATCATATAGATCGTTCGATCACGATCGCGTGGCCACAAACCGCACCTCATTTTGACTCTCCTAGCTCCCTCTATGCCTATATAAAGGCTTCTCCCCGAAAATCCCGGATCCCCTCCTCTTCTAACCCTAAAAAAAATCCACCGCGCGCAGCCGGACAAAATTTCCGCCGACGGACGTGTCCGCTCGCCGCCACCGACCAACCGCGCGGGGCCACGTGGCACCCCGGCGCCCGCCGCCACTGCGGCCCGTGGGAGCCTGCGGCCGGCCCGCCTCCACCGCCTCCTAGGCCACGCCTCCAACGCGCCCCCCGTCGCGAGCTCCGCCGAGCGCCGCCGAGCCGCCCGCCGTCGCTCCTCCGCCGCTCCGCCGCCTCCCCGCTGGCGTGCCCCGCCGTCGCACCGGGTCGCCGCGGCCACCGCCGCGCTCCGCCGCCCCGGTCGCGCTTCGCCGCCCCGCCGCCACCGCCATCACCACCGCCGCCCCGCCGCCACCGCCATCACCACCGCCGCCCGGCCGTCTCCCCTGTATTTTTGCCATGCTTGTATTTTTGCCATGCTTGTTTGAACCTGTTAGTGGATGATTTGGCCGTAGCTCAGTGCTAGACGTTTGTTAAGAATCTTGAATGCATCCCTGCCATGTATTTTGTTGTCATGTTTGGGTGCTGTAGCATGTTTATCTCATTGCATTTAGATGGCTACTTGCTGTAAATCGCAGACCGGTGCCATATTTGAATCGCTTGCCATTTCCAAACCGCAACTCCGATTCCGGCATTCTTTATATCGTTTTCAAGCGATTTCATCTCATCTTTCCATTGGAACACTTGGATTCCCAAGTTGAGGCCAGGTTCTTGCATTTCCTGTCATATCTTGCATATGCATCCCGCATCGCATCCCGCATAGCATATCATCTTTGCATCGTCTTGTTTGGTCCTTGCACGTGGTTGATTGTGTCCTTGTTGCTTGTTTGTTTTGTTTGGGTAGAGCTGGGAGACGAGTTTGCTAACGAGGAGCCCGTTGAGTTTGCTTTCGAGGATCCAGCCAACTCTAACAACTGTGCAGGCAAGATGATCATACCCTCGAAATCACTACTATCTTTGCTATGCTAGTTTGCTCGCTCTTTTGCTATGCCAATGCTACGATGCCTACCACTTGCTTTCAAGCCTCCCAAATTGCCATGTAAAACCTCTAACCCACCATGTCCTAGCAAACCGTTGATTGGCTATGTTACCGCTTTGCTCAGCCCCTCTTATAGCGTTGCTAGTTGCAGGTGAAGATTAAAGGCCGTTCCTTGTTGGAACATTTATTTACTTGTTGGGATATCATTATATTGCTATGTTATCTTAATGCATCTATATACTTGGTAAAGGGTGGAAGGCTCGGCCTCTTGCCTAGTGTTTTGTTCCACTCATGCCGCCCTAGTTTTCTGTCATATCGGTGTTATGTTCCCGGATTTTGCGTTCCTTACGCGGTTGGGTTATAATGGGAACCCCTTGATAGTTCGCCTTGATTAAAGCTTTTCCAGCAATGCCCAACCTTGGTTTTACCATTTGCCACCTAGCCTATTTTTCCCTTGGGTTTCTGGAGCCCGAGGGTCATCTTACTTAACCCCCCCGGGCCAGTGCTCCTCTGAGTGTTGGTCCGAACTGAGCTGCCTGCGGGGCCACCTCGGGGAAACTTGAGGGTTGGTTTTACTCGTAGCTAGTCTCATCTGAGTGTGCCCTGAGAAAGAGATATGTGCAGCTCCTATCAGGATTTGTCGGCACATTCGGGCGGTGTTGCTGGTCTTGTTTTAACCTGTCGAAGTGTCTTGAATAACCGAGATACCGAGTCTGATCGGAATGTCTTGGGAGGAGGTCTATTCCTTCGTTGACCGTGAGAGTTTGTCATGGGCTAAGTTGGGACTCCCCTGGAGGGATTTGAACTTTCAAAAGCCATGCCCGCGGTTATGGGCAGATGGGAATTTGTTAATGTCCGGTTGTAGATAACTTGAACCTTAACTTAATTAAAATGAATCAACTGAGTGTGTTACCGTGATGGCCTCTTCTCGGCGGTGTCCGGGAAGTGGACACGGTGTTGGAGTAATGTTTGCGCAGGTTGCTCTCTAGTTTCTCACTCGCGCTTTGCCTCCTCTTCTTGCTCTCTTTTGCGAATAAGTTAGCCACCATACTTGCTAGTCACTTGCTGCAGCTCCACATATTTTACCTTACCATACCTATAAGCTTAAATAGTCTTGATCGCGAGGGTGCGAGATTGCTGAGTCCCTGTGGCTCACAGATTACTATTACACCAGATGCAGGGCCTGATGATTCCGCTCCAGGAGACGCGTTTGAGCTCAAGTGGGAGTTCGACGAGGACTCTCAACGTTACTATGTTTCCTTTCCTGATGATCAGTAGTGGTGCCCAGTTGGGGGTGATCGGGACCGTGTTGCTTGTTGGGTTCTCTTTTATTTTGGCGCCGTAGTCGGGCCATGAGTGTTTGGATGATGTAATGTTATTTATGTACTTGATTGACGTGGCGAGTGTTAGCCAACTATGTTATCTCCCCTTTTATTATCTATATTACATGGGATGTTGTGAAGATTGCCTAACTTGCGACATATGCCTTCAATGCGATTATGTCTCTAAGTCGTGCCCCGACACGTGGGAGATATGGTCGCATCGAGGGTGTTACATATCTCCACAAGAGGTAGCACTGTTTTATTTGAAGACCGTGTTTTTAGTCTGCTAGATACTGGCATCACCCGCTCCAATTCAAATGGTTGATAAACAGGAAACATAGTTGAATGTACATACATTGTATGAGAGACAGATGCAATAGATAGTGTGGAAAAAAGAGGGCATGAAATAGTTGGCATGTATATTGTTTAACTAAAACGGATAGCATGACATAATTTCACATATATGATGTCTATCTAAACTGGATAGCATAGCATAACATAATTCAAAGACATGATGAATAACTAAACAGAATCGCATGACATAATTCACCTACATGTTATCTAAGTAATCAAGATCGCATCATTTAATTCACATATTGATTTATATGCTAAACAGAGGGCATTCAATATGATGTCTGAACTAAGAACATGGTGTTGAATATTGTGTATATGATGTCTAAACTATGCAATGCAAGACACCATATGCATGATATGAGCAGTATAACTGTGCCAAGTTAGAGCATACACATCAGTCGGGGAATAGGACTGGTCATCTGTGTCTGAATCCATCTCTGAGGAGCTAACGGGACCCAACAAGAGATCTGCTTCGATAGGTAGCACTGTCTACTCTGAAGGCCTTGTTTTCACTCCAGATTTTTCCATCTCCCACCCAAATGGCTGATTCACAGGAAGAGTAGTTTAATGTACAAACATTGCTGACAAATGGAAATGTAATGAAGAAAAGGATGGGCAAGATATCATTCAAATATATGATGCCTGGTTAAACAGGATGGCATTGCACATTTCACATATATTATGGCTGGCTAAAAGACAAGAGACTGCATAATTCCCATATATGATATAGAAACTAAACA
Source organism: Triticum urartu (assembly GCF_056163025.1). NCBI lineage: Eukaryota > Viridiplantae > Streptophyta > Magnoliopsida > Poales > Poaceae > Triticum > Triticum urartu. Next base: position 310,279,350 of record NC_141874.1, read on the forward strand.
GGTGGCATTACAGAACATGTCTAAACTAAGTAGATGACATATATGATGTCAAAAGTAGGCACTGCAAGGCAACATATGCATGATATGACTAACATCATCATGCCAAGGTAGAGCAAACACCTTGGGGGGGTAAATAGGAGTGGTCAGCGGCGTCTGAATCCGCCTCAGAACAGATATCTTCCTCTGGATTACAATCTGGAGAGGGGTGGGGAGGGTTTGCCATTGAACCCACCATGGAGCGATGTCTGCATGACATTGTATTGCCGCACAAAACTCTTCTATTTTTCTCTACATGTTCAGCATGACTGTGTACAATATCTGACATGCGTACGAAAAAAATATGGTGAGATTATGTAAGGAGAGCATGCAGAAATTTAGAGTGATGGTAACAACCAGTGGATCGACGTTTTTCCGTTGAACCAAAATAGCCCTAATGGATCGACGTGAATGTATAGTAATAAGTGATGCAACAAGTGTACAACCTCTTTGCCGTAGCCGTGTCGACCTTAGCATCATTGGGTTGGTCGCTGAAGTAGTTGAGGAAGAGGTGGCTGTTGGAGGTGTGGAGGAAGATCTGAAGAATCTGTAGACAGCATCTAGAGCAGTGCTCTATTGTGTTGGATCGTTCTATCGTTGAAGCAGCTCCGGTGAGCCGTAAGACGTCAAGGCTGAAGCAGCACAAGACAGACATCGTCAATCTCAAGTGGGATTCTAATAGCATCTCCAATAGATGATGTAAAATGGATGTAAAATTAACATCACCAAAAACCACCTGACTACAACAGATGAGGTAAAAACTGTTGACTCTGAACTTAACTGTCGAAACTGAAATTTACTATGGAATATGAATGCTGCTGTCGAAACTGAATGCAATGGTAGAAGAGAGGCACTTGACATGTAGTTTAGGGAGGGCCTGCAGTTCATCTCCAACGTGCACCCCCCTGAGCCGCCAGCCACCACCGGCCGAACTGCCGGCCCCAGCGCTGCCTCGCCGCCCCGACACAACTCGCCACCTCCGCCCTGGCCAGCCCTCTAGGCCCCCCGCCCCCACCCTGAACCCTAAGATAGATAGTGGGGTACCACTCCGGCGAGCCCCCGTCCCCGCCGTGGGTGGTTCTTCCGTAACTCCGGCGATCCCCCCAACCCCTGAAAATCGACTGACCCAAAAGTCGATTCAGTTGACTGAAGTGTGGCTTAATCGGAGCAGAGCAGCAGCACGAGCGAGGGGGAGAACAGTAGCAGCAGCTGGGCGAGCGAGTGATCGAGCGAGAGCCGGAGCAGCAGAAGCAGTGCGAGCGAGCGAGCAAGAGCCGGAGCAGCAGCAGCAGATCCAGCTGGTATGGACGCCGTCACCGAAGGGGCCTCGCACTGGGGGAGAGCCGCCGTGGAGATGTCGCCTGCGGCGCCGGCTTCAAGGTAGCCGCTCCATGGGGGTGCGGGATGGAGCACCGTCGGCGTCGGGAGGTCGAGTTAAGGAGATGGTGTGATGCGATGAGTGTACAACCTCTTTGGTGGCGCCGAGTAGGCCTCGGCTTCATCCGAGGAGTCGGTGAGGAGGTTGCGGTTCCGGTGGAGCAGGTTAAGGCGGCGTTGTGGGGATGGAGCAGCTGTGATAGACGAGGCGATCATTGGAGCAGCTCCTTGGAGGTGGAGGACGGGGCGGCTGAACCGGCGAGACGATGAGATGGATGACGGATCCTCATCCAGGGAGGTGGACGAGGTACGTCGAGCTGTTGCGGTGGACGACGTCGTCAGGGAAGAGGCTCCAGTTGGGCAGCGGTGACGTGGCGGACGGAGGAGGGTGGGGTTTCGCGGCTGGAGCGGAGAGGTTATAGCGGCCTGGGATTTCGAATGGAGAAAAGGGGGCGATGGGAGGGGGTGAAGCATGACTTAGGGACGCGCTTGTCCAAAATGTAGGGTGTGTTACAAAAGTACCCCCCACCGATTTGAACTAGCGGCCCTTTTGGCTCAAGGTTAGAAGGGGGATTTTGCGTGTCGGGATTTGGCAGCTGGAGGGAGTTTTCGCGCGCGTTGTAATTTCGGGATAGCAAGGCGCGGGTTGTGAAGGTGCCAGTTTTAGGAGCACGATATCTGAATTTTCGTGATATAACAAGACGCGGATTGAATTTTAGGGACAAGCCTAACATGTAGTAATATTGTACTTGTACGTACCAAATCAATTCGCACTTCCCTCAACCAAAAAGAAAACGAAAAAAATAAAACTATTCACACCACACAAAGAGAGAGTCTTGCCCCGTTTTACTATACAAATGCTATTCAAAGCTACCCCCTCCTTCCATCTATATAGTGCCTAATGCGTTTTTCGATGCTAACTTTGACCAAGTATTAGAGCAATGATATATGACATGCAACTTACACAAAGCACACCGTTAAATTCATCTGTGAAAGGTTCTTTCAATGATATAATTTTCACATTATGCATGTCATGTACTATTAATCTTGTCAATAGTCAAAGGCGGTCTTAAAAATCTCATTACGCCCTATATAGATGGAAGAAGGGAGTATGAATCCATGTTATGTCCGACTAAATTTTTTCGCTTGCTGTATAATGCATGTAACCTACTCACACCAACATTTTACTGCATTCCAAATGTCTATACTACCGCTTAGTTTCTCTATTTCAATAAGAATCTACAAACATGATTGTTGCCAACTTCAACCATCATAGTTTCCTTGCTATCCGCCAGATATAAATCGGACAGCCTATAATGCAGGACGGCAGGCACACCATCATCAACAACTCCGTTTTTATAAGAGTAGAGATAAAATATATTAAATGTAGTATAACATGCTCATAACCACACCATGTGTATCATCGTTATATATATTCACATATGCGTCGGTTTGAAACACTATGATAAATTCTTCAAATATCCGAATTAGCTTTTTATAATGAAGTATATATGATCTCTATTCGTCTTTTACACCCACACAACCCTCTTATCTTTGTAGCTAGCACTAACTTTCTCTTGTGCAGGCACATGCCCGCATCCTTCTCACCCTCCCTCAGCATTCTATAGCTCCATCGCGCAAATTCGTCTTTTCACTTTAGGTCGTTCACCCACAGTGTGTGTAGGCCCCCAGCTCCTTCTTTACGGCACACCTCGATCGATATGCCTCTCTAGCCAGGTGTGCCTAGCACAAACACAAGCTTCCCCTCTTCTCTTGTCACCGTCCATGCCTCACTCCCACCACTCTTTTCATCGTTCTCGTACTCGCACACTCCTCCCCCCTCGATATAGTATGCATCGCATACCACCTCCTACATGCATCCCTCTCTCTCTATCCTTCTCCTCGTGCCTCATTTGCTTCTAACACACACATGCATGTATACCGATCGATCTCCCAACATATACCTAGATTGACTTTAACTACCCCCCATCGATCGACGTACCTCACAAGTTAAGTCTCTCCTTTCTCTAACAAAGAGCGATTGATCTTCCTATGTAGTTACGTTTTCTTACCACAGCCACATCGCCCCCCCTCATCATTCGTGCATGCCTCCAGACCCGTCTCTCACACGCACGTGCACAGACAGCAAGCCTATCCCACCATTTGTTAGAAGCAACTCCACTACCAACCCCTCCAACACTCTAGCTCTATCTCTCTGCCAACCTTATTCCTCTCCCGCACATATGCATGGATGCCGATCGATCTCCCTTAATACATGAGGTAGGCCTCTCTCCTCCTCCACACATATACCAGCCATTGTACCTCTATAGTTAATTGGGCCTCCCTCTTCCCCCACCACACACCGATAGTCGAGCGCTGCAGGTAGGTATCCATGCCACAGAGACAAACTGCACATGTCCCATCTCACGTTCAAGTAGGCCAGCCACTGTATATCTTTGACGTGGGCACACACAAATTCGATGGCACTCTTTATCGATTGCGCGCACACACGCACACATCATCCCTCTCTTTGATTCTATGGATACCTCAAGAAGATGATACCTCCACTCTCTTCTCGTGGTTCGCCCCCTCTATATGTATGTTATATCCAGGACTCTATTTCATACACATTGCATATGTTACATTTTTTGATTGACCCCCCCGCCAAAAAAAACGCTCAAGAACCCACACACTATATCTCTCTAGGTTTGTATCTCTCTCACACAACCCCACGTAGGTGGTGTACGTATACAAGAAGAGAATAGGTGCACCGTGCACGTACTCACGCTTCGTGCCCAGCCACACCCGCGCGGGTACACGGTGGAGCTCATTTCTTTACGAAATGGCAGCCCACGTGCTAATTTAAACGCATGTAGCGGTAGTTTACCTAGGGAGGTCGTGTACCATGCGTGCACGAAACAAAGTTCGACTTGACGCATTGCCGCGTTATTTTTAAATAAAGTTATAGCGCTCAATGGCACGTACACACAATATAAAACGATTTTTATGGAGAAAAAGGTAGTCCGCTCACTATATACAATGGAGCCTGCCTGCCTGGTTTGTCGCTCTTTAGAGTATCTCACACAAGGCTGCGGTGGCCTCTCTCTCTCACCGTTGGTCACTGATCCGGCCGCATCCCGTCCACCGGGGGAAAGGGAGTGCGGTGGCCTCTCTCTCTCTCACTGTTGGTCACTGATTCGGCTGCATCCCGTCCGCTGGGGGAAAGGGAGGAAGTGCATCTTTTCTCCGTTCGACGGTGTCGAGGAAGCACGTCCCGATCTGCGGTACACGCCGTTCTCTCTGACCAAGCTCCGCGCGGCAGGGCCTACGCCACCTACTCGCAGATTCCGCCCGCCGCCGCTCACCTAGTTACATCCCGACGACCTCCAGGTATCCCCTCCGGCCATATTCCACTGCCCGTCTTCCCATGTCGCTGCATGTGGATCTTCCATAGTTCTTTACCCAAAACGTAGCTCGTTCAGCGTACTTTCCATATTGCATTCTCGTCCTCACACCATTTTAGACTAACACAACCGTGTTGTTATCTTCCCTTAGGACAAGGAATATGATTCTTTTTTGTCATCGCATGTGTCATCAACTGTTATTGGCCAGTAATTGTTTCCTTTCTACCTCTTTTTTGCAAACAGGGCTATCCATTTCACCTTGTTGCTATTGCGACCTTTTGGTGAACTACACAAATCACTTTTTTCTTAAGAGTGTTTTGTGCAGTTGTACTAAAATGTCACACGGGCAACGTCTCTACATTTCAGTGCGACTGCACAAAGGGAGATTGGTTTTGCTCTATCCTCCTCATCCAACTCCGAGCCTAATCTTCCGCAACTAGTTAGTATTAAGGGAGACTGCAAAGGTGACCAGCTTCTATTTGTGTGTTTATTGTTTCATCAGCAATCCTCTATTATCATAATCACACTTAATATCTTTGGAACAGGGATGCTAAGCTCTATTTTAGTGGAACTACACAAAATGATTGGAATGTTGCATGCTCCAGACAGCTACTTTTTTTGCCAACATGCCTTGTTGATTTAGACAGAGCTGGGGGGACGTTGCTGCCAATGAAAGCATGGATCAATTTTAATTTAACACCTTCTCACAACTTTGTCTTCAGTTGTGATGTAATTATTAGCTCTGATATGCTAATAATTGACATGCATTAGCAAGGAAGTTAGTTTTTTATTGTTTCCGAAAGAGCATCGATGGCAAGACACACGAAACAAAAGCTGAAAGCTCACACCATTGTACAATTTCATGTCGCTGGAAAATTATTTGTATAGTACGTCAATTATGTATACAAATGATGGAAGCTTGATAGCATTGCCAGAAGCCTCTTCATCATCCGGGTCCATGTGCCATGCACAAAATTATACTCCTTCGTTCCTAAATATTTGTCTTTTTACAAATTTCAAATGGGCATATTTTAGAGTGTAGATTCACTCATTTTGCTTCGTATGTGTACTCCCTCCGTTCCTAAATATTCTATTCGTCTTTCTAGAGATTTCAACAAGTGACTACATATGGAGCAAAATGAGTGAATCTACACTCTAAAATATGTCTATATACATTCGTATGTGCCAGTCCATTTGAAATCTCTAAAAAGACAAATATTTGAGTAGTCACTCATTGAAATCTCTAGAAAGACAAATACTCCGGAGTTTATTTAAGAACCGGGGGTAGTGCACAACCGCATGGGAGACTCAGCCCAGTCGTTGGGCCTCATTAATAGTGAGTATTGAGCAGTCAAATCATAAGCCCCACCTTTCCCACTGTAAGTTGCTCTGAAGAAGCAACCATAAATACGCTCTTCTTTGAATCCGCTCATACTACTCCATCCGTCACTGTTTATACAGCGCGCTTCAGAAAAAAGAAAAAAAATCTATGGGACCAAGGCGACTAGCGATCGGCCTGAAAAATAGCATTGATAGTTATAGCACGACGTCTATTACTAGAGGGAATAATGCATACACACATGCATGCAGTGCTTCCACCCCAGGTACACACATGCATGCACTTACTCCACTTCGTAGTAGTATAGTACATGGAGAGAAAATTGTGGACTTGATTGCGGTTACCACGCCCTAATTAATTGAGAATTAAACCAAACGTGTCTAAAGTCTCTCTGGTGGTGGAAATGCATTGAGAGAAATGCATCATAATGAAGCGCGCCCTGTAAACTGTGACAGAGGGAGGAGTAGTATGAAGGTGCAAAACCAAGTACGTGTATGGCCAGTCGGTCAACGCACCTCGTCTTGGCATATCACTGACATGTGGGATAGGAGTGTGAGCAAACCGATCTCAATTGACGGCAAAGAGCCAACCCGCCGTTCCTTGAGAGAGACGAGGAGCGAGAACACACAGACGGGCTCGCACAGAGGCCAAGATATATTCGAGCATGGTTGGTTGATCGATATCATTCATTACATGTTGGGCTGCCGTTTTCCGCCCTTCTCCGGAATAAACGTGTACTTTATCAGAGATAAAAAATAAGAGTACATTCGCTCCACCATGCGGTTCTAGTAGTAGTACTACTCATACTACTACGCTTGGCTCTTCGCCTCTTCGTGAAGTCGAACAATGATGGTACTCTGCATGTTGGGTACTACAGTGTATGCCTCTGACAATCTGACACCGAATGGACTGATGCATGTCCACCGAGGGTAGGTTGCATTAGTCAAAAGGCATAAGCGAGCTTGACCTTGTCCTACAAGCTTCTTCTTGTTCTGTGAGTTGACGGGACACACCAAATAGTGCTAGTCCATACTCCCTCCTTTCCGGTTAATATGGCTTAATATGTTTTGCGGGTAAATGAGAGAGCTTTATTCATATATAAGCATTCTTAGGACGATCAGCCAAGACACTGGTCACTAGGAAGCGAGGTACCCGCCCCCCAAAAAAAGAAGTAGGAAGCGAGGTGTTTCATCAAGCTAGCTCTCGGCCACATTCAAAGTGTAGCAAGCACGGTTCGCACGAAGATGCGCCGCAAGGTTTGCTGACTTGCTTACATGCTGAATAACAAAAAAAAAGAGGAAATATTACCGAGCGCTACTATTTGTAACAGGATATGAGCCAGAATTAAGCGAGAATTGTGGCGAGTGTTCCATGCAATCAACTTCCATTATCACATGCGAGAACCCTCGAAGAGAACCAAATGTGTTGAAGATTGCTTTATCACATTTTAAAATTATAATAAGAGTGCAGACTCTCCTCCATCCGGTTCCTAGTACTAGTATAGTACGTACCTTTATAGACTATAGTACTAGTACTAGTAAACTTTGCGCTTGGCTGTTCGCCTATTCGGGAAGTCGAACAATAATAGCACTAGTAGTATAGTGTATGCTTCTGGCAAACTAACACCGAATTAACTATTGCACGTCCACCGCCTGAGCGAGGGAGAGCTTGCATTAGTCAAAAGTTTCTCCTTGTCCTACGAGCCACCGCATGCAAGCTTCTCCCATCCTGTAACCTTCTCCTTGTTCGGCAAGTTAACGCGACACAACAAAGTAATGCTAGTCCATAATGCCTCCTCTCCGGTTAATATGGCTTAATTTCAAACAACATAAATACACTGTCTGTCACTGTATATTTGTAAAAATACGGTCAGTGGACTTCATAATACGCTCATTGCGCTCAATATATATATTTTCCGGTGTTTATACGGTCACTAGCTCACCCTGACTGAGTATGTGTGTACATGCACGTGTAGGTTGAGCACTTGAGCGTGACCGTGTGTGTTCCGTCGTGTGCTCGGACATGCATGCATTAGGGCGTCGCGCGTGTTTTTTGTAGCCATGTGTATGTGTGACTGTTGCATACACGTAGGGGAGTACGTGTAGGGGCCACTATGGAGCAGTCAAATCACACAGTAAGTTAGTCGAAAGAAGAAACCATCATTTCACTCTTGAATGACACGTACGCAATATAAAATGGTTGATATGGAGAGAAAAAGAAAACCACTATATATACACTAGCGGGAGCCTAAGCTACAAGCCTTCTTGCTTTGGTTGGTCTCTTCACAAGCATAGAACGACGGGCCTGATCCCGCAGCTGGGGGAAGGGAACAATGTTCTGCGTAGACGCGGTCGACATCGGCGAGGGAGAAAACCCACAGTCGGTGCGTCCCAATCGGGGGTCACCGCGGTATGTGCCGATGCTGCGTCCCAACCGCCCTTCTAGCTACAGCCCGACGTCCCAGGTAGTCCATCTTCCTTTTGGACCCGCTTGCTCCACTGCCGTAGCTCCATCTCCATGTCGATCTTTCTCTACTTCTACCGGCTTCTACTTGTGCTGAGTTTATGTCTCATGAACTACTGCCAGTACTACTATTCTAATCACACTTCTTCAATATCTTTGCCATCAGGAATGCTCAGGTCGATTTTAGTGGAACTGCACAAAAGCATCGTATGATCCGAGGATGCTAGCCGTCTTTCCTTCGACAGGTTCTACCTGGCTAGGAAATTAAATCATGTTTAGGGTTTAGAGTTTAAGTCGTAGTGACCCCATTAGTAGTTTTTCTTTCGTACACGCTCTCACAACTTTTTTCTTTAGTTCTGAAGTAAATATTGGCTATGATCTGTGAATCATTCATATGCATCAGCATGCATGTTAGTTTTCCTTTGTATTTGATGGAATGTTGTAACGGGGCAACCTTGGAATAGGAATGAAAATGGAGTGGAAAGTTTCCGTTTTTCCGGATAAAAAATGGAAACGGAGAAAACCAACATTTCGTTTCGTTGGATTGCGCCATCGAGCAAAACCAACGTTTAAATCATGTCTGTCGTGTTCGTCTCTCACCCTCCTCCATGGCTCGACCCCACATGGTCACTCGGCATGCCACTCACCGCAAACCGAGTATACGATAACTTTCCCGCCTGCTTGTCAATGGATCGCGCCATGGAGTACTAGCACTACTGGAAGAGATTGACGAGTTGGGGGAGGACAGCTAACTGTAGCACGGACTCCCAAGAACTTTTTACATGCATGTTGTAGCCGGCTATTGCAACCTTTGAACGCGGAGCAGCCATGTGCACCCGGAAGCGGCGCGGGCAATGCTCTCTCGGCTGGCGTGCCGCTTCAATGCCGGCGCCAGTGAGAGGTCGTGTCTGCTCTGGCCGAGCATGAATGCGGCACTGACCGTTTTGGGCGGGAAGCATGCGCGGGTGATGAAGAGGGTTCGGGTTGGTCAGGACCGGCCGTGGCAGCGGTCCGGATGTGCGCAAACAAGAGAAGCTGTACGTTAATATTGCTGCATATATAATTAACAATGTAAATAATGTGCCAGTTGGACAAATATGATTGGAGATGGAGATGGAGATGGAAATGGAATTTTACATAAACATGGTATGCATGCCTATGTCTATGTGTGTGTGCGCGATGACTCGCGACCTGGAAGCGGGGGCGTGTTTTTGATCGAGTTTTCTTTCTTGGTACGTTAGAAAATTAGTTTTTCTAATTCACATCTAGATGTTATTTAAGGATATCACATCTAAGCTCCCACAAGTACATAATGTAGCAACAAGAAACAAAAAAATACTAGGGAAAAAATAGACCACAAACAGAGTGGACTTCAACTTAGATGAAACACATCTATGTCACATCTAAATGTGTCCTAGACAGACCCTTAAAAAATTATCCGCCAGTTTTCGTTTCTTTTTTCCAGGAACACACGTATTCTATTTAAAACCACTGCTATGGAGAGATTTTTTTACTCCATTATAGCCTCTTGTTTGATAGAGTTTCTCGCGTCTCGCTCTCTCACCCTCTCCATATCAAAACAAGATGACAGTGTCCACTCTATCTCTCTCCTCGCTGGTGGTCATAGATCTGGCTGAATCCCGTCCGCTGCGGGAGGTGAGGAGGTGCAGCGTTGACGTTGTCGCCGTCAGTGACGGAGGAAGCCGATGCGCACCGTCCTCTTGGAGCCGGCGCTGGCGCGGACGAAGATCCTCCGTGCCCTTGTTAGCTGCCGTCGTGTGGGCAGATCCCGCCCGCCCGCCTAAACGACATCTCGCCCACCTAAGGTATAACTTCTTGTACTAGTCCAGCTCCCCAGGTCGCTGCGTGCAGGTTTTCTTCTATGCGACTACTCCCAGCTCCCCATGCATAGTAGCTAGGGTTCGTCGGCTGGTCCAACATCACCTACTAGTACTATTATAGAGGAAATGCCACTCAAAAACTTGTCCTGATTTATGCCTCGGTGGAGGTATACATGTTGTTTCGACAAAAAGTACATGGTGGTTGTGCGGTCATTGTCCATATGGTGGTAGTACTATCACTAGTTAAATGAAGAAATGCTTTTTTTCTCGGGTATCCTAGTTTAGTTCCCATCAAGATAATTATGATGCTTTTTTTTGTTGGTGTACTTTTCATTAATTCTTATTGACAATTGAGATGTCGTTGCTAACCCTTTTTTATATTTTTGGAAACAGCGATGCATGTCTCCATACCCGGGCATGTCTTCCTCAAATTTAGTGGAACTGCACAAAATTGGATGGCCATTGTTGTTCCGCCTCGCTGTCCTCTGCCACGTGGTTCTTCCTTCCTCGAGCTTGATTACTGAGAAGAAACAGACCACAGTGAGGATTTGTCAAACTTCATAGGTGCCTCACCCAAACTTGATGCCAAATGGATGATGCCTCACCACGATGACCTATCGATGCTCATGGTTGCGTCTCATGGTTGCGTCGGCTGGTGAAGCTGATTGATTTTCAATGAAAAACAAGATGTCTTCCATCAGTGCTCTTTGCTTGTTACGCACAAAGATGATATCCTTCGTCAGTTCACCTTGGTTGCGTTGGAGACGCAGTCGTCTTTCACGTTGGTGCAATTTTATCACACAATTGGCTATGAACCAAATGTTTCCTTGAAGAAGGATCGACGTTGGTACTAAGAGCATAAGTTCTGTATTGATTTCTAAGCCTTCTCACAACTTTGTCTCCAGCTCCCCTGTAATTTTATTTGTCCAGCTTTTAACTTCGATTTAAAAATGGTGTGGACAAAAAACCCGGATGGACGTAGTAGCCCTCCATTTTTATTTACTCCGCATATTAGATTTGCCTGCAGTCAAACTTTGTAATACTCTCAAACCTTTCCGATAATTGAAATTAAAATTCTTTATTTGTACACACTCTCACACGTTTCCAATAATTTGGGGCATGTGTGGTTGTTCACTTAAGAGAGGGTAGTGTACCACACGTGAAGGACAGGAAGTGCGACCAGGACGCGTGGGCGTGGATCGTTAGTTCATTGAAAGTAGTACTAGTTTTCTTCACTTTACATTAAATAAAGAGTTCAGTTTCGTACTTACACAATTTAAAACGATTGTTATGTAGAGAATAAGAAAACCACTCCACTATATATTAATCGTATACACGAGAGTACTATATGGACGCAGCTTCATTGACTTAGTGCACCTGCCTTTGGATTTATGACAGGTGGGCCCAAAATGTGGCTGGCTCACCTGTCATATAGCCAAAAGCAGGTGTAGTGAAGGCGCTGGAGCTCAGTCTGTACTACAGTAGTATATATATAAGCGGGAGCCTCAGCGCTTGTTCGCTAGGGTTTGCACTCTCCACACGCTCGCCGCACTACATATATGTTACACGCTGGAGGCTCAGTGTTCATTTGCTAGGGTTTGCTATATTCACAGTCTCTCACCCTCTCTTCACCAGATCTAAACAAGACTGCGTTGGGCTCTTGTCTCTCTCTCCCCGCTCACAGCTGGTGAAGGAGGCATCCGTATCCCGTCGCACCGGGAAGGGGAGGAGGTGCAGCGTTCACTCTATCGCCTTCCGCGAGGGAGGCAATCCACTGCCAGCTGCGTTGTTCTCTTTCACCCAGTGCCTGTGTGGGAGGGCCACCGACCCCTTCTTCCTTGCTGCCGTACATAGTGTGGGCAGATCCGGCCTCCCGCCACACGCCTTGCCACATCCCAATGACCCTAAGGTATAAGTTTCTTTGAAACCGTCGTTGCTCTAGCTGCATGTGGATCCTTTTTGATCTGTAGTCGAATCTAGGTCTTGGTTCAAAGAGGAAAGAAGGGTGCGGTGGGCAGGAGCAAGAATCTAGGACGTGGTTCAATGAGGAAAGGAGGGGCGGAAAGTAGTATAGACTGGCTATCCAGCCGCTTTGTAGGTCCAAAAGGGAAAAGGGGGGTAACCCAGTACACACATCTTTAAGGAACCGATCTCTTTGTTGAAAAGGGAAAGAAACTGGGTGGTCGGGTAGTTTGTGTAGGACTAGATTTGCTGCCCTCACATAGGAAGAAGGTTCAAAGAGAACAAATATGGGACCAGCGCATATATGATGCTTGGCTACATACTCTGCATCACCCATTTATACGTGTGGACGCAAATGGTGCTGGCATGTCCCATACAGCTATTTTGCTGTTGTTAATCTAAGAATGCCGCCGGAAAATTGAAGCAACGCCACTGTTAAAAGTAAATTACATTTTTTAACGAATGCTGTTTCAAGAGAATGTCTCTGTTAATATGAATCAATGCAACCGTTTTAGAAATGTTACTGTCCTACTTTGTTTTCCGTCCAAGATAAGTTAGATGCTTCTTTCTGTCACCATTTGTTTCATCCTCCTTTATCGGCAAGTAATTTTTTTCCTTTTTTGCCTCTATTAAAACAGGGGTATCGATTCAACTTGTTGCTATTGTGACATTTTTCTTCGCTACTCGAAACACTTATGTTTTAAGAGTGTTTTGTGCAGTTCAACTTGAATGTCACACCCGTGACTTTGCTTAATTTTGGTGGAACTGCACAAAAGGAGATCGAGATTTGTTTCCAGTCTTCATGGCGAGTTGTTTCAAATCGTGGTCTCAACCACATGATGTGCGTTGTGCTTTGAGATGTTGTGCTACTTGTTTTGGTACTATTTTAAATAAATGTTGAATTGAAGTTATTGTATTGCTGTCTTTTCCCATTAAGTAGTGAACAAAAATGGGACCAACCCAGACATGATGCTTGTTGCTTTTTTACAACAAATTCAGCATCACCCCCTTTATAAGCCAGTAATTGATGCCACTCTCAGAATTAACTACAGAATCTTATTTCAAAACTGCAATACTTGTTAGGGATTGGCGGGATTACCATTTTTGTGGCCGCATGTTTCATCCTCCTTTATTAGCCAGTAATTGATTCCTTTTTTGCCTCTGTTTAAATAGGGATATCTATTCAACTTGTTGCTATTGCGATATTTTGCTTCGCTACGTGAAACACTTTGCTTGATTTCAGTGCAACTGCACAAAACGAGATTGGATTTCCTATTCGTGTTGGCAGATTCATATTTTATCTTGTTCGTCTCTTGAAAGGTCAGTACAGGCCTTCATCCACATGATTGTGCAGTGTGCTTTGAGATGTTGTGCTACTTGTATTGGTACTGGTTTAAATAAATATTGAATTGAAGCTATTGTATTGCAGTCTTTTCCCATTAAGTAGTGAACAAAAAGGGGACCAACCCAGACATGATGCTTGTTGCTTTGTTACAACAAACTCTGCATCACCCCCTTTATAAGTAGATGGAAGCACATACTGTTGTTGCGCCCACTCTCCCCTGGAACTATTTATGCTTTTCGTTAATCTAATGTCGCTGGTAAAATTAATCAATGCCACTCTCAGAATTAATTAACTACTAAATCTTAGTTCAAAACTGCAACACTTGTTAGGAATGGTACTATCCTGCTTTGTAGTTCTTTCTACAGGTTTAACCAAGGTATTGTTAAGATAATGTCTCTGTTAAAATGAATCAGTTGCATTGTATTAGGAAAGGTACTTTTCTGCTTTGTCGTTCTTTATACATGTTAAAACAAGGCATTGTTAAGATAATGTCTCAGTCAATATGAATGAATCACACTGATGGAGAATGCTACTCTCCTGCTTTGTTTCCCATTAAGATAAAGTAGATCAGTAGATGCTTTTCTTCGGGAGTACAAGTCATCAACAATTATTTCTCAGTAATTGTTTCCCTTATACCTATTGTTGCTTATAGGGATATCAAAATTAAAGCTCGGTTTTATTCCGACTTCGATTTTAGTTGAACTGCACAAAAGGATCCAATGTGTCAGGCAAATTGCTACATTACCGGGTCCAGTTGGTCGTTCCACTTTGTAGAAAGAAGCAGTCACTGTTTATGCTACATTATAGAAGGAATGACTGAGAAACTTTACAGAGTATTATTAGACACCGGTGACATGACTAGTCTATAGAGACCATTGCCAATTTAACAACACGTGGAGTGCCCTGGGCAAAAAGTGCCCAAACAAGTACAAGAAGCTACGACAGGACTCCACGATCATAGGCATTACATATTTTGAATGGGAAAAGCTTGTCAAAGTTTAATCATTGATGTTAGCAAGAAGATGTTAGTTTAATATATTGGAATTGGAAAACCTTGTCAAAATTTGCTCATTGATGTTAGCCAGAAGACATGCATTTGATAGTTTTGAGTGGGACGCCCTTGCTGTGAGCAGCGTCAAGTGTTTTTTCCTATTCCTGTGTTCAGTTTAGAAGTAAATAGTTACTCTGCTGAGATATTCCTGTGTTAAGTGTTTGTTCTGAATATGGTATATGTAATGTCAGACCTTGTGTTTGATTGCAAAGTTGAGCTTGGAATGTTGTGGCATGCGGCATCATGAGTTGTTCACCGTGCCTCCTGAGAATAATGCTTCGTATTGTTTTGCATGTCGATCTAATGCCAGTGATTTGCTTGTTAAGAAGATCATCCTCTTCTATTGTTTCCGTGCTTAAGAAGTTCATCGTCTGATGTTTCATTCATAGCCTATACGACAAGTCGGGTAGGTTAGACGTGAAACCATATGATCTTCCGACAAACTCATGATATTAGGCCGTGATTAGATCGTCATTTTCCAACCAAAACCGCTTGTAAAACTGACGCTTGTAAATTAAAGCAGATGGTCTTGGGCGAAGGTGCTTGGTTGGTCGATTTCGACTAATAAAATATCGGAAGTACTTCACACACGATAAAAACGCTGAACGACACTCGGACGATTGCGAATCCAGCCATTAGCTGTTGTTTCAGCCTTGCCCATGGATGTCATGATACGCACGTCGTGCATGTATCGTCTGGTAATGTCGTCCATATAGCAGTGCTCGTAAAATATACACTGGTCTCTCAAATTACACGTGTAACCCGCTGGTTTTACTTACAGACCTCGGGCCCTCGGTTTCATTACGCCTGTATTTTACGCGTTGTTTCCGATGATGAGTAAATTACACTTGTATGTTAATACATGTTTGAAATAAACCAGAGCTCCCAAGCGCGGCCTTACCATTTCATGCCGTCTCAGTTTCTCGAAGGTGCTCATAGGTGTCCGATGATCCCGGCTTCCTGAATAAGCAGCGGGCGCTGTATCAGACCATCCGTAGGGCCCGGGAGGCCCTCTCCGTTGTCCTTCGAGTTGTTGCGCTCACCATGGCGCCGAGCGTTGTTAACATCGTCAACGAACATGAGGATTCAGGAGATGAGTTTATTTTGACTGGATGACACTAGGGACCCACTAGCGCCATAGCCGTACGTACGCAAGTGCCTCCTTATTATGTACAACTATATTTTTTTTGCTTTCTCCTGATTTCCGGACATCACGGCCCCACACCATTGTCATCCTATGTAGTCAATATAAACAAGAGAATTGCACAAGGTGCGGCCGATAGTTGGGACCAATAAGCTCGAGCAGTATTTGTGTTTTTGAGGCGTGAGCACTGCAGAGTTTTTCTTGGCGATGATTGCTGTTGTTCAGAGGAGAGCAGGGTATTAACTGGGCGGGCTGGGGCCCGTCTAGCCCAGGCAAGATATCCAGCACAGATACTAATTTTTTCAAGATGAAAATGGCTAGCCCAGCTATACGTCTTTTTGAGGAATACCCAGGCAAGGTCAACTTGTTATTCTCCGCCCCGCTGGGCTGCAAATCTTTCCTAGGAGCAATGCATTAGGCTTAACAGGAAAATGAGCTTTAAAAATAATAAATGGGATGTAATTATAAAAACTGGGCAGTAACTATAAAAAATGCACGAAACACGAAATTAGTTTATAAAATATTATTTATGGATTTTGAAAATCTTAAATTTTCATTGTTGCGCGCGCAATGTTTCGTTGGATTTTTACGTAATACAAATTTATATTTAATCTGTCTAGAAATTTTGGGATAAAAATATTTCGGATCCCATCAAAATGTGGGAAATTTTATTGAATTTTGTCTTCAATGGTTGGTTGAAATTATTAATTGTTGTCCTAGCTAGAAAATGGGTTGTACTTTTAACAAACTGTAAATGGGCTGTTGTAAATTCCATTAGAATTCAAAAATGGGCTGTACATTCTTACAAAACGCAAATGAGCTATAAGTTCTCTGCCACACACTTGTGGGCCTACTAAGTGACGTGTCCCCTAAAAAAATAAGTTGATGCGTATGCAACGCTTTGTCAACTTATTATAGTCAACACACGGTTCTAGCAGCAGTGGCCGTTGGATGTCTATCCAATGGATGTCGTGCTTCTTCTTCAATCTCAGATATTCTTAGCTTCGGCCGCCAAAAAAATGATTCCTCCCCCTGACATCTGGGGCGCACCATTTCGGAGGCCGACCCGTGGGCCTACTAAGTTGGAGCGTACCAAGGGCTTTGTCAACTTAGTCAATATAAACGATTCTAGCTTCAGTGACCGTATGATGTCCATCTGTAACATCCCAAATTTTCAATTTGGATTGTTATACATTAGATCATCACTAAATATCATATATTATTTGCTTTTGGTTTGATCCTAGAAATTTTACGCAACTCAAGGACCCTCTGAGAGAGTTGGGGGATTTCGTTATTTTCATATTTGAGTTTTCTCAAATTTTGAAAATAGGATCATTTGATTTTATTTATTTTATTATAAAAATACGAGAGAGGGAATAAAATGACTTTCCCAAAATAAAGAAATATTGAGGATTTAATAATAAAATAAAATAATATTTTATTTTGGAGTTATTTGCTATTTTATTTGAAGTTAGGAAAAATGCGCATTTTTCAAAACTGCATTTGGGCCCCAAATAAATGTTCATCCTGTTCGGCTTGATTTTAGAAGTCGGAGAAAATTTATTTTGGGATTTTTGGAGTCCTTTTAGTATTTCTTTTATTTGTTTTTTTGCGCGTAATTATTTAAAAAAATGCGCAACCGACTTAGAGCCAGTTTCGGCTCGGACTCTTCGGGCCGGCCTTTATATAGCGCCGCCCCGAGCCCGTTAAGCCCCAGCCGCCTGTGCCACCTAACCCTAACCCTAGCCAGCCGCCGCCGCCGCCGCGGCGCGCCGCCGCCGCCGCAGCCGCCGGACCCCGCCGCCCCGCTTCGCCGCACCACCGCCCCAGGCCACCGCCGACACCGCCCGGAGCCGCCCCGCCGCCGCCGCCCGACGCTGCCGGACCCCGCCGCCGCCGCCGCCGAGGTTGACCCTGCCGGTTTTGCCCGGAAAACCGTTCGGTTTTCCATTCGGTTTTTCGTCGGTTTTTTTAAATCCGTTTTTTATTTAGATCAGTTTATTTCCGGTTTAGTTTATTTAGCGACCGTTCGCTCGTTCGTTCATTTTAACGAACGAGTTCACCATTTAGTTCCAAAAAACGAACGTTTGTTCCTTAATCTGTTCGTCAGTTTTTTCATTTTTTCGGATTTTCCGCGATTATTTCTGATCGTGATTTCTGATCCGATTTTCGTTCTAGTATAACTTTTCGCTTGTTTATCGGAATCAGGCGAGTCAAGCACCTGGAGTTTCTTCTCGAAACCCTCTTTGCGTTTAACCAACTCAAACAAGTTTTTTCTTCTGTAAAATTTGACCTAGATCCAGAATAGTAAACGAAGCTTGTTTCTTTCGCCGTTTGACTTTCGTTGCTTCGTTCGATTTGATTCTTTTTGCAAACCGGAGTTCTTAAGTTGAACTTTCTGGTTAGTTCTCTTATTTGAGTTTTACCCGTGCATTAGATGAGTACTTATTGTATGCTTGTTTGTTTGCGATAGAGTACCCGGAGTGCGCCGCTTGCTACTTTGAATCGCTAGGTTTCGCGGATCATCAGCAAGGCAAGTAACACTTTGATCATACCTCCTACTACCCAGTTTTATTGCATTAGATCAATCCTCAAACATTGCATGAATAGGATCTAATTAAATTATGGGTTTTGGGAAGTAGATGAGGTGGTACCTATTACCTGTTTTATTATCAAACCCTTGGGAGTTACTTCTACGTTTGCTTATATTGCCATGCTATGCTAGTAGACGTGGATTGGGTGAGTGTATCCATGACAGATGTGAGATTATTAAATTAATGGTTTATTTAAGGTGGCAACTTAAACACACATCTGGGTGGATTGAGGCACCTGGGTATTCCAGCGATTGCCTGTTTTTCTTTATGGACCGCCACCCAAACTCAAAGGGATCATGAGATTATTCATACTAGAAACTTCTGTGTGCAGCCACAAACTACTATGGGCTCTAGCATAGTTGACTAAGTCATGTGAACTCTGACAGTGGTAGATTAGAAGATGTAGGGGAAAGTAGGTGTAACGGTCTACCCGTTCGTAAGGTGCTAGCACTTCTGAAAGACTATGTCTCGGTCATCCGTTTCTCAACCACCATGCAGTGCGAGAATCCCAATGGAGGAGATCGAGTCTTGTGGGGAAAAGTGTGCAAACCTCTGCAGAGTGTATAAACTAATCATGGTTAGCCGTCTCCCCAGTTATGGACAACTTGAGTATCTAGTACTTGGATTATCATGTGAATCTCATCATGTTACTCTAATTAATTTTGTTGGGTTTTTAATGATGATGCTTAATTGGGATTGCAAGGGTGTCTACACTCTCAATGTGTAACAACTACCATGATAGTTAAATAAAATTTATTCATTTGCCGTAGGGAAAAATTGGCTTTACGCAAAACTATAACCATAGAGCTTTCCTCCAGCCAAATATGCATATAGTATAGCCTTATTCTTTCATTACTCTCTATGTGTTACTTTGCCAGCATATTCCATGTGCTGACCCATTTCGGGCTGCAACGTTCATGTTGAAGACTTTTCAGACGACGAGTAAGGTGCCTTTCGGTCGTGGTTCTATACTCAGTGATGTCGTTGGAGTTGATGGACTCACTAATCCTCCAAGCCTTCCGTTGTTATCGTTATTAGATGGCCTTAAGCCATATTTATTGTAATAAGTTCTCTCTTGAGACATTCGATGTAATAAGTGTGTGATTGCTACTCTGTTATAAATCCTTCAAGTAATGTGTGTGTCAGCATTACCGATCCAGGGATGACACTGATGCACAGAGATCAGACTAGTTGAGGTCTGGTCGCTACAAGATGGTATCAGAGCACACACTGACTATAGGACACGACCACTAAGCTAAAGCCCTAGATCACTACTCACTCTTCTCATTTCTGACTCATCATCTTTTCTACTCTTTTAGGATGGCGGATGCAAGGAACAAGTTTACGCAACCGGAGGAAGATACACCCTTTGGACGTCACTTGAAGGAAGTCACTAGATACCTGAACATCGGAGTACCAAGCTTCACCGGAACCTACAACGCCACTTTACCGGAATAGGAGCGCTGGATGATTCAAGTTCAAGTTCCAGGAAGGACGTTCATGCCAGTCACTGAGCCCATAGAGTTTTCCTTTGATGCACCAACCTGGAGTCTAGGAAAGAGCATGGCAGCTCACATCGCCATGGGACGTATTAGAGAAGTCTACCACAATTATCTCAAGGATACTATCTACCAGATTTGTGGGCGCCGAGATGAGCACTGGGAGATGATCAGCACCAAGAATGATAGATCAATCACAGCTTTTATCCAGGAGTTAAACCAGCACATTCGACATCAGGAGAACCAGATGTGCGCAGACATGATAGATCTGAAGAAGGCGAGGACAAGAATCACGGAGCTGGAAGAAGAACTCAAGGCTACACGTGAAGATTATATGGAGGAAATCGAAGTATTAGTGGAGAAGAATGACGACCTGATCAAGAAGATTGGAATATTCATGGTAGACCCTGCACCAGTAGAAGAATACGAAGAACCCAAGGAGATTCGCCTGGAAGACTACATCATCATCGACGACACCGACTCGGACCCAGACGATAGTGATGATGACTATGTTGATGAAGCTGGAGCAGATATCATGGAGTCTACAACCGAAGAATATTTCTAGTAGACCACCCCATCAGTAGTAGTATTCCCCCATGTAAATAGAGTAGTCCGAGCACTTTTGGGATAGTTAGACCGATTGTATGCCCTTATTTGATTGAATGAAGTGAATTGTTTGCATTTGCCTCATGTGCATATGGGTAGTGTTTTCTCTCTAGACCTCTCTCTATTCTTAAATCTCATCTTTTCTAAACCCATCAGATGCCTCCGAGACGTGACCCTGGATTTACCTTCCCACCGGAGCTCACTCAGTTGATCCAGCAGCAGAATACGTTGATGTAGTTGCTAGTCCAGAATCAGAATCAGGGGAACAACAACAATAATCCACCACCACCACCACCTGTTGATCACTTAACCCGTTTTCTAAGGCTGAATCCGCCGGTGTTCTCTAGTAGCACCGAGCCTATAGTAGCAGATGATTGGCTCCGCAAGACAGCAAGGGAGTTGACCATGGTAGGGTGCACAGATGCGGAAAAGGTGAAATTTGCCGCAAATCAGTTGGATGGACTGGCAGCATCATGGTGGGAGAATTTCACAGCTACTTACCCTATCGACACTGTCACATGGGACCAGTTTCAGCAGGCTTTCCGTACTGCCCATGTTTCAGCAGGAGCTATGGCCATGAAGAAGCGTGAGTTTCGCAACTTGCGCCAAGGAGGACGGACAGTGGGCCAGTATGTGGATGACTTAAGTAAGCTAGCACGTTATGCCCCAGATGATGTTGCTACGGATGCAGCTAAGCAGGAGAAGTTTCTGGAAGGACTGAATGATGAGTTGAGCATGCAGTTGATGGTAGCAAGCTTCAACAACTACCAGGAGTTGGTAGATCGCCCTCTTATGATTGAAGGGAAGCAGCAGCAGATTGAGAACCGCAAGAGGAAGTATGCACAAGGGAAGTACAATTCTGGAGCACAACAGAAGCCACGTTTTACCCCTAAACCAGGAGGACCTTTTCAGCATACTCATGGAGGAGGAAGTTCGCATAATCATAATGGCCCCAAGAATGGTAATGGGAATGGAGGAAGCAACGGCCAGAACCGTACAAACCCATCAACCCCAGCCAAGAGAGATCTGAGCCAAGTCACTTGCTTTAAGTGCCAGAATACCGGACATTATGCCAATGAATGTCCTGAATCCCAGAATGGAAATGGCAATGGAAGCTCTGGGAAGAAGCCGAACCCTTTCAATAGGGGACAAGTGAACCACGTTAACGTGGAGGAGGTTGAAGAGCAGCCGGATGCAGTAATCGGTAAGTTTTTGGTTAAGTCTTTTACTGCAATCATTCTTTTTGATACTGGTGCATCGCATTCATACATCTCACGAGGATTTGTTGATAAGTATAACCTGCCCACTAAGGTTCTTAGAACACCTATGCTAGTAAGCTCACCAGGAGCGGAGTATATGGCTAGCCGAGGGTGTTTTCAAGTGCCATTGAGTATAGGTAGGCATGTGTTTCCCTCAGATTTGATCATTTTGGAATCACAAGGTTTGGATGTAATTCTGGGTATGGATTGGCTGTCGATGTATGGAGGAAACATCGATTGCGCTAGTAAGTCGATTTTGCTTACCACCCCAGAAGGAAGAACGATCAAGTATGTATCCCGACATGTGCCTAAGAGGACTCAAGTAAATTCCCTAACAGGAGTTGTACAGGAGGAAGTACCGGTGGTAAAGGATTTTCCTGATGTATTTCCAGAGGAGTTGCCATGCATGCCACTGGATAGAGACATTGAGTTTTTGATTGAGCTTTCGCCAGGCACAGGGCCAATATCTAAGAGACCATATAGGATGCCCGCAAAGGATTTAGAGGAGATTAAGAAGCAGATTAAGGAGTTGCTGGATAAAGGTTATATTCGCCCAAGTTCTTCGCCTTGGGGATCGCCAGTACTTCTAGTGGAAAAGAAGGATGGATCGTTAAGGATGGTTGTTCATTATCGAGGATTGAATGAAGTAACAATCAAGAACAAGTACCCACTACCGATGATCAATGATCTGTTTGATCGATTGCAAGGAGCTAAGGTATTTTCCAAGATTGATCTGTGATCAGGATACCATCAGTTGAAGATTCAAGAACAGGATATACCTAAGACGGCTTTTACCACCAAGTATGAGCTGTACGAGTATACCGCTATGTCATTTGGTCTAACTAACGCACATGCCTATTTTATGAACATGATGAACAAAGTGTTTATGGAGTTTTTGGATAAGTTCATCGTAGTGTTCATTGATGATATTCTGGTTTACTCGAAGAATGAAGGGGAGCATAAGGAGCATTTGCGTTTGGTACTTGGGAAGCTCAGAGAACATCAGTTATATGCCAAGTTTAGCAAATGTGAGTTTTGGTTGAAGGAAGTTGGATTCCTTGGACACGTTATATCCGGAGAAGGTATAGCAGTAGATCCCACCAAGGTTGACACTGTGACAAATTGGGAAGCACCAACAACAGTTGGAGAAATCCGGAGTTTTCTTGGACTTGCAGGATACTACCGGAGATTCCTTGAAAATTTCTCGAAGATGGCAAAACCTATGACGGAGTTGTTGAAGAAGAATACCCTGTTCAAATGGACCGAGGAATGTGAGGCCAGTTTCCAGGAGGTGAAGAAACGTTTGGTTACATCACCAGTGTTGATTTTGCCAGATCGGAATAGGGATTATGAGGTGTATTGCGACGCTTCACGTCGAGGACTTGGAGCAGTGCTTATGCAGGAGGGAAGAGTTGTTTCATATGCCTCACGACAGCTTAAGCCTCATGAGTTGAATTATGCCATGCACGATTCGGAGTTAGCAGCCGTAGTGCATGCATTAAAGACTTGGAGACATTTTCTCATTGGAAACCATTGTGAAGTGTACACGGATCACAAGAGTTTGAAGTACATTTTCACACAGAAGGAGCTAAATCTCAGGCAAAGAAGATGGTTAGAGCTCATCAAGGATTATGACATGAGATTGCATTATCATCCCGGAAAGGCTAACGTAGTAGCCAATGTGCTGAGCCGTAAAAGCCATGTCAACACACTAATGACGGGAGATTTAACGAAGGAGTTAGCCGAGGACCTTCGTGACCTATGTTTGGAGATAGTTCCGAGAGGCTATGTAGCAGCATTGGAGATTCGGTCTACTTTGATGGATAAGATCAAAGAAGCTCAGGAGACTGACAAGGAGATTGCCTCTATAAAGGAGAAGATGAGCAAAGGAAAAGTTAAAGGATTTCGTGAGGATGAACATGATACCCTATGGTTTGAAGACCGTGTTTATGTGCCCAATGACCCGGAGACCAGGAAGTTAATTCTGCAGGAAGCCCATGATTCACCATATTCGGTTCACCCAGGAAATACCAAGATGTATTTGGATTTGAAGGATATTTTCTGGTGGACTAGAATGAAGAAGGATATTGCGGAGTATGTAGCAGTTTGTGATGTATGTCAGAGAGTAAAGGCAGAGCATCAGAAGCCAGCAGGACTGCTACAGCCATTGCCAATACCCGAATGGAAGTGGCATAAGCTAGGCATGGATTTTATTACGGGATTGCCCAGAACTCGTTCAGGCTATGACTCTATTTGGGTTGTAGTCGATCATTTGACAAAGGTAGCTCATTTCATCCCAGTGAAGACTACCTACACCAGTGCAAAGTTGGCAAAGATATACATGACTAGGATAGTATGTCTGCATGGAGTTCTGAGGAGCATTGTGTCAGATAGAGGAACCCAGTTTACCTCAAAGTTCTGGAATCAGTTGCACGAAACGTTGGGTACTAGGCTAGAGTTCAGTACAGCTTTTCATCTGCAGACAGATGGACAGACCGAGAGAGTCAACCAGATTCTGGAGGATATGCTGAGAGCTTGTGCGCTAGACTATGGATCTAGTTGGGACAACAATTTGCCATATGCAGAATTCTCTTACAACAACAGTTATCAATCCAGTTTGAAGATGGCCCCTTTCGAAGCCTTGTACAGAAGGAGGTACAGGACCCCCTTGTCGTGGGATGAAGTTGGAGACCGCCAGTTGTTTGGATCGGATTTGATTAAGGAGTCTGAATAGAAGGTGAAATTGATTCGCGATAGGCTCAAGGTAGCCCAGTCTAGGCAGAAGAGCTACGCAGATTCTAAACGCAAGGAGACAGTTTACGAAGTCGGAGACCGAGTTTATCTTCGAGTATCTCCACTTCGAGGAGTTAAGCGTTTTGGAGTTAAGGGAAAGTTAGCGCCACGTTTTGTAGGACCATACAAGGTTTTGGAGCGTATGGGAGAAGTAGCCTACAAGTTGGAATTGCCCGAAGAATTGTCTGGAGTTCACGATGTATTCCACGTTTCCTAGTTGAAGAAGTGCCACGCAGAGATGGCTGATATACCGCTGAGAGATACAGTGTCGCCGGAAGCAATTCAGTTGGACAGTGATTTGACCTATGAGGAGAAACCAGTAAAGATTCTTGAGTATGCCAGCTGAGTCACCTGCAGCAAGGTTATCAAGTTTTGCAAAGTTCAGTGGAGCCACCACACGGAGGATGAGGCCACCTGGGAGCGAGAGGACGAACTGCTAAAGGACCACCCTCACCTATTTTCTAGCCAACCCGAATCTCGAGGGCGAGATTCATCTTAAGGGGGGTAGGTTTGTAACATCCCAAATTTTTAATTTGGAATATTATACATTAGATCATCACTGCATATCACATTTTATTTGCTTTCGGTTTGATCCTAGAAATTTTACGCAACTCAAGGACCCTCGAGATAGTTGGGGGATTTCGTTATTTTCATATTTGAGTTTTCTCAAATTTTGAAAATAGGATCATTTGATTTTATTTATTTTATCTTAAATTATTTCTATTATAAAAATATGAGAGAGGGAATAAAATGACTTTCCCAAACTAAAGAAATATTGAGGATTTAATAATAAAATCAAATAAGATTTTATTTTGGAGTTATTTGCTATTTTATTTGAAGTTAGGAAAAATGCGCGTTTTTCTAAATTGCATTTAGGCCCCAAATAAATGTTCAACCTGTTCGGCTTGATTTTAGAAGTCGGGGAAAATTTATTTCGGGATTTTTGAAGACCGTTTAGTATTTCTTTTATTTGTTTTTCTGCGCGTAATTATTTAAAAAAACGCGCAACCGACTTAGAGCCGGTTTCGGGCCGAACTCTTCGGGCCGGCCTTTATATAGCGCCGCCCGAGCCCGTTAAGCCCCAGCCGCCCGCGCCACCTAACCCTAGCCAACCGCTGCCGCCGCCGCGGGGCGCCGCTGCAGCCGCCGGACCCCGCCGCCCCGCGCCACCGCACCACCGCCCCGCGCCGCCGCCCGGAGCCGCCCCACCGCCTTCCCGCCGCCGCCGCCCGACATCGCCGGACCCCGCCGCTCCCACCGGTTTTCCCCGGAAAACCGTTCGGTTTTTCATCGGTTTTTTTAATCCGTTTTTTATTTAGATCGGTTTATTTCCGGTTTAGTTTATTTAGCGAGCGTTCGCTCGTTCGTTCGTTTTAACGAACACGTTCACCGTTTAGTTCCAGAAAACGAACGTTCATTCGTTAATCTGTTCGTCATTTTTTCTTTTTTTCGGATTTTCCACGATTATTCGGATCGTGATTTCTGATCCGATTTTCGTTCTAGTATAACTTTTCGCTCGTTTATCGGAATCAGGTGATTCAAGCGCCTGGAGTTTCGTCTCGAAACCCTCTTTCCGTTTAACCAAATCAAACAAGTTTTTGCTTCTGTAAAATTAGACCTAGATCCAGATTAGTAAACGAAGCTTTTTCTTTCGCCGTTTGACTTTCGTTGCTTCGTTCGATTTGATTCTTTTTGCAAACCGGAGTTCTTAAGTTGAACTTTCTAGTTAGTTCTCTTATTTGAGTTTTGCCCGTGCATTAGATGAGTACTTATTGTATGCTTGTTTGTTTTCGATAGAGTACCCGGAGTGCGCCGCTTGCTACTTTGAATCGCTAGGTTTCACGGATCATCAGCAAGGCAAGTAACACTTTGATCATACCTCCTACTACCCAGTTTTATTGCATTAGATCAACTCTCAAACATTGCAAGAATAGGATCTAATTAAATTGTGGGTTTTGGGAAGTAGATGAGGTAGTACCTATTACCTGTTTTATTATCAAACCCTTGGGAGTTACTTCTACGTTTGCTTATATTGCCATGCTATGCTAGTAGACGTGGATTGGGTGAGTGTATCCATGACAGATGTGAGATTATTAAATTAATGGTTTATTTAAGGTGGAAACTTAAACACACATCTGGGTGGATTAAGGCACCTGGGTATTCCAGCGATTGCCTGTTTTTCTTTATGGAGCGCCACCCAGGCTCAAAGGGATCATGAGATTATTCATACTAGAAACTTCCGTGTGCAGCCACAAGCTACTATGGGCTCTAGCATAGTTGATTAAGTCGTGCAAACTCTTACAGTGGTAGAATAGTAGATGTAGGGGAAAGTAGGTGTAACGGTCTACCCGTTCGTAAGGTACTAGCACTTCTGAAAGACTATATCTCGATCATCCGTTTCTCAAACACCATGTAGTGCGAGAATCCCAACAAAGGAGATTGAGTATTGTGGGGAAAAGTGCGCAAACCTCTGCAGAGTGTATAAACTAATCATGGTTAGTCGTGTCCCCGGTTATGGACAATTTGAGTATCTAGTACTTGAATTAATTTTGTTGCGTTTTTAATGATGATGCTTAATTGGGATTGAGAGGGTGTCTATAGTCTCAATGTTTAACAACTACCATGATAGTTAAACAAAATGTATTCCTTTGCAGTAGGGAAAAATTGGCTTTACGCAAAACTATAACCATAGAGCTTTCCACCAGCCAAGTATGCATGTAGTATAGCCTTATTATTTCATTACTCTCTATGTGTTACTTTGCCAGCATATTCCATGTGCTGACCCGTTTCGGGCTGCAACGTTCATGTTGCAGACTTTTCAGACGA
The DNA here is from genome assembly GCF_056163025.1 of Triticum urartu. NCBI lineage: Eukaryota > Viridiplantae > Streptophyta > Magnoliopsida > Poales > Poaceae > Triticum > Triticum urartu. Next base: position 310,306,889 of record NC_141874.1, read on the forward strand.
CGAGTAAGGTGCCTTTAGGTCATGGTTCTATACTCAGTGACTCCGTTGGAGTTGATGGACTCACTTATCTTCCAAGCCTTCCGCTGTTATCGTTATTAGATGGCCTTAAGACACATTTATTGTAATAAGTTCTCTTTTGAGACATTCGATGTAATAAGTGTGTGATTGCTACTCTGTTATAAATCCTTCAAGTACTGTGTGTGTCAGCATTACCGATCCAGGGATGACACTGATGCACAGAGATCAGACTGGTTGAGGTCTGGTCGCTACACCATCCAACAACCATAGTACTTCTTCAACCTCTGGTCTTCTTGGTCCAGCCACACAAAGCAGCGCCGGTCGTGCCGCCTGCTCCAGCCTCCCGTGGCCCGCTTTGCTGCCGCGGAGGCCTCACCGCCCCCATACTACTCCCACCGCTGGCCAGGCCATCCCTCCACTCACCCACACCCCCCTGTTATTTTGCGGCGACGACAACCTCACACCGCAGCCGAACTAGTGAACCCTCGTACTCCTCTCCGCGCGGGCTTCCGCTGCTGCGTCTTCCCCGACTTCGCATTGTCCCCTTCCTAGGCCTCGCCGTCGTCCACCGCCCTGGTGCTCTCGGTACGGCGTGGTCAACGACCGACTTCCATCGGAAGAGTACTATACGTGGAGAGGCTGACAGCTGGGTCCATGGCGGCCGCAAGGAAGTGTCTCCTTATTAGGCGCAAAATAATTATTCCTCCACCTGACAGCGGGGACTCACCAGACAGGCAGCCTTATTTCGCGAAAAAAAGTTTCCCCCCTGACTGCTGGGACCCATCGGACGGGCCACCGTATTTCACGAAAAAAACGTTCCCCCCGCTGTCAGCTCGGACCCACTGGAAGTGCCTCCTTATTACGCACAAAAAAATGAATACTCCCCCTGCTAGCTGGGACCCACCTTGGTGGGAGGCTGACTTGTGGGCCTACTAAGTTGACGGGGACGGATGGCCTTGTCAACTTAGTCAATATGAACGATTCTAGCTCCAGTGACCGTACGATGTCCATCTAACAACCGTAGTGCTTCTTCAACCTCTGGTCTTCTTGCTCCAGCCGCCCAAAGCAGCGCCGGTCGTGCCGCCTGCTCCTACCTCCCATGGTCGGCTGTGCTGCCGCGGAGGCCTCACAGCCCCTACTATTCCCACCGCTGGCCAGGCCCTGCGGCGACGGCAGCCTCACACCACAGCCGAACGAGTGAACCCTCATACTCCTCTCCGCGAGGGCATCCACTGCCGCGTCTTCACCGGCTCCGTGTCGTCCCCTTCCTAGGCCTCGCCGTCGTCCACCGCCCTGGTGCTATCGGCGTGGCGTGGTCAACCTGGTCATGGAACGACTTCCATCGGACGTGGACTGTACGTGGAGAGGCTGACAGCTGGGTCCACGACGGCAGCAAGGAAGTGCCTCCTTATTACGCGTAAAATAATGATTCCTCCACCTGACAGCAGGGACCCACCGAATGGGCCTCCGTATTTCGCGAAAAAAATGTTTCCCCCCTGACTGCTGGGACCCATCAGCTACACCTTCGCATGCAAGGAAGTGCGTCCGAAAAAAACGAGTTGCCCCCCTGACAGCTGGGACCCACCAGCTACATCTTGGCACGCAAGGAAGTGCGTCCGGGCAAAAAAAACCAAAACGATTCACCCCTTGACTGCTGGGACCCACCAGCTACATCTTCGCAGGCAAGGAAGTGCCTGACAATCAGGACCCACCTTGTCGAAGCATACGTAGCGTTGTCATTCTGGTCGCGAATGTGTACGTACATATATACTGGTTGATGTAGAGGCGCGCATGTGTCATAGTAGAGGCGCGTACGTGTCATAGTAGAGGTGCGCACGTAGCATGTACACGTACGTACAGCAGCCAGGGTGCAAGAAAGAAAATACGGCCACGTACGTACATACGGGCAGGGTCTCGAACGGCTACTCGCGCATACGTACGGTGAGGGCTAGTTTACATGGCTGGGTCGGGACGGAGAAACATCGTCGTCGTTGTGTTCATGGGGAAGCAACGGAATGCGTCGTGTTCATGGGGAGGGGTGTGGCGTACCGCAAAACAGAGGAAACGGACCTCCTGCGGTCCAAAAGGGGGTCCTATTGATCGGGAGGAGTGTGGCGTACCGCAAAACGGAGGAAACGGACCTCCTACGGTCGAAGCAGGGGTCCTGTTGATCGGGAGGGGTGTGGCGTACCGCAAAATGGATGAAACGGACCTTCGACGGTCGAAACGGGGGTCCTGTTGATCGGGAGGGGTGTGGCGTACCGCAAAACGGACGAAACGGACCTCCTACGGTCGAAACGGGGGTCCTGTTGATCGGGAGGGGTGTGGCGTACCGCAAAACGGACGAAACGGACCTCCTACGGTCGAAACGGGGGTCCTGTTCATCGGGAGGGGTGTGGTGTACCGCAAAATGAGACTCCACGGGATATTGTTCATCTCCACCGTCGACCTCCTCCAGCCTCCACGGGCTACCTTCGACCTCCTCCAGCCTCCACGGGCTCCTGTTCATCTAGCCTCCACCGCACGGTACTCCACCGGCTACTGTTCAACCACCCCTCCATCGTCTACTATTCATCCAGCCCTCCACACCACGGGGTCCTGTTCAACCACCCCTCCACGGGCAACCCTCCACCGTATACTGTTCATCCAGCCCTCCACACCACGGGGTCCTGTTCATCCAGAGGCAACTCCACCGCTCACTGTTCATCCAACCCCCCCCCCCCCCCCCCCGCAACGCTCACTGTTCATCCAATCAATCGGCTTCAGTTAGCAGCAGTAGCGAAGGAATCGCTTGATCGGATTCAGTTAACAGCCATCGATCAATCGCTCAGGTTCAGTAATGCGTAGCCTTCAGTACAATCGCACGGGTTCAGTTAGAGCCCAACGCCTCGCTCTGGTTCAGTTAGAGCCAACTCCTCGGACACGCGCGCGTACGTGTATGAGAGAAACGCGCATCGCTCAGCCCCCGACCTCCCACCGTAACCGGGAACTCCCCAAAATTTTACTCACCCTCGCTTCTACCATGGTTTTTTCCGTCATGGACGGCCCAAAGAATGTCATGCACCTGCGTCTCCAGCCCGCCCAGGACAAAAAGCCCATTTTCTGTCATGATTTTTTGTCATAGAAGTAGGAGCCCACCACATCTACGACCAAATTTTTTTCGTTCGGACCAAAATGTCATGGATGTGTCTTTTTTTGTAGTGATGGGAGACCTCGTGCCAGGAGGAGAAGATGACAAACCCAAGGAAATTCATTCTGAAGACTACATCATCATAGACGACACCGACTCCGATCCTGATGGTAGTGATGATGACTATTAAGACGAAGCTGGAGCGGATATCGTGGACTCTTCCACCGATCAAAATTTCTAGATGACCACCATATGAATAGTAGTTCCCCCCATGTATATAGTAGTAGTCCTAGCACTTTTGTAATGATAGTTCTAGACCGATTGTATGCCCTTGCTTGAATTGTTTTGGTGTGATATGATTGTGTTTGTCTCATATGCATATGGGTAGTGTTTTCTCACTAGACCTCATTCTATTCTAATCTCTCCCCTCTAAACCCATTAGATGCCTCCGAGACGTGATACCGGATTTGTCTTCCCATCGGAGATCACCCAATTGATCCAGCAACAGAATGCCTTGATACAGATATTAGTCCAGAACCAACGCAACAACAACAACAACCCTCCGCCACCACCACAAGTTGATAACTTAGCCCGTTTTTTGAGGTTGCAGCCGCCGGTGTTTTCCAGTAGCACCGAGCCAATAGTTGCCGATGACTGGCTACACAAGATTGGAAGGGCGTTGACCACAGCAGGTTGCACCGATGCTGAGAAGGTGCGTTTTGCCACACATCAATTGGATGGACCAGCAGCCTCATGCTGGGAGAATTATACAGCCACTTTCCCTATAGCCAATATCACTTGGGATTAGTTTCAAATGTATTCCGCACATCCCATGTCTCAACTGGAGCTATGGGCATGAAGAAGCACGAGTTTCGCAACTTGCGCCAGGGAAATCGTATTGTGGTTCAGTACGTAGATGAGTTTAGTAAGCTATCTTGTTATGCCCCTGATGATGTGGCCACAAATGCCGCGAAGCAGGACAAGTTTATGGAAGGGCTGAATGATGAGATGAGCATGCAGTTGATGGTGGCAACATTTGACAACTACCAGGAGCTGGTAGACAAGGCTCTTATGATTGAAGGGAAGCAACAACAGATAGAGAGCCGCAAAAGGAAGTATGGACAAGGGAAGTACAATTCTAGATCTCAGCAGAAGCCCCATTTCACCTCGAACTCGGGAGGATTTACCCATAACCATGGAGGCCATACTCACAATGGAGGAAGTTCGCATAACCAAAGTGGCCCCAAGAATGGAAACGGGAATGGATCAAGCAGTAATCAGAACCGCTCTAACCCAGCAACACCCACCAAGAAGGATCTAAGTCACATTACTTGTTTCAAGTGCGGGAAGACTGGACACTATGCCACTGAGTGCCCTGAATCAATGAATGGGAATGGCAATGGAAGCTTTGGGAAGAAGCCCAACCCTTTCAATAGGGGACAAGTGAAGCATGTGAACGTGGACGAGGTTGAAGAGCAGCCTAATGCAGTTGTCGGTAAGTTTTTGGTTAAGTCATTTACTGCAATTGTTCTTTTTGATACTAGTGCATCACATTCATACATTTCAAGGGGATTTGTGGATAAATAAAAGTTGCCCACTAAAGTACTTAGAACACCTATGTTAGTAAGCTCACCAGGAGCGGAGTATATGGCATGTCAAGGATGTTTTCAGATACCATTGACCATTGGAAGCCATGTTTTCCCCTCAGACCTGATAATTTTGGAGTCACAAGGATTGGATGTGATACTAGGCATGGATTGTCTATCGATGTATGGGGGAAACATCGATTGCACCAGTAAGTCGATTTTACTCACCACTTCGGAGGGAAAAAGGATCAAGTATGTATCTAGGAATGTGCCTAGGAGGACTCAAGTAAATTCTCTCTCGGGAGTTGTTCAGGAGGAAGTGCCTGTAGTGAAGGATTACCCATATGTATTTCCAGAGGTGCTACCAAGCATGCCGCCAAATCGAGACATCGAGTTTTTGATAGAACTATTGCCAGGTACCAGACCGATATCGAAGAGACCATACCGGATGCCCGCAAATGATCTGGAAGAGATCAAGAAGCAGATTAAGGAGTTATTGGAGAAAGGTTACATTCGACGAAGTTCATCACCATGTGGAGCCCCATTGCTCTTGGTTGAGAAGAAGGATGGATCATTAAGAATGGTTGTTGATTATCGTGCGTTGAATGAAGTGACGATCAAGAACAAGTACCCGCTGCCGATGATCAATGATTTGTTTGACCAGTTGCAAGGAGCTAAGGTGTTTTCGAAGATCAACCTGCGATCAGGATATCACCAGCTGAAGATACAAGAAAAGGATATACCAAAAACAGCTTTCACCACAATGTACGGGTTATATGAGTATACGGTTATGTCATTTGGATTGACTAACGCCCCTGCCTATTTCATGACTATGATGAACAAGGTATTCATGGAGTTCTGGGATAAGTTTGTCGTGGTGTTCATTGATGATATCTTGGTATACTCGAAGAATGTGGAGGAACACAAGGAGCATTTGTGTTTGGTTCTTGAGAAGCTCAGGGAACATCAGTTATATGCCAAGTTTTGCAAATGTGAGTTTTGGTTGAAGGAAGTTGGATTTCTTGGACATGTTATATCAGGAGAAGGTTAAGCTGATTTGAGATAGACTGAAGGTAGCTCAGTCCAGACAGAAGAGCTATGCAGACTCAATGCAAGGAGGTAGTCTATGAAACCGGAGAAAGAGCATATCTCCATGTGTCACCACTGTGAGGAGTTAAACTTTTTGGAGTTAAGGGAAAGTTAGCCCCGAGATTTGTAGGACCGTACCGTGGTTTGGAACACATAGGAGAGGTTGCCTACAAGTTGGAGTTCCCCAAGGGACTGTCAGGAGTTCATGATGTGTTTCACATTTCCCAGTTGAAGGAGTGCCATGCAGAGATGGCCGGTATTCCTATGAGAGATACAGTGCCCCTGGAAGAAATTCAGTTGGATAGTGATTTAACCCATGAGGAGAAACCAGTCAAGATTCTCGAGTTTGCCAGCCGAGTTACACGCAGCAAGGTTATCAAGTTTTGCAAAGTTCAATGGAGCCACCATACCGAGGATGAAGCCACCTGGGAACGAGAGGATGATCTACGTAGAGACCACCCACACCTATTTTCTAGCCAACCCGAATCTCGAGGACAAGATTCATCTTAAGGGGGGTAGGTTTGTAACATCCCAAATTTTCAATTTGGAATGTCATACATAGGTCATTCATGCATATCATATTTTACTGCATTTTTTGCTTTGCGATCCTCGAAATTCTAAGCAACTCAAGGACCCACGGAGAGAGTTGGGGATTTCACCTTTTTCATATTTGAATTTTATCAAATATCGAAACAAGGACCACTTTGGTTTTAATTAGTTTTCTCTTCGAAAATATTTCATATTAAAATATATGAGAGGAGATAATATGACTTCTCCAAAATAAAGGGAATATAGGAGGAAAAATATTAAAATCAAATAAATATTTTTTTGGATTTTTATTGCTATTTTATTTGAATTAGGAAAAATATGTGTTTTTTAGAATTGCATTAGAGGCCCAAATAAATGTTCACTTTGTCCGCAATATTATTAGAGGACCGCAAAAATTTATTTCAGGATTTTTGGACTCTGTTTAGTATTTCTTTTATTTGTTTTTCTGAGTCGGTATTTTTTTAAAAGTGCACCGACCTAACCGGGCCGTGCCCGATCCGGACACTGCCCGGCCAGGCTTTATAAGCCACGGCCCGACCCCGCCGCCAGCCTAGCCGTCAGCCCCACCGCCCCAAACCCTAGCCATCGCCGCCGCCAACCCGCGCCGCTGCCGCGACACCGCCGCCCACCCCTGTCGACCCCGTCGCCCCGCCGCCGCCCACCTCCGCCGCCGTCCGGTTTTTCTCGGGAAAAAACCGGTCAGTTTTTTCTAGTAAACCCTAGATTCGTTTTTTTAGATTTTGGTTCAGTTCGGTTTTTTGTCGGTTTATTATTTAGCGGACGTTCGTCCGTACGTTCGGTTTAACAAACGTTGTTCGTCAGTTAGCCACAGACAGCGAATGTTCGTTCGTTAGCCTGTTCATCTCGTTTTATTATCCAGGGTTTCTCCGCGATTATTTTCGATCGTGATTTCTGCCCTAATCTTCATTTTAGTTTATCTTTTCGCTCTTTTATCCAAATCAGGTGAAACAAGCGCCCAGATCTTTGTCTCGAAGCCCTCTTTCTGTTTAACCAACTTGAACAAGATTTTGGTACTGTAAAATTTGACTTTAGTCCAGATTAGTAAACGGATCTTGTTTCTTTCGTAGTTTGAGCTTCGTTGCTCCGTTTGATTTGATTCTTTTCGCAGATCGAATCTCTTTGGTTGAGTTTTCAAATTCGATCTTCTTATTTGAGTTTTACTCGTGCATCTTCGCTTGATTGCTTATGTATGCTATTGTTTGTTTGCAATAGAATCCCCAGAGTGTGAAGCGTGCTACTACGAGTCTCTAGGATTTGCAGATCATCAGCAAGGCAAGTAACACATTGATCATACCCCTTTATTACCCAGTTTTTATGCATTAGTTTCAACCCTCACACAATGCATGAGTAGGATCTCTTAACATGTAGGTCTGGGAAGTAGATGACGAGGTAGAACCTATTACCTATTTTCCTATCAAACCCTTGGGAGTTACTTCTATGTTATGCTTATATTGCTATGCTATCCTCGTAGAGGTGGTTTGGGTTTGAGTGGATCCATGACATATGTGAGTTTCTTAATTAATGGTTCAACTTAAGGTGGCAAATTTAATACACATCTGGGTGGATTGCTTGTGAGCACCTGGAGAATCCAGTGTTGTCCTAGGATAGCCCGGAGTACCCGTGTGATCATCCTACGGTCCGCCACAAGCCATTACGGGCTCTGGCATAGTTGAGTATGTTGTGTGACCTCTTTAAGTGGCAGGCTAGAAAATGTAGGGGAAAGTAGGTGTAACTGTCTACCCATAGTAAAGAGTTAATGCTTCTGAAAGACTGTGTCTCGATCATCTGTTTCTCAAACATCATGTAGTGCGAGAAATTCAACGGAGGAGATCGAGTCTTGTGGGGAAAAGTGCGCAAACCTCTGTAGAGTGTACAAACTAATCATGGTTAGCCGTGTGCCCGGTTATGGACATCTTGAGTATCTGGTACTTGAATTATTGATTGGATCTCATCACTCTAAAATTAATTTGTTGGGATGTTAATGATTACTTTAATTGGGATTGAGGTGGAGGAACCTTCTCAATGATGTTTCAACCACCATGATAGTTAAATAAAATCTATTCCTTTGTTGTAGGGAAAAAATGGCTTTTTGCAAAACAATATAACCATAGAGCCTCCACCAGCCATATATGCATGTAGTGATAGAATTTATCTGTTCATTGATCTACTGTGTTATATTGCCAGCATATTCCATGTGCCGACCCATTTCGGGCTGCAACATGTCATGTTGCAGACTTTTCAGACGAGGAGTAAGGTGCGCTAGGTCGTTGTCATGCACTCATCTATGCCGTTGGAGTTGATGGACTCGCTTTATCTTCCAGGCCTTCCGCTGTTATCTTAATTAGATGGCCTTAAGCCATATTTGTTGTATTAAGTTCTCTCTTGAGACTATCGATGTAATAAGTGTGTGATTGCTACTCTATTATAAATCCATTCAAGTACTGTGTGTGTCAGCATTACCGATCCAGGGATGACACTAAAGCACAGAGACTTGACCATCTGAGGTCGGGTCGCTACAAGATGGTATCAGAGCACATGCTGAATGTAGGACACGATCACTAAGATGAGCCATAGGTCACTCTTCTCTACTCATTTCTGACTCCTCTCCATTTTCTACTCTTTAGGATGGCCAACTTAAGGAACAAGTTTGCTCAACCGGATGAAGACACACCCTTTGGACGACACTTGAAGGAAGTCACTAGGTACCTGAACATCGGAATACCCAGCTTCACCGGGACCTACGCCGCCACTTTACCAGAAGAGGAGCATTGGATGATTCGAGTTCAAGTTCCACGAAGGACATTCACACCAGTTACGTAGCCCATAGAGTTTTCCTTTAATGCACCAACCTGGAGTCTAGGAAAGAGCATGTCAGCCCACATCGTCATGGGACGCATCGACGAAGTCTATAGCAAGGATCTTAAGGACACTATCTACCAGATATGTGGGTGCCGAGATGAGCATTGGGAGATGATCAGCACCAGGAAGGACAGGTCCATTGCAGCTTTCATCCAAGAGCTAAACCATCACATTCGTCGCCAGGAGAACCAGATGTGCGCAGGCATGATAGATCTGAAGAAGGCAATGACCAGGACCACAAAGCTAGAAGAGGAACTTAAGTCTACATGCGATGGATATGAGGAGGAAATCGCGATACTTGTGGAGAAGATTGACGACCTGACGAGGAAGCTAGGAGTTTTCATGGGAGACCCCGTGCCAGGAGGAGAAGACGACGGACCTAAGGAAATTCGTTCTGAAGACTACATCGTCATAGATGACACGGACACTTATCCAGATGGTAGTGATGATGAGTATGAAGACGAAGCTGGAGCGGATATCATGGAGTCTTCCACCGATCACAATTTCTAGATGACCAACATATGAATAGTAGTTCCCCCCATGTATATAGTAATAGTCCGAGCACTTTTGTAACGATAGTTCTAGACCGATTGTATGCCCTTGCTTGAATTGTTTTGGTGTGATATGATTGTGTTTGTCTCATGTGCATATGGGTAGTGTTTTCTCACTAGACCTCATTTTATTCTAATCTCTCCCTCTAAACCCATCAGATGCCTCCGAGACATGATACTGAATTTGTCTTCCCACCGAAGATCACCTAGTTGATCCAGCAGCAGAATGCCTTGATGCAGATATTAGTTCAGAACCAAGGCAACAACAACAACACCCTCCGCCACCACCACCAGTAGATAACTTAGCCCGTTTTCTGAGGTTGCAGCCACCGGTGTTTTCCAGTAGCACCGAGCGAATAGTTGCCAATGACTGGCTACACAAGATTGGAAGGGAGTTCACCACCGCAGGTTGCACCGATGCTGAGAAGGTGCGTTTCGCCGCACATCAATTGGATGGACCAGCAGTCTCATGGTGGGCGAATTATACAGCCACTTTCCCTATAACCAATATCACTTGGGATCAGTTTCAGCAAGCATTCCGCACAGCCCATGTCTCAACTGGAGCTATGAGCATGAAGAAGCACGAGTTTCGCAACTTGCGCCAGGGAAATCATACTATGGCTCAATATGTAGATGAGTTTAGTAAGCTATCTCGTTATTCCCCTGATGATGTGGCCACAGATGCCGCGAAGCAGGATTAGTTTATGTAACGGCTGAATGATGAGATGAGCATGCAGTTGATGGTGGCAACATTTAAAAACTACCAGGAGCTGGTAGACAAGGCTCTTATGATTGAAGGGAAGCAACAATAGATAGAGAGGCACAAAAGAAAGTATGGACAAGGGAAGTACAATTCTGGAGCTCAGCAGAAGCCCCGTTTCACCCCGAACTCGGGAGGATTTACCCATAACCATGGAGGCCATACTCACAATGGAAGAAGTTCGCATAACCACAGTGGCCCCAAGAATGGAAACGGGAATGGAGCAGGCAGCAATCAGAACCGCTCTAACCCAGCAACACCCGCCAAGAAGGATCTAAGTCACATTACTTGTTTCAAGTGCACCGCTTTATTACCCAGTTTTTATGCATTAGTTTCAACCCTCACACAATGCATGAGTAGGATCTCTTAACATGTGGGTCTGGGAAGTAGATGATGAGGTAGAACCTATTACCTCTTTTACTATCAAACCCTTGTGAGTTACTTCTACGTTATGCTTATATTGCTGTGCTATGCTCGTAGACGTGGTTTGTGTTTGAGTGGATCCATGACAGATGTGAGTTTGTTAATTAATGGTTCAACTTAAGGTGGCAACTTCAATACACATCTGGTTGGATTGCTTGTGGGTACCTGGAGAATCCAGTGTTGTCCTAGGATATTCCGGAGTACCAGTGTGATCATCCTACGGTCCGGCACCTAGGCTCAAAGGGATCAAGAGATTCTTCATGCTAGAAACTTCCGTGTGCAGCCAGAAGCTATTATGGGCTCTAGCATAGTTGATTATGTTGTGTGACCTCTTTCAGTGGTAGGCTAGCAGATGTAGGGGAAAGTAGGTGTAATTGTCTACCTAGAATAATGACTTAATGCTTCTGAAAGACCGTGTCTCGATCATCCGTTTCTCAAACGTCATGTAGTGCGAGAAATTCAACGGAGGAGATCGAGTCTTGTGGGGAAAAGTGCGCAAACCTCTGCAGAATGTACAAACTAATCATGGTTAGCCGTGTCCCCGGTTATGGACATTTGAGTATCTGGTACTTGAATTATTGATTGGATCTCATCACTCTAAAATTCATTTGTTGGGATGTTAATGATTACTTTAATTGGGATTGAGTTGTAGGAACCTTCTCAATGATGTTTCAACCACCAAGATAGTTAAATAAAATCTATTCCTTTGTTGTAATGAAAAATTGGCTTTTCACAAAACAATATAACCATAGAGCCTCCACCAGCCATATACGCATGTAGTGATAGCATTTATCTGTTCATTGCTCTACTGTGTTATATTGCCAGCATATTCCATGTGCTGACCCGTTTTGGGCTGCAACATATCATGTTGCAGACTTTTCAGATGAGGAGTAAGGTGCGCTAGGTCGTTTTCATGCACTCAGCTATGCCGTTGGAGTTGATGGACTCACCTTATCTTCCAAGCATTCCGCGGTTATCTTAATTAGATGGCCTTAAGCCATATTTATTGTATTAAGTTCTCTCTTGAGACTATCGATGTAATAAGTGTGTGATTGCTACTCTGTTATAAATCCATTCGAGTACTGCGTGTGTCAGCATAACCGAGCCAGGGATGACACTGAAGCACAGAGACTTGACCGTCTGAGGTCGGGTCGCTACATAAGTCTGTTCTCTTCCTCATACATGCTCCAGAGCTTCGCTGGGCACATCTTCAAAGATTGTGGCCATTCTTGATCAACCCACGCCAAGTAAGAACACTTCTGTTCATCCTAAAATATTTAAAACTAGATTAGTAACAATTGTAGGGGAAATGGGTTTATAGCAACATAGAAAATCACCAATGCTTATTTTGAAAAACTGAAGAAACATGTTAATTATGACTTATCTTCTTAAAAAGATCAATGTGCAAATGATTTAATTGTTGTCGAGACAACAACCAAATGCTGGAACTTCACAAGCTATAATTAACTACAACAACACTACAAGTTCTTACTCACGTACAATAAATAAAAAATTGAACATTTTATGAGAAGGTAAATATAACTCCAACAACATAGCGATAGTGTTTGGATGACAGGAAATTGATACTAACAGGTGTGTACATGCACAAATTTAGTGACATAGAACTATTAGCACTAAGGCCATCCACTATGTATGCCAAAACTGGGGTAAGGACAACTGTTGCTACAGCTCGCACCGATGCAGCGAAAAAAAATCAGGGACCCAAATTCTGGAGCACATAGTTGCTCCGATGCGCAGTTCCTTCGTGCCATAAAGATTTAGTATTTTACTGTTTGGCTGCTCCGATGTGTGGACCAAAGTTGGCTGCACAAAAACTGCTGAAGCGGTGCCAAATAATTTTCTAATGGCACCGCTGATAAGATGGCAACAATTTAAGATACTAGGTACAAGTTGTGACACTGTCTTAGGATGCGTTTGGTTGAAGGTGTGGTATGAATGGGTTGGGACCGTGATAGTGTCTGAATCACATCTAACAAATGATTTGTAACAGTGAAAGAGGATCTAACCTTCCCTGCACATGCCAGAAACTTACTCCCACTATCCACGGATTCAAACGCAACTAGCTTCACGCATGGAGACTGATGGTGACAAAGAGCAGATAGATCTTCGGCCACCCCGCTCCATTCATTGCAATTAATGGTCCTAAGGAGCTACAAGAGGAAGAAATGACTCAAATTGATCACCGGGTAAAAATCCTTCATTCAAAGTCATAGCCCGAGAGAGAGAGAGAAGAGAGGCATACCCGGGTGGTGAAGGAGTCATCGCCGGAGGAGGAACCGTTGGAGAGGTCTTTGAAGAAGACTATGGCGACCCCGGCGGTAGGATGGGGGACGGCGAGAGCGAGGAAGCGGCTATAGCTTAGGAAGGAAGGAAGGAAGGAGGAAATAATGGAGATGTGACTTGTGGTCGGGGAGAAAAGGGGGTGGGGAAGTGGGGAGGGGGTATATATTTTTGCGGTAGGCCAAAACTTTGTAAATGTGGAAGGAAACTTTGCGCGTAGTGCCGCCGGACCATTCACTTTGAATGATTGTGTGCATCGCAAACGCTTCTTCTGCTTTATGCGCATGGGATGAGTTTGATAATTCAAATTTTAGTGGAAATTTCCCCGGATATGTCATTGCATAAGTTAACATAGCTTGCTAATCTGGGCACACAAAAGAGCGTACAGCAGACATACCACACTTACTGAATCGAGTAATTTTAGTAATTAAACAGAGCCAATTGACCTAAACACTGCTCTAACAAAAGACCAGTATTGAAAACAAAGCCTAAGCACACATAATTTTATCAAATCCGCCGCCATGCCGGCCTATGCATCGCCGGTGTGAGATGAGACGTCGATGACTTTTCCTGGCGACATGTCGTCGTTGGTGGACTCTGCGTCCCCCTGCTGAACTCGACCGCGTCCTCGTCCTCGTCCTCGTCCTCAGCACTGCCCTCAAGGTTGTAGTACTCATAGTAGTGGCTGCGCCAAAGCTTGTGTTGGTACTCCACTGCTGATTCCTCGACAGACAAACTCTTCTCTACCTAGACCTCGACCACGCGCAACTCCTCCTCCCGGCGCTCCTTGATCTTCGCCGCCTCCTGCATCTCCAGCTCCCGCTCGACGACCTCATGAGGAGGCAGGTGCTCCATGGCCATCGCCGCATTTTCGGATGTGGGTTGCATGCTAGAGTCTGAGGTGGCCTGGAATATCTTGGCATGTGCATTTTTGATCTTGGTGTGGATGGCCTCGACCCGGGCCAAGCACTACTAGAAAAAAGGCTGTTAGTGGCGCACCTATTTTGGCTATTAATGGCGCACTATAGGTGCGCCACTATTACCACGCCACTAGTAACAAATACTAATGGCGCACCTCTGGTGCGCCAATAGTATTGCAGCTAACAGTGGCGCACCTCGTAGTGCACCATTACTATTGCTACAGGTGCGCCACTGGTAACTTCTTTTTGAATTTTTTTTATTTTTTTCTAAATTTTGAAGGCGGGAAAATAGTAGTGGCGCACCGTCTAACCCCCACCGTGCGCCATTGCTATTTTTAAATTTTGAATTTGGATCTGGATCACGATTTTTTTGCCCTGTTTTTTGCCTGTTTTTTTGCTCATTTTTTTGCACGATATTTTTTCAAATTTTGTTCTCGTTTTTGGATATTGTACGTTCTTTTGCCAGAGAGGAGTTCACCGGAGAGGAGCTCGCCTACATCATAGGAGAGGAGGAGGAGGAGGTCACCGGAGAGGAGCTCGCCTACATCACCGGAGAGGAGGGGGAGGTCGCCGGAGAGGAGTTCACCGGAGAGGAGGGAGGAGAAACCGTGAGGGGAGGGGAGGAGAGGAGGGAGGAGGAGATCACCGGAGAGGAGGGAGGAGGAGATCATCGGAGAGGAGGGAGGAGGAGCTCACCGGAGAGGAGGAAGGAGAAACCGTGAGGGGAGGGAGGAGAGAAGGGAGGAGGAGGTCGCCGGAGAGGAGGAGGGGAGTATGGTGGAGGAGAGGAGGGTAGATGGAGTGGAGGAGAGGAGGAGATGGAGTGGAGGAGAAAAATGAAGAGGTAAGGAGGAGAGGACCCCGCCCAGCCATATATACGGCATAGTAATGGCGCACCGTGGGCAGGTGCGCCATTACTATTTTTTTATTCTTTTTATTTATTTTGAATTTTGAAGGCGGGAAGATAGTAATGGCGCACCTTGGGCAGGTGCGCCATTACTAACGGCACCCCTTGGGCAGGTGCGCCATTACTAACGGCGCACCTTGGGCAGGTGCACCATTACTAACTTCTTTTTATTATTTATTTTGAATTTTGAAGGTGGGAAGATAGTAATGGCGCACCTTGGGCAGGTGCGCCATTACTAACTTTTTTATTTATTTGATATAGTTTGAATTTTAAAGGTGGGAAGATATTAATGGCGCACCATGGGCAGGTGCGCCATTACTGAGTTTGAATTGTTTTGAATTTTTCGCCTCTCCAGATCTTGAAAGCCCCGTAACATTTTTTCTGTTAGGTTTTTGAGGATTCTAGAAAATCGAATACGGGCTTGGCCCGTCAAATTCGGATGTAACTTTTCGAGTAGATGATTTTTCATATAAAAAACTTTTTCATCAGAGGTCGTATGCAAAAGTTACGACCATTTTACCGAAACACGGCGGCCTTTTGCAAAAAAATTCAAAATTCATGTTTGTTAATTTTCCTAACAACTAGAACACATAACACATGGGAATCTATTTTTTTGAATTTTTTTGAATCTTTTATCATTTTGTTTTATTTTTTAAAAAAACCTAAAAGGCGATCCACACCTAGGTGCGCCACTACTGTGTAGCATAGCAGTGGTGCACCTAGGTGTGGTGCGCCATTGCTATGTCTGGTGGGGGGGATGGATCCAAAAAATAGCAATGGCACACTTCTCATGTGGTGCGCCATTAGTAAAAACATGGCAATGGCGCACCTGATTCTGGTGCGCCACTGCTATATAACAGTGGCGCACCACATACATGGTGCACCATTAATGTCCATATTAGCTATAGTCGTTTTCCTAGTAGTAAGGGCGACATCGGCGACACGGAAGGCAGCTCGAATGCTCTCGGAGTTTGCAGCCGTCGTCGAAGCAGCAGCTGCAGCTGCCCTGTTGGCTGCCGCAGACGCCCTCTCGGTGGAAGCAGCCGCGCTCAATGTGGATGCGGCAGCCCTCTCGACTTAGGCGGCCGCGCTCTCGGCACAAGCGGGCCGCTCGGGGGGGATGCGGCCATCGTACGGGACTTCACGAAGCGTTTCCATGGCGTCATCTTTGCAAGAAGGGGGTGCGGAATGGGCATCGAGATTCGTGGATTCGGGGGTTGCCGGCACTGGAGCAGACGAGCCGGCGAAGCTTAAGGAGGGAGACTTAAATAGACACATATATTTTCATCACAAACGGTTCCTAGAAAACAATTGTGTGTGATGTTGTAGATATTTTTTGTTAGCTGTGAAAGACGAATTTGGAGTAAAGTGGCAACGAATGGTGTTTTAAATGTACGAGAAAGTTTGTAGTACTAATACAACTGTCATGTCAAATTTTGGAAAATTTCACGGGTCATTTGACCTTTTAAGACATTTAAGTAATTTTCTAGCCATTTAATGACCCTAATTGAAATTTGAACTACATCTACATGCAACGCCTAACCATAACGGTTTGAAAAATCATATTGTACTTGTGTGCGAGTTAATTCCATGTGCAGTAAATTAGAAGAAATTTTCAAATATATTTGTCTCACGACATGGACACATGCATGTGTATGCATGGAGTGACATGGCATTTTAATTCCGAAAAATTAAAAAAAAATCAGAAACACATGAAAGCTTGCTTGATGTAATGTCATCTCCCAAGATGATGTGGTAAAAAAATTGGCATGTTTCACGAAATTTTGGACACACACCCCTCACAAACTGGAGCAACTCACTAGAAGGCTCGTGGTTCCGAGAGGGAACAATGCATGTTGGATGACGAACGGGAGATAGCTTCCTCTTATGGCCTTCAATTTTTTTCTACGTTTAACGTGCACTACTACAACTGTAATGTGAAATTTTGGAAAATTCTAGGGGTTATTTGACCTTTTAAAGACATTTAAGTGATTTTCTAGCCATTTAATGACCGTAATTCAAATTTGAACTACATCTACATGCAAATCCTAACCATAACGGTTTGAAAAATCATACTTGTGTACTTGTGTGCGATTTAATTCCATGTGCAATAAATTAGAAGGAATTTTCAAACATATTTGTCTCACGACATGGACACATGCATATGTATGCATGGAGTGACATGGCATTTTAATTCCAAAAAATAAAAAAATATCAGAAACACATGAAACCATGCTTGATGTAATGTCATGCCACCAAGATGATGTGGTAAAAATATTGGCATGTTTGACGAAAGTTTGGACACACACCCCTCACAAACCGGAGCAACTCACTAGATGGCTCGTGGTTCCGAAAGGGAACAATGCATGTCTGATGACGAATGGGAGATAGCTTCCTCTTACGGCCTTCAATTTTTTTCTATGTCTAACATGCACCGCTACAATTGTAATGTGAAATTTTGGAAAATTTGAAGGAAATATGCCCTAGAGGCAATAATAAAGTTGTTATTTATATTTCCTTATATCATGATAAATGTTTATTATTCATGCTCGAATTGTATTAACCGGATACTTAGTACATGTGTGAATACATAGACACACAAAGTGTCCCTAGTATGCCTCTACTTGACTAGCTCGTTAATCAAAGATGGTTAAGTTTCCTAGCCATAGACATGTGTTGTCATTTGATGAATGGGATCACATCATTAGAGAATGATGTGGTGGACAAGACCCATCTGTTAGCTTAACACTATGATCGTTTAGTTTATTGCTATTGCTTTCTTCTTGACTTATACATGTTCCTCAGACTATGAGATTATGCAACTTCCGAATACCAGAGGAATATCTGTGTGCTATCAAACATCACAATGTAACTGGGTGATTATAAAGATGCTCTACAGGTGTCTCCGATGGTGTTTGTTGAGTTGGCATAGATCGAGATTAGGATTTGTCACTCCATGTATCGGAGAAGTATCTCTGGGCCCTCTTGGTAATGCACATCACTATGAGCCTTGTAAGCATTGTGACTAATGAGTTAGTCACAGGATGATGCATTACGGAACGAGTAAAGAGACTTGCTGATGACGAGATTGAACTAGGTGTAATGATCCCGATGATCGAATCTCGAGCAAGTAACATACCGATGACAAAGGGAACAATGTATGTTGTTATGCGTTTGACCGATAAAGATCTTCGTAGAATATGTAGGAACCAATATGAGCATCTAGGTTCCGCTATTTGTTATTGACCGGAGATGTGTCTCGGTCATGTCTACATAGTTCTCGAACCCGTAGGGTCCGCACGCTTAACGTTCGATGTCCATATGCACTATGAGTTATGTGATTTGATCTACCGAAGGTTGTTCGGAGTCCTGGAAATGGACATGAAGAGGAGTCTTAAAATGGTCAAGACATAAAGATTTATATATTGGAAGGCTACATTCGGATACCGGAATGGTTCAGGTCGTTTCGGATAAGTTTCGGAGTACCAGGGGTTACAGAAACCCCCGTGGAAAGTTATTGGACCTCATGGGCCTAATGGTGGAAGAGAGGAGGTAGGACAAGGTGTGGCGCGCACCCCCTAGACCAAACCGAATTGGACTAGGGCTAGGGGCCGGCCCCCTTTCCTTCTCTTCTTCCTCTCCTTCCTTCTTCTCCTACTTGGACTAGGAAAGGGGGAAACCTACTCCTACTAGGAGTAGGATTCCCCCCTTGGGCACGCCCCTTGTGGCCGGCCCTCCTCCTCCTCCCCTCCTTTATATACGGGGGAGGGGGAACCCCATAGACACACAAGTTGATCTTTAGCGGTGTGCGGTGCCCCCTCCACATTTTTCCACCTCGGTCATATTGTCGTAGTGCTTAGGCGAATTCCTACGTCGCTAACTTCATCATCACCGTCAACACGCCGTCGTGCTGACGCAACTCACCCTCGGCCTCAACTGGATCAAGAGTACGAGGGACGTCATCAAGCTGAACGTGTGCATATCGGGTAGGTGCCATGCGTTCAGGACTTGATTGGTTGGATCGTGAAGACGTTTGACTACATCAACCGCGTTACTTAACGCTTCTGCTTTCGGTCTACGAGGGTACGTAGACACACTCTCCCCTCTCGTTGCTATGCATCTCCTAGATAGATCTTGCGTGATCATAGGATTTTTTTTCAAATTTTGCGTTCCCCAACAGTGTCATCCGAGCCAGGTCTATGCGTAGATGTTATATGCACGAGTGGAACACAAAGAGTTGTGGGCGATAAGAGTCATACTGCTTACCAGCAACATCTTACTTTGATTCGGTGGTATTGTTGGATGAAGCGGCCTGGACCGACATTACATGACCGCGTTCATGAGACTGGTTCTACCGGCATGCTTCGCACACAGGTGGCTAGCGGGTGTCTGTTTCTCCAACTTTAGTTGAATCGAGTTTGACTACGCCCGGTCCTTGTTGAAGGTTAAAACATCGCACTTGATTAAAAATCATTGTGGTTTTGATGCGTAGGTAAGAACGGTTCTTGCTAGAAGCCCGTAGCAGCCACGTAAAAATTGCAACAACAAAGTAGAGGACGTCTAACTTGTTTTTGCAGGGCATGTTGTGATGTGATATGGTCAAGACGTGATGAGATATAAATTGTTGTATGAGGTGATCATATTTTGTAACCCTTATCAGCAACTGGCAGGAGCCTTATGGTTGTCGCTTTATTGTATGAAATGCAATCACCATGTAATTGCTTTACTTTATCACTAAGCGGTAGCGATAGTGATTGACGCAATAGTTGGCAAGACGACAACGATGGTACAATGGAGATCTAGGTGTCAAGCCGGTGACAATTGTGATCATGACGGTGCTTTGGAGATGGATATCAAAGGCACAAGATGATGATGGCCATATCATATCACTTATTTTGATTACATGTGATGTTTATCCTTTATACATCTTATTTTGCTTAGTACGGTGGTAGCTTTATAAGATTATCTCTCAATAAATTTCATGGTATAAGTGTTCTCCCTGAGTATGCACTGTTGCTATAGTTCATTGTGCCGAGACACCACGTGATGAGCAGGTGTGCTAAGCTCTATGTTCACATACAACGGCCGCAAGCCAGTTTTGCACAAGCAGAATACTCAGGTTAAACTTGACGAGCCTAGAATATGCAGATATGGCCTCAGAACACTGAGACCGAAGGGTCGAGCGTGAATCATATAGTAGATATGATCAACATAGTGATGTTCACCAATGAAAACTACTCCATCTCACATGATGATCGGACATGGTTTAGTTGATATGGGTCACGTGATCAATTAGATGATTAGAGGGATGTCTATCTAAGTGGGAGTTCTTAAGTAATATGATTAATTGATCTTAAATTTATCATGAACTTAGTCTTGATAGTATTTGCATATCTATGGTGTAGATCAATTGCTCGCGTATAGCTTCCCCGTTTTATTTATGATATGTTCCTAGAGAAAACTATGTTGAAATATGTTAGTAGAAATGATGTAGGCTAGCTCCGTGATCTGAGGATTATCCTCAGTGCGGCACAGAAGAATTATCCTTGATGCACCACTAGGTGACGGACCTATTGCCAGAGCAGATCCAAACATTATGAACGTTTGGCAAACTCGGTATGATGACTACTTGATAGTTCAGTGCGCCATGCTTTACGGCTTAGAACCGGGACTTCAAAAACATTTTGAATGCCACAGAGCATATAAGATGTTCCAAGAGCTGAAATTGGTATTTTAGAGTCATGCCCGAGTCGAGAGGGATGAGACCTCTGACAAGTACTTTTCCTACAAGATGGAGGAGGATAGCTCAACCAGTGAGCATGTGCTCAGAATGTCTGAGTACTACAACCGCTAGAATCAAGTGGGAGTTAATCTTCTAGATAAGATAGTGATTGACAGAGTTCTCTAGTCACTATCGCCAAGTTACTAGAACTTCGTGATGAACTATAATATGTAAGGGATGATGAAAACGATTCTCGAGCTCTTTGTGATGCTGAAATCAACGAAGGTAGAAATCAAGAAAAGCATCAAATGTTGATGGTTGACAAGACCACTAGTTTCAAGTAAAAGGGAAACGGAAAGAAAGGGAACTTCAAGAAGAATGGCAAGCAAGTTGTCACTCCCACGAAGAATCCCAAATCTAGACCCAAGCCTGAAACTAAGTGCTTTCACTGCAAAGGAAATGGTCACTAGAAGCGGAACTGCCCCAAATACTTGGCAGATAGGATGGATGGCAAAGTGAACAAAAGTATATATATGATATACGTGATATAGATGTGTACTTTACTAGTATTCATAGTAGCCCCTGGGTATTTGATACTGGTTCGGTTTCTATAATTAGTAACTCGAAACAGGACTTACAAATGAACAAAGACTAGTTGAGGGCGAGGTGACGATGTGTGTTGGAAATGATTCCAAAGGTTGATAAGATCACCATAGAACACTCCCTTTACCTTCAGGATTATTGTTGAACCTAAAATAAATATTATCTGGTGTTTGCATTGAGCATCATATGATTGGATCATGTTTATTGCAATACGATTATTCATTTAAGTCAAAGAATAATTGCTATTCTGTTTACATGAATACAACCTTCTGTGGTCATACACCGAAGGTGAATGGGTTATTGAATCTCGATCATAGTGATACACATATTCATGATATTGATGCCAAAAGATACAAAGTTGATAATGATAGTGCAACTTATTTGTGGCACTGCCATTTAGGTCATATTGGTGTAAAGCGCATGAAGAAACTCCATGCCGATGGGCTTTTGGAATCACTTGATTATGAATACTTGATGCTTGTGAACCATGCCTCATGGGCAAGATGACTAAGACTCCGTTCTCCATAACAATGGAGCGAGCAAAAGACTTATTAGAAATAATACATACTGATGTATGCGATCCAATGAGTGTTGAGGCTCGCGGATGGTATCATTATCTTCTAACCTTCACAGATGATTTGAGCAGATATGAGTATATCTACTTAATGAAACACAAGTCTGAAACGTTTGGATAGTTCAAAGAGTTTCAGAGTGAAGTGGAGAATCATTGTAACAAGAAAATAAAGTTTCTATGATCTGATCACGGACACGAAATATTTGAGTTACGAGTTTGTCCTTCAGTTGAAACAATGTCGAATAGTTTCACAACTCACGCCACCTGGAACACCACAGCGTAATGGTGTGTTCGAATCTCGTAACCGTACTTTATTAGATATGGTGCAATCTACGATGTCTCTTACCGATTTACCACTATTGTTTTGGGGTTATGCATTAGAGACAGCTGCATTCGCGTTAAAGAGGGCACCGTCTAAAAATCCATTGAGATGACACCGTATTAACTGTGGTTTAGCAAGAAACCTAAGCTGTCGTTTCTTAAAGTTTGGGGTTGTGATGCTTATGTGAAATTTTTTCAACCTAATAAGCTAAAACCCAAATCGGAGAAGTGCATCTTCATAGGATACCCAAAAGAAACTGTTGGGTACACCTTCTATCATAGATCTGAAGGCAAGATCTTTGTTGCTAAGAGTGGATCCTTTCTAGAGAAGGAGTTTCTATTGAAAGAAGTGAGTGGGAGGAAAGTAGAACTTGATGAAGTAATTGTACCTTCTCCCAAATTGGAAAGTAGTTCATCACAAAAATCAGTTCCAGTGATGCCTACACCAATTAGTGAGGAAGTTAATGATGATAATCATGAAACTTCAGATCAAGTTACTACCGAACCTCGTAGGTCAACCAGAGTACGACCGCACCAGAGTGGTACGGTAATCCTATTCTAGTAGTCATGTTACTAGACCATGACGAACCTACGAACTATGAGGAAGCGATGTTGAGCCTAGATTCCGCGAAATGGCTTAAGGCCATGAAATCTAAGATGGGATCCATGTATGAGAACAAAGTATGGACTTTGATTGACTTGCCCTGATGATCGGTGAGCCATTCAGAACAAATGGATCTTCAAGAGGAAGACGGACGCTGATAGTAGTGCTACTATCTAGAAAGCTCGAATTGTCGTAAAAAGGTTTTCGACAAGTTCAAGGTGTTGACTACGATGAGATTTTCTCATTCGTATCAATGCTTAAATGTCTATCCGAATCGTGTTAGCAGTTGCCGCATTTTATGAAATCTGGCAAATGGATATCAAAACTACATTCCTTAATGCATTTATTAAAGAAGAGTTGTATATGATGCAACTAGAAGGTTTTGTCAATCCTAAAGGTGCTAACAAAGTGTACAACCTCCAGTGATCCATCTATGGACTGGTGCAAGCTTCTCAGAGTTGGAATATATGCTTTGATGAGTTGATCAAAGCATATAGTTTTATACAGACTTTTGGAGAAGCATGTATTTACAAGAAAGTGAGTGGGAGCTCTGTAGCATTGCTGATATTATATGTGGATGCCATATTTTTGATCAAAAATGATACTGAATTTCTGGATAGCATAAAAGGAAAATTGAATAAGAATTTTACAATGAAAGACCTCAGTGAAGTTGCTTACATATTGGGCATCAAGATCTATACAGATAGATCAAGACACTTGATAAATTTTTCAATAAGTACATACCATGAAAAGTTTTTGAAGTAGTTCAAAATGGAACAGTCAAAGAAGGAGTTCTTTCCTGTGTTGCAAGGTGTGAAGTTGAGTAAAGACTCAAAACCCGGCCACAGCAGAAAATAGAAAGAGAATGAAAAGTCATTCCATATGCCTCAGTCATAGGTTCTATAAAGTATGCTATGCTGTGTACTAGACCTACTGTATACCTTAGCATGATTTTGGCAAGGGAGTACAAATAGTGATCTAGGAGTAGATCACTGGATAGCGGTCAAAATTATCCTTAGAGGACTAAGGAAATATTTCTCGGTTATGGAGGTGATAAAATAGTTCGTCGTAAAGAGTTACGTCGATGCAAGCTTTTCACACCGATCTAGATGACTCTAAGTCTCGATCTAGATAAATATTGAAAGTGGGAGCAATTAGCTCGAGTAGCTCCATGTGGAGTATTGTAGATACAGAAATTTGCAAAATACATACGGATCAGTTGAAACAATGTTGAATAGTTTCGCAACTCACGCCACCTAGAACACCACAGCGTAATGGTGTGTTTGAAAGTCGTAACGATACTTTATTAGATATGGTGCGATCTATGATTTCTCTTACTGATTTACCACTATTGTTTTGGGGTTATGCATTAGAGACAACTGCATTTGCATTCAATAGGGCACCGTCTAAAAATCCGTTGAGATGACACCGTATGAACTGTGGTTTAGCAAGAAACCTAAGTTGTCGTTTCTTAAAGTTTGGGGTTGCCATGCTTATGTGAAAAAGTTTCAGCCTGATATGCTCAAACCTAAATCGGAGAAGTGCGTCTTCATAGGATACCCAAACGAAATTGTTGGGTACACCTTCTATCATAGATCCGAAGGCAAGATCTTTCTTCCTAAGAGTGGATCTTTTCTAGAGAAGGAGTTTCTCTCGAAAGAAGTGAGTGGGAGGAAAGTAGAAATGGATGAAGTAATTGTACCTTCTCCCGAATTGGAAAGTAGTTCATCATAGAAATCAGTTCCAGTGATGCCTACACCAATTAGTGAGGAAGTTAATGATGATGATCATGAAAATTCAGATCAAGTTACTACCGAACCTCGTAGGTCAATCAGAGTACGTTCCGCGGTAATCCTATTCTGGAAGTCATGTTACTAGACCATGACGAACCTACGAACTATGAGGAAGTGATGACGAGCCCAGATTCCACGAAATGGCTTAAGGCCATGAAATATGAGATGGGATCCATGTATGAGAACAAAGTATGGACTTTGATTGACTTGCCAATGATCGGTGAGCCATTCAGAATAAATGGATCTTCAAGAGGAAGACAGACGTTGATAGTAGTGTTACTATCTACAAAGCTCGAATTGTCGCAAAAAGGTTTTCGACAAGTTCAAGGTGTTGATTACGATGAGATTTTCTCGCTCGTATCAATGCTTAAAAGTCTGTCTGAATCATGTTAGCAGTTGCCACATTTTATGAAATCTGGCAAATGGATATCAAAACTACATTCCTTAATGCATTTATTAAAGAAGAGTTGTATATGACGCAACCAGAAGGTTTTGTCAATCCTAAAGGTGCTAACAGAGTGTGCAAGCTCCAGCAATCCATCTATGGATTGGTGCAAGCATCTCGGAGTTGGAATATATGCTTTGATGAGTTGATCAAAGCATATAGTTTTATACATACTTTTGGAGAAGCCCGTATTTACAAGAAAGTGAGTGGGAGCTCTATAGCATTTTTGATATTATATGTGGATGACATATTTTTGATCAGAAATGATACTAAATTTCTGGATAGCATAAAAGGATACTTGAATAAGAATTTTTCAATGAAAGAACTCGGTGAAGCTGATTACATATTGGGCATCAAGATCTATACAGATAGATCAAGACGCTTGATAAATTTTTCAATAAGTACATACCTTGACAAGTTTTTCGAGTAGTTCAAAATGGAACAGTCAAAGAAGGAGTTCTTGCCTGTGTGGCAAGGTGTGAAGTTGAGTAAAGACTCAAAACCAACCACGACAAAAAGTAGAAAGAGAATGAAAGGTCATTCCATATGCCTCAAGTCATAGGTTCAATAAAGTATGCTATGCTATGTACCAGACCTATTGTATACCTTAGCATGATTTTGGCAAGGGAGTACAATAGTGATATAGGAGTAGATCACTAGACAGCGGTCAAAATTATCCTTAGATGACTAAGGAAATATTTCTCGGTTATGGAGGTGATAAAATAGTTTGTCGTAAAGAGTTACGTCGATGTAAGCTTGTGACACCGATCTAGATGACTCTAAGTCTCGATCTAGATACATACTGAAAGTGGGAGCAATTAGCTCGAGTAGCTCCGTGCAGAGTATTGTAGACATAGAAATTTGCAAAACACATACGGATCTGAATGTTGCAGACCCATAGACTAAACTTCTCTCACAAGAAATACATGATCACTCTTTGGGTGTAAATCACATAGCAATGTGAACTAGATTATTGACCTTAGTAAACCCTTTGGGTATTAGTCACATGAAGATGTGAACTAATCACATAATGATGTGAACTATTGGTGTGAAATCACATGACGATGTGAACTAGATTATTGACTCTAGTGCAAGTGGGAGACTGTAGGAAATATGACCTAGAGGCAATAATAAAGTTGTTGTTTATATTTCCTTATATCATGACAAATGTTTATTATTCATGCTAGAATTGTATTAACAGGAAACTTAGTACACATGTGAATACATAGACAAACAAAGAGACCCTAGTATGCCTCTACTTGACTAGCTCGTTAATCAACGATGGTTAAGTTTCCTAGCCATAGACATGTGTTATCATTTGATGAATGGGATCACATCATTAGAGAATGATATGATGGACAAGACCCATCTGTTAGCTTAGCACTATGATCGTTTAGTTTATTGCTATTGCTTTCTTCATGACTTATACATGTTCCTCAGACTATGAGATTACGCAACTCCCGAATACCGAAGGAACACCTTGTGTGCTATCAAACGTCACAACGTAACTAGGTGATTATAAAGATGTTGTACAGGTGTCTCCGATGGTGTTTGTTGAGTTGGCATAGATCGAGATTTGGATTTGTCACTCCGTGTATCGGAGAGGTATCTCTGGGCCCTCTCGGTAATGCACATCACTATGAGGCTTGCAAGCAATGTGACTAATGAGTTAGTCACGGGATGATGCATTAAGGAACGAGTAAAGAGACTTGCCGGTGATGAGATTGAACTAGGTATAATGATACCGACGATCGAATCTCGAGCAAGTAACATACCGATGACAAAGGGAACAACGTATGTTGTTATGAGGTTTGACCGATAAAGATCTTTGTAGAATATGTACGAACCAATATGAGCATCCAGGTTCCGCTATTGGTTATTGACCGGATTTGTGTCTCGGTCATGTCTACATAGTTTTGGAACCCGTAGGGCCCGCACGCTTAACATTCCATGACCATATGAATTATGAGTTATGTGATTTGATGTACCGAAGGTTATTCGGAGTCCCGAATGTGATCACAAACCTGATGAGGAGTCTCAAAATGGTTGAGACATAAAGATTCATATATTGGAATGCTACATTCGGACACCGTAATGGTTCGGGTCATTTCAGATAAGTTTCGGAGTACCAGGGGTTACCGAAACCCCACGGGAAGTTATTGGGCCTCATGGGCCTAATGGAGGAAGAGAAGAGGCGGGCCAAGGTGTGGCGCGCGCCCCCCTAGCCCAAACTGAATTGGACTAGGGCTAGGGGGGCCGGCCCCCCTTCCCTTCTCTTGTTCCTCTCCTTCCTTCTTCTCCTACTTGTACTAGGAAGGGGGGAAACCTACTCCTACTAGGAGTAGGATTCCCCCCTTGGGCACTCCCCTTGTGGCCCGCCCTCCTCCTCCTCCCCTCCTTTATATACGGGGGAGGGGGCACCCCATAGACACACAAGTTGATCTTTAGCCGTGTACGGTGCCCCCCTCCACAGTTTTCCACCTCGGTCATATTGTCGTAGTGCATAGACAAAGCCCTGCGTCGGTAACTTCATCATCACCATCAACACGCCGCCATGCTGACGCAACTCACCCTTGGCCTCAACTGGATCAAGAGTACGAGGGACGTCACCGAGCTGAACGTGTGCAGATCATGGAGGTGCTATGCGTTTGGTACTTGATTGGTTGGATCGCGAAGACGTTCGACTACATTAACAACGTTAATTAACGCTTCCGCTTTCGGTCTATGAGGGTACGTAGACACACTATCCCCTCTCATTGCTATGCATCTCCTAGATAGATCTTGCTTGATCGTAGGATTGTTTTTGAAATACGGCGTTCCCCAACAAAATTCTAGGGGTCATTTGACCTTTTAAAGACATTTAAGTGATTTTCTAGCCATCTAATGACCGTAATTCAAATTTGAACAACATCTACATGCAACACCTAACCATAACGGTTTGAAAAATCATATTTGTGTACTTGTGTGTGAGTTAATTCCATGTGCAGTAAATTAGAAGGAATTTTCAAACATATTGGTCTCACGCCATGGACACATGCATATGTATGCATGGAGTTCCATGGAATTTTAATTCCAAAAAAATTAAAAATGATCAGAAAAGCATGAAACCTTGCTTGATGTAATTTCATGCCACCAAGATGATGTGGTAAACAAATTGGCATGTGTGACAAAAGTTTGGACGCACACCCCTCATAAACCTGAGCAACTCACTAGAAGGCTCATGGTTCCAAGAGGGAACAATGCATGTTTGATGATGAACATGAGATAGCTTCCTCTTACGGCCTTCAAACTTTATTCTACGTTTAATGTGCACTACTACAACAGTACTGTGAAAATTTGCATAATTCTAGTGGTCACTTGACATTTTAAAGACATTTAATTGATTTTCTAGCCATTTA
This sequence comes from Triticum urartu, assembly GCF_056163025.1. NCBI lineage: Eukaryota > Viridiplantae > Streptophyta > Magnoliopsida > Poales > Poaceae > Triticum > Triticum urartu. Next base: position 310,335,463 of record NC_141874.1, read on the forward strand.
ATGACCGTAATTCAAATTTGAACTACATCTACATGCAACGCCTAACCAAAACGGTTTGAAAAATCAGATTTCTGTACTTGTGTGCGAGTTAATTCCATCTGCAGTAAATTAGAAGGAGTTTTCAAACATATTGGTCACACGGCATGGGCACATGCATGGAGTGCCATGGCATTTTAATTCCCAAAAATTTAAAAATGATGAGAAAAACATGAAACCTTGCTTGATTTAATGTCATGCCACCAAGATGATGTGGTGAAAAAATTGGCATGTTTGATGAAAGTTTGGACACACACCCCTCACAAATTGGAGCAACTCACTAGAAGGTTCATGGTTCCGAGAGGGAACAATGCATGTTTGATGAGGAACATGAGATAGCTTCCTCTTACGGCCTTCAATTTTTTTTCTACATTTAACGTGCACTAATACAACTACATCTACGAGGAAAATTTCAGGGGTCATTTGACCTTTTAAGGACATTTAAGTGATTTTCTAGCTATTTAATGACCATATTTCAAATTTGAACTACAACTACATGCAACGCCTAACCATAACGGTTTGAAAAATCATATTTTTGTATACTTGTGTGAGTTAAAAAATCATCAGATAATGTAAATATCTGGTGTTCAAAAAAGAAAATGTAAAGATCTGGCAAGACAACCGGCCCCCACACGATTGGCACTCTATCTCGTGGCTCAAGGTTTGGTAGGTGAGTGGCGGGGATCATTAGCCAGACACAGTTCTGTATTGGAAACTGTCGGCTATTATGTTCACACACGGATTTTGCTACGGGAGTCATGTCTAATTCAAACTACATAGTACTCGTAAATTCCGGCGACCGGCGTGTGTACTTTCCCCATCGACCTAGATAGCGGCCGCCAATAAATACTACCTTGCTCACACCGTCCTGCCTGCATTCTCATCTACATCATCCCGTCGCTCGCCCTCTCTCTCTCTCTCAAATCTCTACCATGGCACCGCCGGTCTGCCCACGCGCCGACGAGTAGTCGCCGCCCCCCGAGGACGCTCACTCGAGTAGCAGTGAGGAGGACCCCTACGCGCCGCCGGACGAGGTTGCGCCGGACCCCCCAACTTTGGATTGGTTTTGGGGCCAATACAATCTTTGTGTGTGGAAGTCGCTGCCGCCGGCTGAGAAAGCCAGGCTAGTGGTGTTCAAGAAGGAGATGGCAGAGGAGGAAGCCAAGTACCAGGCGGCCTGTGAAGCCCATGATGCCGTCTGGAAAAAGGAGGCGGCGGAGCTTTGGGGGCAGGTGCGTCGTCGTGCCGAGGAGGTGTACGAAGACGGGTACTTCGCAAGGATGGTCATAGGCGCTGGGCGCCTCATCGCTGCATGGAGGTGGGCCGATAACCTCCAGCGTGCCATCGACGAGGAGGTCCGATGGGCGCCCAACGAAATGGCAAGATTGTTTCCGCGCGTCCACCAGCAAGAGGCAGATTGATACGTCAAGCGCTGCGAGGCGGAGGAGGCGGAGTACTGCCTCTGAACTGGGAAGACGTCGCGCACCAGGGAGCTGCTGGCAAGGGGCTGCCGGAATACTGGCCCTAGGAGGGATTATTAGTTTTAGTATTGTTCCTTTTCAATTTTATGCATTGTACCTAGTAGTTAAGTATCATCACATATATGTGATGATATTATATATATATAAATAAACAAATAAATATATATATATATATATATTCTGTGATATATATATTATGAATTCCATTTTCTATCTGTTTTGTATACTAATTTGAATCTAGCTGTTATCATCCACATATACAGAATGGAAAGCATATATACACACATTGAAACAGAACATATAAGAATGGAAAATAGAGTACACACATTGAAACAGAGGAATAAACAGAGCAATACTATGATTGATGTGAATACATAGCTATCCATGATGAAACGACTCAAAAAAATAAAACACGTCCATGAGACCATGACCAGTAGCCCTTGCCTATGGTAGCTCTTGGCTCTGCCTGAACTCGTGCAGGCGTTCGTCCAAGCAGTCGACACACTCGCGGTACATCTGGAGTGCAATCTCAAGCTCCAAGTTAGCTATTTCATTGACCCTTCCTTTAATATTATTCTATTTAATGCAAGAGTAAGGATATACGTCTTATTCTTTAGTGTTGAGATAGAATGACTGTAGACCCACCAGCTCAAGGATGCGACGTCCATGTTCCTCTACTGCACCCAGGTGGACAACTAGGCCAAGGAGGCGGTCGAGCCTACGGACTAGCGCATTGGCATCTAGCAGGCCGCGGACAAGGCGAATGGCGCCACCCTTGCGGACGGCGGTGTGGGTGTCCGATGCAAGTGTGGTGCGGCCGGCCTCTGGTGCAAGATGGCACTGAGGGCCTCTGCCCACTCCTGGCGAGGAATGGTGATGTAGGGTAGAGGCCCTATAGCCCGATCTTTCACGAAAGGAGCAGATCCCGGGGAAAAACACGAAGAACGCGAGGATGAACAGGAGGAAACCACAAGAGGAAATCACCAAACCGACACGAATAACTCACACATGTGCTAGATCCTCGAGTACATAGAGCGATAAACGAATCCACGGAAAACTAGGGATGATACACGGTAAACGGTTCTTCTCCGTGAGGAGGTCTTGAATCCACAAGGGGATCTTCTCCGTAAGGAGGACTTGAATCCAAGGTGGATCTTCTCCGAAGAGGGGCTGCGGTCTCTCTCTCGAGGAGTAGATCCGATATGGATGAGCAATGCTCTATCTCTCAAATGAGCTAAACCAGTGCTAACCCTTGCTAGGATGAATGGGGGGTCTATTTATAGTCTAAGTGCAAATGGGGGTGAAGTGAAGGGGTACATGGGCCTCGGGCCCGAACATTGTGCGCAGACAGGTACCGGACGTCCGCTGGGGACCGGTCATCCGGTGTCTCAGGAGCTGCCGGACGTCCGGTGTCCTCCGGTCGTCCGCTGGTTCTGCTCTGTGATGGGGGTGCCGGATGTCCGGAGGCTCCGGACTTTCGCTGACTTCGGCTCGGGTGCGGTCGCGCCGGTCGTCCGGTCGGGGCCGGACGTCCGCTCATTGGCCTCGGGTGCAGGGGCACCGGTCGTCCGGTCTGGACCGGACGTCCACTCGTTTGCTTCGGGTGTCGGGGCACCGGTTGTCCGGTCTGGACCGGACGTCCGCTGGTGTCACACCCTAGCCAGTTCAAGCATTAGAGTGTGCATCATGTTTAAATTTATCTTAAATTTGAAATGGGGATGACGGAACCCCCAGCACCCCCCTGGAACAACTAGGGTTTACTAAAAACTTTTTCAATGAACCTGAAATGCCCTTCTAAAAAGCCCCCCCTTTTTGTTTTGGGTTAAAACCTTCGACAAAAATGGTGCACATTTTTCTAGGACATCTTAAGGTCATTGTATCAATTCTTATAGTATTTGCATTTGGGCATTTAAATGCTATAAAATATTTTAAATGCTCAAATAATCATAAACCAAAATGTTTGCTGTTGGATATATTCTAAGTAGTAGCCATGCTTAATTTTATGATTTATGGAAATGCCCTCGCATTTTTAATAAAGCCCTGAAGTTACAAAAATAATAGAATAAATAAAAAATAGAAAAGGAGAGAGAGAAGAAACTCACCTGGCGCAGCCCACCGAGCCCACCGGCTCGGCCCAGTCCACTGGCACCTGCCAGTCGTCCTCCTCCTCCCGCCAGGAGGACGAGAAGCGCGTGGCCGGCGCCCGCGGCCACACGCCGGCCACCTCCTACTTCCACTTACGCCCTGGACGTGCCTATGAGTGCCACACACTCCCCCACGCCCCCTCTCTTTCTCCCCACTCTCCCCGTGGCCTCTTCCCCTCTCTGGCTCTCTCCACCTTTCCGGCCGAGTGCAACCATCACCGCCGACAAGCACCAGCGCAGCCACCGCCATCCACTCGCTGCCTCGCCATGCCAAGAAGCACCGCCGTCATCCGCTGCTTCGCCTTGACCTATCCCCGAGCGCTCTCTCGCCCCGGAGACGCTGCACCGAGCTCGTCTTCAACCTCGGTCGCCGGAGATCCCCCTCGCTGCCCCGCTCGCTCCATCCCTTCCCCAAGCTCGCCGTTCGCTTCCCTGCAACCGCTGTGAGCTCCGCCACCGTTTCCCCCTCTCCTCGCGCTCGTCCGCGTCCTCTAACCACCACGGCCATCGAAGCCGAAGCTCGCTGCCGCCAGCACACGTTGCCGTCATGGCCACAGCCACGTTGGGTCGCAACCGAGCACGCCTTCGTCTTCCACGCACTCGCAGGAGCCCGTAGCACCCACGCACGCCCCTCGCCGTGCCTGCTAACGACTAGTTCAACCTCACCCGAGCTCCGGCCGCCGCCAAGGTCGACGCCGGCGACGTTTCCGGGCAACCCAGCTCCACCTACTGCCACCACTCGACGCGGCTCACTCCCCGCAACACGTAGATGTTCTCCGCCGTCCTTTTGGTCGCCGGAGTGCAAAACCCGAGCCCTCTGCCGTGTCTGGCCTCGCCGGCGGCTAAGCGCCCGCGAGTTTGACTCTGTTTGACCCCGTGTGGGCCCAGGTTGACCTCCCCCCTGAGTCTATGATAGGTGGGGCCGGCCTGCTAATTAGTTTAGGATTAGTTTTAACTAATTTTAATTAGTTTAGTCACTGACATGTGGGCCCAGGCCCCACTGACAGTTAATTAGCACTAATATAATTCTGATAATTAGCTGAGACACCGACAGACAGGGCCCACCAGTAAGGTTTGACCTGGCCGACCCAGTTGACCCGCTGACGTCACACCTATGTCATGCTGACGCATTAATTCAATTACTGGAATTATTCTTATATAGGAAATTCCAGAAAATAGCCAAAACTTCTAAAAATCATAGAAAATCAACCATAGCTCCAAATCAAACAAGTTATATATGAAAAATGATCAGAAAAATTCAATCTATCCATCTGTAATGGTTTTCATGCATGAAAAAACAAGTTAACCTTGCTGTTTAAGCAGAATAAGATAATACACTAATAAGGCTATGTTAAATGAGCTAACATTTGAATCTTTGATTCAAATGAGCTCATTCCTTTCTGTTTTAGCTTGCATTAGGCCAAGACACTTTCATTTTGCGATGTCATAGCATGCATCATGTTGTTGCATATTGTCATGTGTTGATCATGTTCGGTGTGTCTTTCGTGGTAGGTTCTGCCTCCAAGGATAACCCCGAGTATCCGTCTGAAGGGCAGTACCCTACTACCACTACAACAGGCAAGCAACCCATTGATCATTCCGATACAAACCCATGTCCTTGCTTCTGCTCTTGTTTACTGCATTAAGACAATGTGATTCAAACTGCTGTGTGCTACGGTAGTTGAACCCTTATCCTCTGCATGACCTGTCATTGCCACAGTAACTAGATGAAACCCACTAGCATGTGTAGGAGTTGATTGAGCCATGTTTGTGTTTCCTACCTTGCTATGCCTGCTATGCTTAGAGTTGTGTCAGGTCTGGTTCATCTGGGTGATGGGCTAGAGTGAAATGATTATGTCGGTAATGTGAGGGATGTGTTGAACATGTTTTGGTAAAGGTATCGATGAGAGGCCATGTAGGAGTACATGGTGGGTTGTTTCATTGAGGCCATCCATAAGAACTGAGATCTGTATGTGTGATTTTAAGAATCAGCTACTACCATGCATTGGGATCCTTAATTGACCCTCTCGGCTTCTTAATCATCCTAGTACTCTATCAAGGAGTTGCAATTAGTTTCTGGTGTTTGTAGGTTATGTGTTGGCGGCCGTGTGTAGCGCTGACCCTAGGGGTGGGCTATGTTGCGGTAGATACACCGTGGCATAGTGTACCGAGTCACCCGTTTGGTGTCTCAGGAACCCTGTTCACATCGTTCGGGGCCGTATGTGGAAACCTCGGCCGGAATCCCTGCGGATGGAACCTGGATAGGCGATAAACCTGGACTAGAGGCTTGAGTGCTTAGGTAGGCCGTGGTCGACACCCTCGTTGGGCTTCCACTTGAAGGTTGCCGAGTACATGTCGTGTAAATGGCGGTAAGTGGTGAAAGCGTGTATGAAGAAGTACACCCCTGCAGGGTATAAACTATTCGAATAGCCGCGTCCGCGGTGAAGGACTACTTGGTTCCCTATACAGTTCATAGACAAGCTAATGGATACTACTAAAAGACTCAAGATAAGTTTGAGAACCGAGGATGGCCCTCTCGTAGGATGACGAGGGAGAATCCCTGGTGGAGTATTGTGTTGGTGATTAGTGGACTCATGTGCGAAAAACTATTTTACTAGTGGAGTTCCGTAGGATAGCTTAGCCAAGAGTTAAAGCTGGCTTGCTGCAATAACTCCACCACCTTCTTGAGAATGAGCATGTATAGTAGGTTCTGATGTAAGACTTGTTGAGTACCTTTGTACTCATGTTTGCTTAATTACTGTTTTCAGACGACAACACCGCCCCCTCCGATGGGTTTTATGTAGACCTTGATGTCGACGAGTGACTAGCCACCCAGGTGGTGATCCTGGCCATGGAGGGCCCTATGTAGATAGACAGGCTTCGAGAAGCCTTCTTGCTTTCTAGTGTCTGTACTCAGACTATTTGCTTCCGCATGTGCTTGTATGCTTGTATGACTTGAGTGTTGGGTCATGTGACCCCTACCTGTATGAACATGTTATGTATGGCTCTCTGGAGCCTTTAAATAAATTACTTGAGTTGTAGAGTTTTGTTGTGATGCCATGTTGTATTTACTCATATCGGGCATATTGTGTGTATGATTGAAATGCTTGGTATGAGTGGGATCCGACAATTTAGTTGTTTATCCTTGGCAGCCTTTCTTATGGGGAAATGTAGTCTAGTGTTTCTTGAGCCATAGTAGTCTGCTATAGCCCGGTTCACCAGAGTCCTGCTAGCCCAGCACTACTACTCAGGACACTTCACTGGCCGGCATGTGTTTCACTTCGTTCCTATGTCTGTCCCTTCAGGGAAATGTCACGTGGTGACATCCGGAGCCCTGCCTAGCCTCCTACAGCCCGGGTTCCCTGGAGTCCTGTTAGCCCAGTGCTACAGCCTGGATTCACTCGCTGATGACCGACATGCTCGATGTGATTCATGTATGCCTATCTCCATAGGTCTGCGCCGCTTTGGGTTCACGACTAGCCATGTCGGCCCGGGTTCTCTGTGATATGGATGCTAGCGACACTATCATATACGTGAGCCAAAAGGCGCAAACGGTCCCGGGCCATGGTAAGGCGACACCCGTGGGAATATCGTGCGTGAGGCCGCAATGTGATATGAGGTGTTACCAGCTAGATCGATGTGACTTGGAATCGGGGTCCTGACAGCTGGCTGGGACTCGGCAGATGCTTCAGGCACCGGACGTCCGGTCCCGGCCGGTCGTCCGGTGGCTGGGACTTCTCCGGCAGCCCTTCTTCTTCTCCGTCTTCTCGTCCATCTTCCTCTTCTTCTTGTCCTTGCTCCTTAGCTTCTCCATTGTACCTGAGTATGCACAAAGTATCCATATGAGGTAATAGCCATGCTTCATGTGCATCAAAGTGGAATTGTTAGAGGAGAGATGTCACCTCGGTTTCAAGGGGTCTTGCACGTGATCGAGTCATGGGTCCGGTAGGCACTTGATGAGACGATGGTAGGTCCATGGGGATGACCTTGGGATGCTCCGCATCATCTCCCCTCCCTTAGGGAAGATCCGTCCTCGGATCAAAATCTTCATCACCCTGGAAGGGAGAGAGATCTTTGACGTTGAAGATGTCGCTCACGTTGTACTTGTCGCGCGGGAGGTCGATCTTGTAAGTGTTCTCGTTGTAGCGTGGAAGCACCTTGAAGGGTCCATCCGTTCATGGTCGAAGCTTGGATTTGCGTTCTTGTGGGAAGCGGTCCTTGCGAAGGTGTAGCCACACTTGATCACCAATGTTGAAGACCATAGGATGCTTGTTGAAGTTGAGCTTGGTTGCAAGGCGTTGAACTTGGCGCTCGATGGTGTTTCTTGTATCTTCATGCATCTTCTTGAGATGTGTCACACGTGCACTTGCGTCCAAATTGATGCGCTCTTGGAGTGGTAGAGGAAGAATGTCCAATGGTGACAATGGGTCGAATCCGTAAACGACCTCGAAAGGCGACTTGCCGGTTGTTGAGTGTCTTGCTCAGTTGTAGGCGAACTCGACGATAGGTAGGCACTCCTCCCACTCCTTGATGTTCTTCTTGATGAGTACTCAAAGTAGAGCGGAGAGTGTGCGGTTTGTCACCTCCGTTTGGCCGTCGGTTTGAGGATGGTACGCCGTGGAGAAGAGTAGCTTGATTCTGAGCTTGGTGCATAGGGTCTTCCAAAAGTAGCTAAGGAACTTGACGACGCGGTCCGAGACAATTGTCTTTGGCACACCATGGAGACGCAATATTTCCCTCCAAAAGAGATTAGCAACATGTGAAGCATCGTCTATCTTGTGACAAGGAATAAAATGTGCCATTTTGGAGAAACGATCTACAACGACAAATATGGAGTCTTTCCCATTGCGAGTTTGTGGCAAACCAAGTACAAAGTCCATGCTTATGTCCTCCCAAGGTTGGTATGGAATTGGTAAAGGCATATAGAGACCATGAGATTGAGCTTTTGACTTAGCTTTGCGGCATGTCGAACATCGGTTGGTGAAGCGATTGACGTCCCGAAACATCTTTGGCCAAAAGTAGCTCTTCGAGAGCGTGGCGAACGTCTTGTCGCGTCCAAAATGTCCCATTAATCCTCCTCCATGCGATTCCTGCAAAAGCAATAAACAAAGGGATGACTTGGGGATGCAAAGTTTGTTAGCTCTCATAAGATAGCCATCTTTGATGTAATAGCGTTTCCACGATGTATGCGACAAACACTTGGCATAAGGAGTGGCAAAAGTCTCATCATGCGCATACAATTCTTTGATATGCTTGAAGCCAATGACATCTAACTCAAGTTGCGTGACTAGCATGCATATGCGGGAAAGAGCATCCGCTACGATGTTTTCTTTACCCTTGATGTACTTAATGACATAGGGAAAAGACTCAATGAATTCACTCCATTTAGCATGACGCTTGTTCAACTTAGTTTAACCCTTGAGATACTTGAGGGTCTCATGATCGGTATGAATGATAAACTCATGGGGACGAAGGCAATGTTCCCATTCATGTAAAACGAGGACTAAAGCATATAGCTCTTTGTCATAGATGGGATAGTTGAGTTGCGCTCCGGAAAGTTTCTCACCAAAAGTAAGCTATGGGGCGCTTCTCTTGCGTTAACACACCTCCTATGCCATTACTGCTAGCATCACAATGAATCTCAAAAGGCTTGTCGAAGTTGGGTAAAGCAAGCACGGGAGCATGAGTAAGAAAATTCTTAAGCTCATTGAATGCGGTATCTTGGGATGGACCCCAAACAAAAGGCGCATTCTTCTTGCTCAAAGCATGTAAAGGCGAAGCAATGGTGCTAAAATCCTTCACAAAGCGATGATAGAAACCCGCAAGACCAAGAAAACTACACACTTGAAGCAAGTTGGTTGGCTGCGGCCAAGTCTTAATAGCATTGATCTTGGACTCATCTACGTGAACACCCTTAGAAGAGACCACAAAACCCAAGAAAACGAGCTTATCAACACCAAAAAGACATTTCTCCATATTAGCATAGAGACGCTCTTTCCTAAGAGTTTGCAAAACGGTGTGGACATGGGTGACATGCTCTTGGATAGATTTGCTAAACACAAGAATGTCATCGAAGTAAACCACAACAAATATACCAATGTAAGGGCGAAAGACATGATTCATAAGGCACATAAAAGTGTCCGGTGCTTCCGAGAGACCCATAGGCATGACTAACCACTCATACAAACCAAACTTGGTTTTGAATGCGGTTTTCCATTCATCACCCTCTTGTATGCGGATTTGATAGTAACCACTCTTAAGATCGATTTTGGAAAATATAGTGGCACCACTAAGCTCATCTAGCATATCATCTAGGCGTGGAATGGGATACCTATAACGAACGGTGATAGCATTGATAGGTCTACAATCGGAGCACATGCGAAAGCTACCGTCACGTTTTGGCACAAGAATGACCGGTATGGCACAAGGGCTCAAACTTTCACGCACATGACCATGGTCTATGAGATGCTTTACTTGACTTTGAATTTCTTTGGTTTCTTCGGGGTTGACGCATTAGGGATCTTTGTTCGAAAGTGGTGCTTCGGGGATGAGGTCGATGCGGTTCTCAATGCCTCGTAGTGGAGGTAGTCCCGGAGGTAGCTCATCGGGGAAAACATCTTGAAATTCCTGCAAAAGAGAAGACAACACTAGAGGAAAAGTGTGAGCAGTGTTAGTTTGTGGTGTGTTGTCCTTGCACATGAGGAAGTAGTGTAGGACACTAGATGGGTTCTCACACACTTCTCTCATCTCATGTTTGGTGGCAAATAGAACGAAGTTCTTGTTTTCGCTCATCGTGGAGGCACTCAATATGGGCTTGTGGCGCTCACTTTCTTTTTGGTGGCTCACTCTCTCACCATTCTCTCCACGATGGGTGGCTTGCTTATCGGCGATCACTTGGCTTGGAGACATAGGTCATAACACAAACTCCTTTCCTTGCAGCTTGAAGCTATAGTGGTTGGTGTGCCCATTGTGGACGACTCTTCTATCGAATTGCCATGGTCGTCCAAGGAGAAGATGGCAAACGGTCATTGGGATGACGTCGCACTCCAAGGTGTTCGTAGGCGCCGATTTTGAAAGAGACTTGTACTCGGTGCTCGACTTGGATGGTACCGGAGTCACTAAGCCATTGCACTTTGTATGGATGTGGATGCTTCGTCTTGGGCAATTGGAGCTTGGAGAAAAGTTCTTCACTTGCGAGATTGTAACAACTCCCTCCATCGATGATGACCTTGACGGATCGTCCATTGATGCCGGCCTTGGTGTGGAATATGGTGCATCTTTGGTCTTCTTCTTGGTGATGTTGGAGAGTCTAGACTTTGGAGACAACAAGTGCGGGACTTGAGTATTCATCACAAAAGACTTGTTCTTCTTCATTGTTCACTTGGCGGTGCATGGCCACTTGCTCAAGGGCTTCCATTTCTCCTTCGCTCATGGAATCATAAGTGCCATCGTCGTTGAAGATCATTGTGCGCTTGTTGGTGCACTCAGAGGACTTGTGGCCTCGGCCTCCGCAAGTGAAACACTTGAGGGAACTCGTCTTGACGGTCTCATCGGTTGGGGTACATGATGATGAAGCTCTCAGCTTGAAGTTGCTCGTAGAAGGATGACTTGTAGTTGCTGAAGCTTTCTTGCAAGTCGGCTTGTTGATGCTGGAAGTAGACGTTCTTGTAGTTGGTGTTGGAGTGGTTGAAGCTTGGTTATTGGAGAAGCCGTAGGACTTGGATGAGAACTTGGCGTACTTGAAGTCATCTTGCACTTGGCGTTCCGCTTTGGTAGCTTGGTGCACAAGCTCGATGAGATTTGAGTATGGTTGGAAGTCGGCGATCTTCTTGATGGGATGATTGAGTCCATTCAAGAAACGTGCCATAGTTTTCTCATCATCTTCCGTCGCATTGGCTCTTATCATTGCAATCTCCATCTCCTTGTAGTATTCTTCAACGCTCTTGGTTCCTTGCTTGAGTTGTTGGAGTTTCTTGAAGAGGTCGCGGTTGTAGTAGGTAGGCACGAAGCGTGCTCTCATGACATCCTTCATTTGTGCCCAAGTAGTGATGGGTGGATCACCTCTTGCCTCGCGGCGCTCAATGACTTGTTCCCACCAAATGAGGACATAGTCTTGGAACTCAAGGGATGCCATCGCGATCTTCTTATCTTCTTCATAATTGTTCAAACAGAAGATCTTGTCAACTTTCAATGCCCATGAAAGGTATTCTTCGGGGTCGTTGCTTCTGTTGAACTTGGGCATGGTGAACTTGAGCTTGCCGTAGCGTTGCTCTTCATTGTGTTGGGGTCGGGGATGATGACGCGCATGTTGTAGATGATTGTCCAACTCGTGGTTCTCTTGACGCGGAGGTTTGTCAACCTCGTGTTGCTCTTGTCGTGGAAGAGTCCCATTGTCTTCATGCTCTTGGTTAACTTGATGGTCTTGGCGAGCTTGTGGAGGAACACGTCGAGCTCGAGGGGGAACTAGACGATGCATGCGAGCTTGAAATCGTCGTTCATGAAGTTCTTCGCGAAGTGCTTCCTCTTCTTCACGGGCTTGTCGGCCTCGGTCGGCAATGGCTCGACTCGCATCACGTAGAGCTTGTTGCGCCTCAAGTGCTTAAGCGTCACAGAGTTGTTGTTCTTGACGTTGAGCCTCGGTATTTTGTGCATTTTGGTGTAGACGCGCGCGTTCTTCCTCTTCATGTTGGCGTTGTTGTTGCCGTTCTCGAGCTAGCGCAAAGGCTTCTTCGGCTTGATGTCATCGGCGCTCTTGAGAGTCGGTATCCTGAAGCAGATTGAGGTTTGCTTGATGGTCAGTGCGCGCGGCTCGACGAAGAGTGTTCGAAGTCGGTGTACTTGAGTCGGAATGGCGACTTGAACGGCTCCTTCTTGAAGTGGAAGAAGAGCGGTTGAGCAACAAAGCGCGAATCTCGTCCATCCTTGCATCATTCTCTTTCTTGTGATCATTGAGCTTGTGGTCGAAGTAGTTCCTTGTACGTTGCTCGGAAAGTCGCAAGTCGGCGGCAAGGTTGTTGATGCGTTCACTCATAGCTTGTTGCTCTTGATGCGAAGCACGTTGTGCACCAAAGAGATGACTCTTGGCGACGAAGGAGTTCATGTTGTCGTATTGCTCCATGAAGAGTGGGTGGGTATAAGTACTTGGCCTATCCATCATTCCAAGGCAAGTGTGAGTGGTAGAAAGAGAAGAACGAATACCAAATGTACCTTGAACGAAGTTGAAAGTGAATCGATGATCACTCCAATGTAGGACAAGGAAATAGCCCAATTGGTACAAATTCTCGTCAGTTTCTCGCACCTACACAAGTAAAAGCTTATGGTGGAGCTTGGTTAGGATGGTGGAACAATTTTTAATGTGAATGTAAGCAAGATTCAATAATGTTGGAGAAGATTCGCAAGATGCAATGTAACAAGTAGACCAAGCATATACGGTACACGGAAACACACATGCAAAAAGATAAGTGGGGTTGTGCAACCAAGGGTGAGCCAAAATGTGTAATCCAAAAAAATGCTCTTGCTGCACAACACTAGAGAGACGCTAGCATGATTGCACGATATGCGGATACAAGAACTTGTGCACAACCTACTTAGCAAAAATGCTACGACTTCTATCCCAAATATGTTTTATGCAAGGTGTTGCTATGATATGATCCAAGATGATCGAGTATGACAATCTTAATGTTGTATGATGCTATGGTTCTTGCTTAAAAGCTCTTTAATTACCTTTCCTCTTTGCTTAAAAGCTTGGTTGGCTCTTTTCTCATGTAATGCTTGACGAACCAAGATAGCAAGTGAGTATGCGATGACAACTTAGTGACACAAGAGATGATACCAATATAGGCAACAATGATGTATGTATGTATGCTATGGGAAGTATGATCACTAAAGTGCACAAGTCTCGTTACCGGCAATACTCAATGGCTAGTCTCGATGGGTAAGCAACGCAAAGGAGTAAGGCGATGATTGCTATCAATGTAATGGCAAGAGTGATATGTCCAATACCAAGATGAGGTTACCGGTCTTGCTTCCGGTATGGTGTAAAAATGGATGCATGAATACCAAGTCGTAGTCGAGGTGGTCATTGTTGATGACGCGTCTGTGGCGAAAATGACCGGCGGTGATGTCGATGTCGAACCGTACCTAGATAGCCGAAACACAAAAGGATACGGTACCCCAACTCAAATTCTCAAAACCAAAGGCGACCAAAATCATCGGAGTAGGTAGCGGTAAAGTGGTGGTGTGGGTTGGGATATTGGCAAAGATTGCGGAAAGTCGGTGGTGGTGTAGAGGATGTCCGGTAGTGCATGGATGTCCGGTCGCCGGTCGTCCGGTCGGGTCGGACGTCCGGTGCTTCCTGGGTCGCCGGACGTCCGGTGAATGTGATGGTCGTCTAGTGGTCGGGGTCAACGCGAGATTTCGGATCCGAGAGGTGGTTTTGGATGGAAAATGGGGGAATTTGGGAGGGATTTAGAGGTGGAGATGGTGGGGGAAGGCTAGATCTACTTGCAACGCAACAAATTCACGGATCAACAACAAAATCAAGCTAGAAAAACGAAGAGGGGGCTCCGAAATCGTGATCAACCTTGCTCATGATACCAAGTTGATGTAGGGTAGAGACCCTATAGCCCGATCTTTCACGAAAGGAGCGGATCCCAGGGAAAAACACAAAGAACACGAGGATGAACGGGAGGAAAACACAAGAGGAAATCACCAAACCGACACGAATAACTCACACATAGGCTAGATCCTCGAGTACATAGAGCGATACACGAATCCACGGACAACTAGGGACGATACACGGTAACCGGTTCTTCTCCGTGAGGAGGTCTTGAATCCACAAGGGGATCTTCTCCGTAAGGAGGACTTGAATCCAAGGTGGATCTTCTCCGAAGAGGGGCTGCGGTCTCTCTCGAGGAGTAGATCCGATATGGATGAGCAATGCTCTATCTCCCAAATGAGCTAAACCAGTGCTAACCCTAGCTAGGATGAATGGGGGGTCTATTTATAGTCTAAGTGCAAATGGGGGCGAAGTGAAGGGGTACATGGGCCTCGGGCCCGAACACTGTGCGCAGACAGGTACCGGACGTCCGCTGGGGACCGGTCGTCCGGTGTCTCAGGAGCTGCCGGACGTCCGGTGTCCTCCGGTCGTCCGCTGGTTCTGCTCTGTGATGGGGGTGCCGGATGTCCGGAGGCTCCAGACTTCGGCTGACTTCGGCTCGGGTGCGGTCACGCCGGTCGTCCGGTCGGGGCCGGACGTCCGCTCATTGGCCTCGGGTGCAGGGGCATCGGTCGTCCGGTCTGGACCGGACGTCCGCTCGTTTGCTTCGTGTGTCGGGGCACCGGTCGTCCCGTCTAGACCGGACGTCCGCTGGCTGGGACTCGGCAGATGCTTCAGGCGCCGGACGTCCGGTCCCGGCCGGTCGTCCGGTGGCTGGGACTTCTCCGGCAGCCCTTCTTCTTCTCCGTCTTCTCTTCCATCTTCCTCTTCTTCTTGTCCTTGCTCCTTAGCTTCTCCATTGTACCTGAGTATGCACAAAGTATCCATATGAGGTAGTAGCCATGCTTCATGTGCATCGAAGTGGAATTGTGAGAGGAGAGATGTCACCTCGGTTTCAAGGGCTCTTGCACGTGATCGAGTCATGGGTCCGGTAGGCACTTGATGAGACGATGGTAGGTCCATGGGGATGACCTTGGGATGCTCCGCATCAAATGGGGGTAATGACGGGACGTGTACCCAGTTGCAACGCCATGTCGATAGCAGGCAAGTGCCGATGGATCCGCTCTTGCTGTGCGGCGCGCTGCGCCTCTTGCTCTACGGCACTCCAATGGTCTCGCCATGTGGCGAGCCACAGCCTATCGGTGCGGACGCGCCTAGCTTGCTCTGCGGCGCACCATCGATCATGTTGTGCGGCGAGCTGTAGCCTATTGACACTGACATGCCTATCTTGATCCGCTGCGCTCAAACGCCATGCGCCAAAGGTCTGCTCAACCCTGGCGATGACGCGCATCATGGTGTCGTCCATCGCGTTGCCAGGGAGTGCCTCGGCCTCAACGGGCCATGGCGCCTGCTCGTTTTCCTTGTTGATGAGGTTGATGGTAGAGGGAACGCTTTGGTGGGTTGGCATGCTTGGAAAAGGTGGATGTGCTAAAGGATGCGCTTGTTGCCTCCGTGTGCGGCGCGCCGCCTAGGTTTATGCGCAATATCGCTGGGTGGCGGGAAACAGGTGATGAAATGGCGGGAAATGGTGGCCTGTTCATAAAAGGCCATCAATTAATGGAAACTGAGCATAGAAGGAACATCGAGCTAGCACAAGAAGTAGAGGATGATCAGATGAACACGTCCACACTAGGGAACCTGTCGGTGATGAATTCATCAATCACAAACGGTTTAATACTAGCAAGCGTTTGCCCACAACACACACGACTTATTCAATCACAGACAAGTCGGATGGATCAACTGTATGCCATGTATCGCACATTGTCAAAAAGTAATGCGGTAGACCTTCTTTAACATGTGAGAAAAAATAAAAAATAAAAAACAAGGACCTCGAGGTTAAATTAACTCATGGGATGGGTCGTATCAGTCATTTAATTTGAAAAATACGATCCATCCTATCAATTAATTTAACATCAACACAACTTCCCATCGAGTCACCCATCTGATGGCTGCTCCACCTGAGCACACTTAACTCGAGAGTTCTCTTACATGAGCTACTGGTGGAACAGCTAGTCCTTTCTAATATAGGATGCCTCTTCGCATCCTTATGGCGTATCCGGATGACCGCCCGTCCCCCAATGGCCAATAGATGTTGTGTAGACATAGCATATCACATACTTCTTATTACAAGCAATCGTATGTGTTATTATTGGTCTTCACACACATTTCTGATTACAGACCTTTGCCACGTGTTACACACATCTTATTATATTGAACCGCTTCTGTTCTCTTATCTCAACGCAAACAGTTCATCCGAGTGAACCGCATGCCGTACATCGCACACACCTTGATCTGGCTGACCATTTCTTTTGTGTTGCCTAATCACAAACAGTTCATCCGAGTGAACTGTATGCTGTATATCGCACACACCTTCATCTGTCTCCCGTTTCTTTTGTTCCTCCTCATCGCAAATAGTTAATTGAACTGAACCGTATGCCCTGCATCGCACACTCAACTAAAATCTAAAACGTGTTTGATGCATCCCCCATTGCAAATGTTTTGCACCTTTTTGACGGTTTTTTACACCACCGTTTGCGATTATTGCATTGCACACAGTTTTGTCGAAGGGTCTCTGATCGTAGTGTCGCATTAGCAGCATCCTGTAGTAGTGCACGTCCGACAGCTGTGATGTGGTTCAAGCCTTCAGGTTGATAGGTAATTCGGCTTTTGCGTCGAAGGGTGGAGTACTGGTGTCTCCGGATCACTGGCCGCTAAAGCGGGGCTGCAAATTATGATGGTGTTGGATCATCCCTCTTCGGATGACATGTTGTCTTTGCTACTTGTTCTGTATGGGTAGTTCTCTCTTTTGCTATGCATATTCCTTGTCATTTGGCATCCTCGTCTAGGTCACTCTTACTATGTAATAGTTGCTTCTATTTAGAATATCATTCTCGTCTGGATCACGAGAGTGTGAGCGCTGCAGATGGGTGCGTTTTGGTGGTGTAGCAAGACTTCTTATGAACTATCATGTCTTGCTGTTTATGTCAGTAGTAGTCAGTAATTAGTGTTTGAATGTTGTATATATCATTGTGTCGAACTGTTTATGGTCTCAAACTGCTGGTGGGCTAAATGAGGGCATCATCATTCTCCAGTGTAAAGAGTATATCTCCTTTTTTCAAGTTATAATTTGACCTCATTGCCTTTTTGATGATGTACACTTGTTTGGGCCAGTGAGGTGTCGTTGAATATGGGCCGAGTAGTAACGCAATGCCAAACAGGTCAATTATGACTCTCAGACCGGGCTCTCAAAAGATGCTAAAAAAAGGTTGGGCTCTCAAAAAGAAGAAAGAATAATGACTCTTAGGCTGACAAGTGGGCGCCACCGGTGTTTTCGTGTGCTTGCGCGCCGAGAGCATATTGGGACGTGTTCGAAATTCATGCTACCTTTCATCCCCAATATCCTGCCCTCCCCACCTCTGGAATCTCGATTCCTACTCCAGTTCCCCCCAAATCCCCCTCGGGTACTCCCTGTACTCAAGTGCACTATCATGTTGCCGAAAAACACGAATCTGCAAGCCAAAGATCCTGAGGTCCGTCCTGCCTTCGGGTGCTGCGTGCTGTCACTCAACAGTGGCACGGCGGCGCTTGACGACCAGTTTGCCGGCAAAGTGCTGATGGTAACCATCAACGGCGACCGGCCTCCCGTCTTGCCGGACGACCTTGTCAAAGCTCTTGGCATTGCGCACGACAACCAAATAAGTGACTTGCTCGTCGAAGTCTGTCTGCCACCACCTGATTTCTTCGTTAGGTTCTGGACCACTTTCGACTACAGTCGTGCATTCAAATCTTCCCGGTGTTCGTTCTGCGATGGCGTGCTGGTGAACTTTGATCGGTGGCACCCAACATGGGGCTCAGTGCCCTCTTAGCTTGAGTTTTTAACAAAGCTCACCTTCCAGGGCATGCCTCGACGTGCTTGGAATAGCGAGTCCATGAATGAGCTTATCAACGACCTTGGAGGTGAGCTCATAAGTATGTTTGTTCCTCTAGATAGCTGGGCTCTGACGGTTATGGCATGGATGAAGAAGCCGTCCACCATACTGAAGGTGATTGGTATTGAGATACTGGTGCAGGAACCGGGGTTGTACCATTAGTCCTCACCAAGAACGCCGCAGACCACATTATGGATGTACCTGTATCGAGTGTTCGTGCATGTCGAAGAAGTGGCCAATCCATCAATCGAAGTCCTGCCGCCGCTGCTGGTGCCAAGGGCCGTCGATGACGTCCATTACAGGAGTCAATGTCAGACTTTCCTCATGTTGCTCGGAATGATGGACGGCATAGGGACTACTCCATCGCGCGGCGGAGGCCACTGCTTCTTTGGGAGAAGAGGCAGGGCTGACTGCCTGGATGTGCTCTAATTTGAGGTAACCACTGAATCTTGTCAGATACTAGTTAAACCCGAGCTATGGGTGTGAAGCAGTGATGTGCCAGTACATTTGATTGTGACCTGTTCTATTTTTGTACCTAAACTTTTTTAGAAACGGGTGTACATCAACTTAATGTGCTAGCAAAACTTATTGTATTGTCTGTCTATTTTCTTTGCACAACATTCAAGATATTTCCCATCATTGATAAAGACGATGAACCGTTATGTACGAGTGTGTTGGTTTCAACATAGCCCTACCCGTAGCAATCCACTGCTTCCACCTTGATTGTGCTGCCTGCGTGAAATTTTTGTATGCAAGTTCAGTGTGCTTTGATGTTCTATATGATTGTGTCAACTATCTATGTTTTTGCTAAGCATCAGCAATGCATATGGCAGAAAGATGTATTTACGAGCATCGACCGTTGGGTCACACACACACACACGCACAAGCTGGACCCATTGAATTATTTCTTCCCTCGTGACAGCTTTTAATTAGATTCCACTATACTCTAACTTTTTTCTTCTTAGGTTCTTAGTTGAGCTCAGTGACTTCAAAAAGTTATACAGAACCCTTGTTTGGGCCTTTCTGGCGTTGCTGAATGTGCTCTCAGTAGCCATGTAAAGTTGTACTGTACTACACGGGCCTTTTTTTGAACATCAGCAATGCAACTGGGCTCACAGTTGTACACAATATCTGCGTCAACTTGTTATTCTCTGGCCCGCTGGCCTGCAAATCTTTCCTAGGAGGGATGCATTAGGCTTAACAAGAAAATGGGCTTAAAGAAATAATAAATGGGATGTAATTATAAAAACTGGGCAGTAACTATAAAGAAAATGCACCAAACACGTTATTAGTTTAAAAAAATATTATTATTGGATTCTGAAAATTTTAATTTCATTATTTGTTTGGCGCGCAATATTTCGTTGGATTTTTACATAATACAAATTTATTTTGAAATTATATTTAATCTGACAAGAAATTTCAGGATAAAAATATTTCGGATCCCATCAAAATATGGGTAGTTTTATTGAATTCGGTTTTGAGTGGTTGGTTGAAATTATTAATCGGTGTCCTAGCTAGAAAATGGGTTGTACTTTTAACAAACTATATATGGGCTATAGTAAATTCCATTAGAATTTAAAAATGGGGTGTATATTCTTACAAATCACAAATGGGCTATATGTTCTCTGCCGCACACTTGTGGGCCTACTAAGTTGACGCATCCCCTAAAAAACTAGGTTGACGCGTATGCAAGGCTTTGTCAACTTATAGTCAACACACGGTTCTAGCAGCAATGGCCGTTGGATGTCCATCCAATGGATGTCGTGCTTCTTCTTCAATCTCGGATATTCTTGCTTCAGCCGCCCAAAACATGATTACTCCCGCTGATATGTGGGGCGCACTATTTCGGAGGCTGGCCTGTGGGCCTACTAAGTTGACGCATATGAAGGGCTTTGTCAACATAGTTAATATAAACGATTCTAGATGTAGTGACCTCTCGTCTTCTTGCTCCAGCCACCCAAACCAGCAAAGACCGTGCCGCCTTCTCCTGCCTCCTGTCTCCGGTTGTGCTGCCACTGCTGGCCATGCCATCCCTCTATACTCACCCACACCTCCTGTTATTCTCCAGCGACGACAGCCTCACACCGCAGCCGAAGTAGACAACGCACGTACTCCCCTCTGTGTGGGAATCCACTGCCGCGTCTTCCCCACCTCCACGTCGTTGCCTTCCTAGGCGTCACCGTCGTCCACCGCCTTGGTGCTCTCGGCGCAGCATGGTCAACATGGTGAATGAAGGACAACCATCGAAAGTGGACTTTAGGCGGTGAGGCAGACAGCTAGACGCACCAGCTACATCTTCAAACACAAGGAAGTGACTCCTTATTACTCGCAAAATAAAAACGATTCCTCCCCCTGACAGCTGGGACCGACCAACTATATCTTCGCACGCAAGAAAGTGCGTCCTTATCCTCCCTGATCTCTGGGACCCACCCGGTCAAAGCGTACGTAGCGTTGTCTGTCTGGTCGCGAACGTGTATGTACATACTGGTCGATCGATCTCTCTGCAAGTATGAACCATGGCCGAGTAACTAGTGGCATATGTTGTTGCAGAGCACCCGACATAGCAGTTCAAGCAGTGCTGTCTAAGTCCTGTATACGTACGTACAGCCACCGGGGAAAAATACGGCCATGTACGTACATACGGGCGGGGTCTCGAGCGCGTACTCGCGCATATATACAGATGGGCAGGGCTTGTGTACATGGAGAGGCAACAGACGACAGCAATGGCATCCTGTTCATCGGTCAGCGAACCGGCTGGGTCAGAAAAGAGATACAGCGCCCTGTTCATCGGGAGGCAACCGACTGGGTCAGAATGCATCCTGTTCAACGGGAGCCAGCCGGCTTGGACAGAACAGCCGAAAAGGGGTCTGGCATATCGCAGAACGGAGGAAACGACCTTCTGTTCGACTATCCATGGTCGAAACGGGATCCTGTTCATCGGGAGGGGTCTGGAGTACCGCAAAACGGAGGAAACAAACTTGTATTCGAGTGCCTATGGTCAAAACGAGGTCTTGTTTACTGGGAGGCGTGTGGCGTACCGCAAAATGAAGGAAACGGACTTGTGTTGGAGCGCTTACGGTGAAAACGGGGTCCTATTCATCCACCATCTACTGCCTCGCTCCATCCTCCACGGGCTACTGTTCGTCCACCGTCGACCTCCTCCACCCTCCACGGGCTACTGTTCAGCCAGCCTCCACCGGCTGCTATTCATAGAGCCTCCACGGGGTCCTATTCATCCACCCCCAACCGGCTAGGGTGCGGTAGCCTCCTCAGGTTAATGTTCATCCAGTGGCAAGGGCCTACTACCATGGGGTCCTGTTCATTCAATCCCCACCGGGAACTATTCATCCACAACCATCCTACCGGCTCGACTCACCACGTCTCGACTCGTTCTACGTACTGCGCGGATGGTAGTAACGGTCACTATTCATCGAGAGGCAACCCAACACCGGCTCGATCGACTTCAGTAAGTAGCAGAAGTGATCGATCGCTCAGGTTCAGTTAGTAGCAGCAGCGAAGGAATTGCTCGGGTTCAGTCTACAACCAAGGGATCAATCGCTCGGGTTCAATAACGTGAGATCGCTCCGGGTTCAGTTAATCAACGCCTCGCACACACGGGCGTACACGAGAGAAATACGCAAACCACAGTGCATCGATTGGCCTCGACCACCCAACGTAACCGGGAACTCCGCGATATTTCCTCTCCCTTTATTCTACCACGACTTTTTCCATCATGGACGGCCCAAAGAATGTCATGCAGATGCGTCTCTGGCCCGCCTAGGAAGAAAAGCCCATTTTCTGTCATGATTTTTTGTCGTAAGGATCCCACCACATCTATGATGATTCCAGGTTTTGTCACAATTATCGTCATAGAAGTGTCATAAGCATGACAGAAAAAAATTGTTCGGGCCAAAATGTCATGGATGTGTCTTTTTTTTAGTGCTCTCCCTTGTTTTTAGTGCTCTCCCCCTAGGGGCATGTGTAGTAGTATTTTACCTCAAGAGCTAATAGACTTTAAAAAAAGTTTGTGAGTTGTTTACGACTAATGTGAGTCCATGGATCATACGCATTCTGACCTTTCCATAATTTTCTAGCCTCTTTGGTACCGTGCATTTTCGCTTTATCAGCTTGAGAGTCAGTGCAAACTTCGCTGGTGCATCCAAAACCCGTGATATGTTACGCTCTATCACACATAAGCCTCCTTATATCTTCCTCAAAACAGCCACTATACCTACCTATCATGGCATTTCCATAGCCATTGCGAGATATATTGCATTGCTACTTCCACCATTCCGTTATTAGGACATACACCTTCATTGTCATATTGCCTTGCATGATCATATAGCTTACATAGTATTTGTTGCTCAGCCACCATTCATCATTATCATACATGTTACACTAGTATCATTGCACACGCTAGTACACTGCCAGAGGAATTCATATAGAGTCGTATGTTTCAGTTTTGTCGAGTTTTAATATTGAGTTGTAAGTAAATAAAAATGTGACGATCATCATTATTAGAGCATTGTCCCAGTGAGGAAATAAAATAAGAGAGAGAGAGAGAGAGGATGCCAAAAGAGCCCGAAAATGAGAGAAAAGAGAGAACGGGCAATGTTACTATCCTTTTCCACACTTTTGCTTCAAAGTATCACCATGTTTTCATATAGAGAGTCTCATATGTTGTGACTTTCATTTACTAGTGGGAATTTTTCATTATAGAACTTGGCTTGTATATTCCGATAATGGGCTTCCTCAAATGCCCGAGGTCTTCATGAGAAAGCAACTTGGATGCACGCCCACTTAGTTTTTAGTTTGAGATTCCATACACTTATTGCTATTGGTGCATCAGTTGCATGGCAATCCCTACTCCTCTCATTGACATCAATTGATGGGCATCTCCATAGCTCAATGATTAGCCGCGTTGGTATGAGACTATCTTACTTTTTGTCTTCTCCTTATTAATCTCTACCACCGCATTCTAATCCACCCACAGTGCTATGTCCATGGCTTACGCTCATGTATTGCATGGGGGTTGACAGCTTGTTAAAAAGTATGTACAAATTGCTTGGCTGACACCGGGGTAGTACATGATTTATATTTTGTGTTAAGAAGATGGAGCATGACAAGACTATATGATTTTGTAGGGATAGCATTCTTTAGCATTTATATTTTGGAAGGCATGATAGTTTGTTTGTATGCCTGAGTATTGATGTCTTTATGTCAAATTATAGACTATTGCTTTGAATCATTCGGATCTTAATATTCATACCCTAAAAGAAACATTGCATGATAAACATGTTAGGTAGCATTCCACATCAAAAATTCTGTTTTTATCTATACCTACTAATAAAGTAAGGTGTGTTTCTCCAATATTTTCATCCATTCACCGTCGAAAATAATTTTTTCTGTCTGAGGTGGTACTAAATTTTTGTGCATCTACTATAAAAAACAAAAAGTTTCTCCAGAATTTCGCAATTGGGTCGGGCGCACTCCACCCCAACAAAGCCAACACAGTAATTATCCTGCCCATGCGTAAAAATACCTTATTTGTCGCACGCGGCGACAAATAGTTGAAGGAACACACATGTCACCCAAGACTGGGCCAGCCCGTTTCAACTAATTTTTTATACATGTGTTTTGTTTTCCTTTTTCCTTTTTTATTTTTCCGTGAAATAAAAATATACAAAACATATTCAGAATTTAATTTTTTGTTCAAATATTCAAAAAAATCAGCATTACAAATTTTTATTGTTGTTTTGAAAAATATTAGAAACTTCAAAAAACTGGTTTCGGAATTTCCTAAACATTTTAAAAATGTTACAGTTTAAAAAATATTTTGTTTTGGTATTGTTCGAGATTTTTTTATAAAGTTAATATTTTATAAAATGTTCCATATTCAAAAAATATCCCTATTTTAGTGAAAAGTTCACAAAAACAAAATAATGTTTGCGTCTAATAAAACATTTTTTAAATTTTTTCTGAATGTTCCCCTTTTAAAAAATCAATAATGTTGTGTTTTTATAAAAGGGTCAAGGTTTCAACATATTTTTTGAATTTAAATAACTATTCTCTTTTCTAATTTTGTTTATTTTTTAAAATTGTATGGAATTTTCAAAAAATAAATGTTCATATTTTTTTAAAATGTCCGAGCTTTCAAATTTTTTGAACGTAAGTGCTAAAATAATCAAAGAGAATAAACCATCGTAATAAAGGGACATCCATGCATGATTGTGCTTGTGAAAGAGGATTTATGTGTTGCAATTTGTAATCCATCTGGTTACACCGTCGTAGGAGAGTGATTGAAGCAACCTTGTCCCGATGGTCGTCACACATCCACCAAATGAGGAGGCATGCACAAACCCGAAATGGAGGCGGACACGAAAGAAAAAGGCACAAGTTGGATGCTCGCCACCACGCCTACCAACCCCACCACTATCAAGATTTCACGGGCCAAACATGTCCAGTGAGAAGACCGCAACTCCTTGCTTTGTCGCCTACCGTTGTGGAGACTGGTTTTTTGGACACAATCGATTATCTTTTCCATTGCTTGTCATAAATAAAATATCTCTCCTGTTGCAATGCACGGGCATATGTGCTAGTAATTTACCTACTCAAGGACAAGTAGGAATTAAGCTTGGGGATGCTGATACGTCTCCAACGTTTCTATAATATTTGATTGTTATATCCTATTATAGTATCAATCTTGGATGTTTTATATAACTTTTTGTGGTATTTATACCATTTTTTAGGACTAACCTATTAACCCAGTGCCAAGTGCCAGTTGTTATTTTCTGCTTGTTTTTGGTTTTTGAGGCAATCAGTACCCAACGGAGTCAAAACACTACGAAAATTTTGATGAATTTTTTTAGACAAAAGAGACCCTAGAAGCTTGAGGTGGAGACTAACCGAAAAGCGAGGATGTGTGAGTAGTTCACCACAGACCTACGGGTCCATAGCTAGTAGCTAGATGGTTTCTTCTCTCTCTAGTCTTCAATACAATGTTCTCCTCGTTGTTCTTGGAGTTTTATACAATGTATTCTTCAGAGTAGGGGCAATGTTACTATCGTTTACCACACCTGTGCTTCAGAGTAGCAACATGTTTTTCATATAGAGAGTCTCGTATTTTGTCAATTTCATATACTAGTGGGAATTTAACATTATAGGACTTTGCTTGTATATTCTAATGATGGGCTTCCTTAAATGCCCGAGGTCTTCATGAGCAAGCAAGTTGGATGCTCACCCACTTAGTTTTCATTGAGCTTTCATATACCTATAGCTCTTAGTGCATTCGTTGCATGGCAATCCCTACTCCTCATGTTGACATCAATTGATGGGCATATCCATATCCCGTTGATTAGCTGTGTCAATGCGAGACTATTTTCCTTTTTGACTTGTCCTTATTAATCTCTACTACCGCATTATATTATACCCATAATGCTATGTCCATGGATCGTGCTCATGCATTGTGTGGGGTTGGAAATGTTGAAGCACACTAAAAAGTATTATCCAATTTCTCGGCTTGTCATCTGGGTAGTTAATGATTAAAATTCTGTGTTAGGAAGACTAAGCATGAGAATGCTATATGATTTTGTAGGGATAGCGTTCTTTAGCATTATTTATTTTGAATGGCATGATTATTTGTTAGTATGCCTGAGTATTGATGTCTTTATATCATATGATAGACTATTGCCTTGAATCACTCTGATCTTAAAATGTATACCGTAAAACAAATTTTATGATAGACATGTTAGGTAGCATTTCACATCAAAGATTCTGTTTTTATCATTTACCTACTCGAGGATGAGCAGGAATTAAGCTTGGGGATGCTTGATATGTCTCCAATGTATCTATAATTTTTGATTGTTTCATGCTATTATATTATCATTCTTGTATGCTTTATATGCATTTATATTCTATTTTATATCATTTTTTCGACTAGCCAATTAACCTAGTGCCTAGTGCCTAGCGCTAGTTCTTGTTTTTTGCTTGTTTTTGGCTTTTCAGGAAATCAATACCAAATGGAGTCCAAATACGATGAAACTTTACGGTGGTTTTTATGGACCAGAAGGGAACCTAGAAGGTTCGGGAGGTGGCCAAAAGAGCTACGGTGAATTTTAGGATGGTAAGCAATGTGTTGCCTTTTCCCCCTGCCCACAACAAGTTACTCTATTAGACCTCAGTATCTAATATTTTATCTTTTGAGTGGTTTCTGAAGCTATTTACTGGTAATTACCTTGCAAACTACATGACCGGAGTGGAAGCAACTAAGGTTAAAGTATGTAATTCATGCTACCATGATAATGCTCTATAAGTCTTCCTGAAGGCAGTGAAGGATGGCGGGGGATCGTCACAAGGGGTTGGACAAAAGTTGTTCGTGCCTATGGCATGCAGGAAGGCACGTTATGGGCATTCCGCTTCTTCAACACCATCGACAGTAAAAATGATTTACACTTGTCTCTTCACCTTTACAGCCTCTAAATATTGTGGTTCATCATAGTTAATTGCTGTCTAATCCTGTAATTACTAAACATATTGTACTGACAATTTTATTTATGGATTCGTTGTTGAACCATTGTGCTGAGAATTTGAATTGCACATTTCACATTTCAAAATTTCCAATTCGAATAATAAATTACAGGGGAAAATAAAAATATACAGGAGCGAATAAAATAATGTGCACATGGTAAGAAAGAAAAGAGTGTGTGCGATGAAAAATAGAGAACAGACGGTTCTTTGATGTGAAACATTTGTAATGCCCGACGGACGCACACACGGTTTCATCTCATATGCGTGTGCGATTCATGGTATTACGACAAACGTTTCAAACCAGTGTGCGTTTGTTATAGGAATACCAATCACACACAATTATGAAAATGGACATGTTGGCATTTGTAGAGGCACTGCATACATTTTACATTCTTGAACCATGTGCGATAACATACCTATCACAAACATATCGGTAGATTAAATGTTTATGTCCGCCTTTTTCACATGACTATAGTGGCGTAATCGTTTGGGATGTCTCTCTGATCAGGAATGTAACGTCGATATGTAATGTGTGGGACTAGGGTGGCTTCTGATATGTTTATTCTATGGTGATCGCCAGTAGCCAGTCGCCCATACCTGACTATTTCTGGGTCGTGTGGGAAGGACCCCCCTATCGCCCACACTCACTTGGCAACGGTTCCAAACGCCGTCATGGAAAGGGGTTAAAAACCATTTGTATAGGACGATATGGTACCAATGTGTGTGAAGGAGTAAGAAGTTATGATACAGAGTTTTGACCCCTTGGATCAGATCAACTTCAATTTAGAAATGGTCAAGTTTAGGAAATAATTGCATGATAGTATTTTGGTCAGCACAGTCATATCACTAATACAATTGGTAGATTTGTGTTAGCCTGAGGAGGCACATAATGTATGTACTTTGTATTCTAGTGGTAAGTTTATTCCTATGCTTGCTTGGATAGTATTATTGTTGTTGTTGTATTGCTTAAACATTGTTATTGCTTTTTGTTAATTGTTTGCTTGATAGCTATATAATTAGTTGTCTTGCAGGTACATTCAAATTACTTACCTGGCATTGCACGTGGCTAGATTCTAGGGAAGATGGATAAGCTAGATGGTTGCCCCAGCCAGTCATATGAGTTGTGAAGCCCAGCAAAACTGTCAACCTAGCCTTCCTTTGTCATTTATTTCTTCTACTGCTGGATAGCTCTGCTATGGAGTTATACGGGATAGACCCCATTGTATTTTAGGCTATATATGTTGCAGGATATCCGCGACCACCTATGGGACCGGGTGGCCCCTTGCTGGTTCGGAAGGGGGACGATGCATTGCACAAAGAGCAGACCAACGCACGGCAGTGCGGCAGAGAGCACACAGGCAATTTACCCAGGTTTGGGCCGCCGCGAGGCGTAAGACCCTACTCCTGCTTTGGTGGATTGATGGTGGAATGAACGTGGTGGTGTGTAGTACACTTTCCCGACAGGGTTTGCCCCGAGGCTGCAGCGACTACACACGTATGGTTGCTTAGGTTTGTCAACACTCCAACCTTCTAACCCCTCCTACGAGTGACATGGGCGTCCTTTTATAGATTAAGGGGTCACCACAATGGCAAAGTAGTCATTATCCACTGATGTGATAGCGAACAGTGCCATCATACCTAACTCTGCGGGCTGACATGGTGCATTAAATGCACCAATTAGTGTCACATCTCTGGTCGCCTGGCAAGGCTTGCCGGGCTATCTTGCCAGCTCCGCGCCCATTTCCTTGACATGTCGCAGGACGGGTGTCATCTGTAGGCTTCTTCTATAGGAAATGGCCGCCACTTAAGAATCTTGCGGCTTGACACCGCATGATTGATGACGTGGGTCGTGCTTGAGTGGTTGGTGGGGTGGTTCTGCCCACGCGACCCCTGGCAGACCTTGCCGGGGTGCCTCGGTTGCCCGCTTCTCATGGTGGCCTTGCCCCTTGCCGGGCTCGCTTGCCCGGCAAGGGAGGCCCTTCTCTTGCCCGTATCTTGCCCTTCTAGCTCGATCTTTGTCTCTCTGGATTGTGTGTTGGTTCTTCAAATCCCTTGGTCCATCAATCCCTAACTTGGGTCGGTGCTTCAATCTTGATCTTGTGCCTGTGCACAGTCTGGGCAACAGACCCGGGGTTTGTTGCACCAACATAAGCCCCCGGGCCTGCCCCGAATGCGTTGCTGAGCGTTGTCGGGGTAGGGCCTAATAAGTGCACAGGCAAGGTTGCTGAAGTGGTTGGTCCCTTAAGTTTTCCGTTGCCGCTTCATTAGCCTTGATTCCGGGCTAGTTTCCGGTTTTCCCGCGCGTGGTGTAAAGCCAATAGTGGTGGGGCCGCTCCAGTGACGGCCCGTGAATGACTTTAACGCATGGGGTAGAAACTGCTAATTTACTCTTCCCACATTGCACACTTATCCATAGCCACGTATGCAGCATGCATTGCATGGAGTAGGTAACGGAGGCGCGTGGCGTGGGAAAGTACCTTGGAAAGGGCTCGCTCGTCTTGAATTGGTGGAGGAGGGTGGTGGTCACCAGTGGATGGAGCAGCTGCCCTTCCCCGCCCGACCTATAAAAGTGAAGGGCAGAGGAGGGTAGAGTCACCCACCTTAGCAATCCTCATCTCCTCATCTTCGGTTTCTGCTAGTCATGTTTGAGGAGGAACCCTGGGGCCAGCCCCCGGGCCCTGGCTCGGGGATTTTGTTGCCTCATGCCGGCGCCGATGCTTGGGGAGTGAGTCTGGTAGTTGGCATGGCGAGTCTTTTGGTATCTTTGATGCTCGTCCGGGAGGAGAGGCCGGAGATTATTGGTAATCCTAGCACTGCCCCTTCCGGAGGTCTTGGGGTCGACGTCGACGAGAGGCTTGCCTTCCTGCCCGCCAAGGTGGGGCACAGCGCGGATTGGGCGCCCTTCGTAGCGGAGCCGGGGGTAGGCACCGAAGAAGGCGGCCCCTCCTAGTCCACCAAAGCGACAGTAGCACTCCATGTCCGTTGTGGGCAATTCCGCTACCGTTTTCGCTTTTCAGGAGGGGTTACGGGCCTAGCTCGTCACCTTGTGCAGCTCCTGGGTGCTCACCACCTACGAATCACGGTGGGTGACCGCCCTGCCGGTCCCTTCATCGCCCCCTTCTCCATGCGCTCCTTTTATTCTCCTTTCCTCCTGTTCCAATATCTTGGGGAGGAGGAGCACAGAAAGGAAGAGAGGTGTTACAGGGTACTTATCCTTTTCCAATCTTAAACTTGTAGGAAATTTGTCAGGACCCCGATTCTAAGTCACACTGATCTAGCCTGTAACACCTCATATCACTTTGCAGCCTCACGCACGGTATTCCCACGGGTGTCGCCTTACCATGGCCTGTGACCGTTTGCGCCTTTTGGCTGACGTATATGATTGTGTCGCTAGCATCCATATGACAGAGAACCTGGGCCAACATGACTAGTCGTGAACCCAAAGTGGCACTAACTTACGGGGACAGGCATACATGAATCAACATCGAGCATGTCGGTCGGCAGCGTGTGAATCCGGGCTGTAGCACTAGGCTAACAGGACTCCGGGAACCCGGGCTGTAGCAGGCTTGGGACAGACACAGGAACGAAGTGAAACACATGCCGACCAGTCAAGTGTCCTGAGCAGTAGTGCTGGGCTAGCAGGACTCCGGTGAACCGGGCTGTAGCGGACTACTAGATTGCATTTCCCCATAAGAGAGGCTGCCAAGGATAAACAACTAGATTGTCGGATCCCACACATACCAAGCATTTCAATCATACACACAATATGCTCGATATGTGTAAATACAACATGGCATCACAACATAACTCTACGACTCAAGTATTTATTCATTAGGCTCCAAGGAGCGAGATATTACAAGCGTGGGTCTCATGACCCAACATATAGAGCATACAAGTAACAAGCACATGCGGAAGCTTAACTTGTCTGAGTACAGACAACTAAAAAAGAAGAAAGGCTGAGGAGCCTGACTATCTACCAGACCCTCCCAAGGGTACAAGATCGTAGCTGAGGTAACAAGCTAAACATCAAAGTCCACGTGGAACTACTAGCGAGACTGAAGTCTCTCTGCGAAAACATAAATTAAGCAAACGGGAGTACAAATGTACCCAGCAAGACTTACATCAGAACTAACTACATATGCATCAGTTTCAACAAAGGGGGTGGTGGAGTTTAACTGCAGCAAGCCAGCTTTGACTCAGTGGCTAACCTGAACTACGACTGCAAGTAACTCTTTTGAGGTGGCGCACACGAGTCCACAAATTTACCATACCAATACACTACTATGGATCCGCTCCCGTCTCCCTGCGAGAACGCCATCCATAGCACTCATGCTTATCTTGAGAGTTTTAGAGTATCCACTTTCACTTGTCTATGAACTATGCAAGGGGTCCAAGTTTCCATCTCTGAGGAATCCGGCTATTCGAATAGATAATGATAACCCTGCAGGGGTGTACTTCTTCACACACGCTCTCGCCACTTACCACCATGTACACGTCGTGTATCTCGGCAACCTTCAAGCGGAAGCCTGGCGAGGGAGTCGGCCATGACCTGACTAATCACACAAGTCTCTCGTCCAGGTTTATCGCCTATTCGGGTTCCATCCGCAAGGAGATCCGGCCGGGGTGTCGCTCACGGCCCCAAACGATGTGTACAGGGTTCCCAAGCCCACCATCCGGGTGCCACTTGGTACACCGGGCCACTGTGCCTAGTCTGTCCCAAGCCCACCTGTACCGGGTGCCACTTGGTAGACTACTAACACTACCTACAAACACCGGAAACTATTTGCAACTCCTGGAAAGAGATCGAGTTGATTAATAAGTCGAGAGAGCTTGGAGCGCCCGGAGCCCAATGTGTGGTAGTAACTGTTCATGGATGACAAACACAGAACTCAGTTCCTGAGGACGGCTGCAATGAGACAACCCACCATGTACTCCTACATGGCCTCTCACCGCTACCTTTACCAAATCGTGTTCACACACATAGCTCACACACAGTAGGACATGTTCACCACATTCCAATTCATCCCCGATGAATCAGACCTGACTCAACTCTAAGCAGTAGCAGGCATGACAACAAGCATGAATGAGTAGGCACATCAGGGCTCAAACAACTCCTACTCATGCTAGTGGGTTTCATCTATTTACTGTGGCAATGACAGGTCATGCAGAGGAAAGGGGTTCAACTACCGCAGCATGTAACAGTTGAATCGCTGTTGTCCTAATGCAGTAAAAGAGAGCAGGAGTGAGAGAGTGGGATTGTATCGGAATGAACAAGGGGGTTTTGATTGCCTGGCACTTCTGAAGATAGTTTAACTCTTCATTGGTTTCATCGATCATATCGCCAAAACATACGTCTACTAAGGGGGGAGCAACCACCGGCAAACACAAAAGGAACCACAATCAATGCAATGCACAATCATATGAATGATATGTCATATTAAAGTACTGAATTGACCTAGTGCAACAGTTAGTCATGTTCATTGAAGTGGAATTCAAACCTATAGCAAATTCCAACTCCAAAACTAATTACCATTTATTCCATAATGATGAATTGTCCTATTCAGTGAGGTTAACTTGTTCAAACATGCATGAAAATGCCATATTCAGATTCTTTGGATCTTTCTGATCATTTTTCATATATAAATTATTTCATTTGGAGTTATAGATTATTTTCTATGATTTTCTGAAGTTTATACTATTTCTGGAATTTTCTGAATTATTTTTAACCCAGAAAATGACTTATTGCATCAGCAATGCGTCAGGGTGATGTCAGCAGGGTCAACAGGGCTGCCCGGGTCAAACCTAACCGGTGGGACCCGTAGGTCAGTGACATAGCGTTGGCTAGAGTCACAGACAGGTGGGGTCGGGTCAACGGCCACATCAGCATAGTCAAAACTGATATGTGGGCCCACTAGAATTAGATTAAACTTAATCTTATTTAGTTAGCCAGTCAGTTAGGCGGTGGGGCCCGGATGTCTGTTTCACTGGAGGTTAATTAGAGGCGCGATTAGCCGCTAATGACGGCCACGTCGGCAGTCGCCGGAGCCTTGCCGGCGGCGACCAAAATGACGGTGGCTCGGCTCGGATTTGAGCTACGGGTGGTGGTTTGGCGAGCTAAGGGCACCGAGGAGTAGCTCTTGCTCGTCCGCATCCAAAGGACCGGACGGGAGGCCGCAGGGTGGCCGGGAGCAGCGCCCA
Organism: Triticum urartu; assembly: GCF_056163025.1. Taxonomy (NCBI): domain Eukaryota; kingdom Viridiplantae; phylum Streptophyta; class Magnoliopsida; order Poales; family Poaceae; genus Triticum; species Triticum urartu. The sequence continues at coordinate 310,368,494 of NC_141874.1, forward strand.
CGGCGAGCAAGGCGGCGGCCGGAGTTTGGCGTCGGTGAGGACGACGCTTCGGTGCACAGGAGAAGGAGCTGGTGCGTGCGTTCGGCTCCTGAGAGCACGGTGAGAACGGCGACACGCTCAAAAGCGGGCGGAGGCAGCTCTGGCCGTGGCAGCGACATGGCACGACGGAGGTGAGGTTCGGGCACGGCGGTGAAGCTAGCTGGGGCGCAAAAGCAGAGAGAGGAGAGAGGGGGGAAGACGCAGTAGCTCACAGGGAGGACGGGGAGAGGGTCAGCGTGCTCGAGGAAGGCTTGACGGTGTCGGAATCTCGGCGGCGATCTCCCGTAGCCGAGGAAGAAGATGAGGCCGGGGACGACGCGTCAGGGATCTTCCGGTCACCTAAGTCAACGGAGAGGGCTACAGCGATGATTCGAAGCTCCTGGACTGCTCAAGGGGAGGAGGGAGAGGCGGTGGCTGCAGTGGTCCATAGCGGCGCTCTCGGTCGCGCTCAGAAGAGGAAGCACAGGAGGGGAAAGAGGTTGATAGAGAGCAGAGAGCGAGGGGAGAAACAGAGGGGGCTGCGGGGCGTCTCCAGACGCGTCAGGGGCGCCTCGGTGCCAAGCAGGAGGTGGCCAGGGCGGCGTCGGTGCTCGCCACCGACCTGCTTCGGGGCGAGGGGGAGGTAGACGACAGAGTGGAGGAGGTGGGCTGGGCTGGCCAGCTCAGATGGGCCGCTAGGTGGGCTAGAGCGCCAGGTAAGTTTGTGTTCTATTTTATTTTCCTTCTGTTTTTTGTTTGATTTATTTAATCTCTTTTGCCACTCTTTTCAAATAGAACAAATCCAAAACCAGTGACAAAAATCCCCTGAATATTTATTTGTTGCACAGTGGAGTTATCCAAAAGCACATAAACTCATTCAGAGTTATTTGAAATTATATTCCATATGTTAAGAATATAAATCCAAATCCAAATAAAATATTGATTTAAAACCAAAGCCCAGATAATTCCTTATAAATGTTCCAAAATTTTGGTTTTGATTTATAACTCTTTCCAAAATTCTCAGAACTATTTCCAGGGTATTTTGGATTCACTGATTACAATTTTACGGTTCTTGCCCCATTATTAAAATGATTTCTGAGGCTTTCAGCTTTCCCCAATTCAACTTTCAGAAATTTAAACATGATGCAAGCAAGATGCAAACACTAGGCAGCACCAGAAGCTAGGGATGTGACAAAATTAACAAATTTTAATTCAAGTAATGTAATCTCTCGAGTCCATCTCTGTGTTCTGTAATGCTTGTACTTGTATCTGCATGTCAATGAAAGAGACAAACCTTGCCGGGAACCCATGCATGTTTATGTCCATGCAAAGGTGGAGTGCCTCTTTACTTTAATTAAATGAGTTTTCCCCGGCAGGATATCCTGCCAGCACCCTTTTCGTCTACCGGAGAACCATGTCTGCCGGGGAACAGACTGAGGTGCCAGCCCCCCGCCCACTCCCTTTTTACAAAGGTCCACTTCGACCATCCAGGCCGAAGCAGCGTTCGAGCCAAGGATGGGAGCACCCTGGTTCCAAGAGAGAGGCGAGGTTTCTCTATGCACAAATTATAGCTTACAGGACACTAATGGACAAGAGGCAAACTTATTTGTTTGGCTTGCTGGGGATCACTGTGTCATGCAATCTTCTCGTCCCTTGTCGGAGTCAAGTTCACGGTGTAGATGAGGATGAATGCAGGACGCAATCCTATCGATATGCATATGCAAATACTCATGAAATGCTTATGTAGTGATCTGGGTGTTCTTTTGCATGCATGTGATCTCGATCGCCCCCCCCCCCCCCACAGAGCTTCTTTATTGTCTCTTGCACGGGGTCATCGCCCCGACTTAGTACAAGGGGTTACATGCAACTGTTGCAAGGCCTGTACAAAAGGGTGTCTGCCGGGCAGTGCTCGCCAGCCTCCCACCTTATGGGTAGTACTTACAGATATGCTCAATATTCCATGAGTTTTGCAACTGTGTGCCATCGCCGGTCTCCAGACGGACTACGCCAGGTTTGGTGACTCGTACCACCCGGTAAGGGCCTTCCCACTTTAGTGACCGCTTGTTTGTACGCTTGGCGGACTGAACGCGCCTAAGGACAAGGTCACCTTCCTCAAAACACCGGGCATGAACCCTGCGGCTATGATGACGACGCAGGGCTTGCTGGTAGCGTGCACCATGCATAGCAACCCGGAGATGGTTCTCCTCGAGTAGCACAGCGTCGTCACGCCGGTGCTGATCTTTTGCTACTTTTTAGTAGGCAAGCACTCAAGGGGACCCGCTAATAAGTTCCTTGGGGATAACTACTTCTGCCCCGTAAACCAGGGAGAAGGGAGTCTGCCCAGTAGCTCCATTAGGTGTCGGTCGAAGCGACCAGAGAACTACCGGCAGCTACTCGATCCACTGCGTGCCGTGCTTCTGCAGCGTATCAAAACTTCGTGTCTTGATCCCACAAAGCACTTCAGCATTCGCCCTCTCAGCTTTTCCATTGCTCCGGGGGTGTGCCATAGAAGCAAATGAGATTTTGCATTCGAGGGTATGAAGGTATTGCATGAAGGTGTGGATCGTGAACTATGTGCCGTTGTTAGTGATGATCCTTGCCAGAACTCTGAAACGACACACCAATTCTTTCAAGAACTTGATAGCTGACTGAGCAGTCACCTTTCTCATGGCAGTCACTTCCGGCCACTATGTAAATTTGTCGATGGCAATGAACAATAATTCAAAGCCCCGATTGCTCGGGGGAAGGGGCAGAGGATATCGAGCCCCCAGACCGAAAATGACCATGATAGAGGGATTGTCTGAAGAGCTTGGGTAGGCAGGTGTATTCTCTTGGAATGGAACTGACATGCATCACATTTCGTGACTAACTCAACCGCATCCTGGAGGGCTGTGGGCCAATAGAATCCTTGGCGGAATGCTTTCCCAACTAATGCCCTTGACCCAATGTGGGAACAGCACAGTCCTTTGTGAATCTCAGCCAGCAGTTCCTTTCCATCCTCCCGGCAAACACACTTCAATTTCACACCATTGGGCCTCCTGTACAGAGTGTCACCGACAAACTGATACATACTGGCCCTCCGGGCTACTCTTTCAGCTCCATCTTGGTTGCCAGGGATTTCTCCGGTTTGGAGGAAGTGGACAATGTGCCTTGCCCAATTTGTAGCCTGGGGATCGGTAACATGACTAGCGGCACCTCCTCTACTGCGGGAGCACCAGCCTCATTTGCGGGGTCCATAGGCCCGGCTGGAGGGGGCGGTCCGGCAGGCTGTGAGTAGTTGTTTCCAGCAGGGTCTCTGCTAGGAGCGGATGGCTACCGGGAGAGGCTTACCGTAGTCCAACTTTCTCCTCTTCCGGGCCATTGTGGCTGGTGATACGGAGGGTCGAGAGAGATGGAGAACAAAAGTTCCTGGTTCCACGGGATGCTTCTGCTGAACACACTTTGACAGGTGATCGGCTATGTTGTTTTCCACATGGGGTACGTGCTCTGTTTGCAACCCATCAAAGTGCTCCTCCAGTCTCCTTACTTCCTCGATGTATGCTTCCATCAATGGGATTTGGTAATCACTGTTGAATCGTCTCGCCACAAGCTATGAATCTCCTGGAATGATCAGCTTCTTAATTCCAAATTCTGCTACAATCCTGAGCCTGACAAGGAACCCTTCATACTCTATTGTATTGTTGGTTGTCCTTCCCAGACAAAGTGCATCTGGACGAAGTACTTCAAGTGCTCCCCGGAGGGGGAAACAAGAAGCACGCCAGCCCCTGCACCTTGTAGGGAAAAAGCACCATCAAAATACATGACCCATTCTTGGGGTGATTCCTTACCAGGGATGGTTGTCCCTGTCCTTTCCTCATCAGGGGTTGGTGTCCATTCTGCAATAAACTCTGCCAATGCCCTGCTCTGAATAGTTGAAGTGCTCTCAAACTTCAAACCAAAGCTGGATAACTCCAAAGCCCATTCTACTATTCTTCCAGTTGCCTCATGGTTTTGGAGTATCCTTTCTAACGGAAAACGAGTAAAAACCGTGATCTCTTGGGCTTGTAAGTAGTGGTGCAGTTTCCTTGAGGCCATAATAAGACCATAGATCAACTTTTGCATGCCAGAGTACCTCGATCTAGCCCCCTGTAATAAGGAGCTAATGAAGTACACTGGGCGATGCACCATTTTTTCCTTACTGTGTTCCTGGGGTTGTTTTCGTTGCCGTGCTCACTGCTGTCCTGATCCTTCTCTGACTCTGCTGTTCTCTGTTCAGTATTTGTCTCATCCGCCTCTCGCTGCTCTAGACGGCCCGCACTGACCACCTGGTTGGTTGCCGCCAAGTATACCAACAATGGTTCTTGGGGTTTCGGTGCAACCAAGGTGGGTACGGACGACATGAAGGCTTTTAACTCATGCAGAGCTGCATCTGCTTCCGAGTCCACTTCATAGGCCTGCCTTCTTCAAAAATTTGAAAAATGGCTGGGCACGCTCGACAGACTTGGAGATGAATCTGCTTAGTGTGGCAACACATCCTGTCAAGCGCCTCACATCTTTAACTGTACTTGGTGCTTGGATCTGCTCGATGGCGTTGATCTTGTCGGGGTTGGCTTCGATCCCCCGATGGGACACGAAGAACCCAAGTACCTTGCTGGAGGGAACACCAAATACACACTTCTCTGGGTTAAGCTTTAGATTGATCTTGCACAGATTGGCAAATGTCTCATCCAAATCCTGGATAAGGCTGGCCTTATCCTTGGTTTTGACCATGATATCATCCATATAGGCTTCTATATTTTTGTGTAACTGTGGCTCAAAACCGATCTAGACTGCCCTTGCAAAAGTGGACCCGACACTCTTCAATCCAAAAGGCAGGCAGACAAAGCAGTACGTACCACACGGAGTGATGAATGATGTCTTCTCTTCATCTTCCTTGGACATGAAGATCTAATGATATCCTGAGTATGCATCCAGAAAGGAGAGCAAATCACATCCCAAAGTAGAATCCACGATTTGGTCGGTGCGCGACAAGGGAAATGGATCCTTCGGGTAAGCCTTCTTGAGGTCTGTGAAATCAATGCAAAGCCTCCACTTCCCATTAGCCTTCCGGGCCACTACTGGATTTGCTAACCATGTAGGATGCAGTACTCCTTTGACCAAACCAGCTGCCTCCAATTTCTTGATCTCTTCGGCAATGAACTGCTACCTCTCCAAGGACTACTTCAATAATTTCTGCTTGATGGGTCGGGCATGTGGGCAGACAAAAAGGCGGTGCTCAATTACCTCCCCGGGACACCGGGGATATCAGATGGTTGCCATGCAAACACATCGAAATTCACCCACAGGAAGGAAATGAGCACGCTTCCCTATTTGTCATCGAGGGTGGTGCTGATAGTGAAAGAACCATCAACACCGGCCAGCCCTGTCGGCACCGTCTTCACTTGGGGTGCAGCAACCTTGGATCTCTTGCTGTTGGAACACACGGGCACATCGTCAACGGGTGCAGTGCACTCGAAGGAGGCTCGCTTCCCGGACTCCTTGCCAGAGTTCCTACAATCTGTCTTCTTTCCTTTGCTTTCCTTGGCAGGAACTATTGTCGATGCCGCTTCCGCCGCAACTGCATCCCGATGCATCTTGTGCACACAGATAATTGCATCTTTCTCATTAGATGGGATAGTGAGGACTCCTAGTGGCCCATGCATTTTCAGGATGTTGTAAGTATAGTGGGATGCTGCCATGAACTTGGCCAGGGCTAGTCGTCTAAGAATCCCATTGTACGGCAGGGGGAGATCAACCACATCAAACACAATCTTCTTAGTCCGATAGTTCAATTCTCCCCCAAACGTCACCGGCAACGTAATCTTCCCCTTAGGATGACTCCTCCGGGATTATCTGCTTGAAACATGCTAGTGATCTCTAGATCTTCTTCTCCTATTCGAGGCTTGCTGATAACTGCTTGGGAAATCGGGTTCAACCCGGCTCCGCCGTCCACTACCATCTTTGTAACCTTGAGGTTTCAAATTGTTGGGGAGACCAGCAACGGCAAGCACCCTACCGCAGTGGTGCGATTAGGGTGATCCTATTCGTCAAAGATGATAGGTGTGCGGGACCACTTGAGCGGTTTCCGAGCCTCTAGCGCTGGTTCCACATCATTGACCTCTCGTGCCCATCGCTTGAGTTGGCGATGAGAGGTGTGAAAAGAGGCACCCCAATCAATGCAATGGGCTTCAATGACCTTCTGAAATTCTGCTCACTAGTTTCTTGTTCATCCCCTCCATCACCGGCATCATCACATATTTCCTTCTCTTGGCCCCTGACGGGCTTCCCTTGGTTCCGAAAGGGTTTATCGGGGTGATTTGCTTCACGACCCCCGCCCTTGCCGCCAGTAGCATTCTGACCTTTCTCCTTATCACACTTATCGTACTCTGCCCTCTGCTTCTTGACGAGCTACTCAACCTGGTAACACTCCTGAAGGTCGTGGCCTTTGGTCTGGTGGATCTTGTAGTATGGCCCATCGCCTTTTCCATCTTTTTCGGTGGCAGCGTCTTCCCGGTAGGCAGCGCACGTGGCTGCTTCCTTGCTGGGGGCCTCAACCTTGGCCTTCTTGCCGGTACTAGGCATGCCCGATCCTTCCATAGTCATTACTACCTTACCCCTCAGCTTCTTATTGTGCTTCTTGCCCTCCTTCTGACTAGTTGACTCATCTTCATCTTCTGAATCAACATTAATGCAATCTTCTTTTCCGGGCAACTTCCTTCCTTCTTCCATCCTGGCACATTTATCCACCAGCATATATAGTTCTTTCACAGTCTTGGGAAACCGCACGTTCATTTTGTAACGAATATGGCGGTTGCGCACACTTGACTGGAAAGCTGCTATAACGGCTGGCGGATGGATATTTGGAATATTCCTATGAACTTTACTGAATATCTACAAATACTTACGGAGGGTTTCTCCTTCCTTCTGCTGGAGAAGCTGCAGGTCGCTGGGCCTGCCAGGCTCTTTGTGGCCATCGCTAAAGGCACCGATGAACTCATGGCACAGGTCTGCCCATGACAAAATGGAGTTCTCCAGCAGGTGCATCAGCCAAGACCTCACATTCGAATTGCGGGCCAATGGGAAGTAGTTGGTGAACACCTTCTCATCCCTTCCCTCGGCAGCCTGAACAGCGATGGTGTAGATGCTTAGAAACTCTGTCGGGTTTAGCCTCCCATCGTACTTCTTAGGTATCTCTGGCTTGAGCATGCGAATGGACGGCCAACGGACTTTCTGCAGCTCTCATGTAAAGGCAGGGCAACTGACCTCAAAAGCTAGGCATCCGCCAACACCGAGAGCAGGCTCGTCGACGTTGAGGCCGTCGCACCCGTCAGTCTAGAGTGGGTTGTTGCGGCGCCATTCGGCGATGACGCGCGCGTCTCCCCACTACCTGTCTTCCGGGGTTCGACGTTGGCCTGGATGTGCTGAGGGTCAGAAGAGGCCATCGAGACATCGCTGGTGTCCTGATTCTACCGCGCCCTCGCCGGTTGCCGTGGTGGGGACTTAATCGTGGGGACGGCCCCCTCCATACGGCCAGTGGTGCGGGCGGTGGCTTTCACTTGGGGAGGTTGCGGTGGGCAAGCTCGTCGTGAGCCCCCAGCTTCGGCGATATCGAGTAGGCTTTGGATGGTGGCACACCACTCATCCATCTGCTCGGCTGCTGGCGAGAACCTCAGTAGTAGCTGAGCTCGTGCCATGGCCTCCGTGGTTGTGCTTGGCATGGATGTCGATGACGTCGACCGCACCGTCGCCTGGCTCCGGATGGTGCCAGCGGCGGCGAAGGCACCATGCCCACGCTGCTATGGGACAACCACTGGGGCAGCAAGGTATCGCGGTGGTGGTGCTCGAAGATCAGCGATCCCATTGAGAGCAGCGGCCTAGTTGGCTCGCCCAGGAGGAGGCTCATGCGCCGCGGCTGCTCGCGTGGTGGGGGCGACCGGAGGGCGATGGTTCGCCCCGAACCGAGCGTCATTGCTGCGGATGTGCTCGTCCGCGAGAGGAGGGGCACGGACGGAGTGACCCCCTTGCTCGCACCTTGCAGAGCTCGACCGTCGAGACGCTGCTGATGTTGTTCTCCTCCGGTAGCTCCGGCCCCCGTGTCGGCCGCGGGGGAGGTGGTAATGGCACCACCTGGTCCACCCACTCCCCTAGCAGCGTCCATGTCCTCACGCGCCCCCGTGTCCCCCGCGGCATTAGAGGCTGCAGACGGCGGAGCCTTCGAGGTGGATGGATGGGCTGAGGTACTAGATTTCTTCTTGGGCGCTATGGTCGATGATGCTGTTGAGGATGAGGATGACGTGCGGTGTACACTTTCAGGTTCGCGCAAGCGCTACCCTACCTGGCGTGCCAAAGATGTCGCAGGATATCCGCGGCCACCTATGGGACCAGGTGGCCCCTTGCTGGTTTGGCAGGGGGACGGCGCGTTGCACAAAGAGTAGACCAGCGTATGGCAGCGCGGCAGACAGCACACAAGCAATTTACCCAGGTTTCGGCTGTCGCGAGGCGTAAGACCCTACTCCTGTTTGGTGGATTGATGGTGGAATGAACATGGTGGTGTGTAGTACACTTGCTCGACAGGGTTTCCCCCGGGGCTGCAGCGACTACGTGCATATGGTCGCTTAGGTTTGTGAACTCTCCAACCTTCTAACCCCTCCTACGAGTTCCATGGGCCTCCTTTCATAGATTAAGGGGTCACCACACTGGCAAAGTAGTCATTATCTGCCGATATGATAGCAAATAGTGCTATCATACCTAACTCTACGGGTTGACAGGGTGCATCAAATGCACCGCTTAGTGTCACATCACTAGTCGCCTAGCAAGGCTTGCCGGGCTATCTTGCCAGCTCCTTGCCTGTTTCCTTGACATGTTGCAGGACGGGTGTCATTGGCTTCTTCAGTAGGAAATGGCTGCCATGTGGCGAATGGCTGCCACTTGATCATCTTGCGGCTTGACACCGCACTGATTGACGACGTGGGTCGTGCTTGAGTGGTTGGTGGGGTGGTTGTTCTGCCCCCGCGAGCCCCGGCAGACCTTGCCGGGGTGCCTTAGTTGCCCGCTTCTCACGGTGGTCTTGCCCCTTGCCGGGCTCGCCTGCCCGGCAAGGGAGGGCCTTCTCTTGCCGGTATCCTGCTCTTCTGGCTCGATCTTGGTCTCTCTGGACTACGTGTTGGTTCTTCAAATCCCTTGGTCCTTCAATCTCTAACTTGGGTCGGTGCTTCACTCTTGATCTTGTGCCAGTGCATAGTCTGGGCAATAGACCCAAGGTTTGTTGAACCGATAGAAACCCCCGGGCCTGCCCCGAATGTGCTGCTGAGCGTCGTTGGGTTAGGGCCTAGTAAGTGCACATGCAAGGTTGTTGAAGGGGTTGGCCCCTTAAGTTTTCCGTTGCTACTTCATCAACCTTGATTCCGGGCTAGTTTCCGGTTTTCCCACGCGTGGTGTAAAGCCAATAGTGGTGGGGCCGCTCCAGTGACAGCCCGTGAATGACTTTAATGCACGTGGTAGAAACTGCCAATTTACTCTTCCCACAGCGCACCCTTATCCTTAGGCACGTATGCAGCATGCATCGCGCGGAGGAGGTAACGGGGGCGCGTGGCGCGAGAGAGTACCTCGGGAAGGTCCCTCTCGTCTTGAATTGGTGGAGGAGGACGATGGTGACCTGTGGATGGAGCAGCTGCCCTTCCCGGCCCGGACTATAAAAGGGAAGGGCAGAGGAGGGAAGAGTCACCCACCTTCACAATCCTCATCTCCTCATCTTCGGTTTCTGCAGGTCATGTTTGAGAAGGAAGCCTGGGGCCAGCCCTTGGGTCCAGCTCAGGGCTTTTGTTGCCTCATGCCGGTGCCGATGCTTGAGGAGTGAGTCTGGTCCTTGGCATGGCGAGTCTTTTGGTATCTTTGATGCTCGTCCGGGAGGAGGGGCCGGGGATCATTGGTAATCCCAGCACGGCCCCTTCCGGAGTTCTTGGGGCCGACGTCGACGAGAGGCATGCCTTCCTACCCGCCAAGGTTGGGCACGGCGAGGCTTGTTTCCCCTTCGTAGCGGAGCCGGGGGTAGGTGCCAAAGAAGGCGCCCCCTCCTAGTCCGCCAAAGCGACGGTAGCGCTGCATGCCCGTTGTGGGCAATGCCGTTACCGTTTCTGCTTTTTAGGAGGGGTGAAGGGCCTTGCTCGTCATCTTATACAGCTCCTGGGTGCTTGCCACCTGCAAGTCACGGTGGGTGACCGCCCCGCCGGTCCCTTCGTCGCCCGCCTTCTCCATGCGCTCCTTTTATTCTCCTTCCCCTCTTGTTCCAATATCCTGGGGAGGAGGAGCAGAGAAAGGAAAAGAGGGGTTACGGGGTACTTATCCTTTTCTAATCTTAAACTTGTAGGCAGTTGCCAAATTTTAATTCAAACAATGTAATCTCTCGAGTCCATCTCTGTGTTCTGTAATGCTTGTATTGTATCTGCATGTCAATGAAAGAGATAAACCTTGCCGAGAACCCGTGCATGTATTTGTCCATGCAGAGGTGGAGTGCTTCTTTACTGTAATTAAACGAGTTTCCCCCGTCAGGATATCCTGCCGGCACCCTTTTCGTCTGCCGGTGAACCATGTCTGTCGAGGAACAGACTGAGGTGCCAGCCCCCCGCCCACTCCCTTTTTACCAAGGGCCATTGCGACCATCCATGCCAAAGTAGTGTTCAAGCCAAGGATAGGAGCACCCTGGTTCCAAGAGAGCAGTGAGGTTTCTCTATGCACAAGTTATAGCTTACAGGACACTAATGGACAAGAGGTAAACTTATCTGTTTGGCTTGCCGGGGATCACTGTGCCGTGCAATCTGCTCATCCCTTGTCGGAGTCAAGTTCATGGCAAGAACCTGCAACTCCATGTAGATGAGAATAAATGCAGGATGCAATCCTATCTATATGCATATGCAAATGCTTATGCAGTGATCTGGGTGTGCTTGTGCATGCATGCGATCTCGATCGAGGGCCCCCACAATGCTTCTTTATTTTCTCTTGCACGGGGTCATCGCCCTGGCTTTGTACAAGGGGTTACATGCAACTGAGGCAAGGCCTATACAAAAGCGTGGCTGCCGGGGAGTGCCCGGCAGCCTCTCACCTCTCAGGTAGTACTTACATAGATGCTCAATATTCCATTAGTTTTGCAACTATGTGCCATCCACGGTCTCTAAACGGACTGCGTCCGGTCTGGTGACTTGTACCACATGGTAAGGGCCTTCCCACTTCGGTGACACCTTGTTTGTACCCTTGGCGGACTGAATGCGCCTAACGACAAGTTCACCTTCCTCAAAACACCAGGCGTGAACCCTGCAGTTATGATAGCGACGCAGGGCTTGCTGGTAGCATGCAGCACGTGTAGCAGCCCAGAGACGGTTCTCCTTGAGTAGGGGTGCTGGTCTTGCACTAGTGTGACGCCCCAAGACCGATGCTCTAGTTGCCTTCCATTTATTTTAGTTGTTGCCGTGTGATTATTATGTTTGTTGCATTATCATAATTGTTTTGCATATTTTATTCCTCTATGTTGATGCCACGATCATGTTGAGTGCTTTGTCATACTTTTCTCTTTGCATCATGTTCTTCATCGGTTCTATTGTATTCCATGCCTACCTCTTGTCATATTGCTTTTGGTGATTCATGTTGTTGCCACGAGCATCACATGCATTATACTCATCCTTATGTTACACGTTACATCATGTTGTGTGTGCATCAGTCCTTGCTATCTCTCTCTCAAGCCATGGCCATGTATCATCACCTCTCCCTTCCTTCTTCCCTCATGTTTTTGCAAGTGACATTATTCCCTCCTCCATTAATGTTCATTTATTTCTTGATGATCTTACTCCATGCCTTGTACCTCTCTGTGAAATATCATCCATTTTGGAGTTGTTTTGATTGGGTTAAAAAATGGCTCAAGTTTGAATTTAATTCAAACTTGAATTATTTTTCTATCTATAAAATTGCCAAGCCAATTTATTTCAAATAGTGCATAATTCCAATGTCTTGGGGACATTTTTATATCTCCCATACCCCATCTTTTATCATTGTGATTTCCTGTTTATTTTCTATCTAAGGAAAATGAAAAAAAGGAAAAGGGCAGCACCAGCTCAGCACAGCAGAGAGCAGCCCAGCAGACCCGCAACCCAATTCCATCCCCTGGTAAAATTCCCATGCGGCCACTATTTACCCCTTCCCCGGACCCACATGTCATTCTATCTTCCCCCTCCTATTCTTCCACCTCACGCCCTCCCTCTCTCTCACAGTAACTCTGCAACCCACGCATGCCATGGAAACCGTGGCTGAGCTAGCTGCGCCTGCACCCCTATTTAACCCCTCTTGGCGTCCGAGCCCTCCTAGGGTTTCCCTCCCTTTCCTCCGCCACCACCACAAGTCAGTTTACCATCAGAGCCGTTTCCCCATCGTTCCCGAGCGAGACAGAGAGCGCGAGCTCGATGTCGGCGTTCCTCCGGAGGATCCAGACGCATCCTCAGTGTACATCCTCTTCCCCTGCGTCGTCTACATCGCCTGCGACCATCGCGGTGACACGGGACATCAACACGGTGTCACTAGCATCCACTTCTTCCCCAACGGACGCCACACCTTCTCCATCATTTCGGGTCGGCTCCTACGGCCTCTCGTCAATCCTGGCGCACTGCATGCCTGTAGTGAGCAAGCTCTTCCCACGCACCACTCCCCCCCCTCGTTTCCCCCTTGTCTCGGGCGATCCGACCAGAGCCCGAGGCAGCTTGGCCATGGCATGGTCTCCGGCGAAGTTTTGGTGACTCTCTCCTCGGGTGTTGGCACTTTTAGGCCCACAGGTTCCTGTAGATGTGTTCTAGTTCGAGAATCCTCTCGTTTGCATGCTCTAGCCGATCCACCGTAGCAGCCTGAGGCGCACCACCGCAGAACCCTGTCGTCGACGAGGAATCAGTCCACTTCCAGTTGCGTGCTTGGTACGAATGGGTTCGCCCCATTGGGTAGCTTCCGTCCGCACCCTCCGTCGCGTGTTTTAGTTCCCGGAACAGCTTCGACGAGCTCCTCCGCCGCTCTCTGTGCACAGCGCCACCTCCTCTGTTTTTCTCTGCTTCAGCACGCACACGACACCGGCGAGCAGCAGCCGCTCATCCCCGCCTTGCGCATCCACACCTACACCCTCGCGTCGTTGCTTCACCACACGCACCCTGACACGTTTCTGTACCCCCACCGGTCCTCTACAACCACAGCAGGGGTTGCTGCTGGCTCCCATCGCCGGCGAGTCCCCGTGCATGCGCTTCAGTTTTGGTCCTATTCGTGATGCGCACATGCGTTATCTTCTGCCGATCCCCCTTTGCATCACGAACACATAGCTAGCCCAGTGGCTAGAGTAGCCACTATCCATCTGAGGGGTCTGGGTTTTGACTCCCAGGCGCCCCAATTTTTGCTCTATTTTCCTTTACTATTGCACATACACACCCATAGCCGGTTGGGCCCGTTTCCACTTCTGGGTCGCTGCACTCTAATGCTTCTGGCCCGTGCATGTTTTTTCCTCTGCCTGTGCATTTCGTTATATTCCAGTGCATGTATAATTACCGAAATGCCACTGTTTTGCATTGTTAATAACTATATAGGCTTGCATCCAAATTAAACAAACTATATATGTAAAATGCTTAGAATTTTATCTAGTTCCACATTATGCAACTTTCATCCATGTTAATAATGTTTAAACTTTTTGTTTGTATTAATTTGCATAAATGACATGTTAAAATGGTTTATTTCATAACTATTTAACCGTACTTCCGAATTAAATAAGCTTTATATGTAAATGGGGTGAAAAATCCACAGTTTAACTTGGTGCACTTTATTTTGATGTTTAACAACTTTAAAATATGGTTTAGGTCAGAACAATACCAACTTTGAAATATGCATATGGGGATTTTTTTGGAATTGTTGTTTATTATTTCCGGCCTCATTTAAACTTGCCTAGATAGGTGTTTAATTAACATTTAATCTTGTCTTGTTCCTAAATGAGAGCAAACTAAACAACTTGAATGTGGTGTTTCGTCAATATGTAACTCATTGCATATTGAGCTCCACTTAATTTGTAGAATTGCTTGTTGCACTTTGCCATGCCATGGCTCATTAAACCAGACATGCATCATACTTGGTTGTGCATCATGCCATGTCTATGTGCTGTGTGTTTACTGTGTTGTTTGCTTCTTTCTGGTTGTGCTGATTCTCGATAGTTCCTGTTTCATTGCAATCATGAGGATTCGTTTGACTATGTGGGTTCGTCTTCTTCATGGACTGGATCTTCTTCCTAGTGGGATTTTAGGCAAGATGGCCGTCACCCTGGATCTCACTACTATCTTTGCTTTGCTAGTCGTCCCGATGCTATCGCTATGTCGCGCTACCTACCACTTGTTTGACAAGCCTCCCAAATTACCATGATAGACTTTAACCTTTTCCACCATCCTAGCAAACCGTTGTTTGGCTATGTTACCGCTTTGCTCATCACCTCTTATAGTGTTGCTTGTTGTAGCTGCAGTTGCAGGTTGTTCCATGTTGGGACATGGATATCATGGGATATCATAATATCTCTTATTTAATTAATGCACATATATACTTGGTAAAGGGTGGAAGGCTCAGCCTTTTCCCTGGTGTTTTATTCCACTCTTACGTCCTTAGTTTCTGTCATACAGCTTCGAATAAAACCCTTCCAGGAAGGCCCAACATTGGTTTTACCTTTTGCTCAAAATAATAACTAAACATGATAATACACTTGACGCATAGGGAGATAGCGCTACCCGATGTTCGTTATCCAACCTAATACATGGCAGGCCAGTGCTGATGGTGTTGGTCCCAAACTACCCGGGGCAACCTGGGTTATTTTCTTTGGCACCTACACGCGTAGCTCATCCGTCGTCGTCTGAGATGAGATACGCGGATCTACTATTAGGGTGTCGGCAAGTCGGGAGGTGAAAGTGCTAGTTATCGACTAGAGGGGGGTGAATAGGCGATTTTTATGAAAGTCTTCAAAAAACGGGGGCTTTGAAGACAAACAATAGAAATTAACCTATAGATATGCAGAGGAAGGTAGACTAGACTAGACAGGCCATAGTCAAGTAAGCAATGAAGTGAAAGTTCGAAGAATATCAACAGCTAGGTAGTATGGATCAGGATGGAAGATAGTATGAAGCCAAACAGTAAATAGTCTTCACTCTGTGAAGTCAATTAGATCATACATGCAAGCAATGACTTCACGAAGACAAACTATAAAGTAAAGGGAAGTGAAGGATAGAACTAGTAGCTTGGTGAAGACAAGGATTTCGTATACCAGTTCTAGTTGCTGAGACAACTGTACGTCTGGTTAGGGAGGCTGAGATTTAACTCATAAGACCGCGTCTTCACCTTATTCCCCTTGAGCTAAGAACACACAGTCCTCGCCCAATCACTCTAGTAAGTCTTTAAGGTAGACTTCCAAACATTCACAAACTTCGTTCACCGGCAATCCACAATGACTCTTGGATGCTCAGAACGCGATGCCTAACTGGCTGGAGGATTCACAGTACTCAAGTGTAACAAGTCTTCAGATCACGCGGGCAGAAAGACTTCAGTGATGCCTAACACTCTTTGGCTCTGGGTATTTTGGGCTTTGTCCTCGCAAGGATCTCTCTCTCAAATACTTTAGAGGTGGGTTGCTCTCAAACGACAAAAGCCATGCACTAACTCTGAGCAGCCACCAATTTATGGTGTAGGGGTGGGCTATTTATAGCCAGGAGGCAACCCGACCTAATTTTTCCAAAATGACCCTAGGTCACTAAGGAACTGACACATGTCCAATGGTCAGATTTCAAACACATGCGGTAGGTTGACTTGGGCTACAAGTAAAGCTGACTCATCGAAGACATAGGATTTAGTTGAGCATCACTTCAGTCACTCTGAGTTTGTTCACTTGGACCCCACTTAACAGTATGGTGGTTCCTATGAGTCAACAAAGAAGAAAAGGAAACTATGAAACAACTATGTATTCGCACTCCATAGTCTTCATGTGAATGTCTTCTCATGTCATAATATTCACTATGAATATCTTCACAGACCACCATTGTCTTCATTGTCTTCACACATTTTTAGGGGTCATCTCTGGTAGGAAAACTGAATCAATATGGGACTACTACCTGTGTTATCCTGCAATTGTCACAAACACATTAGTCCCTCAACCAAGTTTGTCGTTAATACTCCAAAACCAACTAAGGGTAGCACTAGATGCACTTACAATCTCCCCCTTTTTGGTGATTGATGACAAACTGGTTGAAGTTTTCAACAGGGATAAAAGTATGTGAAAGTTTAAGGATTAAGGCATTGTCTTGATAAGTAGCAAAGGCTCGCCCTGAAGATGTGCATATAAGTAGCACTATAAGAAATATGTCAACTTGTGACCTTGATTATTGGTCACAAGGTCATTGTTTTTCATTTGCAACCTTTTTTGACCAAAAAAGAAGGTCGAAAGCTGGCGGTCGTAAACTGAAATTAATGACCTTCTCTGTGAGAAGGTCGTGGACGTTTACGACCAAAATATGCCTATTGTTTTGTTTTGGTCACTAGCAGCATCCCCAGGCCACGTAGGCATCCGACGTGGCAATCTGATGTGGCACAAGAATCAGCCCGGTCCAGTTCGGTTTTCTACATGGGCCTAGCCCAACAATTCGGCCTTTTTAATGTATTTTTTTCTTGTTAATTTTCACTAGCTACATGGGCTTGGGCCATTAATTCGGCCTTTTTTCTAAGATGCGGCCTTTTACAATCTACTGGTTTTTTATTTTCGTCCTCTTTTTGCCACTGGTTCCACCAGTCAGATTGGTGCCACTTGTCATGTTTATCACAAAATTGATCCCACACATCAAAAATTTCAAAATATGTCAAACAACCATTATAACTTGTCAGGTTTCCATTTCACGGGTATTCAAAGCACATACACAATCATTGTTTCGAACAGACCAGAGAGCAAATGAAATTGGTCCAAAACAATACTGCATTAATCTATTACAATTGTTACAGTATATTACAACCCAGATATGCCTACTACTGCCTACAACTACAACACATAATATGCTACTCTTTGCTGATATGCTTCACAGCTTCGGACATGGATTCGCGCTTCACCTGTGCAAAAAATAAGAATGAACATATAAGAATAAGAACGGGTACAGAACATCAAACAGTAGCCAATGAGGGATCCAATAACTTATAATCAAGAATTGACAGCAAATGCCATGTACATAAATAATATGACTAACACTAACCAGTATGCGTTCATGGAGTGGCTAAAATGTTCTCACTAGCTAGGAATTTTTTTGTTATATAATATACTTACATGTCCAACTCTCTAAATTAATCATAGAAATGAAAACTGTAAGAACAAGTTTTAGAATCCAGGCATGTCAAATTTTAAGCACCACAGAATAGATCTAACAAACGAGACCATGATCATCATGCGCATCAGGATTTATGGTTCTAGAAAAACAGTAAAGAGATGGACATACACGCATCAAGCATACCAGCTACTACATCACCATTCTCGTGACCACAGACATCACCATTCACTAATAATTCCCATTGGGAGATAAAACTATGCATCCAACAAGCTACAGCAACAGGGAATGCAGAAAAATTTATGACCCTAGATGACGAATCAACTGGGTACATCTCAGTTTGAACAACCACGGCGAGACAACAACCGCATACTAATGCGGCGAATCAAATCTGCACGCAGGAGCAGCACCGTTCATGGCAGCCACATGAGGTCGCACAACATCAAGAACATGGCGCATGACAACAACAGACCTAGAGATCTAGGACGGAGGGAGGGGGATCTTACACTTGCGGATGCGGGCGGCCGGGTAACCGCACGAGGAGCAGGTGCTCTTCTGGAGGTGGAAGCTGCGGCCGCCACAACAGATGCAGAATTGAAGAGGGTCCTCATGTAGCAGTAGCAGCAGCAGCATGAAGAATTGAAGACCGACCAACAGAGCCTGCAATGCAAACAGAGAGGCATGAGGAAACTGAATCCAATCACATCAAATCAAATTGAGCTGCTGCACCTTAACCTTGAGGAAAACAAACCTCATCTCATGTCATCTCAGGGAAGAATAAGAAGAAGAAAAATATATGGCTGCTGCTCCATGACCATGACCTTGAATCGTTGCTGCTGCACCAGATCGAGGAAGAAGAAGACCAGCAAAAAAAGCAATAACTAGCAATGCACAAGCATGAATTCATGGAAGGACGGATGCAAGGCCAAACATCCAACATACTGTTTCTTAATGCCCCAACTACTTAAAAAACAATGGTAGTTCTAACCATATTAAATTAAAGGACAAAGTGAAGTCATGATATTGAGAGTTCCATGTTATAAAGCTTTCTGTTTAGCATACCCTAAATCATAGTCTATCTACCAATATATGAACTCTTTAGTTTTCAGAACCGAGGCTCACATATTTGGGCTGATTTGTACACTGTATTTTCAGTATTTTTTTTACTTGAGACAAACTAAATGCTAACATCAGTGACAACAAGACTTGAACAGAAATAGCTATTGAAGAAACATGTTTATAAGATAGAATGAAAATGATTTACACCACAACATATAGTTCATATGTACTGGAGCTAGAGACTACAGAACACACATAATCACACATATGCGAACAGGGTACTACTCCATAGTTCAGGTTACACTAATAAACAAAATTATACAAGCGACTAGACTAGTATCACAGATCTACAGAGTAGTACTAAACAACTAAAAATAAGTAGTATAAGTAACTAGCACAGGGAGCAAGTACTCCTTTCATTTACTTTAAACTGAGAAAACTGAAAAGGAGTACTCCTTTCATTTAATTTACTTTAAACTGAGACTACTAAAAAGGAGTACTGCTCTCTTGAGAAGTTGATGTAAATGAAATCCAGGAGTATGTGAGAATATGGACATCTTTATTTCTTTCTGTAAGCTTTATCTTCAGTGCCATGTAATCACCAAAAGGCAATATCAGAAATTATTTGGTAGGCTAATAATATCAGAAAGCTTGGCAGCGACTGCAGATACCTGCAGTGTTCGGTCTTCCAGGCCTTCTTGTTGTTGCCGATACTGCACGAACATTAAGTAACAAACTGATCAGCATACAGAGAGTATAAATTTGACCTTGTAAATGAAATCTTCTGACATCAAATAGCTCCATTCTACAACTACACAGACCCTGGACTAACAGTCTTAAACACAACACTGTCCAGATTAAAGAAAACCAGCGCCAGTCTACACTGTTATGGTCTCGAGCTCATTGATAAATTACCATCCACACATGAGCCAAAGACACACACATCTTGGACAAGAGGAAACTAAAGTTCAACGATAAAGAGGATCTAGAGTTGTTCCCTGGCAGGCCCGACTCCAATCCCCTGTGCCCCGCGATCTGCAAACGTTCCCCTCCTAAGCTGTAAGATAAGCCCCATCGTACATATAGATGTAGCACAAATGCAGTAGTACCAGATCAAAAAGGGATGGCAACACTCGAATTAGGAAGCCTGATACGTTTAAGGAACGAGTAGTATAGAGTCCTAATACAGTAAAGTGGATCAGCCTACTATTATTAGCAAGCAAAAAGGCTCAGCGCTGAAACTCTTGGCCTGACCATGGCATTGGCATTGGCCGATACAGTGCCAGCTATGGCCGTGGTGTGCATGCCACCGCATTGCCCAGCTTAAGTAGAAATGTACGGCCACACATCCTGTACGACTGCCTGCTCCACCTCGCCTCTATGTGCTTTGGATCTCAACACCTCCATGCACAACAATAACAACCAACGACCAGTTAACTGAACAACATCGGATTTGCAAAATTGAAACTGAACAAGTATCTGGACGGGTGCTGCCATCAACAGCAAACAGCTGCAGCCGGGGGGGGAAGGAGAAGCAAGGAGTCGAGGCGGGTGCCAACTGATCAATTTCACCGTCCCGAACGAGATCCCGGGAAAAGCGAATAAGACCGGACGGCGGCGCACGTGCGCCGGATCTACCGAAAAGCTACTAGGGTTACATGCAGGGAGGGAGGGAGGCGGGTGCGCGGACGAACCTGGCGGGAGCAGACTGTGGACCTAGGCACGGTTGCCGTGCATCCGTCGCTGGGCAGGCGGAATCTACAAGCGGTCGTGGTGGACCGCGTCGGCGTCGCGCCGCAGAAGATATCGGAGTCGCTGGACAGACCCCGTAGCCGGTGCCACGTGCTTCTCGAAGGGCGCCGACCTCACCGCCGCCATCGCGCACAAGGGTGTAGAGGTGGCCATGAGATGCGGGGAGGGGTGCGAGGGACGAGGTCGGCGGCAGTGGCTGAGGAGGACGGCGAGGTTAGCGGTGGGTGGGAGAGGACAGCGAGATCGGGAGGGGGCGAGAGCGGGAGCAGTGCGGAAGTGAGAGGGAGCGGCGGCGGCGATGGGAAAAGGGAGCGGAGGCGAGGGGGCACCGGCGGATCTGGTCGTGGCCTGAGAAGGAGAAGGCCGAGTCGATCTGGGCCTAGTAGGGAGACAAGAGGACGGGAGGGGAGGCGAGGGGGCGCCGGCGGCGAGGGAGAGGGAGAGTGGTAGGAGGTCACCGGTGGGTTGTGGTTGGTTGGGGAGACGAAGGCGGCGGCGATGGGTTTCGTTTCGGGGGAGACTGACGGGGTCGAGCTCCGCCGCAGGGAGGTGGCCAACGGGCTAATGGATCTAGGAGGGAGAAGGCGGCGGTGGTGATTGGGAGAAGGGGGCTAGGGTTTCGTGGGTGGACGAGGATGAGAGGGATACGGGGTGATTCGGGAGGGGTGAGAGCGATGAGGGGGGTGTGGGTTGCCGTTGGATCAGGGCGCATCCGATGGTGCTTAATGCATGATCCGCGTGAGCTGATTTTAGACCAATCAGAACAGAGTATCCTCTTTGATGATGTTAAGACCATTTAAATTGGTCGTAATCGATTGAAAATAAGATTTTGAATCATGTCTTCCATTTGACGACCTAAGAAATTTATAAAAATATAGAAATAAAATACCTTCGCATTGTGTCACCAAGTGTGACCTACTTTTCAGTAAAAATAACAAACTTTGAATATTGTTAATATCATTAAAAAAGTGTTCTAAGATATGATTTTTGTAAGGGACTCATTTTTCGTGTGTCTAGAATGATATTTTTATAAAGAATCTAGCAGATATTTGTTGCAAATTTGGAGCACATCAATATTATAATTCATAATCATAGCACATGTGGAGCACATCAAATGCTTGTTTAAGCTTATGTAGTTGTGTTTTTCTATTTGTTTCTCTTGTGTTTTTTGCACGAGGGTGCATTTGGAATGGCATAGTTTGTTCAAATGATCTCATATTATGCACAAGGATGCATCGTGGAATTACAAACAATGTTTCCTAAGGGAGTTTTCACTTTCATTGCACAAAAGAGCTATTTTCCATTTTTCGAGTGCCCCAAATGAGGTTTTTTGTGAAGGACCTACCAAATAATTATTGCAAAATTGGACCAAATAATTTTTATAAAATACTAGGCCATATTTAATGCACAATTGACCAAATGGTTGGGTGTAAAAAGTTTTATCCACCTCTGGTGAAAAAGACAAATTTCCGCCGATTCAGTTGGAAGCGGGTCAAATTTGAACTGCAGTTGCCTCATAGTTCGCTCTTTATTTTTCCCAAAAATCATTTCTAGGTACATAAGTATCTATTTAATCAGAGAAACATCAAAAGTTTTCCAAGATTCAACCACTAGCTAGGAACGGTCAAGCCCATCGTTTTGCCCGCATTTTGAAACGGGCATAAAAAATTCAAAAAAATCAAAAAATTGGAAAACCTTCGCATTGTGTCAATATATGTGACCAAGTTTCCAGGAAAAATAATAAACTTGTAATACGACAATTCTTTTAAAAAAGTGTTCTCAGAAATGAGCTATCGTGCGTGAAGATTCATGGCTATCAAGCCAAATGATCAATCTTATGGCCACATTCATGGCATAGTTTGTTCAAATGATCTCATATTGTGCACAAGGTTGAATCTTGGAATTCCAAATGATGTTGCCTAAGGGAGTTTTCATTTTCTTTGCACGGAAAATTCATTTTCCATTTTTCGAGTGCCCGAAATGAGGTTTCTTTGTGAAGTACCTACCATATATTTGTTGCAAAATTGTACCAAATCAATTTTCTAAAATTCTAGGACATATTTAATGCAGAATTTACTAAAATGGTTGGGTGTAAAAAGGTTTTTCCACCTCTGGTGAAAAAGACAAATTCCCGCCGATTCAGTAGGAAGCGGGTCAAATTTGAACTGTAGCTGCCTTATAGTTTGCTCTTTATTTTTTCCAAAAATCATTTCTAGGTACATAAGTATCTATTTAATCAGAGAAACACCAAAAAAGTTCCAAGATTCAACCACTAGCTAGAAACGGTCATTCCCGCCATTTTGACCGCATTTTGAAACGGGCATAAAAAATTCAAAAAAATCAAAAAATTGGAAAACCTTCGCATTGTGTCATTATATGTGGCCTAGTTCCCAGGAAAAATAATAAACTTGTAGTACGGCAATTCTTTTAAAAAAGTGTTCTCAGAAATGAGCTATCATGCGTGAAGATTCATGGCTATCAAGCCAAATGATCAATCTTATGGCCACATTCATGGCATAGTTTGTTTAAATGACCTCATATCGTGCACAAGGGTGCATCTTGGAATGACAAACAATGTTGCCTAAGGAAGTTTTCATTTTCTTTGCACAAAAAATTCATTTTCCATTTTTCCAAGTGCCCAAAATGA
The DNA here is from genome assembly GCF_056163025.1 of Triticum urartu. Classification (NCBI taxonomy): domain Eukaryota; kingdom Viridiplantae; phylum Streptophyta; class Magnoliopsida; order Poales; family Poaceae; genus Triticum; species Triticum urartu. Next base: position 310,391,330 of record NC_141874.1, read on the forward strand.
GTTTTTTTGTGAAGGACCTACCATATATTTGTTGCAAAATTGGACCTAATCAATTTTATAAAATACTAGGCCATATATAATGCACAATTGACAAAATGGTTGGGTGTCAAAAGTTTTGATCCACCACTGGTGAAAAAGACAACTTCCTGCCGATTCAGTAGGAAGCGAGTCAAATTTGAACTGCAGTTGCCTCATAGTTTGCTATTTATTTTTTCCAAAAATCATTTCTAGTTACATAAGTACCTATTTAATCATAAATACATGGTTTGGTGGCGATACGTCAAGGTTTGGATGGTGGCCGAGGGATCCAACTCTAGAGCGCGTAAACTAGCATGCCCGCCGCATGGTCACCGCATGACCGTGGCATTGCCATGTGTTCTGGGCGGCCTAGGCATGTCTAGTGGGTTGGGCACTCCCCAGGTAGGTGCTAGGAAGAAAATCACAACATAAGATTCTCATGAGGAGACCGATCGATGCTCAAACATGAATAAGCAACCAAGTGTTTGATTAGCGGTACGGGAAATGCACATGGCTAATGTGTGTGAGCTTTGTCTGAGGATGATCAGTTACTAAGAAGACTGTCTTCACAAATTTTAGCTCAAAAGGAGGAGCCTAGGTGGTACTTGCTTTGCAAACTACCACACTGGACATAAATACGAATGTTGAAGCTCGGCTAAAAATAATGAATGGATTGAGCTGGCATTTGGTGGAGGATGGTTATTTGGGCATAGGAAAGCACTGTAGAAAATGGATACTATTTGGACATGCCCAAGTGGTACTTCCTTCACAAACTGTTGTTCTAAACAGAATAGGAAAATGAATATTTTTGAATTATTTTTGAACTAGGCAAGGAAGGTTTTTTACATATTTGACGAAGATATGACCCAAAGAATTTATGAGATTTTTTGGGAATTTTGGGAATGACAGAAATATAGGCTGCTTCACAACCTAGGGCAAAAACTGCCACATTGACATGACACATAGGCAAAACTAATGAGGTGGCGCCTAGTCATAGCAACCCACCACAATTTACAAGGTTATGACCATCTATATTGGTCATGATCAGCTAGAAATAAGGCAGCAGACCAGTGCTATCTTCTTTATGACCATTTCGTGTAAGGAAATTACGACCTTTCTGACCAAAATGGTCGTTATAGTCTAGGGTTTGGAGCCCCCCGAACAGCTTTTGACCAATTGGTCTGAAATGGTCATAGATCTATGACCAATTCTTCCAGGGTCACTAACAGAAGGTCACTAGTTGACATATTTCTTGTAGTGTAGTTTGCTTTTGAATGCAAATGCACATGGCATGTTTTACTTTGTGGAGATCCTCTTCAACTTATGAAGACAATTCATCATGCATATAAAGAGATAACGAAGATAGTGAAATGCATAATGAAAAATGGACGTCTGCGGAATGGCTTCATGCGGAATTTATCATCGCATCGCAAGGTAGTAGAAAAAGTTGCAGACGGCCATCGAGTTTAGGTGTTACAACTCAAAGAACCAAATATTTCAAAAGACGAGAGTTGTGAAGACTTAGCAAAATATTGCAACCACCCATAAGGACCCGCTTGAAGACTATCAACTCATAAGCTTCTCCCCCTTTTGTCAGTAAGGACCAAAAAGGTTTGAAGACATAGTATCTACTAGTTCCCATCAGGAATAGATGAAGGAGCAGGGTCGACGTTGGAGTTAGGTGGTGCAGACGGGCCTGATGCAGTGTCGAGATGCAGTGTAGCCATGGTCGGTGAAGTGGCGTCGTCTTCTTCATCGACGACTCTCGCAACAACAGTTACAGCCGAAGATGAACGCTCAGAATCTTCAATTGAGGGAGTGCGGCGCCAGCTTGCATTTTGTGCAGGCCTGGAATCAAACTTGAAGTCCTCGGTGAAGCCATCTTCGCGAAGATCGTCTTCAGGACAGAGCAGTGTGAGACTCTTCCAGGACCGCTGACAGGCTTCATGGGCAACAAACGAGTTCTTGGTGGCCATGTTTCAAATGCGGTTGACATCCAACAAGATACTCTACATCTGACGCTTTAGCCAGTCGTGATGCTTATGCTGTTTCTGGTGCAAGGCCACAAGAACCTCTCGGTCATTGAGGACACGGGAATGATTCCGAGGACTTTGGGCAACCGTACTTGCTATGGCTTCATTGTTGGCACGATGTGGCATTCTCATATTCCCAGCCAAAGGATAAGTAGGGGTTGCATCATTGGGGACAAGAATTCCCTCCATTGGTTGTGAGAAGCTTTGGTGTTCAGCATTTTGAAGATGTAGAGGATTCTTAGCAGGCTCGAGGTAGATGGCTTCCATGAACATATCAACCTTAGGCAGAAAAACAAGATGGTTGCGCGCTGAGGGCTGATAGTCAACAATAGAATGGAGCTTGATATGACGCATCACCCATGGAGCATAGAATTTCAGGCCAAATAGATCAATCCTAGATGCAACGAGTTGTCTGATGAAGAAATCCTGGGTATTGAATCTGATGCCATTCATGATATAAAACACCAAAGTCTTCATGGCTCCTTCAAGTTTGGCTTTAGAAGAATGTCCCTTGATTGGCCATAGAGTACGCCTCAGAATGTGGTATACTGTGCGGGGCAAGTACTCGAGGTCTTTCACAAAGAACTCTTTGGGTATTCAGCATCTTGAGGCAATGGCTTCATCATACCGAGCATCTCACTCATATTTGGCTCGGGCCTCTGGAAGATACTCTGCAGTTCATCTCGATGACGCTGGCAACCAGGCTCATAGAACTCACCTGGAGTGGGCAGGGAAGTAAGCTCGATGATGTCTTGAGCTTTGCCTTCATGATGCATGAGGGAGTCCCGGATTAGGGGGTGTACGGATAGCCGGACTATACCTTCGGCCGGACTCCTGGACTATGAAGATACAAGATTGAAGACTTCGTCCCAATCCGGAAGGGACTTTCCTTGGCGTGGAAGGCAAGCTTGGCGATATGGATATGTAGATCTCCTACCATTATAACCGACTTTGTGTAACCCTATCCCTCTCCGGTGTCTATATAAACCGAAGGGTCTTGGTCCGTAGGACAGACAACAATCATACCATAGGCTAGCTTCTAGGGTTTAGCCTCTATGATCTCGTGGTAGATCTACTCATGTACTACCCATATCATCAATATCAATCAAGCAGGACATAGGGTTTTACCTCCATCAAGAGGGCCCGAACCTCGGTAAAACATTGTGTCCCATGCCTCCTGTTACCATCCGCCTAGACGCACAGTTCGGGACCCCCTACCCGAGATCCGCCGGTTTTGACACCGACATTGGTGCTTTCATTGAGACTTCCTCTGTGTCGTCACTTTTAGGCCCGATGGCTTCTCCGATCATCAATAGCGATGCGATCCAGGGTGAGACTTTTCTCCCCGGACAGATCTTCGTATTCGGCGGCTTTGCACTGCGGGCCAATTCGCTTGGTCATCTGGGGCAGATCGAAAGCTACGCCGCTGGCCATCAGGTCAGATTTGGAAGTTTGAACTACACGGCCGACATCCACGGAGACTTGATCTTCGACGGATTCGAGCCACAGCCGAGCGCGCCGCACTATCACGATGGGCAGATCTAGCTCTGCCGCCGAACAGTGCCCTGGAGGCCGCACCTGTGTTCGCTCCGACCCCTAGCTCGGAGCCGATCACACCAATCGAGGATGGGTGGTTAGACACCCTCTCGGGGGCTGCAATCTCTATGGCGATCGAGCCGAACACCAGCCCTATTCTCTGCGAAGCCCGTGACTCCAAGGAGCCGGACTCCTCTCCTGACTCCGAGCCCTCCGCGCCCATACCGATCGAACCCGATTGGGCGCCGATCATGGAGTTCACCGCCACGGACATCTTTCAGCACTCGCCCTTCGGCGATATTCTGAATTCACTAAAGTCTCTCTCTTTATCAGGAGATCCCTGGCCGGACTATGGTCAGCAAGGTTGGGATGCGTACGATGAAGAAATTCAAAGCCCACCCACCGCCCACTTCGTAGCCACTGTCGATGATTTAACCGACATGCTCGACTTCGACTCTGAAGACATCGACGGTATGGACGCCGATGCAGGAGATGATCAAGAACCAGCGCCTATAGGGCACTAGAAAGCCACCTCGTCGTATGATATATACATGGTGGACACCCCAAAAGAAGGCAATGGCGATGGAACAACGGAGGATGACCCCTCCAAGAAGCAGCCCAAGCGCCGGTGTCAGCAGCGCCGCTCTAAATTTCGCCAAAGCAAAAACGGTGATTCCGGCACGGGAGATAATAACACCCCGTACAGTGCCGAAGACAACAACCTCCAGCAAGATTCAGCACAGGAGGATAGAGAAGCCAGCCCTCATGAGAGAGCGGCCGACAGAGAGGTCGAGGACGATAATTATATGCCTCCCTCCGAAGACGAGGCAAGCCTCAACGACGACGAATTTGTCGTGCCGGAGGATCTCGTCGAACAAGAGCGTTTCAAACGGAGGGTTATGGCCACGGCGAGAAGCCTCAAGAAAAAACAGCAACAGCTTAGAGCTGATCAAGATTTGCTAGCCGACAGATGGACTAAAGTCCTTGCGGCCGAAGAGTATGAACTCGAACGCCCCTCCAAGAGCTACCCAAAGCGCAGGTTGCTACCCCAATTAGAGGAGGAAGCGCCTAAACCTACATCACCAGCACATGATGCGGCCAACCGGCCACCCCGTGGCCGCGACAGAGAGGCCTCTCGGCCCTGCACTCAAGCCGCACCCCGGTGCCGCTCAAAAAATACCAGGGCATGGGAATATGCGCCAGACCTGCGAGATATATTGGAGGACAAGGCAAGGCAAACAAGATCGATCTATGGATCACGTGTGCGCCCCACGGCACGAGACGATACTCGTCATGCCAGATACAGTAAATCCGGCCGGGCCGAACACAGTAGACAAAGCTCGTTTGAGTTGCGTCGTGACATAGCCCAATAGAGAGGCTCCGCACAGCCACTATGCTTCAGAGATGAAGTAATGGATCATCAAATCCCAGAGGGTTTCAAACCCTTGAACATCGAATCATACGATGGCACAAAGATCCTGTGGTATGGATTGAGGACTATCTCCTTCATATCCACATGGCCCGCGGTGATGACCTACACGCCATCAAATACCTCCCACTCAAGCTTAAAGGACCAGCTCGGCATTGGCTTAACAGCTTGCCAACAGAATCAATTGGTTGTTGGGAGGACCTGGAAGCCGCATTCCTCGACAATTTCCAGGGAACTTATGTGCGACCCCAGACGCCGATGACCTAAGCCACATAATTCAGCAGCCAGAGGAATCGTCCAGACAATTCTAGACACAGTTCCTAACCAAGAAAAATCAAATCGTCGACTGTCCGGACGCAGAGGCCCTAGCAGCCTTCAAGCATAACATCCGCGACGAGTGGCTTGCACGGCACCTAGGACAGGAAAAGCCGAAATCTATGGCAGCCCTCATGACACTTATGACCCGCTTTTGCGCGGGAGAAGACAGCTGGCTAGCTCACAGCAATAACATGACCAAGAGCCCTGGTAATCCGGATACCAAGGAAAGCAGTGGCAGGTCGCGTCGCAACAAGCAAAAGCGCCGCATTAACGGCGACAATGCTGAGTATACGGCAGTTAATGCCGGATTCAGAGGCTCTAAACCCGGTCAGCGGAAAAAGCCATTTAAAAGAAATACTCCGGGCCCGTCCAGTTTGGACCGAATACTCAACCGCTCATGCCAGATACATGACACCCCCGAAAAACCAGCCAATCACACCAACAGGGATTGTTGGGTGTTCAAGCAGGCAGGCAAGTTAAATGCCGAAAGCAAAGACAAGGGTCTGCATAGCGATGACGAGGAGAAGCCCCGGCCGCCGAACAACAGTGGACAGAAAGGTTTTCCCCCACAAGTGCGGACGGTGAACATGATATACGCAACCCACATCCCCAAGAGGGAGCGGAAGCATGTGCTAAGGGACATATACACGATGGAGCCAGTCGCCCCAAAGTTCAACCCATGGTCTTCCTGCCCAATCACTTCTGATCGAAGGGACCACCCCACTAGCATCCGTCATGGTGGATTCGCCGCATTGGATCTAGACCCAATTATCGACAGATTTCACCTCACTAGAGTCTTTATGGACGGCGGCAGCAGCCTGAACCTGCTTTACCAGGATACAGTGCGGAAAATGGGCATCGATCCCTCGAGGATTAAACCCACTAAAATGACCTTTAAAGGCGTCATACCAGGTGTAGAGGCCAACTATACAGGCTCAGTTACACTTGAAGTGGTCTTCGGATCTCCGGATAATTTCCGAAGCGAGGAGTTAATCTTCGACATAGTCCCATTCCGCAGTGGCTATCACGCACTGCTCGGGCGAACCGCATTTGCTAAGTTCAATGCGGTGCCGCACTATGCATACCTCAAGCTCAAGATGCCAGGCCCTCGAGGAGTCATCACGATCAATGGAAACACTGAACGCTCTCTCTGAACGGAGGAGCATACGGCGGCTATCGCAGCAGAAGTACAAAGCAGCCTCTCAAGGCAATTGTCTAGTCCGGCCATTAAACATCTGGACACCGTCAAGCGTGCCCGGAGTAACCTACAATAGACCGCCTGGCATGTCCTGAGCAAGCATAGGAATGTGGCCCCAATCCCAGCCCTCGCGAACTTGCGAAACCAGTGTTGCGCATACATAACTACGCTCTGGAAATACCATGGGCACAAGGGGAGGGGCACCATCACGGCACGCCCGAATCGCGGCTTAAACCGCACTAGGGGCTGTCGATTTCTTAATTTTCTCTTATTTTCAGGACTCCATTCTTCGGAAGGCTTGTCCGGTAGTACAATTGCCGCACAAACGATACAACCAGGGAAGTAGAAAGCTACGCCGCACTATGGAACTCTAAGGTGGTCTCTATAACGAGCAGTATACCTGTTTCACATACCATTCCGCAGCTCGCCCCTGGAAAGGACACGTTAAATAGTCCCATTTTTTGCTTATCGCACTATTTGTATCGTTCTACTTTGATCGCAGCTTTTTAAATAAATAATGCATAGCTTCCGTCTATTATTGCATTACTCTTTTTTACGAATATATGTTCATTAATGACATGTTGCACCCGTACACTTTGGTACGGCCAATACGCCAGGGGCTTAAGTACCCCACAATACGGTGTTAGAAGTCCGAACACTTTCACAAGTGCGGCACCCCGAACTTATAGCATTATATGCATCGGCTCCGAATCATGTATTGGGTCAATAGTTGGGTTTGCCCGGCTCCTATGTTTTGGTACCTTACGTTCCGTTATATCGGCTAAGGTAGCACTAGGAGAACTACTGCGATTGTGCCCTAGTTGAGCTGGGCTGAGCACCTCGGTAGAGAAAGCTAAAACTGACCGTCATGATGAGGCGAGAGCTGGTCGCTGTTCGAGAGGTTTTCGAGTCCCTAAAGACTTATGCCGCTTAGAGCGAGGAGTCGGCTTTGTCCGGCCTAGGCGTGGATAGCGGCCCGAACTCGGTCTTCCGAACACTAGGGGCTTCGCCGAAATTTAAAATGATAGAATTCTATGGCTAAGTGAGAGTGTTCAAGAATTATAGTCCGATTGCCTTGTTCGTTGTGTTGAGCGCCTCCCTCGAAGGACCCAAGAATGGGAAAAAGAGCGCTCATGTTTATCCCGAACACCCCAGCACTCATGGCATGGGGGCAGAAGCCGACGACTCACCATCTCTCAAATTTGATAAACGGCCGCACAAAAGGTAATATTTTAAATTCAAAAGCGTTGCTTAGCGCATATGAACAAGTTTTTAGCGTACAGGATCACAAATGCGAGTTTACTCAAAAATTACATCTTTGGAGCATTCATCCACTATAAGGCGGGCACCCTTCAGGACGCCCTCATAATACGCTTCCGGGACGCGATGCTCCTTGCTCGGCGGTGGCCCGTCCTTCACCAGCTTCTCCACATCCATCTTGCCCCAGTGCACTTTAGCACGGGCAAGCGACCTACGGGCACCTTCGATGCAGACGGAGCGCTTGATTACTTCAAGCCGTGGACAGGCATCCACCAGCCGCCTCACCAGCCCGAAGTAGCTCCCAGGTAGAGCCTCCCCAGGCCAAAGCTGAACTATGAAGCCCATTTGCTTCAGCTGGTCGATCAAAGGCACCAGATGTCTGGCATCAGCATACTGAGACCAGAACACCTTCTCCGTCGAGCTCCCCTCCTCGGCTCGGTAGTAGGTAGCGGCATCAGATGCACTGCGGGGCAAATTTGCGAATGCTCCTGGAGGGCTCCAGACTCGGGTAAGTAACAAGTAATTCACTTTCACGTGCTTGCTTTGCATAATGAATGCCTTACCCGCCGCTATCTTCTTCATCGCTTCAATTTCTTGGAGGGCTTTTTGGGCTTCGGCCTTGGCAGACTTCACGCTTTTGAGGGCTGCCGCAAGCTCAGACGCTTGCATCTTTGAGTCAAGCTCCAAACTCTCGTGTTTTTTCACGAGAGCCTGGAGCTCTTTCTGCACCTCCTCCACCCGCGCCTCCTGCTTCCCTCTCTCTGTGCGCTCCGCGGCCGCTCTGTTTTTGGCCTCGGACAACGCTTGCTTAAGGGTTGCCACCTCGGTCGTGGCCCCTATAATAGCACGTTGATCCTATCATTTTATGCAACCACATATTCTCTATATACTTGCGCAAGGTACTACTTACCTTCCTTCTCCTCGAGTTGCCTCTTGGCATGGCCGAGCTCGTTCTCGGACCGCGCGAGGTTTTGCTTCAGCGTATCCACCTCCGCAGTTAGTGCGGCGGAGGCCAGCAGGGAAGCCTGCATACGCATATTGACTTAATTATGTTAGACTCCTACGAATGTTATTAGATCCTCTATTCGGCTTTTCTTTCCAAACGCCGAACAGAGCATCAGGGGCTACTGTCTATGTGGTAATATTTTTACATATTCTTTACTTACCTCAAAGCCTGTTAGAAGGCTGGCACAGGCTTCAGTCAGTCCGCTATTGGCGGACTGAACCTACTGTATCACCGCACTCATAATAGTGCGGTGCTCCTTGTCGATGGAGGCGCCGTTAAGCACCTCCAGCAAATTGTCCGGTGCCTCCGGTTGGACGGAGGTCACTGGCTCGGTAGGCTTGCCCCTCTTGGAAGGAGGCTCCCTACTGGAGTTCGGAACGTTGAAGGTCCCAGCGTGGTTCCCTTGGGGGTTCTATCCCCTTTACGCCTGGAGTCCGGGAGGTCGCCTGGCGGCGCCTCCAGGACCACCTCCTCCTGGCTTGGAACCTGTTGGGACGCCACCTCGGCGTCGTCCGTAGGGTGGGGGGAGATAGCCGTCGGAAGCGAATTCACATCCGACGAATCCAGGGAGCCGCTCGATGACTCGTCGAGCCCGGCCTTAGGCGGACTGCACAGTCATGTTCGGCGTAAGGAGGAGTTGTGCAAGAAAGGAACACTATGAATCGCTCAGGTGTCCGAATACTTATGATCTCGCCAGGGGCTTGGCCCTGTGCGGCCACTAGGGATGAAAATGGAGCGGAAACGGACGGAACTGGGTGCTATCATATTTGTTTTCATATTTTTTTCCAGAAACGGAAACGAATACAGAAACCTCGGAAACAAATACGAAAACAGATACTACCGGAAACAAAAATGGAGCGAATACGACACGGAAACGGAGACGGAAGCGGATGTTCACCGGAACAAAGAACCCTTGAACCGTGGAAAAAAACACAATGAAATGAACAAAGTTGTCAATGATAAGATGATTATAAAATATTATGATATATTGTGGATATATTATTAGATATTCATTTGTGCATAAATATTCAACTTTTGCAACAAAAAAACTTGGAAGCCATCCAACAACCAAACATCGCAGCTCAAATCACAATAGTGCTCAGCTTTAATAGTACTAGTACTATAGTACACACTTCAACTCAACAAGAAAAGTATCCATGATGCAAATATTTGAAACTTTAAATATAGTAACTAACAGTTCCATTCCAGCACTACAACATTCAATCCTCCATTTCCTCATCCATGAAGTCCTCCAGGTCATCATCACTATCATCCTCTTGTGGCTCCTCCAACTACATAGGCAAGCATACAAATAGATTTCAAGTTCTGTAATATGAGTATTAGACATAATACGAGTCAAAAAATAGATAAAATGCAAACCATGTGCACCAAAGTTGTAAAACGTTCCTCCAAGCTTCGCATGCCCATGTCTTTGACAACAGATGCAATGTCACTACCTGAATGATTGATAATAATAATTATTAGTATGATTATGTCACAGGGTGCACATGAAGTTGAGATAAAATTTAAAAGGTTACCTTTTGATGCTCCAATCCAACTTTTAGTACAAATTAAAGCTTCGACGGTTTCAGGTTCAAGACGACCACGAAATGGGTCAACAACCCGCCCACCAGCACTGAATGCCGACTCCGAGGCAACCGTCGACACTTGCATAGATAAGATATCTCGAGCAAGTCGTGACAGAATAGGAAACTCAACTTGATTGACCTTCCACCATGATAGTATATCAAAATTCGAATCTTTTCTAGATTGTAACTCTTGCTCCATGTATACTTCCAACTCAGTTTTGAGAACACGGTCTGATTTTTGACTTCTACTACTCAAGAACAAGTCTAAACCATCATCTAGATCAAGATCAACAGAAGGTGTTTTATACATATTAGTATCACTACTGTTACATGTTGTCTTCTTTGATGTAGAGATGTAAGCTTCAAACAACTGGGTAATAACTTTTGTAAACTTCTCAATCTGTTGGTCATGAGTGGTGGGGTAAATGGTTGGTGCATAATATTCTATCACGTTTCTCTTGTATCTAGGATCAAAGAAGGCTGCCACGGAAAGTGCCATGTTGGACTTCTCCCAATACTTATCATATTTAAGTTTCATGGAACATGCCATAGACTTAATTACTTTGTCAGAGCTAGCACACCAGCCATCAATTGCAATCTTAAACTTGCAAAAGGTGATAAAAAACTTATTTGCAGTTGGATATGTAGTTCCAGAGAACAGCACAGTAGCATCCTTGAAAATCTTCAGGTGATCACATATCTTCAATGCCATAATCCAATTCTGCGAAGTTGGAGCACACTTCTTATACTTCTTTTTATGCCAAAGAAAAAGCCTATCAAAAGCATCTCTAAAGCAAAGTGCCTTCTGCAGCATATCATACGTGGAATTCCACTGGGTAGGAACATCCAAGATCAGTTCAGATTTTGGATTCAAGTCACATTCTGAAGCACACTTCTCAAACTCTTCCTTCTGCTGTGGAGAATTCCTCACAATTGATATTGTATTTCTAATATTTGCAATAGATGCTGCAATTGTCTTCAAACCATCTTGAGCGACCAGGTTTAGGATGTGATTGAAACATCTTACATGAAAAAATATGCCATCACAGATTAGACTATTCTTACTGAATTTGGTTAGTAGCCCCTCAACACACTTATCATTGGCTGAAGCATTGTCCAAACTGAGTGAAAGCAATTTCCTGTCAAGATTCCAGTCCACTATGCAATCATAAAAGTGTAAGCCAAGATTTTTTCCTGAATGGTTTCCCTGTACATGATTAAACTTGATAATCCTCTTTTGCATGCACCAGTTTTCATCTATCCAATGAACAGTGATGCACATGTATCCTTTGGTTTGTCCAGATGTCCACATGTCCATGGTGGCACTAAATCGGCACTGCACTGTTTTGAAGTACTCATACAATTTCTTCTTTTCCTCTTTAAATATGTTGACTATGTCTTTCTTCATAGTAGGGCGACTTTTAATTGGAAAAGTTGGACGCAAAGAATGGATAAAGTCCACCAAGTACTCATGGTCAACAATATTGAAGGGGTACTCATGCATTATAATTGAGAGATAAAACTTCTTCAAACTGGTAGACTCGTCATACCTAAAGGTCGCAGGTGCTACCATGGACTCATTTCCTTCAACTTTATTCAGTACAAGTTTTTGCTGTCCAGTAATGATCTGATGCTTGTTCTGCAAATGAGACTTGAAAACTGTTGTGCCCCGATTGCCTCGAGCATTAGTACGAGGGCCCTTGTAATTGCACCCTTTGCTATTGCATCTAGCCCATTTCTCTACAACCTTGTTACCATCCTTATCCATCGTCGTTATCTCATACTTGGTGAAATGTTCCCAAACATCAAAGGTGAGCTTCTTACATCTCTTCACGTCAGGGGCTGCATCTTCAGTTCCATTAGCTGTATCCGAACTTGCAGCTGCTGCACTTGTATTAGTAGCATTGGGAGGCTGCTCCGACGATGATTCAAGCACAATCGGAGATGTTGCGCTTACACTTGCACTGCTACTTGCCGTAAAAAAATCATCCATTGTAGGTTGGCAGTGCACTAACACTACGGCCAGACCTGTAACAGGCTAACAGCATTAATTAATTATGTATAAGCAAGCTAAATACAACTGTACCACTAGCCCACTAGTGCACTGTGAAAGCACAAGGATCCCAATATTAGTTCTGATAGACTTACTGTATGTACATGGCTACAGGAAATTCAACATAGTGTGTATCCTGGATTTTCGCAAGATCTGCACGAACATTCATAAGCTATCTTGCTTGGTGATCTTACTCTGTATGTGCAGTAGTGCAGGACTGCAGGTGCAGCCGTGAAGGTGTCGTTAGCAGCGGAGAGGGGTGCAACTGCGGAGGGATTCGATTGTGTTGGAGGGGCATAGAGGTCGGAGGCGTCGGAAAGGCGGCTTCAGAGGGGCGTAGAGGACGGAGGCGTCGAACGGCAGCTTCAGAGGACGGCAGCGTCCGACGGCGCCATGTCAAGTCTGGGCAGGCCGGCCGAAGATGCGAGGGCAGTGGCGGTGGCGGCGTGCTCCTCTGCTCGATTAGGGATTAGATTATTTTTGAGCGGTGATTAGGGATTAGATTAGGGATTCTGCTCGCCTTGCTGCAGTGCCTGGTGTATTGTTATGCTGAAGTTGGGCCATGGGCCATTATTCTGCTATGTAACTCTGTGTTGGGCTATAAAATAGACATTTTCTCGTATTAAAAGCGGAAAGTTCCATATTAACGGAAACGGAAAATTCCATTTCCGCACTTGTTCCGCCGGAAAACATTGTTTCGTCTTTGTTTCCGTTTCCACATAAAAAATTCCACTTTTTTTTGTTTTGCAAAATTCCGTTTCCATTTCTGTTTTTCCTCTCCGTTTTCGCTTTTTTTCCGGAAAAACGGAAAGTTTCCGTTCCGTTTTCATCCCTAGCGGCCACTCCTCTTCGCCGTCGTTGGCGTTGGTGGAGCAGTCTGGAGGAAGGGTCTTCCCCTTCTTGGACCCTTCGGCCTCCCAAGTTGGGGCGGCCTTCCTTTTCTTCTCTCCCCCCACTGGAGGGGGAGAGGTCACGTCTTCCTCCTCCTCGTCTTCACGGGAGGAGTGCGCCTTGGAGTCTTCGGATGATGAATCCGACACCTCCTGGCGCCTGGCACTCTTTCGAGTCCCTGTGGACTTATTCTTGGCCTTCTTCTCCGGCACCACATAGGGTGCCGGAACCAGCAGCTTCACCAAGCGAGCGTCCGCTGGGCCTTCGGGCAAAGGAGCGAGACAGTTGATCTGTCCGGACGTCTCCTGCCAATCCTGTCAAAGGTAAGGGATCTTAGATCCCGCATGGAGTCAAACCATGAAAAACTAATACCCTGTAAAAGGTAAAAACAGCTTACAGCACGAGCGTGACGCTGCGTGCTGAATCTGCGATCCTCGGTAGCGGATGCGGGGGCCTCGACGCCCTTGAAAAGCACCTTCTAGTCATCTTCGTATGTCGTGTCGAAGAGCCTGCTCAGAGTTCGGTGTTGCGCCGGGTCGAACTCCCACAGGTTGAAAGCCCGTTGTTGACACGGGAGGATCCGGCGGATGAACATAACCTGGACTACGTTGACAAGTTTGAGCTTCTTGTCCACCAGGGTTTGGACGCATGTTTGGAGTCCGGTCAGCTCTCCTTCTTTACCCCACGACAGGCCCGTCTCTTTCCAGGAGGTGAGCCACATAGGGGGTCCGGATCGGAACTCGGGGGCTGCGACCCATTCAGGGTCGCGCGGCTCGGTGATGTAAAACCACCCCGATTGCCACCCCTTTAGGGACTCTACGAAGGAGCCCTCGAGCCATAGGACGTTGGGCATCTTGCCCACCATGGCGCCTCCACACTCCGCCTGGGTGCCGCGCACCACCTTCGGCTTGACATTGTAAGTCTTGAGCCATAGGCCGAAATGGGGGCGGATGCAGAAGAAAGCCTCGCACACGACGATAAATGCCGAGATATTGAGGACAAAGTTCGGGGCCAGATCGTGGAAATCTAGGCCATAGTAGAACATGAGCCCCCCGGATAAATGGGTGGAGAGGGAAGCCCAGTCCGCGGAGGAAATGGGGGAGGAACACCACCCTCTCATGGGGCCTAGGGGTGGGGATGAGCTGCCCCTCTTCGGGAAGCCGGTGCGCAATGTCGTTAGACAAGTATCCGGCCTTCCTCAGTTTTTTGATGTGTCCCTCCGTGATGGAGGAGACCATCCACTTGCTTCCTGCTCCGGACATGGCTGGAGAAGGTTGAGGTGGGGTGTGCGGACTTGGGTGCTGGAGCTCGAGTGCGTGGAAATGGATAGGCAAAGGAGGAAGAAGGCGTGGATGAAAAGGTGGATCCTTATTCCCTTATATGGGAAGACGCGACTATGTGTCCCCACCAGCCTGGTAAAACTCGCTTATCTCCCAAGCGCCGTAATCGATGGCGCGGTTGGGTACCCATTCCCGTATTGATGAGAATCCCGGAATAAGGGGACACGATCTCTGCTTTGACAAGACGTGCCAAGGAAACCGTCTCGCTAAACGCACTGAGGTGGGACAGTAAAACGATTTGAATAAAGACCTGGCCGTGGTGTGATGTCACGCTACGGAATACGTCAGCAGATTAGATTTGTGTAAATATTATTCTCTCTATGGCAATATGTGGAAACTTATTTTACAGAGACGGACACTACCTTTGTGTTCAAAATCTTCTATGAAGTACTTGGAGGAGGAACCCGCCTTGCAATGCCGAAGACAATTTGCACGCCGGACTCGTCATCATTGAAGCCTAGTTCAGGGGCTACTGAGGGACTCCCGGATTAGGGGGTGTCCGGATAGCCTAACTATACCTTCGGCCGGACTCCGGGACTATGAAGATACAAGATTGAAGACTTCGTCCCGTGTCCGGAAGGGACTTTCCTTGGCGTGGAAGGCAAGCTTGGCGATACGGATATGTAGATCTCCTACCATTGTAACCGACTCTGTCTAACCCTAGCCCTCTCCGGTGTCTATATAAACCGGAGGGTCTTGGTCCATAGGACGTACAACAATCATACCATAGGCTAGCTTCTAGGGTTTAGCCTCTCTGATCTCATGGTAGATATACTCTTGTTTTACCTCCATCAAGAGGGCCCGAACCTGGGTAAAACATTGTGTCCCCTGCCTCCTGTTACCATCCTCCTAGACGCACAGTTCGGAACCCCCTACCCGAGATCCGCCGGTTTTGACACCGACAACGCACATCACCTGTCATCCGCTCAAGAATCCATGTCTTTGGATCCCTGTTGTAGCCGCGAATGTGAAGTGTAGCATAGAACTGTAGCAGAAGCTCTTCATTCTACTGCTCCTTGTCTGTGACAAATGGTAGAAGAACAACATCCCTGAAGTAGTCAAGTGCTTCTTCAAGACAGGGCAGTGCTACCTCTTGAGCACTACATTGGTTTTCCTTTGAAAAGGAAAGGGTGATGCAGCAAAGTAGCGTAAGTATTTCCCTCAGTTTTTGAGAACCAAGGTATCAATCCAGTAGGAGACTACACGCAAGTCCCTCGTACCTACACAAACAAATAAGAACCTCGCAACCAACGTCATAAAGGGGTTGTCAATCTCTTCACGGTCACTTACGAGAGTGAGATCTGATAGAGATAATAATAATAAGATAAATATTTTTGGTATTTTTATGATATAGATAAGAAACTAAAGATTGCAAAGTAAACTATATTGGAAACTTATATGATAAAAGATAGACCTAGGGGCCATAGGTTTCACTAGTGGCTTCTCTCAAGATAGCATAAGTATTACGGTGGGTGAACAAATTACTATCGAGCAATTGATAGAAAAGTGCATAATTATGAGAATATCTAGGCATGATCATGTATATAGGCATCATGACCGCGAAAAGTAGACCGAAACAATTCTGCATCTACTACTATCACTCCATACATCAACCACTATCCAGCATGCATTTAGAGTATTAAGTTCAAAAGAACAGAGTAACACATTAGGCAAGATGGCATGATGTAGGGGGATAAACTCAAGCAATATGATATAAACCCCATCTTTTTATCCTCGATGGCAACAATACAATTCATGCCTTGCTGCCCCTGCTGTCACTGGGAAAGGACACCGCAAGATTGAACCCAAAGCTAAGAACTTCTCCCATTGCAAGAAAGATCAATCTAGTAGGCCAAACCAAACTGATAATTCGAAGAGACTTGCAAAGATAACCAATCATACATAAAAGATTTCAGAGAAGAATCAAATATTGTTCATAGATAAACTTGATCAGAAACTCACAATTCATCGGATCTCGACAAACACACCGCAAAAAGAGTAAATAGATCTCCAAGAAGATCGAGGAGAACATTGTATTGAGATCCAAAGAAAGAGAAGAAGCCATCTAGCTAATAACTATGGACCCGAAGGTCTGTGGTAAACTACTCACACATCATCGGAGAGGCTATGGTGTCGATGTAGAAGCCCTCCGTGATCGATTCCCCCTCCGGCGGAGATCCAGAAAAGGCCCCAAGATGAGATTTCTTTGGTACAGAAGGTTGCGGCGGTGGAAATAGGGTTTGGTGGTGCCCATGGATGTTTTTGGGGTATATGGATATATATATATGTAGGAGGAAGAAGTAGGTCGGTGGAGCTGCCTCGTGGCCACCTCGTTTCTTTCTTGATGTCTATCCAAGTCCCCTGGATCACATCTGTTCCAAAAATAACTCTCCCACAGGTTTAATTCCGTTTGGATTCCGTTTGATATTCCTTTTCTGTGAAACACTGAAATAGGCAAAAAAACAACAATTTGCACTGGGCCTTGGGTTAGTAGGTTAGCCCCAAAACTAATATAAAAGTGTATAAATAAGCCCATTAAACATCCAAAACAGATAATATAATAGCATGGAATATTCAAAAATTATAGATATGTTGGAGACGTATCAAGCATCCCCAAGCCTAATTCCTGCTTGTCCTCGAGTAGGTAAATGATAAAAACAGAATTTTTGATGTGGAATGCTACCTAGCATAATTCTCAATGTAATTTTCTTTATTGTGGCATGAATTTTTAGATCCAAAAGATTCAAGACAAAATTTTAATATTGACATAAAAATAATAATACTTCAAGCATAGTAACTAAGCAATTATGTCTTCTCAAAATAACATGGCAAAAGAAAGTTCATCCCTACAAAATCATATAGTTTGGTCATGCTCCATTTTCGTCACACAAGAATGCTCTCATTTTGCACAACCCCGATGAAAAGCCAAGCAATTGTTCCATACTTTAGTAATCTCAATCTTTTTTCAACTTTCACGCAATACATGAGCGCGAGCCATGGATATAACACTATGGGTGGAATAGAATATGATGATGGGGATTATGTGGAGAGACAAAAAAGGAGGAAGTCTCACATCGACGCGGCTAATCAACAGACTAGGGAGATGCCCATCAATTGATGTAAATGCAAGGAGTAGGGATTGCCATGCAACAGATGCACTAGAGCTATAAATGTATGAAAGCTCAACAAAAGGACTAAGTGGGTGTGCATCCAACTTGCTTGCTCACGAAGACCTAGGGCATTTGAGAAAGCCCATTGTTGGAATATACAAGCCAAGTTCTATAATGAAAAATTCCCACTAGTATATGAAAGTGACAAAACAAGAGACTCTCTATCATAAGGATCATGGTGCTACTTTGAAGCACACGTGTGGAAAAAAGGATCGTAGCATTGTCCCTTTTTATTTCTTTTTGTTTTTCTTCTTTTTTGGGCCTTTTTATTATTATTTGACCTTTCTCTTTTTTTATTTGGGACAACGCTCTATTAATGATGATCATCACGCTTCTATTTATTTACAACTCAATACTAGAACAAAATATGACTCTATATGAATGCCTCCGGCGGTGTACCGGGAAGGGCAATGAATCAAGAGTGACACGTATGATAAATTATGCATGGTGGATTTTCCATAAATACGATGTCAACTACATGATCATGCAAAGCAATATGACAATGATGAAGCGTGTCATGAATGAAACGGTGGAAAGTTGCATGGCAATATATCTCGGAATGGCTATGGAAATGCCATAATAGGTAGGTATGGTGGCTGTTTTGAGGAATATTTAAGGAGGTTTATGTGTGACAGTGCGTATCATATCACGAGGTTTGGATGAACCGGCGAAGTTTGCACCAACTCTCAAGGTGAGAAAGGGCAATGCATGGTACCGAAGAGGCTAGAAATGATGGAAGGGTGAGAGTGCGTATAATCCGTGGACTCAACATTAGTCATAAAGAACTCACATACTTATTGCAAAAATCTACAAGTCATCAAACCAAGAATTACGCGCATGCTCCTAGGGGGATAGATTGGTAGGAAAAGGCCATCGCTCGTCCCCGACCGCCACTCATACGGAAGACAATCAAAGAACACCTCATGTTTCTAATTTGTTACACAACGGTTACCATACGTGCATGCTACGGGACTTGCAAACTTCAACACAAGTATTTCTCAAATTCACAACAACTCAACTAGCACACAATAATATCACCACCTTTATATCTGAAAACAATTATCAAGTATCAAACTTCTCATAGTATTCAATGCACTTTTTATGATAGTTTTTATTATACCAATCTTGGATGCCTATCATATTAGGACTAAATTCATAACCAAAGCAAATTACCATGCTATTCTAAAGGACTCTCAAAATGATATAAGTGAAGCATGATATATTAATAATTTCTATAAAATAAAACCACCACCATGCTCTAAAAGATATAAGTGAAGCACTAGAGCAAAATTATCTAGCTCAAAAGATATAAGTGAAGCACATAGAGTATTCTAATAAATTCCAATTCATGTGTGTCTCTACCAAAAGGTGTGTACAGCAAGGATTATTGTGGTAAACTAAAAAGCAAAGACTCAAATCATACAAGACGCTCCAAGCAAAACACATATCATGTGGTGAATAAAAATATAGCCTCAAGTAAAGTTACCGATGAACGAAGACGAAAGAGGGGATGCCATCCGGGGCATCCCCAAGCTTAGGCTTTTGGTTGTCCTTGAATTTAACTTGGGGTGCCTTGGGAATCCCCAACATTATGCTCTTGCCACTCCTTATTCCATAATCCATCAAATCTTTACCCAAAACATGAAAACTTCACAACACAAAACTCAAGAGAAAATCTCATGAGCTCCTTTAGTATAAGAAAACAAACCACCACTTAAGGTACTGTAATGAACTCATTATTTATTTATTTTGGTGTTAAACCTATTGTATTCCAACTTCTCTATGGTTCATAAGCTCCGATACTAGCCATAGATGCATCAAAATAAGCAAACAACACACAAAAAACATAATCTGTCAAAAACATAACAGTCTGTAGTAATATGTAGGTTTAGAATACTTATGTAACCCCAAAAATTCTGAAATCAATTGGTGGACGTGAAGAATTTGTCTATTAATCGTTTGCAAAAAGAATCAACCTAATCGCGCTCTCCAGTAAAAAATGGCAGCAAATCTCATGAGCGCTAAAGTTTCTGTTTTTTACAGGAAGATCGCAAAAACTACCCCCAAGTCTTCCCAAAGGTTCTACTTGGCACAAACACTAACTAAAAGCATAAAACCACATCTAAACATAGTCTAGATGAATTATTTATTACTAAACATAACCAAAAAGCAAGAAACAAAAATAAAATTGGTTTGCCTCCCAACAAGCGCTCTCGTTTAATGCCCCTAGCTAGGCATAAAAGCAAGAATAGATCTAGGTATTATCATCTTTGGTATGCAATCCATAAGTGACTCTCATAACAGATTCATAAGGTAGTTCAATTTCATTTCTTGGAAAGTGTTCCATGCCTTTCCTTACCGGAAATTGGAATCTAATATTCCCTTTCTTCACATCAATAATTGCACCAATCGTTCTAAGGAAAGGTCTACCAAGAATAATGAGACATGTAGGATTGCAATCAATATCAAGAACAATGAAATCTACAGGCACATAATTCTTATTTGCAACAATAAGAACATCATTAATCCTTCCCATATGTTTCTTAATAGTGGAATCCGCAAGATGCAAATTTAAAGAACAATCATCAAATTCACGGAAACCTAACACATCACACAAAGTTTTTGGAATCATGGAAACACTAGCACCCAAATCACATAAAGCATAGCATTAATGATCTTTAATTTTAATTTTAATAGTAGGTTCCCACTCATCATGAAGTTTTCTAGGGATAGAAACTTCTAATTCAAGATTTTTCTTCATAAGATTGTATTAAATCATCAACAATAATTTTGGTAAAAGCTTTATTTTGACTATAAGCATGCGGAGAATTTAGCACAGATTGCAACAAGGAAATACAATCTATCAAAGAGCAATTATCATAATTAAATTACTTAAAACCCAAAATAGTGGACTCATTGCTATGTAATGTTTTGACCTCTCAAATCCCACTTTTACCAATTTTTGCATCAAGATCTAAAAACTCCGAATCATTGGGATGCCTGTTAACTAAAGTTGACTCATCTCCAGTCCCATCATTATCAAGATTCATATTGCAAAACAAAGATTTGATAGGAGACACATCAATCACTTTTCGATCTTCATCCTTATTATCATCAAAACTAGAAGAACACGCTTTTATAAAGCAATCTTTTTTAGCATGCATCCTAGCGGTTCTTTCTTTGCACTCATCAATGGAAATTCTCATGGCTTTGAGATACTCATTGATATCATGCTTAGGTGGAATAGATCTAAGTTTCAAAGAATCAACATCAAGAGAAACTCTATCCACGTTCCTAGCCAACTCATCAATCTTAGACAATTTTTCTTCAATCAAAGCATTGAAACTCTTTTGCAAACTAATAAATTCTTTAATACTAGATTCAAAATCAGAGGGCATCTTATTATAATTTCCATAAGAATTGTTTTAGGAATTACCATAATTATTAGAGTAATTACTAGGAAACGGCCTAGGATTGAAGTCTCCTCTATAAGCGTTGTTAACAAAATTGTTCCTACCAACAAAAAATTCACATCCATAGATTCATTATTATTCTCAATCAAAGTAGACAAAGGCATATCATTAGGATCAGAAGAAACACTCTTATTAGCAAACAATTTCATAAGTTCATCCATCTTTCCACTCGAAAAATTAATTTCTTCTATAGCATGAACCTTTTTACTAGTAGATCTTTTGGTGTGCCATTGAGAATAATTAACCATAATATTATCTAGGAGTTTAGTAGCTTCTCCTAAAGTGATTTCCATAAAAGTGCCTCCCACGGCCGAATCTAAAAGATTTCTAGAGGAAAAATTCAATCCACCATAAAAAATTTGTATGATCATCCACAAATTTGAACCATGAGTAGGGCAATTACATATCATCAATTTCATCCTCTCCCAAGCTTGGGCAACATGCTCATGATCAAGTTGCTTAAAATTCATAATATTGTTTATAAAGGAGATGATCGTAGCGGGAGGAAAATACTTAGAGATAAAAGCATCTTTGCACTTGTTCCAAGAATCAATACTATTTTTATGCAAAGACGAAAGCCAAGTTTTAGCACGATCTCAAAGCGAAAACAGGAATAACTTCAATTTAACAATATCATTATCCACATCTTTCTTCTTTTGCATATCACACAAATCAACAAAGATGTTTAGATGGGTAGCGGCATCTTCACTAGGAAGGCGAGAAAACAGATCTTTCATGACAAGATTCAGCAAAGCAGTATTAATTTCACAAGATTCAGCATCGGTAAGAGGAGCAACCGGAGTGCTAATAAAATCATTATTGTTGGTATTGGAAAAATCACACAATTTAGTATTATCTTGAGCCATCATGACAAACAATCCAACACACAAGCACACAAGAAGCGAGAGAAAAATAGGCGAACGGAAAAGAGGGCGAATAAAACGACAAGGGTGAAGTGGGGGAGAGGAAAATGAGAGGCAAATGGAAAATAACGTAATGCGAGGGATAAGAGTTTGTGATGGGTACTTGGTATTTCTTGACTTGTGCGTAGACTCCCCAGCAACGGCGCCAGAAATCCTTCTTGGTACCTCTTGAGCACTACGTTGGTTTTCCCTTGAAGAAGAAAGGGTGATGCAACAAAGTAGCATAAGTATTTCCCTCAGTTTTTGAGAACCAAGGTATCAATCCAGTAGGAGACTACACGCAAGTCCTACATACCTACAGAAACAAATAAGAACCTTGCAACCAACACGATAAAGGGGTTGTCAATCCCTTCACTGTCACTTACGAGAGTGAGATCTGATAGAGATAATAATAATAACATAAATATTTTTGCTATTTTTATGATATAGATAAGAAAGTAAAGATTGCAAAGTAAAATAGATTGGAAACTTATATGATAAAAGATAGACCCGGGAGCCATAGGTTTCACTAGTGGCTTCTCTCAAGATAGCATAAGTATTACGGTGGGTGAACAAATTATTGTCGAGCAATTGATAGAAAAGTGCATAATTATAAGAATATCTAGGCATGATCATGTATATAGGCATCACGTCCGCGACAAGTAGACCGTAATGATTCTGCATCTACTACTATTACTCCACACATTGACCGCTATCAAGCATGCATTTAGAGTATTAAGTTCATAAGAACAGAGTAAGACATTAGGCAAGATGACATGATGTAGAGGCATAAACTCAAGCAATATGATATAAATACCATCTTTTTATCCTCGATGGCAACAATAAAATCCGTGCCTTGCTGCCCCTGCTGTCACTGGGAAAGGACACCGCAAGATTGAACCCAAAGCTAAGCACTTCTCCCATTGCAAGAAAGATCAATCTAGTAGGCCAAACCAAACTGATAATTCGAAGAGACTTGCAAAGATAACCAATCATACATAAAAGATTTCAGAGAAGAATCAAATGTTGTTCATAGATAAACTTGATCATAAACCCACAAGTCATCGGATCTCAACAAACACACTGCAAAAAGAGTTACATCAAATAGATCTCCAAGAAGATCGAGGAGAACATTGTATTGAGATCCAAATAGAGAGAAGAAGCCATCTAGCTAATAACTATGGACCCGAAGTTCTATGGTAAACTACTCACACATCATAGGAGAGGCTACGGTGTTGATATAGAAGCCCTCCGTGATTGATTACGCCTCCGACGGAGCTCTGGAAAAGGCCCCAAGATGGGATCTCTTGGGTACAGAAGGTTGCAGCGGTGGAAATAGGGTTTCGTGGTGCCCCTGGATGTTTTTGGTGTATATGGATATATATATAGGAGGAAGAAGTAGGTCAGTGGAGCTGCGAGGGGCCCACGAGGGTGGGGGCGTGCCCAGGGGGCAGGCGCGCCTCCCTGCCTCATGGCCACCTTGTTTCTTTCTTGACGTCTACTCCAAGTCCCCTGGATCACGTTTGTTCCAAAAATAACTCTCCCGAACGTTTCATTCTGTTTGGATCCCGTTTGATATTCCTTTTCTGCGAAACACTGAAATAGGCAAAAAAACAACAATTTGCACTGCGCCTTGGGTTAGTAGGTTAGTCCCAAAAATAATATAAAAGTGTATAAATAAGCCCATTAAACATCCAAAACAGATAATATAATAGCATGGAACAATAAAAAATTATAGATACCTTGGAGGCGTATCAGGCAGCCCAGCAATAGCTTCACAATCAAGACGCATGTGTGGAAAGATCCGCTCTTGATTTTATAGAATGGAGGAGTAATAGCTACGCTGCTGATGGCTCTAGAATTGATTGGAAGAGATCTTTGGCTTCGAGTATGGATTCTTGGCACTGTCAAAGAAGGTGTTGTGGGCTCTGAAGCTGTGCATGTTGAAAGAACCCATTGTAGTGGGAGTACCTGGAAGCCTTGGCAGCCGTGGCTTGGGCTTCTGAACTTGTGGTCTCTGCTCCACATGATAGTCATATTGCGTTCCGAGAGCAGAGGGTGGAACCATAATAGGCCATCTAACTATGACAATCTTACCATGATCATAGGCCTATTCAATGGTGTGAGGCCTTGGAGGTGGAACAGTGGCTTCAGCTTCCATACTGGCTTCGGGCTCTTCATGAGCTTCAGGCTCCACATTGTCTTCAGCCATGACAGTGTCATTGGCTTCAGTGGTGTTGTTTGTGGCAGCCTCAGTGTTTTCAACCTCCGTGTGTTCAATAACAGGAGGGTTGGGCACAATCACATTCTCCACGAGAATGACCTGCAGTAGCAGGGGGTGTGGCAATTTTTTCTTCTTCTCTTGTTTCTTCATTATCTTCATCGACTGATGCAGCCGGAATGTCTTCAACAGCTTTGGCTTCAAACTCAGAGACATTCACAGTAGGGGTGGCTTCAGGAAACACTTGACATGCTAATGAGCTTTGTTGCACTTCCCCTTCTGGAATGACCTGTGGCCTGGGGCTTTTGCGAAGCCTGCGGAATGCGGGCGACGCCTTTGGTGATGGAGTGGTCTGCACCATGTAGTTGTCGTTGTCAAGCACCGGAGTGGTGACTTGAGGTGGTGGAGTTCTGGGTGTCTCATCATGTACTGGGGTGTCTTACTGTGAGCGCTCAGCCCATGAGTCATCATGAGCAATTGGCGTCAATGGACGACCAATGCTGATAAGTTCACTGCTCGTGGGAGCAGGCGATGATACCAACTGGGGCTCTTGAGGAAGGACTACATCATCTTCAACATTGTCATCACGACCAATGTCTTTGGCTGGGATGGGGTCAACAGCTGGAACTTCTTCATTTTCAGGAGCCTCTATGGAAGCAGGCTCATGAATCACAAGGCGACGCTCTTGGTTGGTGGAGGCGGGAAGAGCAATAGAAATGGGTTCAACAATGACGGGTTCAGAGGCCGCAACATGCTCTTTCTTTGAAGACTTTGTCTTCAATTTTTTATTGGACGGGGCATCATCAGACGCATCCTTGTGCTTGCGTTTCCTGGCTTTGGCTTCAGCTGCCCTTGTCTTTTTCAGCTCTGAAGCTACTGAGGTGACCTTAGGCTTTGAGCCTGTCATGCTGGCAAGGAAGACAATGCGAGGTTCTTCTTGCCTTGATGCTTCAGTTAGGGCCACCGCAGACTTCTTCTTTTGCTTGGCAACCATCCTGGGATCGATGCCAGGACACCCAAGAGCTTTGCGCTTTTCAGCTTCATTGTGGGCTTGAACACATTTCTCCTCGAAGTACTTCATGCGCTCTCATGAGCCTTTGGCTTCTTCCCTCTTCTTGTGAAACTCTTCTTTGAGATCATGCATCATTTTCTTGAAGATTTGAACATCTGCCATGCTGAGCATGGCCATGTTCTTCTTGAAATGTGCCTTCTCATAATCAATCTTGTTTTTAGCTCGACGATTTTCTGAGCCACGGCCAGTTCATTGGCAATGGCTCCGTGGAAGGTAGCATTGATGTCCACAGGCAGCTGAAGATCATCAATACTGATGCTCTAGTCATCGAACCATTCATCGATGAAGTTCTTCAGAATGTCAACATCAAAGAGGGGCAGATCGTTGAAGATCTCCGCGTATTGCTTGCTCTTGATCAGCTACTCAAGTGCATCATCACCAAGATCTTCATCACTGGATAGATCAATGGTTTCTTCCTCGTTGCGCAGAACGGCAGCATGAGTTAGTTGATACCCAGAAATCTTCTTGGGCTGCTTGGTTTTCTTGGACTTCTCGGCCTTCTTGGAGACACGAGACAAATCTTCAGACTGCATACTGGCTTCAGGAGGTGTAGTGGTCAATGGATTCATAGTCGAAGCTTTTCGTGTGGCAGAGGGCTTCGAAGCTTTTGACTTCTTCTTCATCTTCTTCAGTGGCGCTGGCGCATCTTCAGAACCTGCGTCCTCAGTAGATTGATCAACTGTAGCCCTCTGACCAGCGATGTGAGAGAGGAGGCCATCGAAGTTGTCGAAGGGGCCGATGACATTTGGATTGGCATCACGTGTGCCATCAGCCCTTGGAGCAGATAGACCAGGGCTGAAGTTGAGTCCTAGCTCCTTCTTGTTCTTTGTAGCTGACTCCTTGGCAAACTTATAGTTGCGCTTGAACAGATTATCCTCGCGACACCATAACATGGATGATGGTTCGGCATTCTCAGGCTTCGGTCCTTGGACCATGCATGGGTAGAAGCCTTGGGCAATGGTTTCAGGCTTCGACTTTGGCTGTAGATTCCTGTACAGGATATCACCCCATGGGCGCTCAATGGCATTCTTCTCAGCATATTTGGCAGTGACGAAGTTGTATTTGAACCACTGTTCTGCCCAATATCTTCGAATCCATTGGATTCGGGTCTTGCGCTGATTGTAACTTTCTTCAAGATCTGACTTGTACAATTCATACAGATCCGGAGGCAGATCTAGAGCTATATTTCCTCTGTGCTGCCTGCCACCTTTCCTGACAGATTTATCTATGGCCATTATATTCAGACTGAATGGCTTCAGAACAGTGAATGGCTTCCTTCTACTGGTTAGACAAGAGCTGGCTTCAGGGGAGTGAATGTGATGCTGTAAGAACTCTGCAAATGAATGCAGACTAGGAGAACCAAGGGATTCTCGCACGGACATGTACCTGTGACAACATTAAAGGTGCGTGGGAAGGGGAGGAGGTCATATGCATTCTCAGAAGATTTTGAAGATAAATCGTTTTGAAGACATTGATCTCATAGTGCGAAGACATTCACTTATTTGAAGAGAGTTGGTTCCAGATTTGTACGAATCCATGAATAAGTACAACTGAGGAATCTAACTAGTTATGAAGCATAAGTAAATACCCTAAGCATAATATGAGATGCAGATAAAGACATATCCAGATTTTGGAAGTGTAGAAACCACTTTTGGTCAAAGTGGATGGATTTGACGGATCAAAAGACAATAAAAAGAGAGTTTTATTTACCGCTGACGAATTGCTAGACGAGGCAGAGTTTTGAAGCCGAGCAGTTCAATCTCCCGTGCCCTAACTTGCCGACGGAAGACACCTAGGGCAGCGGCGGAGAGGATGAGGTCTGCGGTCGGCGTGAGGACGGCGTCAAAGAAGTCGCGGCAGCTAAGCGCTTCGTCTCTGGCGTCACTCGAGCTAGCGGAGGCGCTCGGGTTTGTGCGAGGTGGCGAGGTGGAAGAAGAGATAATGATCGCGGTGTGTGTGTGTATTTATAAGGATAGGGACGACGAAGTGTAATTACGCAGGTGCCCCTGGCGGCGCACATCTGAAGGACACGTGGCCTGCATGCAACTTATTGGAAGTTGTTCCATGTTCCCACGCACGCCTGGATTGTCAGGTGGTCGTTCCGTCTTCTCCAGTATTCAAGCAAAAAGGATATGTCATTTAATACAGATTTTAAATGTTTGTCTCTGTGTCTTCTACTGACAAGGACTCAGAGAAGACATTTGACATGTTTCAATACAGTGCATATGACTTGGATAGATAGAATTTTAGGTATAAGCACAGAGGGGGCTAGGTTCCGATCACATTCACTTAGATCACAAAGATTCAAGAGTGAAGACATAGCTATAAGTGAATGCCGTAGAGTACATAACACACACACACACACACACACACATATCAGTATGAGACCAACTCAACATTACGAAGATAAACTTGAAAATCAAATCAATGTTGAAGACAAACCAAATGCGAAGACTATACGGTTATGACGCCAAACAAAACACTCCAAAATGGATTTGATGGTGGCGTTACCCACAGTATAGGAAGTATTAGACCCAGACACGGCGCGCAATTATCATGGCGCTCCGGAGTCAAATTCCGCGTTAATGTATTCACACATAAAGTGTATGTCTTCATTGATTGAAGATATATGTTATTTTGTGTGTTGCACATCTAAGTCATCAACATGCACAAGCGTTAGGATGTGTGTCCAACTACAGGACATTCGAGGATTCTAAGATATTTAGCTCACACCGCAACTTGCAAAACCTTTTCTCATCCAAGGGCTTTGTGCAGATATCTGCCAATTTCTCTTCAGTGTCGATGTGAATAATATCAATACCTCCTTCATGACATCATCTCTGAGAAAGTGATGATGGATCTAAATGTGCTTTGTCTTCAAGTGCTGAACCAAGTTGTTGGCAATCTTGATGGTGCTTTCATTATCACAGTAGAGTGGCACATGCTTCAGATGAATGCCATAGTCCTTGACAGTTTGCTTCATCCTTAGAAGCTGAGCACAGCAAGATCTAGCAGCAATGTGTTCAGATTCAGCAGTGGAGAGGGATACACAGTTCTGCTTCTTTGAAGACCAATAGACAACGGATCATCCAAGAAAGTGACATGTGCCTGATGTGGACTTGCGATCAACCTTGTCACCAGCATAATCAGCATCTGAGAATCCAACTAGATGAAACTCTGAGCCCTTTGGATACCATAATCCTAGTGTTGGTGTGTAAGCCAAATATCGAAGAATTCGCTTCACAGCCAATTGATGCGATTCCTTTGGTGCCGCATGGAATCAAGCACACATGCAAATGCTAAGCATTATATCTGGCCTAGATGCACATAAATAGAGTAAAGAACCAATCATGGAGCGGTATACCTTTTGATCGAACTCTTCACCATTGTCGACAGGGCCCAGATGACTTTTGGTTGGCATTGGCATCGTGTATCCTTTGCAGTCTTGCATTCCAAACTTCTTCAGGCAATATTTGAGGTATTTTCTTGTGATATGAAGATGCCGTTGCCCTGCAGACAGATTTGAAGACCAAGGAAGAATTTCAAATCAGCCATCATGGACATCTAATATTGCTCTTGCATCATGTGTACAACTCATCACTGTATTTCGTGTCTGTGCAGCCGAAGATAGTGTCATCGACATAGATTTGGCATACAAACAATTCGCCATCATATGTCTTCGTGAAGAGTGTGGGATCCAGGTAACCAGGTTTGAAGCCTTTGCTCTTCAGGAAGTCTTTTAGTGTGTCATACCAAGCGTGAGGGGCTTGTTTGAGGCCATACAGTGCATTGTTGATCTTGTATACCATGTCAGGATGCTTTGGGTCTTCAAAACCAGGTGGTTGTGCAACATACACTTCTTCTTCAATTTTTCCGTTCAGGAAGGCACTCTTCATATCCATTTGGTACGGGAGAAAATTGTGACACCCCGAGACCGTTGCGCCAGGTGTCTTCCAGTTATTCGTGTTGTTGCCATGTCATTTGTTTGCATGTTGCATCTTGCCATGTAACCATCCGCATTGCATCATCATGTTTTCAAAACTTGCATCTGTCCGGGTTCCCCCGTTCTCTCCGCTGTCTATTCTGAGTCCAACCACACTCGCACGCGCCCGCGGCATGTTCAAAATATTATTTTATAAGTGGACGAAAAATGTTCTCGGAATGGGTTGAAAGTTGGCGTGCGGTCTTATTTTAGTGTAGGTAGACTGCCTGTCAAATTTCATCGCGTTCGGAGTCCGTTTGATGCCCCAACGTATAACTATAGCAGCACCACTGCCAGTCAAACATCGGACGTTTTCGGTCTCCGAAAACTGCTGCCGGGCCCTCTCTCTCTCTCTTCTCTCCTCTCAGCCTTGCCACAGCCCACCTAGTCCATCCACCTACCCCTCTTCGCATCCGGAGCCGTCCGATGCGATCGCACGGTCCGAAAACCCCTCTTTGCACAGTGCACCGACCCCTCATGTGCGCGTCCGAAAGTTCCCCGGACCCGACCCGGGCAGTCGTCACCGTTGTGTCCGGATCATCCCCAAACATCTACAAAACATCACCGGTTTCTTAATTGGACTTCCCAACCTATATTTTTCTCAGCCGTCCGTTTACGACCGTAGGGACGTGATAGCCTCTACCCTAATCCCTTTGCAATATAAATAGTGGGCAACCCTAAAACCTAGGGATCTGTCCCATCCATCCACTTCTTCCGCCGCCACCCTCTCTCCAAATCCTCCTCGGAGTCCACCTCGAGCCCACCACAACCACCCACCTTCTTCCTCGTTCAGCTACCACCACACACCACCAGCTAGATCCATCCAACCACCAAGCACCTAGTCTCCTTCCCTTGGATCAGCCGCCGTCTCCACCCGGCCTCCATCCACCTCGGGATCCGCTCCCGATCCAAAATTTCACCCACATCCCTCTTGTCTCCTCGCTGAATGGAGCCTCCGAAGATGTCGCTCCCCACCGCGGAGTCTCTCGTCGCCGGCCAACAAAGCTCTACCCGCTAGCCAATGGAGGACCTCTTCGCGCTCTCTGCTCCTTCGTGCCCGAGCAGCCTCGCTGCCGGCCGGCGACTGATGCACCTCTCCTTCCCTCGTTCCTCTCTCGGTCACCATGCGGCTGCACCTGAGGACTTTCTCGTTGGACCAGTAGGACCAGCTCCACCGCGCGCTGTTTCTTGCTCCACCTCAAGGAGATGCTCCCCGTCGCCTAGCACCTCGCCCTGGCCTTCTCCTCGCCTTCGCCTGACCGGTCGCCGCCAGCGACTAGCACTAGTAGATGGCAACATCTGCAACCATCTCCCTCGAGTTCTTCCCCAACGCTGGCCTCCTCAGTCACCTCATCGCTGGAGACCCACCAGCACGTCACCAACATCGCGCCCCGCCATCTTCAGCCTCGTGCCATCCAAGCCGCCGTTGTTGCTTGCCTCCTCTGGCGCCTTGCTCCGCCTCAAGACATGTCCTCGCCGGACCCCGCGAGCGCCGCCTTTACCTCGAACCCCTGCTCAGATTCACGCCGCTCCACCGCCCCGTCTCCGGCCCCTGCCCGCCGGAGCCGTGTCTCCCTGTGCCCGCAGCCCCGCAACCGCGCTGCGCCTCTTCTTAGTTTGAGCAGAGAAGCTCGTTTGACCCCGCTCCCAATCGTCCTCGTTGACCCGGGTCCAGTTGATCGCCAGATCACAACCAGATCCGCCGGCCTGTTGCTTCCACCGCCTTGGGCCAAGGCCCATGAGGCCTGGTGAGAACCCCAGCGCCCTCCTTTTTTTTCCCTTAATGTTGGGCCTCTGTTTAGTTTTGGCCCGGCTACATTTTTTTCCTGCTGGCATTTTTCCATATATCTAGTGCATGCATAATTACAGAATTTTGCCATCATTTTAAAATGCTCTCACCTAAATAACCATGCATCAGAATTAATTAAACTTTATATGAAAAATGCTTAGAATTTTGTGTAGACTAATAATTTGCAACTTTCATCCATGTTAAAAATGTTTAAACTTGTTGTTTGTTCATTTTGCTCCTATGCCATGTTAAAATGCTTTAATTCATAACTACTTAACCGTAGCTCGGATTTAAATAAACTTTATATGTAAATGGGGTAGAAAAATGCCTAGTTTAACTTGGTGGATTTACTTTGCATGTTTAACAACTCTAAAATATGATTTAGGGCAGAACAGTACCAAACCTAAATTATGCATATGGGGATTTCCCGGACTTGTTGTTTGTTGTTTCGGCCTCATTTAAACTTGCCTAGATAGTTAGTTTAATTATGCTTCACCTCTTGCCATGTTTAAGAAAATTTAATTTTGAGGAGTACATAACCAAGAGCGAACTAAATAAAAGGATGTGGTGTTTCGTCAATATGCAACGGAGTTGCATATTGAGCTCCACTTAATTTGTAGGATTGTTTGTGCACTTTTCTTTGCCATGCCATGCATATTTAAAACCGGACATGCATCATACTTGGTTGTGCATCATGCCATGTTTATGTGATGATTGTTTACCATGTTGTTTGCTTCTTTCTGATGTTGCTTCTTCAAGTTAGTTCTGATAACGTCGCGTTTGTGAGGATTTGTTCAACCTCTTCAGTTTGTCTTCTTCATGGACTCGTTCTTCTTCCTTGCGGGATCTCAGGCAAGATAAACATACCGTTGAAATCACTTCTATCTTTGCTTGCTAGTTGCTCGTTCTTTTGCTATGCTGTGATATCTACCACTTGATATATCATGCCTCCCGTATTGCCATGTCAAACCTCTAACCCATCTTGTCCTAGCAAAACGTTGTTTGGCTATGTTACCACTTTCCTCAGCCCCTCTTATAGCATTGTTAGTTGCAGGAGAAGATGGAGTTTGTTCCTTGTTGGAACATGGATATGTTGGGATATGACAATATCTCTTATTTTAATTAATGCATCTATATACTTGGTAAAGGGTGGAAGGCTCGGCCTTATGCCTGGTGTTTTGTTCCACTCTTGCCTCCCTAGTTTCCATCATACCGGTGTTATGTTCCTTGATTTTGCGTTCCTTACTCGGTTGGGTTATAATGGGAACCCCTTGACAGTTCACCTTGAATAAAACTCCTCCAGCAAGGCCCAACCTTGATTTTACCATTTGCCACCTATGCCTTTTTCCCTTGGGTTCTGCAGACTCAAGGGTCATCTTTATTTTAAACCCCTGGGCCAGTGCTCCTCTGAGTGTTGGTCCAAAACAGAGCCACTTGCAGTGCCACCTCAGGGAAACTTGTGGGTTGGTTTTAGTTGTACGTAGTGTTCATCCAGTGTTCCCTGAGAACGAGATATGTGCAGCTCCTATCGGGATTTTTCGGCACATCGGGCGGCTTTGCTGGTCTTGTTTTACCATTGTCGAAATGTCTTGTAACCGGGATTCTGAGTCTGATCGGGTCTTCCTGGGAGAAGGAATATCCTACGTTGACCGTGAGAGCTTGTGATGGGCTAAGTTGGGACACCCCTGCAGGGTTTTGAACTTTTGAAAACCGTGCCCGCGGTTATGGGCAGATGGGAATTTTTTAATGTCCGGTTGTAGAGAACTTGACACTTAACTTAATTAAAATGCATCAACCGCGTGTGTAGCCATGATGATCTCTTTCCGGCGGAGTCTGGGAAGTGAACACGGTTTTGGAGTTATGTTTGAACGTAAGTAGTTTTAGGATCACTTCTTGATCACTTCTAGTTCACGACCGTGCTTTGCTTCTCTCCTCGCTCTCATTTGCGTACGTTAGCCACCATATATGCTAGTGCTTGCTGCAGCTCCACCTCACTACCTTTTCCTACCCATAAGCTTAAATAGTTTTGATCGCGAGGGTGTGAGATTGCTGACTCCCCGTGACTCACATATTACTTCCAAAGCCAGTTGCAGGTGCCGATGAGACCAGTGCAGGTGACGCAACTGATTTCAAGTGGGACCTTGATGAAGATCGTGTTGTTTCGTTTTCCTTTCCATCAGTAGTGGAGCCCAATTGGGGCGATCGGGGATCTAGCATTAGGGGTGGTCTTCTTTTATTTTGGTTCCGTAGTCGGACCTTGATTGTAATCTGGATGATGTAATGCTATATTTATGTATTGTGAGAAGTGGCGATTGTAAGCCAACTCTTTATCCCTTTCATATTCAGTACATGGGATGTGTAAAGATTACCCCTCTTGCGACACACCTACAATGCGGTTATGCCTCTAAGTCGTGCTCCGACACATGGGAGATATGGCCGCATCGTGTGAATGGTACAGGAGAAAATGTTTCATCGGCATAGGCCAGCAATATGCGAATGGGTTCAAGCCTAGCCACGGGAGCAAATGTTACATCAAAGTGAATCCCTTCTACTTGAGTGTAACCTTGAACAACGAGGCGAGCCTTGTTTCTGAAAACTTGACCATGATCATCTTGTTTGTTGCGATAGATCCATTTGGTGCCAATGATGTTGTGCTTGCGAGGATCAGGATGCTTAACCAGTTCCCTCACATTGTTCAGCTTGAACTGTTGAAGCTCTTCTTGCATTGCTTGAATCCATTCAGGTTCCATGAAGGCTTCAGCAACTTTCTTGGGTTCAGATATAGAGACAAATGCAAAGTGCCCACAAAAATTTGCTAGCTGTGTTGCTCTTGAACGAGTGAGTGGACCAGGTGGATTGATGCTATCGATTATCTTCTCAATCTACACTTTATTTGCAACACGAGGATGAAGTGGACGAAAACTTTGCTCTTGCTAATCATTGTTTTCATCATCAGCATTGACTTCAGGCTGAGCAGTGTCTTCGGGTTGATTAGGTGCAGAAATGATGATTTCTTCTTCAGCCCGAGCCTCTAAAGGTATGATTTCTCCAGTACCCATAAGCTTGATAGATTCACTCGGTGGGACTTCATGTAGCACATTTGGCAGGTGCTCTCTTTGCGAGCCGTTAGTCTCATCGAACCGCACATCCATAGTTTCAACCACTTTATAGTGAAAGAGGTTGAAGACTCTGTAGGAGTGCGAGTCCTTTCCATAGCCAATCATAAAACTTTCATGTGCTTTCGGTGCAAATTTTGAAGTGTGATGCGGATCTTTGATGCAGCACCTGGCACCAAATACTCTGAAGTAGCAGACATTTGGCTTCTTACCAGTTAGTAGCTCATATGATGTCTTCTTTAGAAGCTTGTGAAGATAAACACAGTTGATGACGTGGCACGCAGTATCAATGGCTTCAGGCCAGAACTTCCTTGGTGTATTTTACTCATCAAGCATCATCCGTGCCATCTCAATGAGGGTTCTATTCTTGCGCTCCATGATGCCATTCTACTGTGGTGTGTATGGAGCTGAGAACTCATGTGTGATGCCCAATGTATCAAGATAAGTGTCGAGGCCGGTGTTCTTGAATTTTGTGCCGTTGTCACTTCTGATGTGCTTGATCTTGATGCCATAGTTGGTCATGGCACGATTACCGAACCGTCTGAAGACATCCTGCACTTCATTCTTATAGAGGATTATGTGCACCCATGTATATCTTGAGTAATCATCAACAATGATGAAGCCATAGAGGTAAGTAGTGGTAGTAAGGGTAGAGTAGTGAGTAGGGCCGAATAAGTCCATGTGAAGCAGCTCGAAGGGACGTGATGTCGTCATGATTGTCTTCGAGGGATGCTTGGCCCTAGTCATCTTTCCAGCTTCGCAGGAACCACATAGATGATCCTTCTTGAACTTGACACCGTCGATGCCTACGACATGCTTCTTCTTCGCGAGAGTGTACAAGTTCCTCATGCCAGCATGCCCTAGCCTCCGATACCAGAGCCAACACTCTGAAGCTTTTGCTAGAAGACATACTGCCAACTGTGGTTCTACTGCGAAATCTACCATGTATAGATCATCTTTTCGATGCCCTTCAAAGACTAGAGACTTATCAGATTCCATAAGCACAAGGCACCGATATTTTCCAAATATCACAATCATGCTCAAATCACAGAGCATTGAGACAGACATTTGCTAGGGCTCCAAAGCCAAAGTTCTCAGATGCTCAAGCTGAACTATTCTTCCCTGACTTCAATCATGTTCATAAGAATAGGTAGAATAGTTCTTTGTCTTATGAACATAGTGATTTGACGAAACACGCTCATATTCATAAGTCTAAGTATGGTTTCCCCGCAAAACATTGGCCTTAGGGTGACTCTAGTGAGTCCTCTGTCTGTATGAAGCCTTTGGACCATATGAAGCCTTTGGTCTGGGGTTTGTCTTCTTCCTAGGTGGTGTCATGATGAAATTCATAGGAAGATTCT
Organism: Triticum urartu; assembly: GCF_056163025.1. Lineage (NCBI taxonomy): Eukaryota > Viridiplantae > Streptophyta > Magnoliopsida > Poales > Poaceae > Triticum > Triticum urartu. The sequence continues at coordinate 310,427,087 of NC_141874.1, forward strand.
CAAGACAACTTTTGGGCACCCAGATCTTCCTCGAAGGTGGTCAATTCCTATAGTTAGTACCAATATACCTGGCAAACACTTCACCATTCTGATTCTTAAACAGTTTATAGTTTGCGTCAAAGGATTCATCAATGATAATCGGGTTAGCACAAGTGAAGCCAGATAAGGTAGATGGATCCACTGAAGGTTCCTTTGTAGCAACCCATGTGGTTTTGGGGTACTGCTCAGGCTTCCAGTATGAACCATCAACATTCATTTTCTTTTTGAACCCAACACCCTCTTTCCTAGGGTTTTGGTTCAGAATCTATTTCTTGAGGACATCACATAGTGTCTGATGCCCTTTGAGGCTTTTTTACATCCCTGTTTTAAGCATTGTCTTCAACTTGGCATTCTCATCAGCAATAGTAGTGGTATCCTCAGAAGAGGGGTTAGTTTCCACATCAGCAAGCGAAGACATAGCAACAATAGCAGCAGTAGAACATCCAGCAACAAAGACAACATTATCACGCTCAAGACATTTTAAACATGGTGGCTCAAAGTTTTCCTGAGCGGAACTGATCTATTGAGTGCGGAGTGACTCATTCTCCTTTTGAAGATCTTCATGAGCCGATCTCAAGTTCTCAAGCTCTTGCTTCCTTTCAAGATAATCATAGGAGAGCTTTTCATGAGTGGTTGACAGCGTTTCATGACGACTTTCAAGTTCTTCGTACTTAATGTGAAGACTTTTAATGTCTTCAATTAAGGACTGAGTTCGAGTCATTTCCGCGTCCAACAGGTCATCGCTTTGTCTAGAAGCTTTTGAATATGTTCCATAGCATTTTGTTGTTTTGTTGCAATTTTAGCAAGTGTTTTGTAGCTAGGTTTAGATTCACATTCAGAGTCATCCTCACTTGATGTTTGAAAGTAAGAATCGCATGAGTTTACCATGGCACAGCGTGCCATGGAGTAGTATGTGGGAGCAGAGTCATCCTCATCATCAGCATCGGCATTGGTGACGAGGCCATTGTCTTTAGTGTTGAAGATGGACTTGGCGACATATGGTGAAGCTAGAGCCAGGCTTTCCACGCCTGAATTAGACTCCTCCTCACACTCTGCCTCCTCAGAAGTAGACTCCTCCTCTGAATCCATCTCCTTGCCAACAAACGCACGAGCCTTGCTTGATGAGCTCTTCTTGTGTGATGAAGACTTAGATGAAGATTTTGATGAATACTTTGAGGATTTCTTATTCTTATTGTCATCAGATCATACTCTTTGTTCTTCTTCTTCTTCTTCTTGGTCTCATTGTCCCATTGAGGACACTCAGAGATGTAGTGACCAGGTTTCTTGCACATGTGGCATGTTCTCTTCTTGTAGTCACGAGAGGAAGCTTCATCATTTCTTGAGCTGGATCTTGAAGACTTTCTGAAGCCCTTTTTGTTGGTGAACTTCTGGAACTTCTTCACAAGCATAGCGAGCTCCTTTCCAATGTCTTCAGGATCCTCAGAACTGAAGTCAGATTCTTCTTCAGACGAGGACACAAATTTTGCCTTCAAAGCGCGAGATCGGCCATAGTTGGGACCATAGATATCTCTTTTCTCAGATAATTGGAACTCATGTGTGTTGAGCCTCTCAAGTATGTCAGACAGATCGAGAGTCTTGAAGTCAGGGCAATCTTGAATCATCAGGGCCAGGGTGTCAAATGAGCTGTAAAGTGATCTCGGGAGCTTCTTGACGATTTCGTTCTTGGTGATCTCAGTGGCGCCAAGTGCGGGAAGCTCATTTGTGTTATTAGTGAGGCGATCAAACGTGAGCTGGACATTCTCATTGTCGTTTCTCTTGAAGCGGTTGAAGAGGTTGGAAGAACATCAATCCTTGAGTCTCTCTGAGTTGAGACGCCTTCGTTCACCTTGGAGAGCCAGTCCCAGACTAGCTTCGCAGTTTCCAGTGCACTCACACGGCCGTACTGTCCTTTGGTCAGGTGACCACAGATGATGTTCTTGGCAGTCGAGTCCAGTTCAATGAACCTCCTGACATCAGCAGCGGTGACACCTTCACTGACCTTGGGAACGCCGTTCTTGACGACATACCAGAGGTCGACATCAATGGCTTCAAGATGCATACACATCATATTCTTCGAGTAGGGGTAATCACTGCCATCGAAGACAGGGCACGCAGCGGTAACCTTGATTATCCCTGGATTTGACATAGCTAAAACTCCAGGTGGTTAAACCGAATCACACAGAGCAAGGGAGCACCTTGCTCTGATACCAATTAAAAGAGCTAGTTATCGACTAGAGGGGGGTGAATAGGCGATTTTTATGAAAGTCTTCAAAACACTGGGGCTTTGAAGAAAAATAGTAGAAATGAACCTATTGATATGCAGTGGAATGTAGACTACACTAGACATGCCATAGTCAAGTATGCAATGAAGTGAAAGTTCGAAGACTATCAGCAGCTAGGAAGTATGGATCAGGATGGAAGATAGTATGAAGCCAAACAGTAAACAGTCTTCACTCTGTGAAGTCAATCAGATCATACATGCAAGCAATGTCTTCGTGAAGACAAACTTTAAAGTAAAGGGAAGTGAAGGATAGAACCAGTAGCTTGGTGAAGACAAGGGATTGGTAGACCAGTTCCAGTTGCTCCAATAACTGTACGTCTGGTTAGGGAGGCTGGGATTTAACTCAGAAGACCGCGTCTTCACCTTATTCCCCTTGGGATAAGGTGTAACACCCTCGATGTGGCTATATCTCCTACATGTCGAAGCATGACTTAGAGGCATAACCGCATTGAAAGCAATGTCGCAAGTAAGGTAATCTTCACAACAACCCATGTAAATAGATAAAAGGGGAAAGGATACATAGTTGGCTTACACTCGCCACGTCACACAATACATGAATAACATTACAATCATCCAATACACTCATGGTCCGACTATGGTACCAAAATAAAGATCAACCCCCACATGCGACAAAGTCCCTGATCGCCCCAACTGGGCACCACTACTGATCATCTGGGAAAGACACATAGTAATGGCGAGAGTCTTCATCGAACTCCCACTTGAGCTCAAGCGCATCGTCTAGAATGGTATCATCGGTCCCTGCATCTTGTTTTGGAAGTAAACTGTCAGTCACGGGGACTCAACAATCTCACACCCTCGCGATCAAGACTATTTAAGCTTATAGGTAAGACAAGGTATGATGTGGAGCTGCAGCAAGCGATGAGCATATATGGTGGCTAACCTGTTCGCAAAAGAGAGCGAGGAGAGAAGGCAAAAGCATGGTCGAACAACTATGACCAATAAGTGATCCTAGAACAACCTACGTCAAGCATTACTCGAACACCGTGTTCACTTCCCATACTCCGCCGAGAAGAGACCATCACGGTAACACACGCGGTTGATTCATTTTAATTAAGTTAAGTTTCATGTTATCTACAATCGGACATTAACAAATTCCCATCTGCCCATAACCGCGGGCTCGGCTTTTGAAAGTTCAAATCCCTGTAGGGAAGTCCCAACTTAGCCCATCACAAGCTCTCACGGTCAACGAAGGATATTCCTTCTCCCGAGACATTCCGATCAGACTCGGCATCCCGGTTACAAGACATCCTCGACAATGGTAAAACAAGTCCAGCAACACCACCCGAATGTGCCGACAAATCCCAATAGGAGCTGCACATATCTCGTTCTCAGGGCACACTCCGATGAGACTAGCTACGAGTAAAACCAACCCTCAAGTTTCCCCAAGGTGGCCCCGCAGGCAGCTCAGTCGGACCAACACTTAGAGCAGCACTGGCCCAGGGGGGTTTAAATAAAGATGACCCTTGGGCTCCGGAAACCCAAGGGAAAAAGAGGCTAGGTGGCAAATGGTAAAACCAAGGTTGGGCATTGCTGGAGGAGTTTTATTCAGGGCGAACTGTCAAGGGGTTCCCATTATAACCCAACCGCGTAAGGAACGCAAAATCCAGGAACATAACAACGATATGACGGAAACTAGGGTGGCAAGAGTGGAACAAAACACTACGCAAAAGGCCGAGCCTTCCACCCTTTACCAAGTATATAGATGCATTAAGATATAACAAGATAATATAGTGATATCCAACAATAACAATGTTCCAACAAGGAACAATCTCCAATCTTCACCTGCAACTAGCAACGCTATAAGAGGGGCTGAGCAAAGCGGTAACATAGCCAATCAACGGTTTGCTAGGACATGGTGGGTTAGAGGTTTGACATGGCAATTTGGGAGGCATGATAAGCAAGTGGTAGGTATCGTAGCATAGGCATAGCAAAAGAGCGAGCATCTAGCAAGCAAAGATAGAAGTGATTTCGAGGGTACGATCATCTTGCCTGCAAAGTTCTCAAAGTTGAATTGATCCTCGTAAGCGAACTCAACGGGCTCCTCGTTCATGAACTCGTCTCCCGGCTCTACCCAAACAAGAACAACAAGCAAACGGAACACAATCAACCACGTGCAATGCTCAAACAACATGATGCAAACATGGTATGATATGCGGGATGCGGTATGCGATGCATATGCAAGATTTGACAAGGATTGATTGAAACTGGCCTCAACTTGGAAATCCAAGAGTGTCACTGGAAAGGTGAGGTGATTTTGGTTGAAATCGATATAAAGATCACCGGAATCGGATGCACGGTTTGGAAATGGCAAGCAAAACAAATATGGCACCGGTCTGCAATAATCAGCAAGTGACCAACTAAATGCATCAAGATAAATATGCTACAGCACCCAAACATAACAACAAAATACATGGAAGGGATCCACTCATGATGCTTGACAAAAGATGAACACTAAGCTACGGCTAATTCATCCATTAACAGGTTCAAACAAGCATGGCAATAGTGCAAATGATAACAGGTTTCGGACTTAGTGAAATTAACACAAGTGTGTAATTTATCATGAGGAAGCACACTTTAGAGCATGCAAACTACATGCTACAGGAACTTAACATGGCAAAGCAAGGCATGGCATGAAGCTACTCGAAGCAGTTAACAAAAGTCCCTTAGTGACCTTGAGCCAAAAGGGATCAGAAAATAAAATGGCAAGCATGTGAACATGGCAAAAACATAAACAGATTCAGACTTGGTGAAAAACTGGAGCATGCAAATCAGTTAACGAGTAGGCATGTTTACGATCTCGATGCACTCACTACAGAGCATGGAATGACAAACTAAGAATACAACCATCAAGAATACATGGCATAGAAGCTAGACATGGCAAGAACAACAACATATCATGCACGGATCACTAGCAACATCCTCGGCAAAATCGCAAAACATGTCAACAATCTGCCAGGATTATTTTATAGCAAAAGTAGAGCTCGATTGACTCAAGCTAGGTTGCTCCATAAATGCAAACAAAGACATGGATGGATAGAGCACCACAATGTTAACAAAACATCCTTACTGATCATCCTCAAAAGAGGCACGGATCACTAGGAAACAACATGAACATATGGCATAACAACAAAATCAGGACAAGGACTTTGTGAAAATTCTAAGTCCCTGAAATCAGCATTACCGATTACGCTACTTTGCAAGCTTGTGCTAGTCACCACATATATCACAAAAATACATGGCAAGCACCTATGTAAAGATGGCATGGCATATAACAAAACACATGTAGAGCTCAGGAGCATATCATGCACACATTAATCATGGCAAAAATGACAAATAGCTATTAGCTGAAACAGATCTGCCAAATTCACCACATAGCCCTCTTCCAACAGCATTTTGGGCATCAAGATGAGCTCAAATGAAAATGATGCAGTGAGATGAAATGATGTACTCGTCGAGGCGAACATTTTGATATGCTACACACACAAATTGGATCTACGATGAGAGAGTTATGACATGCCAAAGTTTGCAAAAAATTAGGGTTCGGGGATGAAAAGTCAACCCTCGCGGATTTCAGATCAGGATCGGATCCGGGCACTATAGCTGCACTGTTCACCGGAGTCGATCGTCGTCACCGAAGAAGAACGCCGGAGCTGGGGCAAGGTGGCCGCAGCTCCAGTGGAGGTCGGGGGCGGCGCCAGCGGTGGCCGGACGCAACGAGGCCGGCGGAGGTGCGGAGCGGCGCCAGCTCGGGTCGGTGGAGAGGCCGGGGCGGCGAGCTGCAACGCCGGCGGTGGTCAGTGGTGAGGGCGCGGCGCTGCGCCGGCGAGGAGGCGGTTGTCGGCGCGGTCGGCCGGCAATGCCGCCGCGGCGGCGCAACGGAGAGGACGGCGGCGCGGGCAAAGGAGGAGCGGGGTGGCGCGGGAGGCGGCGACCGGGCTCGAGGGCCGGCGCTGGGCCGCGCGGGCCTCGGCGGCGGCGTGTGGCGGGGAGCCATGTGGCGTGCCCGGATTCGCTGGGCGCGGCGGCGGAGGAAACGGACGTGTCCGGCCGGACGAGGTTTTGTCTGGCAGTGCGAGGGAAGCGAGGAGACTAGGGTTTCGTCCGGATTTGGACAGGGAGGCACTTATATAGAGGTAGAGGCCTTCTCGGTCCCTCGGTTAACCGTTGGAGTATCAAACGAATTCCAAGTGGCACGAAACTTGACAGGTGGTCTACCGGTAATAAACCAAGGCCACATGGCAAGTCTCGGTCCAATCCGGAAATGTTTAACCCCCACACACGAAAAGAGGTAGAAAGGGGCACCAGAGGAGATAGGAGCGCCGGAATGCAAAACGGACAATGGGGAAATGCTCGGATGCATGAGAAGAACGCATATGCAAATGCAATGCACATGATGACATGATATGAGATGCATGACAAAGGAAACAACACACGGAGACAAAAACCCGACACCGAGGAAAATAAAATAACTTAGGCCGGGAACGGCAAGAGTTGGAGTACAGATAAGGTAAATTACATCCGGGGTGTTACAACACTCCACCACTACGAAAGGATCTTGTCCCGAGATTAGGACTGGAAAAACGCCGGGTACTCAGAACGGAGGTGATCCTCGCGTTCCCAGGTGGCTTCACGGTCGGAATGGTGTGACCACTTGACTTTGAGGAATTTGATTGACTTGTTGCGAGTCTTGCGCTTAGTTTCTTCAAGAATAGCAACTGGGTGCTCACGATAAGAAAGGTCTTCTTGGAGATCAATGTCTTCAAAGTTGATGGTGCGGTCAGGGGTCTTGAAGCACTTGCGGAGCTGAGAGACATGGAACACATCATGCACATTTGCAAAGTTTGAGGGAAGCTCGAGTTGATAGGCGAGATCGCCTCTCTTGCTGACGATGTTGAAAGGACCCACGTATCTAGGGGCAAGCTTCCCTTTGATACCGAAGCGAAGAGTACCTTTCATTGGAGAGACGCGAAGGTAAACATGGTCTCTGATCTCGAAAGCCAAATCACGATGCTTACTATCATAGTAGCTCTTCTGGCGCGACTGCGCTGCTTTGAGGTTATCACGAATGACTTTGCACATCTCTTCTGCCTCCGTGATCAAGTCATTTCCAAGAAGTTGACGTTCACCAGTCTCTGACCAGTTAAGAGGAGTACGGCACTTCCTGCCATAGAGAATTTCAAATGGGGCCTTGCCCGAACTCGCTTGAAAGCTGTTGTTGTAGGAGAACTCGGCATATGGAACACAATCTTCCCTCTTCATACCGAAGGAGATAACGCAAGCCCTGAGCATATCTTCAAGAATCTGATTGACACGCTCGACTTGGCCGCTAGTTTGAGGATGAAAAGCTGTGCTGAAACGGATGTTGGTGCCCATGGCCTTCTGAAAAGAATGCCAAAACTTGGAGGTGAAGATGCTGCCACGATCTAAAGAAATCAACTGTGGAATGCCGTGCATAGAGACAATCCGAGAGGTATATAGCTCTGCCAATTGAGCTGCTGTGATAGACTCTTTGATAGGCAGGAAATGAGCCACTTTAGTGAGTTTGTCGATGACAACAAATATAGCATCATTGCCACGCTTGGACTTTGGAAATCCCGTCATGAAGTCCATCTCAATGTGGTCAAACTTCCATTCTGGAATGGCGAAAGGTTGGAGGAGACCAGCTGGTCATTGGTGTTATGCCTTCACTCTTTTGCAGACATCACATTCATTCACGAACTGAGCAATCTCACGCTTCATTCGAGTCCACCAATACGTCTGCTTGAGGTCCTGGTACATTTTCGTACTCCCAGGGTGGATGGAGAGGAGTGAATTGTGAGCCTCGTTCATAATGACTTTACGAAGGTCACCTTTAGGCACAACAATGCAATCCTCGAAGAAGATAGTATCCTTGTCATCAAGGCGATAGCACTTGTACTTGGGTTGACTCTTGGCAATCCCAATCTTCACCTTCTTCACCATAGCATCAAGAAGTTGAGCCTTGCGAATTTGATCTTCCAAAGTAGGAGAGACTTGGAGGTTGGCAAGGAAACCTTGAGGAACAACTTGCAGATTGAGTTTGCGGAAAGCTTCACAAAGCTCGAGTTGGTAAGGCTTGAGAATCAGACTGTTGTAGTAAGCCTTTCTGCTCAATGCGTCAGCAATTACATTGGCCTTGCCTGGAGTATATTTGATACTCGGATTATACTCTTGAATCATTTCGACCCAATGAATCTGCCTGAGGTTGAGATTAGGCTGAGTGAAGATGTACTTGAGACTCTTGTGGTCAGTGAAGATGTCCACTTTTCTTCCCAATAAGAGATGTCTCCAAGTCAAAAGAGCATGCACAACTGCCGCCAACTCGAGGTCGTGAGTGGGGTAGTTCTTTTCGTTGGGCTTCAACTGGCGAGAAGTATAAGCCACGACTTTCTTCTCTTGCATCAACACTGCACCAAGGCCTTGAAGAGAGGCATCACAGAAGACCTCGAACGGTTTGGATTCATCAGGAGGAGTCAGAACTGGAGCAGTGACTAATTTCTCTTTCAGGGTGTTGAAAGCGATGTCACATTCAGGAGACCAAACGTACTTCACGTGCTTCTGGAGAAGGTTTGAAAGAGGCTTCGCGATCTTTGAGAAGTTCTCAACGAACCTTCGACAATAGCTTGCGAGACCAAGGAAGCTGCGGAGTTGCTTCACGTTCTAAGGTGGTTCCCAATTCACAATTGCAGACACCTTCTCAGGATTCACTGCTATGCCCTTAGCAGAGATGATATGCCCAAGATAGAGAACCTCATCGAGCCAAAACTCGCACTTTGAAAACTTGGCGTAGAACTGATGTTCTCTGAGCTTATCCAGCACCAAACGCAAGTGCTTGGCATGATATTCCTTGTTCTTGGAAAAGACCAAAATGTCATCGAGGTAGACCAAGACGAAGTCATTTGTGTAGGGGTTGAAGATGAAGTTCATCATGCGAGAGAAAGTCGGCGGAGCGTTGACGAGGCCAAAAGACATGACAGTGTATTCATATGAACCATAGCTTGTTCTGAATGCTGTCTTGGGGATATCTTGCTCACGAATTTGAATCTGGTGATAGCCCATGCGGAGATCAAGCTTGGAGAATACTTGAGCACCTTTGAGTTGTTCAAACAACTCGTTGATGTTGGGAAGTGGGTACTTGTTCTTTATAGTCTTCTTGTTCAATGGACGGTAGTCAACACAAAGTCGGTCCGTTCCATCCTTCTTCTTCACAAAAAGAATTCCACAACCCCACGGAGAAGAACTATGTCGGATGAGACCCATACGCTCTTGTTCATCGAGTTGTTTCTTCAGCTCCTTCAACTCTTTGGGTCCCAGCTTGTAAGGACGTTTGCAAACAGGTTCCGTGCCAGGCTCAAGATCGATGACGAATTCAACTGGCCGGTGCGGAGGCATTCCTGGAAGCTCTTCTGGAAAGACGTCTTGATATTCGCAAACGACGGGAATTTGAGAGATGGCATCCAGTTCATCCTTCTCATTGAGAGAAAACAGACGGATGGTATTATCCCGAGCGGCAAAGACAATTACATCCTCAGACGAATGAGTCAATTGAATCTGCCTAGCTGCACAATCAAGCCGAGCCTTGTGCTTAGAAAGCCAGTCCATTCCAAGAATAAGATCAATATCTGAGTTACCAGGGACCATTGGAGAACCAGAAACTTGAAATCACCCATCATGATAGAAATATCCGGAACCATCATGCTAGAACTCAGACGCTTAGCCGGAGAAACAACTTGCAACGCTCTAGGTAATGCCTTAGTACCAAAATTGTTCTCCGATGCAAATGGGAATGACATGAAAGAATGCGATGCACCAGAGTCAAAAAGTACTTTAGCTGGAATATCGTTAACAGGAAGGTTACCCATGATGACATCTGATGAGTCCTCTGCCCGAGCTGCATTCATCAAATTGACCTTGGCGTGCTTGGGGTTATGCTTGACCACAACTGTACTGGCCAATCTCACAGGAGGAGGAGGAGGGAGACGTCTCTGATTGAAGCATTTGTTGGCATAGTGGCCCTTCTGTTGGCACTTGTTGCACGTGACCTCCGAGAGCGGACGGTGATACGGAGCACTTGATCTTGGAGCTTGAGACGAAGTCTTGTTCTGAAAGCCAGGGTTGGGTGGGTGGGAATATCCACTGCCACCTTTGCTCTTCTGCTGATAAGGCTGACGGAACGGAGGAGGAGGAAGCCAATACTTTTGCTGCTTAGCCACTTGAGTTGAGGAAGAAGGAGTTGCATCTGTGACTCACTTCTTGGAAGCATCGTACTTCAGTTGAGCAGTCTCTTGCTTCATTGCCATGTTGTAAAACTCATCGTACCTCTTGGGCTCAAAGAGGACGAGAGCTAGCTGGATTTCTTCTCTGAGACCACCCTTGAACTGGTAAATCGTGATCTTCTCGTCAGGGACGTCTTGCTTAGCAAAACGGGCGAGCTTCTGAAACATTTTGTTGTACTGGTAAACAGACATAGTGCCTTGCTTCAGGTTGCGGAATTCCTCACGCTTGCTTTCAACCACACTCTGAGGAATATGATGAGCTTTGAAGTCTTGACGGAATTCATCCCAGGTAATCACACGGCCTCCTCTTGAATCTTTGTACTGCTGAAACCATTCTGCAGCTTGGTCTTTGAGTTGGAAGGAGGCGAACTTGACAAAGTCCTCAGGCTTGACGTTACTGCACTCGAAATGCTTGCATATGTCCACGGGCCAATCATCAGCGTCTGTTGCCTCAACACAATTGCTGAAGGTCTTTGGATGGTTAGCAAGGAACTGGTTGAGTGTAGCAAACTGATTCTGATTGTTGCCATGACCCTGGTTCCCTTGGTTGCGCTCTTGAAGAAGTTGCATGATCAGCTGCGTGTTTGCATTGGTAGCAGCCATCACAGCTTGCCATGCCTCCGGAGGTGGAGGTGGTGGTGGCGGATCAGGATTTGGAGTCGTGCGCGTTGGAGGAGCCATCCTGAAGAGGTTGACATCTGTTAGCACATTGACAGACAAATATCTAAGCTGAATCAAACGGGTTGAAATTGCAACATATAGTCTTCACATCCGAACCAAATGAACGAATGCATTCCAAACAAAATGGTCACATGTCCATAAATTGAGAAGCCACTTAGAATTGAGGTAGAAGAAAAACAACAAGGTATGGACAAGAACGAATACTTGGTGAGGATTACCCAATCCCAAACCAAATATCCGCGGAAGAAGAACTAGAGCTACAAGAATTCCCACCTATGAAACTCCCGAACCTTTTCGGTTATGCAATCAGGTGTTGGGGATATAGGGGAAGCATAATATCTCACCCAAATCTAGCAAATCCTACATCCAGCTGTATCCATCCTTCAACACTTAACCGAGAAAAACTTCGGAAATCATCTACCTCAACCTTCGAAAAGCATCCATTATACGAGTTATGGCAATACTCTTGAACTCCCGACCCAGTACTGGGTGGCGTCGAGGTTATCTCACCAACAACTGCATAAAAGAGATTTTCGATGTTGGCGAAACTCAGGTATTCTAGAATCTCAACGATAAAATTGTGATGACAACACCTCGGAGCTCAACTCCCCGGGACACTGCCACAACCCCTAAATGACAGGAGGCACCAAGAACAATGTTCTCGTCACAAATCGATCGGAACGATTCCAAGATACCCGCGTGATCCTAAAAAAATTTAGTGAAATTTGAGAAGAGAAGAGTCAAAACTCTACGTCAGGATGCCTTACCAGAGCGATGAAGGGACTGGGGAGTAAAAAGAATTCCTAAACTCTCCGATATATAATTCCTAAATGACTCAAAACATTTTTTCTAGACTCAACAACGCCAACAATTCGATCAAGCAGGGAGCTCCTAAGGTCGGGGAAGGCTCTGATTACCAACTTGTAACGCCCTCGATGCGGCTATATCTCCTACGTGTTGAAGCACGACTTAGAGGCATAACCGCATTGAAAGAAATGTCGCAAGTTAGGTAATCTTCACAACAACCCATGTAAACAGATAAAAGGGAAAGGATACATAGTTGGCTTACACTCGCCATGTCACACAAATACATGAATAACATTACAATCATCCAATACACTCATGGTCCGACTACGGTACCAAAATAAAGATCAACCCCCACATGCGACAAAGTCCCTGATCGCCCCAACTGGGCACCACTACTGATCATCTGGGAAAGACACATAGTAACGGCGAGAGTCTTCATCGAACTCCCACTTGAGCTCAAGCGCATCGTCTGGAATGGTATCATCGGTCCCTGCATCTAGTTTTGGAAGTAAACTGTGAGTCACGGGGACTCAGAAATCCCACACCCTCGCGATCAAGATTATATAAGCTTATAGGTAAGACAAGGTATGATGTGGAGTTGCAGCAAGCGACTAGCATATATGGTGGCTAACCTGTTCGCAAAAGAGAGCGAGAAGAGAAGGCAAAAGCACGGTCGAACAACTATGAACAAGAAGTGATCCTAGAACAACCTACGTCAAGCATTACTCCAACACCGTGTTCACTTCTCGGACTCCGCCGAGAAGAGACCGTCACGGTTACACACACGGTTGATTCATTTTAATTAAGTTAAGTTTCATGTTATCTACAACCAGACATTAACAAATTCCCATCTGCCCATAACCGCGGGCACGACTTTCGAAAGTTCAAATCACTTAGCCCATCAAAAGCTCTCATGGTCAACGAAGGATATTCCTTCTCCCGAGACATTCCGATCAGACTCGGCATGCCGGTTACCAGACATCCTCGACAATGGTAAAACAAGTCCAGCAACACCGCCCGAATCTGCCGACAAATCCCGATAGGAGCTGCACATATCTCATTCTCAGGGCACACTCCGATGAGACTAGCTATGAGTAAAATCAACCCTCAAGTTTCCTCGAGGTGGCCCCGCAGGCAGCTCAGTCGGACCAACACTCAGAGCAGCACTGGCCCAGGGGGGCTTAACTAAAGATGACCCTTGGGCTCCGGAAACCCAAGGGAAAAAGAGGCTAGGTGGCAAATGGTAAAACCAAGGTTGGGCATTGCTGGAGGAGTTTTATTCAAGGCGAACTGTCAAGGGGTTCCCATTATAACCCAACCGCGTAAGGAACGCAAAATCCGGGAACATAACACCGATATGACGGAAACTAGGGCGGCAAGAGTGGGACAAAACACTAGGCAAAAGGCCGAGCCTTCCACCCTTTACCAAGTATATAGATACATTAAGATATAACAAGATAATATAGTGATATCCCGACAATAAACAATGTTCCAACAAGGAACGATCTCCAATCTTCACCTGCAACTAGCAACGCTATAAGAGGGGCTGAGCAAAGCGGTAACATAGCCAATCAACGGTTTGCTGGGACATGGTGGGTTAGAGGTTTGACATGGCAATTTGGGAGGCATGATAAGCAAGTGGTAGGTATCGTAGCATAGGCATAGCAAAAGAGCGAGCATCTAGCAAGCAAAGATAGAAGTGATTTCGAGGGTATGATCATCTTGCCTACAAAGTTCTCAAAGTTGACTTGATCCTCTTAAGCGAACTCAACGGGCTCCTCGTTCATGAACTCGACTCCCGGCTCTACCCAAACAAGAACAACCAGAAAACGGAACACAATCAACCACGTGCAATGCTCAAACAACATGATGCAAACATGGTATGATATGCGGGATGCGGTATGCGATGCATATGCAAGATTTGACAAGGATTGATTGAAACTGGCCTCAACTTGTAAATCCAAGAGTGTCACCAGAAAGGTGAGGTGATTTTGGTTGAAATCGATATAAAGATCACCGGAATCGGATGCACGGTTTGGAAATGGCAAGCAAAACAAATATGGCACCGGTCTGCAATAATCAGCAAGTGACCAACTAAATGCATCAAGATAAATATGCTACAGCACCCAAACATAACAACAAAATACATGGAAGGGATCCACTCATGATGCTTGACAAAAGATGAACACTAAGCTACGGCTAATTCATCCATTAACAGGTTCAAACAAGCATGGCAATAGTGCAAATGATAACAGGTTTCGGACTTAGTGAAATTAACACAAGTGTGTAATTTATCATGAGGAAGCACACTTTAGAGCATGCAAACTACATGCTACAGGAACTTAACATGGCAAAGCAAGGCATGGCATGAAGCTACTCGAAGCAGTTAACAAAAGTCCCTTAGTGACCTTGAGCCAAAAGGGATCAGAAAATAAAATGGCAAGCATGTGAACATGGCAAAAACATAAACAGATTCAGACTTGGTGAAAAACTGGAGCATGCAAATCAGTTAACGAGTAGGCATGTTTACGATCTCGATGCACTCACTACAGAGCATGGAATGACAAACTAAGAATACAACCATCAAGAATACATGGCATAGAAGCTAGACATGGCAAGAACAACAACATATCATGCACGGATCACTAGCAACATCCTCGGCAAAATCGCAAAACATGTCAACAATCTGCCAGGATTATTTTATAGCAAAAGTAGAGCTCGATTGACTCAAGCTAGGTTGCTCCATAAATGCAAAAAAAGACATGGATGGATAGAGCACCACAATGTTAACAAAACATCCTTACTGATCATTCTCAAAAGAGGCACGGATCACTAGGAAACAACATGAACATATGGCATAACAACAAAATCAGGACAAGGACTTTGTGAAAATTCTAAGTTCCTGAAATCAGCATTACCGATTACGCTACTTTGGAAGCTTGTGCTAGTCACCACAGATATCACAAAAATACATGGCAAGCACCTATGTAAAGATGGCATGGCATATAACAAAACACATGTAGAGCTCAGGAGCATATCATGCACACATTAATCATGGCAAAAATGACAAATAGCTATTAGCTGAAACAGATCTGCCAAATTCACCACATAGCCCTCTTCCAATAGCATTTTGGGCATCAAGATGAGCTCAAATGAAAATGATGCAGTGAGATGAAATGATGTACTCGTCGAGGCAAACATTTTGATATGCTACACACACAAATTGGATCTACGATGAGAGAGTTATGACATGCCAAAGTTTGCAAAAAATTAGGGTTCGGGGATGAAAAGTCAACCCTCGCGGATTTCAGATCTGGATCGGATCCGGGCACTGTAGCTGCACTGTTCACCGGAGATGATCGTCGTCACCGAAGAAGAAGGCCGGAGCTGGGGCGAGGTGGCCGCAGCTCCAGTGGAGGTCGGGGGCGGCACCGGCGGTGGCCGGACGCGACGAGGCCGGCGGCGGTGCGGAGCGGCGCCAGCTCGGGTCGATGGAGAGGCCGGGGCGGCGAGCAGCGACGCCGGTGGCGGTCGGTGGTGAGGGCGCGGCGCTGCGCCGGTGAGGAGGCGGTGGTCGGCGCGGTCGGCCAGCAATGGCGCCGCGGCGGCGCAACGGAGAGGACGGCGGCGCGGGCAAAGGAGGAGCGGGGTGGCGCGGGAGGCGGCGACCGGGCTCGGGGGCCGGCGCTGGGCCGCGCGGGCCTCGGCGGCGGCGGGTGGGGGGAGCCATGTGGCATGCCCGGATTCGCTGGGCGCGGCGGCGGAGGAAACGGACGTGTCCGGCCGGACGAGGTTTTGTCCGGCGGCGCGAGGGAAGCGAGGAGACTAGGGTTTCGTCCAGATTTGGACGGGGAGGCACTTATATAGAGGTAGAGGGAGCTAGGGAGCTCCAAATTGAGCACGGTTTGCGGCCACGCGATCGTGATCGAATGCTCTAGATTATGGAGGAGGTTTAGGTGGGTTTTGGGCCAAATTGGAAGGGTGTTGGGCTGCAACAAAAACGAGGCCTTCTCAGTCCCTCGGTTAACCGTTGGAGTATCAAACAAATTCCATGTGGCACGAAACTTGACAGGTGGTCTACCGGTAATAAACCAAGGCCGCATGGCAAGTCTCGGTCCAATCCAGAAATTTTTAACCCCCACACACGAAAAGAGGTAGAAAGGGGCACCGGAGGAGATAGGAGCGCCGGAATGCAAAACGGGCAATGGGGAAAATGCTCGGATGCCTAAGACGAACACGTATGCAAATGCAATGCACATGATATGAGATGCATGACAAAGGCAACAACACACGGAGATAAAAAGCCGACACCGAGGAAAATAAAATAACTTAGGCCGGGAACGGCAAGAGTGGGAGTACAGATAAGGTAAATTACATCCGGGGTGTTACATAAGGACACACAGTCCTCGCCCAATCACTCTGGTAAGTCTTCAAGGAAGACTTCCAAACCTTCACAGACTTTGTTCACCGGCAATTCACAATGACTCTTGGATGCTCAGAACGCGACGCCTCACCAAGTGGAGGATTCACAGTCCTCAAGTGTAACAAGTCTTCAGATCATGCGGACAGAAAGACTTCAGTGATGCCTAACACTCTTTGGCTCTGGGTGGTTTGGGCTTTGTCCTCGCAAGGATCTCTCTCTCAAATGCTTCAGAGGTGGGTTGCTCTCAAACGACAAAAGCCGTGCACTAACTCAAAGGAGCCACCAATTTATGGTGTAGGGGGTGGGCTATTTATAGCCAGGAGGCAACTCGACCTGATTTGTCTGAAATGACCCTGGGTCACTAAGGAACTGACATGTGTCCAACAGTCAGATTTCAAACACATGTGGCAGCTTGACTTGGGATACAAGTAAAGCTGGCTCATCCAGCTCCCAATAAGATTTGCTCTTATTGTCTTCACTCGAAGACATAGGATTTGGTTGAGCATCACTTCAGCCACTCTGACATTGTTCACTTAGACCCCACTTAACAGTACGGTGGTTCCTATGACTCAACAAAGAAGAAAAGGAAACTACAAAACAACTATGTCTTCGCACTCCATAGTCTTCATGTGATGTCTTCTCATGTCATAATCTTCACTCTGAATATCTTCACAGACCACCATTGTCTTCAATGTCTTCACACATTTTTAGGGGTCATCTCTGATAGGTAAACCGAATCAATAAGGGACTACTAGCCGTGTTATCCTGAAATTCTCACATACACATTAGTCCCTCAACCAAGTTTAATGTCAATACTCCAAAACCAACTAAGGGTGGCACTAGATGCACTTAAAGGAGGTCTTGCTGGACTTGTCTTACCATTGTCGAAATGTCTTGTGCACCGGGATTCCGAGTCTGATCGGAGTGTCCCGAGATGGAGGATTGTCTCCACGGATCATGAGCTTGTCATGGGCTAAGTTGGGACACCCCTGCAGGGTTTAAACTTTTGAGAGCCGTGCCCGCGGTAATGTGGCAGATGGGAATTTGTTAATATGTGGTTGTAGAGGACTTGTACTAAACTCAATTAAAATACACCAACCATCTGTGTAAATGTGACTGTCTTTTTTGGGTGCGTTCGAGAAGAGAACATGGTGGGGTTATGTTTGAACATAAGTAGTTCATGACCACTTCTTGATCATTACTAGTTTGTGACCGTTTGCGTAGTTTCTCATCTTATTCCTGTACTCGTAAGTTAGCCACCGTATGATGCTTAGTGCTGCTGCAACCTCACCACTTACCCATTTCACACCGATTAAGCTTTGCTAGTCTTGATACCCATGGTAGTGGGATTACTGAGTCCTCGTGGCTCACAGATTACTACAACAATAGTTGCAGGTATAGGTAATGCGATGATCCGACATGAGAGCGATGTTTACTTGTTTTGGAGTTCTTCTTCGTCGATCTTGGGATATGTTCCTGGTCGGCAACCTGGGCTACGAGGGTGGATGTGGTTTGAGTTTTTGTTTGTGTTTCATCTGTAGTCGGATGTTGTTCTCATGTATGATGTTTGATGTATTCATGTGGCATTGTATTCTTTGAATGTATCCCCATCTATTATGTAATTATATGATGTAATGGTATCCACCTTGCAAAAGCGTCTTCAATATGCAGCTCTATCCTTGGTGGGACCATCGAGTTCCTCTCGGATAGGATCACATATTGGGCATGACAAGTTGGCATCAGAGCCTCGAACGACCATAGGAGGCCCCTTGATTGATCGTAGTTGGCCGTTGTCGAGTCTAGAAGAAAACCTTTTTTGAAGTCTAGTTATATTGGAGAGTAGGAATTCTTTTTACTCCTCAGCCCCTTTGTCGCTCTGGTGAGAAATCCTGACGTAGGTGTTTTGAACTACTCCTCTTCCCCTTCAATTTTTTTAGGATCACGCAGGCTTCTTTTGATCGTTGTGTTGTCAGCTCTTTTCATCTGGTGCACTTCCTTTTGATTTCTTCAAACCTTGTCGTCTTTTGCAAGACCAGTCCTCAGCTCTTTCTCAACTATGTTGTTTTCCCCATCCCAAGTTGTTTTCTTTTCCCACCCGCCCACCCTTTTTTCTTCTCGGAGCCGAGTCCTTAATCAAGTATCCATCTTACTCGTGCAAAGCCTTTTGCATTCTTTCCTCACTTATTTCAACTGGTGTTTTTACTTCAAGTTATTCGTCGGTTCCCCTTTCCAAGTTGCCTATGTTTTTCCCACCCTCCCACCCCTTTTCTTCCTGGAGTCTGAGCCTCTATTCGATAATTAATTTCATTCATGCGCAGCCTCTTCAGTATTTTTGGATTGATCATAATCCTTTCCTTGACTCAAATGTTTCCCCTTGCTCATTCACCTCTCGTTATTCAATATTTCTGGAGTTCTGAAGACATCTTAGATGATTCGTGTGTGTGTGTTTCTATTATTTCGAGGTTGTCACCTCATTCAAGTCTTTCAGTTGTTCCGGTGCATCATCTCTCTCTCAACCTATCCTTTTGAACAGTGTTTCTTTTCAGTGGGCCCTAACCCACAGGTCTTTTCCCAGGATCTTACCCGACTCTTCTAATTTTCCGGAGTTATTCTCAAATTCTTTTCTAAGTTCGACGTAAGAATGAATTTCATCTGTCAGATGCTTTTCAGGATCGATTTCAAATTATTTTCATTGTCAGCTCAACCTCTTTGTTTTTCATTTTCCCGGAGTATCTCAAAAAATTTGGCGGTGTTCCTTGTCCTCATTATCACCATTGAAAACCAAAGAAGAGTTTAACTCTAAATCTTGTCCGTTCTATCGAATTATTCAATTTGTCAAAAATACTTTTCTTACCCATCCGGAGTATGTCAGGAGTTGTTTTTCATTTTGTTTCACCGGAGGCCATCATTCCAGAAGAATTCTTCATTCTCAACTTTCAGCTCTCGTTCCCCATATTCTACCGGTGCTTCTTTCAAGTATTCTTTAGCCAGCTCGTGACCACTTCATTCTTGTGTATCTAAATTCCGATGAGTATCTTCATTCGCTTTCTAATTCTTCCCGGTGATTCGTTCTCTTATCTTCATTCGTTTTCAAATTTTTACGGTGGTTCGTTCAAGATTTCTCTTCCTTATTATCAATTTCTTCATCCTTTCCAAAATCCTACCGGTGATTCGTTGAAGATTTACCAAGTTTGCGTTATATCTCCCCTCAATCCTTTTCAAGAGGAATAAGTTGCATGCCAAATCGGTTTGTCATCAATTGAATTCGATGAGGATAAGCATAACATAATTCTTATTCTTATTTCATCGTGATGAAGTAATTCCTTCCTTCAGAGATTGTTCATGATGAATAATCTCTCGGTTCTAAGTTGTTCATCTTTTTCTTTTCCAGAGTTCCAAGTTTTCTCGTTTGTCCCGTCGCGAAGCTCCATCTAAATATCATAAGGCTTCATCTTGTTCTTTTCAACCTTCGCTTCTTTATCCTTCTGTTTACCAGTGTTCTTCATGGTGGTTCGTCAAGGATTTAATTCATTCTTCAAGTGTTTATCAAGATTCTTGTTGGAGCTCAAGTATCCCTCTTCTTGCATACCGAAGTGCAACTAATTCTTCCTTGCCTTTCGGACGTGTTGTTTCACATCTTTTCTTTCGTCTCAAGAAAACAATCTTTTCCGTTTGTGGTCGATTATCACCTCATAATTTTGATACGTTATCCATAAGCCCACAACAAGATTATTATTTTCATTGCTGAATTTCCAACAACTCTGTTTAATCCTTCCTTGCAAGGACACTCCTTAATTCAATTATGGTGGAAGTTGTCTTTTGTTCCTCCTTTTTTTTCAACGAGTCACCTTCTATTCTTCAGTTCCGCAGGCAGTGTGATGTTGCTCTTTTCACCCATCATCTAGTTTAATCCTTGCTTATCCATTTTACCAGAGTGCCAAGTCCTCTTTTGAAGTCCTTTTCTTCCCAATCTCTGCTTTCCTTTTCTACTTGGACTCTATCCGAATTATTTCGTTCTTATCCCTTTTCCATCTTGTTCTAACCGGAGTGGTTTCGGAGTCTATCTTGTTCCTTGATATTTTGATAATCGTTCATCTTTCCTATCCAAGCCCTCGTGACTTTGTTCATCTTCTCTCTTGCGTTCTTATTTCCCCTCATCCTCTTTCTCTTCCGTCTCGTTCCTAAGATCTTGGGACGAGATCTTCTGTTAGTGGAGGGGAGTTGTGACGCCCTGACACTGATGCTCTAGTTTCCTTACATTTATTTCATTTTGGTTGTGTGATTATTTTTTTGTTGCATTATCATAATTGTTTTGCATATTTTATTCCTCTATGTTGATGGCCTGATCATATTGGTTGCTTTGTCATATTTTTCTCTTTTCATCATGTTCTTCGTCGGTTATATTGTATTTCCATGCCTATCTCTTATCACATTGCTTTTGGTCATTCATGTTGTTGCCATGAGCATCATGTGCATTGCACTCATCCTTATGTTACATGTTACTTCATGTTGTGTGTGCCTCAGCCCTTGCTATCTCTCTCTCTCTCTCAAGCCATGGCCATGTATCATCACCTCTCCCTTCCTTCTTCCTTCATGTTTTGCAAGTGACATTATTCCCTCCTCCATTAATGTTCATTTAGTTCCTGATGATCTTACTCCATGACTTGTACCTCTCTGTCAAATATCATCCATTTTGGAGTTGTTATGGTTGGGTTCAAAAATGGCTCAAGTTTGAATTCAATTCAAACTTGAGTTATTATTCTATCTATAAAATTGCCAAGCCAATTTATTTCAAATAGTGCATAATTCCAGCGTCTTGGGGATATTCTTATATCTCCCACACCCCCCTCTTTTATCCCTGTGCTTTTCTGTTTATTTTTTGTCTGAGGAAAATGAAAAACAGCCCAGGAGACCCGCAACCCAAATACATCCCCTGGTAAAATTCCCACGTGGCCACTGTTTACCCCTTCCCCGGACCCACCTATCACTCTCTCTCTCCCCCTCCTTTTCTTCCACATCACGCCATCCCTCTCTCTCACAATAACTCGGCAACCCACGCACGCCATGGCCACCGTGGCCGAGCCAGGCGCGCCCGCACCCCTATTTAACCCCTCTTGGTGTGCAAGCCCTCCTAGGGTTTCCCTCCCCTTCCTCCGCTGCCACCGTAGGTCAGTTGTGCACGAGAGCCATCGCCCCTTCGTTCCTGATCGAGACAAAGAGCGCGAGCTCGGTGCCGGCGTTCCTCCGGAGGATCCAGACGTATCCTTAGTGTACATCCTCTTCCCCTGCGTCGTGTACATCGCCTGCGACCACCACGAAGACGCGGGACGTCATGACGGCGTCGCTGGCATCCTCTTCTTCCCCGACGGCCGCCATACCTTCTCCACCGTTTTGCGTCAGCTCCTACAGCCTCTCGTTAATCCAGGCACACCGCGTGCCTGTAGTGAGCACGCTCTTCCCACGCACCACTTTTCCCCCTCGTTTCCTCCCTATCTCGCGCGAATCGACCGGAGCCCGAGGCACTTCGGCCATGACATGGTTTCCGGTGAAGTTTTGGTGACCCTCTGCTCGGGTGTTGGCACTTTTAGGACTACAGGGTCCTCTAGATGCGTTCTAGTTCGAGAATCCTCTCGTTTGCCTGCTCTAGCCGATCCACCGTAGCAGCCCGAGGCGCACCACCATGGAACCCCGTCGTCGATGATGAATCCATCCACTTCCCGTTGCATGCTTGGTACGAATGGGTTAGACCTGTTGCGTAGCTTCCATCAGCACTCTCCATCACGTGCTTTGGTTGCCGGAACAGCTTTGACGAGCTCCTCCGACGCTCTCTGTGCACAGTGCCACCTCCTCTGTTTTTCTCTACTTCAGCACGCACACGACACCGGTGAGCAGCAGCCACTCGTGCCCGCCTTGCGCATCCATACCTACACCCTCGCGCCGTTGCTTCACCAGACGCACCGTGGCACATTTCAGCACCCCCGCCAGTCCTCTTGAACCACATCAGGGGTTGCTGCTGGCTCCCGTCGCTGGCGAGTCCCCGTGCGCACGCTTCAATTTTGGTCCTGGTCACGATGCACACATGCGTTATCTTCTGCCGATCTCCCTTTGCATCACGAACACATAACTAGCCTAGTGGCTAGCGCAGCCACTATCCATCCAAGGGGTTTGGGGTTCAACTCCTAGGCGCCCCAATTTTTGCTCCGTTTTTCCTTTACTATTGCACGCACACACCCATAGCCGGTTGGGCCCGATTCCACTTCTGGGCCGCTGCACTCTAATGCTTCTGGCCCGTGCATGTTTTTTTCCTCTGCCTGTGGATTCCGTTATTTTCCAGTGCATGCATAATTACCGAAATGCCACTATTTTGCATTGTTAATAACTAAATAGGAATGCATCCAAATTAAACAAACTATATATGTAAAATGCTTAGAATTTTATCTAGTTCCACATTATGCAACTTTCATCCATGTTAAAAATGTTTAAACTTGCTGTTTGAATTAATTTGCATAAATGACATGTTAAAATGGTTTATTTCATTACTATTTAACCATAGCTCCGAATTAAATAAGCTTTATATGTAATTGGGGTGGAAAATACATAGTTTAACTTGGTGCACTTTATTTTGATGTTTACCAACTTTAAAATATGGTTTAGGGCAGAACAGTACCAACTTTGAAATATGCATATGGGGATTTTTAGGAATTGTTGTTTGTTAATTCTGGCCTCATTTAAACTTGCCTAGATATGTAGCTTAATTATGCTTCACCTCCTGCCATGTTAACCAACATTTAATCTTGTCTTGTTCCTAAACGAGAGCAAACTAAATATCTTGAATGTGGTGTTTCGTCAATATGTAACTCGTTGCATATTGGGCTCCACTTAATTTGTAGAATTGTTTGTTGCACTTTGCCATGCCATGGCTCATTAAACCGGACATGCACCATACTTGGTTGTGCATCATGCCATGTTTATGTGTTGTGTGTTTACCGGGTTGTTTGCTTCTTTTCGGTTGTGCTTCTTCTCGATAGCTCTTGTTTCCTTGCGATCGTGAGGATTCGTTCGACTATGTGGGTTCATCTTCTTCATGGACTCGATCTTATTCCTAGCGGGATTTCAGGCAAGATGACCGTCACCCTGGATCTCACTACTATCTTTGCTTTGCTAGTCGTCTCAATGCTATCGATATGTCGCACTACCTACCACTTGTTTATCAAGCCTCCCAAATTGCCACGATAGCCTCTAACCTTTTCCACAATCCTAGCAAACCGTTGTTTGGCTATGTTACCGCTTTGCTCAGCCCCTCTTATAGTGTTGCTAGTTGCAGGTGCAGTTGCAGGTTGTTCCATGTTGGGACATGGATATCATGGGATATCACAATATCTCTTATTTAATTAATACACATATATACTTGGTAAAGGGTGGAAAGCTCGACCTTTTGCCTGATGTTTTGTTCCACTCTTGCCGCCTTAGTTTCCGTCATACCAGTGTTATGTTCCTTGATTTTGCGTCCTTAAGATGGTGAGGGTTTACGGGCCCCTCTTAACAGTTCGCTTTAAATAAAACTCTTCCAGCAAGGCCCAACATTGGTTTTACCTTTTGCTCAACATAATAACTAAACATGATAATAAACTTGACGCATGGGGAGTTAGCGCTACCCGAGGTTCGTTATTCAACCTAATACAGGGGGCCAGTGCTGATGGTGTTGGTCCCAAACTAGAGCACTGTGCGGGGCCGTCCTGGGGCAACCTGGGTTATTTTCTTTGGCACCTGTACGCGTAGCTCATCCGTCATCGCCTAAGACGAGATACGTGCGGCTACAATGAGGGTGTCGGCAAGTCGGGAGGTCTTGCTGGACTTGTTTTACCATTGTCGAACTGTCTTGTGCACCGGAATTCTGAGTCTGATCGGATGGTCCTGAGATGGAGGATTGTCTCCGCGGATCCTGAGCTTGTCCTGGGCTAAGTTGGGACACCCCTGCAGGGTTTAAACTTTCGAGAGTTGTGCTCGTGGTTATGTGGCAGATGGGAATTTGTTAATATCCGGTTGTAGAGGACTTGAATTGAACTCAATTAAAATACACCAACCGCTTGTGTAACCGTGACTGTCTTTTTTCCGGTGCATTCGAGAAGAGAACACGGTGGAGTTATGTTTGAACATAAGTAGTTCAGGATAACTTCTTAATCATTACTAGTCTGCGACCGTTTGCGTAGTTTCTTGATGTCGCTTGAAGCTATGTCGGTATTTCCCCAAAGTGGAAGGGATGATGTAGCACATCGGCAGTAGGTATTTCCCTCAGATATGAAACCAAGGTTATTGAACTAGTAGGAGAACCAAGCAACACAACGTATACAGCCCCTGCAAACAAATAACAACCACTCGCAACCCGACGTGTTAAAGGGGTTGTCATTCCCTTTCGGGTAATGGCGCCAGAAGCGGTGCTTGGATGGGAGAAAATTGTAATAAATTGATAGATCGAACGTCAAATAAAATAAATAGAAACAAAATGCAGCAAGGTATTTTTGTATTTTTGGTTTAGTAGATCTGAAAATAAATACAAGAGAAAAGTAGATCGCAAAGGCAAATATATGAAAAATAGCAAACAGTGGGTAAACAAATTACTGTTGGGCAACTGATAGAACATCAAATACTCATGTCGATATCCAGGCAATGATCATTATAAAGGCATCACATCCAAGATTAGTAGACCGACTCTTGCCTGCATCTACTACTATTACTCCACACATCGACCACTATCCAGCATGCATCTAGTGTATTAAGTTCATGGAGAAACGGAGTAATGCAATAAGAATGATGACATGATGTAGACAAGATCTATCTATGTAGAGATTGACCCCATCGTTTTATCCTTAGTAGCAATGACACATACATGTCGTTTCCCTTTCTGTCACTGGGATCAAGAATCATAAGATCGAACCCACTACAAAGCACATGTTCCCATTGCAAGATAAATAGATCAAGTTGGCCAAACAAAGCCCAAATATCAGAGAAGAAATATGAGGCTATAAGCAACCATGCATATAAGAGATCAAAGAAACTCAAATAAATTTCATGGATATAAAAAGATAGATCTGATCATAAACTCAAAGTTCATCGGATCCCAACAAACACACCGCAAAAGATTTACATCATATGGATCTCCAAGAGACCATTGTATTGAGAATCAAGAGAGAGATGAAGCCATCTAGCTACTAAACGAACCCAAAGGTCTGCAAAGAACTACTCATGCATCATCGAAGAGGCACCAATGGAGGTGGTGAACCCCATCCGAGATGGTGTCTAGATTGGATCTGGTGGTTCTAGACTCTGCGGCAGCTGGATGAATATTTCGTCGACTCCCCTAGGGTTCTAGGATTTTGGGGGGTTTTTATAGAGCAAAGAGGTGGTCCGGGGGGCACCCGAGGTGGGCACAACCCACTAGGGCGCGCCCGGGCCTCCTGGCATGCCCTGGTGGGTTGTGGCCCCCTTGAGGCACCCCTCGGCGCAGCCAGGGCCCATTGTGTTCCTTCTGGCCCATAAAAATTCTCCGTAAAGTTTCAGGGCATTTGGACTCGTCTGATATTGATTTTCTACAATGTAAAAACACGGAAAAACAGGAACTGACACTTGGCACTATGTCAATAGGTTAGTACCAAAAAATTATATTAAATGATTATAAAACAGCCAAGATTGATAATATAATAGCATGGAACAATAAAAAATTATAGATACATTGGAGACGTATCAGCATCCCCAAGCTTAACTCCTACTCGTCTTCGAGTAGGTAAGTGATAAAAACGGAATTTTTGATGTGGAATGCTGCCTATCATGTCATATCATATTCTTTTGTTTATAGCATGGACAATTGGACTTTTAGTTGTTCAAAGCAATAGTCTAGTTTTGACATGATAATTTAGATACTCAAGCATATCAACAAGCAACCATGTCTTTCAAAATATCAATACTAAAATAAGTTATCTAGCCCATCATTCTCAAACATTGATCCATTCATGAAACACACTCAAATATTAGCTACACCCAATACTTAAGTACTATCATATTGCCTGCTAGTTGGTGCTTTTATAAGAGAAGATGGAGATTCAATTTTTTTTTCATAATGTACAAGAAAGGCCCTTCACAGAGGGAAGTAGGGATTTGTAGAGGTGCTAGAGCTCAAAGTGAAAAACTTAGAGATAAAAACATTTTGGGAGGTGTATCCATCCCACCAATGAAAGTGACTTAGAGTTCCCAATAATTTCCATGCATAGATATATCATAGGCAGTTCCCAAACAGAAAATAAAGTTTATTCCTTTTTCCACCATACTTTCCATGGCTAGTCGTATCCACGGTTGCCCTCCATACCAACACTTTCCAAGGAATTTATTATTTGACAACATAAAGTAAATTCAATTTTTTTGTATTTCAAGACTAGGCATCTGTAATACCTTTTCCTTACTCTCGTGCAATGACAAGTGAATAAACACTCATCTTGAGAATAACACATCTAGCATGGAAAAATATTCGCCACCCCTCACCACTCCCCGGGCGAAACAAACACACAAGAGAGAACTTTATTTTGAAAATTAGAGATGGCACATGCAAATTTGCTTAGAATGGCAAAAGAATACCACATATAGGTAGATATAGTGGACTCATGTGGCAAAACTGGTTTATGGTTTTTGGATGCACAAGTAGTGATCATACTTAGTGCAAAATGAAGGGAATCACAAACCTTAACACCAATATTCCTACTAAAGCATAATTGCTCACCAACATAACTCACATATCACATCATCATATCTCAAAACTATTACTAAGAATCAAGTTTATTTTGTCCAATGATCTTCATGAAAGTTTTTATTATATCATTCTTGGATATCTATCACTTTGGGACTCATTTTCATGTGTTGTTTTTGACAAGCTCCAACAAATATAATTGAAGATCATGAGCATAATAATTTTTTCTTTCTCTCAAATTAACTTAAGTGAAGCAAGAGAGAATTTCTTGAAAATTTTACTAACTCTCAAATAAATCTAAGTGAAGCAAGAGAGTATTTCTTCAAAAATAGTAAATCACACCATGCTCAAAAAGATAGAAGTGAAGCACTAGAGCAAGTCCATAGCTCATAAAAATTTAAGTGAAGCATAGAGAGCAATTCTAACAAGTCATGACATAATTTTGGCTCTCTCAAATAGGTGTGTCCAGCAAGGACTGATGAGTTAAAACAAAAAATAAAACAAGAAAAGACCCATATCATACAAGACGCTCTAGCAAAACACATATCATGTGACGAATAAAAATATAGTTTCGAATAAAATACCGATGGTCGTTGGAAGAAAGCGGGGATGCCAGTCGGGGGCATCCCCAAGCTTAGTTGGTTGCTCATTTTTGGATAATAGCTTGGGATGCCGGGGCATCCCCAAGCTTAGGTTCTTCAATCCTTCCTTCATCCATCGTAAGATAACCCAAAGCTTGAAAACTTCAATCACACAAAACTCACCAAAACCTTCATGAGACCCATTAGTATAAGAATAATAAATCACTACTATAAGTACTATATCAAAAACCAATTAATATTTTGTTTTTATATTATATCTACCATATTCCAACTTTTCTATGGCAAAAACGCATAAAAACCATAGAGTCATCAAAATAAGCACACAACACAAAGAAAAACAGAATCTGTCAAAATAGGACAGTTTGTAGCAATCTGAGTATTTCAAATGCTTTTGGAACTCCAAAAATTCTGAAAAATTAGGACGGCCTAAAAAAATTTGTATATTGATCTAATGCAAGAGGAATAGGTATTTTATCGCTCTCTGGTAAAAAATGAAAATTAATTTCGTGAGCATAAAAGTTTCTGCTCTTTCAGCAAGATCAAACAACTATCACCCAAGGAGATCCTAAAGGCTTTACTTGGCACATACACTAATTAAAACATAAAGAACACACTCATAATAGTAGCATAATTGTGCTAACACACAAAAACAGGAAGCAAAAAGCAAAATAAAATTTATTCATTGGGTTGCCTCCCAACAAGCGGCTATAATTTTACGCCCTTAGCTAGGCATAAAGCAAGGATCTATGTTTTGTCTTCCGAAGTTTTGGCAACTTTTGCAAGGGTTTTATCAAACCGGGAGGCTGTTTACGCTTCCCTAAATTCTCCGGAAAAGAAACCATCTTTATATCCAAAATATCCAATCGCTTATTGTCAAGAGTAATCAGGGCATTCATGCGATTGATACTACCATTGAGGTGTTTGCGGGGTTCATTATATTTTTGTATTTCAACCATATGCTTATGCAAATCACCAAGTTTATCCAACATTTGAGCTCCCTCAGGGGTAAAAGGAAACCCCTTCTTTTGAGGTGGAATTCCCAAAATTCCCTCTAAGATGTCATAGGTAGCATTGGCATCAAGTTCAATGAAGTTTCCTTTAGCAGCAAGCACCGTAAGTTTCCCTTTCTGTCACTAGGATCAAGCACCGTAAGATCGAACCCACTAGAAAGCACCTCTTCCCATTGCAAGATAAATAGATCAAGTTGGCCAAACAAAACCCAAATGTCGGAGAAGAAATATGAGGCTATAAGCAATCATGCATATAAGAGATTAAAGAAACCCAAATAACTTTCATGGATATAAAAAGATAGATCCGATCATAAACTCAAAGTTCATTGGATCCCAACAAACACACCGCAAAAGAGTTACATCATATGGATCTATAAGAGACCATTGTATTGACAACCAAGAGAGAGATGGAGCTATCTAGCTACTAACTACGGACCCGAAGGTCTACAAAGAACTACTCACGCATCATCGGAGAGGCACCAATGGAGGTGGTAAACCCCATCCGAGATGGTGTCTAGATTGGATCTGGTGGTTTTGGACTCTGCGGCGGCTAGATTAATATTTTGTCGACTACCCTAGGGTTCTCAGATTTTTGGGGTATTTATGGAGGAAAGAGGCGGTCTAGGGGGCACCCGACGTGGGCACAACCCAGCAGGCACGCCCGGGCCTCCTACATGCCCTGGTGGGTTGTGCCCCCCTCGGGGCAGCCCCAGGCGCAGCCAGGGCCCGTTGTGTTCCTTCTGACCCATAAAAATTCTCCGTAAAGTTTCGGGGTATTTGGACTCCGTCTGATATTGATTTTCTGCACTATAAAAAACATGGGAAAAACTGGAATTGGCACTTGGCACTGTGTCAATAGGTTAGTACCAAAAATGATATAAAATGACTATAAAACATCCAAGATTGATAATATAACTGCATGGAACAATCAAAAATTATAGATACGTTGGAGAGGTGTCATTTCTCATCTTATTCTTGTACTTGTAGGTTAGCCACCATATGATGCTTAGTGCTGTTGCAACCTCACCACTTATCCATTTCACACCCATTAAGATTTGCTAGTCTTGATACTGATGGTAATAGGATTGCTAAGGTCTCATGGCTCACAGATTACTACAACAACAGTTGCAAGTACGGGTAATACGATGATCTGGCATCAGAGCAATGTTTACTTGTTTTGGAGTTCTTCTTCGTCGATCTTGGGATATGTTCTTGGTCGGCAGCCTGAGCTAGCAAGGTGGATGTCATTTGAGTTTTTGTTTGTGTTTCATTCATAGTCGGATGTTGTTCTCATGTATGATGTTTGATGTATTCATGTGGCATTGTATGCCTTTTATGCATCCCCATCTATTATGTAATGGTACGAAGTAATGATATCCACCTTGCAAAAGCGTCTTCAATATGCGGCACTATCCTTGGTGGGACAGTTGAGTTCCTCTTGGATAGGATTGCATATTGGGCGTGACAACTACTTTATCGTAGGCAAGCACTCGAGGGGACCTGTAAATGAGTTCCGTGGGGATAACTGCTTCTGCCCCGTAAACCAGGGAGAAGGGAGTTTGCCCGATAGCTTGGTTGGGTATCATTCAAAGGGACCAGGGAACTATCGGTAGCTCCTTGATCCACCGCCTATCGTGCTTATGCAGCATATCAAAAGTTCGTGTCTTGAGCCCACGAAGCACTTCAGCGTTCACCCTCTCAGCTTGTCCATTGCTCCGGGGGTGTGCGGCATAAGCGAATGAGATTTTGCATCCGAGGGTATGAACGTATTGCATGAAGGTGTGGCTCGTGAACTGTGTGCCATTGTTAGTGATGATCCTTGCCGGAACTCCGAAACGACACACCAATTCTTTCAAGAGCTTGATAGCTAACTAAGCAGTCACCTTTCTCATGGCAGTCACTTCCGACCACTTTGTAAACTTGTCTATGGCAAGGAACAAGAATTCAAAGCCCTCGATTGCTCGGGGGAAGGTTCCGAGGATATCGATCCCCCATACTGAAAATGGCCATGATAGAGGGATTGTGTGATGATCCTTGGTAGGAAGGTGTATTCTCTTGGAATGGAACTGACAGGCTTCACATTTCGTGACTAACTCAACTGCATCTTGCAAGGCTGTGGGCCAATAGAATCCTTGATGGAATGCTTTCACAACTAATGCCCTTGATCCAATGTGGGAGCTACACATTCCTGTGTGAATCTCAGCCAGTAGTTCCTTTCCATCCTCCCGTCAAACAAACTTCAATTTCACACCATTGGGCCTCCTTTTGTACAGAGCGTCATCGACAAACTAATACATGCTGGCCCTCCGGGCTACTCTTTCAGCTTCATCTTGCTTGCCAGGGAGTTCTCTGGTTTGGAGGAAGTGGACAATGTAGCTTGCCCAAGTTGGAGCCTGGGGCTCGGCAACGAGGACTAGCGGCACCTCCTCTGCTGCGGGAGCACCAGCCTCGTCCGCGGGGTCCATAGGCCTGGCTGGAGGGGCAGTCCGGCAGGTTGTGAGGAGTTGTTTCCGGCAGGGTCTCTGCCGGGAGTGGATGGCTCTGCCGGGAGAGGCTTACCGTAGTCTAACTTTCTCCTCTTCCGGGCCATTGTGGCTGGTGTTACGGAGGGTTGAGAGAGATGGAGAACAAAAGTTCCTGGTTCCACGGGATGCTTCTGCGCAACACACTTTTACAGGTGATCAACTATGTTGTTTTCTGCACAGGGTACGTGACCTGTATGCAACCCGACAAAGTGCTCCTCCAATCTCTTTACTTCCTAGACGTATGCTTCCATCAATGGGCTTTGGTAATACTTGTTGACTCATCTCACCACAAGCTGTGAATCTCCTCGAATGATCAGCTTCTTAATTCCCAATTCTGCTGCAATCCCGAGCCCGACAAGGAGCCCTTCATACTCTGTTGTATTGTTGGTGGCTTCTTCCCGGGAAAAGTGCATCTGGACGACCTACTTCAAGTGGTCCTCGGAGGGGGCAACTAGAAGCACGACAGGCCCTGCACCTTATAGGGAAAAGCACCATCAAAATACATGATTCATTCTTGGTGTGATTCCTTGCCGGGGATGGTTGTCTCTGTCCTTTCCTCATCAGGGGTTGGTGTCCATTTTGCAATAAACTCTACTAATGCCCTGCTCTGAATAGTTTAAGTGCTCTCAAACTTCAAATCAAAGCTGGATAACTCCAAAGCCCATTCCACTATTCTTCCAGTTGCCTCATGGTTTCGAAGTATCCTTTGTAATGGACAACGAGTAACAACCGTGATCTCATGGGCTTGGAAGTAGTGGCGCAGTTTCCTTGAGGCAATAATAAGACCAAAGATCAACTTTTGCATGCTAGAGTACCTCAATCTAGCCCCTTGTAACAAGGTGTTGACGAAGTACACTGGGCGTTGCACCATTTTTTTCCTTGCCATGTTCCCGGGGTTGTTTTCGTTGTCGTGCTCACTACTGTCCCGATCCTTCTCTGACTCTGCTATTGTCTATTCTGTCTTTGTCGCATCCACCTCTCGCTGTGCTACCAAGGCTGCACTGACTACTTGGTTGGTTGCCGCCAAGTATAGCAACAGTGGTTCTTGGGGTTTGGGTGCAACCAAGGTGGGTACGGATGACAGGTAGGCTTTTAACTCATGCAGAGCTGCATCTGCTTCTGGGTCCACTTCATAGGCCCGGCCTTCTTCAAAACTTTGAAGAATGTCCGGCCACGCTCGGCAGACTTGGGGATGAATCTGCTTAGTGTGGCAATGCATCCCGTCAACTGCCTCACATCCTTAACTGTACTTGGCGCTTGGATCTACTCGATAGCCTTGATCTTGTCGGGGTTGGTTTCGATCCCTCGATGGGACACGAAGAACCCAAGTAGCTTCTCTGGATTAAGCTTTAGATTGATCTTGCGCATATTGGCAAATGTATATTCTAAATCCTGGATAAGGGTGGCCTTATCCTTGCTTTTGACCATGATATCATCCATATAGGCTTCTATATTTTTGTGCAACTGTGGCTCAAAACCGATCAGGACTACCCTTGCAAAAGTGGACCCGACACTCTTCTATTGGAATGGCATGCGGACAAAGCAGTACGTACCACACGGAGTGACGAATGATGTCTTCTCTCCATCTTCCATGGATATGAAGATCTGATGATATCCTGAGTATGGATCCAGAAAGGAGAGGAGATCACATCCCGAAGTAGAATCCACGATCTGGTCAATGCGCGGCAAGGGAAATGAGTCCATCAGCTAAGCCTTGTTGAGGTCTGTGAAATCAATGCAAAGCATCCACTTCCCATTAGCCTTTCGGACCACTACTGGATTTGCTAACCATGTATGATGCAGTACTCCTTTGACCAAACCAGCTGCCTCCAATTTCTTGATCTCTTCGGCAATGAACTGCTGCCTCTCCAAGGCCTGCTTCCGTACTTTCTGCTTGACTGGTCGGGCATGTGGGCAGACAACAAGGTGGTGCTCAATTACCTCCCTGGGAACATCGGGGATATCAAATGGTTGCCAAGAAAACACATCGATATCCGCCCGCAGGAAGGCAATGAGCACGCTTCCCTATCTGTCATTGAGGGTGGCATCGATAGAGAAATAACCATCAACATTAGCCAGCCCTACCGGCACCTTCTTCACTTGGGGTGTAGCAACCTTGGATCTCTTGCTGTTGGAACACTCTGGCACATCGTCAACGGGTGTCGTGCACTCAGAGGGGGCATGCTTCTCGGACTCCTTGCCGAAGGTCCTACAAGCCCTCTTCTTTCCTTTGCTTTCCTTGGCGGGAACTATCGTCGCTGCCGCTTCCGCCGCAATTGCATCCCGATACATCTTGTCCACACAGATAATTGCATCCTTCTCATCAGATGTGAGAGTGAGGACTCCCAGTGGCCGAGGCATTTTCAAGATGTTGTAAGCATAGTGGGATGCTCCCATGAACTTGGCCAGGGCTGGTCGTCCAAGAATCCCATTGTACGACAGGGGGAGATCAACCACATCACACACAATCTTCTCAGTCCGATAGTTCAGTTCTCCCCAAATGTCACCGGCAACGTAATCTTCCCCTTAGGATGACTCCTGCCAGGATTAACTCCTTGAAACGTGATGGTGATCTCTAGCTCTTCTTCTCCTATCTGAAGCTTGCTGATAACTGTTGGGGAAATCAGGTTCAACCCGGCCCTGCCGTCCACTAGCATCTTTCTAACCTTGAGGTTGCGAATTGTTGGGGAGACCAGCAATGGAAAGCACCCGACCGCAGTGGTGCGATCAGGGTGATCCTCTTTGTCAAAGATGATAGGTGTGCGGGACCACTTGAGCGATTTTCGGGCCTCTAGCGCTGGTTCCACGGCATTGACCTCTCGTGCCCATCACTTGAGTTGGCGATGAGAGGTGTGCAGAGATGCACCCCCATCAATGCATAGGGCGTCAGTGGCCTTCTAAAATTCCTGCTCACTAGTTTCTTCTTCATCCCCTCCATCACTGGCATCATCATAGATTTCCTTCTCTTGGCCCCTGGCGGGCTTCCCTTGGTTCCGAAAGGCCTTACCAGGGCGATTTGCTTCACCACCCCACCCCTTACCGCCAGCAGCGTTCTGACCTTTCTCCTTATCACATTTATCATACTCTGCCCTCTGCTTCTTGATGAGCTACTCAACCTAGTAACACTCCAGAAGGTCATGGCCATTGGTCTGGTGAATCTTGCAGTACGGACCATCGCCTTTCCCAACTTTTTCAGCGGCAGCGGCTTCTCGGCAGGCAGCGCACGTGGCAGCTTCCTTGCCTGCGGCCTCAACCTTGTCCTTCTTGCAGGTACTAGGCGTGCCCGATCCTTCCATAGTTTCTGCTGGTGTGGTTGGCAAGCTTGTCAGGGGTGCCATGAATCTGGCAAGGCCTATCTAGTATTTTGTCCAAATTGGATGGACCGTATCTATTCCCTTTAAACGGCTTCTTCCGCTGACGGAGTTTGGAGCCACTGAATCCGGCGTTGACCGCCGTATCCTCAGTTTCTTCGCTATTGTTCTGACGCTTATTTTTGCTACATCAGGGCCTTCCATTGCCATCCCTGGCCTCAGAGGTGTAGGGGTCACTGCTGCTGTTGCTTCTACGAGCCAACCAGCTATCTTCGCCCCCACAGAAGCGGGTCATAAGTGCAGTAAGAGCTGCCATAGTTTTCGGCTTTTCCTGACCGAGGTGTCGGGCGAGCCATTCATCACGGACACTGTGTTTAAATGCTGCTAAGGCTTCAGTCTCCGAACAGTCGACGATTTGGTTCTTTTTAATTAAGAACCAGTCCAATGTTTGCGGGGTGACTCTCCAGGTTGCTGGACTATGTGACTCAGGTCATCAACATCGTGTGGCCGGACATAACTGCCCTAAAAGTTGTCTCGAAAAGCATCCTCTAAGTCCTCCCAGCTGCCAATGGAGTTCTCTAGGAGGCTATTCAACCAGTGTCATGCTGGCCCTTTTAGCTTTAGAAGAAGGTATTTAATGGTGTGGAGATCATCGCTGCAAGCCATGTGAATGTTGAGAAGAAAATCTTCAGTCCATATAGCGGGATCTGTCGTTCCGTCGTATGCCTCAATGTTTACTGGTTTAAACCCTTTCGGAAATTGGTGCTGCATTACCTCGTCGGTAAAGCACATGGGGTGTGCGGCACCTCAATATCAAGCAACATCACGACGAAGTTCAGATGACATCCATGTTCGGTTCTCGACCCAAACTTGGTTATTCTTGTTGCGCCAGGCTTGATGGCCGTCATCTTGCATCGGAGCACGTCCCCTTGATCCGTAGATTGACTTGGTCTGGCTGGTTCTATTGTCCAGGTCCTGACGTAAGTCGTCCATGTAGCCCGGAGCCGCTGCCTCTTTGCCTCTACGGCGAGGTGGCACAGGCTGGTGGTCGGTATAATTACCCGCTTTGTCTCGTCCACATGGTGGTTGGTCCGGTTGATTAGCATGATTATATTTTGACGGTATTGTCTCAAGGGCCGCGTCGTCGAATTGTGGTATTAGCCTACATTTTGGGTAGCTCTTTGTCGGGCGCTCGAAGCTGTATTCTTCGGTAGCCAGGACCTTGGTCCATCAGTCGTCAAGCATATATTGTTCGGCTTGAAGCTGTTGTTGTTTCTTTTTCAGGCTCCTCGTAGTGGCGCTGAGCTGTCGCTTGAAGCGTTCTTGTTCGGGGGGTTCCTCTGGCACAATGAAATCTTCGTTGTCGAGGCTGACATCCTCTTTAGAGGCAGGTAAGTAATTACTGTCTTCGAATCTTCGTGATCGGCATGTTTGGGGCTGTATTTGCCTTCTTCCATTTCATCCTGCTCGAACGCAGGCTCAACAGGGTGGTCGGCATCTCCGGCATTCTCTGGAGTGTCATTGTCCCCGGTGCCGGTATTTCTTTCCATTTCCCGACGCGATCGTGAGTGGCGCCGCTGACGTTGGCGCTTTGGTGGTGCCTCGACGGGCTTGTCCTCAATCGGATCTTGAGTGCCATCGTCGTCCTTCTTCTTGGGCGTATCCACCATGTATACATCGTAAGTAGCAGTGGTCGTCCAATGCCCAGTGATAGATGGGTTTTGGCCTGATTTGGCTCCGTCATTGTTGTCCATACCATTGATGTCTTCGGAGGCATAGTCTAGCATGTCCGTTAGATCCTCGACAATGGCTATTAAGTGGGTGGTGGGTGGGACATAAAATTCCCACTCTCAGCCCCAGTTCCGGCTGGGCATGGTTCGGAAGTGATGCTTCCGTGATGGCGTGAGATTGCATTAGGTCCAGCGCCTCGTTTAGGAGCGAAAGATGGACAGGTTTCTAAGGATCGGCGGAGCTGGATCCGGTAATCACCACTTGACCAAGCTTGGTGGATGCAAACCTCGAGAGTTCGGGGTTGACATCCACAGACGAGTCTGGCTTCCCGATGACAAGAAGAGTCATGTTTGACTCCGGGCCCGCTGACGGCAAGGTCAGCTCTGGGTCTACGGCTGGAAGTTCCTTAATGGGAGAGAGTCCGGTGGGGTTTATCCTACCGTCTTCGGACAGAGTGGTCCTCTCTGGATCTATGATAACCCACAAGTATAGGGAATCGCAACAGTTTTCGAGGGTAGAGTATTCAACCGAAATTTATTGAGTCGACACAAGGGGAGCCAAAGAATATTCTCAAGTATTAGCAGCTGAGTTGTCAATTCAACCACACCTGGAAACTTAATATCTGCAACAAGGTATTTAGTAGCAAAGTAATATGATAGTAGTAGTAATGGTAGCAAAAGGCAACGATACCAAAAGTAATGTTTTTGGTATTTTGTAGTGATTGTAACAGTAGCAACGGAAAAGTAAATAAGCGAAGAACAATATATGGAAAGCTCGTAGGCAATGGATCAGTGTTAGAGAATTATGCCGGATGTGGTTCATCATGTAACAGTCATAACCTAGGGTGACACGGAACTAGCTCCAATTGATCAATGTAATGTAGGCATGTATTCCGAATATAGTCATACATGCTTATGGAAAAGAACTTGCATGACATCTTTTGGCCTACCCTCCCATGGCAGCGGGGTCCTAGTGGAAACTAAGGGATATTAAGGCCTCCTTTTAATAGAGTACCGAGCCAAAGCATTCACACATAGTGAATACACGAACTCCTCAAACTACGGTCATACCCGTGAGTGATCCCGGTTATTGTCACTTCGGGGTTGCCAGATCATAACACATAGTAGGTGACTATAGACTTGCAAGATAGGATCAAGAACTCACATATATTCATGAAAACATAATAGGTTCAGATCTGAAATCATGGCACTCGGGCCCTAGTGACAAGCATTAAGCATAGCAAAGTCATAGCAACATCAATCTCAGAACATAGTGGATACTAGGGATCAAACCCTAACAAAACTAACTCGATTACATGATAAATCTCATCCAACCCATCACCGTCCAGCAATCCTACGATGGAATTACTCACGCACGGCGGTGAGCATCATGAAATTGGTGATGGCGGAAGGTTGATGATGATGATGGCAACGGATTCCCCTCTCCGGAGCCCCGAACGGACTCTAGATCAGCCCTCCCGAGAGGTTTTAGGGCTTGGCAGCGGCTCCGTGTCGTAAAATGCGATGAATCCTTCTCCTCTATTTTTTTCTCCTCGAAAGCAAATATATAGAGTTGGAGTTGAGGTTGGAGGAGCTCCAGGGGGCCCACGAGGTAGGGGGCGCGCCCAGGGGGGCAGGCGGGCCCCCCACCCTCGTGGCTAGGGTGTGGGCCCCTGGTCTTCATCTTTCGCAAGGATTTTTTATTATTTCCAAAAATACGTTCCGTGAAGTTTCAGGTCATTCTGAGAGCTTCTGTTTCTGCACATAAAGAACACCATGGCAATTCTGCTGAAAACAACGTTAGTCCGGGTTAGTTCCATTCAAATCATGCAAGTTAGAGTCCAAAACAAGGGCAAATGTGTTTGGAAATGTAGATACGACGGAGACGTATCAACTCCCCCAAGCTTAAACCTTTGCTTGTCCTCAAGCAATTTAGTTGACAAACTGAAAGTGATAAAGAAAAACTTTTACAAACTCTGTTTGCTCTTGTTGTTGTAAATATGTAAAGCCAGCATTCAAGTTTTCAGCAAAGATTATAAACTAACCATATTCACAATAACGCATAGGTCTCATGTTTACTCATATCAATGGCATAATCAACTAGGTAGCAATAATAATAAATCTCGGATGACAACACTTTGTCAAAACAATCATAATATGATATAACAAGATGGTATCTCGCTAGCCCTTTCTGAGACCGCAAAACATAAATGCAGAGCACCTTTAAAGGTCAAGGACTGACTAGACATTGTAATTCATGGTAAAAGAGATCCAGTCAAGTCATACTCAATGTAAACTAACAATAATGAATGCAAATGACAGCGGTGCTCTCCAACTGGTGCTTTTTAATAAGAGGATGATGACTCAACATAAAAGTAAATAGATATGCCCTTTGAAGAGAGAAGTAGGGATTTGTAGAGTTGCCAGAGCTTGGTTTTGAAATAGAGGTGAATAACATTTTGAGTGGTATACTTTCATTGTCAACATAACAACCAAGAGATGGCGATATCTTCCATGCTACACACATTATAGGCGGTTCCCAAACAGAATGGTAAAGTTTATACTCCCCCTCCGCCAACAAGCATCAATCCATGGCTTGCTCGAAACAACGAGTGCCTCCAACTAACAAGAGTCCCAGGGGGGTTTTGTTTGCAATTATTTTTATTTAGTTTGCATAAAGCATGGGACTCAGCATCCCGGTGACCAGCCATTTTCTCGTGAGTGAGGAGCGGAGTCCACTCCTCTTGAGAATAACCCGCCTAATATGGAAGATACGGACAACCCTAGTTGATACATGAGCTATTCGAGCATACAAAATAGGATATTTATATGAAGGTTTAGAGTTTGGCACATACAAATTTACTTGGAACAGCGGGTAGATACCGTATATAGGTAGGTATGGTGGACTCATATGGAATAACTTTGGGGTTTATGGGATTGGATGCACAAGCAGTATTCCCACTTAGTACAGCTGAAGGCTGGAAAAAGACTGGGAAGCGACCAGCTAGAGAGCGACAACAGTCATGAACATGCATTAAAATTAATCAACAAGGAATGCAAGCATGAGTAGGATATAATGCACCGTGAACATAAATATCGTAGAGGCTATGTTGATTTTGTTTCAATTACATGTGTGAACATGTGCCAAGTCAAGCCACTTAAATCATTCAGAGGAGTATACCACCCTATCATACCACATCACAACCATTTTAATAGCATGTTGGCACGCATGGTAAACCATTATAAGCTCCTAGCTAATTAAGTAAGGCACAATAAACTATGATCTCTAATTGTCATTGCAAACATGTTTATTCATAATAGGCTGAATCAGGAACGATGAACTAATAATATTTACAAAGACAAGAGAGGTCGAGTTCATACCAGCTTTTCTCATCTCAATAAGTTCATCGTATAATCATCATTATTGCCTTTCAGTTGCACGACCGAACGATGTGGATAATAATAATAATAGTGCACATGCATTGGACTAAGCTGGAATCTGCAAGCATTCAATAAACAGGAGAAGACAAGGCAATATGGGCTCTTTGTCAGATCAACAATAATGCATATAAGAGCCACTTCAACAATTTAATTATGGTCTTCTCCTATC
Source organism: Triticum urartu (assembly GCF_056163025.1). Classification (NCBI taxonomy): domain Eukaryota; kingdom Viridiplantae; phylum Streptophyta; class Magnoliopsida; order Poales; family Poaceae; genus Triticum; species Triticum urartu. The sequence continues at coordinate 310,467,156 of NC_141874.1, forward strand.
GACCCCCAAAGAAAAGAAAAGAAATAAAACTATTTACACGAGAAAGCTCCCAACAAGCAAAAAGAAGAACATGAAATCTTTTTGGGGTTTCTTTTTAATTACTACTACAAGCATGGAAATTAAAACTAGCTAAAAGCTACAACTAATTTTTTTCTTAAGGTTTATTAAACACACAAGAAGAAAGCATAAAAAAGGAAAATAAACTAGCATGGATGATACAACGAAAAAGTATGAGCAACGACATCTAGCAATGAGTGTGTGAACATGAATGTAATGTCAGTGAGAAATACGTACTCCCCCAAGCTTAGGCTTTTGGCCTAAGTTGTTCTATGGCCACGACTGGCCTGGCGGATATCCATATTAATAGTTGGGGTCGTACTACGAAGAAGAAGACTCTGATTGCCACTGGCTGGCAATCATTTCCAGATCCCACTCGTAATTAGACTGTCGTGGAGGATCAACATGTGGTTCCGACTCTGGCTCTGTGGCTGATGTAGGGTTACGGTAAGCGTGAATGTCCTCCGGCGAGACGAGGTACTGGCCTGTAGATAAATCAAACAAGGAAGGAGCAGGCAAGGTGATAGTCTCAGGATGATGTTTATCAAAGAACAATTTGTATTTAAGCTCCCCTTCCCTATTCTTTATAATAAAATCATGCGCTACCATACTCTTATAATCTAAATAAACAGTAGGCAGCAATTTTTCTTCTTTTAGTGCCTAATGGGTATGTTATAATTTGTATCAAGGCATGAAGCATAGATACTGCCAAAGATGGGGCCCTTTGTACGGTTCAGACTTAACCGTTTAGCAATAATACCGCCCATACTAACAGAGTCGTCACGAAATAAACCATGGAACAAAATAAAAATATCAGGAACACTAAGGTTTCCACAGTTTCCGCGACCAATTAAGCAACGACTAGCAAATATTGCAAAGTAGCGTAAAACAGGAAAATCTATGCTAGTGATTCTTGCATCGGAAACCTTCCTAGTTTCCCCTACAGTGATAGTGTCAATAAACCCATCCACATCTTTATGGTGTGGTTCCTCTAAGCTACCCTCAAATGGTATTTTGCAAACCCTGCAAAATTCATATAGTGACATCTTAACCACATCATATAAATGAAACTCTACTGAAGGAGGTGATTCCCTAGTATAATAGTAGAAGTTTTGCACAAAAGTATTGGTGAGTATGACATACTATTCGCGTTGGTCGCGGAGAAAGTCGGTGAGGCCTGCATTCTTAGCCAATTCATAAAAATCCTCATAAATCCCGGTTGCTCTCGAGAAATCATCGGAGGGCCATTCACACGGCCTAACCTCCGCAGTGCAAGGCAGATTATATTTGGGCTTCTTTGCTTCTTCATTTTGCTTTTCCTTCGAGCTTCGGCTCGATGAGCCCCTCAAAAATCTCTTCATTATTTTCTGAAAAATTCGGAAATTTTTAGTAACTTAAAATAAAAGTGACCCAAACTCAACAATATTGATAGCAACTACTCCTACAAGTGCCTAGAGCCTATATCATGCATCAAAACTACTTGGAACCATATAAATTTGACATGCAAGCTCAAGAACAGGGTCACCTAGGCAGCACAAATTTGCAATGAATAAAGCACTAGAACAAAAACTAATTGGACCAATGGAGGAGTCACATACCAAGGAAAAATCCCCCAAGCAATTTTGTGAGAGGTGCTTTGAGCAAGGAGATCGAAAATGGCAGCAAAATGAGCTTGGACTCGGTTTTGAACTGGATAATCGTGTTTGTGGGAGGAAGAAGGAGTGTGTGGGTGCAGGAATAAGTGGAGGAGGGCCACCGTGGGCCCACGAGGCAGGGGGGCGCGCCTAGGGGGGTAGGGCGCGCCCTCCACCTTCGTGGCCAGGTGGATGCCCACCTGCTATGTTCTCAGTGCCAAATATTCTAAAATATTCCAGAAAAAATCATATTTAAATTTCAGGGCATTTGGAGAACTTTTATTTTCGAGGTATTTTTATATTGCATGAATAATTCAGATAACAGACAGAAATACTATTTTTATTTTACTTAATATAAATAACAGAAATTAAAAGATGGTACAGAGAGTTGTGTTTTCTAAATTCATCCATCTCATGATCATCAAAAGGAATCCATTAACAAGGTTGATCAAGTCTTGTTAACAAACTCATTCTGAATATCATGGAACCGGAGAATTTTCGAATAACACTAGGTGACCTCAATGGGGATATGCACATCCCCAACAATAAGAATATCATATTTCTTCTTGACAGTAGGAAGAGGAAATTCAAAACCTCCAAAAATAATTGATGGAATTTTTCCAATGGAACTAATACTGTGGACTTGAGGTTGTTTCCTCAGAAACTGTATTGTATGCTCATTACCATTAACATGAAAAGTGACATTGCCTTTGTTGCAATCAGTAACAGCCCATGTAGTATTCAAAAAGGGTCTTCCAAGAATAATAGACATACTATCGTCCTCGGGAATATCAAGAATAATAAAGCACGTTAAAATAGTTACGTTTGCAACCACAACGGGCACATCCTCACAAATACCGACATGTATAGCAGTTGATTTATCAGCCATTTGCAAAGATATTTCAGTAGGTGTGAACTTATTTAAATCAAGTCTACGATATAAATAGAGAGGCATAACACTAACACCGGCTCTAAGATCACATAACGCAGTTTTAACATAGTTTCTTTTAATGGAGCATGGTATAGTGGGTACTCCTGGATCTCCAAATTTCTTTGGTATTCCACCCTTAAAAGTATAATTAGCAAGCATGGTGGAAATTTCAGCTTCCAGTATCTTTCTTTTATTAGTAACAATTTCTTTCATGTACTTAGCATAAGGGTTCATTTTAAGCATATTAGTTAATCGCATACGTAAAAAGATAGGTCTAATCATTTCAGCAAAGCGCTCAAAATCCTCATCATCCTTTTTCTTGGATGGGTTGGGAGGGAAGGGGATGGGTTTCTGAACCAATGGTTCTCTTTCTTTACCATATTTCCTAGCAACAAAGTCTCACTTATCATAACGTTGATTCTTTGATTGTGGGTTATCAAGGTCAACAACAGGTTCAATTTCTATATCATTATCATTGCTAGGTTGAGCATCAACATGAACATTATCATTAACATTATCACTAGTTTCAGGTTCATAACCAGATTGTGTTTCAGCATCAGAAATAGAAATATCATTTGGATTCTCAGGTGTTTCCTAGAAGCATGGAAAGTCCTATCATTTTTCTTTTTCTTCCTTTTAGAAGGACTAGGTGCATCTATATTATTTCTTTGAGAATCTTGCTCAATTCTCTTAGGGTGGCCTTCAGGATACAAAGGTTCCTAAGTCATTCTACCAGTTCTAGTAGCCACTCTAACAGCATAATCATTATTCTTACTATTCAATTCATTGAGCAAATCATTTTGAGCTTTAAGTACTTGTTCTACTTGAGTGGTAACCATAGAAGCATGTTTACTAATAAGTTTAAGTTCACCTTTGACATTAGCCATATAATCACCCAAGTATTCAAGCATATCAGAATTGTGTATTAATTCTCTACCAAAGTAAGCATTGAAGAATTCTTGCTTAACCATAAATTTATCAAACTCATCTAAGCATGGGCTAGCAAACTTAGTAAATGGGATTTCACCTTTATCATATCTATAGAGAGAATTTACCTTTACTACCTGTGTCGGGTTATCAAGACCATGTATTTCTTCAATAGGAGATGGGTTAAAATTATGCATTTCTTCGAGAGGCAATAAATTAAGACCTTGTATTTCTTCAATAGGAGGTAAATTCTTAACATCTTCAGCTTTAATACCCTTTTCTTTCATGGATTTCTTTGCCTCTTGCATATCTTCAGGACTGACAAATTGAACACCTCTCTTCTTCGGAGTTGGTTTAGGAATAGGCTCAGGAAGTGTCCAATTATTTTCATTTGTCAACATATTGTTTAATAGAATTTCAGCTTCATTCGGTGTTCTTTCCCTAAAAACAGAACTAGCACAACTATCCAGGTAATCTCTAGAAACATCGGTTAGTCCATTATAAAATATATCAAGTATTTCATTTTTCCTAAGAGGATGATTAGGCAAAGCATTAAGTAATTGCAGAAGCCTCCCCCAAGCTTGTGGGAGACTCTCTTCTTCAATTTGCACAAAATTATATATATCCCTTAAAGCAGCTTGTTTCTTATGAGCAGGGAAATATTTAGCAGAGAAGTAATAAATCATATCCTGGGGACTATGCACACAACCAGGATCAAGAGAATTAAACCATATCTTAGCATCACCCTTTAATGAGAACGGAAATATTTTAAGGATATAAAAGTAACGAGTTCTCTCATCATTAGTGAATAGGGTGGCCATATCATTTAATTTATTAAGAAATGCCACAACAGTTTCAGATTCATAGCCATAAAAAGGATCAGATTCAACCAAAGTAATTATATCAGGATCAACAGAGAATTCATAATCCTTATCAGTAACACAGATAGGTGAAGTAGCAAAATTAGGGCCAGGTTTCATTCTAGCATTAAGGGATTGCTGCTTTCATTTAGCTAATAACCTCTTTAGATCATATCTATCATTGCAAGCTAAAATAGCTCTAGCAGATTCTTCATCCAGAACATAACCCTCAGGAACAACAGGCAATTCATATGTATTAGGGGGAGAGTCTTCATCATCACTTTCATCAATATTATCAGTTTCAATAATTTCATTCTCTCTAACCCTAGCAAGTTGTTCATAAAGAAATTCACCAAGTGGCATAGTAGTATCAAGCATAGAAGCAGTTTCATCATAAGTATCATGCATAGCAAAAGTGGCATCATCAATAACATGTGACATTCATAATCAATAGCATAAGCTGGTTTAGGTGTCGCAAGCTTACTCAAAATAGAAGGTCAATCAAGTGTAGAGCTAGATGGCAGTTCCTTACCTCCCCTTGTAGTTGAGGGATAAATCTTGGTTTTTGGATCTCTCAAGTTCTTCATAATTATAAGCAGATATAAATCCCAAGTGACTTGAAGAATAGAGCTATGTTCCCCGGCAATGGCGCCAGAAAATAGTCTTGATAACCCACAACTATAGGGGATCGCAACAGTTTTTGAGGGTAGAGTATTCAACCCAAATTTATTGATTCGACACAAGGGGAGCCAAACAATATTCTCAAGTATTAGCAGCTGAGTTGTCAATTCAACCACACCTGGAAACTTAATATCTGCAGCAAGGTATTTAGTAGCAAAGTAATATGATAGTAGTAGTAACGGTAGCAAAAGGTAACGATACCAAAAGTAATGTTTTTGGTATTTTGTAGTGATTGTAACAGTAGCAATGGAAAAGTAAATAAGCAAAGAACAATATATGGAAAGCTCGTAGGCAATGGATCGGTGATAGAGAATTATGCCGGATGTGGTTCATCATGTAACAGTCATAACCTAGGGTGACACAGAACTAGCTCCAATTCATCAATGTAATGTAGGCATGTATTTCGAATATAGTCATGCGTGCTTTTGTCCTACCCTCCCGTGGCAGCGGGGTCCTAGTGGAAACTAAGGGATATTAAGCCCTCCTTTTAATAGAGTACGGGACCAAAGCATTAACACATAGTGAATACACGAACTCCTCAAACTACGATCATCATCGGGAGTGGTCCCGATTATTGTCACTTCGGGGTTGCCGGATCATAACACATAGTAGGTGACTATAGACTTGCAAGATAGGATCAAGAACTCACATATATTCATGAAAACATAATAGGTTCATATCTGAAATCATGGCACTCGGGCCCTAGTGACAAGCATTAAGCATAGCAAAGTCATAGCAACATCAATATCAGAACATAGTGGATACTAGGGATCAAACCCTAACAAAACTAACTCGATTACATGACAAATCTCATCCAACCCATCACATTCCAGCAAGCCTACGATGGAATTACTCATGCACGGCGGTGAACATCATGAAATTGGTGATGGAGGAAGGTTGATGATGACGATGGCGACGGATTCCCCTCTCTGGAGCCCCGAACGGACTCCAGATCAGCCCTCCGTATCGTAAAATGCGATGAATCCTTCTCCTCTATTTTTTTCTCCCCGAAAGCAAATATATAGAGTTGGAGTTGAGGTCGGAGGAGCTCCAGGGGGCCCACGAGGTAGGGGGCGCACCCAGGGGGCAGGCGCGCTCCCCACCCTCGTGGCTAGGGTGTGGGCCCCTGGTCTTCATCTTTTGCGAGGATTTATTATTATTTCCAAAAAGACGTTCCATGAAGTTTCAGGTCATTCCGAGAACTTTTGTTTCTGCACATAAATAACACCATGGCAATTCTGCTGAAAACAACGTCAGTCCGGGTTAGTTCCATTCAAATCATGCAAGTTAGAGTCGAAAACAAGGGCAAAAGTGTTTGGAAAAGTAGATACGACGAAGACGTATCAATCTAAGGCTAGGGTAGGCACGAGAGTCGAAACTTGAGCAAAATCTGATGGTGGATCCGATGGGCTACCTTCATGTAGATGATGGTGGATCCAAGAACCCTTCGAAGACCAAGTCTCTTCGGATATCAGCGATGTAGTTCAAGCTTCCGAACCTGATTTGGTGACCAGGGGCGTAGCTATCGATCTACTCGAGGTGACCAATTGGATTGGCACGCAGAGCAAAGCCGCCAAACACAAAGAGTTGACTCGGGAGAACAGTCTCCCCGGAAACAGTATCATCGATGATGACAAGTTTAGCCATCGATCCTTCTGTCGACGACACAACGGAACTCTCAATGAAAGCACCAATGCCAGTGTCAAAAACTACAGATCTCGGGTAGGGCGTCTCGAACTATGCGTTTGAGGATCAATGGTAACAAGGAACGATGGGATACAATGTTTACCAAGGTTCGGGCCCTCTTAAAGGAGGTAAAACCTACGTCGTGCTTGATTGTATTCAATGAGTATATGGGTTACAAGAGTTGATCTACCATGAGATCGTAATGGTTAAACCGTAGCTGTCTAGCCTATGAGAATTCTTATAGCCTCTATGGACTAAACCCCTCCGGTTTATATACACTGGAGGGGCCTAGAGTTGTACAGAGTCGGTTTGTGAGGGAAGGAAATAACATATCCGGACACCAATCTTGCCATCCACGCATATGGGAGTCCTACAACTACTAGGGAAAAGCCTAGCAGTAGTGCGAGTATTTTGCCTAGTAGTAGTGCTGGGTGCCGCGCTACTGATAAGGCGCTACAACTAACATGTAGCAGTAGCGCGTGTTGTCCCACGCTACTGCTATACATGGCTAGCAGTAGCGAGCTTTAGTGCCACGCGCTGCTGCTAATAGCTACAACGCTTTTAACTAGGACGTGCTACTAGTAAGAGAGCGCTACTACTAACTTTATAACCTCGCTACTGCTAGTTTTATTAGTTTCTATTTTTTCCGCATATTTGTTTTGTATTTGAATAGGCTTTATACTATAATCTTTAGGATATCAAACACATACAAATGTAATCATAACATATACATGCATATAGTCTCATCAACTCATGTCATCATCATAATCATCATCCAACACAAAGTGGTCTCTCGTTATCATCTCGAAAATAACGGTACAAGTCTCGATTACTTGCAACTACATCGTCATCCATCTAAACAATGATATACGCGAGAAGAGCTATCACTATGAGTGAGAGCACAATTATGCAGTACATGAGTTCATATCCCTCTCTCGCATTAGCGTGAACCTAAACTAACTACTGGTTGTTGCTCGGAAACTGGTACACCTGGGCCTGACACTCCGTCCACTCGTCGTATACTCCTGGCATAGGACTTCTTCATCATCGATGATCTATGCACCTGCATCATCACATGAGTCGATGATTTGCAACATATATAGTTGAGCAACAGAAAGAGACAGACTTGGCAAAAATATAAGCAACATACCATAAGCAGAAATAACAAAGTTCATCGTAACCAAAATGTCCTAACCACAGTGATCTTTGCTAGTTGAGGAGGACGGTTTAATTACATCACAAATAAGGTTTCGTCATGCATAACTCAAATTTTCGTCATTCAGAAAGTATGGACTAAATGGACACATTGTTATATATCGACAATCACTCCAACATGTCGTTCCATCCATCCAAGTCAGGGAGATAGTCCTAGTGAAAGGCTGCAGGTCGAGACGTTGAGCGGCTATGCGTGTTCGGACATCTTTCCACGGCATTTGTCCTTCCTCGTAGAATAGAACTGTTTTGTCGAGGACCTCCTTCACGATGACTTGGGCAAGTTCACGCTGGATGTGATAGAACTCAGCTCGAAGTCGATGATCTAGGATATCTCCTACGTTCTTTGCCCATTGCAGAATATGGGCATCGCTGGATTTAGGTGACATGCGAAGGTTCTGTTGATCCCGTCTGTACTCCAGCATGTGGTGTAGAACATAGAATCCATCACTAAGAGTATCACTCAGTTGCTGGATGCAGCAGAAGACAGTCTTATGGTCGAAGGCGGGCCTGCCATCCCTTTTCTTCTTGTCCTTGATCTCTCCACCCCGTACGTCGTAGTAAAAGATACCACTGTCCAGAACGGACTTGATGTGGGTGTAATCCTTTTTGTTCATGTTCTTCAATGAGTCCAAGTAAAGAGTGTGCGAGTATCGGGGGTAAAGGATGATGAGGACGACACGCCCGCCGTTGCACAAAATAAGTACACCTCAAATTAATTAGCCTCCACTGTGCAAATGAGTGATTGAAATCGAAGGAAGGATATCCGTGCGGATGACTTACAGGGGATGATAAGGCATGATTATCATCTCCTTGTCCTTATTGGCGACCATGAAATCGACGATGTAGTCCCTAGCGTATTCACGGTGCTCTGCGCAGACTGCCAAGAAGCCCTCGTCCATGAAGTATGGGTCAGCGACACAGATATAAGGTATCTGCTCAATCCTGATGATGTAGTTCATGTACAAGGCAAAAAGGCAGACAAACGTAAAATCCAGCTTCTTCAAGTGAAACATGTCGAAGATGTAATCGAATCGAAGAAAGAACTTCTCCACAGGGAATGTGTGGACGTACGACCTTTTCCATGGCACATTAACCACATAGAGTGGGTATCCTGGATTTTCTGAGGCGATGAGGCTTTTCTATCTCCGTAGCACGTCGTCATGAAGTCTCCTTAGATCGCCGTGTGTGGCCTCTACCGTTGCCTTAGGTAGGATTCGTTCACTTGGGATATGCCATGTTGCGGCACTGGGGATAGGTATACGGTCTTGAACCCGAGGCTGCTGTGACGGCTGGATCATAGAAGCAGCTTTGTTGCCTTTCCTCGGTCTCTTCCTATGTTTCTTTGCTATCGAAAGGTCATCTATAATACGTTCAGCCTCCAGAGGCGGCAATTCAGGCACCGACTCATCACGCTCAAACCTTGAGTACTCATCATAGGCGCCACTATTGAGATACTATTGAGTGTCATCATCATCCTCATCCTCATCTATGGCGACGTCATCAGCAACCAATGGAGCCTCTTCCTCACCCCGTCCTCTATCACCCAGCACGACAGCCGACGCTAATTGGGTAGGTGGGGTGTTGATGTTCATACCTTGCTGAGGCTGCGTGCTTGTGGGTGCGCTCTTGGCTGCCTCCAGACGAAGCAGACTCTTTGGCCACAATAGGACCCACCCATTACAATCGCCACGCCGCCGTGGGGTCTCGTCGTCATCCCCCTAGTACCGGAGCAGCCAAATTCTTGCGGCCCAGTTTGACATTGGCCATGGAAACCTTAAGACGTCAGGGGGTATCGGCCAGCTGTGGAACAATGGTTCCTTCGGCTTCATAATCATCGCCTTCCCCACGTCCACCTTCTGGTCGCCGATGGTGTAAAATATGGTGCACGGGGTTACGTCGGCCTGCAAAGACATGTCTGCAACATGAGACATCCAAAAGGCAATGGAAATGGGAGATTATACATTTATTGAAGAGGGCCGGTGTGATAGATATCGTGTCGAAGCCAGTGCAGGAGCTAGTGCGGGAGCCATTGCAGGAGCAGGAGCAGGTGCTGGTGCGGGAGCAGGTGTAGGTGCTGGTGCAACGCTAGTCGAGCTGCTCCCGAAGAAGTTGGTAAGGGGAAAGTCCACTGCATTTTTTTTCTAGATTTTGCCTGCTCCAACTGACAACGGCCGGAACCAAGACACCAGACATATCTGCAATCGCCTGTTTTGCAGAAGCAACCGCTGTTGGGATTGTCTTAGCTGATTTCTTCTCAACCGCAATCTCAACCTTCTTGTCGATGTTTTCTTCAGTTAACCTCCGTCTTTCCTTTCTCTCCTCCGTGGTCTCACTTTAGTACTTCTTCCATGTGGCGCCGTCTCCGACACCGTGCACGCATCCATACAACGACCGAGTGTCCATCGGGAGTCCTTTCAATATGTTCAACGCCTTGTTGAATGGGGTGTCCCACTTGGGCCTCGTCAATGCCTCAGACAGCGAGTCACTTTCGGCCACAATCCTATGATGCTCTCTCTGCAAAAGGAACAAGGATCGTTTACAAATATGACTAAACATGCAGTTGAATTGATCAGAAACTAAAATTGCCAGCAGTCTCATGAACTACGTCGTGACCGGGTCCGTCTTGAAAACCTTCTTCACTGGGTCCCAATGGTACCGGGCCCTGAGGACGTCACGCTCCTGCGGGGCGGTGAACTCCACCAAGGGGTCTAGGATGCCCAGAATTTCACGTTTCCCGTCCTCCTTGGCCTATATGGACCTCTTCCCGCCGTAACCACGACTTCCGAGGTGGTGGCACCCCATGTTCCTCTGTTGAAGCCCCTTCACGTACTTCGACTTTTCTTTGGCAGCTTCGGCATCGCAAGCCGCCTTGAATATTTCAAACCGCTCTTCCGTGATTGTCGGATTATCCTTTATAATCTCGGAGCAGGGTTCCTTTTTTTGATGATCCGATGTTTCACCCTTGCTTTCCAGGCGGCCAACGCATCGCTAAACTTGGACATGGCGCGTTTTTTATCTTCTTCATTGCCGGGTCTTTATCTGGATTTTTATATTCCTTTTCATCCCGGCCCGGGAACAAGAATACCTGGTGTAGCTTCTTTAGGAGGGAGGGCCTCATATTATCTATCTTCTTTAGTTTCTCATCATTGATGGTGGCGGTTGTCCATACGATGCAGCCTATTTGATTGTCGTAGCACGTGCGTGCTTCCGCTGGCTCTTTTGGCTCGAAATTTCCGTCGTCCACCTCCGTGACCACCAGTCTAGAAGTCATGAGCTGGTTTGGGCGCCATTGCCTCTTTGCTTTCGGTTCTATACCGGCTCTGCTAGTCTCGCTGCCGGTCTCGGCGCCGGTCTCTGTCTCAGCGCCGATCTTGATGTCGGTCTCAGTCTCCGATGCGATAGGTGGGCACATCAAGAACAACCGTTGATCATTAGCAAGGTTCAAAAATTAGTCTACTACCCAGTAGATGTCGTCGCAATCACTAGAACCCTGTCCTTCATCGTTGCTAGCCATGTTTCCTACGAGTACAACTGGCATATACCGAAGAACATTAATGGGGATTTTGGTCTGCGTCTTCTCACCCATACCGTTGTCTACCACAACATACCTGGATGACTTGCAAATGGGACAATAGTTCAAGTCCACATACTGAAGCCTCAATAAGGCACATCCTTTCTTGCAGGCATGTATCTTCTCATATGACATCTTAAGGGCACGGAGGATTTTGTCTGACTGGTACAGGTTTGCAGGTAGTACATGACCTATGGGTAGAAAACGTCCAAATACTGTCATCATTGCGTCATAGCATTCATTACCCAAGTTGAATTGATCCTTCAGAGCCATTATTTGTGAGATGGCATCCAACTGACAACGCTCAGTGTGCTCGTGGAGAGGACGCTTTGAAGACTCCAACATTTCATTGAAGGCCTTTGCAGATTCCTCCATCTCATCGTCAGAGTCCCGAGCATCATCAAAATCTTGCACCATGTCTTCCATCCCGGTACCATGCTCGTCGGTGCGATGACGAAGCACCTCAGCTCTGGCACATTTGGTAGACTCGCCATGGAATGTCCACACCATATAATCTGACGTAAAACCCCTCTTCTGTAGGTGTTTGCCCATTTCATCCTCCGTCCTCTTGTGCCAATTGTTGCACCCGGCATAGGGGCACCAGGTTGTCGTCTGGCCATTTGCAAATGCGGCTCTGAAAACCCCCTTGGTTTTTGTTAACCATTCAATGGTCATGTCTTTCTGACTAGTGTGATCGGTGTACATCCATGCATGATCAATCATCTTGCCTAGCTACTAGACACATAAGAAACATATATATATATATATATATATCAGCATGTATATATTCCTCAGTTAATGGAGTTTGTCACTTTTATTACGTCCATGCAACCTAGATGCTAATAGGTAAAGATAGGTCTGGAGCGGCAGGGCGGGGCGGCGGGGGTCGAGGCGGCTCGGGCCCGGGGGCGACGGTGCGGGTGAGGTGAAGGCCGGGAGAGAGAGAGGGGAGACAGAGAGGGGCGGGGCGCAGGTGCAAATCCTATTTTAGGTAGGTCACAACTCTTTGTCGTCTGCTAGCACACGACGAAGAGCCTAGATAGTGGGGTGGGGCCGGGGGAAACGGCCACTTTCTTTGTCGTCTGCTGGCTGATGGCAAAGAAGCTTTGCCGTCTACTAGTGGACGGCAAAGAAAGTGGTTGTTACATCATTCTCATTTGTCCGCCATCCACCCTCTTTTTCATGTGCTAGCAGACGGCACAGCTGATGGCAAACACCTTCTTTGCCATCCGCTCTATCTTTGCCGTCAGCTTTCTGTAAGATGATAGCAAAGGCCTTCTTTGTCGTCATCTAGTAGACGGAAAGAGCTGGCTGGCGGCAAAGATCCTGATTCCGGTAGTGATTGTCAGCAGTAGGAATCAGAACTTGTTCTTCTTTTTGGTGGTCATCAGCTGATACACCCGAAATATCTTCAGCCTCTTTGGCTTCAGACTCTTGAGCAGTATGTGAAGGGATGGCTTCAGGAAACACTTGATGTGCGACTGAGCTAGTGTGTTACACATCCTCTTCAGGGATACTGGACATGGAGACAGAGGGCCTTGGGCCTCTGTGAAGCCTTCAGAATGAGGGCGACGCATGAGGTGATGGTGTGGTCTTCTCCACATCTTCTGGTGTTTCTTGGGGAGTTCCAAGCACTTGACTTGTGACTTGAGTTGGTGGCGTATGAGGAATAACTTCATTTAGGGGGGGAGTTGGGGTGTTGCTCTTCCCAGAACTCATCTTGGGTGATTGGATTTGTGGGACCGCCAATGCTTATGGGCTCACTGTGCGAAGGCACAGGCGATGATACCAGGTTCTAGGTTAACTGAGGAAGGACTTCATCATCTTCTCTTTCTACATTGTCTTCGCGACCAATGTCTTCATTTGTGGTGGTGTCAACAGCTGAAGTCTCGACAATGACATGGGCCTCTGTGGGAGCAGGCTCATGCATAACCATTCTTCTTTCTCTATGGAGGAGGCAGGCAAGGCAATTGATATGGTCTCAACAAGCAATGGCTCCTGAGGAGCAAATGAAGATGTTGGTGCTTGTGCCCTTCATGAAGCCTTGGAAGACTTCTTCTTCTGCCTTCTTGGTGTGGAAGGGGCATCAGAATCTTCATGGTTCTTGCACTTCTTGGCTTCAGCTTAAGCTTGCTTTGTCTTCTTCCGTTCGGAAGCAACAGACAGTGCAGATGGCCTTCAAGCAGCGAAGCTGGGAGGGAAGATAATCTTTGGCATGTCTTGGTGAGAAGCCTTAGCCTGGGGTACGACAACCTTCATCATCTTCTTCTTCTTCTTCTTGACAAGCTTGGGGTCGATGCCTGGACACCCAAGTGCATTTCTGTTGAAGGCTTCATTGTGAGCCTGAACACATTTCTCAAGATAGAACTTGAGGCGCTCTCGTGAGCCTTTGGCTTCATCATGATGCTTTTGAAATTTTGCCTTTAGATCAGCCAACATCGAATTGAACTTTTGAACATCTGAAACACTGGGCTTTGCCATGTGCCTCTGGAAGACAACCTTCTCATAGTCAATCTTGTTCTTCTGCTAATTGACCTTCTGAGCAATAGCAAGTTCTTTGGCAATGCAGCCCTGGAAGGTGACACTGATGCCAATGGGTAGCTGCAGATCATCAATAGTGAGAGAGGTGTCTTCAAACCATTTATTAATGAAATTATTCAAGATGTCAGCATCAAACAAAGGAAAGTCCTTGAAGATTTCAGCCTCCTGCTTGCTCTTGATCAACAGCTCCAATGCATCATTAGCGAGATCTTTGTCATTGGACAGATTTGTCATGTCATCATCATTTCACAGAATGCTTGCTGGTGTCAGGCCTTGGCCTGAGATTTTCTTTGTCTTCGGAGAAGTTCGAGAAAAGTCTTCAGAATGCACACTGGATTCTGGAGGTGCAATTTTTCAGAGGCTTCACTCTTGAAACTTTTGGTGCAGAAGCAGCTTTGGAAGCATTTGACTTCTTGACTGGCCTCGAGGATTCAGGAGCAGCAGATGGTTGGGCTCCTTCTTGAGCTGCCTTAGCATGAGCTCTTCGTTCAACTAAGTATGCAAGATATGCAACAAGATCATCAATGGGGCCAATTAGATTAGCTTCTGCCTCACAAGAGCCATCTGGCCAGGGTTCTGCAGGGCCTAGATTGAAGTCAATCCCATAGTCCTTGTTTTGGGCAGCAGAGCCCCTAGCAAGTTCATAATTTGCTTCACAGAGATCATCATATTGCACCACAATATGCTTGATGGATCTGGGTTGTTTGGCATAGGCCTCCTCACCATGCAAGGATAGAAGCCTTGCTAAATAGCTTCATCCTTGGTCTTGGGGTGAAGCTTCATGTAGACAATATCTTCTTGTTGGCGTTCTGGGATCGGGGGTACCCAGAATGCCTGCCTACGGCCTAGCGCGTGGCCCCGTCGACGGCCTAGTATGGCTCAGCTACTAGACCCTCCAAGAAAGACCCTCGTGAGCCCCCCCCCGCCCCCCCCCGGACTCGTGAGGCGGACAACACCAAGCCCGCCCGAGGGGCAGCTCCCCAAGCCTGTCCTCTCGAGGAGCAGAGATCTCTATGCGAGCCTCCCGCCTCACAAGGCACGCGGGGATCTGAGCCATGATGACCAAGGCCAGGCGGTCACCAGCGGGCGCAGAGGAGGACGGTTTCCTCTTTCGTGCTAAGGAGGCAAGGACGTGCGCGGGTTCCCAAGGAATCCCCCAAAGGTTTCCATTCCGGTGCAACGAGACCAAGACCACGAGCTCGGCAGGACAGATTTCATTGCCGAGCCCACCACTGCGTCATGCCCAAGAGCTTTGCAGGCGAAGACCACCTTTCGTTAGGATAAGATGTACCTCTTTTCACCTTTCAAATTGGCCTCTGTGGAATCCCTTCCTGCCTAAGCTATAAGGGAAGAGGACCAAGGCCACTATAAAGATACGCTAGTCTCCACCGAAGAGGGGGTCGATTCATTCTCTTCCTTTGAGCCCTCGCGAGGCAGCTCACCAGTTGTACTAGATCATCCTCATCCTCCTCGCGAGGCAATCCACCACAAAGCAAGAGTAGGGTTTTACGTGAGGTGGCCTGAAGCTAGGTAAACTACTGTGTCCCTCTTTTCCCCGCTCGCACGAACTCAACGAGGCCAAGACATGAGGTGATGAGCTTGAGGCTGAAGCTAGATTAGATCTTCACACACGACCTAGAGTTTGAACCTTGTTTGGGTCAGCAGAGCCCCGATTCCGACATTTAGCGCGCTAGGTAGGGATGATACGTCTCCAATGTATCTACTTTTTCTAACGCTTTTCCTCTTGTTTTGGACTCTAATTTGCATGATTTGAATGAAACTGACCCCGGACTGACGCTGTTTGCAGCAGAACTACCATGGTGTTGTTTTTGTGCAGAAATATAAGTTCTCGGAATGGAACAAAACTTTGCGAGGAATTTTTATATGATATATAAGAATTTCTGGAGCTAAGACCTACTGGAGAGGAGCCATTGGGTGGGCACAACCCACCAGGGCGCGCCCCCTGTCCTGGCGCGCCCAGGTGGGTTGTACCCACCTGGTGGCCCTGCAGACCTCAACCCTGACACTATAAATTCCTATTTTCAGAGAAAAAAAGAAGAAAAAAAGAATTATCGCGATCCACGAGACAGAGCCGCTGCCAAGCCCTGTTCTTCGTCGGGAGGGTAGATCTGGAGTCCGTGTGGGGCTCCGGAGAGGGGGATCTTCGTTCTTTATCATCACTAACCCTTCTCCGTCACCAATTCCACGATGCTCCCCACTGGGAGTGAGTAATTCCTTTGTAGTCTTGCTGGTCGGTGAGGAGTTGGAGGAGATTCATAATGTAATCGAGTTAGTTTTGTCAGGGCCTAATCCCTAGTATCCACTATGTTCTTACATTGATGTTGCTATGACTTTGCTATGCTTAATGCTTGTCACTAGGGTCTGAGTGCCATGATTTCAGATCTGAACCTATTATATTTTCATGAATATATGTGAGTTCTTGATCCTATCTTGCAAGTCTATAGTCACCTACTATGTGTTATGATCCGGCAACCCCGAACTGACAATAATCGGGACCACTCCCGGTGATGACCATAGTTTGAGGAGTTCATGTATTCACTATGTGTTAATGCTTTCTTCCACTTCTCTATCAAAAGGAGGCCTTAATATCCCTTAGTTCCAATATGGACCCCGCTGCCATGGGAAGGTAGGACAAAAGACATCATGCAAGTTCTTTTAATAAAGCACATATGACTATTTACAGATACATGCCTACATTATATCGATGAACTGGAGCTAGTGCCGTATCACTCTAGGTTATAACTGTCACATGATGAATATCATCCAACAAGTCACCGATCCAATGCCTACGAATTTATCTTATATTGTTTCTGCTAAGTTATTGCTGCTATCATCACTGTTACGCTTGCTACAAAATTACTACTATCACTGTTACTGTTACTATTAATGATGTCACTACTATCAAAACTATCAAACTACTTTGCTACTGATCACTTTGCTCCAGATAATTAATCTCCAAGTGTGGTTGAATTGACAACTCAGCTGCTAATACCTTAAAATATTCTTTGGCTCCCCTTGTGTCAAATCTATAAATTTGGGCTGAATACTCCACCCTCGAAAACTGTTGTGATCCCCTATGCTTGTGGGTTATCAAGACCTTTTTCTTGCACCGTTGCCAGGGAGCATAGCTATATTTGTTGAGTCACTTGGGATTATTATCATATTATCACTATGAAAAATCTGAAGGACACTAAGACTAAGATATTTCCCTCAAGGATGAGCGGAGGTACGGAACTGCCATCCAGTTCTGCTTTAGATTCACCTTCTGTTATGAATAAACTTGCAACACAACCACATGCTATTAATTCTGATATGTTGCAAGTTATTTATGATGCCACTTCTACTATGAATGATGCTTATGATGATGCTAGTACCTTGCTTCATAATGATGATGTGCCACTTGGTTAATTTCTTGATAAACAAATTGCTAGAGTTATACAACATGATGTTGTTGATCTGATGATGAGCTTGAAACTGAAACTCCTGAAACACCTGCTAGAACTAGCCTTCCTATAATTGAATTGCCTAAGGTACCGGAAGGTTATGTTATGAGTGAAGAAACAACTATAAATATCCTTGCTTGCAATGATAGAGATGATCTAGAGAAATTACTACACAAGTATAAAGAAAAATCTCTGAATGCTAGAATGAAATGTGATCCTAAGTTTGCTACTTCACCTATCTTTAATGAATTCTCTGTCGACCCAGAGTTAATTACTTTGGTTGAATCTGATCATTTCCATGGTTATGAAACTGAATCTGTTGTGGCACATCTTACTAAGTTGAATGACATAGCCACCCTTTTTACTCATGATGAGAAAACTCGATATTACTTTATTCTCAAATTATTTCCTTTCTCATTAAACGGTGATGCTAAAGCTTGGTACAATACTCTTGCTCCTGGTTGTGTGCATACTCCCCAGGATATGATTTAGTACTTCTCTGAAAAATATTTTCCTGCTCATAAGAAACAAGCTACCTTACAGGAAATATTTAACTTTGTGCAAACTAAATAAGAGTCTCCCACAAGCTTGGGGGAGGCTTTGCCAGTTACTTAATGCTTTGCCTGACCATCCACTTAAGAAAAATGAAATACTTGATATCTTCTATAATGGACTAACTGATGCTTCTATGGACTTCCTAGATAGTTGTGCTGGTTGTGTTTTTAAGGAACAAATTGTTGGTCAAGCTGAAGAATTATTGAATAACATATTGAAAAATTATGATGATTGGACTATTCCTGAACCACCGCCTAAACCCACTCCGAAGAAGAGGGATATATTATATCTCAATCCCGAAGATATGCAAGAGGCAAAGAAATCTATGAAGGAAAAAGGTATTAAAGTGGAGGATGTTAAAATTTTACCTCCTATTGAAGAAATACATGGGCTTTGTGATGAATAATCAAGTCCCGCACTTGTTGTCTCCAAAGTCTAGACTGTCCAACATCACCAAGAAGAAGACCAAAGATGAGAACTTGGCGTACTTGAAGTCATCTTGCACTTGGCGTTCCGCTTTGGTAGCTTGGTGCACAAGCTCGATGAGATTTGAGTATGGTTGGAAGTCGGCGATCTTCTTGATGGGATGATTGAGTCCATTCAAGAAACGTGCCATAGTTTTCTCATCATCTTCCGTCACATTGGCTCTTATCATTGCAATCTCCATCTCCTTGTAGTATTCTTCAACGCTCTTGGTTCCTTGCTTGAGTTGTTGGAGTTTCTTGAAGAGGTCGCGGTTGTAGTAGGTAGGCACGAAGCGTGCTCTCATGACATCCTTCATTTGTGCCCAAGTAGTGATGGGTGGATCACCTCTTGCCTCGCGGCGCTCAATGACTTGTTCCCACCAAATGAGGACATAGTCTTGGAACTCAAGGGATGCCATCGCGATCTTCTTATCTTCTTCATAATTGTTCAAACGGAAGATCTTGTCAACTTTCAATGCCCATGAAAGGTATTCTTCGGGGTCGTTGCTTCTGTTGAACTTGGGCATGGTGAACTTGAGCTTGCCGTAGCGTTGCTCTTCATTGTGTTGGGGTCGGGGATGATGACGCGCATGTTGTAGATGATTGTCCAACTCGTGGTTCTCTTGACGCGGAGGGTTGTCAACCTCGTGTTGCTCTTGTCGTGGAAGAGTCCCATTGTCTTCATGCTCTTGGTTAACTTCATGGTCTTGGCGAGCTTGTGGAGGAACACGTCGAGCTCGAGGGGGAACTAGACGATGCATGCGAGCTTGAAATCGTCGTTCATGAAGTTCTTCGCGAAGTGCTTCCTATTCTTCACGGGCTTGTCGGCCTCGGTCGGCAATGGCTCGACTCGCATCACGTAGAGCTTGTTGCGCCTCAAGTGCTTGAGCGTCACGGAGTTGTTGTTCTTGACGTTGAGCCTCGGTATTTTGTGCATTTTGGTGTAGACGCGCGCGTTCTTCCTCTTCATGTTGGCGTTGTTGTTGCCGTTCTCGAGCTAGCGCAAAGGCTTCTTCGGCTTGATGTCATCGGCGCTCTTGAGAGTCGGTATCCTGAAGAAGATTGAGGTTTGCTTGATGGTCAGTGCGTGCGGCTCGACGAAGAGTGTTCGAAGTCGGTGTACTTGAGTCGGAATGGCGACTTGAACGGCTCCTTCTTGAAGTGGAAGAAGAGCGGTTGAGCAACAAAGCGCGAATCTCGTCCATCCTTGCGTCATTCTCTTTCTTGTGATCATTGAGCTTGTGGTCGAAGTAGTTCCTTGTACGTTGCTCGGAAAGTCGCAAGTCGGCGGCAAGGTTGTTGATGCGTTCACTCATAGCTTGTTGCTCTTGATGCGAAGCACGTTGTGCACCAAAGAGATGACTCTTGGCGACGAAGGAGTTCATGTTGTCGTATTGCTCCATGAAGAGTGGGTGGGTAGAAGTACTTGGCCTATCCATCATTCCAAGGCAAGTGTGAGTGGTAGAAAGAGAAGAACGAATACCAAATGTACCTTGACCGAAGTTGAAAGTGAATCGATGATCACTCCAATGTAGGACAAGGAAATAGCCCAATTGGTACGAATTCTCGTTAGTTTCTCACACCTACACAAGTAAAAGCTTATGGTGGAGCTTGGTTAGGATGGTGGAACAATTTTTAATGTGAATGTAAGCAAGATTCAATAATGTTGGAGAAGATTCGCAAGATGCAATGTAACAAGTAGACCAAGCATATACGGTACACGGAAACACACACACAAAAAGATAAGTGGGGTTGTGCAACCAAGGGTGAGCCAAAATGTGTAATCCAAAAAAATGCTCTTGCTGCACAACACTAGAGAGACGCTAGCATGATTGCACGATATGTGGATACAAGAACTTGTGCACAACCTACTTAGCAAAAATGCTACGACTTCTATCCCAAATATGTTTTATGCAAGGTGTTGCTATGATATGATCCAAGATGATCGAGTATGACAATCTTAATGTTGTATGATGCTATGGTTCTTGCTTAAAAGCTCTTTGCTTACCTTTCCTCTTTGCTTAAAAGCTTGGTTGGCTCTTTTCTCATGTAATGCTTGACGAACCAAGATAGCAAGTGAGTATGCGATGACAACTTAGTGACACAAGAGATGATACCAATATAGGCAACAATGATGTATGTATGTATGCTATGGGAAGTATGATCACTAAAGTGCACAAGTCTCGTTGCCGGCAATACTCAATGGCTAGTCTCGATGGGTAAGCAACGCAAAGGAGTAAGGCGATGATTGCTATCAATGTAATGGCAAGAGTGATATGTCCAATACCAAGATGAGGTTACCGGTCTTGCTTCCGGTATGGTGTAAAAATGGATGCATGAATACCAAGTCGTAGTCAAGGTGGTCGTTGTTGATGATGTGTCTGTGGCGAAAATGAGTGGCGGTGATGTCGATGTCGAACCGTACCTAGATAACCGAAACACAAAAGGATACGGTACCGCAACTCAAATTCTCAAAACCAAAGGCGACCAAAATCGTCGGAGTAGGTAGCGGTAAAGTGGTGGTGTGGGTTGGGATATTGGCAAAGATTGCGGAAAGTCGGTGGTGGTGTAGAGGATGTCCGGTAGTGCATGGATTTCCGGTCGTCGGTCGTCCGGTCGGGTCGGACGTCCGGTGCTTCCTGGGTCGCCGGACGTCCGGTGAATGTGATGGTCGTCTGGTGGTCAGGGTCAACGCGAGATTTCGGATCCGAGAGGTGGTTTTGGATGGAAAATGGGGGAATTTGGGAGGGATTTAGAGGTGGAGATGGTGGGGGAAGGCTAGATCTACTTGCAACGCAACAAATTCACGGATCAACAACAAAATCAAGCTAGAAAAACGAAGAGGGGGCTCCGAAATCGTGATCAACCTTGCTCATGATACCAAGTTGATGTAGGGTAGAGACCCTATAGCCCGATCTTTCATGAAAGGAGCGGATCCCAGGGAAAAACACAAAGAACACGAGGATGAATGGGAGGAAAACACAAGAGGAAATCACCAAACCGACACGAATAACTCACACATGGGCTAGATCCTCGAGTACATAGAGTGATACACGAATCCACGGACAACTAGGGACGATACACGGTAACCGGTTCTTCTCCGTGAGGAGGTCTTGAATCCACAAGGGGATCTTCTCCGTAAGGAGGACTTGAATCCAAGGTGGATCTTCTCCGAAGAGGGGCTGCGGTCTCTCTCGAGGAGTAGATCCGATATGGATGAGCAATGCTCTATCTCCCAAATGAGCTAAACCAGTGCTAACCCTAGCTAGGATGAATGGGGGGTCTATTTATAGTCTAAGTGCAAATGGGGGCGAAGTGAAGGGGTACATGGGCCTCGGGCCCGAACACTGTGCGCAGACAGGTACCGGACGTCCGCTGGGGACCGGTCGTCCGGTGTCTCAGGAGCTGCCGGACGTCCGGTGTCCTCCGGTCGTCCGCTGGTTCTGCTCTGTGATGGGGGTGCCGGATGTCCGGAGGCTCCGGACTTCGGCTGACTTCGGCTCGGGTGCGGTTGCGCCGGTCGTCCGGTCGGGGCCGGACGTCCGCTCATTGGCCTCGGGTGCAGGGGCACCGGTCGTCCGGTCTGGACCGGACGTCCGCTCGTTTGCTTCGGGTGTCGGGGCACCGGTCGTCCCGTCTGGACCGGACGTCCGCTGGCCGGGACTCGGCAGATGCTTCAGGCGCCGGACGTCCGGTCCCGGCCGGTCGTCCGGTGGCTGGGACTTCTCCGGCAGCCCTTCTTCTTCTCCGTCTTCTCATCCATCTTCCTCTTCTTCTTGTCCTTGCTCCTTAGCTTCTCCATTGTACCTGAGTATGCACAAAGTATCCATATGAGGTAGTAGCCATGCTTCATGTGCATCGAAGTGGAATTGTGAGAGGAGAGATGTCACCTCGGTTTCAAGGGCTCTTGCACGTGATCGAGTCATGGGTCCGGTAGGCACTTGATGAGACGATGGTAGGTCCATGGGGATGACCTTGGGATGCTCCGCATCAAATGGGGGTAATGACGGGATGTGTACCCAGTTGCAACGCCATGTCGATAGCAGGCAAGTGCCGATGGATCCGCTCTTGCTGTGCGGCGCGCTGCGCCTCTTGCTCTACGGCACTCCAATGGTCTCGCCATGTGGCGAGCCACAGCCTATCGGTGCGGACGCGCCTAGCTTGCTCTGCGGCGCACCATCAATCATGTTGTGCGGCGAGCTGTAGCCTATTGACACTGACATGCCTATCTTGATCCGCTGCGCTCAAACGCCATGCGCCAAAGGTCTGCTCAACCCTGGCGATGACGCGCATCATGGTGTCGTCCATTGCGTTGCCAGGGAGTGCCTCGGCCTCGACGGGCCATGGCGCCTGCTCATTTTCCTTGTTGATGAGGTTGATGGTAGAGGGAGCGCTTTGGTGGGTTGGCATGCTTGGAAAAGGTGGATGTGCTATAGGATGCGCTTGTTGCCTCCGTGTGCGGCGCGCCGCCTAGGTTTATGCGCAATATCGCTGGGTGGCGGGAAACAGGTGATGAAATGGCGGGAAATGGTGGCTTGTTCATAAAAGGCCATCAATTAATGGAAACTGAGCATAGAAGGAACATCGAGCTAGCACAAGAAGTAGAGGATGATCAGATGAACACGTCCACACTAGGGAACCTGTCGGTGATGAATTCATCAATCACAAACGGTTGAATACTAGCAAGCGTTTGCCCACAACACACACGACTTATTCAATCACAGACAAGTCGGATGGATCAACTGTATGCCATGTATCGCACATTGTCAAAAAGTAATGCGGTAGACCTTCTTTAACATGTTAGAAAAAATAAAAAATAAAAAACAAGGACCTCGAGGTTAAATTAACTCATGGGATGGGTCGTATCAGTCATTTAATTTGAAAAATATGATCCATCCTATCAATTAATTTAACATCAACACAACTTCCCATCGAGTCACCCATCTGATGGCTGCTCCACCTGAGCACACTTAACTCGAGAGTTCTCTTACATGAGCTACTGGTGGAACAGCTAGTCCTTTCTAATATAGGATGCCTCTTCGCATCCTTATGGCGTATCCGGATGACCGCCCGTCCCCCAATGGCCAATAGATGTTGTGTAGACATAGCATATCACATACTTCTTATTACAAGCAATCGTATGTGTTATTATTGGTCTTCACACACATTTCTGATTACAGACCTTTGCCACGTGTTACACACATCTTATTATATTGAACCGCTTCTGTTCTCTTATCTCAACGCAAACAGTTCATCCGAGTGAACCGCATGCCGTACATCGCACACACCTTGATCTGGCTGACCATTTCTTTTGTGTTGCCTAATCACAAATAGTTCATCCGAGTGAACTGTATGCTGTATATCGCACACACCTTCATCTGTCTCCCGTTTCTTTTGTTCCTCCTCATCGCAAATAGTTAATTGAACTGAACCGTATGCCCTGCATCGCACACTCAACTAAAATCTAAAACGTGTTTGATGCATCCCCCATTGCAAATGTTTTGCACCTTTTTGACGGTTTTTTACACCACCGTTTGCGATTATTGCATTGCACACAGTTTCGTCGAAGGGTCTCTGATCGTAGTGTCGCATTAGCAGCATCCTGTAGTAGTGCATGTCCGACAGCTGTGATGTGGTTCAAGCCTTCAGGTTGATAGGTAATTGGGCTTTTGCGTCGAAGGGTGGAGTACTGGTGTCTCCGGATCACTGGCCGCTGAAGCGGGGCTGCAAATTATGATGGTGTTGGATCATCCCTCTTCGGATGACATGTTGTCTTTGCTGCTTGTTCTGTATGGGTAGTTCTCTCTTTTGCTATGCATATTCCTTGTCATTTGGCATCCTCGTCTAGGTCACTCTTACTATGTAATAGTTGCTTCTATTTAGAATATCATTCTCGTCTGGATCACGAGAGTGTGAGCGCTGCAGATGGGTGCGTTTTGGTGGTGTAGCAAGACTTCTTATGAACTATCATGTCTTGCTGTTTATGTCAGTAGTAGTCAGTAATTAGTGTTTGAATGTTGTATATATCATTGTGTCAAACTGTTTATGGTCTCAAACTGCTGGTGGGCTAAATGAGGGCATCATCATTCTCCAGTGTAAAGAGTATATCTCCTTTTTTCAAGTTATAATTTGACCTCATTGCCTTTTTGATGATGTACACTTGTTTGGGCTAGTGAGGTGTCGTTGAATATGGGCCGAGTAGTAACGCAATGCCAAACAGGTCAATTATGACTCTCAGACCGGGCTCTCAAAAGATGCTAAAAAAAGGTCGGGCTCTCAAAAAGAAGAAAGAATAATGACTCTTAGGCTGACAAGTGGGCGCCACCGGTGTTTTCGTGTGCTTGCGCGCCGAGAGCATATTGGGACGTGTTCGAAATTCATGCTACCTTTCATCCCCAATATCCTGCCCTCCTCACCTCTGGAATCTCGATTCCTACTCCAGTTCCCCCCAAATCCCCCTCGGGTACTCCCTGTACTCAAGTGCACTATCATGTTGCCGAAAAACACGGATCTGCAAGCCAAAGATCCTGAGGTCCGTCCTGCCTTCGGGTGCTGCGTGCTGTCACTCAACAGTGGCACGGCGGCGCTTGACGACCAGTTTGCCGGCAAAGTGCTGATGGTAACCATCAACGGCGACCGGCCTCCCGTCTTGCCGGACGACCTTGTCAAAGCTCTTGGCATTGCGCACGACAACCAAATAAGTGACTTGCTCGTCGAAGTCTGTCTGCCACCAGCTGATTTCTTCGTTAGGTTCTGGACCACTTTCGACTACAATCGTGCATTCAAATCTTCCCGGTGTTCATTCTGCGATGGCGTGCTGGTGAACTTTGATCGGTGGCACCCAACATGGGGCTCAGTGCCCTCTTAGCTTGAGTTTTTAACAAAGCTCACCTTCCAGGGCATGCCTCGACGTGCTTGGAATAGCGAGTCCATGAATGAGCTTATCAACGACCTTGGAGGTGAGCTCATAAGTATGTTTGTTCCTCCAGATAGCTGGGCTCTGACGGTTATGGCATGGATGAAGAAGCCGTCCACCATACTGAAGGTGATTGGTATTGAGATACTGGTGCAGGAACCGGGGTTGTACCATTAGTCCTCACCAAGAACGCCGCAGACCACATTATGGATGTACCTGTATCGAGTGTTCGTGCATGTCGAAGAAGTGGCCAATCCATCAATCGAAGTCCTGCCGCCGCTGCTGGTGCCAAGGGCCGTCGATGACGTCCATTACAGGAGTCAATGTTAGACTTTCCTCATGTTGCTCGGAATGATGGACGGCATAGGGCCTACTCCATCGCGCGGCGGAGGCCACTGCTTCTTTGGGAGAAGAGGCAGGGCTGACTGCCTGGATGTGCTCTAATTTGAGGTAACCACTGAATCTTGTCAGATACTAGTTAAACCCGAGCTATGGGTGTGAAGCAGTGATGTGCCAGTACATTTGATTGTGACCTGTTCTATTTTTGTACCTAAACTTTTTTAGAAACGGGTGTACATCAACTTAATGTGCTAGCCAAACTTATTGTATTGTCTGTCTATTTTCTTTGCACAACATTCAAGATATTTCCCATCATTGATAAAGACAATGAACCGTTATGTACGAGTGTGTTGGTTTCAACATAGCCCTACCCGTAGCAATCCACTGCTTCCACCTTGATTGTGCTGCCTGCGTGAAATTTTTGTATGCAAGTTCAGTGTGCTTTGATGTTCTATATGATTGTGTCAACTATCTATGTTTTTGCTAAGCATCAGCAATGCATATGGCAGAAAGATGTATTTACGAGCATCGACCGTTGGGTCACACACACACACACACGCACAAGCTGGACCCATTGAATTATTTCTTCCCTCGTGACAGCTTTTAATTAGATTCCACTGTACTCTAACTTTTTTCTTCTTAGGTTCTTAGTTGAGCTCAGTGACTTCAAAAAGTTATACAGAACCCTTGTTTGGGCCTTTCTGGCGTTGCTGAATGTGCACTCAGTAGCCATGTAAAGTTGTACTGTACTACACGGGCCTTTTTTTGAACATCAGCAATGCAACTGGGCTCACAGTTGTACACAATATCTGCGTCAACTTGTTATTCTCTGCCCCGCGGGCCTGCAAATCTTTCCTAGGAGGGATGCATTAGGCTTAACAAGAAAATGGGCTTAAAGAAATAATAAATGGGATGTAATTATAAAAACTGGGTAGTAACTATAAAGAAAATGCACCAAACACGTTATTAGTTTAAAAAAATATTATTATTGGATTCTGAAAATTTTAATTTCATTATTTGTTTGGCGCGCAATATTTCGTTGGATTTTTACATAATACAAATTTATTTTGAAATTATATTTAATCTGACAAGAAATTTCAGGATAAAAATATTTCGGATCCCATCAAAATATGGGTAGTTTTATTGAATTCGGTTTTGAGCGGTTGGTTGAAATTATTAATCGGTGTCCTAGCTAGAAAATGGGTTGTACTTTTAACAAACTATATATGGGCTATAGTAAATTCCATTAGAATTTAAAAATGGGGTGTATATTCTTACAAATCACAAATGGGCTATATGTTCTCTGCCGCACACTTGTGGGCCTACTAAGTTGACGCATCCCCTAAAAAACTAGGTTGACGCGTATGCAAGGCTTTGTCAACTTATAGTCAACACACGGTTCTAGCAGCAGTGGCCGTTGGATGTCCATCCAATGGATGTCGTGCTTCTTCTTCAATCTCGGATATTCTTGCTTCAGCCGCCCAAAACATGATTACTCCCGCTGATATCTGGGGCGCACCATTTCGGAGGCTGGCCTGTGGGCCTACTAAGTTGACGCATATGAAGGGCTTTGTCAACTTAGTTAATATAAACGATTCTAGATGTAGTGACCTCTCGTCTTCTTGCTCCAGCCACCCAAACCTGCAAAGACCGTGTCGCCTTCTCCTGCCTCCCGTCTCCGGCTGTGTTGCCACTGCTGGCCATGCCATCCCTCTATACTCACCCACACCTCCTGTTATTCTCCAGCGACGACAGCCTCACACCGCAGCCGAAGTAGTCAACGCACGTACTCCCCTCTGTGTGGGAATCCACTGCCGCGTCTTCCCCACCTCCACGTCATTGCCTTCCTAGGCATCACCGTCGTCCACCGCCTTGGTGCTCTCGGCGCAGCATGGTCAACATGGTGAATGAAGGACAACCATCGAAAGAGGACTTTAGGTGGTGAGGCAGACAGTTAGACGCACCAGCTACATCTTCAAACACAAGGAAGTGACTCCTTATTACTCGCAAAATAAAAACGATTCGTCCCCCTGACAGCTGGGACCGACCAACTATATCTTCGCACGCAAGAAAGTGCGTCCTTATCCTCCCTGATCTCTGGGACCCACCCAGTCAAAGCGTACGTAGCGTTGTCTGTCTGGTCGCGAACGTGTATGTACATACTGGTCGATCGATCTCTCTGCAAGTATGAACCATGGCCGAGTAACTAGTGGCATATGTTGTTGCAGAGCACCCGACATAGCAGTTCAAGCAGTCCTGTCTAAGTCCTGTATACGTACGTACAGCCACCGGGGAAAAATACGGCCATGTACGTACATACGGGCGGGGTCTCGAGCGCGTACTCGCGCATATATACAGATGGGCAGGGCTTGTGTACATGGAGAGGCAACAGACGACAGCAATGGCATCCTGTTCATCGGTCAGCGAACCGGCTGGGTCAGAAAAGAGAAACAGCGCCCTCTTCATCGGGAGGCAACCGACTGGGTCAGAATGCATCCTGTTCAACGGGAGCCAGCCGGCTTGGACAGAACAGCCGAAAAGGGGTCTGGCATATCGCAGAACGGAGGAAACGACCTTCTGTTCGACTATCCACGGTCGAAACGGGATCCTGTTCATCGGGAGGGGTCTGGAGTACCGCAAAACGGAGGAAACAAACTTGTATTCGAGTGCCTATGGTCAAAACGAGGTCTTGTTTACTAGGAGGCGTGTGGCGTACCGCAAAACGAAGGAAACAGACTTGTGTTGGAGCGCTTACGGTGAAAACAGGGTCCTATTCATCCACCATCTACTGCCTCGCTCCATCCTCCATGGGCTACTGTTCGTCCACCGTCGACCTCCTCCACCCTCCACGGGCTACTGTTCACCCAGCCTCCATCGGCTGCTATTCATAGAGCCTCTACGGGGTCCTATTCATCCACCCCCAACCGGCTAGGGTGCGGTAGCCTCCTCAGGTTCCTGTTCATCCAGTGGCAAGGGCCTACTACCATGGGGTCCTGTTCATCCAATACCCACCGGGAACTATTCATCCACAACCATCCTACCGGCTCGACTCACCACGTCTCGACTCGTTCTACGTACTGCGCGGATGGTAGTAACGGTCACTATTCATCGAGAGGCAACCCAACACCGGCTCGATCGACTTCAGTAAGTAGCAGAAGTGATCGATCGCTCAGGTTCAGTTAGTAGCAGCAGCGAAGGAATTGCTCGGGTTCAGTCTACATCCAAGGGACCAATCGCTCGGGTTCAATAACGTGAGATCGCTCCGGGTTCAGTTAATCAACGCCTCGCACACACGCGCGTACACGAGAGAAATACGCAAAGCACAGTGCATCGATTGGCCTCGACCACCCAACGTAACCGGGAACTCCGCGATATTTCCTCTCCCTTTATTCTACCACGACTTTTTCCATCATGGACGGCCCAAAGAATGTCATGCAGCTGCGTCTCTGGCCCGCCTAGGAAGAAAAGCCCATTTTCTGTCATGATTTTTTATCGTAAGGATCCCACCACATCTATGATGATTCCAGGTTTTGTCACAATTATCGTCATAGAAGTGTCATAAGCATGACAGAAAAAAATTGTTCGGGTCAAAATGTCATGGATGTGTCTTTTTTTTAGTGCTCTCCCTTGTTTTTAGTGCTCTCCCCCTAGGGGCATGTGTAGTAGTATTTTACCTCAAGAGCTAATAGACTTTAAAAAAAGTTTGTGAGTTCTTTACGACTAATGTGAGTCCATGGATCATACGCACTCTAACCTTTCCATAATTTTCTAGCCTCTTTGGTACCGTGCATTTTCGCTTTATCAGCTTGAGAGTCAGTGCAAACTTCGCTGGTGCATCCAAAACCCGTGATATGTTACGCTCTATCACACACAAGCCTCCTTATATCTTCCTCAAAACAGCCACTATACCTACCTATCATGGCATTTCCATAGCCATTGCGAGATATATTGCATTGCTACTTCCACCATTCCGTTATTATGACATACACCTTCATTGTCATATTGCCTTGCATGATCATATAGCTTACATAGTATTTGTTGCTCAGCCACCATTCATCATTATCATACATGATACACTAGTATCATTGCACACGCTAGTACACTGCCAGAGGAATTCATATAGAGTCGTATGTTTCAGTTTTGTCGAGTTTTAATATTGAGTTGTAAGTAAATAAAAATGTGACGATCATCATTATTAGAGCATTGTCCCAGTGAGGAAATAAAATAAGAGAGAGAGAGAGAGGATGCCAAAAGAGCCCAAAAATGAGAGAAAAGAGAGAACGGGCAATGTTACTATCCTTTTCCACACTTTTGCTTCAAAGTATCACCATGTTTTCATATAGAGAGTCTCATATGTTGTGACTTTCATTTACTAGTGGGAATTTTTCATTATAGAACTTGGCTTGTATATTCTGATAATGGGCTTCCTCAAATGCCCGAGGTCTTCATGAGAAAGCAACTTGGATGCACGCCCACTTAGTTTTTAGTTTGAGATTTCATACACTTATTGCTATTGGTGCATCAGTTGCATGGCAATCCCTACTCCTCTCATTGACATCAATTGATGGGCATCTCCATAGCTCAATGATTAGCCGCGTTGGTATGAGACTATCTTACTTTTTGTCTTCTCCTTATTAATCTCTACCACCGCATTCTAATCCACCCACAGTGCTATGTCCATGGCTTACGCTCATGTATTGCATGGGGGTTGACAGCTTGTTAAAAAGTATGTACAAATTGCTTGGCTGACACCGGGGTAGTACATGATTTATATTTTGTGTTAAGAAGATGGAGCATGACAAGACTATATGATTTTGTAGGGATAGCATTCTTTAGCATTTATATTTTGGAAGGCATGATAGTTTGTTTGTATGCCTGAGTATTGATGTCTTTATGTCAAATTATAGACTATTGCTTTGAATCATTCGGATCTTAATATTCATACCCTAAAAGAAACATTGCATGATAAACATGTTAGGTAGCATTCCACATCAAAAATTCTGTTTTTATCTATACCTACTAATAAAGTAAGGTGTGTTTCTCCAATATTTTCATCCATTCACCGTCGAAAATAATTTTTTCTGTCTGAGGTGGTACTAAATTTTTGTGCATCTACTATAAAAAACAAAAAGTTTCTCCAGAATTTCGCAATTGGGTCGGGCGCACTCCACCCCAACAAAGCCAACACAGTAATTATCCTGCCCATGCGTAAAAATACCTTATTTGTCGCACGCGGCGACAAATAGTTGAAGGAACACACATGTCACCCAAGACTGGGCCAGCCCGTTTCAACTAAGTTTTTATACATGTGTTTTGTTTTCCTTTTTCCTTTTTTTATTTTTCTGTGAAATAAAAATATACAAAACATATTCAGAATTTAATTTTTTGTTCAAATATTCAAAAAAATCAGCATTACAAATTTTTATTGTTGTTTTGAAAAATATTAGAAACTTCAAAAAACTGGTTTCGGAATTTCCTAAACATTTTAAAAATGTTACAGTTTAAAAAATATTTTGTTTTGGTATTGTTCGAGATTTTTTTATAAAGTTAATATTTTATAAAATGTTCCATATTCAAAAAATATCCCTATTTTAGTGAAAAGTTCACAAAAACAAAATAATGTTTGCGTCTAATAAAACATTCTTTAAATTTTTTCTGAATGTTCCCCTTTTAAAAATCCAATAATGTTGTGTTTTTATAAAAGGGTCTAGGTTTCAACATATTTTTTGAATTTAAATAACTATTCTCTTTTCTAATTTTGTTTATTTTTTAAAATTGTATGGAATTTTCAAAAAATAAATGTTCATATTTTTTTAAAATGTCCGGGCTTTCAAATTTTTTGAACGTAAGTGCTAAAATAATCAAAGAGAATAAACCATCGTAATAAAGGGACATCCATGCATGATTGTGCTTGTGAAAGAGGATTTATGTGTTGCAATTTGTAATCCATCTGGTTACACCGTCGTAGGAGAGTGATTGAAGCAACCTTGTCCCGATGGTCGTCACACATCCACCAAATGAGGAGGCATGCACAAACCCGAAATGGAGGCGGACACGAAAGAAAAAGGCACAAGTTGGATGCTCGCCACCACGCCTACCAACCCCACCACTATCAAGATTTCATGGGCCAAACATGTCCAGTGAGAAGACCGCAACTCCTTGCTTTGTCGCCTACCGTTGTGGAGACTGGTTTTTTGGACACAATCGATTATCTTTTCCATTGCTTGTCATAAATAAAATATCTCTCCTGTTGCAATGCACGGGCATATGTGCTAGTCATTTACCTACCCAAGGACAAGTAGGAATTAAGCTTGGGGATGCTGATACGTCTCCAACGTTTCTATAATATTTGATTGTTATATCCTATTATAGTATCAATCTTGGATGTTTTATATAACTTTTTGTGGTATTTATACCATTTTTTAGGACTAACCTATTAACCCAGTGCCAAGTGCCAGTTGTTATTTTCTGCTTGTTTTTGGTTTTTGAGGAAATCAGTACCCAACGGAGTCAAAACACTACGAAAATTTTGATGAATTTTTTTAGACAAAAGAGACCCTAGAAGCTTGAGGTGGAGACTAACCGAAAAGCGAGGATGTGTGAGTAGTTCACCACAGACCTACGGGTCCATAGCTAGTAGCTAGATGGTTTCTTCTCTCTCTAGTCTTCAATACAATGTTCTCCTCGTTGTTCTTGGAGTTTTATACGATGTATTCTTCAGAGTAGGGGCAATGTTACTATCGTTTACCACACCTGTGCTTCAGAGTAGCAACATGTTTTTCATATAGAGAGTCTCCTATTTTGTCAATTTCATATACTAGTGGGAATTTAACATTATAGGACTTGGCTTGTATATTCTAATGATGGGCTTCCTTAAATGCCCGAGGTCTTCATGAGCAAGCAAGTTGGATGCTCACCCACTTAGTTTTCATCGAGCTTTCATATACCTATAGCTCTTAGTGCATTCGTTGCATGGCAATCCCTACTCCTCATGTTGACATCAATTGATGGGCATATCCATATCCCGTTGATTAGCCGTGTCAATGCGAGACTATTTTCCTTTTTGACTTGTCCTTATTAATCTCTACTACCGCATTATATTATACCCATAATGCTATGTCCATGGATCGTGCTCATGCATTGTGTGGGGTTGGAAATGTTGAAGCACACTAAAAAGTATTATCCAATTTCTCGGCTTGTCATCTGGGTAGTTAATGATTAAAATTCTGTGTTAGGAAGACTAAGCATGAGAATGCTATATGATTTTGTAGGGATAGCGTTCTTTAGCATTATTTATTTTGAATGGCATGATTATTTGTTAGTATGCCTGAGTATTGATGTCTTTATATCATATGATAGACTATTGCCTTGAATCACTCTGATCTTAAAATGTATACCGTAAAACAGATTTTATGATAGACATGTTAGGTAGCATTTCACATCAAAGATTCTGTTTTTATCATTTACCTACTCGAGGATGAGCAGGAATTAAGCTTGGGGATGCTTGATATGTCTCCAATGTATCTATAATTTTTGATTGTTTCATGCTATTATATTATCATTCTTGTATGCTTTATATGCATTTATATTCTATTTTATATCATTTTTTGGACTAGCCAATTAACCTAGTGCCTAGTGCCTAGCGCTAGTTCTTGTTTTTTGCTTGTTTTTGGCTTTTCAGGAAATCAATACCAAATGGAGTCCAAATACGATGAAACTTTACGGTGGTTTTGATGGACCAGAAGGGAACCTAGAAGGTTCGGGAGGTGGCCAAAAGAGCTACGGTGAATTTTAGGATGGTAAGCAATGTGTTGCCTTTTCCCCCTGCCCACAACAAGTTACTCTATTAGACCTCAGTATCTAATATTTTATCTTTTGAGTGGTTTCTGAAGCTATTTACTGGTAATTACCTTGCAAACTACATGACCGGAGTGGAAGCAACTAAGGTTAAAGTATGTAATTCATGCTACCATGATAATGCTCTATAAGTCTTCCTGAAGGCAGTGAAGGATGGCGGGGGATCGTCACAAGGGGTTGGAAAAAAGTTTTTCGTGCCTATGGCATGCAGGAAGGCACGTTATGGGCATTCCACTTCTTCAACACCATCGACAGTAAAAATGATTTACACTTGTCTCTTCACCTTTACAGCCTCTAAATATTGTGGTTCATCATAGTTAATTGCTGTCTAATCCTGTAATTACTAAACATATTGTACTGACAATTTTATTTATGGATTCGTTGTTGAACCATTGTGCTGAGAATTTGAATTGCACATTTCACATTTCAAAATTTCCAATTCGAATAATAAATTACAGGGGAAAATAAAAATATACAGGAGCGAATAAAATAATGTGCACATGGTAAGAAAGAAAAGAGTGTGTGCGATGAAAAATAGAGAACAGACGGTTCTTTGACGTGAAACATTTGTAATGCCCGACGGACGCACACACGGTTTCATCTCATATGCGTGTGCGATTCATGGTATTACGACAAACGTTTCAAACCAGTGTGCGTTTGTTATAGGAATACAATCACACACAATTATGAAAATGGACATGTTGGCATTTGTAGAGGCACTGCATACATTTTACATTCTTGAACCATGTGCGATAACATACCTATCACAAACATATCGGTAGATTAAATGTTTATGTCCGCCTTTTTCACATGACTATAGTGGCGTAATCGTTTGGGATGTCTCTCTGATCAGGAATGTAACGTCGATATGTAATGTGTGGGACTGGGGTGGCTTCTGATATGTTTATTCTATGGTGATCGCCAGTAGCCAGTCGCCCATACCTGACTGTTTCTGGGTCGTGTGGGAAGGACCCCCCTATCGCCCACACTCACTTGGCAACGGTTCCAAACGCCATCATGGAAAGGGGTTAAAAACCATTTGTATAGGACGATATGGTACCAATGTGTGTGAAGGAGTAAGAAGTTATGATACAGAGTTTTGACCCCTTGGATCAGATCAACTTCAATTTAGAAATGGTCAAGTTTAGGAAATAATTGCATGATAGTATTTTGGTCAGCACAGTCATATCACTGATACAATTGGTAGATTTGTGTTAGCCTGAGGAGGCACATAATGTATGTACTTTGTATTCTAGTGGTAAGTTTATTCCTATGCTTGCTTGGATAGTATTATTGTTGTTGTTGTATTGCTTAAACATTGTTATTGCTTTTTGTTACTTGTTTGCTTGATAGCTATATAATTAGTTGTCTTGCAGGTACATTCAAAGTACTTACCTGGCATTGCACGTGGCTAGATTCTAGGGAAGATGGATAAGCTAGATGGTCGCCCCAGCCAGTCATATGAGTTGTGAAGCCCAGCAAAACCGTCAACCTAGCCTTCCTTTGTCATTTATTTCTTCTACTGCTGGATAGCTCTGCTATGGAGTTATACGGGATAGACCCCATTGTATTTTAGGCTATATATGTTGCAGGATATCCGCGACCACCTATGGGACCGGGTGGCCCCTTGCTGGTTCGGAAGGGGGACGATGCATTGCACAAAGAGCAGACCAACGCACGGCAGTGCGGCAGAGAGCACACAAGCAATTTACCCAGGTTCGGGCCGCCGCGAGGCGTAAGACCCTACTCCTGCTTTGGTGGATTGATGGTGGAATGAACGTGGTGGTGTGTAGTACACTTGCCCGACAGGGTTTGCCCCGAGGCTGCAGTGACTACACACGTATGGTTGCTTAGGTTTGTCAACACTCCAACCTTCTAACCCCTCCTACGAGTGACATGGGCGTCCTTTTATAGATTAAGGGGTCACCACAATGGCAAAGTAGTCATTATCCACTGATGTGATAGCGAACAGTGCCATCATACCTAACTCTGCGGGCTGACATGGTGCATTAAATGCACCGATTAGTGTCACATCTCTGGTCGCCTGGCAAGGCTTGCCGGGCTATCTTGCCAGCTCCGCGCCCATTTCCTTGACATGTCGCAGGACGGGTGTCATCTGTAGGCTTCTTCTGTAGGAAATGGCCGCCACTTAAGCATCTTGCGGCTTGACACCGCATGATTGATGACGTGGGTCGTGCTTGAGTGTTTGGTGGGGTGGTTCTGCCCACGCGACCCCTGGCAGACCTTGCCGGGGTGCCTCGGTTGCCCGCTTCTCATGGTGGCCTTGCCCCTTGCCGGGCTCGCTTGCCCGGCAAGGGAGGCCCTTCTCTTGCCCGTATCTTGCCCTTCTAGCTCGATCTTTGTCTCTCTGGATTGTGTGTTGGTTCTTCAAATCCCTTGGTCCATCAATCCCTAACTTGGGTCGGTGCTTCAATCTTGATCTTGTGCCTGTGCACAGTCTGGGCAATAGACCCGGGGTTTGTTGCACCAACATAAGCCCCCGGGCCTGCCCCGAATGCGTTGCTGAGCGTTGTCGGGGTAGGGCCTAATAAGTGCACAGGCAAGGTTGCTGAAGTGGTTGGTCCCTTAAGTTTTCCGTTGCCGCTTCATTAGCCTTGATTCCGGGCCAGTTTCCGGTTTTCCCGCGCGTGGTGTAAAGCCAATAGTGGTGGGGCCGCTCCAGTGACGGCCCGTGAATGACTTTAACGCATGGGGTAGAAACTGCTAATTTACTCTTCCCACATTGCACACTTATCCATAGCCACGTATGCAGCATGCATTGCATGGAGTAGGTAACGGAGGCGCGTGGCGTGGGAAAGTACCTTGGGAAGGGCTCGCTCGTCTTGAATTGGTGGAGGAGGGTGGTGGTCACCAGTGGATGGAGCAGCTGCCCTTCCCCGCCCGACCTATAAAAGTGAAGGGCAGAGGAGGGTAGAGTCACCCACCTTAGCAATCCTCATCTCCTCATCTTCGGTTTCTGCTAGTCATGTTTGAGGAGGAACCCTGGGGCCAGCCCCCGGGCCCTGGCTCGGGGATTTTGTTGCCTCATGCCGGCGCCGATGCTTGGGGAGTGAGTCTGGTAGTTGGCATGGCGAGTCTTTTGGAACTTTGATGCTCGTCCGGGAGGAGAGGTCGAAGATTATTGGTAATCCTAGCACTGCCCCTTCCGGAGGTCTTGGGGTCGACGTCGACGAGAGGCTTGCCTTCCTGCCCACCAAGGTGGGGCACAGCGCGGATTGGGCGCCCTTCGTAGCGGAGCCGGGGGCAGGCACCGAAGAAGGCGGCCCCTCCTAGTCCACCAA
Organism: Triticum urartu; assembly: GCF_056163025.1. Classification (NCBI taxonomy): domain Eukaryota; kingdom Viridiplantae; phylum Streptophyta; class Magnoliopsida; order Poales; family Poaceae; genus Triticum; species Triticum urartu. The sequence goes on from NC_141874.1 coordinate 310,504,156, forward strand.
AGCGACAGTAGCACTCCATGCTCGCTGTGGGCAATTCCGCTACCGTTTTCGCTTTTCAGGAGGGGTTACGGGCCTAGCTCGTCACCTTGTGCAGCTCCTGGGTGCTCACCACCTACGAATCACGGTGGGTGAACGCCCTGCCGGTCCCTTCATCGCCCCCTTCTCCATGCGCTCCTTTTATTCTCCTTTCCTCCTGTTCCAATATCTTGGGGAGGAGGAGCACAGAAAGGAAGAGAGGTGTTACAGGGTACTTATCCTTTTCCAATCTTAAACTTGTAGGAAATTTTTCATGACCCCGATTCTAAGTCACACTGATCTAGCCCGTAACACCTCATATCACTTTGCAGCCTCACGCACGTTATTCCCACGGGTGTCGCCTTACCATGGCCTGTGACCGTTTGCGCCTTTTGGCTGACGTATATGATTGTGTCGCTAGCATCCATATGACAGAGAACCTGGGCCGACATGACTAGTCGTGAACCCAAAGTGGCACTAACTTACGGGGACAGGCATACATGAATCAACATCGAGCATGTTGGTCGGCAGCGTGTGAATCCGGGCTGTAGCACTAGGCTAACAGGACTCCGGGAACCCGGGCTGTAGCAGGCTTGGGACAGACACAGGAACGAAGTGAAACACATGCCGACCAGTCAAGTGTCCTGAGCAGTAGTGCTGGGCTAGCAGGACTCCGGTGAACCGGGCTGTAGCGGACTACTATGGCTCATGGAAGCACTAGACTACATTTCCCCATAAGAGAGGCTGCCAAGGATAAACAACTAGATTGTCGGATCCCACACATACCAAGCATTTCAATCATACACACAATATGCTCGATATGTGTAAATACAACATGGCATCACAACATAACTCTACGACTCAAGTATTTATTCATTAGGCTCCAAGGAGCGAGATATTACAAGCGTGGGTCTCATGACCCAACATATAGAGCATACAAGCAACAAGCACATGAGGAAGCTTAACTTGTCTGAGTACAGACAACTAAAAAAGAAGAAAGGCTAAGGAGCCTGACTATCTACCAGACCCTCCCAAGGGTACAAGATCGTAGCTGAGGTAACAAGCTAAACATCAAAGTCCACGTGGAACTACTAGCGAGACTGAAGTCTCTCTGCAAAAACATAAATTAAGCAAACGTGAGTACAAATGTACCCAGCAAGACTTACATCAGAACTAACTACATATGCATCAGTTTCAACAAAGGGGGTGGTGGAGTTTAACTGCAGCAAGCCAGCTTTGACTCAGTGGCTAACCTGAACTACGACTGCAAGTAACTCTTTTGAGGTGGCGCACACGAGTCCACAAATTTACCATACCAATACACCACTATGGATCCGCTCCCGTCTCCCTGCGAGAACGCCATCCATAGCACTCACGCTTATCTTGAGAGTTTTAGAGTATCCACTTTCACTTGTCTATGAACTATGCAAGGGGTTCAAGTTTCCATCTCTGAGGAATCCGGCTATTCGAATAGATAATGATAACCCTGCAGGGGTGTACTTCTTCACACACGCTCTCGCCACTTACCACCATGTACACGTCGTGTATCTCGGCAACCTTCAAGCGGAAGCTTGGCGAGGGAGTCGGCCATGACCTGACTAATCACACAAGTCTCTCGTCCAGGTTTATCGCCTATTCGGGTTCCATCCGCAAGGAGATCCGGCCGGGGTGTCGCTCACGGCCCCAAACGATGTGTACAGGGTTCCCAAGCCCACCATCCGGGTGCCACTTGGTACACCGGGCCACTGTGCCTAGTCTGTCCCAAGCCCACCTGTACCGGGTGCCACTTGGTAGACTACTAACACTACCTACAAACACCGGAAACTATTTGCAACTCCTGGAAAGAGATCGAGTTGATTAATAAGTCGAGAGAGCTTGGAGCGCCCGGAGCCCAATGTGTGGTAGTAACTGTTCATGGATGACAAACACAGAACTCAGTTCCTGAGGACGGCTGCAATGAGACAACCCACCATGTACTCCTACATGGCCTCTCACCGCTACCTTTACCAAATCGTGTTCACACACATAGCTCACACACAGTAGGACATGTTCACCACATTCCAATTCATCCCCGATGAATCGGACCTGACTCAACTCTAAGCAGTAGCAGGCATGACAACAAGCATGAATGAGTAGGCACATCAGGGCTCAAACAACTCCTACTCATGCTAGTGGGTTTCATCTATTTACTGTGGCAATGACAGGTCATGCAGAGGAAAGGGGTTCAACTACCGCAGCATGTAACAGTTGAATCGCTGTTGTCCTAATGCAGTAAAAGAGAGCAGGAGTGAGAGAGTGGGATTGTATCGGAATGAACAAGGGGGTTTTGATTGCCTGGCACTTCTGAAGATAGTTTAACTCTTCATTGGTGTCATCGATCATATCGCCAAAACATACGTCTACTGAGGGGGGAGCAACCACCGGCAAACACAAAAGGAACCACAATCAATGCAATGCACAATCATATGAATGATATGTCATATTAAAGTACTAAATTGACCTAGTGCAACAGTTAGTCATGTTCATTGAAGTGGAATTCAAACCTATAGCAAATTCCAACTCCAAAACTAATTACCATTTATTCCATAATCATGAATTGTCCTATTCAGTGAGGTTAACTTGTTCAAACATGCATGAAAATGCCATATTCAGATTCTTTGGATCTTTCTGATCATTTTTCATATATAAATTATTTCATTTGGAGTTATAGATTATTTTCTATGATTTTCTGAAGTTTATACTATTTCTGGAATTTTCTGAATTATTTTTAACCCAGAAAATGACTTATTGCATCAGCAATGCGTCAGGGTGATGTCAGCAGGGTCAACAGGGCTGCCCGGGTCAAACCTAACCGGTGGGACCCGTAGGTCAGTGACATAGCGTTGGCTAGAGTCACAGACAGGTGGGGTCGGGTCAACGGCCACATCAGCATAGTCAAAACTGATATGTGGGCCCACTAGAATTAGATTAAACTTAATCTTATTTAGTTAGCCGGTCAGTTAGGCGGTGGGGCCCGGATGTCTGTTTCACTGGAGGTTAATTAGAGGCGCGATTAGCCGCTAATGACGGCCACGTCGGCAGTCGCCGGAGCCTTGCCGGCGGCGACCAAAATGACGGTGGCTCGGCTTGGATTTGAGCTACGGGTGGTGGTTTGGCGAGCTAAGGGCACCGAGGAGTAGCTCTTGCTCGTCCGCATCCAAAGGACCAGACGGGAGGCCGCAGGGTGGCCGGGAGTAGCGCCGACGGCGAGCAAGGTGGCGGCCGGAGTTTGATGTCGGTGAGGACGACGCTTCGGTGCATAGGAGAAGGAGTTGGTGCGTGCGTTCGGCTCCTGAGAGCACGGTGAGAACGGCGACACGCTCAAAAGCGGGCGGAGGTAGCTCAGGCCGTGGCAGCGACATGGCACGACGGAGGTGAGGTTCGGGCACGGCGGTGAAGCTAGCTGGAGCGCAAAAGCAGAGAGAGGAGAGAGGGGGGAAGACGCAGTAGCTCACAGGGAGGACGGGGAGAGGGTCAGCGTGCTCGAGGAAGGCTTGACGGTGTCGGAATCTCGGCGGCGATCTCCCGTAGCCGAGGAAGAAGATGAGGTCGGGGACGAAGCGTCAGGGATCTTCCGGTCACCTAAGTCGACGGAGAGGGCTACAGCGATGATTCGAAGCTCCTGGACTGCTCAAGGGGAGGAGGGAGAGGCGGTGGCTGCGGTGGTCCATAGCGGCGCTCTCGGTCGCGCTCAGAAGAGGAAGCAGAGGAGGGGAAAGAGGTTGATAGAGAGCAGAGAGCGAGGGGAGAAACAGAGGGGGCTGCGGGGCGTCTCCAGACGCGTCAGGGGCGCCTCGGTGGCAAGCAGGAGGTGGCCAGGGCAGCGTCGGCGCTCGCCACCGAGCTGCTTCGGGGCGAGGGGGAGGTAGACGACAGAGTGGAGGAGGTGGGCTGGGCTGGCCAGCTCAGATGGGCCACTAGGTGGGCTAGAGCGCCAGGTAAGTTTGTGTTCTATTTTATTTTCCTTCTGTTTTTTGTTTGATTTATTTAATCTCTTTTGCCACTCTTTTCAAATAGAACAAATCCAAAACCAGTGACAAAAATCCCCTGAATATTTATTTGTTGCATAGTGGAGTTATCCAAAAGCACATAAACTCATTCAGAGTTATTTGAAATTATATTCCATATGTTAAGAATATAAATCCAAATCCAAATAAAATATTGATTTAAAATCAGAGCCCAAATAATTCCTTATAAATGTTCCAAAATTTTGGTTTTGATTTATAACTCTTTCCAAAATTCTCAGAACTATTTCTAGGGTATTTTGGATTCACTGATTACAATTTTACAGTTCTTGCCCCATTATTAAAATGATTTCTGAGGCTTTCAGCTTTCCCCAATTCAACTTTCAGAAATTTAAACATGATGCAAGCAAGATGCAAACACTAGGCAGCACCAGAAGCTAGGGATGTGACAAAATTGCCAAATTTTAATTCAAGTAATGTAATCTCTCGAGTCCATCTCTGTGTTCTGTAATGCTTGTACTTGTATCTGCATGTCAATGAAAGAGACAAACCTTGCTGGGAACCCATGCATGTTTATGTCCATGCAAAGGTGGAGTGCCTCTTTACTTTAATTAAATGAGTTTTCCCCGGCAGGATATCCTGCCAGCACCCTTTTCGTCTACCGGAGAACCATGTCTGCCGGGGAACAGACTGAGGTGCCAGCCCCCGCCCACTCCCTTTTTACAAAGGTCCACTTCGACCATCCAGGCCGAAGCAGCGTTCGAGCCAAGGATGGGAGCACCCTGGTTCCAAGAGAGAGGCGAGGTTTCTCTATGCACAAATTATAGCTTACAGGACACTAATGGACAAGAGGCAAACTTATTTGTTTGGCTTGCTGGGGATCACTGTGTCATGCAATCTGAAATGCTTATGTAGTGATCTGGGTGTTCTTTTGCATGCATGTGATCTCGATCGCCCCCCCCCACAGAGCTTCTTTATTGTCTCTTGCACGGGGTCATCGCCCCGGCTTAGTACAAGGGGTTACATGCAACTGTTGCAAGGCCTGTACAAAAGGGTGGCTGCCGGGCAGTGCCCGCCAGCCTCCCACCTTATGGGTAGTACTTACAGATATGCTCAATATTCCATGAGTTTTGCAACTGTGTGCCATCGCCGGTCTCCATACGGACTACGCTAGGTTTGGTGACTCGTACCACCCGGTAAGGGCCTTCCCACTTTAGTGACCGTTTGTTTGTACCCTTGGCGGACTGAACGCGCCTAAGGACAAGGTCACCTTCCTCAAAACACCGGGCATGAACCCTACGGCTATGATGACGACGCAGGGCTTGCTGGTAGCGTGCACCATGCATAGCAACCCGGAGATGGTTCTCCTCGAGTAGCACAGCGTCGTCACGCCGGTGCTGATCTTTTGCTACTTTTTAGTAGGCAAGCACTCGAGGGGACCCGCTAATAAGTTCCTTGGGGATAACTACTTCTGCCCCGTAAACCAGGGAGAAGGGAGTCTGCCCAGTAGCTCCATTAGGTGTCGGTCGAAGCGACCAGAGAACTACCGGCAGCTCCTCGATCCACTGCGTGCCGTGCTTCTGCAGCGTATCAAAACTTCATGTCTTGATCCCACAAAGCACTTCAGCATTCACCCTCTCAGCTTGTCCATTGCTCCGGGGGTGTGCCATAGAAGCAAATGAGATTTTGCATCCGAGGGTATGAAGGTATTGCATGAAGGTGTGGATCGTGAACTATGTGTCGTTGTTAGTGATGATCCTTGCCAAAACTCTGAAACGACACACCAATTCTTTCAAGAACTTGATAGCTGACTGAGCAGTCACCTTTCTCATGGCAGTCACTTCCGGCCACTATGTAAATTTGTCGATGGCAATGAACAATAATTCAAAGCCCCGATTGCTCGGGGGAAGGGGACGAGGATATCGAGCCCCCAGACCGAAAATGACCATGATAGAGGGATTGTCTGAAGAGCTTGGGTAGGCAGGTGTATTCTCTTGGAATGGAACTGACATGCATCACATTTCGTGACTAACTCAACCGCATCCTGGAGGGCTGTGGGCCAATAGAATCCTTGGCGGAATGCTTTCCCAACTAATGCCCTTGACCCAATGTGGGAACAGCACAGTCCTTTGTGAATCACAGCCAGCAGTTCCTTTCCATCCTCTCGGCAAACACACTTCAATTTCACACCATTGGGCCTCTTGTACAGAGTGTCACCGACAAACTGATACATACTGGCCCTCCGGGCTACTCTTTCAGCTCCATCTTGGTTGCCAGGGATTTCTCCGGTTTGGAGGAAGTGGACAATGTGCCTTGCCCAATTTGTAGCCTGGGGATCGGTAACATGACTAGCGGCACCTCCTCTACTGCGGGAGCACCAGCCTCATTTGCGGGGTCCATAGGCCCGGCTGGAGGGGGCGGTCCGGCAGGCTGTGAGTAGTTGTTTCCAGCAGGGTCTCTGCCAGGAGCGGATGGCTACCGGGAGAGGCTTACCGTAGTCCAACTTTCTCCTCTTCCGGGCCATTGTGGCTGGTGATACAGAGGGTCGAGAGAGATGGAGAACAAAAGTTCCTGGTTCCACGGGATGCTTCTGCTGAACACACTTTGACAGGTGATCGGCTATGTTGTTTTCCACATGGGGTACGTGCTCTGTTTGCAACCCGTCAAAGTGCTCCTCCAGTCTCCTTACTTCCTCCATGTATGCTTCCATCAATGGGATTTGGTAATCACTGTTGAATCGTCTCGCCACAAGCTATGAATCTCCTGGAATGATCAGCTTCTTAATTCCAAATTCTGCTGCAATCCTGAGCCCGAGAAGGAACCCTTCATACTCTGTTGTATTGTTGGTGGCTCCTTCCCAGACAAAGTGCATCTGGACGATGTACTTCAAGTGCTCCCCGGAGGGGGAAACAAGAAGCACGCCAGCCCCTGCACCTTGTAGGGAAAAAGCACCATCAAAATACATGACCCATTCTTGGGGTGATTCCTTACCAGGGATGGTTGTCCCTGTCCTTTCCTCATCAGGGGTTGGTGTCCATTCTGCAATAAACTCTGCCAATGCCCTGCTCTGAATAGTTGAAGTGCTCTCAAACTTCAAACCAAAGCTGGATAACTCCAAAGCCCATTCTACTATTCTGCCAGTTGCCTCATGGTTTTGGAGTATCCTTTCTAACGGAAAACGAGTAAAAACCGTGATCTCTTGGGCTTGTAAGTAGTGGTGCAGTTTCCTTGAGGCCATAATAAGACCAAAGATCAACTTTTGCATGCCAGAGTACCTCGATCTAGCCCCCTGTAACAAGGAGCTGATGAAGTACACTGGGCGATGCACCATTTTTTCCTTACCGTGTTCCTGGGGTTGTTTTCGTTGCCGTGCTCACTGCTGTCCTGATCCTTCTCTGACTCTGCTGTTCTCTGTTCAGTATTTGTCTCATCCACCTCTCGCTGCTCTAGACGGCCCGCACTGACCACCTGGTTGGTTGCCGCCAAGTATACCAACAATGGTTCTTGGGGTTTCGGTGCAACCAAGGTGGGTACGGACGACATGAAGGCTTTTAACTCATGCAGAGCTGCATCTGCTTCTGAGTCCACTTCATAGGCCTGCCTTCTTCAAAAATTTGAAAAATGGCTGGGCACGCTCGACAGACTTGGAGATGAATCTGCTTAGTGTGGCAACACATCCTGTCAAGCGCCTCACATCTTTAACTGTACTTGGTGCTTGGATCTGCTCGATGGCGTTGATCTTGTCGGGGTTGGCTTCGATCCCCCGATGGGACACGAAGAACCCAAGTACCTTGCTGGAGGGAACACCAAATACACACTTCTCTGGGTTAAGCTTTAGATTGATCTTGCACAGATTGGCAAATGTCTCATCCAAATCCTGGATAAGGCTGGCCTTATCCTTGGTTTTGACCATGATATCATCCATATAGGCTTCTATATTTTTGTGTAACTGTGGCTCAAAACCGATCTAGACTGCCCTTGCAAAAGTGGACCCGACACTCTTCAATCCGAAAGGCAGGCAGACAAAGCAGTACGTACCACACGGAGTGATGAATGATGTCTTCTCTTCATCTTCCTTGGACATGAAGATCTAATGATATCCTGAGTATGCATCCAGAAAGGAGAGCAAATCACATCCCAAAGTAGAATCCACGATTTGGTCGGTGCGCGGCAAGGGAAATGGATCCTTCGGGCAAGCCTTCTTGAGGTCTGTGAAATCAATGCAAAGCCTCCACTTCCCATTAGCCTTCCGGGCCACTACTGGATTTGCTAACCATGTAGGATGCAGTACTCCTTTGACCAAACCAGCTGCCTCCAATTTCTTGATCTCTTCGGCAATGAACTGCTACCTCTCCAAGGACTACTTCAATAATTTCTGCTTGATGGGTCGGGCATGTGGGCAGACAAAAAGGCGGTGCTCAATTACCTCCCCGGGACAACGGGGATATCAGATGGTTGCCATGCAAACACATCGAAATTCACCCACAGGAAGGAAATGAGCACGCTTCCCTATTTGTCATCGAGGGTGGTGCTGATAGTGAAAGAACCATCAACACCGGCCAGCCCTGTCGGCACCGTCTTCACTTGGGGTGCAGCAACCTTGGATCTCTTGCTGTTGGAACACACGGGCACATCGTCAACGGGTGCAGTGCACTCGGAGGAGGCTCGCTTCCCGGACTCCTTGCCAGAGTTCCTACAATCTGTCTTCTTTCCTTTGCTTTCCTTGGCAGGAACTATTGTCGATGCCGCTTCCGCCGCAACTGCATCTCGATGCATCTTGTGCACACAGATAATTGCATCTTTCTCATTAGATGGGATAGTGAGGACTCCTAGTGGCCCATGCATTTTCAGGATGTTGTAAGTATAGTGGGATGCTGCCATGAACTTGGCCAGGGCTAGTCGTCTAAGAATCCCATTGTACGGCAGGGGGAGATCAACCACATCAAACACAATCTTCTTAGTCCGATAGTTCAATTCTCCCCCAAACGTCACCGGCAACGTAATCTTCCCCTTACGATGACTCCTCCGGGATTATCTCCTTGAAACATGCCAGTGATCTCTAGATCTTCTTCTCCTATTCGAGGCTTGCTGATAACTGCTTGGGAAATCGGGTTCAACCCGGCTCCGCCGTCCACTACCATCTTTGTAACCTTGAGGTTTCAAATTGTTGGGGAGACCAGCAACGGCAAGCACCCTACCGCAGTGGTGCGATTAGGGTGATCCTATTCGTCAAAGATGATAGGTGTGCGGGACCACTTGAGCGGTTTCCGAGCCTCTAGCGCTGGTTCCACATCATTGACCTCTCGTGCCCATCGCTTGAGTTGGCGATGAGAGGTGTGAAAAGAGGCACCCCAATCAATGCAATGGGCTTCAATGACCTTCTGAAATTCTGCTCACTAGTTTCTTGTCCATCCCCTCCATCACCGGCATCATCACATATTTCCTTCTCTTGGCCCCTGACGGGCTTCCCTTGGTTCCGAAAGGGTTTATCGGGGTGATTTGCTTCACGACCCCCGCCCTTGCCGCCAGTAGCATTCTGACCTTTCTCCTTATCACGCTTATCGTACTCTGCCCTCTGCTTCTTGACGAGCTACTCAACCTGGTAACACTCCTGAAGGTCGTGGCCTTTGGTCTGGTGGATCTTGTAGTACGGCCCATCGCCTTCTCCATCTTTTTCGGTGGCAGCGTCTTCCCGGTAGGCAGCGCATGTGGCTGCTTCCTTGCTGGGGGCCTCAACCTTGGCCTTCTTGCCGGTACTAGGCATGCCCGATCCTTCCATAGTCATTACTACCTTACCCCTCAGCTTCTTATTGTGCTTCTTGCCCTCCTTCTGACTAGTTGACTCATCTTCATCTTCCGAATCAACATTAATGCAATCTTCTTTTCCGGGCAACTTCCTTCCTTCTTCCATCCTGGCACATTTATCCACCAGCATATATAGTTCTTTCACAGTCTTGGGAAACCGCACGTTCATTTTGTAACGAATATGGCGGTTGCGCACACTTGACTGGAAAGCTGCTATAACGGCTGGCGGATGGATATTTGGAATATTCCTATGAACTTTACTGAATATCTACAAATACTTACGGAGGGTTTCTCCTTCCTTCTGCTGGAGAAGCTGCAGGTCGCTGGGCCTGCCAGGCTCTTTGTGGCCATCGCTGAAGGCACCGATGAACTCATGGCACAGGTCTGCCCATGACAAAATGGAGTTCTCCAGCAGGTGCATCAGCCAAGACCTCACATTCGAATTGCGGGCCAATGGGAAGTAGTTGGCGAACACCTTCTCATCCCTTCCCTCGGCAGCCTGAACAGCGATGGTGTAGATGCTTAGAAACTCTGCCGCGTTTAGCCTCCCATCGTACTTCTTAGGTATCTCTGGCTTGAGCATGCGATCGGACGGCCAACGGACTTTCTGCAGCTCTCATGTAAAGGCAGGGCAACTGACCTCGAAAGCTAGGCATCCGCCAACACCGAGAGCAGGCTCGTCGACATTGAGGCCGTCACACCCGTCAGTCTAGAGTGGGTCGTTGCGGCGCCATTCGGCGATGACGCGCGCGTCTCCCCACTACCTGTCTTCCGGGGTTCGACGTTGGCCTAGATGTGCTCGAGGGTCAGAAGAGGCCATCGAGACATCGCTGGTGTCGTGATTCTACCGCGCCCTCGCCGGTTGCCGTGGTGGGGACTTAATCGTGGGGACGGCCCCCTCCATACGGCCAGTGGTGCGGGCGGTGGCTTTCACTTGGGGAGGTTGCGGTGGGCAAGCTCGTCGTGAGCCCCCAGCTTCGGCGATATCGAGTAGGCTTTGGATGGTGGCACACCACTCATCCATCTGCTCGGCTGCTGGCGAGAACCTCAGTAGTAGCTGAGCTCGTGCCATGGCCTCCGTGGTTGTGCTTGGCATGGATGTCGATGACGTCGACCGCACCGTCGCCTGGCTCCGGATGGTGCCAGCGGCGGCGAAGGCACCATGCCCACGCTGCTATGGGACAACCACTGGGGCAGCAAGGTATCGCGGTGGTGGTGCTCGAAGATCAGCGATCCCATTGAGAGCAGCGGCCTGGTTGGCTCGCCCAGGAGGAGGCTCATGCGCCGCGGCTGCTCGCGTGGTGGGGGCGACCGGAGGGCGATGGTTCGCCCCGAACCGAGCGTCGTTGCTGCGGATGTGCTCGTCCACGAGAGGAGGGGCGCGGACGGAGTGACCCCCTTGCTCGCACCTTGCAGAGCTCGACCGTCGAGACGCTGCTGATGTTGTTCTCCTCCGGTAGCTCCGGCCCCCGTGTCGGCCGCGGGGGAGGTGGTAATGGCACCACCTGGTCCACCCACTCCCCTAGCAGCGTCCATGTCCTCACGCGCCCCCGTGTCCCCCGCGGCATTAGAGGCTGCAGACGGCGGAGCCTTCGAGGTGGATGGATGGGCTGAGGTACTAGATTTCTTCTTGGGCGCTATGGTCGATGATGCTGTTGAGGATGAGGATGACGTGCGGTGTACACTTTCAGGTTCGCGCAAGCGCTCCCCTACCTGGCGTGCCAAAGATGTCGCGGGATATCCGCGGCCACCTATGGGACCGGGTGGCCCCTTGCTGGTTTGGCAGGGGGACGGCGCGTTGCACAAAGAGCAGACCAGCATACGGTAGCGCGGCAGACAGCACACAAGCAATTTACCTAGGTTTCGGCTGTCGCGAGGCGTAAGACCCTACTCCTGTTTGGTGGATTGATGGTGGAATGAACATGGTGGTGTGTAGTACACTTGCTCGACAGGGTTTCCCCCGGGGCTGCAGTGACTACGCGCATATGGTCGCTTAGGTTTGTGAACTCTCCAACCTTCTAACCCCTCCTACGAGTTCCATGGGCCTCCTTTCATAGATTAAGGGGTCACCACACTGGCAAAGTAGTCATTATCTGCTGATATGATAGCAAATAGTGCTATCATACTTAACTCTACGGGCTGACAGGGTGCATCAAATGCACCGCTTAGTGTCACATCACTAGTCTCCTAGCAAGGCTTGCCGGGCTATCTTGCCAGCTCCTTGCCTGTTTCCTTGACACGTTGCAGGACGGGTGTCATTTATTGGCTTCTTCAGTAGGAAATGGCTGCCATGTGGCGAATGGCTGCCACTTGATCATCTTGCGGCTTGACACCGCACTGATTGACGACGTGGGTCGTGCTTGAGTGGTTGGTGGGGTGGTTGTTCTGCCCCCGCGAGCCCCGGCAGACCTTGCCGGGGTGCCTTAGTTGCCCGCTTCTCACGGTGGTCTTGCCACTTGCCGGGCTCGCCTGCCCGGCAAGGGAGGGCCTTCTGTTGCCGGTATCCTGCTCTTCTGGCTCGATCTTGGTCTCTCTGGAATACGTGTTGGTTCTTCAAATCCCTTGGTCCTTCAATCTCTAACTTGGGTCGGTGCTTCAATCTTGATCTTGTGCCAGTGCATAGTCTGGGCAATAGACCCAAGGTTTGTTGAACAGATAGAAACCCCCGGGCCTGCCCCGAATGCGCTGCTGAGCGTCGTTGGGGTAGGGCCTAGTAAGTGCACATGCAAGGTTGTTGAAGGGGTTGGCCCCTTAAGTTTTCCGTTGCTACTTCATCAACCTTGATTCCGGGCTAGTTTCCGGTTTTCCCACGCGTGGTGTAAAGCCAATAGTGGTGGGGCCGCTCCAGTGACGGCCCGTGAATGACTTTAATGCACGTGGTAGAAACTGCCAATTTACTCTTCCCACAGCGCACCCTTATCCTTAGGCACGTATGCAGCATGCATCGCGCGGAGTAGGTAACGGGGGCGCGTGGCGCGAGAGAGTACCTCGGGAAGGTCCCTCTCGTCTTGAATTGGTGGAGGAGGACGATGGTGACCTGTGGATGGAGCAGCTGCCCTTCCCGGCCCGGACTATAAAAGGGAAGGGCAGAGGAGGGAAGAGTCACCCGCCTTCACAATCCTCATCTCCTCATCTTCGGTTTCTGCAGGTCATGTTTGAGAAGGAAGCCTGGGGCCAGCCCTTGGGTCCTAGCTCAGGGCTTTTGTTGCCTCATGCCGGTGCCGATGCTTGAGGAGTGAGTCTGGTCCTTGGCATGGCGAGTCTTTTGGTATCTTTGATGCTCGTCCGGGAGGAGGGGCCGGGGATCATTGGTAATCCCAGAACGGCCCCTTCCAGAGTTCTTGGGGCCAACGTCGACGAGAGGCATGCCTTCCTACCCGCCAAGGTTGGGCACGGCGAGGCTTGTGTCCCCTTCGTAACGGAGCCGGGAGCAGGCGCCAAAGAAGGCGCCCCCTCCTAGTCCACCAAAGCGACGGTAGCGCTGCATGCCCGTTGTGGGCAATGCCGTTACCGTTTCTGCTTTTTAGGAGGGGTGAAGGGCCTTGCTCGTCATCTTATCCAGCTCCTGGGTGCTTGCCACCTGCGAATCACGGTGGGTGACCGCCCCGCCGGTCCCTTCGTCGCCCGCCTTCTCCATGCGCTCCTTTTATTCTCCTTCCCCTCTTGTTCCAATATCCTGGGGAGGAGGAGCAGAGAAAGGAAAAGAGGGGTTACAGGGTACTTATCCTTTTCTAATCTTAAACTTGTAGGCAGTTGCCAAATTTTAATTCAAACAATGTAATCTCTCGAGTCCATCTCTGTGTTCTGTAATGCTTGTATTGTATCTGCATGTCAATGAAAGAGATAAACCTTGCCGAGAACCCGTGCATGTATTTGTCCATGCAGAGGTGGAGTGCTTCTTTACTGTAATTAAACGAGTTTTCCCCGTCAGGATATCCTGCCGGCACCCTTTTCGTCTGCCGGTGAACCATGTCTGTCGGGGAACAGACTGAGGTGCCAGCCCCCCGCCCACTCCCTTTTTACCAAGGGCCATTGCGACCATCCATGCCGAAGTAGTGTTCAAGCCAAGGATAGGAGCACCCTGGTTCCAAGAGAGCAGTGAGGTTTCTCTATGCACAAGTTATAGCTTACAGGACACTAATGGACAAGAGGTAAACTTATCTGTTTGGCTTGCCGGGGATCACTGTGCCGTGCAATCTGCTCATCCCTTGTCGGAGTCAAGTTCATGGCAAGAACCTGCAACTCCATGTAGATGAGAATGAATGCAGGATGCAATCCTGTCTATATGCATATGCAAATGCTTATGCAGTGATCTGGGTGTGCTTGTGCATGCATGCGATCTCGATCGAGGGCCCCCACAACGCTTCTTTATTTTCTCTTGCACGGGGTCATCGCCCTGGCTTTGTACAAGGGGTTACATGCAACTGAGGCAAGGCCTATACAAAAGCGTGGCTGCCGGGGAGTGCCCGGCAGCCTCTCACCTCTCAGGTAGTACTTACATAGATGCTCAATATTCCATTAGTTTTGCAACTATGTGCCATCCCCGGTCTCTAAACGGACTGCGTCAGGTCTGGTGACTCGTACCACATGGTAAGGGCCTTCCCACTTCGGTGACACCTTGTTTGTACCCTTGGCGGACTGAATGCGCCTAACGACAAGTTCACCTTCCTCAAAACACCAGGCGTGAACCCTGCAGTTATGATAGCGACGCAGGGCTTGCTGGTAGCATGCAGCACGTGTAGCAGCCCAGAGACGGTTCTCCTTGAGTAGGGGTGCTGGTCTTGCGCTAGTGTGACGCCCCAAGACCGATGCTCTAGTTGCCTTCCATTTATTTTAGTTGTTGCCGTGTGATTATTATGTTTGTTGCATTATCATAATTGTTTTGCATATTTTATTCCTCTATGTTGATGCCACGATCATGTTGAGTGCTTTGTCATACTTTGCTCTTTGCATCATGTTCTTCATCGGTTATATTGTATTCCATGCCTACCTCTTGTCATATTGCTTTTGGTGATTCATGTTGTTGCCACGAGCATCACATGCATTATACTCATCCTTATGTTACATGTTACATCATGTTGTGTGTGCATCAGTCCTTGCTATCTCTCTCTCAAGCCATGGCCATGTATCATCACCTCTCCCTTCCTTCTTCCCTCATGTTTTTGCAAGTGACATTATTCCCTCCTCCATTAATGTTCATTTATTTCTTGATGATCTTACTCCATGCCTTGTACCTCTCTGTGAAATATCATCCATTTTGGAGTTGTTTTGATTGGGTTAAAAAATGGCTCAAGTTTGAATTTAATTCAAACTTGAATTATTTTTCTATCTATAAAATTGCCAAGCCAATTTATTTCAAATAGTGCATAATTCCAATGTCTTGGGGACATTTTTATATCTCCCATACCCCATATTTTATCATTGTGATTTCCTGTTTATTTTCTATCTAAGGAAAATGAAAAAAAGGAAAAGGGCAGCAGCAGCTCAGCATAGCAGAGAGCAGCCCAGCAGACCCGCAACCCAATTCCATCCCCTGGTGAAATTCCCATGCGGCCACTATTTACCCCTTCCCCGGACCCACATGTCATTCTATCTTCCCCCTCCTATTCTTCCACCTCACGCCCTCCCTCTCTCTCACAGTAACTCTGCAACCCACGCATGCCATGGAAACCGTGGCTGAGCTAGCTGCGCCTGCACCCCTATTTAACCCCTCTTGGCGTCCGAGCCCTCCTAGGGTTTCCCTCCCTTTCCTCCGCCACCACCACAAGTTAGTTTACCATTAGAGCCGTTTCCCCATCATTCCCAAGCGAGACAGAGAGCGCGAGCTCGATGTCGGCGTTCCTCCGGAGGATCCAGACGCATCCTCAGTGTACATCC
Source organism: Triticum urartu (assembly GCF_056163025.1). Lineage (NCBI taxonomy): Eukaryota > Viridiplantae > Streptophyta > Magnoliopsida > Poales > Poaceae > Triticum > Triticum urartu. The sequence continues at coordinate 310,519,857 of NC_141874.1, forward strand.
TCTTCCCCTGCGTCGTCTACATCGCCTGCGACCACCGCGGCGACACGGGACTTCAAGATGGTGTCGCTAGCATCCACTTCTTCCCCAATGGACGCCACACCTTCTCCATCATTTCGGGTCGGCTCCTACGGCCTCTCGTCAATCCTGGCGCCCCGCATGCCTGTAGTGAGCAAGCTCTTCCCACGCACCACTCCTCCCCTCGTTTCCCCCTTGTCTCGGGCGATTCGACCGGAGCCCGAGGCAGCTTGGCCATGGCATGGTCTCCGGCGAAGTTTTGGTGACTCTCTCCTCGGGTGTTGGCACTTTTAGGCCCACAGGTTCCTGTAGATGTGTTCTAGTTCGAGAATCCTCTCGTTTGCATGCTCTAGCCGATCCACCATAGCAGCCTGAGGCGCACCACCGTAGAACCCTGTCGTCGACGAGGAATCAGTCCACTTCTAGTTGCGTGCTTGGTACGAATGGGTTCGCCCCATTGGGTAGCTTCCGTCCGCACCCTCCGTCGCGTGTTTTGGTTCCCGGAACAGCTTCGACGAGCTCCTCCGCCGCTCTCTGTGCACAGCGCCACCTCCTCTGTTTTTCTCTGCTTCAGCACGCACACGACACCGGCGAGCAGCAGCCGCTCATCCCCGCCTTGCGCATCCACACCTACACCCTCGCGTCGTTGCTTCACCACACGCACCCTGGCACGTTTCCGTACCCCCACCGGTCCTCTACAACCACAGCAGGGGTTGCTGCTGGCTCCCATCGCCGGCGAGTCCCCGTGCACGCGCTTCAGTTTTGGTCCTGGTCGTGATGCGCACATGCGTTATCTTCTGCCGATCCCCCTTTGCATCACGAACACATAGCTAGCCCAGTGGCTAGAGTAGCCACTATCCATCTGAGGGGTCTGGGTTTTGACTCCCAGGCGCCCCAATTTTTGCTCTATTTTCCTTTACTATTGCACATACACACCCATAGCCGGTTGGGCCCGTTAACACTTCTGGGTCGCTGCACTCTAATGCTTCTGGCCCGTGCATGTTTTTTCCTCTGCCTGTGCATTTCGTTATATTCCAGTGCATGTATAATTACTGAAATGCCACTGTTTTGCATTGTTAATAACTATATAGGCTTGCATCCAAATTAAACAAACTATATATGTAAAATGCTTAGAATTTTATCTAGTTCCACATTATGCAACTTTCATCCATGTTAATAATGTTTAAACTTTTTGTTTGTATTAATTTGCATAAATGACATGTTAAAATGGTTTATTTCATAACTATTTAACCGTACTTCCGAATTAAATAAGCTTTATATGTAAATGGGGTGAAAAATCCACAGTTTAACTTGGTGCACTTTATTTTGAAGTTTAACAACTTTAAAATATGGTTTAGGTCAGAACAATACCAACTTTGAAATATGCATATGGGGATTTTTTTGGAATTGTTGTTTATTATTTCCGGCCTCATTTAAACTTGCCTAGATAGGTGTTTAATTAACATTTAATCTTGTCTTGTTCCTAAATGAGAGCAAACTAAACAACTTGAATGTGGTGTTTCGTCAATATGTAACTCATTGCATATTGAGCTCCACTTAATTTGTAGAATTGCTTGTTGCACTTTGCCATGCCATGGCTCATTAAACCAGACATGCATCATACTTGGTTGTGCATCATGCCATGTCTATGTGCTGTGTGTTTACTGTGTTGTTTGCTTCTTTCTGGTTGTGCTGATTCTCGATAGTTCCTGTTTCATTGCAATCATGAGGATTCGTTCGACTATGTGGGTTCGTCTTCTTCATGGACTGGATCTTCTTCCTAGTGGGATTTTAGGCAAGATGGCCGTCACCCTGGATCTCACTACTATCTTTGCTTTGCTAGTCGTCTCGATGCTATCGCTATGTCGCGCTACCTACCACTTGTTTGACAAGCCTCCCAAATTACCATGATAGACTTTAACCTTTTCCACCATCCTAGCAAACCGTTGTTTGGCTATGTTACCGCTTTGCTCATCACCTCTTATAGTGTTGCTTGTTGTAGCTGCAGTTGCAGGTTGTTCCATGTTGGGACATGGATATCATGGGATATCATAATATCTCTTATTTAATTAATGCACATATATACTTGGTAAAGGGTGGAAGGCTCAGCCTTTTGCCTGGTGTTTTATTCCACTCTTACCTCCTTAGTTTCTGTCATACAGCTTCGAATAAAACCCTTCCAGGAAGGCCCAACATTGGTTTTACCTTTTGCTCAAAATAATAACTAAACATGATAATACACTTGACGCATAGGGAGATAGCGCTACCCGATGTTCGTTATCCAACCTAATACATGGCAGGCCAGTGCTGATGGTGTTGGTCCCAAACTACCCGGGGCAACCTGGGTTATTTTCTTTGGCACCTATATGCGTAGCTCATCCGTCGTCGTCTGAGATGAGATACGCGGATCTACTATTAGGGTGTCGGCAAGTCGGGAGGTGAAAGTGCTAGTTATCGACTAGAGGGGGGTGAATAGGCGATTTTTATGAAAGTCTTCAAAAAACGGGGGCTTTGAAGACAAACAATAGAAATTAACCTATAGATATGCAGAGGAAGGTAGACTAGACTAGACAGGCCATAGTCAAGTAAGCAATGAAGTGAAAGTTCGAAGAATATCAACAGCTAGGTAGTATGGATCAGGATGGAAGATAGTATGAAGCCAAACAGTAAATAGTCTTCACTCTGTGAAGTCAATAAGATCATACATGCAAGCAATGACTTCACGAAGACAAACTATAAAGTAAAGGGAAGTGAAGGATAGAACTAGTAGCTTGGTGAAGACAAGGATTTCGTATACCAGTTCTAGTTGCTGAGACAACTGTACGTCTGGTTAGGGAGGCTGAGATTTAACTCATAAGACCGTGTCTTCACCTTATTCCCCTTGAGCTAAGAACACACAGTCCTCGCCCAATCACTCTAGTAAGTATTTAAGGTAGACTTCCAAACCTTCACAAACTTCGTTCACCGGCAATCCACAATGACTCTTGGATGCTCAGAACGCGATGCCTAACTGGCTGGAGGATTCACAGTACTCAAGTGTAACAAGTCTTCAGATCACGCGGGCAGAAAGACTTCAGTGATGCCTAACACTCTTTGGCTCTAGGTATTTTGGGCTTTGTCCTCGCAAGGATCTCTCTCTCAAATACTTCGGAGGTGGGTTGCTCTCAAACGACAAAAGCCGTGCACTAACTCTGAGCAGCCACCAATTTATGGTGTAGGGGTGGGCTATTTATAGCCAGGAGGCAACCCGACCTAATTTTTCCAAAATGACCCTAGGTCACTAAGGAACTGACACATGTCCAATGTCAGATTTCAAACACGTGCGGTAGGTTGACTTGGGCTACAAGTAAAGCTGACTCATCGAAGACATAGGATTTAGTTGAGCATCACTTCAGTCACTCTGAGTTTGTTCACTTGGACCCCACTTAACAGTACGCTGGTTCCTATGAGTCAACAAAGAAGAAAAGGAAACTACGAAACAACTATGTATTCGCACTCCATAGTCTTCATGTGAATGTCTTCTCATGTCATAATATTCACTATGAATATCTTCACAGACCACCATTGTCTTCATTGTCTTCACACATTTTTAGGGGTCATCTCTGGTAGGAAAACTGAATCAATATGGGACTACTACCTGTGTTATCCTGCAATTGTCACAAACACATTAGTCCCTCAACCAAGTTTGTCGTTAATACTCCAAAACCAACTAAGGGTAGCACTAGATGCACTTACAATCTCCCCCTTTTTGGTGATTGATGACAAACTGGTTGAAGTTTTCAACAGGGATAAAAGTATGTGAAAGTTTAAGGATTAAGGCATTGTCTTGATAAGTAGCAAAGGCTCGCCCTGAAGATGTGCATATAAGTAGCACTACAAGAAATATGTCAACTTGTGACCTTGATTATTGGTCACAAGGTCATTGTTTTTCATTTGCAACCTTTTTTGACCAAAAAAGAAGGCCGAAAGCTGGCGGTCGTAAACTGAAATTAATGACCTTCTCTGTGAGAAGGTCGTGGACGTTTACGACCAAAATATGCCTATTGTTTTGTTTTGGTCACTAGCAGCATCCCCAGGCCACGTAGGCATCCGACGTGGCAATCTGATGTGGCACAAGAATCAGCCTGGTCCAGTTCGGTTTTCTACATGGGCCTAGCCCAACAATTCGGCCTTTCAATGTATTTTTTCTTGTTAATTTTCACTAGCTACATGGGCTTGGGCCATTAATTCGGCCTTTTTTCTAAGATGCAGCCTTTTACAATCTACTGGTTTTTTATTTTCGTCCTCTTTTTGCCACTGGTTCCACCAGTCAGATTGGTGCCACTTGTCATGCTTATCACAAAATTGATCCCACACATCAAAAATTTCAAAATATGTCAAACAACCATTATAACTTGTCAGGTTTCCATTTCACGGGTATTCAAAGCACATACACAATCATTGTTTCGAACAGACCAGAGAGCAAATGAAATTGGTCCAAAACAATACTGCATTAATCTATTACAATTGTTACAGTATATTACAACCCAGATATGCCTACTACTGCCTACAACTACAACACATAATATGCTACTCTTTGCTGATATGCTTCACAGCTTCGGACATGGATTCGCGCTTCACCTGTGCAAAAAATAAGAATGAACATATAAGAATAAGAACGGGTACAGAACATCAAACAGTAGCCAATGAGGGATCCAATAACTTATAATCAAGAATTGACAGCAAATGCCATGTACATAAATAATATGACTAACACTAACCAGTATGCGTTCATGGAGTGGCTAAAATGTTCTCACTAGCTAGGAATTTTTTTGTTATATAATATACTTACATGTCGAACTCTCTAAATTAATCATAGAAATGAAAACTGTAAGAACAAGTTTTAGAATCCAGGCATGTCAAATTTTAAGCACCAGCAGAATAGATCTAACAAACGAGACCATGATCATCATGCGCATCAGGATTTATGGTTCTAGAAAAACAGTAAAGAGATGGACATACACGCATCAAGCATACCAGCTACTACATCACCATTCTCGTGACCACAGAGATCACCATTCACTAATAATTCCCATTGGGAGATAAAACTATGCATCCAACAAGCTACAGCAACAGGGAATGCAGAAAAATTTATGACCCTAGATGACGAATCAACTGGGTACATCTCAGTTTGAACAACCACGGCGAGACAACAACCGCATACTAATGCGGCGAATCAAATCTGCACGCAGGAGCAGCACCGTTCATGGCAGCCACATGAGGTCGCGCAACATCAAGAACATGGCGCATGACAACAACAGACCTAGAGATCTAGGACGGAGGGAGGGGGATCTTACACTTGCGGATGCGGGCGGCCGGGTAACCGCACGAGGAGCAGGTGCTCTTCTGGAGGTGGAAGATGCGGCCGCCACAACAGATGCAGAATTGAAGAGGGTCCTCATGTAGCAGTAGCAGCAGCAGCATGAAGAATTGAAGACCGACCAATAGAGCCTGCAATGCAAACAGAGAGGCATGAGGAAACTGAATCCAATCACATCAAATCAAATCGAGCTGCTGCACCTTGACCTTGAGGAAAACAAACCTCATCTCATGTCATCTCAGGGAAGAATAAGAAGAAGAAAAATATATGGCTGCTGCTCCATGACCATGACCTTGAATCGTTGCTGCTGCACCAGATCGAGGAAGAAGAAGACCAGCAAAAAAAGCAATAACTAGCAATGCACAAGCATGAATTCATGGAAGGACGGATGCAAGGCCAAACATCCAACATACTGTTTCTTAATGCCCCAACTACTTAAAAAACAATGGTAATTCTAACCATATTAAATTATAGGACAAAGTGAAGTCATGATATTGAGAGTTCCATGTTATAAAGCTTTCTGTTTAGCATATCCTAAATCATAGTCTATCTACCAATATATGAACTCTTTAGTTTTCAGAACCGAGGCTCACATATTTGGGCTGATTTGTACACTGTATTTTCAGTATTTTTTTTACTTGAGACAAACTAAATGCTAACATCAGTGACAACAAGACTTGAACAGAAATAGCTATTGAAGAAACACGTTTATAAGATAGAATGAAAATGATTTACACCACAACATATAGTTCACATGTACTGGAGCTAGAGACTACAGAACACACATAATCACACATATGCGAACAGGGTACTACTCCATAGTTCAGTTACACTAATAAACAAAATTATACAAGCGACTAGACTAGTATCACAGATCTACAGAGTAGTACTAAACAACTAAAAATAAGTAGTATAAGTAACTAGCACAGGGAGCAAGTACTCCTTTCATTTACTTTAAACTGAGAAAACTGAAAAGGAGTACTCCTTTCATTTAATTTACTTTAAACTGAGACTACTAAAAAGGAGTACTGCTCTCTTGAGAAGTTGATGTAAATGAAATCCAGGAGTATGTGAGAATATGGACATCTTTATTTCTTTCTGTAAGCTTTATCTTCAGTGCCATGTAATCACCAAAAGGCAATATCAGAAATTATTTGGTAGGCTAATAATATCAGAAAGCTTGGCAGCGACTGCAGATACCTGCAGTGTTCGGTCTTCCAGGCCTTCTTGTTGTTGCCGGTACTGCACGAACATTAAGTAACAAACTGATCAGCATACAGAGAGTATAAATTTGACCTTGTAAATGAAATCTTCTGACATCAAATAGCTCCATTCTACAACTTCACAGACCCTGGACTAACAGTCTTAAACACAACACTGTCCAGATTAAAGAAAACCAGCGCCAGTCTACACTGTTATGGTCTCGAGCTCATTGATAAATTACTATCCACACATGAGCCAAAGACACACACATCTTGTACAAGAGGAAACTAAAGTTCAACGATAAAGAGGATCTAGAGTTGTTCCCTGGCAGGCCCGACTCCAATCCCCTGTGCCCCGCGATCTGCAAACGTTCCCCTCCTAAGCTGTAAGATAAGCCCCATCGTACATATAGATGTAGCACAAATGCAGTAGTACCAGATCAAAAAGGGACGGCAACACTCGAATTAGGAAGCCTGATACGTTTAAGGAATGAGTAGTATAGAGTCCTAATACAGTAAAGTGGATCAGCCTACTATTATTAGCAAGCAAAAAGGCTCAGCGCTGAAACTCTTGGCCTGACCATGGCATTGGCATTGGCCCATACAGTGCCATCTATGGCCGTGGTGTTCATGCCACCGCATTGCCCAGCTTAAGTAGAAATGTACGGCCACACATCCTGTACGACTGCCTGCTCCACCTCGCCTCTATGTGCTTTGGATCTCAACACCTCCATGCACAACAATAACAACCAACGGCCAGTTAACTGAGCAACATCGGATTTGCAAAATTGAAACTGAACAAGTATCTGGATGGGTGCTGCCATCAACAGCAAACAGCTGCAGCCGGGGGGGGGGGGAAGGAGAAGCAAGGAGTCGAGGCGGGTGCCAACTGATCAATTTCACCGTCCCGAACGAGATCCCGGGAAAAGCGAATAAGACGGACGGCGGCGCACGTGCGCCGGATCTACCAAAAAGCTACTAGGGTTACATGCAGGGAGGGAGGGAGGCGGGTGTGCGGACGAACCTGGCGGGAGCAGACTGTGGACCTGGGCACGGTTGCCGTGCATCCGTCGCTGGGCAGGCGGAATCTACAAGCGGTCGTGGTGGACCGCGTCGGCGTCGCGCCGCAGAAGATATCGGAGTCGCTGGACAGACCCCGTAGCCAGTGCCACGTGCTTCTCGATGAGGGCGCCGACCTCACCGCCGCCATCGCGCACAAGGGTGTAGAGGTGGCCATGAGATGCGGGGAGGGGAGGGAGGGACGAGGTCGGCGGCAGTGGCTGAGGAGGACGGCGAGGTCAGCGGTGGGTGGGAGAGGACAGCGAGATCGGGAGGGGGCGAGAGCGGGAGCAGTGCGGAAGTGAGAGGGAGCGCGGCGGTGATGGGAAAAGGGAGCGGAGGCGAGGGGGCACCGGCGGATCTGGTCGTGGCCTGACAAGGAGAAGGCCGAGTCGATCTGGGGCCTAGTAGGGAGACAAGAGGACGGGAGGGGAGGCGAGGGGGCGCCGGCGGTGAGGGAGAGGGAGAGTGGTAGGAGGTCACCGGTGGGTTGTGGTTGGTTGGGGAGACGAAGGCGGCGGCGATGGGTTTCGTTTCGGGGGAGACTGACGGGGTCGAGCTCCGCCGCAGGGAGGTGGCCAACGGGCTAATGGATCTAGGAGGGAGAAGGCGGCGGCGGTGATTGGGAGAAGGGGGCTAGGGTTTCGTGGGTGGACGAGGATGAGAGGGATACGGGGTGATTCGGGAGGGGTGAGAGCGATGAGGGGGGTGTGGGTTGCCGTTGGATCAGGGCGCATCCGACGGTGCTTAATGCATGATCCGCGTGAGCTGATTTTAGCCCAATCAGAACAGAGTATCCTCTTTGATGATGTTAAGACCATTTAAATTGGTCGTAATCGATTGAAAATAAGATTTTGAATCATGTCTTCCATTTGACAACCTAAGAAATTTATAAAAATATAGAAATAAAGTACCTTCGCATTGTGTCACCAAGTGTGACCTACTTTTCAGTAAAAATAACAAACTTTGAATATTGTTAATATCATTAAAAAAGTGTTCTAAGATATGATTTTTTGTAAGGGACTCATTTTTCGTGTGTCTAGAATGATATTTTTATAAAGAATCTAGCAGATATTTGTTGCAAATTTGGAGCACATCAATATTATAATTCATAATCATAGCACATGTGGAGCACATCAAATGCTTGTTTAAGCTTATGTAGTTGTGTTTTTCTATTTGTTTCTCTTGTGTTTTTTGCACGAGGGTGCATTTGGAATGGCATAGTTTGTTCAAATGATCTCATATTATGCACAAGGATGCATCGTGGAATTACAAACAATGTTTCCTAAGGGAGTTTTCACTTTCATTGCACAAAAGAGCTATTTTCCATTTTTCGAGTGCCCCAAATGAGGTTTTTTGTGAAGGACCTACCAAATAATTATTGCAAAATTGGACCAAATAATTTTTATAAAATACTAGGCCATATTTAATGCACAATTGACCAAATGGTTGGGTGTAAAAAGTTTTATCCACCTCTGGTGAAAAAGACAATTTCCGCCGATTCAGTTGGAAGCGGGTCAAATTTGAACTGCAGTTGCCTCATAGTTCGCTCTTTATTTTTCCAAAAATCATTTCTAGGTACATAAGTATCTATTTAATCAGAGAAACATCAAAAGTTTTCCAAGATTCAACCACTAGCTAGGAACGGTCAAGCCCATCGTTTTGCCCGCATTTTGAAACGGGCATAAAAAATTCAAAAAAATCAAAAAATTGGAAAACCTTCGCATTGTGTCAATATATGTGACCAAGTTTCCAGGAAAAATAATAAACTTGTAATACGAAAATTCTTTTAAAAAAGTGTTCTCAGAAATGAGCTATCGTGCGTGAAGATTCATGGCTATCAAGCCAAATGATCAATCTTATGGCCACATTCATGGCATAGTTTGTTCAAATGATCTCATATTGTGCACAAGGTTGAATCTTGGAATTCCAAATGATGTTGCCTAAGGGATTTTTCATTTTCTTTGCACGGAAAATTCATTTTCCATTTTTCGAGTGCCCGAAATGAGGTTTTTTTTTTGAAGTACCTACCATATATTTGTTGCAAAATTGTACCAAATCAATTTTCTAAAATTCTAGGACATATTTAATGCAGAATTTACTAAAATGGTTGGGTGTAAAAAGGTTTTTCCACCTCTGGTGAAAAAGACAAATTCCCGCCGATTCAGTAGGAAGCGGGTCAAATTTGAACTGTAGCTGCCTTATAGTTTGCTCTTTATTTTTTCCAAAAATCATTTCTAGGTACATAAGTATCTATTTAATCAGAGAAACACCAAAAAAGTTCCAAGATTCAACCACTAGCTAGAAATGGTCATTCCCGCCATTTTGACCGCATTTTGAAACGGGCATAAAAAATTCAAAAAAATCGAAAAATTGGAAAACCTTCGCATTGTGTCATTATATGTGGCCTAGTTCCCAGGAAAAATAATAAACTTGTAGTACGGCAATTCTTTTAAAAAAGTGTTCTCAGAAATGAGCTATCATGCGTGAAGATTCATGGCTATCAAGCCAAATGATCAATCTTATGGCCACATTCATGGCATAGTTTGTTTAAATGACCTCATATCGTGCACAAGGGTGCATCTTGGAATGACAAACAATGTTGCCTAAGGAAGTTTTCATTTTCTTTGCACAAAAAATTCATTTTCCATTTTTCCAAGTGCCCAAAATGAGTTTTTTTGTGAAGGACCTACCATATATTTGTTGCAAAATTGGACCTAATCAATTTTATAAAATACTAGGCCATATATAATGCAGAATTGACAAAATGGTTGGGTGTCAAAAGTTTTGATCCACCACTGGTGAAAAAGACAAATTCCTGCCGATTCAGTAGGAAGCGAGTCAAATTTGAACTGCAGTTGCCTCATAGTTTGCTATTTATTTTTTCCAAAAATCATTTCTAGTTACATAAGTACCTATTTAATCATAAATACATGGTTTGGTGGCGATACGTCAAGGTTTGGATGGTGGCCGAGGGCTCCAACTCTAGAGCGCGTAAACTAGCATGCGCGCCGCATGGTCACCGCATGACCGTGGCATTGCCATGTGTTCTGGGCGGCCTAGGCATGTCTAGTGGGTTGGGCACTCCCCAGGTAGGTGCTAGGAAGAAAATCACAACATAAGATTCTCATGAGGAGACCGATCGATGCTCAAACATGAATAAGCAACCAAGTGTTTGATTAGCGGTACGGGAAATGCACATGGCTAATGTGTGTGAGCTTTGTCTGAGGATGATCAGTTACTAAGAAGACTGTCTTCACAAATTTTAGCTCAAAAGGAGGAGCCTAGGTGGTACTTGCTTTGCAAACTACCACACTGGACATAAATACGAATGTTGAAGCTCGGCTAAAAATAATGAATGGATTGAGCTGGCATTTGGTGGAGGATGGTTATTTGGGCATAGGAAAGCACAGTAGAAAATGGATACTATTTGGACATGCCAAAGTGGTACTTCCTTCACAAACTGTTGTTCTGAACAGAATAGGAAAATGAATATTTTTGAATTATTTTTGAACTAGGCAAGGAAGGTTTTTTTACATATTTGACGAAGATATGACCCAAAGAATTTATGAGATTTTTTGGGAATTTTGGGAATGACAGAAATATAGGCTGCTTCACAACCTAGGGCAAAAACTGCCACATTGACATGACACATAGGCAAAACTAATGAGGTGGCGCCTAGTCATAGCAACCCACCACAATTTACAAGGTTATGACCATCTATATTGGTCATGATCAGCTAGAAATAAGGCAGCAGACCAGTGCTATCTTCTTTATGACCATTTCGTGTAAGGAAATTACGACCTTTCTGACCAAAATGGTCATTATAGTCTAGGGTTTGGAGCCCCCCGAACAGCTTTTGACCAATTGGTCTGAAATGGTCATAGATCTATGACCAATTCTTCCAGGGTCACTGACAGAAGGTCACTAGTTGACATATTTCTTGTAGTGTAGTTTGCTTTTGAATGCAAATGCACATGGCATGTTTTACTTTGTGGAGATCCTCTTCAACTTATGAAGACAATTCATCATGCATATAAAGAGATAACGAAGATAGTGAAATGCATAATGAAAAATGGACGTCTGCGGAATGGCTTCATGCGGAATTTATCATCGCATCGCAAGGTAGTAGAAAAAGTTGCAGACGGCCATCGAGTTTAGGTGTTACAACTCAAAGAACCAAATATTTCAAAAGACGAGAGTTGTGAAGACTTAGCAAAATATTGCAACCACCCATAAGGACCCGCTTGAAGACTATCAACTCATAAGCTTCTCCCCCTTTTGTCAGTAAGGACCAAAAAGGTTTGAAGACATAGTATCTACTAGTTCCCATCAGGAATAGATGAAGGAGCAGGGTCGACGTTGGAGTTAGGTGGTGCAGACGGGCCTGATGCAGTGTCGAGATGCAGTGTAGCCATGGTCGGTGAAGTGGCGTCGTCTTCTTCATCGACGACTCTCGCAACAACAGTTACAGCCGAAGATGAACGCTCAGAATCTTCAATTGAGGGAGTGCGGCGCCAGCTTGCATTTTGTGCAGGCCTGGAATCAAACTTGAAGTCCTCGGTGAAGCCATCTTCGCGAAGATCGTCTTCAGGACAGAGCAGTGTGAGACTCTTCCAGGACCGCTGACAGGCTTCATGGGCAACAAACGAGTTCTTGGTGGCCAAGTTTCAAATGCGGTTGACATCCAACAAGATACTCTACATCTGACGCTTTAGCCAGTCGTGATGCTTATGCTGTTTCTGGTGCAAGGCCACAAGAACCTCTCGGTCATTGAGGACACGGGAATGATTCCGAGGACTTTGGGCAACCGTACTTGCTATGGCTTCATTGTTGGCACGATGTGGCATTCTCATATTCCCAGCCAAAGGATAAGTAGGGGTTGCATCATTGGGGACAAGAATTCCCTCCATTGGTTGTGAGAAGCTTTGGTGTTCAGCATTTTGAAGATGTAGAGGATTCTTAGCAGGCTCGAGGTAGATGGCTTCCATGAACATATCAACCTTAGGCAGAAAAACAAGATGGTTGCGCGCTGAGGGCTGATAGTCAACAATAGAATGGAGCTTGATATGACGCATCACCCATGGAGCATAGAATTTCAGGCCAAATAGATCAATCCTAGATGCAACGAGTTGTCTGATGAAGAAATCCTGGGTATTGAATCTGATGCCATTCATGATATAAAACACCAAAGTCTTCATGGCTCCTTCAAGTTTGGCTTTAGAAGAATGTCCCTTGATTGGCCATAGAGTACGCCTCAGAATGTGGTATACTGTGCGGGGCAAGTACTCGAGGTCTTTCACAAAGAACTCTTTGGGGTATTCAGCATCTTGAGGCAATGGCTTCATCATACTGAGCATCTCACTCATATTTGGCTCGGGCCTCTGGAAGATACTCTGCAGTTCATCTCGATGACGCTGGCAACTAGGCTCATAGAACTCACCTGGAGTGGGCAGGGAAGTAAGCTCGATGATGTCTTGAGCTTTGCCTTCATGATGCATGAGGGAGTCCCGGATTAGGGGGTGTACGGATAGCCGGACTATACCTTCGGCCGGACTCCTGGACTATGAAGATACAAGATTGAAGACTTCGTCCCAATCCGGAAGGGACTTTCCTTGGCGTGGAAGGCAAGCTTGGCGATACGGATATGTAGATCTCCTACCATTATAACCGACTCTGTGTAACCCTATCCCTCTCTGGTGTCTATATAAACCGAAGGGTCTTGGTCCGTAGGACAGACAACAATCATACCATAGGCTAGCTTCTAGGGTTTAGCCTCTATGATCTCGTGGTAGATCTACTCATGTACTACCCATATCATCAATATCAATCAAGCAGGACATAGGGTTTTACCTCCATCAAGAGGGCCTGAACCTCAGTAAAACATTGTGTCCCATGCCTCCTGTTACCATCCGCCTAGACGCACAGTTCGGGACCCCCTACCCGAGATCCACCAGTTTTGACACCGACATTGGTGCTTTCATTGAGACTTCCTCCGTGTCGTCACTTTTAGGCCCGATGGCTTCTCCGATCATCAATAGCGATGCGATCCAGGGTGAGACTTTTCTCCCCGGACAGATCTTCGTATTCGGCGGCTTTGCACTGCGGGCCAATTCGCTTGGTCATCTGGGGCAGATCGAAAGCTACGCCACTGGCCATCAGGTCAGATTTGGAAGTTTGAACTACACGGCCGACATCCACGGAGACTTGATCTTCGACGGATTCGAGCCACAGCCGAGCGCGCCGCACTATCACGATGGCAGATCTAGCTCTGCCGCCGAACAGTGCCCTGGAGGCCGCACCTGTGTTCGCTCCGACCCCTAGCTCGGAGCCGATCACACCAATCGAGGATGGGTGGTTAGACACCGCCTCGGGGGCTGCAATCTCTATGGCGATCGAGCCGAACACCAGCCCTATTCTCTGCGAAGCCCGTGACTCCAAGGAGCCGGACTCCTCTCCTGACTCCGAGCCCTCCGCGCCCCTACCGATCGAACCCGATTGGGCGCCGATCATGGAGTTCACCGCCGCGGACATCTTTCAGCACTCGCCCTTCGGCGATATTCTGAATTCACTAAAGTCTCTCTCTTTATCAGGAGATCCCTGGCCGGACTATGGTCAGCAAGGTTGGGATGCGTACGATGAAGAAATTCAAAGCCCACCCACCACCCACTTCGTAGCCACTGTCGATGATTTAACCGACATGCTCGACTTCGACTCTGAAGACATCGACGGTATGGACGCCGATGCAGGAGATGATCAAGAACCAGCGCCTATAGGGCACTAGAAAGCCACCTCGTCGTATGATATATACATGGTGGACACCCCAAAAGAAGGCAATGGCGATGGAACAACGGAGGATGACCCCTCCAAGAAGCAGCCCAAGCGCCGGTGTCAGCGGCGCCGCTCTAAATTTCGCCAAAGCAAAAACGGTGATTCCGGCACGGGAGATAATAACACCCCGTACAGTGCCGAAGACAACCACCTCCAGCAAGATTCAACACAGGAGGATAGAGAAGCCAGCCCTCATGAGAGAGCGGCCAACAGAGAGGTCGAGGACGATAATTATATGCCTCCCTCCGAAGACGAGGCAAGCCTCGACGACGACGAATTTGTCGTGCCGGAGGATCTCGTCGAACAAGAGCGTTTCAAACGGAGGGTTATGGCCACGGCGAGAAGCCTCAAGAAAAAACAGCAACAGCTTAGAGCTGATCAAGATTTGCTAGCCGACAGATGGACTAAAGTCCTTGCGGCCGAAGAGTATGAACTCGAACGCCCCTCCAAGAGCTACCCAAAGCGCAGGTTGCTACCCCAATTAGAGGAGGAAGCGCCTAAACCTACATCACCAGCGCATGATGCGGCCAACCGGCCACCCCGTGGCCGCGACAGAGAGGCCTCTCGGCCCTGCACTCAAGCCGCACCCCGGTGCCGCTCAAAAAATACCAGGGAATGGGAATATGCGCCAGACCTGCGAGATATATTGGAGGACAAGGCAAGGCAAACAAGATCGATCTATGGATCACGTGTGCGCCCCACGGCACGAGACGATACTCGTCATGCCAGATACAGTAAATCCGGCCGGGCCGAACATAGTAGACAAAGCTCGTTTGAGTTGCGTCGTGACATAGCCCAATACAGAGGTGCCGCACACCCACTATGCTTCAGAGATGAAGTAATGGATCATCAAATCCCAGAGGGTTTCAAACCCGTGAACATCGAATCATACGATGGCACAAAGATCCTGTGGTATGGATTGAGGACTATCTCCTTCATATCCACATGGCCCGCGGTAATGACCTACATGCCATCAAATACCTCCCACTCAAGCTTAAAGGACCAGCTTGGCATTGGCTTAACAGCTTGCCAACAGAATCAATTGGTTGTTGGGAGGACCTGGAAGCCGCATTCCTCGACAATTTCCAGGGAACTTATGTGCGACCCCAGACGCCGATGACCTAAGCCACATAATTCAGCAGCCAGAGGAATCGTCCAGACAATTCTAGACACGGTTCCTAACCAAGAAAAATCAAATCGTCGACTGTCCGGACGCAGAGGCCCTAGCAGCCTTCAAGCATAACATCCGCGACGAGTGGCTTGCACGGCTCCTAGGACAGGAAAAGCCGAAATCTATGGCAGCCCTCATGACACTTATGACCCGCTTTTGCGCGGGAGAAGACAGCTGGCTAGCTCGCAGCAATAACATGACCAAGAGCCCTGGTAATCCGGATACCAAGGAAAGCAGTGGCACGCGTCGCAACAAGCAAAAGCGCCGCATTAACGGCGACAATGCTGAGTATACGGCAGTTAATGCCGGATTCAGAGGCTCTAAACCCGGTCAGCGGAAAAAGCCATTTAAAAGAAATACTCCGGGCCCGTCCAGTTTGGACCGAATACTCGACCGCTCATGCCAGATACATGACACCCCAGAAAAACCAGCCAATCACACCAACAGGGATTGTTGGGTGTTCAAGCAGGCAGGCAAGTTAAATGCCGAAAGCAAAGACAAGGGGCTGCATAGCGATGACGAGGAGAAGCCCCGGCCGCCGAACAACAGTGGACAGAAAGGTTTTCCCCCACAAGTGCGGACGGTGAACATGATATACGCAACCCACATCCCCAAGAGGGAGCGGAAGCATGTGCTAAGGGACGTATACGCGATGGAGCCAGTCGCCCCAAAGTTCAACCCATGGTCTTCCTGCCCAATCACTTTTGATCGAAGGGACCACCCCACTAGCATCCGTCATGGTGGATTCGCCGCATTGGTTCTAGACCCAATTATTAACAGATTTCACCTCACTAGAGTCTTTATGGACGGCGGCAGCAGCCTGAACCTGCTTTACCAGGATACAGTGCGGAAAATGGGCATCGATCCCTCGAGGATTAAACCCACTAAAATGACCTTTAAAGGCGTCATACCAGGTGTAGAGGCCAACTATACAGGCTCAGTTACACTTGAAGTGGTCTTCGGATCTCCGGATAATTTCCGAAGCGAGGAGTTAATCTTCGACAAAGTCCCGTTCCGCAGTGGCTATCACGCACTGCTCGGGCGAACCGCATTTGCTAAGTTCAATGCGGTGCCGCACTATGCATACCTCAAGCTCAAGATGCCAGGCCCTCGAGGAGTCATCACGATCAATGGAAACACTGAACGCTCTCTCTGAACGGAGGAGCATACGGCGGCTATCGCAGCAGAAGTACAAAGCAGCCTCTCAAGGCAATTGTCTAGTCCGGCCATTAAACGTCTGGACACCGTCAAGCGTGCCTGGAGTAACCTACAATAGACCGCTTGGCATGTCCCGAGCAAGCATAGCAATGTGGCCCCAATCCCAGCCCTCGCGAACTTGCGAAACCAGTGTTGCGCATACATAACTACGCTCTGGAAATACCATGGGCACAAGGGGAGGGGCACCATCACGGCACGCCCGAATCGCGGCTTAAACCGCACTTGGGGCTGCCGATTTCTTAATTTTCTCTTATTTTCAGGACTCCATTCTTCGGAAGGCTTGTCCGGTAGTACAATTGCCGCACAAACGATACAACCAGGGAAGTAGAAAGCTACGCCGCACTATGGAACTCTAAGGTGGTCTCTATAACGAGCAGTATACCTGTTTCACATACCATTCCGCAGCTCGCCCCTAGAAAGGACACGTTAAATAGTCCCATTTTTTGCTTATCGCACTATTTGTATCGTTCTGCTTTGATCGCAGCTTTTTAAATAAATAATGCATAGCTTCCGTCTATTATTGCATTACTCTTTTTTACGAATATATGTTCATTAATGACATGTTGCACCCGTACACTTTGGTACGGCCAATACGCCAGGGGCTTAAGTACCCCACAATACGGTGTTAGAAGTCCGAACACTTTCACAAGTGCGGCACCCCGAACTTATAGCATTATAGGCATCGGCTCCGAATCATGTATTGGGTCAATAGTTGGGTTTGCCCGGCTCCTATGTTTTGGTACCTTACGTTCCGTTATATCGGCTAAGGTAGCACTAGGAGAACTACTGCGATTGTGCCCTAGTTGAGCTGGGCTGAGCACCTCAGTAGAGAAAGCTAAAACTGACCGTCATGATGAGGCGAGAGCTGGTCGCTGTTCGAGAGGTTTTCGAGTCCCTAAAGACTTATGTCGCTTAGAGCGAGGAGTCGGCTTTGTCCGGCCTAGGCGTGGATAGCGGCCCGAACTCGGTCTTCCGAACACTAGGGGCTTCGCCGAAATTTAAAATGATAGAATTCTATGGCTAAGTGAGAGTGTTCAAGCATTATAGTCCGATTGCCTTGTTCGTTGTGTTGAGAGCCTCCCTCGAAGGACCCAAGAATGGGAAAAAGAGCGCTCATGTTTATCCCGAACACCCCAGCACTCGTGGCATGGGGGCAGAAGCCGACGACTCGCCATCTCTCAAATTTGACAAACGGCCGCACAAAAGGTAATATTTTAAATTCAAAAGCGTTGCTTAGCGCATATGAACAAGTTTTCAGCGTACAGGATCACAAATGCGAGTTTACTCAAAAATTACATCTTTGGAGCATTCATCCACTATAAGGCGGGCACCCTTCAGGACGCCCTCATAATACGCTTCCGGGACGCGATGCTCCTTGCTCGGCGGTGGCCCGTCCTTCACCAGCTTCTCCACATCCATCTTGCCCCAGTGCACTTTAGCACGGGCAAGCGCCCTACGGGCACCTTCGATGCAGACGGAGTGCTTGATTACTTCAAGCCGTGGACAGGCATCCACCAGCCGCCTCACCAGCCCGAAGTAGCTCCCAGGTAGAGCCTCCCCAGGCCAAAGCCGAACTATGAAGCCCATTTGCTTCAGCTGGTCGATCAAAGGCACCAGATGTCTGGCCTCAGCATACTGAGACCAGAACACCTTCTCCGTCGAGCTCCCCTCCTCGGCTCGGTAGTAGGCAGCGGCATCAGATGCACTGCGGGGCAAATCTGCGAATGCTCCTAGAGGGCTCCAGACTCGGGTAAGTAACAAGTAATTCACTTTCACGTGCTTGCTTTGCATAATGAATGCCTTACCGGCCGCTATCTTCTTCATCGCTTCAATTTCTTGGAGGGCTTTTTGGGCTTCGGCCTTGGCAGACTTCACGCTTTTGAGGGCTGCCGCAAGCTCAGACGCTTGCATCTTTGAGTCAAGCTCCAAACTCTCGTGTTTTTTCACGAGAGCCTGGAGCTCTTTCTGCACCTCCTCCACCCGCGCCTCCTGCTTCCCTCTCTCTGTGCGCTCCGCGGCCACTCTGTTTTTGGCCTCGGACAACGCTTGCTTAAGGGTTGCCACCTCGGTCGTGGCCCCTATAATAGCATGTTGATCCTATCATTTTTTGCAACCACATATTCTCTATATACTTGAGCAAGGTATTACTTACCATCCTTCTCCTCGAGTTGCCTCTTGGCATGGCCGAGCTCGTTCTCGGACCGCGCGAGGTTTTGCTTCAGCGTATCCACCTCCGTAGTTAGTGCGGCGGAGGCCAGCAGCGAAGCCTGCATACGCATATTGACTTAATTATGTTAGACTCCTACGAATGTTATTAGATCCTCTATTCGGCTTTTCTTTCCAAACGCCGAACAGAGCATCAGGGGCTACTGTCTATGTGGTAATATTTTTACATATTCTTTACTTACCTCAAAGCCTGTTAGAAGGCTGGCACAGGCTTCAGTCAGTCCGCTATTAGCGGACTGAACCTTCTGTATCACCGCACTCATAATAGTGCGGTGCTCCTTGTCGATGGAGGCGCCGTTAAGCACCTCCAGCAAATTGTCCGGTGCCTCCGGTTGGACGGAGGTCACTGGTTAGGTAGGCTTGCCCCTCTTGGAAGGAGGCTCCCTACTGGAGTTCGGAACGTTGAAGGTCCCAGCGTGGTTCCCTTGGGGGTTCTATCCCCTTTACGCCTGGAGTCCGGGAGGTCGCCTGGCGGCGCCTCCAGGACCACCTTCTCCTGGCTTGGAACCTGTTGGGACGCCACCTCGGCGTCGTCCGTAGGGTGGGGGGAGATAGCCGTCGGAAGCGAATTCACATCCGACGAATCCAGGGAGCCGCTCGATGACTCGTCGAGCCCGACCTTAGGCGGACTGCACAGTCATGTTCGGCGTAAGGAGGAGTTGTGCAAGAAAGGAACACTATGAATCGCTCAGGTGTCCGAATACTTACGATCTCGCCAGGGGCTTGGCCCTGTGCGGCCACTAGGGATGAAAATGGAGCGGAAACGGACGGAACTGGGTGCTATCATATTTGTTTTCATATTTTTTTCCAGAAATGGAAACGAATACAGAAACCTCGGAAACAAATACGGAAACAGATACTACCGGAAACAAAAATGGAGTGAATACGACACGGAAACGGAGACGGAAGTGGATGTTCACCGGAACAAAGAACCCTTGAACCGTGGAAAAAAACACAATGAAATGAACAAAGTTGTCAATGATAAGATGATTATAAAATATTATGATATATTGTGGATATATTATTAGATATTCATTTGTGCATAAATATTCAACTTTTGCAACAAAAAAACTTGGAAGCCATCCAACAACCAAACATCGCAGCTCAAATCACAATAGTGCTCAGCTTTAATAGTACTAGTACTATAGTACACACTTCAACTCAACAAGAAAAGTATCCATGATGCAAATATTTGAAACTTTAAATATAGTAACTAACAGTTCCATTCCAGCACTACAACATTCAATCCTCCATTTCCTCATCCATGAAGTCCTCCAGGTCATCATCACTATCATCCTCTTGTGGCTCCTCCAACTACATAGGCAAGCATACAAATAGATTTCAAGTTCTGTAATATGAGTATTAGACATAATACGAGTCAAAAAATAGATAAAATGCAAACCATGTGCACCAAAGTTGTAAAACGTTCCTCCAAGCTTGGCATGCCCATGTCTTTGACAACAAATGCAATGTCACTATCTGAATGATTGATAATAATAATTATTAGTATGATTATGTCACAGGGTGCACATGAAGTTGAGATAAAATTTAAAAGGTTACCTTTTGATGCTCCAATCCAACTTTTAGTACAAATTAAAGCTTCGACGGTTTCAGGTTCAAGACGACCACGAAATGGGTCAACAACCCGCCCACCAGCACTGAATGCCGACTCCGAGGCAACCATCGACACTTGCATAGATAAGATATCTCGAGCAAGTCGTGACAGAATAGGAAACTCAACTTGATTGACCTTCCACCATGATAGTATATCAAAATTTGAATCTTTTCTAGATTGTAACTCTTGCTCCATGTATACTTCCAACTCAGTTTTGAGAACACGGTCTGATTTTTGACTTCTACAACTCAAGAACAAGTCTAAACCATCATCTAGATCAAGATCAACAGAAGGTGTTTTATACATATTAGTATCACTACTGTTACATGTTGTCTTCTTTGATGTAGAGACGTAAGCTTCAAACAACTGGGTAATAACTTTTGTAAACTTCTCAATCTGTTGGTCATGAGTGGTGGGGTAAATGGTTGGTGCATAATATTCTATCACGTTTCTCTTGTATCTAGGATCAAAGAAGGCTGCCACGGAAAGTGCCATGTTGGACTTCTCCCAATACTTATCATATTTAAGTTTCATGGAACGTGCCATAGACTTAATTACTTTGTCAGAGCTAGCACACCAGCCATCAATTGCAATCTTAAACTTGCAAAAGGTGATAAAAAACTTATTTGCAGTTGGATATGTAGTTCCAGAGAACAGCACAGTAGCATCCTTGAAAATCTTCAGGTGATCACATATCTTCAATGCCATAATCCAATTCTGCGAAGTTGGAGCACACTTCTTATACTTCTTTTTATGCCGAAGAAAAAGCCAATCAAAAGCATCTCTAAAGTAAAGTGCCTTCTGCAGCATATCATACGTGGAATTCCACTGGGTAGGAACATCCAAGATCAGTTCAGATTTTGGATTCAAGTCACATTCTGAAGCACACTTCTCAAACTCTTCCTTCTGCTGTGGAGAATTCCTCAAAATTGATATTGTATTTCTAATATTTGCAATAGATGCTGCAATTGTCTTCAAACCATCTTGAGCGACCAGGTTTAGGATGTGATTGAAACATCTTACATGAAAAAATATGCCATCACAGATTAGACTATTCTTACTGAATTTGGTTAGTAGCCCCTCAACACACTTATCATTGGCTGAAGCATTGTCCAAACTGAGTGAAAGCAATTTCCTGTCAAGATTCCAGTCCACTATGCAATCATAAAAGTGTAAGCCAAGATTTTTTCCTGAATGGTTTCCCTGTACATGATTAAACTTGATAATCCTCTTTTGCATGCACCAGTTTTCATCTATCCAATGAACAGTGATGCACATGTATCCTTTGGTTTGTCCAGATGTCCACATGTCCATGGTGGCACTAAATCGGCACTGCACTATTTTGAAGTACTCATACAATTTCTTCTTTTCCTCTTTAAATATGTTGACTATGTCTTTCTTCATAGTAGGGCGACTTTTAATTGGAAAAGTTGGACGCAAAGAATGGATAAAGTCCACCAAGTACTCATGGTCAACAATATTGAAGGGGTACTCATGCATTATAATTGAGAGATAAAACTTCTTCAAACTGGTAGACTCGTCATACCTAAAGGTCGCAGGTGCTACCATGGACTCATTTCCTTCAACTTTATTCAGTACAAGTTTTTGCTGTCCAGTAATGATCTGGTGCTTGTTCTGCAAATGAGACTTGAAAACTGTTGTGCCCCGATTGCCTCGAGCATTAGTACGAGGGCCCTTGTAATTGCACCCTTTGCTATTGCATCTAGCCCATTTCTCTACAACCTTGTTACCATCCTTATCCATCGTCGTTATCTCATACTTGGTGAAATGTTCCCAAACATCAAAGGTGAGCTTCTTACATCTCTTCACGTCAGGGGCTGCATCTTCAGTTCCATTAGCTGTATCCGAACTTGCAGCTGCTGCACTTGTATTAGTAGCATTGGGAGGCCGCTCCGACGATGATTCAAGCACAATCGGAGATGTTGCGCTTACACTTGCACTGCTACTTGCCGTAAAAAAATCATCCATTGCAGGTTGGCAGTGCACTAACACTACGGCCAGACCTGTAACAGGCTAACAGCATTAATTAATTATGTATAAGCAAGCTAAATACAACTGTACCACTAGCCCACTAGTGCACTGTGAAAGCACAAGGATCCCAATATTAGTTCTGATAGACTTACTGTATGTACATGGCTACAGGAAATTCAACATAGTGTGTATCCTGGATTTTCGCAAGATCTGCATGAACATTCATAAGCTATCTTGCTTGGTGATCTTACTCTGTATGTGCAGTAGTGCAGGACTGCAGGTGCAGCCGTGAAGGTGTCGTTAGCAGCGGAGAGGGGTGCAACTGCGGAGGGATTCGATTGTGTTGGAGGGGCATAGAGGTCGGAGGCGTCGGAAAGGCGGCTTCAGAGGGGCGTAGAGGACGGAGGCGTCGAACGGCAGCTTCAGAGGACGGCAGCATCCGACGGCGCCATGTCAAGTCTGGGCAGGCCGGCCGAAGATGCGAGGGCAGTGGCGGTGGAGGCGTGCTCCTCTGCTCGATTAGGGATTAGATTATTTTTGAGCGGTGATTAGGGATTAGATTAGGGATTCTGCTCGCCTTGCTGCAGTGCCTGGTGTATTGTTATGCTGAAGTTGGGCCATGGGCCATTATTCTGCTATGTAACTCTGTGTTGGGCTATAAAATAGACATTTTCTCGTATTAAAGGAGGAAAGTTCCATATTAACGGAAACGGAAAATTCCATTCCGCACTTGTTCCGCCGGAAAACATTGTTTCGTCTTTGTTTCCGTTTCCGCATAAAAAATTCCACTTTTGTTTTTGTTTTGCAAAATTCCGTTTCCATTTCCGTTTTTCCTCTCCGTTTTCGCTTTTTTTCCGGAAAAACGGAAAGTTTCCGTTCCGTTTTCATCCCTAGCGGTCACTCCTCTTCGCCGTCATTGGCGTTGGTGGAGCAGTCTGGAGGAAGGGTCTTCCCCTTCTTGGACCCTTCGGCCTCCCAAGTTGGGGCGGCCTTCCTTTTCTTCCCTCCCCCCACTGGAGGGGGAGAGGTCACTTCTTCCTCCTCCTCGTCTTCACGGGAGGAGTGCGCCTTGGAGTCTTCGGATGATGAATCCGACACCTCCTGGCGCCAGGCACTCTTTCGAGTCCCTGTGGCCTTATTCTTGGCCTTCTTCTCCGGCACCACATAGGGTGCCGGAACCAGCAGCTTCACCAAGCGAGCGTCCGCTGGGCCTTCGGGCAAAGGAGCGAGACAGTTGATCTTTCCGGACGTCTCCTGCCAATCCTGTCAAAGGTAAGGGAGCTTAGATCCCGCATGGAGTCAAACCATGAAAAACTAATACCCTGTAAAAGGTAAAAACAGCTTACAACATGAGCGTGACGCTGCGTGCTGAATCTGCGATCCTCGGTAGCGGATGCGGGGGCCTCGGCGCCCTTGAAAAGCACCTTCCAGTCATCTTCGTATGTCGTGTCGAAGAGCCTGCTCAGAGTTCGGTGTTGCGCCGGGTCGAACTCCCACAGGTTGAAAGCCCGTTGTTGACACGGGAGGATCCGGCGGATGAACATAACCTGGACTACGTTGACAAGTTTGAGCTTCTTGTCCACCAGGGTTTGGACGCATGTTTGGAGTCCGGTCAGCTCTCCTTCTTTACCCCACGATAGGCCCGTCTCTTTCCAGGAGGTGAGCCGCATAGGGGGTCCGGATCGGAACTCGGGGGCTGCGACCCATTCAGGGTCACGCGGCTCGGTGATGTAAAACCACCCCGATTGCCACCCCTTTAGGGACTCTACGAAGGAGCCCTCGAGCCATAGGACGTTGGGCATCTTGCCCACCATGGCGCCTCCACACTCCGCCTGGGTGCCGCGCACCACCTTCGGCTTGACATTGTAAGTCTTGAGCCATAGGCCGAAATGGGGGCGGATGCAGAAGAAAGCCTCGCACACGATGATAAACGCCGAGATATTGAGGACAAAGTTTGGGGCCAGATCGTGGAAATCTAGGCCATAGTAGAACATGAGCCCCCCGGATAAATGGGTGGAGAGGGAAGCCCAGTGAGGAAATGGGGGAGGAACACCACCCTCTCATGGGGCCTAGGGGTGGGGATGAGCTGCCCCTCTTCGGGAAGCCGGTGCGCAATGTCGTTAGACAAGTATCCGGCCTTCCTCAGTTTTTTGATGTGTCCCTCCGTGATGGAGGAGACCATCCACTTGCCTCCTGCTCCGGACATGGCTGGAGAAGGTTGAGGTGGGGTGTGCGGACTTGGGTGCTGGAGCTCGAGTGCGTGGAAATGGATAGGCAAAGGAGGAAGAAGGCGTGGATGAAAAGGTGGATCCTTATCCCCTTATATGGGCAGACGCGACTATGTGTCCCCACCAGCCTGGTAAAACTCGCTTATCTCCCAAGCGCCGTAATCGATGGCGCGGTTGGGTACCCATGCTTTGACAAGACGTGCCAAGGAAACCGTCTCGCTAAACGCGCTGAGGTGGGATAGTAAAACGATTCGAATAAAGACCTGGCCGTGTGTGTGATGTCACGCTATGGAATACGTCAGCAGATTAGATTTGTGTAAATATTATTCTCTCTATGGCAATATGTGGAAACTTATTTTACAGAGACGGACACTACCTTTGTGTTCAAAATCTTCTATGAAGTACTTGGAGGAGGAACCCGCCTTGCAATGCCGAAGACAATTTGCGCGCCGGACTCGTCATCATTGAAGCCTGGTTCAGGGGCTACTGAGGGAGTCCCGGATTAGGGGGTGTCCGGATAGCCTAACTATACCTTCGGCCGGACTCCTGGACTATGAAGATACAAGATTGAAGACTTCGTCCCGTGTCCGGAAGGGACTTTCCTTGGCGTGGAAGGCAAGCTTGGCGATACGGATATGTAGATCTCCTACCATTGTAACCGACTCTGTCTAACCCTAGCCCTCTCCGGTGTCTATATAAACCGGAGGGTCTTGGTCCATAGGACGGACAACAATCATACCATAGGCTAGCTTCTAGGGTTTAGCCTCTCTGATCTCATGGTAGATATACTCTTGTTTTACCTCCATCAAGAGGGCCCGAACCTGGGTAAAACATTGTGTCCCCTGCCTCCTGTTACCATCCGCCTAGACGCACAGTTCGGGACCCCCTACCCGAGATCCGCCGGTTTTGACACCGACAATGCACATCACCTGTCATCCGCTCAAGAATCCATGTCTTTGGATCCCTGTTGTAGCCGCGAATGCGAAGTGTAGCATAGAACTGTAGCAGAAGCTCTTCATTCTACTGCTCCTTGTCTATGACAAATGGTAGAAGACCAACATCCCTGAAGTAGTCAAGTGCTTCTTCAAGACAGGGCAGTGCTACCTCTTGAGCACTGCATTGGTTTTCCTTTGAAAAGGAAAGGGTGATGCAACAAAGTAGCGTAAGTATTTCCCTCAGTTTTTGAGAACCAAGGTATCAATCCAGTAGGAGACTACACGCAAGTCCCTCGTACCTACACAAACAAATAAGAACCTCGCAACCAACGTCATAAAGGGGTTGTCAATCTCTTCACGGTCACTTACGAGAGTGAGATCTGATAGAGATAATAATAATAAGATAAATATTTTTGGTATTTTTATGATATAGATAAGAAACTAAAGATTGCAAAGTAAACTATATTGGAAACTTATATGATAAAAGATAGACCTAGGGGCCATAGGTTTCACTAGTGGCTTCTCTCAAGATAGCATAAGTATTACGGTGGGTGAACAAATTACTGTCGAGCAATTGATAGAAAAGTGCATAATTATGAGAATATCTAGGCATGATCATGTATATAGGCATCATGACCGCGAAAAGTAGACCGAAACAATTCTGCATCTACTACTATCACTCCATACATCAACCACTATCCAGCATGCATTTAGAGTATTAAGTTCATAAGAACAGAGTAACACATTAGGCAAGATGGCATGATGTAGGGGGATAAACTCAAGCAATATGATATAAACCCCATCTTTTTATCCTTGATGGCAACAATACAATTCATGCCTTGCTGCCCCTGCTGTCACTGGGAAAGGACACCGCAAGATTGAACCCAAAGCTAAGAACTTCTCCCATTGCAAGAAAGATCAATCTAGTAGGCCAAACCAAACTGATAATTCGAAGAGACTTGCAAAGATAACCAATCATACATAAAAGATTTCAGAGAAGAATCAAATATTTTTCATAGATAAACTTGATCAAAAACCCACAATTCATCGAATCTCGACAAACACACTGCAAAAAGAGTAAATAGATCTCCAAGAAGATCGAGGAGAACATTGTATTGAGATCCAAAGAAAGAGAAGAAGCCATCTAGCTAATAACTATGGACCCCAAGGTCTGTGGTAAACTACTCACACATCATCGGAGAGGCTATGGTGTTGATGTAGAAGCCCTCCGTGATCGATTCCCCCTCCGGCGGAGATCCAGAAAAGGCCCCAAGATGAGATTTCTTTGGTACAGAAGGTTGCGGCGGTGGAAATAGGGTTTGGTGGTGCCCCTGGATGTTTTCGGGGTATATGGATATATATATATATATATAGGAGGAAGAAGTAGGTCGGTGGAGCTGCCTTGTGGCCACCTCGTTTCTTTCTTGATGTTTATCCAAGTCCCCTGGATCACATTTGTTCCAAAAATAACTCTCCCACAGGTTTAATTCCGTTTGGATTCCGTTTGATATTCCTTTTCTGTGAAACACTGAAATAGGGAAAAAAAACAACAATTTGCACTGGGCCTTGGGTTAGTAGGTTAGCCCCAAAACTAATATAAAAGTGTATAAATAAGCCCATTAAACATCCAAAACAGATAATATAATAGCATGGAATAATCAAAAATTATAGATACGTTGGAGACGTATCAAGCATCCCCAAGCCTAATTCCTGCTTGTCCTCGAGTAGGTAAATGATAAAAACAGAATTTTTGATGTGGAATGCTACCTAGCATAATTCTCAATGTAATTTTCTTTATTGTGGCATGAATTTTTAGATCCAAAAGATTCAAGACAAAATTTTAATATTGACATAAAAATAATAATACTTCAAGCATAGTAACTAAGCAATTATGTCTTCTCAAAATAACATGGCAAAAGAAAGTTCATCCCTACAAAATCATATAGTTTGGTCATGCTCCATTTTCGTCACACAAGAATGCTCTCATTTTGCACAACCCCGATGAAAAGCCAAGCAATTGTTCCATAATTTAGTAATCTCAATCTTTTTTCAACTTTCACGCAATACATGAGCGTGAGCCATGGATATAACACTATGGGTGGAATAGAATATGATGATGGGGATTATGTGGAGAGACAAAAAAGGAGGAAGTCTCACATCGACGCGGCTAATCAACAGACTAGGGAGATGCCCATCAATTGATGTAAATGCAAGGAGTAGGGATTGCCATGCAACAGATGCACTAGAGCTATAAATGTATGAAAGCTCAACAAAAGGACTAAGTGGGTGTGCATCCAACTTGCTTGCTCACGAAGACCTAGGGCATTTGAGAAAGCCCATTGTTGGAATATACAAGCCAAGTTCTATAATGAAAAATTCCCACTAGGATATGAAAGTGACAAAACAAGAGACTCTCTATCATAAGGATCATGGTGCTACTTTGAAGCACACGTGTGGAAAAAAGGATCGTAGCATTGTCCCTTTTTATTTCTTTTCGTTTTTCTTCTTTTTTGGGCCTTTTTATTATTATTTGGCCTTTCTCTTTTTTTATTTGGGACAACGCTCTATTAATGATGATCATCACGCTTCTATTTATTTACAACTCAATACTAGAACAAAATATGACTCTATATGAATGCCTCCGACGGTGTACCGGGAAGGGCAATGAATCAAGAGTGACATGTATGATAAATTATGCATGGTGGATTTTCCATAAATACGATGTCAACTACATGATCATGCAAAGCAATATGACAATGATGAAGCGTGTCATGAATGAAACGGTGGAAAGTTGCATGGCAATATATCTCGGAATGGCTATGGAAATGCCATAATAGGTAGGTATGGTGGCTGTTTTGAGGAAGATATAAGGAGGTTTATGTGTGACAGTGCGTATCATATCACGAGGTTTGGATGAACCGGCGAAGTTTGCACCAACTCTCAAGGTGAGAAAGGGCAATGCATGGTACCGAAGAGGCTAGAAATGATGGAAGGGTGAGAGTGCGTATAATCCGTGGACTCAACATTAGTCATAAAGAACTCACATACTTATTGCAAAAATCTACAAGTCATCAAACCAAGAATTACGCGCATGCTCCTAGGGGGATAGATTGGTAGGAAAAGGCCATCGCTCGTCCCCGACCGCCACTCATACAGAAGACAATCAAAGAACACCTCATGTTTCTAATTTGTTACACAACGGTTACCATACGTGCATGCTACGGGACTTGCAAACTTCAACACAAGTATTTCTCAAATTCACAACAACTCAACTAGCACACAATAATATCACCACCTTTATATCTCAAAACAATTATCAAGTATCAAACTTCTCATAGTATTCAATGCACTTTTTATGATAGTTTTTCTTATACCAATCTTGGATGCCTATCATATTAGGACTAAATTCATAACCAAAGCAAATTACCATGCTGTTCTAAAGGACTCTCAAAATGATATAAGTGAAGCATGATATATTAATAATTTCTATAAAATAAATCCACCACCATGCTCTAAAAGATATAAGTGAAGCACTAGAGCAAAATTATCTAGCTCAAAAGATATAAGTGAAGCACATAGAGTATTCTAATAAATTCCAATTCATGTGTGTCTCTACCAAAAGGTGTGTACAGGAAGGATTATTTTGGTAAACTAAAAAGCAAAGACTCAAATCATACAAGACGCTCCAAGCAAAACACATATCATGTGGTGAATAAAAATATAGCCTCAAGTAAAGTTACCGATGAACGAAGACGAAAGAGGGGATGCCATCCGGGGCATCCCCAAGCTTAGGCTTTTGGTTGTCCTTGAATTTAACTTGGGGTGCCTTGGGAATCCCCAAGATTATGCTCTTGCCACTCCTTATTCCATAATCCATCAAATCTTTACCCAAAACATGAAAACTTCACAACACAAAACTCAAGAGAAAATCTCATGAGCTCCTTTAGTATAAGAAAACAAACCACCACTTAAGGTACTGTAATGAACTCATTATTTATTTATTTTGGTGTTAAACCTATTGTATTCCAACTTCTCTATGGTTCATAAGCTCCGATACTAGCCATAGATGCATCAAAATAAGCAAACAACACACAAAAAACAGAATCTGTCAAAAACATAACAGTCTGTAGTAATATGTAGGTTTAGAATACTTATGTAACCCCAAAAATTCTGAGATCAATTGGTGGACGTGAAGAATTTGTCTGTTAATCGTTTGCAAAAAGAATCAACCTAATCGCGCTCTCCAGTAAAAAAATGGCAGCAAATCTCATGAGCGCTAAAGTTTCTGTTTTTTACAGGAAGATCGCAAAAACTACCCCCAAGTCTTCCCAAAGGTTCTACTTGGCACAAACACTAACTAAAAGCATAAAACCACATCTAAACATAGTCTAGATGAATTATTTATTACTAAACATAACCAAAAAGCAAGAAACAAAAATAAAATTGGTTTGCCTCCCAACAAGCGCTCTCGTTTAATGCCCCTAGCTAGGCATAAAAGCAAGAATAGATCTAGGTATTATCATCTTTGGTATGCAATCCATAAGTGACTCTCATAACAGATTCATAAGGTAGTTCAATTTTATTTCTTGGAAAGTGTTCCATGCCTTTCCTTAACGGAAATTGGAATCTAATATTCCCTTTCTTCATATCAATAATTGCACCAATCGTTCTAAGGAAAGGTCTACCAAGAATAATGAGACATGTAGGATTGCAATCAATATCAAGAACAATGAAATCTACAGGCACATAATTCTTATTTGCAACAATAAGAACATCATTAATCCTTCCCATATGTTTCTTAATAGTGGAATCCACAAGATGCAAATTTAAAGAACAATCATCAAATTCACGGAAACCTAACACATCACACAAAGTTTTTGGAATCATGGAAACACTAGCACCCAAATCACATAAAGCATAGCATTAATGATCTTTAATTTTAATTTTAATAGTAGGTTCCCACTCATCATGAAGTTTTCTAGGGATAGAAACTTCTAATTCAAGATTTTTCTTCATAAGATTGTATTAAATCATCAACAATAATTTTGGTAAAAGCTTTATTTTCACTATAAGCATGCGGAGAATTTAGCACAGATTGCAACAAGGAAATACAATCTATCAAAGAGCAATTATCATAATTAAATTACTTAAAATCCAAAATAGTGGACTCATTGCTATGTAATGTTTTGACCTCTCAAATCCCACTTTTACCAATTTTTGCATCAAGATCTAAAAACTCTGAATCATTGGGATGCCTGCTAACTAAAGTTGACTCATCTCCAGTCCCATCATTATCAAGATTCATATTGCAAAACAAAGATTTGATAGGAGACACATCAATCACTTTTCGATCTTCATCCTTATTATCATCAAAACTAGAAGAACACGCTTTTATAAAGCAATCTTTTTTAGCATGCATCCTAGCGGTTCTTTCTTTGCACTCATCAATGGAAATTCTCATGGCTTTGAGATACTCATTGATATCATGCTTAGGTGGAATAGATCTAAGTTTCAAAGAATCAACATCAAGAGAAACTCTATCCACGTTCCTAGCCAACTCATCAATATTAGACAATTTTTCTTCAATCAAAGCATTGAAACTCTTTTGCAAACTAATAAATTCTTTAATACTAGATTCAAAATCAGAGGGCATCTTATTATAATTTCCATAAGAATTGTTTTAGGAATTACCATAATTATTAGAGTAATTACTAGGAAACGGCCTAGGATTGAAGTCTCCTCTATAAGCGTTGTTACCAAAATTGTTCCTACCAACAAAAAATTCACATCCATAGATTCATTATTATTCTCAATCAAAGTAGACAAAGGCATATCATTAGGATCAGAAGAAACACTCTTATTAGCAAACAATTTCATAAGTTCATCCATCTTTCCACTCGAAAAATTAATTTCTTCTATAGCATGAACCTTTTTACTAGTAGATCTTTTGGTGTGCCATTGAGAATAATTAACCATAATATTATCTAGGAGTTTAGTAGCTTCTCCTAAAGTGATTTCCATAAAAGTGCCTCCCACGGCCGAATCTAAAAGATTTCTAGAGGAAAAATTCAATCCACCATAAAAAATTTGTATGATCATCCACAAATTCGAACCATGAGTAGGGCAATTACATATCATCAATTTCATCCTCTCCCAAGCTTGGGCAACATGCTCACGATCAAGTTGCTTAAAATTCATAATATTGTTTATAAAGGAGATGATCTTAGCGGGAGGAAAATACTTAGAGATAAAAGCATCTTTGCACTTGTTCCAAGAATCAATACTATTTTTATGCAAAGACGAAAGCCAAGTTTTAGCACGATCTCAAAGCGAAAACAGGAATAACTTCAATTTAACAATATCATTATCCACATCTTTCTTCTTTTTCATATCACACAAATCAACAAAGATGTTTAGATGGGTAGCGGCATCTTCACTAGGAAGGCAAGAAAACAGATCTTTCATGACAAGATTCAGCAAAGCAGTATTAATTTCACAAGATTCAGCATCGGTAAGAGGAGCAACCGGAGTGCTAATAAAATCATTATTGTTGGTATTGGAAAAATCACACAATTTAGTATTATCTTGAGCCATCATGACAAACAATCCAACACACAAGCACACAAGAAGCGAGAGAAAAATAGGCGAACGGAAAAGAGGGCGAATAAAACGACAAGGGTGAAGTGGGGGAGAGGAAAATGAGAGGCAAATGGAAAATAACGTAATGCGAGGGATAAGAGTTTGTGATGGGTACTTGGTATTTCTTGACTTGTGCGTAGACTCCCCAGCAACGGCGCCAGAAATCCTTCTTGGTACCTCTTGAGCACTACGTTGGTTTTCCCTTGAAGAAGAAAGGGTGATGCAACAAAGTAGCATAAGTATTTCCCTCAGTTTTTGAGAACCAAGGTATCAATCCAGTAGGAGACTACACGCAAGTCCTACATACCTACAGAAACAAATAAGAACCTTGCAACCAACACGATAAAGGGGTTGTCAATCCCTTCACTGTCACTTACGAGAGTGAGATCTGATAGAGATAATAATAATAACATAAATATTTTTGCTATTTTTATGATATAGATAAGAAAGTAAAGATTGCAAAGTAAAATAGATTGGAAACTTATATGATAAAAGATAGACCCGGGAGCCATAGGTTTCACTAGTGGCTTCTCTCAAGATAGCATAAGTATTACGGTGGGTGAACAAATTATTGTCGAGCAATTGATAGAAAAGTGCATAATTATAAGAATATCTAGGCATGATCATGTATATAGGCATCACGTCCGCGACAAGTAGACCATAATGATTCTGCATCTACTACTATTACTCCACACATTGACCGCTATCAAGCATGCATTTAGAGTATTAAGTTCATAAGAACAGAGTAAGACATTAGGCAAGATGACATGATGTAGAGGCATAAACTCAAGCAATATGATATAAATACCATCTTTTTATCCTCGATGGCAACAATAAGATCCGTGCCTTGCTGCCCCTGCTGTCACTGGGAAAGGACACCACAAGATTGAACCCAAAGCTAAGCACTTCTCCCATTGCAAGAAAGATCAATCTAGTAGGCCAAACCAAACTGATAATTCGAAGAGACTTGCAAAGATAACCAATCATACATAAAAGATTTCAGAGAAGAATCAAATGTTGTTCATAGATAAACTTGATCATAAACCCACAAGTCATCGGATCTCAACAAACACACTGCAAAAAGAGTTACATCAAATAGATCTCCAAGAAGATCGAGGAGAACATTGTATTGAGATCCAAATAGAGAGAAGAAGCCATCTAGCTAATAACTATGGACCCGAAGTTCTATGGTAAACTACTCACACATCATAGGAGAGGCTATGGTGTTGATATAGAAGCCCTCCGTGATTGATTACGCCTCCGACGGAGCTCCGGAAAAGGCCCCAAGATGGGATCTCTTGGGTACAGAAGGTTGCAGTGGTGGAAATAGGGTTTCGTGGTGCCCCTGGATGTTTTTGGTGTATATGGATATATATATAGGAGGAAGAAGTAGGTCAGTGGAGCTGCGAGGGGCCCACGAGGGTGGGGGCGTGCCCAGGGGGCAGGCGCGCCTCCCTGCCTCATGGCCACCTTGTTTCTTTCTTGACGTCTACTCCAAGTCCCCTGGATCACGTTTGTTCCAAAAATAACTCTCCCGAAGGTTTCATTCCGTTTGGATCCCGTTTGATATTCCTTTTCTGCGAAACACTGAAATAGGCAAAAAAACAACAATTTGCACTGCGCCTTGGGTTAGTAGGTTAGTCCCAAAAATAATATAAAAGTGTATAAATAAGCCCATTAAACATCCAAAACAGATAATATAATAGCATGGAACAATAAAAAATTATAGATACCTTGGAGGCGTATCAGGCAGCCCAGCAATAGCTTCACAATCAAGATTCGCTCTTGATTTTATAGAATGGAGGAGTAATAGCTGCGCTGCTGATGGCTCTAGAATTGATTGGAAGAGATCTTTGGCTTCGAGTATGGATTCTTGGCACTGTCAAAGAAGGTGTTGTGGGCTCTGAAGCTGTGCACGTTGAAAGAACCCATTGTAGTGGCAGTACCTGGAAGCCTTGGCAGCCGTGGCTTGGGCTTCTGAACTTGTGGTCTCTGCTCCACATGATAGTCATATTGCGTTCCGAGAGCAGAGGGTGGAACCATAATAGGCCATCTAACTATGACAATCTTACCATGATCATAGGCCTATTCAATGGTGTGAGGCCTTGGAGGTGGAACAGTGGCTTCAGCTTCCATACTGGCTTCGGGCTCTTCATGAGCTTCAGGCTCCACATTGTCTTCAGCCATGACAGTGTCATTGGCTTCAGTGGTGTTGTTTGTGGCAGCCTCAGTGTTTTCAACCTCCGTGTGTTCAATAACAGGAGGGTTGGGCACAATCACATTCTCCACGAGAATGACCTGATCAGTAGCAGGGGGTGTGGCAATTTTTTCTTCTTCTCTTGTTTCTTCATTATCTTCATCGACTGATGCAGCTGGAATGTCTTCAACAACTTTGGCTTCAAACTCAGAGACATTCACAGTAGGGGTGGCTTCAGGAAACACTTGACATGCTACTGAGCTTTGTTGCACTTCCCCTTCTGGAATGACCTGTGGCCTGGGGCTTTTGCGAAGCCTGCGGAATGCGGGCGACGCCTTTGGTGATGGAGTGGTCTGCACCATGTAGTTGTCGTCGTCAAGCACCGGAGTGGTGACTTGAGGTGGTGGAGTTCTGGGTGTCTCATCATGTACTGGGGTGTCTTACTGTGAGCGCTCAGCCCATGAGTCATCATGAGCAATTGGCGTCAATGGACGACCAATGCTGATAAGTTCACTGCTCGTGGGAGCAGGCGATGATACCAACTGGGGCTCTTGAGGAAGGACTACATCATCTTCAACATTGTCATCACGACCAATGTCTTTGGCTGGGATGGGGTCAACAGCTGGAACTTCTTCATTTTCAGGAGCCTCTATGGAAGCAGGCTCATGAATCACAAGGCGACGCTCTTGGTTGGTGGAGGCGGGAAGAGCAATAGAAATGGGTTCAACAATGACAGGTTCAGAGGCCGCAACATGCTCTTTCTTTGAAGACTTTGTCTTCAATTTTTTATTGGACGGGGCATCATCAGACGCATCCTTGTGCTTGCGTTTCCTGGCTTTGGCTTCAGCTGCCCTTGTCTTTTTCAGCTCTGAAGCTACTGAGGTGACCTTAGGCTTTGAGCCTGTCATGCTGGCAAGGAAGACAATGCGAGGTTCTTCTTGCCTTGATGCTTCAGTTAGGGCCACCGCAGACTTCTTCTTTTGCTTGGCAACCATCCTGGGATCGATGCCAGGACACCCAAGAGCTTTGCGCTTTTCAGCTTCATTGTGGGCTTGAACACATTTCTCCTCGAAGTACTTCATGCGCTCTCATGAGCCTTTGGCTTCTTCCCTCTTCTTGTGAAACTCTTCTTTGAGATCATGCATCATTTTCTTGAAGATTTGAACATCTGCCATGCTGAGCATGGCCATGTTCTTCTTGAAATGTGCCTTCTCATAATCAATCTTGTTTTTAGCTCGACGATTTTCTGAGCCACGGCCAGTTCATTGGCAATGGCTCCGTGGAAGGTAGCATTGATGTCCACAGGCAGTTGAAGATCATCAATACTGATGCTCTAGTCATCGAACCATTCATCGATGAAGTTCTTCAGAATGTCAACATCAAAGAGGGGTAGATCATTGAAGATCTCCGCGTCTTGCTTGCTCTTGATCAGCTACTCAAGTGCATCATCACCAAGATCTTCATCACTGGATAGATCAATGGTTTCTTCCTCGTTGCGCAGAACGGCAGCATGAGTTAGTTGATACCCAGAAATCTTCTTGGGCTGCTTGGTTTTCTTGGACTTCTCGGCCTTCTTGGAGACACGAGACAAATCTTCAGACTGCATACTGGCTTCAGGAGGTGTAGTGGTCAATGGATTCATAGTCGAAGCTTTTCGTGTGGCAGAGGGCTTCGAAGCTTTTGACTTCTTCATCTTCTTCAGTGGTGCTGGCGCATCTTCAGAACCTGCGTCCTCAGCAGATTGATCAACTGTAGCCCTCTGACCAGCGATGTGAGAGAGGAGGCCATTGAAGTTGTCGAAGGGGCCGATGACATTTGGATTGGCATCACGTGTGCCATCAGCCCTTGGAGCAGATAGACCAGGGCTGAAGTTGAGTCCTAGCTCCTTCTTGTTCTTTGTAGCCGACTCCTTGGCAAACTTATAGTTGCGCTTGAACAGATTATCCTCGCGACACCATAACATGGATGATGGTTCGGCATTCTCAGGCTTCGGTCCTTGGACCATGCATGGGTAGAAGCCTTGGGCAATGGTTTCAGGCTTCGACTTTAGCTGTAGATTCCTGTACAGGATATCACCCCATGGGCGCTCAATGGCATTCTTCTCAGCATATTTGGCAGTGACGAAGTTGTATTTGAACCACTGTTCTGCCCAATATCTTCGAATCCATTGGATTCGGGTCTTGCGCTGATTGTAACTTTCTTCAAGATCTGACTTGTACAATTCATACAGATCCGGAGGCAGATCTAGAGCTATATTTCCTCTGTGCTGCCTGCCACCTTTCCTGACAGATTTATCTATGGCCATTATATTCAGACTGAATGGCTTCAGAACAGTGAATGGCTTCCTTCTACTGGTTAGACAAGAGCTGGCTTCAGGGGAGTGAATGTGATGCTGTAAGAACTCTGCAAATGAATGCAGACTAGGAGAACCAAGGGATTCTCGCACGGACATGTACCTGTGACAACATTAAAGGTGCGTGGGAAGGGGAGGAGGTCATATGCATTCTTAGAAGATTTTGAAGATAAATCGTTTTGAAGACATTGATCTCATAGTGCGAAGACATTCACTTATTTGAAGAGAGTTGGTTCCAGATTTGTACGAATCCATGAATAAGTACAACTGAGGAATCTAACTAGTTATGAAGCATAAGTAAATACCCTAAGCATAATATGAGATGCAGATAAAGACATATCCAGATTTTGGAAGTGTAGAAACCACTTTTGGTTAAAGTGGATGGATTTGACGGATCAAAAGACAATAAAAAGAGAGTTTTATTTACCGCTGACGAATTGCTAGACGAGGCAGAGTTTTGAAGCCGAGCAGTTCAATCTCCCGTGCCCTAACTTGCCGACGGAAGACACCTACGGCAGCGGCGGAGAGGATGAGGTCTGCGGTCAGCGTGAGGACGGCGTCGAAGAAGTCGCGGCAGCTAAGCGCTTCGTCTCCGGCGTCACTCGAGCTAGCGGAGGCGCTCGGGTTTGTGCGAGGTGGCAAGGTGGAAGAAGAGATAATGATCGCGGTGTGTGTGTGTATTTATAAGGATAGGGACGACGAAGTGTAATTACGCAGGTGCCCCTGGCGGCGCACATCTGAAGGACACGTGTCCTGCATGCAACTTATTGGAAGTTGTTCCATGTTCCCACGCACGCCTGGATTGTCAGGTGGTCGTTCCGTCTTCTCCAGTATTCAAGCAAAAAGGATATGTCATTTAATACAGATTTTAAATGTTTGTCTCTGTGTCTTCTACTGACAAGGACTCAGAGAAGACATTTGACATGTTTCAATACAGTGCATATGACTTGGATAGATAGAATTTTAGGTATAAGCACAAAGGGGGCTAGGTTCCGATCACATTCACTTAGATCACAAAGATTCAAGAGTGAAGACATAGCTATAAGTGAATGCCGTAGAGTACATAACACACACACACACACACACACACATATATATATATATCAGTATGAGACCAACTCAACATTACGAAGATAAACTTGAAAATCAAATCAATGTTGAAGACAAACCAAATGCGAAGACTATACGGTTATGACGCCAAACAAAACACTCCAAAATGGATTTGATGGTGGCGTTACCCACCGTATAGGAAGTATTAGACCCAGACACGGCGCGCAATTATCATGGCGCTCTGGAGTCAAATTCCGCGTTAATGTATTCACACATAGAGTGTATGTCTTCATTGATTGAAGATATATGTTATTTTGTGTGTTGCACATCTAAGTCATCAACATGCACAAGCGTTAGGATGTGTGTCCAACTACAGGACATTCGAGGATTCTAAGATATTTAGCTCACACCGCAACTTGCAAAACCTTTTCTCATCCAAGGGCTTTGTGCAGATATCTGCCAATTTCTCTTCAGTGTCGATGTGAATAATATCAATACCTCCTTCATGACATCATCTCTGAGAAAGTGATGATGGATCTAAATGTGCTTTGTCTTCAAGTGCTGAACCAAGTTGTTGGCAATCTTGATGGTGCTTTCATTATCGCAGTAGAGTGGCACATGCTTCAGATGAATGCCATAGTCCTTGAGAGTTTGCTTCATCCTTAGAAGCTGAGCACAGCAAGATCTAGCAGCAATGTGTTCAGATTCAGTAGTGGAGAGGGATACACAGTTCTGCTTCTTTGAAGACCAATAGACAACGGATCGTCCAAGAAAGTGACATGTGCCTGATGTGGACTTGCGATCAACCTTGTCACCAGCATAATCAGCATCTGAGAATCCAACTAGATGAAACTCTCAGCCCTTTGGATACCATAATCCTAGTGTTGGTGTGTAAGCCAAATATCGAAGAATTCGCTTCACAGCCAATTGATGCGATTCCTTTGGTGCCGCATGGAATCAAGCACACATGCAAATGCTAAGCATTATATCTGGCCTAGATGCACATAAATAGAGTAAAGAACCAATCATGGAGCAGTATACCTTTTGATCGAACTCTTTACCATTGTCGACAGGGCCCAGATGACTTTTGGTTGGCATTGGCATCGTGTATCCTTTGCAGTCTTGCATTCCAAACTTCTTCAGGCAATATTTGAGGTATTTTCTTGTGATATGAAGATGCCGTTGCTCTGCAAACAGATTTGAAGACCAAGGAAGAATTTCAAATCAGCCATCATGGACATCTAATATTGCTCTTGCATCATGTGTACAAACTCATCACTGTATTTTGTGTCTGTGCAGCCGAAGATAGTGTCATCGACATAGATTTGGCATACAAACAATTCGCCATCATATGTCTTCGTGAAGAGTGTGGGATCCAGGTAACCAGGTTTGAAGCCTTTGCTCTTCAGGAAGTCTTTTAGTGTGTCATACCAAGCGCGAGGGGCTTGTTTGAGGCCATACAGTGCATTGTTGATCTTGTATACCATGTCAGGATGCTTTGGGTCTTCAAAACCAGGTGGTTGTGCAACATACACTTCTTCAATTTTTCCGTTCAGGAAGGCACTCTTCATATCCATTTGGTACGGGAGAAAATTGTGACACCCCGAGACCGTTGCGCCAGGTGTCTTCCAGTTATTCGTGTTGTTGCCATGTCATTTGTTTGCATGTTGCATCTTGCCATGTAACCATCCGCATTGCATCATCATGTTTTCAAAACTTGCATCCGTCCGGGTTCCCCCGTTCTCTCCGCTGTCTATTCTGAGTCCAACCACACTCGCACGCGCCCGCGGCATGTTCAAAATATTATTTTATAAGTGGACGGAAAATGTTCTCGGAATGGGTTGAAAGTTGGCGTGCGGTCTTATTTTAGTGTAGGTAGACTGCCTGTCAAATTTCATCGCGTTCGGAGTCCGTTTGATGCCCCAACGTATAACTATAGCGGCACCACTGCCAGTCAAACATCGGACGTTTTCGGTCTCCGAAAACTGCTGCCGGGCCCTCTCTCTCTCTTCTCTCCTCTCAGCCTCGCCACAGCCCACCTAGTCCATCCACCTACCCCTCTTCGCGTCCGGAGCCGTCCGATGCGATCGCACGGTCCGAAAACCCCTCTTTGCACAGTGCACCGACCCCTCATGTGCGCGTCCGAAACTTCCCCGGACCCGACCCGGGCAGTCGTCACCGTTGTGTCCGGATCATCCCCAAACATCTACAAAACATCACCGGTTTCTTAATTGGACTTCCCAACCTATATTTTTCTCAGCCGTCCGTTTACGACCGTAGGGACGTGATAGCCTCTACCCTAATCCCTTTGCAATATAAATAGTGTGCAACCCTAAAACCTAGGGATCTGTCCCATCCATCCACTTCTTCCGCCGCCACCCTCTCTCCAAATCCTCCTCGGAGTCCACCTCGAGCCCACCACAACCACCCACCTTCTTCCTCGTTCAGCTACCACCACACACCACCAGCTAGATCCATCCAACCACCAAGCACCTAGTCTCCTTCCCTTGGATCAGCCGCCGTCTCCACCCGGCCTCCATCCACCTCGGGATCCGCTCCCGATCCAAAATTTCACCCACATCCCTCCTGTCTCCTCGCTGAATGGAGCCTCCGAAGATGTCGCTCCCCACCGCGGAGTCCCTCGTCGCCGGCCAACAAAGCTCTACCCGCTAGCCAATGGAGGACCTCTTCGCGCTCTCTGCTCCTTCGTGCCCGAGCAGCCTCGCTGCAACCTCGCTGCCGGCCAGCGACTGATGCACCTCTCCTTCCCTCGTTCCTCTCTCGGTCACCGTGCGGCTGCACCTGAGGACTTTCTCGTTGGACCAGTAGGACCAGCTCCACCGCGCGCTGTTTCTTGCTCCACCTCAAGGAGATGCTCCCCGTCGCCTAGCACCTCGCCCTGGCCTTCTCCTCGCCTTCGCCTGACCGGTCGCCGCCAGCGACTAGCACTAGTAGATGGCAACATCGCCGTCCCGCTGCTCCGAGGCCAAGCCCCGTTGATCTGCAACCATCTCCCTCGAGTTCTTCCCCAACGCTGGCCTCCTCAGTCACCTCGTCGCTGGAGACCCACCAGCACATCACCAACATCGCGCCCCGCCATCTTCAGCCTCGTGCCATCCAAGCCGCCGTTGTTGCTTGCCTCCTCTGGCGCCTTGCTCCGCCTCAAGACGTGTCCTCGCCGGACCCCGTGAGCGCCGCCTCTACCTCGAACCCCTGCTCAGATTCACGCCGCTCCACCGCCCCGTCTCCGGCCCCTGCCCGCCGGAGCCGTGTCTCCCTGTGCCCGTAGCCCCGCAACCGCGCTGCGCCTCTTCTTAGTTCGAGCAGAGAAGCTCGTTTGACCCCGCTCCCAATCGTCCTCGTTGACCCGGGTCCAGTTGATCGCCAGATCACAACCAGATCCGCCGGCCTGTTGCTTCCACCGCCTTGGGCCAAGGCCCATGAGGCCTGGTGAGAACCCCAGCGCCCTCCTTTTTTTCCCTTAATGTTGGGCCTCTGTTTAATTTTGGCCCGGCTACATTTTTTTCCTGCTGGCATTTTTCCATATATCTAGTGCATGCATAATTACAGAATTTTGCATCATTTTAAAATGCTCTCACCTAAATAACCATGCATCAGAATTAATTAAACTTTATATGAAAAATGCTTAGAATTTTGTGTAGACTAATAATTTGCAACTTTCATCCATGTTAAAAATGTTTAAAATTGTTGTTTGTTCATTTTGCTCCTATGCCATGTTAAAATGCTTTAATTCATAACTACTTAACCGTAGCTCGGATTTAAATAAACTTTATATGTAAATGGGGTAGAAAAATGCCTAGTTTAACTTGGTGGATTTACTTTGCATGTTTAACAACTCTAAAATATGATTTAGGGCAGAACAGTACCAAACCTAAATTATGCATATGGGGATTTCCCGGACTTGTTGTTTGTTGTTTCGGTCTCATTTAAACTTGCCTAGATAGTTAGTTTAATTATGCTTCACCTCTTGCCATGTTTAAGAACATTTAATTTTGAGGAGTACATAACCAAGAGCGAACTAAATAAAAGGATGTGGTGTTTCGTCAATATGCAACGGAGTTGCATATTGAGCTCCACTTAATTTGTAGGATTGTTTGTGCACTTTTCTTTGCCATGCCATGCATATTTAAAACCGGACATGCATCATACTTGGTTGTGCATCATGCCATGTTTATGTGATGATTGTTTACCATGTTGTTTGCTTCTTTCTGATGTTGCTTCTTCAAGTTAGTTCTGATAACGTCGTGTTTGTGAGGATTCGTTCAACATCTTCAGCTTGTCTTCTTCATGGACTCGTTCTTCTTCCTTGCGGGATCTCAGGCAAGATAAACATACCGTTGAAATCACTTCTATCTTTGCTTGCTAGTTGCTCATTCTTTTGCTATGTTGTGATATCTACCACTTGATATATCATGCCTCCCGTATTGCCATGTCAAACCTCTAACCCATCTTGTCCTAGCAAAACGTTGTTTGGCTATGTTACCACTTTCCTCAGCCCCTCTTATAGCGTTGTTAGTTGCAGGAGAAGATGGAGTTTGTTCCTTGTTGGAACATGGATATGTTGGGATATGACAATATCTCTTATTTTAATTAATGCATCTATATACTTGGTAAAGGGTGGAAGGCTCGGCCTTATGCCTGGTGTTTTGTTCCACTCTTGCCTCCCTAGTTTCCATCATACCGGTGTTATGTTCCTTGATTTTGCGTTCCTTACTCGGTTGGGTTATAATGGGAACCCCTTGACAGTTCACCTTGAATAAAACTCCTCCAGCAAGGCCCAACCTTGATTTTACCATTTGCCACCTATGCCTTTTTCCCTTGGGTTCTGCAGACTCAAGGGTCATCTTTATTTTAAACCCCTGGGCCAGTGCTCCTCTGAGTGTTGGTCCAAAACAGAGCCACTTGCAGCGCCACCTCAGGGAAACTTGTGGGTTGGTTTTAGTTGTACGTAGTGTTCATCCAGTGTTCCCTGAGAACGAGATATGTGCAGCTCCTATCGGGATTTTTCGGCACATCGGGCGGCTTTGCTGGTCTTGTTTTACCATTGTTGAAATGTCTTGTAACCGGGATTCCGAGTCTGATCGGGTCTTCCTGGGAGAAGGAATATCCTTCGTTGACCGTGAGAGCTTGTGATGGGCTAAGTTGGGACACCCCTGCAGGGTTTTGAACTTTTGAAAACCGTGCCCGCGGTTATGGGCAGATGGGAATTTTTTAATGTCCGGTTGTAGAGAACTTGACACTTAACTTAATTAAAATGCATCAACCGCGTGTGTAGCCGTGATGATCTCTTTCCGGCGGAGTCTGGGAAGTGAACATGGTTTTGGAGTTATGTTTGAACGTAAGTAGTTTTAGGATCACTTCTTGATCACTTCTAGTTCACGACCGTGCTTTGCTTCTCTCCTCGCTCTCATTTGCGTACGTTAGCCACCATATATGCTAGTGCTTGCTGCAGCTCCACCTCACTACCTTTTCCTACCCATAAGCTTAAATAGTTTTGATCGCGAGGGTGTGAGATTGCTGACTCCCCGTGACTCACATATTACTTCCAAAGCCAGTTGCAGGTGCCGATGAAACGAGTGCAGGTGACGCAACTGATTTCAAGTGGGAGCTTGATGAAGATCGTGTTGTTTCGTTTTCCTTTCCGTCAGTAGTGGAGCCCAATTGGGGCGATCGGGGATCTAGCATTAGGGGTGGTCTTCTTTTATTTTGGTTCCGTAGTCGGACCTTGATTGTATTCTGGATGATGTAATGCTATATTTATGTATTGTGAGAAGTGGCAATTGTAAGCCAACTCTTTATCCCTTTCATATTCAGTACATGGGATGTGTAAAGATTATCCCTCTTGCGACACACCTACAATGCGGTTATGCCTCTAAGTCGTGCTCCGACACATGGGAGATATGGCCGCATCGTGTGAATGGTACAGGAGAAAATGTTTCATCGGCATAGGCCAGCAATATGCGAATGGGTTCAAGCCTAGCCACGGGAGCAAATGTTACATCAAAGTGAATCCCTTCTACTTGAGTGTAACCTTGAACAACGAGGCGAGCCTTGTTTCTGAAAACTTGACCATGATCATCTTGTTTGTTGCGATAGATCCATTTGGT
The DNA here is from genome assembly GCF_056163025.1 of Triticum urartu. NCBI lineage: Eukaryota > Viridiplantae > Streptophyta > Magnoliopsida > Poales > Poaceae > Triticum > Triticum urartu. The sequence goes on from NC_141874.1 coordinate 310,564,075, forward strand.
GCCAATGATGTTGTGCTTGCGAGGATCAGGATGCTTAACCAGTTCCCTCACATTGTTCAGCTTGAACTGTTGAAGCTCTTCTTGCATTGCTTGAATCCATTCAGGTTCCATGAAGGCTTCAGCAACTTTCTTGGGTTCAGATATAGAGACAAATGCAAAGTGCCCACAAAAATTTGCTAGCTGTGTTGCTCTTGAACGAGTGAGTGGACCAGGTGCATTGATGCTATCGATTATCTTCTCAATCTACACTTTATTTGCAACACGAGGATGAAGTGGACGAAAACTTTGCTCTTGCTAATCATTGTTTTCATCATCAGCGTTGACTTCAGGCTGAGCAGTGTCTTCGGGTTGATTAGGTGCAGAAATGATGATTTCTTCTTCAGCCCGAGCCTCTGAAGGTATGATTTCTCCAGTACCCATAAGCTTGATAGATTCACTCGGTGGGACTTCATGTAGCACATTTGGCAGGTGCTCTCTTTGCGAGCCGTTAGTCTCATCGAACCGCACATCCACAGTTTCAACCACTTTATAGTGAAAGAGGTTGAAGACTCTGTAGGAGTGCGAGTCCTTTCCGTAGCCAATCATAAAACTTTCATGTGCTTTCGGTGCAAATTTTGAAGTGTGATGCGGATCTTTGATGCAGCACCTGGCACCAAATACTCTGAAGTAGCAGACATTTGGCTTCTTACCAGTTAGTAGCTCATATGATGTCTTCTTTAGAAGCTTGTGAAGATAAACACAGTTGATGACGTGGCACGCAGTATCAATGGCTTCAGGCCAGAACTTCCTTGGTGTATTTTACTCATCAAGCATCATCCGTGCCATCTCAATGAGGGTTCTATTCTTGCGCTCCATGATGCCATTCTACTGTGGTGTGTATGGAGCTGAGAACTCATGTGTGATGCCCAATGTATCAAGATAAGTGTCGAGGCCGGTGTTCTTGAATTTTGTGCCGTTGTCACTTCTGATGTGCTTGATCTTGATGCCATAGTTGGTCATGGCACGATTACCGAACCGTCTGAAGACATCCTGCACTTCATTCTTATAGAGGATTATGTGCACCCATGTATATCTTGAGTAATCATCAACAATGATGAAGCCATAGAGGTAAGTAGTGGTAGTAAGGGTAGAGTAGTGAGTAGGGCCGAATAAGTCCATGTGAAGCAGCTCGAAGGGACGTGATGTCGTCATGATTGTCTTCGAGGGATGCTTGGCCCTAGTCATCTTTCCAGCTTCGCAGGAACCACATAGATGATCCTTCTTGAACTTGACACCGTCGATGCCTACGACATGCTTCTTCTTCACGAGAGTGTACAAGTTCCTCATGCCAGCATGCCCTAGCCTCCGATACCAGAGCCAACACTCTGAAGCTTTTGCTAGAAGACATACTGCCAACTGTGGTTCTACTGCGAAATCTACCATGTATAGATCATCTTTTCGATGCCCTTCAAAGACTAGAGACTTATTAGATTCCATAAGCACAAGGCACCGATATTTTCCAAATATCACAATCATGCTCAAATCACAGAGCATTGAGACAGACATTTGCTAGGGCTCCAAAGCCAAAGTTCTCAGATGCTCAAGCTGAACTATTCTGCCCTGACTTCAATCATGTTCATAAGAATAGGTAGAATAGTTCTTTGTCTTATGAACATAGCGATTTGACGAAACACGCTCATATTCATAAGTCTAAGTATGGTTTCCCCGCAAAACATTGGCCTTAGGGTGACTCTAGTGAGTCCTCTGTCTGTATGAAGCCTTTGGACCATATGAAGCCTTTGGTCTGGGGTTTGTCTTCTTCCTAGGTGGTGTCATGATGAAATTCATAGGAAGATTCTCAAGACAACTTTTGGGCACCCAGATCTTCCTCGAAGGTGGTCAATTCCTATAGTTAGTACCAATATACCTGGCAAACACTTCACCATTCTGATTCTTAAACAGTTTATAGTTTGCGTCAAAGGATTCATCAATGATAATCGGGTTAGCACAAGTGAAGCCAGATAAGGTAGATGGATCCACTGAAGGTTCCTTTGTAGCAACCCATGTGGTTTTGGGGTACTGCTCAGGCTTCCAGTATGAACCATCAACATTCATTTTCCTTTTGAACCCAACACCCTCTTTCCTAGGGTTTTGGTTCAGAATCTATTTCTTGAGGACATCACATAGTGTCTGATGCCCTTTGAGGCTTTTTTACATCCCTGTTTTAAGCATTGTCTTCAACTTGGCATTCTCATCGGCAATAGTAGTGGTATCCTCAGAAGAGGGGTTAGTTTCCACAACAGCAAGCGAAGACATAGCAACAATAGCAGCAGTAGAACATCCAGCAACAAAGACAACATTATCACGCTCAAGACATTTTAAACATGGTGGCTCAAAGTTTTCCTGAGCGGAACTGATCTGTTGAGTGCGGAGTGACTCATTCTCCTTTTGAAGATCTTCATGAGCCGATCTCAAGTTCTCAAGCTCTTGCTTCCTTTCAAGATAATCATAGGAGAGCTTTTCATGAGTGGTTGACAGCGTTTCATGACGACTTTCAAGTTCTTCGTACTTAATGTGAAGACTTTTAATGTCTTCAATTAAGGACTGAGTTCGAGTCATTTCCGCGTCCAACAGGTCATCGCTTTGTCTAGAAGCTTTTGAATATGTTCCATAGCATTTTGTTGTTTTGTTGCAATTTTAGCAAGTGTTTTGTAGCTAGGTTTAGATTCACATTCAGAGTCATCCTCACTTGATGTTTGAAAGTAAGCATCGCATGAGTTTACCTTGGCACGGCGTGCCATGGAGCAGTATGTGGGAGCAGAGTCATCCTCATCATCAGCATCGGCATTGGTGACGAGGCCATTGTCTTTAGTGTTGAAGATGGACTTGGCGACATATGGTGAAGCTAGAGCCAGGCTTTCCACGCCTGAATTAGACTCCTCCTCACACTCTGCCTCCTCAGAAGTAGACTCCTCCTCTGAATCCATCTCCTTGCCAACAAACGCACGAGCCTTGCTTGATGAGCTCTTCTTGTGTGATGAAGACTTAGATGAAGATTTTGATGAATACTTTGAGGATTTCTTATTCTTATTGTCATCAGATCATACTCTTTGTTCTTCTTCTTCTTCTTCTTGGTCTCATTGTCCCATTGAGGACACTCAGAGATGTAGTGACCAGGTTTCTTGCACATGTGGCATGTTCTCTTCTTGTAGTCACGAGAGGAAGCTTCATCATTTCTTGATCTGGATCTTGAAGACTTTCTGAAGCCCTTTTTGTTGGTGAACTTCTGGAACTTCTTCACAAGCATAGCGAGCTCCTTTCCAATGTCTTCAGGATCCTCAGAACTGAAGTCAGATTCTTCTTCAGACGAGGACACAAATTTTGCCTTCAAAGCGCGAGATCGGCCATAGTTGGGACCATAGATATCTCTTTTCTCAGATAATTGGAACTCATGTGTGTTGAGCCTCTCAAGTATGTCAGATAGATCGAGAGTCTTGAAGTCAGGGCAATCTTGAATCATCAGGGCCAGGGTGTCAAATGAGCTGTAAAGTGATCTCGGGAGCTTCTTGACGATTTCGTTCTTGGTGATCTCAGTGGCGCCAAGTGCGGGAAGCTCATTTGTGTTATCAGTGAGGCGATCAAACGTGAGCTGGACATTCTCATTGTCGTTTCTCTTGAAGCGGTTGAAGAGGTTGGAAGAACATCAATCCTTGAGTCTCTCTGAGTTGAGACGCCTTCGTTCACCTTGGAGAGCCAGTCCCAGACTAGCTTCGCAGTTTCCAGTGCACTCACACGGCCGTACTGTCCTTTGGTCAGGTGACCACAGATGATGTTCTTGGCAGTTGAGTCCAGTTCAATGAACCTCCTGACATCAGCAGCGGTGACACCTTCACTGACCTTGGGAACGCCGTTCTTGACGACATACCAGAGGTCGACATCAATGGCTTCAAGATGCATACACATCATATTCTTTGAGTAGGGGTAATCACTGCCATCGAAGATAGGGCACGCAGCGGTAACCTTGATTATCCCTGGATTTGACATAGCTAAAACTCCAGGTGGTTAAACCGAATCACACAGAGCAAGGGAGCACCTTGCTCTGATACCAATTGAAAGAGCTAGTTATCGACTAGAGGGGGGTGAATAGGCGATTTTTATGAAAGTCTTCAAAACACTGGGGCTTTGAAGAAAAATAGTAGAAATGAACCTATTGATATGCAGTGGAATGTAGACTACACTAGACATGCCATAGTCAAGTATGCAATGAAGTGAAAGTTCGAAGACTATCAGCAGCTAGGAAGTATGGATCAGGATGGAAGATAGTATGAAGCCAAACAGTAAACAGTCTTCACTCTGTGAAGTCAATCAGATCATACATGCAAGCAATGTCTTCATGAAGACAAACTTTAAAGTAAAGGGAAGTGAAGGATAGAACCAGTAGCTTGGTGAAGACAAGGGATTGGTAGACCAGTTCCAGTTGCTCCAATAACTGTACGTCTGGTTAGGGAGGCTGGGATTTAACTCAGAAGACCGCGTCTTCACCTTATTCCCCTTGGGATAAGGTGTAACACCCTCGATGTGGCTATATCTCCTACATGTCGAAGCATGACTTAGAGGCATAACCGCATTGAAAGCAATGTCGCAAGTAAGGTAATCTTCACAACAACCCATGTAAATAGATAAAAGGGGAAAGGATACATAGTTGGCTTACACTCGCCACGTCACACAATACATGAATAACATTACAATCATCCAATATACTCATGGTCCGACTATGGTACCAAAATAAAGATCAACCCCCACATGCGACAAAGTCCCTGATCGCCCCAACTGGGCACCACTACTGATCATCTGGGAAAGACACATAGTAATGGCGAGAGTCTTCATCGAACTCCCACTTGAGCTCAAGCGCATCGTCTAGAATGGTATCATCGGTCCCTGCATCTTGTTTTGGAAGTAAACTGTCAGTCACGGGGACTCAACAATCTCACACCCTCGCGATCAAGACTATTTAAGCTTATAGGTAAGACAAGGTATGATGTGGAGCTGCAGCAAGCGATGAGCATATATGGTGGCTAACCTGTTCACAAAAGAGAGCGAGGAGAGAAGGAAAAAGCATGGTCGAACAACTATGATCAAGAAGTGATCCTAGAACAACCTACGTCAAGCATTACTCGAACACCGTGTTCACTTCCCATACTCCGCCGAGAAGAGACCATCACGGTAACACACGCGGTTGATTCATTTTAATTAAGTTAAGTTTCATGTTATCTACAATCGGACATTAACAAATTCCCATCTGCCCATAACCGCGGACTCGGCTTTTGAAAGTTCAAATCCCTGTAGGGAAGTCCCAACTTAGCCCATCACAAGCTCTCACGGTCAACGAAGGATATTCCTTCTCCCGAGACATTCCGATCAGACTCGGCATCCCGGTTACAAGACATCCTCGACAATGGTAAAACAAGTCCAGCAACACCGCCCGAATGTGCCGACAAATCCCGATAGGAGCTGCACATATCTCGTTCTCAGGGCACACTCCGATGAGACTAGCTACGAGTAAAACCAACCCTCAAGTTTCCCCAAGGTGGCCCCGCAGGCAGCTCAGTCGGACCAACACTCAGAGCAGCACTGGCCCAGGGGGGTTTAAATAAAGATGACCCTTGGGCTCCGGAAACCCAAGGGAAAAAGAGGCTAGGTGGCAAATGGTAAAACCAAGGTTGGGCATTGCTGGAGGAGTTTTATTCAGGGCGAACTGTCAAGGGGTTCCCATTATAACCCAACCGCGTAAGGAACGCAAAATCCAGGAACATAACACCAATATGACGGAAACTAGGGCGGCAAGAGTGGAACAAAACACTAGGAAGAAGGCCGAGCCTTCCACCCTTTACCAAGTATATAGATGCATTAAGATATAACAAGATAATATAGTGATATCCCAACAATAACAATGTTCCAACAAGGAACAATCTCCAATCTTCACCTGCAACTAGCAACGCTATAAGAGGGGCTGAGCAAAGCGGTAACATAGCCAATCAACGGTTTGCTAGGACATGGTGGGTTAGAGGTTTGACATGGCAATTTGGGAGGCATGATAAGCAAGTGGTAGGTATCGTAGCATAGGCATAGCAAAAGAGCGAGCATCTAGCAAGCAAAGATAGAAGTGATTTCGAGGGTACGATCATCTTGCCTGCAAAGTTCTCAAAGTTGACTTGATCCTCGTAAGCGAACTAAATGGGCTCCTCGTTCATGAACTCGTCTCCCGGCTCTACCCAAACAAGAACAACAAGCAAACGGAACACAATCAACCACGTGCAATGCGAAAACAACATGATGCAAACATGGTATGATATGCGGGATGCGGTATGCGATGCATATGCAAGATTTGACAAGGATTGATTGAAACTGGCCTCAACATGGAAATCCAAGAGTGTCGCTGGAAAGGTGAGGTGATTTTGGTTGAAATCGATATAAAGATCACCGGAATCGGATGCACGGTTTGGAAATGGCAAGCAAAACAAATATGGCACCGGTCTGCAATAATCAGCAAGTGACCAACTAAATGCATCAAGATAAATATGCTACAGCACCCAAACATAACAACAAAATACATGGAAGGGATCCACTCATGATGCTTGAAAAAAGATGAACACTAAGCTACGGCTAATTCATCCATTAACAGGTTCAAACAAGCATGGCAATAGTGCAAATGATAACAGGTTTCGGACTTAGTGAAATTAACACAAGTGTGTAATTTATCATGAGGAAGCACACTTTAGAGCATGCAAACTACATGCTACAGGAACTTAACATGGCAAAGCAAGGCATGGCATGAAGCTACTCGAAGCAGTTAACAAAAGTCCCTTAGTGACCTTGAGCCAAAAGGGATCAGAAAATAAAATGGCAAGCATGTGAACATGGCAAAAACATAAACAGATTCAGACTTGGTGAAAAACTGGAGCATGCAAATCAGTTAACGAGTAGGCATGTTTACGAGCTCGATGCACTCACTACAGAGCATGGAATGACAAACTAAGAATACACTCATCAAGAATACATGGCATAGAAGCTAGACATGGCAAGAACAACAACATATCATGCACGGATCACTAGCAACATCCTCGGCAAAATCACAAAACATGTCAACAATCTGCCAGGATTATTTTATAGCAAAAGTAGAGCTCGATTGAGTCAAGCTAGGTTGCTCCATAAATGCAAACAATGACATGGATGGATAGAGCACCACAATGTTAAAAAAAACATCCTTACTGATCATCCTCAAAAGAGGCACGGATCACTAGGAAACAACATGAACATATGGCATAACAACAAAATCAGGACAAGGACTTTGTGAAAATTCTAAGTCCCTGAAATCAGCATTACCGATTACGCTACTTTGCAAGCTTGTGCTAGTCACCACAGATATCACAAAAATACATGGCAAGCACCTATGTAAAGATGGCATGGCATATAACAAAACACATGTAGAGCTCAGGAGCATATCATGCACACATTAATCATGGCAAAAATGACAAATAGCTATTAGCTGAAACAGATCTGCCAAATTCACCACATAGCCCTCTTCCAACAGCATTTTGGGCATCAAGATGAGCTCAAATGAAAATGATGCAGTGAGATGAAATGATGTACTCGTCGAGGCGAACATTTTGATATGCTACACACACAAATTGGATCTATGATGAGAGAGTTATGACATGCCAAAGTTGGAAAAAAATTAGGGTTCGGGGATGAAAAGTCAACCCTCGCGGATTTCAGATCAGGATCGGATCCGGGCACTGTAGCTGCACTGTTCACCGGAGTCGATCGTCGTCACCGAAGAAGAACGCCGGAGCTGGGGCGAGGTGGCCGCAGCTCCAGTGGAGGTCGGGGGCGGCGCCAGCGGTGGCCGGACGCGACGAGGCCGGCGGAGGTGCGGAGCGGCGCCAGCTCGGGTCGGTGGAGAGGCCGGGGCGGTGAGCTGCAATGCCGGCGGTGGTCAGTGGTGAGGGCGCGGCGCTGCGCCGGCGAGGAGGCGGTTGTCGGCGCGGTCGGCCGGCAATGCCGCCGCGGCGGCGCAACGGAGAGGACGGCGGCGCGGGCAAAGGAAGAGCGGGATGGCGCGGGAGGCGACGACCGGGCTCGAGGGCCGGCGCTGGGCCGCGCGGGCCTCGGCGGCGGCGTGTGGCGGGGAGCCATGTGGCGTGCTCGGATTCGCTGGGCGCGGCGGCGGAGGAAACGGACGTGTCCGGCCGGACGAGGTTTTGTCTGGCGGCGCGAGGGAAGCGAGGAGACTAGGGTTTCGTCCGGATTTGGACGGGGAGGCACTTATATAGAGGTAGAGGCCTTCTCGGTCCCTCGGTTAACCGTTGGAGTATCAAACGAATTCCAAGTGGCACGAAACTTGACAGGTGGTCTACCGGTAATAAACCAAGGCCGCATGGCAAGTCTCGGTCCAATCCGGAAATGTTTAACCCCCACACACGAAAAGAGGTAGAAAGGGGCACCAGAGGAGATAGGAGCGCCGGAATGCAAAACGGACAATGGGGAAATGCTCGGATGCATGAGAAGAACGCGTATGCAAATGCAATGCACATGATGACATGATATGAGATGCATGACAAAGGAAACAACACATGGAGACAAAAACCCGACACCGAGGAAAATAAAATAACTTAGGCCGGGAACGGCAAGAGTTGGAGTACAGATAAGGTAAATTACATCCGGGGTGTTACAACACTCCACCACTACGAAAGGATCTCGTCCCGAGATTAGGACTGGAAAAACGCCGGGTACTCAGAACGGAGGTGATCCTCGCATTCCCAGGTGGCTTCACGGTCGGAATGGTGTGACCACTTGACTTTGAGGAATTTGATTGACTTGTTGCGAGTCTTGCGCTTAGTTTCTTCAAGAATAGCAACTGGGTGCTCACGATAAGAAAGGTCTTCTTGGAGATCAATGTCTTCAAAGTTGACGGTGCGGTCAGGGGTCTTGAAGCACTTGCGGAGCTGAGAGACATGGAACACATCGTGCACATTTGCAAAGTTTGAGGGAAGCTCGAGTTGATAGGCGAGATCACCTCTCTTGCTGACGATGTTGAAAGGACCCACGTATCTAGGGGCAAGCTTCCCTTTGATACCGAAGCGAAGAGTACCTTTCATTGGAGAGACGCGAAGGTAAACATGGTCTCTGATCTCGAAAGCCAAATCACGATGCTTACTATCATAGTAGCTCTTCTGGCGCGACTGCGCTGCTTTGAGGTTATCACGAATGACTTTGCACATCTCTTCTGCCTCCGTGATCAAGTCATTTCCAAGAAGTTGACGTTCACCAGTCTCTGACCAGTTAAGAGGAGTACGGCACTTCCTGCCATAGAGAATTTCAAATGGGGCCTTGCCCGAACTCGCTTGAAAGCTGTTGTTGTAGGAGAACTCGGCATATGGAACACAATCTTCCCTCTTCATACCGAAGGAGATAACGCAAGCCCTGAGCATATCTTCAAGAATCTGATTGACACGCTCGACTTGGCCGCTAGTTTGAGGATGAAAAGCTGTGCTAAAACGGATGTTGGTGCCCATGGCCTTCTGAAAAGAATGCCAAAACTTGGAGGTGAAGATGCTGCCACGATCTAAAGAAATCAACTGTGGAATGCCGTGCATAGAGACAATCCGAGAGGTATATAGCTCTGCCAATTGAGCTGCTGTGATAGACTCTTTGATAGGAAGGAAATGAGCCACTTTAGTGAGTTTGTCGATGACAACAAATATAGCATCATTGCCACGCTTGGACTTTGGAAATCCCGTCATGAAGTCCATCTCAATGTGGTCAAACTTCCATTCTGGAATGGCGAGAGGTTGGAGGAGACCATCTGGTCATTGGTGTTATGCCTTCACTCTTTTGCAGACATCACATTCATTCACGAACTGAGCAATCTCACGCTTCATTCGAGTCCACCAATACGTCTGCTTGAGGTCCTGGTACATTTTCGTACTCCCAGGGTGGATGGAGAGGAGTGAATTGTGAGCCTCGTTCATAATGACTTTACCAAGGTCACCTTTAGGCACAACAATGCGATCCTCGAAGAAGATAGTATCCTTGTCATCAAGGCGATAGCACTTGTACTTGGGTTGACTCTTGGCAATCCCAATCTTCACCTTCTTCACCATAGCATCAAGAAGTTGAGCCTTGCGAATTTGATCTTCCAAAGTAGGAGAGACTTGGAGGTTGGCGAGGAAACCTTGAGGAACAACTTGCAGATTGAGTTTGCGGAAAGCTTCACAAAGCTCGAGTTGGTAAGGCTTGAGAATCAGACTGTTGTAGTAAGCCTTTCTGCTCAATGCGTCAGCAATTACATTGGCCTTGCCTGGAGTATATTTGATACTCGGATTATACTCTTGAATCATTTCGACCCAATGAATCTGCCTGAGGTTGAGATTAGGCTGAGTGAAGATGTACTTGAGACTCTTGTGGTCAGTGAAGATGTCCACTTTTCTTCCCAATAAGAGATGTCTCCAAGTCAAAAGAGCATGCACAACTGCCGCCAACTCGAGGTCGTGAGTGGGGTAGTTCTTTTCGTTGGGCTTCAACTGGCGAGAAGTATAAGCCACGACTTTATTCTCTTGCATCAACACTGCACCAAGGCCTTGAAGAGAGGCATCACAGAAGACCTCGAACGGTTTGGATTCATCAGGAGGAGTCAGAACTGGAGCAGTGACTAATTTCTCTTTCAGGGTGTTGAAAGCGATGTCACATTCAGGAGACCAAACGTACTTCACGTGCTTCTGGAGAAGGTTTGAAAGAGGCTTCGCGATCTTTGAGAAGTTCTCAACGAACCTTCGACAATAGCTTGCGAGACCAAGGAAGCTGCGGAGTTGCTTCACGTTCTAAGGTGGTTCCCAATTCACAATTGCAGACACCTTCTCAGGATTCACCGCTATGCCCTTAGCAGAGATGATATGCCCAAGATAGAGAACCTCATCGAGCCAAAACTCGCACTTTGAAAACTTGGCGTAGAACTGATGTTCTCTGAGCTTATCCAGCACCAAACGCAAGTGCTTGGCATGATATTCCTTATTCTTGGAAAAGACCAAAATGTCATCGAGGTAGACCAAGACGAAGTCATTTTTGTAGGGGTTGAAGATGAAGTTCATCATGCGAGAGAAAGTCGGCGGAGCGTTGACGAGGCCAAAAGACATGACAGTGTATTCATATGAACCATAGCTTGTTCTGAATGCTGTCTTGGGGATATCTTGCTCACGAATTTGAATCTGGTGATAGCCCATACGGAGATCAAGCTTGGAGAATACTTGAGCACCTTTGAGTTGTTCAAACAACTCGTTGATGTTGGGAAGTGGGTACTTGTTCTTTATAGTCTTCTTGTTCAATGGACGGTAGTCAACACAAAGTCGGTCCGTTCCATCCTTCTTCTTCACAAAAAGAATTCCACAACCCCACGGAGAAGAACTATGTCGGATGAGACCCATACGCTCTTGTTCATCGAGTTGTTTCTTCAGCTCCTTCAACTCTTTGGGTCCCAGCTTGTAAGGACGTTTGCAAACAGGTTCCGTGCCAGGCTCAAGATCGATGACGAATTCAACTGGCCGGTGCGGGGGCATTCCTGGAAGCTCTTCTGGAAAGACGTCTTGATATTCGCAAACGACGGGAATTTGAGAGATGGCATCTAGTTCATCCTTCTCATTGAGAGAAAACAGACGGATGGTATTATCCCGAGCGGCAAAGACAATTACATCCTCAGACGAATGAGTCAATTGAATCTGCCTAGCTGCACAATCAAGCCGAGCCTTGTGCTTAGAAAGCCAGTCCATTCCAAGAATAAGATCAATATCCGAGTTACCAGGGACCATTGGAGAAGCCAGAAACTTGAAATCACCCATCATGATAGAAATATCCGGAACCATCATGCTAGAACTCAGACGCTTAGCCGGAGAAACAACTTGCAACGCTCTAGGTAATGCCTTAGTACCAAAATTGTTCTCTGATGCAAATGGGAATGACATGAAAGAATGCGATGCACCAGAGTCAAAAAGTACTTTAGCTGGAATATCGTTAACAGGAAGGTTACCCATGATGACATCTGATGAGTCCTCTGCTTGAGCTGCATTCATCAAATTGACCTTGGCGTGCTTGGGGTTATGCTTGACCACAACTGTACTGGCCAATCTCACAGGAGGAGGAGGAGGGAGACGTCTCTGATTGAAGCATTTGTTAGCATAGTGGCCCTTCTGTTGGCACTTGTTGCACGTGACATCCGAGAGCGGACGGTGATACGGAGCACTTGATCTTGGAGCTTGAGACGAAGTCTTGTTCTGAAAGCCAGGGTTGGGTGGGTGGGAATATCCACTGCCACCTTTGCTCTTCTGCTGATAAGGCTGACGGAACGGAGGAGGAGGAAGCCAATACTTTTGCTGCTTAGCCACTTGAGTTGAGGAAGAAGGAGTTGCATCTGTGACTCACTTCTTGGAAGCATCGTACTTCAGTTGAGCAGTCTCTTGCTTCATTGCCATGTTGTAAAACTCATCGTACCTCTTGGGCTCAAAGAGGACGAGAGCTAGCTGGATTTCTTCTTTGAGACCACCCTTGAACTGGTAAATCGTGATCTTCTCGTCAGGGACGTCTTGCTTAGCAAAACGGGCGAGCTTCTGAAACATTTTGTTGTACTGGTAAACAGACATAGTGCCTTGCTTCAGGTTGCGGAATTCCTCACGCTTGCTTTCAACCACACTCTGAGGAATATGATGAGCTTTGAAGTCTTGACGGAATTCATCCCAGGTAATCACACGGCCTCCTCTTGAATCTTTGTACTGCTGAAACCATTCTGCAGCTTGGTCTTTGAGTTGGAAGGAGGCGAACTTGACAAAGTCCTCAGGCTTGACGTTACTGCACTCGAAATGCTTGCATATGTCCACGGGCCAATCATCAGCGTCTGTTGCCTCAACACAATTGCTGAAGGTCTTTGGATGGTTAGCAAGGAACTGGTTGAGTGTAGCAAACTGATTCTGATTGTTGCCATGACCCTGGTTCCCTTGGTTGCGCTCTTGAAGAAGTTGCATGATCAGCTGCGTGTTTGCATTGGTAGCAGCCATCACAGCTTGCCATCCCTCCGGAGGTGGAGGTGGTGGTGGCGGATCAGGATTTGGAGTCGTGCGCGTTGGAGGAGCCATCCTGAAGAGGTTGACATCTGTTAGCACATTGACAGACAAATATCTAAGCTGAATCAAACGGGTTGAAATTGCAACATATAGTCTTCACATCCGAACCAAATGAACGAATGCATTCCAATCAAAATGGTCACATGTCCATAAATTGAGAAGCCACTTAGAATTGAGGTAGAAGAAAAACAACAAGGTATGGACAAGAACGAATACTTGGTGAGGATTACCCAATCCCAAACCAAATATCCGCGGAAGAAGAACTAGAGCTACAAGAATTCCCACCTATGAAACTCCCGAACCTTTCCGGTTATGCAATCAGGTGTTGGGGATACAGGGGAAGCATAATATCTCACCCAAATCTAGCAAATCCTACATCCAGCTGTATCCATCCTTCAACACTTAACCGAGAAAAACTTCGGAAATCATCTACCTCAACCTTCGAAAATCATCCGTTATACGAGTTATGGCAATACTCTCGAACTCCCGACCCAGTACTGGGTGGCGTCGAGGTTATCTCACCAACAACTGCATAAAAGAGATTTTCGATGTTGGCGAAACTCAGGTATTCTAGAATCTCAATGATAAAATTGTGACGACAACACCTCGGAGGTCAACTCCCCGGGACACTGCCACAACCCCTAAATGACAAGAGGCACCAAGAACAATGTTCTCGTCACAAATCGATCGGAACGATTCCAAGATACCCGCGTGATCCTAAAAAAATTTAGTGAAATTTGAGAAGAGAAGAGTCAAAACTCTACGTCAGGATGCCTTACCAGAGCGATGAAGGGACTGGGGAGTAAAAAGAATTCCTAAACTCTCCGATATATAATTCCTAAATGAATCAAAACATTTTTTCTAGACTCAACAACGCCAACAATTCGATCAAGCAGGGAGCTCCTAAGGTCGGGGAAGGCTCTGATTACCAACTTGTAACGCCCTCGATGCGGCTATATCTCCTACGTGTTGAAGCACGACTTAGAGGCATAACCGCATTGAAAGAAATGTCGCAAGTTAGGTAATCTTCACAACAACCCATGTAAACAGATAAAAGGGAAAGGATACATAGTTGGCTTACACTCGCCATGTCACACAAATACATGAATAACATTACAATCATCCAATACACTCATGGTCCGACTACGGTACCAAAATAAAGATCAACCCCCACATGCGACAAAGTCCCCGATCGTCCCAACTGGGCACCACTACCGATCATCTGGGAAAGACAAATAGTAACGGCGAGAGTCTTCATCGAACTCCCACTTGAGCTCAAGTGCATCGTCTGGAATGGTATCATCGGTCCCTGCATCTAGTTTTGGAAGTAAACTGTGAGCCACCGGGACTCAGAAATCTCACACCCTCGCGATCAAGATTATATAAGCTTATAGGTAAGACAAGGTATGATGTGGAGTTGCAGCAAGCGACTAGCATATATGGTGGCTAACCTGTTCGCAAAAGAGAGCGAGAAGAGAAGGCAAAAGCATGGTCGAACAACTATGAACAAGAAGTGATCCTAGAACAACCTACGTCAAGCATTACTCCAACACCGTGTTCACTTCCCGGACTCCGCCGAGAAGAGACCATCACGGTTACACACACGGTTGATTCATTTTAATTAAGTTAAGTTTCATGTTATCTACAACCGGACATTAACAAATTCCCATCTGCCCATAACCGCGGGCACGACTTTCGAAAGTTCAAATCACTTAGCCCATCAAAAGCTCTCATGGTCAACGAAGGATATTCCTTCTCCCGAGACATTCCGATCAGACTCGGCATCCCGGTTACCAGACATCCTCGACAATGGTAAAACAAGTCCAGCAACACCGCCCAATCTGCCGACAAATCCCGATAGGAGCTGCACATATCTCATTCTCAGGGCACACTCCGATGAGACTAGCTATGAGTAAAATCAACCCTCAAGTTTCCTCGAGGTGGCCCCGCAGGCAGCTCAGTCGGACCAACACTCAGAGCAGCACTGGCCCAGGGGGGCTTAAATAAAGATGACCCTTGGGCTCCGGAAACCCAAGGGAAAAAGAGGCTAGGTGGCAAATGGTAAAACCAAGGTTGGGCATTGCTGGAGGAGTTTTATTCAAGGCGAACTGTCAAGGGGTTCCCATTATAACCCAACCGCGTAAGGAACGCAAAATCCGGGAACATAACACCGATATGACGGAAACTAGGGCGGCAAGAGTGGAACAAAACACTAGGCAAAAGGCCGAGCCTTCCACCCTTTACCAAGTATATAGATACATTAAGATATAACAAGATAATATAGTGATATCCCGACAATAAACAATGTTCCAACAAGGAACGATCTCCAATCTTCACCTGCAACTAGCAACGCTATAAGAGGGGCTGAGCAAGGCGGTAACATAGCCAATCAACGGTTTGCTGGGACATGGTGGGTTAGAGGTTTGACATGGCAATTTGGGAGGCATGATAAGCAAGTGGTAGGTATCGTAGCATAGGCATAGCAAAAGAGCGAGCATCTAGCAAGCAAAGATAGAAGTGATTTCGAGGGTATGATCATCTTGCCTACAAAGTTCTCAAAGTTGACTTGATCCTCGTAAGCGAACTCAACGGGCTTCTCGTTCATGAACTCGACTCCCGGCTCTACCCAAACAAGAACAACCAGAAAACGGAACACAATCAACCACGTGCAATGCTCAAACAACATGATGCAAACATGGTATGATATGCGGGATGCGGTATGCGATGCATATGCAAGATTTGACAAGGATTGATTGAAACTGGCCTCAACTTGTAAATCCAAGAGTGTCACTAGAAAGGTGAGGTGATTTTGGTTGAAATCGATATAAAGATCACCGGAATCGGATGCACGGTTTGGAAATGGCAAGCAAAACAAATATGGCACCGGTCTGCAATAATCAGCAAGTGACCAACTAAATGCATCAAGATAAATATGCTACAGCACCCAAACATAACAACAAAATACATGGAAGGGATCCACTCATGATGCTTGACAAAAGATGAACACTGAGCTACGGCTAATTCATCCATTAACAGGTTCAAACAAGCATGGCAATAGTGCAAATGATAACAGGTTTCGGACTTATCATGAGGAAGCACACTTTAGAGCATGCAAACTACATGCTACAGGAACTTAACATGGCAAAGCAAGGCATGGCATGAAGCTACTCGAAGCAGTTAACAAAAGTCCCTTAGTGACCTTGAGCCAAAAGGGATCAGAAAATAAAATGGCAAGCATGTGAACATGGCAAAAACATAAACAGATTCAGACTTGGTGAAAAACTGGAGCATGCAAATCAGTTAACGAGTAGGCATGTTTACGAGCTCGATGGACTCACTACAGAGCATGGAATGACAAACTAAGAATACACTCATCAAGAATACATGGCATAGAAGCTAGACATGGCAAGAACAACAACATATCATGCACGGATCACTAGCAACATCCTCGGCAAAATCGCAAAACATGTCAACAATCTGCCAGGATTATTTTATAGCAAAAGTAGAGCTCGATTGACTCAAGCTAGGTTGCTCCATAAATGCAAAAAAAGACATGGATGGATAGAGCACCACAATGTTAACAAAACATCCTTACTGATCATTCTCAAAAGAGGCACGGATCACTAGGAAACAACATGAACATATGGCATAACAACAAAATCAGGACAAGGACTTTGTGAAAATTCTAAGTCCCTGAAATCAGCATTACCGATTACGCTACTTTGGAAGCTTGTGCTAGTCACCACAGATATCACAAAAATACATGGCAAGCACCTATGTAAAGATGGCATGGCATATAACAAAACACATGTAGAGCTCAGGAGCATATCATGCACACATTAATCATGGCAAAAATGACAAATAGGTATTAGCTGAAACAGATCTGCCAAATTCACCACATAGCCCTCTTCCAACAGCATTTTGGGCATCAAGATGAGCTCAAATGAAAATGATGCAGTGAGATGAAATGATGTACTCGTCGAGGCAAACATTTTGATATGCTACAACACAAATTGGATCTACGATGAGAGAGTTATGACATGCCAAAGTTTGCAAAAAATTAGGGTTCGGGGATGAAAAGTCAACCCCCGCAGATTTCAGATCTGGATCGGATCCGGGCACTGTAGCTGCACTGTTCACTGGAGATGATCGTCGTCACCGAAGAAGAAGGCCGGAGCTGGGGCGAGGTGGCCGCAGCTCCAGTGGAGGTCGGGGGCGGCGCCGGCGGTGGCCGGACGCGACGAGGCCGGCGGAGGTGCGGAGCAGCGCCAGCTCGGGTCGATGGAGAGGCCGGGGCGGCGAGCTGCGACGCCGGTGGCGGTCGGTGGTGAGGGCACGGCGCTGCGCCGGTGAGGAGGCGGTGGTCGGCGCGGTCGGCCAGCAATGGCGCCGCGGCGGCGCAACGGAGAGGACGGCGGCGCGGGCAAAGGAGGAGCCGGGTGGCGCGGGAGGCGGCGACCGGGCTCGGGGGCCGGCGCTGGGCCGCGCGGGCCTCGGCGGCGGCGGGTGGCGGGGAGCCATGTGGCATGCCCGGATTCGCTGGGCGCGGCGGCGGATGAAACGGACGTGTCCGGCCGGACGAGGTTTTGTCCGGCGGCGCGAGGGAAGCGAGGAGACTAGGGTTTCGTCCGGATTTGGACGGGGAGGCACTTATATAGAGGTAGAGGGAGCTAGGGAGCTCCAAATGGAGCACGGTTTGCGGCCACGCGATCGTGATCGAACGCTCTAGATTATGGAGGAGGTTTAGGTGGGTTTTGGGCCAAATTGGAAGGGTGTTCGGCTGCAACAAAAACGAGGCCTTCTCGGTCCCTCGGTTAACCGTTGGAGTATCAAACGAATTCCATGTGGCACGAAACTTGACAGGTGGTCTACCGGTAATAAACCAAGGCCGCATGGCAAGTCTCGGTCCAATCCAGAAATGTTTAACCCCCACACACGAAAAGAGGTAGAAAGGGGCACCGGAGGAGATAGGAGCGCCGGAATGCAAAACGGGCAATGGGGAAAATGCTCGGATGCCTAAGACGAACACGTATGCAAATGCAATGCACATGATGACATGATATGAGATGCATGACAAAGGAAACAACACACGGAGACAAAAACCCGACACCGAGGAAAATAAAATAACTTAGGCCGGGTACGGCAAGAGTGGGAGTACAGATAAGGTAAATTACATCCGGGGTGTTACATAAGGACACACAGTCCTCGCCCAATCACTCTGGTAAGTCTTCAAGGAAGACTTCCAAACCTTCACAGACTTTGTTCACCGGCAATTCACAATGACTCTTGGATGCTCAGAACGCGACGCCTCACCAAGTGGAGGATTCACAGTCCTCAAGTGTAACAAGTCTTCAGATCACGCGGACAGAAAGACTTCAGTGATGCCTAACACTCTTTGGCTCTGGGTGGTTTGGGCTTTGTCCTCGCAAGGATCTCTCTCTCAAATGCTTCAGAGGTGGGTTGCTCTCAAACGACAAAAGCCGTGCACTAACTCAAAGGAGCCACCAATTTATGGTGTAGGGGGTGGGCTATTTATAGCCAGGAGGCAACTCGACCTGATTTGTCTGAAATGACCCTGGGTCACTAAGGAACTGACACGTGTCCAACAGTCAGATTTCAAACACATGTGGCAGCTTGACTTGGGATACAAGTAAAGCTGGCTCATCCAGCTCCCAATAAGATTTGCTCTTATTGTCTTCACTCGAAGACATAGGATTTGGTTGAGCATCACTTCAGCCACTCTGACTTTGTTCACTTAGACCCCACTTAACAGTACGGTGGTTCCTATGACTCAACAAAGAAGAAAAGGAAACTACAAAACAACTATGTCTTCGCACTCCATAGTCTTCATGCGATGTCTTCTCATGTCATAATCTTCACTCTGAATATCTTCACAGACCACCATTGTCTTCAATGTCTTCACACATTTTTAGGGGTCATCTCTGATAGGTAAACCGAATCAATAAGGGACTACTAGTCGTGTTATCCTGAAATTCTCACATACACATTAGTCCCTCAACCAAGTTTAATGTCAATACTCCAAAACCAACTAAGGGTGGCACTAGATGCACTTAAAGGAGGTCTTGCTGGACTTGTCTTACCATTGTCAAAATGTCTTGTGCACCGGGATTCTGAGTCTGATCGGAGTGTCCCGAGATGGAGGATTGTCTCCACGGATCATGAGCTTGTCATGGGCTAAGTTGGGACACCCCTGCAGGGTTTAAACTTTTGAGAGCCGTGCCCGCGGTAATGTGGCAGATGGGAATTTGTTAATATGTGGTTGTAGAGGACTTGTACTAAACTCAATTAAAATACACCAACCATCTGTGTAAACGTGACTGTCTTTTTTGGGTGCGTTCGAGAAGAGAACATGGTGGGGTTATGTTTGAACGTAAGTAGTTCATGACCACTTCTTGATCATTACTAGTTTGTGACCGTTTGCGTAGTTTCTCATCTTATTCCTGTACTCGTAAGTTAGCCACCGTATGATGCTTAGTGCTGCTGCAACCTCACCACTTACCCATTTCACACCGATTAAGCTTTGCTAGTCTTGATACCCATGGTAGTGGGATTACTGAGTCCTCGTGGCTCACAGATTACTACAACAATAGTTGCAGGTATAGGTAATGCGATGATCCGACATGAGAGCGATGTTTACTTGTTTTGGAGTTCTTCTTCGTCGATTTTGGGATATGTTCCTGGTCGGCAACCTGGGCTACGAGGGTGGATGTGGTTTGAGTTTTTGTTTGTGTTTCATCCGTAGTCGGATGTTGTTCTCATGTATGATTTTTGATGTATTCATGTGGCATTGTATTCTTTGAATGTATCCCCATCTATTATGTAATTATATGATGTAATGGTATCCACCTTGCAAAAGCGTCTTCAATATGCAGCTCTATCCTTGGTGGGACCATCGAGTTCCTCTCGGATAGGATCACATATTGGGCATGACAAGTTGGCATCAGAGCCTCGACCGACCATAGGAGGCCCCTTGATTGATCGTAGTTGGCCGTTGTCGAGTCTAGAAGAAAACCTTTTTTGAAGTCTAGTTATATTGGAGAGTAGGAATTCTTTTTACTCCTCAGCCCCTTTGTCCCTCTGGTGAGAAATCCTAACGTAGGTGTTTTGAACTACTCCTCTTCCCCTTCAATTTTTTTAGGATCACGCAGGCTTCTTTTGATCATTGTGTTGTCAGCTCTTTTCATCCGGTGCACTTCCTTTTGATTTCTTCAAACCTTGTCGTCTTTTGCAAGACCAGTCCTCAGCTCTTTCTCAACTATGTTGTTTTCCCCATCCCAAGTTGTTTTCTTTTCCCACCCGCCCACCCTTTTTTTCTTCTCAGAGCCGAGTCCTTAATCAAGTATCCATCTTACTCGTGCAAAGCCTTTTGCATTCTTTCCTCACTTATTTCAACTGGTGTTTTTACTTCAAGTTATTCGTCGGTTCCCCTTTCCAAGTTGCCTATGTTTTTCCCACCCTCCCACCCCTTTTCTTCCTGGAGTCTGAGCCTCTATTCGATAATTAATTTCATTCATGCGCAGCCTCTTCAGTATTTTTGGATTGATCATAATCCTTTCCTTGACTCAAATGTTTCCCCTTGCTCATTCACCTCTCGTTATTCAATATTTCCGGAGTTCTGAAGACATCTTAGATGATTCGTGTGTGTGTGTTTCTATTATTTCGAGGTTGTCACCTCATTCAAGTCTTTCAGTTGTTCCGGTGCATCATCTCTCTCTCAACCTATCCTTTTGAACAGTGTTTCTTTTCAGTGGGCCCTAACCCACAGGTCTTTTCCCAGGATCTTACCCGACTCTTCTAATTTTCCGGAGTTATTCTCAAATTCTTTTCTAAGTTCGACGTAAGAATGAATTTCATCTGTCAGATGCTTTTCAGGATCGATTTCAAATTATTTTCATTGTCAGCTCAACCTCTTTGTTTTTCATTTTCCCGGAGTATCTCAAAAAATTTGGCGGTGTTCCTTGTCCTCATTATCACCATTGAAAACCAAAGAAGAGTTTAACTCTAAATCTTCTCCGTTCTCTCGAATTATTCAATTTTTCAAAAATACTTTTCTTACCCATCCGGAGTATGTCAGGAGTTGTTTTTCATTTTGTTTCACCGGAGGCCATCATTCCAGAAGAATTCCTCATTCTCAACTTTCAGCTCTCGTTCCCCATATTCTACCGGTGCTTCTTTCAAGTATTCTTTAGCCAGCTCGTGACCACTTCATTCTTGTGTATCTAAATTCCGATGAGTATCTTCATTCGCTTTCTAATTCTTCCCGGTGATTCGTTCTCTTATCTTCATTCGTTTTCAAATTTTTACGGTGGTTCGTTCAAGATTTCTCTTCCTTATTATCAATTTCTTCATCCTTTCCAAAATCCTACCGGTGATTCGTTGAAGATTTACCAAGTTTGCGTTATATCTCCCCTCAATCCTTTTCAAGAGGAATAAGTTGCATGCCAAATCGGTTTGTCATCAATTGAATTCGATGAGGATAAGCATAACATAATTCTTATTCTTATTTCATCGTGATGAAGTAATTCCTTCCTTCAGAGATTGTTCATGATGAATAATCTCTCGGTTCTAAGTTGTTCATCTTTTTCTTTTCCAGAGTTCCAAGTTTTCTCGTTTGTCCCGTCGCGAAGCTCCATCTAAATATCATAAGGCTTCATCTTGTTCTTTTCAACCTTCGCTTCTTTAATCCTTCTGTTTACCAGTGTTCTTCATGGTTGTTCGTCAAGGATTTAATTCATTCTTCAAGTGTTTATCAAGATTCTTGTTGGAGCTCAAGTATCCCTCTTCTTGCATACCGAAGTGCAACTAATTCTTCCTTGCCTTTCGGACGTGTTGTTTCGCATCTTTTCTTTCGTCTCAAGAAAACAATCTTTTCCGTTTGTGGTCGGTTATCACCTCATAATTTTGATATGTTATCCATAAGCCCACAACAAGATTATTATTTTCATTGCTGAATTTCCAACAACTCCGTTTAATCCTTCCTTGCAACGACACTCCTTAATTCAATTATGGTGGAAGTTGTCTTTTGTTCCTCCTTTTTTTTCAACGAGTCACCTTCTATTCTTCAGTTCCGCAGGCAGTGTGATGTTGCTCTTTTCACCCATCATCTAGTTTAATCCTTGCTTATCCATTTTACCAGAGTGCCAAGTCCTCTTTTGAAGTCCTTTTCTTCCCAATCTCTGCTTTCCTTTTCTACTTGGACTCTATCAGAATTATTTCGTTCTTATCCCTTTTCCATCTTGTTCTAACCGGAGTGGTTTCGGAGTCTATCTTGTTCCTTGATATTTTGATAATCGTTCATCTTTCCTATCCAAGCCCTCGTGACTTTGTTCATCTTCTCTCTTGCGTTCTTATTTCCCCTCATCCTCTTTCTCTTCCGTCTCGTTCCTAAGATCTTGGGACGAGATCTTCTGTTAGTGGAGGGGAGTTGTGACGCCCTGACACTGATGCTCTAGTTTCCTTACATTTATTTCAGTTTTGTTGTGTGATTATTTTTTTGTTGCATTATCATAATTGTTTTGCATGTTTTATTCCTCTATGTTGATGGCCTGATCATGTTGGTTGCTTTGTCATATTTTTCTCTTTTCATCATGTTCTTCGTCGGTTATATTGTATTTCCATGCCTATCTCTTATCACATTGCTTTTGGTCATTCATGTTGTTGCCATGAGCATCATGTGCATTGCACTCATCCTTATGTTACATGTTACTTCAAGTTGTGTGTGCCTCAGCCCTTGCTATCTCTCTCTCTCAAGCCATGGCCATGTATCATCACCTCTCCCTTCCTTCTTCCTTCATGTTTTGCAAGTGACATTATTCCCTCCTCCATTAATGTTCATTTAGTTCCTGATGATCTTACTCCATGACTTGTACCTCTCTGTCAAATATCATCCATTTTGGAGTTGTTATGGTTGGGTTCAAAAATGGCTCAAGTTTGAATTCAATTCAAACTTGAGTTATTATTCTATCTATAAAATTGCCAAGCCAATTTATTTCAAATAGTGCATAATTCCAGCGTCTTGGGGATATTCTTATATCTCCCACACCCCCCTCTTTTATCCCTGTGCTTTTCTGTTTATTTTTTGTCTGAGGAAAATGAAAAACAGCCCAGGAGACCCGCAACCCAAATACATCCCCTGGTAAAATTCCCACGCGGCCACTGTTTACCCCTTCCCCGGACCCACCTATCACTCTCTCTCTCTCCCTCCTTTTCTTCCACATCACGCCATCCCTCTCTCTCTCACAATAACTCGGCAACCCACGCACACCATGGCCACCGTGGCCGAGCCAGGCGCGCCCGCACCCCTATTTAACCCCTCTTGGTGTGCGAGCCCTCCTAGGGTTTCCCTCCCCTTCCTCCGCTGCCACCGTAGGTCAGTTGCGCACGAGAGCCATCGCCCCTTCATTCCTGATCGAGACAAAGAGCGCGAGCTCGGTGCCGGCGTTCCTCCGGAGGATCCAGACGTATCCTTAGTGTACATCCTCTTCCCCTGCGTCGTGTACATCGCCTGCGACCACCACGGAGACGCGGGACGTCATGACGGCGTCGCTGGCATCCTCTTCTTCCCCGACGGCCGCCATACCTTCTCCACCGTTTTGCGTCAGCTCCTACAGCCTCTCGTTAATCCAGGCACACCGCGTGCCTGTAGTGAGCACGCTCTTCCCACGCACCACTTTTCCCCCTCGTTTCCTCCCTATCTCGCGCGAATCGACCGGAGCCCGAGGCACTTCGGCCATGACATGGTTTCCGGTGAAGTTTTGGTGACCCTCTGCTCGGGTGTTGGCACTTTTAGGCCTACAGGGTCCTCTAGATGCGTTCTAGTTCGAGAATCCTCTCGTTTGCCTGCTCTAGCCGATCCACCGTAGCAGCCCGAGGCGCACCACCATGGAACCCGGTCGTCGATGATGAATCCATCCACTTCCCGTTGCATGCTTGGTACGAATGGGTTAGACCCGTTGCGTAGCTTCCATCAGCACTCTCCATCAGGTGCTTTGGTTGCCGGAACAGCTTTGACGAGCTCCTCCGACGCTCTCTGTGCACAGTGCCACCTCCTCTGTTTTTCTCTACTTCAGCACGCACACGACACCGGTGAGCAGCAGCCACTCGTGCCCGCCTTGCGCATCCATACCTACACCCTCGCGCCGTTGCTTCACCAGACGCACCGTGGCACGTTTCAGCACCCCCGCCAGTCCTCTTGAACCACATCAGGGGTTGCTGCTGGCTCCCGTCGCTGGCGAGTCCCCGTGCGCACGCTTCAATTTTGGTCCTGGTCACGATGCACACATGCGTTATCTTCTGCCGATCTCCCTTTGCATCACGAACACATAACTAGCCTAGTGGCTAGCGCAGCCACTATCCATCCAAGGGGTTTGGGGTTCAACTCCTAGGCGCCCCAATTTTTGCTCCGTTTTTCCTTTACTATTGCACGCACACACCCATAGCCGGTTGGGCCCGATTCCACTTCTGGGCCGCTGCACTCTAATGCTTCTGGCCCGTGCATGTTTTTTTCCTCTGCCTGTGGATTCCGTTATTTTCCAGTGCATGCATAATTACCGAAATGCCACTATTTTGCATTGTTAATAACTAAATAGGAATGCATCCAAATTAAACAAACTATATATGTAAAATGCTTAGAATTTTATCTAGTTCCACATTATGCAACTTTCATCCATGTTAAAAATGTTTAAACTTGCTGTTTGAATTAATTTGCATAAATGACATGTTAAAATGGTTTATTTCATTACTATTTAACCATAGCTCTGAATTAAATAAGCTTTATATGTAATTGGGGTGGAAAATACATAGTTTAACTTAGTGCACTTTATTTTGATGTTTACCAACTTTAAAATATGGTTTAGGGCAGAACAGTACCAACTTTGAAATATGCATATGGGGATTTTTAGGAATTGTTGTTTGTTAATTCTGGCCTCATTTAAACTTGCCTAGATATGTAGTTTAATTATGCTTCACCTCCTGCCATGTTAACCAACATTTAATCTTGTCTTGTTCCTAAACGAGAGCAAACTAAATATCTTGAATGTGGTGTTTCGTCAATATGTAACTCGTTGCATATTGGGCTCCACTTAATTTGTAGAATTGTTTGTTGCACTTTGCCATGCCATGGCTCATTAAACCGGACATGCACCATACTTGGTTGTGCATCATGCCATGTTTATGTGTTGTGTGTTTACCGGGTTGTTTGCTTCTTTTCGGTTGTGCTTCTTCTCGATAGCTCTTGTTTCCTTGCGATCGTGAGGATTCGTTCGACTATGTGGGTTCGTCTTCTTCATGGACTCGATCTTATTCCTAGCGGGATTTCAGGCAAGATGACCGTCACCCTGGATCTCACTACTATCTTTGCTTTGCTAGTCGTCTCAATGCTATCGATATGTCGCACTACCTACCACTTGTTTATCAAGCCTCCCAAATTTCCACGATAGCCTCTAACCTTTTCCACAATCCTAGCAAACCGTTGTTTGGCTATGTTACCGCTTTGCTCAGCCCCTCTTATAGTGTTGCTAGTTGCAGGTGCAGTTGCAGGTTGTTCCATGTTGGGACATGGATATCATGGGATATCACAATATCTCTTATTTAATTAATACACATATATACTTGGTAAAGGGTGGAAAGCTCGACCTTTTGCCTGGTGTTTTGTTCCACTCTTGCCGCCTTAGTTTCCGTCATACCAGTGTTATGTTCCTTGATTTTGCGTCCTTAAGATGGTGAGGGTTTACGGGCCCCTCTTAACAGTTCGCTTTAAATAAAACTCTTCCAGCCAGGCCCAACATTGGTTTTACCTTTTGCTCAACATAATAACTAAACATGATTATAAACTTGACGCATGGGGAGTTAGCGCTACCCGAGGTTCGTTATTCAACCTAATACAGGGGGCCAGTGCTGATGGTGTTGGTCCCAAACTAGAGCACTGTGCGGGGCCGTCCTGGGGCAACCTGGGTTATTTTCTTTGGCACCTGTACGCGTAGCTCATCTGTCATCGCCTAAGACGAGATACGTGCGGCTACAATGAGGGTGTCGGCAAGTCGGGAGGTCTTGCTGGACTTGTTTTACCATTGTCGAACTGTCTTGTGCACCGGAATTCCGAGTCTGATCGGATGGTCCCGAGATGGAGGATTGTCTCCGCGGATCCTGAGCTTGTCCTGGGCTAAGTTGGGACACCCCTGCAGGGTTTAAACTTTCGAGAGTTGTGCTCGTGGTTATGTGGCAGATGGGAATTTGTTAATATCCGGTTGTAGAGGACTTGAATTGAACTCAATTAAAATACACCAACCGCTTGTGTAACCGTGACTGTCTCTTTTCTGGTGCGTTCGAGAAGAGAACACGGTGGAGTTATGTTTGAACATAAGTAGTTCAGGATAACTTCTTAATCATTACTAGTTTGCGACCGTTTGCGTAGTTTCTTGATGTCGCTTGAAGCTACGTCGGTATTTCCCCAAAGTGGAAGGGATGATGTAGCACAGCGGCAGTAGGTATTTCCCTCAGATATGAAACCAAGGTTATTGAACTAGTAGGAGAACCAAGCAACACAACGTATACAGCCCCTGCAAACAAATAACAACCACTCGCAACCCGACGTGTTAAAGGGGTTGTCATTCCCTTTCGGGTAATGGCGCCAGAAGCGGTGCTTGGATGGGAGAAAATTGTAATAAATTGATAGATCGAACGTCAAATAAAATAAATAGAAACAAAATGCAGCAAGGTATTTTTGTATTTTTGGTTTAGTAGATCTGAAAATAAATACAAGAGAAAAGTAGATCGCAAAGGCAAATATATGAAAAATAGCAAACAGTGGGTAAACAAATTACTGTTGGGCAACTGATAGAACATCAAATACTCATGTCGATATCCAGGCAATGATCATTATAAAGGCATCACGTCCAAGATTAGTAGACCGACTCCTGCCTGCATCTACTACTATTACTCCACACATCGACCACTATCCAGCATGCATCTAGTGTATTAAGTTCATGGAGAAACGGAGTAATGCAATAAGAATGATGACATGATGTAGACAAGATCTATCTATGTAGAGATTGACCCCATCGTTTTATCCTTAGTAGCAACGACACATACATGTCGTTTCCCTTTCTGTCACTGGGATCAAGCATCATAAGATCGAACCCACTACAAAGCACATGTTCCCATTGCAAGATAAATAGATCAAGTTGGCCAAACAAAGCCCAAATATCAGAGAAGAAATATGAGGCTATAAGCAACCATGCATATAAGAGATCAAAGAAACTCAAATAAATTTCATGGATATAAAAAGATAGATCTGATCATAAACTCAAAGTTCATCGGATCCCAACAAACACACCGCAAAAGATTTACATCATATGGATCTCCAAGAGACCATTGTATTGAGAATCAAGAGAGAGATGAAGCCATCTAGCTACTAACTACGAACCCGAAGGTCTGCAAAGAACTACTCATGCATCATCGAAGAGGCACCAATGGAGGTGGTGAACCCCATCCGAGATGGTGTCTAGATTGGATCTGGTGGTTCTAGACTCTGCGGCGGCTGGATGAATATTTCGTCGACTCCCCTAGGGTTCTAGGATTTTGGGGGGTTTTTATAGAGCAAAGAGGTGGTCCGGGGGGCACCCGAGGTGGGCACAACCCACTAGGGCGCGCCCGGGCCTCCTGGCATGCCCTGGTGGGTTGTGGCCCCCTTGAGGCACCCCTCGGCGCAGCCAGGGCCCGTTGTGTTCCTTCTGGCCCATAAAAATTCTCCGTAAAGTTTCAGGGCATTTGGACTCGTCTGATATTGATTTTCTACGATGTAAAAACACGGAAAAACAGGAACTGACACTTGGCACTATGTCAATAGGTTAGTACCAAAAAATTATATTAAATGATTATAAAACAGCCAAGATTGATAATATAATAGCATGGAACAATAAAAAATTATAGATACGTTGGAGACGTATCAGCATCCCCAAGCTTAACTCCTACTCGTCTTCGAGTAGGTAAGTGATAAAAACGGAATTTTTGATGTGGAATGCTGCCTATCATGCCATATCATATTCTTTTCTTTATAGCATGGACAATTGGACTTTTAGTTGTTCAAAGCAATAGTCTAGTTTTGACATGATAATTTAGATACTCAAGCATATCAACAAGCAACCATGTCTTTCAAAATATCAATACTAAAATAAGTTATCTAGCCCATCATTCTCAAACATTGATCCATTCATGAAACACACTCAAATATTAGCTACACCCAATACTTAAGTACTATCATATTGCCTGCTAGTTGGTGCTTTTATAAGAGAAGATGGAGATTCAATTTTTTTTGCATAATGTACAAGAAAGGCCCTTCACAGAGGGAAGTAGGGATTTGTAGAGGTGCTAGAGCTCAAAGTGAAAAACTTAGAGATAAAAACATTTTGGGAGGTGTATCCATCCCACCAATGAAAGTGACTTAGAGTTCCCAATAATTTCCATGCATAGATATATCATAGGCAGTTCCCAAACAGAAAATAAAGTTTATTCCTTTTTCCACCATACTTTCCATGGCTAGTCGTATCCACGGTTGCCCTCCATACCAACACTTTCCAAGGAATTTATTATTTGACAACATAAAGTAAATTCAATTTTTTGTATTTCAAGACTAGGCATCTGTAATACCTTTTCCTTACTCTCGTGCAATGACAAGTGAATAAACACTCATCTTGAGAATAACACATCTAGCATGGAAAAATATTCGCCACCCCTCACCACTCCCCGGGCGAAACAAACACACAAGAGAGAACTTTATTTTGAAAATTAGAGATGGCACATGCAAATTTGCTTAGAATGGCAAAAGAATACCACATATAGGTAGATATAGTGGACTCATGTGGCAAAACTGGTTTATGGTTTTTGGATGCACAAGTAGTGATCATACTTAGTGCAAAATGAAGGGAATCACAAACCTTAACACCAATATTCCTACTAAAGCATAATTGCTCACCAACATAACTCACATATCACATCATCATATCTCAAAACTATTACTAAGAATCAAGTTTATTTTGTCCAATGATCTTCATGAAAGTTTTTATTATATCATTCTTTGATATCTATCACTTTGGGACTCATTTTCATGTGTTGTTTTTGACAAGCTCCAACAAATATAATTGAAGATCATGAGCATAATAATTTTTTCTTTCTCTCAAATTAACTTAAGTGAGGCAAGAGAGAATTTCTTGAAAATTTTACTAACTCTCAAATAAATCTAAGTGAAGCAAGAGAGTATTTCTTCAAAAATAGTAAATCACACCATGCTCAAAAAGATAGAAGTGAAGCACTAGAGCAAGTCCATAGCTCATAAAAATTTAAGTGAAGCATAGAGAGCAATTCTAACAAGTCATGACATAATTTTGGCTCTCTCAAATAGGTGTGTCCAGCAAGGACTGATGACTTAAAACAAAAAATAAAACAAGAAAAGACCCATATCATACAAGATGCTCTAGCAAAACACATATCATGTGACGAATAAAAATATAGTTTCGAGTAAAATACCGATGGTCGTTGGAAGAAAGCGGGGATGCCAGTCGGGGGCATCCCCAAGCTTAGTTGGTTGCTCATTTTTGGATAATAGCTTGGGATGCCGGGGCATCCCCAAGCTTAGGTTCTTCAATCCTTCCTTCATCCATCGTAAGATAACCCAAAGCTTGAAAACTTCAATCACACAAAACTCACCAAAACCTTCATGAGACCCATTAGTATAAGAATAATAAATCACTACTATAAGTACTATATCAAAAACCAATTAATATTTTGTTTTTATATTATATCTACCATATTCCAACTTTTCTATGGCAAAAACGCATAAAAACCATAGAGTCATCAAAATAAGCACACAACACAAAGAAAAACAGAATCTGTCAAAATAGGACAGTTTGTAGCAATCTGAGTATTTCAAATGCTTTTGGAACTCCAAAAATTCTGAAAAATTAGGACGGCCTAAAAAAATTTGTATATTGATCTAATGCAAGAGGAATAGGTATTTTATCGCTCTCTGGTAAAAAATGAAAATTAATTTCGTGAGCGTAAAAGTTTCTGCTCTTTCAGCAAGATCAAACAACTATCACCCAAGGAGATCCTAAAGGCTTTACTTGGCACATACACTAATTAAAACATAAAGAACACAATCATAATAGTAGCATAATTGTGCTAACACACAAAAACAGGAAGCAAAAAGCAAAATAAAATTTATTCATTGGGTTGCCTCCCAACAAGCGGCTATAATTTTACGCCCTTAGCTAGGCATAAAGCAAGGATCTATGTTTTGTCTTCCGAAGTTTTGGCAACTTTTGTAAGGGTTTTATCAAACCGGGAGGCTGTTTACGCTTCCCTAAATTCTTCGGAAAAGAAACCATCTTTATATCCAAAATATCCAATCGCTTATTGTCAAGAGTAATCAGGGCATTCATGCGATTGATACTACCATTGAGGTGTTTGCGGGGTTCATTATATTTTTGTATTTCAACCATATGCTTATGCAAATCACCAAGTTTATCCAACATTTGAGCTCCCTCAGGGGTAAAAGGAAACCCCTTCTTTTGAGGTGGAATTCCCAAAATTCCCTCTAAGATGTCATAGGTAGCATTGGCATCAAGTTCAATGAAGTTTCCTTTAGCAGCAAGCACCGTAAGTTTCCCTTTCTGTCACTAGGATCAAGCACCGTAAGATCGAACCCACTAGAAAGCACCTCTTCCCATTGCAAGATAAATAGATCAAGTTGGCCAAACAAAACCCAAATGTCGGAGAAGAAATATGAGGCTATAAGCAATCATGCATATAAGAGATTAAAGAAACTCAAATAACTTTCATGGATATAAAAAGATAGATCCGATCATAAACTCAAAGTTCATTGGATCCCAACAAACACACCGCAAAAGAGTTACATCATATGGATCTATAAGAGACCATTGTATTGACAACCAAGAGAGAGATGGAGCTATCTAGCTACTAACTACGGACCCGAAGGTCTACAAAGAACTACTCACGCATCATCGGAGAGGCACCAATGGAGGTGGTAAACCCCATCCGAGATGGTGTCTAGATTGGATCTGGTGGTTTTGGACTCTGCGGCGGCTGGATTAATATTTTGTCGACTACCCTAGGGTTCTCAGATTTTTGGGGTATTTATGGAGGAAAGAGGTGGTCCAGGGGGGCACCCGACGTGGGCACAACCCAGCAGGCACGCCCGGGCCTCCTACATGCCCTGGTGGGTTGTGCCCCCCTCGGGGCAGCCCCAGGCGCAGCCAGGGCCCATTGTGTTCCTTCTGACCCATAAAAATTCTCCGTAAAGTTTCGGGGTATTTGGACTCCGTCTGATATTGATTTTTTGCACTATAAAAAACATGGGAAAAACTGGAATTGGCACTTGGCACTGTGTCAATAGGTTAGTACCAAAAATGATATAAAATGACTATAAAACATCCAAGATTGATAATATAACTGCATGGAACAATCAAAAATTATAGATACGTTGGAGAGGTGTCATTTCTCATCTTATTCTTGTACTCGTAGGTTAGCCACCATATGATGCTTAGTGCTGTTGCAACCTCACCACTTATCCATTTCACACCCATTAAGATTTGCTAGTCTTGATACCGATGGTAATAGGATTGCTAAGGTCTCATGGCTCACAGATTACTACAACAACAGTTGCAAGTACGGGTAATACGATGATCTGACGTGAGAGCAATGTTTACTTGTTTTGGAGTTCTTCTTCGTCGATCTTGGGATATGTTCTTGGTCGGCAGCCTGAGCTAGCAAGGTGGATGTCATTTGAGTTTTTGTTTATGTTTCATTCGTAGTCGGATGTTGTTCTCATGTATGATGTTTGATGTATTCATGTGGCATTGTATGCCTTTTATGCATCCCCATCTATTATGTAATGGTACGAAGTAATGATATCCACCTTGCAAAAGCGTCTTCAATATGCGGCACTATCCTTGGTGGGACCGTTGAGTTCCTCTTGGATAGGATTGCATATTGGGCGTGACAACTACTTTATCGTAGGCAAGCACTCGAGGGGACCTGTAAATGAGTTCCGTGGGGATAACTGCTTCTGCCCCGTAAACCAGGGAGAAGGGAGTTTGCCCGATAGCTCGGTTGGGTATCATTCAGAGGGACCAGGGAACTATCGGTAGCTCCTTGATCCACCGCCTATCGTGCTTATGCAGCATATCAAAAGTTCGTGTCTTGAGCCCACGAAGCACTTCAGCGTTCACCCTCTCAGCTTGTCCATTGCTCCGGGGGTGTGCCGCATAAGCGAATGAGATTTTGCATCCGAGGGTATGAACGTATTGCATGAAGGTGTGGCTCGTGAACTGTGTGCCATTGTTAGTGATGATCCTTGCCGGAACTCCGAAACGACACACCAATTCTTTCAAGAGCTTGATAGCTAACTAAGCAGTCACCTTTCTCATGGCAGTCACTTCCGACCACTTTGTAAACTTGTCTATGGCAAGGAACAAGAATTCAAAGCCCCCGATTGCTCAGGGGAAGTTTCCGAGGATATTGATCCCCCATACTGAAAATGGCCATGATAGAGGGATTGTGTGATGATCCTTGGTAGGAAGGTGTATTCTCTTGGAATGGAACTGACAGGCTTCACATTTCGTGACTAACTCAACTGCATCTTGCAAGGCTGTGGGCCAATAGAATCCTTGATGGAATGCTTTCACAACTAATGCCCTTGATCCAATGTGGGAGCTACACATTCCTCTGTGAATCTCAGCCAGTAGTTCCTTTCCATCCTCCCGGCAAACAAACTTCAATTTCACACCATTGGGCCTCCTTTTGTACAGAGCGTCATCGACAAACTAATACATACTGGCCCTCCGGGCTACTCTTTCAGCTTCATCTTGCTTGCCAGGGAGTTCTCTGGTTTGGAGGAAGTGGACAATGTAGCTTGCCCAAGTTGGAGCCTGGGGCTCGGCAACGAGGACTAGCGGCACCTCCTCTGCTGCGGGAGCACCAGCCTCGTCCGCGGGGTCCATAGGCCCGGCTGGAGGGGCGGTCCGGCAGGTTGTGAGGAGTTGTTTCCGGCAGGGTCTCTGCCAGGAGTGGATGGCTCTGCCGGGAGAGGCTTACCGTAGTCTAACTTTCTCCTCTTCCGGGCCATTGTGGCTGGTGTTACGGAGGGTTGAGAGAGATGGAGAACAAAAGTTCCTGGTTCCACGGGATGCTTCTACGCAACACACTTTTACAGGTGATCAACTATGCTGTTTTCTGCACGGGGTACGTGACCTGTATGCAACCCGACAAAGTGCTCCTCCAATCTCCTTACTTCCTAGACGTATGCTTCCATCAATGGGCTTTGGTAATACTTGTTGACTCATCTCACCACAAGCTGTGAATCTCCTCGAATGATCAGCTTCTTAATTCCCAATTCTGCTGCAATCCCGAGCCCGACAAGGAGCCCTTCATACTCTGTTGTATTGTTGGTGGCTTCTTCCCGGGAAAAGTGCATCTGGACGACCTACTTCAAGTGGTCCTCGGAGGGGGCAACTAGAAGCACGACAGGCCCTGCACCTTATAGGGAAAAGCACCATCAAAATACATGATTCATTCTGGTGTGATTCCTTGCCGGGGATGGTTGTCTCTGTCCTTTCCTCATCAGGGGTTGGTGTCCATTTTGCAATAAACTCTACTAATGCCCTGCTCTGAATAGTTTAAGTGCTCTCAAACTTCAAATCAAAGCTGGATAACTCCAAAGCCCATTCCACTATTCTGCCAGTTGCCTCATGGTTTCGAAGTATCCTTTGTAATGGACAACGAGTAACAACCGTGATCTCATGGGCTTGGAAGTAGTGGCGCAGTTTCCTTGAGGCCATAATAAGACCAAAGATCAACTTTTGCATGCTATAGTACCTCAATCTAGCCCCTTGTAACAAGGTGTTGACGAAGTACACTGGGCGCTGCACCATTTTTTTCCTTGCCATGTTCCCGGGGTTGTTTTCGTTGTCGTGCTCACTACTGTCCCGATCCTTCTGTGACTCTGCTGTTGTCTATTCAGTCTTTGTCTCATCCACCTCTCGCTGTGCTACCAAGGCTGCACTGACTACTTGGTTGGTTGCCGCCAAGTATAGCAACAGTGGTTCTTGGGGTTTGGGTGCAACCAAGGTGGGTACGGATGACAGGTAGGATTTTAACTCATGCAGAGCTGCATCTGCTTCTGGGGTCCACTTCACAGGCCCGGCCTTCTTCAAAACTTTGAAGAATGTCCGGCCACGCTCGGCTGACTTGGGGATGAATCTGCTTAGTGTGGCAATGCATCCCGTCAAGTGCCTCACATCCTTAACTGTACTTGGCGCTTGGATCTACTCGATAGCCTTGATCTTGTCGGGGTTGGTTTCGATCCCTCGATGGGACATGAAGAACCCAAGTAGCTTCTCTGGATTAAGCTTTAGATTGATCTTGCGCATATTGGCAAATGTATATTCTAAATCCTGGATAAGGGTGGCCTTATCCTTGCTTTTGACCATGATATCATCCATATAGGCTTCTATATTTTTGTGCAACTGTGGCTCAAAACCGATCAGGACTACCCTTGCAAAAGTGGACCCGACACTCTTCTATTGGAATGGCATGCGGACAAAGCAGTACGTACCACACGGAGTGACGAACGATGTCTTCTCTCCATCTTCCATGGATATGAAGATCTGATGATATCCTGAGTATGGATCCAGAAAGGAGAGGAGATCACATCCCGAAGTAGAATCCACGATCTGGTCAATGCGCGGCAAGGGAAATGAGTCCATCAGCTAAGCCTTGTTGAGGTCTGTGAAATCAATGCAAAGCCTCCACTTCCCATTAGCCTTTCGGACCACTACTGGATTTGCTAACCATGTATGATGCAGTACTCCTTTGACCAAACCAGCTGCCTCCAATTTCTTGATCTCTTCGGCAATGAACTGCTGCCTCTCCAAGGCCTGATTCCATACTTTCTGCTTGACTGGTCGGGCATGTGGGCAGACAACAAGGTGGTGCTCAATTACCTCCCTGGGAACACCGGGGATATCAAATGGTTGCCAAGAAAACACATCGATATCCACCCGCAGGAAGGCAATGAGCACGCTTCCCTATCTGTCATTGAGGGTGGCATTGATAGAGAAATAACCATCAACATTAGCCAGCCCTACCGGCACCTTCTTCACTTGGGGTGTAGCAACCTTGGATCTCTTGCTGTTGGAACACTCTGGCACATCGTCAACGGGTGTCGTGCACTCAGAGGGGGCATGCTTCTCGGACTCCTTGCCGGAGGTCCTACAATCCCTCTTCTTTCCTTTGCTTTCCTTGGCGGGAACTATCGTCGCTGCCGCTTCCGCCGCAATTGCATCCCGATACATCTTGTCCACACAGATAATTGCATCCTTCTCATCAGATGTGATAGTGAGGACTCCCAGTGGCCGAGGCATTTTCAAGATGTTGTAAGCATAGTGGGATGCTCCCATGAACTTGGCTAGGGCTGGTCGTCCAAGAATCCCATTGTACGACAGGGGGAGATCAACCACATCACACACAATCTTCTCAGTCCGATAGTTCAGTTCTCCCCCAAATGTCACCAGCAACGTAATCTTCCCCTTAGGATGACTCCTGCCAGGATTAACTCCTTGAAACGTGATGGTGATCTCTAGCTCTTCTTCTCCTATCTGAAGCTTGCTGATAACTGTTGGGGAAATCAGGTTCAACCCGGCCCTGCCGTCCACTAGCATCTTTGTAACCTTGAGGTTGCGAATTGTTGGGGAGACCAGCAATGGAAAGCACCCGACCGCAGTGGTGCGATCAGGGTGATCCTCTTTGTCAAAGATGATAGGTGTGCGGGACCACTTGAGCGATTTTCGAGCCTCTAGCGCTGGTTCCACGGCATTGACCTCTCGTGCCCATCACTTGAGTTGGCGATGAGAGGTGTGCAGAGATGCACCCCCATCAATGCATAGGGCGTCAGTGGCCTTCTAAAATTCCTGCTCACTAGTTTCTTCTTCATCCCCTCCATCACTGGCATCATCATAGATTTCCTTCTCTTGGCCCCTGGCGGGCTTCCCTTGGTTCCGAAAGGCCTTACCAGGGCGATTTGCTTCACCACCCCACCCCTTACCGCCAGCAGCGTTCTGACCTTTCTCCTTATCACATTTATCATACTCTGCCCTCTGCTTCTTGATGAGCTACTCAACCTGGTAACACTCCAGAAGGTCATGGCCATTGGTCTGGTGAATCTTGCAGTACGGACCATCGCCTTTCCCAACTTTTTCAGCGGCAGCGGCTTCTCGGCAGGCAGCGCACGTGGCAGCTTCCTTGCCTGCGGCCTCAACCTTGTCCTTCTTGCCGGTACTAGGCGTGCCCGATCCTTCCATAGTTTCTGCTGGTGTGGTTGGCAAGCTTGTCAGGGGTGCCATGAATTTGGCAAGGCCTATCTAGTATTTTGTCCAAATTGGATGGACCGTATCTATTCCCTTTAAACGGCTTCTTCCGCTGACGGAGTTTGGAGCCACTGAATCCGGCATTGACCGCCGTATCCTCAGTTTCTTCGCTATTGTTCTGACGCTTATTTTTGCTACATCGGGGCCTTCCATTGCCATCCCTGGCCTCAGAGGTGTAGGGGTCACTGCTGCTGTTGCTTCTACGAGCCAACCAGCTATCTTCGCCCGCACAGAAGCGGGTCATAAGTGCAGTAAGAGCTGCCATAGTTTTCGGCTTTTCCTGACCGAGGTGTCGGGCGAGCCATTCATCACGGACACTGTGTTTAAATGCTGCTAAGGCTTCAGTCTCCGAACAGTCGACGATTTGGTTCTTTTTAATTAAGAACCAGTCCAATGTTTGCGGGGTGACTCTCCAGGTTGCTGGACTATGTGACTCAGGTCATCAACATCGTGTGGCCGGACATAACTGCCCTAAAAGTTGTCTCAAAAAGCATCCTCTAAGTCCTCCCAGCTGCCAATGGAGTTCTCTGGGAGGCTATTCAACCAGTGTCATGCTGGCCCTTTTAGCTTTAGAAGAAGGTATTTAATGGTGTGGAGATCATCGCTGCAAGCCATGTGAATTTTGAGAAGAAAATCTTCAGTCCATATAGCGGGATCTGTCGTTCCGTCGTATGCCTCAATGTTTACTGGTTTAAACCCTTTCGGAAATTGGTGCTGCATTACCTCGTCGGTAAAGCACATGGGGTGTGCGGCACCTCAATATCAAGCAACATCACGACGAAGTTCAGATGACATCCATGTTTGGTTCTCGACCCAAACTTGGTTATTCTTGTTGCGCCAGGCTTGATGGCCGTCATCTTGCATCGGAGCACGTCC
The DNA here is from genome assembly GCF_056163025.1 of Triticum urartu. Classification (NCBI taxonomy): domain Eukaryota; kingdom Viridiplantae; phylum Streptophyta; class Magnoliopsida; order Poales; family Poaceae; genus Triticum; species Triticum urartu. The sequence continues at coordinate 310,601,555 of NC_141874.1, forward strand.
CCTTGATCCGTAGATTGACTTGGTCTGGCTGGTTCTATTGTCCAGGTCCTGACGTAAGTCGTCCATGTAGCCCGGAGCTGCTGCCTCTTTGCCTCTACGGCGAGGTGGCACAGGCTGGTGGTCGGTATAATTACCCGCTTTGTCTCGTCCACATGGTGGTTGGTCCGGTTGATTAGCATGATTATATTTTGACGGTATTGGCTCAAGGGCCGCGTCGTCGAATTGTGGTATTAGCCTACATTTTGGGTAGCTCTTTGTCGGGCGCTCGAAGCTGTATTCTTCGGTAGCCAGGACCTTGGTCCATCAGTCGTCAAGCATATATTGTTCGGCTTGAAGCTGTTGTTGTTTCTTTTTCAGGCTCCTCGCAGTGGCGCTGAGCTGTCGCTTGAAGCGTTCTTGTTCGGGGGGTTCCTCTGGCACAATGAAATCTTCGTTGTCGAGGCTGACATCCTCTTCAGAGGCAGGTAAGTAATTACTGTCTTCAAATCTTCGTGATCGGCATGTTTGGGGCTGTATTTGCCTTCTTCCATTTCATCCTGCTCGAACGCAGGCTCAACGGGGTGGTCGGCATCTCCGGCATTCTCTGGAGTGTCATTGTCCCCGGTGCCGGTATTTCTTTCCATTTCCCGATGCGATCGTGAGTGGCGCCGCTGACGTTGGCGCTTTGGTGGTGCCTCGACGGGCTTGTCCTCAATCGGATCTTGAGTGCCATCGTCGTCCTTCTTCTTGGGCGTATCCACCATGTATACATCGTAAGTAGCAGTGGTCGTCCAATGCCCAGTGATAGATGGGTTTTGGCCTGATTTGGCTCCGTCATTGTTGTCCATACCATTGATGTCTTCGGAGGCATAGTCTAGCATGTCCGTTAGATCCTCGACAATGGCTATTAAGTGGGTGGTGGGTGGGACATAAAATTCCCACTCTCAGCCCCAGTTCGGGCTGGGCATGGTTCGGAAGTGATGCTTCTGTGATGGCGTGAGATTGCATTAGGTCCAGCGCCTCGTTTAGGAGCGAAAGATGGACAGGTTTCTGAGGATCGGCGGAGCTGGATCCGGTAATCACCACTTGACCAAGCTTGGTGGATGCAAACCTTGAGAGTTCGGGGTTGACATCCACAGACGAGTCTGGCTTCCCGATGACAAGAAGAGTCATGTTTGACTCCGGGCCCGCTGACGGCAAGGTCAGCTCTGGGTCTATGGCTGGAAGTTCCTTAATGGGAGAGAGTCCGGTGGGGTTTATCCTACCGTCTTCGGACAGAGTGGTCCTCTCTGGATCTATGATAACCCACAAGTATAGGGAATCGCAACAGTTTTCGAGGGTAGAGTATTCAACCGAAATTTATTGAGTCGACACAAGGGGAGCCAAAGAATATTCTCAAGTATTAGCAGCTGAGTTGTCAATTCAACCACACCTGGAAACTTAATATCTGCAACAAGGTATTTAGTAGCAAAGTAATATGATAGTAGTAGTAATGGTAGCAAAAGGCAACGATACCAAAAGTAATGTTTTTGGTATTTTGTAGTGATTGTAACAGTAGCAACGGAAAAGTAAATAAGCGAAGAACAATATATGGAAAGCTCGTAGGCAATGGATCAGTGTTAGAGAATTATGCCGGATGTGGTTCATCATGTAACAGTTAACCTAGGGTGACATGGAACTAGCTCCAATTGATCAATGTAATGTAGGCATGTATTCCGAATATAGTCATACATGCTTATGGAAAAGAACTTGCATGACATCTTTTGGCCTACCCTCCCATGGCAGCGGGGTCCTAGTGGAAACTAAGGGATATTAAGGCCTCCTTTTAATAGAGTACCGAGCCAAAGCATTCACACATAGTGAATACACGAACTCCTCAAACTACGGTCATACCCGTGAGTGATCCCGGTTATTGTCACTTCGGGGTTGCCAGATCATAACACATAGTAGGTGACTATAGACTTGCAAGATAGGATCAAGAACTCACATATATTCATGAAAACATAATAGGTTCAGATCTGAAATCATGGCACTCGGGCCCTAGTGACAAGCATTAAGCATAGCAAAGTCATAGCAACATCAATCTCAGAACATAGTGGATACTAGGGATCAAACCCTAACAAAACTAACTCGATTACATGATAAATCTCATCCAACCCATCACCGTCCAGCAATCCTACGATGGAATTACTCACGCACGGCAGTGAGCATCATGAAATTGGTGATGGAGGAAGGTTGATGATGACGATGGCAACGGATTCCCCTCTCCGGAGCCCCGAACGGACTCTAGATCAGCCCTCCCGAGAGGTTTTAGGGCTTGGCAGCGGCTCCGTGTCGTAAAACGCGATGAATCCTTCTCCTCTATTTTTTTCTCCCCGAAAGCAAATATATAGAGTTGGAGTTGAGGTTGGAGGAGCTCCAGGGGGCCCACGAGGTAGGGGGCGCGCCCAGGGGGGCAGGCGGGCCCCCCACCCTCGTGGCTAGGGTGTGGGCCCCTGGTCTTCATCTTTCGCAAGGATTTTTATTATTTCCAAAAATACGTTCCGTGAAGTTTCAGGTCATTCTGAGAGCTTCTGTTTCTGCACATAAATAACACCATGGCAATTCTGCTGAAAACAACGTTAGTCCGGGTTAGTTCCATTCAAATCATGCAAGTTAGAGTCCAAAACAAGGGCAAACGTGTTTGGAAATGTAGATACGACGGAGACGTATCAACTCCCCCAAGCTTAAACCTTTGCTTGTCCTCAAGCAATTTAGTTGACAAACTGAAAGTGATAAAGAAAAACTTTTACAAACTCTGTTTGCTCTTGTTGTTGTAAATATGTAAAGCCAGCATTCAAGTTTTCAGCAAAGATTATAAACTAACCATATTCACAATAATGCATAGGTCTCATGTTTACTCATATCAATGGCATAATCAACTAGCTAGCAATAATAATAAATCTCGGATGACAACACTTTGTCAAAACAATCATAATATGATATAACAAGATGGTATCTCGCTAGCCCTTTCTGAGACCGCAAAACATAAATGCAGAGCACCTTAAAAGGTCAAGGACTGACTAGACATTGTAATTCATGGTAAAAGAGATCCAGTCAAGTCATACTCAATGTAAACTAACAATAATGAATGCAAATGACAGCGGTGCTCTCCAACTGGTGCTTTTTAATAAGAGGATGATGACTCAACATAAAAGTAAATAGATATGCCCTTTGAAGAGAGAAGTAGGGATTTGTAGAGTTGCCAGAGCTTGGTTTTGAAATAGAGGTGAATAACATTTTGAGTGGTATACTTTCATTGTCAACATAACAACCAAGAGATGGCGATATCTTCCATGCTACACACATTATAGGCGGTTCCCAAACAGAATGGTAAAGTTTATACTCCCCCTCCGCCAACAAGCATCAATCCATGGCTTGCTCGAAACAACGAGTGCCTCCAACTAACAAGAGTCCCAGGGGGGTTTTGTTTGCAATTATTTTTATTTAGTTTGCATAAAGCATGGGACTCAGCATCCCGGTGACCAGCCATTTTCTCGTGAGTGAGGAGCGGAGTCCACTCCTCTTGAGAATAACCCGCCTAATATGGAAGATACGGACAACCCTAGTTGATACATGAGCTATTCGAGCATACAAAATAGGATATTTATATGAAGGTTTAGAGTTTGGCACATACAAATTTACTTGGAACAGCAGGTAGATACCGTATATAGGTAGGTATGGTGGACTCATATGGAATAACTTTGGGGTTTATGGGATTGGATGCACAAGCAGTATTCCCGCTTAGTACAGCTGAAGGCTGGAAAAAGACTGGGAAGCGACCAGCTAGAGAGCAACAACAGTCATGAACATGCATTAAAATTAATCAACAAGGAATGCAAGCATGAGTAGGATATAATGCACCGTGAACATAAATATCGTAGAGGCTATGTTGATTTTGTTTCAATTACATGTGTGAACATGTGCCAAGTCAAGCCACTTAAATCATTCAGAGGAGTATACCACCCTATCATACCACATCACAACCATTTTAATAGCATGTTGGCACGCATGGTAAACCATTATAAGCTCCTAGCTAATTAAGTAAGGCACAAGAAACTATGATCTCTAATTGTCATTGCAAACATGTTTATTCATAATAGGCTGAATCAGGAACGATGAACTAATCATATTTACAAAGACAAGAGAGGTCGAGTTCATACCAGCTTTTCTCATCTTAATAAGTTCATCGTATAATCATCATTATTGCCTTTCAGTTGCACGACCGAACGATGTGGATAATAATAATAGTGCACATGCATTGGACTAAGCTGGAATCTGCAAGCATTCAATAAACAGGAGAATACAAGGCAATATGGGCTCTTTGTCAGATCAACAATAATGCATATAAGAGCCACTTCAACAATTTAATTATGGTCTTCTCCTATCGACCCCCAAAGAAAAGAAAAGAAATAAAACTATTTACACGAGAAAGCTCCCAACAAGCAAAAAGAAGAACATGAAATCTTTTTGGGGTTTCTTTTTAATTACTACTACAAGCATGGAAATTAAAACTAGCTAAAAGCTACAACTAATTTTTTTCTTAAGGTTTATTAAACACACAAGAAGAAAGCATAAAAAGGAAAATAAACTAGCATGGATGATACAATGAAAAAGTATGAGCAACGACATCTAGCAATGAGTGTGTGAACATGAATGTAATGTCAGTGAGAAATACGTACTCCCCCAAGCTTAGGCTTTTGGCCTAAGTTGTTCTATGGCCACGACTGGCCTGGCGGATATCCATATTAATAGTTGGGGTCGTACTGCGAAGAAGAAGACTCTGATTGCCACTGGCTGGCAATCATTTCCACATCCCACTCGTAATTAGACTGTCGTGGAGGATCAACATGTGGTTCCGACTCTGGCTCTGTGGCTGATGTAGGGTTACGGTAAGCGTGAATGTCCTCCGGCGAGACGAGGTACTGGCCTGTAGATAAATCAAACAAGGAAGGAGCAGGCAAGGTGATAGTCTCAGGATGATGTTTATCAAAGAACAATTTGTATTTAAGCTCCCCTTCCCTATTCTTTATAATAAAATCATGCGCTACCATACTCTTATAATCTGAATAAACAGTAGGCAGCAATTTTTCTTCTTTTAGTGCCTAATGGGTATGTTATAATTTGTATCAAGGCGTGAAGCATAGATACTGCCAAAGATGGGGCCCTTTGTACGGTTCAGACTTAACCGTTTAGCAATAATACCGCCCATACTAACAGAGTCGTCACGAAATAAACCATGGAACACTAAGGTTTCCACAGTTTCCGCGACCAATTAAGCAACGACTAGCAAATATTGCAAAGTAGCGTAAAACAGGAAAATCTATGCTAGTGATTCTTGCATCGGAAACCTTCCTAGTTTCCCCTACAGTGATAGTGTCAATAAACCCATCCACATCTTTATGGTGTGGTTCCTCTAAGCTACCTTCAAATGGTATTTTGCAAACCCTGCAAAATTCATATAGTGACATCTTAACCACATCATATAAATGAAACTCTACTGAAGGAGGTGATTCCCTAGTATAATAGTAGAAGTTTTGCACAAAAGTATTGGTGAGTATGACATACTATTCGCGTTGGTCGCGGAGAAAGTCGGTGAGGCCTGCATTCTTAGCCAATTCATAAAAATCCTCATAAATCCCGGTTGCTCTCGAGAAATCATCGGAGGGCCATTCACACGGCCTAACCTCCGCAGTGCAAGGCAGATTATATTTGGGCTTCTTTGCTTCTTCATTTTTCTTTTCCTTCGAGCTTCGGCTCGATGAGCCCCTCAAAAATCTCTTCATTATTTTCTGAAAAATTCGGAAATTTTTAGTAACTTAAAATAAAAGTGACCCAAACTCAACAATATTGATAGCAACTACTCCTACAAGTGCCTAGAGCCTATATCATGCATCAAAACTACTTGGAACCATATAAATTTGACATGCAAGCTCAAGAACAGGGTCACCTAGGCAGCACAAATTTGCAATGAATAAAGCACTAGAACAAAAACTAATTGGACCAATGGAGGAGTCACATACCAAGGAAAAATCCCCCAAGCAATTTTGTGAGAGGTGCTTTGAGCAAGGAGATCGAAAATGGCAGCAAAATGAGCTTCGACTCGGGTTTGAACTGGATAATCGTGTTTGTGGGAGGAAGAAGGAGTGTGTGGGTGCAGGAATAAGTGGAGGAGGGCCACCGTGGGCCCACGAGGCAGGGGGGCGCGCCTAGGGGGGTAGGGCGCGCCCTCCACCCTCGTGGCCAGGTGGATGCCCCCCTGCTATGTTCTCAGTGCCAAATATTCTAAAATATTCCAGAAAAAATCATATTTAAATTTCAGGGCATTTGGAGAACTTTTATTTTCGAGGTATTTTTATATTGCATGAATAATTCAGATAACAGACAGAAATACTATTTTTATTTTACTTAATATAAATAACAGAAATTAAAAGATGGTACAGAGAGTTGTGTTTTCTAAATTCATCCATCTCATGATCATCAAAAGGAATCCATTAACAAGGTTGATCAAGTCTTGTTAACAAACTCATTCTGAATAACATGGAACCGGAGAATTTTCGAATAACACTAGGTGACCTCAATGGGGATATGCACATCCCCAACAATAAGAATATCATATTTCTTCTTGACAGTAGGAAGAGGAAATTCAAAACCTCCAAAAATAATCGATGGAATTTTTCCAATGGAATTAATACTGTGGACTTGAGGTTGTTTCCTCAGAAAATGTATTGTATGCTCATTACCATTAACATGAAAAGTGACATTGCCTTTGTTGCAATCAGTAACAGCCCCTGCAGTATTCAAAAAGGGTCTTCCAAGAATAATAGACATACTATCGTCCTCGGGAATATCAAGAATAATAAAGCACGTTAAAATAGTTACGTTTGCAACCACAACGGGCACATCCTCACAAATACCGACATGTATAGCAGTTGATTTATCAGCCATTTGCAAAGATATTTCACTAGGTGTGAACTTATTTAAATCAAGTCTACGATATAAATAGAGAGGCATAACACTAACACCGGCTCTAAGATCACATAACGCAGTTTTAACATAGTTTCTTTTAATGGAGCATGGTATAGTGGGTACTCCTGGATCTCCAAATTTCTTTGGTATTCCACCCTTAAAAGTATAATTAGCAAGCATGGTGGAAATTTCAGCTTCCAGTATCTTTCTTTTATTAGTAACAATTTCTTTCATGTACTTAGCATAAGGGTTCATTTTAAGCATATCAGTTAATCGCATACGTAAAAAGATAGGTCTAATCATTTCAGCAAAGCGCTCAAAATCCTCATCATCCTTTTTCTTGGATGGGTTGGGAGGGAAGGGGATGGTTTCTGAACCAATGGTTCTCTTTCTTTACCATATTTCCTAGCAACAAAGTCTCACTTATCATAACGTTGATTCTTTGATTGTGGGTTATCAAGGTCAACAACAGGTTCAATTTCTATATCATTATCATTGCTAGGTTGAGCATCAACATGAACATTATCATTAACATTATCACTAGTTTCAGGTTCATTACCAGATTGTGTTTCAGCATCAGAAATAGAAATATCATTTGGATTCTCAGGTGTTTCCTAGAAGCATGGAAAGTCCTATCATTTTTCTTTTTCTTCCTTTTAGAAGGACTAGGTGCATCTATATTATTTCTTTGAGAATCTTGCTCAATTCTCTTAGGGTGGCCTTCAGGATACAAAGGTTCCTAAGTCATTCTACCAGTTCTAGTAGCCACTCTAACAGCATAATCATTATTCTTACTATTCAATTCATTGAGCAAATCATTTTGAGCTTTAAGTACTTGTTCTACTTGAGTGGTAACTATAGAAGCATGTTTACTAATAAGTTTAAGTTCACCTTTGACATTAGCCATATAATCACCCAAGTATTCAAGCATATCAGCATTGTGTATTAATTCTCTACCAAAGTAAGCATTGAAGAATTCTTGCTTAACCATAAATTTATCAAACTCATCTAAGCATGGGCTAGCAAACTTAGTAAATGGGATTTCAGCTTTATCATATCTATAGAGAGAATTTACCTTTACTACCTGTGTCGGGTTATCAAGACCATGTATTTCTTCAATAGGAGATGGGTTAAAATTATGCATTTCTTCGAGAGGCGATAAATTAAGACCTTGTATTTCTTCAATAGGAGGTAAATTCTTAACATCTTCAGCTTTAATACCCTTTTCTTTCATGGATTTCTTTGCCTCTTGCATATCTTCAGGACTGACAAATTGAACACCTCTCTTCTTCGGAGTTGGTTTAGGAATAGGCTCAGGAAGTGTCCAATTATTTTCATTTGTCAACATATTGTTTAATAGAATTTCAGCTTCATTCGGTGTTCTTTCCCTAAAAACAGAACTAGCACAACTATCGAGGTAATCTCTAGAAACATCGGTTAGTCCATTATAAAATATATCAAGTATTTCATTTTTCCTAAGAGGATGATTAGGCAAAGCATTAAGTAATTGCAGAAGCCTCCCCCAAGCTTGTGGGAGACTCTCTTCTTCAATTTGCACAAAATTATATATATCCCTTAAAGCAGCTTGTTTCTTATGAGTAGGGAAATATTTAGCAGAGAAGTAATAAATCATATCCTGGGGACTATGCACACAACCAGGATCAAGAGAATTAAACCATATCTTAGCATCACCCTTTAATGAGAACGGAAATATTTTAAGGATATAAAAGTAACGAGTTCTCTCATCATTAGTGAATAGGGTGGCCATATCATTTAATTTATTAAGAAATGCCACAACAGTTTCAGATTCATAGCCATAAAAAGGATCAGATTCAACCAAAGTAATTATATCAGGATCAACAGAGAATTCATAATCCTTATCAGTAACACAGATAGGTGAAGTAGCAAAATTAGGGCCAGGTTTCATTCTAGCATTAAGGGATTGCTGCTTTCATTTAGCTAATAACCTCTTTAGATCATATCTATCATTGCAAGCTAAAATAGCTCTAGCAGATTCTTCATCCAGAACATAACCCTCAGGAACAACAGGCAATTCATATGTATTAGGGGGAGAGTCTTCATCATCACTTTCATCAATATTATCAGTTTCAATAATTTCATTCTCTCTAACCCTAGCAAGTTGTTCATAAAGAAATTCACCAAGTGGCATAGTAGTATCAAGCATAGAAGCAGTTTCATCATAAGTATCATGCATAGCAGAAGTGGCATCATCAATAACATGTGACATTCATAATCAATAGCATAAGCTGGTTTAGGTGTCGCAAGCTTACTCAAAATAGAAGGTCAATCAAGTGCAGAGCTAGATGGCAGTTCCTTACCTCCCCTTGTAGTTGAGGGATAAATCTTGGTTTTTGGATCTCTCAAGTTCTTCATAATTATAAGCAGATATAAATCCCAAGTGACTTGAAGAATAGAGCTATGCTCCCCGGCAATGGCGCCAGAAAATAGTCTTGATAACCCACAAGTATAGGGGATCGCAACAGTTTTTGAGGGTAGAGTATTCAACCCAAATTTATTGATTCGACACAAGGGGAGCCAAACAATATTCTCAAGTATTAGCAGCTGAGTTGTCAATTCAACCACACCTGGAAACTTAATATCTGCAGCAAGGTATTTAGTAGCAAAGTAATATGATAGTAGTAGTAACGGTAGCAAAAGGTAACGATACCAAAAGTAATGTTTTTGGTATTTTGTAGTGATTGTAACAGTAGCAATGGAAAAGTAAATAAGCAAAGAACAATATATGGAAAGCTCGTAGGCAATGGATCGGTGATAGAGAATTATGCCGGATGTGGTTCATCATGTAACAGTCATAACCTAGGGTGACACAGAACTAGCTCCAATTCATCAATGTAATGTAGGCATGTATTCCGAATATAGTCATGCGTGCTTTTGTCCTACCCTCCCGTGGCAGCGGGGTCCTAGTGGAAACTAAGGGATATTAAGCCCTCCTTTTAATAGAGTACCGGACCAAAGCATTAACACATAGTGAATACACGAACTCCTCAAACTACGATCATCATCGGGAGTGGTCCCGATTATTGTCACTTCGGGGTTGCCGGATCATAATCCATAGTAGGTGACTATAGACTTGCAAGATAGGATCAAGAACTCACATATATTCATGAAAACATAATAGGTTCATATCTGAAATCATGGCACTCGGGCCCTAGTGACAAGCATTAAGCATAGCAAAGTCATAGCAACATCAATATCAGAACATAGTGGATACTAGGGATCAAACCCTAACAAAACTAACTCGATTACATGAGAAATCTCATCCAACCCATCACATTCCAGCAAGCCTACGATGGAATTACTCATGCACGGCGGTGAACATCATGAAATTGGTGATGGAGGAAGGTTGATGATGACGATGGCGACGGATTCCCCTCTCTGGAGCCCCGAACGGACTCCAGACCAGCCCTCCATATCGTAAAATGCGATGAATCCTTCTCCTCTATTTTTTTCTCCCCGAAAGCAAATATATAGAGTTGGAGTTGAGGTCGGAGGAGCTCCAGGGGGCCCACGAGGTAGGGGGCGCACCCAGGGGGCAGGCGCGCTCCCCACCCTCGTGGCTAGGGTGTGGGCCCCTGGTCTTCATCTTTTGCGAGGATTTATTATTATTTCCAAAAAGACGTTCCATGAAGTTTCAGGTCATTCCGAGAACTTTTGTTTCTGCACATAAATAACACCATGGCAATTCTGCTGAAAACAACGTCAGTCCGGGTTGTTCCATTCAAATCATGCAAGTTAGAGTCGAAAACAAGGGCAAAAGTGTTTGGAAAAGTAGATACGACGAAGACGTATCAATCTAAGGCTAGGGCAGGCACGAGAGTCGAAACTTGAGCAAAATCTGATGGTGGATCCGATGGGCTACCTTCATGTAGATGATGGTGGATCCAAGAACCCTTCGAAGACCAAGTCTCTTCGGATATCAGCGATGTAGTTCAAGCTTCCGAACCTGATTTGGTGACCAGGGGCGTAGCTATCGATCTACTCGAGGTGACCAATTGGATTGGCACGCAGAGCAAAGCCGCCAAACACAAAGAGTTGACTCGGGAGAACAGTCTCCCCGGAAACAGTATCATCGATGATGACAAGTTTAGCCATCGATCCTTCTGTCGACGACACAACGGAACTCTCAATGAAAGCACCAATGCCAGTGTCAAAAACTACAGATCTCGGGTAGGGCGTCTCGAACTATGCGTTTGAGGATCAATGGTAACAAGGAACGATGGGATACAATGTTTACCAAGGTTCGGGCCCTCTTAAAGGAGGTAAAACCTACGTCGTGCTTGATTGTATTCAATGAGTATATGGGTTACAAGAGTTGATCTACCATGAGATCGTAATGGTTAAACCGTAGCTGTCTAGCCTATGAGAATTCTTATAGCCTCTATGGACTAAACCCCTCCGGTTTATATACACACTGGAGGGGCCTAGAGTTGTACAGAGTCGGTTTGTGAGGGAAGGAAATAACATATCCGGACACCAATCTTGCCATCCACGCATATGGGAGTCCTACAACTACTAGGGAAAAGCCTAGCAGTAGTGCGAGTGTTTTGCCTAGCAGTAGTGCTGGGTGCCGCGCTACTGATAAGGCGCTACAACTAACATGTAGCAGTAGCGCGTGTTGTCCCACGCTACTGCTATACATGGCTAGCAGTAGCGAGCTTTAGTGCCACGCGCTGCTGCTAATAGCTACAACGCTTTTAACTAGGACGTGCTACTAGTAAGAGAGCGCTACTACTAACTTTATAACCTCGCTACTGCTAGTTTTATTAGTTTCTATTTTTTCCGCATATTTGTTTTGTATTTGAATAGGCTTTATACTATAATCTTTAGGATATCAAACACATACAAATGTAATCATAACATATACATGCATATAGTCTCATCAACTCATGTCATCATCATAATCATCATCCAACACAAAGTGGTCTCTCGTTATCATCTCGAAAATAACGGTACAAGTCTCGATTACTTGCAACTACATCGTCATCCATCTAAACAATGATATACGCGAGAAGAGCTATCACTATGAGTGAGAGCACAATTATGCAGTACATGAGTTCATATCCCTCTCTCGCATTAGCGTGAACCTAAACTAACTACTGGTTGTTGCTCGGAAACTGGTACACCTGGGCCTGACACTCCGTCCACTCGTCGTATACTCCTGGCATAGGACTTCTTCATCATCGATGATCTATGCACCTGCATCATCACATGAGTCGATGATTTGCAACATATATAGTTGAGCAACAGAAAGAGACAGACTTGGCAAAAATATAAGCAACATACCATAAGCAGAAATAACAAAGTTCATCGTAACCAAAATGTCCTAACCACAGTGATCTTTGCTAGTTGAGGAGGACGGTTTAATTACATCACAAATAAGGTTTCGTCATGCATAACTCAAATTTTCGTCATTCAGAAAGTATGGACTAAATGGACACATTGTTATATATCGACAATCACTCCAACATGTCGTTCCATCCATCCAAGTCAGGGAGATAGTCCTAGTGAAAGGCTGCAGGTCGAGACGTTGAGCGGCTATGCGTGTTCGGACATCTTTCCACGGCATTTGTCCTTCCTCGTAGAATAGAACTGTTTTGTCGAGGACCTCCTTCACGATGACTTGGGCAAGTTCACGCTGGATGTGATAGAACTCAGCTCGAAGTCGATGATCTAGGATATCTCCTACGTTCTTTGCCCATTGCAGAATATGGGCATCGCTGGATTTAGGTGACATGCGAAGGTTCTGTTGATCCCGTCTGTACTCCAGCATGTGGTGTAGAACATAGAATCCATCACTAAGAGTATCACTCAGTTGCTGGATGCAGCAGAAGACAGTCTTATGGTCGAAGGCGGGCCTGCCATCCCTTTTCTTCTTGTCCTTGATCTCTCCACCCCGTACGTCGTAGTAAAAGATACCACTGTCCAGAACGGACTTGATGTGGGTGTAATCCTTTTTGTTCATGTTCTTCAATGAGTCCAAGTAAAGAGTGTGCGAGTATCGGGGGTAAAGGATGATGAGGACGACACGCCCGCCGTTGCACAAAATAAGTACACCTCAAATTAATTAGCCTCCACTGTGCAAATGAGTGATTGAAATCGAAGGAAGGATATCCGTGCGGATGACTTACAGGGGATGATAAGGCATGATTATCATCTCCTTGTCCTTATTGGCGACCATGAAATCGACGATGTAGTCCCTAGCGTATTCACGGTGCTCTGCGCAGACTGCCAAGAAGCCCTCGTCCATGAAGTATGGGTCAGCGACACAGATATAAGGTATCTGCTCAATCCTGATGATGTAGTTCATGTACAAGGCAAAAAGGCAGACAAACGTAAAATCCAGCTTCTTCAAGTGAAACATGTCGAAGATGTAATCGAATCGAAGAAAGAACTTCTCCACAGGGAATGTGTGGACGTACGACCTTTTCCATGGCACATTAACCACATAGAGTGGGTATCCTGGATTTTCTGAGGCGATGAGGCTTTTCTATCTCCGTAGCACGTCGTCATGAAGTCTCCTTAGATCGCCGTGTGTGGCCTCTACCGTTGCCTTAGGTAGGATTCGTTCACTTGGGATATGCCATGTTGCGGCACTGGGGATAGGTATACGGTCTTGAACCCGAGGCTGCTGTGACGGCTGGATCATAGAAGCAGCTTTGTTGCCTTTCCTCGGTCTCTTCCTATGTTTCTTTGCTATCGAAAGGTCATCTATAATACGTTCAGCCTCCAGAGGCGGCAATTCAGGCACCGACTCATCACGCTCAAACCTTGAGTACTCATCATAGGCGCCACTATTGAGATACTATTGAGTGTCATCATCATCCTCATCCTCATCTATGGCGACGTCATCAGCAACCAATGGAGCCTCTTCCTCACCCCGTCCTCTATCACCCAGCACGACAGCCGACGCTAATTGGGTAGGTGGGGTGTTGATGTTCATACCTTGCTGAGGCTGCGTGCTTGTGGGTGCGCTCTCGGCTGCCTCCAGACGAAGCAGACTCTTTGGCCACAATAGGACCCACCCATTACAATCGCCACGCCGCCGTGGGGTCTCGTCGTCATCCCCCTAGTACCGGAGCAGCCAAATTCTTGCGGCCCAGTTTGACATTGGCCATGGAAACCTTAAGACGTCAGGGGGTATCGGCCAGCTGTGGAACAATGGTTCCTTCGGCTTCATAATCATCGCCTTCCCCACGTCCACCTTCTGGTCGCCGATGGTGTAAAATATGGTGCACGGGGTTACGTCGGCCTGCAAAGACATGTCTGCAACATGAGACATCCAAAAGGCAATGGAAATGGGAGATTATACATTTATTGAAGAGGGCCGGTGTGATAGATATCGTGCAGGAGCTAGTGCAGGAGCCAGTGCAGGAGCAGGAGCAGGTGCTGGTGCGGGAGCAGGTGCAGGTGCTGGTGCAACGCTAGTCGATCTGCTCCCGAAGAAGTTGGTAAGGGGAAAGTCCACTGCATTTTTTTCTAGATTTTGCCTGCTCCAACTAACAACGGCCGGAACCAAGACACCAGACATATCTGCAATCGCCTGTTTTGCAGAAGCAACCGCTGTTGGGATTGTCTTAGCTGATTTCTTCTCAACCGCAATCTCAACCTCCTTGTCGATGTTTTCTTCAGTTAACCTCCGTCTTTCCTTTCTCTCCTCCGTGGTCTCACTTTAGTACTTCTTCCATGTGGCGCCGTCTCCAACACCGTGCACGCATCCATACAACGACCGAGTGTCCATCGGGAGTCCTTTCAATATGTTCAACGCCTTGTTGAATGGGGTGTCCCACTTGGGCCTCGTCAATGCCTCAGACAGCGAGTCACTTTCGGCCACAATCCTATGATGCTCTCTCTGCAAAAGGAACAAGGATCGTTTACAAATATGACTAAACATGCAGTTGAATTGATCAGAAACTAAAATTGCCAGCAGTCTCATGAACTACGTCGTGACCGGGTCCGTCTTGAAAACCTTCTTCACTGGGTCCCAATGGTACCGGGCCCTGAGGACGTCACGCTCCTGCGGGGCGGTGAACTCCACCAAGGGGTCTAGGATGCCCAGAATTTCACGTTCCCCGTCCTCCTTGGCCTATATGGACCTCTTCCCGCCGTAACCACGACTTCCGAGGTGGTGGCACCCCATGTTCCTCTGTTGAAGCCCCTTCATGTACTTCGACTTTTCTTTGGTAGCTTCGGCATCACAAGCCGCCTTGAATATTTCAAACCGCTCTTCCGTGATTGTCGGATTATCCTTTATAATCTCGGAGCAGGGTTCCTTTTTTTGATGATCCGATGTTTCACCCTTGCTTTCCAGGCGGCCAACGCATCGCTAAACTTGGACATGGCGCGTTTTTTATCTTCTTCATTGCTGGGTCTTTATCTGGATTTTTATATTCCTTTTCATCCCGGCCCGGGAACAAGAATACCTGGTGTAGCTTCTTTAGGAGGGAGGGCCTCATATTATCTATCTTCTTTAGTTTCTCATCATTGATGGTGGCGGTTGTCCATACGATGCAGCCTATTTGATTGTCGTAGCACGTGCGTGCTTCCGCTGGCTCTTTTGGCTCGAAATTTCCGTCCTCCACCTCCGTGACCACCAGTCTAGAAGTCATGAGCTGGTTTGGGCGCCATTGCCTCTTTGCTTTCGGTTCTATACCGGCTCTGCTAGTCTCGCTGCCGGTCTCGGCGCCGGTCTCTGTCTCAGCGCCGATCTTGATGTCGGTCTCAGTCTCCGATGCGATAGGTGGGCACATCAAGAACAACCGTTGATCATTAGCAAGGTTCAAAAATTCGTCTACTACCCAGTAGATGTCGTCGCAATCACCAGAACCCTGTCCTTCATCGTTGCTAGCCATGTTTCCTACGAGTACAACTGGCATATACCGAAGAACATTAATGGGGATTTTGGTCTGCGTCTTCTCACCCATACCGTTGTCTACCACAACATACCTGGATGACTTGCAAATGGGACAATAGTTCAAGTCCACATACTGAAGCCTCAATAAGGCACATCCTTTCTCGCAGGCATGTATCTTCTCATATGACATCTTAAGGGCACGGAGGATTTTGTCTGACTGGTACAGGTTTGCAGGTAGTACATGACCTATGGGTAGAAAACGTCCAAATACTGTCATCATCGCGTCATAGCATTCATTACCCAAGTTGAATTGATCCTTCAGGGCCATTATTTGTGAGATGGCATCCAACTGACAACGCTCAGTGTGCTCGTGGAGAGGACGCTTTGAAGACTCCAACATTTCATTGAAGGCCTTTGCAGATTCCTCCATCTCATCGTCAGAGTCCCGAGCATCATCAAAATCTTGCACCATGTCTTCCATCCCGGTACCATGCTCGTCGGTGCGATGACGAAGCACCTCAGCTCTGGCACATTTGGTAGACTCGCCATGGAATGTCCACACCATATAATCTGACGTAAAACCCCTCTTCTGTAGGTGTTTGCCCATTTCATCCTCCGTCCTCTTGTGCCAATTGTTGCACCCGGCATAGGGGCACCAGGTTGTCGTCTGGACATTTGCAAATGCGGCTCTGAAAACCCCCTTGGTTTTTGTTAACCATTCAATGGTCATGTCTTTCTGACTAGTGTGATCGGTGTACATCCATGCATGATCACTCATCTTGCCTAGCTACTAGACACATAAGAAATATATATATATATATATATATATATATATATATATATATATCAGCATGTATATATTCCTCAGTTAATGGAGTTTGTCACTTTTATTACGTCCATGCAACCTAGATGCTAATAGGTAAAGATAGGTCCGGAGCGGCAGGGCGGGGCGGCGGGGGTCGAGGCGGCTCGGGCCCGGGGGCGACGGTGCGGGTGAGGTGAAGGCCGGGAGAGAGAGAGGGGAGACAGAGAGGGGCGGGGCGCAGGTGCAAATCCTATTTTAGGTAGGTCACAACTCTTTGTCGTCTGCTAGCACACGACGAAGAGCCTAGATAGTGGGGTGGGGCCGGGGGAAACGGCCACTTTCTTTGTCGTCTGCTGGCTGATGGCAAAGAAGCTTTGCCGTCTACTAGTGGACGGCAAAGAAAGTGGTTGTTACATCATTCTCATTTGTCCGCCATCCACCCTCTTTTTCATGTGCTAGCAGACGGCACAGCTGATGGCAAACACCTTCTTTGCCATCCGCTCTATCTTTGCCGTCAGCTTTCTGTAAGATGATAGCAAAGGCCTTCTTTGTCGTCATCTAGTAGACGGAAAGAGCTGGCTGGCGGCAAAGATCCTGATTCCGGTAGTGATTGTCAGCAGTAGGAATCAGAACTTGTTCTTCTTTTTGGTGGTCATCAGCTGATACACCCGAAATATCTTCAGCCTCTTTGGCTTCAGACTCTTGAGCAGTATGTGAAGGGATGGCTTCAGGAAACACTTGATGTGCGACTGAGCTAGTGTGTTACACATCCTCTTCAGGGATACTGGACATGGAGACAGAGGGCCTTGGGCCTCTGTGAAGCCTTCAGAATGAGGGCGACGCATGAGGTGATGGTGTGGTCTTCTCCACATCTTCTGGTGTTTCTTGGGGAGTTCCAAGCACTTGACTTATGACTTGAGTTGGTGGCGTATGAGGAATAACTTCATTTAGGGGGGGAGTTGGGGTGTTGCTCTTCCCAGAACTCATCTTGGGTGATTGGATTTGTGGGACCGCCAATGCTTATGGGCTCACTGTGCGAAGGCACAGGCGATGATACCAGGTTCTAGGTTAACTGAGGAAGGACTTCATCATCTTCTCTTTCTACATTGTCTTCGCGACCAATGTCTTCATTTGTGGTGGTGTCAACAGCTGAAGTCTCGACAATGACATGGGCCTCTGTGGGAGCAGGCTCATGCATAACCATTCTTCTTTCTCTATGGAGGAGGCAGGCAAGGCAATTGATATGGTCTCAACAAGCAATGGCTCCTGAGGAGCAAATGAAGATGTTGGTGCTTGTGCCCTTCGTGAAGCCTTGGAAGACTTCTTCTTCTGCCTTCTTGGTGTGGAAGGGGCATCAGAATCTTCATGGTTCTTGCGCTTCTTGGCTTCAGCTTAAGCTTGCTTTGTCTTCTTCCGTTCGGAAGCAACAGACAGTGCAGATGGCCTTCAAGCAGCGAAGCTGGGAGGGAAGATAATCTTTGGCATGTCTTGGTGAGAAGCCTTAGCCTGGGGTACGACAACCTTCATCTTCTTCTTCTTCTTCTTCTTGACAAGCTTGGGGTCGATGCCTGGACACCCAAGTGCATTTCTGTTGAAGGCTTCATTGTGAGCCTGAACACATTTCTCAAGATAGAACTTGAGGCGCTCTCGTGAGCCTTTGGCTTCATCATGATGCTTTTGAAATTTTGCCTTTAGATCAGCCAACATCGAATTGAACTTTTGAACATCTGAAACACTGGGCTTTGCCATGTGCCTCTGGAAGACAACCTTCTCATAGTCAATCTTGTTCTTCTGCTAATTGACCTTCTGAGCAATAGCAAGTTCTTTGGCAATGCAGCCCTGGAAGGTGACACTGATGCCAATGGGTAGCTGCAGATCATCAATAGTGAGAGAGGTGTCTTCAAACCATTTATTAATGAAATTATTCAAGATGTCAGCATCAAACAAAGGAAAGTCCTTGAAGATTTCAGCCTCCTGCTTGCTCTTGATCAACAGCTCCAATGCATCATTAGCGAGATCTTTGTCATTGGACAGATTTGTAATGTCATCATCATTTCACAGAATGCTTGCTGGTGTCAGGCCTTGGCCTGAGATTTTCTTTGTCTTCGGAGAAGTCCGAGAAAAGTCTTCAGAATGCACACTGGATTCTGGAGGTGCAATTTTTCAGAGGCTTCACTCTTGAAACTTTTGGTGCAGAAGCAGCTTTGGAAGCATGAGCTCTTCGTTCAGCCAAGTATGCAAGATATGCAACAAGATCATCAATGGGGCCAATTAGATTAGCTTCTGCCTCACAAGAGCCATCTGGCCAGGGTTCTGCAGGGCCTAGATTGAAGTCAATCCCATAGTCCTTGTTTTGGGCAGCAGAGCCCCTAGCAAGTTCATAATTTGCTTCACAGAGATCATCATCTTGCACCACAATATGCTTGATGGATCTGGGTTGTTTGGCATAGGCCTCCTCACCATGCAAGGATAGAAGCCTTGCTAAATAGCTTCATCCTTGGTCTTGGGGTGAAGCTTCATGTAGACAATATCTTCTTGTTGGCGTTCTGGGATCGGGGGTACCCAGAATGCCTGCCTACGGCCTAGCGCATGGCCCCGTCGACGGCCTAGTATGGCTCAGCTACTAGACCCTCCAAGAAAGACCCTCGTGAGCCCCCCCCCCCCAGCCTCGTGAGGCGGACAACACCAAGCCCGCCCGAGGGGCAGCTCCCCAAGCCTGTCCTCTCGAGGAGCAGAGATCTCTATGCGAGCCTCCCGCCTCACAAGGCACGCGGGGATCTGAGCCATGATGACCAAGGCCAGGCGGTCACCAGCGGGCGCAGAGGAGGACGGTTTCTTCTTTCATGCTAAGGAGGCAAGGACGTACGCGGGTTCCCAAGGAATCCCCCAAAGGTTTCCATTCCGGTGCAACGAGACCAAGACCACGAGCTCGGCAGGACAGATTTCATTGCCGATCCCATCACTGCGTCATGGCCAAGAGCTTTGCAGGCGAAGACCACCTTTCGTTAGGATAAGATGTACCTCTTTTCACCTTTCAAATTGGCCTCTATGGAATCCCTTCCTGCCTAAGCTATAAGGGAAGAGGACCAAGGCCACTATAAAGATACGCTAGTCTCCACCGAAGAGGGGGTCGATTCATTCTCTTCCTTTGAGCCCTCGCGAGGCAGCTCACCAGTTGTACTAGATCATCCTCATCCTCCTCGCGAGGCAATCCACCACAAAGCAAGAGTAGGGTTTTACGTGAGGTGGCCTGAAGCTAGGTAAACTACTGTGTCCCTCTTTTCCCCGCTCGCACGAACTCAACGAGACCAAGACATGAGGTGATGAGCTTGAGGCTGAAGCTAGATTAGATCTTCGCACACGACCTAGAGTTCGAACCTTGTTTGGGTCAGCGGAGCCCCGATTCTGACATTTAGCGTGCTAGGTAGGGATGATACGTCTCCAATGTATCTACTTTTTCTCACGCTTTTCCTCTTGTTTTGGACTCTAATTTGCATGATTTGAATGAAACTGACCCCGGACTGACGCTGTTTGCAGCAGAACTACCATGGTGTTGTTTTTGTGCAGAAATATAAGTTCTCGGAATGGAACAAAACTTTGCGAGGAATTTTTATATGATATATAAGAATTTCTGGAGCTAAGACCTACTGGAGAGGAGCCATTGGGTGGGCACAACCCACCAGGGCGCGCCCCCTGTCCTGGCGCGCCCAGGTGGGTTGTACCCACCTGGTGGCCCTGCAGACCTCAACCCTGACACTTTAAATTCCTATTTTCAGAGAAAAAAAGAAGAAAAAAAGAATTATCGCGATCCACGAGACAGAGCCGCTGCCAAGCCCTCTTCTTCGTCGGGAGGGTAGATCTGGAGTCCGTGTGGGGCTCCGGAGAGGGGGATCTTCGTTCTTTATCATCACTAACCCTTCTCCGTCACCAATTCCACGATGCTCCCCACTGGGAGTGAGTAATTCCTTTGTAGTCTCGCTGGTCGGTGAGGAGTTGGAGGAGATTCATAATGTAATCGAGTTAGTTTTGTCAGGGCCTAATCCCTAGTATCCACTATCTTCTTACATTGATGTTGCTATGACTTTGCTATGCTTAATGCTTGTCACTAGGGCCTGAGTGCCATGATTTCAGATCTGAACCTATTATATTTTCATGAATATATGTGAGTTCTTGATCCTATCTTGCAAGTCTATAGTCACCTACTATGTGTTATGATCCGGCAACCCCGAACTGACAATAATCGGGACCACTCCCGGTGATGACCGTAGTTTGAGGAGTTCATGTATTCACTATGTGTTAATGCTTTCTTCCGCTTCTCTATCAAAAGGAGGCCTTAATATCCCTTAGTTCCAATATGGACCCCGCTGCCATGGGAAGGTAGGACAAAATACATCATGCAAGTTCTTTTAATAAAGCACATATGACTATTTACAGATACATGCCTACATTATATCGATGAACTGGAGCTAGTGCCGTATCACTCTAGGTTATAACTGTCACATGATGAATATCATCCAACAAGTCACCGATCCAATGCCTACGAATTTATCTTATATTGTTTCTGCTAAGTTATTGCTGCTATCATCACTGTTACGCTTGCTACAAAATTACTACTATCACTGTTACTGTTACTATTAATGATGTCACTACTATCAAAACTATCAAACTACTTTGCTACTGATCACTTTGCTCCAGATAATTAATCTCCAGGTGTGGTTGAATTGACAACTCAGCTGCTAATACCTTAAAATATTCTTTGGCTCCCCTTGTGTCAAATCTATAAATTTGGGCTGAATACTCCACCCTCGAAAACTGTTGTGATCCCCTATGCTTGTGGGTTATCAAGACCTTTTTCTTGCACCATTGCCAGGGAGCATAGCTATATTTGTTGAGTCACTTGGGATTATTATCATATTATCACTATGAAGAATCTGAAGGACACTAAGACTAAGATATTTCCCTCAAGGACGAGCGGAGGTACGGAACTGCCATCCAGTTCTGCTTTAGATTCACCTTCTGTTATGAATAAACTTGCAACACAACCACATGCTATTAATTCTGATATGTTGCAAGTTATTTATGATGCTACTTCTACTATGAATGATGCTTATGATGATGCTAGTACCTTGCTTCATAATGATGATGTGCCACTTGGTTAATTTCTTGATAAACAAATTGCTAGAGTTATAGAACATGATGTTGTTGATCTGATGATGAGCTTGAAACTGAAACTCCTGAAACACCTGCTAGAACTAGCCTTCCTATAATTGAATTGCCTAAGGTACCGGAAGGTTATGTTATGAGTGAAGAAACAACTATAAATATCCTTGCTTGCAATGATAGAGATGATCTAGAGAAATTACTACACAAGTATAAAGAAAAATCTCTGAATGCTAGAATGAAATGTGATCCTAAGTTTGCTACTTCACCTATCTTTAATGAATTCTCTGTCGACCCAGAGTTAATTACTTTGGTTGAATCTGATCATTTCCATGGTTATGAAACTGAATCTGTTGTGGCACATCTTACTAAGTTGAATGACATAGCCACCCTTTTTACTCATGATGAGAAAACTCGATATTACTTTATTCTCAAATTATTTCCTTTCTCATTAAAGGGTGATGCTAAAGCTTGGTACAATACTCTTGCTCCTGGTTGTGTGCATACTCCCCAGGATATGATTTAGTACTTCTCTGAAAAATATTTTCCTGCTCATAAGAAACAAGCTGCCTTACAGGAAATATTTAACTTTGTGCAAACTAAATAAGAGTCTCCCACAAGCTTGGGGGAGGCTTTGCCAGTTACTTAATGCTTTGCCTGACCATCCACTTAAGAAAAATGAAATACTTGATATCTTCTATAATGGACTAACTGATGCTTCTATGGACTTCCTAGATAGTTGTGCTGGTTGTGTTTTTAAGGAACAAACTGTTGGTCAAGCTGAAGAATTATTGAATAACATATTGAAAAATTATGATGATTGGACTATTCCTGAACCACCGCCTAAACCCACTCCGAAGAAGAGGGATATATTATATCTCAGTCCCAAAGATATGCAAGAGGCAAAGAAATCTATGAAGGAAAAAGGTATTAAAGTGGAGGATGTTAAAATTTTACCTCCTATTGAAGAAATACATGGGCTTAACACACCACCAATGCCTAAGGTGGTTGAGTTAAATTCTATGAAGTTTAATGATAATGATAATCCTCACAATATGCATCCTAGCCAATGCCTTTATGAGTTTGAAAACTACATTAGAAAACAAGATCACTTCAATGCAAATGTTATGAAACAATTGAAATATAATTCTGATATGATTGCTCGCTTGAGTGACTTGTTATTTAGAATATCAAATGTTGTTAGAGGTGTTGGAAATCATGCTTCTATCGTTCAAACTCAATTAGAACAAGTTGCTAAATCACGAAGAAAATTGCTTGATGAAATGAATCATAATATGCATGACTTTGCTGTTAGAGTTGCAACTAGAGGAGGTAAAGTGACTCAGGAACCACTTTATCCTGAAGGACACCCAAAAAGAATTGAACGAGATTCACAAAGACCTAACACTAGTGCACCTAGTCCTTCTATGTAGAAAAAGAAAAATGATAGGACTTTGCACAATTCTAGTGAACCTGAAATAGAAAAATTCATGATAATGAAAATGAAGTTTCTATCTCAGAGGCTGAAACTCAATCTGGTAATGAACACTCACCTAATGATAATGAAAAATATAATGATGAGGTTCATGAAGACTCTCAACCAAGCAATGAAAAGGAACCATATAATGATGTTGAGATAGAACCACTTGTTGATCTTGATAATCCACAAGATAAAAATAAAAGATATGACAAAAGAGACTTTGTTGCTAGAAAACACAGTAAAGAAAGAGAACCATGGGTTCAAAAACCTATGCCTTTTCCACCCAAGTCAATTAAAAAGAATGATGATGAAGAATTTGAACGCTTTGCTGAAATGTTGAGGCCAGTCTTTTAGCGTACTCGCTTGACTGATATCTTGAAAACGCATCCTTATGCAAAATATATGAAGGACATCATCACAAATAAGAGAAAAATATCGAAAGCTGAAATCTCCACTATGCTTGCTAATTACACTTTTAAAGATGGATTACCTAAAAAAACTTGGAGATCGGGGAATTCCAACTATACCTTGCTCTATCAAAAAGAATTATGTGAAAACTGCTTTGTGTGACTTAGGAGCTGGTGTTAGTGTTATGACTTTCTCTTTATATAAAAGACTTGACTTGAATAAACTCACACCTATTGAAATATCTTTTCAAATGGCTGACAAATCAACTACCATACCTATCTGTATCTGTGAGGATGTGCCCGTTGTTGTTGCTAATGTAACTATTTTGACTGACTTTGTTATACTTGAGATGCCGGAGGACGACAACATGTCAATTATCCTTGGTAGACCCTTCTTGAATACTGCAGGGGCTGTTATTGATTGCAATAAAAGCAAGGTCACTTTTCATATTAATGGCAACAAGAACACGATGCAGTTTCCGAAGAAACAATTCCATGTGAATGGTATTAATGTTATTGAAAAATCTCCGAAAATCACTATTGGAAGTTTTCAAATACCTCTACCTACTGTCAAAAAGAAATATGAAATACTTTTTGTTGGGGAAATGCATATCCCCATTGAGGTAACTTAGTGATTTATGAAAGTTCTTCAGTTTCATGCTAATCGAAAGTGGTTGTTAATAAGACTTGATCAACCTTATTAATGGATCATTTTTGAACGGTATGAAGTTGATGAATTTAGTAAGCACTACTTTCTGTTCCTACTTTTTATTCTCTGTTTTTATCAGTTAAATAAAATAAAATACCATGTTTTGTCTATTTTCTGAATTTCCAGTGCAATAAAAATGACCCAAAACCAAAATTTGTTAGAATGCCCTGAAAATTTAATATGATTTTTTTTCTGAATATTTGAGGATTTTTTGTGCAACTAATATCAGAGGGAGGTGCACGAGGTGGGCACAACCCATCTGGGTGCGCCAGCACCCGCAGGCGCCCCCTGGTGGGTTGTGGTCCCCACATGGACCCCCTCACTTATCTCTTTAGCCCACGTCATCACCTACCTCCAGAAAAAATCGCCATTGCTTTCTCTCCCGTGTCCTTGAGCTCACACCCGCGGATTTCGATCTCTTTGCTCAAAGCTCCATTTCCGAAACTATTTCCGAGGATTGCTGTTTGGTATGTGACTCCACCATTTGTCCAATTAGTTTTAGTTTTAGTGGCTTATACTTTGAATAAATAGCTACTCTTGGTGCTACTGTAGATGTGCTGCATGTTGAATTCTTAGTGTTCTAAGTAGTTTGAATGCTTACTATGGCTTCTTTGTATCCCTATGAGTAGTTGCTATCAATTTTTGGAAGTTTTGTTGAGAAAATTTTGTGGACTAAAAATTCAGATTTTTGTTCATAGAAAAAATTATACACGGACATGAATATCTTCAGGAAGTTTGGCTCTAAGAAGAACTCCAAGGGTGTTATTGGGGAGTCTTCTGACAGTGATCACCACCCTCGAAGGTTGGCGGAGGTACGGCCGTGCGAATGGCCGCACACCCCGTTCCTGCAAGAGGCTGGATTTCTTGAGGAGTTCATGCAATATATTGCTAATGCCGGCCTCACCAACTTCATCGCAGATGAGTGTGACCAGCACCAAATCCTCACAAATATCTTTGTTCAGAGTTTTACTTTCCTGCCTAGGAATAATCCTCCCGAAGTGAGCTTCGATTTATATGCTGAAAACCATCAGATAACACTTACTGAATTTGGTGATATATGCTTGATCCCTCTGATGGGAGCTTAGCCGAGCCTAGGCCGGCTGGGTTTGAGGATTTTTATCGCACTTTGACAGTGAGAGATGAGAGAGGGGTGTCAGCCACCACGGCTGCTAGCATACATTCTCTTGCCGTACATTATTTTGTTTTATTTGTTGCTAAGTGCTTGCTTACTAGAAAGAAAGTAGGTGCGCTCAGTGCACCAGACTTTGCTGTTTTATGCCGAGGACTAGAGGGTGACAACACTCATAGCTTGGGAGCTATTGTGGCTCGACGCCTCCATCTTAATAAATCCTAGGGTGAAATACATGGTGGGATTTTTGCTACTCGTTTGGTGGCTCACTTCGAGGTTGAGATACACCCTCATGATTTCCCTCTGACCAAAATTTACCTAGACCGTGTAGCCATGGATCACCACCATTTTAATGATATCGAATCTCCTCACATCCCTATTATGTATAACTTGGTTTGTAGTGTGAGGACTCGTGATGTTATTCCATTGCCTGCTCCTTCTTTGCTTGATCCTGTTGCTAGGGGCGGATATAGGATCATGCCCGCGAACATCATTGCCTACCAGAACGCTCAGGCTGCTGAGGAGGGAGCACAGGAGGAGCCTCCACAGTGGGATGAGTGGATGCCTGCTCCTCAGGATCCATACTACCCTCCAGGCTACTGATCGACTACCAAGTTAGGCCAAAAGCCTAAGCTTGGGGAGTACATGTTTCCACCGACTCTACATTCATGTCCACTTATTCCATTTGTTGGTGCTCACACTTTTTCATTGTATCATCCATGCTTAGATTTATTTTCTTACTTTCTTCGTGCATGTTTGAAAAAATTTAGAAAAACCAAAAAATAGTTGTAGTTAATTTACTTTCTATGCATGCTTAGTAGTAGTACTAAAAAGAAAATCCAAAAAGATTTCCTTTTTCTTCTTTTGCTTGTTGGGAGCTTTCCCGTGTAAATAGTTTTTCTCGTTTTTGCTTTTTACTTGCTTGTTGAAGAAAACCAAAAACTCAAAAAATATTTCAATGTGTTTCTCTGAATTTCTTTTCTTTTTATTCGAGTTGTACCAAGGAGAAGACCATGATGAAAATGTTGAGTGTCTCTCATGTGAATAACTGTCGAACTAATAAATAGCCCATTTTACCTTGTCTTCTCCTGTTGAATAAAATGTTTTGCAGATTCCATCTTAGTGCATGGAACTCTTGCACTATTACTATTTTCATATCAGTCATATCATTAAAGTGAAGGGCAATAATGAGGACATTCAATGAACTGGCCGTGGCAAAGAGAAAAAGGTATGAACTCGACTTGTTCTTTTTGTGTAAATATGTTTAACCTAGCATCCAGGCTTCAACCTGTTATGATTAAAAATGTTTGCAATGACAATTAGAGATTATAGTTTCTCATGCCATGCATAAGTAGCTGGGAGTTGATAATGATTTATCTTGGATATCAACATAGTGTTAAAATGATCGTGATGTAGTATGATGATATGGTATCCTCCTCTGAATGTTCAAGTGGCTTGACTTGGTACAAGTTCATGCACGTAGTTGAATCAAACCCAACATAGCCTCTATAATGTTTATGTTCATGGTCTTCATATCCTACTCATGCTAGTGTCCGATTTTACTTACGCATAATGCATGGTTCTGATCGTTATTGCTCTCTAGTTGGCCGCTTCCCTATATAAATTGCTAGCCTTCACCTGTACTAAATGGGGATTCTGCTTGTACATCAAAAACCTTGAATCCAAAGTTATTCCAGATGAGTCCACCATATCTACCTATATGCGGTATTACCTTACCGTCCTAAGTAAATTTGCATGTGCCACCTCTAAAAACATCTAAAAATGATCCATTTTGTGTGCCTGGATCATTCATGGAACGACAGGAGGTGGTCGATATCTTCCATGCTATGCGGGTTATTCCCAGGTCGAGTGTTTATTCACTCGCCATCGCACGAGAAAATGGGCGGTAATAGGGATTACCTGTCCCGAAATCAAAAATGCAAATAATTAAACAAAACTCCCCTGGGACTAATGTTGGTATGGACGGCACCCGTTGTTTTGGACAAGCCGTTGAGTGTGATTGATTGTGGAAGGGAAGTAAACCTTTAATTTTATCGCTTGGGAACTGCCACTAGCGTGCTTAGCATGGAAGATGTTGATAACTGATGGTCCTGAAGAAAATGAGAAGGCTGCATGCCTCAAAATATCATCTGCCTCTGTTTTAAAAATTGAGCTATGGCACCTCTGCAAATCACTGCTTCCCTATGCGAATGGACTATCTATTTACTTTTATGTTGTGTCACCACCTTCTAAAACAAGCGCCAAAAACAGAGCAAAGTTGTCATGATTTATGCATTGGGTGCATCATGACTAGATCTTTTCTACCATGAATTACAATGTTTAGTCACAGCTTGAACTTTGGAGGTGCTCTGCATTTATGTTTTGCGGTCTCATAAAGGGCTAGAGAGATACCACTATTGTCATATTATATCATGGTTGTTTTGACAACGTGTTGCCGTTTGAGATATCTTATTATTGCTCGCTAGCTGATTATGTCATTGATATGAGTCATCATAACCTTTAAGAGTTATTGTCGACATGGTTAGTTATAATGTTGGCTGAAAACTTGGGTGCTGTTTAAGCTTATTTATGCAAACAAGAGCAAAAGAGTTCGTAAAAGTTTTCTTTCTCACTTTTAGTTTATCAACTGAATTGCTTGAGGACAAGCAAAGGTTTAAGCTTGGGGGAGTTGATACGTCTCCAACGTATCTACTTTTTGTCACACTTTTTCTCTTGTTTTGGACTCTAATTTGCACGATTTGAATGAAACTGAGCCCGGACTGACGCTATTTTCAGCAAAACTACCATGGTTTTTGTGCAGAAATAAAAGTTCTCGAAATGGAATGAAACTTTGCGAGGAATTTTTATATGATATATAAGAATTTCTGGAGCCAAGACCTACCGGAGAGGGGCCCCTGGGTGGGCACAACCCACCAGGGCGCGCCCCCTTTCCTGGCGCGCCCAGGTGGGTTGTACCCACCCGGTGGCCCCACAGACCTCAACCTTGACACTATAAATTCCTATTTTCGGTGAAAAAAAGAAGAAGAAAAGAATTATCACGATCCACGAGACGGAGTCGCCGCCAAGCCCAGTTCTTCCTCAGGAGGGCAGTTCTGGTGTCCGTTTGGGGCTCCGGAGAGGGGGTTCTTCGTTCTTCGTCATCACCAACCCTTCTCCATTGCCAATTCCATGATGCTCCCCACCGGGAGTGAGTAATTCCTTCATAGGCTCGCTGGTCGGTGAGGAGTTGGATGAGATTCATCATGTAATCGAGTTAGTTTTGTTAGGACCTGATCCCTAGTATCCACTATGTTCTTAGATTGATGTTGGTATGACTTTGCCATGCTTAATGCTTGTCACTTTGGGCCCGAGTGCCATGATTTCAGATCTAGACCGTTTATGAATTCATCATTATATCCATGTCCTAGATCCGATCTTGTAAGTTATAGTCACCTACTACGTGTTTTGATCCGGCAACCCTGGAGTGAAAACAACTGGGCCAACTCCCGGTGATGACCGTAGTTTGAGGAGTTCATTTATTTACTATGTGTTAATGATTTGTTTTGGTTCTCTATTAAAAGGAGGCCTTAATATCCCTTAGTTTCCAGTATTGACCCCGCTCCCATGGGAGGGTAGGACAAAATTTGTCATGCAAGTTCTTTTAATAAAGCATGTATGACTATTTACGGAATACATGCCTACATTATATCGATGAACTAGAGCTAGTGCCGTATCGCCCTAGGTTATAACTGTCACATGATGAATATCATCTAGCAAGTCACCGATCCAATGCCTATGAATTTATCTTATATTGTTTCTGCGAAGTTACTACTGCTATCATCACTATTATGCTTGCTACAAAATTACTGCTATCACTGTTACTGTTACTATTGCTGTTGTCACTACTATAAAAACTATCAAACTACTTTGCTACTGATCACATTGCAGTAGATAATTAATCTCCAGGTGTGGTTGAATTGACAACTCAACTGCTAACAGCTTCAAATATTCTTTGGCACCCCTTGTGTCGAATCTATAAATTTGGGTTGAATACTCTACCCTCAAAAACTATTGTGATCCCCTATACTTGTGGGTTATCAAGGGGCAACTTCAAAATCTTTCTTCCGACTTCACTTCGTCTCTCCTTCGTCGCTCCCATGGGGCAGCCAAGTTCGCGCCAAGCAACGGGCCACTCGCGTCGCCCAGACGACATTCATGGTCCGCGGTGTTCCACGTCCCTCCGCTTCTCCCGCGGCTAACACCACCACTGACCATGCTGCTCATGAGCAGCAGGACTCATCGTTGCCACCCTCCATGCAACGCGACGACCGCACCGCCTCGCCTTCCTTCACCCCCACCACGACGTCGTCCTCCCATGATCGTTGCAGGCCATCAGACATGCAAGCTGCATTCCTCATGGCGTGTGAGTTGCTGCACTACCGTCCTACCAACGATGACTAGGGTGCCTGACTCGACCGTATCATCGAGCTTCTCGATGTCACTTGTAGGGGCATGGAGCCCTTCGCTTTCCGCCTATGTCGCGGCCCTCGCGACGGCTATGTGCTTGCCCCTGCCGCGTCTGCTCGTCCTTCTGAGGTGCACCTGGAAGGCTCCGGTCAGGGTAAGCCACGATAAACCCCCACGGAAGCTGCCGTGGTGGGCCGCCTCTTGGCCATCATAGACCAGCGGGGGTGGCGACGGTCAGTAAGACGATGGATCCGAGGGCTGATCGCAGGCGCCAGCCCGCGGCCACCACTCCAAATGGCTCCTCATCAACTTCTCCAACAGGGAGTACAAGCCAAAGGACAAGCACATGGTGGCATACCTGAAGGAGGTATGTAAAATCAAGAGGAAATTCTCGGGCTTGGAATTGCGGTACATCCCTAGGGGCGTGAACAAGGAAGTAAACGATATCGCCAAGAAGGTATCGCGCCGCAAACCCGAAAGCCCTGATGTCTTTTGAAGAAAGGTTCTTCAGGACGAATGCCACATCCCCGAGATCAGGAACTATGTTGCCTTAAGAGGAGTCACCTCCCGCGCAGCCCGCAGGCGCCTCGGCCTATGGCCC
This sequence comes from Triticum urartu, assembly GCF_056163025.1. Lineage (NCBI taxonomy): Eukaryota > Viridiplantae > Streptophyta > Magnoliopsida > Poales > Poaceae > Triticum > Triticum urartu. Next base: position 310,632,193 of record NC_141874.1, read on the forward strand.
GACTTGAGGAGCCCACCTATTCCTGGCACTGACGCCTCAGGAGGGTCATTGGGCCCAGGAGTTCGAGGCATGCCTGCTCCACGACACCCTACCTAAGAAGGAGGAGGATGCGGAGTGTGGCCCACCAGGCCACCGCTTACTGCTTGCAGAATGGCAAGCAGTACCGCGGGTGCCCCGACGACGTCTCGCTAAGGTGCATTTCAGAAGACCAAGGATGTGAGGTACTGGCGGATATCCATGGGGGAGGTCGCGGGCACCATTCTTCATTGCACGCTCTCGTGGGTAGGATGTCCCACATAGGGTTCTACTGGCCCACGACACCGCATGACGCTGCCTAATTGGTTCGGCCCTGCGAGGCCTGCCAGTTCCACGCCAAGCAGATTCACCAACCAATGCAGAGGTTCCAGACGATCCGACCCCATCGCCCTTTGTGGTCCGGGGGCTAGACATATTGGGTCCTTTTCCTTAGGCGGCCGACGGCTACCGTTACCTCTATGTAGCTCTCGACGAATTCACCAAGTGGGCGGAGGTGGAACCCGTACGCACCATCCCAGCAGGCTCGGCAGTCGAGTCCATGAAGGGCCTCATGAGTCGGTTTGTTGTCCCTAACCACATCATCACCAACAATGGTTCCCAGTTTACAAGCAACTTCTTACGGTCATATTCTGCTAACCTTGGAACGCAGATATACTACGCTCCGGGGGTGCACCCACAAAGCTACGGCCAGGCCGAGCGCACCAAAGCGGAGGTCCACATGGGCCTCAAGGCTAGAAGCGTCAAGAGGAGGCTTGAGGCTCACGACAGGAGTTGGCTGATGGGCTACAGTCCATGTTGTGGTCCGTCCCCACCACCGCGACTAAGCCACTAGCGAGACCTCGTTCTTCCTCGTCTATGGGGCTGAAGCGGCCCACCCGCTTGAGATCAAGTATGGCTCGTGGCGGGTCTTGGCATTCGACGAGCCGCGCCAGCATGCTGCGTGGGGAACCAACCTCGCACTCATCAAAGGGAGCCTGACGCCAAGCGTCCCTCCGTGTTGTGAGGTACCGCGGGTCTTGCGGCGCTACCATAGCCACAACACCTGCTCTCGGACCCTTGGAGTCGGAGACCTCGTCCTGAGGTGGGTCCTCCCCAAAGAGGGCCTTCACAAGCTCTCGCCCATGTGGGAGGGCCCGTTCAGGGTCGTCCGCATCTCTAGGCCTAGCGCCGCACGCCTGCAGTCAGCGGACGGGGTCCCCGTGCAGAACGCTAGGAACGTCTAGCACCTCTGCAAGTTCTACCCATGACACTCTCACGTAATAATGGGTGGGGCTGTACACGCCCGGGAGCTCCCAGTGCACCGCCCCATGGCCCCGCGGGAGCCCCCGTCCCTGCCCTAGTGGAAGCCCCATGCTCTGTGCTGGCGGAACGGTCAAACATAGACTATGCCCACAACCAAGTGGAGGCCCCATGCTTCGCGCTGGTGGGAAGACTAGTCTAGGCACCAGACATGGCAGTTTCCTTTACTTTATGTAAACCATTTACGATTTCCTTGAATAAAGCTTGGAGTTCTTGCATACTTTTTAGAAAAAGGGGTTGGGGTTTTTCTTGTGGTGTTTTCATTCCTTGAATTTTCATAAGAGCAGCAATGTCTGCCTTACGCCTGCCTCCTGATTGTCCCGTGAGTGGGGGCTGGGTCGGTGTCTGTGCTTAGGTCAGCCCGAGGACGACTGTATAGGTTGTGGGCCTGCCCCCTACGCGCACCTCACCAAGACTTTGGTGCCTGGATCCTCACGCGACACTGTCGAGCGAGCCGGCAGGCGCGCATTTCCCAAGATTCCTGACCTCAGGAGCACCCATCTCCTGGCCTTGACTGGGCATCGCGACCCAGCATACCAGTGACGATCAACCCTTGCTCGGGGGCCGCGGGCACTGAATAAGCAAAGGGAAGGCGGTCTAAGGGAGTACCGCGTTACTTCATACATCATGAGGGAGTTTCCTCCAGGTGCCTTTACATCCCCGCAGGGTTATGTTCAAAATGTCAGCGGGAAAACAGAATGAGGGCATCCTAAGGAGAGGCATCATCGTAATCACTGTCGACGGCCCCATGTTCCTCGGCCTCATCCTGATCCTTGAGGCTGTCGGGGGTGAACTATGCAATCAAGCCATCTACATGGTCCTCCACCCACTACCCCAGTGCGTCGCGAATTATCCAGGGGACGGGGTCGATCACGGCCTCGAAGTCGAAGTCGGTGTCAGAGCGAAGAAGATGGCTGAAAACATGTGTCGACACCCGCGCGAGGAGGTCTCGGCTTTCCTCATCAACGAGTTTGCGCACTTTCTCTGTGCTCCCCAGAAGCCGCTCCACAACCTTGGTAAATAAGGCAAGGTAACCGACATCTTCGGCCATGAGTGGGCTGGAAACGCTCTTCTTGCACATTGAGCGTAGGGCACAATTAGCCTGGCGCTCGAGGTCATGAAACATCATGGATCGCGTGTGCTGCAGACCCGAGCCCGATTCGCCTCATTTGTCGCCCGCTCCACTTGGGAAGCTACATACACTTGCTGATAAAGGGACGCCAACTCAGTCTAGCTGGGGCTTGGGCGTCGAGGGCAGACTTCTGGCGCTTGTCCACCCCAGCCAGCTGCTTCTTGAGGCCTTCGATCTCGTCCTTCAGTTCATTGCGCAGGGAGTAGAAGTGGGTCTCCTGAAGCTTTAGTTTCTTGTGATAATCCTTGGCGAGGGATCAGCAGGCCCCCGTGATCCCTTCATCGATCTCCACTTGAACCTTCGCTTCCCAAGAGTCCAGGGCGGGATCGGTGGTCATCACTTGGCACTCCATCACCTCCAACCGATCGCGCTCCAGGTCCTGCTCCAACGCCTCTCCTACGGCACAGAGCACCACTTCATGGTTTGACAACCCTTCTGTGGGAACAGGCACGAGGACTTTGCGCTCCCGAGCTTGCCGCTCTAGGGCTGCGACGAACGCCAGGAGCTCCTGCTCGCGCTTTTCGATGGCCTCGCGCCGCCGGTCCGCGGTCTCAGCCTCTTCGAAAAGCATGGTCGCGGGCTTCTTTGGCAGCAGTGGAGGACCCCTCATCCTTCAAGCAAGCGGCTTCACGCTGGAGGCGGCTGTGGTTGACATCTAATTTGAGCCGGTGTCACCCGCATGCCAGGTGCTAATGGTCGGCCTCAAGGTGTGAGTCGACGTTGCCAAGCTCTGCCTCGAGCCGGTCCAGCGCGCCCCTCGCGTCATGTGGCCGTGCCGGACAGCGCCGCGGCCGCGCGCGAGCTCCACCTCTCGGCCAGGACCCTATTCCATGCCCCTGGCCATGCCAGAGGCTTCGGAAGGTCCAGCGACGCTGCACGAGAATCCAGGGCCAGCCGGCCTGTTGCCTGCTTCCCTGGCCTGAGGCGTGGCCCTAAGCTAGCAAGATATTAGGCTGCCCATCGGCTCGTGGCAGGCCCAAGTGCCGCCAGGGGATAGCAGGATAAACATCGGCACTAGCCATGTAAGCTCGAACAACGCCCCCATCGGAGGACGCCGGGGCCCCGGGGTCATGGACCGCGTGGGGTCACCTCGGGAGGGGTGCGAATTCTCCGGTGTGCATAAGCTCAGTCACCAGGCCCATGGGGCATGGAACCGCTTGGCACTTCGACGCTTCGGGAAGTGGCAACAGGAGCACCCTTGCCCCTTCGCCTGATGGAGACCTGAGAAATAAAGGCTCAAGAGGGCTTGATGAGCAGAGGTCAGGGAAAGAAGAGGACTTACTCGTCGGCGGCGACCCACTTCCTTCTCTTCAAGGTCCGCAAGGGTGAGTCAATGCCGCCCTCGGGCCGTCTCCTACTCGAAGGGACACGGGCACTGGTGGCTAGTGCCGTGAGGGGCACCTGTCCTCCCCATGAGCTCGCAATGATAGCCGTATTCCCAGACGGGGGACCACATCCACTATCTAGAGGCGCGGGGGCAGGGGGCCCATGGCAGATGGTTCGGCGCGCCCATCAGTCGTCACCGAGGGCGTAGTGGACGACGAGTGGCATCGGCTGTTTTTTCGTGAATTTTAACAAATCACTGGTGGAAATGATTCAAATGATACGCCGTTGGAAAGAGATCAATGAAACACAACCTTTACATGTTGAACACTCTCTCTAATTCCTTATAGTTTAAGAGTATTTTTAAAATTACCAAAATGCGGACACTCTGTTTTTCGCGACACAAATCATCGTGTGTACTTCATAAAATAGAAGAATGCACTGCTTCAGACTAAAAATAGCACTGCATCAAATGGGCTAGCGAACTTCACGATTTCTTTTTGTCAGACGTATATTAGAGAAGGTGAACAACACGAGTGTTTGTTGTCTTTTTCATACTTATTATTTGTATATGCGCATAGACAGATGGAGTGGACCGCAAGGATAGAGTTAGTGGACTTCATAACTTTTTACTTGCTATTTCTTTTTTACTGCAGCGCAAAGGTAGTGAACTACTCAGATAAGGATGTTTATAGAGGCAAAGAAAGCGAATAACATGGTTGAGAAAAATAAACCGCCACACAATGTTGAATGAACTACTTTTAAACAAAATCATACACATGTGCCTGAAAAACAACACAAATCATCTGTGAAAAAGAGAAATCCCCCTCAAACCTATTGAATGAGCCGAGCACTGAAATCGCACTAAGCACTGAACTGTACTGCATCTCAGTGGAACGGAAATCGCGAGCACACTTCATTGTGCTCAGGGCTAGGGAGTATAGCAGGGGAGAATAACACGCACCAGACATGTAAAGCCGAACCCCATGGCACTCCACGCAGAACTACACGCCGGTTTTTGGAGGTCTACCGCAGCATTGCCCGTATGCACTGCATTAGGGTGCCCGTATGCCCCTAAAGAGGGTGCCCGTGTGCACTTCAGAAGGGAGAGAGAGCTCTGTCGTGCGCATATATGCAAGTTCGAGACCGGCTGACCGGCAAGCAGACGAAGCAGGTGGAGAAGGGGGGTCGGCCAGTTCTAAGCTACAAAGCGCCGATACTTCAGAAGTTGCCGTATCGTCGTTCAAGACATCTCCGATACTCCGATACGCCCGATATGGCTTCGATACGAGAATCCCCGAAGTATCCCCTTTTCTTATTTAAGAAAAAGAAAAAAATTCAGATACGCCTGGGATAGGCTGGCGATACAGCTGGGACACGGCAAGCGACAGAATGCAATGCTGAGCAAGCCCAATAGCCCATGAGGCCACGACCACTAAACTAATCCTCTCTCGCATTCTCTCTTCTCTGTTCGACAACACCAGGACCTAGGGTTCGAGGGCGACCAAGGTCCGCCGCCGCCACCTCCGCCGCTGCAACCTGGAGTGTCTCGGTGCTGCCTCCTCCTCCACCTAGAACGGCTCACCACCGGCGCCCCCACCACCTGGAATCTCCTCTCTGCTCGAATCTTCTACTCTTCTCCATCGTTGTGCAACTCGGAAGGTGAAAAACAATTACCTCGAGCCCCTAGTGATGTACTGATGTGTGCTTGGTGTGTGTGCTTGATCTTGATGTATGCTTGGCTGCTTGCTGGCTTTCATACACCGTAGTAGTAGACTCTCTCATTAGGTAGTAGTATTACTATATTAATTTGGATATGATGTATGCTTAGCTGCTTGATCTTGATGTATGCTTCATGTTTGGTTTCTTGCTGGATTCCGTGTATGCTTGCTGTGGTGCTGCTTGTTGATGTTTGTGGGATTAAATTATTACTTGCTAATGTTTTTGCTGCTGTCTATAGAAGTAGAACATGGTATCTGCTGGGAGTTCCATGGCAGGAAGCCAATCCTCACATGGTGCTACTCCGAGCAACATCAATGATGTTGAAGGCGCAGGTGAAGAGGCTAGGAATGGTGCTGTCAATCCGAAGTATCCTTTCTGGAAGCATGCTACAAAACTAGTAGTAGACCCATCAGGTCGTGGATGCAACATGCGTTTTTGTTGCCACTCCTGTATGAATGATTTCGTGGGCAGCTATACTAGAATAAGAGCACATCTTCTTTAGATAGAAAGTGTCGGCATAAGTGCTTGTAACAAGATTACACATCATATGTTTGAGGAACTTGGCAAGCAATATAGGGAAGCTTCTCTAGTTCTTTCTAAGACTAAAACTAGGAAAACACTTCCTCTACCACCCTACGAAGAATTTGGTCCGTCGGCATCATCTAGGAAAAGGAAGGCAGTAGGACAGCAATCCGAGATTTCAAAAAGTTTTCATTCAGAGCTTCGACAACAAGTTGATGCTCTTATTGCAAGAATGTTCATCACCGGAGGTATGTGACTCTGTATCACAATGTCATTGTTGCTGTCTTGTTGAATCAGAGTTGCTGATTTGTTATTCTTGTTTGTCCTTTGTAGGAGTTCCTTTCAATCTAGCAAGAAATCCTTATTATCAGGAGTCTTACAATTTTATTACAAATAATAAACTAGGTGGCTATGTGCCACCTGGATATAATGCATTGAGGACAACTTGCCTTGCAAAAGAGAGGACAACTTGCCTGACTATTGCAACTAATGGTTGGTTTGATCCTCAAAGGCGGCCAATTCTAAACTTCATGGCTGTGACAGAGAGTGGCCCAATGTTTCTTAAGGCAATCAACACTAAAGGAGAGGTGAAAAAAAGTTTGCCCTTTTTTGTCTTAGTTTTTGTAGTTTGTATAAATTGAGTTACTTGCTGATTGCATAAATTGCTTGCTGATTGTTATTTTTTTTCAATGAGTAGACCAAATCCAAGGAATATATACATGAGAAGATGAAGGAAGTGTTTGAGGAGATTGGATATGAGAATGTGGTCCAAGTGATCACCGACAATGCATCTAATGTGAGAGGTGTTGGGTTGATGATTCAAGCAAAATACAAGAATATTTACTGGACTCCTTGCATTATGCACTGCCTCAATCTTGTGTCGAAGGTGATAACCCACAAGTATAGGGGATCGCAACAGTTTTCGAGGGTAGAGTATTCAACCCAAATTTGTTGATTCGACACAAGGGGAGCCAAAGAATATTCTCAAGTATTAGCAGCTGAGTTGTCAATTCAACCACACCTGGAAACTTAGTATCTGCAGCAAAGTGTTTAGTAGCAAAGTAATATGATAGTAGTGGTAACGGTAACAAAGTAAAGACAACAAAAGTAATGTTTTTGGTATTTTTGTAGTGATTGTAACAGTAGCAACGGAAAAGTAAATAAGCGTAAACCAGTATATGGAAAACTCGTAGGCACCGGATCAATGATGGCGAATTATGTCGGATGTGGTTCATCATGTAACAGTCATAACATAGGGTGACACAGAACTAGCTCCAGTTCATCAATATAATGTAGGCATGTATTCCGTAAATAGTCATACGTGCTTATGGAAAAGAACTTGCATGACATCTTTTGTCCTACCCTCCCGTGGCAGCGGGGTCCTATTGGAAACTAAGGGATATTAAGGCCTCCTTTTAATAGAGAACCGGAACAAAGCATTAACACATAGTGAATACATGAACTCCTCAAACTATGGTCATCACCGGGAGTGGTCTCGATTATTGTCACTTCAGGGTTGTCGGATCATAACACATAGTAGGTGACTATAGACTTGCAAGATAGGATCTAGAACTCACATATATTCATGAAAACATAATTGGTTCAGATCTGAAATCATGGCACTCGGGCCCTAGTGACAAGCATTAGGCATAGCAAAGTCATAGCAACATCAATCTCAGAACATAGTGGATACTAGGGATCAAACCCTAACAAAACTAACTCGATTACATGATAAATCTCATCCAACCCATCACCGTCCAGCAAGCCTACGATGCAATTACTCACGCACGGCGGTGAGCATCATGAAATTGGTGATGGAGGATGGTTGATGATGACGACGGCGACGAATCCCCCTCTCCGGAGCCCCGAACGGACTCTAGATCAGCCCTCTCGAGAGAGATTAGGGCTTGGCGGCGGCTCCGTATCGTAAAACGCGATGAAACTTTCTCTCTGATTTTTTTCTCCTCGAAAGCCAATATATGGAGTTGGAGTTGGCATCGGAGGGCCACCAGGGGGCCCACGAGGTAGGGGGGCGCGCCCCCCACCCTCGTGGACAGGGTGTGGGGCCCCTGGTCTTCATCTTTGGCGAGGATATTTTATAATTTATTCTAAGATATTCCGTGGAGTTTCAGGTCATTCCGAGAACTTTTGTTTTCTGCACATAAAACAACACCATGGCAATTCTGCTGAAAACAGTGTCAGTCTGGGTTAGTTCCATTCAAATCACACAAGTTAGAGTCCAAAACAAGGGCAAAAGTGTTTGGAAAAGTAGATACGACGGAGACGTATAAACTCCCCCAAGCTTAAACCCTTGCTTGTCCTCAAGCAATTCAGTTGACAAACTGAAAGAGAAAAAGAAAAACTTTTACAAACTCTGTTTGCTCTTGTTGTTGTAAACATAAAAAGCCAGCATTCAAGTTTCAGCAATTATTATGAACTAACCATACTCACAATAACACGTAGGTCTCACAATTACTCATATCAATAGCATAATTAGCTAGCGAGCCATAATAATAAAACTCGGATGACAACACTTTCTCAAAATAATCATAACATGATATAACAAAATGGTATCTCCCTAGCCCTTTCTGAGACCGCAAAACATAAATGCAGAGCACCTTTAAAGATCAAGGACTGACTAAACATTGTAATTCATGGTAAAAGAGATCCAGTCAAGTCATACCCAATATAAACCAATCATAATGAATGCAAACGACAGTGTGCTCTCCAGCGGGTGCTTTTTAATAAGAGGGTGATGACTCAACATTAAAGTAAATAGATAGGCCCTTCGCAGAGGGAAGCAGGGATTTGTAGAGGTGCCAGAGCTCGATTTTTGAAATAGAGATAAATAATATTTTGAGCGGCATACTTTCACTGTCAATGTAACAACTATGAGATGGCTGTATCTTCCATACTGCATGCATTATAGGCAGTTCCCAAACAGAATGGTAAAGGTTTATACTCCCGCTCCTCCACAAGCATCAATCCATGGCTTGCTCGAAACAACGAGTGCCTCCAACATTCAACGGGTCCCAGGGGGAGTTTTGTTTAATTATTTTGATTTGCTTTGATCTTTTTGGATCATGGGACTGGGCATCCCGGTTACCGGCCCTTTCTCGTGAATGAGGAGCGGAGTCCACTCCTCTTGAGAATAACCCACCTAGCATGGAAGATATAGGCAGCCATAGTTGCACATGAGCTGCTCGAGCATACAAAACATAATTTCATTGGAAGGTTTGGAGTTTGGCACATACAAATTTACTTGGAACGGCAGGTAGATACCGCATATAGGAAGGTATAGTGGACTCATATGGAACAACTTTGGGGTTTAAGGAGTTTGGATGCACAAGCAGTATTCCCGCTTAGTACAGGTGAAGGCTAGCAAAAGACTGGGAAGCGACCAACTGAGAGAGCGACAACAGTCGTAAACATGCATTAAAATTAATTCACACCGAATATAAGCATGAGTAGGATATAATCCACCATGAACATAAATATCATGAAGGCTATGTTGATTTGATTCAACTACATGCGTGAACATGTGCCAAGTCGAGTCACTCAATTCATTTAAAGGAGGATACCATCCTATCATACCACATCATAATCATCTCAATAGCATGTTGGCACGCAAGGTTAACCATTATAACTCATAGCTAATCAAGCATGGCACAAGCAACTATAATCTCTAAATGTCATTGCAAATATGTTTACTTCATAATAGCTGAATCAGGAACGATGAATCATCACATTTACAAAAACTAGAGAAGTCAAGTTCATACCAGCTTTTCTCATCCCAATGAGGCCATCATATATCATCATTATTGACTTTCACTTGCACGACCGAACGGTGTGTATAATAATAAGAGTGCACGTGCATTGGACTAAGCTGGAATCTGCAAGCATTCAACTCAAGAGAGAAGACAAGTAATATGGGCTCTAAGTTAAATAAACAATCATGCATATAAGAGCCACTAAGCATTTTCAATATAGTCTTCTCGACCCCCAAAGAAAGGAAAAGAAAAATAAAAACTATTTACACGGTAAAGCTCCCAACAAGCAAAAGAAGGACGGGAAATATTTTTGGGTTTTCTTTTTAATTTTACTACAAGCATGGAAAGTAGACTAACTAAATTTTTTTCTTAAGGTTTATCAAACACACAAGAAGAAAGCTAGAAAAATAAATTTAAACTAACATGGATATTACAATGAAAGAGCATGAGCACCGACATCTAGCAATGAGTGTGTGTGAACATGAATGTAATGTCGGTGGGAAATACGTACTCCCCCAAGCTTAGGCTTTTGGCCTAAGTTGGTCTATTGCCAGGGATAACCTGGCTGATATCCATAGGTGAAGCTGGGGTCGTACTGCGATGAAGAATAGTTGGGATCATAATGTGATGAAGAGGACTCTGACTACCACTAGCGGGCAACCGCCTCAGGATCCCAAGAATAAACAGACATTCGTGGAGGCTCCGGTTCTGAGGCTGGTGCAGGATTCCGATAGGCTTGAACAGCCGCCCACGGAACAATGTAAGTACCTGCAGACAAGTTAAACAAAGAGGGAGCAGGCAAAGTAATAGTCTCAGGGTGATGTTTATCAAAGTACAATTTATATTTAAGCGCCCTTTCGCGATTCTTAACAAGAAAATCATGCGCTACCATACTCTTATAATCTAAATAAGCACGGGGCAGCGCTGTTTCTTCTTTCTCCTCATGCCTAATAGGTATTTCAAAATGTTCAGCTAGGCGTGAAGCATAAATGCCTCCAAAGATGGGGCCCTTAGTACGGTTCATACTCAACCGTCTAGCAACAATTCCACCCATACTAACAGAGTTATTGCGGTAAACCATGGAGCAAATAATAATATCAGGAATACTAAGGTTCCCACAGTTCCCGCGACCAATCAAGCAACGACTAGCAAATAAGGCAAAGTAGCATAAAACAGGGAAATGTATGCTAGTAATTCTTGCATCAGAAACCTTCCTGGTTTCTCCCACAGTGATAGTGTCAATATAAGCTTCCACTTCATTACGGTGTGGTTCATCTAAAGAACCCTCGAAAGGTATTTTGCAAACCTCGCAAAATGCAGCTAATGTCATCTCCCTAGCAACATCATATAAATGGAACTCTACTGTTGGAGGTGATTTCTTAGGGAAAAAGTAGAAGTTCTACACAAAAGTATTTGTGAGTAAGAGATACTGATGACGTTGGTCACGGAGGAAGTTGGTGAGGCCGGCGTTCTCAATCAATAGATAGAAATCCTCATAAATCTCGGCACTCCTCAAGAAGTCATCGGAAGGCCATTCACACGGCCGGACCTCCGCGATACGAGGCAGATTAAATTTGGGCTTCTATTCTTCTTCCTTTTGTTTCTCCTTAGAACTTCGGCTCGACGAGCCCCTCAAAAGTCTTCATTATTTCTGAAACAATCTGAAATTTTTAGTAACTTCAAACAAAGTGAACCAACTTCAATAAGATTGATAGCAACTACTCATACAAGTGCCTAGAGCATATATCAAGCATTAGAACTACTTGGAACCATATATATTTGACATGCAAGCTCAAGAACATGGTCACCTATGCAGCACAAATTTGCAATGAATAAAGCACTAGAACAAAAACTAATTGGACCAATGGAGGAGTCACATACCAAGGAACAATCTCCCCAAGCAGTTTTGCGAGAGGTGCTTTGAGCAAGCAGATCGAAAATCGCAGCAAAAGTTGCTGGAACACGAGCTTGAGTTGGTTTTTCGGGTTTGTGCGAGACTGAGGAAGAAGATGGGTGCAGGAATAAGTGGAGGAGGGCCACCATGGGCCCACGAGGCAGGGGGGGCGCCCAGGGGGGTAGGGCGCGCCCTCCACCCTCGTGACCAGGTGGCAGCTCCCCCCACGGTAATTTTTGCACTAAAAATCCTTAAATATTCCCGAAAAAATCATATTAAATTGGCATGGCATTCTGAGGACTTCTATTTTCGGGATATTTTTATATTGCACGGATAAGTCAGGAAACAGACAGAAAAATACTATTTTACTTTATTTCTACTAAAGAACAGAAAATATAAAGAGGGTACAGAAGGTTGTGCTTCTAGTTTCATCCATCTCATGCTCATCAAAAAGAATCCACTAACAAGGTTGATCAAGTCTTGTTAACAAACTCATTCCGATAATCATGGAATCGGAGAAATTTCGAATAACACTATGTTACCTCAACGGGGATATGAACATCCCCAACAATAAGTATATCATATTTCTTTTTGACAGTAGGAAGAGGAAATTCAAAACCTCCAAATATAATCAATGGAATTTTTCTAATAGAGTTGATACTATAAACTTGAGGTTGTTTCCTCGGAAAGTGCATCGTATGCTCATTACCATTAACATGAAAAGTGACATTGCCTTTGTTGCAATCAATAACAGCCCCTGCAGTATTAAGGAAAGGTCTTCCAAGAATAATAGACATACTATCATCCTCGGGAATATCAAGAATAACAAAGTCCGTTAAAATAGTAACGTTTGCAACCACAACAGGCACATCCTCACAAATACCGACAGGTATAGCAGTTGATTTATCAGCCATTTGCAAAGATATTTCAGTAGGTGTCAACTTATTCAAGTCAAGTCTATGATATAAAGAGAGAGGCATAACACTAACACCAGCTCCAAGATCACATAAAGCAGTTTTAACATAATTTCTTTTAATGGAGCATGGTATAGTAGGTACTCCTAGATCTCCAAGTTTCTTTGGTATTCCACCCTTAAAAGTGTAATTAGCAAGCATGGTGGAAATTTCAGCCTCCGGTATCTTTCTTTTATTAGTAATGATATCCTTCATATACTTAGCATAAGGATTTGTTTTGAGCACATCAGTCAATCGCATACGCAAAAAGATAGGTCTAATCATTTCAGCAAAGCGCTCAAAATTCTCACCATCCTTTTTCTTGGATGGTTTCGGAGGAAAAGGCATGGGTTTCTGAACCCATGGTTCTCTTTCTTTACCATGTTTCCTAGCAACGAAGTCTCTTTTATCATAACGTTGATTATTTGATTGTGGGTTATCAAGATCAACAGCAGGTTCAACTTCTACATCATTATCATTACTAGGTTGAGCATCATCATGAACATCATCATTAACATTTTCACTAGGTTCATGTTCATTACCAGATTGTGTTTCAGCATCAGACATAGAGATATCATTTGGATTATCAGGTGGTTCAGCAATAGGTTCACTAGAAGTTTGCACGGTTCTATCATTTTTCTTTTTCTTCCTTTTAGAAGAACTAGGTGCATCAATATTATTTCTTTGAGAATCTTGCTCGATTCTCTTAGGGTGGCCTTCAGGATACAAAGGTTCCTAAGTCATTCTACCAGTTCTAGTAGCCACTCTAACAGCATAATCATTTTTCTTACTATTCATTTCATCAAGCATTTCTTTCTGAGCCTTAAGTACTTGTTCTACTTGAGTGGTAACCATAGAAGCATGTTTGCTAACAAGTTTAAGTTCACCTCTAATATTATCCATATAATCACTCAAGCGTTTAATCATAAAGGTATTCTACTTTAATTGTCTACCAAAATAAGCATTAAAGTCATCTTGCTTAAACATAAAGTCATCAAACTCATCCAAGCACTGACTAGCAATTTTAGTAGGAGAGACTTCAACTTTATCATATCTATAGAGAAAATTTACCTTTACTACCTGTGTCGGGATATCGGGAGGTTCTTCAGTAAATAAGTAATTGAGATCATATACTTCTTCAACAGGCGGTAAATTAAGACCATGTATTTCTTCAATAGGAGGTAAATTCTTAACATCTTCAGCTTTAATACCTTTTTCTTTCATAGATTTCTTTGCCTCTTGCATATCTTCGGGACTGAGAAATAGAACACCTCTCTTCTTAGGAGTTGGTTTAGGAATAGGCTCAGTAATTGGCTCAGGAGCTGGCTCGGGAGTTGGCTCGGGAGGTGGATCAAGAGGTGCCCAATTATTTTCATTTGCCAACATATTATTCAATAAAATTTCACCGTCACCCGGTGTTCTTTCCCTGAAAAGAGAACCAGCACAACTATCCAGGTAATCTCTGGAAGCATCAGTTAGTCCATTATAAAAGATATCAAATATTTCAGGTTTCTTAAGAGGATGATCAGGCAAAGCATTAAGTAACTTGAGAAGCCTCCTCCAAGCTTGTGGGAGACTCTCTTCTTCAATTTGCACAAAATTGTATATTTCCCTCAAAGCAGCTTGTTTCTTATGAGCAAGGAAATATTTAGCAGAGAAGTAATAAATCATATCCTGGGGACTTTGCACACAGGCAGGATCAAGAGAATTAAACCATTTCTTAGCATCACCCTTTAATGAGAACGGAAATATTTTGAGTATATAAAAGTGGTGCGATCTCAGATTATTAGTAAACAGGGCAGCTATTTCATCTAACTTACGAAGATGTGCCACAACAGTTTCAGATTCATAGCCATAAAAAGGATCAGATTCAACCAAAGTAATTATATCTAGATCAAGAGTAATATCATAATAATGCTGATCAGGAACACAGATAGGTGAAGTAGCAAAAGCAGGGTCGGGTCTCATCCTACCTCTAAAAGATTCCTTACTCCACTTAATTAGTAACCTCTTACGTCCAGGTTTATCCGGACAAGCAAGAATAGCTTCACACGATTCATTATTAAAAAGATAACCCTCAGGAATAATAGGCATATGTTCATCATCACTAACATCATCGTGTTTAGGTTCACTAATTTCTCTTTCTCTAGACTTAGAAATTTGCTCATCTAGAAATTCACCAAGTGGCACAGTAGTATCAAGCATAGAAGTAGTTTCATCATAAGTATCATGCATAGCAGAAGTGGCATCATCAATAACATGCGACATATTAGAATTCATAGTAGTAGTAGGTTTAGGTGTTGCTAGCTTACTCATAATAGAAGGTGAATCAAGTGCAGAGCTAGATGGCAGTTCCTTACCTCCCCTCGTAGTTGAGGGAAATTTTTTTGTCTTAGCGTCTTTCAAGTTCTTCATAGTGTCCAGCAGATATAAATCCCAAGTGACTCAAAGAATAGAGCTATGCTCCCCAGCAACGGCGCCAGAAAAAGGTCTTGATAACCCACAAGTATAGGGGATCGCAACAGTTTTCGAGGGTAGAGTATTCAACCCAAATTTGTTGATTCGACACAAGGGGAGCCAAAGAATATTCTCAAGTATTAGCAGCTGAGTTGTCAATTCAACCACACCTGGAAACTTAGTATCTGCAGCAAAGTGTTTAGTAGCAAAGTAATATGATAGTAGTGGTAACGGTAACAAAGTAAAGACAGCAAAAGTAATGTTTTTGGTATTTTTGTAGTGATTGTAACAGTAGCAACGGAATAGTAAATAAGCGTAAACCAGTATATGGAAAACTCGTAGGCACCGGATCAATGGTGGAGAATTATGTCGGATGTGGTTCATCATGTAACAGTCATAACATAGGGTGACACAGAACTAGCTCCAGTTCATCAATATAATGTAGGCATGTATTCCGTAAATAGTTATACGTGCTTATGGAAAAGAACTTGCATGACATCTTTTGTCCTACCCTCCCGTGGCAGCGGGGTCCTATTGGAAACTAAGGGATATTAAGGCCTCCTTTTAATAGAGAACCGGAACAAAGCATTAACACATAGTGAATACATGAACTCCTCAAACTATGGTCATCACCGGGAGTGGTCCCGATTATTGTCACTTCGGGGTTGCCGGATCATAACACATAGTATGTGACTATAGACTTGCAAGATAGGATCTAGAACTCACATATATTCATGAAAACATAATTGGTTAAGATCTGAAATCATGGCACTCGGGCCCTAGTGACAAGCATTAAGCATAGCAAAGTCATAGCAACATCAATCTCAGAACATAGTGGATACTAGGGATCAAACCCTAACAAAACTAACTTGATTACATGATAAATCTCATCCAACCCATCACCGTCCAGCAAGCCTACGATGCAATTACTCACGCACGGCGGTGAGCATCATGAAATTGGTGATGGAGGATGGTTGATGATGACGACAGCGACGAATCCCCCTCTCCGGAGCCCCGAACGGACTCCAGATCAGCCCTCCCGAGAGAGATTAGGGCTTGGCGGCGGCTCCGTATCGTAAAACGCGATAAACTTTCTCTTTGATTTTTTCTCCTCGAAAGCCAATATATGGAGTTGGAGTTGGCGTCGGAGGGCCACCGGGGGCCCACGAGGTAGGGGGCGTGCCCATGGGGGAGGGGCGCGCCCCCCACCCTCGTGGACAGGGTGTGGGCCCCCTGGTCTTCATCTTTGGCAAGGATTTTTTATAATTTATTCTTAAGATATTCCGTGGAGTTTCAGGTCATTCCGAGAACTTTTGTTTTCTGCACATAAAACAACACCATAGCAATTCTGCTGAAAACAGCGTCAGTCTGGGTTAGTTCCATTCAAATCATACAAGTTAGAGTCCAAAACAAGGGCAAAAGTGTTTGGAAAAGTAGATACGATGGAGACGTATCAAAGGAAATTTGTGAACCAAAGACGAATGATATTGATGAATATGAAGTTCTTCTCTTTATAAAAGAGGTTTCTGACCTAGCTTCCTTTGTCAAGAACTTCATCATGAACCATGGCATGAGGTTGTCTATGTTGAATGAGTTAGCAAACTCAAGTTCCTCCAAATTGCGGAAACCAGATTTGCAAGTGTTGTCATCAATGTTGAAGAGGTTTCTTTTAATCAAGAACGCACTCACACAAATGGTTGTTCATGCAAATTGGGCTACTTATAAAGAGGATGATCCTATTATAGCTCAAAGGGTGAAGGAACTCATTTTGAGTGTTGTGTGGTGGGGTAAAATTGCATACATTGTCTCTTTCACCTCACCCATATATGCAATGATAAGGTTGACCGACACGGACAAACCATCTCTCCATTTGGTATATGAGATGTGGGATAACATGATAGAGATGGTAAGTGATTCTTGTAGCTTTCTTCATCATCATTTGGGCATTATTGATGTGTGTTGCTTGTTGATTGATTGTCGTTCATTGTTCATAGGTGAAAGTTCCCATTTATCGTTTTGAAAAAAGGAACTTCGTGAAGATTGTGCTCTCTATATCATTGTAAAGAAAAACTTCTTAAACATTGGGAGAAGAGTAATACCTCACTCATTTGTTTGGCTCACTCATGCAATCCAAGGTTTGTTGATTTATATATGTTTGTCATTTCACGATGTCAAGTTTTCAACTTTAAAAGCTTGCTGATTTTATATTGTCATGTTAATAGGTACTATAGTCCAAATTGGGTTGGGGCAGTCCGTGGCCGTGTTACCCCCATTGATGATAATGAGATTTTACAAATGAGAAACAAGTGTTTTCTGATGTTTTTTCCGGACCCAAATAACTACAAGACCGTCAAGAAAGAATTTGCAGATTTTGCTCTAATGATGAATGCCTTTCAGGATGCAGATTCAATTGAAGATACAAATGATTTTGAACCAAAGCAATGGTGTGGCACTCATGGAGGAAGCACAAAGTTCTTGAAAAGTTTAGCACTAAAGTTACTTGGGCAGCCCTCATCATCACCTTGTTGTGAAAGGAATTGGAGCACATATTCCTTCATCCATAGCTCCGGCAGAAACAGGCTCACTCCTGTACGTGCTGAGGATTTAGTGTTCTCACATAACAACTTGTGTCTGCTTTCAAGACAATCTGATGCTTATCATGCTGGGCCAAGTCGGATGTGGGATGTGGGTGGATATGGGGTTGAGAGCTTCACTGGTGTTGGCATGCTTGAAGGTGCTGACCTTACACTTGATGAATCCCAATTGGAGGCTGAGATTATGGATGCTCTCACTTGAGCTGTCTTGTTTAGTTTATGTTCTTGTTATGTTGTAATGCACAATTATACACTGTTTGAATTTGGGTCTATGGCCACCTGAGCCTTGTGTCTTCATGTTGTTATGTTGTAATGCACAATTATGGATTGTTTGACTATGGATCTTCCTATTTATCATGTTATCTTCGTGAACTTTTTCATTGTTTCTCTATGGCCATTGAGAATTCAGAATCAAAACTTGGAAGTTTGGAAATATATTCATCTGGTATGCTATAAGCCAACCTGTTTACTGCTTTCCACTTTCCATGATTACCTATCTCAGATTATCAAGTCTAATATCATGTGATGTATTTTCTATTTTGCATACACCATGAGGAGTTGAGGACCTGGATGATCATTCAAGAGTAGAAAAGAAAAGAGGCAGTCATGCAACCAATGGGATGATTTTTTTATCTCATCTCACATATGTTATTATGTTTTTTTATTACATGTAATTTTGTTAATTATTTATATATACTTTCCGTATCGCGTATGCTGTTTCTAGAAATTGTCGTATCCCGTATCGTCGTATCCGTGAAACGTAGGTTCGAAGGAGAGGAGGTTGGAGGCCACGACCGTTGGCGGAGGAGCCGCTCCTTTCATGCCCCGGCAGACTGGAGGAGCAAGGCGTGGTGGGTCCCGACACGGCCCCCACGCCTAAGGTGCTGGTGGTGGCGACACTGCACTCCATAATTGGCAGTACTGCAAGTCGTCGTTGGCCGCACTGCACGCCGTCATTGGTGGCACTGCAAGGGGTGGAGGGAAGCTCATCGGCAGGACATGGTGGATCTCGCCCACGATGTAGCAGAGCCAGCCGTGCTGCGTCGACCGGTGTTGCGCTACACCCTAGTTCTCGGTGCCATAGATCTCCGTGTACTACAAAACAAAATTCAGCGAGCTGCAAAAAAAATCAAAGAAACTGCAAACAGGGGGAGGCCGATCCTGTGAGAGGTGACCTGCTGGTGTCGCAGGGAAGGAGGAGAGGTAGGGAGGACCACGACGGGGGTGGCACAGCTCGAACTCGCTCAATCCGTGCGAGAAGAGGACGATGTAGGAGGGGAGAGCCCGGATCCGCCGCAGGGATCCATGGATCCGTGGCGTGGGTCACCGTACACAACAGCGGGGGTTAGGGGCGGTGCGCCACAGAGGCATAGTGTTGCGCCACGTCGGTGCATGAGTGGGGCGCCGGCGGTGGGTCATGTGGAGGCGGCCGTGGTTGCCGGCGGCGTTGAAGGAAGGCTGGGGCTGCGGGACAGAGGAAGGAGGAGGGAGATTGGATCATTTGCCATGCTTTATTTGGGGACTTGATGATTTGCCCCACTTTAGTTAGGATCGGATCATTTGCCCCATTTTTCTTTTTCCTTTAGATCATTTGCCCTAAGTCATCTATTAATGAATTATTAATTGTTATAATTTAGCAAATGGACATGGAATGACCTTTATGCCCTATGATAGTTATGCTATTTCTCTGCCTAATCTTCACTCTACCTGGATCGACAGAAGGAGTACCACTGTTTGTAAACTCATATATCTGGTACAGCTGGGAGTAGAAGAGGGGCTAGGGGGATGACCTGCAACCACGTACGCAGCCACGGGCACAAGCCCAATACGTGCAGAGCTGACTAAAGTACTCAACCGATGCTTTTCTAGTTTTCTTAGAGGCTAACTCCTGACGTTGCTCGCATACATATATACAGTATGTAGATATACACGATCCGCCGGCAGCGGAAGTCCTGAAATGCACACAACATGGGGCATGGTGATTAATAGCAATCTTATTTCTCTGGTCTGCTGTTTGATTATTGGGAGATTACAAAACTGATATAGGGGCATAAAGGACATTCCACGTCCATTTTCTGAATTACAATAAGTAAGAATTCATTAAAACGGGTAATAGGGAAAATGATCAAAAGGTTAAGGAAAATGGGGAAATGATATAATCTAAACTAAAATGGGGCAAATCAGCAAATCTCCAAATAAAGTGTGGCAACTCATCCAATCTCCTGGAAGGAGGAGCGGGGTGACAGGGGGGCTATGGCCGCTTGGGATCCAGCGCCTGTGGGCAAATTGGAGGCGCATTTTGATCGGGGACGCCTGGGTTCGCCGCCGGAGCACCGTGGTCGTGGGGGTGAGGCTTGTCAGTGGTGGCACTGGGATCGGGGCTTGGGTTTGCGGTCGGAAGGTGGGGCGTCACTGAGAAGGTGGGTGGGGTTTGAACGGGGAAGAAGGTGGGCCTGGTAGGGGTGGGATGGGGTGGGGCGTGGGGCTGGGAGGTTTTTTGTTTTGGTTTTTGCAGTTCGGTGGGTTCTAGCGCGCGGGGGGGGTGCGGGGTGTTTGGATCAGGTGTTAACAGAATAAGGTCTTAAGAGCATCTCTAGCAGACCCCCGCAAAAAGCCCTGGCCTGCAAAATAACTGCCAAAATGCGGGTCGGCACGGAAAATCTGGCTCGAACAGACCCCGCAAACGCGTGCGGCCCGTAAATATTTTTGAGGGGCGCGGCAAAATCTCGACCCCAACCCGCGAATACGCAGGTCCCCCCCCCCCCCGACCCATCGGTGCCCTGCATATAGTGGGAGCGGTTGGTGGCGAGGACATTTCAGCCCGTGCTTTTCCCCGCCTACCACCTCCACTCTCACCCTCACCCCGCCGCAGGGCCGCCGTCCATGATTCCGGCGAAAGTAGCTGGCGGCATCACACCGAAAGGCTACCACGCCCGCGAGGTTGCCCTCCACGACCCGTTCTAGTGCCGGCGGGCAAAAAAATTGCAGATGTGCGGTCCTTCATCGCGGGTGGCCAGATTTGGCTTTCTCGGCCACCGGTGGCTGTGCCAAGCGATGGAATGGTCGGGGAGCATCCTGCGCAGCCCCTATAAAGCCCCATCGACGCATGCAGGTACGGGTTTGTCCTGTCGCCACCGCTGATGGTTTGCCGGCATGGATTCAACCGGCCATCCGCCGGGCTAGGCGGTCACGTAGCGGCTCTGTGGCTCGCTGATGCCGCTCATACGATGCGACGACTGCACGCGGACAGTGCTGCAGCTAACTTCGGGCACGCTGAAGCACCCCAAATGGGTGTTCTTCAAATGCGAAAACAACGGGATATGTGTTGTTTTCATTCGGCTTTGGCACCGCATTCTTTGGTTCAATTGCGATAGCTCATTTCGAACATCGTCATGTGTGTACGAAGATGGATCCTCATTTTGGTTTTGGGAAGGCGAGTACAGTGATTTATTGATAGAAAGAAACTTAATAGATGTTCGTGCACTCCTTTGTAGAATCGAATATAATGAAGCGACTGCATGTGCACCTAGAGGGGAAGCAACCTTTACTTCTTTAGAACCAAAGAAGAAGAATGAAGAATGCAAAATCAAGAATCCACAAATCAACAACGAATGCATGGAGAAGATATTGGTCCAACTAGTGGGAGCAGTTATGGAAGCTGGACATCTTCTAAAATGCATAATTGTGGTTCTTGTTTTCTTTGGTCTTGCTATTCTAGCAAAGATTTTGTGATGTCCTATGTATCCAATGCCCTTGAAAAAGCAAAGAAATGTATTATCTTGTGTCAAATTGAGGTGCAAATTTCAGATTTACGGGCCGGCGGGAGCGGCGCCAGACCAGACCCCGCAAAGCCGACCCATAAAAGAGCATATTCCATGAATATCCTTTTGTACGTGTCCATTTGCAGGGTCTGCCTCTGCGGCCATCCGCGTCGGCCCGCAGAGCCGTCTTTCCATGAACTGCAAATATGTTTTGCGGGTCGGCGTTATGCGGGGCCTGCTAGAGATGCTCTAAGGGGTGTTATTAGAATAGACCCACCCTATATATAGAGTAACACTATTCTAATCCCATGATTAGAATAGTTATTCTCATAACAACGCCCCTATATGGGGAGCGATGAGGTGTTCCTCAGATCTCGAAGATGAAAAAATCCCCAACCAACCGTCCCCCACCTGTCGCACCTCTCTCTCCCCTGGAACCCCGCTGTTGCCCAGGAAACCACCAACCCACCCATCGTCGGGGATCACCCAGCCGCCGCCACCCACAATCATAGGCGCCGTCGCCCCTGACCCCAGGCGTCGCCGCCCCGCCAACCCTAGGCGCCGCTGCCCGTGAAAACCCCCAGACCGAGAATCACCGCTGGCCACCCACCCCATCCAGTGTGATGACACCTCCTACCATGACATCGCCACAAGCCTTCTACCGCCACACTGACGTCGGTCTCCTCCCGCAGCACTGTCGGCGCTTCGTCGGTAGAAGTTCGAGGCCGGATTCGGAAGAAGTTCGAGGGATCCTCCTGACATCTACTAAAACACGCCAGAGCCGCTCGCCGCCCTCGCGTGAGGATCTTGCGGGAGAAAGCGAGATTGACCCACCCAACCATTGACTCCCCCCGGGGTCTGTCATCCTACTTCCATGATCCGCCGACCCCCTGCACCAACGCCCTTGCTCCCCGAAGCCGCCACCCAGGGGCATTACGCAGTCGGCAGGGCCTCTATCCAAACACACCATCCCCCTCAACTCTCTCCTCTGCACTCTCTGCCTTAGCATTCCTCACGCATGACCTTCTGCAGTGCCTCTAATGGACCTTCCTGTCATGTCTTGCTTGAACCCCTGCACCACTGCTTCCAAATCAACTCTACTCGTTTAAAGCTACAGGTAACTTTGTTGCTTCTCCAATATTGTTTGCAAATTCAGTATTTCTGGTATGGCTGCTTCTCTCTTGTTCATCTTAGTATGTTAAAAAAAGAACAATGGACGATTGGGTCTATATCTTCATAGAAGAGAGCCCATTTCTGAGTATTGATTTGACAATTCATTTCATATGTTGTTAAAAAAAGAATTAACCATGTATAATGTGAGGAACTGAGATGCATATGCTCATGCGTGTGTTCATCCTCTGGTGTGTGCCTGCGTGCGAGGATCTTTCTGAACTTCTTTATGTCTACAAACAAAGGACCATTTAGAAATCCTAATTTGCAGTTCCTCTTATGTGTGTGTGTTTTGTCCTTCAAAGAATTTTCTTCTAGGTAGTGGAGAGTACCATCACCCTAATATGTTCTGTAGGGCCACCCCGAGTCCTCCCAAAGTAATCCGAGCCATTAAACTACACAGCCCCGGGCCATTCAACGATAGAGCCGCCGGCCGTCCATGAACACATCATCCTAGATCCTGCTGCCCACCATCCAGTTCAACTTCTGCTAAATCTGGTGAAGGGAGACTTCTTCTCAGACCAATTCCCTCTTAACTTTTTTTCATTCGAAATTTTAGTATGTTAGCTACCATGGGTGGCACGCATTCTGCTGGGACTTTTTTTTTGTTTTGACATGTCGCCAATTGCTATTTGCCTGAAAGGATTTATGTATACTAGGATCTCCATGTACTAAACATGTTAAAAAGATATCTCATGTATATTCATACCTCTTGTGCTGGAGCCCCTTAGCTCGATGTGAATTCTCTAGCAACCATGGTGGCGAGTTGTGCGTGAACCTACATCCAAAATTATTGCCGGTGGAGACACCGCTTTGCTTGTCGCTACCTACATCCCATGGATGACAGCGTGCACAGCCTTATTGTAGACCCTGCATGTTGCTGGCGGTCGTACTCTTGGCTACCTAGACGTGCCCCTGCCTTTAGCACCCCCGGCTGCCCCACTAGCCAACACCGGAATCCCACCAGAAAAATGGCCACCATTGTAGGTCAGCTTCTCCTGATGGGCAACTCCAGCTGCAATAAGAAGAGTGCATGGAAGCTTCTCCAGAAAATTGGCCACCATTACGATTGCTTTTTGAATCAAGATGTTGCTTGTTTGAGAATACATGGAAGAAGAAGAAAATCATAAAGAAGATAATGCATCAGCACTTTGTGGATAACGTGAGACAAGATACGAAGTGAATGTGTGGTGAAGAAATGTAAGTCCGCCATTAGTTAGTGCAGTTTTATGTAAAAGGATTGGGTGCATGTAGTTACTATGTGGCCAGGTCATTTGAGAATATTGTTTGTAAGCGTGCACTGCCTTTTTACCGCTAATTCTTATGCTCAAATTATCCCCAAATTTCTATAGTTTTTGCACACTCATTTTACATCTTCCCTTCTTCTCTTTTTGTGCATGTTTTGCAACTTAGAAATTGTCGTGTCGAGCAGTTCATGTATTACTACCAAGGAATTCATGAAACAAAAATTTAGAAGTTCAATTTTTTAATCTAGAAAGTTTATAGGACAATAAATGGGTGGTTTTATTTTCTTTTTTCTTGTATATAAGATAAAGAGAAAGAAATTCAAATATAAGAAAAGAAAAAGTTCGAAAAATTGTAACACAATAAAAAGTCCCTGTACGAAACTCACGTGCAGAAAAAAGTTCATGTATAAAAAAAACTTGAAGTTCGCATAGAGTAAAAAGGTGCATTTCTAAGAAGATGTACTGAAAAGTACATGTTCCTAATTCCTAATGTTTGCATGGTCGTCCCCAAGGCGTAAAAACACAACGGTCTGAAGGTTATTAAAATAAAACTAAGGATTTTTTGTTACTACTAAAAGTAATAAAACCAAGAAGTCCATGCTGAGGTGTGTGGACTGCAGCGATGACTGAATCCTACCTTCCCCGACATCACCATTATTCCTCTCGCCTGCCCAAAAATGTGCGCCCCCACTTTTGAGGCTCCACCCACTAGTATCGGAGACAAAACAATTTTGTACATGAGAAGTCCATGTATTATGCTAAAAAAATTGTGGAAGTTCGATTGTTTATGCCTGTGGAACTATAACCTTTTTCATTTGACTACTAAAAAAATTTGTGGATGTGATGTGCGTGTGTGTGATTAGTACACAAAAATGAGAAAAACTATATTTTCTCATGTAGAACGAAGAAAGAATAGAGAAGAGAAGGAAGTTCGATATTTACGACAAATTATTGAGTTTTTTTCATTACTAAAAGGAAAATAAAACCTAAAAAAGTGTTTTTCTTGTTAAAAAAATAGAAGTTCAAATACAAACAGCGGAGCGATTCAATGCTTATTACTACATTGTGATTTCTTTTCCTTACTAAAGAATAACCCAAGAAGGCGAAATTAAAAAATAGAGCAGCTCAAAATTTATAGAGAAAAATGGAATTTCCCCATTCTACAAAAAAACCTAGAGGTTCAAATTTAAATAATGTGGAAGTTCAATGTTTATTACAATATCAATAAGGTCAAATTGAAAAAACCAAGCAGTTCAAAAAGTTTATAAAAACAGATTTTTCCTTTTAAAAAAAATAAGACCTACTCCCTCCATCATTGAAAAAGTGTACTGCCATCTCTGTTGGAAAGTCAAACTTTTTTGTGTTTGACTGTATTTATACAATAATTGACCAACATTTATGCCCTCAAATTAGTATCATTAAATTCATGATAAAATATATTCTCATCATATACTTATTTGGTTTCACAAGCATTGACATATTTTTGCACAAACTCGGTCAAATTTTGAGATAGTTTGACCCTCCAATAAAATTGGAAGTACACTCTTTCAAGGACGGAGGGAGTAGAAGTTCAACTTTAAACAATTGAGCAGTTCGATATTTATTACATAACTAGGACTTTTCACATTACTAATGAATAACACCAAGAAGTTTGATGTTTCTAAAAAACATCTAATTTTCACATTTCTAAAAATACACATTGAAATTAAAATAAAAAGGGTAGACCGGTTCAATGTTTATAAAAAACTTAGATATTTTCACGTAACCGGGAGAAGTTTAGATTGATAACTGCCAGAAGTTCACGTACTATACAGTGTGCATTTTGTATGAAAAAAAAGAATGAAAAAGCAAAGGCCAAAAGTTTTGTTGCTAGAAGTTGAAGTGCTCGGCACGAGAAAGTTCAAAAATTCTTGTGAGAGAGGTTGAACAAAAATGCGTGAGAGAAGTTTATGGGAAAACAACGGGAAGTCCAACTACTACACGGAATGCGTTTCAGATAAGAATATAAGAATAGAAAAAAAGCTTAAAAAGGTTTGTTGCAAGAAGCTCACGTGCTCCTTCTAGCATAGTTCCAAATTCATGTGCGAGACGTTCGTCGTTCATTTACATGTTAAAAAAGGAAAAAAACAATGTTGTTTTTCCATTTTAAAAACTTCTCTCAAACAGCAACGAATTTGTAACACCTGTCTACATGAAAACTTGCTGCTATTCATAAGCTTTCCAACGTTATATTATGTGCTACATTTTGATGAATGGTTTAAAATTTTCATGTATACCGTTTAAAACACGTTTTTATGCATTCAAAAAATTCTTTTGATCCATCGCGATTATGAAAAACTTATCAACACGGGAAAGTTGCATGCTTGGGAATTCTAGTAAGTGGTTTCGGAATTACGGGCAAAAAAAGACGTCAAAAACAGAGTGAAGTTCATCGGTACATTAACAGCTTTCCATCGATACATCATTTGCTCAATTCTAGTAAGTGGTTTGGGAATTACGGGCAAAAAAAAGACGTCAAAAACAGAGTGAAGTTCAAACAGACATGCCCCAGCAGTTCAACTACTTCACGCAGTGTATTTCCTTTCACAATGAAGGCAGAAATCATGATCTCGCCATTTTCTAAATTACTTGAAAACTGCTGGGAATTAGAGAAAACTTTATATACGAAAAAGTTTCATATTTTTTATATGTATCCAACGATATATTACTTGCCCCATTCCGACAAAGTTTGCAAAAATTATGACAACAAATTTATTAACCATTTTCAAAATTGACTTAAAACCGTAAGAAATTGGGAGACACATTATATACCAAAAAGTTTTGGATTTCTTCAAGCTTTCCAACGCCATATCATTTGTTGCATTCTGACGTATGGTTAAAAAATTAACTTGAAAATACAAATATGGTGGAACTTGGACCATTTTCTAAATTACTCTTAAACCGTTCAAAATTAGAAAAAAAACTTTGTACATGAAAAAGAAGCACATTTTCATAAGATTTTCAACGCCATATCATTTACCTCAATTGGATTAGCCGCTTATAAATTTTATCAAAAATACGAACTTGGTTGTTCGGTTTGTGAAATTTTGTGATTTTCTAAATTACTCTTTAACCATAGGGAATTAGCGAAAACTTTCTACATGTGGATGGAGCGTATTTGCAGCAGGTTTCCAATGCCATATTATTTGCCTCATTATGATAAACGGTTTAGAAATGAGGTCGAAAATATGATTCACATTTTTGTATGAAGAAAAAATGGTTTTCAAAACTCCGCTTAGATTTTGCCAAAAGTTGAGCTTAGATCATGATACTCGTGTCCATAGCTTTCCAACGGTATATCGCAAGCCCCATTTGGACAATGTTCATGGAAGTCCGACCTAGCACTGGGGGAAGTTCAACTACTACAGCTGGGATAGGTCAGGTAGTTATCAGAATATTATTCTCATCCCGTGATCACAATATATATATAGGACTCCTCTTTTATACTCCCAGGAGTACATACTCCCACCGCTTAACAGGTCCTTCAGAATGGATATACCCAAGCGAGCAAACCGACCGATAAAGAAAGAGGATCCATGCAATAGCTAGCGTCTGCATGCATAACTTGATCCTGTAATTAAGGAACGATATTTTGTGGTGCTCCCGTCATTCGAAAACAGGATTTTTTTTTGTTGAGGCCGTAAGCCACATACTCCACGTAGTGTATACCAGTATATATCCTCCTTCAAGGTAAGTACTGCCCTTACATGTGGTATATAGCAATTTATTAGCTTGCATTTAATATTTTTTAGGAAGTCATATAATATTTTTGTAATAGAGTATACCATTTCGATTTTGCGATGTAGTACATACACATATTTGGCATGAAGTATATACCACATATTTTCAACAGGGTATATACCGCTTCTCATCTATGGAGTATATGCCACATATTTTGCACTGAAGTGCATAATTATTTTTGTGATGCGGTATACCCCATTTCTGGAACTGGTCACAGTAGTTGACACTATTTTTTTATTACTCTTCTTGGTAGTGTGATTCTACCATCGAATGTACTGGTACATAAGGTACTGATTTTAAGTAGATATGATTGTACTGAATCTTCTCTATATAAATTGACGACCAAGTAATATACGCTGATTAGATCACGAGTACATATCCTACATTAGAAATCAAAAGGATAGTTTATTAAAGAGTGAGTATGTACCTATTTTTATGATTCAATATATACTAGTACATTTTCTTTAGGCAATATACATTTTTGCAAGTCAGTTAATACTAATTTCGTTTGACAGTATATACTGCTTTATTTAGTTAGTACATTAGCACATTTTTCTAATAAATGTATACTATATTTTTTTACATGGTGGAGTTTATAACTTATAGGTATATACTGCTGCGGAAGGAATGTAATTTCTTAAGAAAATACATGGATTAAATGAAGTATAATCCATGAAAAAGAGTACAATTTAGTTTCAAGCATCTAGATCTGGTATCCTAGTATGTGGTGCCACGAACGTAAATTAGAATTAGAGGAACATGGTCGAATCAATGCGATTGTGGTCCTCGACGTCCGTCAGAGCATTGCAGTAATCCGTGTGACGGAAGGCGTCGTCGCCCACGGCCCAGAGGTGTGTCACATCGACATTCAGTAGCCGCGGGCTTGTTGGATGATGACCGGCGCGCTGCACCTATCAAAACCGGGTTGGATCGAATCAGTCGCCTCATATGAAGTCGTGTATGATGAGATTAGCATCCCAACTCAAGAATCCAACCTGTCAAGCTTAGAGGCAACTAATAAAAGGAAACTCAGTAAGAAGAATGAAAAAAGAAAGTGCAGAAGATGCAACGTACGTGCATCAGATGTGCTACAATCGATGGAAACCTTGGCAGTACTTATCCATCACCAGATGAGATGCCAAAGGAAATGACCAGCTCACTTTCGCCGGCTGAAATCAACTAATCAAGTAATTAACGATCTGCTCACTTACCAATATGACAAAATCCTTTGCGTGTTAATGGCCACGAGATGAGTTGCACGCTGCCCCATCCAATGAATCAAATCGCCAGAAAATCAAGCGTGTGTTCAGCGATTGAAGCCGCCGGGGCAAGCATGGGTTAGCTTCGACGTCGGGCGAGTCGGCCTAACTACGGAGTCATGGCCAGCCGTCCAGTACAAGCGCGGGTTACATCCGTCGTCGCCGCCACTTCTGCATGTAGTTGTTGTCACCGCCGCCGTGGAATATGGATGAGAGGATTAGACGGAAAGCTCCTACAAAATCGGTGTACAGGTATTTAGTTTGTTAGGCACTGACTTATTTAGTACTACTAACAGGTCTGAAGAATGATACCCGCGTGGACCAATGATCAATTGTGGATGGAGTTGGGAGTATGTACCCCTGGGAGTACTAACCCATTTTTCTATATATATATATATATATATATATATATATATATATATATATATATATATATATATGTGGTTAGACTATTCGATTACTAGTAAAAGAATAATATTATGTTACCCCTTGGCCCTATAAGGGCACGACGCGCCTACACAAGAAACTCCCCGACCAACCCCAACCTAACCCACCTCGTACCGCCGGAGGCAGTCGTCTGGGGCAAGTGAGCGACAACGTCAGCCGGGACGAGGGAGGCCGCGGAGCCGTGACTGGCCGCCGGCAGATCCACCACCGCCATCTTCTTCCTCATTGGAAAAGCAATGCCGAGGCTATGATCCATGCCACCAGCCTCCCGCTCGCCGGAGCTCCTTCGCCGGGGCTGTGATCCATGCCACCAGCCTCCTGCTCGCTGGAGCTGCTTCATCGGGGCCGTGATCCCCGCCTCCCACCTCCCCCTTGCTAGAGCTCCTTCGACGGGTCCGGGGTCCCTGCAACCATCCTCCCCCTCGCCGTAACTCCTTCAACGGATCCGTGATCTCCGCCATCAACCTCCCCCTCGTCGGAGCTCCTACAACGGATCCGTGATCTCCGCCACCAGTCGTTGCCTCCCCGGACCTCGTCGCTGGAGCTCCATGATGACACATAAGTATAGGGGATCAATCGTAGTCCTCTTGACAAGTAAAAGTGTTGAACCCAACAAGGAGTAGAAGGAAATGACAAGTGGTTTTCCACAAGGTAATTTCTGCAAGCACTGAAATTGTCGGTAACAGATAGTTTGATAGCAAGATAATTTGTAATGAGCTAGTACCGGTAACGGTAAGTAAAGTGCAACAAGGTCGCACAATCCTTTTATGGCAAAGGACATGCCAAAAAGGTTTCTTATAATAGGCAAATCGTTCTTGAGGGTACACGGGAATTTCATCTAGTCACTTTCACCATGTTGGTTTGATTCGTGTTTGCTACTTTGATAATTTGGTATGTGGGTGGACCAGTGCTTAGGTGTTGTTCTTACTTGAACAAACCTCCTATTTATGATTAACCCCCTCGCAAGCATCCGCAACTACGCGAAAAATATTAAGATAAAATCTAACCATAGCACTAAACTTTTGGATCCAAATCGGTCACTTATGAAGCAGCACATAAACTAGGGTTTTTCTCTTACACTAAATGATCCAACACATTTGGAAGCAATTTTATTTCCTCTTTGCACTGATGAAAACTTACTTGAAGGGTTTTACTCAATCCATAGGTAGGTATGGTGGACTCTTAAAACAAGAATTGGCTTTAAGGGTTTTTGGATGCACAAGTAGTATCTCTACTTAGTGCCGAATTTTTTGGCTAGCAAAGGTAGGGAGGAAGCACCACATGTTAAAGGATCTATGGCAATATAACTTCTATGTGAATATGAACAAACATAAGTCTTTACGTTGTCTTCCTTGTACATTGTCAATAATTTTGGTATATACTATTTTGATGGGGATCACAATCATAAAATATGTCCAAGATAGTGTATTTGCATGTGAAACTTTTCTTTACTTATTAATTCTTTCATGAATTGCATCATTGACCAATGCTATGTTTGTCAATCTCCAATAAATTTTACCACTGATACTTTTCCTTATGTTATGTCATTACTTACCATAAGATTAGCGTATGATCTTTTTCATTTATTTTCCTTTTTTTATTGAAACACAGAAGTAAAGAAAGCAAAACTTCAACCAAACTTTATTATATAACTCGCACATGATTACATCGATAGATAGATGGCTAAGCAAACACTCTAAGAAGATTGAACTAAACTTTTATTCAACTAATTCAAAAGATAACCAAAGATCAAACTAAGATAGATAAAGGCAAAGATAGTGGTGTGATACGATACCGGGCACCTCCCCCAAGCTTGGGACAAGCCAAGGCGAGTGCCCATACCTTGAACTCAAGTCTCATTTGGTGGTGAAGAAGAAGGTGGTGGTGATCAGGTAGTAGCGAGCTGATCCTCCAGTTTCAATGGTAGTGGCTCTCCATCAAAAGAGGAAGAACAAGTCTCGAGAGTATTGCAACTGGCAGCCAAATTCATACCTTCAAACCTTGCCTCATATTCAAAGACTTGGTTTTGGATATAATATATTTGGATTTTGCATAAAGTTCATTTGCTCAGTGAGGGAGAAGATGAGGTCCTTCATGGCCCGGTCATCCACCTTGAGATCACGAGTGAGATCCGTAATCATGAGGTGATTAGCATTGAGTCTGCGCTGCACCATCCCCTTGCACTTGAAGACCTCTTGCTCCATGGCTTCGAGCTTGGCCTCCACGGCCCCCTTCCCTTTGGGTCCCTAAACATCCTGAATGTGGAGCACCCTCTCATGCATCTCGACGGTTTGAGGGTGCTTCAACACCTCCAGCAAGTAGGAGTTGATTACCCTCTCGAAGAACATGTCCTTGGAGGAGCTCAGAGCGGCCATGGCAATCTAGATCTGTCAGAAAACAGCTAGAAAGAAGAACAGAAGATTTCTCCATGATCCGGTGGTCAATAGGTTCAGGGGGTATATAAAGGTTTTTTTTATCTTAGGAAACAAGTAAACGAGAGAAAAACGGAGTCTGGAAGGTAACCGAGGTGGGCACAACCCACCTATGCACGCCTGGCAAACCAGGCGCGCCCTGGTGTCTTGTGCCGACCATGATTGCCTTCCTGGTTGTTTCTTATTTTCCTAATTTTTGTAATATTCTAGAACAGACAAAAAATATTTTTGCGGATTTTTGGAGTCCGTTTACTTACTGTATCACGTACCTCCTCTTTTTTCATGATTCTGGATTGTTCCGGAAGGTTTCATTTATGTGTTTCTTCGGTGTCATAGTTTGGATAATATTGCTTTCAACATTAATGGGCGTACCTGAGATATAGTGTTTAATTCTTTGCCCATTTACCACCTTTGGGTTAGTACCTTCAGCATTATTTATTTTGATATCTCCAGAACGATAAACCTCTTCGATAATATATGGTCCTTCCCATTTCGAGAGAAGTTTTCCTGCAAAGAATATGAAATGAGAGTTGTACAAAAGAACATATTCTCCGACTTTAAATTCCCACTTTTGGATTCTTTTGTCATTCCATCTTTTAACTTTTTCTTTAAATAGTTTGGAATTTTCATAAGCTTGGGTTCTCCATTCATCTAGTGAGCTAATATAAAATAACCTCTTTTTTCCGACAAGTTTGAAATCATAGTCCAGTTCTTTAATTGCCCAATATGCTTTATGTTCTAACTCAACAGGCAAATGACAAGGTTTTCCAGAAACCATGTTATAAGGAGACATACCCATAGGATTTTTATAAGCTGTTTTGTAGGCCCAAAGTGCATCATCCATTTTTTTAGACCAATTCTTTCGGGACCTATTGTTATTCTTTTGTAATATTAGCTTTATTTCTTTATTGCGAAGTTCAACTTGACCACTAGATTCATGATGATAGGGTGATGCAATTCAATGGTTAACACCATATTTAGCAAGCATTTTACGGAAACCACTATGAATAAAGTGTGAACCACCATCAGCCATTAAATATCTAGGGACTCCAAACCTTGAGAAAATAACTTCTTTAAGCATTTTAATGGAAGTGTTATGATCAACACTAGAAGTTGGAATAGCTTCTACCGACTTAGTAACATAATCAACATCAACCAAAATATGTGTATACCAATTAGAGGAAGGAAAAGGTCCCATATAATCAAAACCCCAAACATCAAATGCACTATTGCAGGATGCTGTTAACGCAACACTACGATCAGAGACCCTTCAACGAAACTGTGTGCGATGCAATAATTGTAAACCGTGGTGTAAAAACCCGTCAAAAAAGTTGCAAAACGTTTGCGATGATGGATGCATCAAACATGGTTCAGATTTTAGTTGCGTGTGCGATGCAGGGCATACGGTTCAGTTCAATTAAGTATTTGCGATGAGGCAACACAAAAGAAACGGGAAACCATATGAAGGTGTGTGCGATATACATCATACGGTTCACTCGAATGAACTGTTTGTGATTAGGCAACACAAAAGAAACGGTCAGCCCGATCAAGGTGTGTGCGATACACGACATGCGGTTCACTCGGCCTTGTCATCAGTGTGTGACCTCTGTGGCAACTGTTCGCTCCCCACTAGCCTCTTCTTGTACCGTGGCAACCGTCCACCGCCTCTTCGCCTTTCCCTCTCGATTTGGAACTATTGTCGCACGCTCTTCCTCCCTCCATTTTCCTTCACCCTTCCTTCTACCATTGTTCGATTGTATTCTCCATGGAGGGAACAGGACGGAAACAACCCTATTATTCTTGCCCCTATCTGAAAGATGACGTGGTGGAGGAACTCATTGATTAGGGCGACGTCATCACCTCAGCTAGCATGGCAGGTTCGTTCAAGACCATTCTCGACTCAACTAATAACATCATTACAAGCAACCCAAGGGTCTAGGAGCAGTTGATCTCCCCTATCTTCTTTGCCATGACCCTGATCACTAGCGCGGGGACGACTGAAGCCTCGCCTTGTGCAAGTTGATGCCGCCTGATAATGATACGTGTGATGTGAAGATGACATTGCTTGAGCTCAAGGCTTGGGCACGCGCAAATGGAGATTGGGTTGTTTATATTGGGT
This sequence comes from Triticum urartu, assembly GCF_056163025.1. Lineage (NCBI taxonomy): Eukaryota > Viridiplantae > Streptophyta > Magnoliopsida > Poales > Poaceae > Triticum > Triticum urartu. Next base: position 310,666,110 of record NC_141874.1, read on the forward strand.
ACAACTGTGAGTGGGAACTTGTGAATTTGTACACTCGTCACTGGGTTCCACTTCCAAAAATCTCAGACTGCCCTGAAGTTGAGCACACCGGTATTCTGCGTACGTTCAAATACGATCATGGTGACTGTCATCTACGGAAGATAGAAATTTGTCGAGTTCCCAACCCCTCTTGGGATTACACGAACTATGAAGTTGTTGCTATCTTCGACAAGCTTGTTGTCGTCCTTGCTTCCACAACTTGATGGATATTGCTCAAAAATCATTTTTTTTGTACACGGATGAGTACTGTGATGCAATTCAATACAAGGGTCTTATGTTTGCTGCCACCACTCGTGGCATTGTTTTTGCATGGAATCCTTATGGTTTCGGTATGTTTGTCTTCCAATGTAATTATAATTGTTTCATCCACATGCATGCGGGTTAGCTAGCTAGTTTACCTTTACTAATTAAACTTCTTGTGTTTCCAAGGTCCTGTGAACATTCCACCACCTATACTTGAATTTTTTATAACCAATCGGAGATGACGATGGTGATGATCATGAGCAGGACCCATATACTCAGTGGCGCCTGGCAACTTATTCCAATGGGTCACCTCTTCTTGTTTGTATACAGGTCACTACTGATGTTACTAAGGAAGTAGGTGTTGTCTCGCATGGTCGCACTCTCCGGACCTATTCCAAGACCCGTTGCAGGGTATTCGGGATGGATACTAGTGTGCTAGCGCCAATACCTTCTCCCTGGTTCAGTATTGATAGTCTTGGAGGAAACTCGCTCTTCCTTGGACAAAACTATCCAATGATGGTGAAAGGCGATCCAGCTGCTGTTGACACAACGTCACTACCATTTATGAGAAGCAACGATATCTATACCTCGGACATTGCTATGCTTCCCTACCGTGGCTATCACAATATGGGTATTGAAATAGGCCGCTTCAGCCTGGATGATCAGTCCTGCGTTGGTCTCGAGATTGACAGTAACTGGCCCTTCCCATAGAATCACTTCTGGTTCAAAGCAAGTGTTTCCAACGCCGATGAGTGGTTGAGCTAAAGTTCATTTGGTCGCTTTCTTATTTGTTGTGTGAGAACAACTTTACTTTACTAGAATGTTTTGTTGGAAATGATGTATAATGAAACATGTATCCTCGTTGTCGTTGTGGGTTGATGACTTGTTGTATGTAATCAATGGTACATTCGCATATGTGTCCATCAACTCACGCCTGCTAGTGATGTCCATATGAATAGTGCTAGTGATTTTAGTTACAAAAATTAGATAGTGCTAGTGATTTTTAGCTACATATTTTGACAAATCGCAGTGTTTCAAGGTTGACAAATGCCAATGTTACTAGATAAACAAATGTCAATCTTCCCAGTTGACAAATGGCAACATACCCAATATGACAGATGCAAATCTTACCCAATTGTTTCTACGTGGTTGCACACGGGTCATCCAAAATAACCGTTTGTGTTGAAGGGATGCACGAATCCTGCACCACGAATTTTTCCTTGACTTAAGGGGGAAGACCATAGGTCTCATTTTGGATACAGGTGTTCTATCTAAAACGTTTGCGATCAAGAGCTGCACAAATCCTGCTCGGCACATTTTCCCTTAGCTTCCTGGGGAAGCTGTCGGTTTGCATATGGGTGTTCTAACTAAAATGGTTGCGATGGGTGTTTTATATTTAAAAACCATTGACGGGTTTTTTTAAAATAAAATCGTTTGATAAGTCTGTACATTAAGAGAGAAAAACGCAAGTTCATTCAAACCAAATCTTTCATTCAGTCACACTGCGAAATTATATTCATATGATCAAGAATTCGAGATACAATATTAAACCCCAGAAAAACTATTTCCGGTGGCGGCAGAGGCGGCGTACCGCTCCGTCGTTGTCGTTGTCGTCCTCTGGGACGCCGTTGTTGAAGTCTTCAAGGCAGCACAAAATGTTCTTCACTTATAAATCAAAGATCATGTCATCGCGCGATCGACAGGCGGGGAGCGGGAGGACGACAACTGGCGCCGCTGAGAGGTAGCGGTCGACGGCAGCGTCCCATGCTGCTGAGGGGGCGCGTGCACGGGCACGGGCATGGAGGGTGCAGCCAAACACACGGGGACTGGCGCCACGGTGGGTGCATGGGCGCGCACGGGCAGGGGCACGGCGTGCGGTGCCACGGTGGGTGGAGGGGCGTGCACGGGCACTGGCATGTACACGAGCTCGTGCGGTTCTGCGGAGACCTCGCTGATGCCCACGGCTTCCAGCTCCGCGATAGTGCTTGGCGACCGGCCCGTCAATGCTATGGGGATGGTAGCTGGCGCGGGCACGGGGATGGGAGCTGGGACGGCAGTGGGGGCAGCAACTACTGTGGCCAGTTCGTTCTAGGCCATGTCCATGAGGCCCCATTCCTCCTTATTTTCTATCTCCTCCGGCTCGGAGTCGACTTCACCAAACTTGAAGACTAGTGGCAGATGATCATTCTGCGCCATGGCATTGGTGGAGGTCTGTGGGAGGGAGGGGAATGGGAAGCGAACAGTCAGGCCGCCCGTATTAAACAGCGGCACGGGCACCATTAATGGAGAGGAAGGCGGGTGGCCATGGAAGTCAAAGGTCTTGCTTCCCAGTGAGCCTGCGCAATGGACAACTCGCACGCTTCCTGATGAGCCCGCGCATTGGAGGATAGCTTGCACGCCTCACGGTCAACCTGCACACCGGACTCTGCTCGCACGCCTCCCGTTCAGTCAAGGTCAAGCAGCTGTCCGCACGGCACCTCCTATAGCCATTAAAACAAAGACACGTGGCGTCACGCGAATGTTAAACAGAATGCACATGATTTGAATTATATAAACATTTGAGATATTAAACTGGTAACTATTTTTTCAAAATGCCTTTGTTGCCTGTTATTCGAGTGCGCCATCTCTCAATATGGACACAAAAAATACCACAGCATGTCGGGTGCCATTCCATGATAGCATGCCAAGTTTCATGAATTTCAGACGAGTTTTGGATTTACTGGAATTTAAAAACAAAGTATCTCAACGTTTTGCGGGCAATCAATGGTGCCCTGGTGTTTGAAATTCATTCCCATTTCTTGCATGGGACGTAAGCATGCAACCAAGGACACATATTTGATTTTTCAACGAATTTATATGCATTAGAGCATGTGCATGTAGTTCAAATTTGAATTATGCACATAAATGCATTGAAAACTCAACTAATGCATAAAAATGTCCAAACAAACCCCGAAAAATCCCAAAAATAGACACAACACTCCTGTTGTTTTATGTTGACACACGAAATTTTTTGAAAGCAATAAGAGGCAATGGATATCGTTTCGTCCCCAAAGGTGGGATGTTCCCTACCGAAACCATCAGGCTTGTTGTGAGAAGCTCTGGTTTGAGAGAAGCATATCCCCAAACCTGCCCCAAATGGGCCAAAAAATTTACCACGACATGTTGATGCCGCTCCATGATAGCATAGCAAGTTTCATGAATTTTAGATGAGTTTTGGATTTACTAGAATTTAAAAACCAGGTGAGGGAGTCCTGGATTAGGGGGTGTTCGGATGGCCGGACTATACCTTCAGCCGGACTCCTGGACTATGAAGATACAAGATTGAAGACTTCGTCCCGTGTCCGGAAGGGACTTTCCTTGGCGTGGAAGGCAAGCTTGGCGATACGGATATGTAGATCTCCTACCATTGTAACCGACTTTGTGTAACCCTAACCCTCTCCGGTGTCTATATAAACCGGAGGGTTTTAGTCCGTAGGACAACAGACAGAACAACAATCATACCATAGGCTAGCTTCTAGGGTTTAGCCTCTCCAATCTCGTGGTAGATCTACTCTTGTTCTACCCATATCATCAATATTAATCAAGCAGGATGTAGGGTTTTACCTCCATCAAGAGGGCCCGAACCTGGGTAAAACTTCGTGTCCCTTGCCTCCTATTACCATCCGGCCTAGACGCACAGTTCGGGAACCCCGACCCGAGATCCGCCGGTTTTGACACCGACATTGGTGCTTTCATTGCGAGTTCCTCTGTGTCGTCGCCGTTAGGCTTGATGGCTCCTACGATCATCAATAGCGATGCAGTCCAGGGTGAGACCTTCCTCCCCGGACAGATCTTCGTCTTCGGCGGCTTCGCATTGCGGGCCAATTCACTTGGCCATCTGGAGCAGATCGAAAGCTATGCCCCTGGCCATCAGGTAAGATTTGGAAGTTTAAACTACACGGCTGACATCCGCGGGGACTTGATCTTCGATGGATTCGAGCCACTGCCAAGCGCGCCGCACTGTCACGACGAGCATGATATATCTCTGCCGCCGAACAGTGCCCTGGAGGCCACACCCGCATTGGCTTCGACCCTTAATTCGGAACCAACTGCGCTGATCGAGGATGGGTGGTTGGACGCCTCCTCGGGGGCTGCGATCCCAACTGCGATCGAGCCGAACACCAGCCCCGCACTCCGCGAGACTCGTGACTCCAAGGAGCCGGACTCCTCTCCGGGCTCCGAACCCTCCGCGCCCCTACCGATCGAATCCGATTGGGCGCCGATCATGGAGTTTACCGCCGCGGACATCTTTCAGCACTCGCCTTTCGGCGATATTCTGAAGACACTAAAGTCTCTCTCTTTATTAGGAGAGCCCTAGCCGGACTATGGTCAGCAAGGTTGGGATACGGACGATGAAGAAATTCAAAGCCCACCCACCACCCACTTTGTAGCCACTGTCGATGATTTAACCGACATGCTCGACTTCGACTCCGAAGACATCAACGGTATGGACGCCGATGCAGGAGACGATGAAGAACCAGCGCCTATTGGGCCCTGGAAAGCTACCTCGTCATATGACATATACATGGTGGACACCCCAAAAGAAGGAGATGGCGATGGAACAACGGAGGATGACCCCTCCAAGAAACAGCCTAAGCGCCAGCGTCAGCGACGCCGCTCAAAATCCCGCCAAAACAAATACGGTGATTCCAGACCGGGAGATAATAATACTCCGGAGAGTGCCAAAGAAAACCCCCTCCAGCAAGATTCAGCACAAGAGGATGGAGAAGCCAGCCCTCATGAGAGAGCGGCAGACAGAGAGGTCGAGGACGATAATTGTATACCTCCCTCCGAAGACGAGGCAAGCCTCGATGACGACGAATTCGTCGTGCCATAGGATCCCGTCGAACAAGAGCGTTTTCAACGCAGGCTTATGGCCACGGCAAGAAGCCTCAAGAAAAAACAGCAACAACTTAGAGCTGATCAAGATTTGCTAGTCGACAGATGGACTGAAGTCCTTGCGGCCGAAGAGCATAAACTCGAACGCCCCTCCAAGAGCTACCCAAAGCGCAGGTTGCTACAACGATTAGAGGAGGAAGCACTTGATATGACCGACCGGCCACCTCGTGGCCACGACAGAGAGGCCTCTCGGCCCTCCACTCAAGCCGCACCCCGTACCAAGGCACGGGAAAATGCGCCAGACCTGCGAGATATGTTGGAGGACAAGGCAAGGCAAACAAGATCGATCTACGGATCACGTGGGCGCCCCACAACTCGAGACGATAACCGTCACGCCGGACACAAATCCGGTAGGGCCGAACACAGTAGACAAAGCTCATTGGAGCTACATCGTGATATAGCCCAGTACAGAGGCGCCGCACACCCACTATGCTTCACAGACGAAGTAATTGATCATCAAATCCCCGAGGGTTTCAAACCCGTAAACATCGAATCATATGATGGCACAACAGATCCTGCGGTATGGATCAAGGATTATCTCCTTCATATCCACATGGCCCACGGCGATGATCTCCACGCCATCAAATACCTCCCACTCAAGCTTAAAGGACCAGCTCGACATTGGCTTAACAGCTTGCCAGCAGGATCAATCAGTTGTTGGGAGGACCTGGAAGCCGCATTCCTCGACAATTTCCAGGGCACTTATGTGCGACCACCAGACGCCGATGATCTAAGCCACGTAATTCAGCAGCCAGAGGAATTGGCCAGGCAATTCTGGACACGGTTCCTAACAAAGAAAATCAAATAGTCGACTGTCCGGACGCAGAGTCCCTAGCAGCTTTCAAGCACAATATCCGTGATGAATGGCTTGCCCGGCACCTTGGACAGGAAAAGTCGAAATCTATGGCAGCACTCACGACACTCATGACCCGCTTTTGCGCGGGAGAAGACAGCTGGCTTGCTCGTAGCAACAATATGACCAAGAACCCTGGTAATTCGGATACCAGGGACAGTGGTGGCAGGTCGCGTCGCAACAAGCAGAAGCGCCGCATTAACGGCGACAATGCTGAGGATACGACAGTTAATGCCGGATTCAGAGGCTATAAATCCGGTCAGCAGAAAAATCCATTCAAAAGAAATCCTAGGGGGCCGTCCAGTTTGGACCGAATACTCGACCGCTTGTGCCAGATACATGGCACCCCCGAAAAGCCGGCCAATCACACCAACAGGGATTGTTGGGTGTTCAAGCAGGCAGGCAAGTTAAATGCCGAAAATAAAGACAAGGGGCTGCATAGCGATGACGACGAAGAGCCCCGGCCACCGAACAACAGTGGACAGAAGGGTTTTCCCCCACAAGTGCGGACGGTGAACATGATATACGCAACCCACATCCCCAAGAGGGAGCGGAAGCGCGCGTTAAGGGACGTATACGCGGTAGAGCCAGTCGCCCCAAAGTTCAACCCATGGTCCTCCTTCCCGATCACCTTTGATCGATGGGACCATCCCACTAGCACCCATCATGGCGGATTCGCCGCATTGGTTCTAGACCCGATTATTGACGGATTTCATCTTGCTAGAGTCCTTATGGATGGCGGCGGCAGCCTGAACCTGCTTTACCAGGATACAGTGCAGAAAATGGGCATAGATCCCTCGAGGATTAAGCCCACCAAAATGACCTTTAAAGGCGTAATACCAGGTGTAGAGGCCAACTGTACAGGCTCAGTCACACTTGAAGTGGTCTTCGGATCTCCGGATAATTTCTGAAGCGAGGAGTTAATCTTCGACATAGTCCCGTTCCGCAGTGGCTATCACGCACTGCTCGGGCGAACCGCATTTGCCAAGTTCAATGCGGTACCGCACTACACATACCTTAAGCTCAAGATGTCAGGACCTCGAGGAGTAATTACGGTCAATGGAAACACCGAACGCTCCCTCTGAACGGAGGAGCACACGGCGGCCCTTGTAGCTGAAGTACAAAGCAGCCTCTCCAGGCAGTTCTCCAGTCCGGCCATTAAACATCCGGACACCGTCAAGCGCACCCGGAGTAACCTACAACAAGACCGCCTGGCACGTTCCGAGCAGGCGTAGCAATGCGGCCCAAACCCCAGCCCTCGCAAAAATGCGACACCAGTGCTTCGCGTACATAACTACGCTCTGGAAATACCATGGGTACAGGGGGAGGGGCACCATCACGACACACCCAAAACATGGCTTAAACCGCACCAGGGGCTGCTGATTTTTTAATTTTCTCTTACTTTCAGGACTCCATTCTTCGGAAGGCCTGTTCGGCAGTTCAATTGCCACACAAACGATGCAAGAACCAGGGAAGCAAACAAGCCATGCCGCATTACGGAACTCCCAGGTGGTCTCTATCACGAGCAGTATACCTGTTTCACATACCATTTCGCAGCCTACCCCTGGAACGGACATGTTAAATAGTCGAACCTTTTGCTTATCGTATTATTTGTATCGTTCTGCTTTGATCGCTTTTTAATAAACAATGCATATCTTTTGTCTATTTTTGCATTACTCTTTTTTTACAAATATATGTTCCTTAACGACATGTTGCACCCGTACACTTTGGTACGACCAAAATACGCCAGGGGCTTCAGTACCCCTCAATATGGTGTGAGAAGTCCGAACACTTTAACAAGTGCGGTACCCCGAACTTATAGCATTATATGCATCGGCTCCGAATCATGTCTTGGGTCAATAGTTGGGTTTGCCCGGCTCCTATGTTTTGGTGCCTTACGTTCCGCTATGTCGGCTAAGGTAGCACTAGGAGAACTACTGTGATTGTGCCCCAGTTGAGCTGGGTCGAGCACCTCAGTAGAGAAAGCTAAAACTGACTATCATGATGAAGCGAGAGCTGGTCGCTGTTCGAGAGGTTTTTTGAGTCCCTAAAGACTTATGCCGCTTAGAGCGAGGAGTCGGCTCTGTCCGGCCAAGGCGTGGATAGCGCCCCAAACTCAGTCTTCCGAATACCAGGGGCTTCGCCGAAATTTAAAATTATAGAATTCTATGGCTAAGTGAGAGTGTTCACACATTATAGTCCGATTGCCTTGTTCGTTGTGCTGAGCGCCTCCCTCGAAGGACCCAAACATGGGAAAAGAAGGGCTCAGGTTTATCCCCGAACACCCCAGCACTAGCGGCATGGGGGCAGAAGCCAACGACTCGCCATCTCTCAGAATTGATAAACAGCCGCACAGAAGGTAATATTTTAAATTCCAACAGCATTTCTTAGCGCATATGAACAAGTTTTCAGCGCAGAGGACAAAACGAGCGAGTTTTACTCAAAAATTACATCCCTGGAACATTCATCCGCCATAAGGCAGGCACCCTTCAGAACATCCTTATAATAATTCTCGGGCTTGCGATGCTCTTTCCCCGGCGGTGGCCCGTCCTTCACAGGCTTCTCAGCATCCAGCTTGCCCAAGTGCGCCTTAGCATGGGCAAGGTCCCTACAGGCACCTTCAATGCAGACGGAGTGCTTGATGACTTCGAGCCTTGGACAGGCCCCCACCAGCCGCCGCACCAGCCCGAAATAGCTCCCAGGCAGAGCCTCTCCAGGCCACAGCCGAACTATGAGGCCCTTCATGGCCTGTTCGGCCGCCTTATGGAGCTCGACCAGTTGCTTCAGCTGGTCGCTCATGGGCACGGGGTGTCCGGCCTCAGCATACTGAGACCAGAACACCTTCTCTGTCGAGCTGCCCTCCTCGGCTCGATAGAATGCGGTGGCATCGGACATGCTACGGGGAAGATCTGCGAACGCTCCTGGAGAGCTCCGGATTCGTGTAAGTAACAAGTAACTCACGTTTATGTGTTTACTTTGCATAAAGAATGCCTTACCCGCCGCTATCTTTTTCACCGCATCCAACTCCTGGAGGGTCTTCTGGGATTTAGCCTTGGCAGACTTGGCATTTTTAATAGCCACCGCGAGCTCGGACGCTCGCGTCTTTGAGTCAAGCTCCAAACTCTCATGTTTTTTCATGAGAGCCTGGAGCTCTTGCCGCACCTTGCCAACCTGGGCCTCATACTTCTCCCGCTCGGTGCGCTCCGTGGCTGCCCTCTTCTCGGCCTCGAGCAGTGCTTGCTTAAGGGTCGCCACCTCAGACGTGGCCCCTACAATAGCCACGATAATCCTGTCATTTTTTTGCAATTGCACTTTTTTAAACAAGGTATTTCTTACCTTCCTTGTCCTCGAGCTGCTTCTTGGCACGCCCGAGCTCTTGCTCAGACTGCTCGAGGTTCTTCTTTAGCGTGTCCACTTCCGCAGTCAGTGCAGCGAACGCCAGCAGAGAAGCCTGTATACGCATATTGACTCCTTTTTGTTAGACTCCTGCGAATTTTATCTGATCCTCTATTCGGCTTTTCTTCCCGAATGCCAAACAGAGCATCAGGGGCTACTGTCTATGCGGTAATATTATTTACACATTCTTTACTTACCTCAAAGCCTGTTAAAAGGCTAGCACAAGCTTCAGTCAGTCCGCTCTTGGCGGACTGAACCTTCTGGACCACTGCACTCATAATGGTGTGGTGCTCCTCGTTGATGGAGGCGCCTTTGAGCACCTCCAACATATTGTCCGGCGCCTCCGATTGGACGGGGGTCACCAGCACGGTGGGCTTGCTCCTCTTGGAAGGAGGTCGCCCGCCGGACTCTGGAACCTTTGAAGGTTCCAGAGCGGTGTCCGGCCTTGAGCTGGACTTGGAGCCCTGGGGGGTTTTATCCCCTTTACTCCTAGAGTCCGGGAGGTCGCCTTGCGGCGCCTCCAGGACCACCTCCTCCTGGCTTGGAACCTGTTGGGACAACACTTCGGCGTCGTCCGTAGGGCGGGGGGAGGTAGCCGTCGGAAGCGAATTCACATCCAACGAGTCCAGTGAACCGCTCGATGATGCGTCGAGACGGTCTTTGGGTGGGCTGCATAAGCATATTCGACATAAGGGAAAGCTGTGCGATAAAGGAATACTATGAATTACTCTGGTATCAGGATACTTACGATTTCGCCAGGGGCTTCGCCCTGAGCGGCCACTCCTCTCCGCCGTCGTCGGCGTCGGTGGAGTACTCCGGAGGAAGGGTTTTCCCCTTCTTGGACCCTTCGGCCTCCCTAGTGAGGGTGGCCTTCCTTTTCTTCTCTCCTCCCGCTGGAGGGGGAGAGGTCTATTCTTCCTCCTCGTCGTCTTCACGGGAGGAATGCGCCTTGGAGCCGTCGGATGATGAACCCGACACCTCCTGGCGCCGGGCACTTTTTTGAGTCCCCGTGGCCTTCTTCTCCGGCACCACATAGGGTGCCGGAACCAGTAGCTTCGCCAAGCGGGCATCGGCTGGGTCTTCTGGCAAAGGAGCTGGCAGTCGATCTGTCCGGACTTCGCCTGCCAATCCTGTCAAAGGTAAGGGAGCTTAGATCCCGCATAGAGTTAAACTATGAAAAACTAATACCCTGTAAAAGGTACAAACAACTTACCACGCTAGCGTGACGCTGCGCGCTGAATCCGCGATCCTCGGTAGCGGATGCGGGAGCCTCGGCGCCCTTGAAAAGCACCTTCCAGGCATCTTCGTACATCGTGTCAAAGAGCCTGCTCAGAGTTCGGTGCTGCGCCGGGTTGAACTCCCACAGATTGAAGGCCCGTTGTTGACACAGGAGGATCCGGCGGATGAGCATAACCTGGACTACGTTGACAAGCTTGAGCTGCTTGTTCACCAGGGTTTGGATGCATGTTTGCAGTCCAGTCACCTCTCCTTTGCTGCCCCACGACAGGCCCGTCTCTTTCCAGGACGTGAGCCGGGTTGGGGGTCCGGAACGGAACTCGGGGGCTGCGACCCACTCAGGGTCGCGCGGCTCGGTGATGTAAAACCACCCCGATTGCCACCCCTTCAGGGTCTCCACAAAGGAGCCCTCGAGCCATAAGACGTTGGGCATCTTGCCCACCATGGCACCTCGCACTCCGCCTGGTTGCCGTGCACCACCTTCGGCTTGACATTGAAAGTCTTGAGCCATAGGCCGAAATGGGGGCGGATGCGGAGGAAAGCCTCGCACACGACGATAAACGTCGAGATGTTGAGGATGAAGTTCGGGGCCAGATCATGGAAATCCGGGCCGTAGTAGAACATGAGTCCCCGGACGAATGGGTGGATAGGAAAGCCCAGTCTACGGAGGAAGTGGGGAAGGAATACTACCCTCTCATGGGGCCTTGGGGTGGGGAGGAGCTGCCCCTCTTCGGGAAGCCGGTACGCAATGTCGTTAGACAAGTATCCGGCCTTCCTCAGTTTTTTGATGTGTCCCTCCGTGACGGAGGAGACCATCCACTTGACTCCCGCTCCGGACATGGCTGGAGAAGGTTGAGGTGGGAAGTGCGGACTTGGGCGCTGGAGCTCGAGTGTGCGAAAATGGATAGGCAAAGGAGGAAGAAGGCGTAGGTGAAAAGGTGGATCCTTATCCCCTTATATGGGTGGACGCAACTACGTGCCCCCACCAGCCTGGTAAAACTCGCTTATCTCGAAGCGCCGTAATCAATGGCGCAGTTGGGTTACCCACGCCCGTATTGATGAGAATCCCGGAATAAGGGGACACGATCTCTGCTTCGACGAGACGTGCCAAGGAAACCGCCTCGCATGGCACGCTGAGGTGGGACAATAAAATGATTCGAATAAAGGCTTGGCCGTGGTGCGATGTTGCACTACAGAATACGTCAGCAGATCAGATTTGTGTAAATATTATTCTCTCTATGGCAATATGTGGAAACTTATTTTGCAGAGCCGGACACTATCTTTGTGTTCAAAATATTCTATGAAGTACTTGGAGGAGGAACCCGCCTTGCAATGCCGAAGACAATCTGCGCGCCGGACTCGTCGTCATTGAAGCCTAGTTCAGGGGCTACTGAGGGAGTCCTGGATTAGGGGGTGTCCGGATGGCCAGACTATACCTTCAGCCGGACTCCTGGACTATGAAGATATAAGATTGAAGACTTCGTCCCGTGTCCGGAAGGGGCTTTCCTTGGCGTGGAAGGCAAGCTTGGCGATACGGATATGTAGATCTCCTACCATTGTAACTGACTTTGTGTAACCCTAACCCTCTCCGGTGTCTATATAAACCGGACGGTTTTAGTCCATAGGACAACAGACAGAACAACAATGATACCATATGCTAGCTTCTAGGGTTTAGCCTCTCCGATCTCGTGGTAGATCTACTCTTGTACTACCCATATCATCAATATTAATCAAGCAGGACGTAGGGTTTTACCTCCATCAAGAGGGCCCGAACCTGGGTAAAACTTCATGTCCCTTGCCTCCTGTTACCATCCGGCCTAGACGCACAGTTCGGGACCCCCTACTCGAGATCCGCCGGTTTTGACACCGACACCAGGTATCTCATTGTTTGCGGCCGAGTGACTGTGGCAGGTTGTTTGACATTCATTACCATTTCTTGCATGGGACCTAAGCATGCAACTAAGGACACAAATTTGAATTTTCAACCAATTTATATGCATTCGAGCATGTGCGTGTAGTTCAAATTTGAATTATGCACATAAATGCATTGAAAACTCAATTAATGCATAAAAATGTCCAAACGAACCTTGAAAAATCCCAAAAATTGACACAACACTCCTGTTGTTCTATGTTGACATGAGAAAATTTTTGAATGCAATAAGAGGTAGTGGATATTGTTTCATCCCCAAAGGTGGGACATTCCCTACCGAAACCATCAGGCTTGTTGTGAGAAGCTCTGGTTTGTGAGAAGCATATCCCCAAACCTACCCCAAATGGGAGAAAAAGATTTACCACGGCATGTTGATGCCGCTCCATGATAGCATAGTAATTTTCATGAATTTCATATGAGTTTTGGATTTCCTAGAATTTAAAAACTAGGTATCTCAATGTTTGTGGCTGAGTGACCGTGGCAGGTTGTTTGACATTCATTCCCATTTCATGCATGGGACCTAAACATGCAACCAAGGACACAAATTTGAATTTTCAACCAATTTATTTGCATTAGAGCATGTGCATGTAGTTCAAATTTGAATTATGCACATAAATGCATTGAAATTCAATTAATGCATAAAAATGTCCAAATGAACCCCGAAAAATCCCAAAAATTGACAAAACACTCCTGTTGTTCTATGTTGACACGAGAAAATTCTTGAAAGCAATAAGAGGCAATGTTTATCGTTTCGTCGCCAAAGGTGGGACGTTCCCTACCGAAACCATCTGGCTTATTGTGAGAAGCTTTCGTTTGTGAGAAGCATATCCCCAAACTTGCCCTAAATGGGACAACAATTTTACCATAGCATGTTGTGACCCCATTATGTAATTCAAATCAAGATGAAAAATCAAGTAGATCCCACATAGTTTATTGTCACCAACCGTTTGAGATGCAACACAAAATATCTTCGAGCACAGTTGGATTATAGTACGCATACGGCTTACACGAGAAGGTGCGGCGGCTATAGTCCACAACCCGCTCTGAATAAGGGACCGTGTCTGATGACACTTTGCACGCCAGTTTTTTCGCTGCAGCGATTCCAAATTTTCGGCTTCCGTGGAAATATCTACCTCCCCGCCCCCTCCCCCTTACCAAAAGCCACATTTCCCCTATTTCCGCCTTCCTTTCCAAGTTGAAACCTTCACTCCTTGCTTGCAGCGCCGCCTCCTCACCGATGACCCTCCTTCACGCTCCTCGACCTCGCCTATCCAGGCAGGTAATCCACACCTGATCCCCATCCTCCTCCTCCTCTACATCCCACATGCCCCGACCGCCGGCGCGAGCGCGACACCTTCCACCCAAATCACTGACCCCTCCACCAAATAAGCGCCGCCCAAAGCCATGGTGCATGCAGTATAGCCAGGATCTCAAGGAGCATTTGGCAGCGGAGAAGCAAATCGCGGCTGCACGCGCGGATGAGGTCATGATGGTTGCCATTCGTGCTGACCCCTAGATCTTGGAGGAGCACCTGGCCGTCGAGGCCATCGTCGATGCCTCGTGGGCCAACGCCATGACGCGGTTGGCTGCTTTAAATGATAGTTCGTGGCGTTTTCTCGAGGCCACCGTTGGTGCCTTCAGCAAAGACTACGAGGTGTTTTCTCAGCGTGCACGTGCTTACCTCATCTTAAGAGCCAGCAGGTTTGTGCCCGGAGCGGCTCAGGCAACTCACCACTACGACAAGGGCACCCATGATGCGGAGGCCTCACCCTCTTCCATGTCCAAGGAGCCAATCATCATTGATATCTCCGACAATGAGGAGTAGCTTGTCTTATTACCTCACTATAAGGACCCATGTTCAGTTTTCTAGCTACTGCCTTTCCTTAACAAATTCTAGTGAATTGTGCTATCTACTTTTACCATGCAATCTTTGGCTCTAGTGTATATGTTCCATATGTCGTGCAATGTGGTGTTAAGTTAACTGTCTGGTTCAATTCTACAAATGTGATGTTCAATTCTTCAGGGTGCAATTTTCCATGTTGTCAAGCATGCTTGGTTTGGTTAACTATCTGATCTTCTATTAGGAGTATGTTATATTGTGCAATTTGGTGCTCAATTAATGTTTGGTTCATTTGTTTCAGTGTTTAGTTAACTGTTTGCTTCAATTCTGCAATGTGATGTTCAATTGTTGTGGGTGCATTCTGTTATTGTATACCATGTGAGAAATAAATCAAATTTGGTTGTACTAAATACATGAGAAACAAATACAATTGCTATATTTCCAAGTTGTTAAGCATGCTTGGTTTGTTTAACTCTCTGATCTTCTATTAGGAGTATGTTATATTGTGCAATGAGGTGCTCAGTTAACGTTTGGCTCATTTGTTGTGGTGTTTAGTTAACTACTTGGTTCAATTCTGCAATGCGATGTTCAATTGTTTTGGGTGCATTCTGTCATTGTATACCATGTGAGAAATAAATCGAATTTGGCTGTACCAAAAACATGAGAAACAAATACAATTGCTATATTTCCAAGTTGTTAAGCATGCTTGGTTTGGTTAACTGTCTGATATTCTATAAGGAGTATGTTATATTATGCAATGTGGTGCTCAATTAACGTTTGGTTCATTTGTTGTGGTGTTTAATTAACTGCTTGGTTCAATTCTGCAATGCGATGTTCAACTGTTGTTGGTGCATTCTGTTATTGTATACCATGTGAGAAATAAATCGAATTTGGTTGTACTAAATACATGAGAAACAAGTATAATTGCTATATTTCCAAGTTGTTAAGCATGCTTGGTTTGGTTAATTGTCTGATCTTCTATTAGGAGTATGTTATATTGTGCAATGTGGTGCTCAGTTAACATTTGGTTCATTTTTTGTGGCGTTTAGTTAAGTGCACGTGCATGGTCCGTTGTCTAATAGCACATTATTGTGCAATTGCAGGAACCATTCTAATATTTAGGTTTTTAACAATTTGGTCTTGCACATGTAGGTCCCACTGTCAGAGGTGTTGACCCACTGTTCGACCTTTTTTGCATATGGGGAAATGAGTTGTCCATGAATATCAATCAAGTCAACAAACTCAGAAAGATTGTTAGGATAAAGAAATTAGCGACAGAAAACAACAAGATCTTTGTCTACACAATGAAGAAGACATCAGTTCACTACAAGATGTTACTAACTATTATACCTTGCCTTTTTTTATTCCTTTGCCCCATTTCCAATATAGAGAAGATATTTATGCACATCCTTTTGTTCAGGCCTTTCCAAAGCAGTTCACTGATGATTACCTCTCAAACCACCTCTATGGTTAGGAGGCGAGGAAGTTTTTCATACAACACCCATGGTTCAATATTGAAGTGTTTTTGAAGAAGACGAAGGATGGGTGGTCCATCATCCACATGCACTGGCCTAAAGTTGCGAAGACCTTCAACATCAATGAAGGGTCAATATTCGCCTTCCGCTTCAGCAGTTTTTCAGATGAAATGCATCTGCCTATATACCGTCTTTGATGCTAATTTTGAAAGGTTCTACATGTTGCATGTGAAACTTGGTGCTGGTGCAGTTGTGTAATGGGGAAGCTGAATGTTTAAGCTATATCATGTTGTACTCAGATGTATTTCAATTATGAAATCCTACTTACTTAATATGGAAATGAAATATATTATGTGCTTAATATGAATGTCAATTAGATTAATAAATGGATTATTAATAATAGGGAAATTAGCCTGCTAATGGCGAATTAGCCTGCTTATTGGGTTTTGCTATTGCAAACGGTTATTGAGAAAATACCATGGTCGATGACCTCAGGCAACGCACACAGTTTCTAGGAATAAACCGTGTTGGATCAATGAACAATCACAGACGACCTTCTCTTGAAAACTGTTTGCATTAGGCCACCTTGCGCAAACATTTACCACATAAAAATTGTTTGTGATGGCAGCCTTTGCCACATAGTTTCTCCTATGCACCGTGTGTGATGCATTCAATAACGCAAACGATAAAATTGTTAATATCATGTGCAATGGAAACGCTATCACAAATGATTTAACGGGGAAAATTGTGTGTGCTCTACCTGTGAACGGAAACATTTTCCTTGGAGCGACTATGTGGGATGTACATACGAAAGGAAACATTTAGCGGGGACTGACTATGTAGGCGACGGTTCCAAATGCCGCCACGGGAAGGGGTTAAGAACCGTTTGTATAGCACCGACGCGTACCAGTGATGGTTCAACAGCAAGTGAATAATTCATAGGCATTTCCTGACGCTTAGCGATATTACCAATTCTTTGGCATTCATCACAAGATAAAACAAACTTACGAGCATCCTTGAAGAGAGTAGGCCAATAAAAACCAGATTGCAATACCTTGTGAGCAGTTCTATCTCCCACATGATGTCCTCCATAAGCTTTGGTATGACATTTCCATAGGATTTTCCCTGTTCATGCTCAGGTACACAACGTCTAATAATACCATCTACTCCTTCTTTATAAAGATGTGTGTCATCCCAAAAGTAATGTCTTAAATCAGAGAAGATTTTTTTTCTTTTGTTGATAGGTGAAACTAGGTGGTATATATTTAGAAACTATATAATTAGCATAGTCAGCATACCAGGGAGTGTTATGAGAAACATTTATTGCAGCTAATTGTTCATCAGGAAAACTATCATAATAGGGAGTGGGTCATCAAGAATATTTTTTAACTAGACAAGTTGTCAGCTACGGGGTTCTCAGCTCCTTTCCTATCAGTGATATGTAAATCAAATTCTTGTAGCAAGAGAACTCACCTAATGAGTCTAGATTTAGCATCTTTCTTTTCCATAGGATATTTTATAGTAGCATGATCAAATGTGAACAGTTACTTTGGAATCAACAATATAAGATCTGAATTTATCACAAACAAACACAACTGCTAAAAATTCTTTTTTAGTAGTAGCATAATTTTGTTGAGCACTATCTAGAGTTTTACTAGCATAATGGATAACATTTAATTTTTTATCAACTCTTTGTCCTAGAACAGCACCAACAGCATAATCACTAGCATCACACATAATTTCAAAAGGCAAGGTCCAATCAGGTGGTTGTACTATAGGTGCAGAAGTTAAGGCTTTCTTGAGTGTTTCAAAGGCTTCTACACAATCATCATCAAAAACAAATGGAACATCCTTTTGTAAAAGATTTGTAAGAGGCCTAGAAATTTTAGAGAAGTCTTTAATAAACCTCCTATAAAAACTAAGAATACCTTTAATATCTCTAGGACATGGCATTTTCTCAATTGCCTCAACTTTGGCTTTATCCACCTCAATACCTCGTTCAGAAATTTTATTTCCCAAGACAACACCTTCATTAACCATAAAGTGGCACTTCTCCCAATTCAAGACAAGATTAGTTTGCTCACATCTCTGCAAAACTTGATCAAGGTTTCTTAAGCAATCATCAAAAGAAGTTCCGCAAATGGAAAATCATCCATGAAAACCTCAACAATCTTTTCACAAAAATCAGAGAATATAGTAGTCATACATCTTCGAAAGGTAGCAGGTGCATTACATAAACCAAATGGAATACATCTATAAGCATAAGTTCCAAAAGGGCAAGTAATGGTGGTGTTCTCTTGATCAAGTTGTGAAACAGGTATTTGAGAAAGAACCAGAATATCCATCAAGAAAACAAAAGTGTGTGTACTTAGATAGTCTTTCTAGCATTTGATCAATACAAGGAAAAGGGTAATGATCCTTTATAGTTGCTTTATTTAATTTTCTAAAATCAGTTACCATTCTATAGACAGTAACAATTCTCTATGGAATAAGTTCATTTTTATCATGAGGAACAACATTAATAGCTCCCTTCTTGGGGACATAGTGAACGAGACTTACCCATCTACTATCAGCTATGTGATATGTTATACCTGCTTCCAGAAGTTTTAGTATTTTAGTTCTTACCACTTCTTTCATTTTAGGATTCAAACGTCATTGATGATCAACAATGGGTTTAGCACCAGGTTCCATATTAATCTTGTGCTGACAAAGAGTGGGACTACTGCCCTTAAGGTCATCAAGAGTATACCCAATAGCAGCTCGGTGCTTCTTCAGAATTTTCAATAATCTTTCTTCTTCATGTTCTAAAAGGTTAGCATTAATAATAACATGATACATCTTTTTCTCATCAGGATAAGCATATTTCAAAGTGTCAGGCAATTGTTTTAATTCAAACACAGGATCACCTTTAGGTGTAGGAGGACCTCCTGGAGTTTCAATGGGCAAATTTTGTTTAAGCAGAGGTCATTGTTCAAAGAAAATCTTATCTGTTTCATTTCTTTCATGCATATGCATATCATTTTCATGTTCTAGAAACTATTGTTCTAGTGGATCAGTAGGAGGCACGACAATAGAAGCAAGACCAATTATTTCATCTTACTAGGTAATTCTTTCTTATCAGGTTTTCTATTAAACTTGGAGAAACTAAATTCATGAGACTCATCACCAAAGCTGACACCGACAGTTTGTTTATGACAATCTATAGTAGCATTGACAGTGTTCAAGAAAGGTCTACCAAAGATAATGGGACAAAAGTCATCTTGTGTGGAACCAATAACAAGAAAATTAGTAGGGTATTTTATTTTCCCACACAAGACTTCAACATCTCTAAAAATCCCAAGTGGTGTGATGGTGTCTCTATTAGCAAGTTTAATAGTAACACATATGTCTTCTATTTCAGCGGGTGCTATTTCACTCATAATTTCTTGGTATAAGGTAAAAGGAATAGCACTCACGCTAGCACCTAAATCAAATAAACCATGATAACAGTGATCTCCTATTTCGACTGAGACAATAGGCATGCCAACAACATGTCTATGTTTACCTTTCTCATCGGGTTTGGCAATCCTAGCAGCTTCATCGTAGAAATAAATAGCATGCCCATCTATATTTTCTACCAGGAGATCTTTAAACATAGCAACACTAGGTTCTACCTTGATTTGTTTAGTAGGTTTAGGTGCTCTAATATTACTTTTGCAAACCACAGTTGAAACCTTAGCATGTTCTTTTATCCTAACATGGAAAGGTGGTTTTTCAATATAAGTAGTAGGCACAACTAGATCAACATTGTAAATAATAGTTTCATCTTCAACCACAACCTGTTCTTTAGTTTCTTCTTTAATAGGGGGATGATATTTAAACCACTTCTCCTTAGGGAGATCAACATGAGTAGCGAAATATACACAAAAAGAGGCTACTATCTTAGAGTCAAGTCCATATTTAGTGCTAAACTTTTGAAAAACATTGGTATTCATAAAAGATTTAATACAATCAAACTCAAGCTTAATACTTGAGTATTTACCTTCGCCGAGTTCCTAGTCTTCAAATTTGTGTTTAATTCTTTCTAAAATATCCCACCTGAATTCAATAGTCTTCTGCATAAGAGAACTAGTACAAGAAGTATCGAGCATGGATTGATCATCACGAGAAAGCCGAGCATAAAAGTTCTGAATGATAATTTATCCCGAGAGATCATTATTGGGGCATGAATATAACATTGAATTGAGCCTCCGCCAAGCTAGAGCAATAATTTTTCCTTCACGAGGCCAAAAATTATATATGTAATACTGATCATGATGAACTAGATGCATAGGATAAAATTTCTGGTGAAATTCCAATTTCAATGGATTCCAATTCCAAGATCCAATGTCATCGCATAGCCTATACCATGTCAATGCTTTTCCCTTCAAAGATAAAGGGAAAACCTTCTTCTTAGTTTCAACTCCGGATAAACCTACAAGCTTAAATAATCCACAAATTTCATCCACATATATCAAGTGCATATCCGGATGTTCAGTTCCATCTCCTGTTTAAGGATTAGCTAGCAGTTGCTCTATCATACCCGAAGGGATTTCATAACTAATATTTTCAGTAGGTGCAGCAGGTTGAGGGGCAACCAATTGTGGTTCCGGTCGAGGTGAAGATACCCTGAACAAACCCCTCAAAGGATGGTTCTCCATAGTAACCAGTAACAAGACATTTCAGCATGTAGTAATAATTTTTCCTTAGCAATTTCCACTTACAAAGAATGCTTCACTCCCCGGCAATGATGCCAAAAAAGAGCCTTGATGACCCACAGGTATAGGGGATCAATCGTAGCCCTTTCGATAAGTAAGAGTGTCGAACCCAATGAGGAGCGAAAGGAAATGACAAGTGGTTTTCAGCAAGGTAATTTCTGCAAGCATTGAAATTGTTGGTAATAGATAGTTTGATAGCAAGATAATTTGTAATGAGCTAGTAACGGTAACTGTAAGTAAAGTGCAGCAAGGTAGACCAATCCTTTTGTGGCAAAGGACAGGCCAAAAAGGTTTCTTATAATAGGCAAAGCATTCTTGAGGGTACACACAAATTTCATCTAGTCACTTTCACCATGTTGGTTTGATTCGTGTTCGCTACTTTGATAATTTGATATGTGAGTGGACCAGTGCTTAGGTGCTGTTCTTACTTGAACAAACCTCCTACTTATGATTAACCCCCTCGCAAGCATCCGCAACTACGAGAAAAGTATTAAGATAAAATCTAACCACAACGTTGAACTTTTGGATCCAAATTGGTCCCTTACGAAGTAGCGCATAAACTAGGGTTTAAGCTTAGGCCCAATGTAATAACTACTCTATCAACCCATCATGTAATAACTACTCCACAATGCATTCCCTTAGGCCCAAATATGTTGAAGTGCCATGTAGTCGATGTTCACATGACACCCCTAAGGGAATCACAACCATACCTGGCCAAACCTTGGGCCGGGCCGGGCCGGGCTTCGGGCAGGGCCTAGCCAAGCCCGAGGCAAAAAACCAGGCCCGACCCAAACACGTAAAAGCCTGGCGGGCCTCGGGCCTGGCCCCTTCAGGAAATCGAAAAAATGACGGGCCCAAGCCTGGCCCGGGAGCAGCGTCGGGTCGGGCCGGCTGGGCCGGGCTTCCCATGGCCAGGACTAATCACAACATACATATGATCAAAACATCGAACACATATCAAGTTCACATGATTACTTGCAACATGACTTCTCCCATGACCTCAAGCTCAAAAGTAACTAAACAAAAATGATATTCATGCTCAAGATCATAGGGGTATTAAATAGTGTAATGGATCTGAACATATAATCTTCCACCAAATACACCATATAGTAATCAACACTACTAGTCACCGACAAGTACCAATCTAAGGTTCTAGTACAAAGATTGAACACAAGAGCTGAACTAGGGTTTGAGAGGAGATGGTGCTGCTGAAGATGTTGATGAACACTGGCCTCACAGAGATGAGAGGGTTGTTGGTGATGATGACAACGATGATTCCCCTCTCCGGGAGGGAAGTTCCCTCGGCAGAATCGCTCCGCCGAAGGGCAAAAGTGCTCCTACCCAAGTTTTGCCTTGAGACGGTGGCGCTTTGTCCCAAAAGTCCTATCCTCATTTTTTCTAGGTCAAAATGACTTATATGCCATAAGAGGGGCAGCAGAGGTGGGCCGAGGAGGGAACAACCCACCAGGGCACGCCTGGGCTGCCTGGCGCACCCAGGTGGGTTGTGCCCACCTGGTGGGCCCCCTCTATTAGTTAGTTGCTCCATTATTCTTTATATATTCCAAAAAATTCTCCGTAAATTTTCAGCTCATTTCGAGATATGCAGATTAGGTGACTCTGACGTAGCTTTTTCAGGTCCAGAATTCCAGTTGCCAGCATTCCCCCTCTTTGTGTAAACCTTGCAAATTATGAGAGAGAAGGCATTGAATTACTCCATAAAGCACTATTATGCATAAAAAATTGTAAATAACAGTAGGAAAACATGATGCAAAATGGACGTATCACTCCACCACAAGCAGGAGCGCCGCCATCTCCCCAAGCTCCTTGCCTGGATCAATGGCGCCACCTTCCAAGCTTATCCCAGTACGTCACCAACGATAGGAAGAAGAAGACATCACATGCAAGAACATGCCACAGCAGGTTATGTGTGCTTCCCACACGAATTTTCCTCAAAATTCAATCTTCCTGATTTCTTTTGAAGCACAAATGATCAGTTTAAAAAATGTTTTCAGATTTGAGTTTGCCTGAAGAAAAATACCATGTTTGTGTCAGTTCGTCAGTCCTACTATGCAATGATTTGATTGAAAAATTGCATACACTATGCTCTGTCTATATGTTGCACTATTAGGTTCATTAGTACTACATGTGTGCTGCATTAGTAGCACATGTCCTATGATACAAAAGTTGATACTACATTGCAAATGCTTGCGCCAGTTCATTACACTCCTGCCACTTGATGCACAATTTGGATGTCGAGGTTACTATCAGTACATCTAATATGCTTGCTTCAGTTCTAGTAAAAAAATATAAACATATGCATCAACCCAAGTTGCTACTACGGTTTATATAAGGTTCAACTACCACTGCTAGTTAAATGTTGTCATTACTAATATTACATGTCATGTAGTTGCGTCAGTTCGAACGAGGCAAAATAAATACACTTGTTACACGGTAAGTTCAATGATACAGAAACTAGGAGTACTTCTAATGTAGATGCATAAGTTCTAGAGGAAAAACAAAAATACATGAATGAGTTTATATGTATTGCCTACTGTTCCCAAGTTCAATGTTCAGTTTACAAGAAGTGCACCGAGTGTTCATGCATCAGTTATATGGAAAAAGATAAAAAATTATGCATAACCACTAAAAAATGCACTTCCATGATGATCCGTGTTTGTCATAGTAGCCCACGTTTTCTGTCATGCATGTACATACATGACGATTTTATGCCAGAATCAAGATAGTCATACATGTGCTATCGTAGAAGTGTTCCATGACATTACCAAAATTATCATCACGGAAGTGTCTACTTCCATGATGATAAATCGCACGTCATAGAAGTGCTTTCGTCAAGGGTAACCGACACATGGCATCCACCGTAACGGGTCGCTGTTGAGCTATCGGGTTCTGGTTTGGATCTGATAACCCGTTAACAACTCGGACCAATGGGGATTTTCCATGTGTAAATTTCTCAATGGCCAGAGGAACCATGAGTCGGCTGACCGTTGGGATAGATGTCATCCACTCATTGGACCGGAGGCGCCTATGATACGTCGACACGTGGCACGGCCAAACAGAGGCCTATTCCGGTGAAAAGGCCGGCCCATTCGACTTTGTCAAAAGGTAGCTGGTCAGCCCATGAAAAGCCTGTTAACGGCATGTTCACATATAGCCCATTTACAGTCCGCTAACTCACGGCCCGTTATGGCCTATCCGAATTGGGCCTAGTAGCGTCATCTGGGTCGTCCAATATGATTCTAGCCCATTGTAACTTTCGGCCCATGTATGGCCCATGACGCCTTTCTAACTTTGGGCCCATTAAAGGTCAGAGGTAAAACTGGCCCAAAATGAACAGTGTATCACTTTATACCGATTAACGACCCATTATTCCATAGGGACTCTCTAGCCCGTGTTACCTTTCGGCCTTCTAAGGGCCCATTTATTCTTAGGCTCATTTACAGGATTCAGTTACTTATGATCCGTTACTGGTTTGTTCTGCTTGTGGGACAAATTTAGCCCGTGGTTACAGTCGGCCCGATTGTGGCCTGTTAACCCGTTGGGATGTTTTCATAGCGTCATCAAATACGGCCTATTAACAACCCGTTATGGTCGGGCCATAAACAGACGATTTCCACTCTATCCCATTTTCGGCCCATTTTGCGGACCGTTATTGGTCCACGAATAGTACAACCCATGTTTGGCCAAACAATTATTCAACCCGTAGAAGGCCCATTGATTATACGGCCCATAGAAGGCCCATGGATTCTATGGCACATAGAAGGCCCATGGAACCTACGGCCCGTAGGAGGCCCATGGTCCGTGTGTTGCCATGGTTATTGTGGCCTAGTTATAAAAATAGGTTATTGCGGCCACTGGAAAAACGTGCAAAAAGAACTGCAGTGACTACAATAAAACAACTAAACAAGACAATAATGAAATAAATAAGCAAGCAACTAACGGTAGGATATTATGGCTATTACACATATTACATCCACTGGGCATCAAAGTTCGCTACCGGTGCAAATATAGGGAACAAAGCAGCATATTACATACACTGGTCATCTAAATTGTCCAACAGTGCAAATCAACACAGCAACAAAACAAGTCCATAACTGAAACAACTTCAGAAGAGCTCAAGAAATGTTATCCTGGGTATCCACCATGCTGGCAATAAGCTTAGCAAGTTTAGTAGTTTTCTCCTATTTGGCACTAAAATCCTCCTACGCTTGCCGTTGCACCAGAAAGTATGCATGTTGGTGTCAAAACCGGCGGATATCTGGTAGGGGGTCCTGAACTGTGCGTCTAAGGCGGATGGTAACAGGAGGCGGGGGACACGATGTTTACCCAGGTTCGGGCCCTCTCGATGGAGGTAATACCCTACTTCCTGCTTGATTGATATTGATGATATGAGTATTACAAGAGTTGATCTACCATGAGATCGTAGAGGCTAAACCCTAGTAGCTAGCCTATGGTATGATTGTTGTATATCTCTATCAACTAGCCTGGCCTCGGTTTATATAATGCACCAGAGGCCTAGGATAACATGAGTCCTAGCCGAATAAGCCAGTGGGGAGGAGTCCTTGTCTTGATCACCGAGTCTTTGTGGAATCTTCCGTGTATGCGGCAGCTGTCCGAACTGGCGCATGAGTATACGACCATGGGAGTCCTCGGCCCAATCTAACAGATCGGGGGATTACGTGGTGAGTACCCCCTAGTCCAGGACACTGTCAGTAGCCCCCCTGAACCGGTCTTCAAGTTAGGGACGCTCCTCGATTCTTCTGAACTGTTCTTCATCTTTGGTTGTCGGTCTTGAAAAGTGGTTCAACAAATCTTCTCATCTTTGATCTTGAGGATCGTCGAAATGCATTCCACGAGTTTACACGTCGGGTATCCGAGGAGCCCCTTTAAGTTTCCGGCCTTTATCAATGCCTTGTTATTTTTATGCCACACCTCAGGTTTGAAGTTGTTCTCGGGAGGAAGTGTCCTCTTGCGTCCGAGCTCTAACGCCGAGCTACATTCGAGGTATCTTTTGCAGCCGAGCACCAATGCCGGACCGTTTCCGAGCTCCAACACCGAAATGTATCCGAGCTCCAACGCTGGACTGTGTCCAAGCTCCAACTCCAGACTATATCCAAGATGTCATAGATCATCTTGGTCCAAAAAGGTTGAAGGAGTTTAGCCGAGCGTAATGCCGGAAATGCCCTCTATGGAGCTAGCCGCTAGCGCCCGAGCTTTATGCCAGACTGCTTCCAAGGTGGTGCACCACCCTGACTGTGGGCTGATTTTTTGTGAATATTTTTAACTGGTGCAGTTTATTCTCTGCCGATGTATATCCAGTAGCCCTCAAGGTGTGTATCAGTCTAAAACCCAAGATGCACCTAAAGGCAAGCATAAAACCGATGTTCCTAGTAGCCCCTGAGACTCAGGTCGATGCGCGAAATCGGCCTGACGATCAACTCCTAGCTCGGCAGCATACATAGGAAATAAAAATGCAGTGTAATATATTAGAGATAATAGTGATCGATGAACGGTCCCTGTAGAGAGGGTCGTGAGAAGTCACTGTGATATATTAGCTTGATGCCAGGTAGGTCCAGATGGTACTTATTGTTGTCCGAAGATGCACTTTCCCATAGTTTGATCAAGCCGAACATTGAGCCCTTTGAATTTTCTGCATTGAATAGGCAATGCAGTAGCCCCCGAGACACTGGTCAGGTGGAAACACCAGATCAGGGGATCGATGTGCCCCTTTAATATTTGTAAATAATGAGCGCAAAGCCCAATAGCCCCCGAGCCTTAATGTGGGCGCGGGTGGTCGAATTAAGGATCGATATCCAGAGTAAAATCACAGATTATGTGTAATGATTCTATGTATCCAAGTACTTTACATCATTATTTTGACTCCAGTGCGACCGTTTATCAATTGGAAGTGGCCCATTGTCGGCCTCTACCCCTTGGTAGATACTACGCAGGGTGTTTCCGCAATAACAAAACAACCCTTAGCCGATGTCTCGGTGCCCGAAGGCGGTTGTGTAGGCGGAAACGAGGCAATCAGATATGCAGGGTTTATAACTTTCGCATAGTCATAGGAGCTTTAAACTGGGGAAGCTAACTATGAGCCCCCGGTTAGTGTTCGGCGACATCCGAGGTCAAGCCGTAAACACTTCGGCCAATGTTATGAATGACCCGTCATTTAACATAGTCATCGGATCACTGACCAGTTTACGCCTATTGTGACAGTCAGTTTTCGGCTTTCTCCACTGAGGTGCTTAACCATGCGAGCTGGAAGCACAATTGCAGTGGTTGTCCCTTTGCACACCTAGCCGAACAAAGCGGAACGTAGGAGGCAAGCACAGGAGCCGGGCAACCCAACTATTGACCGAAGACATAATTCGAAACCGATGCATATATAGTAGTGTCCGAGAATGTTTTTGCCGAATCTCTAAAGGTTTCCGGCGTTGCAATTCAAGATCTATGCTGGAAACACATAAATAGTTAAAAAGTGCCATAGGCTTGAAAAACCAAAAAACGTCAGTGAAAATCTGACGTCCTAACAAGATCAAGTGTTCGGTGCCAATCTGAAAATTGGACTTTTGAAAAAAAAAGTGCTTCTGTCATGTTTTAACATGACACATCCTATCTAAAGACTTCAACCAGGTCAGCCTACGGCTTCAACCTCCTATCCCGAAGGCGGTGTACTTCTCTTTAATCCAGTTTAGCAAATTAAACTCTAGCGGCTTTGAGAGGGAAATTAGGCTCCCCGACTAGTGACCACACACTCGTGTCGAAAAAAGAAGTGATAAATAATAATAAAAAAAGCTTTGCAATGACTAAGAAGAAGAACATTTACTATAAAATGGCTGATATAAATTTAAGAGCCCCGAAGTGACTTGGGTAAAAGAATTTTATGTATAATGATTGTATGTACCAAAGTACTTATATCATATTTGTGTTCACCCGAACTTTATACGCGTCTTAACCGACCATTGGCTTCTCCCTCTTCGGTCAAGGGCAGAAAAGTGTTATGTACCCCACCTGTCGAGAATATCGACGGTGTTTCCGATAACCAGGCAATCAGGCCATAAGGCTGTAATAGACAAAGCGCGCTCAGGGAACTTATGCTATATTACTGACGAAGTGTAAGAAGCATCTTTGAAGAAAATAGTACCCCCGCCGATACCTTTCTTCGGTGCTCATTGTTACTATGAGACTTGTGCGATAGATTTTTTGTACTCATGAGTTCCGTTTTGTGCCGACCATAATTGAAAACAATAAGAGCACTAGCTTTCGGCTTCACCCAGTCTGAGGTCCGGCTCGGATGACCCGATCGTGACAATCGCAGAGGTGCTCCCTTTACTCCCTAGCCAAACAATCGGGAACGTAGGGGTAAACACAGGAGTGAGGCAACCCAACTTGCAAATCGCTTAAGTCAATATGGTGCATATTGTGGCGTAATACACGGACAAGGAATGAAGCCGTAGAAGTATAATCATATGCAAGAGGAAAAGCTTCACAAAGGAAGCCCCCAAGTAAACGGGGTATTTGAATTTGTGTGTCACAAAGTTTTGACAAGGAGATTTTTTATAAGCAACTTTTTTCCAAAAAGGTATAATGCTTGGTCGAACCGAACACAAGTTGAAAATTTAAAACTTTGAGCATGAAGGCAACTTAGCTGGTTAATGTGTTCGGTATTGATGACACGGTCCGAGCTTGATGCGGGACAAGGTTCCATCCCCCAAGCCGGTCCCAAGGTGGTGGAGCAAAGAGCTCGGCACTCCGAAGTGGTGACATAGCACGGTCAATGCAGGCCGGCAGAGTGATGCCGAAGTCCCCGGCATGGGGTAATGAAGTGTTGATGAAGCCCCTCGTCTAGCCGAGGTGGCGTGGTATGTCAGTACGTCGAGTTGACGATACTGCCCAACCCGGATCATTTTTCTATGCACAAAAAATGGTGCAAACCGGAGATAATAGTAAAAAAATCATTGCATAATAAATAATTTATGCGAAATGAGCAACAAAAGAAATATGTCCTGGTGCCGAAGTCAATGTCGATGCCGGGCATCAGCGTGATGCAGTAAAGGCGTGGCAAAGCCTGAATTCACAGGTCGGTCCGAGTTCCGGATGCGGTGTTCGCCGGACTATATACAGAAACTGACCGAACCACCATGCGACCCTCGTTAATGCGGCCACCATTTGATAGACCCGTGTACATATGATGGACAAACCAGAGTAATAATTCCTTGGGAAAAATGAACCCAAACAAGCAAAAAAAATACTAGGATTAATAGCACATGGTTTATTTGTTGTAGCAATCCGAAGAATGGTGATTCCCAAAATTGGGACTCGATCCGCACACCCATTGCCTGATGGGCAATAAAGCGACGGCATGGCGATGCTGGCAAAGGTTGGCTTGCCGAGGCAAAGCCCTCGGTCCAGCTAACGTGACGGAGCTGGTCGGCTAGTGACGCTGAAGTCTCCGAAGTAGGTTGATGAAGAGATGGCGAAGCCCCCGGTCCTGCCGAGATGTCGAAGCCTCGATGTCAGCCGATGAGTCGAAGTAGTTCGGCGTGATGGACACCGGCTTGAAGGAGCAATAGTGCGGCCCTGCCAATGCAGGTCGTGACGTGGCCAATGCCGGCTTGATGAAGTGACCGTGCGGCGATGCCAGTGTGCCCGCTCCGTGTAATCCATGGGGCGGCGATGTTGGTGATGATTTATCCTTCACGATGTTGAACTCCTGTTCGGCTCGCCGAGATGATGATCCGAAGAAGTTGAGCTCGGCTCAACAAATTGACGACGTGTCTAGCGCAGGTCGGCAGCCGTGGAGCAATATTGCCGGACTGGTTTGACACCAGCATGATGGTGAAGATCATGTTCAAAAGATTTTAAAGTTAGAGGGATGTGTTCGGGAACAAAACGCAATACCCCATACAAAACTTCCTTCAAAAAGTATGTCCGAAATCCCGTTCATAAAAAAGACGAACTTGGGTCGGATTCGTTTTCGTGCAGAAAACATATCCGAAAAGTGATGCACTAATCGGAAGGTCCCGAAGTTTGGACGGTCGGATTGAGCTGAAATTTTGAGGGTGGTAGATATAGGAATTCCGCAGCCGATCAACGGTTGGATCTTCCAAAGGACGTCCGAACTAGAAGCTGGACACCACGCCCTAAACTCGTCCAGATTCTCGGCCAGATTTGATAGGGCTCCGGTATATCACAGATTGCCAGAGATTTCTCCATCGGAACTCGACGAATTTTTCCAGGGTTGTTGTAGACTCAATTCCGCACAATTCCACCGAAACAATCGTTAAAACGACACTTGAGGAGGCGGTGGCGGCGGATACGAGTTTGCTGTCCAGGAAAACAGCACGGTCGCCCGAGGGCAATGTTGATGTTGAGCCCCCGGGCTCCCTGGATGATTCCTCCATGATCTTGATAGAGATCGGAGTTGATGTTGATGAAGGCCCTCATCCGAACATGACGATCGGAGGTAGGGCACAGTCCTCGGTCCAGTCAAGGTGACCGGCCGAGCCGGTGACGAAGAAGTCGGCGTCGTAGTTGACCTACGGGCGAGCCATTGATCCTTTTGCCGATCACACAGCGGAACTCTCAATGAAAGCACCAATGCCGGTGTCAAAACACGCGGATCTCAGGTAGGGGGTCCCGAACTGTGTGTCTAAGGTGGATGGTAACAGGAGGCGGGGGACACAATGTTTACCCAGGTTCGGGCCCTCTCGATGGAGGTAATGCCCTACTTCCTGCTTGATTGATATTGATGATATGAGTATTACAAGAGTTGATCTACCACGAGATCGTAGAGGCTAAACCCTAGAAGCTAGCCTATGGTATGATTGTTGTATATCTCTATCGACTAGCCTGGCCTCGGTTTATATAATGCACCAGAGGCCTAGGATAACAAGAGTCCTAGCCGAATACGCCGGTGGGGAGGAGTCCTTGTCTTGATCACCAAGTCTTTGTGGAATCTTCCGTGTATGCGGCAGCTGTCCGAACTGGCCCATGATTATACGGCCATGGGGTCCTCGGCCCAATCTAACAGATCGGGAGAATACGTGGTGAGTACCCCTAGTCCAGGACACCGTCAATGCATCTGAATTCTCCAGGGACTTCCGTAGTCTTTCGGCTTCCTATCACAGCACAACTGATCGATGTCTTTCAGCTTGTAGTTGAGACTCAAGAAACCGAACTGATTTAGACAGTGAGTTCGAATAGCTTGTGCCAGTGGTAGTGGTCAGTAACTCGAACACTACACCAAGACAGGACTTTGGGGTTGTCTCACTGTCTTGAAGATAGATTTCCTTAGCTGTTTTATCAGCTTTGTTGGAGACCAACAAGGATGTGTCACTATTCTAAACCTTATCTACATTACTTCCTTTACCATTGCTTAATAAGGCACTCTTCCCCAATATTCTGTCAGCATTTTAAAAGAAGAAACAAGCAGACACATAACATATTTAGCATGTACTATATGAAACCCATTTCAGTGAACCAGTTCATTAGGCGGGTGGACATGATTACACTACCAAGTCTTCTATTGTCAATTAGTACATAATAAAAGCATCAAACAAATATATATATATGTCCTATGGTCACTGCATTGTCTTGCCAAATCAAAATAAAGGCACAGTTCAAATCATATCATTTCAACACAAAGCAGCATTTAACGAATACAAAGCGTGGGAAACTACATGGCACAACAAGATTTCAGATGGGTACCACGGGTCTACATGTACAACAACACTATTGGCTCTGTTCTGATGCTAGTAATGTGCTTGATATGAGAAGTCAACTATATATACAATTGAAATTGAAATCAACAGAGCCATTTATAAGAGAAAACTTGTTAAAGACACATTCTTAAACATACGTGTTGTGACATTGGAGTTTCGATTGGATCCTTCAATTAAAAAATAATTTGTATGAGTAAATACAGCGATACAAGAGCAAAACAATATGCACGATAGCAATGGAATCTTAAATGAGAACAATTGTTCTTCAGGTTTAAGCACTTGTTCTACACAAATAGAGTATAGTAAGACGCATACTTATAGTACTTAAAAATAAAAAATGAGCTCATAGACCTTACCACATTCTTGGTTCGGGACCAGTACAGAGCAAGGCATTCCCAGTCATCGTCTCGTAAATGTGTGTCAGGAGAACATAAGGGGATTTGATGAGTTTCTTTGGCAGTGAAGTATGTTTTCTTCAGGTAATTCCAATACTGCCACCAAGCATTCTTGAAGATAGCAGAGGTATTAGCACAGGTTACCTCAGCTCGATTTTTCAAATCGGTCCTTCTCTATAGAGAAAAATGGGAAAATTTGCTGTATTATAACCATCATGGAGGTAGAATGTATGCGACAAAGCAAAGTAATTGCCATGAATAACATTACATACACATAACTCATGGACAAACACCTGCAACTGGCATTTTCCTTCATCTTTCGTATAATATTTCCATGATGGGAAGATATGCACATAGGATTTAACAACATCAAATACGACAGATGCTAAACTACGAATTTCTAGTTGTGCTTCCTCCACAGGAATAGGTGTACTAACTGGTGGAGTTGGGATTCGTCGTGGTAGTACGGGTGCTTTGGGCACTGGAGTTGCCCTTACTAACTGCTCTTGTTTGGGAGCTCTGTGGTGGAGATGGTGCTGTGTCAACATGAACTGGGTTACTATCTACTGGGGTTGGGGTTAGATTGGGTGAAGCTGGTTCTCTGTCCATCGTAGTAGGGGTACAATCTGCGAGAGTCTGGGTTATGTGTGGTAGGGCTAGTTCTCATGCTTGTACAATGGGGGTGCTATCTCCACCAAGAGGTAGCATTGTTTTATTTGAAGACTGTGTTTTTACTCCGCTAGATACTGACATCACCCGCTCCAATTCAAATGGCTGATAAACATGAAACATAGTTGAACGTACAGACCTTGTATGAGAGACAGATGTAATAAATAGTGTGGAAAAAAGAGGGCATGAAATAGTTGACATGTATATTGTTTAACTAAAAAGGATAGCATGACATAATTTCACATATATGATGTCCATCTAAACTGGATAGCATAGCATGACATAATTTAAAGATATGATGACTAACTAAACAGGATGGCATGAGATAATTATATGATGTCCTTAGTAAACAGGTTCGCATGACATAATTGACATACATGTTATCTAAGTAATCAGGATCGCATGATTTAATTCACATATGTGATTTATATAATAAGCAGAGGGCATTCACATATATGATGTCTGAACTAAGAACATGGTGTTGAATATTGTGTACATGATGTCTAAACTATCCAATGTAGGACACCATATGCATGATATGAGCAGTATAACCGTGCCAAGTTAGAGCATACACCTCGGTGGGGGAATAGGACTGGTCATCTATCTCTGAACCTATCTCTGAGGAGCTATCGAGACCCAGCAAGAGATCTGCTTCGACAGGTAGCACCGTCTGCTCTGAACACCTTGTTTTCACTCCAGAATTTTCCATCACCCACTCAAATGGCTGATTCACAGGAAGAGTAGTTTAATGTACAAACATTGTCGACAAATGGAAATGTAATGAAGAAAAGGATTGGCAAGATATCATTCAAATATATGATGCCTGGTTAAACAGGATGGCATTGCATATTTCACATATATCATGGCTGGCTAAAAGAGACGAGACTGCATAATTCTCATATATGATATAGAAACTAAATAGGTGGCATTACAGAACATGTCTAAACTAAGAAGATGACATATATGATGTCGAAAGTAGGCACTAAAAGGCAACATATTCATGATATGACCAACATCATCATGCCAAAGTAAGAGCAAACACCTTCGGGGTAAATAGCAGTGGTCAGCTGCATCTAAATCCGCCTCCGAACAGATATCTTCCTATGGATTACAATCTGGAGAGGGGGGAGGGCCTGCCATTCAACCAACCATGGAGCGATGTCTGCATGACATTGTATTGCCGCGCAAAACACTTCTCTTTTTCTCTACATGTTCAGCATGACTGTGCAATATCTAAGATGCATTCAAAAAAATATAGTGAGATTATGTAAGGAGAGCATGCAGAAATCTAGAGTGATGGTAACAACTAGTGGATGGATTCAAAAATAATGATAGCAGGCTGATGATAGCTTTAATTTAATAAAAAGATAAATGATGATTGCTTTACTATTTGTTTCCCACCCAAGATGAACAACATAGGCATACCCTAGGTGAACCAGATAATAGACAAAGATACTATTCATTGCAACCTCGATATGTGCTCCACAAGTAATTTAAAACTCAAGTTTGAACACTAATTTGGCCTTGATTTGGAGTCTAAGAGGTAAACATGACGATAAAGTAGCACGTAATATTAAGGAATGCATAACATAAGCAGACACAAAAGAGTGCGATCTCTCTTGTGGACCCGTGTACTCCTCAGATTCATCTGTTGAGTCGATGATGGTGATGCAGTTGCGGTGGGTGCCCGCGGTAGGGAGGGAGATCTGAGGTGGCGAAAGATGGTTAGGAGTCATGATGTCTGGTTTGATGGATGCTTCTGTCGATGGAGTAACTCAGGTGAGGTGGACGACGTCGTGGCAGGAGCAGGACAAACCACACAAAGTTTTCTTCGACACCTATTTGTAACTGAAGTAATTCTGTAAGGGCTCCCTTGGCCTGCAGGATTCTAAAAACACATGGATAAGAAAAATACCGGAATAGGATAGGAATGCACGTGGGAAACAGAGCATTTGTAAGCACATGATTTCTATCAACTTGGGTGTTTGGTTCACAAGAATTGGAAGAGCAGAGGAATGCAAAGAAACATGGCCAAATTAAATTGAAACCATATGAAAGTGTGTACAGTTAGAATGTTATTCTTCCACTAATGTTCTTAGTCTTCTTTTCATGCATCTGATTTTGAAAAGCAGGTCCAGGTGGATGTTTTTCTCCATTCCTTTAAACAAAATGCATGAATAATTGAATAGTAGAGTGCCATAGGAAAATTTCCTATTGCTATGTTTTTCCTTCACTTTTTCCTTTGAACCAAAATAGCCCTAATGGATCGACATGAATGTAGAGTAACAAGT
This sequence comes from Triticum urartu, assembly GCF_056163025.1. NCBI lineage: Eukaryota > Viridiplantae > Streptophyta > Magnoliopsida > Poales > Poaceae > Triticum > Triticum urartu. The sequence goes on from NC_141874.1 coordinate 310,700,896, forward strand.
GATGCGACAAGTGTACAACCTCTTTGGTGTAGCCGTGTTGACCTCAGCATCATTGGGTTGGTCGGTGAAGAAGTTGCTGCAGAGGTGACTGTTGGAGGTGTGGAGGAAGATCTAGAGCGTCTGTAGACGGTGTCCAGGGCACAGCTCTATTGTGATGGATGGTTCCGTCGTCGAAGTAGCTCCGGCGAGCCATAAGACATCAAGGCTGATGCAGTACAAGACAAACATCGTTAATCTCAACTGGGATTCTAATAGCATCTCCAATAGATGATGTAAAATACATTACCAAAAAGTGATAGATGTAAAATTTACATCACCAAAAAACACATGAGTACAACAGATGAGGTAAAAACTATTGACTCTGAACTTAACTATCGAAACTGAAATTTACTATGGAATCTGAATGTTACTATCGAAACTGAATGCACTGGCAGCAGAGAGGCACTTCGCATGTAGTTTAGGCCACTCGAGCACTAGTAGTAGAGAAACAGTGATCTAAATTAGTAGGCGATCGACGGGGAACATAGTAGTAAATAGCAGCCGGAGCAGTAGCGCTTGGAGGAGCAGTGCGAACTAGAGCCAGAGCAGCAACTTGTGTAGCTGCAACAGCCTATGTACCAGCATTAGCAGCGCGAGCGAGAGCAAGAGCAGAGCAGCTGCACGAGCGAGGGGGAGGGCGGAGCAACAGCACGACCGAGCAATAGATGGAGTGGCATCAACATGAGCGAGGGGGAGAGCAGAGCAGCAGCATGACCGAGCGAGAGCCGGAGCAGCATCAGCAGATCCAGCTAGTATGGCCGCCACCGCCGAAGGGGCCTCACACTGGGGGAGAGCCGCCATCGAGATGTCGCCCGCGGCTCCCTCTTTGAGGTAGCTATGCCATGGGGGTGCGGGATCGAGCACCGTTGAAGCTAGGACATTGAGTTAAGGAGAAGGTGTGATGCGATGAGTGTACAACCTCTTTGGTTGCTCCGAGTAGGCCTCGGCTTTGTCCGAGGAGTCGGTGAGGATGTTGCGGTTCCGGTGGAGCAGGTTAAGGCGGTGCTGTGGGGATGGATCAGCCGCGATAGACGAGGCGATCGTTGGAGCAACTCCTTGGAGGTGGAGGACGGGGCGGCTGAACCGGCGGGACAAAGAGATCAACGAAGGATCCTCATCCGGGGAGGTGGATGAGGGACGTCGAGCTGTTGTGGTGGACGACATCGTCGGGGAAGAGGCTCCGGCTAGGCAGCGGCGGGGTAGCGGATGGAAGAGGGTGGGGTTTCGCGGCTGGAGCAGAGAGGTTATGGTGGACTGGGATTTTGAATGGCGAAAAGGAGGTGATGTGAGGGGGGAACCATGACTTAAGGAAGCACTTGTCCAAAATGTAGGGTGTCTTACAAAAGTACCCCCACTGATTTGAACTAGTGGCCCTTTCGGCTCAGGATTAGAATGGGGATTTCACGTGTCGGGATTTGGCAGCTGGAGGGAGTTTTTTGCGTGCGTTGTAATTTTGGGATACCAAGGCATGGGTTGTGAAGGCGCGAGTTTTGGTAGTACGATATCTGAATTTTCGGGATAACAAGGCGCGGGTTGAATTTTAGAGACAAGGCTAACATGTAATATCGTGAGTACCAAATCAATTCGCACTTCCCTCAACGAAAAAATATAAAATAAAACTATTCGCACCACACAAAGAGTCTTGTCCCCTTTTACTATACAAATGCTGTTCAAAGCTATGAATCCATGTTATGTCCAATTAATTTTTTTCGCTGGTTGTATAATGCATGTAACCTACTCATACGAACATTTAGTGCATTCCCAATGTCTATACTACCGCTGCAATTCGAACTAAATTTGAAATTGTTTATCCATTCGAATAAGAATCTACAATCATGATTGTTGCCGAGTTAAACCATCATTCTTATATTATCTTAATAACACACCACATGATTACTATAGAGATATATATGAACTATATGTATCTTATGAACTCGAATTCAAAATATTGAATACACTTGTTGTTGATTCCAAATAATAGTACATTTGATGTACTAACTAGATCTTCATAATCTAAACCATGTTTCAAACACACACTATGTTTGTCACACAAAGTATAGTGCCCCGCCCCTACATTATGGCAAGTATTTAGCCCTGAGCTGCAAAAGCCACACATTATCACAAATTCAAATACATGTTCTATATATTATATGTAGTGTAACATGTTCATAACCACACCATGTGTATCACCATTATATATATTCATGCATGTGTCGGTTTAAAACACTATAATATCTTCTTCAAATATCTGAATCCACTTTTTTAAAATAAATTATGATATATGTTTGTCTTTTACACCCACACAATCATCTTCTCTTTGTAGCTAGCGCTAACTTTCTATCGTGCATGCACATGCCCACCCCCTCTCACCCTCCCTCAGTGTTCCCTCCATCACGCACATTCGTTATTTCTCTTTAGGTCGTTCACCCATGGTGCCCCGGATCCTTCTTTCCGGCACACACCAGTCGATATACCTCTCTAGCCAAGTGTGCCTACCACAAACACACACTTTCCCTCTTCTCTTCTCACCGTCCATGCCCCTTGTGTCCAATATGGTTCCACGCAGGTGCACACTTCCGCCTGTCTTTTCATTGATCTCATACTCGCACACTCCTCCCCCTCGATATAGCAGGCCTCTCGCACCACCTCCCAACGGCATCCCTCTCCCCCTGTTCATCTCTTGGGACCTTATTTGCTTCTAACACATGCATGCATGGATACCTAATGATCTCCCTACATATAGCTAGGTCGACTATAAGTCTTTTTCCCCACGCACCGATCAACGTACCTCACTAGTTATGTCTCTCCCTTTCTCCGACACACGACAATTGATCTTCCTATGTAGTTACGTATGCTTACCACAACCATATCACCCCCCTCATCATCCTTGCATACCTCCCAACCCATCGCTCACAAGCATGTGCATAGACAGGCAGACATCCCCTCTCTTATTGATATTGCACTTGTACGCTCCGTTTGTCTAGCAGGCCTCTCCCACCATTTGTGAGAGGCAACTCCACCACCAATCCCTCGACACTCTACCTTTGTCTCTCTCCCAACCTTATTCCTCTGCTACACATATGCATGGATGCCAATCGATCTCCCTCTATACATTGCTAGGTCTCTCTCCTTATCCACACATATACTAGTCGATCTACCTCTCTATAGTTAGGTCTCTGCCCCCCACACACACCGATAGTCGAATGTTGTAGGTAGGTATCCATGCCACAGAGACAAACTTCACCTCTGACCTCTCACAATCCAGTAGGCCAACCGCAGTGTATATTTGATGTGGGAAAACACAAATTCGATTTCACTCTTTATCAATCGTGCACACACACACTTCATCCCTATTTTTGATTATATTAATATCTCACGCTGATGATCCCTCCACTCTCTTCTTGTGGATCGCTCCCTCTATATATGATATATCCATAACTCTGTTTCACACACATTGCATATGTTACATTTTTTTGTTTGAGATATCATCAACACATTGCATCTGTCTCGCAAAAACCCTCTCTCTCACATCCACAAACCTATGTACCTGCACGTAAAGAAGAGGTGCACGCACGACGCACGTACTCATGTCTCATTCCCTGCCACACCCGCGCCGGTACACGGTAGAGTTCATTTATTTACGAAAAGTCAGCCCACATGATAATTTGACGCGTGTAGCGGTTGTTTACTCGAAGGAGGGTCATGTACCACACGTACACAGAACAAAGTCTGACTTGACGCGTTAGTATTAAATAAAGTTATATTCCCCAATTGCACGTACAGAATATAAAATGTTTGTCATCGCGAAAAAATAAATCCGCTCCACTATATACAATGGAGCCTGCCTGCCGGGGTTTATCTCTCATCACACTATCTTACACAAGGTGGCGGCAGCCTCTCTCTCTCTCTCACTGTTGGTCACAGATCCGTCCGCATCCCGTCCGCCAGCGAAAAGGGAGGATGAGCATCGTTTCTCCGTTCGACGGCGTCGAGGCAGCATGTCCCAATCTGCGGTACCCGTCGTTCTCTCCGACGAAGCTCCGGCGCGGTAGGGCCTTCGCCACTTGCTCACTACCGCCGTATGGGTAGATCCCGGCCACTGACGCCCTCCTAGTTACATCCCAACGATCCTTAGGTACAGCTTCCTCCGTCCTTGCTCCACTTCCCATCTTCCCATGTTGCTGCATGTGGATCTTCCATTGTTCTTTGCCCAAAACATAGCTCAGCCGATGTACTTGCCATATTGCAATCTTGTCCTCACACCGTTTTACATAAACAACCGTGTTGCTATCTTCCCTAAGGACAAGGAATGTGCTTCTTTTTTGTCGGCGTATGTGTAATCAATTGTTAGTAGTTAGTAATTGTTTCCTTTCTACCAATTTTTTGCAAACAGGTTATCCATTTCACCTCATTGGCATTGCGACCTTTTGGTGAACTGCACAAACCACTTTTTTCTTGAGAGGGTCTTGTGCAGTTCTACTAAAATGTCACATGGACAACATCTCTATTTTTCAGTGCGACTACACAAAAGGGAGATTGGTATTGCAAAGGTGACCGGCTTCTACTTGTGTGTGTATGTTTCATCAACTACTACTAGAGCTACTATTAATGTAATAACACTTGTTCAATATCTTTGCAAACAGGGAAGCTCAGCTCGCCTTTAGTGGACCTACCCAAAATGATCGGATGGTCCATGTCCACCATAGAATCCTTTCTTTGCTAACATGTCTTGTTCAGTTCCACAGAGCTGCATGAAACTAGCTGCCAACAAATGAACGCCAGGAAATGGAACCATGCTGGCGGACATCATCCTTCAAATTTTTATTTTTCTTTATTTGTACACATTCTCACAACTTCGTATTCAGTTGTGATGTAAATATTGACGCTGATCTGCGAATCATTGAGGTGCATTATCATGCATGCTAGTTTCCTTTTATTTGACGGAATGTTGTAACAAGAAAACTTTGGATGAAAGTTCAAAGTTTCAAAGCATTACAACACAATTTCATTATGCTGGAAAATTATGTATACATATAAACATATCCCGGAAGCTTGATAGCAATGCCACAAATCATTCAAACTTCCTTTCGCCCACATGTGGGACAACCAGAATCCGGGTCCACGTGCCATGCACCAATATTGAGTGCACAACCACTGGCGAGATTAACCCCACTTGTTGTGCCATAGTAATAATGACTAATGAGCAGTCAAGTCACAGAGCCCCACCGTTCCCGCAGTACTAGGAAAATTTGTTCGGGCGAAGCAACCATCATTTCACTCTTTGTTGAAAGTGCTCATACTCTAATATTCCAAGAGTAAGTTGCTCAGACGAAGCAACATAAGAACACGGTGCCAATGGTTGGTGAGATTTGTTAACTAAGCCCTGTATAAGGGCTTTTTTTATTCAAAGGATTCTCAAAGGATATTTGGAGGATTCTAATCCTTAGGAATTTTTCCTACGTGCGTTGTTTGATACATAGGATTGTAAACCGGAAAGAGGGGGGAGAAGAGAAGCGGGCGACATTTTGTGAGAGAGGAAGGACAACTGTATAGTGCGGTGGTTTTTTAGAGCTCAAGGACAAACAATTTGGAAATTCGGATTCCCCTACAATCTTGGTCATTTACTATCGCACATGCTTCATTTCTGTCGCCTCTGGAAACTGTGTGCGCTCACCCGACCGGGGTTGCGTTGTGATTGGCCGGAACCCCCAAGCACATGGATCGTGTGTGTGCACCATAGGATGCATCGCGGTCGAATGGCAATCCACGTCCTTCTGATCACACCCGTGTAGCTGTAGCTGTGTTTTTGATGTACTCCCTCCATATTTATTTACTCTACATATTAGCTTTGGTCAAAGTCAAACTTTGTAAACTTTGACAAACTTTTTATAGAAAAAATACATATTAACATACACAATAACAAATGAATACCATTAGATTCATTATTGAATACACTTTCCCATCATATAGATATGCTATTGTAAATGTTCATATTTTATTCTATAAACTAGGTCAAACTTTATAAAGTTTGACTATAGTCAATTCTAATAAGCAGAGTAAATAAAAACATAGGGAGTATTTGGACTAATAAATGTATAGAGAATGCATGGAAAAGTGCCAAATTTGAGCAATGTGCTTCCTCCGTTGAGGTGCACAAGTCACCTTACGAGAAACTAGACCCACTCCTGGCACGCCTATTACATTTGGTCCGTCGGTCAGAGTGCTTCCTATTGTCATATCACTATTATAGTTAGATTTATAGCATGTGGGATCGAGTGTGAGCGAACCGATCTCATTCAACGGCAAAATTGCCTACCGGACGCACTTTGAGAGAGATGAGGAGCAAGAAGCAATACGGGCTAGTAGTGTCATGCAAGTAAATGGCTAGTCTCATGTTTAAAACTTGTTGTACTATAGTAGTGGTAGACGTAGATGTAGTGTAGGCATAGATGCAAATGTAGATGTACATGTAGAGATGTAGAGATAAGTGAGACTCACCAACAGTCACCAACGTAGGCCGAGTATGTGCACGAATCACCCGCAAAAAAGGAGTATGCGCACGAAGAGAAGAATTGCACGCACGGAAGCACGTACTCTGTGCCTCATTCCCCAACACACACGCGCGGGTACACGATGGAGCTCATTTGTGGATGAAGAGGCAGCTCATGTGATAATTTAACGCGTGTAGTAGTTGTTCACTTAGTGGAGGGTCGGGAACCACGTGTGAACGAATCAAAGTTCGACCATGACGGGGTGGTGTGTTTGTTTTTATTTTTTTTCTTCAATGGCACGTACGCAGTTTTTTTCTTGAATGGCACGTGAATCGTGCACCTACTCAATGACGGAGCACGGGATGGGATGGTAGCCACGGACATGGTCGACCCTTTTTGGAGACTACTACACCAGTACTTTGATGTACGTTTAAAAAAACTACTACTTTGATGTGTCTTGTCAACTCGCAGAACGATGAGAAGCTTGCTTACTACGCCCTCTACATAGCCCACACTTATTGTACTAGCAGTTGGAGTATGGGAGCACCTGATATTTCCCCGTCCGGACCGATCCCAAGCTGGCTTCTCACCTTCCCGGCCCACCAAAAACCCCTCCCCTCTCCCGCGCGCGTTTCCCGCCCGGCACCAGCTGAGCCAGCCGCTCCACATTGATGGCAAGTTAGGGCGATGCGACCTCTCACTGCTTACCCCATTGAAGCAGCGCACCGGGCGAGGGCGCCGCCCGCTACACGCCCGACATTTTAAGCTAATCATAGTGGAGAGTAACTTTAGAGAAAGTACAATAAGGTGACATAAGCAGGCTGTAAGGATTTAAATATAGTATTTTTGCTTAGTTGAAGGAGAGAGAAGAGGAGCGAGAAGAGAAGTGGGCTATAAACTTGTAGCTGGTTGTAGCACGAACTCCAAAATACTTTGTGAGACAAAAGGTGGGGCCATGTATATGATATTGTAAACTAAAGGGACTAACTATTGTACTAGCAGGCTATTAGGTTGGCTCTAGATGATGTGTCAACTTCATAGAGCCACATGTTGGCTATACTATTAACCATGCTCTAAGTGTGGTGTGAGTGGGACTAAAGTTTAGTCCCATACTGCTAGGTGAGTGTGAGTTGCACCACTTTATAATGTGATCTATTCTAGCATTTGCATGAGCATGATAATAGGAAACCTACATGCATGCTCTTCGGGAATGAGCCTATCCAAGGAGAAAAGCTATGCACGTGGTCTATATTTTTGTTGGTCGGAAAATTGATTAAGTCATTAATTAATAATTAACGGATGCCTTAATTGCTCAGCCGTTTCTGGTTCTTTTGGGTAGTGGGGCTATTATTGACTTGGACGTGGGGTTCGGTCCAAAGGCCTACTACTGTATTAGACTTGCTCTTACTCGCACGACCGACCTGACAGGCTCTACCCTAGCCGCCGTTGTATCATATGGTTTCACACCATTCCAGATCACAGTGCCCCCACGCAAGTCTTCTCCATACCTCCTTCTGGCGTGCACCACGAGAAGGGACAGCCGTCCTCCGGACCCTGCCTTTCGTGATCCTGTACGGGAGACGGGCGATCAGGATTTTGGGGAGCACACTCGTCGGACTGCTGCCAGCGACGACTTCCTGAACGACAACCTTCTTCCCTAACCTCGGTAAGCTCTTAATCAATGACATGAGTGACAACATCAACCACACCGGTTCTTCTCCCACTGCATAGTATGTGATTCTGTCCTCCTCGTTTAGTCCGCATCATTAATTTGATCTTTGCAATTGTCGTCATGATCTATTTACTGTTGATTCGAATGAAATCTCATAGTAAATTGCTCATATATTCAACAATCCAATCCAAAAACCTGATTATAGGCAATTTACTCCGAGTGGTTTTGCTGCGCTTTTGAAGCCTCCTGGCTTTAAGGGGGTGCAAATATAAAAGGTGGCGCACGAGAGAAGTATACTGGTTTCAGATCATGTACTGTTATGACGCCACTAAAGGCAAGCCTGCGGGCAATCTTAATCTTGCACAGCAGGAAGCTTTTGAGAACATGGATACCTTCTTCAAAGCCGCCCGTCTGAGTGTTAGGCCACGTTTGGGGCCTCGGGCACTGGCAGCGAGTTGTATGTCATGGAGAAATTATGTGACTACAAGATGACCGATGAGCGCTCTATTCTTCAGCAAGCTCATGAGATACAATCACTCACTAAGGAACTTGAGTACTTTAAGTCTATGTTGCCGGACAAATTTGTTGCTGGGACCATCATTGCCAAGCTTTCACCTTCGTTGGACAATTTTGCTACTTCTCTATAAAAAAGAGACATGAGTTTTCCGTTCCGAATCTCGTTGTCAGATTCAGGGCTCCGCAGACCCAAGAAAGGTTCGAACTCTGGGGAGTGTGCGAAGAACTCGACCTCTCCAGCTAGCCAGCTCGTCACCCCCATGGCCTAGCTTGATGAACAAGCAAGAAGATGGACACGGTAGTTTTACCCAGGTTCGGGCCACCTTGCGGTGTAAGACCCTACTCCTGCTTTGTGGTGGATTTGCCTCACGAATGGTTGAGGATGAACTAGTACAAGGGATGAACAACCTCGCAAGGTTTGCTCTAGTGAGGGAATGAGTCGACCAGGTTCGAATCCTTTGCTACGGTGGTGGCTAACATATACTTATAGTGGCCTCGGTCCTCTTCCCCCAAGACATAGGCGGGAAGGGATCCCATAGTGGCCAATTTGAAAGGGGACAAGTAGTACATCTTATCCTGATGAAAGGTGGTCTTCGCCTGCAAAGCTTCTGGTCGTGACGCTGCAGTGGGTTCGGTGATGACATCCGTCCTGCTGTCCTGGCAGTCTTGGTCTTGTTGCACTGGAATGGAAACCTTTGCCTGATTCCTCGGGAACCCATACCCACGCTTGCCTCCTTAGCACCAAAGAGGAATCTGCCTCGCCTACACCCGCTGGCGCCTGCCAAGCCTTGGTCGTCATGGCTTGCATCACCGCAACCTCATGCGGTTGGGAACCCGCCTAGAAATCTTTGCTCCTCGGGAGGCTGCCTGGGGTGGCCGCTCCCTACGGAGGTCTCGGTGTCGCCCGCCTCGCGAGGCTTGGCCCCTCACGAGGGTCTTGTCTTGATGGTCTCGTAGATGGGCCATACTGTTGGAAATATGCCCTAGAGGCAATAATAAATTAGTTATTATTATATTTCCTTGTTCATGATAATCATTTATTATCCATGCTAGAATTGTATTGATAGAAAACTTAGATACATGTGTGGATACATAGACAACACCATGTCCCTAGTAAGCCTCTAGTTGACTAGCTCGTTGATCAATAGATGGTTACGGTTTCCTGACCATGGACATTGGATGTCGTTGATAACGGGATCACATCATTAGGAGAATGATGTGATGGACAAGACCCAATCCTAAGCATAGCACAAGATCGTGTAGTTCGTATGCTAAAGCTTTTCTAATGTCAAGTATCATTTCCTTAGACCATGAGATTGTGCAACTCCCGGATACCGTAGGAATGCTTTGGGTGTGCCAAACGCCACAGCGTAACTGGGTGGCTATAGGTACACTACAGGTATCTCCGAAAGTGTCTGTTGGGTTGGCACGAATCGAGACTGGGATTTGTCACTCTGTGTAAACGGAGAGGTATCTCTGGGCCCACTCGGTAGGACATCATCATAATGTGCACAATGTGATCAAGGAGTTGATCACGGGATGATGTGTTACGAAACGAGTAAAGAGACTTGCCGGTAACGAGATTGAACAAGGTATCGGGATACCGACGATCGAATCTCGGGCAAGTATCGTACCGCTAGACAAAGGGAATTGTATACGGGATTGATTAAGTCCTTGACATCGTGGTTCATCTGATGAGATCATCGTGGAACATGTGGGAGCCAACATGGGTATCCAGATCCCTCTGTTGGTTATTGACCGGAGAGTCATCTCGGTCATGTCTGCATGTCTCCCGAACCTGTAGGGTCTACACACTTAAGGTTCGGTGACGCTAGGGTTATAGAGATATTAGTATGCGGTAACCCGAAAGTTGTTCGGAGTCCCGGATGAGATCCCGGACGTCACGAGGAGTTCCGGAATGGTCCGGAGGTAAAGAATTATATATAGGAAGTGCTATTTCGGCCATCGGGACAAGTTTCGGGGTCACCGATATTGTACCGGGACCACCGGAAGGTCCCGGGGGTCCATCGGGTGGGGCCACCTACCCCGGGGGGCCACATGGGCTGTAGGGGTGTGCGCCTTGGCCTGTATGGGCCAAGGGCACCAGCCCCAAGAGGCCCATGCGCCAAGAGATAAGGGGAGGAAAGAGTCCTAAAGGGGGAAGGCACCTCCGAGGTGCCTTGGGGAGGATGGACTCCTCCCTGGCCGCACCCTTCCTTGGAGGAAGGGCCAAGGATGCGCCCCCCCCCTCTCCCTTGGCCCTATATATAGTGGGGGGAAGGGAGAGCAACCATACCTGAGCCCTGGCACCTCCCTCTCCCTCCCATGACACATCTCCCTCCTCCCGCAGCGCTTGGCGAAGCCCTGTTGGAATCCTGCTACTTCCACCACCACGCCGTCGTGCTGCTGGATCTCCATCAACCTCTCCTTCCCCCTTGCTGGATCAAGAAGGAGGAGACGTCACTGCTCCGTACGTGTGTTGAACGCAGAGGTGCCGTCCGTTCGGCGCTAGGATCATCGGTGATTTGGATCACGATGAGTACGACTCCATCAACCCCGTTCTCTTGAACGCTTCCGCGCGCGATCTAAAAGGGTATGTAGATCCACTCCTCCCTCGTTGCTAGATGACTCCATAGATAGATCTTGGTGACACGTAGGAAAATTTTGAATTTATGCTACGTTCCCCAACAGTGGCATCATGAGCTAGGTCTATGCGTAGTTTCTATGCACGAGTAGAACACAAAGTAGTTGTGGGCGTTGATTTTGTTCAATATGCTTACCGTTACTAGTCCAATCTTGATTCGGTGGCATTGTGGGATGAAGCGGCCCGGACCGACCTTACACGTACTCTTACTGAGACTGGTTCCACTGACTAACATGCACTAGTTGCATAAGGTGGCTAGCGGGTGTCTGTCTCTCCCACTTTAGTTGGATCGGATTCCTTATGAAGGGTAAATAGCAATTGGCATATCACGTTGTGGTTTTTGCGTAGGTAAGAAACGTTCTTGCTAGAAACCCATAGCAGCCACGTAAAACATGCAAACAACAATTAGAGGACGTCTAACTTGTTTTTGCAGGGTATGCTATGTGATATGATATGGCCAAAAGGATGTGATGAATGATATATGTGATGTATGAGATTGATCATGTTCTTGTAATAGGAATCACGACTTGCATGTCGATGAGTATGACAACCGGCAGGAGCCATAGGAGTTGTCTTTATTTATTTATGACCTGCGTGTCAACTTAAACGTCATGTAATTACTTTACTTTATTGCTAAAGCGTTAGCCATAGTAGTAGAAGTAATAGATGACAAGACAACTTCAAGAAGACACGATGATGGAGATCATGGTGTCATGCCGGTGACAAGATGATCATGGAGCCCCAAGATGGAGATCAAAGGAGCTATATGATATTGGCCATATCATGTCACTATTATTTGATTGCATGTGATGTTTATCATGTTTTTGCATCTTGTTTACTTAGAACGACGGTAGTAAATTAGATGATCCCTCACTAAAATTTCAAGAAGGAGTTCCCCCTAACTGTGCACCGTTGCGAAAGTTCGTCGTTTCGAAGCACCACGTGATGATCGGGTGTGATAGATTCTTACGTTCGAATACAACGGGTGTTGACGAGCCTAGCATGTACAGACATGGCCTCGGAACACATGCGAAACACTTAGGTTAAACTTGACGAGCCTAGCATGTACAGACATGGCCTCGGAACACAAGAGACCGAAAGGTCGAGCATGAGTCGTATGGTAGATACGATCAACATGAAGATGTTCACCGATGTTGACTAGTCCGTCTCACGTGATGATCGGACACGGCCTAGTTGACTCGGATCATGTAATCACTTAGATGACTAGAGGGATGTCTATCTGAGTGGGAGTTCATAAGATGAACTTAATTATCCTGAACATAGTCAAAAGGTCTTCGCAAATTATGTCGTAGCTCGCGCTTCAGTTCTACTGTTTAGATATGTTCCTAGAGAAAATTTAGTTGAAAGTTGATAGTAGAAATTATGCAGACTAGGTCCATAAACTGAGGATTGTCCTCATTTCTTCATAGAAGGCTTATGTCCTTAATGCACCGCTCAGTGTGCTGAACCTCGAACGTTGTCTGTGGATGTTGCGAACATCTGACATACACATTTCGATAACTACGTGATAGTTCAGTTAAACGGTTTAGAATTGAGGCACCGAAAACGTTTTTGAAACGTCGCAAAACATATGAGATGTTTCGAGGGCTGAAATTGGGATTTCAGGCTCGTACCCATGTCAAGAGGTATAAGACCTCCGACGATTTTCTTAGCCTGCAAACTAAGGGAGAAAAGCTCAATTGTTGAACTTGTGCTCAAATTGTCTGAGTACAACAATCGCTTGAATCGAGTGGGAGTTGATCTTCTAGATGAGATAGTGATGTTTCTCCGAAGTCATTACCACCAAGATGCTAGAGCTTCGTGATGAACTATAATATATCAGGGACATATATGATGATCCTTGAGTTATTCGCGATGTTTGACACCACAAAAGTAGAAATCAAGAAGGAGCATCAATTGTTGATGGTTGGTGAAACCACTAGTTTCAAGAAGGGCAAGGACACGAAGGGATACTTCATGAAACAGCAATTCAGCTGCTGCTCTAGTGAAGAAACCCAAGGTTGAACCCAAACCCGAGACTAAGTGCTTCTGTAATAAAGGGAACAGCCACTGGAGCAGAATTACCCTAGATACTTGGTAGATAAGAAGGCTGGCAAGGTCGATAGAAGTATATTAGATGTATTATGTTAATGTGTACTTTACTAGTACTCCTAGTAGCACCAGGGTATTAGATACCGGTTCGGTTGCTAAGTGTTAGTAACTCGAAATAAAAGCTACGGAATAAACGGAGACTAGCTAAAGGTGAGCTGACGATATGTGTTGGAAGTGTTTCCAAGGTTGATATGATCAAGCATCGCACGCTCCCTCTACCATAGAGATTGGTGTTAAACCTAAATAATTGTTATTTGGTGTTTGCATTGAGCATAGACATGATTGGATTATGTCTATCGCAATACGGTTATTCATTTAAAGAGAATAATAGTTACTCTGTTTATTTGAATAATACCTTCAATGGTCTTGCACCTAAAATGAATGGTTCATTAAATCTCGATCGTAGTGATACACATGTTCATGCCAAAAGATATAAGATAGTAATGATAGTACCACCTACTTGTGGCACTGCCACTTAAGTCATATCGGTATAAAACGCATGCAGAAGCTCCATGTTGATGGATCTTTGGGCTCACTCGTTTTTGAAAAGTTTGAGACATGCGAACCATGTCTATTGGTGTATATGCATGAAGAAACTCCATGCAAATGGACCATTTGGACTCACTTGATTTTGAATCACTTGAGACATGCAAATCATACCACATGGGCAAGATGACTGAAAGCCTCGTTTTCAGTAAGATGGAACTAGAAAGCAACTTGTTGGAAGTAATACATTTTGATGTGTGCAGTCCAATGAGTGCTGAGGCATGCAGTGGATATCGTTATGTTCTTACTTCACAGATGATTTGAGTAGATGTTGAGTATATTTACTTGATGAATCATGAGTCTGAATTATTGAAAGGTTCAAGTAATTTCAGGGTGAAGTTGAAAGATCGTCGTGACAAGAGGATAAAAGATCTATGATATGATCATAGAGATGAATATCTGAATTACGAGTTTGGCACAGAATTAAGACATTGTGGAAATTGTTTCACAACTAATACAGCCTGGAACACCATAGTGTGATGGTGTGTCCGAACATCATAACTGCACCCTATTGGATATGATGCATACCATGATGTCTCTTATCGAATTACCACAATAGTTTATGGGTTAGGCATTAGAGACAACCACATTCACTTTAAAAGGGGCACCACGTAATTCCGATGAGATGACACCGTATGAACTATGGTTTAGGGAAACCTAAGCTGTCATTTCTTAAAAGTTTGGGGCTGCGACACTTATGTGAAAAAGTTTCAGGCTGATAAGCTCGAACCCAAAGCGGATAAATGCATCTTCATAAGACACCCAAAACAGCTGGGTGTACCTCCTGTCTCAGATCCGAAAGCAATAAGGGATTGTTTCTGGAATCGGGTCCTTTCTCGAGGAAAACTTTCTCTCGAAAGAATTGAGTGGGAGGATGGTGGAGACTTGATGAGGTTATTGAACCGTCTCTTCAACTAGTGTGTGGCAGGGCACAGGAAGTTGTTCCTGTGGCACCTACAACAATTGAAGTGGAAGCTTATGATAGTGATCATGAAACTTCAGATCAAGTCACTACCAAACCTCGTAGGATGACAAGGATGCGTACTACTTCAGAGTGGTACGTAATCCTGTCTTGGAAGTCATGTTGCTAGACAACAATGAACCTACGAGCTATGGAGAAGCGATGGTGGGCCGGATTCCGATAAATGGCTCGAGGCCATAAAATCCGAGAGAGGATCCATGTATGGAAACAAAGTGTAGACTTTGACAGAACAGCTCGATGGTCGTGAGGCTGTTGAGTACAGATGGATTTTAAAAAGGAAGACAGACAATGATGGTAAATGTCACCATTAAGAAAGCTCGACTTGTCATTAAGATGTTTTCTGACAAGTTCAAGGAGTTGACTACGATGAGACTTTCTCACTCATAGCGATGCTAAGAGTCTGTTGGAATTATATTAGCGATTACTGCATTATTTATGAAATCTTGCAGATAGGATGTCAAAACATTGTTTCCTCGACGATTTTCTTGAGGAAAGGTTGTATGTGATACAACCGGAAGGTTTTGTTAATCCTGAAAGATGCTAATAAGTATGCAAAGCTCCAGCAATCCTTCTAGGGACTGGAGTAAGCATCTCGGAGTTGGAATGTATGTTTGATGATGATCAAAGATTTTGGGTTTATACAAAGTTTATGAGAAACTTGTATTTCCAAAGAAGTGAGTGGGAGCACTATAGAATTTCTGATGAATATATGTTGTTGACATATTGTTGATCAGAAATGACGTAGAATTTCTGGAAAGCATATAGGGTTATTTGGAAAGTGTTTTTCAATGGAAAGCCTAGATTAAGCTACTTGAACATTGAGCATCAAGATCTATAAGAATATATCAAAACGCTTAATGGTACTTTCAAATGAGCACATACCTTGACATGATCTTGAAGGTGTTCAAGATGGATCAGTCAAAGAAGGAGTTCTTGCCTGAGTTGTAAGGTATGAAGTTAAGACTTAAAGCTCGACCACGGCAGAATAGAGAGAAAGGACGAAGGTCATCCCCTATGCTTAAGACATAGGCCCTACAGTATGCTATGCTGTGTACCGCACCTGAAATGTGCCTTGCCATGAGTCAGTCAAGGGGTACAAGAGTGATCCAAGAATGGATCACAAGACAGCGGTCAAAGTTATCCTTAGTGGACTAAGGAATTTTCTCTATTATGGAGGTGGTAAAAGAGTTCGTCGTAAAGGGTTACGCCGATGCAAACTTTGACACTAATCCAGATTATTCTGAGTAGTAAACTGGATTTGTATAGTAGAACGGTTATTTGGAATAGCTCCAAATGTAGCGTAGTAGTTGCATCTACAAGATGACATAGAAATTTGCGAAGTACATACGGATCTGAATGCTGCAGACCCGTTGACTATAACATCTCTCACAAGCATAACATGATCAAACCCAGAACTCATCGAGTGTTAATCACATGGTAATGTGAACTAGATTATTGACTCTAGTAAACTCTTTGGGTGTTAGTCACATGGGGATGTGACCTTGAGTGTTAATCACATATCGATGTGAACTGGATTATTGACTCTAGTGCAAGTGGGAGACTATTGGAAATATGCCCTAGAGGCAATAATAAATTAGTTATTATTATATTTCCTTGTTCATGATAATCGTTTATTATCCATGCTAGAATTGTATTGATAGGAAACTTAGATACATGTGTGGATACATAGACAACACCATGTCCCTAGTAAGCCTCTAGTTGACTAGCTCGTTGATCAATAGATGGTTACGGTTTCCTGACCATGGACATTGGATGTCGTTGATAACGGGATCACATCATTAGGAGAATGATGTGATGGACAAGACCCAATCCTAAGCATAGCACAAGATCGTGTAGTTCGTATGCTAAAGCTTTTCTAATGTCAAGTATCATTTCCTTAGACCATGAGATTGTGCAACTCCCGGATACCGTAGGAATGCTTTGGGTGTGCCAAACGTCACAACGTAACTGGGTGGCTATAAAGGTACACTACAGGTATCTCTGAAAGTGTCTGTTGGGTTGGCATGAATCGAGACTGGGATTTGTCACTCTGTGTAAACGGAGAGGTATCTCTGGGCCCACTCGGTAGGACATCATCATAATGTGCACAATGTGATCAAGGAGTTGATCACGGGATGATGTGTTACAAAACGAGTAAAGAGACTTGCCGGTAACGAGATTGAACAAGGTATCGGGATACCGACGATCGAATCTCGGGCAAGTATCGTACCGCTAGACAAAGGGAATTGTATACGGGATTGATTAAGTCCTTGACATCGTGGTTCATCCGATGAGATCATCGTGGAACATGTGGGAGCCAACATGGGTATCCAGATCCCTCTGTTGGTTATTGACCGGAGAGTCATCTCGGTCATGTCTGCATGTCTCCCGAACCCGTAGGGTCTACACACTTAAGGTTCGGTGACGCTAGGGTTATAGAGATATTAGTATGCGGTAACCCGAAAGTTGTTCGGAGTCCTGGATGAGATCCCGGATGTCACGAGGAGTTCCGGAATGGTCCGGAGGTAAAGAATTATATATAGGAAGTGCTATTTCGGCCATCGGGGCAAGTTTCGGGGTCACTGGTATTGTACCGGGACCACCGGAAGGGTCCCGGGGGTCCACCGGGTGGGGCCACCTACCCCGGGGGGCCACATGGGCTGTAGGGGTGTGCGCCTTGGCCTGTATGGGCCAAGGGCACCAGCCCCAAGAGGCCCATGCGCCAAGAGATAAGGGGAGGAAAGAGTCCTAAAGGGGGGAGGCACCTCCGAGGTGCCTTGGGGAGGATGGACTCCTCCCTGGCCGCACCCTTCCTTGGAGGAAGGGCCAAGGCTGCGCCCCCTCTCCCTTGGCCCTATATATAGTGGGGGGAAGGGAGGGCAACCATACCTGAGCCCTGGCGCCTCCCTCTCCCTCCCATGACACATCTCCCTCCTCCCGCAGCGCTTGGCGAAGCCCTGTTGGAATCCCGCTACTTCCACCACCACGCCGTCGTGCTGCTGGATCTCCATCAACCTCTCCTTCCCCCTTGCTGGATCAAGAAGGAGGAGACGTCGCTGCTCCGTACGTGTGTTGAACGCGGAGGTGCCGTCTGTTCGGCGCTAGGATCATCGGTGATTTGGATCACGACGAGTACGACTCCATCAACCCCGTTCTCTTGAACGCTTCCGCGTGCGATCTACAAGGGTATGTAGATCCACTCCTCCATCGTTGCTAGATGACTCCATAGATAGATCTTGGTGACACGTAGGAAAATTTTGAATTTATGCTACGTTCCCCAACACATACCAGGCCGGTGATGGAGCCACGCCATGGGCCGCATGCAGGAAATTTTGGGTAGCCTCGTTCCCAGAACATCGACAGTCATTAGCACTCTTGATTTTGAAGAGAAGGCGAGGGCAAAGGACACACGTGCTCGAGTCGCTAAGGGAGCTTCTAGTGCCCACAAGGTACACAAGAAGAACTTCTAGCCCAACAAGCCCCAAAACAACAAGAACAAATCTCAGGAGAAAGGCAAGTTTGATGCAAAGTACAAGCCATCAAATTCTACCAACTTCAAGAAGAATTCTCATAATACGTGAAAGGGACACAAACCTCAATTTTGGTAGCACCGCACAAAATTATATGGCTGCATCTATCTACTGTCAGCTAACCTCATGGTGCTCCAGGTATTCCTACATTCGTAACTAGGTACAATGACCACCGCAAGATGAAATAAGCTTATTCGGACATTGACTTGCCGATTGCTGTGTGGAACGGTCTTGTCATGTGTGGAGGAGCAAACAAGTAGTGCAGTTAATGGTGGAAATCAACTAACGACTTATGAAATTATATATAATCTTCCTCAGGCAGGTCAGTATCCCCTTCGTCCAGATGATCGTGTTTTGTCATGCCGAGCTATTGATATGCACTACTGTTTTGCAACATCGTTTAAGTATAGCTATTGTTTTCCTATCTTTTCAGATTCACGACAATGAGGATGATTTTAGGGGAACTGCACAATATGCTCTGACGTTGATTCATCTCTATTGCCTCCTGTGACACCCCAAGACCGGAGCTTCAGATGCCTTCCATGATTTTCCGAGATTCATCGTGTGATTTGTTTGGTTCGTTGCTTTCATTTTTTGCATCATGTGATTTGCATCATGTCATCTTGCACCTCTTCTTAAAACTCAACCAATTAAATTGTATGGATCTTCGATTCATTTAAATCGAGGGATATTCACTATGGTGATTTCTCTTTAAGACATATTCTCCCAATATTTTAGGGAGCTATAAAAATTATATTCCAATATTTGGAATCACCCATAAACACACTTGCAAAATAATTCCCCAGGCCTTTGTTATCTCACTTCTTGACCTCAAACTTTGTCTAATAAATTCTTTCGCCATTTCCCCGAGCTCCACCAAAATTCTCAACATTTCTAGACCTACCAAACACCCACTTCTTTCACCCACTCATTTGAACTAAATTCAATTGAGTTTGGATCTAGGTTGCCCAACACCCTTCCAACCATTTTCGTTAAATCATTCATATTTTCCTGATCTCAGGAAAATATCTCACTAGTCCATACTCCTTCTCTAACCTCTTCTTTTTCTCTCTTTTCTTTCTTTCTTTTTCTGTAAATGGAAAAGAGAGAAGCCCATTTTGGCACAATGACCAGGCCAGCCCATCGAACCTCCTAAAGCTCAGCCGGCCTAAGGCCCAGCAACCCCTCCTAACCCTAGCTGCTCGATCCCCTCATCCCTCTCCCCTCGATCGCTCGCTCCATCATCCTCCCTCCGCCGCCAGACACGCACGCTCATGAGCGCCATCTACTTGATCCCCCACACCCCGCACCCGATCCCCATCACTCGATCCCCAGCTATCTCCCTTCGTTCTCCTCCTGGCGCCACCACTCACAGGGAGAGAGAGAGCAGCGCCACTCCCTCGTCCCGTTCCCCTTTGCCCCCTACTCGTCGCCGGAGTCCAGACGCCGGACCAGCCGGAGGCCGCCGTCGCCATGAACCCCGCAGGAGCGCCAGCGCCACCAGGCCGCCGTCCCGCACTCAAGCTCCTCCGCCCCTGAGCTCCGTCTTCGCCGTTCCCGGTGCTGCCGGAACCACACTTCAAGTCCCCGTCGTCAAGCTCCACGTCGACGCCCCTGCATCACTTTGAGCCCTCCTCTGAGTCGCTCTCTTAGGCGGCCAGCAGGATCAGCATGCCAAGGCTCGACCGTGCTGCTTCCTCGATGGCCCAGCTGCCCGTCTTCACCGCGTCGCTTCCTAGAGCTCCCTCCTGCCCTGACCGCGTCCAGCCGTAGGTCTCCGCACCTTCATCCTGCTGCTGTCGCACGACATCTCCGTCGGTCGTCCTCTGACTTTTTCCGTTTCGAGGCAGCCCCACTCCAAATACCATCTCTGAGGATTTTTGTCAAGTACCATCCCACGGGATCCCGTCAAGACCGATGCCCGAACAAGTACACTCTGAGGATACTCCAAGTGCAACTTGTTGTCGTGTACAACTACCATCGTCTCGGATTGCACAAGTACCACGACACCCATGTCCCGTCAAGTTCGCCTACAACAACTACAACGTGTACCACTACCCCCGTTGAAGACCTGTGTAACGCATGCGTCAAGTACATCTATAAAAGACCCGAATGTATATGAACCGTGTACGACTACCGTCATCGAAGTCCGCGAGTACAAATACTTCCCAATACGGCGCGAAGTTCCACCACCGATGATTGTTTTGGATTTGCCAAGTCCGACTATAAAGGATTTGCCAAGTCCGACTATAAAGCGAAGACCCGTGAACCACTACTTCCCTCATCGAACCCGTACCGCCCCGAATGCACGTTTTGAAGGTATAACCGCTGGAACGACGCCCGTGGATTGAATGCTTGTGTTGTATGAGATGAATCCGTGTTTGCACCGTGTCCGAGTTGTTCTTTGCGAGTTCCTCGTTGCCTTGTCGTCGACATGTGGGAACCCGGTATCTGGGAGCACTCCACCGTTCATCATGACATGCTCCCGTCATACTTCCTTTTGCACGGGCATCTTAAATGAGTTACGGGAACCGGAATGTTTCTGTGGCACCTTTTTCGTTGTCCTTGCCGTGGCACCTCTTTTGTTTCCGCCACGATGACTAATGCTTCATATCAACTTATAATAAAAATTGCATAAAACTTGCACATGTCATCCGCATCATGATAACAACATTTAAAATGTTTAAATTACTGTTTGCATTAATTTACTTAAATGACGTGCTAAAATGATTTATTTCATAACAAATAACCGTAGCTCCAAATTTAATAAAGTTTATATGTAAATGGGGTAGAAAAATGCTTAGATTAACATGGTAGCACTACTTTGCATGTTTAACAATTCTAAAATGAGGTTTAGGGCAGAACAATATCAAAACTAAAATATGCACATGAGGATTTTTTGGAATTGTTGTTTGTTATTTTCGGCCTCATTTAAACTTGCCGAGATGTGTAGTTTACATATATTTCACCCCTTTCCATGTTTAACAACATTTAATTTTTTTGGTACATAACCGGGAGTGAACTAAATAACTCATGTGGTGTTTTCTCAATATGCAACTCGTTGCAGATTGAGCTCCACTTAATTTGTAGTATATTTTGTTGCACTTTGCCATGACATGCCTCATTAAACCGGACATGCATCATACTTGGTTGTGCATCATGCCATGTTTATGTGATGGTTGTTTACTATGTTGCTTGCTTATTTCCGGGTTGCTTCTCTCGTTAGCTTCGGTTTCGGTCCGGAGTTGTGAGGATTCGTTCGACTACGTCTGTTTGTTTTCTTCGTGGACTCGTTCTTCTTCCTTGCGGGATCTCAGGCAAGATGACCATACCCTCGAAATCACTTCTATCTTTTCTTGCAAGTTGTTCGTTCTATCGCTATGTCGCGCTACCTACCACTTATTATATCATGCCTCCCATATTGCCATGTCAAGCCTCTAACCCAACTTCCTAGCAAACCGTTGTTTGCCTATGTTACCGCTTTTGCTCAGCCCCTCTTATAGTGTTGCTAGTTGCAGGTGAAGTTGAAGTTTGTTCCTTGTTGGAACATGGATATGTTGAGATATCACAATACCTCTTATTTTAATTAATGCATCTATATACTTGGTAAAGGGTGGAAGGCTCGGCCTTATGCTTGGTGTTTCGTTCCACTCTTGCCGCCCTAGTTTCCGTCATACCAGTGTTATGTTCCTTCATTTTGCGTTCCTTACGCGGTTGAGTGTTATGGGAACCCCTTGACAGTTCGCTTTGAATAAAACTCCTCCAGGAAGGCCCAACCTTGGTTTTAAATTTGCCTAACAACCTAAGCCTTTTTCCCTTGAGTTTCCGGAGCCCGAGGGTCATCTTTATATTTAACCCCCCGGGCCAGTACTTCTCTAAGTGTTGGTCTGAACCAGGTAGCCTACTGGGCCACCTCAGGGAAACTTGAGGGATAGTTTTACTCGTAGCTTGACCTATCTGGTGTGCCCTGAGAACGAAATATGTGCAGCTCCTATCAGGATTTGTCGGCACATTGGGCGGCTTTGCTGGTCTTGTTTTGCCATTGTCAAAATGTCTTGTAGCCGGGATTCCGAGACTGATCGGGTCTTTCCGAGAGAAGGAATATCCTTCATTGACCGTGAGAGCTTGGATGGGCTAAGTTGGGACACCCCTACAGGGTTTAAACTTTCGAAAGCCGTGCCCATGGTTATGTGGGAGATTTGAATTTGTTAATGTCCGGTTGTAGAGAACTTGACACTTGACTTAATTAAAATGCATCAACCGCGTGTGTAGCCATGATGGTCTCTTTCCGGTGGAGTCCGGGAAGTGAACACGGTTCTTGTGTTATGCTTGAACGTAAGTAGTTTCGGGATCACTTCTTGATTACTTCTAGCATCTCGACCATTGCGTTGCTTCTCTTCTCGCTCTTATTTGCATATGTTAGCCACCATATATTCTTAGTGCTTGCTGCAGCTCCTCCTCATTACCTTACACTACCCAGAAGCTTAAATAGTCTTGATCTCGCGGGTGTGAGATTGCTGAGTCCTCGTGACTCACAGATACTTACAAGCAGTTGCAGGTGCCGATGATACCAGTGCAGGTGGTGCAACCGAGTTCAAGTGGGAGCTCGATGAAAATCTTGGTCGTTGTTTTGTGTCTTTTCCAGATGATTAATAGTGGTGCCCAGTTGATTGTACTCCGGATGATGTATGTTTAACTTGTATTGTGTGAAGTGGCAATTGTAAGCCAACTCTTTATCCCATTCTTATTCAGTATATGGATTGTGTGAATATTACCCCTCTTGCGACAAAACTACCATGCGGCTATGCCTCTAAGTCGTGCCCCAACATGTGGGAGATATAGCCGCATTGTGGGTGTTACAAGTTGGTAATCAGAGCCATCCCCGACTTAGGAGTCCGCTGCTTGATCGAATCGCTGACGTTGTTAAGTCTAGAACAAAAAGTTTTGAGTCTTACGATTATATATATTGGAGAGTAGGATTCTTTTTACTCCTCGGTCCCTTCGCCGCTCTGGTGAGGCCCCCTGACGTAGAAGTTTTGGCTTTTCTCTCCTCAAATTTCACGAAAAAAACTTAAGATCACGCGGGTATATTGGAATCTTTCCGATAGTCTTGTGATGAGAACATTGTTCTTGGTGCCTCCTGACATTTAGGGGTTGTGACAGTGTCCCAGGGAGTTGAGCCCCGAGGTGTTGTCGTCACAATTTTATCGTTGTAGTTCTGGAATACCTGAGCTCGCCGACATCGAAAATGCACATGAGGATTTTCAGGAATTGTTGTTTGTTATTTCCGACGACATTTAAACTTGCCTAGATGTGTAGTTTACATTTGTTTCACCCCTTGCCATGTTTAACAACATTTAAATTTGTTGTGTACATAACCGGGAGTGGACTAAATAAGTCATGTGGTGTTTCGTCAATATGCAACTCGTTGCATATTGAGCTCCACTTAATTTGTAGTATTGTTTGTTGCACTTTCCCATGACATGCCTCATTAAACCGGACATGCATCATACTTGGTTGTGCATCATGCCATGTTTATGTGATGGTTGTTTACTATGTTGCTTGCTTCTTTCCGGGTTTCTTCTCTCGTTAGCTTCGGTTTCGGCCCGGAGTTGTGAGGATTCGTTTGACTACGTCCATTTGTCTTATTCATGGACTCGTTCTTCTTCCTTGCGGTATCTCAGGCAAGATGACCATACCCTCTAAATCACTTCTATCTTTGCTTGCTAGTTGTTCGTTCTATCTCTATGTCGCGCTACCTACCACTTGTTATATCATGCCTCCCATATTGCCATGTCAAGCCTCTAACCCACCTTCCTAGCAAACCGTTGTTTGGCTATGTTACCGCTTTTGCTCAGCCCCTCTTATAGTGTTGCTAGTTGCAAGTGAATTTGAAGTTTGCTCCTTGTTGGAACATGGATATGTTGGGATATCACAATTCCTCTTATTTTAATTAATGCATCTATATACTTGGTAAAGGGTGGAAGGCTCGGCCTTATGCCTGGTGTTTCGTTCCACTCTTGCCGCCCTAGTTTCCATCATACCGGTGTTATGTTCCTTGATTTTGCGTTCCTTACATGGTTGGGTGTTATGGGAACCCTAGACAGTTCGCTTTGAATAAAACTCCTCCAGCAAGGCCCAACCTTGGTTTTACATTTTCCTAACAACCTAAGCCTTTTTCCCTTGGGTTTCCGGAGCCCGAGGGTCATCTTTATTTTTAACCCCCCAAGCCAGTGCTTCTTTAAGTGTTGGTACGAACCGAGTAGCCTGCGGGGCCACCTCGGGGAAACTTGAGGGCTAGTTTTACTCGTAGCATGACCTATCCGGTGAGCCCTCAGAACGAGAAATCTGCAGCTCCTGTCAGGATTTGTCGGCACATCGGGCGGCTTTGCTGGTCTTGTTTTACCATTGTCGAAATGTCTTGTAACCGGGATTCCGAGACTGATCGGGTCTTTCTGGGAGAAGGAATATCCTTCGTTGATCGTGAGAGCTTGTGATGGGCTAAGTTGGGACACCCCTGCAGGGTTTAAACTTTCAAAAGTCGTCCCCGTGGTTATGTGGCAGATGGGAATTTGTTAATGTACGGTTGTAGAGAACTTGACACTTGACTTAATTAAAATGCATCAACCGCGTGAGTAGCCGTGAGGGTCTCTTTCTGGCGGAGTCTGGGAAGTGAACACGGTTCTTGTGTTATGCTTGAACGTAAGTAGTTTCATGATCACTTCTAGCTTCTCGACCATTG
Source organism: Triticum urartu (assembly GCF_056163025.1). Classification (NCBI taxonomy): domain Eukaryota; kingdom Viridiplantae; phylum Streptophyta; class Magnoliopsida; order Poales; family Poaceae; genus Triticum; species Triticum urartu. Next base: position 310,726,170 of record NC_141874.1, read on the forward strand.
CGTTGCTTCTCTTATCGCTGTTATTTGCGTATGTTAGCCACCATATATTCTTAGTGCTTGCTGCAGCTCCACCTCATTACCTTACACTACCTAGAAGCTTAAATAGTCTTGATCTCGCGCATGTGAGATTGCTAAGTCCTCGTGACTCACAGATACTTCCAAACAGTTGCAGGTGCCGATGATACCAGTGCAGGTGGTGCAAGTGAGTTCAAGTGGGAGCTCGATGAAGATCTTGGTCGTTGTTTGGTGTCTTTTGCAGATGATCATTAGTGGTGCCCAGTTGGGATGATCGGGGATCTAGCATTTGGGGTTGTCTTCTTTTATTTTGGTTTCGTAGTCGGACCTTTGATTGTACTCTGGATGATGTATGTTTAACTTGTATTGTGTGAAGTGGCGATTGCAAGACAACTCCTTATCCCTTTCTTATTCAGTACATGAGATTGTCTGAATATTACCCCTATTGCGACAAAACTACGATGCGGCTATGCCTCTAAGTCATGCCCCGACACATGGGAGATAAAGCCGCATTGTGGGTGTTACAAGTTGGTAATCAGAGCCATCCCCGACTTAGGAGCCCGCTGCTTGATCGAATCGATGACGTTGTTGAGTCTAGAACAAAAAGTTTTGAGTCTTAGGATTATATATATATCGGAGAGTAGGATTCTTTTTACTCCTCAGTCCCTTCGTCGCTCTGGTGAGGCCTCCTGACGTGGAAGTTTTGACTTTTCTCTCCTCAAATTTCAAGAAAAATAATTTAGTAGCACGTGTATATCTTGGAATCTTTCCGATAGTCTTGTGATGAGAACATTGTTCTTGGTGCCTCCTGACATTTAGGGGTTGTGGCAGTGTCCCAGGGAGTTGAGCTCCGAGGTGTTGTCATCACAATTTTATCATTGTAGTTCTGGAATACCCGAGCTCCCTGACATTGAAAATTCACATGAGGATTTTCCAGAATTGTTGTTTGTTATTTCCGGCCTCATTTAAACTTGCCTAGATGTGTAGTTTACAATTGTTTCACCGCTTGCCATGTTTAACAACATTTAATTTTGTTGGGTACATAACCGGGAGTGAACTAAATAAGTCATGTGGTGTTTCGTCAATATGCAACTCGTTGCATATTGAGCTCCACTTAATTTGTAGTATTGTTTGTTGCACTTTGCCATGACATGCCTCATTAAACTAGACATGCATCATACTTGGTTGTGCATCATGCCATGTTTATGTGATGGTTGTTTACTATGTTGCTTGCTTATTTCCGGGTTGCTTCTCTCGTTAGCTTCGGTTTCGGTCTGGAGTTGTGAGGATTCGTTCGACTATGTCCATTTGTCTTCGTCATGGAATCGTTCTTCTTCCTTGCGGGATCTCAAGCAAGATGACCATACCCTCGAAATCACTTCTATCTTTGCTTGCTAGTTGTTCGTTCTATCGCTATGTCACGCTACCTACCACTTGTTATATAATGCCTCCCATATTGCCATGTCAAGCCTCTAACCCACCTTCCTAGCAAACCGTTGTTTGGCTATGTTACCGCTTTTGCTCAGCCCCTGTTATAGTGTTGCTAGTTGCAGGTGAATTTGAAGTTTGTTCCTTGTTGGAACATGGATATGTTGGGATATCACAATACCTCTTATTTTAATTAATGCATCTATATACTTGGTAAAGGGTGGAAGGCTCAGCCTTATGCCTGGTGTTTTGTTCCACTCTTGCCACCCTAGTTTCCGTCATACCGGTGTTATGTTCCTTGATTTTGCGTTCCTTACGCGGTTGGGTGTTATGGGAACCCCTAGACAGTTTGCTTTGAATAAAACTCCTCCAGCAAGGCCCAACCTTGGTTTTACATTTGCGTAACAACCTAAGCCTTTTTCCCTTGGGTTTTCGGAGCCCGAGTGTCATCTTTATTTTTAACCCCCTCGGGCCAATGCTTCTCTAAGTGTTGGTCTGAACCGGGCAGCCTGCAGGGCCACCTCGGGGAATCTTGATGGCTAGTTTTACTCGTAGCTTGACCTATCCGGTGTGCCCTGAGAACGAGATATGTGCAGCTCCTATCGGGATTTGTCGGCACATCGGGCAGCTTTGCTGGTCTTGTTTTACCATTGTCGAAATGTCTTGTAACCGGGATTCCGAGACTGATTGGGTCTTTCTGGGAGAAGGAATATCCTTCGTTGACCGTGAGAGCTTGTGATGGGCTAAGTTGGGACACCCCTGTACGGTTTAATCTTTCAAAAGTTGTGCCCGCGGTTATGTGGCATATGGGAATTTGTTAATGTCCGTTGTAGAGAACTTGACACTTGACTTAATTAAACTGCATCAACCGCGTGTGTAGCCGTGATGGTCTGTTTCCGGCGGAGTCCGGGAAGTGAACACGGTTCTTGTGTTATGCTTGAACGTAAGTAGTTTCAGGATCACTTCTTGATCACTTCTATCTTCTCGAACGTTGTGTTGCTTCTCTTCTCGCTCTTATTTGCGTACGTTAGCCACCATATATGCTTAGTGCTTGCTGCAGCTCCACCTCATTTCCTTACCCTACCCAGAAGCTTAAATAGTCTGGATCTCACTGGTGTGAGATTGCTGAGTCCTCGTGACTCATAGATACTTCCATACAGTTTCAGGTGCCGATGATACCAGTGCAGGTGGTGCAACCGAGTTGAAGTGGGAGCTCAATGAAGATCTTGGTCGTTGTTTTGTGTCTTTTCGAGATGATCAGTAGTGGTGCCCAGTTGGGACAATCGGGGATCTAGCATTTGGGGTTGTCTTCTTTTATTTTGGTTCCATAGTCAGACCTTTGATTGTACTCTGGATGACGTATGTTTAACTTGTATTGTGTGAAGTGGCGATTGTAAGCCAACTCTTTATCCCTTTGTTATTCATTACATGGGATTGTGTGAATATTACCCCTCTTGCGACAAAACTACAATGCGGCTAAGCCTCTAAGTCATGTCCCGACACGTGGGAGATATAGCTGCATTGTGGGTGTTACAAGTTGGTAATCAGAGCCATCCCCGACTTAGGAGCCCCCTGCTTGATCGAATCGCTGACGTTGTTGAGTCTAGAACAAAAGGTTTTGAGTCTTAGGATTATACATATCGGAGAGTAGGACTCTTTTTACTCCTCAGTCTCTTCGTCGCTCTGGTGAGGCCCCTGACGTAGAAGTTTTGACTTTTCTCTCCTCAAATATCACGAAATTTTTTTTAGGATCACACGGGTATCTTGGAGTCTTTCTGATAGTCTTGTGACGAGAACATTGTTCTTGGAGCCTCCTGACATTTAGGGGTTGTGGCAGTGTCCCGGGGAGTTGAGCTCCGAGTTGTTGTCGTCACAATTTTATTGTTGTAGTTCTGGAATACCTGAGCTCGCCGACATCGAAAATGCACATGAGGATTTTCCGAAATTGTTGTTTGTTATTTCCGGCCTTATTTAAACTTGCAAAGATGTGTAGTTTACATATGTTTCACCCCTTTCCATGTTTAACAACATTTAATTTTGTTGGGTACATAACCGGGAGTGAACTAAATAAGTCATGTGGTGTTTCGTCAATATGCAACTCGTTGCATATTGAGCTCCACTTAATTTGTTGTATTGTTTGTTGCACTTTGCCATGACATGCCTCATTAAACTAGACATGCATCATACTTGGTTGTGCATCATGCCATGTTTATGTGATGGTTGTTTACTATGTTGCTTGCTAATTTCCGGGTTGCTTCTCTCATTAGCTTCGGTTTCGGTCCGGATTTGTGTGGATTCGTTTGACTACGTCCGTTTATCTTCTTCATGGACTCGTTCTTCTTCCTTGCGGGATCTCAGCAAGATGACCATACCCTAGAAATCACTTCTATCTTTGCTTGCTAGTTGTTCGTTGTATCGCTATTTCGCGCTACCTACCACTTGTTATATCATGCCTCCCATATTGCCATGTGAAGCCTCTAACCCACCTTCTTAGCAAACCGTTGTTTGGCTATGTTACCGCTTTTGCTCAGCCCCTCTTATAGCGTTGCTAGTTGCAGGTGAAGTTGAAGTTTGTTCCTTGTTGGAACATGGATATGTTGGGATATCACAATACCTCTTATTTTAATTAAAGCATCTATATACTTGGTAGATGTTGGAAGGCTCGGCCTTTTGCCTGGTGTTTTGTTCCACTCTTGCTGCCCTAGTTTCCGTCATACCGGTGTTATGTTCCTTGAAATGGCGTTCCTTACGAGGTTGGGTGTTATGGGAACCCCTTGACAGTTTGCTTTGAATAAAACTCCTCCAGCAAGGCCCAATCCTGGTTTTACATTTGCCTAACAACTTAAGCCTATTTCCCTTGCGTTTCCGGAGCCTCAGGGTCATCTTTATTTTTAAACCCCCCCGGGCAGTGCTTCTCTATGTGTTGGTCCGAACCAGGCAGCCTGCGGGGCCACCTCGGGGATACTTGAGGGCTAGTTTTACTCGTAGCTTGTCCTATCCGGTGTGCCCTGAGAACGAGATATGTGCAGCTCCTATCGGGATTTGTCGGCTAAATCGGGTGGCTTTGCTGGTCTTGTTTTACCATTCTCGAAATGTCTTCTAACCGGGATTCCAAGACTGATCGGGTCTTTCCGGGAGAAGGAATATCATTCGTTGACCGTGAGAGCTTGTGATGGGCTAAGTTGGGACACCCCTGCAGGGTTTAAACTTTCGAAAGCCGTGCCCGCGGTTATGTGGCAGATGGGAATTGTTTAATGTCCGGTTGTAGAGAACTTGATACTTGACTTAATTAAAATGCATCAACCACGTGTGTAGCCGTGATGGTCTGTTTCCGGCGGTGTCCGGGAAGTGAACACGGTTCTTGTGTTATACTTGAACGTAAGTAGTTTCAGGATCACTTCCTGATCACTTCTAGCTTCTCGACCATTGCATTGCTTCTCTTCTCGCACTTATTTGTGTATGTTAGCCACCATATAGGCTTAGTGCTTGTTGCAGCTCCACCGCATTACCTTACCCTACCTCGAAGCTTAAATAGTCTTGATGTTGCGGGTGTGAGATTGTTGAGTCCTCGTGACTGACAGATACTTCCAAACAGTTGCAGGTGCTGATGATACCAGTGCAGGTGGTGCAACCGAGTTCAAGTGGGAGCTCGATGAAGATCTTGGTCGTTGTTTTGTGTTTTTTCCAGATGATCAGTAGTGGTGCCCTGTCACATCCCTAGTTCTGGTATGACTAAGACTAGCTAGTTATGTGTGCATCATGTTTGAATTTCATTTAAATTTGAAATGGGGATTGTGAAACCCTCAGAAATCATTTCTGGAAATGACCCAGATAAAAATTGCTCCAAAAAGGTCAAAGAAAATGTTCATGTTACTCTGAAAATATTCGTCAGAGTTAAAATTCAAACCAATATTTATAGGAGCTCATAAATATTTATTTTGGCCATTTGGAATTAATCGAGTATTTATTTGCGTTGGATAAATATTTTTATATATACAAAATATTTTCCAATATTTCTGAATTTTGGCCAGGGGCTTTGGAGTGGTCCAACTAGTCCCTACTAAAATTTACAGAATAAAATAAGTTGATTTAGTATTCTACTAAATCAGAACAAATGTCAGAAAAATAGAAAAGAATCAAAAATGGAAAAAACTTACATGTGCTCACCTGAGGCCTGGCACTGTGTGGCCTAGCTAGCTGGCCCGGCCAGCTGGCCGTGCCAGTCGTCCTCCACCTCCTGCCAGGAGGCCAGGGGCGTGTGGCCGACGCGCGCGCACCGCCGTGCCGCCACGCCACCTGCCTGCCTGTCCTCTCCCTCGACGCTCTGTCTGTCCCAAACATCGCCACGCACCGCCCCGCACCTCTCTCACTCTCTCTCTTTCTCCTTCCTCCCCTAGATCCCTCTCTCTCGACCCGCCCGAGCGCTGCCGTCGCTGCCGCTCGCCGTTGCCGTAGCTACCGCCTCCCCCTCGCCTCTCCGACAAGTCCAACAGCTCCGCGCCGTCATCCTCGTCCTCACCATCAAGCCACGTGTCACCGGATGTCCCGTGGAGCCGTCACCGCCGTCGTCTTCATCATCGGCCGCCGGAGATCGCCACCGACATCCCATCGCCTCCAAGCCATCCCCGAGCGCGCTGAGATCACCGAAGACCTCGCCATGAGCTCATCTACCGAACCCCTCTTCTCCCCCTCGTTTTTGCGCGTGCCAGCTCCGTTCCCCGCCATGGCCGTAGCTCCTTGCCGCCAATAATGTCGCCGCCATGGCCAGAGCCAATGCAGATCGCTCCCAAGCGCGTCACTGAATTCGTTGCAGCCCCCGAAGCCAAACGCACCCGCTCGCAGCCCCTGACGTGCCCCGTAGTGTCAAAACCGCACGCCACCGAACTCCGGCTGCCACCGCGAGCTCTGCTCCGGCCAGCTCCGACCATCCCACGGCCTCCGGCGTGTTCCACTGGATGCACGCGAGCCTGGGCTTCGCCTAGGTAGTTTTCGCCGCCTAAATGGTTGCCGGAGCGACGTCCCGAGCCCTCCGCCTCGTTCGGCAGCTTGCGGGGCCCCCTCGGGGAAACTTGAGGGCTAGTTTTACTCATAGCTTGACCTATCCGGTGTGCCCTTAGAACGAGATATGTGAAGCTCCTATCAGGATTTGTCGGCACATCAGGCAGCTTTGCTGGTCTTTTTTTACCATTGTCGAAATGTCTTGTAACCGGGATTCTGAGACTGATCGGGTCTTTCTGGGAGAAGGAATATCCTTCGTTGACCGTGAGAGCTTGTGATGGGCTAAGTTGGGACACCCCTGCAGGGTTTAAACTTTCGAAAGCCGTGCCCGCGGTTATGTGGCAGATGGGAATTTGTTAATTTCCGGTTGTAGAGAACTTGACACTTGACTTAATTAAAATGCATCAACTGCGTGTGTAGCCGTGATGGTCTCTTTCCGTCGGAGTCCGGGAAGTGAACACGGTTCTTGTGTTATGCTTGAACGTAAGTAGTTTCGGGATCACTTCTTGATCACTTCTAGCTTCTCGACCATTGCGTTGCTTCTCTTCTCGCTCTTATGTGCCTATGTTAGCCACCATATATGCTCAGTGCCTCCTGCAGCTCCTCCTCATTACCTTACCCTACCCAGAAGCTTAAATAGTCTTGATCTCGTGGGTGTGAGATTGCTGAGTCTTCGTGACTCACAGATACTTCAAAACAGTTGCAGGTGTCGATGATACCAGTGCAGGTGGTGCAACCGAGTTCAAGTGGGAGCTCGATGAAGATCTTGTTCGTTGTTTTGTGTCTTTTCCAGATGATCAGTAGTGGTGCCCAGTTGGCACGATGAGGGATCTGGCATTTGGGGTTGTCTTCTTTTGTTTTGGTTCCGTAGTCAGACCTTTGATTGTACTCTGGATGATGTATGTTTAACTTGTATTGTGTGAAGTGGCGATTGTAAGCCAACTCTTTATCCCTTTCTTATTCAGTACATCAGATTATGTGAAGATTATCCCTCTTGCGATAAAACTACCATGCAGCTATGCCTCTAAGTCGTGCCCCGATACGTGGGAGATATAGCCGCATTGTGGGTGTTACACCTCATGTGTTTGCTGCAAATGTGTCAGCATCAATTGCAAGATTTGGAAGCCAGCTAGATGTGGAGTTGCCAACATGCTCAAAGTGCTTGCAACATTGAGAAGAAACAAGCATGCCGAAGATATTAATGCGTGCGCAGGGAGGCCCTTTGCTCAGAGAAGCATCAATCATTTTTCTTTATTTCTACACTTTCTCACAGCTTTGTGTTGGTTATAGGATGGTGACTCATTCAGATGCATAAACATGCCAAACTTTTGTGGTTGTGAATGTTAGCATACATACCGTATCTTCTGAAGCTTAGTTTAATGTGAATGTTGACTCACTTGTGAACCTTTACAATCTAGTAAGTATATTGTAGGCCTGTTATTTGACACCTCATCTTGCCACGCTATGACTAGTGTGAGTGTCTGCATGCAGTACTGCATCCTCTAATTTGGTGGGTGCCAAGCCGACCAGAGAAGGAGCTATGATATTTTTCCAAGTTTAAAAATATTACCGATGAGTAGCCATAAGCTGGAGGCGTCTCTTTTTTTCTTTCGAATGGGCAATAAGCTGGAGAGCTGGAGAGTGTTTCTAATGGGCTACCTCTAGTACAAGGCCGTACAGTACAAAACACGGGCAGCCGACTAGGTCGATACCAAAGCCTATCCATCTTAAAGCCCATTTGTTTTTGCTTTTTGCGAGGAAAACCCATATTTCTTGAAGAGGGGTGATCCCAGAAAAACCCTCCTTCCTCCTCGCCTCCACTTACTGCAGCTCGCTAGACTCTCCCGCTTCCGTCTCCCCCCAATTCCCCTCGCCCCCATCTTCCTCACTCATACAAAAAAACCCCGCTCACCTTCTTCCTCACTCGTAAAAAAATGACTGCTCCTCTTCTTCCTCATTTCTACTAAAAACCCTCCACTAGGCTCATCTCTCGCTAATCCGTTCAAAACCATGAGCTCGGCGCGACGCCTGCAAGGAAAATTGAGTCGGCTGGCCCCAGTGCCAAGAAGATGAGGCTCCCGCCAGCGGTGACGTCGGTTGTAGATCCCGCACCCAGCACCGTGGGGAGAAGCGGCGAGCCCTCCACACAGATATGAGGAACCCGTAGAACCTCTGGTGGACCGTATTAGCGACCTCCCGGACGACATCCTTGGGGAGATCATCTCCCTTCTCCCCACCAAGGTTGGCTACCGCACACAAGTCCACGCATATCGGTGGCGCACTCTTTGGAGCACCGTGCCTCTTAATCTCGGTTGTCGTCAGATATCTGTCCTTCCCGTATTTGAGCTCCTCAGAGCCATTGTCTTCTCCCACCAGGGCTCTGTTCAATGCCTTTGCATCCCGACATGCTACCTGCTATCCATACCCTGCATAGTGGATGCATGGCCGACATCCACTAAATTCGAAAAACTCCAGCCACTTGAGTTCTACCATTACTATGAGAAATATATGCTGCAATCCCAAATCCATGTATTTGTGCCCACACCACCATTGTGCTGAACGAAATATGCCCTAGAGGCAATAATAAAGTTATTATTTATTTCCTTATATCATGATGAAAGTTTATTATTCATGCTAGAATTGTATTAACCGGAAACATAATACATGTGTGAATACATAGACAAACAGAGTGTCACTAGTATGCCTCTACTAGACTAGCTTGTTAATCAAAGATGGTTATGTTTCCTAACCATGGACAAAGACTTGTCATTTGATTAACAGGATCACATCATTAGTTGAATGATCTGATTGACATGACCCATTCCATTAGCTTAGCACCCGATCGTTTAGTATGTTGCTATTGCTTTCTTCATGACTTATACATGTTCCTATGACTATGAGATTATGCAAATCCCGTTTTCCAGAGGAACACTTTATGTGCTACCAAACGTCGCAACATAACTGGGTGATTATAAAGGACCTCTACAGGTGTCTCCAAAGGTACATGTTGGGTTGGCGTATTTCGAGATTAGGATTTGTCACTCCGATTGTCGGAAAGTTATCTCTGGGCCCTCTCGGTAATGCACATCACTTAAGCCTTGCAAGCATTGCAACTAATGAGTTAGTTGCGGGATGATGTATTACAGAACGAGTAAAGAGACTTGCCGGTAACGAGATTGAACTAGGTATGGGATACCGACGATCGAATCTCGGGTAAGTAACATACCGATGACAAAGGGAACAACGTATGTTGTTATGCGGTCTGACCGATAAAAGATCTTCGTAGAATATGTAGGAGCCAATATGAGCATCTAGGTTCCGCTATTGGTTATTGACCGGAGACGTGTCTCGGTCATGTCTACATTGTTCTCGAACCCGTAGGGTCCGCACGCTTAAGGTTACGATGACAGTTATATTATGAGTTTATACATTTTGATGTACCGAAGGTTGTTCGGAGTCTTGGATGTTATCACGGACATGACGAGGAGTCTCGAAATGGTCGAGACATAAAGATTGATATATTGAAAGCCTATGTTTGGATATCGGAAGTGTTCCGGGTGAAATCGGGATTTTACCGGAGTACCGGGAGGTTACCGGAACCCCCCGGGAGCTATATGGGCCTAAGTGGGCCTTAGTGGAAAAGAGAAAGGGCAGCCCTAGATGGGCCGCGCACCCCTCCCCTCCCTTGGTCCGAATAGGACAAGGAGAGGGGGCCGGCCCCCCTCTCTCTCTTTCCCCCCTCCGCGAATCCTATTCCAACTAGGATTGGGGGGGGGGGGGGGCGAATCCTACTCCCAGAGGGAGTAGGACTCCTCCTGGCGCGCCTCTCCTAGGCCGGCCGCACCCCCCTTGAGCCTTTATATACGGAGGCAGGGGCACCCGAGAGAAACACAAGTTGATCCACGTGATCATATTCTTAGCCGTGTGCGGTGCCCCCTTCCACCATAGTCCTCGATAATATTGTAGCGGTGCTTAGGCAAAGCCCTGCGACAGTAGTACATCAAGATCGTCACCACGCCATCATGCTAACGGAACTCTTCCCCGAAACTTTGCTGGATCGGAGTCCGGGGATCGTCATCGAGCTGAACGTGTGCTAGAACTCGGAGGTGCCGTAGTTTCGGTGCTTGATCGGTCGGGCCGTGAAGACGTATGACTACATCAACCAAACGCTTCCGTTGTTGATCTACAAGGGTACGTAGATCATACTCTCCCCTCTCATTGCTATGCATCACCATGATCTTGCGTGAGCGTAGGAATTTTTTTGAAATTACTACGAAACCCATCAGTGGCATCCGAGCCTAGGTTTTATATGTTGATGTTATATGCACGAGTAGAACACAAGTGAGTTGTGGGCGATATAAGTCATACTGCTTACCAGCATGTCATACTTTGGTTCGGCGGTATTATTGGACGAAGCGGCCCAGACCGACATTACGCGTACGCTTACGCGAGACCGGTTCTCCCGACGTGCTTTGCACATAGGTGGCTTGCGGGTGACAGTTTCTCCAACTTTAGTTGAACTGAGTATGGCTACGCCCGATCCTTGCGAAGGTTAAAACAGCACCAACTTGACAAACTATCGTTGTGGTTTTTGATGCGTAGGTAAGATTAGTTCTTGCTTAAGCCCGTAGCAGCCACGTAAAACATGCAACAACAAAGTAGAGGACGTCTAAATTGTTTTTGCAGGGCATGTTGTGATGTGATATGGTCAAGACATGATGCTAAATTTTATTGTATGAGATGATCATGTTTTGTAACCGAGTTATCGGCAACTGGCAGGAGCCATATGGTTGTCGCTTTATTGTATGCAATGCAATCGCGCTGTAATGCTTTACTTTATCACTAAGCGGTAGCGATAGTCGTGGAAGCATAAGATTGGCGAGACGACAATGATGCTACGATGGAGATCTAGGTGTCGCGCTGGTGACGATGGTGATCATGACGGTGCTTTGGAGATGGAGATCACAAGCACAAGATGACGATGGCCATATCATATCACTTATATTGATTGCATGTGATGTTTATCTTTTATGCATCTTATCTTGCTTTGATTGACGGTAGCATTATAAGATGATCTCTCACTAAATTATCAAGAAGTGTTCTCCCTGAGTATGCACCGTTGCGAAAGTTCTTCGTGCTGAGACACCACGTGATGATCGGGTGTGATAGGCTCTACGTTCAAATACAATGGGTGCAAAACAGTTGCACACGCGGAATACTCAGGTTATACTTAACGAGCCAAGCATATACAGATATGGCCTCGGAACACGGAGACCGAAAGGTCGAGCGTGAATCATATAGTAGATATGATCAACATAGTGATGTTCACCAATGAAACTACTCCATCTCACGTGATGATCGGACATGGTTTAGTTGATTTGGATCACGTAATCACTTAGAGGATTAGAGGGATATCTATCTAAGTGGGAGTTCTTTAAGTAATATGATTAATTGAACCTAAATTTATCATGAACTTAGTACCTGATAGTATCTTGCTTGTTTATGTATGATTGTAGATAAATGGCCCGTGCTGTTGTTCCGTTGAATTTTAATGCGTTCCTTGAGAAAGAAAAGTTGAAAGATGATGGTAGCAATTACACGGACTGGGTCCGTAACTTGAGGATTATCCTCATTGCTGCATAGAAGAATTACGTCCTGGAAGCACCGCTGGGTGCCAGGCTTGCTGCTAGAGCAACACCAGATGTTGTGAACATCTGGCAGAGCAAAGCTGATGACTACTCGATAGTTCAGTGTGCCATGCTTTACGGCTTAGAACCGGGACTTCAACGACGTTTTGAATGTCATGGAGCATATGAGATGTTCCAGGAGTTGAAGTTAATATTTCAAGCAAATGCCCGGATTGAGAGATACGAAGTCTCCAATAAGTTCTATAGCTGCAAGATGGAGGAGAACAGTTCTGTCGGTGAGCATATACTCAAAATGTCTGGGTATAATAATCACTTGATTCAAATGGGAGTTAATCTTCCAGATGATTGCGTCATTGACAGAATTCTCCAATCACTGCCACCAAGCTACAAGAGCTTCGTGATGAACTATAATATGCAAGGGATGAATAAGACTATTCCCGAGCTCTTCGCAATGCTGAAAGCTGCGGAGGTAGAAATCAAAAAGGAGCATCAAGTGTTGATGGTCAACAAGACCACTAGTTTCAAGAAAAAGGGCAAAGGGAAGAATAAGGGGAACTTCAAGAAGAATAGCAAGCAAGTTGCTGCTCAAGAGAAGAAACCCAAGTCTGGACCTAAGCCTGAAACTGAGTGCTTCTACTGCAAGCAGACTGGTCACTGGAAGCGGAACTGCCCCAAGTATTTGGCGAATAAGAAGGATGGCAAGGTGAACAAAGGTATATGTGATATACATGTTATTGATGTGTACCTTACTAATGCTCGCAGTAGTACCTGGGTATTTGATACTGGTTCTGTTGCTAATATTTGCAACTCGAAACAGGGACTACGGATTAAGCGAAGATTGGCTAAGGACGAGGTGACGATGCGCGTGGGAAACGGTTCCAAAGTCGATGTGATCGCAGTTGGCACGCTACCTCTACATCTACCTTCGGGATTAATATTAGACCTAAATAATTGTTATTTGGTGCCAGCGTTAAGCATGAACATTATATCTGGATCTTGTTTGATGCGAGACGGTTATTCATTTAAATCATAGAATAATGGTTGTTCTATTTATATGAGTAATATCTTTTATGGTCATGCACCCTTGAAGAGTGGTCTATTCTTATTAAATCTCGATAGTAGTAACACACATATTCATAATGTTGAAACCAAAAGATGCAGAGTTGATAATGATAGTGCAACTTATTTGTGGCACTGCCGTTTAGGTCATATCGGTGTAAAGCGCATGAAGAAACTCCATACTGATGGACTTTTGGAACCACTTGATTATGAATCACTTGGTACTTGCGAACCGTGCCTCATGGGCAAGATGACTAAAACACCGTTCTCCGGTACTATGGAGAGAGCAACAGATTTGTTGGAAATCATACATACAGATGTATGTGGTCCGATGAATATTGAGGCTCGTGGCGGATATCATTATTTTCTCACCTTCATAGATGACTTAAGCAGATATGGGTATATCTACTTAATGAAACATAAGTCTGAGACATTTGAAAAGTTCAAAGAATTTCAGAGTGAAGTTGAAAATCATCATAACAAGAAAATAAAGTTTCTACGATCTAATCATGGAGGAGAATATTTGAGTTACGAGTTTGGTGTACATTTGAAACAATGCGGAATAGTTTCGCAACTCACGCCACCCGGAACACCACAGCGTAATGGTGTGTCCGAACGTCATTCGTACTTTACTAGATATGGTGCGATCTATGATGTCTCTTACTGATTTACTGCTATCGTTTTGGGGTTATGCTTTGGAGACGGCCGCATTCACGTTAAATAGGGCACCATCAAAATCCGTTGAGACGACGCCTTATGAACTATGGTTTGGCAAGAAACCAAAGTTGTCGTTTCTGAAAGTTTGGGGCTGCGATGCTTATGTGAAAAAGCTTCAACCTGATAAGCTCGAACCCAAATCGGAGAAATGTGTCTTCATAGGATATCCAAAGGAGACTATTGGATACACCTTCTATCACAGATCCGAAGGCAAGACTTTTGCTGCTAAATTCGGAAACTTTCTAGAGAAGGAGTTTCTCTCGAAAGAAGTGAGTGGGAGGAAAGTAGAACTTGACGAGGTAACTGTACCTGCTCCCTTATTGGAAAGTAGTGCATCACAGAAAACTGTTCCTGTGACACCTACACCAATTAGTGAGGAAGCTAATGATAATGATCATGAAACTTCAGAACAAGATACTGCTGAACCTCGTAGATCAACCAGAGTAAGATCCGCACCAGAGTGGTACGGTAATCCTATTCTGGAAGTCATGCTACTAGATCATGATGAACCTACGAACTATGAAGAAGCGATGGTGAGCCCAGATTCCGCGAAATGGCTTGAAGCCATGAAATCTGAGATGGGATCCATGTATGAGAACAAAGTGTGGACTTTGGTTGACTTGCCCAATGATCAGCAAGCAATTGAGAATAAATGGATCTTCAAGAAGAAGACTGACGCCGACGGTAATATTACTGTCTACAAAGCTCGACTGGTCGCAAAAGGGTTTCGGCAAGTTCAAGGGATTGACTATGATGAGACCTTCTCACCCGTAGCGATGCTTAAGTCTGTCCGAATCATGTTAGCAATTGCCGCATTTTATGATTATGAAATTTGGCAGATGGATGTCAAAACTGCATTCCTGACTGGATTTCTAGAAGAAGAGTTGTATATGATGCAACCGGAGGGTTTTGTCGATCCAAAGGGAGCTAACAAAGTGTGCAAGCTCCAGCGATCCATTTATGGACTGGTGCAAGCCTCTCGGAGTTGGAATAAACGCTTTGATAGTGTGATCAAAGCATTTGGTTTTATACAGACTTTTGGAGAAGCCTGTATTTACAAGAAAGTGAGTGGGAGCTCTATAGCATTTCTGATATTATATGTGGATGACATATTACTGATCGGAAATGATATAGAATTTCTGGATAGCATAAAGGGATACTTGAATAAAAGTTTTTCAATGAAAGACCTCGGTGAAGCTGCTTACATATTAGGCATAAAGATCTATAGAGATAGATCAAGACGTTTAATCGGACTTTCACAAAGCACATACCTTGACAAGATTTTGAAGAAGTTCAAAATGGATCAAGCAAAGAAAGGGTTCTTGCCTGTGTTACAAGGTGTGAAGTTGAGTCGGACTCAATGCCCGACCACTACAGAAGATAGAGAGAAGATGAAAGATGTTCCCTATGCTTCGGCCATAGGCTCTATCATGTATGCAATGCTGTGTACCAGACCTGATGTGTGCCTTGCTATAAGTCTAGCAGGGAGGTACCAAAGTAATCCAGGAGTGGATCACTGGACAGCGGTCAAGAACATCCTGAAGTACCTGAAAAGGACTAAGGATATGTTTCTCGTATATGGAGGTGACAAAGAGCTCATTGTAAACGGTTACGTTGATGCAAGCTTTGACACTGATCCGGACGATTCTAAATCGCAAACCGGATACGTGTTTACATTAAACGGTGGAGCTGTCAGTTGGTGCAGTTCTAAACAAAGCGTCATGGCGGGATCTACGTGTGAAGCGGAATACATAGCTGCTTCGGAAGCAGCAAATGAAGGAGTCTGGATGAAGGAGTTCATATCCGATCTAGGTGTTGTACCTAGTGCATCGGGTCCAATGAAAATCTTTTGTGACAATACTGGTGCAATTGCCTTGGCGAAGGAATCCAGATTTCACGAGAGAACCAAGCACATCAAGAGACGCTTCAATTCCATCCGGGATCTAGTCCAGGTGGGAGACATAGAGATTTGCAAGATACATACGGATCTGAATGTTGCAGACCTGTTGACTAAGCCTCTTCCACGAGCAAAACATGATCAGCACCAAGGCTCCATGGGTGTTAGAATCATTACTGTGTAATCTAGATTATTGACTGTAGTGCAAGTGGGAGACTGAAGGACATATGCCCTAGAGGCAATAATAAAGTTATTATTTATTTCCTTATATCATGATAAAAGTTTATTATTCATGCTAGAATTGTATTAACCGGAAACATAATACATGTGTGAATACATAGACAAACAGAGTGTCACTAGTATGCCTCTACTAGACTAGCTTGTTAATCAAAGATGGTTATGTTTCCTAACCATGGACAAAGACTTGTCATTTGATTAACAGGATCACATCATTAGTTGAATGATCTGATTGACATGACCCATTCCATTAGCTTAGCACCCAATCGTTTAGTATGTTGCTATTGCTTTCTTCATGACTTATACATGTTCCTATGACTATGAGATTATGCAACTCCCGTTTGCTAGAGGAACACTTTGTGTGCTACCAAACGTCACAACGTAACTGGGTCATTATAAAGGAGCTCTACAGGTGTCTCCAAAGGTACATGTTGCGTTGGCGTATTTCGAGATTAGGATTTGTCACTCCGATTGTCGGAGAGGTATCTCTAGGCCCTCTCGGTAATTCACATCACTTAAGCCTTGCAAGCATTGCAACTAATGAGTTAGTTGCGGGATGATGTATTACAGAACGAGTAAAGAGACTTGCCGGTAACGAGATTGAGCTAGGTATGGGATACCGACGATCGAATCTCGGGCAAGTAACATACCGATGACAAAGGGAACAACGTATGTTGTTATGCGGTCTGACCGATAAAAGATCTTCGTAGAATATGTAGGAGCCAATATGAGCATCCAAGTTCCGCTATTAGTTATTGACCGGAGACGTGTCTCGGTCATGTCTACATTGTTCTCGAACCCGTAGGGTCCGCACGCTTAAGGTTACGATGACAGTTATATTATGAGTTTATACATTTTGATGTACCGAAGGTTGTTCGGAGTCCCGGATGTGATCACGGACATGACGAGGAGTCTCGAAATGGTCGAGACATAAAGATTGATATATTGGAAGCCTATGTTTGGATATCGAAAGTGTTCCGGGTGAAATCGGGATTTTACCGGAGTACTGGGAGGTTACCGAAACCCCCTGGGAGCTATATGGGCCTAAGTGGGCCTTAGTGGAAAAGAGAAGGGGCAGCCCTAGATGGGCCGCGCGCCCCTCCCCTCCCTTGGTCCGAATAGGACAAGGAGAGGAGGCCGGCCCCCCTCTCTCTTTTCCCCCCTCCGCGAATCCTATTCCAACTAGGATTGGGGCGGGGGGAATCCTACTCCCAGAGGGAGTAGGACTCCTCCTGGCGCGCCTCTCCTAGGCCGGCCGCACCCCCCCTTGAGCCTTTATATACGGAGGCAGGGGCACCCCAGAGAAACACAAGTTGATCCACGTGATCATATTCTTAGCCGTGTGCGGTGCCCCCTTCCACCATAGTCCTCGATAATATTGTAGCGGTGCTTAGGCGAAGCCCTGCGACAGTAGTACATCAAGATCGTCACCACGCCGTCGTGCTGACGGAACTCTTCCCCGACACTTTGCTGGATCGGAGTCCGGGGATCGTCATCGAGCTGAACGTGTTCTAGAACTCGGAGGTGCCGTAGTTTCGGTGCTTGATCGGTCGGGCCATGAAGACGTACGACTACATCAACCAAACGCTTCCGTTGTCGATCTACAAGGGTACGTAGATCATACTCTCCCCTCTCGTTGCTATGCATCACCATGATCTTGCGTGAGCGTAGGAAAATTTTGAAATTACTACGAAACCCATCACAGAGAACCCGGGCCGACATGGCTAGTCGTGAACCCAAAGCTGCACAGACCTATGGAGACAGGCATACATGAATCACATCAAGCATGTCGGTCATCAGCGTGTGAATCTGGGCTGTAGCACTGGGCTAACAGGACTCCGGGAAACCCGGGCTGTAGCAGGCTAGACAGGACTTCGGAAGTCACCGCGTGACATTTCCCCGAAGGGACAGACATAGGAACGAAGTGAAACACATGTCGGCCAGTCAAGTGTCCTGAGCAGTAGTACTGGGCTAACAGGACTCTGGTGAACCGGGCTGTAGCGGACTACTATGGCTCAAGGAGCACTAGACTACATTTCCCCATAAGAGAGGCTGCCAAGGATAAACAACTAGATTGTCGGATCCCACACATACCAAGCATTTCAATCATACACACAATATGCTCGATATGTGCAAATACAACATGGCATCACAACAAAACTCTACAACTCAAGTACTTTATTTAAAGGCTCCAGAGAGCCATACATAACATGTTCATACAGGCAGGGGTCACATGACCCGACACTCAAGTCATACAAGCATACAAGCACATGCGGAAGCAAATAGTCTGAGTACAGACACTAGAAAGCAAGAAGGCTTCTCGAAGCCTGTCTATCTACATAGGGCCCTCCATGGCCAGGATCACCACCTGGGTGGCAAGTCACTCATCGACGTCGAGATCTACATAAAACCCATCGGTGGGGGCGGTGTTGTCGTCTGAAAATAGTAATTAAGCAAACATGAGTACAAAGGTACTCAGCAAGTCTTACATCGGAACCTACTATACATGCTCATTCTCAAGAAGGTGGTGGAGTTATTGCAGCAAGCCAGCTTTGACTCTTGGCTAAGCTATCCTACGGGACACCACTAGTAAAATAGTTTTCGCACACGAGTACACTAATCACCAACACAATACTCCACTGGGGGTCCTCCCTCGTCATCCTACGAGAGGGCCATCCTCGGTACTCACACTTATCTTGAGTCTTTTAGTAGTATCCATTAACTTGTCTATGAACTGTATAGGCAACCAAGTAGTCCTTTACCGCGGACGCGGCTATTCGAATAGATGATGTTAATCCTGCAGGGGTGTACTTCTTCACACACGCTCTCACCACTTATCGTCATTTACACGAGATGTACTCGGCAACCTTCAAGCGGAAGCCCAACAAGGGTGTCGGCCACGGCCTACCTAAACACTCAAGTCTCTAGTCCAGGTTTATCACCTATCCAGGTTCCATCCGCAAGGAGTCCGACCGAGGTTTCCACATACGGCCCCGAACGATGTGAACAAGGTTCCCGAGACACCAAACGGGTGACTCGGTACACCATGCCACGGTGTATCTCCCGCATCATAGCCCACCCCTAGGGTCAGCGCTTCGCACGGCCGCCAACACATAACCTACAAACACCAGAAACTAGTTGCAACTCCTGGACAGAGTACTAGGGTGATTAAGAAGCCAAGAGGGTCAATTAAGGATCCAAATGCATGGTAGTAACTGATTCTTAAATCACACATACAGATCTCAGTTCTTAGGGACGGCCTCAATGAAACAACCCGCCATGTACTCCTACATGGCCTCTCATCGATACCTTTACCAAATCATGTTCAACACATCCCTCACATTGCCGACATAATCATTTCACTCTAGCCCATCACCCAGATGAACCAGACCTGACACAACTCTAAGCATAGCAGGCATAGCAAGGTAGGAAACACATACATGGCTGAATCAACTCCTACACATGCTAGTGGGTTTCATCTAGTTACTGTGGCAATGTCAGGTCATGCACAGGATAAGGGTTCAACTACCATAGCACACAGCTGTTTGAAATGATGTTGTCTTGATGCAGTAAATGAGAGCAGAGGCGAGAACATGGGATTGTATCGATATGATCAATGGGGCTGCTTGCCTGATGGAGTGGTAGTAGGGTACTGCCCTTCAGTTGGATACTCGGAGATATCCTCGGAGGCAGAACCTACCACGACGGACACACAGAACATAATCAACACATGACATTATGCAACAACATGATGCATGCTATGACATGGCAAAATGATGTGTCCTGCCTAATGCAATGGAAACAAGTTGAAATGGGTCCATTTGAACCAAAGATTCAAATGGAAGTTAAAGTTCTTATGCATAATAAGTGTGTTAGCTTGTTTCACCTAAACAGCAAGGTTAAAGTGGTTTGTCATGCATGAAACCATTACAGATGGATAGATTGAATTTTTCTGATCATTTTTCATATATAACTTGTTTGATTTGGAACTATGGTTGATTTTCTATGATTTTTAGAAGTTTTGGCTATTTTCTGGAATTTCCTATATAAAAAATAAATCCAAAAAATGTATTACTACGCCAGCATTAGGTCACGCTGATGTCAGCAGGTCAACAGGCGCCGTCCAGGTCAAACCTGACCTGGGGGACCCACTAGTCAGTGACTCAGTTAGTTAACTGAGTTAATTAGAGTTAAACTAAATCTACTAAAAATGTCAGCGGGGCTGGGCCCACATATCAGTGGCTCAGGGTTAGTTTAGCGAGGGGATTAACACTAACAGTGGTGATTAGCACTAACTAACACCTAACTAATCCAGTTAGGGCCGGCCCCACGTGTCAGGACTTGGGTGGGGCCCAGCCGGGGTCAAAGTGGGTCTAACCCACCGGCGTTAAGCCGCCGCGAGGACAGATGCGGTGGAGGGCGTCGTGATTCCTCCTCCGGCGACCAAATGGCCGGTGGAGGGCATCTACATGCTGCTGGTGAGCTCGCGCGCCGAGTGGAGCAAGCGGTGTGTGTGGGGGTGGCCGGAGATGACGCCGACATCGAGCCAGGCGGTGGCCGAAGTTCGGGCGTGCATGGAAACGACGTTAGGAGGCACGGCAGGGGGCGCAGAGGGGTGCTACGGCCTCCTGGTGGTGCACTGAGCATGGTGACGCGCTCAGCTGCGGCTATAGGTGACGGTGGCCACGGCAGCGGCATGGCCGGCGGAGCCAAGCTCCCGGCCGTGATGGCCAACGGGGTTAGGGGCAGCTAGGGTGACATGGCTAGTGGGAGAAGGAAGAGAAGCTCACAGGGAGTGCAGGAGTGGCCTCGGCGTGCTCGGGGAAGCACCGGAGCGAGCGGAGCGGCGAGGGTGATCTCCGGCGACCGAGGTTGAAGAAGATGGCGGTAGCAGCGTTGCAGTGCGTCCGAGGCGTCATGGCTCGCCCGTGAGGAAGAGGAAGACGACGGTGGTTCTTGGGGACACATCGAAGAGACGAGAGGGGGTCGATGGCCGCGGTGAACGGCGATGGTGGCGACGAGTTCCTCTCGGGAGGGGATGGGGAGAGAGCCAGAGGGGGGAGAGGGGCACGGGGAGAGTGGGGAAAGTGAGAGAGGGACGAGGGGGAGTGCGTGGCACTCGTAGACGATGTCCTGGGTGTCGGCAGAAGCAGGAGGTGGCTGGCGTGTGGCTACGGGCGCCAAGCACGCGCCTCTCGTCCTCCTGGCGAGAGGAGGGGGATGACTGGCGGTAGCCAATGGGCTGGGCCGAGCTGGGCCAGGCCAGGGCGACAGGTAAGTCCTCTGTTCCCTTGTTTTCTCTTTTTTTATTTGCTCTGCTCTGTGTATTGAAATGATTAAAATACCATTCCATTTCTAAAAATCCTGGAAATATTGAGAGGCACATTTGAAAATATTCTCAACTGCCTAAAAATACTTCCAAGAGTATTTGAGCACTTTAAAATATTTATAGTATTTAAAATGCCCAAATTCAAATACTTATGGCTTGTTCAAAAATCCAGAATGGCTCCATAATTTGCAAGGCCATTTTAGGGAGGTTTAAACCAGAACCAAAAATGGTGGGCTTTTATGAAGGGCATTTTGGGTTCATTGAAAATCCAATTGTTGGAAAATTAGCATTTTCAGGGGGGTGTTGGGGTTGATTAGCCCCCATTTCAAGTTTAAAATAAATTTAAACATGATGCGCATGTTCATCCAATCCTAATGCATGACTAAAAGCAGGGATGTGACATCCACCTCCAGTAATAGTAGTATAAAAAAGATACATAGGCTGGAGCTTGAGCGCTTTCTTGCTAAGGGCTGCCCACTTGCTTCTCACACTACCACCCTCTCTCCAGATCTAAAAAAGACAGCCCCTCTCCCCCTCCTCACCGGTGGTCACCGATCCGCCGGGGAAGAAAAGGACGTGAAGCGTTGACGCACTCGTCGTCGGCGAGCAAGGTCAAGCACTGACGACAAGGCCGTCCTCTCAGACCTAGCGCCCGCGCGGGATGGCCTCCGTCCCGAAGCTCACTGTCGTAGTGTGTGCGGAGGACAACGACCATGAGCGAATCCACTTCCCGCTGACCCTCAGGTATGCTACCTCTTTTCGAACCATAACCTTGTTCTATTGCCCCATCTGCCATGTCGTTGCATGTGGGTCTTTTTCCACTCCACCATCTTCCCAATTTGCTATCCTCTGCTCTCCTGGCCACGCAGAAGAAAACCATAATTTGCACTATTAAAGGCAACCCTACTTCATGCAGACTAATCCATGTCTGGATTGAATAAGGAAAAGAAGGGAGACTGTACTGTCCAAGAGAGTAGGCACCGAACCCGCATCTAGGTTGAAAAGGGGAAAATCAGTAGCTAAGGAACGAGTCTCGTGTCTCTTGGTTGAAGAAGGGTAGAAAGGCATGACAACGCAATAGAGAATGACCATGTCAATCGGTTTGTTGTCCACGCATAGGAAAAAGGTGGCTAAAGAGAACAAAAATGGGACGTAATCCACATATGCTGCCTGGATATTTGTTGCTCTGGGCAACCATACCTCCCTCACCACTCTGCGTCCATGAAGGTACTGTAACGCCCCGAGACCGTTGCGCCAGGTGTCCTCCAGTTATTCGCTATTGTTGCCTTGTCATTTGCTTGCGTGCCATCCATTTCATATCATGTCATCATGTGCATCTCTTTTGCATACGTGTTCGTCTCATGCATCCGAGCATTTTCCCCGTTGTCCGTTTTGCAATCCGGCACTCCTATGTCCTCCAGCGTCTCCTTTTGCCTCTTTTCGTGTGCAGGTGTTAAACGTTCTCGAATTGGACCGAGACTTGCCAAGCGTCCTTGGTTCACTACCGGTAGACCGCCTATCAAGTTTTGTGCCATTTGGAGTTCGTTTGATACTCCAACAGTTAACCGAGGAACCATAAGGGCCTTGTGTGTGTTGCAGCCCAACACCCCTCCAAAGTGACCCAAAACCCACCTAAAACCCCCTCCATCCTCTCGGTCGTTCGATCATGATCGCGTGGCCGAAAACTGCACCTCTTTTGGACTCTCCTAGCTCCCTCTACCTATATATATGTCATCTCCCCCGAAAATTCGCAGATGAACCCTAAAATTCTTTCCCTCGCGCCGCCGGACAAATTCCCCGCGTCCGGACTTGTCCGCCGTCACTGTCTGGCCACTCAGGGGCCGCCACGTGTCTCGCCGGAGACCTCCAGCCGCCGCGGCCCGCGGAGCCCGTCCTGGACCCGCGGGGGCCCAGATCACGCCGCCGCCTGGCCGTGGCGCGCCCGCTCCTCCGCCTCGCCGCCGCGGTGTGAGCCCGCGCCTGCCGGATCTCCACCGCCCGCAGCCGCCTCTCCCCGCCGCCGCCTTGTGCCATGGTGCCGCCGCCGCGCGCCTCGGATCCTCCTCCGTCCACGCCTCTCCCTCCGCCCGCCGAGTCCCTCCAGCGCCTCGCCGGCGTTCCCCGTGCTCCCCCGCCGCCGGATCTCCTCCGTCGCCGGCGTCCAAGCTCGCCGACGCCGCCTCCTCGCCGGATCAGGTCGGGGTGGATGAGATCCACCCGTCCCCTGTTCCAAACGTGTCCCGCGTCCCCGCATCCCTCTGTCCCGCACCGTCCCGTCCCGGGTTGACTTCTTCGCGAGGGTATATTTCCACTAAGTCCCAGATCTGTTACTTTTTCAGGCCATGTTCATCGCATCATAACTCCGCATTCGTAGCTCCGTTTCGTGCATGTAATATATAAAATTGTTCCTCTCGATGTCCTTTTCATTTCATTCCATTGCACCATGCTTGTTTGATTCCATCTTGATGCCCTAAATGCTGTTGCAAGAGTGCTATAGAATTTTAGTTTCTGTTTCTTATCAGATTATGGACATTTGTCATTTTTTGCCATGATTAATGTGTGCATCCTATGAGCATGAGCTCTACATGTGTTTTGTTATATGCCATGCCATCTTTACAGGGGTGTATGCAATGTATTTTGGTGATCAATGTGGTGACTTGCACAAGCATGCAAAGTAGCTCTCGTGATGTTGCTGATTTCAGGGACTTCGAATTTCACTAAGTCCTTTTCCTGCTGTTATTTTTATGCCATGTATTCTTGTTGCTACAGAGTGATCCATGCCTATTTTGAGCATGTTCAGTAAGGATGATTTTGAGATATTGTTACGATCTATCCATCCATGTGTTTGTTTGCAATTATGGAGTGCCCTAGCATGACTCAATCTTGCTCTACTTTTGCTACAAAATGTTCCTGGCAGATTGTTTACGTGTTAATCAATTTTGCCAAGGTTGTTGTAGTTGATCCATGCTTGCTATGAGATTGTTCTTGCCATGGTTAACTTCATAATCATGTCTTTCTTTCTGGTAGTATGCTTAGTTTGTCATGCCAGGCCTTGTGTTGAGTGCATCGAGCTCGCAAACATGCCTACGTAACTCTGTTTTTGACATGTCTAGTTTTCTGCTAAGTCTGAATCTGTTAACGAAACTTGCTATGTTTACATGGGTGCCATCATATCTTCTGATCCATTTTCGCTTATGGTCAGTAAGGGACTTTTGTTATATACTTTGATTAGCTTCATGCCATGCCTTGCTTTGCCATGATATGTTCCTGTAACATGTTGTTATCTTGCTCTAAACATTGCTTCCTAATGTTAATTCCTGACATGTTAGTATTTTCACTAAGTCTGTGAACCTGATATCTTTTGCACTTTTGCCATGCTTGTTTGATCCTGCTATTGTGTGATTTAGCCGTAGCTCAGTGTTCATCTTTTGTCAAGCATCTTGAGTGGATCTCTGACATGTGCTTTGTTTCTATGTTAGAGTGCAGTAGCTTATTTTCTTTATGCATTTAGATGGCATCGTGCTGTTAATCGCAGAATAGTGCCATTTTTGTTTTGCTTGCCATTTGCAAACCGTGCATCCGATTGGGTTATAATGGGAACCCCTTGACAGTTCGCTTTGAATGAAACTCCTCCAGCAAGGCCCAACCTTGGTTTTACCATTTGCACTAACAACCTATCACCTTCCCTTGGGTTCTGCAGACTCAAGGGTCATCTTTATTTTAACCCCCCGGGCCAGTGCTTCTCTAAGTGTTGGTCCGAACTGAGTAGACTGTGGGGCCACCTCGGGGAAACTTGAGGGTTGGTTTTACTCATAGGATGTCTCATCCGGTGTTGTCCTGAGAACGAGATATGTGCAGCTCCTATCAGGATGTCAGCGCATCGGGCGGCTTTGCTGGTCTTG
The DNA here is from genome assembly GCF_056163025.1 of Triticum urartu. Lineage (NCBI taxonomy): Eukaryota > Viridiplantae > Streptophyta > Magnoliopsida > Poales > Poaceae > Triticum > Triticum urartu. The sequence goes on from NC_141874.1 coordinate 310,751,400, forward strand.
TTTTACCATTGTCGAAATGTCTTGTAACTGGGATTCCGAGCCTGATCGGGTCTTCCTGGGAGAAGGAATATCCTTCGTTGACCGTGAGAGCTTGTGATGGGCTAAGTTGGGACACCCCTGCAGGGTATTGAACTCTCAAAAGCCGCGCCCACGGTTATGGGTAGATGGGAATTTGTTAATGTCCGGTTGTAGAAAACTTGACACTTAGCTTATTTAAAAATGCATCAACTGCGTGTGTAGCCATGATGGTCTCTTCTCGGCGGAGCCCGGGAGGTGAACACGGTGTTGGAGTTATGCTTGAACGTAAGTAGTTTCAGGATCACTTCTTGATCACTTCTAGTTCACGACCGTGCTTTGCCTTCTCTTCTCGCTCTCATTTGCGTATGTTAGCCACCATATATGCTAGTGCTTGCTGCAGCTCCACCTCATACCTTTTCCCTACCCATAAGCTTAAATAGTCTTGATCGCGAGGGTGTGAGATTGCCGAGTCCTCATGACTCATAGATTACTTTCAAAACTAGCTTGCAGGTGCCGATGATACCATGCAGGTGACACAACCGAGCTCAAGGAGGAGCTCAGTGAAGATCGTGTGCGTTGAGTTGTTTCGTTTCCAGTTGATCAGTAGTGGAGCCCATTCGGGGCGATCGGGGATCTAGCATTAGGGGTGGTCTTTTATTTTGGTTCCGTAGTCGGACCTTGATTGTATCTGGATGATGTAATGCTATATTCCTGCATTGTGTGAAGTGGCGGTTGTAAGCCAACTCTGTACCTCTTTCTTATTCAGTACATGGGATGTGTAAAGATTACCCCTCTTGCGACATGCCTACAATGCGGTTATGCCTCTAAGTCGTGCTCCGACACGTGGGAGATATAGCCGCATCGTGGGTGGTACAAGTTGGTATCAGAGCCTTCCCCAACTTAGGAGCCCCCTTGCTTGATCGAATCATTTGCGTTGTTGAGTCTAGAAAAATGTTTTGAGTCTTATAGGATTATATATATCGGAGAGTAGGATTCTTTTTACTCCTCAGTCCCTTCGTCGCTCTGGTGAGGCCTCCTGACGTAGAGTTTTGACTCCCCTCTTCTCAAATTTTCACTGATTTTTTTAGGATCACGCGGGTATCTTGGAATCGTTCCGATGGTTTTGTGACGAGAACATTGTTCTTGGTGCCTCCTGACATTTAGGGGTTGTGGCAGTGTCCCGAGGAGTTGAGCTCCGAGGTGTTGTCGTTACAATTTTATCATTGCAGTTCTGGAACACCTGAGTTTGCCCGACATCGAAAATCTCTTTTACGCAGTTGTTGGTGAGATAACCTCGACGCCACCCAGTACTAGGGCGGGAGTTCAGGAGTATTGCCATAACTCGTATTATGGATGCTTTTCAAAGGTTGAGGTAAACGATTTCCGAAGGTTTCTTGGTTATGTGTTGAAGGATGGATACAGCTAGATGTAGGATTTGCTAGTTTTTGGTGAGATATTATGCTTCCCCCTATATCCCCAACACCTGATTGCATAACCGGAAAGTTTTGGGAGTTTATAAGTGGGAATTCAAGTAGCTCTTAGGATATCTTTCCGTCAGATGCATGATATGAGATTGGGGTTCGACATCTAGTGGTCCGCCCTTCCACGGTTGGTTTTACAGTGGTCTTGTTGTGTCTTAAAGAGTCCTTGGCTATGCTGACTCGGGGACGCTTCGTATGTCATGTGCACTGCCTTGTACATGATGGTGTTGTAGGATCGAGCCCATGTGGGCCCCACCACGAAAACTTCGGACGAAATCTCTATCGTATATTTGTTCTGGCTTATTCTGCAAGCCAATCCTTTGTTTTGTTTTGAGTTGTGGTATTCGAGTTGCTTCGAAGTCAAATGTTGATTCCATACCTTTCCTAAGTGGTGTTCTCATATTCCTATGTGGATACTAATCCTTCTTGATTATCAAGATTGCCATGTCAATCCTTTTCAACCGGTGTGCATCTCTTCAAGTGGATCCGATCTTTTTCAACATCCACAAGACCAACTGCAAGTATTCTCAATGGTGTTTGTTTCATCCGTCCCAAGTTGCTTTTGTTTTACCCACCCTCCCATCCCTTTTTTCTTCAAGGACTCAGATTTCTTAATCAAGTATCCATTTTATTCATGTGAAGTCTCTTCACTCTTTTCAATCAATGTTCTTACCCGGTGGTTCTCGTGAAGATGCTCTACAAGTTCATTATTCTTCGTTCTCTTTTCTTCTTCGGTGGTTTCAATTCAAACTTTGTTGATCATATCCTTTTCCTCATTTCAAATACCTTCGCATGCCGGTGCACCTCTTAATCATTCACCTCACACTATTTAATTGTTCCGGAGTGCTGAAGATATCTCAGAAGATTCGCATTTTCATTCCAAACCGTTCAAACTATTTTGAGGTGGTTATCTCTTTCAAGCCATTTAATTCAACCGGTGCAATCTCTCTCTTTAAATCTTTTTAACGGTGGTTCTTTTGAGTGGGCCCTAACCCACAGGTCTTTTCCCAGGATCTTACCTGACTCTTCTATTTTCTCGGAGCTATTCTCAAATCTTATAAAGTTTGACGTAAGAATGAATTTCCATCAGTCAAATGTCCTTCTCTAAGATCTTCCAAATTCTTTTCATCGTTCGTTCAACCTTTCTAATTTTCATCCCAGAGTATCTCAACAATTCATGGTGGTGTTTCTCATCATCATTCTCTGCATTTGAAGACTGAAGAAGAGTTCTCTTCCATATCTTGCTCCATTCTCTTCAAGATTCATGGTTCTAGCTCGATGCCTTCCTCTCATAATTGTTTTCAATTGTGAGAATTCTTTCCACCTATCCGGAGCAATTCAATAGTCTTTTTAGTTTGATTCTCCGAAGATCATCATTTCGGGTTTGTTCATTCTCAGCTTTCATCTCTCTTTCTCCAAATCTTACCGGGGCATCTTTGAAGTATTCTCTAGTCAACTCGTGATCTCTTCGTTCTTTTGTATCAATTCTATCAAGTATCTTCGTTCATTTTCTAATTCCTCCCGATGTTCCTTTATCTTTTCCTCGTTCATTTTTAATTCTTACGGTGGTTCTTCCAGGATTCTCTTCTGTTGTTATCATATCAAGCTATTCGTTGTTTCAATTCTACCGGTGGATCGTTGAAGACTTTCTCAAGTTTGCACTATATCTGTCTTAATCCTTTCAACGAGAATAAGTAGTATGCCAAATCCGTTGCTTGTCATCAATTTAAATTGGTGAAGGATAAGCATAACATAATTCTTATTCTTGTTTCATCCAAGTGATAAATCCCTTCCTTCGGAGTTTGTTCATGATGAATAAATTCTTGATTTTCTTTTGTTCATCTTTTCTTTCTCGGAGTTCCAAGCTCTAATTATCACGGAGATCCATCTAAATCATGACAAGGTTTCACATTGTGTTTTCAACTTCTCTTTCTTTTCGTTATCCTTTTGTTTACCCGAGTTCTTCATGGAGGCTGTACTTGATGGTTCATCAAGGATTTAATTCCTTCTCGAAGCGTTCATCAAGATTCTTTTCAGAGGAGCTCAAGCATTCTTCATCTTGCAATCCGGAGTGCAATTCTTTCTACCGTATCTTTGGAGGTGGTATTATGTCATTCTTGATAATTTGAGTTCACGTTTCATGATTCACATGTTGTTAAGAATGAGGTATTTTAATCCATCAACCTCTTCGTTGGAGTTATCTTGTGTCATGTTTCACCTAAAGCCTTCCCTAAGGATTGTTGCTATTTATGGTGCTCATAAATGACCCAAGTTCTTCATCTATCCTCCTGGTGAAATAAGTTTCTCGTCTCCTTGTTCATATCAATCCAATTATTTTACCCGTGAGTGGCAGGTTGTCACCTCATAATTTCAGATGTATTCCATAAGACCATATCAAGATTATTCTTTTTGTTGTTGGTTTTCCAACAACTTTCTCTAGCATTTGTTGTAAGCGTGCTCTCTCAAGATCGTGTTTCACTTCGTTCATTCCATTCCATTCTTACTTTTGTTCTGGAGGCATTGTGTTGTTGCTCTCTCCTCTCATCATCTCGAATGTTGAGGATCGTGTTTCTTTTCGTGCTTATCCATTTAACCGGAGTGTTGTGCCCTCTGCTCAAGTTCTTTTCATCTTATCAAGTTTCATATCACTTTTCAAACGGAGTGATGTCTGAATTTGTTCGTCCTTGTTCCTTTTTCCTTACGGAGTGCTTTCAACTTCGTTCATCTTTGTTGCTTTCTTTATTTCAATTTGCTCAACCTCGCAAGGTTCTTTGGTTTCACTCGTTTGTCAGAGAAGCAACTTAGTTTTACCTCTTCTCTTCCTCTTCCTTTTCTCTCCAGTGCCATCCTAGATCTCGGGACAAGATCCTCTCGTAGTGGTGGAGTGTTGTAACGCCCCGAGACCCTTGCGCTAGGTGTCCTCCAATTATTCTCTATTGTTGCCTTGTCATTTTCTTGCGTGTCATCCATTTCATATCATGTCATCATGCGCATCTCTTTTGCATACGTGTTCGTCTCATGCATCCGAGCATTTTCCCCGTTGTCCATTTTGTAATCTGGCACTCCTATGTCCTTCGGCGTTTCCTTTTGCCTCTTTTCGTGTGTGGGTGTTAAACGTTCTCGGATTGGATCGAGACTTGCCAAGCGGCCTTGGTTCACTACCGGTAGACCGCCTGTCAAGTTTCGTGCCATTTGGAGTTCGTTTGATACTCCAACGGTTAAACGAGGAACCGTAAGGGCCTCGTGTGTGTTGCAGCCCAACACCCCTCCAAAGTGGCCCAAAACCCACCTAAAACCCCCTCCATCCTCTTGGTCGTTCGATCACGATCGTGTGGCCGGAAACCGCACCTCTTTTGGACTCTCCTAGCTCCCTCTACCTATATATATGTCATCTCCCCCGAAAATTCGCGGATGAACCCTAAAATTCTTTCCCTCGCGCCGCCGAACAAAATTCCCCACGTCCGGACATGTCCGCCGTCACCGTCCGGCCACTCAGCGGCCGCCACGTGTCTCGCCGGAGACCTCCAGCCGCCGCGGCCCGCGGAGCCCGTCGTGGGCCCGCGCGGGCCCAGATCCTGGCCGTGGCGCGCCTGCTCCGCCGCCTCGCCGCTGCGGTGCGAGCCCGCGCCTGCCGGATCTCCGCCGCCCGCAGCCGCCTCTCCCCGCCTCCGCCTCGTGCCATGGCGCCGCCGCCGCGCGCCTCGGCTCCTCCTCCGGCCGCGCCTCTCCCTCCGCCCGCCGGGTCCCTCCAGCGTCTCGCCGGCGTTCCCCGCGCTCCCCCGCCGCCGGATCTCGTCTGTCACCGGCGCCACCTCCTCGCCGGATCGGGTCGGGGTGGATGAGATCCACCCGTCCCCCGTTCCAAACGGTGTCCCACGTCCCCGGATCCCTCCGTCCCGCACCGTCCC